>NC_139893.1:29548944-32301220 GCF_905171665.1 Trachurus trachurus
GTGATTGGTTTTGAATTCATGGTGGAGAAGTAACTAGAATTAGTGCGAACTGATGAAATATTTCATATGTTTTCTCCATGTGTACAGGAACACAGTCAAACTTCCAGAAGGTCAACACTAACAACTTGGGCACTCCCTACGACTTCCAGTCTGTCATGCATTACAGCAAGTGAGTGTGTCAGTGGATGTATCTGCCAATGATCACATTCATACATATTAAGCTGCTGAGGGGAAAACATTTGTTTTGTTCATTTGCAAGTGCGATAATAGGAATTTGTTGTGCATATGAGACCATGTGTCATTATATTATATTCAGAAGAAAACTGAATAAAGTCAGCAGGAGAAATTCAGGTAAAAGGAGTTCCAGTTAATGGGAACAAAACTTTAATAAAGAGACACAGTGTACTTCTCTTTCTGACTGTTGTGTTTGTGTCCTCCAGGTTCGCCTTCTCCAAAAATGGACAGCCAACCATCGTCGCCAAAAGTGATCCTAATCTGGACTTTGGAAATGCTAACAGCATGAGCAGTAACGACATCGCCCGTGTCAACCAGCTTTACCAATGCTGTGAGTGAATACGATTAAATAAGATTAAAATATTCAAAGCATGAGACTGTAAACCAGTTAATCAGAAACCCCTCTCTGCTTTGTTTTGTTTTTTCAGAACCAGATCATCAGTGACAGGTGGAGCAGGCTGGCCTCCAGACACTATATGTTGTAAAACAACAGGAAATGTGCTGGATGTGTAACAGAAAGTTCTGCCACTGACTTTAGCATAGGTATCCACTTCAAACTAAATAATATAATGAACTGTTACCTTTGATTCATACAAGCCTCAACTGTAGCTAAAGCTTGTCAGGGAAACTGTTGTCGCTGGGCTGCAGATACTGTGGCTAATAACTCAGACTGCTGAGGTACCTGCTGGAGGGTGGTGGTATTACATCTCTTTCTGCTGAAGCCACACCATATTTACTGCCTCTCTTTTATTTCAACCATCTGTGATTTGATTTGAATCTTCTCTAGTTTTCAAATACTGTACAAAGGGGATGATTTGGTGGTGGTCCTGTTGAGCTGCAGACTCATAGCAAAGAGCGTTGACTTGGTTTTTGTTCAAAAACTATAAATTATCCATGTACTTTTGTTAATCTGGATCTTTTTTTAATTCTATTCTTAACTGAAATGTCTCTTTAAAAAATCCAACAACAATAAATGTCTATCAAAGCTTGATTAAATGCTTGCGTGTTGTTTTTTTCTATTATCAGTATGTGTCTTTTGGGGACTGATTACTTTTAGCCATTCACGGTTTATAATTTAAGACTTTGTTTCCAAATCTACAGTTAACAGATATTGCTCCAATAAAATCGACAAACATTAATGTGATGTTTTTTCCTGGCAGAAAATCTAAACTCAGGGATTATGTGCACATTAAAAGAAATTAGGGATTTTTACAGTATTGTAGCTTCATGTGAACCTTAGTTTAAAGAGAGCACGGTGGTCCAGTGACCCCAGTTAAGACCACTGGAAATTTAAGTGATGAGATGCTCATATTTTTGTGGTTCGTTGTTTCAAACAAAGAGCCTTCTATGGAAAACTTAGTACTGTTTCACTCAATTAAAGCAGAAGTAAGCGATCCGGTCGTTTTGGCTAATGCTGCGTTCCAGGCAGGCTTTTGAAACCGTAAATTACAGCTTCAAGTCACGACTTACGACTTTGTAGCGTTCCAGGCAACCCGCAACTCGCGTTTCTCCGACCTGTTGCCTGTGAAAGTCACTATAACGGCCACTCGTAACTTCCGACCCGTGAACTCGTACCAGATTGAACTGGTACGACTTCACAGGTCGGAAAAACGTGAGTTACGGGTTGCCCTGAACGCACCATAACTTCTTGTCAGCCGACGGAGTTAGCAGCCCCCGCCCTCGTCATGGATCTATTGGTCCTCGTCCCTACGTCACCACATTCACGCGCATCCCTTGGCTGCACACACAGCCCTTCATGCCGTTCTCTCTCCTCATTGGATAAAACTTGTAGGATACGAGAAAAGTTTTCTCCTCGGCTCAGAGCAGAGCAGAGTGACTGACAGACCCGTGTTTCGGTCCAAACACTCTATGTAAGTGATTGCTGTCGGAAGATATAACTATTTAAGACTTATATTAACACAAAAATATCGCTTACTTCTGCTTTAAGGAATCAGTTTTCAGTGTTTTAGTGGTGAAGTTAAAGAGGAACTAAGCAGGATTTCTCCCGTGGCTATGCTACATTTTTACCTTCATTAAAAAGCTCCTGAGTAATTGTGATAATTAACTTTATGACTTTTGACTTGTTACGAGTGAGAATGGAGGCTCTCCACCTTCCACCTTTTTGCTGGCTTAGTTGTAAACAGATGTAAACAGATTGGCTAGAGGAGCGTAATCGAAACAGCGGAAAAGCAAGCGGACTTGCATAGTTCCCCTTTAAACTAATTTGTCCCTGATAACTTTTCAAGGATAAAGATATGTTCATTTAGAGAGTAATGTAGACACTACATGTGAGAACAACAAACACAGACAGTATGTAGATGTGCATGCAGCTGTATACTGGTACAGATGCAGCCGAGCAACATTCTTGTTTTTGTTCATAATGGACGCCCAAAGTTAAATGTCAATCAGAATGTCACTCAACATCACTAATAAATTATACTTTTCATTTCCTCTACCATATGCAAAGGCGGTGATGTAATTTCAGTAACACCCTGTGAGTGCTGCCTTTAAAAGGTGAGGAGCTGGACACCTGCTGCATCCAGCACCAGACTCCTGTTACAACAGGTAAACTCACTTACCTCACTGATGTCGCACTGAATATTTTCCTCAGTGGCTACTCACTGTTCAGATTGTCCTGTGTTTTCAGATTTGAAGTTTGGCTGGAGAGGACCATCATCATGACTCCTGTTCTCCTCTTCCTCCTCCTTGTCTCATTGACAGCCATTCCTCCGGTGAGTCTCACTCTTTCCACACTGTGATTATGATGCTTTTTTGAGATGAGGATGTAATTAGTATTTACACTGAAGCAAATTGCAAGAAAAAAAATAATTGGCACATGAGTTTTTCAAGGGACAGCAACAAAAACAACAAGAGTTGACAGTAGATGTGTGATTTACAATTGTGCAATCTTGTGTTTTTGGGTTCCAGAGTGCGACTGATGAGGGAGCTCAAAGAGGTGAGATGAATGAACAGGGAATTTCCTGTTTCAGTGCTGATCATTGTTTCTGATGTCCTCTGTTTCCTCTGTCTCCAGATTCATCTTCAGACACTTCAGAACTCATTGCAAAAGCCAATAAAGACATAAGTAAGATCCACATTTGATACTATCCAACATTCCTCACTAAAATAGATTTACTGTATATGATGGCAAAAACATGATGAAACACCTTGAAATAATTTATTGATTAGGGAAAATAATTACAAATTTGACAATTTAAGTTTTGGTGTGCTGTTCAGACAAAAGAAGTAACTGGAATTGAAATCACATTTAGTTCTGCAAATTCACAGGGAAATTGTTCACAATTTTACAGACTAAATAACTAATAAAATAATAACATTAATGAAGAGATTAATCAATCATGGAAAAGTGGTTGGATTGTCATAATTTTAAATTAAAAAAAAAGGAATGACTCTCTGTTGTATGGGGATAATTAATATTATTATAAGTGTCTGTTTGTTTGTTGTTCTGCAGCAACTCCCCTGACCTTCGGTGACATTGCACCAAATGTGAAGAGGAACGCAGACCCCTGCACAGCCACAGGCTGCAAGTGGCCTAAACGTGGACGTTATGTCATAATTCCTGTCAGTATCTCCCGTCAGTACAGTAAGTACCAGATCCATCACTTCTGGCAGACAACAGATTTGTTTGGATTCACTAAGTGAGAAGGAGATTTTAATACAAAAAAAAAAATTTGGTTTTAGAGTACATTTGCGTCTTTGCATGTTTGTTTGTTTTTGTTGTGGTTGTTGTTTGATTAGCAGTCTGCTGAGCTCTCAGGGCCACTGCTGGATGTTGATTTTAAGAAGCGGTACATATAAGTCACTGTGTGGTATTAGGTGTAGCAGCATGTGCTTTGTCTCTGCAGGCAGACAAGAGTGGCTTGTCATTGTTAGAGGCCTGGTGACCTTCCACAGAACCACCTGCATTCGTTTTGTGTGGAGGCGCTGGTGGCATCGCAGTTATCTCTACTTCTTCTCTGGATCTGGGTAGGAACACACACACACACACACACACACACACACACACACACACACACACACACACACACACACACACACACACACACACACACACACACACACACACACACACACACACACACACACACACACACACACACACACACACACACACACACACACACACACACACACACACAAAGGCAGAAGTCAAAAAAAGCTCTGAGGGGGTTCACTGAAGAAGAAATCCAGCAATGTAAAATCCAAATATAACTGTGCATTACAAATTATATGTTTGTGTGTCAGGTGCTGGTCCTACCTGGGTCGTCAGGGGGGAAGACAGCTGGTGTCCCTGAGGAAAAACGGGTGTTTGTACACAGACACGGTGCAGCATGAGGTCCTACACGCTGTCGGTTTCCACCACGAGCAGGTCCGCTCCGACAGGGACGACCACGTCAACATCCTGTTTGACAACATTCTGGCAGGTCAGCTAAAAACACCAACTCTGGTTTTTCTTCTGTGCAATGACGAGAACACTGGATTTTTTTCCCCTAACACAGGAGCAAAACTTAAGGAGGTCTGAGGTTCAAAGATTTCCAGGTAAACTGAGGCAACCAGGAAGTGTTAGTCTACAGTCACATTAGCAGCTCCATGAGACAAACAGCTGGGCTTTGAGGGAGATGTGTAGCATTATAATAACTACGCTATGAAGCATTAGTTAAACATTATTAAACACTTAATTCATCATTTGTAAAAACAATCTTCCTACATTGAATCTGTCTACTAATAAAAAACATAGTTGCACCCTGGGCTGAGGTAAGCAAAGACACCAAAATAGAGGGTGATTTTCTGCCTCGGCGCTGGTCTCACATTTGGGCTGATAGTGATTAGGCTCCTATCAGAAAAACAAGCAGACCTGCCAGAAGGGATCAGACAACTTCTTCCACTCCAGCCTGAACAGCCATGATAATTGAACATTGATTGTTCAAAATTGAAACATGGAATACCACATCAATAGTGGAGTTTGGAGTCTTTGGGTGAAAGTATGCTGGAGCAGGGGACGTTTTAAAAAGTTTTTTAAAAAGTGTCAATATTAAGTGTCAATATTTTCACCTTCTCCCATTCAATGTGATTTTTTTTTTTTTTTTTGCAATTTCTTCTCAACACAACTTTGTATTCTTAGGAGAAACAAGAGCACAGTTTTGGGATACAACGCAAACATGCAGGATAAATAGTGCCACGATGCCTCTTTGCTGAAGCTAAGCAGGTGTCATATTTATCATAGTCACTATTAGATTAGTATGTTAGTCAATACTTAGCACTCAGCATAGTTCAGCTGAGGCTGATGGTAATGCCATTAATGTTAGCCTTTTTGTTCTGGAGATGCAATGATTAACTGATTAATCAATTAATCGAAATCAAAAAGTGATCAGTCTAAAACTAATGTAATTGTTGTACATTATTTTACTGCACAAATACCAACATTTGCATTTCCAAATCATATTGTTCTGTATCTTAAGGAAAAGGTTTGTTTTGATGAGTGTTGTGATCGTGATTGGTTTTGAATTCATGGTGGAGAAGTAACTAGAATTAGTGTGAACTGCTGAAATATTTCATATGTTTTCTCCATGTGTACAGGAACACAGTCAAACTTCCAGAAGGTGAACACTAACAACTTGGGCACTCCCTACGACTTCCAGTCTGTCATGCATTACAGCAAGTGAGTGTGTCAGTGGATGCATCTGCCAATGATCACATTCATACATATTAAGCTGCTGAGGGGAAAACATTTGTTTTGTTCATTTGCAAGTGCGATAATAGGAATTTGTTGTGCATATGAGACCATGTGTCATTATATTATATTCAGAAGAAAACTGAATAAAGTCAGCAGGAGAAATTCAGGTAAAAGGAGTCCCAGTTAATGGGAACAAAACTTTAATAAAGAGACACAGTGTACTTCTCTTTCTGACTGTTGTGTTTGTGTCCTCCAGGTTCGCCTTCTCCAAAAATGGACAGCCAACCATCGTCGCCAAGAGTGATCCTAATCTGGACTTTGGAAATGCTAACAGCATGAGCAGTAACGACATCGCCCGTGTCAACCAGCTTTACCAATGCTGTGAGTGAATACGATTAAATAAGATTAAAATATTCAAAGCATGAGACTGTAAACCAGTTAATCAGAAACCCTTCTCTGCTTTGTTTTGTTCTTTCAGAACCAGATCATCAGTGACAGGTGGAGCAGGCTGGCCTCCACACACTATATGTTGTAAAACAACAGAAAATGTGCTGGATGTGTAACAGAAAGTTCTGCCACTGACTTTAGCATTGGTACCTAATATAATGTTTTCTAAAAGAGGATCAGTATCCACTTCAATCTAAATAATATAATGGACTGTTATCTTTACAAAAATGATTCATACAAGCCTCAACTGTAGCTAAAGCTTGTCAGGGAAACTGTTGTCGCTGGGCTGCAGATACTGTGGCTCATAACTCAGACTGCTGAGGTACCTGCTGGAGGGTGGTGGTATTACATCTCTTTCTGCTGAAGCCACACCAAATTTACTGCCTCTCTTTTATTTCAACCATCTGTGATTTGATTTGAATCTTCTCTAGTTTTCAAATACTGTAAGGGGATGATTTGGTGGTGGTCCTGTTGAGCTGCTGACTCATAGCAAAGCGATAATGGTGGGATTAAATGGTAGTTGTGTGGTTTTATTTGTTCAATTACTATACATTATGCATGTACTGTTGTTAATCTGGACCTTTCTTTTTAATTTTGATACTTAAATAATATCTCTTTAAAAAGATTCAGCAAAAATAAATGTCTATCAAAGCTTGATTAAATGCTTGCGTGTTGTTTTTTTCTATTCTCTGTGTTCGCATTTTGTTTTATTGATTACATTTAGCCATTCAAGGTTTAAAATCAAAGTCTTTGTTTCCAAGTGAACAGATATTGCTTCAGTAAAATAAACAAACATAAATGTGATTCTTTACTGGCAGAAAATCTAAACTCAGGAATTCTGTGCACATTATAAACAATTAGAAGATTTTTACACAGAGCTTCATGTGACCCCAATTACCCTACCACTGTAAACTTAGGTAGTCAGATATAAAGATATCCAAACCATCGATCAGCACTTCAGGCATATGCCAACATGTGACGTGCTCTCTAACCACTCCACCACACTTGCTATTGCATTGTCCATTATACCGTCATTTGCAAAACAATCATCAAAACTAATCATGCTTTTCTTTGTGGTTTGTTGTTTCGAACAAAAACCCTTCTATGGAAAATTCTGTTCTGTTTTGTATTGTTTTTGTTCATAGTGGCTGGCCAAAGTTAAAGAGGAACTATGTAGGATTTGTATCTTAACTATGCTACATTTTTATCATAACTAAACAGCTTTGGAGTAATTGAGATGGTTTAATAAATGGCTGGACTTGTTACGAGGGAGAATGGAGGCTCTCTGCCTTCCACGTGCGTGTCATTTACGTCTCAGCTGGAAAACAACTTTGCAAGATCGGGGCCACTGCCCCAGTGTCCCAGCTGTCCGCTCTGAGCACCGCAACACAAACGCCTCGTAACCATACTCGTAACCCATAATCTCTTGTTTATGACAGATTAAACTATACAAACATACACGTCGTAACATCGTATATATATATAATGCACATGGCCAGGACGAGGGTTAGCAAAACAGCGGAAAAGCGGTTTTACATACGTAGTTCCTCTTCAAATGTCAGTTTGAATGTCACTCAACATCACTCCAGTGCTCCAGTGGCGACGAGTGTACATATTGAGTCAATGCAAACGGGCGACTCAGCGATTATTCGAGCGACATTGCAAAAAATTGCTCGGCACTTGAGATGAGATTTCCCAAGTCGACATAATTTCTCTGGTCGTCAGTCGCTTGCCGCTCGGCGCTGATTGGCTGCCGTAATCCCGGTGGTGCCGGTGTACAGAGAGACATGGCAGTGGGCATGACGCCATCAAAGCGAAAAGGCGAGTCTGTGGCAGCCTGGGTGAATTTTGGTTTTGAGTTATTTCAATTAAAATACTCGACATTTAACCATTAACAATTTATAATCAAATATTTTCTTTTCAATTTTAAAATTTCCTGATATTGTTTCAATAAAATCCAGAAAAAATAATGTGTGATTACTTACTTCCTCCAGTAGGTGGCAGCATCTTACTAACAGAGAGGTAGGCTACAGTGGAGTTTGGATCATGGTTCTCCTCAGTGTGAGGATTTCACATCAGTTTTAGATGAAACGACGTTCAGCTCCACAACTGTTCACAGGCTCAAGTCTTACAATGAAATTAATCATGTTGTGTTTACTTGATTTGTGCTCCTCTTCATAATAACACAACATCTACGACCGTCTGATTTTATTAGGTTTAAAGAAGTTTTCCAGTTGTGCTCATGGACAGGATTTGTTTAAAGCAGTTGTTCTGAATGTACTTTGAATTTATTTTTAATTTGCAACCAAGCTGTACAGTATGAGAGAAATACACTCAATGGCTTCTTTATTAGGTACACCTGTTCAACTGCTCTTTAACGCAAATATCTAACGGGCCAATCACGCAGCAGCAACTGAGTGGATTTGTGAAGACGATCTGCTGAATTTTAAACTGAGCAATTTTCACCACAACCATCTCTTGAGTTAAAAGGAGGATGATTTGAAAAATAGAAAATATACAGTGGCAGCAGTTCTCTGGGAGGAAATGACATGCCGATGCCAGAGGTCAGAGGTCGGCGGTCAGAGGAGAAAGTCCAGACTGGTTGGAGCTGATAGAAGGTCAACAGTAACTTAAATAGTTACAGCCGAGGTCTGCAGAAGAACATCTGTGAACCACAACACGTGGAACCTTGAAGCAGATGTTCTCCAGCAGCAGACGACCACACCGGGTGTCACTGCTGTCAGCTAACAACAGGACACTGAGGCTACATAGCAACATCTGTCCAGGGACTATAGACGAAAAATGGCCTTGTTGGCTAACTCTGGCACTTCTACAGCAATGTTTATTGATGTGCACTGTCCCTGTTAAAGCAGAAGTAAGCGGTCATTTTGGCTAACTTCTTGTCAGCCGATGGAGTTAGCAGTCCCCGCCCTCGTCCCTACGCCACCACATTCATGCGCATCCCTTGGCTGCACACACAGAGAGGACCGCCCCTTTATGCCGTTCTCTCTCCTCATTGGATAAAGGTTGTAGGATACAAGGAAAGATTTCTCCTCGGCTTACAGCAGAATAGAGTGACTGAAAGACCCGTGTTTCTGACCAAACACTCCATGTAAGTGATTGCTGCCGGAAGATATAACTATTTAAGACTTATATTAACACAAATATTCCGCTTACTTCTGCTTTAAATAAACTACTAAATAAAAAATACAGTTCACACAGGCACCAGCACTAGACAATAGGAAAAACGTGGCTTGGCCTGATGAGACTTAATTTCTGCTGAATTTAGTGTAACAAGAAAGCATAGATCTATTCTGCCTTGAATCATCAGTTCAGGCTGCTGGTGGTCTGGTGGAACCAACTGAGCATCATTTAAACACCACAGTCGATCTGAGTATTGTTGCTGACCATGTCCGTCCCTTTATGACACAGTGAACCATCTTCTGATGGCTACTTCCAGAAGGATAACGCTCTCAAAACTCAAATCACCTCAAACTGGTTTCTTGAACACAACGATGAGTTTACTGAACTCAAACGTCCTCCACAGTCCCCAGATCTCAGTCCAGCAGAGCTTTGACCTTTAGGATGTGGTGGAGCAGGAGATTTTAATTATCATCAATGTGCAGCTGTGTGGTGTTGTCATGTCAATATGGATCAAAACCTCTGAGGTACGTTTCCAACTCCTTGTTGAGTCTATAACACCAAGAATTAAAGCACTCCTGAAGGGAAAAGGGTCCAACCTGGTACTAGCAAGCTGGACCTAATAACAACAGAGAGAAATTGCTCCTGTTTTTCAAGTTGTACAAAATTTATGCAATCTGAAATATCCACCGACTCAAACTGGTCTTTTCTGTCAGCATGTCAGAACTGTTGGTCACTTAAAGAGCAAAATATCAACTCCAGCTTCATCATCCAGCTGGTTGCAGACACCAACTGCACAGACAGTTCACATAAACATATAATTTGCTGCTGGTCTCTCTCTCTCTCTCTCTTTGCCTCGCTGCTGTTTATTTGAGTGACTCATCGCTCAGTGGAGCTGGGACTTGTTTCCCAGCTCAGCACGCTCACATCATTTCCCCAGCAAAGACTAAAATTAGGCAAAATTTTAGCACCAGTGGAAAGCTTTATTTTGAGAGGCGTCCCTCTCATCTGACGTGCTGCAGGCACTTGCACACTCACATATGGGCACAAATGTGTACAGACAAACACCAGTGATCCCTACCGTGTCTGACTGTGTGTGTATGTGTTAATTTGTGAGTGTGTGTCTGTGAGCCAGAAACAGAGACTTTTACAGCCTTTGGTCTCCTGGTATATGACTTGACTGCTCAGCCCATGTGATCAGTTTTCTGTGGGTAGGTCCCTCATAAACAACAAATCACTGCTGTTTAGTAGAACAGATTGTGTTAACTGCTCGGGAACAAATGCTGTTTTGTCAACAAAAACAGTCAATTATTTTCTAAAATGGTGACTGTTAGATGACTGAATCATTTTCAAGCTCATGTATAGGCTATCATTTTGACTTTGAGCTGGACTATTTTGCACAAATGTAAATAACTGATTTCAGCTGCTGATTTTCAACATTTACAAGACACCAAGATCGACGGGTATCACCAGGGGCTGCACATCAGGACCAACAGGACATTTCACAGTGACCTGATGTCATTTTGGCCTTGAACAGTTGAACTTCATGGGTGAAAATATAGCAGAGCAGATTAATCAAATCCACTGATCTGTTAAACCATCAGGCCTCACAGCAATCAAGGTTATTACGGCTCTGCAGCCAAGTCACAAGAGATGGGAGGTCAGAAAAAAAGGTGGAGCAAAGAGGGAGAGAAAATGAAAAGCCCAGTTGCCACTGATGCAGATCAATGCTGCAAAATTAGCGCCATGTTCTCCAGAAGGGACTGTGTATCTATTGGGGCCCAACCAATTTTATCATCTGATCTGAGTCTTTTTCAGTCATATCAGTATAAGCGTCTGCGTTGGCTGGTAAGAACCAAGGTGAAGACTTTTTTTTGTTCCTTCAAACTTCACAGGTGAACTTCAAACTGTCTTGGTTTAATTTAGAAATGATGTCCTTGCATTAGTTGACCCATTTGAGAAAAATACTGTTAGCGTTGCTTTCATTCAATTTGTGATTCTCTCATTTCTATAGGTTTTTTCCACACAACACTGTAGGCCTGACGGGGGCTTGTGAAAACAAAGTGTGTCATTATTCATTAGAGGCTGTTGGCCTTTTTGTATTTTAGGCATCAAACAACAGGCATGTTAATTGGTAATCGGAATGTATTTGCTCTTGTATTGTTTGGGCCTTGGTATCTGCAGTGTTGCTGTGCTGAGTGGTACAAGGTGAACTCCTGCTCACTCCAACAGAAAGGAAAGAATATTTCATTAGCATTCAACAAAACAACACACAGTATCCCATGAGACTTTGCACACTCGTGGGACTCAGCTGTACCTCCAGGAATTTCTGCTGGGGCTTCCGGGGTCGCAGGAAACAAACACTCACTCTCACACGCAAACAAAACGATTTTTAATGAAGAGCTGGTGCATGATGGCATTTTCTTTCAAGGATTGTCGGATGTAAATGTTGGTGTTTGAGGCGTCTATCCTGTTCCCAGGTCAGTGCAACACTCTCGTCTAATCTGTCTCTAGGTTTCAGGAGGCGGTAACGTGTCTGCTGCAGGCAAGTGGGAGGCAGAGAGAAAAATGCTTTCCTTCTTGTCAAACAGTGACCTTTAGGTGGCAAATGGGTGTGGAGGTATGATTTATACAGAAATGTGTGTGTGTTGTTTCCCCTTAACTCCTGACTATCCTTGACACACACACACACACATGTACGTGCACACGCTCAGACTAGTTGTGTGTGGAGGAGTAAAGATGAAGGGCTGGTATCTTAGCAACAGCACGTTAACAGAGCAGAGGGGAGAATGTGTTGGGGAAGGTTGATGGTATGCCAAACTACTGAGACTCTGGGTACACACGTGCGCACACACGCACGCACACACACACATCCAAACTCTCCTCTAATTGGCTAATTTGTTGCTGGAGCTCCTGGACAACAGAGGTTTCAGTTTGAGCGACCTGATGTCATCTGCTGAGTAACAGAGAGTTATTCAGTGTTTTCTGGACTTCGACATCATTTCAAAAATTGATGCTGATAGTTTTAGATCAAAAGTTTCCAAAAAAGTTACAAATCTTCAATTTATGCAATATTCAATTTACCCAATTTTCAATTTACGCATGAATAAGATGTGGAAGAAAAGTTTTCTTTTGGCAGGGAAATTTAGTAAATTTTAAAAATCAAAATGTGACAAAGTGCAATGAAAACTGATTAACTGAATAAAATTGGACGCACCTTAAGCAGGAGACTTACCGTACATGAGATTTGAAACAAAGACCATAAACACAGACAGAGGACGTCTAGAAGGGGTGGAGCTGCCAAACTGCAGCATTACAAGTTTGAGTCCAACCTGTGGCCCTTTACAGAACCAAAATAATAATCTGCAGGGACACAAGTATTGAATTTAAGTTAAAAGCATTGAATAACAATTAACTTAAAAGGATAGTTCACCCAAAATTGAAATTTCACTCATTATCTACTCACCCTCATGTCGACTAAGGGCTGGGAGAAGTTTCAGAGTTATCTGTGCCTTCTCTGAGTTACAGGGAGTCTCGGCGTAGCAGTGCATGTCAACATAACGGTTGGAAATGGATACCAACTGTCTTCGTAACAAAAAGACACACCAAAAAACATCCAAATACCTCCATGCTGCTCGTATGTAATGTCCGTCTTGTATTGAAGCCCCGAAATGCGAAATTGTCCCGAGAAAAATGAAATAAGTCTATATTTCAAGCTTGTTTTGTAGCGGAAGCTTCTCGAAGCTCCTCTTCCCGGTTCGTCATATTTGGACGAACTGGGAAGAGAACAGACCCTTGAGAGGAGCTTCCGCTACAAACAAGCTTGAAAAATAGACTTAACTTTTTTCGGGACAATTTCGCATTGCAGGGCTTCAATACAAGACGGACATTACATTACATTAGTCGACATGAGGGTGAGTAGATAATGAGAAATTTCTATTTTGGGTGAACTATCCCTTTAAATTGGGCATTGAACAACAAGTCAGTTCCACCACCTTCAAGTGTCCCCTTATTTTGTGTTAATGAGTGAATTTGTAGCAAAGTTGTGTCTGTATGTGAGCTCCCAGGTACTGTAGAGCAGGAGGAAACAGCTTCCACCTATCAAATGTTAAAGGGACAACGAGGAGTTTTGGAAAAGCGAAGCGTTTTCACACTACATTTATGAGCCTCCGCGCGCACCGTACATTTCTTTGACCGGTCGCAAGACGGACTCATGTTTTCATTCATCAATAATTAAAGTCAGAGGTTCAAAGAGGTTCACATACCACCGTAGTTCCGACCATAAACGGCGATGCGGCTGCGTTATTCTCATGATTCGCAACGAAGGAAACGCTGGTCGGCTCGACCAGCACTTCCGCCACCACTAATAATAACAAAATAACGATAGAGACAGAACGATATATTTATCGAAAATGGGCCCATTAACAAGTGTGGGTAGCGGAGATTCATCCACATTAACGTGAGACTTTTTTATAACCGAATAGAAACTCCTCGTTGTCCCTTTAAAAAACAGTTTTACATGTTTGGTGCTAAGCTGATCTAACCTGTAGCCATAAAGTTCAAACTGATTACTGGTTTAATTGGTCAGGTTGGTCATTGTATGGAGAAAATTAACTGTTTCAGGCTGTTTGTCAAAGAAGGACAAAACCATGAACGGTCTGATATTTCACACACGCTCCAGCACCAGCAGATCACAGAGTGAAAAGATATCCAGCTTTTTTAAAATGACACTAACATCTTATTTTTCCATCTCTCTCGTGCTTCATCTAATCCACATTCTGGCCCGTCTTGTTGTGATGCCTCCTCACATCTCTTTCCACCGCCTGTCTCACTTTCTACATCTAACACCTTCTCTCTCTCTCTCTCTCTCTCTCTCTCTCACTCTTACACACACACACTTCACACGCAGAGGTGTTTCTCTATTCCAGGGTGAAAATGTGATTGGATTCACGAGGGACGGGAAAAGAGGGATTAATGGACAGAGAGACGGCGGACGGGCGGGCGGACGGACGGACGGACGGGCAGACAGACAGACAGACAGTGGGGGTGCTGGGATGGAAGAAATGACAGAAGTGGGAGCGATGAGGTCAGAGAGAGTGGTGTAGTAGTAAAGATGTCAGGATGGAGGAGGGTGGAGAAGACAGAGGAGGTTTTGTGTCTGGGATCCGACCTGATTCTATACCACAAAGATCCAGCACCTGGATGAACACACGGAGCAGCAGAGAGGTGATGGGAGATGGAGGGTGGCACACAGAGGGACAGTTCATGTAAAACATATATCAAAGTAAGGTGGGAAGGTGAGGGGCGGGGGGATGGGGGGATGGGGGGATGTGTCAGAGAAAAGGAAGGTCGTCGGCACGGAGCAATATCCCTCTCCCACTGGGTGTCATGACAGACTCGGAGCCTCTGATCAGCGGCTTTAAAGACTCCACGGGGCCACACAGCGCTACGCCCAGCACAATCACACTGTAATGACAGGATTATTAAAACACATCACTTTGTTCCCTTTCATCTGCGGCGGCTCACAGCCTCCAACCTGCAACCTGCCCCACTCACACTACAGTTTATCTGTTGATATTTGCCCTCGCTGATGCAGCCTGCAAGAACAAAGACGCTCCACTACAAAGGCAGCTGGGTTTTTAAGGCCATTTATGGTTTCTTGACATGTTTTAACAATAGATTTCTGTCACATCCTTTTATGTTGGGTGTAAATTAATTCATCAAACCTGAATATGCAGCAAAAATTAAGCGTAGCGTTAGTTCTGGCAGGCCATGACGTCAAGCTCTTAATCAGCACAGCTTAACTGTCATCACCGGTGCAGATCAGCTGATGGCTCAGCTGACTCCCCCTGGCTGCTTCCTATTGGGGAATTGCATTCAGAGCGCGCTATTTAAACTGCTCTAGCCCGACGTCACCTCCCTTGCTGCTGCTGCTTCCTCTGCTGGCTTTTTTGCAACCCACCTCCACCCCAGCTCCTCCTGTCCATGTTGGTTGCTCTGCTCTGTCTGGGTTTTCTTTGCTGCTGCGCTCCCTGCTTATGCCGTTCATGATGGCTCGTGAAGGGCAGGAAGGTGCTCTTCCTGCCTCAGGCTTTCCACGCAAGCGCGTGGAAGAGCAGGGGGTCCCAGAACAGTACCATACCGCCAAATTAAACTTGTGCAAGTAAATAAATATTATTTTGACATAGTGGTCCTGACAGAATGTTCACTGTGTCAACACAAAAGTGTGGGTTTTCCCACCCGCTTTAGTTAAACTACCAAAGCGCTGGTTTGTTTTTTTGTTTTTTACGTGAGGCGTTCATGGTCATTACCTGCAGGAGATTCTGTCTGCAGAGATGCCATAATCTATTTAACAAACAAAAATATCAGTGTCTTTAACTGGAAGTTGATTCTACATTAGATTAATACTAATAAATAATTAAATGCAAAGGAAAATTAGATTAAATGAAGTTGTGTTAGTTTGGGAAATTAGTCTTCAAAGCATCCAATTCAAATACTATTGTCATATAGATAATGCTGAGATATTTTTCTAGCTTCTCACTTTCACTGCCAAACTATAAATCAGTGCCTCCTCCACTGATGTGAGAGAGTGACAGACAAAACACACAACTGGACAGAGGTGGACTAGGCAAAGATACCAAGACAAACTTAAAACAAACTACTACCTTCAGCTAACAACCCTTGTGTTTCTATGTAGAGAGTATCCTGTGTGTGCTATTTAAAAAAAAAAAAAAAAAAAAAAAAATGGAGGAAATGAACGCACAGATTTTTTAATTGTATTTTGAAATGTGTTGCAGAGTCTGGACTGAAACAAAGCCACTGCCTCAGAGACACAGCATCAAGGACATGCAACATAATCATGAGCTTGTCTTTATACTTAGACCTAACTCATGTCAGTGCTTTTCCAAATACATGTTTGGATTCGGGCACAACCCCACCAGGGGTACCAGCAAAGTGCTAGTGTGTTGCTGTGCACAGTGCAACCAGAAAACAAGTGTTTTAGACTAAAAAAAAAAACACCATTAAAGCAATCTGATCCAAAATAATACTTGCTTCAATGGATGTTTTCTAAAGTGTCTAAAACATTTAATACATTTTAGCCCAATATCCCTGATGTGTGTGTTAAATGTGGAACAAAGAACACATTATTTCACTGCCAGTGGCACTGCAAAGTGGGAAGCTCCGAATATCTTTTTGTATGTTACTGGTGTGAAGCTGCAATAATGCCCTAAATGTATCCAGGGAATCTTCCCTGTAAACTGCAAACGAAGCAAAGCAGATTAGAAAATTACGAGCAAAACACACCAGAGCCAAATCATGGAGAGCTGCCAGACTATGACACTCTCTTGAAAAGCTAACCTTGATGATAACAGTAAATATTCTATTTTTAATAGTGAAGTTTTCTATCCTTTCTCAAAGGAGAGAAAGTCATAGAAGCCTTCTTGCCTTACTGTAAGTGTATGATGTCACATGTCACTAATTTGTTCATTTGCTTCTGGATATTTTATTTCTGTGTCTTTATTTGTCTATTTATTTTTGGAGACATGACAACTCCTACTTTGGACTTTGAATTAGAACTGATTGTTGTGATCTGTCATAACAATGAAGGCGTTTTGCTGTGAATCTACTTGCACCTTACTCATTCCCTGTTAGTTTATAATGTTTTTTGTAATTCCTGTAAACACAATAAATACATTTGTTTTTCTGCCCCACTCTCAGCAACACACAGTCGATTATCTGCCTTGGTTTCTTGCCTTGTCTGGTGACACCTCATAACGCCCCACCTCAAATAACCCAAACAGTCCCTTTAACAGCAACAGCGTCACAGCAGAAAGCTGTATTTTGGGGTTTGGCTTGGAGGTTAAGGGAGGTACAGATGTCAAATCATAAAATGTTCATATGAGAATGAAGTGAGTAGTATATGCATGTAAATCTGCAGAGATGAGGTTGGAAGAAAAAATAAAAGAGCACGTGAGATGGTGAATTTCCTGCTTTCAGCAGCACCATTAGATAAATTCTGCCTTGTTAATTATTCATTTGAGGAAAGATGTGACAGAGCAAACAATGCAGCGGTGCACCACAGCTCTGTGCACTATGAGCAAATCATCTGCCCCCTGTATGTAAGTGTGTGTCAGTGCCTTGTTTCTATAGCCAGGTATATGCGAGTGTGTGTGGGTGTCAGATCGAGGATGGGAGGGGGTGGCTGGTGTCTCCTGGATCTGGGGCTCGATCTGCAACACAGCCTGTCTGCTCACACAACACACACTCTATAATTGGGCTCAGAGGAGCGAGGAGACCCGCCTGCGGGCTGCAGATTATGCTGATGTATGGCATATATTGCCATCCCAACATCCCCATCTCATCTCTGGCTCTATTGTGGGTCTGCACTCGCTACAGCGGCGGAGTGACATGAGGGCAGAGTAGAAAGGAAACGTCACAGAGTGTCATGCTGGAGGTGATCTGTGATGTCAAGACATGACTTGGCTTCCAACCGGCTGCCTTTTATACCTCCAAACATGTTATAGCTAAGCTAGCAAATGATCGCTCCTCTGGGGCACAGCACACACACTGAAAAAATACTGGATTTACAACAACTCATTTATCACTGGCAGCAGGGCCGGCCCGTGGCATAGGCCGTATAGGCAAATGCTAAGGGCGCCGTCCATACAGGGGGCGCCAGCGCCACAAATGGGAAAGAAAAAAAAGTGTAACTTTCACTATTTTTAGGTACTATTATTTCTTAATACAAAAAATAACCCCACGTTAATTTAAATGCAAAGCAATACCTATTAAAAAGTAATAATATAATATGTTACAACATTACTTACTAAGTCGCCCCCCCACCTCTCTCCCCCACATGCCCATTGGTACTGCCCTCCGCTCTCCCCGCAGTCACACACACAGCAGAGGTACCTGTCTGCAGTGGGAATGCTTTCAAGCCGTTTTCTTGTTAGAAACGCCACATTTTTAATTATATGTGTGGATACTTGGTTGCATTAATCCTCAAAGTCGGCACAAATGCCGGCTCGTTTGCGCGACCGTCTCGATATGTTTTTGTTTATATTTCGGTCATTTTACGCCGCCCTTGACGACCTGTCAATCAAAAGAACAGCTGTGAAACGCTTCGAATCCGCAGAATCGATAGGAGAGAGAGAGAAGCAATGAGGAGGATGACAGTGCTTCAGAGGCTGAAAGTTCTGACTCATTTGATGAGGAAGATATTGAAAAAAGAAGAGAGAGTTGAGACTTCAGCCTGCTTAGACAGCAGGGCCACAGCTCCAGCTCCAGACCTGCTGAGCTCTCAAACCATTTTTTTTTTTTTACCTCTTAAACAGCACCACAGTGACGGTACATTATATAGGTTCCATCCATCCATCCATCCATTGTCCGCCGCATTATCCGAATCCGGGTCGCGGGGGCAGCAGTCGGAGCAGGGATCCCCAGACTTCCCTCTCCCCGGACACTTCCTCCAGCTCTTCCGGGGGGACCCCAAGGCGTTCCCAGGCCAGCCGAGTGACGTAGTCACCCCAGCGTGTCCTGGGTCTTCCTCGGGGCCTCCTCCCGGTGGGACATGCCCGGAACACCTCACGAGGGAGGCGTCCAGGGGGCATCCTATACAGGTGCCCGAGCCACCTCAGCTGACTCCTCTCGATGTGGAGGAGCAGCGGCTCTACTCCGAGCTCCTCCCGGGTGACAGAGCTCCTCACCCTATCTCTAAGGGAGCGCCCCGCCACCCTGCGGAGGAAACTCATTTCGGCCGCTTGTATCCGGGATCCTGTCCTTTCGGTCATGACCCAGAGTTCATGACCATAGGTGAGGGTGGGAACGTAGATCGACCGGTAAATCGAGAGCTTTGCCTTTCGGCTCAGCTCCTTCTTCACCACGACGGACCGATACAATGACCGCATTACTGCGGCTGCCGCACCGATCCGCCTGTCAATCTCGCGCTCCGTTCTCCCCTCACTCGTGAACAAGACCCCGAGATACTTAAACTCCTCCACCTGAGGCAGGAACTCTCCCCCGACCTGGAGGGTGCAAGCCACCTTTTTCCGGTCGAGAACCATGGCCTCGGACTTAGAGGTGCTGATTCTCATCCCAGCTGCTTCACACTCGGCTGCAAACCGCCCCAGTGCATGCTGAAGGTCCTGGCTCGAGGGAGCCAACAAGACCACATCATCCGCAAAAAGCAGAGATGAGATCAAGTGGCTCCCGAACCGTACCCCCTCCGGCACTTGGCTGCGCCTAGAAATTCTGTCCATAAAGATAATGAACAGAACCGGTGACAAAGGGCAGCCCTGCCGGAGTCCAACACGCACCGGGAACAGGTCTGACTTACTGCCGGCCATGCGAACCAAGCTCCTGCTCCGGTCATACAGGGACCGTACAGCCCTCAGCAGAGGGCCTCCGATCCCATACTCTCGGAGCACCTCCCACAGGATGCCACGTGGGACACGGTCGAAAGCCTTCTCCAGATCCACAAAACACATGTGGACTGGTTGGGCAAACTCCCATGCGCCCTCGAGCACCCTGCGGAGGGTGTAGAGCTGGTCCAGCGTTCCACGGCCAGGGCGAAAACCGCATTGTTCCTCCTGAATCCGAGGTTCGACTATCGGCCGAATTCTCCTCTCCAGCACCCTGGAATAGACTTTCCCCGGGAGGCTGAGGAGTGTGATCCCCCGGTAGTTGGAACACACCCTCCGGTCCCCCTTTTTGAAGAGAGGGACCACCACCCCGGTCTGCCAGTCCAGAGGCACTGTCCCCGACTGCCACGCGATGCTGCAGAGGCGTGTCAGCCACGACAGCCCCGCAACATCCAGAGACTTGAGGTACTCAGGGCGGATCTCATCCACCCCCGGTGCCTTGCCACTGAGGAGCTTCCTGACTACCTCAGTGACTTCAGCTTGGGTGATGAATGAATCGACCTCTGAGTCCCCAGCCTCTGCTTCCTCGATGGAAGACGTGTCAGTGGGATTGAGGAGATCCTCGAAGTATTCCTTCCACCGCCCGACGATATCCCCAGTCGAGGTCAACAGCTCCCCTCCTCCACTGTAAACAGTGTTGGCGGAGCACTGCTTCCCCCTCCTGAGGCGCCGGATGGTTTGCCAGAATTTCCTCGAGGCCGACCGGTAGTCCTCCTCCATGGCCTCCCCGAACTTTTCCCAGACCCGAGTTTTTGCTTCCGCGACCGCCCGGGCCGCCGTCCGCTTGGCCTGCCGGTACCCGTCAGCTGCCTCGGGGGTCCCCCGAGCTAGCCAGGCTCGGTAGGACTCCTTCTTCAGCTTGACGGCATCCCTTACTTCCGGGCTCCACCACCGGGTTCGGGGATTGCCGCCGCGACAGGCGCCGGAGACCTTACGGCCGCAACTCCGGATGGCCGCGTCAACAATGGAAGTGGAGAACATGGTCCATTCGGACTCAATGTCTCCGGCCTCCCTCGGAATCTGGTCAAAGCTCTCCCGGAGGTGGGAGTTGAAGACCTCCCTGACAGGGGATTCTGCCAGACGTTCCCAGCAGACCCTCACGATACGCTTGGGTCTTCCAGGTCTGACCAGCTTCCTCCCCTGCCAGCGGATCCAACTCACCACCAGGTGGTGATCAGTTGACAGCTCAGCCCCTCTCTTCACCCGAGTGTCCAAGACATACGGCCGGAGGTCAGATGACACGACTACAAAGTCGATCATTGACCTCCGTCCTAGGGTGTCCTGGTGCCACGTGCACTGATGGACACCCTTATGCTCGAACATGGTGTTTGTTATGGACAGACTGTGGCTAGCACAGAAGTCCAATAACAAAACACCGCTCGGGTTCAGATCGGGGAGGCCGTTCCTCCCAATCACACCTCTCCAGGTAACACTGTCGCTGCCCACGTGAGCGTTGAAGTCTCCCAACAGAACGATGGAGTCCCCAGTTGGGGCACTTTCCAGCACCCCTCCCAGGGCCTCCAGGAAGGCCGGGTACTCTGCACTGCCGTTTGGCCCGTAGGCCGAAACGACAGTGAGAGACCTATCCCCGACCCGTAGGCGCAGGGAAGCGACCCTCTCGTTATGCGGGGAGAACTCCAACACATGGCGGCTGAGCTGGGGAGCTATGAGCAAGCCCACACCAGCTCGCCGCCTCTCACCATGGGCAACTCCAGAGTGGAAGAGAGTCCAACCCCTCTCAAGGAGTTGGGTTCCGGAGCCCAGGCTGTGCGTGGAGGTGAGCCCGACTATCTCTAGTCGATACCTCTCAGCCTCCCGCACAAGCTCAGGCTCTTTCCCCCCCAGCGAGGTGACATTCCATGTCCCTAAAGCCAGAGTCGTCATCCGGGGATTGGGTCGCCGGGGCCCCCGCCCACGGCTGCCACCCATATCACACGGCACCTGCCCCTTATGTACCCTCCCGCGGGTGGTGGGCCTACGGGAGGGCGGGCCCACGTCGCTCGTTCGGGCTGCGCCCGGCCGGGTCCCGTGGGCCAAGACCCGGCCACCAGACGCTCGCCTGCGAGCCCCGACCCCAGGCCTGGCTCCAGGGTGGGGCCCCGGTAACGCCAGTCCGGGCGACGTACACGTCCTTGCTGTTACTTTATGTTATAGGTTAAATATTGTAAATGTTGTGTTTTTTGTCTGTTTAGTTGATATTTTGTTTGGAGAAAAAAAGCTAATTTCTCATTTAGGGCTACACACATCTCATGAAGTTTGAAATGTAATGTTAAGTCAATATTTAGCTTCTTTTATTTTACATTTGAGACATTTGGTGAAAATAGAATGACAGATAACATTTATGCTCAAAAAGCAATTTCACAAAATTTCATTTTAACGTGTTTTCCACACGTATCTATTAGCTTTTATTCATACAGTATATTCCACTGCTTTTGTGAAGCTAAGACTTTCGTATACCCATTTCAAGCATCACAACAGGTTATTCTCATGACTGTAGACTAATTTTTTTCATGTCTTCACCCAGGATTTACTTAATGACATTTTACTGATTGTTGTGCAAGTTGTGTATCTCGGGGTCAGAGGGGACATACAGATACACTGCTACGTTATCATTATAATCATTATTGATTATTGTTGGGGGGGGGGGGGGGGGGGGCGCCTGGGAGTAATCTCGCCTAGGGCACCAAAATGGCTAGAGCCGGGCCTGACTGGCAGCTTTTGATTTGCCTCGATCTCAACTTAACATTAAAACAAAATGCTTTTGGGGATTGTCCAGAGATGGCAATAACATGAGTGTGGGGGCGTCCCTGCATCCTGCCTCCTATGCATCAATACAATCAAAACATTTCAGTTTGTAAATAAACAGTTTATCAACGATAAACTGACTGCAGAACAAGACTTAAGCTTTATCAATACCACCACATACATGTGTTTTATCTGCTTTATTAGCTCTGGGTAGTTTGGCTCCTTATTTCTAATATCTCTAATCTCTAAAAACCAAAGTCTGCTCTAAAATAAGCTTTTAAATCTTGAAATTTTGTTTTACCTCCAGTACATTAACATCCAACACCATCTGACAGAGCCATATTTTAAAACATCATTTTGTTATCATTATTTTTTTTTACTTGTTCTGATTTTTCTTTGACTGTGGTGTTTTTTTCAGTGTATATTAACATATCATAAATGTTAGTATCCTTTGAAAAGCTTATATTTTGTTGCTATTGGTAAAAGTAGAACATTCAAATATTAGGCTTTATAACCAAAATGATTTATTCAACTGAGATGAAATTTTATTGGAACTAATGAGCAAAGGTGGTGTTGTGCCCCGGTCCCTATGTATGTGGGGGTCTCCACCCACTCCTCAGAGGAAATTTGGGAAGAGAAATGCATGGTTCATACATCCTCATTCCTCTGAACTCAATACTGTGTTTTCCAGGGAACGGAGCAACGTGGAACCAAAAGCATTTGTTACTGCGGTTTTTCACACTTGAGACCCGTAACAAACTGCTTCTCATGCATAAGAGGGAAAGAAAAGCGGTGTGGCTGCTTCATTTAGAGGATGAATTTCAAGACTCGATGTGTCATAGCAGCACCACAAGATTGTCTGGGTTTCAGACTAATTGTTTCCACTCAGAGCACTGGTAAACATTTTGGTGCACACCTTAAAGGGGAACTATGCAAGTCCAGTTGCTTTTTCGCTGTTTTGCTAACCCTCCTCCTGGTCATGTTCATTCGTTTTCAATGAAGCCTGCGAGAAAGTAATTCATGGAGCGGTGGATAACATTATATATCATGTACAGTACATGTTACGATGTGTATTTATGTGTAGTCTTATCTGTCATAAACAAGAGATTATGGGTGTGGGCGTGTTTGTTTTGCGTGACAGCAAGACAAGAGTTGGGACACCGGGTCGGAGGCTCTGATCTTGTGAAGTTGGTTTTCGGCCCAAGAGACCAGAGAGCCTCAACGGTTCTCCCTGTAACAAGTGACAAGTCATTTATTTAACCATCAAAATTACCCAGAAGCTGTTTAATTTGGGTAAAAAGCTGGCATTCTTTAAATCAACCCGCAACACAATTACTCAACTAATCTAGATGCAGGATGCTCTTTCCTTTCTCTTTACTGCAAAAGGTCAGTTGGTGTAAGGAAGGTTATTTTAAAATAACAGTATTTTTTACTGGGATTAAAAAAAGAAAGAATTGATGTTGATTTTAATAATAGTCCTCCCTAGACCAGAAGGACACACCTTCATAGATTTAGTGAATAAAAGGCTCTGATTAGCTATTCACCTCTGTTCTGCTCTTGTCAACACACCTGATACATTATGAACAAACTGCACTTGGTGTCCTTGTCTGATTCGTTTGACGTGACGCTCATGTCTGAGTGGATTCACAGCACAAACCAAACCACAGCAGGTGTTTGATGTCAGAGCATCACGACTGCCCTTCACTTGGAATTCAGCTCGTGTGGTTGTTTAATCCATTAATTTGTTTGAGTGTGAATGGTGGCAGTGGTGTGTGTGTGTGTGTGTGTGTGTGTGTGTGTGTTGTGGTTTAAGCTCAACATTCCTGGTATGTGTTGCCATAGAAGCGAGCACAATTCATTTGAGCCTATCATGTGGCTCAAGTCGTGCTGTTGGTGGAGCTGTCATTAGCAGAGTCTCAGGTGGAGGTAATGAGTGGAGGGTGACCTGGAGGGGTGAGGGTGGGTGGCTCTGCACACTTGGGCCCAAACTGATTTATATATTAATAAACTAATCTGGATTTATTGAACTCAACACTGGTCGTCCTGACAACCTGTTCTATGAAGCTGGTTCACCTGGCTCAGTTACCGCTGGGTTTTCATGTGAAGGAGGAGACACCGACACCTGCAGGTGACTTCAGTTACAAACAAATCCAAAGTGGTACTCAACAAGGTGATGATCCAATTTCCAATCATACTCATCAGAGAAAACATCTTCATCTCTTTGACTTTTGCGACCTGCGCCGAAAATAGTCACAACAACACAACAAGGACGTTTCCAGTGGAAAGTGAGGAACACCTGGTGGAGTTCAATCTGTGGCCCTTTGCTTCTTATCGCTCTCTCCTCTTCATCACAACAACTGGGGCAAGTTTCTGTGAGTTTCCTTCTGTTAGTGTTCACAATAAACTGCATTTCACTTCACTCTGGTCCTTCACATAAATCCTATTATTAGGCTTTGTCTCTTGTGATTAATTTGCTTCGAAAGTTCACAACTGAGACACAAATGAGCTGTGAGGATCCATATTAAGTAGAATTTGCATATAAAGAGGTATGTTACTGTTAGGGCTGGGCGATAAAACGATAACGATATATATCGCGATATAACTTTACTCAATAGCAATATGAAACGTGGTCGATAGAAAGTCGATAGGTTTCATTCATTCATGTTTTGAAACAGCCAATGAAAACGAGTGTTGCGCCGCGCTGAACCACTGGCTGCTGAGCCAACCAGGTTAGATTGACACAGCACAGGAAGACTGTACACAGCACAACAACATGTGGTGTGTTTGGGCTGCTGCAGCCTGGCGTCAGCAGCGGGGCATCGCCAGTAAAGAAAGAGAGAGAGAATGAGTGTTGCCTCGAAAGAAAAAATGGAGGAGAACTAGGACGAGTGACCGCGAAAAGACGTGGTACGTCATGTTTACATTAACCCCGATTGATGGAACTCTGATACAATACTGTAAACAACGCTCAACTTTAACCACGGAGACACCAGGCAGTCGGAGCGGCTCGAGCTCCGGCCGCCGTCACACATCAAAGGGAGCGCAGTCACGGCGTGGCCGCTCTGCTGCTGCTGCTGCTGCTGCCGCTGCTGCTGCTGCTCACACCAGAGCGACACTGTTCAGCTGTGCCGACCTAAACACTGGCCACTGGCGAAGCAAGCGCTAACAGCAACGATTACTCTTTCTTTTTCAGTCAGGTTTAGGCTGAGAATGATCGCTAATTAGACGGACCACGTCAGGTCCGGGTTTTAATTTTCACGTCCGTTTATAGTCTGTAGCAGCAGCAGAGAGGTGGAGCAGCTCCTGTATGGGGAGTGTGGCTCTGATTTAACTCCTGTCTGATGTAATGTTAAAGAACGCCTGAACAGCGGAGTGATAATGTCTGTAAAAAGACCCAGTGCTGTTGTACTGTATCAGCACTCATGTCTCTTGTCCAATCAAATTATTTGGTTGAAACTAACTGTATATAGCCTAATACCAGTTTTATTTATCTGAAACTGTTATTAGGCTACTCATTGCTTTTATATGTTAATCATTACTTCTGAAATGTTACATTTTTGACGGAAAATAAATATTTAAATCAGAAATAACCTTCTGATATCTTCAAATCTCACTTGTGAGTATGATGGAACATTTAGGCTTGACAAAAACAGTGACTTGAGTCCTATCGTGATATATATCGATATCGACTGATATGAAAAAAATTATCGTGATAGGATTTTTTCTCATATCGCCCAGCCCTAGTTACTGTACAGTAATTTAAGTTTTTGCAGGAAATTGTGGCAGGCACAAATTACTGCAGGTTAAGTCAGAGTATGACTGTATTGCATGCCCTTGTATGAAGGGATCAACTGTACTGTAAGCAAAAGTAGCTAAACAAAAACTCTCCACTCCAGTTTTTCACCTTTTTTTTTAAAGGTGCTTCCTTTTGGCGGAAACTTGCCCCAGTTGTGGTGATGATGAGGGCTCTCTGATCAGAGAGCTCCCCTGGAGATGAGGCATCAACAGTCGGCTGATGGGGGGAGGAGGCGGGCCACAGATTCCTGACGTTGTTGAGTGACAGCTGAGTGACAACAGGGAAGACTTTAAAAAGAATGACTGTTTATGAGCGACTGACTAAAGGCACATTCTTCATCCATGTTGAGTGAGAGTACACATTTCTCAGCGCAGTTAGACTCTTCAGTAAAGAACTTGCGTACTTCAGTTTTTTTCAGACATGCAAATGTTACGAGATAAACCGCAGGGTGTGGTCCCTCAGCATCTCATAGTGAGCTGCTTCTCTCTAAAGCCAGTCCGTCCACTCTCCTCAGGCCTTTCTCATCAACACAGAGCTGCTGCTCACTGTGTGTTTGTTGTTTTTCACACTATTCTGAGGAAAAACTCTGGAGACTGTCCTATGTGAAAATCCCAGGGGGTCGTCCGTTTCAGAAAAACTCATACCAGCACATCTGTCACACTAAGAACATCTGGCACCAACAATCATGTCACATTCAAAGTCACTGAGGCCACTCTTTTTCCTGCACTCTGGTGTGACTGTAGGTTAGCCCTGTGTTATTTTTACTGCTACTTTGGATTTCAGATTGAAAGCCTCTATTTGACTGAACACGAAGCACATGTAGCAGGGTCTGCCATTTAACGCTGCTAATTACTCCATGAATTTGTTAATTACATTTGATGATAGAGGGCAGCTCACACCCAGCTATATTATTCTCTAAGTAAACCAACAAGTACTAATAGCTTGTAGCATTTGGTTTGACACCCTCTGCAACAACTTGCTCCCGCTGGAGCAGGAAATAGCTGCAGTATGATAAGACAGAAGGGAAATTAAGAGCCATTAATACCTGCTGTTACCAATGAACCACCTCAGTAGAGTATTTTAATGCATTTTCCACACTGCTGGATATGACATATAACGTCAAGAGGGAGTGGGTATGAGTTTTCAGAAATAATATCAGCAGTAGAAATCTTCCTGATGATGATGTCTAGCATGCATTAAAACAATGTCTTTGTTCTCTACAATGTAAACAGAATTCACCTGCTGTGACATATTGAGTGCCCCACTAGAAAGCATCATTAGTCTGACTTATACTGCAATTACACAATGAATTTAAATTAATTAAACACATAAAGCCAGATTGGATTTTAAATAGCTTTGAAAAAGCACTGTCTATTCCCATGCTGTTTGGAAATGAATGGGAATGACTGAACAACATCAATTTAAATGAAAATGGGTGGTGTTAGAGAAAACACCACCCACAACTGAGTTAAATACTCAGTTGTATTTTAAATTCACATGCAATCAGTGAAAATAGATGCAGTCAAATGTAAACAGAGAAGGATGACGTCCTGCCCCTCCTGAGAAAAGAAATGCATTTAGCAATCGGAAGTCCCTGAGGACGATGTGAACGGCAGTTCACTCTTCACTGCCAGCTGGGAGGGATAATCAACATCTACAAACAAAACTGTTTCTGTAAACACAGGAGGGAAAACACGGTGTCGATGAGTACTCAATGTAGAGCGAACATGGATCACATATTGAAATGTGACAGACAGAGGACAAACTATAGCAAGTAGACTTAAAAGCTAAAAACTGCTCCACCATCTCATATTTAAATTCAAGTTATTTTTACTGTTTTTACTGTTACTATTAAAGCACAGTGGAGTATAACACACAGGTCAAGGAGTGACAGAGGGGAGATGACATGCAGCAAGGGGTTGTGGGTTCAGATTTGAGTTCATGGCTGCCACAGTTGGGACGAAGGCTGTGTGGTGCAGCAGTCTACTGCTGTGTCCTCATTTAGAGTCCTTTTAAATCATTGTACCTCTTTTTGGCACTTTTCTTATTTTTAAGGGTATTGCATTTTAAATTCATTAACTAAATAATGTGCCATCTCTTGGGCTCTGCAATGAGGACACTACTTCAGATCATACATCTGTGACTTTATCACTCTGTTAAATCATGTCCTCACACTTTGGCTCAGATTTTTTGCTTTGTGGAAAGGTGTAATGAAATGACAGTCAACCAATCCCTGATGAACCTGCCTTGCCTGATTACAGTTAAGTTATGATTGGGAAACCACTGTGGAAGGGGGGCTCAGTAAATGGTTGATTCCCTGCTGAGAAGAATTTATTCATCTTCTCATTTTCACTTTTTTTTATTTCATTTTTTTGTGACATGGAAAATAAACTCTGGACTGTAGAGAAGAAGTCAGGACCCTCAGGCCGTTTAAAATTAAAGCAATTCACTGGGAAATAAAATCTGCGGGATGGTTTTTACTCTGAATGAAAATGTGCATGAGTCGCATGGGTACAGAAAGAAACAGAGGAGTCGGTGGAGCGTGCACGTCTCCGCTGCTATTGAGCCAAGACAGAGCTCTCACACGGCTCTCCAGAGGCTCTCTGATAGGCTGGCTCTCCGCCAACATGTTACCATGTGAATTAATGCCTATGCAGTCAGATCGCTTCCACCGCCACACAGTGCATGGTACACCGAACTATAGGTAAACTAATCAATGCATGGATGTTTTTCTTTCTTGGTATCACTTATATTAATTTTGAATTTTGAATATTGTTCATCACTTTTTTCCAGAGTCTTTCTTGTGACAACTCCCCCCATTCCTATAACCCACATTTCAGAATGCACATTGCATACTGAAATGTCTATTAAAAAGTGAATAAAATGGGGTGTCATGTGGCGCTGTGGGTTGAGCAGGCACCCCATATGTAGTGTTGCTGCAGTCGGCCTTGGTCCGAAATCTCGCATTGGGCGGCCCTTTACTGCATGTCATTCCCCCTCTCTCTTCCTCCCCATTCTTCCCATCTGTCTCAACTGTGCTATCCAATAATGGCAAAACAATGCTCCAAAAATATACTTAAAAAAGGGAATAAAATGAGTATACCAGTTTTAGAAAATGATTAATAATGGATGAAAAGGGTCACATCTCATAAGAATTAGGTTAGGTTTGCAGATGTTGATTTCAAATATTTGAGAAATTATTCCAATGTCAGCCTCTCAAGAAGAAAGTTCAATTATCAACAAGACATTTTGCTTGTAAGAGATGATGGGTTTCTCGGGGACAGAATACAAATCTCTGGAAGAATGGAGATCTTCGAGGGGATTGTGTTGGAAACGCAATAAATGTTTTTTTTTCTTTTTCTTTTCCATAAAGAAGATTTGGACTAAGAAGGAACATCCACACTGACTTCACAGGGTTTAGAGAACAAATGTTTCCTCCACAAACATCAATACTTTGACCATCATCTTTGGAAACATATACTGTAGTCCTATTTTCTTTTCATTAGGAGTTTGCTGAGGAGACCAGTTTCATCACTGATCGATCCAGAGATCCCTCTGGGTGCAAAGCTCAGCTGGAAACAGGAGTAAACTGGTGCACGTGAGAAACAATGTTCAACACTCCCACACTGGAGTTGTTTATCAGCAGTATCTCAGAAGACCTGTCCTCATTGTGGAGTGGAGTGTTCTGGCTTTGCACAATTTTAGAACAAAACTTAGCTCAAAGAGTCTGAGGAGTGTTCAGACCAAACGAGGGCACTGCTGTAAACATGGAGCTCATACTTCTGTCATTTTGCATCTTCTTCTGCAGGTGTTTATAGCTGAATGAGCCAACTCTTATTATACCAATTATAGTGGAGTGTACAGTACAGTAGCACGTACATGCAAGGTGACCAGTGGCGTTTGTTTTGGGTTCATTTAAATCAGGTAGAGCTACTGTACCACAAAGGTTTACCTATGTTGAGTACGTAGTACTCTATGAAACTTATCTAATTTCAGTTTCATATCTTGAATTTTTAAAGAATATTAATATCTTCAGAAAGAAAAAAAATGACATTTTAACATCTCTCTATTTCATTATCGAGTCTACACACTTTTTTTATATGTTATTATTCATTTGCATCAGTGCAATTTAATATTATGAGGCAATTTTAAATCACAGTAGCTGCCGGTTAGTTTCTATCTACACTGGGGACTGGCCCACGCTGATCTGCTCTCAGCCCCCCCCACTGACAGGAAGCCTGATATTTGTGCATGTAGGCACCGCTCTTTCAGTCAATCAAATGTTAGAATCGTCATGGAAACGCAGCCTCTGGGAGGGCACATGGGAAATATCTAATATGATGTAATTACAAACGTCTACAAGCAGGTTCACTCAAATATCAGCAGGGACTGTCCTTATGCAAACCTCACCTGTGCATAAAACCGTATTGAGGAATGATTCAAACTGAACTTTGTAGATGGTATTTAATGGTGTCACCGGTTTATGTAAAAATATGTCCCGGAAAAATGCAGGCATTATCAGTGTGAACCCTGGTTATTGTCACTGGTGTCTCATATTTTAGGAAAATGAGACTCCAGCACACAGCAGTGTCAACTCTGACACCTCCCTCCAGCCAGTTTCCTTCATTTACTTGAAACATGACATGCCTTTGGAGGGAAACTTGCAGTTTTGGGGCGATTTAAATGAAAGTGACGTGATGCTAAGAAGGCACAAGAGACAAGCAAACTTCAGAGCCCAACTTTTATCCATCTCACACAGCGTATTTGTCCTCTTAATGAGCAGTGCTGCGACACAGAGCTGCATGCGTCGCTACAGACTCTCACTCAAATTTCTCAAATGGACTTCCTCTCAAGCTGAGACTTGGCAAAGACTGATATTAGTTTTTCTGATACTGCGGTAACCCTTGTGGCACATTGCTGCCCTGTTTGCCTGCGTTCCGCTCCATCACACTGATCAGAGCTGACAGGAGCATCTAGAGCTGCTGAGCCTCAACAGCAGATATCGACTGGCTGGTCATCAAGACTCTCAGGCACCTAAATTGAGCGTTGCGCCCTTATAGAAGAACAAACCAAGCCTAAAGTAAGCATTATGAGTGTTGGAGCAGGCGTTTCCAGGCAGCCAGCAGATGAAAAACACCTGCTAAAAATTAAGAAGAACCTGCTAACAATGAAAATTATCAGCACTTAATCTAGGACATTTTCTTCTGCCAAGTGTTTACTGCTTTGTTTCATCTGGTTTCCTCTGGTTGTCCAAGCTGACATAAATCTACACAAGAGGCCTTATGCTGCGTTCACATGGAGTCGTCCGGCAGATGGCAGACAGCAGATGGCCAGTGCCACTGGACGGAACGGTAAAAACAAACCAATGGTCCGACGGGACGGCAAAATGCGTCACTATGTTGCTATGGCGATGTCGACATACTCAACTCATACGTCACAGCCGGTTGAGGATACCATCGCGGTGGATGGCAAAAGTTAAAATATTTTAACTCCGGACGGCTTCGTTGTTGCCGTCGACGGTATTCTTTGCCGGCCTCCTCCAAGTTTTACCGTTGTTCTCTCGTCCACTAAAATGACATCCGGTTGGCTGTTTGCCATGTAATGTGAACGCAGCATTATTGTCGATGTGAAAGCAGAGTGAACTTGTTGTACTCAGCTGTGGGCTTTACATCAAGGCTGGAGCGAGAGAGTCGGCAGAGCACAGGCTGCAGAGAGAGAGAGAGAGAGAGACTGTTGTAGAGGTGCTTTTTGTTCCAATTACTCAAATGTCACTGGAGAGGTCGTTATGTTTCACACATTATCAGCAACAGATCGTGACTGTGGCTGTGTTGCATTTGTTCATTTCCTTTGGGAGCAAATTTGTCCCTATGACTAAATCCACACAGGGGCCCAAGTGGCCCCAATGTGATTTTTCCTCTATATGACCCACATCTGATGTTTAATGACAGGGGGAAAGGCACAAACCACATGGAGTCTAATCTTTTCCAGTCACGTTTCACCCACTTTCATACTTGGCTCTGAATTAGATAGAGATCTGGGGCCGTATTTATCAAGCTTCTTAGTATTACTCCTAAGAACACTGCTGTGAGTTGACTTATGAGTAAAATAAATTCTTCACTGAAAGTTGCACTTAAAAGTTAGTTATCAAGTGTCTTACTCACACTTTTAGCGAAGTTAGGACTGAATCTTAAAGGAGTATTATCGCAAAATTCGGCCACTAGATGGAGCCAGGCGGAGCTTATCAGATATAAACAAGTGGGCAGCTGTCAGAGAGAGAGAGCAGCCTCGTTTAGTCCCCCCCCCGCCCCCCCTCCTTCTCCCTCCCCCCTCACCAGGCTGAATGAACGTGCAATCGCGGGAAAAAGAAAACTCGCTAGTGGAAGCGGCAGCTCTACGTCGCGCACAACCACAACGACAACAACAACTGAAACGTCCTCCTCCTTAATAACGCTGAGAGGACAGCTGAAGAAAGACACAGGGACGTGGAGACAAAGTGTTCTACCAGCGATTCAGTGACTGTGAGCACCCTAACACTGCTACATTACTTACTGTTGCATATTTGTCCGGTTCGGAGGTCGGATTTGCGAGTTCCGAGTGCATTTTAACGCAGCAAGCGCCGGGCCGGCTTGGATCATAACAAAGACAAATGCTGCATTTGCCCCACGGACACTATACTGTTGGCGATTTTTTTTGTAAATTTAGTTATGGCTCCCCCCGACCCATCTTTTGCATATGTCAGCTTATTTTATGCTATTACTGCTGTATTTGCGATAATGCTCCTTTAAGTGCCAGTCTCAGAGCTGAGTTACAAAAGTACTACTGTATGTGCCGTTAACTGAGTTTTAGATAACGTCACCAGTGGCCAATCGCTGAACGGAGGTCCTTATCTAAGAACACATCTTAGAAATATCTCAGTGAATAGTTAAAAGGCCAATGGGAGTGTATTCAACCATATTTTGACAATAATCTACAAAATAATACAAAATATATACATTGGGAATGAATCAAAAATAAATGTTTCCTAATCTCTCCAATTCATTAATTCAGCATTACATTGTTGCATTTTTCCAGTGCCAAAAAATGAAAGCATTGTGATGACATCCCATATTAAATCACAAATGACAAGGATGATACCCACTCCGTACAAACGACATTGTTTGATCAACTGCTCGTCATCAAACAAAACCAGAACGTCCTTCTGCTTCCGAAAGGTTCGCACACGTCTCTCTCGCCTTAGTGCCATCCCCTACTGGCAACTCCTAACCACTTACTGTAGGACACCTCTCAAGGTCTCTTAAATATCTGGGGGAGTAGTAGTGATTCCTAGACTTGAGAGAGTTGATTAATAGTTTTTATTCTTAAGTTTGAGAGTAGGACTGAATTCCACAAGTTCTCAGCACTTCAGACTAAAGTGAAGCTTTAGACCTAATCGGTATTTGGGTGACATATCTGTTCAAAAGAAACCTGAGGGGTCATATCCCAGCTTCTCCTCCACATTCACCTGCTTCCATTGCACAGCAACTCAAAAGTGAAAGTGTCAACGCTCTCATCTGTCACCCAGATAATCACTCCACATCTGTGCTAAGCAGAAAAGCATTGCAGTGAATAACACCGATGACATTACGTCAGGTTCCACTTCCTGTCACCATGAACAGAAAGCTGAGATCTGCAGTGGACTCAGACTGAACATTGGACAGATGAAGACTGAAAAGACACCCTGGTATGATGGTTCTGTATTTCCACTGAGGGTCAATAACATGAATCTGCGGACACAACCTGCCTGGCCCAGACTTCTGCGGCTGCTGGTGTGCTGGGTCTGAATGTCACAGTCAGTCTGTGTAATATTTCTGATCAGCTTGTTCCAGCAGGATGACGCTCAACTAGAAAAGTTAACAAAAACACGAATATGAGGCAATGAAACATGCTGACACAGATTTCAAGCAGCTTCCTGTGACTGATGATGATACTAGAATCACTTCCTCATGGCTGCATCCCTCCGCCACTCAGACTATTTCTAGGTTACATCCCTGTTTATCCAGAGTCATAGGAAATATGAACCATTTGCATACAATTCTTCGAAGCATTTAAGTGTTTTCTGAGGTCACGGTGACCTTGACCTTTGACCCCCAAAATCTTATCAGTTCATCCTTCAGTCCTAGTGAATGTTTGTGCCACAACTCAGTCAACAATCAAGGTGTTTCTGAGATATCGTGTCCATGAGAATGATACATACAGACTCAAGGACAACTCAAACAGTGGAAGTTTTGTTGTTGTTGTTGCAGTGCATTGCCACGTGGAGCAGTCTCAAGTTTCCACTGTGTGTGTGTGTGTGTGTGTGTGTGTGTGTGTGTGTGTGTGTGTGTGTGTGTGTGTGTGTGTGTGTGTGTGTGTGTGTGTGTGTGTGTGTGTGTGAGTGTGAGTGACACACAGCAGTCAGTCATTAATGCTGTTCACTCTTAACTCTGCTATATTCTAGACTATTGTGCCTTTTCTCAGAGGAAAAGCTTATTTATTTCCTACTTAAGAAATGTAATTTGCACGATGAGCGGTGATTGAATTAAATCTGCAGTAAATACACAGCGGTGTTGTTCTGTTCTGAATTTTGTTCTGTTCTCTGCTGTTCGTGTATTCACTCCCCTTCCTCGTAGCCTCTCTCTGGTGGCAGGGGCTTTGACATCGATGTGTGATGTACCCGCTGAAGTCTGCCTTTAAAGTGCTCAATTTTAAATCATTTTACATGCATATCATCGTCTTTTATCAAGCCGTCAGTGGCAGAGTTCACCAGCAGACAGCCCAAAGAGGCTCCAGGCCTCACTCCCACCGCCCTCCTCTGTCATACCTCATCATCCCTGTAACCTTTGTGATGTGAGCGCAATCGTCCTGTGATGAGATAGAGTTGCCGCCGTTGCCCATCTCCACCATCACAGCCTGCTCATCCAGGGAGAAACAACAGGAGACAGGCAGGCAGGAGCCCTGGGGAAATATCAGCATCCAGCCTGTAAAGGAAGAAAAAATGTCTGAGAGATGAAAAAAGAAAGATGAGATGAGTGAAGGTGTGAGATAAGAAGACGAAAAGGGAGGTTCAAGGAGGAAAAGGAAGGACAGAGGGAGGGAGGGAAGAAGAAGAAGGGATGGGGAGGGGAAGGAGGAGATGGTGAAGCAGAGAAATTGCATTTTGATGGAGGTAAATTGAATCAGCCCAGCAATAGAGGCCTCAGGGCAGAGAGACAGATTGAGACGGTCATGTCAGTATTGGGAGATTACTACCACCTGTGTGTATGTGTGTGTGTGTGTGTGTGTGTGTGTGTGTGTGTGTGTGTGTGTGTGTGTGTGTGTGTGTGTGTGTGTGTGTGTGTGTGTGTGTGTGTGTGTGTGTGTGTGTGTGTGTGTGTGTGTGTATGAGTGAGTGCATGTTCAGTCACCTCAGAGATAGGTGGAGTAGCTGTCACAGAGCGAGCATAAATATCCTTGTGTGAGACTTGAAGTCAGTGATGGCAGGTAATCATCACATCTCTCACACACACTTGCACATACACACACATATTGTGCATGTGACAAAAGTAGAACAGGGAGAAGCAGCTGAATGGAGAGAGAGGTGTCAAGGACAGGTGTATACGAAATGTCCTGAAACGCCATCAACATGTACTAACAGGATTATAGTGGGAAAATAGAGCAGGTCCATGTGAGAGCCAGACTCACAGCAGAGGGAGGAAAAAGTCAAAGTCACTTTGGGGGAAATTCAGGAAGCTCAGTCTCTGCATTCACGTGCCGCCGTGTCTTAAATTCACCATGTCTCTCAGAAGAAAACACATCTGCCCACATGAGCTGCTTCTAGTGTACACTGTGAGGATTTCAAATACCACAGGAGATACCATACACGGCAGAGTGTTACATGTGAATCATTCCTGTGTTTGTTTTCTGTTCGTTCAGACTCCCTCCTGTCACACGCCGCAGCTGCTGTGCTGTGGCTTCAGGCTGATTTACAGTCACGTTCACTGGTGGAGCGGGTTCAGTGCATTTAAAAGACGTTCAGCCCCAAAATGCTCTTAAAGTATCGGCAGGAGAGACTGCAGGTGTGAGATGAGTGAGAAGCAGGACAACAACTCAACCGTCAAACCTTTTATTTTGTGTCCAGATTTCATATCTGCAGAACTGTTTCCTATTATTCTGACCGAGGCTCAACTCCAGCCTCATTTCCACCGCAGCTTCCCCAGGAACCAGGATCCTCAAAGGAACTATGTAGCCACCGACTGATTCATCATTTAATCTGAGTCTTTCTCAGTCGTATCAGTATCAGTGTATTCGTTGGCTCCATAAGAACCGATGCAAAGACTTATTTGTTCCTTAAAACTTCACAGGTCAACTGCAGACTGTCTGAGTATAATTCTGTGCATTAGTCAATCCACTAGAGAAAAATAATGTTAGTGTTGTTCAATTCAGTTTGTGGTTCTCTCATTTCTACAGGTTTGCTCCACACCTGCCTTTTGTCCTGTGAACGTGTGTGTGAGAAACAGTGTGTGATTAATCATTACAGACTTTTGACCTTTTCTCCAGTTATTTCTGTATTTTTCAATACATATTTGTCAAATATAAGCAAAAAGAATAACAGCTCATTTATTTGTTTTAAGAATTTTTAACTCCCTAATATCAATATTGACCCTAGAAATCTCATATTGGCAGGGCCCTTGAACTATGTGCATTTCGACGACAGGAACCAGGGTCTAATTTTGTTCAGGGGGAATTGATTTGCCCCCAAAATAGTCCCATACATACATACATACATACTGTATATAAATACAATCACATTATAGTGCTTCCAAAGGTTCAGGTACTTTGGGGCATGTGGGCTTCAATGCTAAACATTTTAACTAGTGTTGTTTTTATTATTACTTGCTTTTTAATGTTGCCAGAGGTATCATCACGGAGTAAGAATTTCATTGTACTGTGTGACGCTGTCTTCAGTGCATATGACAATAAAAATTTGAATTTGAATTTGTGGCATGTTTAAAAGGGTGCAGTTTGTTTTGATTTGAGTCTGTTTTTCATCATGGTGCAAGAATGAGTTCAATAACAACACTGACAGACGAGGTGCAGGCCTCGCTCAGCGTCTGTGCAGAAGATGATGTATTTAGCAAGAATTGGAATTGTTGGAAACAAAAAGGTATATGCCAGAATAACAACAGGGTGGAACAATCACCCACACTGTCAAACAGGTAGGAGACAAGTTAAAAATGTTTTTAAAAAATAAAAGGTTTTCCTGTACGCCATCAGCCTGATTTGCATAATCTTCACAGCACCTCAGACGAAAGTGGAAACACTGACAACAACGTGCTATAAGAACCTTTGGGTGCCTGAGGAAAAGTACCTGGAGCTAAAAGTTTCAGGTTCTGTTTGGTGACGACCTCTTCTCAGGTTACACAAGATTTCCATCAGCCTTCACCTGCTAATCAGAGTGTTAAAGGTGAAATCTGACAGCTTTTGTCAGCAAATCAGAAGAGTCAATGAGGAGCAGAAATGTCTCTGAGTAAACGTGTACAATTTTGAAAGTGGTAGCGGAGGAGAAAAGGTGTTATTTGGCAAAAATGATAATATATGATGAAACTATTAAATCAAAGAGCATCTTTAGGCTGCTGAGTGAATCAGCCCCGAGTGAGAACGGCACCAAATTCAACCTATTAATTCAAATCAGGCACCCTGCAGCCGGTGCATATACACACTTACTGTAAGTGTCACTTTATTAGGAACCTCCAACTAAAACTGATGCAGTAATATGACGATCCTGCAGTAAATCCTCTCTCATGAAGGTTCTGATCAGTTTCTATTAAAGCTGTTTCAGACATTAGTTGATTGAACTGTGTGATCATTGCGGAGGACATTGTGAGTGGCGCTGTGTTGCATCATACAAAGGTGTTTTAGTTATTCAGCCTACTTTCACTGACTTAAATGGGGACCTCATGCAGCAGTAGTTTTATATTGGCATATCGGTTGTAAGTCTAGAAATAATTGGTATCGTATTGGTTGGAGCCCACTTACAAAGTCAATGCAGCGAGACAGAACTGCACCAGCAGCAGTGTAACACACACACACACACACACTAGCCTACCTAGCCTGGGGATAATGCTCACAGGCTGATAAGCAAAAACTCTGAAGGGAAGCGATGACAATGATCACTGCCAGAAAGAATTAACAGAAGTATGTGTTGCAATGCTAATTCACACACAACAGTAAAAGGCTTGGAGCAAAAAAACTTCTTCATTATTCTCAAATGCTTCATAACAATTTTAAAACAACAGCAATAAAATAACAGTAAATGTTTTTGTTTTTGTTCCAGTGGGACCAATCTGGACCTGCATTGTACTAGGGTTATCATTATCATCATCATCATCAGAGGACTGGTTCTTTGCAGCATCCATCAACACACCTTTGACTTTCTCTTTTAAACGTTTACCTTGTGAAATCAGAGTGTGCAGTCACAGTGATGCTGATAAAAACATCCAAGGCAAATTCTTTCTAAGTAACCTGAGGTTGAGGAAAGCATTGTTCCTGATCCCAACTCAGCAGCAGATTCGTACAGTAAGCGCAGCAATGGCAGAGGGGACAAAGCCCTGGCTGAAACGAGCCCGTCTCCTCCTCAGGGTCCTGTACCTGTGACCTGACGTCAGCAGCGTGGAGTGCGGGTTGAGGGAGTGATGCTATTCATTGGTCATTGTCCGTGCGAGGCGTGTGACAGCTCTGTGGTTGAGCTCTGAAAGGTTCGGTGTGGCCGATGATTTTGGATGCAGTGGTTGTACTTTATATGAGCTTGGTCTTGTTGGTGGTGGACAGCATGTTGTAATAGCAGGGGAAACAGTGCAGCAGGATGGGTTGAATGATGCTAGTGTATAGTGATGATGACAGGCGGTGGGGGACAAAAGAGAGGGCACAGAGCTTGTGGATGACATGGAGTCTTTGCTGGGACCTTTTGTGAATATTAGTGATGTGTTGATCAAATGTTAGTTTATTGTCTATAGTGAGCCCGAGGTATTTGAAATAGCTGACCTTTTCAACTGTTTGGTTGTGTCATTTGTGTTGGTGATGATGTGACTGTGCCTAATCCTTTCAGCCTGTGGTGTATTGATGAGGAAGTTGTGAACCCAACAGATAAGGAGTGGAGATATGTTGCAGTTAAGAAGCTTCTTAATCATCACATTAATCATCATCAACAACAACAACAACAACAACAAGCAGTGATAGTTTTGTTCTCTGGGCTGTGTGGCTGAGCCCACTGAGCGGCTATATTTAGTTTGCCAGCCTGCTCTATAAAAACAGAGCTAATGATGAAACTAGGGCAGCCCACAGTGACAGAGCCCCCTGCAACCTGAAGCAACTCTCTCTGAAGGCCTTGATGTTAATAATAACAACACTAAGAACCTGTGAAACATCCTCCAACAACATATTCTGCTGTGGAGGGAAAATTTAACACCTGGATCATTCCTCTGCAGTTTCTTAGTAAGCACCGGACTTATCAGAAACTTGATATTCTTTTATCTCAAATGAGACAGACTGAACGTTAATCGATGCAACAAGGCAAATTTGTATTCAAATTGTATGGGGTACAATGCATACAAACTGTATCTGGCTGCTATGTATCTGTGTTTTGCAAATGAGGGAATGACATTAAAGATGTTCATACCAATAAAAACAGGCTATACAGATCAGACCGTTAAAATAATCATAAAAAATTAAATACAACAAATCACTCCAGCAAATCAAAAGCAACTCGGTCTGACTTTAACATATTCAAATATTTGAAATATTCAGAAAAGTGGAAGGCACGACTTCCCTCCACAGAGGTTGAGCGGGAGTCAGAAGACAGTGAGTGCTCATGGATCGTTGTGATGAATAATTAAACGGCAAGAAATCAGGATCCCTTTAATGAAACCAGCCCGTTACATCACTGCCGGGGAGGAATACTCAGTCATTTACTATCAGCTTACTGGATACTCGTATTCACACTTGGACATTTCCACAAAGGCAGACTGAGGAAAAGAAAGTTTGTAAGCATTGAAACTGAGAGAAAGGAAAATAATTAGCATTATATGATTAATCTCTTTGATATAATCTGTTGTATTTGCATAAGATTGCAATTTACAAAAGGAAAAGGTTTAAGTATTTATTTATGTTGTAGCCTACAGAAAGAAACACTGACAACATTCTCATTTCTGTAATATTTGTGACTGTAGGCATCAAAAATAATTCCAGCTAGGGGGGGGGGCAAGCTTTTTTGAGCTCCATGACTCCAACAGGCCAGTGATTCAAATCATAAGATTATACAGATGAAGTTACAGCACATACCAAAGTAGGCTAATGTTTGCAAACCAGACAAGTGGTGTGCTCCATTAAAACTTGAGGGTGGATTTTTCAAGTTTCCAGTCTCTGCATCATCAGAAGAAGCAGATGTAAAATGTTTAATCCTGGAACATGTCATTCAACATTGGAAGCCGTTTCTAAATTATATCCAAAAGTGGTTCATTCTCTTTGGACTAAACTTATGCACAACAACTACTGCAACATCAAACATAGACCATAATGCTTCTAACAAAGAGCGAGGAGAATTAATTTCATCGTTCATTTGTTGTTGTTGTTTTTTTTCAAGCTCAGAACAGGCTTTACATACGTATATAAAAAAGAAAATCCAAGTGGGCAAAGAGCCTAAATCCACACCCACAAGCTGCACATTCACCCTAGATTACAGATGTTCTTCTAAACACCACTCACATGGAGTAAATTACAGGCTTTTCAACAAGATTTCCCTTATTAAAATATTTGCCTTTTCTCTGCTTCTCACCCTATCATCGATTCCTGCTGCACCTCCCCCCACATCTACTCATCTTCTTATTCTGCATGCATCCATCCATCCATCCCTCCATATAGTACATGTCTCTGGGTGGCATGGATCAGTAATAAAACATAATATCAGGGAGGATGAAGATGTCATGTCGCAGGCTCATCACCGTATCTCTACTCCAGCAGATGAGACGGCTTTGTTATTTACAAGGTTGCCTGGAGCTGCCTACGCACCACATCATCTTCTATCTGCAGACTAGTCTTAATTCTAACACTGGGGAAAATAAAAATAAAAATTAAATATTCCCATATCTCCCTCTTGTTGTTTTTTTTGCCACATCCTCTATTCCTAAAATTTGTATTTCATGAGATGACATTTCAAAGGTTTTTGGACTCACAGTTGCATTCGCAGCAGATGCTTTTCTCACTAATTAATGCCAGAAAAGACAACCCTGACTTTCACTCACCAAGAGCAACAGAAACAACTTTCCTCTTTCCCACACTCGCAGATAGAGAGCGAGGCACTGGCTCTGTTCATCTCGCAGTCTGGCACATTTACACCAGCTATAGGTTAATTGGCTGATCCCTAGTGGATGGAGCGATTGATGACGATGAGGGGAGAGAGAGGGTGAAAAAAAGGAAATGACAGCAATGTGAAGATGTTGAAGGAAAATGTGCAAGAGGGAAAAGAGAAGATGAGGGTGACAGTGGGACCAATTTGCCGTCTTCTCCCATCATTAGCTGATAGCTGGGCTGGGTCATTAACTGAGTCTGTCCTGTGTGCTGGTCTCATGGTGCAGGATGAGGAACACCTGCTGAAGGTGGCAGATGGCAGAATAAAGAGCCCAGAAATAGACGTCCATCAGGGGGAATGGTCGGTGATTCAGCCTGTCCTATTTTAGAATTGTTCATTTAAGTAATGGGGGAATGTAGAGTTTGTCAAAGCTGAGAAAAAATGTTTTCTGTTTTCTGTGAACCTCAGGAAAATGCACCCAAAAAAAAAGGCCATTTAATTTCCTTAAGAGTTTGAATGTGCTATTCTTCCCATATTTCCACAAATTACTGCAAATTTACCTCCATCTCCAGACGGGCCTTTACACCATTGCAGAATTTTTTGTTATATTTTGACATTTTTCTACTTGATGTTTTACAGCTAAATTGAAAATAAAAACAGATGTTCTGCATGACATACAGTACGTCTGGTCCTTTTTTTTGTAAAACCCTGAGCACGAATGGTGGAGCAGTTCAATATAATCAACAGTGCCATGTGTAATGGACCTCATGGTTATCATAATAAACACAATGATCATGGCTTCATTAGGTTTAGGCACAACAACTACTTAGGCAGTATTTGGTTACGGTTAGATAAAGAACATGAGTTTGGTAAACATAATATGACTCATGTGAATCACTCTTTATCTTTAAGAAGACGTAACCAAGCTGAACAAATGACCCATGTCATGCCATGACAGTTTCTACCACTCAGTAGAGGCTCATCACTACAGTGAGCAGCGGTGTAAATGTCATCAGTTATAACCACCTGACTTCCTCCTGTGTCCTACAAAGACAAGAGCAACAAGTTCAGTCTTTATGTGAACAACAAACTTCCACAAGAATCTGTGAGAGGTGTGAACGGAGCCCTGTGTGTGTGTGTGTGTGTGTGTGTGTGTGTGTGTGTGTGTGTGTGTGTGTGTGTGTGTGTGTGTGTGTGTGTGTGTGTGTGTGTGTGTGTGTGTGTGTGTGTGTGTGTGTGTGTGTGTGTGTGTGTTCTGAGCTTTGGCGGCTCCACGGCCCATTACTTTCTCTCGGTCAGAGCAGAGATGCTGACACAAAATCTGTTTAGCATCACTGCGCGGCCGCGCTGCCCACTCTTTTAATTCTATTTCTGTGCGTTGGCCAAAAACACAAAGAGCGTGCCAGTTTCCCGAGAAGCATCCTGGATGCTCAGATGCAACAGAGCGCGGCAGCCTGCCAAGCGCTGACCGAGAAAAAGCAAAAGCACAGGAGGGATTTAGTCAAGTGCTCATTTAAATATGAGCGAGCAACAGACTGTGGAATTTGAATGAGATTATAAAGGGAGACGGGGGTAGGATGAATTTCAATTTGAGAGCATTAGATGTATTCTCTCTCCTCTTTTTCTCCTCGCCCCCTCCCCAATCCCCTGCCTCACCCCCCTCCCTCCCAGAGGTGAGATAATGAGTCCCAACAATGAGCAGGAGGGAGGAAGTTGGCAGCGTTGTTACCACACAGTGAAGCCCAACGGTTATTATGGTGAGGCTGCTCCTCCCCTCCTATTTATCCATGAACACTAACACACACGCACACACAAAGACACACGAACACACACGCACACACACACATACACACACACACGATGTAGGTTAACAGAGCATCATATCTGATTCCATCTCAACACCATCCTCACTGCAGTGGTACGCATTGCACCTCCAAAACCTCCTGATCAGATCTTAACCTCCGTTAGAATTTATATACTGTATATTTATTTACATATATATATGTGTGTGTGTGTGTGTGTGTATAGATATATGTGTGGATATATACTATGTGTGTACTGTAGGTGATGATTGGGGGAGGGGCTGTGTGATGCAGCTTCAAAGACAGCAGCAGGTTGAGGGAAGACAGTGAAGGAGGCAGATGGAGAATAAAACAGCGAGTGAGGGGAAAAAAGAGCAAGAAAGGCGAGCAAGCAGAGTGGGAGAGAGCAGATTGAGTGAGAGAGAGTGAGAGTGAGAGAGAGAGAGAGAGAGAGAGAGAGAGAGGAGGGGGAGTAGAGAGAGAGAGAGTGTAGGGAGGGAGGGGAGGTTTATCCAACACAGCACTGGTGAGGCAGAAGTTTCAGCTCTGTGCTTCACACACAGTAAAGGAGGGACGACAACACGCAACCTACACACAGGTGAGACAACTCTTCTTCCTCCTCCTCACACACACACACACACACACACACACACACACACAAGATGATGCTGGTGTGAAGGTGAACGCTTGTGTGAGTGCGGTGAACTTGACTCTGTGCTCGTCCGCAGCCTAAGTTGGCGAGTGTGTGCAGGCATGCAGCGAGAAGCCCGGTGCATCAGCCGAGGGGGGGGGGGGTCTCTGTTGTGCCCTGAGGGACAAGCGTCCTCACAAACAACAGGGACAAAGAGTCAGGAATGCGCTCGTGTTAACACTAATATTTCATCCCAGTGCATAGGTATCGTTACATAGATGAACTCTGTAAGTGTTGCTGCGATACTGATGGAAGCTCTCCCTAAGTGTTGCTCACTGTGCACTTGCTGCTGGAGAAAAGAGCTACAGTATATTGTCTGTGTGCGTTCAGCAGTCGTGCCGCGTCTGAGCAGCATGCATTATTAATCTGCACTGATCTCCAGAAACAGCGATACCTCAACAGGGGCAGAGGGAGGGAATGTATATACTCTAATAAATTCATGCACAGAGAGTTGATATTATATGTGAGAGCTGGACTGGTATAATAGAGTGAGGGGAGAGCAGAGGGGCAAGCTGCCTCTTTTGTATGCTCAGCTGCGCTTTGTCTTGTTTGTAACATCTTGCCACAGAAGGTTGCAGCGTGGCACAGACACCGTGCATGGATATCCTATGGTTTATTTATCTGTCATTATCTGTGGGGGGAGATCCAGGTTGCTGTGAATGCAGCTGAGGAGATGAGATCTCCCCTATCTCAGCTTGGCTGTTCCACACCGAGGTGGTTGACTCCTTTTGTCTGCAGATACAGTATCTTAATCCGCATCAGTGTAACACACGCCCGCTACGGGCTACACACTCATCATCTGACTCAGTGTGTGCAGATTACACATTACACAAGGGTTATGCTTGTGTTATTTACAGCATCTGTGTGTGTTTGCTCGCCTGCATCCAGCTGCTCTTACTGAAGACTGATGTGGAGACTGCAAACAAAGAGAGCAGCAGTTACAAGACTGTTATCTATTGCCATGTCTATATCGCACAGTATCGCGCACACACATCCACATACTTTGATGACAAGATAGATACACAATCAAAAATAACACCCCCTCTAGGCTCAGAGGAGGATGGTTCTGAAAAGTTTTGAGCCCTGAGGAAGCTGGAGTCATCCTGGATGTTCAGCACTTTGAGTCCAATAGGAACTCAAAGTGACTGTGAATAAACTATCAACACATTTATAGAAACTTCTCAAACCAGTCAGCACAGTTTGCCTGCATTCATGAAAAACGTTCTATTCTGCTTTCATTCGTCAGTACAGCACTTACATTTTACATTCACTCATTCGGCGATTGCTTTATCCAATGTGAGGGACGTCACTGAATATGGGCACTGATCAAAAGTAATTTTTTGTTGTCTTAAAGGTATTAATATCAGATTAATAAGTAGGAATTACCCCCATCTAGCGGTGCGGTTGCATATCTGAACGTATTCTTGATGTTGCATTCACGTGAAATCGGGCAGACGTCAGACAGACAACAGACGCTGCATGTAACAGGATAAACAAGCGTCTATGTAAACAAGTGGTCCGCCAGCACGAGGCAAAACAATACAAGCGTGACAATATGTTGGCATGATGATGTCGTATGCAACATGGCAGCCTCGGTTCCGTTCGCGCCCCCCTGGTATATTTGTAACGACTTGTAATAACAACTCATTCTAAGGTACGAGAAAGCTTTCATTTTGTATGCGGGAGTGATTCGACTTCAGTGAAATACGTATTTATGAAAGCAATATTTGATTTTTGCTAATAAAAAGCCAAATAAGTTACATACTGGGGCTTTAAGCTAAATTGTATGCATAAAATTTACAATTTGCAACATCTTTCATCTGCGAAACAGCTCCAAACATTTTACAGCAGGTGTGTGTTTGATACTCAAAGCACGTATTCACTGGAGCATTTCTGCAGGTAGTGCTGCAGGTTACAGAATGGGAAAATAAGCACACACACACACACACACAGAGAGATTCACACTTATAGTGTCATGGCCACTCTGCCCGTGACCCTACTCGAACATTAAGCAGTATAAGAATGTTCTTTACATTTACACCGAGGCACAGCCCTGATGCCTCAGGCAGTCGCTCTTGTCCATTGGTTTTCATTTGGTAAATCATCACTCTGCTGTTTGCTGTTGAGTTTCCTGCATTGACTCACAATGTTAAAATGATTTCAAACTCTTTCTCATTACAAGACTTAGTCTTCTTCTATTTCACGCTATAGTTTTTTCTAGATCTGGTTTGGCTCTCATAACATACGGACACTTGAGATGGAGACGGTAATAAACCTGCACTTCATACACATCTTTACATATCACACACATTTTCTCACTGCATCTCCCATCCTATATAACTAAGTAATTCTACTGCTTCTTTGAAAACCACAGTTTCTCTTTATAGGCATTTTATTCCAGGACACAACTCTCTAGACCCCCATGGGACGTGATTAAATGAAGGTTAAAAAGCAGCAGTACACAACTGAAGGAGCTTAAGCCAAAAACAGAGGCTGTGGGCCATGCTGCTCTGCAGATTTGCATATTGAATAGCAAACTTTAACTGTGTCATTTGGTTAAATTGATTTACTTGGTTATATTTTATGAATTATGTTTTTCTTTACATCTCTCAATCCCATAACATTTTCTGTATCTTATCAGTTGTCAGACCACCAGCCTCCCCTGTCCACCAACAGTGTATGAGCTACGACCTAAAGGCCATCGTGGATTATCCTACATGTACTAGCGCTATATACTGCCTAAAATATTTTGGTAGACAGTATTTTCTACTGCCGTGCATCTGGAAAACTAAAAAAACAAGGGTTGCGTTACTATGACAACTGGCAACTGTGAGACATATAGTATGATGTGAAAAATGTAGCCTGTGTAAATATCATCATGTCATCTCAGGAGGTTGTTAGATGTCCCAGTGTAACACATATAGGTCTAATAAGAAACCACCCTCAGCTCTGACAGAGGTTGTGTGCATCATGACGCGGTGCAGTTCAGCACTGAGGTGTTACACTGTTTTAAGCTTTGGTTAAAGCCGGCCAACACAAACACACTGCATTTATCAAGAAAAAATGAAATAATTATAACTACGACTTCACATAATTACCAGATCCGTATCTCATAATTACAAGAAAAATATCATAATTAGAGGCGGACAGAGAGATGAGAATTACAAGATAGCATCTCAATTCGCCGTCTTTGATAAATGTCTGTGAGTCAGTGCCGGATGGCAATACTGAAACCAATCTTTTTTCATTTCTGAAGCTTTCATTTTGTTCTCCACAAGTGAATCCTGAATTAGCAGGAGCAAATAATTACACGAGTGACCTTCCATAAGTCAGCTGAGGATGGTGTGGTGGTGGTGGATTGATCTTTGAAATGCTCCTCAGCTGCTGCACAACAGTTGCAGGGCGATTTGCAGAAAGAATATTTGAACAAATGAATAGTTTCTATAGCCACAGGGAATAGACTGTGATATTTTAAAAGAGTTTGGAGAACATTTATCACATGTCAGGACTCCTTCTTGACCGTGCACCAGCTCACTCGGGCTGGATTCACAGTTGGTAGAGGCTTTTATCTGCACAGTAATACTGATGAGACGCCACTGGACGTTGGACTGAACCAGGTCAACACTATGATCCACATGAAAAGTGAGTGCAGGCCTGTTGCAAGGCCGGTTGAGCTGCTGTTGAGTCCACCTCTACAAGCAGCAGCCAGAACAGTAAAAGCAGACGGACGTAGTTGCTAGAAAACCACAATACGCGTCCCACACAGGAAACAGAAACACAATCAACAGCCAATTGCAAGAGATTATCCGGATGCTGAATAAAAAGAGTGTGATGTGAGGAGATGCAGTCAGATTATTTTTAAGCACTGAGTTCACACCCTGAGGTTTGGATAAATGTGAGCGTCTGATATAAACAAGTGGTAAAATAAGCCCTGAGCAGAGAAACATGACAGTGCTGCAGCAGAGGAGAGGATGTCTTAGAGTTATACAGAGTGGCATCATCTGATAATCCCCCTGTTGCTGCACTAATCTGTCTCCTGCAACATCCTGAAAACCTCTCTGACATACCGAGTAAAGACCCTCAATTCTTACGTCAAATGTTTGTGTTTTTTTATACATGTGCAAAAAGTCTGTTTTTGTTTTGTGGTATGAGGCATTGACTGATGAGTGCAGTCATTTACAAAACGATTTTAGCATGAAGCTGCAGAGCAATCTTCAGCTTGGATAGCTTCTCAGAGCCACAAACATGACTGCACACACTCTTTGTCTTGTTTTTTTCCTGTGGCTCTCAAGGTCTCTCAGTCTTCAGCGAGAGGAAGGGCAAAGCAAAAGCTTCTGATTCCACTCACTTCATCTTCACCATATGAAATCTTCACTTAATCAGAAAAAGTGATTAAAAAAAACCCTCAAATTTATAATTGCAAAAACGATAGATGTATTCTTTTTGACGGTACAATATGTCACCGTCTGCATTATGATATCTTAATGAATTGTTTATTTTTGCAGGGAGAGTGCACAGTTAAATGTAATTCCACCAGAGTTAATTAGGTGGCTAATTTGCATATGTTGTCGCTGGGCAGATACAAAACAGCAAATCTTCTAAAACAACAGAATATGTAAAATGTGTGTCACAAGACTTCACATATATCTAAAAAAAAAATCCATAAATATGAGCAATCACTTTTTAAAACAGTACGATAGTACTGTAGGAAATGTCCATCAGTATAGTATAGTATAAGCAGAGTGATTACTGGTGATCACAATCTTGTGCTGATTTTAGCCAGAACTTAAGTTAGTTTTGTAAATATTACAGAGCTTTCAGAGTCTCTAGTGTTTGTAGGAATCAAGTTTCACCACCTCATGGCTGTAACTTAAGAGGCAGATTGACGAGAGCAGTGGAGACCCAGTCACCACTAATGGATGCTCCAGTCCCACCAGCTCTATACCACAGCTGGTTGGGGCAGAAATCCGCTAAGAGGTGGGGGTGTAAGACTACAGATGATTTTAAACACCAGGCAGCATCAAAGTAGAAAAAATGAAGTTAGCAAAAATCCTGAAAATGATATTTCTTCAGGACACGACAGTGATCATAATCTAAAAACAGCCAGTTATAAACTAGGTGTAGTTACGTTATCTCAAATGTTTCCAGCAGTTCTCTAACCCAGACGAATATATGTTTTTAATATAGTAAGACTCTGTGTCATATGGGACAGGCGATATTCCCAATATACAGTACGTCAGTGTTGGGGTTGTCTGTCTTTGACAGGCCAATGGCTTGGTCAGCTGTCTTCCCATATCAGTCATGTCAGAGAAGGCGGGCCAGGTCAGAGATGCAGCCTTTTGTTACCTCATCAAGGATCACTAAGAATTTACTAATATTTCCTATTCAGTCGAGTTCCCCTCATTTTCAATCAAACTCTCACACAAACAACCACTCCCACACATATCCCATCATTCTGTCATACATTTACTGTACTATCACGTTCTACATTCATATTTATTTCTATTAAGCATGCTACTCTGTTTCAAATATAACATTATTTCCCCATACATATAGACTATAGTAGAGCTTTATTAGCCAATTACATTTACATAGAACCACATGTGCATATATTTACTATTATCCTCCATTACACAGACTAATATGCAAATAAATGATGCATACAGTAAGTGTTGTGTGCATGAGTGTGAGTGATTGTAAATAAAAGAAAGACGATCATGATGTAAAAGAGTATAGCAATGGGTGAATTGTGCATGTGAGAGGTCATAGTAGTGTATGTGTGAGTAGGGCTGGGCGATAAAACGATAACGATATATATCGCGATATAACTTTACTCAATAGCAATATGAAACGTGGTCGATAGAAAGTCGATAGGTTTCATTCATTCATGTTTTGAAACAGCCAATGAAAACGAGTGTTGCGCCGCGCTGAACCACTGGCTGCTGAGCCAACCAGGTTAGATTGACACAGCACAGGAAGACTGTACACAGCACAACAACATGTGGTGTGTTTGGGCTGCTGCAGCCTGGCGTCAGCAGCGGGGCATCGCCAGTAAAGAAAGAGAGAGAGAATGAGTGTTGCCTCGAAAGAAAAAATGGAGGAGAACTAGGACGAGTGACCGCGAAAAGACGTGGTACGTCATGTTTACATTAACCCCGATTGATGGAACTCTGATACAATACTGTAAACAACGCTCAACTTTAACCACGGAGACACCAGGCAGTCGGAGCGGCTCGAGCTCCGGCCGCCGTCACACATCAAAGGGAGCGCAGTCACGGCGTGGCCGCTCTGCTGCTGCTGCTGCTGCTGCCGCTGCTGCTGCTGCTCACACCAGAGCGACACTGTTCAGCTGTGCCGACCTAAACACTGGCCACTGGCGAAGCAAGCGCTAACAGCAACGATTACTCTTTCTTTTTCAGTCAGGTTTAGGCTGAGAATGATCGCTAATTAGACGGACCACGTCAGGTCCGGGTTTTAATTTTCACGTCCGTTTATAGTCTGTAGCAGCAGCAGAGAGGTGGAGCAGCTCCTGTATGGGGAGTGTGGCTCTGATTTAACTCCTGTCTGATGTAATGTTAAAGAACGCCTGAACAGCGGAGTGATAATGTCTGTAAAAAGACCCAGTGCTGTTGTACTGTATCAGCACTCATGTCTCTTGTCCAATCAAATTATTTGGTTGAAACTAACTGTATATAGCCTAATACCAGTTTTATTTATCTGAAACTGTTATTAGGCTACTCATTGCTTTTATATGTTAATCATTACTTCTGAAATGTTACATTTTTGACGGAAAATAAATATTTAAATCAGAAATAACCTTCTGATATCTTCAAATCTCACTTGTGAGTATGATGGAACATTTAGGCTTGACAAAAACAGTGACTTGAGTCCTATCGTGATATATATCGATATCGACTGATATGAAAAAAATTATCGTGATAGGATTTTTTCTCATATCGCCCAGCCCTATGTGTGAGATTAAGAAACTATGTTTAAAACCAAATGGCCTCTTGTACAAATTTTATACCTCTACTATTTATTTCAACCATATATTCTGACCAGATGAAGGATTTTAGTCATTGGATGTATGGAAAATGCTGAGTAAACGTCTGACAGCTCTGGGATGTCCTGTCGCCCCCAAAGAGCATGTGTGAATCACTGATTTCTTTAAGTGAAACTGCTGTATGGGTGTTTCTCTCTGTTTAAATCCCCTGGTCTGTTCGTTCGTTATGGTAATAACATTGCACAGTGTTGTTGAAATTCTGACTTCAAATGTGGACCTGCTTTATTCAGTGTTTGTCTGTCTCCTGATTGTTGAATATGTCAATATATCAACAATACATCTTGCTGTAATATCTGTTACAGCAAGATGGCGGCTCCAAAAAGAAGCTCTTTGATTTCAAATCCTGAGAGTTGATGTTTCAGATCAGAGGAGCTTGTCCTGTTCTGCTGGAAATACCTCAAAACAACAACTCGAGAACAATCCAGAGACAAAAACACAAGTTAATTCGCCAGTAGATGTTTGCTAGTGTTTGAATATCGCACTGAGATTTTTGTGCGCAACTCTACAAATCACATTTTTAAGCCCCAGCATGAGTGACACTGGTCCCTATAATCACACACATAATGAGCAGAGGCAGCAGTCAGCCGCCTCGCTCGTGTCTCATCTGTCACCGGTGGATCGAACCCTGCCATGTTTCCTGGCAAGACACCGGGATGCTGCCGTGGCTGTTACTCTTTCCTCTCTCTCGCTCTCTCTCTCTCTCTCTCCCTGTTTCTTTTCCCATCTATGTGGTGGAATTGACAGGACTGAGAGAGGAGTCTTTCTTTCTGCTCCAGGTTTTCTTTGTACTCAGGTTTCTGGCAGGAGAAAGAGAGACGTTTACAGGACGGATTAGAGTTCATAGAAATAGATCTCCTCTGTTGTTTGCTGTGGCTGACAAGCCTGGCTCATACCTCACAATCTCTCCTTCTTTTGTATTCCCTCTCTCTTTCTCCCTGTCTTTCTTTCCATCTATGCCATCACTCTGCTCCCCAGGCTGGTCCATGTGTCTACAGTTGAGCAGGCAGCTGACAGCACAGTGACAAGTGCTGAGGATGGGTGGATGAGAAGCAGTGGAGGGGAGAGGGAGGGAGTGAGGAACGGGGGAGGGAGAGGGACTAATGAGAGGGACAGCAGCAGCAGGGGTCTGTCACTGCACCTCCAGATAACAGCCCCCCCCGACTCTCTTTGATATCTGTCCCAAGTGACCAGGTCGCTCCATCCGCAGCTTGTACCAGTGAGGTGGGGGCAGGGGTGCTTATTAGCCACCTGTGCTTTATCTTCTTTTTTTTAACCCCTTTATGCACTTGCTACGGGGAGGGGAGTGGATGCAGCGGCAGGGGAGGGTGGTGGCGCTGCATAGATCAAAACAACAAAAGCAGAATCGAAGAACGATCCAATAATGAGAGAGGATGTGAGGATGAAATTGTTTGGTCACGCCCAGATTCTCCGCACCCCCCACCGTGTTTGTATGAAGCAGAACCATCTCTTCATGGTCGTCTGACTGTCATGATTTCAGTGTCACTTAAACAGGTGTTTTCTGAGGTCACCTTGACCTTTGACCACCAGTTCATCCAAGTCAAGGTTTGCACCAAATACGCAAACACATGTTGAAGCTGATCTACTAACCGGCCGCACCGAGGATTGTGTCTCCCAAACAGGCAAGATAACACGTGCAATCCATTTAGCGCATTTGCCTTAATGAATATGCAAATATGGGCGTTTCTGCCAGAACATGCAAAATATTGGGAGGAGTAGATGCAAATAGATTTATTTAGCGCACGCAATGTGATTTACCAAACCTGAAAAAGATAGCGGCGGCAGTTTTTGTGTCTTTATTTTGCACGTTTGAAAGGCAAGATTTAACTGGCACAGCTTTGTGAACATTTCTGCGGTTATTGATTTAATACCTGCACAGGTAAAAACTCTTATATGTCTGCATTTCCTCGTGTCTGGGTCATTCCAGCGCTCCTCTCCTCTCCTCCCTCTCGAGTATCTGGCTTCTTGATGAAATTTGCCTTAAATTGTCAGATTTACATATGTGGATCATTGCATGTGCACATGGTTTCAGTGGGTCAGGTGCAGCCATGTTGACAACAGGCAGATTTCATCATCATAAGATCTCACTCTTCAACCTCTTTACAGAGGAACAGATGGTTCCTACAGCTAACAGTGTCCTGATTGTCTGAGCGGGTGAAGGAGCCACTTTATGTCTCTGTATTAGCTTGAGCATCGCAACATGGGTACAACTCCAACGACTCCATGCAGGACACACATGAAATCCCCAAAATCTATCAGAGGATCACAGTTTTAGTCACCACAGGAAATGCACAGCCAAATTTGAATCATAATCGTCCGTTTTTTTACTTTGTGTCGAAGATAAAACTTTACAATTGCTGTTTTTTTTAATTATAGTGTATTTCACATCCCAAAACCTGGATTCAAAACCCAAGCCAGTGTGAAAGAAAAGCATTAAATATGTATGAGGACAAACGTTGAGGACCACAAATGGTATTTTAGTTGAGACTCCAGCTTCTCTCTGTCAGTTCTCCTGCACAGAAACCTCAGACTCCTCCAATCTTTTGTCTTCACACACGACTGATTCTATGAACTGAGCAATAGAAAAGTCAGTGGGATTTGCTCTGAAGACGTTTCTCTACAATACAAATCTTTGCCTCATCAACAACATACATAATGGTTCAGGATGGCTCTGTGATCTCAGGCGTCTACAATCCTATTTCCCCATTGTAACATTGCACATCCTGATGATGGCCATAATCATAACATTGGATTTAGGACTTTGATGTCTGTCCTCAGTCAATGTGAACATTTTGGTATTGACTCCTTATTGGAGGTGTGAACTTTTCATATCCACCCCGCCTCAGAAGCCGGCGCTTTGATTTTGCCCTCGCAGCAGGTATAGGAGGCTGACTGAGGCGGCTTCAGAACATCAGTCACACCCTCCAGCCTTCATGGAAACAGAACGGTACTATTGATCATCGTGGAAACCTCCATGTGCTGGGATGAGCTTTCTGTGCATGTGAGGTCAAGTACGTGCAGGACTGAGCAATTTCAATTTCACACGGTTTTGCATGGTATTGATGATATGCGGAGGTGAGGGCAGACCTAGTACTGTGCTCTGTCTAATGAGCTCTGGGAGGAACCAGTCATTCAGCTCCTCTGACAGAATCAGGTGAAACACACATTGATTTGTATCGTTTCTTTAAACTGGCTACGATCAATAGGTGTGAAAGGGCACCACGCTCACTATGTGTCCTAATGTACTGACCAATTGACTTTTATACACAACCTGTGATAAATCGGCACAGTTTGAGCACGTTATGACCTCGTTGCCCTGACTGGTAGCTGTTTAGATTATGTGTTCTGTTGAGATGAGCTTTAAAATCCCATAAAGTAATAATGATGATGGTCATTGTATGCAGACGTTAAAGGATCATTGTGCTTTGACAGTTCTCATCATTCTGTACTTGAGTTCATTTTCGTCAGAGGAAAGGCGACACACCACAGCGACACACGATAGATAGATAGATAGATAGATAGATAGATAGATAGATAGATAGATAGATAGATAGATAGATAGATAGATAGATAGATAGATAGATAGATAGATAGATAGATAGATGCCCTGGATACCCTGGATAGATGGATAGAGCAGATGTGAATCTGTGCAATTTTGAGAGAAGCATGTGATTAATTCCGATTTATTAGATGATTACATGTTTTATTAATTTGTTCACAAATTGTGTTCAAGCCAGTAATTTTCATAATTTTATTCCTAAACTGAATCCATATTACATGAATGTGCACTGTGGATGGAAACCATGTGTGCTACGGTTGTGCACAACAACCATGGCGGAGGCTGATATGCCCACTTATGTGTAAATAGAAAGTTTGAGAACACTATTACAATGAATGAAGTCTAATGCAATTTGCATTATTATAATTTTGCCCATGCAATACAACCAACATCGTAACTCACAGAGTGACTGTGTGGAGGCGTCTGTCAGTAAACCAGCATCCCCTGCCTTTGGCGGAACCTGTTAAAGGGATAGTTCACCCTAGAATGATATTTCGCTCATTATCTACTCACCCTCATGTTGACTAAGGGCTGGAAGAATTTTCAGAGTCCACCGTCCCTTCTCTGAGTTACAGGGGGTCATGGCGTAGCAGTGCATTTCAATGCAACGGTTGCAAAGGGACACCAGAGCTCTTCGTAAAAAAACACACACAAAAAAACATCCAGATACCTCCATGATGCTCGTATGTAATGTCCGTCTTGTGCTGAAGCCCCAAATTGCGTAATTGTCCCGAAAAAAATTAAATAAGTCTATATTTTAAGCTTGTTTGTAGCGGAAGCTTCTCGAAGCTCCTCTTCCTGGTCCGTCCAAATCTCGCGTGATTCGCAGTAACCGCACTGACGCCGGCGCAAATCACGCGAGATTTGGACGGACCAGGAAGAGGAGCTTCGAGAAGCTTCCGCTACAAACAAGCTTAAAATATAGACTTATTTAATTTTTTTCGGGACAATTACGCAATTTGGGGCTTCAGCACAAGACGGACATTACATACGAGCATCATGGAGGTATTTGAATGTTTTTTTGTGTGTGTTTTTTTACGAAGAGCTCTGGTGTCCCTTTGCAACCGTTGCATTGAAATGCACTGCTACGCCGAGACCCCCTGTAACTCAGAGAAGGGACGGTGGACTCTGATAATTCTTCCAGCCCTTAGTCAACATGAGGGTGAGTAGATAATGAGCGAAATATCATTCTAGGGTGAACTATCCCTTTAAGTTAATGCAGTACTGGTTATATTTATTGAGAAGTTATCATAAAATATCGGCTATAGCTGCTTTAAAGTAAAAACGCGCTTTAAGTCCATTTATTGCTCAGACAGAATGGGCCTAAACAAGAGGTGCAGTCAGCATTCAACCTCAGGACACAATGAGAACATCACATCCTGATACTTTCTGACAGGACTGTTGATTCCAGGAAAGAAAATGCAGTGACTTCAACAGAAAATAAGTTCCTTAAGTTACAGTTTGATGCTGTTTGACAGCGAGAGCCCACAGACTTAGCCTTAATCTGCAGTAATATTCTTGCTGATGACAGCGCACATAAGAAGAGCAGGAAAAAATGATCATGAATAAGCACAAAGTCAGTCTCTTCGGCCTTTATCGGGCCGTCGCGTTGCTTATTTTTTACGAGTCTCCACGCTGCTTCAGAACAAGTGTCAAAGGCTCTGATTATTTTTCTTTTTTTTAAAAGTATTTTTGGGGGCTTTTGCCTTTAATTGACAGGACAGTAGAGATACTGTACAGGAAATGGGGGGGGGGGCACACCCGGGGGACTCAAACCGGGACCGGCTACAGCGAGAACTATAGCCTCTGCATATGGGGCACCTGCTTAACCCAGTCAGCTATATGACACCCTAAAGGCCCTGATTATTTTCTCATCAGGATCAAGCGTCTCTCCTCTCGGCTACTGAGGATTTGGACTTCCTCTCACTGATTTCATATCTGTGTGGCTTTCAAGGCTCCGTGCCGCATTTCTAACAAAAATAATTTTCAAAGGAGCTTGTACTCAGATGGCAGTGGGAGAGGAGGAAGCAGCAGCCTCCGCCACCACCCCACTCCACCCCCTTGTTTTGCTGTGAGGAGAGGAGGGGAGGGAGGTCGGCCTCGAGCTGGAGCTTCACAATGGATGTTTGTCCAAACTCATAAAGGAAAAGATGTTTGATCCTGTGAGAGAGAGTAAACATGGGCGACTAAATGGAGACGTCCTTGAACCCGGACAAGTCCATTTTATTTATACAGCTCCAAATCATAACAGAGGTGATCTGAGGGCGCCTCTCAGATAAACCGTACTCTTTAAAATATTGTTTATGCATCAGACCCAACATTACCTCACAATGTATTAGAATGATATCATGTGTGAGGGAAGCACGGTGCTAGAGCCTCGTGATCAGCACAACTAAAGGTGGATTTATGCTTCAGTTCAGTTTATGTTGCAATCAGAGGACTTATTTTTAAAGTTTTTAAAGTGCATATGTAAAGTAAATAATTAAACTGGTAAATACAGAAATAATGATTATGTTATGTTAACATAAAAACATGTAAGTAGTTGACCATGAACATAAATATGTAAATAATTAATGAAACAAACACTGTCACTGTAACTATCTAACCATGAGCCTTGATCCATTACACACCACGTAAGACAAACCTGAAAGCTTTAAGATGAAATGTTCTTGTATGTAAATGAGGGAGTATAAAAACAATAACTGTAGCGTGTGTGTGTGTGTGTGTGTGTATGTGTATATGTGAGTGCGTGCGTGTGTGTGTGCACGCACCCATGCCTATGTGTGATGAGTGTTTCTTTGTTATTCTGGCTTCAGTGCAGGCAGTCATGCTCGAATATACAACTGAACAATAGTTCTCACTGTGGCTTTGATCTAATGAGAGAGAGGGAAAGAGGGAGAGAGGTGGTGGTACGAGAGAGAGAGAGAGAGAGAGAGAGAGAGAGAGAGAGACAGAGAGACAGAGAGAGAGAGAGAGAGAGAGAGAGAGAGAGTTCAGGGAAGCAAGATGAATTTGGATCACGCTGAGAATGAAACAGCCTCTCCAAGAACTGATTTTATTTTAGCTTCACCAGAGCGTTTACAATAGAAACTCAACCATGTGCTTTTGAAGAGTGATACTAAAACTAATTTTAGACGTTAATTGGCACAGTTATTGGCTTCTCATTCAAACAAAATTGGAGCACAAGCCGGCTAAACTGACTTGTGAATATCTGTATACACTTTGGGACAGGGCAAGTCTAAATAGTTCACAATCTGTCTTTTTGTTAATGGGTAACACATCATTTATTAATGCTTTGCATATGAGTTGGCCATCAATAAGAACTACTCCGGGGTTGCCAGCTTGTGGAACATCCTCCTCTCATCTGTTTGGCCACTTAGAGCCACAGGATGTCTGGGCCATCATCCATTTGTAATACTGCTGCAAAACTCCAATGGAAGAGATAATCTGTTGTGATCAGTTTGCAGCTGAGGTCTGAAGAGGGAGGAGATCTTCTGTGAGTCCCTGGTAAAGTCAGTGTGATCCAATAAAAATAGAGAAGCTTTCAGGTAAAGAGAAAGCAAATCCTGCAAGTGTTGGATGGTGGGTCCTGGGGGACATGGCTTGGTGGCTGTTGGTTGTGACATCACAAAGTCACAGAAGTCCTGAAAGCTGGTTTTAAGGCTCAGTTTTTTAAATACAGACTGTGTGCATCTCTCTGCAGACTGAGGCTTTGATACTTTCACAGTATTAATATTGAACCTAGACCTGCTTTATAATCACACTACACATGGACATCTAACTTTATTGTATGGAGTTTTAAAATTAGCATCTACCTTTAGACTGCATGGATCTTCAATATTAATAACAAGCAATTTGCAAATCACATATTATGTGACTGAATATCATTACCACTTCATTAGAAAAATGTACTCTCTTGATGAATGTAAAGCCAGTGTTAAGTGCTCTCTGAGCTCTGAAATGCTACTGTCTCTTGGGTTGTTAGATATTTCCAAGGGGGGAGTTGTGGGTTCAACTAGTGAAGACCACTTCCGCGTTCAAAAAACTGCAGTGGCCATGTTAAAATAGCCGACTTTACAGGTTAAAAAAACATATTTACAGCCTGGTACCTTTTATTTTTTTGGTCTCTACCGATAGTTTCCACCTCCATGAACACTGTGGCTTCAAATTCGTACATAAATGGGGGCGTGGTTACATTGAGTGACAGGTTCGGACACAGTTACCGGCTGTTAATTGGTTGCTTTAAGTTCAGTGGGCGGGTTCTAGGCCGGCAAACCGCCGCACCTCTCCAAATATGGAAAGTAGACTCCCACTAAAATCCAAGATGGCGCAGCTCAAATGCCCATAGTAGGAGCACAAAACAGACTCCCCCAAACCAATGGGTGACGTCACGGGTGCTACGTAAATTCTTTTTACAGTCTATGGATATTTAATTTTCTTCAACAACTAGTTGCTAAAACAGCAGCCTGCTGCTGCTGGAGACGAGGGTTATAGCTCGACTCAGTCTAAGCATACGACTCCAAATCCCCCAAGAATCATCCTCCAACTTCAATCTTAGCAGCTGGGGGGCAAATTTGGGAGTGCCTGGTTGGGGTTAAATGGACTCCTGTGACATTTAGATGATTACACGGCTGCGTGTGCACTGCAGCAGGAGGAAATATGAAAACAAATTAACAGGTTCTCAGAGCAGACGTAAAGGTACTATAAACCAGTGATCCTCAAACGGCCAGTGAGAGCCAGAGTGGTTGTTTTGCCTCAATCTGAGGAGCTAATGTGTTTGTTATCACCTAGAGCAGATGGCCCAGCGTGGAGGAGCGATTCGCTCGCACGGAAACACAAACACACAGGCATTGTCACACATGCATATCATGCAAAGGCACACCCAACACAAGTCTGGAAGCACATGCATGTACACAGACCTGAGTACAGGGGGAAAAAAACATACTGTGGTATGAGCACGTAACTCATCTAGATACAAAAATAAAACGACACATACGTGATCATCTTGTTAATACCACACGTGGCTGCACAGTACGCACCTTTAATCAGCACACACACCAACAGCAACCTACGCAGCTAAAACTACGCAAGCACACACATTTCCACCCACACAGCAAAGTCACATACTGTAGGACACACACACTTACAGTACATCCAGTCAAATAACATTAACAAAGCCAAACAAATTCCCACAACGAAATCCACTCTCACTAGGAATTCAGAATCAACTTTCTTTCTCATCATCTTCCCTCTCCCTGCTCCTGTCCTCTTTTTCATCCCCATCTCAATCATCAGTTATTGATCTGTCTCCAGGGAGGAGAAATCAGCCTTTCTCCTCCCTCTATTTTTAGACCCAGAGCAGATCTCAGGGAGAGCCACAACCTGAGAGAAAGAGAGAGAGAGTTGAAGCACAGATGCAGCCGAGATCAAAATTTTAATGGCGCAACAATAAAAGAGTCAAATAAAGAAGAAGCCTGTTAGTAATAAACCTTCCTACGTTAAAGGATGTTTGGTTCACTCTGGTGCAAGCGATAACACAATGACGACTCCTACACTGATATGCAAATGCAGTGTCTTTTTCTTTTCTTTTTTTTCCATATTTTTGCTTTTTCTTTCAAATTAAAAATGAGGTGGAGGCTCCAGGCATCGAGGAAACACGCCTGTGAAACACTTCCACGAACCATAATAATTTAAAAAATGCATGAAGGTCAATCTAAAAATAAAAATCCTTGACAGGCTGACCTTTTGGAGACAAAAGAGCTTCAGCTGACAGGTTTCTGCTGGCCTGAAAACACACAAATAATAACCTTTCTCTCCCATGCAACCTCTGTCCTTTTCTTACAAGGACACATCAATCCTTTTGGCTGAACAAGCCGACTCTGAATGTCCAACACCGTTACAATCACAGACAGATATTTTGTAGATTGGGGAGCACAGATGACGAGAGTTTGATGGCTGGAATAATTACCCTGCTGGGGAGGAAGAGATGACATGATGCATGAAGAAAAGAGTAGAGGACGATACTTGGTTGAGTTGTTGATGAGACAGTAGACTACAATCGGTGTGTCCTTATGGACACAGTGGAGGATGACAAAAGCTTCTTCTGGGTATATAAAGTGCGATTGATTATCTCTGCAAATTGCTGAGTGTAGTCTCATTTCACAAAACATTCCTTTGTGAACAAGTAGTGATTCCCTAAATGTGGACTGTTAAAGGGGAACTATGCACGTCTGTTCGCTTTTCCCCTGTTTTGCTAACCCTCCTCTCCTCCATGTGCATTTGTTTTTAATGAAGCCAGTGACCAAGCAATCCAGAGAGCGATGGATAACGTAATTTATCATACAGATGTTACGATGTGTATATTTGCGTAGTCTTATCTGTCATAAACAAGGGATTACAGCTAACGGACGCGTTTGTGTAGCGGTGGCGTAGAAACGGGAGCTGGGACACCGGGTGGGAGGTGCTGATCCACGTGGAAGCTATGTGGAAGGCAGAGAGCCTCCATTCTCCCTCTCATTTATTTAAAGCAGAAGTAAGCGATCCGGTCGTTTTGGCTAATGCTGCGTTCCAGGCAGGCTTTTGAAACCGTAAATTACAGCTTCAAGTCACAACTTACAACTTTGTAGCGTTCCAGGCAACCCACTCGTGTTTTTCCGACCTGTTTTACCTGTGAAAGTCACTATAACGGCCACTCATAACTTCTGACCCGTGAACTCGTACCAGATCGAACTGGTACGACTTCACAGGTCGGAAAAACACAAGTTACGAGTTGCCTTGAACGCACCATAACAGTCCTCGTCCCTACGTCACCACATTCACGCGCATCCCTTGGCTGCACACACAGCCCTGCATGCCGTTCTCTCTCCTCATTGGATAAAAACTGTAGGATCCGAGAAACGTTTTCTCCTCGGCTCAGAGCAGAGCAGAGGGACTGAGAGACCCGTGTTTCGGTCCAAACACTAAGTGATTGCTGTCGGAAGATATAACTATTTAAGACTTATATTAACACAAATATATTGCTTACTTCTGCTTTAACCATCACAATTATATAAAAAGTTTTAAGTGTTAAATTTTGTAACCGAGTTTGAAATTATTCACAAATATGTACTGTATAGTCGCAAATTAGTTACAAAGTAATCAAAACTGATAAAACAGGGAGGTTACATTTCATGTCATTCCTAATTAATTCAATTAATAAGGCAAACAGCCAGGTTGAGGGCTAAGCAGTTCACTATTTGCACTAAAATTCTTACATTTGTCACTTTATCATGAACATTTATTGACTTGAAGCATGTTCAAAGATGTACGTTTTACAGTTTTGTTAATGTGTCTTTTTGCACAAGTGAGTATACAGTTTATTTTAGTTTTATACAGTTTCCTAAGTGAAGTGAAAATACAAAACAAGCTGAGATGTTATAAGACCAACTTTACGGAACTTCATTCATTATTGTCACAAGTTTCGCCATACACACAGCAATAACAATTTCTCAACTCACAAAGGAAAATAATTGTGCTTGGGCTCAATGTTTCCTTCAGCATAGTTTAGTATTTTCTTTAACATTATTTATTGTGAGTCATTCTGTTTCATATTATATTAATGTACTCATTAGTTTTAGACGCCTGTCTGGAGCCACATAAGACATCCCTACTCCTGGTAATTGAGGTTCAGAGTAAATCGTCAGGTAAAATCTGCTGGATGGCTCCTGGCTCACATTCGCAAATGAGTGGACAGTAGCACCACGGCGAGGGAGGAAATGAATACATAATATCCTCTCCTCTTCAAACAAGCATCATCAACTTCTTTCATCAAGGCAATTAACCTCACCTCCAGTGAGGCTGCTCAGTGGAAAACAGTGTGGTCGTGCTGAGAGGCTCAGAAGAAAGTGCGAGTGAGTTCAGCGAGTGTTTGGATTCACTTTGGACTGAAGAGGAAACACAAAACAGGGAGACATTAAGCTCTCATTTGCTTGACCTGCTGCCACGGCTACCTGTCTGTGGATAAGAGGAGGACAATGGAAAGTAGAGTCACCTTCCAGAAACACAACACAAAATCTACTAAGTAAGTTATTCTTTGCATAATTGCACTACTGTGGTGCTCTTCTGAACATGCAGAGTGAAACCCGCGTCCAGATCAGTCTCAGTCTAAAAGGTCACGTCAGTTGGTTGCTCATCACCCTCCACTGTCTTCCCACAGCAAAACCAATCAGATTCACGTCAGTATTACTTCCCTACCTCCCGACAGAGTGACCTCTGGGTCTATTTGAACTCAGTTACAGTATACAGACGCTCCTTCTCAGCCACCGCGCTGTGTTCCTCTGAGGGCGGCGGTCTGGCGGTGCTGTCCCTGCACACGAGGCAGTCTCAGTCCTGTCTGCTCTGCTCTGCGGTTTCCTGACTCTCAGAGCAGCAGTGTCCCTCTGTCTTCAAAAACCTCTTGAAGACTCCTCTCTTCTCAGAGCACTTCTAGTCTTGACAGTGACACCTCCAACACCCTCGCATGTCTCACTCACACTTATGCTCACTGCCCTCTCCTCACACTTTGCCTTATTGAACTGATTAAGTACTTGCACCAAGGTGTCCACCAACTGCATTGAAGCTTTAGAGACATCCCTCACTTGTAAGTCGCTTTGGATAAAATATCTGTAAAAACCGTTACTGGTTCATGAAACATACATTTTAGAAATCTTTTTGTTTGCTCCAACACACTGTTGGAGTAAATCATCCTTGATGTGAAGTTCAGGATTTCTGTGCTCTCACTGTTCAGTATGATCATCAACCATGACCTCAATAGTGTTGGGAACGGCGGTTCTTTTGAGAGATCTGAATCACTAGAATCGGTTCATTGAAAAGATTTGTTCAAAAAATCTGTTCACCGAATCGTTCAGGGCTTGGCGGGAGTCCTGACTGCATGGTGCATACTGTAGTCTGACTCCCAGCCAATCATGATTCAGTTCATGACTCAGTCCTGATGCTCACATTCACTGTGTAGTTTGTTCACTGAATGTAGCCTACTGATACAGTACGTTCGCGGGCGACACAACACTACTTTCAGTAATCGTTCAGTAAACGACATGATGGCAAACGTATCATGCCATTCATGAACGTATAATTGTGTCGATTGTAGTACGTTCAGTGAAGGTACCACACAGTGAACGCGAGCCATCAGCCCTGATTGACAGTACGCTCACTGAACAGAGGCACGTTTGTTAGCAGCATTGCTAACAAGACAGAGCTGCCATGGCAGTTTGCTCTATCTGTGATGGTAGAAGTTTTCTGTAGTAATCGGCTAAAGTAAAAATCCTTCAGTAATGTAGTAGTGAGATGTACCAAAGCACGCATCAACTACTTCATATCCTTGGCCTCTACAGCTTAAAGAAGTCATTCTGGAAAGTAGACAGAGCCACACCAGCACATAATAATAATAATATTCAATTCTATGTATAATGAAGTGGAAATAGCCTCTAACATGCATTTAAGAATGGTGCATTTTCAGTGTGTAGGACACAGGAAAGTGACTAATTAGTCAGATTTTTTAAAACGCTGAACAGAGTACTTTTAGTACTTGCATGGACTAATTCCGCTCCACTGTTTTCTATGCTGTTGCTCCTCTGTGTGTGCTTTACTCCCATGGGTGCTCATTATGGAAGAGGTTTGTTTGATCTATTCTTTCATTGCTGTTTGAACCTGAAGCATCACGCTCTCTAAGGAGTACAGTCTGTCAACACGACTAGTCAAAACTGCTGCCATTACACAGACAAACAAACACTTTCTTAATACAAGCTGCCGTTATATGAACAAGTCAAATCGCTGCATTGTCGATTTTTCTACTCCCCCCAACCCCCCAAATTTTAAGATATGGAAAACAAAGTGTGCTATGATTTATGAAGGGAAATGAGAATGTGTGACGGAGGCTCAGGCTGGCATCACAGCATGTTTTACTCAGGCAGAGTGGATTTGTTCCCCTGCTGCAGTGGGACAAGTGATCAGACAAGAACCATCAGTTATGCCTCAGCGCCTTAAGTACAATTAACTGCTATAATTAGTTTCCATTTAAAAAGGTCGATTAAGTATAAACATACAAGAAGAACATTTAGTTTCAACAGTAAATAACTCCGAGGCCACTGCAGTGATGCTGTTTCCAAAATGCAGCAACATCAAGACATTTCTGGTAACATTTTTTTTCAAACAAACAAAATCATACATACACACAAAAACATATATATTCCTACACTCCTATCCATACCACTTTCTGTGTATTTTTGTCTTTTTATTAGATTGTTTTTGATGCAGCTATGAGATTTGAATTTTCCCTAGAAATTAATAAAGTCATCCATCTATCTATCAATCTTTATAAACCATGTTATTCCAACACCAGAGTCTTTTATCGCCTCATGTAATTTTAATAGAAACCAGGGTTGTGCCCTGGTTTCTATAAAAAATACATTTTATACAACTGGACTTGCATTTATACAGAGCTAGTCTCCATTTCCACTCACAGCACTACACTATTAGTTACATTCACCCATTGACACACACATTCATACAGTGCTCTTTATATAGGCTACATATTGCCCATTGTTGTAACTAGGGATGGAACGGTTGATGAAAATGCTCCAAACCGTTCGATTGTCTCGGTTCAGAGCGTTTGTCGTTTGGGTCATTTGCATAAGCAACTTTTTCTTTTTTTCTTTTTTCATTTAGTACAGAGGAGAAGCAGTGTAGCAGGCTGTTAGATGTGGAGGCGTTTATGTTGTGGATATAGCGAGCTCCACGCAGTGCATTGATTTGCTCTGTCCCTCTTTGCCCCCGCAGTCTCTCTCTCTCTCACACACACACACACACATAAATACATTGACAACAGACGTGCCTGTGAACAGCCCCTCCTCTCCGAGCACACTCTGAAGCCTGTTTTAAACAGAGATCCCGCTATAATGCCGTTAAGGAAGACCCCTCATTGTGGCTGCTGATTGATTTCATGCCGGCTCTCCCTTTTACAAATCGAGACTTTTAGACATCGATTTGTGACTACCTACTTCGCTGCCGCCTGTGATACCCCCCCCCCCCCCCCGCCCCCCCTCCATGTTTGTACGTTTTACACAGAACAGCGAGGCGTATAGCGCAGCCTTGAACAAGTTGTATAAAAATATGATCATGCGTGAAAGGAAGATGTTGAAACTTGCAACAAGTAGGCTGAAAGTCACTTTTTTCAGTTAAGCGCTTTATTGGACACAAAGGGTATATTGTTATTGTTATTGTCAAGTTAAATAAAGTACTTGACAATTAAATAAAACTGCATTGGAGTACCTTTTGTATTATTATTATTTTTATTATAGTATTATTTGGAAAAAAGAAGAGTTCCCGCACACTAAGCCAACTTGCAGAATTTTATTATGCAACGTTTCGGTACTAGACCTTTCTCAAGCAAATGTTTGCGCCACCACAGGAAGCCATCTTAAATAGGAGTGGCTGTGTGACACAAACCAATCACTTTCCCACACGTCTGGATGTGGGGAATTCAAATATTCAATATCAACATATAAACAATAGAAACAGCATCAATATACAAAGGTAAAGAACAATGAATATACAATAAATATTAGACTGCCGTGACTGGATACATTAGGTCCTAATGGAAGGTAATAGCAAAAGATCACAGTCAGAAACGATAAATACGACAGATACAATAATAAAATAGAAGACAGAGGAACTTGCAATAAAAAGTGTGCAAGGATACAATAGAAATCTGAAAAAGTCTAAACAAATCATGCAGGGTCTACCTACATATGTAAATGAGCACAAGACCAGAGGTCATATAGGTTCATAAGTCTGGTGATGTGGACATAAACATACGTGGCTGCATCTTCTATAGCTGGACAAAACCCCACCAATAGACATAAAAAATGTTAACAATAGCAATGTTAACATAAAAAATGTGAAGTCTAAGGGATCACAAAAAAACAGGTGAACAACATTTCATCACTAAGGGATCATAGGAAACAGGTAAACAACAGTTCATCATTAAGTCCCTTTGGTGCCAGTGTTTGGAGGGTGTCGATCCAGAACGCTTCTCTCTGCTTTAATAATTTGTCATGGTCACCTCCCCTGGGTGGTAAGGTGACCTGCTCAATGCCACAGAACCGTAAGGAGGAGATGTCATGATGGGAATTATTGAAGTGTATGGCTATGGGATAGTTCGGGTCATTTCTGCGTATACTGCTTTTATGTTCACTCATTCTTTGTTTGAGTTTTCTTGTGGTTTTCCCAACATAAGCCAGACCACACGGACAACGTATCATATATATCACGTGGGTGGACGCACACGTGATAACACTATTGATTGAAAATTTTTTGCCCGTGTGGGGATGGGAAAACTGATTGGTCTTGTAAGTGTTGTTACACTGTGCGCAGTTACCGCAGCGATAATTGCCATTAGGAAGCGGTTGGAGGAGTGTCTGGGTGAGTCGACTGGATCGAACATTTTTATCAAAATTGGCACGAACTAAATGATCCCTTAAATTTCTCCCTTTTTTATTTACAAACAGAGGAGGATCTTTAAAAGTGGATGCCAATTCCGGGTCGAACTTGAGGATATGCCAATGTTTCTTAAAACAGGCTTTGATGGCAGTGGAATGTCTAGAATGTTGCGTGATACATGTAACAGAAAACTTTTTTTGTTTTTTTACACTCTTTTTGAGTAAATCAGAGCGTGCCTTTCTGACTGTGATCTTTTGCTATTACCTTCCATTAGGACCTAATGTATCCAGTCACGGCAGTCTAATATTTATTGTATATTCATTGTTCTTTACCTTTGTATATTGATGCTGTTTCTATTGTTTATATGTTGATATTGAATATTTGAATTCCCCACATCCAGACGTGTGGGAAAGTGATTGGTTTGTGTCACACAGCCACTCCTATTTAAGATGGCTTCCTGTGGTGGCGCAAACATTTGCTTGAGAAAGGTCTAGTACCGAAACGTTGCATAATAAAATTCTGCAAGTTGGCTTAGTGTGCGGGAACTCTTCTTTTTTCTAATTTGGACTTGATTGTCGCCCTCCGACGCACCTGCCTGAGAAGTGGATGTGCGAAGATTTTTGCTTTTTCTGATTATAGTATTATTTAAAAATAAATTTAAGAAAGCAAGGGTAGGCTATGTGCACATTCTTTCAGTTTTTACTTCCACCTCAGGATGTTACCAGTCATTCACACTGTCAATTTGTCCCTGATGAAACACTGGAGGAAGGTTTTGGTTCAGTATCTTGCCCTAGGATACTTTGACATGTGCACTGGAGGAGCCAGGGATCAAACCACCAACCTCTGGTTAGTGGACAACCTTCCACCTCCTGAGACACAGCCAAAAACTACATAGCAACAGCAAGATAGTGACATAGGAAACATGATCGCATCTGAATTATATTATCAGATCATTATAGACAGAGGGGTGCGACGCCACTGCCTGCTCAGTCAAGTGAGGGAGAGAGAGTGGCGCAAGGAGCTGGTTCAGAGCTTTTCTGAAGCGAAAAACAAAAGTTGAAATGTTAAAAAAAGAAAGAGAGAAAACATCGCACATCCTGCGATGTGGCTATCGCACATGCGCACATCACGATCTGCAATGTAAAACGATATATCGCGCAGCTCTAATTTTAGGCATTCAAAATATGTTGATACTGAATGCCCAAGAGTAAACTATACATTGACAACATTTATCAGTATTTGTACAAACACCACCGACAACAGCCCAGGGAAAAACCTTGGGCTGGTTTACTACAGAAAATGTTCAAATAGAATAGAATGAAAACCACAGTGTTGTGTAACCTGACCACAGATGATACTGTGGATGTGAATCCAGATCTCCTGTGTGACAATCTGGTCTTTTGTACAGCCGCCATCCATCTCAACCACCTCCTGGTGGCTCCACTGCTGTTAAGTGCAGCGCTTCATTCATTTAGAAAAACATTGCCTCTGAACCAGCCAAGGATTACATCTGCCACCACAACACAATCAGGAAAATATGAGAGTGATTTAAGAACAAAATGTCTCAGAGAGCGGGGTTCTCTAGGCTGCTAAATTCATGGGTCTCCAGGGCCCAGGAGCAACTACAGCAACTACAGTCCGTTTGTTATGTGAACGCAGCCTAGGCCACAAGTGTGAGCTCATGTAAACATGACGTACAACGCGTCTTCTTCCGGTCAGTCATCATGGAAACATGATGCTCTCCCATTGGTGCAGCTTTTGGACCAGTGTGAAAAAAACAAACGTGTGAACGCAAACTGTACCAGCTGTAAGATGAAACAATTTTAGGCTGTGAAAATACCCTGAAAGTTAAAGGTTGAATATGTAGAATTACCAGAACAGAAAAAGACCGTTGCTAGGTAAAACAGGCCATTGCTAGGGACGCCGCTCTGATCAGAGGACAGACAGGAGGAGAACTATGCAGGATATTAGCCTTATGTTTAATTTTTACCGTCATTAACAGCATAATAAATGACTTGTAGCTTGTTACAGGGAGAGTGGAGGCTCTCTGCCTTCCACACCCCTGCTGAATACCAAACCTGCGCTCAGAGCCTCCGGTGTCACTGCTCTTGTCTCGGTGAAAAAAAAAAAAAAAACGAGTCCGCGACAGTAAACGTGTTTATGACAGATAAGACTACACAAATACACCCATTCTAACATGTATATGATAGTCCATTGATCCACCGTTTGATTATTAAAAAGGCTTGATTGGAAACAGACGCATACGACCGGGAGGAGGCAGGAAAACAGCGGAGAACTGAGCCACATGTCTGCTACGGGCAGGTACTAATATAAACAGAACGTTGACAGAAAGTCATTGTCAAACCCGTCAAAAAAATGAAAAATAATAATTCAGACTAAAAAAAAATGTTTTTATGGAAAAGCAATACTTTCATTCTGTACCCCTCTAAACGCCCCGTGGATGTATTATTTTTGAAAAAATATAGCTTTTAATAAATATTCTACATATTCAACCTTTAATTAATCAAAACAAACAGTCCTCGTTGAATTACTTTAAGGACACAAGTACTGACTTCATTACTTTCTGTTTGTGTCAAGCCATATTTACCATTTCAACACTGTACTTAACTTCATGGTGCTGTCTGCACTTTAAAGGGATATTTCAACATTTTGGCAAATTCGCCCATTGCCATAATCCCTATAGTCATAGCGGTAGGTTCATTACCTTTGTCAGTGCAAGCTGTTTTTAGATCGGCGGAGCAGAGATGTGAGCTCCTCAGCTAACACAATGGAGGTGCACAGTATTTCCACATTTCCCTCTATGCAGTTTTTGAAGTTGTTGAAGCACAGTGGAGCTTAAATACTTAAAAGTTTGATGTGAAACAGTTATTTAATAAAGTAGTGAATTTGGGAGTGCATTCTGTCTTTTGACAGTTTTATTGTGGTATTGAATCGAGAATCTTGGAAAAAGCCTAGTCCGAATATACTGTATACACCTGACCTATGATGACCACCCTGTCTGTTGTTTTATTAATTTTGCTGTGTCACCATTGGTGCTTTCCTGAAACAGTAATTTCGCCCCTTTGTTAAACCAAAGACTTTTTGTATGAAGGGCAAAGTGGCTCTGGGGAAACTGGTGTTGCTCTGCTCAGCGCTTTGCTCCAGACTGAAATATCACAACAATTATTGGGCAAGTTGCTGTGAAATATGCCACAGATATTAGTGGACAGAAAGGATAAAGGCTCAGTTTCTCCAGAAAAGAAGTGGTTCCAACACACAGTGTGTCTATAAGTCTGGAGTGGAAAGCTGGTCATATGACCATATTATTACCCCGCACATTCTCAGGCAGTCTCACCAGGAGGCTGTTTTCACCTTCCTGCTGTTATTCACATGGAAAGTGCCACAAATAGTTGAGTAACAAATGAAAAACAGAGAGCTGAGAGAGAAGTTATGTCCTTGGCTTCACCTCCACACAGCTGGGCATTCACAGTGTGAAGTGGGTGTGAATATCATTCAGCTTTGGAAAGAAGTACTTGGACACAATAATTTCATAAATGTTATATGTCATACCATGCAAGTGTTTTAGGTATCCATGACTCGGTACCATCAGGGAGGTGTTCAAAACATTCTCACCTTACTTTGTGCTCCTGCACGTTGATGAACTACACGGACGACTGAGGTGTATGTGGAACATGGAGGCCGCTCCTCTGGGTCTGGTAGCTGAGTACACGATACACCGTGTCCCTTTGTTTTCAGGGTGCTTTGAGAGCGCTGACAGCTCCACCTGCGTCTGTCTGCTTCCTGTTGGTTCGTTAGAGCAGGACAATGAGATGATGAGAGCGCTCGTCTCGGCTAATAAAAGACACATTAATGCCTCCTCTACCGAGAGCGATCTGCATGAATGACTTAAATAGAGCAAAGGGACTCTGTGAGTGTGTGTGCGCACGGGTGTGTGTGTGTGTGTCATCTTTTAGGCACATTTGTTGAAACCTGTTTTGTCTGGTCTTTTTGATGTGTTTATGTCTGCCTGAGTATTGTCTGCCCATGTGTGTGGTGTGTGTGTGGCCAAACTGCAGCTTAGAGCTATTTTTCTGGTTGTGATGTGATATTTACTTCAGACTTTTTCTTTTTACCAACCAAAATGTGTCACTATCAGGAAACTGCTAAGAACTAAACTCTACCATCAAATGTCTGCTGTTACTTATTAGCAGGTTAACTTAGTTTGGGTTCAGATAAAAGTCATTTTAAAACAATTTCATTGATATTTCTGGACAGCTGCTTGCGTTTCACATTTAACACTTAAACACAACTTAAAATGAAACAGAAGTCTAAAAGGTACAAACTATGTACCTGCAGTGTCCTTGATTCAAATCCAGCATCCCCTCAATATTAACATTTCCTTTAAGTCGCATTGTCAAACTATGAAATTAAAGCAGAAGTGAGTGATCCGGTCGTTTTCGCTAATGCTGCGTTCCAGGCAGGCTTTTGAAATCGTAAATTACAGCTTCAAGTCACAACTTACGACTTTGTAGCGTTCCAGGCAACCCACTCGTGTTTTTCCGACCTGTTTTACCGGTGAAAGTCACTATAACGGCCACTCGTAACTTCCGACCGGTGAACTCGTACCAGATCGAACTGGTACCACTTCACGGTCGGAAAAATACGAGTTTCCTTGAACGCACCATAACAGTCCTCGTCGCTACGTCACCACATTCACGGCGTTCCTTGGCTGCACACACAGCCCTGCATGCCGTTCTCTCTCCTCATTGGATAAAAACTGTAGGATACGATAAATGTTTTCTCTTCGGCTCAGAGCAGAGCAGAGGGACTGACAGACCCGTGTTTCAGTCCAAACACTCTATGTAAGTGATTGCTGTCGGAAGATATAACTATTTAAGACTTATATTAACACAAATATATCACTCACTTCTGCTTTAAGGTAAGTGACACAAAACGTATAACTGTGGGGTTTTTCCAAGAAGAAATGCTCAGGTTTTGCACTGACTCAAGGCTCCTGTTAGGAAAACAACAGTTCTGTGTGCTAAATATACTGATCTGTAATGACCAGGAGCAGTGAGGTATGAAATGATGTGATTCTCAATCTGGAAATGAATGAAAATGTGTTGTTTAATTTACTACAAACATTACAATCAGGGAGCAACAAAATGAGAACATCGTCCTCAGGCAACTCTGGGATGTTAGTACTTAAGTTGTGTTATGTCATGTTTAATTAAATCTAACCCTATCTCTTTAACAAGACTGACTTGGACAAAATGACAATATACTGTATGACAAGTAACTTTAAAAAGACTAATAGTTTATATCATGTGGAAAAATAACTTGTCATCCAGTTTTCTTGTCCCAGTGATCTGTGTACAGAGATTTTTTTTCTCATTGAACTCCTAAAAAAGTTTTTTTTTAAATAGATGATGATGATAATCAGGTTTTGCAGAATATTCATATTTTTTTGAGGAAGCCACAGCCTTTGTTCTCTGTCTAAGGTAGGTTCAAGTGCTACAAATGATAAGTGAAGTGCAAAATGCAGTACATTGAGTAGAAAATGTAGTCTGGTTTAAAGAAGCAACATATGTACAAACATCTGCATAATAATGAATCTATGAAAACACAGAAAACAAAAGTGGTGCCAATATAGAGCCTTGTGTTACACTGAAAGCTTCCAATTAGTAAATATTAGGACAGAGGTTTGGGTCATATTGGAGATTAGTTTTCTTACTCATTAATAGTGGCCAAGGCCAATAAAAAATTGAATCACAATTAAATGCTTGAGTGTCCAAAGTTAATCACATAAATCAGAACGTGTGTTAATCGCGTCAAAAAAAAATTGTGACGTTAAAAGTAATCTGAGTTTACATGTTACTGTTGTGTTACCTTTGAAAGCCCTACTTTCACTTTGCACTCGAACAAAAAACTGCTGCCATATTACTACTTACAGTATTTAGAAATCTGAGAATGTGAAAAGCTGTACTCAGGATAAGAAAGTCGTTTCTCTTGTGTTATTGTCTCAACAGATACCATGCTGCCCCCAGCGAGTGTGCTTATTGGCCTGCTGTGCCTGGGCCTTGTGAGCAGTGTGGGGGGTTTTGCCCGTCTGCTGGACGATGTGGAGCTACGTTCGGCTTTCTCAGTCGCACGAACCAACAGCATGGAAGGTGGACCTAAGATGACAGTGACCTTTGATGCAATTTACGTCAACATCGGTGGGGATTTTGACGCCAAGGCGGGCATGTTTCGCTGCCGTATCCCTGGAGCTTACTACTTCTCCTTCACCGTGGGAAAGTTCCCACACAAAGATCTGTCGGTGATGCTGATGAAGAACAGAAATGAGGTCCAGGCCATCGTATATGAGGAAAATGCCGGAGAGGAGAGAAAGGTAGGTGGGCCATTGTGGGGAAAAGAGATCCACAGAACAAATTATATTTAGAAATGTTTCTTGCCATCCATAAATAAACAAAAAACAACAATGAATGCATCTTATTAGTGTATAAGTATAAGTGTTGTGTGAGGATCTTATTCCTCTGAGCTGTAGAGCTCCATTAAAAACACATTGGGGAGCCACTCTGTTGCACTGAGTGACATTTTCCTTCATCATTATGAACACACTCACCGTATTTTATTTTTGACTTAGACCCAAACACCATCCTGCTGGGTCAACTACTCACAGGAGAATCACAGGTGAATTAATCTGCTGCTGAAAATGGACCCTTGCTAATTCCATTTTACTCCTGTTTGAGTAACGGCTGTTAAAAACTACAGCAACCTCTTCTTCTTAATTACTGAACCATTGGAAAGCAAAAGTACATAATCCTGACACATTACAAGGTTCTTGTATCAAGGAGTCAGTGGTCTGCAACAGACGGGGAACTGAGCAACATGCCAAGGCTGCATTCAGAACAAGCTGAGGGCTACATGATAAAAACAAAGCCTTCTCGTTCATTTGAATGGGGCCAGCCCAACAGGCCTGGGGCTGCGGGTAAACAATATGAGTTGTCAAAGAAGCTGAACCAAGATCACTGTAATTCTGCTGTTTGCTACACAACTGCAGCCATGACAACTTTCCAGAATTAAAAAATCCTCTCTTCAATAATTGCAACCTGCACAGTCTTTAACATTATTAAACTGAACCTTCTGGACCAGCGAAGATTGAAAGGATACATGGTGCCTGCTGCCCAGCTGTCCAAAGAAAGGCTTGTTTTCTGTATCCTGTAATTATTTTTATTTTTTTGTCATCGGAATTTTATTTATATTCAACAGAATCAGAATTAGAAATACTTTACTCAGTAAAAAATTACACTGTTGTAAAATTGTGACTCGGCTGTTCTAAAAATAGCTTACACTGACAATTAAAGGTAACGAACCTACTGCTATGACTATAGAGGTTATGGCAATGGGCCAATTTGCCAAAATGTTGAACTATCCCTTTAATACCTGCAGTGAGAGGGATGAAGCAGCAGACCTCTGTGGGCCTCTTATCTCTTTTTTTTCATAGATGAGACTAAATTACAGACAAACACAGTGCCTGGTTCATTCTGAGTGCACTTGTGAAGGTTTTGTCGCATTAACTCAAAGTCACTGTGAGCAAAGGTCAAGGAGAGTCTACAGACTGGAGGACACACAGGGAATTTCTAAATAAAAGCAAAAAAGATAATTTCATTCAATTAAAAAAATAAGCCTCATCAGTAAATTATTCTGGTTTGTCTTTGATTTCATGGGCCAGGCATAACATCTACATGACCAGGTCTGGACTAGATGCAGAGTTGTGACCTTCTCCTGAAGAGCTACAGACCTGATTAAAACTAAAAACTTCGGGGCCGTGTCCACCGGACGGCGGACGCACTTTTAGCGCTCTGGGCGTCTACTTTCCATTCAGATACTATGGAGTTCAGCGCTCACAGCGCTCAGCGCCCTCGGCGGAAAAAACACTCTCTGCGCTTCCTTTTTTCGTCGCGGCGCTCAGAGTTGAAATATGTTCAACTTTCAACTAAGCGGCTCGGAAGTGAGACGGCTCGTTTTGTAACCTGGTTATGGCAGCATTCTGAGAGAGAGCGACCGCTCCAAAAGCGCATTTGGTGGACACGGCCGTTGGTTGCGGGCGCTTAGAGTGCTAAAAGCGCATCTGGTGGACACGGCCCCTTAATCATCATGTTTCATGTTTAAAAATGAAGTCACCATTTCTCAGAGCAGACAGGTCTAACAATAGAGATGGACTCCGGTTAGAGAAAAAATTGATGAATTATGTTCAGTATGGATTTTCCCATCTGAGGAAATGTTTACAGAAGTCTTTTATCATGTCAAAGCTCTGAAGCGGTTCAGCCTGGCTTTCTTCACAGAGGGTGTGTTTGCTTCGAGGTGGGTAATGAAAGTAGAACAGAGGGATTACACAGCAAATTCCCTGGATGAAGGGCTGCGTGAGATAGATGATCGGATTATGTTTGGTGTCGGTGCCTTGATGCAAAACAGACCTGGATGCGACTCTGTGGCTGGGATAATAAAGTCTTTTTCTGTCCTCAGGTGCAGAGCCAGAGCGTCATGCTGCAGCTGGAGTTCGGTGACACGGTCTGGCTCCGTCTCCATGGTGACCCTCGCTACGCGCTCTACAGCAACACCGGACACTACACCACCTTCAACGGGTACCTCGTCTACCCCGACACCTATGACTACCAGACACACCACCACCAACACCATCCAGCCCACAACTCCCAGCAGCCCCAGCAGGACAACGTCCCTCTGCTGAATGAGAACCAGGCCCCAGATCACGCCCGGTCTGGTACGAGAGACACGGTGGAGGAGAAGGACCCACAACATAGAGAGGAAGAGGAGGAGGAGGAGGAGGAGGGGGAGGACGATGATGACGACGAAGAGGACGACCAGAGATCTGCTTTCTCAGTGGGTCGCACCCAGAGCATCGTGGGAGTCGACCAAGTCGGGCTGCCACAGCACCAGCCCATCAGCTTCGATACGGCGTTCGTCAACATTGGCGAAGACTTCAACATGACGGAGGGGTTGTTCACATGCCGTGTGCCCGGCGTGTACTACTTCTCCTTCAATGTGGGCAAGCTGCCGCAGAAGACGCTGTCCGTGAAGCTGATGAAGAACCGGCTGGAGGTGCAGGCGATGATCTACGACGACAGCCAGGGCGAGAAAGCTCTGCAGAGTCAAAGCTTGATGCTGGCGCTGAAACCGGGAGACACCGTCTGGCTCTACTCGCACCAGAGGGATGGCTTCGGCGCCTACAGCAACCACGCTAAGTACATCACCTTTACCGGCTTCCTGGTTTACCCAGATTTCCCTACAACTACCACCACCACCACCACCAGCCAATCATATGCAGATAAGAAGCCCTAGCTGCAAGGCACGGGCTATAGAGACTGAACACTGTGGGGGGAATTCATACAAGATGGAAAAGTCCATCCACTGAAAGCATTGTACAGTTTCTGAGTTGTATGCAGAGTGGAGCATGGGGCGGCTGCTTTGTGGTTTTCTTTGACCCTTCCTCTTCATATGAATTCCTTCACAAAGTCACAGGGACCTTGGACTGAGCACAGAGCCGAAATGAAAAGCTCTCCAATTTCCAGTTAATGGTTTTGCAGGATATGACTTCATCTCACGTAATGTGGAACCCTGAACGACAGTAATGTGAACTCTAATTGAATATTTCACTCTAATGAAAACTCAGTCATTACCTGCTCACCTCTGTGTCAGCCCAACTCTCATTAAAGTCAGCATGACCCAAAAACGAATGATGCCCAGGTTATCAGACATTCACAGTTGTTAAATGAAACCTCAGGTGCAGTTGAGGACAAACTTCATTTCGTTCAGTATTTCCATTTTATGCAACATTATGCTTTTAGACAGAAATATACTTTTTATTGCTCCAACTTTACCTAACGACTACAATTAGTTTTTAATATTATGTTTACAGAACAATTGAACAGTCCATAAAAATAATCACTGTGAACAATAATTAAATAAATTAGAGACTATGTGATTAAGTGATGAGTGAACTGACAGAAAAACATAAGTATATTAATGAAAGACTAAGCTAATTAAGAAAAAGAAAACAAACATTTCTATTTGTATTACTGATACATCTATAACAGTGTATTTAATCATTATAAATTACAATTCAGGGGGCTTTCACACCTACCTCATTTGGTCCGGACTTTCAGACTTTTCCGTTTGATCCGAACCAAATTTACAGATGTGAAAGCTCCCCCGGGCAATGATCGGGACCAAAGACCCAAATTTTGGTCCGGCCTGGGCTGGTCTCGGATTTCTGCAGTGTGAAAGCTTTTCTTTTGATGGTTCAGACTTTCATACCTTTAACATGAAGTTCTGATGGTTAGCCTACACACGTTAGCGTACACATTAATGCATCATTTTCAGATACTGTCTCCATTATTAGTGTACCCTGATCAAAGTATTGGTTTATGATCAATGGACTGATCAAAGTGAAACAACAATTGAAGCAGATTATTAATGTGAATGAATGTGATCTGAATTGTTCAGCTGTGGGCGAGACTTGTTGACACCACATGTTCAGTGGAAACTGAACTGACAAAGTTGAGGAGATAATCACAGAATTTTCCTTTCTAAGTGAAATGTTCCTTTAAGTGCATTTGTTATCCTTGTCAAAGACTTGGTGTTTCTGCTTGTATGTAAAAAAAAAAAAGAAAAAAAAGAGTCACTTTACTTTCCGTATGTCTCTAGAGGCATGTGAAAACGAAATGAACAGTGTGTTTTGTCAGAATGTCTCCGCTCTTCATCTTGGAGTGTCGCTGGTTCCAAGCTGAGCACCATGGGACCAAACTCACTCAGTTTTGAAAGAGTGCAGACTGTGTTACCCGTCCGACTCTTGACCACATGCCACCTCTGAGCCTGCGGGGATCTGGACCATAATTTGATTTCTAATTCTAGCAACATTTAATTCATTTCTTCAGATGGCGAGCACTGTGGGGAAAATTGGATTGCTTCTCCCGGGCCACTCTAACATGCATGTCTGTTTAATTTCACGCCACCGGGGGAAAAGATGATGCATTTCAAATTGTGATGAACCCTGACTTTATGAGTTCGCCTCCCCTGCTGGGGGAGGCACCATGTGAAGTGATGCTTCACTTTGATTGAACGTTTATTATGTCTTTTATTAGACTTTAACTGGAGGTACATTTGTGAGATGTCATGTAAACTGGTCTAAAACACTGCAGGTAGACCAATTTATGTGTCAAACTGATTTAGATTTTTTTTAAACTAACTCAACATGAGATTGAGAACGCTTAACAGATTTATAAAGTCAAATAATACCTTAGACTACAGTTTAAAGTGGTTTGTTCACCTGATTGCTGCCCAAATGACTATATGTGATGTAGAGGAGACCCTGACTCTTCTCATATCTGTTTCTCTGGTTTTACAGCTCAGAATTGTTTTGGTCCAGTCTCACCATACTCATCATCTTCATTTACAGCCAAATAATTTTTAAAAAAGTAAGAAAAATGAAACACCACCACCACCAAATGATAGTTACGCTTAGTTAAGAGCTGATGAACATAACGGATCATTTAGCATCTTTCTCAGGAGCCGTTGGAGACCAAAAATATAAACTAAAAAAATATTTGTGGTTTGGAACATGACAAGTTCAATGCTAATGTTATCTGTCTGAATATTGTGTAAATACAACAACTGTTATATTATTATGTCAATGTTGTTTACAGCTTACTCCATCAGCCCAAAACAGCCAAGATATCGTAGTGCGGTTTTAAAACTGCCCCTGATTCTCTGGCTAGTCCACAGAGCACAGTGTAAACACTTTCATTATTGGAACAGCTCTCACAACAACAAAAAAGACGTCCATTGCTAATGTGAACAACAGAGGAACAGCAATGAGCCATTCAGCATGGCTGATAAAGAAGAGATTACAGGTATAACCTTTCACATATATTTGGGCATCTACAAAATAACAAAATTCTGGTACTGACTCAAACATAGAAAACTGGGCAGCAGTCACTTCAACTGACAGTTTCATTATTGGTTCAGCTTGTGCTGTCGCATGCTGGTGAACGTGTAGTGCACAAACGGTAAGTATACGTAGATCAATTTTTAATCAAAACAGTTGCAAACCAGGTGGAAACAGCAGCTCAAAATCAAAACAAAGACACTGCAGCGAGCTCATGGTTAGACTACATATGAGGTACCCGAGACAAGTCAGAAACACTGTTATCAATCTATCCAAGCCCGACTGATGGGAAGCTACCTTTTCCCATCTCATCTCTGCTGCCACGCTGAACGAACAGGAGCCCCGAACCAGGACTGATCTTTGATAGACAACCGTTGCCATTAGTGCAGCAAATGCACTACATTTTCTGCATGCTCAGTTGAAAATGAGAAACACTCACACCTCCCTGTAACTTCAGGAAGTCAAATATCATTCTACTCCTGATTGTGACTACTTTCACTGAGACTGCACCCTAACTTCTGTTTTATTAATGTGTTTCTGCTTCTTTCTCATCTCTCTGTGATTTCTTTGAACTGTAAACAGGTTGGTGCAGTGAAAGAGAATATATATGTGTCAACTTACCCTGCATAAATAAATAAAATAAAAATAAATTAGTCAAATTAAAAGCCATCAAAATGAACCTGAAAAGGTGCCAACACAGTGCAGTGCTCAGGGAAAGGAACATACAGTTTCAACTTTCTCTAGAAACTAATAACAGGCCTGTATCCACTACAGCGTTACTAATCAACAATTTCCTGTCCTTCATGGCTGCACACTGACTTCTAAAAAGACAGTAAGAAATTATACTGTGAGAGAACCTCATTTCAGAAAAATAATGTATTCTGTCACAGTCCGACCCTTGGTGGTTTCTCTTTCATTCTCAGTGAAGCGAGCAGTGCACAGAGGTGGACCTGCGATGGCCTCGGTTTGACTTTAACAAACAGACGTGACCCAGTTCAGTAGATCACGGTTGCTCTGCAGAGGCGATCCCTGTTAACAAAACTCCTGCGCAGAACTCATGATGTGTGAAGTGACCTGAGCGTATGACACACTCCGAGGTCGTCCACACAGATACGGGTTTAGTATCCGTGTATCGTTTCGGCGTTTCGTCCACATGGAAACGGCGCTTTGGGAGGCTGAAAACAGTATTTTTTGGGTAGGTAAATCTCAAAACCTGCCCTTGCGGTTTCATGTAGATGCCCAAAACGGATCTTTTGTGAAACAATGATGTCATACCCCCACCTCTCTTACCTGTAACCTGAGCCACAACGCTATACGTAACATGACAACAACAACAATAGCCGACTACTGACGGGTCCCTCGGATACTGCGCCTGAAACGCGCCCGTCAAATCATCATCGATCGGCATGTTTGGACTGGCACGCCTCCCAGTCAACATTTAGTCGACTTATAATGTTTAGAGTTTGAATACATTGGCAGGCTTTCTACATCTTCTCCTTTGTTTTGCGTGGCAGCGCACACAAGCTGCATACAGGCCTGGCATATGTACTAGTCGTTTTGAGTGGATCCGTGTGTACACAGATATTTCTTCAAATGATGCCGTGTTTACAGAAAACTTTCATAAAACAAACAAGAAAAAGATCGTTTCAGGGAAGCTCCGTTTCCGTGTGGACAAGGCCTCAGAAGCACTAATGTGATGCATGCATGTTACTGAAAATAAAAAATAAAAAAGATGCTTTCATATTTGCAGCCAGCTTCACGGGCCCAGTTGATGCCTGTTAACTGTATATTTTTATTGACAAGTGATTTATCTGTGCAGTAATTGACAATATGTTGGATGTCTCTGGTCTGTGCTTCTTTCTTTCCTGATGAAAGGTTGGTCATTGTGTATTAGAAACTTTGTCAACCAGACATGGGTCACAATGTGGTTGAAAACATTGCTCGATTTGGCTTTGTGTCCAAAAGGCACAAATCCAGTGGTGATGGAAAAATAACCAAACTAAATACTGAAAAACATGTTGACTCACGTCTTGCTCCAAGTAGTCTGGCTCATGTTGACTCTTTGAAATGTTTTGAGTATTTCTTACATGTAAATTGAATGCTTCAATGAAAAATGTTTGACAAAATAAAAAGGAAGTCATGTACAACCTTGACTGTTGTTGTTCCACTGCATAATGTGAACTCAGATGATTAAGTGACAAATGAAAGCAAAGGCTCACCGCTGCATGTCATTGTTCTTGAGTCTACATTGTGTGCTGCAGCACCATCTGCTGGCTGACACCTGTATGGTAGATGACTGTGAGTGACAAGAGTAGAAATATGCTCCAGCTACTGAAATCTGCTCTTTTGTTTGGCACCTGATCCAATCAGATGTTCAAATGCTAGCCTAACACTAGACTGAAAATGCTCATCTCAGTAACACAGCTTACATTTAGTCTCTATTACGGTAGTAGCTCTGTATGGAGAGGCTGCTCTCAGCCTGACAGACCTCTGCAGCTCTCTGGTGTTACAAAGAGTTTAAAAGAATCCTTAACATAGCCTACAGACCCTGCCTGACCTCAACCCCATCCAACAGCTTTGGGTTAAACTGGGACCAGTATCCCTGCAGCATCAGTGCTGAACATATCCCTACCAATACTTTGGGATGACAACTTCTTTGCACCATGTCTGGAGTGACATAAGAAGTGAATATGCCATTAGGCTCACCAGCTGATTTAGGCATGCCTGTACATGACTGTCTGAAAGGATGTGGACTGCACCTGGGGGTTTATGTCCTTTAAAAGCATAATGATATAGACACAGAGGAGAGAAGAGAGACAGATCAGTGCTGTCTATCCAAACCAGTAAACATAAAACAATATATAATTCATCCATTTTATAGAGCATGGGTTGCATTTCTGTCCAAAGGTCCATGAAAATGCCAGCATTATTTTATCTACAGGGAACACAGCAGCTGTAGATAAGTAGAGCAGGCCTTCCCGCTCACCTTGCTGGTCACGGTGCACTTTAGCTCAATTAGCTGTAGTGTACTCAAGCATGGTTTAAGATTCTGTAATTGATCGTCACTGCCACTGGATGTTTCACTAGACTACCAGCATTTCACACTGAAACAAAACCTTTAGCTGGCCACATCGGTCTGCCTTCCCTCAAATAGCCCACTGAAAGTGTTAGTTCAACAGACAACAAGAAGCTCAGTTGTGTACACAAGAGCCAACAAAATAATCCAGCCACAACCACATTAGCCCGCGACAGCAAAGCACGTGCAGCTCTAGCATTAGCATTAAGCTAAATATGGATACCAACATTGACAAATTCAGTTCATCGCTAACAGCGAGTTAACTGGCCAACTGAAGCCAGTCACTAATGCAAACATTCATGTAATCTTGTGTTTCCACAAATTACTTACGTAAGAGGAGAAGAAACGCCACCTAGAGTTTTGTTGAGTCCGGGGAACTTTCTCCACCCTGGTACAAGGGCCCACCTGTTACCTGTCACCTGTGGGCGGGGCCTAACGTGCATGAACGTGCACGTGCCGACAGACACCACTCCATCATTTATCAGGACTCTTTCCTTTTGACAAACCAAAGTACGTATATTCTTTCAGGTAAGTTAATTGTAGAACTCGAGTACTTTTACTTCAGGTTTACTGCCTGATGAAACACCACAGATGTCTACACAAAAAAGTCAAAAATTACAAATGTAAACCACTAACACATGAATTTTCTATTTATATTTTCAGTAACAAAAAGGAGAAAAGGTGTTTGTCTGCATCCATCAATCTCTCTGGTGGACATTCCCATTTTTGATCAGTGTGCGAGCTTTTTTCCTCCTGTTGTCTTAAATATTTTCAGTAACAGAAATTCTATGTTTTTATTGTTTCTTTATGTCTGTTGGTTGTGCATTGTGTGCTTTATAGTTTCATGTATTTTATAGTGTTACATATTTTAGTCTTTTTAACTATTTTTTTTAATTCACTGTGCAGCACTTTGATAGCCTTGTTTGTAATCTGTACTTCACAAATAAAGTGGACTGGATAGGAGGCAGTCCCTTTTACTTTAGGCAGAGTTACAGTCTGTGAAAGAGGTACTCACTGAAAATGATTTAACAAAGTCAAAAATCACAAATTTATTTCCAAACTCAAACCTTAACACAACTTTCTATTCATATTTTCAATAAGTTAAATAAAATCACTTGTTGTTCACTGTTGTATAAATTACAACCCATATAGAGGGGCTATGATCTTTCACTGCTGACCATTATTCCTTTATATCTACATATAGAAAATGGTTGTTTTCTGCTTATTGTTTAAATCTTGAAGGATCACTCACAGGTTAGAGTTGATTTGTCATACATGAAAACAGTTCCACAAAAGTCATTTCAGCATTGTTTTATAAGTATTTTTATTTACATAAATATTTCAGAAGGGTTTGTTCAGGGGGCTTGAGTCCCAGACAGACAGAACATAATGATGATGATGGTGTGTGTGTGTAGACTAAACAGATGGGCATCACTTCTTCTCTGGGGCCTGGTCACCAGCCTCCAGTTTGGGTGCAGCCTCTTTGGGCTCTCGGTATGCGGGGAAAACCTCCCAGGGTGTGTTCAGGTCGAACTTCCTGAACTCCTGTGACAGCTCCACGGGCTCGGCTACCACGCGCTTCAGCTCGTCATCATAACGCACCTGCAGGGGGAGACAACACGTTTTATTTCACTAAACGTCATTTCAACGTTTAAAAAAATATAGGATAAGATTAGTAAGGGCTTATGCTGTCAGGACGTCTTGATCAAAAGATGAATTTTATAAAAGTTCTCTTTCAACCAGAATGTGGTGTCTTCATTCTTGGACCGAGCAAAGTAAATAAGATGATTTTTGGATCGTGTGTTGATATAAATAATTGATCCAGTCCTCTGATGGGAATCTATTCAGTTTAGGCTATAAATTATTCTTTCACAGCCCCAAATATTGAGGACTTTCAAAGCCTGTGGGAAGCCTGGATTAATCATAATGAGCTCAAAAAATAAACACAAAAATAACTAGAAATCACAGGATCCAGCAGAGTTGGACATCTAAAGTGTCTGGGCACAGCTTATACTCTGTCTGTCTCTCTGACATCCTGCCAATATGACTACATTTATCTGCTGGGGGAAACATATGAATCACACATGGATGAAGCTAAATAAAGCTGATAGCTGCACTGAGAGGACACGTTCCTGAGAGACCTCACCTCAACGTAACCCGACAGAGGGAAGTCCTTCCTGAAGGGGTGACCCTCGAAGCCATAGTCTGTCAGAATACGCCTCAGGTCTGGGTGGTTGGCAAAGAACACACCAAACATGTCCCACACCTGCACAAACACAAACATGGACACACTTTAATTCTCAGTCTAGGCAGCGTCAGTGTCAAGTTTTAGCAACACATCTTATTATTTTTATGTAGATGGCACTACATGTCTGTGAAATGTGACGATCCAGTATCTTTCATATCCAGTATAAAAGATGTTGGATATCTGCCAATGTGGTACAATTAAAAACAGATGTCACCATTAAAGAATCTGCAGCAGACCCTGACGTGTGTGACATCAAACATCAAATTACACAGTAAAAATGGAGGTGGAACTTTGTACAAGAAGTTTGTGAAATCACATTTATTGATAGTAAGGAAATATCTCTGAGATCAACCTTATTGCATCTTTTGAATGTGCAGAACAACTAGTTCACACAGTTGTTTGCAGGCTCAGTTATGAAATGGTACCCTGCTGCAGAGGCTGTCAGTCGCCTGACATCTCTGACTGACAGACAGTCTGTATCAAAAGCAGCTGACGGTGCTCTGCCTCGCTATCCAGGATTGTAGTTCCCTTCATTATCATCACCTGGCTCTACTCTCGTTGCATTCAATTTCAAGGCTCTGTCACTATTAGATAAGATAAGTAAAGGTTCGACTTAGATCCATTCCAGTTTGCATATAGAGCCAACCGCTCCACAGAACACGGCATCTCCACGGCACTCCATTGTCACACCTAGAGGAGAAAAACGGCATAGACCAGGCTCCTGTCCATTGACTTCAGCTTTGCATTTAACACTATCATCCCACGGCAGCTGGTGGTGGAAAAGCTGAGGCTGCTTGGGGTAGACCAGAGCATGTGCAGCTGGATTCTGAACTTCCTGCCGCAGAGACTACAGAGGGTCAGGGTGGACCACCTCCAAAACTATATCAGTGAGCACACAGGGGTCCCTCAAGGCTGTGTCCTAAGCCCCTTGCTGTTCAGCCTGTTCATTCATGACTGCACTGCCTGCTCAAACACCAATACAATCATCACGTTTGCTGACGACATGGCAGTGGTGGGTTTGATCGTCAACAACAGCGGTAGAGAGTCTAACATCTTGGTGCAGTTTGTATAACCTGCACCTAAACGTGGTGGATAAAACAAAAAAAGAGGGGGGTGGACTTTAGGAGGTCTGGTGAGCACCATCATATGCTGTTGACCACTGGTAGCGCTCCGGTGGAGAGAGTCAACAGCATCAAGTTCTGGGGATCCACTTGGCAGACGACCTGCCCTCCACCACCAACACCACAGCCATCATTAAAAAAAACACCAGCTGAGCAGGACTGTGAAAGCAGCCAGTAAAATGATCGGTGCCCCTCTCTCCTCCCTGCTGGAGTTCTACAACCGGCAGTGTGCTCGCAGGACGACCAACATCATAAAGGAGCCTCATCACCCTTCTAATGGCCTTGTTTCTCTCCTGCCGTCCGGGAAAAGGTATCAGAGCCTCCGTTATAGATCCTGCAGGATGCTCAACAGTTTTTTCCCCTCAGGCCATCAGAATTATTAATGGTCTGTGTCCTCTTCCACTGCCACGCCCCACCTCTGATCTGATCTAATCTCAGCACTATTATTACTATACTGAACAATCATTGTGGTACTGGTAGTTGTTGGGGGACCAATAGTTCTTTTTTTATGTACATTGATGCATAAGAAATGACAAATACAAATTCTTGTAATTCTTGTAAGACACCATGTCCAATGTTTACTGTTGCTCCAGTACTGCCGTTTACCATGAGTAAGCACAAACTGTGACTTGAGTCAGGATCCTTTTGACTGACACATTGACTCATCACCTTGTAGGCGGCAGTGCTAGCAGTGTGCTGATCTGTTTTCAGTGCCATTATGTGTGTGTTCTCCTCACGTCTGTTGTTTTTTGTTTGTAAAGCACTTCTGAGTGTCGGTGAATGAACGACTGGATGATGAGTTGATGCGCAGGCTGTGACTCACCTCCCTCTCGTACCAGTTGGCGGCCATGTGGACTGGGACCGCAGAGTCCACTGGTGTTAATTCATCTGTGTATGTCTTGACGCGGATACGAGAGTTGTAGCGCAAAGACAGCAGACTGTAGACAATCTGTAAATCAGCACAGACATCATGACAAAAACATTCAGAGAGTTTGTTTACACAGCTCGGCTGGCATTTTAGATCAGACAAAATCAATTTTCAATTCTAAACAAGGGAGATGCTTTTTTTACTCCATTACATTTGCCTGGCAGCTGAAGCTCATTATTACTGTGCTGATTCACATGATGAATACAAAACTAATCAACAACTTATTTTGTGTTATTATAGATTATGCTACCTAGCCGGATACAAAGTCGTTTAAATTAGCAGAACCTTTACCAGCTGCAACATTCAATTGATGAAGACATTAACCTGTTGGTAATTACTTCACTTATATAATATATATTCCTCTGAAATGAGTCATTCTGCATAACAAGTACTTTTATTTTACTCTAACTGCCTTATGCGTCATGCATTATCAATATTAGAGAAGGTTTGTCATGACAACACAATTTTCTATTCATATTTTTCAACTATTTCAAAAAAATCACTTTAAAATGTTGGCTTAAGATGTTTTTGTGGGGAACATTTCCTCTTAACTTCACAGTTAAGAGAAAAAAAACATAGATATGAAGTGGGCGAGGAGCGATTTTGGTCACAAAAGTAAAGGTCATATTCTTTTCTTTTCGACAATGTTACATGACTCACAGTTAGAGCTCATCTATGGATAATAGGGCTGTCAGTTTTTAGAAAAATGAGGTTCTCTGAGTTAAATCATTGTCACTGAAGATTAAACAACTGTGTTAGAAAATATCCAGGTCTTTGATTTTAAAAAAAAAAGAAGAAGTCAAAAGGTACAAGTTTGTATAAACAAAAACCATTGAATTCAACTATGACTGCTAGAGCCCATTTTCATACACACATTTCTGTTACATTCACCACTATTGGAAACTGTGAGATAAAAATGACACAGACAAATGGTAAAAAAAAAAGGGCAATTTCTTCTATGTCACCATTATGACATGTTTCTAGTGTGTGTGTGTGTGTGTGTGTGTTGAGACAGCTACCTCAAAGCGATTCTGTCGTGTTGGGATGTCGACAGCAGTCAGGTCAATCATGTTCCTGTACTGACCGTTGGTGTGGTCCCTCAGGAAGGTCAGCACCGGGATCACTCCATCAGGATGGATCATCACTTCCAGCTCGTTGTAACAGGTCACCTACAGACAACAAAACACAAAGTCACACATTCAAATACATCTACATATCAATAAGATCTAAATTCAATAGTGTCTCAGTTCTAACACCCTGTTCAGGATTCTGATCGTCTTATGAACATGTGAACTGACCTGGACCTGCTGGATATATTTGGGCATCATCTCAGCCACATATTCCCCAAACGCTGCCAGCTGGTTGTGGGTTACAGCATCTTTAGGTCTGACAGTGGCTGCACAGAGGACAGAGAAGACAAAAGCAACAGTGGGTTACAGTGCAACATTGCTTTCATTTTCATTGATTCCTCTTCCTGATTAAAAAAAAATATCCAATCATTCATATCATTCATATTTAATTGGCTTATTTAATAGGGACAGTGCATAGCTGTAAAAGCAACAATGCTATATGAAATCTGTAGTTGCTGAACATACACAGGACATTTCTAAGCATATAACCTGCTGGGAGTGGAGCATGTTCATGACAAATTAAAGTCACAAATGATGAGATCTGTGATGAATACATCCAAAATATCTTCTATTAGAAGTCTGCTGTAGCATCAGTCATTGTGTACTCACGTTTAGTCTCAGTGGTGGAGCTTTGCAGTCTGGTCTGCTGCTGGAGGAGACATGACGTCCTCGCAACTGAGAGACAAGCAGGAGTCAGAACAGTGAATAATATAACTCCTCTGATAAATGAATCGACTGAACTGCAGATTAAGTGGTGTTATGAAAACAACACAACAAGGATGAAGATTTTTTTTTTTTTACATCAGACAAAACATTTGACTAAAAACACACACACTGCATAAATAACAGTGTAGAAACAGTCCCAGTCAGTTCGAGCCAGCCCTACTGTATTAATAATAAACATATTGGAGACATTTGGTACCCTTAAATCCTATGTAGGTCAATACTGTTTGCACAGTGACAGGTGTGCTGTCTCTGCACTCCAAGTTACTGTGTCTGAGAGATGAAACTAGTCTAAATAAAAGTTAAAGTTAAGTGTTGGCCTCCAGTGACTCAAAATTAAGCTCAGTCTTTGGTCTGCTGCAGATGACTACGCTGAACCTCCTGTTTATGTCACTTACGCCACACTTGTGTCACTATTATGCAAAACCGAGAAGGAAAAATTGATTAAACGACATTAGGGCTCGTTCATCGTCAACTCAGAATACTTATGCATCTGTTTCCTAAGTGGACTTGTGTGTCACAGACATAAACTGAACTGTGCAACCGGTCCGTCACTCAACCCGGTGCAGGCTAACGCTAGCATTGGCTAACGCTAGCTCGAAGGTCAAACCTGAGACATTTATCGGCTGTAAACAACACAGTGTCGCTGTCGGTGGCCTGAAAACAGACCGGAGCCAAGTTGGCAATTACAACGAACTGTCCGTGGAAACACTAAAGGGTTTCTGGCCGACTTACTGTTATAACTCCTTCCAAGTCCTCCGCGGACAAACCGCACCAACGACGCAGCCATGTTCGCTCTCTGTGGTCGTTTGTCTGCGGGCGGAGAAGCGGCGGTCAGCGCTCTGTCGCCCCCTGATGGGCCGGAGGACACATGACCGCGGCTGTGGACATGGATTTACTCCTCTGGATTTACATTTTCTATTTGTTTTCAATAAATTAAGTGGCTTAGGGAAAAAATAATAATTATTATAATATTGAGAATCTTCTACATTGGGTCGTTTCATGCAACTTGCCCATTTCACAGAGGAATAAAGTAAGAAATCAGATAAATGTCCCTGAATGTATGAGTGAATTAGAAAAGGTTTAAATTATGTGTGCAGATTATACAGAAAAATGGAAGTAAAACCAATCAGAGCTTTGCCTAGTGAGAGAAACTGTAAAAAGATTTTCTTAACTAAGTGTATCATAGACATTTCAACCATTGTTCGGAAAGGCAGTCCATTTTTTTGGAGCATGATGGCTGAGTGCAGCTTCACCACTGGCTGATGATCTGAGGCCTCTCGATGGCTCATTATGCAGGAACAGTCCTTGACATATTTAGGAGCGAAAGCATGTAGTGGTTTATACATAGTTTAAAGAATTGTGAAATCACTTCTGGCATATATGCCAGTGCAGGGCACTTTAGGACCAGGTGAGATTACATGTAGCAGTAGTAATGAGGTTTGGGGTTATCTCCTGAGGGAAAAAAACAAACAAAACTTGTGGCTGGGCCCATACAATGCAAAGCTTCATTTAATGCACATGAAAACATGCATTTGCCGGTAAACAACATGAGATTATTTTTAACTCACAAATATTTTGTTTAATATTGTTTATAGGAATAAGGCACCAGAAGAAAATATGATTAACTGAAATAACTGGTTCTCCACTGTACTCAGCAACTCTTATTTTTTTAAGCATCCTTATAAGAAACAAACATCAACAATCCAGTGAAGTTCCTTTATATTTTTATTATTCAAGTCAGAAGCAAACCACTTTGCAGTGTTGTATTTCTTATTGAATTTGAATGAATCTGGTTAAAAAATAGGATGTGTTTGGGGGGCATTGTTCACGTTCTTTTAACATAACTTAAATTCTCACATGTTCTAGAAATAAAACCAGTATCTTTTCCCTTCAGGTACTAAAACATTTTTGAAAGAGTCAGCATCCATATTGATACTTTGAAGCCACAGGTTTTATAAAATGAATAATGCAAAACATAATCCATGGCGGTGCTTCTTGTCTGCTGTCTGTATTAACCACTAAAATCACCAGTTTTCCAATAAAAGCCATGAAATTTGCTTCTAAAAACAAGCTTGACAGCAAGAGAGGAGCAATGTTTGGTATTTACTATTCAGAGGATGCACATTATGATACAGAGGATTGGTTGATACAACCACAGGCACGTTTTTCGTCTTTAAATAAGGCTCTGAGTCCAGTCTTTCTGCTGCTGTGAGCGGATTGAAGTCTGACCCGTCGCGACCCCTGCGCTCTCAGCTGAGCTGCCCACAGACCTCCTGGTAGTATTTCCTCAACATCTCCACCTGAGCCGTACGCACCAGGATGTGGGGCCGAACAGACGCCAGCTTCTGACAGGCCTCCTCTGGAGTCCAGCAGTGTAACTGTCAGCAGAGATAAACCATGTCAAACAAACTCAATAATATCCAGTACTCGAATGTAGAATCATGAAACCATGTGAGAATTAACACAAACCAAAACCTAATCTAATCGACCAGATAGGCTACAGAGGTATCCTGCTAGATGTGTTTCAGTTTTGCATGTTGCAGTGGGAACAGTTCAAACACAAACAACCACAGTGAAGTGAAAAGTGCTGCAGGGGACAATCTGTTAACTCCGTTTTGTGACTCATTTACTTCCATCATGTCATCATTAAGGTAAACATCTTTACCTTGCTGTGTGTCCCTGTTGAAAAACACTAACACCCTTACTGAATGGTTCAGCTGCTCATAGTCATACAGGACACCATCCAGAGTTACTGTGCTTACAGAGTTTCCTCTTTGTGTTACTACGACATACTACTGAAAACACAATTTATAATGTGGAGTTTGTTGTCCAATACCTACACTAAGATGATTTCAGGAACACATTTCTTTCCAGTAACTATGCTTTTCATTCAATATATGGAGATGTCAGTATAAAGAGTTAGGGGTTAGGGTTAAAACTGCCTCTCAGGTGGAGATGATGGTGCATCGTCCGTACTGTTACATACAGTACTGACCCGTATGAGGTAGGCAGCAGCCAGTGTGGCGCTACGGGAGCGTCCGGCCTTGCAGTGGATGTACACGCTGGTTCCGTGCTCTCGGTGCTGCAGGGCGAACTCCACGCCTCGGTGCAGGTTCTCCAGGCTGGGGACACCAGTGAGGTCAACAGTGCTCAGCCTCAGCTGCTCCACGCCTGCAGCCCGCCATTCCTGCATGCGTCATGCATCAATCAAAGAGTCATTGATCACCGAAGAATGAAATATGCCTGACATAGATGTCTTCAGATGGCTTGTTTTGTCTGACAAACAGTCGAAAGATCGAAGACACTCAGTTCACTTAACTTTGGTATTATGACAAAGATAATGCAGCACATCTTCACATTAAAGAAGCTGAGACTGTTGACTGTTCATCAACCATCAACAAGCAGGTAATACCTGTTACAGCTATGCCTGATCTACATCATCTGACATAAACACATGACAGAAAAACAAAAAACAACTCAAAGTCAATCAAGTCGATGACAATAATTGAACTGACTGTATCACAACTACTTGCTTCAACTTCAAAGTGAGAAGTTAAGGGAAGTGAACTCACCTCAGCTGAGTTGCAAAAATATTTGGTCTCGTACTTCTCATTCATGGTGATGACCCCTCGAACATTTTCTGTTTCTACCAGCTGTGACGCAATAATAGAGACAGTCATACACTTTATTTTCTATGTATATCCATAAATGTGCATTTTTTTGTGAATAAGTAAATCATCAGAAAAAAAATCACATTCACAATTTACTAATTCGGAAGTTTATTTGATTTATGTTATGAATGCAAATCTAATTTTTCATATCCTGATCAAGATCACAAGTCCACATCAACAACCATTTTTGATTTGTTCATCTGGACCAAATCTGCAATCTCATGGCCAAGCACATAGGTTACTGTAGGCCTATTACTTTAGCCCCTTCCTATTGTCAGCCCTTAGTTCTACCGTCAATAATTTACAATAATATCTTTGATATATTTATTCATTTATTGTTGTTTTTTCTTTCCTTTTAAGACTGAACTTTATGGCTTTTACCATACCATCTTATTCATGTTGATCTGTCATCTTACTTCTCTATTGTTTTCCTTTATTCTTGACACTAGCCTACTTTTATCCGTCTACTATGACTATCATTAATGCATTACCCAATCAAATTACGTTTTCATAAAGTTTCAATGTTTTTAGGTGCAACAATAAGAGGAATCGGTCGGCTAAGAGGCTAATAACATGGCTAATAACGGTGACATATCTCCTTTAACTTGAGTGAACTATCTGTTGTGTCCTCCACCGGACAGTGCGGTGCGGCCTCACCTGTTTGGTCATGGACCTGAAGGGCAGAGCCCCCAGGACCACCGTCTCGTCCACCCGGTCGAACCACCGCCTGGAGGACACCTTCTCCATGACAACGTTGTAGGCCAACGTGGGGTAGAAGAGCAGCCTCGCTAACGCTCCGGACATGGCTGACCTGCTGTCTGTACGAATTAACTAAGGAAAGACTCTCAGCTTTTCATCACTACCACACCCCGATGTTGTGTGTGGTGTTTCTGGTCCACAGGCTGTACAGTCCGACCTGTCAGCCGGCCACCATGCACTCCTCCATGGATGCTTGGCTCCTCCTCCGGCAGTCCGCCCCATCCGCCCCGCTGACAACAGGACTTCCGGGACGGTTCTTTTCAAAATAAATCCCGTGGTGACTTCCTTGAAATCAACAACATAATGCATAATACAAAATCTTCGTAAATTCTTTGTGAATACTTGATATAAAATTGTTTATATTTAACATTGAATATGAATGTTAAATAAACAACAATTTACAATTAATTATTCATGATTGACAACCATTATTTTGGTTGTTTGTTGTTTGTTTTGGCCATTCATAAAACAATGGGAACATCCAGAAGTCTCATGATCATATCACAACAGTCAAAACAAAGTTAGATGACATCAAATAATGGCAGCTCAACACTGATTAAATTAAAGGAGCAGGCTGTGCTAACACTTAACAACTTTAGCTCTAATTAACGATTTATTAGGCTACACTTGATACCTAGGTTGAACTGTTGTAACCTCTCTGCTTTAGTTTAGCCTACATAAGGCTTTTCACAGTCAGACCATTTCCTATCCTGTTGACAAACAATCTCAGTGTTACTGTTTCCTGACAGTAGCTTACATAGTCTTGGTTGCAGCCATATTTGTTTTTTCCTTAATTAAGTCTCTTTGGTCACTGTTAGACATGTAGCCATTATTAATACCCTCTCTGGTGGAGGGCATATCACCACTGCAAAATAACAAATTCAGTTAATTAATTATAGAGACTGCTGGAATTTGTGTTATTTTTCTATAGCCTATGTGCCACTTGGTCACTAATTATCTCATGCCGTAGGCTAAATGTGTCTAATGTGACAAGGAGGGAGACCACACAAAGTTAAACTCAAAGCAATCAATTTATTATAACAATGACAATAAAACACAATGAGGTGTGGTAGCCTAGTCTGCAAGTTCTATGATGAATGCAGTGCATGGATGAGCGTTATGTGTGCTATGGAGGTGTTGGATGTGCAAAATCAAAGCCAAAAGGGATATCACCAGATGGAAGGGAGAGAAATTAACACATGGCCAAGCTTTTATAGTGTGGACGGCCGAGGTGAACTGTATCAGCTGATGACCCTCACATCTGAGTCATTTGGCTGGTCGGGATTGCCCAGGACGACCTCCAAGACAATGGGAGCGTTGTCAGCCCCCCTCCCCTCTTAAAGTCAAGATCTCTAATTGACACCTGAAACAAAAACATACAAGACAACCATAAAACACTGTTCCCACCTTCCCTTGGTTTGTGGTAGGGGAGAGTGGGGTAAAGTGAGACACTTTTTACATTTGCTCCCCTCTAAGCGAGCTAAAATGATTTATCAGTAAAATTTACACATTTCCCACTAATTCAGGATGTTGCCTAGCAATGGAAATTATCAGAATGTATTTAGGACGAAGGACAGTGAAAATATGATTGTTTTAAAAAAAAGTGGTCTCGTGTCTCACTTTACCCCAGGTCAGGGGTAAACTGAGACAAACTAGAAAAATCAATGGGGTAAACTGATCCACTTACTTTTTCCACTCTGAAACTACCATAACAACACATGTTGTAACAGCTAGAGTCCTGACAGCTAGCTTGACAACCACACATCCCAGAACTAATGTCGGACTAGTAGCAGAATCATGGGGATTGGTCAATTAAGCACTTTTGTTTTCTCAACACAAAGTAACTCAAAACCAAAATCAAATACAACACAAAATGTTTTAATTAACATTTAAATGACAGATAGAACCTGTTAGATAGTCTGGGGGTCAGATTGTAGGACCCGACAATCGAGACCATTTTAATCAAAAGTCCTCTTGTGTGTGGGGGGAGCCGACAAAGTGGAATGTGACTAAAATTGAGTTAATTAACCAATAAAAAAGTGAGCTGACTGAGAGCACCTAGCATAACAAAGCAGTGTGGCTACAGATCATTGATCACGCAAGATTTCTGGCTTGGGGGACGAGATTCTAGTGTAAATCTTTGTGTATGGTGCTCACAGTGTCTCACTCTTGGATTTATTATAATACATCCATGGTCTCACTTTACCCCGCAGCATTTGTCTCACTTTACCCCAATTTTAGAAAAAATGACCTCTCTTAGAAATTCCAGCTAATTTTCAGCCAGCATCATCACATGGTTTTATATGTTGGTAGTTCATCATCATGTATCATATAAGTTTTTCTACCTGAATCAATTTGCTTTGGCACAACAGTTGATTAAGTTGACCGCAAGAAAATTTACTTTTACATGCAAAAATCATATTTTTGTGAAAAAAACATGCTTTCCACAGCATCATGAGGTCCTCTTCTTCATGGCCATGGGGAAATGGAAGGGGCTTGAAAACATAATGGTCAGATGACCATAAATGTGTTCCGTTTTCTAGATATAGGGGGTGTCTCACATTACCCGGTGTCTCACATTGCCCCACTCTCCCCTACAATGCAAGGCCCATAGCTAGACAAAGCAATTCATTGCCTCATAGCCAAAAAATCCCAGCTACCAAACACACAAAACTGTAATTAACACAGCAACACGGCAAAGTAGCAAACCCAAAGGTTCCTCCAAAACCAAAGGCTCACAACAAGCCACCCAGAGGCCCTAAGGCACAAAACACAAAGTAGGAACCAGTTACAACAAAGCTCACAAGCAAAGCGTGAGCTGTTTATGTTTACAAAGCTATGACCAAGTCACAGCCACACAGCTAAATCTGAAGGATATTATTTCCTCCTTACCATTATTCGTGATCTAAACTTACCTAACTAAGTTGCTTAGGCTGAAACATCCTCTGGTATTAGGCACAAAGTAAATAGTACATGGGTACAGACCGTTACCACATTAACCACTGAATGTTTAACATAACAAACTCACAAAACCAGTCCCCGGACAGATACTGGTGGTGGGTACTTACGGACTGATTCCACCAGAACTAAAACCAGTAACTGGTGACCCTAACTGAGGAAATGCTCCCAAGATATTTGTCTTATCCCATGTTCACTGACACATTTAAGTGAAAACAAGAAACTGGTTGGTCTCCTGTTGAGATCAAACCTGCTCCTCCCAGTCTGATATCTACTCAAATTAACTCCACAAAACAAAGAAACATTTGTCTAAACAGTAGTAGAACAAACTTTTGTGTGATTCTATTTACATAACCACAGGTCCATGCTGCATACAACATGTAGATTGGCCAGGACAAAAACATCCAAGGAATGCAGTTGTCACCAAAACATGTAATGTAAAAAAAAAACTGTAATGTTGTCCCTACCCCTGCAGGATGGCGTTTCAGACCATCTCCCATCCTTCTGACAGACAATCTCCATGTTTCCTAGCAGTTCGTAGTCTTTGTCGCAGCCATATCTGATTGCTTCCATGAATTGAAATTGTCTCTGGTCACTGTTTGACATGAAGCCATTATCAATGCTCTTTGGTGGATCACATTTTACCACTGCAAAAAAACAATAACAAAACAAATTCAGTGAGAGACTGCATGTGTTAATTTCATGTTTGTACCACTTGGTTACTGATTATACGGTTGTACTGCAGGTTTAAGTGTTTTGAACTTTTTCTCTGGAACCAAATGTGGTTTGATTCAATCTAGTAGGCTATATTGTCATGTGTTATGCTTTTCAGTTCACCCTGCTGCATAATAATACCCTTCTACATGGAAGAAAGTGTTTTCTTTTCCACAGTACAGTGAGAAATTTACCCATATTCTCTGAGTCGTCTTTATACACAGATTGATTCTACATGATAGCCTATACTTATAACCCCTATTAGCACAGCAAAACTGGACGATTGTAAAGTACTTTTGAGATAGAAACTCAACAGTTGGTAAGACCATTTCTAATATTGTTAAGAGTCACTACTGTACTGAAATTATGTACCATCAATAAGCTTATTATGGTCTCAACAAAATGTGTATGTTTTGGGCTGAAAGGGCCTCTGACCATCCACTGGACCCCCTAACACCTCACTGATACTGATTCTTTTGATTTGTTGCTCTTGACTGGACAGCTTGTGTGGGATCAGAGAGGAGAATTTCTGCTGTTATTTCTGTTGTTTTATATGTGTGGAGTAGGTGTAATTTTGCATTCGGAAAAACATGGAGAAACCTGAACATTTGAAAGTTAGTGAGATGTGTCCTGTGGTTGTTTCCTGATCTGCTGATATTAAGATCAAAAGTGAACTGTGAAACATAATGTTGTTCAACAATCAGACAACACGTCTTGTGGTGGTTATTCCATACCTTTACATTCAGGTGTCTCAGTCCAGGTGCCACTCTCAGTGCACCTTGCAGTTTCCTCACCAATAACGGCGTATGGAGGCAGGCATTTGTATGTCACGCTGTCACCATACACAGTGGTGCTCCCTTCTATCGTCCTAAGATAAACAATCATCCCATACTTTGGAATTGGAGCGAGACCACATTTCACAGCTTCAAGAGAGGAGAGAGAATATGCCAGTTCATATGTTTGATATGCATGCTTTTACTGTATGTATTTCTTAGCTATTTAGTCATGTTGAGATTGAAGCAGGACAATTAAAATTAGATATTTGATGTGTTCTATTTCTAGATTTTAACAAAAATGTTTTTGTCACAGAAAATGTTCATATGTGAGTTGTGTATTTTGCGTATACTTTATTTGCAGTGGCTTACGTACGATTGCACACTGGCTCTTCTCCACTCCATGTTCCATTGGCTTGGCATACAGCAGAACTGGGTCCATCCAAGATATACCTGTGCAGAGCAGTCAGTTCATATTTAGATTACAAAGATATTCACAAAATATTTGACAATGGATGGAGGATGAATGCATTTGAAGCCAAATGTTGATAGAGGAAAAAAGAAAAGAAAGGTCAGATACATGCAAAACATTTTAAAAGACTGTATTGATTTTTGGTTTATTCCTAATGTAAATTGAACAAAATTGTCATTAAGGTAATCTATTTTCAGATGAGCTGCCTAATTACTTAAATAGTCAATATATAATCAGTGACAACAGCAGTAACTTGATAAGCAATACCATAGAAATACCAAAAATACCACAGATTTGTGGTGGAACAGAAAGGTGATCAAGAAAAAAAAGAGGACAACATCTGGCCTAAAATAGCAGCTTATGAATCTGCACAACAGGGGTTCTCATGCAGGTTCATTAGAAGACTATCCCCAAAGTTATGAAAGTGTGTCACACAATTAAATTTAATATAATGATTTCACATTACCCTTTATTACAACTGTAGTCGACAACACTCTGGTACGTAGTAGCAATGGAGTGGAATTGTCCATTGGATATTTCATTAGGGTAGGGGCACACAATTGCTGCAGTGTGTAAACAGACATTTTGGCATTCAGTTTTATGAATTATTAGAATAAAGAACTACATGTGTGCTGCTGCACCTGCTGTATAACATGCAACCTTAGCGAAGTCAAACTGTGATTTCATTCTGCAACCTATCCACACAATTATAACACATTTGTTTTTTTTTCTTATTTTCACAATCAATCAATCAATGAATAACTTCTTCTTTAGTCCTGAATATACATATTACACCACTGCATGCAAGAGAAATCTACCAAATATTTGTAATAGTAATGGTTAGATATGATTACCTAGAACATAAATAATCAAAGAGTATAATAATTAGAATATAGAAGAAATGTGTTTGCATTAATTTTGGTTAACAAATATATTAAAAATTAAAATCTTAAAATCTACCAGTGTACTTTATTCCATGTTGCATCAACAGTTGAATTACAATAAAGCACACGTTTTTATTATTATTATTATTATTTTTTTTTTTAAATAAATTTGGAGTGCACAAAATCTCACTAGAATAATGGAAACTCACGTTTGCATTCTAAATTGGTCCCTGACCATCTTCCACTTGCACCACACACAATCACCCGAGGTCCTGACGTGGGTGTGTATCCTAGTATACAGGACAGCGCTAACTCTGCTCCGGGGTTAAAGTATCTCTGGATCCCATCCATCTTAATGTTGGCTCCCAGCTCAGGCCTAGGACACCCTGCAAGGACATGAGGATTTGATTGATTTTGAAACAGTGTGTGTATGTATGTGTGAGCGTATTTGCCAACAAATGAAAATCAACTCCATTGCTTACTTGATGTATTGTGTTTATAAACTGTATAAACAATAATCTAAAAAAGGACACAAAACACATCTTTCTCCCTCACCTTGGAAATTCGTCGAAAAATTTGACAGAACATGTCAATGAATATTAAAAATGAAATTGAAAATCTATTTCTGAGTTAACTGATTTTATATAGACTGAGCAGAAAAGAAATATGTTTCTGTCAGATTCTTGTCAGAAGAGCAGAAGAAATGTAAATAACCATTTCAAGCTGTGAATGAAATATTTGGCTTAGATTGCACCATTATCATTTCTACTTACACAGAAACCTTACACAAAAGTCTATCTTGTAAGAGACTGAACAGCGAATGTGCAAACAGGCTTTTAAAATCAAATGATATAACATGAAAACCAGTAATATGAGCACATACCACTCTCATCTGATGCCATGGTGGTAAAGAATAGAAATGGACAGAGCAGAAGTAAAGTCTGTATGTGTTCCATCTTTGCTCAGGTACAGACAGTTGTCCGTGTCCTCCTGTGGTCTGTGGTTCAGATAATCAATCGTTGTCCTCTCACAGATATTTGAGCTTCTCTAAAGGTAAACAGATAAGAGCAACATGAAGTTGTTGCTCACTTGTTTATGGATGTCTGTGTTTCATTCCTGTTTGCAATAGATTGTGGCATTTTACTGGAAGTGGGAGGTTCCTGCAGTTTGTTTCATCATTTGCATTAAAAAAAAGAAAGAAAAAAAGGTTGCCCCAAACAGATTTCGGCTGTTACTGCCTGAGTACAAAGGTCTTCACTCCTGCATATTTACCTAGAGATCAGATTGATTTTGTAAAAGAGCTGGGAGCAGGAATGAAGTGTGATAAGAACTCCTGAATAATGACATACAGTATAACAGTATTGTGGTAGTAGTATTTGATTGTCCACTCTTAGAAATAGAAACTGTGACCTGTAGTCACCTAAATGATGCAATATCCTAACTGGGTCAAATAAACATTTTCATATGCCGTGGCTCTGCCAGACAGATGAAATCAGTGAAATGAGTTTTCCAGGTAATGGAATATCTGGTGTATTCAATCCCATTATTTAAATTGCAAATATTTATGTTTCACGTAAGAACACAGGTTATTGGTAGATAGCTGCTTTGCTGGCCAGTGACAGCAATATGAATAGTGGTTCATATTGATATCAACAAAAAAAAAAATCCCTGTTTAGCATCTTATTCTAACAGACTACAGATGCAGAGTAGATTGTAAGAAAGCAAAAACTGTGTGAATTTAGCCCAAAAACAGCTTAAAGGCCCCATGGCATGAAAAATGTGATTTTGGTTATTTTTTCGTGCTTGGGGAGGTCTCTGGGTCACGTATATACTGCCCCATGCATTGCATGCATGCCGCCCATTTGTTGGAACATTCTCTTTAAGACGAGCAGATAGCACTTCCTCCTTTCTGTGATGTCACACACAAGGTAACGCCGCCCACCGTGACCAATTGTTTTTTTTTCAATTTGTATGAATGCAGCTTAGGTTTCAGTTACTTGCCTGTGATTGGCCCGACCACATGCCACTTAAAAACAGTCAGCCAATCAGAAGAGAGGTTCTCATTCTCTCTTCTGATTGGCCAAATGACCTGTGCCTGCTAGAACACCAGAAAGAGGCAACAGAAAGGGGCAGTATAAACGATATTAAGCAGATCACAGGTCCTCAAAACCAATGATACATCTTGTTAGGGATATCAGCAGGTAAATAAACCCAGAGAAAAGTGCACAGCATGGGGCCTTTAAATCACACACACACACACACACAGATTAAGGCAGAAGTAAGTGGAATGTTTGTCTTAAATAGTTATATCTTCCGACGGCAATCACTTATATAGAGTGTTTGGTCCGAAACACGGGTCTGTCAGTCACTCTGCTCTGCTGTAAGCCGAGGAGAAAACTTTCCTTGTATCCTACAACCTTTATCCAATGAGGAGAGAGAACGGCATAAAGGGGCAGTCCTCTCTGTGTGTGCAGTCAAGGGATGCGCGTGAATGTGGTGACGTAGGGACGAGGGCGGGGACTGCTAACTCCATCGGCTGACAAGAAGTTAGCCAAAACGACCGGATCGCTTACTTCTGCTTTAAAATTTGATTTAGATTTTTTTCCTACGAGACCTGGGATGTCCTCAACATAACCCTTACCGGACAAAATTAAAAAACAATGCAAAGTTCAGACTTTAAAAATATACATTAAAATGCAGGAGAATGTGTGAATTTATATTTTGTTTGGCAATGCAGGAAGGGAAGGAGAAAAAAGTGAATCCTTATCATCACAGAAAACAGAACCAGTCCGTGCTTTTCAAGGGAAAAAGCTTTTAATGTATATTGTACAAGCTTTTTCCAAATCAGCCATGATAGTGTATCAAATCCATGTGATTTAACTAATTTAAACAGCTATACAGCACCAATATGACACATTTTAACCAACAGTCTAAACAGCCTGTTTGAACTAACATCTTTGTGAAACAGTAGAGAGGTGAGAACAGGAGATACAGGAATATATACACACACAAATACATACATGTATAAAAACAGATTTGGGAGGAACAGTGTGAGTGTGCATAAAATATTACACTATGCGCTGCAATATATTTTCTAAGTAAAAAACAAAACAAAAGTGCAAAGTCTTCATAATACATTTGGCCTGTAACTCCAGATTGCATAACTCCAGAAAGCAAAACTTTCTTTTCCTCTTTTGTTTTTTTTTCTTCAATCTTTAAAAAATGTGCAGTAGCTTCAAGATGTAGACAACTTTTATTACATCTCAGTATCTGGCACAATCAGGGAGCCAAAGTAGTGTTAGTTTAACTTATGATACAAACATTTTTCTGCTCTCAAACAGTGAAAAGGAAAGGTTCAGTAAATGACAATTGATTCCTTGTCCCTTGTTTATCACCGCCTTAAAACTGAATATATTATTACCTTCATTTATATATAAAAGCAGAAAGCAGTGACGGGTAATGATCCATCTTGTCCACCTTATAGGAGATCAGGCCTTCATTGGAAGGACTATGATTCTTGAGCTGGTTCAGTTGCCATGAGAGAGGAGGGGTCAGAGGTTGGTGATGGTGGAATTCAGGACGTTGTGCTGGACCTTGGCGTTAGAGGCCTGGGACAGGTCTCGCTGTGGAAACGTAACAGTAGCTGTTAATTTCAACTCTTTGTACATAATGGAACAGAAAGTGGAAATAGAGACATGTAGCAAAACCTGCCAATAACAATTAAACTGATAATCATGATGAAATGACACACTGAAGACTGTTAGTGTGAATTAGTGAGGAGACATAGCACAAACTAATAGACTGAACTCTAACTGATCCATCTTTTCTTTGAACTGCATGAAGTATCATCAGGATGTTAAAATCAAGTCAACTTGTGATTCAATGCCATTTAGTCATATGGAGCAAATTGAGGCACATGAACAGAGCCTAATCTTACTTATTGAACACAACACACTGAAACACTGTAACAGGTGGGAGCATTTGGACATACTACTACTGCTCAACTGTTCACAGGAGACACACTGTAAACAACTAACTAATTTAGGAGAGAAATGGTAAATAGTAACCTCAGAAGCAATTTAACATTAAATGAACACTTTCATATATACTAGCATGGATTCTAGACTGGAGTATTTCTGTATTCAGTTTCTAGAGACAAAAGACAAAAAAAGACAAATCTAATTTGTAAAAAAAAAAAAAGAAAAAAAATGGACACATGAATTCCTTCATTCTTAGATATGTAGCATTTACAGCAAGTTGTAAAAATATGGAAATGTTTCTGGCCTGATGCTAGCAGATTCCCAATCTGACTCCCTAGCCCGGCCAAACACAACAGATCTGACTCTGGATCATTGTCAGTCTGACAACTTTAAAATATCTCTGGTGTAGACACTGGGCAAGCTGGAGTGATGCTAAAGCAAAACCCTGTCCAAGGGGGTGGGAATGGCGGCAGTCAGGGGGTAAATGGGTAATCTCACCCTTGATTAGAGCCATGCAATGAAGCTAAAAGATTAGTGAGCATCACACAAGGTTTCAACCTCTCAAACACACCTTGACTGAACAGACTCAGGGTTGACCAAGTCCCTCTAAAATATAAATTTACATCATTAGCATTGGTGCACCATCAGTCAAGTCTATAATACACTTAAATGTGTTATGGTACAGAAAAAAGATGCAAAGCAGAGAAATTAGAGACAAAAGTGTAAATTACCACAAACTCTGAATATGTGCTGGCAACAGAAGCCATGCTGAAGTTACGCTGTGGACTAGCGGGAGTCAGCAACGCACCGCTCAGAGGGCTTCCTTTCGGGGTGGCTTCGTTCTCCTTGTTACAGCTCTGTATTCGTGGGTGTGGGGGCTTAGTGCCTCCTGGCGTCCTTGTTGCTGCTGGACCCTGGAGGACACAGAGTGGGAGAGACAGACCAGACAAATGGGAGTTAAGAGTTACAGCTTAGGGTTAAGGTTTGATGTGTGTACATCTTAGAGCTGGGTAATACATTTATTTGATTGATTTGTATTTATCCCTTAGGACTAAATTTTAAAAACTTTAACTTTGGTAATTAGGGTACAGAGACACCACCTCTTCCCTGAGTTTCCATAGTAACACAGCGTTCTTTTCAGACACAAGTGAAACTGACACACCAACATGGCAGCATGAGCTAATAACAGTGAGGAGATCAGCATCTCCTCAGTCGTCTGGATGTGGCGTGTGGAGTTTTTAGTGTTTGATCTGGATCAAACCACTGTCACTTTAAAGTCTGTAAAACTCTGCGGCGACTAAAAGCAGCAGCACGACTCATTTATTCAGCATCAAACAGAGGCAGCAGCTCAGTGGGAGGACTAAGCTGTTTTGCATTGACAGCTGTAGAAGCCAACTAACAAGCAGCTAACATTAGTGCAATTATTTCCCCATTGTGTGGTGGGAAGACAATACAAATGAGGTAGCTTTCAAAACTGATCAAAATTGTACAAATGAATAAATAAATACTGAATCTGAGGTTTTATTTTAAGGCTATATCACCCAGCTCTAGTATGTCTTGTGTTTATTTTGAAACCGACCTTGTTGGATGAAAGCGGTGGGCGGGGCACAGGTGAGCGACAGACAGTTCCACCATAGGCAGAGCGCATGGTGCTGTTAGAGGTGCCACTAGACATACTGGAGGTTGCGTTAAACTGATGAGAGAGAAAAGAGGCAGCGCGTTAGTGCCGATAGTATACACAGACCATCACATCAATAAACCCAACAAGGCACAAACAACTTTACCAGCTTTCTTGTTTTATTTGGTGTCGTTGTGCCGAGGAATCTGCGCTTGGTCGGGGTTCGTACTGCTGTTCCGTACAGCATGTCCTCCTCGGTCTGTTTGCTCTTCTTCAGGTGCTGTTTAGAGCAAATAAGTAAACAAGTGTCAACACATTTCTTAGCAAACATAGCGACTAAACCTCTGACACAACAAGACAACTTGTTTACCCTTTCTTGTTTCTCCTTCTCTTTTTCTATTCGGTGCAGCTCCCACTGCTCCTCCACATATTGCAGAAACTTCTGGCCGTTCACTCGAAACTCCCGACACTGTTCACTTTCCCATGCATCAATCTGGGCTTTTAGTTTCTTTTCAAGCTAAAAGAAATCCAGCAACAGATATGATATATGTCAAATGTTTAAATGCTTAAGATACTATCAGTTTAGAGCCTAATAGGTGGTCATGTCTCACCTTTGGCAGGCTTTTATGCAGCTCAGACCTCTGCTTCTCCTCTTTGAGAAGGTTCCCTCCTCTGTTTGTGAATCTTGTTGGATCTGTGGCTTTTTTCTGACAACGAGAGAGATAAAAATTTCACATCATGAGCATAATAAGGCGCTTCTTTCCAACATGCAGCCACAAAACCAGATAACACACACACACTAAATGATTTGGGAAGGTATTCTAGCTGTGGAGCATCTCATCTTAAAACTACTTAAAAAACTTCATTACATCAGATCCTAAAACATTTGAACAAAACTCTGAAACTGAACAAAACACACTGATCTTCTACTGAGCAGCTGAACCACACTGTCCAAGTTTAATGATGACGCATGTGAGAATGTTAATTTTGATTTGATCATTCTTCATTTTCTTAAAATACTTGTAACTGTATTTTAAGAAAATGAAGAATGATCGAATCAAAATCAACATTTAATTATTCTTACATTAAAACATTGTGATAGCTAACAAAAAAACAAACAAACATAGCATTAAAAACAATAAAACTGTTGGGGGTCTTATTGATGATCAAATGTGGAAAAAAAAAAAAAAAAAAAAAGTTTTACAGTGCTCTCTGGTGGAGGGGCAGTGTAATGGTGACACTCTTACTAAATAACCTCAGTTTAGCATTTTTATACAATTTCTTCTTGGCCATCAGTGGTTAGACCCATTGCTACAGGGATATCTCCAACAGACTGACTGGCCTGAATCATTTATTGAGGCGGCCCGAAAATAATCATTAACTGTCTGCACTTGGTCTTCTAATTTACTCTATTTACAATTTCCAAATGACTTTTTAATTGACAACTTGTATTGTTGAGGACTCACCTCCAGATCCTGGAAGAGTCTCCAGCTCTCCTCCCATTGGTGAACCCCGTCAAAAAGCACTTTGTGGTCCTCATAGTGCTGCTTTAAGCGCTGGATCTCAGCGTCGTGCAGACTCAACAACTCTTCCGTAAAATCCTCTAAAACAGTCATTCACAACATCAGTATCATCACTTGTACAAACTCCAGTATCACTTGGTTTAAAACAACTTAAATACCGAATGAACCCACCGCTAAAATATGGTGCAAACGCCTGTCGCTGGTCAGTGCTGAGGAAGCACTTCTCCCAGAACACAGCGATCTCGGAGCGGATGGCGTCCGTGACGTTGCGGATGTTTAGTAGTTTCAGCTCCTCCAGACGCTGAACTTCTGCTTGTAACTGAAGAAGAAAATGAAAATGTAAAGCGAACATGAAAACAGCAGCCACAGTGCTCTGAAAGTGTAACCCGGCAATTCCTCTCACCGCCTCCAGGTTCCTCTTCTTGGACATGACCATGTGTTCACTGAAGACCTGCCTCTCCTCCTGAGGAACTTGCAGTCTGTCCCACAGCTGCTGGATCTTCTCCCTGTGGTTCTCACACATGGCCTCATTCTCAGCCTTACGTTCCTCCAGCTGCAGGATCAATAAAAAGACAGTGGCATCAGTTCGCTACTCAGCAGCTTTGGGGGTGACTGTGGCTACAGAGCTGGATCACTTATGATACACATTCGAATGAGTCCCCAGTTTCAGCCAGTCAGCTTTAAAGTCCCAACTATAATCTGTGGGGCCCATAAAAACAATTTTTCTTTATCCTCAGAAGGGTTTAAAGTTAAACTGAATAAAATGCAAGATGTTAAAAGGGGACCCATTATGCTCATTTCAGGGACTTTTAATGATACTGGACCCTAGTGGGGCACTATTGAAAGTTTCTATCAATCAACAATCATTATGTGTGAAACTAGCACCCACAGCCGTTCAGGCTCTGTCGGAGCAACGACTTTTGCAAGACGTCTCTGAATGGTAACTGCTAAATTCCACCACATCTCATATTATCATTGTTCGGTTAGATATAACATCAACCTCCAACTAAAACTCTGCAATTACACTGGGCACTGAGGCCAGAGCCAGGCGACTTGCCATATAGGGAACTTCCGCTGAAGTTAAAGGGATAGTTCACCCTAGAATGATATTTCGCTCATTATCTACTCACCCTCATGTTGACTAAGGGCTGGAAGAATTATCAGAGTCCACCGTCCCTTCTCTTAGTTACAGGGGGTCTCGGCGTAGCAGTGCATTTCAATGCAACGGTTGCAAAGGGACACCGGAGCTCTTCGTAAAAAAACACACACAAAAAAACATCCAAATACCTCCATGATGCTCGTATGTAATGTCCGTCTTGTGCTGAAGCCCCAAATTGCGTAATTGTCCCGAAAAAAATTAAATAAGTCTATATTTTAAGCTTGTTTGTAGCGGAAGCTTCTCGAAGCTCCTCTTCCTGGTCCGTCCAAATATCGCGTGATTTGCGCCGGCGTCAGTGCGGTTACTGCGAATCACGCGAGATTTGGACGGACCAGGAAGAGGAGCTTCGAGAAGCTTCCGCTACAAACAAGCTTAAAATATAGACTTATTTAATTTTTTTCGGGACAATTACGCAATTTGGGGCTTCAGCACAAGACGGACATTACATACGAGCATCATGGAGGTATTTGGATGTTTTTTTGTGTGTTTTTTTACGAAGAGCTCCGGTGTCCCTTTGCAACCGTTGCATTGAAATGCACTGCTACGCCGAGACCCCCTGTAACTCAGAGAAGGGACGGTGGACTCTGATAATTCTTCCAGCCCTTAGTCAACATGAGGGTGAGTAGATAATGAGCGAAATATCATTCTAGGGTGAACTATCCCTTTAAGGCTATGTTTCAAAATGACATTTTAGAAAAAACTCTCCAAACTCAGGGTTTGCAGCGGTTCAGAGCTCCTGAAACTGGGAATCACTTCAACGCATATCACCTCATGATATGCTTCCACCGTGTCCTCTAGAACAAGTATCCAACAAGCTAGTAAAGCATAATAGGTCCCCTTTAAAGACAATTGGAATTCAAAGCTTGTGTCACAGCAGCCAAAGTATTGAAGATATTGCTGAAACCATTAGGGATTAAGAGGCTGGATAAGGAGCAGAAAATGGATGGTTGCGCGGGTCTCACCTGACACACGAGCAGTTTGAGACTTGTAATATTGTCTCTGGAAAGACAAAAGGAGTCCTCGTCCTCACAGACCACGTCCTTCTCAAAACTGGTTTCAGGGACGTGGTCCAGCTCCTCCATGTACAGGATGATCTGCTTTTTGAGCTCCATGAACTCTTCGTGTCGCTTCGCCTGAAAACATGAAAGCAGCACAACATTTGGTCAAAAACAAATAACACTGACTTCATGATTTAAATTTAGCTTCATCTAATGGCCATTATCTGAACAATAGAGAGAAACTCTTTGAGTCAGTCCACTCTAGATGCACTGACTGCTGTAAGTTTTGCAAAAACACAAGATGCCACCAGATACGTTTGAAGCTACAAAAAAACTAAACAAGGAGTTTTACTAAACAAAAAGTACTTCATGTATCCACCACTAATGAAAACATAGGCTTTATCTGACAGGACACCGCAAAGCACATTTACACAGAACACAAACACACAGATTATTTTCCATTTGATATCTTTCAAACAGTTTCTGCCTGCACTTCCACCACCAACACAGCTTCTCTAGTCCTGCACGACTACGGTATCTATCTATGACTGAGCAGAGGAGCAGCAGATGTAAAAGAGAGGAAGCTTCCACCTTCTCTGTGTTCTGGTTGGCGATGTGCTGGCTGAAGTTCTCCAGTTGCTCCAGCGATGGTACACAGTCTGGAGCAACTCCGTACGGCATGGAGCACAGGATGTCGCACAGGTCCTGGTCCTGCTCCAACAGGGACTTCAGCTGCTGCATCCTCTGATTCTTCTCCTTTACCAGAGCCTCCATCTGTGTGCGGATGTTCTTCTCCTGCTGGAGCATGCTAACACCCTCCTCCTCCTGAATGTTCACAGAAGATGACAATACATTATCCATCAGTTAAGGAGGATTTATAGTGTGGTGTGACAGAATCTAGTCAACAGAAGCACGGTCATCTTTACATTGAACGTGTGGTTACCTGAAACACAGATAGCTGGAGCTCCAGGCAGAGTTTCGCCATCTCTGTCCTGCACGACTGGATGCTGTTTACGAGCCTATTCTTCAGAGTCTCCTCTTCTTTGATCATCATATCTAATAAGCTCTGGTGGATAAATACAGTCAAATCAATTAAACATATGCAGAAGGATGTGTGTTGATAGTAAATACTGGCCGTCAGATACAGACACTGTTTTATTGATACTAGTCATGGCTTATTACCACATTGTTGCCTTTTTTAAGGAAATAAACAAAGTTCTTCAACTCAGTTGTGGAAAAGTTGAGAAGTTTATTTTTAAGACCAGTCATTGATAATTTTTCTATTATGTTGGATATTGATATCAGCCACAAGAAATATAGTGACACTCATTAGGATCTAGTCAACATAGAGAGACTGAAACTCCACTCCAAATGTCTCGTACTACAGTCTATTCATGGTATTGGGCTTTGACTGCTTTCCAGTGGCCTAGTTTCACACATAATGATTGTTGTGTTGTCTTGTATTAGTACACACCCCCTCCCACTACACACTCACACTCTCACTCACTCTCTCACTCCTAAACATGATTTTGTTTAAAATTCAGACCCATGTGTAAACTTGTTTATGCCAAGTAATTTATGACAAGATTCACAAAACTAAGTGTTTTAATTCTTACTAATATAAGCCACATTTCACTAGTCTTGCCTTGATGGAGAAAAAAGTGTCCCATTAGGGAGAAGCTGAACAGTGGACCACTGAAATTGCCTTGATGTGCTTTTGTTTCCAGGAACAAAATAAACATACACAAAATATGTTTCACATGTTTCCAACAACATATCAGACCTCTTCAGTCTACTGGCTAACTGCTGTCCCTTGTGATTGTACTTTTGCCATCACTGCTCCGAAACTTTGGACACTTTGCCTCCTGATTTACAAGCATTATTGACTGGCACTTATTTAAATTCAAGCTAAGACTAATTTATTTAGAAACTTGTAGCACTTGGTAATGCTGTGAATCTGTTCCTGTATCTTATTAATTTTCATCTTTTATTACATCTTTGTAAAGTACTTTGATCATTATTTTGGATGTTGTGTAGTGCATTAAACATTCATTTAAATTTGCACCTGAGTACTAAACAGTAGTTACACCTTATTTGCAATCTCGTGCAGATCAAACAAGTAACGTTATGTGTAGTGGAGTTTGTTCCCCAGACCTAGTCTGCTGTGTAGGTGGAAAAAACAGCGATCGTTTTTCAGAAATCTGAGACTTTAAACACCACGGATGTCCCACTGACTGTCCCATTGGAAACAATGACAGCAGCAGGTCCTATAACACCAGGTGTACACCATAGACTGTAAAAAAAAAAAAAAAAAGGTGTACACCGACATGATGATCCACTGCTCACCCTTATGTGGCTCTTGACGACATTAGTCCTCTGCAGCCTCTGGTCCTCTGGGATACCGATCTCCTCCCAGATGTCCTTCAGGTGGCACAGCGCTTTATTTAGGCACGACACAGCCTCTGCTGCGAGCACCTCGCTACAGGGACAGACAACCGGGGGACACATGTTCGGTTACGTTTATCGATCACCCGTTTTTTAATTGGTTATTACAGTAATCAATAACTACCACCAACACATCACATTATGCGTTCCACTGCGCCAGTTACCGACGTTAGCGCTGGTTTGGCAGGTGGTCGCTACCACAGTTACCTATTCTCTTTAAACCTTGTTTATTCAAACTCCGAGTCTATCGGTGAAAAACCTATCTTACCTTTTTCTCATCGTTGAATTCCAGACCGTGTCGCGTTTGTCGGTTGAATAGATAAAACAACCACGACCTGTCAAAGATCCGTGCTGAGCTGCGGAGCGGAGCGTCCCGACCTGCTGCTCTCTCTCTCTCTGTGGCCGTTTGTGCACTTTTCAAAACACGCGCACTCTGCTCTCTGATTGGCTCTTTTGAAGGGGGCGCGCGATGTGTAAAACTAAGACTCGCTGTCGGGGCGGGGAGCGTTTAGCAGCATCACAACCGCCCGCCGCAGAGCAGCTCATGAATACAAACAAAGGCACCAGTTTGACAGTGAAACTTGTTAATGAGACTGAAAACTTTCAGACCACAGCAGAAACCACGGCAAACACCACAACACAGTTTTCTTCACCCACAGTGAAAAGTGAAAAAGATCACTGTAGCCCATAGACTGTAAAAAAAAAAAAAAAGCTGTAGCCTACTCAGAGCCAGTCTATTGATAATAATTCAATATTAGAAATTCTCTGGCCTACTGTAAAAGAGGCTGCTCTTAACGACGTCATCTCCATGTAGGCTACTGTCCGGATGTCGCCTTCAACTGTCCTGCCCACGCCCATGGACAAAAAATTCACTAATATTGCAGAAAGTCTCAACAACAAAACAAAGATAACTTTAAACACACGCAAGATAAATGCAATTGAAAATAATACATACAATGTATCCAATGTACCTTTAGTAACTACACTTTTTTGAAAGTGATAATACGTCCATTCTACAGTTGCTTACATTTGTGAAACATTTTGTAAAAACTTTTTTTTATAGTAGAAGACGTCATGAAAACTGACCAGAAAAAAAATCACCTATTTTGAATGCAAGGTTAAAATTTCTGCAGCATGAATTGGTATTGAATGTTACTTTACTTTTGGTAACAAGCAAGAAAAATGTTTCTCTAGAAGAAGTCTGTCAAAAATGTATGTTTGTCCTATAACTTTATTTAAGTGCGTCAGAGCCCAGAACTAAATCATATTATTCTTCACCTGGGATTATGATTTAGTAGTATAGACTAAATACACCCCTTTTCTCTGCCTGTTCAGTCATTTTTTAAAATGTATTTATTTTGTTTTATTTCCTAATATAGCCCTGCTGTAACTGTTCTGTCAGTTACTCTCTAATCCCTCTTGTAATGACATAATAACTGTAATTTTGCATATTGTGCAATACGAACCGATACAAAGGAATAAAGGCAAAGCTATAAAACTTTTTTAAAAACATTTATTCACTTTATACATCTTTACAGTTCTTTTGATGGCAATCACAGACTATGAGGGAACAGTTTCCATCTGTACTGCCAGAGCTGGAGGGAATGCATGACGAGGGCCTGCAGGAATGTGTCATGTTTCTGTTCATGATGTGCTGCTGACAGGCTTCATACATGGTTGTCCAGCAAAGCTTCAATCATCCTTGAACTGTTTGTTATCGCAGTCGTTACCACAATGAATTTATAACCTGAGAGAAGAAAAGAGTAACTTTCATCAAAATCATTGTACCTCTAGGTCTTCGTGACTCAAAGCAACGAGTGAATTTCTCCACAAACCACAGCAACAGCAGACATTTTTTTGGTGAGGGTTTCATTTTAACTTTTGTAAAACATCATCTTGCTCCAAAGGTTAGATAGACCCTCAAAGATTTTATGAAATATTAACCCAGTCAGAGCTTTCACATCTGAAATTGCAGTCCAGCTGACTCAGAGATCTTTTGTCCTTTCAATGCAAAAAAAAAATTATACAACTGGTTGTCTCATAAAAAATGTAATACTCCCAAATTTACATTATCCAATGTGATGTTTTTGATTATTTGACCATTCTGATTTGTTTAGATCTTATTATGTTGATGACTGATTGATGAATTGATGTCAATGGTGTAACTTTCCAGTAATTTATGACAGACACAATAACACAACAATAACAAATTTTGTTTGCCCCATGGTTGTCATGTGATGCCAGGTTATTACACATCAATCATATAACACACATCATCCATTATTAACAGTAAGGATGTCTGGCAACTCCAAATAAGAAGGGAAACCTGCGTGACAGGCAAACATCTGAAAAGCAGGAGTAAAATGAGCATCAGGCCGTGTTTACCTCTCTCTCTGCCGAGGAAACGAAGGGCGGAAATCTCTGAGAAGGTGCAGCCACCGAGGAACATGACCAGTACGATGCGTTGAGCGTCACTCTTTGCTCTGACATCAGCTCCATTACCACCTAATGAGAGACAGAAAAATAACTGTCAGAGTATTTGAACTGAGAAACATTAGAGGACCGGCTCTGTGGTGACAGAGACATTGTTTTTAACAGTCCAGACAAAATTCTGGAAAACAAGCAACTTGAACCTCCAGAGGCAGCAGTGTTACTTCTACAGTTTCAGACTCAGACTTTTATTTTACATCTAAGGATGCATTGCTTGTACGACCATCTGTCCTTATAACCTCTGTCCTGTCATTTTGTAAAAGACGGAGCTACTTTGAAACCTTCCAAATGCACATGACTGAGAAAACACCGTCTTCTGAGGGGAATTTTGCAAAAGAAATCAGCTTTCACTAAACTTTCATTTCCTCAGCCGAGTTTACAGAGTGTTCCAGAAACCAGTTTACTGCAGGAAGCAGTATCTCCTCGTTAACTAACCTGTTACAGCAAATTCATGCCCATTCAGCAGCCGAGTGACTTCTTCAAGGCCTGTCCAACCGTCTCGCTCCAACACCTAAACACAACACGCCAGGAAGAACATGACAAACACACCAAGTTTCATCATGACACTGGCAGTGGAAAAAAAAGACAAAACAGTCAGATCATGTGGAGTGAGTGAGTCCTGCTGATGTGTTACCTGCTCAATGAGTTTACAGCTCAAAGGGACGTAGGCGCCGCTGAAGATGTAAGCCATGTCTCGAGGGACACGCAGGTCGTACTCTTCATCTGACTTTGGCACCTTTAAGCAAAGTATCATAATTTACTTACAGATGTTGTATAGCATTACAGAACACTGGAGTCTTTTTTTTTAAAAACATTTACCAGGTTGAGTTTTCTGCTCAGTGCTCTAAAATTGCTCTTCTTTGCCAGAGAAGAGAAGGCGTCTGTCAGCTTTCCTGGAGGAAAAATAATTGAAAACAGCAATAATGATGAAGGTCGAGACGGTTACACTAAATCACTCAGTCACATCCTGCAGATGTGAAACTGTTTTACTCCTTCACCTGCAGTTTTGTCGTTGACCAGTTTCCCCACTTTGCTCTCCATCACCGTCAGTGTTTCCCCCGGCTGCTGCTCCACCAGCAGCCCCAGCTGCCTCAGGTTGGCAAATGTGAGCAGGTGGTCCACGCCGTAGCTCTGATGAGGTCAAGCAGAGGAAATGTTGACTGAGATAGAATGATTCTGCTGCTGCTGCTGCTGCTGGATTTAACTGACTGTGATTACTGTTACGTTGTTGTCAGTCCTGTTTGTTATAATGTATGTTTATGTACCTATGCACCATGTGCTTTTCATGCTTTTCGTGCTTTTTCAACTTCCCTGAATAGTACAATTAAGTACATCTTTTAAATTGTTTTTATTCTATTCCATTTACCTATATTATCTTGGTTTTTATCCACTCACTTGTGTTTGCCCCACTGCAAAGTACAAATTGCTGAGTCTAAGATAGTGTTTTTAATTCCTCCGTGTTTTAATTTTTGGGTGTGTGAATGTGTGTCTAAGTCCATATGTATAAATGTCCTCTCTGTTTATTTTTTTTATTTTTTATCATGGAAAACACTTTGAGTGGCTTCCTGTATGAAAAGTGCTCTACATATAAAGTTTGATTGATTGATTCTTTGATCTGATCTTATCATTGTCAATAAAAGTCCATAAAAAGACCAAAAACAACAATGCATTAGTCTGTAGGTTACTTAGTGCTGTATGATCTCTCTGCCTTAAGCCCTGAGATGTGCATTGTAGTTTTTTAGTAAATGTTACAGAATCAATAAGTACATTGTATTATTCTAATATTATTCATATTTCAAGGTACTTGATATTGTCATTTTGCAGTTTATTTTTCATTGTACTGTCATTTTGCTGCTCTAACATGCTTCTGAATTCCCCAGTGTAGGACTAATAAGAATACTCCTTTATTTTTCATATAACAGCACACATTTCTGCACTTTTTTTTTTTTTTTTTTTTACACGTTTATTTCCAGAATCTTCTGCATCAAATAACTACAGGTGTAGTAAATGCCTGTCTCATGGTTTATTTGAATGAGAGACAAACAGGCACAAGTGCAAGATGAAAGTGGTGAAAACTGCTCTCACCTGTGTGAATAGTGTGAATAGAAACATAGAAAAAGTTGATTCCTTAAAACACAGGAAGTTCTTTACTTTTGTCATGAGTCCTTTCTTAACTATTTAACACAAATATAAAACAGTGTTTTATTATTTTTTTTAAAGCTGGACTGGTTTGATGTCCAGACCGTTTTGTGGCTTGACAACCTTTGGAAAACAGCATTTATTTTCATTTTCATTACTGCAAAGCTTCATTTACTCAGACACATGAGAGGCTCACCTGTAGATACTGTGCCTTCAATGACCGGAAATCTTTTGGCAGGAGACCTGAGAGAAAAACACAGACACACACAGTTATTAACACGACCTGAGGAGAATCTCACTCTGTCTCTGGAGTCACGTGTAAAGACAAATCACCGTTTTCTGTGAGAGACAGAAGACAAAGCAGCCGCAGACTTTCTATCATAGAGCCCTGCAGAAAAGAAAAAGCAAAAAAAAAGAGATATTATCATCAGTTATCATTATTATTATTTTCTAACCTCTTTCTACATAAGAATGACTCTATGTTTAACCACCTGTCTGTTGATGTGCTCCTCTATGAAGGATATACATTCACGCATTTCAAATCCCTCCAGTAACGCTAGAACACAAAACAAACCATGTGAAGGAAATGAGAACATAAAGAGATACACATAAAAAACCAATCATGTCCTGTGAGGTTGAAGCAGATTTTATCATCTGGAAACACGTGGGACTAAACCCTGAATGTCTTCTTACAGTGTTCTGTCTTCAGCAGCTCCTGGAAATCCTGCTTTGTTTTCTTCTTCATTATCGATTCGCTGGCACCGATGTCTGAAAGAGAGCGTGCTGTTCAGCTTTACTTAAAACACACCACGATCAATGTGACACCCAGTGAACTGCTGCGACACTCACGCAGGCTGAGCAGCCGGTGCTCCTGTTTTAACCCTTTCAGCTCCTCCGACACAAACGTCTTCATCTGCTTTATGTCCATCCCCCGTCGCTTCTGTGTAATTCAAGAAAAAAAAAAAAGCAAGTGCCGGTTACTTCAGTTGCCTTAGTTACGTGATTGATGAGGTGTACGACACATTTACTCACATCATACGCCGTTTGGAGGTTCCTGGCTTTCTGACTGAGGAAGCCAAAGACGTTGGAGAAATGCTCGTTCCTGATTTCGTTGAAGACCTGTAACACAGGAGTTCAGAGGGAGATTATTTTTTTTTTAAACATGGCGACAAAATAAAAAGCTGCAGCTCCGGTTTTGACCAAACCTTGTCCTGAGAGTTCAGCATGACCTTCACACTTTTGTCAGAGGAGGTGACATCAGATCCAAACTCCACACATCCTGCAGGACAAGAGAGATAAAACGACACGTGCGTACATTAAAAAAAAAAACATCTGCAACTGCAACTGTCCTGATGCAACTTCAAACTAGAATCAACCGCCTCACTCTTGGTGTCCCTCCACCACTCATACTAGTCCCAAGTTACATCCCTGTTGATCCAGTCATAGGAAAGATGAGACATTTGTGGGAAATTTTCTTATAACTGCTATGTGAAGTCTTGAGTAATGGCTAAAAAACATCTCCTGAGTTCACTGTGACCTTTGACGTTAAACCGAGTTTTTGGCAAAATTGAAGGGATTTCCTACAGGAGATCTTGAGATCTTAGGCTAAATATGATGTGTTCAGAGGCCACCATCAGTTTGACCTTTGACCTGAAGCCACCAAAGTCTAAAAAGCAAATCCTTGAGCCCTAGTGCATACTAGTTTAAAGAAGCTCCCTCAAAGCATTATGTGATATTTTGTTTGATTTTCACTTTAGACTCAAAATCAGATCAGATTTCTAACATCACGCTGTCTGTCCTCCTATTGGACACATGTTTGTTGTGGGCCGGTGCATATTCTCATTTGCCCAGGTCATAGTATTTCAAAGGAGGTTAAATCGAAAGCAACTGGACTTAGTTATTTGTCTAGGAAGACGTTTCACCTCTCATCCAAGAGGAAAAAAAAAAAGTTGTGATGCCTGGTTTTATTGTTTTCTGACCAGCAGAGGATTAAGATCAAGTGGTTTAACCTTCTTCGGGTGCTAAAATGTACTACTACACAAGAAACTTTCTGCACACTGCTTTGATACTCACCACACTTTATTCTGAATATATCATCTACCAGTCCCTCATAGACAACTTGTGAGCACAGAGGAGTGACAAAGTCCACGTCTGCAAAACACAATGACAGTGTCAGAGATCGAAACACAGCATGTTGATGCCAACCACCGAGGAACAAGATACTGAAGGTGAACTCTTACCTCTATCAATAAGAAAAACATTCCCGATTTCAGCATGACGACCTTTTGTTTCTCCCTCTTCCACCTGCTCCCTCCATGACTCGTACGTCATCTGTACCAGACAGACACAACAAGTAACGATACTTCAATCTTCATCATGCATGTTTCAAACTGCAGCATTAATATTTTCTTCAATCACTTGTGTCCAGTCTCTGCTCATACTGCACCTTGGCACATCGACCAATCCCGTAGAGCTTTGAGAACGGCCCGTAAACAGAGTGAAGGAGGTGCAGAGCGCTGCCGGCCGTCCTCACCCACCGCTGGTCCCCTGCCTGTCAAAATAAAGCTTTATTTGAATTAAATAAATACATACTGATGCACCTGTGCTGGGTTTTCAGTGTTAGAGTTTAATTTTACCTATTTAATCAATTAATTCTCTACAGTTTGCCAACATCTCATAACAATAAAATGATTATCAAATGATTTACCAATTCTCAAAATGAGTTGTCACTTTACTAAATATAATCAACTATTCAAGTGAGTCCATTTCTTTTGTGTCTTTACCAGGAAGTTATCTCGAAAAAATTCAGGCAACTCCAGACTAATGATGTCATCGTCAAGAGGGAGGAGGTAGAAAGCCCACTCATCAGTGGTCACATCTGTGGGGGGGCACAAACACGTCAAATAGTCTTCATTCACACTGATCAGAGCGTCTTAAACAGAAAGTGAAGCAGGATGCTCACCACCGAAGATCCCCTGCTCCTCCAGCACCGCCTCACACGCATAGAACTGGACAACACAAGAGGGTCAGCAGGTCAATATACAGCACTTGATCTGAAACCGATCAAAGCAGCATGTGAAAACATCGGCAGAGATGGGAAATACCTTCTGAGGGGTGAAGATGATCTTGTATCTCCTATATTTTCCTGCTGCCTTGTCTGCGTTGGCCACATCTGGAATAAGATGGAATCCAGAATGAAACACACCTGAACTCACCTCATACAATTAACCAATACTTCACAATTTGGATGACACTAAAAAAGCTACAGAGGTTTAATAAGATCAAATGTTACTGAGTTTTGGTGTTTTCCACAACAGAAAACTTCCAACGCCACTCACCACATATCCACTTGACAGTTTGTATTCTTGGCCGGATCAGGAAACACAGCCTATGACAGAGTAATACCACATTGTTTGTGCAGTTACACTGGGCATTTGTGTGTGTGTGTGTTTGAGATCGGATTATTAGAGGTATGAAGATGTGCTCACTGATCTGAGGTGCTGATAATAGGTTTGTATTCCACTTTGTAGAGTTTGTCGACTTCATGTTGCTGCAAGAAGAAAAAAAAGAAAGACAAATGTTTGAAGAAGCCACCGGACCTGTAAGTCGGGGGAAGCTTAGCATCATCTGGTGACGCTCACCTTTAGTGTTGACACATTTGCTATACGATCCAGCGGGCTCATCAAGTCCGCCTCAATGAACAGGTCCTTCTTCCCTGGCAGCTGTGTGATGAAGAGAGGAAGAAAGTAGAATTAAGGAAAACAATCAATCTACACAATCGCAAAACACAGAAAGGATTCTCTGTCCATCTAAATCAACAAATGACTAAAGCTCATGTCTTAGTCTGTCCAATGATCCTTTCTGGCTTCTCCTCTTTCCATTTTATGTCCCCAAGTCTATTGTTTTTTCTAAAAGTAGCTCCATAGCATGCACTTGTATCATAGCCTCAGACTGCCAGCTGTTTAAAAAAGGCTGGCGCTACACAGATAATATTTGGGGGACTCTTTCCTGCAGCAGATTAATCCACATTTAGTGTTTTAGTGAGTATTTATGAGATTTGTTCACAATGATGATTATTAATTTTGATAATGAAATGAATTAAGATAAAGCAAAAAAAAAAAAACTGCACAATATCACCAGATGTGTACTTTAAATGTTTTGTTTTTTGTTTTTTTTAATGTTACACATTCACTTGTGGGTGTGGTCATAAATGCAACATCTGCTTTGCAATGGCTGCCTCATACCTGCACATCATCCTTGCACTGTAATTAAGAGTGAAGACATTCTGTTTTGATTTCTATTTTGGGAACTGTCATCGTTTTAGTCAGTGTGTTACAATGATGACACTCTACATTACAACATGCCAGTCATACTGCTGCTGGTGTGTCTGCAGTAGTATCAAGGCTTGGAAGCCAGTCGTGCCCGTGTAAAGCAGTGACATGCTACTGTGGCCTGCACTCACCTGTTCCAGCAGGTAGATGAGCTGATCTCTGGCCAGCCTCTTGAGCAGGGAGAAGTCAGGGAGCTCCGGGGAGTCTCTCCTGGCACTGTGAGCCATGCTGGGCCACGACAGGGGCAGGACGACGGCCACTCATCCACTTGTCCACAAACACAGTACAACAACTCACTTACTGATTCAGGAACAGAAAGTGTAGTGACAGAGAAGCGACAAGCAAAAGAGCCACACAGACGATAAAATATGTGCTGGGGTTTAACCGAACAGCTCGGTTAGCTTGAAGGCTAAAAACACATCCTCCACCTCAAACAGATGTACAAAGATTAGAGTCAAACACCTGACGCTGATATGTAAATAGCTACACAAAACTATCTTACAAATAACAGCATATAAACTGCAATGTCTGTGCAAATATTTTTAAAAGGGCGTTAAGCTGAATATTAGCATCTACCTGCTTCCGTAGCTGATGAAGCGGAACTGCTGACATCATCCACTGTTTCCCCCCGGACACTAAAACCAACACACAGCGCCGCCTCAGCAAAGATCGCTGCACTTGACGTTTGTGTTGTTATGTGATTATCAGTCAGTCACTACGTGTAATTTGGCACCATGGATTCAGACTCGGTTTTGTTGATAGAAACAGTAAATTTTGCCGCAGAAAAGCATCGTAACCAGCGACGTAAAGACGCAGACGGAACTCCGTACATCAACCACCCCATCGGTAGGTAAAAGTGAGGAGAACCAACTAATTTAAACAAACAACCAAACAAAACGCGTTTCAAAAGAGCAGTGTATTGTGCCAGGAGTTTTTTTTTCTTCATATAAATACAGTGATGCCTTCAGATGCTGCTCGTAAATCTGTCAGTTTGTATTACACTTTGGCTTTGTGGAGTAGTCTGGTGCAAGTTAATGTAAGTCATGAAACAGTAAAACTAAGTTAAATTGTATCATAGTTGTAGGTAAAAGCTGAACATATGTTGAAGGTGAAATTGCATTTTAGTCACAAAATAGTTTTCATGATACTCAGAGGTACTCCACATAACCATAAAGGGCATGTGCAACATAAATGCATAATGGGTTAAAAATGGGTTTACATTTTGCTTTGTACAGTAAAATTCAGTGCTCTGTGTGCAGTCTTGGTGCCAGTGTTTGCCAACCTTTTAATGGCTATTAAAATTGTAGTTAATACACAGCTAAGTTTAGTAGTTTACTATATCATGCTTCTTGTCTGAGTCATGCTGTCCGGGACGTAAATTGACCCTGACTTTCCTGACAGCAGCTGAAAACAGTGACATGTCTTGTTGTCTTTCTGCTTGTAAGGAGTAGCAAGAATCCTCAGCCATGAAGGAGGCGTCACAGACGTTGAGGTTTTGCAGGTATGTTGTTATCACAGTGCCAGTGTTGACTCAGTGTGGAGTACATTCCTTGCGTTGCTGAACTTGTGCGTTGTCTCTGTGTGTGTCTGTCCCTCCCTGCAGGCGGCTCTGCTTCACGACACAGTGGAGGACACAGACACCTCTCCTGAAGAGCTCGAGGCAAAGTTTGGACCGACCGTGGCTCGAATCGTTGCGGAAGTGACGGATGACAAAAGTTTGCCCAAGCAGGAGAGGAAGCGTCTGCAGGTGGAACACGCGCCTCACCGCAGCCGCCAGGCCAAACTGGTCAAACTGGCTGATAAACTGTACAACCTGAGAGACGTGAACCGCTGCACACCTGTCGGTCAGCACCTGTTTGTCACTGCTCTAATGCTAATGCTAACTGCTCCACAATCTGTACATGACTTGATCAAGCAGGATTTTGTCAAAGTTATGTTTGTTTTAGAGCTGCAAATTGTACTTGGTTACTGCACTTTTTCACTCTGTGTGTGTTTCTTTGGCAGGCTGGTCAGCTGAGCGGGTCCAGGAGTATTTTGTGTGGGCCAGTAAGGTGGTGAACGGTCTGAAAGGAACCAATCCTGTTCTGGAGGAGAAGCTGGAGGAGCTGTTCAGACAGAGAGGAGTTCAGCTCTGACAACACAACACTGCACTTTATTTAAAGGACAAATAAATCACTTTTTCATATAAAGTTGTGTGGCCTTTCATTTGTTATTCCATATTTTTGAGGTAAATTGAGGGTATGTTAAAAGTAATGTGAGCTATTTTGTTCAGCCTATGAATTAGTGGCTTGAATACAGGACACTGCTGAATTTTATGCCAATAACCAAAATACAGAGGTTGATTCACTCTCAATGCAAACACAGGATTGTTCTTGACACTGGAAGGAAAACAATATTGCATTGGAGCACTTTCCAGTGCCAAGAAGTTTCTCAGTTTAAGTTACAAGACACATTTATGAAGTCACTTGCTGAACATCCTGTCTATGACTATATTTAAAAATATATCACTCTATTTTTGTGAAATCTTTATATCCTCTGGAATTATTAACATGGGGACAATCTACATATTTCATATTTTAGATATGCATATGGTTGAATAAGAAATTGGCTGAAATGGAAAAGTATGATGCTTTTACATGTAGGCTACAGATAAGTAAAGCTTAAACATTGAGTAGACTAACTGATACTTGGTTAAAAAACAAACATATATTTTGATCATTTTTGTTTTTCTCAAACATATGACACAACAGCTCTTTAAATATGAGGATTTGATGCTTTCCCCTTTAATTATTTTGTATGTTTTAATGAATGAATGTATTTATTTGGTTAACCGAGCTATCAATCAATGAATGAAGAATAAAAAAAATCGATCCATAGTAAAACAATAATTACATAGAGAGGACTGTTACTTTTTAACGCTTCAACTTGACTCTGTAATTTGGTAAAACTGTTAATACCGTATGACTCAGTGTGAGGTTTATTATCTGTTGTCTTACTGAGCGGAACCATGAATCGCGTTTGTCGTCGGAACAAATCCACTTCCTGTCCGTCACAGTTTGTTAAACTTCCGTTTCAGGCACAACGACGACGAGCTTAGCTAATTTCGTCCAAGTTGAAAGACTCGATTTTGTTTTCATCCAGCTGATACCGTCGACCGGGCAGTCATGTCTAGTCGTGAAGCCCTCAACATGAAGCTGCCGCCGATCCAGTCGACGGCCGGCGCCGTGCCGGTCCGCAACGAGAAGGGTGAGAGGAGGCGGCTAGCCGCGGGCTAAGCTAGCGGCTAACAGGGCTGCTGCTAACATTGTTTTCACCAAGATGAAACATGACGGGTTCAGTTGAAAAAAACTATTAAAAATCAAATATATGGCCAAAAGTAATTGGTTATTTTATTTGTTTCTACCGTGTAACGTAGTATGACTAACTAACTAACTCAAACAACAGCTTGTATGAAGTGAAGTCAGTTCAGTACATGTTAGTGCTGCTTCACAGGATCCTGAACATCAACATAAACTACAACCATAAAAGCTGAACCAACTGTTCTCTGACACCCTATAAACAACTAAATAATCAACAAAAATATTTGGGTGTAATTAATATCTTTCTGGTCAACAATTATGGAGGATGTAACATATCAGGATAATGTCTCAGTAACAACCCAAAACCATGATGTAATGACGTGTAAATGTCAAGTAATACAACTTGCATTTTGAGATACAGTCTGTGGCTACTACTAAAAGTACTGTAAGTTATGTTACTCACATTGATTTACTTACATTATAGGTATGTGTGGTTCCTGGTTTTGAGCACATTTATAGTTGGACTCTATACAAAATACACATGCGTATGAATAGGAATGTAAAAGATCTGGAACAATTGTTTTTGTCTGTTAAACCTCTTACGTATTATCATAAAATTTCCATTACATTTACCCAGAGCCCAAAGTGATTTCACTTAGCCACTGGTCTTAACCCACCAGACACTCAACAGCCAGGGATCAAGATCCAGAGACAGATGATGGTCCTCATAACTGAGTCAATGGAACCAGATTCTTTCTCAATTTTTCAATGATTAATGATTAAGTTGTTGTCAAAAATTTTAGTGTTCGTTTTGAAAACATAGAAAGTGTTTCCAGGGAAACGTCCAGTTGCTAGCTGTTGCTCTGAGTAGTAATGCATAATGATGGTGTCTTTGGTAAAACCGAACCCATTTGATTGAAAAACAAATGTAACATTTTTAAGACCAAACTCACATTAGATGTGTCTTCATTTGCCAGGTGAGCTCTCGATGGAGAAGGTGAAGGTGAAGAGGTACGTGTCAGGTAAACGACCTGACTATGCACCGATGGAGTCGTCAGATGAGGAAGAGGAGGACTTCCAGTTTGTGAAGAAGGGAAAGGAAATGGAGCAAGAAGTGGAGCTGGAGGAAGAGGATGTCTCTGACCCACGTCTCAAACGTCTGCTCAACCGTGTCTCTGAAGACGTCGAGGAGAGGTACAGCTCCGCTCTTACCGTTTGATTGCAGATTGAAGTTGAAACTATTACTAAACATTTTGTTACTGAAATGCTATTTCAACCTCTTCGTCCTCAGGCTTGCGAGACACAGACAGATCGCAGAGCCTGAAGTTGTTGCTGAGAGCAGTGAGGACTCTGACGAGGGCACGTGGCACCCAGAGCGTGAGGAGAGCAGTGAGGAAGAGGAGGAAGAAGAGGAAGAAGTGGATGATGAGGTGAGGTGCTATCTGTCTGTGTGTCTGCCACTGAACAAAACTGAACAAACTCTTGTAAATTATATCAAACAGAGTTTGTAATGTTGTGTCTGTCATCGTGTGCAGGAAATTGAGAGGAGGCGAGCGATGATGCGGCAGCGAGCCGTAGAGCGAAAGAATGAAGATATGGAGATAATGGAGGTGGAGGAAGAAGGGAAGTCGGGGGAGGAGTCCGAGTCCGAGTCTGAATATGAAGAATACACCGACAGCGAGGACGAGGCAGAGCCGCGACTCAAACCCGTCTTCATTCGCAAGTATGAACTCAAACAACCAAACCTGTTTCCATAAACAGAAACAATCTGACTCATAAATGCTTCTGTCATTTTCTTCCTCACCAACGTGTGTTTGCATCACAGGAAAGACAGAGTCACGGTGGCGGAGCGCGAAGCAGAGGAGCTGAAGCAAAGAGAGCTGGAGGCCGAGCTCAAGAAGCAGGCGGAGGAGCGACGGCGCTACACCCTCAAGATCGTGGAGGAGGAGGCCAAGAAGGAGTTTGAGGAGAATAGACGAACGCTGGCTGCTCTGGACGCTCTGGACACTGACGGGGAGAACGAGGAGGAAGAATACGAAGCCTGGAAAGTCAGAGAGCTGAAACGCATCAAGAGGGACAGAGAGGCCAGAGAAACGTGAGTAGAACACCGCACGAAACGGCTCCTAAAGATATAAGCTCCACTAATCGAGTGATGAATTAACGAGCGGTGTTTGTCCTCAGCATGGAGAAGGAGAAGGCTGAAATCGACAGATTCCACAGCCTGACGGAGGAGGAGCGCAGGGCCGAGCTCCGCAACGCAGGGAGACAGGTCACCAACAAGGCCTCCAAGGGCAAATACAAGTTCCTCCAGAAGTACTACCACAGAGGAGCTTTCTTCATGGTAGGTCACTGCAGAGGGCGATTCACTTTGGTCTGACAACGTATATGTCTCCCGCTACACTACGCCAGCTAAAGGTTCAGGCTCTGAATTTGTATTGATTAAATAGACTACAGCAGCGTGTCGGCCGATAAGTGTGTAGAAACTGCAAATGCTTGTGAAGTTTGGGATTTAGAAACATGTTTGTCCACCAGGGAGCAGCGACAACTGTAAAATACTCTGCTCACCTCAGTAATCGGTCAGCGCGGTTTTGTTCATTTTATTTTTTGAGATTGGTGAAGGAGCTTCTAAAGTTGAATTTGATGAGAAGATGGTGAACATTTATTTATTTGAAAGGGACAATACACATTAATACACATCAGTCAGTATATAAATGTGCCAGAGTTAGCAAGCCTGCTAATTTACATCTGTAGTCCCTTGGCAGGTAATAGACAAAAAAGAATAAGATATCACTGGTCTGTCACTGTTACTAACTTGTGGTTTGTGTTACAGGATGAGGAGGAGGACGTGTACAAGAGAGACTTCAGCGCACCCACTCTGGAGGACCACTTCAACAAAACCATCTTACCCAAAGTTATGCAGGTGAGCTGCTGCTTCTCCTTGTATTTCACACAATACTGGACTAAAGGCAACACATGCTGACTTTTATTGATATTTCTGTAGCAAAACATACATGATCAATCACACACTTGAAACGTAAAGCTTGAGATCCAAGTTTGTCAAAATATTTTTTTTAAGTTCTTAAGTTTGCTACAGTTTCTACGTGCTGTGTGATGAATTAACCCTTTAAAAGTATAAGAGTCTTATTCAGGCAAAACACATTAGAGTTGCGTATATGACAAACAGCATGCTGGCATCTTAAATTTGCCATTTTTTTGAAACATGTTCATATATTATCTACTTATTTTAATGTTTTTCCAAAACTATAGAACTAATATTTTGTTTATAATACTGGGACAAATAATTAATAGATAATTTATTCTGTGTGGTGTCACTTTCCCATCTCATCATCCACCTTTTCAATCTTATTCAGGACAATTTAATCTATTATGATATACAGTTTACATTGGAGGCTACATTAAGTTTTCTGATTTGACCTGTTTGTGGTTTGTTTTTGCCCCTAAAAGGTCAAAAACTTTGGTCGGTCTGGACGCACCAAGTACACCCATCTGGTGGACCAGGACACCACATCCTTCGACTCGGCCTGGGCTCAGGAGAGTGCTCAGAACAGCAAGTTCTTCAAGCAGAAGGCGGCAGGCGTGAGGGACGTGTTTGACAGACCCACAGTGCAGAAGAGGAAGACTTAAGATGCAGCGCCGACTTCATCAGGCCACACTGCAGCTTCAGTGTCCGAGCTGCATCCTGCCGACTCCCAGGATGCTCAGTCTCTTCCCAGGACTTTATGTTGTGGAGCAAAAGCAGCGAATAGACTGATCCCACCTCTGAACGTTTTTTTTTATTTTTATTAATCTGACATAAAGGTGCACAACATTAAAGTGTTGGCTCCTCAAACTAGTTTTCAGTTTGTTTTCACATGGTTGTCATGTGGAGTTTTGTAAAAAGACGAGGAAAAATCTTAGCAAGATCAGCTTTGTCCTTAAGAGTCGTATCCTTGGTGAACAAACGTCATCACACCCCGATACCTCCTTCAGTTTTACAGCAAAGTCATTTTGTAAATATCAGCTTGTAACATTTACTACGGAAATTAATGTGGTGATTCTCCATTTATGTTAACGTGCAAGTGTTGTCACTTGATTTGTTTGCAAATAAAATCTGTATTTTCAACCTCTAAACATTTCTACAGCTTCAAACAAGTAGTCAAAGAGGCAGGGCAAAGTCAATTTTTATTTAAAAAAAAAAAGAAAAAAGATTTGGAGGTAAAGATTACACCAGTTATACCACTGAGACCAGTTCAGTCCCACTGACCCGACTGAACCTCAGCTAAAAAAAAAAGTGAAGCAGTCCATTGTGTCAATGTTGTTTGTTCAGTTGGTGAGAGCCACCAGAGCCTCCACCACGTTCCCCATGTGTTCCCTCAGACTGCGCTCTGCCACGGACCTCGAGATCTCCATCTCCGACATCTGCAGCAACACAGAATAAAATTACAACTTTAACCTTAACACAAAGTGCTCACACTGACAAACTGATTATAAAAATGGCCAGAGCAGAAACTAACAAATTACAATACTATTGATTATCTAGTATGCAACAACATTCACAAGTGACAGTGTTTGCTGCAGGTCTGATGGGACTTAGGATGCTTACATTTAACTGGAAATTAACACCTTTAGTTTAGAGCTTTGAAATACTACAAACAATACGTCTACAGCAAGAAAGATGAACTTTTATTAATTGCATTTCAGGTTTTTAACTATCTAATGTCCCTGTTGATTATTAAATTGATTATAGTGCTTAAAAAATGGTAGATTACTTGGAATCCCTGCAGTAAAGTTATAGAAACATTCCTAGAAGAGAGAGCCTGCTGTAGCAGCAGATTAATGCCCATGGTTTTGGTATGAAACGCTCTTATCATGCTGCTTTAACATGGTGTCCAAACACTGTACCAGTAATTTGTGTGGCTTTAACATCACTAGAAAATCACATCCCAACAAATACATCCCAGGACGTCTTGAGTGAAAAACTTACAATTAGTTCTACGTCCTCCTTCTTGATGGTGACTTTGGCCAACTCCTTTTCTCTGAAAACATAAAACCAAGACAAACATTTTATTATTAAACTGACCACTGAACATCAGGATGTTGTAAGATGAAAGATCTCCAGAAAACCACTCAGTCTGCTGATTACAGATATTATTTGCCTTCTCATAGTTACCTCTGCTTTGTCTGAGATCGTATTACACATAACACATTGTCAGAGGGTCAATACCAATCTTACCTTTCTTGTTTGGCTTTCTGTTCTCGTGACCTTCTGTCCCCGATCACTGACATCGCCTGAAAGAACAAACACCGTTACTCATTTAAATCACTTCCACAGTTTCTTTCACTTCAAGTTTTTCTGATTTCATAGGCATACAGGGGGATTTATTACCCTTCTATCATAAATCAATAAGGATTACAAGGTCTGGGACTGTTTATCATGAGCATTCATTTTCTTATATTACTGCTGGTAATCATCATTCAAATATAAGTAATTCATCATTCAAACAAACTGCATCTGTAGCAGTGGCAGCAGAACACGGAGATAATAAATTAATAAGGTCAGTGACGGGTTAAAATCAATTTTGTAAAGATCTTTATTTTACTAGATAATTTTACTTGAACCAGTAAAGAGAGAACACTATCTTGATCTTGATTTACAAATATAAGACGTCATCTTTTTAAATACCTTTTAACCATTTCCCTCTGATCTGATTTGTATGGTTGGTTGGCTTTGCCCGAGACGTCAGCCTCAGTCGTGGTCAGGACTGTTTGCTGTTGTTCACTGTGCTCATTTCATTTGTAGTAATAACTAGATGACTTGCTTATCAAGCTATGCTGAGACATTCTTCTTGCATGTGTGAAGTTAAAGACTATCACTGACAGCAAATGTGCTTTATAACAAAGCCGTATACAGATATAGCTAGTTAGTTAGCCACTGAGCTAATCGTTGCCCACACAACCACAAACAAAAGCTAAATGCTCTTTTACATCTAATTAACAAGTAGTAAGTGGAGACTTAATGAGGCTGGACGGGTGAACTCTTCACATGGGCCGGGACCGGCGGCGATGAGCGGACAGTGAAGGCAGCAGCGGCCGCATGTTTCCGGGCTGACGTTAACGTGAGCCGGCAGCGCTCACCGTTTCCAGGTCGGAGCTGGAGATTTCCTTCTCCTCCGCGTAGTCCGTGACTCTCTCCAGGTCCGCGGCCCCGCTGTCATGTTTTCGGGGCTTTTCCACCGGTTTCCCGGTGCAGTTTTCCTCCGCTTCCAGGTCCAAATCGACGTCTCCCTCGGCCGCCATGTTTGCTCCAGTGAGGCCGGAACAAAAAGAAAGGTTCCTCCAAACGTCGGACGTAAAACGAGGTAGTACCGGATGTGAAGCAGAGTTTTTATTTTATTTTATTTATTTATTTTATTTTATTTTATTTTTACAATATCCTGTTTGTGGTAAAAAGTTATATTTGCACAGCTATTTAACATTTTGAGGTTTTTACTTTACTTGAGTATTTTCATTTTATGCTATTTGCGTTATTGATTACTTATCAGATGCAGATTGCAGGTGTGTCTCTTTCCTTTACAGAAACTGTGTCCAAATTTGGATTAGCCTATTACCAACATGATGTTCTGAGCTATTTTCTACAATATTTACTTTTTGTAAAGTTTGGAGCATCTTTAGACATCAATCAGTGAGAAGTTTATGAGAGAAGTGTTCACGGCCACTTACCAGTAGTTATTCGGTGACATTGATGTTGGATTAATTGTGGTTAATTTCCAGAATTAACCATTAACGAACATTCAGATATAAATTTAACTATTTAAAAAAAAACAGCACAAGGCTGAATTTGCATTGCGTTTGTTGAATGTGCTATGGTTTTTGCACCACGCATGTCAAATTAGTGAAGTTATAGTGGGTTGAGCTCTCAGGGCCACCATGCTCAAGACCTTCATCCGAATCAATTATGGATTAATCTAAAGGTTTAAGAAAATACAGTCTATTAATATGCATGCATTGCAGTGCATGTATATCTTCTTATTGTTTTAGAGCGGAAAAAGACAATAAGTGGATTATTTGGTCTTTTAACTGTCCGGATTACTGCATGGCATGCTCTGTTTTCCTCTGACTTCTATTCCTGTCTCTTATAAGAGGTTTACAGCACTTTAATGCAAATAGCCTTTCAACCACTGTAACAGATTTCCTCTGTCTCTTGACTTTTCCAGGCCTTCCGTGTGCTTGAGCTTTTTCAATCCACCGACTGTAATCAGATTAAAGGAAAGAGAAACCCTCGAGGACTGAAAACCACATCAGCGCTCTCAGGTGTCCATGCTTTCATCCTTCAGGACATGTAAGTGGTCATGGGTGGTTGGAGGAATGGCGCTGGGGCTGGAGGGACATGGTTGTCATCACACCAACCCCTTCATCCTGCTCTATGACTGATGGCTGTCTGACTGTGTGGAGACCCAATTCCCTCAGGCCTCAGCGACAGGATGACAGGACACTGGCTTTGGCCTCAGGTAAGACCCTGCAGGACGCAACTGTTGTTTTTTGGTGAAGGTGCAAGATGCTAGGATGACAAAAGCTTAGTTCAAGGTGCTTAACATCAGCATAGAGAAGGAAATAACACTCAGGTGAGAGCTACGTAGTTCCAAGCTTGAGGAAACAAGTTATAACTAAGACCACTTTAAAGTTGGTTTTCAACGTGGAAATAGTAGTGATCTGAAATCAGTTTGTTACAGAGAGCAGTGTGTTGACGAACTAGCAGGTCACTACAGCGGAGGCATACCTCTGTGTTAGAAATTCAATCAGGTTTTTCCTGGTTGTTGGCCTCTATTTGCATGCTCATGTGAGGATTCTAGCTGCGAAATTGATTGATTGATTGAATTTGAATTTGTTGTTTAAATGTTACATATATATATATAGTGTATATATATATATATATATATATATATATGTTACATTTAAAGTTGACAGTTGATTAGTTGATTAACATAATGCAGGGAAGATGTGCAGTTAGTGTCCATATCCATATGTTTTCTCATATGTGCTGAATCAAAAGAAGCAGTTCAAAAATCTGAGTTATTAGTTAGTTAGTTTGGACATATACTGTAAACTCACACAGTAATGATTTAATAGATACAAAAAAAAAGTTTTCCTGAAAGATCAGTGTCAGTGTCATTTTTATTCTGATGCTGGTGTCAGACCAATAAAAACATGAACCTCTCTCCATTATTGCATCAGGTGAAATCTGGACTCTATTAATAATCTGTCCCACTGTGACAGTGAGAGCAGGTTGTCCACTCATTCATGACACATCCATGTATGAATGGGTACATTGTATTTCTATGGGAAGGACAATTATTGCTTGTAACTGAATCATCTACAACTCCCAACGTTATATTTACCCACTGAAACAGGTTAAGAAAAACAATGCTGGCCAAAAACCGTTACTCTAGTTTTGCTCAAATTGAGTCCTAAATGATTGATGAATGGATCATTTTTTGTGTCCTTTAAAGAAAAAAAAAACAAGGCCTGGACTTTAGCCAACTATTATTGCGCAAGCCTATTGAAACCATAGATTGAGTGCTTTCGCTCAAGCGGAGATTTGCATCCGCTAATTTGCCTTTGTTTGTTCTCTTTGGCACTTCCTCCTCTCCCACAAGGCAGCAGCAATTATCTAAGAGTGAAAGGGGCCCCCAGGAATGCTGGGCCACGGCGGCCTGGACCGCTCACAGCAACACGTGTTGATCACAGGGACTCAGAGCTGGTTTACACCTACACATGGTGGAGGGAATAATCCAAAGTGAGATTAGAGACCTGATGTGAAACTGTGAAATTTATTTTTCCTGAAATCTGTATTCAAGTATTGAAAAAGAAACATCTCTTGATGTAACATAATTAACACTATGTCGATATGACTAAGCTATAGGCTTAATAAAGTCTTTTTTTCCCCCTTCTCCAGTCACTGACAGGTTCTTCGGCCTAAATGTAGCCTATATATAAATCTGTAAAAAAAGAAAAAGAAAAAGAAGCCAGTGAAACAATTATTTAAAATACATTACTATAAAGTAAAAATGATAGCTGGTGTAAATTTAAATATCATGTGTCTTTGTAAGTGTCCTCACAAAGATTCCTGTTCAAAATGGTAGAACTGCTCACATTCAGATTCTTTATTAACGCCAAGAGGGCGTCAAATCTTCTGTGACCAGTGCGCTGGGGCCAGTCAATACACACAACAATGTTTTCATGATTATCAATTTTGTCGTTGAAGAGATGTTTCAGTCTAGAGTTTGGAGCAGAGTGGTGGACTAAGATGATGACCTGTTAGAGGTGGCTGGGGCTTGTGATAATGGTTGGTGTGAAATACTCAATACATCTGCTATACAGTTCTTGATTGATGAGAACACACGTTAGATATTTAGACACATCATCCTGTTGGAAGTTTAAGGTTCTCAAAGCATACTGATACTTCTCCTAAAGCTAGATAAAAGTCTAATAATATAATAATTATTAATACTTATAATCAAATAATCAAATTCTATTTAGTTTCCTGATATACCTATCTCTGGTGTGAGACATTGTTTTCATACCCAATGTCTTGTCTGTCTTTGTGGCACCTGTCATTGAGTCAAAGAGTGACAACATGATAAGAAGCAGAGCCTGATTGGTCATCTCATGTGCGTTAAAAGTGCTGATCAGTACTCAGAATCTGTACCGACTGAGGAGGTAGAACCTTTTTCGTCATGATAAGGAAACCAAAATAAAAATTTAAAAAAACAAGGAAACAACTCATAATGTTGATAAATTGTCACAGAATGAAAATATGTGATTTACCAAATTTTGACAAACATCTCAGATAAATCTTCATAATTCCAATGGGATGACATGAAACTTTTGTTCAGGTTGTTTGTGCAGAACACGGACAGACGACAATTTGTGTGCAGTTGGATATGACACCTGTTGAATATAATTGACTAGGAGACAGGTAGGGTTGTTTGGCCTTGTTTTCCTTGACCTCCGACTCATAATCCTACAACTACAACAACTGACTTGCTCTCAGGTTCTGAGAGTTTTCATTCAGTGGGTTTGTAAGTCCAAGCCTCTTAGCTGAGTCTGGACCAAAGCTATAGCCTCTTATTTAACCTCTTGTTTGTTGCTCGGTTCTTAGAAAGTGAATCTGTAGAGACTGTGGCTCCACTGAACATTTACACAACAAGTTTTTGGCACAGGCTGATCTTTTCCAACATGCAAGTAAACGGGTCCAGATATAGGCTTTGTTGTTGTTTGTGTCTTTTCTTACACACCTGACGTCAGAACAAACTGATTTCACTGCAAAATGAACAGAAATAGACATTGGCCATTGATTAGCATAGGAACTTTCCCACTTACTTGATTATGTCAATACCCATTCAGTACTCTATGTCAATACTTACTGTAGGCCTATGTCAATACTCTATGTATGTATTAATATGGACTGTAGAAGTGAACCTGTAGCATATTAGCTCCTCTTTGCATCTTTGTTGGAACATTTAAGTAATGAGCACATGCATCAGCACAATTATAATCCAGTTGCGTAATATGAAATACATATTCTGAAATAGAGTAAGAAGCTGAATATTTTTAATTTAATATAATTTTAATATTCTAATATAGATTTTGATGAATGCAGTTATTTTGAACAGGGAGAGACTCTGGAAATAACATACAGTAAAGATCAACTATGTCAGGATTCAAACCAGCAATATTCTGGATACACATGATGTGACCTGGCACTAGTCTGAACGGCGGATGGATACAACCATGAGGGGGTGTTTCTAATTCTCCTTTGCCCTGTATTTTTGTTGACCTGTACTCCAATATGTTATTTCTACCAATTTATTTTCTTTCCACACATTTCATCAGATCAGTTTGATTTTGCAGTTTTGTCAATTTATCAGCAGGGTGTCATGAACCTGGCTAGATTTAAAGATCATAAACAGATGCGGTGACAGTATTTTGAGAACAGGGTTGCGTTTGAGCATCAATGTAATATTTAAAGTTTACAGCTGATTAACATATGTGTAGTTTATGCAGGGAAGATGTGCGGTTAGTGTGGATGGCTGGGTGTGTTGGCTGTTTGGGGGCTTATTGTTGTGAGTTCAACAGGTCACAGCAAGAGACTGGGCCTTTATCATTTCATCTTGTGGATACAGACATGTAAGACATTCGTATGTGTGTCACCCACTGGCAAGCAGCACAGTGACAAACTCACTGGCTGCGACAGTCTCTGGCTCAGTGGAGCAGCCACGCTCAGACCCAAACAGGCTGCTGCTGCTGCGAACGTCCCGTCTGGCCCAGTGAAGGTCATCGTGACTGAGAGGAGGCTGAACAACCACAGGATTATCTCGGCGCTCCGCCCTGCACACTAACCCAAATCTAATCTGACTCTCTCCTCGTGCACTCAGCGCTTTTTAACAGCTCACACACACGCACACACACTGACATTGTTTCATTTCACTGCTCCCGAGCAACACAGAAACAACCTCAGTATTTCTACACTGGCACTGATCACAGACTTATGAAAAGCTTTATTTACACGTTCACTCTGATCAGGACCATGTCCGTCCCTTTATGACACAGTGAACCATCTTCTACTTCCAGTAGGATCACAAAGGAACTGGTTTCTTGAACACAATGCTGAGTTCACTGAACTCAAACGTCCTCCACAGTCCCCAGATCCCAGTCCAACGGAGCTTTGACCTTTGGGATGTGGTGGAGCAGGAGATTCTCATCTTTCCAGCTGCTTGTTGAGTCCATGACACCAATAGTTAAAGCACTTCTGAAGTGAAAGGGGTCCAACCTGGTACTAGACAGGTGGACCTGATGAAGTGGCTGGTGTGTGTATATTTCACATTTCATTTCAGCTGGTCGTGTCATCAGGCCAGGAGAAAACGTGATAAACGGTGATAAATCTGACTGACCTGTCGGACAGAGTTCAGAGAGAATTTCTTGCAGCTCATGTATGGAAGTCAAAACATTAACTGTAATCCGTAACAAAGTTTGTACTCTCCACTGGGTGAATTTTCATCCCTCCATTAGAGACCCCCCCCCCCCCCATCCTAACTTCCGTTGCCCTGTTTTATATTAAGCTGTGAGCACATCTACTAATGCTGCATGCTTTTGTTGATTCCATCACAGACAGCGCTGCGCTCGGTCCGTCCCACTTCACTGTTTCTGGGTCGTAATGCAGTCATGATAACTTGTTGGGATTATGGACGTGGCCTCTTTCTGTGACACACAGACTCAGACGAGGTCTGGGGTAGAGAGGGGGGGGGGGGCAATATTTACAGCTGGAGGTTTGTGAGGAGTCAGGCATCAGCATCTACAAATCACACGGGGTTAATTGTTTAATTTTATAAATCTGGATTAAACACCAGTCTCACTGGTGGGGGGGGGGGGGGGGGGGGGGGGGGGGGAGGGACAGATGGCCGGGACTGACACATGGTCACTGTCGACCTCCTCCTCCTCCTCCTCCTCCTCCTCCTCCTCCTCCTCTTCACCCACTCCTCCCCCTCTCTGCCTAATCTGACCGGGTAGGATAGGGGGAGGGCACCGGGCATTCTCCACCACCTCTCTCTCTTTTTTTGGCAGCACCCAACGCAGCCACAGAGCCAAAGCACGCAGGAAGGATATGGGCAAAAAAACAACTTATTCCCCAGTGAGGCTGGACTGAGAGCAGCTGAAGCGGCGCTCATGCTGAGGCTCTCGGCTGCAGGGAGCCCAGCTGGACTAGATTTACTGCTAATCCAGCATAAGGAGAGAGTAGGGACAACCTGCCGGATTGAGCGCTGTGGCTTTACTTTTTATTTCCATCTCCTGACAGGCCTGTTAGATGCGGTGTTTCCCCACGCCACCCCCCTCCCGTGAGGATGTGACCATACCGACTTTGCAGGCCATTTGAGAGAAAAGCTGTTTGGCTCTGGAGGTTCATGGCCAAATGTAGAACTGCGGTGGCCGAGGAGAAGCAGTTGAAGGGCGCGATGTCGGCCACTCAGGGGATGAACCGCAGTGGCATCTACAACTACTTCCTCAACATGGTGGCCTATCAGGTGAGAGCTGATGAGCAGCAGCACAGGAGGCAGCGACTGCAGCTGGAGTCTGAAGGCTTTTTCAGGGTCAGATATTCATTTAGTGGTAGAGGAAGTGAGCAGCTGTTTTAAGTAACAGTATTATGACCAGAGTGTAAAATACTTCATTACAAGTTGCTGTCCTGCTTTCAGAAAAGAGGACATGTAAAAGAGGACTTCTCATGCAGAATGCTGCCTTCCATGCATGCCTACATTTTACTATAGATTATACTAATACACTAATGCATTAGCATTTAAGCAGTGTTATCAATGTAGTGGTGATGCATCATATTTTATAAACATGTGTTTGGTGTAAAATCAAAATAATACAATATTAAGAGGACTAAAATGAAGGTGCTCAGATCGTCTTGACATTTAAAAATGAAATGATACAATTATGTGCGTTGTGCAGTGGCAGTGGGTGGGTGTCAGTGATAGTGGGGCCAACTGCAGTGTTTCTCTGTCATATCGAGTTGGTTGAAACAGCAGGAATATACAGTCTGCAGTGCAGAATAGTCAGTGTGATTGTTGAAGTTGCGTCAGACTGCTGCTGTAGTCTGTTGTGTCGCTCCTCTCAGTTGTATCAGTTCGCCAGGTGTTCATATTGTGTTGTTCGTTGTGGGTTCACACTCCTCAAGGTTTTGTGAAGAGTTGTCACAGAGACGAGATAAGAGCAGTGCAACAAGTGAATCTGCCAAGATGTGAAGAGAGTCAGTGATGTCAGAATCTGTGATGATAGGATGTGAAACAAAGGTAGAAACCAAATGTGTCCACACACACTCTTTTCTGGTTGCAGAGCCCAGTCACTGCTTCCAGCATCAAACAGCAGGTTTCACAGTGACAGTTGTTTAGAGCTGTGTGAATCAGACAGCTGTGAGTCCAGTCAGAGCTCCTGTCCTTCATGGTCAAATAGTTCAAAGCTCCAAAATGACTGTGATGATTGACAACTGATCACTTACTAGTAGAGATCAAGCTGTGGAGTCAAGTCAGTGTCAAAATGAATGATCACATACATTACACAAAATGTATTTTGTAATGCACACAAAATTGTGACGTTTTTTTCATTCTATATTCTATCTTTCTATAAATGAAAAACACTAATTTCTATTGTTTTAAATATATATTGTGTAAAACACAGATGTATTTAGCTAAGCAATTTCCAGTAAATTATTAATGTATGTTGTGACATTTATACTGTGAAACAGTCGAATCTGCATTTACAAATGGCTGAGATTACCCTGACATGACCCAAATGCCTTACAAGAGGAAATTATCTGTAGCCAATCAGATGTCTTCCTCATCCACTCAATTGCAAATTCTTTTCTTTTCTATATACATTTATGGGTTCCCCTGTCCTGCTAACTCTCTACCCTTTGCTCAGTTCTCAGACATAAATACGACTGCATGGCAACAGGCATCGGCAGCCCGGTAACCTGTTACATATTTATGGATTCCCATGGGACTTTTGTCCAATATGTTCCCTCAGTAGTGAGGCAGATTAATAACCACCAGTCTCTTAGCTGATTCCCCTTCATCTTTCCTAGAAAAAGAGAGAAATCTCTATGCGACCTCATGCACCTGCAGTTTTGTGGCTTTTGTATCAGGTGGCACATGAACTGAGGCTCCATCCACAATCCTACGTTTTCAAGTTAAAAAAGCTGTTTTCAAACAAAAACAGCCTTCATCCAGACAATCACACCCATAAACGCGCGCATACCTGGGCGTTCTTGAATCCTGTGTAAACGGGAAGCAGATTGTCTACCTTGCAGAGAAAATGCAGGTGCAAAATTTAATTCCTCAACAACTGCGGCAAAGACAAAAAGGTCAGCAGCTTGTGATGCATTATCATGTAGTTCTCACCTCTGTAGCTGAGGCTGATAAAGACCCAATGTGTGCATTTACATCTTTATTTTCCAAAGTCTCAGTTTCATCCGTCCACAGTACTTCACACCCCCAGACTCAAACTAAAACTGGATCACAGCTTTTCCAAAAGTCTCTGTCATGTTGACCAGAGGTTGAAAATGAAATGCGACAGAATGAATGTATTTTAACAGGGCCGGCTCTGGCAATGTTGACACCCTTTGCAACATTTTTGATCAGCGGTTCCTGCCTTGTGCACCTTGACTCGTTTTGTTGCTACAATTCCACAGGCCAGCCCTCGGTTTAAAAGGAAAACGTAGTAGTGTGGTCGCACATCTGGACCTCGTATAGTATTATTGTCTTTTTGAATACAGTTTACTGTTTGAGACAGAGTGCTGGACTCTCAGTTAATTCCTGAAGCTGCTGACCACTGTAGTTTTAGTAAATGTTACTGAACCAACAGAAAACTGGTCTTTCCCATTTGGTCCTTATTGAAACATCTTCACACTTATTGGATGTACGAATGATATTTTGCTCAAACGGTCCTGTTTTCTCTGCTGATCCCCTGGCCTTTTGAGTCAATGACTATAGTTTGAGTTGCCATGACATCCAGTCCAGATGTTCATGTTCCCCTCTGGATGAACTGCAGTAATAATCCGCTGAATTTTCATCTAACGCTACCATCAGCCCAAACTTTCCATGTAGACTCTTGTTGGTTCTAGATCGATGATGGGTTTGGTCTCTGGGTTTTTGGTGATTGGCTTATTGATAATATTTTTAAATTAGAGTAGATTTAAAAGTGTTTGTTTTTTTAATATCCTGCTATGTATATTTTATATATATATATTTTTTTATTTTAATATGTATTTGATTTTCTGAAATCAATACAACATTATACATGTATTGGAAAGTGGCTGCTGCATGTGTTGACAGGTCCATTTGGATCACTGGTGCATTAAGAATGTGATTCATGCAGGATTAGCTCTCAGATTAGCCACCTGAATACCTGGAACAATGCAGGAGGTCTCATAATCATCTCCAGACAAACAAGAGGACAACGTCCGAAAGCACTCGCCTGTCTCTGATTTGACAAGCTCGTCTGCTCTGCACACTGTTCGATTCCTGACTGTGTGACTAAAACTACAGGACGCTCTGCTCATTGATTATTCCACTACGCTCACAGCAGAGCTGCTGTTTGACCTGAATACAGCCCACTGTTATTAGGACTCACTGAGAGACCTGTGTGACAAACATTAAATTAAATGATAATTAAATTAGGCTCGAAGTCAAACATGCAGAAGTTTTAATGACCATAAAACACCTGTCGGTCTGTGAGATGTCTGAGCAAATGTTGTACATTTTCCCTCTTTTTGCATTTGGCATTTTACATTCAAATAACATTAATAAATCATAATATAATAAGAGTTTTAGAGGTTGGAGACAAAAGTGACCTGACACTTTGTTTAGTCGTCCATGGTGAATGACTGGTGGTGATTTGAGGTTCTGATGAAACTATAGAATAACCCTGCTTCTCTCTGTGGAGACAAACAACACAGTTTGACACACAACTCAGAAGCGGAGGGAACATAAGGAATATGTAATCAGTATAAAAATGTGGACAACTTGGGTTGACATCTAATTCATTTCAAGTAAGATATTTGTGGCATTTAAATAAAATGAGTCAGTTTGTGAGTCAGTTTGATGATCTTTGATGATGATTTTTTTGATGATCGATTGATTACTTCAATACACAAAAAAAAACATTTTATTTTTTTTAATTTTTTTTTTTTTACATATAAACATACATACTACTAGCTCTGAGCTTTAAAAATGTTTATAAGTTTAAAACACAACAAAACAACATAAAAACAGTATTGAGACTGAATATTTAAACAAACATTTCAGTACGAAGCTATACAAATGTGAAATGATTGAATATGAGGCCAAACCTGCTGCTGGGTCAGTCCAGGACCCAGATCCCTGGACAGGAAACTTCACAGGGTTTGATCTTTGCAGTGTAAATCAACAACACAACAACACATTTCAGTTTGTTTCTGACAAGATGCTAAAAGACCTGATGCATCACAGCTGTATATTAAATATACTGTAAATGCAGACAGAGATGAAAAACAGGACAAACTGTCCCTTTAATCATGTTTCATCTGTGACAGGATCAAATCATTTTACTGTGCATGATTACAGCTCTATTTTTATGTAGTCTTCTCTTCAATGAGAAGACGTTGGATAAGCTTCTCTGCATTATCCATCAGTTTATGATCTGCACGTGATGAATAATAATATATCTGGATCCATACAGCGAGCTGCAGGCCCAGAGCATTTCATTATCTGAGACTAGTTCTGAGAAAGTCACTGAGCATTTTCAGTGAGAAAGCGGAAATAAAAACACTCCCACATCTAATACCACTTTTCCTTCCCCTCACATCATCCCTTGACCCTGAAAACGCAGACAGACCTCCAGACTGTAATCTGCTGAGTTAGCTGAGGCCGCAGACAGATGTGCACGCAGGTTTTTGCCTCCTTAGATTTAGTTCAGGATCAGCGGCGATGGGCTCATGTCCAGTTGTCTACGGCCCAATTTTGTCAGAATCAGAACCAGACAGATGTTGCTGGACTCATTAGATTAATCTGCCAAAAAAAAAACCTCCATAACACATCACACTTCACTGTACTGTACTGTCCTGTACTGTACATTATTAGACAATATTGTGTCATCAGCAGATTATCTTAAATAATCAAAAATACGGTTCTCACAATACCTTTATTTCTCTGAAATCCAACTTTAGCTTTTCAGTAGTTTTTTCTCTACTATTACAATTACTGTCATTCTTTTTCAATTACAAGTACTTCCCGTTCTGTCCCATTCTTATTTAAACTGTGTGTATGTACATTGTCCGTGTTTCTTTCTTTTCTTTTATATGCTCGAACTGCTGTTAATCATTAAGGATAAATAAAGTTTTCTCTTAAATACAATTATATTTTCATAACAAGAAGAATATATGTTATAAACAGCATAGTAAAATCAACCTTATGCCTGGAGTCTGAAGTCCTGCTGCTGCTCCAGTAGTGACTGGAAGTAGACTCTGACAGCTGTGCTGTATACGTGGCCCAGATTTGGGCCATGGAAGTAGCGTAGATTTGGGCAGAGGAAAACAAGCATGTCGCCCGAGTATAGCACAGGTTTATTTTGCTGTCTGGGAAGTTGAGTCAGACATGATGGCTGTTTGTTTAAACCACCCTCATAAGTTGCTTTACTTAAATTTGTCACCATATTTATGGAGAAGTAATATAGATTTATAACATTGTCTGAGCTCAGTGATGGACGGATGATCAATACGTCTGTTTTTTTTCCCACTTTCCCTTATATTCATGTCCTTGTGTTTTTAATGCATTTCATATGATGCATTTGCAAGTAAAGAAAATATTTTTGCTGTTGTTTGTTGTAGGGCGACAGCATCACACTATTTCTACGTCATTAACACACCAACACATTGATACTGTAGGAATAAATAACCTTGAATAAACAATTTAAACAGTGTATTAAAAAAAACATCCAGTGCTGCCTCTGTTACATCACAGTGTGTTTCTGTATTTATGTGTTAATGTGTTTGGATGCTGAGCCGCCTCCTCCGTCCTCTCCTCCTCAGATCTGCTGCTGCTGTGGTCCGGCTCCCTGCTCGCTCTGCTGTGCCTTCTGTCCTCCGGTCAAATCCTCCACCAGCACGCGGGTCATGTACACCCTCTTCCACATCATGAGCTGTGCCGTCTCCTGCCTCATGCTGTCCCAAACTGTGTCTGAGCTCGTCAGGGAAAATGTGAGTCCTCGATCTTTTCAACCATTGTTTGGTTAATTTGTTTTGTGTGTGGAGTTCAGACTTTAGATTGAAGGTCATTTCAATTTGTGAATCATGGCCTCAGACCATGAGGAGCTGCCAGGAGATCAGATTGACACAAATTCAACTGAAATATAACCACGTAATAGTTCATCTTGTCTTTGTTCATAGATAGATAGACCAATAGATCTTTTCTTCAGACAGTGTAGGAAACTACGTTGCCATCGCCTGTGTTGTCTGAAGAAAAGAACTATTGATACTATGAAATATAACCAATGATTTATTTTATAATATTTTATGACTATCATCTTTTTTTTTCTTTTTACAATAATGTGTGTGTGTGTTTGTGTGTGTGTGTTTCAGGTGCCTTTCTTCAACATGGTTTGTGACCAGGCACATGGCGGCGGCCACTGTGAGATGCTGGTGGGCTACTCAGCAGTCTACAGGGTTTGCTTTGGCACTTCCTGTTTCTACCTGATGATGGCAATCTTCCTAATAGACGTGAAGTCCAGTCAGGACTTCAGGGCGCTCATACACAACGGGTCAGTGCCGTGCCAGAGTTTACCCCCCTCACACGTGTTTATTCTCAACCAAGACTTTACTGTGATCAGTGTGGGTCATGGATGTTCTTTACCCAGCAGTAAAAATCTTATTGATCTGAAGGCTTCAACGGCTACAACAGCGGAGGGTTTTTTAGACTTGGTCTGACAGCATTACAATCATGAAAATCTGTAATGTACGAAGTCATAGTCATAGAAGTCCTAACAGCTGGTTTTAAGGCTCAGTGTCTGAATACAGACTGTGTGCATTTCTCTGTGGAATGAGGCTTTCACAGTATTAATTTGCAACCTAGAGCTGCCTTGTATACCATATAGTATTATATTATTAGAATATCATTATTTATGGATACATTTATAATTTCCTTATTGACGCTACTTTAAAATTCAGTGTAATAAAGACATAACGCACTGAATTTATCACTCCAATTTTTTTTCCAAGATGAAAATAAACTTAAATTTCCTAGATTTATGACAAAACTTCTTAATCAATCATTAAATACTTTAACGCATTATCTAAAGTTTCTTCCCCTCAAAATTCCTAAATTAATCTTGGGAAAAAAATGTCAAATCTCAATTTTCTCTGAATTAACACTTAAGTAACAAAGACTTTTATGTAATTTCCATGAATGAGAATATTTAGAAAGGACCTGCCCACATGCAGCCTGTACCCACCTTAAAATACTCCACTAGAGTCTTAAAGGAGAAAGTGTCTCTCCCTCTGCTCACCTGACCCGGCCTGCCGCTCTATTTAAAGCTCTTTGTTGTCGCACTTTCCACAGTGGCGCTCTCGATTAGAGTGGTGACGTTGCTCAGATTAGGATTTGACAGACTGGATTGCTGCTCCTCTCTGGAATAAATCTACTCACAAGAGTCTTATCGGCGCCTCGGTGAAAGGTTTCAGGGTCTTTGGCAAAGGTTACAGCTCTGAGTGGTCTGCAGGAGGAGGGGGGTCAAGGCCGGCGTGACCCACTGCCCTGCTGAAGTCTTGTATGTCATTTAAAAGACCAGAGAGCTGGTTGTTGGTTGTGCAGGTTTACTGTCTGGACGGAGGTTTAGTTTTACATCAGAGCAGTCATCATGTGCAATAATTATTTTATCTGTGAACAGTTTCAAAGCCACTCAGAGGACGAGAGGATGGACGACACTTTTATGTCTCTGTCAACAAAGTTAGATGAGCTATTTATCACTTGAGATTTACAGCTGTTTAACCCCCTGGTTTAGGCCCAGCTGGCCAGTTTCAAGCAGCTACTATTGCTAATGTTAACTATGTAGCAAAATATATAATCAATATCTAATAGCCATTTGCCAAAAAAAAAACATATTGCAGTTTTATGGGCAAATTTTTCAAACCTTTATTTATTCAGGGGAGCCAATTGAGGGCAGGCTCTCTTTTTCAATGACGCCCTGATTACAGAGATGAAAAAACAACACAATTATAAACAACGTACACACTATGATCAACAAGTGTCAGAATCAGAAATACATTGAGCAGACACAAGGAGAACAGCATATACATTTAGGGTCACAGCTTCATGGAAAGCAAGTACACTTAAGTGTAAAAAACAAAGTCTAAGAGACTTCTGAAGGACTCCACTGGAATAAACTGTTTCAGTCCAAATGTTGTGTGAATGGTTCACTTTTGCTTTTAATTTACACTAAAAAAATATAGAATTGATTGTGTGTTATCATTGTGTCAACCATGTTGTAACACATTTTTCCTTTATCAACAACAAAAAAGCAGCTCTTGATTACATTGTGGTCACTGTGCTGCCATAGTTTGCATTTAAATACTAACACTAAGAATAGGAGGAAAATGCAGTGAAATAGTAAAGTATTGCACATTACAAAAACAGAGAGGATAACAGCAGGTGTACGCTGATAGAATGTATTATATTATTTTATTGATTTATCTTGGAACTAACTGGTGACACTTGGTCTGTTTTGTCTCCCTGTTTGCTGTCATGCAGCTTCTGGTTCCTAAAGTTCATCACCCTGCTCGGGATGTGCGCGGCTGCCTTCTTCATCCCGACAGAGTCCTTCCTGCACGGTGAGAGAGGCCGGCTGTATAGTTGCTGCTAGACCCTGCTAGAGGGCAGCAGAGATCTGCTCTTGAACACACACTCCACCTCGACTGCTGTGAATTATTGGACCATAAATCTCTGAAGCTTGATTCGTCTTTGTTTGGCAACAATAAATCCGATGTTGATACATTCCTGATATGGCGGCTGATTTATGATTTACAGCTTTTCGTTTTCTCTTTCACTTCCCTGAAGTAAATCACAGACTGATGGCTCCTCTCTCTCTCCTTTTGGCAGCTTGGCATTATGTTGGTGTGGTGGGAGGATTTGCCTTCATCCTCATCCAACTCATCCTCATCACAGCTTTTGCACACACCTGGAACAAGAATTGGTGAGTGCCTATGAGTAAAATATTACATCATATATTTATGACTGTAGTTTACACTTTGTTGCTCTATGTGCTCAGATTATTGTCAGTGAGAATCAGACATTTTAGCTGTTATAAGATAAAACCACTGGTGGTATAGTGGTGCAGGCCCAAGTTAAAATCCAGCTGTGGATCTGTCACATTTTGTTTCTAGCATAAAAGGAAAACATTCAAATGACAAAATAAAAGAAAATGCATTTCCCAATTAAAGCCTCGCTGTAGATGGAGTTATGTGGCTCTCACAGGGCGGCGGGAAAGTTTTTATTTAGTCCCTCACAGCTCCTTACATACGTTCACATACAGATGTAGCCTGGTTCACATCTGGAGAAGAGAGTCTATGCTTTACACTGGTGATGATGGATTCACCTTCGGCCCAGCACAGCTGTGTAAATCATACACTGACCTCACCAACATCTGGAGCAGACAGACAGACAGATGGACCGTGAGACAGTTCAGGTGGACCGGCCTCTCTGTAAACCTGAATGTGATTTGATGTTCGGCTGGTTGTCAAGGAGCTGATGATGTGGTGACGCAGGTGGTTCACTGCTCTGCCTCAGCTGATAGTCGGCACTTTTTGTTTGTGTATTGGCTTGTTTACATGTTTGACCTGTTCATTTGTCGCTCTGTTTACTGTCAGTGTATTTTTCCTTATCTCTCAGACATGCCCTCATTCACTCAGTCAGACGCAGACGCGTCCTCTGACAGACAGCTTGTCCCAGATGTTATTTACTGCGTCCAGCTGTTGCTGTTGTACCATCACTGTCTGTCAGTCACCTCTGAATTTGGCTCTGCCATGGCAGAGTTGTAGCTGCGACAGTTAAGAGGATTTATTCACTCAGGACGTTTTCCAAGGCAAAACCCACCCACACTACTGCTACTGTGTGTTCTGGTTTTCACTGCATTATGTTCAGGGCAAAGCTCTATAACCCCCCTCACTTTGCAAAAGCAGCTGATGTGTTCAGGGAAACTTTTCTTACTATTGCAATTTTATTTATACAATTTTCATTTTTTGTTGGATGCATTACAAAATGTCAACCCGCCTTTTGCTTTTGACCACAAAAGACACAACCAGGAGAAGAGTGGACTGAAATATATTCTTGAGTTTTCTAATTTTTTCTACAAATAAATATGCCAGAACCATTTTCCAAGTACCTTGGAAAGTCGAGTTTTGGCCAACTCGAGTTACCCCCTTCATGGCTACTTCATGTTGTTGCCCACGGTACACAAGTTGATTTCAAGGTAAATTCATGCAAAACCGCTGATCCGCGTTTCCGTCAGGGGCAGTTTTTCGGCAAGCAGTCTCTGCATTTGCCTCAAAAACAACTTGAGAATAACGTCTCGTAACGTTCCGTTATTGACTCATAGCGTGGTGAATGTGCAGGTCACAACTTGTCCACGTGAGTGTTTTGGAGTTGTTGGATTGTGTATTTGATGAGTTTGATGAGGGAAACCAAAAAATCCCATTAGCCTCCGTAGCGTAGCTCTGAGCAGCTTGCGGCTCTGCTCCGCCGTTCTAAAAATAGCTTGCACCAACAATTAAAGGTAACAAACCTACCACTAAGACTATAGGGATTATGGCAATGGGCCAATTTGCCAAAATATTAAACTATCCCTTTAAGCTTTTAAATGTGATATGGTATTGCTCGTCATGACAAACCAAATGAGAATTATCACCTGATCTCTTTACTGCTCCGGTGAACATGTAGTGGTGCATTTAGCTGCTAAAGAGCCAGATGTTTAAACTTAGAATTAAAAGACATGGAGGGAACACTGGACTGAGATTCAACAGGTGGAAACAAAGACAACTTCAAAATGATACAGTAGCCTATAATCTTGCTCTGTAACAGCTGAATGTATGATTTGGGAAGTATTTCCTAAATAGTTTATCATATCGAACACCACAGCTTGAAGACAGGGTGTTGGCCCTGGTGCCCAAATGAATTAGTTATTGCAAGTTTAACTAATGAAAAAAAATCCATATAGCTCATGTAAAACTAGATCTGAATCAAAATACAAAGTCATTTGTTTAACCATGATGTGGAAACTTTCACTCAAATGAATGCAAAAATGTATGAGGAAAGAAAGATAATTAACTTATACAACAAAATCATTCAAATATTTATAGATATTGCATGATGAATACATTTCTTGTACTCTGACTTATGGCCAAGATTTATGTTTCATGATTCATCTAAATATTCAGGTGGTATTTTGAGATATCAGTGCTGTGTTCAGGTGTGTTTCTCTGTGACACACATGCAGAGTAATCACCAGCAGCAGGATGGATGTGAGGCTGAAACCTTCTCTCTGTCCTCTGTGCTGCTCTCAGGTTGACCGGAGCGGCAGAGAACAAGCGCTGGTACCTGGCGGTCATGTGCGCCACCCTCTTTTTCTACACCATCGCCACCATGGCCTTCACCTTCATGTACAAGTACTACACACACCCCATCGCCTGTCACTTCAACAAGGCCCTGCTGTGGATCAACCTGGGGCTCTGCGGCCTCATGTCCTTCATTGCCGTCACTCCGTGTGTGAAGCAGAGTGAGTCGATGAAACGCACAAGCATGTCTGTCATCGGTTCTCGGCCGTGAAATAACACTTTGTCCAAATCCAGCAATGCAAACATCCCCCCTGTTGAAACCAGTGCTGCTGCAGATAATAATAATTAGATAGAAGCCAACATTATCTGTTTCTCCCTTTAAAAACCAACAGCTGACTGCAGACTTACTTTGTCTGCACATGTCAGCCTTTTATGATTGAAACAGCTGTATGCAGAGCTGAGAAGCAACTCAGTACGTTTACCCAAGTACTGGCTGAGGCACTGGTCGAACAAGTATATTTCTATTTTGTGAAAATATCTATATTTCAGAAAGAAGAATCTTCCTTGTTTCAGTTTGATAACACAGATTATTTTCAACTCCCATATTTACCTTTTGAACATATAAAAACCATCCCCTCCTGTAAGTGTTGGACGGTGGGTCCAGGTGGGCGGGGCTTGGTGACTGCTTTGTTGTGACATCACAAAGTTGCAGAAGTCCTGACAGTTGTTTTAAGGCTCAGTTTCTGGATACAGGCTGTGTGCAATCTCTGTGGAGGGCTGCTTTGATACTTTCACTGTGTTGATATTTAACCTAGACTGGATTAATAATCTAACAAGACATGGAAATCATTTATACCTTTGCACTATATGGTAACTGTAAATATGATATAACATTGAGGTTTAGAGTTTATTAAGAAATTGAGAAAATTGTTTCACCATCAGCTCTGTATAAGAGCTCCTGAACATATCACTTCATCATCTGATTTGTTTGCACTCATGAAAATACATTTCTCTCCACATTTAGGTTTAACTGTTTGAGCTAATCAAAGTTTATTTTACCATTTTCCAACAGATTTTTCAGTTCATCATCAGTTTAAACTGATGAAACGACAAAATAAATTCTTAGATTTTGTTTAGAAAGGTTCAAATAGAAGAACTCTAATCAATGATTACTAAAAGTTTATATAAATGCATTGTAGAGCATTTCTACTTTTGACTCTTTTGACTGAGTTTGGGATTTGAATATGTTCTGCTTGAAAAGTGTGTGTACGTGTGAGTGTTATGTCATTTACCCCTGACTCTGCCTCTGTCTGTCCCTGCAGAGCAGCCTCGGTCGGGACTCCTCCAGGCCTCCATCATCAGCTGTTACGTCATGTACCTCACCTTCTCAGCTCTGTCCAGCCGCCCCCCAGAGAAAGGTAACACTCGCTAGGGACACTGAACACTGCATCTCTGTCCTGTGTTAACTCTGACACTGAAACTTGAATCATTAACACAACCACCTCTGAGGATTTATTCAAGGTCATACGATATAATGTTGATTAAAATGAGAAACATGTGGTGCAGGAAATGGAAGATAAGAAGCTCCTGGCCCTCTTAATGCCGAAAGGCTGTTGATAATGACAGTGCTTAAGAGAATATAGGTCAGTCATAATGATATGATGCAACTCAGGCTCAGCCCTACATCCCATTTTAGCATCTTTCAGCCTTGTTGTTTCGGTTTTATAGGCCACAACTTTAATGTCGTGGTTTACTCTCTGCAGATCTCTCTCTCAGTGTCTCTCTGAAATACACAACAGTTTGCAACTAAGTGGTGAACACATTTAGCAGCACAGCTTTAACAGCAGAGCTATGATGAGTGAACTTTCAACTTTATTCTAATATGTTCAAAACTTACTTACATTGTTTTTACAGCTTGTTGTGCTGCCCCCAAGAGGGAAAATTATTTAATGCAGATTTTATCTCCCCGTCGTTATATCAGCAACATTTTTATGTGATTATTGTTATTCTGCCTAGTTGTCACGTCATTAATGGACGTGTACACTACAGCGATTTTTGTGCGTATTTCTGTAGACATTGTTGAGAAGCATAAGATGTAATAACACACATACTTTAATTTGACGCTAAAGATGCAAAACAAATATAACACACAACACTTACAGTACACTTCATCGACAGTATGGACTGGAGGAGGATTACAAATGATTTCCAGTTTGTTCATATGTACATGATCACACTATTAGACAGAAAAACATCATAGAAACGTATTCTTTATTTTCATCACAGCATAAAATCCTCTAATTGTGAAATTTACCAAGATTTATTCAGATTAAATTAATCTTCCCGCACTTCACAGACTTAACACAAAACAGCACTCTCCCATCACTCACCCACCCACACACAGACACACACACTCACACACAATCCTCCGTAATTTGCCTTTACTCTTCTCATAATGACTCACCTGTTGGCTCCAGGTAAGACAAAGAGCCTCCACATGACTGAGACATTAGTGCAGCAGCTTGTCAGAGGCCCCATGTCTTATCCGGGTTTTACATCTAAACGGAACACACGCAAATATACATGTATACACACACACATCCGCACACACGCATGCACACACACACACACACACCTACACACACACACAAACTGGGATGAGATGTGCTCTGACATGCTGCCTGCTGGGCTGGTGGCCTGTGGTGAGGGCAGACTGAAGGATATTTGTTTCACATTCCTCATGGATCCATTGACAACATAATAACAGAGGAATACAGCCAGGCAGCGTCATTACATACGTTCTCACACAGCTCGTCCGGTGAGCGGATTAAGTTCAGAGGAATTCAGATCTAAACATCTTTTTAGATAAAACAGCCAACACATAAGAAATTCATTTGAGTGCAACCAGTTAAAACGCTCCTCACATCTTATTTGATCTATATTTCCATTCCTGGTCAAACTAAGTCCAGATAAACGGATATTTCCAGATGTTAATTTCTTTCAGGGATTTAAAACTTCAACAAAAAACTATTTATCAGGTGTTTCTACTCCAGAGGAGGGCTGCTGTCGTTTTGCATGAATATTAGACAGTGGAGCAGGGAGGAATCAGCACAGAGACTAAACAGGTCTCTGTTTAGTCTCAGATGATCCACTAGAACATAATGCAGCCACAGCGCAGGGTGATGGAGGAATTTGTTCAAACTACCTCCTTAATTTACATCCTCGTGCTCCAACATCGCAGAAAATGAAAGACTCTTTTCCGCTGGTTGTAGCGTGGAGGGATGAATGGATGAAGCTCTCATGGTGGGGTCTTCTTTTGTTGATGATAATCCATCTAAAATCTGTTTCTTTGGCGCATTTTTTGATTGAATAGTCAGGAGTTGGGGGGCGGAGTCAGACTCACTCTTCACTGCTCTTCAGAACCCTGTAAATTACATCACAGAGGCTGCACCCATCTTTATTTATAGTCTCTATTTACAACACGATGAAAGACAAAATAGCTGCCAATGTGATAATTATCAGAAGTGGTCAAGTTAATCTTCAACACACTCCACCAGCGCAGCCTCAACACAGCTCTGTGTGCTGCTTGTCCTCTGTGAAGTTACCAATGGTTCAGACTGAGTGAGGTTGTAGGGAAGTGAACGACACAGATTGTGTTAATGAAGGTGAGGGAAGGGTGGCAGGTTGATGAAAGGAGCATTATTTCAAGCTGCTTTTCTCCGCTCTTATTCACAGAGGCATAGTAGTGGTGTGTGTGTGTGTGTGTGTGTGTGTGTGTACAGTATGAGTGTGTACAGTAGGTGTATGTGAGAGTCCTGGGGCAGTGCAGGACATTGTAGCGACTTGTTGAGAAAATATGCACTGTGAGTCTGCTATTAAAACAACTTTTTAACGCACAGTGAACCGCACGCAACACACACACACACACACACACACACACACACACACACACACACACACACACACACACACACACACACACACACACACACACACACACACACACACACACACATGAATAGGCAATGGTAAGTGGAAATTAAATGTTACACAGCAGCAGAGGGAGTGTAAATGTATTATATATATATATATATATATATATATGATTTTTGATTGATTGATATATGTATGTGTGTGTGTGTGTGTGTGTGTGTGTGTGTGTGTGTGTGTGTGTGTGTGTGTGTGTGTGTGTGTGTGTGTGTGTGTGTGTGTGTGTGTGCACATTAGCCAAAAGATCCATCCTCCTTACTGTCGTCTTAGGTCTTTGTTTGCCCAGTCTGTCCCCGGAAGGCTTAGTCTGTTCTATGACCTCACTATGAACAACACACACGCGTGCACACACACACACACACACACACACACAAACTTATTTCCTGAGAATGCAACTGTAGAGACACAACTTAAAGAGCAGGGCATGTAGTCTCTCCCCTGATGACTCTTGACCTAAGTGTGTCTGTGTGTGTGTGTGTGTGTATGTGTGTGTGATATAGTCTGAGCCCTGTAATTAGCCATTGTTTTCACTGAGCTCAACTTCGTCTCTCCTTCACAAACACAAAACGTCTCTCTGGAATCCGCAGCAGAAACAACCCTCTGGAGGCTGGATCTGTGTGTGTGTGTGTGTGTGTGTGTGTGTGTGTGTGTGTGTGTGTGTGTGTGTGTGTGTGTGTGTGTGTGTGTGTGTGTGTGTGTGTGTGTGTGTGTGTGTGTGTGTGTTTGGGAGTATGAGCTTGTGCACATGCATGTGCATGTGTGAGCATACAGTACATATTTGTGAGAGCTCTGTTTTTGCCCAAGAGTGTCCAGAGGGCGAGTGTATTAGAGTCCTAGAAAGGAAAGTGCAGCCAAGGCCTCTTTTACAAGAAAGAAAGGAATTTCCTGAGGAATGAAACGAAGGAGAGAAAAAACAAATGAAGGATGTGACACAACAACTTCAACTGCATGTAGCATCAGGCGGTACTAGACTGACAGAAAATGTATTTGCAAAAACAACTTTTTATTTTGTACAATGGATGAAAATTATGTTGAAAGATTTCTGCCAAAAGAGAAATCCAATCATGTCGACTTTTTATTTACAGTAAAAAATATCACCTTGTCTTTTAAATAGGAACATTTTAACTTTACATCCAAAGTGAACCATGTTCATCTCAGTCTTTTCATTCTAAATCTAATCTGATGTCAAGACTGTTACTGTAAAGGATTTTTAACTTGCATATTTATAGTGGCTGTGGTCACTTTGGATCATTCAGATCATTTAAAGCATCTAAGTTGTTTTATACTTACAGGAAACTGCAGGTGAATGTGGAAGATGCTGCATGGGAACCTTTTTTGTATTTTTTTTATTTCACACTCAAGTTTAGATTTAAAAAATATTTCATGCATAAAAACAGTGATGTCTTGTCACTTTCTACAACTTTTCCAGAATAAAATACATAATGAAGGCCCCATGTTTTGAAAATTGCGACTTTGATTGTTTTTTCGTGATAGGGGAGACTTTTTTTTTTTAGAAACTATCCGTTTAACACAAGTGGACAGAACTTTCTCCTTTCCTCCTCTGCCTCAAAAAAAATGCCTCTGATAAAAAGACAAAAAGGAAACTGAAAAAGAAAAAGAAACTGAGCCTCTCCTCTGATTGGCTAAATGAGTTTTGCTTGCCAGAGCTCCAGAGAGAGGCATCAAAGAGGACATTTAAAACTATATGGAGCTGACAAAATGCACTCAAAACCACAAATAAATCCTGCTAGGGATATCAAAAACTTCAAATAAAACAATGGAAAAGTGGACAACATGGGGCTTTGAATAGTAAAATGTTCCATGTTTGTTTTGCATCTTGTTTTGTATATTGTTAATGGTTATCATCATCTGTAGAAAAAGGAGATTTGACACAAGCCAGTGACAAACTGACAGAAACCTTATTCGACAGTTCCCTGGTGTAACTGAACCCGTCACGCTGTGTTTTCCTCTGTGTCAGTGGTTTACCAGGGCATGAACATGACCGTCTGTTACCCCAGTGTGGGACAAGATGGCATCCAGAACGAGGGAAACGCCGTCGCCATCATTGGAGCTGCCATCATGTACTGCTGCGTCCTCTTTGCATGGTGAGTTGCATGTAAACAAACATCCCATTAATAAGAAGTTATCCCATTATTACAGTCATATCAGATTATAACATGATGAAGTCTTAAACTTTGATGAGTTTTTGACCTATAATTCAGATGAGAAATTGTTGATGTTTGGAGACTGATGTTTCTCTCACAGGACAAATATGTTACAATCTGATTTCCCTGCAGTAATGAAGCGTCGTACCTGGCAGAGGTGTTTGGTCCTTTTTGGATGATCAAAGTTTATCGCTACGAGTTCCAGAAAGCAACCTGCTGCTTCTGCTGCCCCGAGGAAGAGGAAGGTTTGTTTAGGCTTTTACGTCAATACATTTTACAGTTTCAAACTCTGCTTTTAATTCCATTGTTATCACTGGTGCATCTATGGAGCAGAATAGAAGTGGACTGTCAACTAACTAACATGCATGTAAACAATGCACAATTTTGAATATTGAAAAACAAAGAAGCTTTGCCTATGTTTCATGAGAATAAATTTCCGTGCTGGTTGAAACACAAGAAACAAGAAACCATACCAGAGTACCTTAATGACAAAATTATTTATTGATTGTTTTTATCTAGATGAATGGCAAAAATGGAAATCAGTTGCTGCAACCACAACGTCTTTTGTCGCAAAAGAAAAAAATCTTTTTTTTTTTCAAGCGCCGACTGACCAGTTCTTTCGAGTTTGGTGTTAACAGAGCAGCTGTATATTTAATAACTTCTATTAGAGTAATCTCCAAACGCAATAATAGATGAACTGTAAATTTAGACTACAATAATATAATATTTGCAATTAATTACACTGTTTTCATTTAGCTATTAATTTTAACATAACCATTTCTACTTCAGTCAAATGTGAGCATCACGTTAATGAGTCTGTGGCTTCAGGAAGCAGCTGCTCCTCCAGCTGAGTAACAGTCTGTTGCTGCGCTGGACTGACAGTCGTCACTGTGACTGTGTCTGTTTCAGCTGAAGAGGAGTTTGTGATAGACGATGAGAACAAAGGCTGCCAGAAGGTCATTCACAACGAGACGCAGAGAGTCGCCTACAGCTACTTCTTCTTCCACTTCGTCTTCTTCTTGGCCTCGCTCTACGTGATGATGACCCTCACAAACTGGTTCAGGTTGGTTCTCTACACTCCCTAATATTTTTAAAGGTCCCATTTAGTCTATAGGCAGGATGAGAACCTACAGTTATATTGGTAAACGTAAATGCCAGTGGTGTAAATCACAACTTTTATCACAATACGATATTATATCAGTTAAATAAACGACAATTTGATGTTTGTAGATATCATAAAGTCCAGCCATGATAGGATTTCAATTTGATTCTATTCAGGGATTAGTGATTGAGTCAAGATGACATGATGAAACTGAGCCAACATTAAGTATTTAAAGCAGGATTTTATGATTTGAGCCTCAAACAAAATATTTCTCGATCTTGGTAATTAGTTACACACACAAACATGAAAATGCAGCAGATGCTTATTGCACAGACATGCCAGGGGAATTTAAAATATAGGCGCCTCTTACAAATGATGATGTCTCTGATCAATGTTTTCATTTAAGATCAAAGTTAATAACTCATTGATCATTGAATCAATATATTTATGTAGATCTATGAATCGTTACACCCCTAGTAAATGCATCATACAGTATAGTGATGGTAACAGCTCTAGGTTCAGAACGAATGGAGACTTTGAGATGTTTTGCCAGGGGTATTGAGTGAAATGTCGGCCTCCTTCTTTACCATCAAGATTTCCAGCCAGTTGCTATAAGCACTGAGACTTTTCTCTGCCCGATGGAGCTGACCTGTGTTCTCCTCACGCAGCTATGAGTCGGCAGTGTTGGAGACCACCTTCACCCACGGCAGCTGGTCTACCTTCTGGGTGAAGATGTCGTCCTGCTGGGCCTGTGTCATCCTCTACCTCTGGCTGCTGCTGGGTCCTCTGTGCAGCTGCCAGTCTGAATCCAGACCTCGCCGCTCACGTATCAAACGCCGCTCGGCGTCCTCCCGTCACGTCACTGTCAGCGTCTGACAGCCCCTGCGAGGGGCCGGGTAGGAGGGCGGTGGATAAGGGCGAGACGTGGGCGAGGGGTCAGATGACTCGGAGCCTCCTCGTGGTTTCCCCCCGCGGGAGGGGATTTTCAGGAATGGAGGTCACGGGGGTCAGGGTTCAAAGACTCACAGTCCTGTGAGAAGGACCAACCAGGAGGTTTAGCACCCTGCTGATGACTGGGTGAGACCCTGATGTCACCGGCTCGACAAGATGACATGAAACCACTAACGAGGACTTGACTGTGGTTTGTAAACACACTTACAGTATGCATTGCCAAAGGGATCCGGAGGAGTGAACTCTCACTCTCTTTAATGTGGGAATTACAAGTAAGTTGGTGTAAAGAAAGATACATTTATACATTTTTACTGTTTTATTGTAGTATTATTTTAAATTGTTGGCTGTATTTAGACTTTTAACTTTACAGAGCAGAAATTCTAGTTATTTGCTGTAATATTGCTGCAGAGGAACACGTCCCGTTTATGTTTGCTTTTTTTGTTTTTTTCTTTCTGCCCTGAAAAACAAAGTCTGATCTTTGGCTGTTGACGTTCATGACCATGAACAAATCTTTCTCATTGCTGGAGCAGAGAACCAAGTGCAAAACAAATCCCAGATCTGGTCGTGATATTACATCATAATCATAATCATAATCGAAAACATGATCTAGATATTCACTCAACACTTCAACAGATGTTGTCTCTGTGGTTTCACCTCTGTGTTTGGCCAAAAGAGTTAAGAAAACTCAGTTGAGCTTGTGTGTTTTTTTCCAACTTTTTAAGAACGAAACACTTTGCAGGGTTGGAAAAGCACAGGCACCATAATGAAACCATTTTTCTCAGCTAGGTTCATTATTTCCTTATTGCTAAACCCAACTGAAAAGCTGAAATCAATCTTCCAATGCAGGGATAATGCAAAACAAACCACATCTGTCTCGTCTTGCAAAGTTCTTCAGTTACTGTCCCACAGATTTACAACTTAAAATTCTGAGTTTTAAACTCAGAAATTGACCCTCCATCTATTAGTCAGTTTTTTTTCTATTAATACAACCACAACCTCATGCAAGTGTACATGTAAGTGTGTTTTTTCTCTCTCAAATTCCATGTATTTCCATTTAACTTTTTTATTTTGCAATTTCAAATTCTGTATGAAGCATCTTAACGGAAATACAGCTGGTGTATCAAGTGACCACCACTGGGTACACATCTGACAGCAGAGAAAACTTACATACAGCCCCTTTAATGCAGGGACATGAGAGAGTGGTCGGTTATACTCTGATCAACAAAGTGAGTAAGCTTATATCAGCTTGCATCTTAAGGACTTTTCAGACTTCAGTGTAACTGCTGAAAATGAGTCCAGAACCTGAGGCTGAATCAGCTGCTGATGAACTGACAGAGATTAACCGTATGAACTTTATTTCACTTTGTTCAGATCAAGCAGAGCCACTTTAACTGCTTCTTTTCATTTAGTGATGAACTGTATTAAAACTCCAGCTGGTTCTTAACTGCAGACTCAAGCTATAGAGAGATTTGTTCATGCGTTTAAGGAAAACCCAACATGTCCAGAGATCACAGGACGAACTCACTCTGCCAGTGTTTTGATCTTTACATGCACAGTGACAGAAGAGCGACTGAGAGGCAGCTACACTGAAATGTATGGTGTTCTTCAAAGTTCAACATAAAGAGATGTGTTCGCTTGTTTAGGCAAATATTCAAGGAACAAGTATGTTGCTTTACAGTACATCATTCACTTCTAAATTCATTAATAATACGCTGAATGTGATTGTTTACATGATATTGTTTTTGCATTTGATAACTAAATTTGAAACCAGCAGTGCTCAAAACTATCTGAAGAAAAAAAAAATCTGAATCCCAGATGGGATAGAAGCTTTTCTGTCTAATGCCTTCAGATGAAATAGTTGTGTCTGCAAGACGCTGAGATGAACTTTGTTGTTAATTTAAAATACCCCCACCCCCCATCCCGAGTTTTATTAATGTTGGAAACCAGGGAGCATCTCTGCCCTCTACTGAAGGGAAGCTGTGCTGAGTGTCTGTGATGACTTATTAATGGTTAATGAGCAGCTGGCTCAGTCAAAACAAAAGAAATATAATAAAAAATACATTTATATATATATATGCAGTTATATTATCTGTAGTTTAGAGCAGTGTTTCCTTTGTTGTAGATGTAAAGCTGTTTTTGTAAATACATTGTTTTCTTACAAATTTGAAAGTCTCATGTTTGATTTGTTGAACGGTTCAAGCAAAAATCACTACATTACATCGTAAGTAATGGGTCGTTATTCAAACAACACACGCACAGATGCACAGAGAACGCACATGTAGACGATGTTTTAAATCCAAAACAAAAGGCACAAACTAGTGAACAAGCCGCATGTTTCTCAAAAACAAAACAATGATGCTTTAGTATATTTGCAGCTAATCAGTGCCACACAATAAAATACTGTATATTTCATATAGTCATTCATGGAAAGTATCACAAAGCAGACCTGATTTACACACTTTAAAAAAACAACAACAACAACTGGATACCACAAACAGCAACACAAACACTGTGAAATATGTTAAACAAGTGACACAAAAGTAAAGTGTTGTGATTTAAGCTTAGTTTTATACATAAATACATTGTGAAGAGTGTGAAGAAGAATGTTGTTAGGTATCTGGGGAGAAAGCTAAAAGAAAAATCCACCTTCAGAGTCGGTCTTGCAGCTGAATCAGTGTTTTATGGTTGCACATTTAGTTTTTGGGCAAATCCAAATATTTTTCTCTTTTCCAATTACTTCATTGTGTTTAATTCTGATGCTTCTCAGGAACTCCCATAGCAGATGTACCTGGACATGTATCTGCAACTGCATTATTAAAAGGGAGATAAATAGTAGCAGTGACTCGCTAAATTTGTCAAAGGTGAAATCTGTATCGCATTTCTGATTCTGTGGAGAAACAGAAATTTGAACCTACATACACAATACATAAAGATGGACGCAGCCTCTGTCATGGCAATAATTTAACAGTCTTTATCGTGGCCATCGGTTGAGCTATGGCAGCTTTAGATAGATCGCTGGGCGGCACAGTGGAGTGATACCACTCTCGCCTCTCAGAAAGAAGGTCCTAGGTTTGATTCCTGGGCCTGGGGCCTTTAAATGACATATACATGTACATAAGTGTGGTGTTTGTCTCTATATGTTGGCACTGTGAAGGACTGGAAACTTGTCACAGATAGGTGGTACAGTCAATGGATGGACGGATGGAGAAACAGTTTTGCTTGTTATCATAAAAAGCTCTGCTGAGCTGCTGGAAGCGTGCGGGTGACTGTAAACACATGATTCATCCTCAGGAAGACGAGAAGATAAAACTGTGTTTGTAGCTGCGTCGTGTACATTTTGAGGTGAATTCTTTTGAGTTTACGCACAAAAAATACAATAAAATGAAACAATTAAATGACATCTGTGGAAAATCATCAATAAAAGGGCCATTTCAGTCAATGTTCTTCTCTTTGGTATGTGTTTAAAGGTGGGACGATCTTCCACCTAAAGTGCTCGATACGGTACAGTAAGCCGGTCAGGCTTTTAAATAAACATGGAGTCTTTTTGGTTTCTTGATGTGGCCATTTCCATCTGATGTCTCTCTCCGCTCTGGGAATCATCAGGCCACCGCTCTACAGTCTGCTGATGTTTTGAAGGGCCAGAAAAGAAACATTGGAAGCGAACAAAGCTTCAGTCTGAGCTTCGTCCTCACATTCACACACACTCTCACACACCCTCACTCTCTCTCACACACACACACAGAGTTCGTCTCCACACTCATCCCCTCGGCTCCGCCGGCTCTTTGGGTCCTCGGTTGTTGCAGAGTCTTTCGAGCTGTCGCAGCAGCTCGTCCTCTCTGGGTCTGTACGGCACCACGTAGCTGTCCTCCTCCAGCAGGATGCGGTTGAGCGTGTGCTCATAGTTAATGTGACGACGCACCATCAGTATGTACTGTTTCCCCTCTTCCAGGTGAGGGCAGTCGCACACATTGGGGACCCACAGGTACTCCCGGTGCTCCAGGCCAAAGCGGTTCCGGTAAGTGTGGATGATCTGGACATCGTAACGCGTCTCCTCGCCTCTGTATAACTTCCCAAGGACTTTGCCCCGGAAAACTGACACACACGCACACACACACACACACACACGTTTCAACAGATATGTCAAACTTCTGTCACGAGCTATTTAACAACAGAAAACTACGAAGATTCAGACTCACCAAAGTCCTTCTGACAATACTGTCTCTGGCGCTCCCGCCGACCTTTAACACGCTGACATGTTCCACAAAATCCTGGAGAATAAACAGACCAGAAGTGATATTAAACTGCACTTAACAAGAACCTGAACGTCTCTCATGTTCAAAATAAGCATATGGCTGCTGGAAACAGGTAGCGCTATCAAAGGAGACTTCGAAAACCTCCATGAGTCTATTCACCCTCAGTTTATTTATATAATGTGTTCACCTCGAAAAGTAGGAAATGAGACGTTAGTTGTGTCCCATTACAAACGCTATTCGTTGCACACCGGTAATCAAAATCAAATGCCAGCAAAAACCACTGGCAGAGAGCCTGAGGATCAAATATTCAAGTAGCTGCTAGGCAAAATGTAAATTGAGTGAGTCATAACCTCATGTTTGATTCTTTAACCTAACACTGTAAAATGGGTACTTCTTTTTTAGCTGTGCTTTATTTAATACCTTTTTACAGTTTCTTAGCATCTTCTAGTATTAGCATCAGCACAGTAATACTTGCATTGGACAGCTGTTGAGTATGTCTATCAGTAATACAAGATACACTGTAAATAAATACAAATACAGTACTGTAAATGAATATATCCGTAAATAAGTCAATCTACTCAGGCTGTCTCATTTTAGCTTCTTTGATCTAAAATGACTAAAATGGCTCCAACAGATGTGGCCTCTGGATTGAGACAGTTGTCGTCTCTCAATTAGTCCTGCAGGAGATCAAGTTTCACTTTCCAGAGTATGCATTAAACCTCTTGGATGTGCAGCTACAGCTGTTGAACACATAAAGGAGACCTTACTTCCAGGTGGAGTCTGAGGCAGCAGGTTTCTGTGGTTCTCCTCCCGCTGCAGGCGGGGCAGGATGGGCTGGTTAGGGCGAGGCTTCTGGTGGCGGTTGTTGTGGCGCGGGGGCTTCACAGGCCGTAAAACTGGTGGACAGAATATCACACAACCGTTGTCAATAATAGTTGAGTGTCTCCAAAAACAAACTGGAATTAAATGAATTGCTTTAAAATAAATAACTTAAAAAGATGTGTAGAATCAATACTGACCAACTCAGAATGTAATTTAACTACCAACCTACAACAATGGAAACACAGATTTCATACTTGGGTTTGGGGGGAAAAATGATAACAGCATATTATGATATTCTGAGCTGCAATATCCTATCAATTCTGATTGTGTTCGTCAGTCTGTCTGCTTGACAATCATAATTTATATGATTTAAGTGAAATAAACAGACCGAAAACTTTATATAAAACAACAAAGTTTTCCTTTCAGGACTTAATTATCAGTAGCAAAAAGCGAATAAATTGCAATATGTTATTGCAATACTCGGGATATCACAGTGTTTAAAATAACAATCATTTATGATGATATAAGTATGATAATAATATTATATTGTGGGACCTCTAGTGATTCCCACCTCTACTTCATGTTGCGTTCTGGCTGAAAATGCATCAGTGACTTGGGCCTCGGTGGCTGCGGCTTGTTGTGATTTGGCTTTGGCTCAGGCTTAGTGTGTGGCACAAAACATCAAAGAGTACAGCAAATTCTTTGTGTGGACATGTTGGTCTGATGGTAATGAAACGGGAGACCTCTTGCAAAATGCCTGTGGTGTGTAAACAGTCCAACTTCACGTGCAAATGGCAACAAGACACAAATGTTCTATATCACAAAACATAAAATATAAATCCCGGTGATTTCTAATGCACTTCCTCGCCTTCTACACTTTGTCACCTCGACCTGTTTGCACACTGAAAATAAATCACCACTCTTTATTAGCGATGGTAAAAATCACCTTGTTATATAACAAACAGTCAACACACACACACACACACATCTCTGGCAACAATAAGAGTTCAGTTTGGCTCGGATCCATCAGCTGGGAAACATTTCCAGAGAAGCTACTTAGATTTATTACAGCGGTGGACGGACTCTGACAGAAGGCACAAGTCCTCGGGCTGCGAGCAGATTTCCATGCGAATGTGAGTATTTAAGGCGGTAGGGAGAGATTCAGCACACATGTACAGCAGGCTTATCATGGGAGATAAAGCAGCTGCATTCCTCAGCAGCAGCAGCAGCAGTAACCAGGTCAGTGTGCAGATAAACTCTTCTAAATCAAATGTGACCTGAAGATGGATCGTTTTCTAACCCCTCATCCACCATGCCGGTGTTTTCACCTGTTTCACCTCTCAGGACGGTGTGGGCATGTTTGAACTGGGACTGACTGACATCTCACTCGCTCTAAGGACAGAGTACCAGGGCCACATTGGGGGAATGAAATAAATCAGACACTGTGACAATAAAGTTGTAATTTCAAGAATAATATCACAATATTTCACAATTTGTCTTATGAGAATTAAAAATGACAAATTTAGAGGAAAACATCAGAATTGTGAAAAGTTACTCACTTTAAAGCAGGTTAATGCTGCTAAAATGACCACGTTATTCTCAATATATTAGGACTTTGCTTGTAAAATGAAAACCCTACCAGTTGGACCTTTTATGTGTATTTAAGAATATATGCATGTGTGTGACTGTGTTTGGTACTATTTCTGTGAATGTTTGTGTCTATATACAAACAATCCCCCCCTCTGGGATAATAAATATAATTCAACCTTCAACCTCTATCCTCATAATAGGACTTTTAAAAATTAAAATACTACTACTACTTGTACTTTTAAAATTGCAGCTTCATTCTTGTAATGTGATTTTGTTTCATATTTGTGGCCCAAATCCTCTGTTGTACATGCTCCTGTCAGTTTGTTGCACTTGTTTGTTTTGTTACATCTTAATTTTTCCTTCTAGTTGGAACGGAAACACCTGTGAGGATGAGTGAGGAATGAATGTGACACACAATCCTTGCTGAGCTCTATTGTTTCCTCCAGTTCATTTAAATTTTAACAACGCTGCAGCTGCAGCTTTGTTGTCAATGGTTACTCAAGCACAGGCAATAAAACGGACTCTACTTGGTTAATAGTTTCTTAATTCCCCCGGAAATTAAAGTTCAGCCGATATCGACCTAAACCTGAACACACAAGCACTTGAGATCACTGCCGTCTCATCCCTGTACAAAACTATTAACGATATAATCAGATTAGATTCTGGGGAAAGTATCTTACACCAGTGCGGTCGGGTGGTGACTGGGGGAGGCCGTGTGGTGGTGGTGGTGGTGGTGGTGGGGGTTGTAGTGGTGGGCTGATCCCAGGGCAGGTAGCTGGCAGTGTGGTGAGCCTGACGTAGTGGACTCCTCCTCCCATGGTAGAGGGCGTACTGGTCTAGAGGCAGCCAGTACTCGTACTCGATGCCTGAGGTGCCGTCTGTCGCCAGCACCTGCAACACAAGGACACATGTGGAGCGGCCTGAGAAGGTTTCCGGGGTCTTCTCATCATCCTATTACACATGGACCTGTACAGAGTCAGTTTATCACCACGTCTACTGATCTGAAGCAAAATTATATCTACCATATTCACTCTTAAAAATATGTTTATTGGCCTCAGGGACACTTTCACTAATATCTGATTCTGTAGCTGCTAAAATATAATCACCACAGGGTCTATTGGCGTTCTACTGTTGTTTTAGACTTAGACTTTAGAGATACTTTATTGATCTCAAAGGAAATTCAAGTTCTTAGTTATTATTACTAGTTCTTAGTTCTATGTTATTATTAATTTCATTGCTTTCACCTGTCTTCGTCTATCTTAATTTTATTCCATGCTGTTTCTGCCTCTTAATTCATGTTTTCATATGTAAATATTGTTTGTGTAAATATATCTCCTTTTATGTCTTTTTTTTTATCTTCAAAGACAAAAAAATAATTCAGCTACTGATCCTAACTGGTTTTATCTTTTATGCCCATTAATTCTCTTTATCTTATTTTGTTCTTTATGTTGCTTTGGGTCTCATAACTCTTTTTGGTTAAAGCGGCCGCCCCATGTAGAGGCTACAGTCCTCAACGCAGGCGTCCCCCGGTTCGAATCCTGCGTCGGGCAGACCTTTCTGCATGTCATTCCCCCTCTCTCTGCCTCCCCCTTTCCTGTCTATCTCTACTATGTACTGTCAAATAAAGGCAAAAAGCCAAAAAATATACTTAAAAAAAAAAAAATGTTGTTGTTGTTATAATAATGGTTATAAAGGAGAGGTACACAATAGTGGGATCTTTATCCTGACAAAGATCTATGTGATTGAAATTGATCTTTTAGCCTACAATAAACATTTGAGGAGCTACAACAGTGTGCGGACTTCACCCCTTTTATAAAGGAGAGGTAACCTGGTCAAGGTGTTGACTAAATAAAATACCAGATGTGAATATTTTTGACATTTAACCTAATTGATCAGAATTGAAATGAAGAAGTACTATAACTATAAAGATACACAGCAGTACAGCAGTGTTACAGTTATACCTTTACAAATTCACCCCCATTCACTATATACACAAACGACTGTCTGAGCAGTAATTCTAAAATACATTTCATTAAGTTTTCAGATGACACCGCAATTCTGGGCCTCATGGATATGGACACAGACATCTCTAGCTACAACTGGGAGGTTAGAAAGTTTGTTCAGTGGTGTGAGGACCATCACCTCATTGTTAATACAGAAAAAACAGAAGAAATTATTTTCGACCCAGAGCAGCTGGGAGACCACTCCCCATTAATGGTCCACAACGCACAGATTGCCCAGGTAGACTCATACAAATATTTGGGTATACACATCGACAAAAACTTATGTTGGAATGACGACTCAGGGTGTTTGGGGTCGAACAGAGGGTACTGATGGTATTCTACAGTGCTGTTATTGAGAGCATGTTACGTTATGGAATTTCAGCTTGGTTTGGAAACTTATCAGTGAAGTTAAAATCGCAAATAAGCAGACTGGTTCATTGTGCAATGAAACAAGTGATGGGGGTGAAAGAGTACCCCTCCCTCCAGATGCTTTTTGATAAAATCATTATCAGACACGCTAGGAAGATCACCACCGACCCCACCCATGTCTTACACAGTGAGTACCAACTACTCCCATCTGGCAGACGGTACAGAGTCCTAGTTAAGAACAAAAAACGTTACCTCAACAGATATAAGAACTCCTTCGTACCACTTTCAGTAGGTCTCATTAACTCTAAACAGTACCAACGTTGAGGGCAGTACATTAATATTGTGGTGTCAGTTTTTGTATGATGTATTGATGTTTGTGCTGTCGGCTTGTGATGTGTATGATGTCGGCTCTTGCTTTTTGTATTGATGTTTGTGGTATTCTGTATTTGTTTGTATTTGCACTTAATTGTATGCACTGTCTCGTCTGCTCACCTGTGGGGGTATGTGTGTGTGTGTGCAGCAGCTGCATGTATGTCGAGCACAAATTTCCTGCGGGACCAAATAAATTAACTTAACTGTTTGATAAACTGAACAACAACAGACCCACGGTCCTCAGAGGGAGGCAATAGTTGGCAGCTGCCAGCTGTGTTTGTGAAATACCTGCACGGAGCCTGAATGGAAACAATCAATTACTTTTTTAAACCTGTGATCAGCTGGACAATGAGCCGAATGAATTCAGTTTAATAGCATATTGCACAAAAACGAGCTTACCAGAGTGGCCCTGAATAAAATGAGTCTGGTTCTAATATAAAATAAATAGGTATTTCACATGCAAACACATTGACCCAACTGCGCCGTTCCAGCATCTCAGGCACTCTCACCATCAGATGGAGGTCTTCCTGGGTGGGTCCCGGCACCTCGAAGCTCTCCCAGGTGTCCGCGGAGCGTCGGTACAGCAGCTTGGTCCCGGCTATGTTGTACTCGCCTGGAACGCTGATCTTCCAGTTACCATTGATCACAAACTGGGAGCGACCGTTCTGGAGAGCTGGGAGCAACGGGGGAAAAGTTTGGTGTTTATGTGTTGACAAATGAGTCCAATTAGCTCTTCATCATATCAGTGGGTCAAGTTGCGGTAAAGGCGGACTGTCAGGAGCAGGAATACTCCAGCTGACTATATATGGCAGCTGTTTCCCCTCAGTGCAGGCAGAGGGGGATTTTCCATGACATGAGATGGAATCAAGTACCTTCACCTGCCTCACCCCAGCGGTCAGATGAAGCGTTTACGGGCGTAGTTCAAGACCACACTGTGTGCTGTTTTGGCGCCCGTTTTATTTTGGTCTCATAAACAAGGATGAGAATAGACGCCCTTGGTTATTATGTTGCCTGGAAAGCACACAGCAGGTTCACAGACCACATGAGACCCTCCTGTCTCTGGGGAGAGGAAGTCACAAAGTGTCTAGGATTTCATTAAAAGAGGCTGCAGAGACGGAGCCAGTGAAGTGAGTTCCTCAACATAAAGTTGAAACCGAGAGCAGCGCAGCAGCCCAGGTGTGTGTCTGTGTGTGTGTGTGTGTGTGTGTGTGAGGATGAATCTTACCTAGATAGTTCCTGCTGTTGTCTGTGACTCGGATGTGAGTGGCTCCAGCTGGTATCATGACCACTTCGTTGTAGCCAAAGGGTCCGGCTGGTCGACAGAGACAGAGACTGTTAGAGGTTTGCTTTCCATTTTATCCTCCCCTGTCTTTTATTACTCGACATGATTAAAGGAAAAATCAGTTATTTACGAGCACCAGAGCTGCTCTGAGAGCTACTTTACAACAACAACGTGAACGAGGCCAAGACAAGAGAAGCTTTTAAAGTCCAGTGATTTGAATCTAAATGAAGTGAGTGAACATTAAAAGTTAAGTCACAAACTGATCCCTTCAGACTGACTGATGCAGTGATGACACTGGAGGGAGGCCAGTGTTCGGTTTACAGTCGGCCGCTGGTATGTGACCCAAAGCAAAACTCTGAGGTCAAACTCAATGAGTCATGTAAACGGTTCAAAATCAAAAACACGTCTTTGTTATTAAAGGATCCCTCTGACTATTTTACACATCAAAATGGACTTGTGCACCACTGCAGCTTAAAGAAAACATACAAAGACACTTGCGGCAAAATTCAGAAAATATCTTCATCACTTTGAGCTGCAAATTTACACAACACAAGTGTTTCCAGGGGTAAGAAGTAAGAAGTGATGATCCTGCTGGGACTTTGAGAAGAGAGAGATCTTTTTCTACATACATTTATGTATTACGGTGACAGACTACAAAATCCAGGAAAATTATTAAATTGGTCATTGTGATAAATTCTGCTATTAAAGTCCCAGATTGGGATCAATAAAGTATATCTATCTATCTATCTATCTATCTATCTATCTATCTATCTATCTATCTATCTATCTATCTATCTATCTATCTATCTATCTATCTATCTATCTATCTATCTATCTAAAAATAGTACTAAAATATGTTTACTAATGGGACCAAAAGCCACGACGTGTCAAAAGACGACAACTTGGAGCGTCACTTTGAGATACAAAATGCAGTGAAATCCAGAAATGTGTGGGAAGATGAGAAGTAGAACTACATCCTATATAGAAAAGACATCTTCAAGACTGTAACTGTTTTTATGTTTATTATTGATACATGAAGAGATAAAGAAAGAAACTGGTCTGTCGTGCACAATCTGACTCATAAAGTTATGGTCTTTTGAAGAGGTCTTGTCAGGTTCTGTCCTGGTTGATGATTGTCCGTCAATATGTGATGTTGTTAATGATAAACTACAATTAATGTTTCACAGCATCGGTTCACGGGCACAAAGAGAGAAAATTTATGAATGAGCTTCTGAGCCCAGACAAAAGGAGGCAGGGGCAGCTCTGTGGTTGCCCCCGCTGCTCCGCCGCTCCCCTGCCGCTCTGCAGTGAAAAGCAGCTACAGGGTGGACTCCATTCATCATGGCCTCTGAAGAGCACGTTACTCCGGTCGCTCCTGCTTACCCGTTTCAGAGAGAAACTATGCACAGGGTTCATGTGCGGGGCTTCAGCTCAATGAAGACGCAACACTGTGACGGAGGAAGAGTCAGAGCCACGGACACAGGCGGTGATGAGCTTGAGGCCATCGCAGTCTGACCTTGTGAGGAGCGATTTAGTGCCACCACCCTCCGTCAGTTTTCGCTCCGTGGGGAAACGCAGCTGCAGGAGGAGAGAAAACCTCCCAAGGCTGCAGAGGAGCCCAAACAAAGCGGCTTTTATCAGCCTGTTTTCCTCCTGCTCGGTCTGAGCCATTATGGCCGCTGCTCCCATCTGTCAGCTCCGCACTCAGGGCTGTGTGAGGAGGCCACTGTTACTGAGCCCAGACCTGAGCCAAGTCACACGCCAGAGGTGTTGGCTACTTTTTTTTTTTCAACCTTTATTTTACCAGGAAAGTCCCTTGAGATTAAATCTCTTTTGCGAGGGAGACCTGGGTGCACTGGTACAGCAGAAGCAGGTTATATAACAATATAAACACTTACATATAATACAAACATATCATCATTCAAAGCAGGTGCACTTTTCTATTACTTTAAAATTTATAAGGGTTTTGAATTCACCCAGGGAGATAAAATTGGATAACTGAAGTGTGTTCTGAGTGGTGTTCCAGGACCAGGGGGCAGCGTAGGAGAAAGCTGCCTTACCATGCTCAGTGTGAGTCCTGGGGACTTTATACAACTTCCGTGTAGAGGAGCGGGAGTTGTATATAGTGTGTGCTGGGGATAACAGATCGCACAGATATGACGGCAACTTATTGAGGAGCGCTTTGTAGGTGAAAGTAATCCAGTGGTGATGTCTTCTGAGTGATAGTGAGGGCCAGGAGACCAGAGAGTAAAGAACACAATGATGTGTTGTGAATGCTGAGTTGGTGATGAACCGAATAGCACTATGGTAAGCTGTATTGAGGCACTGGAGAGTTGAGGGGGCAGCATGCATATAAATAATGTCTCCATAGTCCAAGGTGCTCAAGAAAGTTGACTGTACTAATTTTTTCCTGGCAACAGGATTAAAACAATTTTTGTTTCGGTAATAAAATCCCAACAAGACCCTCAGTTTTTTCAGCAATTGAGACACATGTACAGAATATGACAGTTTATCATCCACCCAGATGCCAAGATATTTATATGATGATACTTTATCAATAGTTTCTCCTCCCTTTGTGTGTATTTCGAGCTGAGTGATGTTAATTGAGCGAGCTCTAGTAAAGGTCATGAATTTAGTTTTCTTTGCGTTAAGGACCAACTTTAACTCATTCAGTGATGATTGAAACTGTTCGAAAGCAGATTGTAGATCGCTGACAGCTTGAGCGAGAGAGGGGGCTATTGCATAAATAACAGTGTCATCTGCATAAAGGTGAAATTTTACATTGTTCATGTTTCGCCCAATATCATTAATAAAAATAGTAAATAAGCTAGGAGCCAGAACCGAGCCTTGAGGGACCCCATTTGAAATGGTCTTGAGATCTGATCTGTGTCCCTCTAAAGTAACACATTGGGTCCTGTCTGTGAGATAATTATTGAACCATTGAGTAGCCTGGTCAGAAATACCAATCTCTCTGAGTCTGCTGAGCAACAACCCATGGTCAACACAGTCAAAAGCCTTGGTAAGATCAACAAACAGGGCGGCACAGTGTTTCTTCTGGTCTAAAGCATTACAAATATCATTAAGCACAGACACAGTTGCAGTTATAGTGCTATGTCCTGCCCTAAAGCCAGACTGAGTTTCACACAGAATATTATTATTTACCAAATAATGTTTTAACTGAGAATTTACTTGGGACTCAAATATTTTAGCTAAAACAGGCAGTTTTGAAATGGGGCGGTAGTTGTTTAAATCAGATGGCTCCCCGCCTTTAAAAAGTGGTACAACAAAAGCTGATTTCCAGATTCTGGGGATGACATTTGTTTGAAGGCTCAGATTAAAAATGTGAGAGATGGGTTCGGCAATAAAATCAGCTGTACATATTAATAGGTACGGGTCCAGATTGTCCGGCCCAGGTGGTTTTCTTGAGTTAATTCCTTTAAGAGCTTTCCTTATTTCCTTGCATGAGATAGGTTGGAAGAAGAAACTGTTTTGAAATGGGGCGCTGTCATCTGAGTGCGCTTCAGCAGGTGAGTTTGATGGTATTTCATCTTTGTAAATGCTGGGAATCACTCCAGCTGAAATGAAGTGCTCGTTGAAACATTTTACTATCCCTTCTTTGGAGTTAATTTCAACTGAGTTCGCTATGATTTTTGCTGGTAGGATTGACTTGACTTTAGAGTTAGATAAGGATTTTATTTGTTTCCAAAACTTTATTGGGTTGTTTAGATTTTCTGAGATAGAGTTTAAGTAATATTCAGCTTTTATTTTTCTTGTTAGGACTGTGCATTTGTTTCTTAGGGCCCGAAAAGTTGTCCAGTCTGCTGGGGCATCACTGGAGCGTGCTTTAGCCCACGATGTATTCCTCTCCCTGATTAGTTTAGCGAGTTCTTCTGTAAACCATGGGTTGTCTTTTCCAGATATTCTAATTTTTCTTATAGGGGCATGCTTATCACAGATCGCTTTAAATGATTTGTAGAAGTCTTCCCATGCACACTCCGCGTCATTTACTAACCTGATTCTATTCATGTCACTTTCATGCAGATCGCGAAGAAAGGCTTGTTTTTGAAAATGTTTAAAATGCCTTTTAAAAATATAGCGAGGCTTGGTTTTAGTTAATTTAGAGTGCCTTACTATAGAGATTGCACAGTGATCACTTACATCATTGCAGAATACTGCAGTTGGTGTATATTTATGTGGCATGTTTGTAAGTATTAAGTCTAATAAGGTGGCTTTCTCCGGATCTTTTTGATTAATCCTGGTTGGAGCATTTATTGTTTGTGTGAGGTTTAGATTGTTGCATAAATCTTTAATACCATCAGAAGCAGAAGAAAGCCAATCCCAATTAAGGTCACCCATGAGGAGAACCTCAGTGTTACAGAGGCTTTGTAGGGTCTTGGACAGTGAGGATAGTGTTTCTTTAATAGCTGATGGGGGTCTGTAACACCCCACAACAGTTAGGAGGTGGTGTTTAGTTAGACTGACTTTAATGGCAAGCAGCTCAAATTGTCTGGCCATGGAGATTGAAAGAGACACAGAGCTAGAGAATTTAGTTTTTACATAAATTGCAACCCCGCCTCCTTTACCTACTCTGTCGGATCTATAAATATTGTAGCCATCAATAGCGATTGCATCATCTGATATTGAACTTTTTAACCATGTTTCTGATAGGACCAAGATATCCACATCAGTTGTACGAATCCAAAGCTTTATCAAGTCTAGTTTAGGAAGAAGACTTCTAACATTTATGTGCAGAAAGCCTAGACCTGTTCTGCTTTTGAAATATTCTGGTGTGAGATTACTTTTTACGGGGTCAGGATTTGAAATTGAGTTTAGGCTCTTTTGTTTGTTTTGTTTTGAATTAGGATGAGACTGTTTATTCGGATGAGACTGTTTATTGTAGCCTATGATAATGTTCTCCTCTGATGCGAGTTCCAAGACGGAGGATGCAATTGTTCCAGGTGCAGTCTCCAGCATGGTCATGGCATGGCATGTTGTTGGTGGGAGGGCTCGACAGTAGGGGGAGCAGGAGCCAGGAACAGTGGACTGAGGGGGAGCAGTCTTGCAAATGGTTGGCGGCTGCGGCCGCAAGGGGGAGCTACTGAGCAATTGAGCGGTGGAGGTGACTAACTGGGGAGGAGAAGAAGTCGCTGCAACATGAAATGTAAACAACCGTCAGTCCTGGGTAGTAGTCCGAACGGTATAATGAATGTTTTCGGATAGCACTGAGTTCCCCAGTTTGCTCGGGTGGAGACCGTCTCTGCCATAAAAAGAGGGACGGTTCCAGAAGAGATTAAAGTTGTTAACGAAGCAGATGTTGAGAGCCCTGCAGGAAGCCAGGAGCCAGGTGTTAAGACTACGGAGTCTACTGAAGCGCTCAGCGCCGCGCGACAGCGTTGGAAGAGGGCCACTGATAAAGACGGATTTACCGCAGCTTTGCAGGTAGTTTAAAAGTCTGGTAAAATGCTTTTTCGTCACCTCAGATTGTTTCTGGGCAGTGTCGTTACACCCCACATGAATTATTATGCGGTGAACAGAGGGAGGGAGGAGTTGCAACAGATCGGGTAATTTGTGGAGAATGTCTGGGACTGTAGCCCCGGGAAGACAGCGAGTGATAGCGTTAGGGTAACGAATGTTCCTGGTGATGCTATCTCCCATTATTAAAGTGGTGGGAGCGACCTGAGGGCGAGGTTGGCGTGGTTGAGGCGGGGTTTTGGGGTTGGTGATGAGATTCTCTGGTGGATCATGGCAGGGGGTCCCTCTGGAGTGTTGGCGCACAGCCTCTATCAGGACTCTGCGCCGGGAGGAAGAGGTCGAGATTCGGGGGCGGGATTCGGTGCGGGGGCCATCAGCCGCGAGCGGGGGTAGGGCTACGGGGATACTGTGTGCAGCTGCCGGATCAGGACCAGGTAGAGGATTAGGGGCAGGGGCAGGGGCTAGACCAGGATGGGGATCAGGTACGGCAGCGGGCGGAGTGCTAGGTGGAGACACAGCTGGTTGTAAGGGGGGAAACTCTTCAACAGACAGTACATTATAGCGGGTGGAGAGGTTCAGTCTCGGGGGGGAGTTGACCTGTCGGAGATTCGTTTTGCGGCCACGGTCACGAATCACCACCTCACACCAGGAGGACACTCCATTTAGAGTCGAACAGGAGGGGCGCATGCTGGAGATGGGGTCCCAGGTGACAGTGTCCTGAGCGACTGTGGTTTGCAGGGTTGATTTATTAAATTGCTCGGACAGGACCAGGTTAGATAGCGTAGGAAGACGGGTGGAGAGGTTGGACAATATTGAGTCTTTTTTCTCCAACTCTGCAGAGAGACGTCGGACATCTTCCTTAAGATCCGCGATCTTCTTGTATGATCGATGGAGAAGGAGGTTGGCGTCACAGTGTGGCAATTCCCCCGGGAAAGAGGATGAAGCCATCACAGATCCACGTAGGGCGCAGCCGCTGGAAGAAGTTCCCACGCTGTCAGTCAGCTCAGCTGGTAGAGTGCGATTCAGGAGCGCTGAAACAGAGGGAGGGAAAGACGGCAGCCAGCAGACAGCCAGAGAGAACAGCCAAGAAGCTATGCAGCCCGAGGCAACGGAGTAGAAAATGTGCCGTGCAGGACACGTACTCGCCAGGGCTCCGTCCAGGAGCCCGCAGCAGTGAGAAAACAACAATCAGCTATCCGTAGGGAGAGGGACACCTACCGACCAGGGCCCAGACTGGGCCCGCTGATGATAGACAGCTCAGGTTAGCCTCCGGTTGCGGTGTCGACACTCTCCGGGATCGCTTGTTGCTGGGTGGAGTTCACAAGGGAGATCATCCAGGTAACAAGGGGCAGTTATGCTCATATAGCGGTGGTGGAGTCGGAAAAAGTGAGCATATAGTGAAAAACCGGTGTCGCTATTAATGGCGTTCGGTGGTGACGGTGAATCACAGTGGGTCACAGTGGGTCGCACGGAATCAATAAAAAGTGCAGCGATCAGAAAGTTTGATCGTCAAAAGCAACATCTCGGCTAAAAGTTATACTACTCACAAGATAAAATGTGGGTTTAAAATGAGTGAAGAAGGAGTAGAAATAAGTTAATAAGAAGTTTTTCTGAGAGCTGAGCTCGCGTCGTCGTGAGAGTGCGTGCTTCCGTGTTTGGGTATTTTTATCTTTCTTTCTGTGTGTGTCCATAATGTGGTAAATTACCCAATTCAGATCAGCTCAGGAGGCAAACACAGGATCCAAATAAAGTGTTTGTCCTGTTTTGATCACATTTTGTTTACTTTAAGGACCTCAAAGAGTCTGAGGATGACAGACTGATCTTGCCTCACTTTGTCCTAATTCACCTTTAGTTCCAGTTTCTCGTGGGTTATCTCCCTTTGGGTGTTTCTCAGCCAACAAACTAGTTAATGGTAAACATGGTTTAAAGAAGGGACCTTTTATTTTCTCTGCATTTGTCTGACTTTATGTCAAGCAACACTTCTTTTCTTTCTGTATCTGTAATCAAGTAGCACAACTTGGATGGTTGTTTTCATCAACCACTTTGGGGAATGAGAGGTTGAACTGAGCCACAGGATTTCTACTTTAATTGTTTAATTGTAAAGATGAAATGTTGCGAATGGAACATTTTCTATATTTCGAGATTAAAGTCAACCATTTGAGACTACATAACAGTGTGTTTGACGGCCTTTACAAAATGTCTTGTGCCTGGTGAAACTCTGTCTCTCTTCCCTGACTTACACAATAATGACCAAAGATGTTTTTGCAGAACATTATGATGTCACAGTGAGTTTCACCGTTGACCTTTTGGATATAAAATCACTTTATAGCTATTTTAGTTCAAGTGTGCCATGATAAGTGTATGAATTCATCAGTTCTACCAAAAGATGTGTTTTTTGACTTTGACTTTGAGAACTTTGACCTTTGACCTCTAGCTTCTACTCAGTTCATCCTTGAGTCCAAGTAAAGGTCCGTCCATGAGAATGGTACTGACAGATTACAAATTGAAAACACACACTGCATCTGGCGCCGATTAAAAATTGTTCACATATCAACGAGTGTCCAGATGCAAATGGAAAACGCCTCATGCAAAAATCTTCAGCACTGGCGACAAGTTTGCAAATCTGCCTAAAAGCCAAAAGTACACTGACACTTCAGCACTGCTGCATCCTTGCAAATGTACATTTGCATCGATGTTTAAAAGGTGACTGGGACCTGGATGTATTCATTCCTTGGCGTATTTTTAATGAATGAATGTTGTGTGTGTGCCAGGAGTATTTATCTGACTATTTTTATATATATTGTGTATTTGCCTTTTATTGTTGTGTGGTGCTGGGACAAACAAATTTCCCTCCTTGGGGGATCAATAAAGTTAATTAAATCAATTCAATTCAATCAACAAGACCGAGCAAACGTTAACTTTACTGAACTCTACTGCTCGGCTTGTTTTGGTTTCATGCTTCACATGTCCAAGGAAAATGAAAGTCACATGAAACGAGGAGCAGCTTGCTCAGAGGATCATATTTTTATCATCTAATTCAATAATATGGGAAAACAGAGGAGAACTCTGCAGATGGTGCTGTTTGCTGTGAACTGTCAGACAGGATTAACCTCGGCGCTGCAGGTAACACTGTAGGTAGAAGAGGTTTGGCTGGCGTCGGTCCAGGGAGTCATTCGGCACCTTGACTTTGGCCTGAGGAACTTTCTGTTCTTCCTGCTTCTTCCTCAAACTTTAAGAACTGTAATTTTGGAGAACCTGTTGTTAGCTGAATTTCCTCCTGGACGGCAGCCAAATGCCTTTGTTTGGCAAAACTGTTTCCATGGTTAATGTTCACATTATCAGGGAACAACGACCTCCTGACTAATCCTGATTGACTAATAACACTTGGGAGGGAAAACAGAAACAGCGTCTGGAATTATACCAGGTTGTGTCGGGCCGAAACTGCTGCAATTGATTCCTCGTGGAGACAATATGATGATTGTGTGCGTATGTGTGTGCGTGCATATGAGTGTGTGTGTGTGTGTATGTATCCTACCTGGCTCCAGGCCGTTGCTCTGGTACACGCTCTTGTGGTGCAGGCAGGTGGTGTTGTGTCCTCCACACAACATGCAGGCGTCCTCCTGCTGCTTTGAACCCAGGATGGAGTCACATCCCGGCTTCTGTACGACACACACACACACACAAGTGTTCAGCTCGCAGCAGTGTTAAGTGTCTCCACTGAAACTTCTTTCTTACAGTGTGTTGACACATTTTCTGAAAGGAGCCCTGGCAACCTCTAACCTTTCTGTTGTGATTGGTCTTTGCTGTACAGTCGCCTCAACCCCTCCTCTCTCTCTCTTTGCCTGTTATTTGCTTCTCTCTGTCAATTTCTCCCTCTTACAAACATTGACTCTGGAGAAAAACAGCAGCTTAGGACCTGGAGCGGGGAGGAATGGTTGTAGACTTGTCTCTGTAAACGTTAAAATGCCAGAGTAAAGAGCATCGAGGACGAGCCGGGTGGTTTATGGTGCGATGAGAGTCTTGATAGATTACAGTGGTCGCTTTCTTCTGTGGCCTTCATCTCTCGCTCCGCAGAGCAAACCAATCAAGGGGGAGGTTCCCAGGCAAGAGAGAGACAGCAGCAATCTAGGGACAACCTATAATCATCCCCCCCTAAGCCCCTTTAACAACACACAAAAAATACTCCGAGCATCTGTGTGTGCACAACAGGAAATGAATCCTCAGTGACAAGGTAGCAGAGTGCACAAGGGCCCCGATGAGGGAGCCAACACCAGAAAACACACACACACACAGGCGAGTGAGAAACATCATGTAGGGTTCATCATCTATCAGTTTGGTTGTTATTGAGAATCTGTGATTTGAATAAGACTGAAGCAGTTTGTCTTTATTTTCAAAATCACGGTGAGCAAAGGGGAAACAACATAAACCCAGCTGGATGTGCTAATACAAAGTTATTAGGTGATCAGGAGGGTAAATAAGACAACACAGACCCTGAATATAAGATAAACCGTCCTTTTCTGACTTTTTTCTAGGGAATAAATACCGTCTTTCATTCGGGTCAATATGGTATCTCACCAACAACTGGAAATGTGTGGGCTCCAGGAATCAGGAGGTTTGACGACTGCTTCTTAGTAAACAGAGAAAAAATGCAGACGATCAAAGTTCATTTGGGAGAATTTGTGGTTCTCTATGGCTTTTAACATTTTAATTTGTCCAAATCTTTTATTAATGACGAAATAATTCCCTTTCATCCTCAGTTGTTTAGTGTGAGCATATTAACATCAACTGATCTGCACCACAGGCCCACAGAGCAGCCAGCGTGGCTGCACTCCCCTCTTTCTATTTGTTATCCATGGTAACAAAGCAAAAATGAAATCCATACCTAGACTCTGGGCCGTCTGCCCGACCAATCTGACTATTTGAAGACGTCCCCTGGAGACTGGCAACACGTGATGAGCAATTTTCTGCATTTTCTCACAATCACATTGATTGGCAGAACAAACAATTATATAATTAGATAATTGCCTCGATTAAACAAACCTTCAGTTAAACATTTGGCAACTAGAAAATCAAAACTATTAACACCACAAAATTAGCCGTACAAGAACATCTACATGCGGCACACACACAAATCCCACGCACAGTACACGTGTGTTGCAGCCAAACCAGCCGTGTGTTGTAGAGTCTGATCTCAATTTGTGACCTGCCGCTCGCCACACCAGCTGCAGGCTGCATCTGCTTCCTGTTCCAGGCCCTGTGCAGCTCTGACCTCAGCCAGCCGAGTCCACGGCTCATAAATCCACTTACTAACATCACATGCCACACGTTAGCGCGCACACACATGCACACACACACATAGACATATATATAGACATATGTAAACACAGACACACATTAATTCTTTGTCAACTGTGCAAAAACAACTTAAAATGACTGTGAGTGAAAGCGTCGTGAAGCAGATGTGTCTACTTAGTGTTACGTATGAATGCCATTAGTCTGCATGTGCTGCAGGACTCAGGGGACACAAGTTCATTTCCATCTGTGTGTGGATGAGGAGAGGTGAGGAGGAGGCAGGCTGGGTGTGGGAGTGGGAGTGGGGCTCTGGTCTGTTGACTGTGTGCCGGGCAGAGCCGTAATGCTAACCGAAGGCTGCAGTCCACACTGATGAGTGCACTGTGGCCCTTACACGCAGCATGGAGTTCACTTCTCCAGAGCGCTGCAGTCAGAGTGGTCAACATCACTTATACCACAACAGAGCGGGAGTGAGGAGAGAGAGTGTCTCTCACTCTCTCTCCTCTCAGCTGAGTCCAGGCTCCTTTTGAATGGAGGAGCTATGGCTACACAAGTCCATGTTCAAATCTTAATCACATTTCAAAACATAGGAGACATGAGGTAAGTTTTAATCAAGTGTTAACATTTTAACCCTTCAAACACACTCCTGCCATTTCTAACTATTATAATAATTAAAATCAGTTGAAACTGTCCTCCTGTCTGTAATCTCCATGCTCAAATCGACCGGTGTGTAGGAGCCTAACAACGCCTAACAACATCACAACAGTGATGAGGTTGGACATGAAGCTGCTCAGTTAGACAGTTGTTATCAGTGAAAAAATAACAACTGAGTTTGGTGTAAAACATTCCATCACTAACTAAGACTTCTGTTAGCATTTTACAGCTTCATTAATATGTTTTTATCAGCCAAGAATCCAAAGACTGAGAATGAAGATGGTGTCACTGCCAGTGGCAAACCACTGGGAATTCATTCTGAAGCTCTGTGAAGCTTTTCAGCCTCTCTTGGCTCATTGTTTCTGTTCATGGAAACCTTCACTGTGTGGTTTTGGTTTTATCAGCCCTGTCTCCAGCAGCAGGTGTACTGTCTCCACTGTTCACCTGCCCACTGTGCCCAGCACCAAACCAAGGACAGACAAAAGAGTAGAAGAACCTGAGATGTTGGTGGAGACCAGTGACAGCAAAGATGATTCAGTAGTTAGACAAATCACATATCTGCAACTGCACAGAGAGGCATCTGTTTGCTGACCAACTGTTCATAACAACAAGATACTCTTTGGAGGTGTGTGGAGCTCTTCTGTCTTCTACAGGCTAAGGTTATCGGAATAAACACAGAAGAACCAAATAAAAACAATAGATAAAGAAAACTGTTACACAAACACACACACATCTTGTTTCACTCACCAGGCAGCGTCCATTGACACAAATGGCTCCAGGCTCCTTGTCGCAGGCTGTCCCGTCCAGCACACGGCCAAAGTTGTAGTAGAAGTTGTGGCCCACGGCGAGGCAGCTCAGTTCACAGGGGTTAGAGCCTGGCGGGGAAGATGTTCAATCAGCGGCTCATTAGTTTAGAGAGGGGAAAATAGGCAAAGGCAAAGGGGACAAGGAGGGAGGTGACTGACCGACGGACGCAGGCAGGGGGTGAACAGTGGAGAAAGCGGAGAGGGAGAGGAGGCAGAGAGCTGGCAGGTGTCATGGGGAAAACTCATAACACAGGTGGGATTAAACACCCAGCAGGCCTCATAATAGACATGGGAGTCATGGCAGCATGGGAAATTTACCACATGACTGCCACCAACACAGTAACTGAGGGGCAGGCAGAGGAAAACACTTACTTTTTTCTACCAGAGTAGCCATTTTAAGGTTGGAGGGAAAAAAAGTTATTAAACATTTGTTTGTTATGATGAAAAAATTTCATTTCAGTTTACATAGTAGTAATTACTTACTACTAATACTACTAATTAGGGTATATGTCCATGTGTGGTGTGATTATAAAGCAGGTCTAGGTTTTCTATTGATATTTTGAAAGTATCAAAATCTCAGTCCACAGAGAAATGCACACAGTCTGTATTCAGATATTCAGATATTAAGGCCTAATAACAGCTGTCAGGACTTCTGTGACTTTGTGATGTCACAACAAAGCAGTCACCAGGCCCCGCCCACTTGGACCCACCACACAACACTTACAGGATTTGATTTCTCTGAGTGTTTTACCTTAAATCAGCTCTGTTTTTGTTGAATCACACAGAAAACAGTGAGCCAATCAGAAGAGAGGCTCAGAGCTTCCTCTCTTCTGACTGCCTGACACCAGCCTGTTGTAACTTAAGCTTCAGAGAGACAACTGAGAGAGGAGATATAAAACTACACTGAGACTTGACTTGGGAGAAGAGGAAAAAATGGAGCTTTAATACAAATTTTAATCTGTTTCAGTATCTCAGGAAGTGAGGGGATTGTAGAGATTTGTCAACTGCTATCGATGTTGTTATACTGTCTCTACAGAGGAATGTACAGTAATATAATATCTGGTTGTATTCAGTCAATTCTGAAAATTAATGAGCAGGTCTGATTCATTAGAATTCATATTTAGTATTGATGTCATCAAATACATTGAGTTTTGTGTTAAAAACCTCTCCCATCTATGTGTGGAGACCTTGTATCAGCAGAATGGGCTTTGTCTCACTGACCTCCGTGAAAGGTGGTCCACCTGAAGGAGTTTCCAGCCACCAACGGCCTGTCATTGAAGGCAGCACACTGCATGTCTCTGAAATCCTCAGCGCCGGGAGAACACTCCTGCACACAAACACACACACAATCATCATCACTGGAGGTTACATCATTAAACAACATTTAACCCATCAACTTCATACTTAACCCCCCCCCGTCTTTCTTCCCACAGTTCTTAACTAAGTCTTAATGCTAGTTTTATCCCTGAAATCAAGTCTTTGTTGCCAGATGTGTCACAGCGTGAGGAGATTTTTTGTGACACACAACCTCACGTTGGTATCATGAAGTGCTGCAGAGACGGATGTGTCGGCACTCTGCCGGGACAAACCGCCACATGCACACACATCCAAGCATGCTTCAACATGCTGCATCACCTTCTGTGTGTTTTTCCTTTAATCAATATGGGCAACACTTACTGGCTGTCCAAACACACCCACCCACACACACACACCACAGTGTGTCTGACACACAACCGCTGACCTCACAGCAAGTCTCCAACACAATAGTCGCCCTGCTACCTGACTGCAGCGCCACTATGAAATAAATTGTCAGTAAAATTCCACATCACACCCTGGAAATCCTCGGTGCTGCACCTGAGCCGAACACACCCGGGTGACCAACTGCTGGAGCAAACACCAGCCATTGTTCTAAGATGTTTTTGCGTTCATACAGTGTGAAAAGCTTTGTGCTGAACTGACCTTGGTGTTGCAGATCTTGTATTGTCTGGGGTCTCCTGCACATGGTCCACCCACTGGGTTCCTGAGACACAGAACAAAGACATTTATGGGACACACAGTTTAGTGACTGTGCAGGCTGCCGTGATGTCTAGTTAATATACGTTTATTTCACTAGCATGTAGGCTACTGTAAACTGAGTTGTGTTGCACGTCTGGATGTGGCTTGTTTACCTGGTGATGCAGGTGCGCGTCCGCACCGAGGCTCCGCCCCCACAGCTGCGAGAGCAGACAGACCAGCCGCTCCATGTCCCCCACTCGTTTCTGAAGTGCAGCTGCCTTCGGGCCCGTGCCGGACGGCCCAGAGAGGCCTCAGCGGAAGGACCCCATGCAGAAACCCAGGAGGTCTGAGGAGACCAGAGAAAGACACCATTACTTTAATGCCAACATGTCATCAACTACAAACACAACTACTTACACAGGAAACAGAAAAGTGAGGAACCAGTGTGTGTTGGAGGAGAACCAGGTATTTCTGAGTTTGAGGCTGAGGCACCTGTTGATCAAGTAGACACTTCACTGAGTGATACAGTACCCCAAACAAAGATCTTTTATTTTGTTTTGTCATTAAACTTTTTATTTGAAGAAAAAACTGCTCATACATGACATGTTGCTCTAAATTTTTGCATACATATCATCAAGTCTTATCATCAAAGCACATAAAGAAGAAAACTAGATTAAAAAGAAAAGAAAAGAAAAGCTCCTGATGTGTTCACAGTTTAAAGGATACTGTACGATAGTCAAACAGTTGAAAAATGTAGTTCCACAGCTGAGTGAATGTTTGACAGTGAGATAAAGAGGTGAAAACATTCAAAATGAAACATTCACCTAAAATATTATCTTATACTGTATATTCTGCAAACATATTTGAAAGTGGCTAAACCAAGTTTTTTTTTTTGCTGTTGTTGTTATTTTTCAGTGACACTGTACCCCTGCAGCACATTGCTCAGCTTAGTCTGCCTGTGTCTCGACACTGTGATCTCAATCTACTGCAGGTTAAACATGGACAAGCAAGTCACACAACCCCTCAACAGCCACACATCAAACAATCCAAACTATCACTTCAACAGACACTGCACTAAAAAATACAAAAAGAAAGAACTGACCACAAGCAGTGTCAGTAGTGTAAAAAAATAATATGGAGTGAGGAAACTGGAAGACAAACTTCAGACTGGACAATGTGGTTCAGTGGCTGTTTGGAAATCTGGTCATTTTCAACATCAAATTCTAACACAAAACACAACCAAAATCTGTTTGTGTTATTTTGATTAACTGCCTCTGAAGTGTGGTCATTGTCGGTTGAGAGAGAAAACACCAACAACGCTGTCACTCTGCAGCATCACTCTGCAGCATCACTCTGCAGCGCTGTCCTGCAATTTCAAAAGCTGTCAGGTGGCAACTGGCAACTGTCAGCAGCTTACAATCCCTGTGAGTGCGTGTGTGTGTGAGCGTATATGTGTGTGTGTGTGTGTGAGGAGGACAGAGAGACAGTGTTGGCAGAATGATGAGATATCATTTGCAAGGGTTTGTTGGGGAAGTTATGTGCATGACGCCGAACAAAACCCACATTATTTATAGCCACAAATCCGACAGGCAGATAAATCTATTCAAAGACGAGATGGTACATTTAAAAAAAAAAAAAAAAAAAACCTTGTGAGCCTGGTGGATCAGGATCATCAGAGCCAAATAATAAAAGTGATTAGAGAAATCTCAATGGCGCTCCTCAAACACATTCCAGAGTTTGTGCCCTGGAGGAGGACTGAAACTGGCAGCGCTCCCACCACTCTCTCATACAGGAGCTGCCTCACACCTTAACTCTTTACACTCAACGGGCCAGCTGACTTCCTACCAGGAGGAGCTGAAGCCAGAGCCGTCGTGCCGAGCGTCCGCTATGCAGGATGGGAATTAAATCTCCACTCTGGCCCGATGAGAATAAAAATAAAACACAATTTCTCCTCCTTTGTTAACTCTTCTCCCATTGATTTGCAGAATTATGCAGAAGGATTATCCACGATGTAATCAGATCGTGTACTGTACAGCAGGAGAGGAGACTCAGGCTGAAACCAATGATTTTTTCTATTTTTGACAAACTCTCAATTATTAACTGGTGAGGTTTTTCTTTAGCGTGCAAAACGACAACAATAAAGGTTTCTAATAATTTTCAAAAGCTTCAAGCTGATGATGACAGAGATGATTTTAAAGCTGTTATGGCAGAGAAGAAGAGCAAATATTTTAATTTGAAAACACAGGGGTGAAACATTTTGTCTGAGCACTGAATCAACCGTTGAAATAAATCCAATCAATCAATCCTGAGAGAGTAAAAACGGCAAACGGCACAGAGCTGTTTTTTATATCTTCTCATGGATCAACACTTCAAAATAAAACCTAGGAGAACAGGACAATAAGGAGCTTTAATTAAGCATGACGACAACAACAACTATAGTATGGTGAACCATTTTCGTACCTTTAATTTCTAACCTGCTGATTCAATTCCAACTCCCCAAACCTGGAAACAAATAAACTTTCTTTTGTAGTTATTATTGTTAACACCACTCTGACGTTCACCTTGTATTTTCAGGTGGAATGAAAAGAGAGACTGACAGAGGCTTTCTCACTTTGAGACTCGGAATAGAACTGGTCAGACATTTGCGTGCACGCACACGCACACGCACACGCACACGCACACGCACACGCACACGCACACACACACACACACACACACACACACACACACACACACACACACACACACACACACACACACACACACACACACACACGCACACACACACACTCAGCTGAGAGCAACCTGTGCTACGACTCTCCATCATTTTCCGTGGCAGGGTCACCTGAGGTCGCCCTCATTAGTGTTACCGCCGGTCAAATTAGCGTTGATAACAGTTGGAGATGGGGTGGGCTGGCATTCTAAATTAATGAAAGTGACCTTCGACCTTTACAGTTCCCCCCACCCAACCCACCCCAACCCACCCCTCACTCCCTACTTCGCATGAGCAAAGAGAGAAAAAAAAAAGTTTGAAAAGCAAAGTGCATATAGTGAGAGAGAGAGAGTCCCAGGTGAAGGTAAGAAGTAGGACAGACTACTGTAGATGAACTATGGTTGAGTTTCCCATCATGCCTTGTGTCTGTCAGCGGACCAGCTCTCCCAGTCTGCACACACAGTCTGGAGCTGACAGACACGACTGGAGCCGCTCGACAGTGAAGACAGAGACCACGTTCACATGAACTGTCTCAATGACTCTCATTATCTCATCCAACATGTTCTTTACATGATTTTAAATTTTCTTATCTAAGTTTGTTGTGAGTCCATTTTGATCCTTTGCTGTTAGTTACCATCCTAACTCAGGATATCAACCATGAAAGACAATATAATATACAAATATTATATTCAATTATATAATATAAATATAATATAGTGTGGATTTAGCAAAAGTTATTATTTAAATCAGTAAATATTTAACCAAAGCATAAGTAAACAAGTTTATAAACCTGAACAGTTTTGAATTTTATGCTGATGATCTTACAAATATTTTCTATTATTAAAGAAACACGTTTATTCAGCTTTGATGGGATTGAGTTCAAGCAGTAATACTGTAGCACTAAGTAAAGTACACATTAGTTAATGCTTAATATTTAAACCTTATTTAAACATACTTGAGTCAGTGAAGTGTAAGTAAACAATAATATACTTATTATTTAGTTGCACTATTTACTATTCAACTATTTACATAGTTTCTTAATCATTTACTGACACTTTATAAATGATCTTATGAACCTTCTCCTATATAAGTGGTTATTAATTTATAGATATGAAGTGTTACAAGTTAAGAATAAACACACAATTCGTTAAATAGACTCCAGCTCTTGGTCCACTGTGTCTGTTGTTTGTCCTGTTCTTTCTGTGCAGTGACCACATGTTGTCAGCAGAGTTGTTGCCAGTGCAGCTGCGTTGATGACTGAATGCAGAAAATCTTTCAGCAATCTGCTTCAGCTGAAGCAGCTTCAGACTGACATGATCTGATTTTACCCAGTCATTATATTCATTTGAATGACATTTCTGACTTATTGTTTTTGCTAACAACAGAGGAAAAAAAGCAGATCTTGAGTGTGTTGACCCGCCACTACATTCCTGTGCTTGATGTGACGGAGCGGGCTGGGGGGGCTACAGCCTATCTCTGTCTATGTCTGGTTATTCCAGCCAGGCCTGGGGCGAGGTCTGTCTGCCTGACAACAGGACAAACAGTGATGAAAGATGGACGCTGCGGTCGGAGTCGAGAACGCAGAGTAGCAGCAATCAGAGCATGGAGAAGCCGAGAGGATGCCACCGCTTCCACAAACACGCTGCCGCTGCAAAAACAATCCAATCAGCTCGCTCCCAGACCTCAGCAATCAGCAGAGCCTCTCACATCTGACGCCGGTCAAAGGGCTGTGATTGGTTTATTATCTAAATTAGCACTATTTTTCTCTGTGGAACTTGAGAGCTGTGTTTTCTTCACACAAATTATCCTAATCACAACATTTAACTCTGTCAAATATAAGAAGAAGAGGAAGAAGAGGAGGAGGAGGCAGGAAAAAGTGGGGGAGGTTGTGGGAAAAGGCCCCGGGCCCCGGCAGGTTAGGGCCAGGCCTACAAGGCCCAGTGTGTAAATGTAGCATGGTGCCACTTGTTGAAACACTGTCATCCAGCCATTAGCTTTGTGTATTTGCACAACACAACACAAAGGCCTAAATCCTGGCTGCTGAACGACAGTGAGCTGTTGTGGACAGGTTAAAGAAAACATTGATATACGTTCACTCAAAGCTCTGTCGGGAGATAACTAAGATATTTAGTGAGGATTATATTTTAATTAGATATTATCAAACTTCATATTAACAATGAATCAAATGACAATGAGCAACATGACAGAGACTGTCTTCACTGTGATGTACGGTGGCCCTGATAGCTCAACACAACAGCTTAGGTGTAATTCTAACTGCATAAATCAATTAATAATAGTAATAATAATAATAATAATAATAATAATAATAATAATAATAATAATAATAATAATAATAATAATAATAATAATCAAGGCTTTGATTGTTATTATTATCATAATAAATAATAATCATAATAATAATTGCCTAATAATTATCTATTACAGTCACAACAATTAACAAACTGTGCTGCTCTTAGATTTCTCTCTGTAATAAAGTTGAAGGTCTTGACCTCAGCTGTAAAGTGCATTGACATAATGTGAACTGAATTGAATTGAACTGAATTGAGTTGAACTGAACTAATTTAAATATCATTTTGATTGATTTGGTGGGAGCTAGTGGTGATCGGCTAATTACAAGGTTCCCCCAGTATAAAAGAGCTGTGGGCGGGGGGACGGGGGGGTCAGTATAGCAGCAGAGGCGTTAGTGCTCTGACTCGTGTTGACGTGAGCTGGTTGGACTTACGCTCTGCGGGGAGGACAGGCCGACGGGAGCGAGCAGCAGCAGGACAAAGGTCAGGGCCTGGCACAGAGTCAGCTTCCTGGAGACATGGAGAGAAACAAACCGCCGTCAGTTGCACGGTGACATCACCCTCGTGGTTTTCCACATTATACACACACACACACACACACACGTACAAACACAGAAAGGTGACGATGTGGAAGCTGCCGCAGCATTTTCAGAGGACAGGAGAGGAAACTGAAGGACAAGAGGCGACTGACACTTCAAACAGCCAAGGTCTTTAGGTCATTGATAATATCCACAAATAAGCTGCTGTGCTACTACGAACCCCTGTGGGCAGGAGCCAAGGTCAGGAATGCCCCCCCATCCAGCAAGTATCATTCATCCCACCCCCAGCCCCCCACCCCCACCCCAACAGTGTCTTATTAACTCCCACATACATCCAATGTCCAACCGATGACCCCAGTTACATAAAATGACAAACACATACAGTACGACAATAAAATGATGTGATTGTGAACAGTCGAAGCTCTGCCACAAATCCTGTTTTATCTGCATTTTTACTACTTTCAGTTGAGTTGAAAAGACTTGGGTGTCTTTAAGACTCAGTTATTTATTTGTCGCTTACATGATTCATGTGTGCACATGTGGAGTGACTCCTCACCCCCAAACTCTACCGTCTCTTATTCACTTCAGTCTTTCTCTGGAGCTTTCAGCTACATCACAGAGTCTTCATCTGCAGACTGACTTTGTTGCCTCCTAGTGTAAGTGAAGCATCAAGCAAGTTCAAGGTTGCATACGTTTTTACAACAGTCACACTAGAAGCCTATTTCTAAGGTAAAAAGTCAGTGACTGAAACTTATATCGGGATTGTTGAATATAAGAAAAGGAGAAACATTTACGCTGAACCATGAAAGTTTGAATCTCTACAACTATTTTATAGTTGCATATGAAATAGAAACTTCAGCCTGATCCTGGGAAACTTAGTGATCTCCATTCACTTTGATGCTGTCAAGACCTATGTCCCATCACAGTTGTTGGCGGTGTTCAGCAATGACTGACATGGATTCAATCACTTTGCCTCATACGATGTCTGCCAGGATAATAAATATCACAGGAAAAGTGTGGGATACAGGAAACATTTTAAATTTGAACCATTTCATATGAATCCGGGTAATGATAATGAGCCTCCTGGAGCAGATTCTGGCTCTAACGGCTGAATAAAGCTCGAGTGTGATCCACCATCTCACTTGACAACACTGGCTTTATTTAGAGACCAAACAGCAGCATGTTTTTGCACATCGACACTGTGTCAGAAACAGGTCTGAGCTCTAGTATCAACACAGTGAGCCACTTGTGAGCTGCTACCAGATAAGACCTCTACTGAGCCTGGTGTTGAGTGCCTGTTGTGTTTGTTTTACTAGCTGCCTCATCTCCGTCTTTACCCCCGGGGCGAACGCGACCAGGCAACTGTGAGCCGCAGCTTCACCGTCTGTCTCTGCATCTGACTCATCAAAGGACAAGTGCTTTTCCTGAGAAGAGCCGGTGGTTCTTGGAAAAGCCCCTTCATGTTACTGTTTCCTGGCAGGGCACTGTTTCGCTGACAGTCACAGTGAGTGTGTCAGACGTTTAAGGCTCGGCTCTGTGATGTGGACGTGTAAATTTCATTATCACACTCTGAGGAAAAGATATTTGGGGAAGTACTTAATCATCTCTGTTTCCTCCGCCCTGCCCTCTTCTCTCATGTCTCACTTTGTCCCACCATCAGACATCTCTCTCTCTCTCTCTCTGAGTATGTTGGGCTTCTCTTATCGCTCCCTGAGCCATAAACTCGGAGCTGGTCCAGAGCTTTTGGGACTGACTTTTGGCTCGGTCCCAGGTCAGTAGCTGCCCCATCCAATTAAACGATACACATCTCCCTCACACTCGGTTGAGCAGCCCTTCCCTTCAGAGAGCCTGGCTCCCGTCCTGGCCTTACATGGGGAAAGTCAGATCAGAGGAACCAGGAAGGTCACACTGACCCACAGATGGAACAACAACTTTCATCCTTATTCTGACTGAAGGACCATTGTGTGTGTGCTCTAACATCTCACAACTGGGATCCTTTTTGTTCGTCATTCTTAAACTGAGACTATTTTCCCCTACAGTGAATCAACTACTGACTTTTGGTAGAAAACACAACAGTCAGAGTTTTAACCAAAACTGGGATGAGCGATCACACTGCTCCAGTTTTAGCCTCTCTGCACTGGCTTCCTGTAGCATTTGGGATTGATTTTAAATGTCTTTCACTTCTCTTAGCTATCACCTTTTATCTGTCTGTGTTCCAGCTCGCTCTCTCAGCTCCTCTGGTGCTGTCCTGCTTAGTGTACCAAGAATGAACAGAAGGGTTAAGGGTGAAGAGTTGGGTGAAGCAGCATCCTGTTCTCATGCACCAGTGGCTTGGAACAGATCTATACAACTAAGAGAAGTTTCCTCTTTAGATAGTTTTACAAAGCAGCTCAAGACCTACTTTTATGCTCTGGTTTTTATTTATTTATTCTTCCTTCTATTTATTTTCCTATTTGGTCTTATCATTATCTTACTATAACTCATTAATACTGCTTGATTTATTTGTTACTTCCCTTTTTGCTCTTATATGGAAAGCACTTTGAGTTGCATTTCAAGTATCAAAGGCACTTTATTGTTTTTATTATTAGCAGAATCTTTAAAATGTGTCCTGGTCAGAGAGCATCATTAATCTTAACAATATGTTTAATTTCATAACAGTGTGCACTCAGTGACCTCATCATGTTGGTGTAACTTTAACAGAACTACATCCAGACCCGATGTTGAGTGTGACGGACCAACCTGCTCCTATAAATGATGTTTATATGTCACTAAATTATGGAGTTCTTTGGTTCAGGCCGGTTAAATGATAATAAACACATGTCTGGAGTGGCTGTGAACTTTTCCCGTATTAAACCAGACCAGGACCAGGATGTTTCTCTGACCTTCACCACTGAGCTGTGAGAGTCTGAACACAATCATAACACATAGCAAATGTGTGCTCTACTGCACGACAAAGTATTTATATTGAAATAGGTTTTGACTTGCTGAATTAATTACTTAACATGTTAAAAGAAAAGTTCCAATGACATTTCCTTCTAAATGTATTTGCTCTTTTATACATTTCTATAATAGTGGTTCTCAAAGTGTCCAGGGCCCCCAGGGAAGTTTCAGGTGGTTCCTGGGGGGCCGCCGTAAAAAGGGTAAATGTGTGACTATTTTCATCATGGAGTTGAAACACTTTTTGTAAGATCTCATCTGATGTGGGTCTTTTGACAGAGCTGGCTGGATTATACAACATTAACAAGTTTCAGGAGTGTTTCATTTTGTCATTACTGTAATGAACAGAAACCAACAGTCGTCTGGAGTCGCAGACGAAGTGCAATAAATAGTGATTTGTGATGTATAATCGGTAAAAACTTATTTTGGGGAGAACATAAAATTTGACATTTTTACTTACAGACTATGTTTTGTATTACAAATTTGGGGAAAAGCAAGGGTTTTTTATATGCACATCACACAGGGTTTTCGACCGAATGGCCTTCTTTACTGTAGGTGCTATTGGTAGCATGCAAAACCGCTGATGCGCTTTCCTGTCGAGGGCAGTTTTTCGGCAAGCAATCTCTGCATTTGACTCTAAAACAACTCTGTCTCGTAACGTTCTGTTATTATCTCATAGCGTGGTGAATGTGCAGGTCACAACAAGTTGTTGGATTGTGTATTTGATGAGTCTGATGAGAGAAACCAAGAAATCCCATTAGCCTCCATAGCGTAGCTCTGAACAGCTAGCGGCTCTGCTCCGCCGTTCTAAAAATAGCTTGCACCGACAATTAAAGGTTAGAAACCTACTGCTATGACTATAGGGATTATGGCAATGGGCTAATTTGCCAAAATGTTGAACTATCCCTTTAAGATAAATGGTACATGTGAAACAGTCCAGGCAGATGAAGTCATTTCTCTCAGTTTCACTTGATGTCTGGCTTCAGATTTTGAACATGAAAAGACAGCAGCTCCGGTCACTGACTGCTCGGCCCCCTCACCACAGGGGCCCTCCCAGAGGTGAGCAGGGGTCAGGCCGCCTCCTCCTGCACTCATTAAGACTATAGCAGCACATTAGTGAATAGCTGCAGGGCAGGGAGAGGGAAATGGTTTTAATCAATAAGAGACTAGTTGTTTATTTTGACTGACATTAGTCGCTCTCAGCCACACCCAACACAAACAACACTGAACCGCTCTAATTATTAAACAAACACCGCTCACAATCAGACTAGAACCATATCCTCGGTGGGGAATGTGTGTGTCAAAATTACATAAGTTTAGTGCTAATGAACCACTGAATTAAACTTTGCTACAGAGAAACACCAATCATTTTATTGATGCAGGTTCGTAAATAAATTATGTAATGAAAAGTTACAGTGAAACAGAGCAGTTAAGGTTAATGGCAACAGTTAATTGAGATATCAATAAAATCCCCATGTACAAATCTCAGGGGCTGCATAGTTGTTTAGATAAAGATCAACATTTTGACATTAAGTTGAAATGTAAAAAACAAAACAAAAAAATGTTCTCACTAATATGAGATGAATTGCTGTATCTGTCAAATCAGTCTCTATATATTTTTGTGTACATCATTCAGCCCTAAATCTAAACTGACACTAACACTTAACGCCATACAAAACCTACAGCTCCAATTACAACAGTTACTAAAAACACGTGGCTGTTCAGTCACAGACTCATTCTGATTCCAGATTCCCTGATTGATTCCTGAGATTTCTTATTTAAATCAATCATCAGCCATAATGAGAATAATCATTAGTTTCCTGGATGTCATATTTACCCATCAACCTGTTTGTCCGACTGTCAGCTCCATGATGTTGTTTGTTCCGTTAGAGGATTGTCAACTTGAACCTCGACCTCAAACCTCTTTGGTCTTTGATTAATCAATTAATGGATCAGTTGATGAACAGAATATTAACTGGCAAAACGTTTTACATTTGTGAAGGATGTCACTTGTGATGAACATTTTTCTTTATTTACTTATTAATTTACTTTACTTATGTTATTGATCAAATGTTTAATTGATTCATGGGATTTTTTTTTAACAATGCAGCTGTTCTATCAATCCTATCATTACAGTTTTGTAATGTAACAGAATAAATGTGATTTGACGATGATCCTGAAGAATTTTCTTTTATTTATAATAAGAAATGTAGTGTAATAATTCTATTTAGCAGCTGTGTCAGTAACACACCCTGATACCTGGGTCAGTCAGACAGGTGACATAACCTTTAAACTGAGCTGACGAGCGTGAGGTGAAACACGCTGCACTCTCCCCACCCTCATTTATAATTGCTGTGTGACGTGACTGAACTCACACACCTTTCCTTAAACACACCCTGACAGGTAGCGCTCACGTTCCCACCCTGCACAAATAAACAACAGCCCCACGCTGTTATCACGCAGCCACGCTGAAGCCGTCGCAGGCGAGGCTGCTCAGAGTGCACGGCAGGTGAGAATGTGTCCTCTGACCCGCGGGATGGCACCGGTGGAGACACCTGATGACGCTCTCAGCTCCGCCGGTCCTTCGTGTGGGATCCTGGTCTAAGTGTTTCTGTATGGTGACCTGCAGGCCGTCTTTTTTTTTTTTTTTTTTTTTTTTTTACAATGGTCTGCACACCCACAGAGTTTGGAAAAGCAATACGTCTTCCAACCGGGGGCCAGTCTTGACCTTTGACCCGCCAAGAGATTTAGCGGTGACCCACCCAGAATTTGGGAGAAGCTGGTGAAGGGTGTGATGGTTATATGGAGCGCACTGCTGAATGAATTGACACAACCCTCAACAGATGTTCAGTTTGGGGGTGTGAGGTCAGCTCTGACCCCTGGATCTGTGTTGACTATGAATGAGGCTGCAACAATCGGGCGCTCAGTGGCCTCGGCTTTAACAAAACCAGCCTCTCCGAGCGCAAGTGGAAGGTCTTTGTGTGTCAGCAGCTGCTTCACTTGAAGATGTCGTAAAAAAATGTAGAGAAAAGAAATTAAATACAATTGTAAGTATGGACAAAAAAAAACAGAGAGGCTTGAGGTGAATCACTACATGAAAGACAAATGTCAGTATCATGTTGTTGGTTTTTGCTGTTGCCATAAAGTCTAGACTCAGCCTCAGGTCCCTTCCTTTCCCCTCGCTTCGCTTCACTTCACTTGCTCCTTCCACGACAGGGAGAACAAACTCGGTACACCGTCATACCTCAGGGATTATGAGATTATCTTTTCACAGCCACTCTGACTGAAGCAGAGCCTCTCGGGTCATCTACAGTCATGGTCTCACAACATGAGAAACATGAAGATATGCATGCAAGTGACAAAAGATAACAAACACCATCTATGAGTAAAACGTCTTTAAACATTAAAAAGCAGAGACAAGTGCAGGTGATTGCCTCTTCGCCCAGGCACGTGGCTTCAACTACTTCCACCCATACACAGTACAAACTAAATAAAAACTGTTTTGTTGTGCCCGCAGGAGTGGGAGTCAAGCTTCTGTCTCCATCAGGTTCATAATAACAGGTAAAAACACTAATGGCCCAATGGCAGAAATCCCAGATCTGGATAACTACTAAAAACCAAATCAATCCTTCTTTGGCACAGAGCCGATGCGTCCATCAAATTTCATGGAAATTCTTTCAGAGGGTTTTAAAATATCACGATGACAGACAGCGGAAGACACGAATGGATAAAAACACAACAGTAATCCTCCATGGAAATAAAGATCTTAAAGAGACAAACACAGAGCTGTAAAGTCTTATCTGAGTGGACCTTGAAACTAGAACCGTGTCCATCATCGAGACCGGCGTCTCGCTCCACTGTTCTCTTTCAGAGGGAGGACGGGGGTCAGCGTGTACGAGCGAATCCACACACAGTTCACACTGACCTGAAAACAGTGAGAGGGTGACTGAGAGGGAGGTTGCAGCCGGATCCAAACCTTCACAACATTAAAAAGCCTCCAAACAACTGAGAGACGAGTGTGGTTTTCTCCATGTCTGACCTCCTGTTTTGTGTTGTCTATTGTTGGAGATTATGTGGTTTTGTTAATTTATAAATCTTATTAATAAATTGAACTGATGACTAACTGAGTGGAATCTTTAGGGGGCTCAGATAGTGGAGACCCCTCTGAGTACAATTCAGGGTCATGGTCTGGGTCTTCTGAACTGGACCATGACAACAATCACATCATGATACAAGAGCAGTGATGAGATTTACTATATAAGCTGCAGAGGCTTTTGCCGTAGCTGCTCTTGGAACAGTTCAACCCTTTCAGTAAAGTGTGTCGACCGTCTGTGGCCATTTTTATGACTAACCTTAAACTCACATGTTTTCATTGGATTTGACACGTCCTTGAGGTTTTTATGTTTCACTTTTATACCTTGTTTTATTTTATAAACTGTTCAATGTCTGTCTCTGACCAAAGGGCCGTTACAGCATCACATGTTTTATTAACTTGATTTGATTTATGAACAGTGATACAGTATAACGATTGAGAAACAACTTTTGGCATTGTACATTCAACCAGTCAAGGCTAGTCAATGGAGACAGTGATGTTGTTAGGAAACCTGTGATCAAATTTACTGACTGTGGGTAGATTTTACTGCGCAAAATACAGCACAGTCCAGAGACACAGTGTCTCCGATATTTTAATAATATTATAATATAATAATAATATGATGCCATATATAATGAAATCTGCACCGGACTTTGACATAAAAGAAACCTAAAAGGGATATCTCCAAATTCTTGGTGTGCAGTGTTTGAATACAAATGTTTGTTGCTGGTGCAGAAAGTAACCAGCCAAGAGAGCTGCAATTATGTTGATAAATTATATTTGTTATTATAAATTTGGGATTATAAATCGTGGGTTTTTTTTTTTTAGCTTTTTTTTTTTCTTTGGACTCGCAATTTGGTCACTTTGATGTTTGGTTGAACACAAAAGATTAACAGCTGTGTAAGAAAATATGAAAAGACTCAGGGGAGGGGACATGAAAAGAAGTCACTGCGACTGATCTCTGGCCTCCCTGATCATTATCAGCACAACCCTTGTTAAACACCGTTTTCTCAGGAATGTCATCATAAAATCCATTCTTTAGAATATGAGTTGCATTCATTCATCCATGGTCATCTGTGGATTTGAGGTTTGGGAGTAATGGAGAATGGGCAGCACAAATCAGGAGGAGAAAAAGGTTTGACTGGCCCTTGATCACAAATCCTTAGAACCATTTTCATGTTAAACATCCCAGACTCAGCAAATTAAACCAGATCTCCTACAGACTCTGGGTCAGTTGTTGGTCAATATAGCAGCTGTGTTGCAGCATTTTATCACCAGCATTGTCTTGTAGCCTGTGACTTTGCTTCCTCTAGGCAGCGTCTCACGCTTCAGGGCATCACAGTGTTCAGAACGGCATCACCAAACGGACAGAAAGTTTCTTTCCTGGTGGATGAATAATTTCCCCACCACTACAGATCTAAATCCTAACCCTAGCTGTGGATCAGAGACTGTGTTTGTTTCCATCTGGGGAAGGTTATAGTTTGCGCCTGTGATGGTACATCTGTAAAAAATGAATCTTTCACTACTAATATGTACCTCAGCGCCGAATGACTGCGTGAAATAAAGGCAATTTTCAAATTAAGAAATAGCGCAAGTCCTTGGCTCTTTTGGGGTTTAGCCAGTGCTGGAGGAAACAAACACTTCACAAAGACTCATTTAAAATACCGATGTCATGGCTTCTCCAGTGTTAAAAGTCCACATCCACAGGGAAGAGGAGGATTGAAATTCCTCCCCGCTGGAGAAAGTGACATCACTGCGTGCAACACCAAATTAGAGTCCTCGTTTTGAAGCTATATGCTCAGTGTTCCATGGTAAGTAGATTAAAGCGTTCAAGGGGCCGGCGGCTCCTTCCCAAACAAATATTGCTCCAAAGAGATATCAGAGGGACGGCAAATGTGCCCCAAGCCAAACCCTGGTCCTTCTGCAGACCAGGTTTTGACAACTTCAAATGCAGCCCATGAAACTAATGATCACACTCGAACATCTTGAATGCAGAAAGTGGAAATGTCCCCAAATGGAAATGAGAGAAGAGGTTAGTTTGATTTTATGATATTAATAAACAGCTTTAAGAAAATTGTATGCAGAGTTGCAGAGATTGAGTCGCTCTGCAGCCTCCTGTGTTTGTGCTCTGTGTTTTGCAGGGCTGGGATTAGATAAAATATGAGCAGGGTATTTATAGCCAGTTTGACATTTAAGAGATAAAGGTGGTGTAGAAGGATGGGTGGAATGTAGGAGCCAGTGGTTGCAGTATGGCAGATATGGCAGGAGGATTACCTCACCCCACTGGCAGGAAGTGTCCTGCCACAGAGTGGATATGACTCCTGCCCCCAGAGAAAACGCACACGCTCCACAGGCGGCTGAGGGATTAACTGAGCTGCTTCAAATCAAGTTTCACTGATGGAAAAGTCAAATCAGAGCTCCGACACCGGGCTCACTGCAAACCTGCACCCACAGCACCGAGGTTCAAGTGTGTGTGTGTGTGTGTGTGTGTGTGTGTGTGGAGCCACAACATGAAGCAACTTTTCCCTCCAGTGATGAAACAGAGCCACAGAACAAACAGAAAAACTCAACTGTCCCTGGAATTTATCACCTCCCCTCCTTCACTGTACTGCACAGGACATTTCCAGGCTTTGCAGCTCCATGCAAGCACAACATAACTGAAGGTAAATATTTAAAGGCAGCACATATTTCTGCAGCTCAATCAGAGAACAAACAGCCCCGACTCAGAGAAAAACACAAAACCTTCAACCTGTCTCTGGAATTTATCACCTCCCATCAAGGCTGGGGGCTCCTGGTGAATCAGCCTGAGGCACCACCACCACAGACCCTCGTGCACCACCACACACACACACACACACACACACACACACACACACACACACACACACACACACACACACACACACACACACACACACACACACACACACACACACACACACACAGAGGAGCAGGTTTACCTGGTCAGTAGCGAGGACATGGTCGAGCCTTGTGGATTGGCTTCAGGTTGTGTTACATTCGCGGTCAGGTGCAGATTTGTTCCCGGATCACGGCGTGAAGCGTCGCGGCTCAGCTGCACAGTGCGTCCCCGCTGCAGACTGCTCCAACACACGGACCCCAGACCCCACACCTTCCATGTCCAACTCTCTCTCTCTCTCTTCTCCTTCTGTGTCCTCTTCTTCTTTTCTTATTCTAAAAACTCTGTAAAGAAACTTCCTCTCTTCTTTCTCCCTCTCAGTGGCAGGATTTCTCCATCCAATCAGCTGTGTTAGTTCCCTGAACGCACCACTTAACAGCTGTCCCTGTGGTGGACACACGCAAAAAGACGCGTCTTCTGCTGCGCGTTCAGGTGCAAAAACAACAAGTGAGGAAAAAGTCAGCACGAGCCTCTTTCTCTCTGTGTGTGTGACTGTGCCTCACGTGCCACTTCTCCCCACATGGACACAGTGTATAAACCGTGTGTCTGAGGTGAGAGGGTGTGTGTGTCTCACTGTCGCCTCCGGGCAGGTGAGTTTCACGTCTGCTCAGTCCCGCGCGCTCCTGGTACCTGAGACCTCTTCCTCCTCTTCCTCCTCTCACCTTCCTCTTCCTCTCAGCCCCAACGCACGCGAGGGTCGACCGGGGTCCAGCGGCAGAGGAGCCCGGTATTTAGACGCACAGTTGCACCGTCCTCGGCTGTTGTGAGCGCGGAGCCGTCCGGAGCGTCGGTGTGTCTGCAGCTCTCTCTCTCTCTCTCTCTCTCTCTCTCTCTCTCTCTCTCTCTCTCTCTCTCTCTCTCTCTCCACCTGAGCGCTACATTCCTGCTGTGAACACGCCTCTCTCCTCCAATCACAGCCCGCCAGAGATAACACAACTTTCCTTCACAAATCATAAAGGTTAAACAGACTGAGCTCGGAAACTTCACCTGCAGTGTTTTAACACCGGTGGAACAGTTAATTGTGGATTCAGACTTACAACGGGAGCAGGTTCAGTGTATAGACAGGCTGCTGTGGAGTCAGTGAGCCAAGCAAAGCTGGAGAGGAAGAGAAAATTAATTGCTCAAGATTAAAAATTTGAACCATCAATCATTCAAGTATTCATTGAGTTTACCAATGTGCCTGCCCATGTAGAAATGTAATATATGACTGTATGTCCCTGCATCAGAAGTGATGTAGCCTTACTGTCACATTATACTACAAAGCATCTGAATATATTTTCATTAAAAGTGTTGCAACTATATGTGTTTATTCATATATTATATATAATGGTATATGGTATAATGGTTTTCTTATTAATGTTAAACATTTTGAGAATGCGATCTCAGACTTTTGAACCCACTGTTCATATCCACATACTGACAGGCTTTGGGATGGATATACGGTATATGACATGTCACATTGGCATACAAACATAAACATACACAGATATTTGTGAATATATGAAATCCTTCTAATTTCTTAAAGGGTCAATATACAATTTTTACACATTATTGCACATAAATGTTATATGGTATATAGAAATTCAATATATGCCCTATATTAGATTAGCATGTGGGAGAACAGATATGGAGAAATGTGTCATGTCATAATAAGGATAGAAATGATGTAAATAATCATACAGACAGACAATTATTATTACCGTATTATTTTTTTATTATCATTATTATTATTATTATTATCTTTTTTGTTTTTGCATCCATCACATTATTTGTTGTAGTATGTAAATGTTATTAGGGGATTAGTTATTTTTCCTCAAGCTCCAAGAAGTTTATGAACTCTTCCCTTCATGAACCTTTGCTTCCATCCATCAGTATAGAGTTTAAACTTCTTTAATGTTGATATTGTGATGCAATCCACTTCCCAGTATTATCACTCTGATATCCAATGCATCATTCCTGGATGTACGAGCTGCTGCTGGTTTACAGCCTCAGTGAAAACACAAGTGCATAGCAGCTTGAAACTAAAACATGATCCTCCACATCTCCATTTTTCCCTCAGTCCCCCCCGTCCCTCATCCCTGTTTGACTCACCCTCTCTTCCCATCAGCCTCTCCTCACCTTCCTCGTGCTCTGCTTCAGGGAGATAAACCTCATCTTCATCTACATGTCAAGACACCTTCCTGTGATCATCACTTCATACCAGCCAATCCTCCTCCACAGGGACGTGTAAAACGTGTAACTCTATCCCTCGGGCATTTCCTTTGTCTCTCACTGAACTTTCTATGATAAGTGCCACATCCCTATTTAGCAGGTTTTGTTTTACAGTGGGAGCCACTTTGTGATGTATGAGGCAGTAACACGCAGCTCCTCTCCAGTTTCCTCCAGAGCAGAGTACAAATGAAATGACTTAGTGATGCAGCAGCCACCCTGACCTCTGTGTGAACCCAGACCACCGTCTCCCCCTCACGTCTGTCACAGCCCCTTAAAGCTCAGCCAAGGCCGAGACTATTCATCTGAGCCGTGCTTACGCTTGAGCACGCGACCTTCAGCTATCATGAGGAGCCGTGCAGACATAACAGAGGAAACAGGACGGAGCTGCAGGGATGTTTAAAGGCGTCTCAGCTGTCTCAGGGTCGCAGCTATCAGCCTTCACTGCTACTTGTGGTTGTGTGGGGTCGTGTAACCGGTGTAAATATTATTCTGAATCAGACCGCTTAACAGTACACAGGATGTGATGCTGCGGCCATTAAAGATGCCAAAGGAGTGATTTACAAACCAACAAATGTTGACAACTTGAGCCTGCAGCAGCTGCCCTCAGTATTACAGAGCCAGTGTGTGGGATGTTGCTGTCTACACAACACTTTCTTCCTCAACAACACAATTTAATTACTGTGCAATATCCATTCTACCCGATGCAATATTATATTTATATTTCATTTATAAATACTTTTGATATTCAAGTCCCATTCTTACTTACTATAAGTTATATCCTAGTTTTTCCTTCAACCTCCGTGCTTGAGTTGTTGTTTCATGTACAAGTCCACCATGTTTTCCCTTATCTTACCTTATTTTATCAGGTCTAGAATATTCTTCCAGAGCAGACATTGTTTCTAAGAGAGAAGGTTGTTAGGTGCAGTGATGTGAAATTACATGTGGGATAAGAACCTGGGTTATACAGTATCTATACTATGTACTATAAATTTGTGTCACTGTTAAACACAATTTTAAATCATGGAAGTTACATTGAGGTCTGTCCTGTGTGCTTATAATGTGAAAACATGATAAAGTAAATAACTCCACAGCTCTCTCTACTGTATGTCCCAAAACACAAGGCTACTGTAGAGATGTCTTTGTATCTATGTCACTGAAGTTTCAGATAAAACCTGAAAAAACTAATTTAAGTAATTCTGAGGAAATCTAAGTTGAAACTGCTGCTATAGCATTTTGACTTACCAGTAATTCTGTTGGTTTGGAAAAAGAAACAAGTTCCAACACTGAGACTCACGGAGCCGGAGAAAACTAAAAATCTAGAAATAATCCATTTTATTATTCAGGAACAAGCTGCAGATTTTAAGAACATTTGGCAAACTCTGATTTGTCTTCTGGCAGGTGGAACATGTTCGTTCTGCAGTCCTGAATGGAGTTGGGGAGGGATGAGGGTGGGGGTGAGGAGGGTACTCATGTGAGATTTCCATGTGTTTCTGGTTCATTGTTTAGGTCAGTACCCTTTACAGGTGACTTACAGGTGAATATGTCTGTATTACGCTGCTATATTAAGGGTACTTTATGTTGCACTTTTGCACATTTCTTGAACCTTTAAATACCCCAGTTGTTTGTGTACCTTTTATTTTCTTACTTTTATTAACTTTTCTTTATCCTGTTCATTTATTGATGGTTTGTATCAGTCAAGTCGAGTTTTTCTATCTCCTACATGTTTGTAGTTGTTTGATATGATCAAAAAACACTGAATCAGTGATTGTGGGTATTGATACAAGTTGATTCTTCCTATAAATATATTCAAAACCATAAGTCATAAGGCTCTAATATTGCCCCATATTTTTGTTAACAAAAATAAAACAGTCAAATTTAACCAACTGGTTCGTACTTAAGACATACAGAAAATATTGGTACACAAGTGTATTTTAATTTCTTCAAAAGCTTCAGTCATTTCTTAAAATAGCTGCTCACTGCTTTTAGCACAGTGCATTTGTGGGGGGAGTATTTTCGGAGGGGATGAATCCACTTCCAGTGCTCTGAGTCGAAATAAACCACGGTGTGTTGTTGTGTTGATGGTGAAGAAGGAAGGTGTCGCCCAGAGCAACAGTGTGGTTCACCAACGTGTTTTAACAGTTTGTGGAAACAGTAGAAACTAACATCGAGATGTGTTTGTATTTCTGTAAAGCAAACACAGCAAAGCCGCCTGAGTCTGCAAATTCAGTGTATTGGAAATATTTTTGATTTTGATATAGATTTTTTGAATATTTGGAAAACTTCTTTACTACTGGTTGGTTTCTGAGTAAGTGGTTGGTTTAAGTAAACAAAATTGACGTGGACTAGAAATGATGCAAGAGACAGAATGTGGAGTTGCTAGTGCTAAACAGTTATTAAACCATAGAATTAAATGGAAAATAAACCGTAAATAACAAGAGACGGATGTGTTAACAGCTGGGGTTCTTAAAAGGAGAATATATGTCCCATACTTTTATAATATTTCATATATTATTGGGGGGGACAGATTGGTGTTCCCCTAATAAAGAATACGGTGGTTACGCCCTTGGCTAAACTACACTGGCTGTTAATAACCTGGCGCCGCCTATGGCTGTTATTTAAGAAAAAAACACAACTACTGTTAATCAACCCAGTGTATTGAGTGGGGAGAGAAATAAGAGAGGAGTTCTGCGCCAAAAAACGACCGCATGTGAACTAAGGTGTTTTATAATCTTCGAATCTGACTGTAGGATGATGCTGATGTCCTTGTGGTTAAACAAGTCATTATAAATGTATACATGTATCTAGTCAGGTCAGGTGTACAGAGACTGTGTATACATGCTGCAGAGATGTTTCCATCAGTAGCGAGCGGCTCTGCTCTACTCTACCGGTCTGTATAATGATCAGATAAGTGCTCCCAGGTCTCTGTGCTTGTTCCTGCATGTAGACAGATTTTCCTCCACCCTCCCGATGGTTCCCCCGTCATTACAGAACACACTTCACCGTTAAGTGCTGTGTGTGTGTGTTTAGTGAGAGACAGATAGCCAAGTGTTTACAGTAATCATCCTATTCACACATGTATGCTCTCTCTTTCTCTTTCCCTGCTGCTCTGTAATAAGAGGCTCCTGAACTGAAGAAGCTCTCCACTGCTCCTCAAAGACATTACAGGAGGGCTGGGGGAGCGGGGGGGGCAGACTCTGCATCCCCTTTCCATCCATCCACCCCCCACCCTCCTCTATCAGCTCTTTACTGAGCTTGGCAGTCTGCCAGCATGAATGGAGAGCTTGATGGGTGGACAGGGTTTCACACGCAGCCTTGATGAAAGACTGCCGACACTGGTGTGAAAACTCATATACGTTACATGGAGCCTCCACAGCTGCAGCCAGAGAGTTACCTGAGCTTCAGCTGCAGAGACGTTAACATGGGGGAGAGCAGAGCAGCCAGAGAGGTTTAACTGTTTAACTGCTGACAGACAGACAGACAGACAGACACACACACACACACACACAAGTTCATGTGCTCAGTTCCATCAATTTTTGAGAATACACACAATCAACACGCATCATCTTTACACGTTACAAAAGTAAACAAAAGCTCAGCCTCTGAGTGTGTCAAAACACACTGAATGATATTGTTCTCTGACTTCTATATAGTTTCCCTCAGAAGGTGACATCAACCCATAAGGTGCCCCAAAACACAATAATAAACAGGAAAACACCTTAAATAACAGAAATCTAATCATAATCAAATCAAATAAATTGATTCAGAATAATCAAATCTAAATACTAAACTAAACAACACTAAATACTAACAATAAATAAATAGCTCCAACAGTTGGGTTGAATTTCTTCAGTTCTTTTTCTTTTTTAGCTCTTACTGCGTGGTGTTTTTAGTGTTGTATTTAATTAGATTTACTTTCATAGTTAAGCTTGTACAGCACCTTGGGCAACAGGAGCTATTTTAAATGTGCTCTATAAATAAACTTTGACCTTTGATCACAGTGGTGCAGTAGGATTTGAGAGAAATCAATGAAAATATTTTGTCGTTATTATTGTTGCTGACTGAACCCCAGGCAGGTGCCTGTGGTCTGAATACATGGGTTCATTTGGACTAATCTGTAAAACAGAAACGTACTTCTGTTATGAAAACACTGATGACACGATGCAGATGTTTGTTGCTGAGGTTCACACAGGGCTCTTTCTTCTTCTTCTTCTAATGGCAATTGGAAAAAGGAGATTAGCTCACACCATGACATCAAAACTTAACTTGTCAAATATGAATATATTATCTATATAGATACATGTATACATTTTGACACAAATAGAGATAATTTAATAACTGCAGAATGTCACAATATGTTCTTAACAACCTACTATTGTTTGGCATAAAGTTGTAAATATTAGTACAGATTTAGAATGATATAAACACCCGGATGTAAGTGGTTTTGGACTACATACAACCAGATTCATACGTGCAGTATAAATGCGTGTTTACTTTTTGTTTGTAAACTGTATACATACTTCATTTGTGAGCATTTACACTATTTAGTTTTTCCTTAACATGCATACGATGATTATATCCGTGTGTTTACGATGCACATGTAGGTTCAATAATCTAAAACGCTACTTGTGCAACTTGGCAGTGGGACACGCTCATATTTACTCAGTGGGCGGCTGAAACTGTGTCTGTAACAAGACAACATGCAGGTCTGGGCAAAACAGGCAGGTAATTAAAACTTGGTTGAGAGTCATCGAGCAGTGGAAAAAAATACTTATCATTGGGAGCAGCATGTTTGTGAATTTAATCAAAACAACGTGGATGCTTCACAGCACATGCACAAACACACACATGAAGACTGAGACTGACGTTAATCCATCTAACACCTTAGAGATGATGATGATAAAGAGGGAACAGTATAAAGTAGGAAACATATCTGATTGTCAGCATATCCAAGGACGTGTCATGGGTGGTAATGGAGGTGAGATGGAGAAATAGATATGTGCTGCTTCAGGAGACGCTGGAGGCACTTCATGCTTTCAGGATCTCAGGCTGTCGTCCGTCACCTGGGCAACACATTGCCGTATACATGGACGTGATGTTATGACATGTTCTGGATGTGGCGCTGGCTTAATGGCTATAGCAGGATTATGTGCAGAGCAGAGACTCTCAGGGGCCATGAAGGTTTGATGTATGAGGTTCATAAAGTTCATAAAATAAAGGAGGTGGAACAAAGACAACAATAAGATTGATTTACTGCAGGCAGGAAGGTGTAAGAAAATTACACTCTCAGGTTTCTCGGAAACAATACTGCCTCAGAGCCTGAGTCAGTCACAAAGTTATGTGCTGTCCAAACTCATCCTAATAAGAACTATTCATTACATTCGACCACCGTGGAACTTGAACCAACTGCTTTCCCATAACAAAATAACACGCATAAAAGCCACTTGAATCCTCCAGTAAATACCATCAGCTACGTTTACTGCTCTGTTCGAATACTGTAAAACAGGCTGAACATCTGCAACACCATGTGATGCACAGGAACCAAACAGTCACATGTTGCTCTAAACTGGACAGATGAAACTAACTGTGCAGAAACATTTCCATATGAAACTCAAAAAAAAGAAATAAAGTTTGGGGGGTAATTTTTTTTGCAGTGTGCGGTGGTGGGTGGGTGCACAAATACAGTGGGCATTTACTGTGTGGACATATAAAGACATTTACTATGAATACATTCACTGTGGGGACATTTACTATGAGAACATGTATTATGGGGACAACCACTGAAAAAAAACAGCCACTGTGGGGACACTTTGCAAAGCGAGGACGTCCTCTATGAACCATAGCCGAGCCTCTGACAGGAAGTCGTCGCTACGGTAGCATCGTCCTGAGTCACGTTGAACAACACACAGTAAACATATCTCCAGCTGTTTGAACAGGGCCACATGTTGTGTTTGTAGTTTGCATACGTCTGTCTGAATCAGTCGTTACTGTCAAACTGGGCCGTCAACATATGGAGGACACTTCCACACCGAGGTCTTTAACATCGCTGCTTCTTCTTGTAACTTCACACCGACCAATAAGACGGCAGCGCTGGTGTATACCAGACATCTGGATGGGAAACAACTGTCCAGGCCAACATCATCTCAGTGTCGATGCCTCACATGTGAAGTGCAGTAAACATCAGTGCAGCACACTGGATGTTACCACAGGCACAATAAATCACACACATGCACGCACACTTGCTCGGATGTCTAAGAAACATAGGCCACTAAACACAGCTGTAGGGGTCACTTAACTCGATGGTATGTGTGTGTGTAAAATAACTTTACATCCACCAAGTGATCCACAAATGACTGAATCACAAACACAAAGCCTCTCGTTGCTACCAGATGTTCACTGAGCAGTGATGTGGCTTCAACTTGTTTGTTTGCAAAGAATAACGCAGGCACGTAAACAAAAAAAGCCCAAACCAGACCAGAACCAATCCATTCACAAGGCAGACCTAAGATCAGATGCTGCTGTTCAGATCTGCTTCTGCTCCTGTTGAGTGGGGTTAAGGTTTATTTTAGTCACTCACAACACACAGCAACCAACAACACACTAAAAACACAGCAGTGTTTTTCAACCTTGGGGTCGCCTGAAATGTCCAGTAATTGATAAAAAAGTTTTAACTAATTATTTTTTCTTTTTAAAGTTATGATTAAAAACACCACAGACAATCTTAAACAACTATATTTGACACTTTCACTGTCTTGAATATAAATCGAGATCAAATAACATGCAGGCTATATAAAAATATCTGAGCTTGCGCATCTTTATTGAGGGTCACTAGAAATTTGTGATGTCAAAATGGGGTCATCCAAAAAAGGTTGGGAACCACTGCGTTACAGGATCAAATGAGACTCATTTCTTGGGTTGTCCTCTGAGGACAAAGTCAGCCTAGTCTGTGGTCCAGAGGCCTGTATTATGAAGCAGTATTCAATGTAACCGAGGTGACTTCAGGTTTAACACTGGGGTATCAGCTCTACGATGGTGGCTCTTCTTGTTACCAGAGTAGATCACTATGGTAACTGATGCTGCTGAACTACAAACCTGCTTCGAGGATCAGATCAAAACCTGTCAACAGATGAATGAACTAGGCCGAGGGTTCAACACACTAAAACTCAACAAAATTTGTGTGTTGAGCTCTCAGGGGCACCGTGCAAACTACGGACCAATTAGATCGCTGCAAAACTGCAACGTTATCCCTACATGATCCCAGTGGGACCAAGAGACATTTCAATTATGTGTTTAATAGTAACGAGCGGGACATTTATATAAATCACTGAATTGTTTTGCTATTCCAGACCTTGAATGTGTCATCTCTGTTTTAAAACTAAACGTTCCTGTCATTCAACATATTTTTTTAAGGAAATGCTCAAAGTTGTTCCGACACAAACCTTATTTGTCCAACGTACTGACGCCTCCTACACCACCAGACGACAAACACATCACACCACTTACATCTTTTACATCAAAGAGCTTTGGTGCAGAAACCAGAATCATATGACAGAAATCAAACACAAGCTGATAGAAGAATGTAAACAATCTTAATGAAACCAACACAACACGCGTCCTGCTTGGTATTTACACCGGGAGCTGATTTCAAAAACACGGCAACATAAACCGTTTTTCATATTTATATCTCCTCTGTCTCACACACACACACACACACACAACTATGAAATGGCATTGTTATGTGTCATGAGTCTTTGACACTGCACAGACTGATTGTTTGGAGGAGCAGAGTGTGGGCTGCTCCCTGACTTTCATGCCGTGCCAGCACTTTTTGAAATCTGCCCAGCCTTTAAATAAAAACGGGACAAAGTGTTCAAAACACACACAATATTACAACCACCTGAAGAAATCCAGTCTGGACATGTTTACTACTACACTTTTTCCCTGTGGGGTCTGGGGGGAATTAAAGAGCAGGACAAGTCGAGCCACATAAACATCAGCAAAACATGTGGTAGAAACACAGAGGCAAAGAGAGAGAGGGAGGCTTTTCATCACACACTCAGTTCAACAACAAGGACATGACAAGAAGAGATTTTAATCAAGGACTCTCTACCTGCAGGTCATCACACAGTCAGAAAGTAAATCAATCTCAATCTGAGTCTTTCTTAGTCATATTAGTGTCAGTGGCTAGATAGACCGATGAGATGATTTGTTTTATTTTGTTATTCCTTCAAACTTCACAGCTGAACTTCAAACTGTCTGGGTTTAATTTAGAAATGAGCTCCTTGTAGATTTCCGAGTAGATCTAAACATGAGGAATATCGATCGATGCAACAGTCAGCTCCAAAAATGCCATATTGGTCAGACCCTAATAAAACGTCCTATGATATGATATATACTGATACTTTGATAATACTAATATATGTGTGCAGCTATAAATGGGAAAAACAGCTTTTTTTTCTGGTGTCATGTCTGATTGAAAACACAGGCCTGTTTTACAGCTGTGTTTACAAGATGCTAGAAAACCTTTGACAGCAGCCGAAAACAAATTATGACAGTTTCTCCAAGAATATGACTCTCGTCCACTGACCAATCTGTTACGCAGCGGTTATCCCTGGCAACCAGTCTTTACTACATCCTAGTAACCTAAATGTTTAATGGGCCGATCGTCACTACTGTTTGTTCCCTTAAATAAAACAGGAGCAGGTCTGTGCCACAGTTAACCTTCCACTAGCTTCATTAATTACTTTCAGTCAGCAGCTCAGTTCACTTCTCCTCCAGGTTCCCACCAGCTGGACAGTACGCACACACACACCATTCTGGGAGGAATGTCAGGTTGGCATCCTGACCTGCTCAGACTCACTTCATGGACCGACTCCAGCTCTGACTGATTATCTGCTCGGCCCCCTCACCCTGTGTGTGTGTTCTTGTTTTGGGAACTTAGTCCCAGATTGCATTCTACATATGAGCTCTGGCTGATTTCCAGGAGCCCACGCTGTCCATCTGCCAACTATACTGTCCTCACACACTCAGATAGTATGGGGCATTTGCATGTGTGTGTGTGTGTGTGGATGTAAAGACTGTGATTTCAACCTGCTGGGCACCAAATGTTGGATTTATGTTCAACAAGCAAGAAGCACTGTTTTGGTTGAATGCAGTCATACGCAACAGTTCTCACATGTCACATGACAGCTTGTGTTTGTCCAGTTCTTGAAGCAGATCGACATTATTCAAACCTTTCTATTAAAATATATTTGTAGTATTTTAGTGCAGTGATTCTCCCCCGACAGCTGTTCACAAGGACTCTCTGTTTGGGGAAACAAAGAAAGAATTTGGTGGTGAAGAAGACTGTGCATTAATCCCACAGACAACTTAGGTCCGACCGCATCACCATCAGTGACCATCTGACTCTGATTTGGTTCTTGGCGAATAAACACAAGTGCTGCTGCCATCAATTTCACCTGAAAGGACTCACTGTCGGCCTCTGTATGAGCTGGACGCCAAGTGGTAACACACTTCATAAAGTCGTCTTTATGTGAGAATAGGATCTGGGTCAGTGATGAATCACCTACGGAGAGACAGAGGGCAGGACTTGAAGGCAAAGTCAATGAGCTGACACATACGGTGGCCCAGAGGGCTCAACTCTTTGCAACTGAACACAACACATGAAATGGCATGTGTTTTCTTAATCTGTGGTTCATTGAGCTCTCTAGGCCACCGTAGACACGTGAGCTATGGCATGAAGCAACCTTAACGGGGGAGAATCTGCAAGTGAAGAAGAAAAACAGGTGATGAAGTTCAGTGAACGGTGACTGAGAGTAAACAACAAATTAGAGAGATGAGGGAAAAGATTATTTCACGTTGAGCTTCGTTAAGATTCACAGTCACCTCTGGCTCCTCATCGCTTCCTGAACTGATGGTCTATTAGTTTGTTTAAAGAATAAAACAGATGGAAAAGTTTAACAGAGCTCAACACGGAGCGGTGTTTGGCTCGGTTGGTAGAGCACCCGCCCCATGTGTTGAGGCTGTGGTCCCTCACTGCAGGCGGCCCCGGTTCGAATCCCGCGTCGAGCGGCCCTGTCCTGTGTGCCACCCCCCCCTCCCTCTGCCTCCCATTTCCTGTCTCTCGCTCTACTATCTTGTCCATTAAAGGCGAAAAAGCCCCAAAAATATATTTAAAAAAACAAAACAGAGCTCAACACAAAATATATCAAGCAATGAAAAAGCTGCGTGGTTTTTTTTCCCTACAATGTTTTGTGGCATGTGTGAAACTGAACATCACTGCTCTGCTGCCACCTACTGGCAGAAACACTCACCACATCCTCTGACACCTGACCACGACATAACCTTTAGTCTTCATACACAGTTATAGTTTTATTGTTTATATTAAATCAGAGAGATAAGCACTATAACATACGTAACAAACTAAGAAAATTTTATATCTTGGGGGGGAAAAAAAAAACTGATATTACAAAACAAACAAACAAAAAAAAAGTAGTAACACTAGTGGACATAAACATTCTTTAAATAACAGAACTGTACATTTTAATATGCAACTAAAAAAGTAAGACACCAAAAAGAAAAAAACAAAACAAAAACCAAACAGAACAGTGAGACTACATGACAGAAAACAATCACGGACAGTTAGTACCACACAGAGCTACAACTAAAGGGAAGTGACTACAAGCTGATACAGGTTACTGCTGGAATACAACAAGTCAAAATACAACAGAGTAAGGCAGCAGAAGGCAGGCAGGCGTTCAGACAGCAGGAAACAGGCCAGGGCAGAGGAAGGAATAAAGAAAACAAAATAGAAAATTTAAATGCAAAGTGGCTCCATCACTCACCCACTGTCTCACAGAGTCAACAACAGAGCAGGTACAAAAATATAACAGCTGAGACCGAATATAAACTCTAAGAAAACCACCTGGAGAAAAACCCCAACACCCCTCCTAGATTTGTATTGGACATAAAATCACACTGAATCTCTTCCACCCCACAGTCCACACAGTGCAGGCGTGCTGCCTTCTGACCGACACGTTAAAAAGAAACAACTACAACACACTAACAGTGCCATGCAGCAATTTGCCTGCAATCCAGAAATGCTCCTTTAAAAATCATTCACTGCAAACGCTCTTGTTCTGACTGTAGATCAGCTCAATGCAGATCAACACGCATTGTGGACACTGGACACATGTAATATTGTGATTTCTAAATAAATTTGATCCTGCGCATTGTGTATGCTGCATAATGCACAAGTTGCACCTGCTCAACAGGTTTGACACATTGATTGAACAAAAAGTTGCATAGCTCCAAATGCTTTTTAATAAGCACTATTAAAAATAGCTTTGACTTTATCAAAACAGACACTAGGGGGCACTCAATGCCCTAAATGGCCCAGTTATTACATAATCAACTGTGAATATGAGCTCATGGTCAAACTCAGAAAATAAATGTCATCAGTTTTCAACATCACCTTACGAGTAAACACCTGTTGCTGGTGTTATGGGAGGTGTGCATGTGCGATGACTTTTTCATTTTAATGGCTTCATTCAACTTCTTTGGGATATCAAGTAAAAAAAACAATAACACTCTTACCTGCTCTGAAACTATTTAGTCCACACAATTAGTGCAAAAATAAAAGGTTAAGTGCAACGTTACATGATGTCCGATGTCCACATGATCACAGTCTGCTCTCTGAGTGAGTCAATCTGACTGCTCAGCCACAGAGGGAGGGAGGGGGCGGGTGGGGGGTGGGGGTTACTGTGCTGCCGAAACACAGGGACAGGGAGCTGGATGCAAACAGATATTTGGGACATAATCGATCCACAGTAGCATAGCGCATGCCCTTATTCACAACAAGATTTAAAGTACAGTACAAGCGCCATTACAAGTCGGTACAAAACGTAAAATAAAACATACGCAATTAATGTACATATAGAATTTTTTTTTTAAAAACAACAACAAAAAAGAAAACATGTCCAAAATGTGAAGTTCCTTTCTTAAAGTGGATTTTGACACTGTCCCAGTGCTGTCAAAGTTTTGCCAGAGGAAATCACAGTGACTCTACTGTGATAGAGGATTAATGGGTGGGGTGTGGCGGGGGGCGGCATCGGGGGACATCCATCCAGATCACACGGAAAAATATAGCATTTATTTAATACATCTTAGAATTGTATTTCTTAATTAGAAATTCCAAAAAAATCTATACTCTTTAGTAATATTTACTTATTAAAATCTCATCTTTGTAAACAGTTTGCCCTTTTTGTCTCTAGTTTGAAAACACACTAATCAGACTGATATTGAGGCTTGTACAAGTATGTGACATATAATATACGTTTATAAATCTGTGGCAAACATTTGAAAAATAATCTGATACCAGAGAAATACATTTCAAACAAAACTCTCATTCTTTTAGTCTTCATTTCTACCATGATTGCTTGAGAGCCTGAAGCAGCCGCGGATTCAGGCTTCACCTGAACAGAAGTGGGCCGCCAGATGTTTTGCTGCCGCTGCTCAGCTGTGAGCAGGATCAGCAGCTCCAGCTCCCATTCACTTATATTATTGGAGCTGCAAACAAAAAAAACAAAACAAGAAGATGAATTGTGTGTTGGCATTTCTGCTGCTGTTCAGCGCTGCAATGGGGTTGCTATGGTGTGTAACCATGGTGATGAGGTTGCTATGGCTCCAGGAGGCCTGTGAGCTGGTGATGAGAGAAAGGAAGCGGGAGGACTCGGGCTCCTCGCAGGATCGTCTCACGCGTTCATCCAAGTCTTTTTTTTGGTTGAGGGTGGGTGGGTGTGGGGGGGCAGACACAGGGTCTCAAAGACCTGCAGACCTGCTCCCAGTGCTGAGTTTAAAACCCTGAACCGCTCCACCCCTACTCAGTTTAAAACAACGACTGACAGAAAAGAAGCTGTGTGAGGGTAACTTCGCATGAAGCAGGTGTAAACAGTGTTTGTTCACAAGTCTCCTCTTTAAAACGGCGCATGACGACCGTGTTCGCGTTTGTCGGTGTCTTTCACATTGAACGAATCTTAGTGGCAGTGGGTGCATGCACAGTGGCCCTACGGAGATTGTTTAGCATGCATATTCAGATCTGTACACTCTATACACTGCAAATCCACGTGTGTGTGTGAGCTCTTCTCGAAGCCTGAGACCATCTTTTTACATTCAGAGTCTGTCGCTGCGGAACGTGTCCTCCACAGACGGGTCCGGCAGCACCATGTCCGGGTCGCTGAGCATGCTCAGGCCGTCCAGGCTGAGGGGCTCGATGCGCAGCTCGTCCTCCAGCGGGAAGCCTCCCTCCGAGTCGAAGCACTCCGGCACCGTGGAGAGAGCGCTGCTGATGTCCTTGGACAGACTGGGGTTGGAGTCATCTGGGGGAGACAAACAGATGATGGTGGGTGAACGTCGTTCTTCCAGTATGGACAACACTTTCTCCTGCTACAGTTAACAGTCGCACTTCCCCCACCACTCAAACTCATCCAACACACTCCCCCCTGTTATGACTGTGGCCTTCAAACTTTTGCCATAATTAGAACATAACTCTGTGCTTGTAGCTGCAGCCGGAGGCAACATGGACACAAGACGACATCTTCATGAGCGTTTGTTGATTTTCTTCCTGAAGAGGAGAAATCTATACAAACCATCCTCAACAAGCAGCAGCTCTGCAGACGCTCCACACCGCTCAGTTTCAAGCCTGAGGCTGAAATCATGTGAATATTCAATGAGCACTTCTGATCCGTCTGGAGACAATTGATGGTTTTACTGCAAAAATATCTGCCATGATTCCTGTGTAGAATCACACTGCGTCGGCAGCGACTACAAGACATTGTTGGTCGGAAATCATTTACCCCTTTTTACATCACTACTATAATTTAAACAGTGAAGCATCATTAATGACCTGCAGCCCTATGATCATTCATAAGGGTGTAATTATTCTCTTCCAGTATCATGACTCAGGTTCTTGAACGTTTATATTGGTCTCACAATGTTTTGGTTGAACACAATATTTCCTCACTGCTTGTGTCTGACTGTTCTCAGTCACAGCTGCAGCAACGCTATGTCATAACCAAACACACTTTGATTCTGGTGATTCTTGTCTGGTGATTATTTATCACTTGCTACATTATGTTGTCTTGCTTCACAACCTTGCTGAGGCTGAAGAGAATCTAAATATAGAAACTACTGACGAATCATCTGAAGAGTAGATCATATACCAAAGTAAGACCACCAGGTCGCCCATCCTCTATGATTCACCTCAGCTTTGAGGCATTCATCAGGATCATCATACACCTTGAACCGCTGTTTTTGTAAACAACAATCAACATTAGGGCTGCAACTAACGATTCTTTTTGTTATCGTTTAATCTGTTGATTATTTAAACGATTAATTGATTGGTTGTTTGGTCAATAAAATGTCAATCAGTGTTTCTGAAACCACAAGATGACGCCCTCAAATGTCTTGTTTTGTTCACAAACCAAAGAGATAGTCAGTTTATTGTCATAAAGGAACAAAGAAACCAGAAAAATTCACATTTAAGAAGGTGAAATCAGAGAATTTTGACTTAAAACCCAAACCTATTATTTGATTATCAAAATAGTTGACAATTCATTTAATAAGCGATTATTGTTCGATTAATCGATCAATTGTTGCGGCTCTAATCAACATACCCACAATACCTACCTCTTCCTGTCCAGGGCCAGGCAAGACAAAGCAACTTTATTTATGTAGCACATTATCAAACACGGAGGTCAAACAAAGTGCTTCACAGAAACAACAGACATGAGAAGACATGAAGTACTAATTGTATCAGATCTGTATAAATCTATCAACACTGACTCACCGGTGAGGATGATGTTGGGCAGCCCTCCGCTGCAGTTGGAGTACAGCATGTTGGCCCTCATGTGCATGGGGTCCTGCAGGTTGCCGTGGCTGCCGCCCAGTCCTGAGAGAGCAGCCTGAGAGTAGTAGAGCGAGGAGGACGAGGAGGAAGGGTCGAAGCAAGAACCCCCTGCTGTGGAGCTCATTGTGTTTTCCAACAGACTGAACTGGTCCAACTAGACGGCAGATGGTGGAGAGGAGAGACACATGAGAGTCAGTCTTCGTATTCACCCTGGCAGCCTGTTTGGGTGCTTCACTGTGTTTCCTGTGTTTTCTCATAACACTGACAGCTCAGGAAAACAGTAGAGACACTCCGCCGGGCTAAAATGACATGACAATCCATTGATAAGACTTGGATACATCTTGCTGATGAACACCACCTTCGTGTTGTTGACAGTGTTTCCTCCATTATAAAAACACTTTGCACGCTCACGTCCAGACAGTGTGAAACTGTCTGTGTTTGACGGCCTTCATGTCGCTGCTGATAAGGAAAAATAGGCCAACGAGCCTTTATCCTTTTGCAACAAGCTAACCTTGCTGACATGTCTCTGTGAAGATGAACTCTGGTTGAACATACACACTGTACAAGTGTGTGTGTGTGTGTGTGTGTGTGTGTGTGTGTGTGTGTGTGTGTGTGTCAGCCAGTACCTGATAGGGGAGGGTCTTGCTCTGGCGATTGGAGAACTGAGCCTCCATGAAGGGGTCGCTGAAGAGAGCTGCCATGTTGTTGTGCTGTCAGGGTTCACAACACGACAGTGGTTCATTAAGGTGCAGTAGAACAGGATCGATCAACAGCTGATCAGTGATGTGACTACAGTGCCAGAGGGGAACAGTTCGGCCTGCAGTTGCAAATGTGAGTTCCTAGCCCTGAGTTACTCCATTCAAAGAAAGTGAATCTTCAATTTATAATTGTTCCTGATTCAACATGATGTTATTTGTTGTTGTTTTCTTTCTCTTTTTTTTTTTGCTCTTTGCTCCACAGAGTAATTTGTAATGTATTTGCCTCAAATGAGAGTTGGGTTTAACAGAATTGCATCTGCAGGGGGACAGAACACCTCCATCACTGGTGCACAGAATATCTGTGTCCATACTCTCTCTCTCTCAAACACACACAGCACTTACTTGGCTCGTGTTGAAATCCAGTTGGATGCTCTGAAGGGGGGACACAGGCTGCTGCTGCTGCTGCTGTTGTTGTGACTGCTGCTGGTGCTGATGCTGGTGCTGATGTTGGTGCTGGTGCTGATGCTGATGCTGGTGTTGGTGCTGGTGTTGGCATTGTCGGCCCTGGTCCACTGCATGCTGGGGTTGTTGGTACAGCGGGTAGGGTGGGGGCGGCTCCCTTGGCATGTTGCTGGTATCCAAAGCAACTCCCTACATAGGACAGAGGAAACCAGCAGGAGTCACTACAGACCAAGTACAAGTTTAATAAAGACTTGAAGTTGATTTCTTCTGATCACAGTGTCATTACTCAGCTCCACTTCCCCCATCAGAGACAGGAGTACAAACAATTGCACCAGTGTTTTTCAATGGCAGGAATTTCTATTGGTGGGTTGGATTTTACTTTATGTAATTGTACTATTTCTCCTGTTACAAACCTGTCTTAATGCCTAATTAAATAATGCTGGCGACGGTTCTTTCTCCCTCTTTCTTTCTTTCTTTTTTTCTTTCTTTCTTTTCTCAAGTTTGCAATATGCAAAGACACTTCAATGCAACATCCTCGCCAGTTAATCTCTGAGCAATGAACTCCAATTACGAAAAACAATCCCTCCTGTTATCAGCGGGCTGTGTGATGTGTACCTGTGTGATGGGGGACAGTGAAGGGGACATGGTGGGGGACAGCTGCTTGGCCAGACCCCTGCGCTGCTCAGCTCCCGGAGACAGGGTGAGGGGGCTGATGGGAGCGGGCCGTCGCCGAGGGGAGTTGCTGGACATACGCAGGGACGAGTTGATGGCGGGATTGCTGAGCGATGACTGCAGCTGGCAGTTGTTGAGGGACGCCTGGATGGAGGGATTGCTCAGAGAGGAGGAGAGTCCTGCAGGGACAGTAAAAAGACAAACATGACACAACAGATTCACAGAGCAACAGAGTGTGAATATACATTTACAGTGAATCTAATGAGGGAGCTATGACTCTGGAGCAGATACGGGCCCTTAGAAACCACAGAGAACATGTGGAAGTTATGATGTATGCACTTGATTTTCCAGCGCGCTCTCCAGCTCGAGACCCAAAACACTAGACTTTTGTGTGATTGGAGGGAGAGGAAGATGGAGAGCAGAGGAAAGGAAAATGAGAAGACAGAGAGAAACTGAGGGGGGAAGAAAAGAGCTGATTGTAACGAGCCAAAACAGGGTCAAAGTTCCTCTGTCACTTTGGTGCTCGGCCAAGCTGAACTGTGCTCGACATGGGAGCCCAAGCACACATCCTACTCAGAGAGTGCAGAAAGGAAAGACTGAGAGGGAGCAGCGGTGTGTGTGTGTGTGTGTGTGTGTGTGGGTGTGATCCGATCAGGCAGCGGAGTTCAGAGTGAGGAAGTTGGAGACAGAGAGATCATTCAATGAGCAGCCCCATAATGCACGGTCGGTCGGCTGGCGGAGGGAGAAACCTGGAACCTGCTCAACAAACCCTGGAGCGGCGGTTCCCGACTTTAAGTCTTAAGCTGGATCAAACCTTCATGTTTGGGTGTGGGAATGTTAGAGGATATACTTGATGTATCACAGCTTGTTCCATGTGGACTGTGCTGACTGACAATATTGCAAATAAGAAGGAGAGAGAGGGGAGTCGCTCAAATCTGGATGAAATGGCGGCTTGGTTCTGTTTGCTCTAAAGTTTCAGTCAGTTCTTATCTTTGGGTGGATCGGTTTTTATTTAACAACTTCAGTGTATTTGGCAAAAGAGAAGAACACAAACACACACTCCACCCACCCTGCGAGTTGCCAATGCCTAGGTGCATCATGGCGGCCGGTAGGTTTCCGGTGCTGCTGCCTCCACTGAGGTTGGGGTACCCTCCGTTGTCCTCGGGGTCCAGCGGGGTGGAGAGCGGGGAGGGGAAGTGCAGGTTGCTGAGGTCGGGCAGGGAGCCGCCTGTGTTCAACGAGCCTTGGTAGTGGGACAGACCCGGGTTCTGCTCTGGAGAGGGGAATATGCTGCAGAAGAAGGAGCAAAAGAGGACAGAAAACTTTGATTGAAACGTTGCGCTGCTTCGGGAGAAGGCAGAGACGCTGGATGTCGCTGCCGTCGCCATTTCACATTGACAAGATGTGTCTTTGACTCCGATCCACTTGTTCAAGCCGCTTCTTTTTTCCACCCACTCTCCATTTCCTCTATTATTCCTCCAATTTCCATCTCTGCTCATATGCTGCATTAACAGCAAATGAGCAGCAACTATGACTCATTGTTGTCTGTCCCCACACACACGCACAATCTTGCACAACAAATGCTTGCCTCCACAAACACACCAACAGTGTTTCTCTCTCAGTAGGGAAAAAGAAAAAGTGTGAAACAAAGAAGCCAAAGCAACTTAGTTATATTTATTATCATTTATTTACAAAATAAACTAGAGATTTTACTCTGAGGGCTGGACTACTGTCGCTATTATAATAATAAAGATTATAGGAATTGTAAATCATGTCAGACCTGTAGCAACCACTGGCAGTGTTGGGCAGTAACGCGTTATTTAGTAACATGTTACTGTAATTTCATTCCTTTTTTAGTAATGGAGTAATGTTACACGTTATAATTTCTTAGTCATAGATCATTAGATTATAGCTACATAGTATCGGCCTGCCCCGCTGTCCTGCTAGAGGTTGTTCTGTTGTTTTGGGAATGGTGTGACTAGTAATGTAGTTAATTACTTTTGAAATAAAGTAATCACAACAGTAAAGTGATTCCTTTTAAAAGGAGTAATCGGTAATCAGAAATTGGATTTGCCCACCACTGACCACTGGCAACATGACACAGAAAGGCGAACTGCTGGTAAAGAGACGTCCGTTTGCCTCTCAATCACAACGTGACACCGGAGGTGGTTTACAGTTGGAAAACAATAACTGACGCTGAACAATGCCGATGGAATCTGATTGTGATAACTCTGTTCCTCTGAGTTAAAAGGGTTAGAGGTGTAAAGAGGAACACAGACATCCTGTTTGACGCGGTGGGAATGTGCGGCATTTCATTTCTAGGATTTCATTGTTTCTGTTGACCGACTGCAGCAGCTACTGCCTGTGGAAAACAGCCGCATGCTATTCTCAATATGGGACGCGGTGACAGTGGCATTAAAACGTGACGTATCATGTTACAATGGAATACAAAAAAAAGTTTATTTATTAATAACAGAACAACTGACTTACTTTATTCCAGGCACTTCACAGGATTTAGGCCTCGACGCCAGAGACTGGACCTGGAGCAGAAACCCAATATTACAGCTGTGCATGTTCCAAAAATAACAACAACAACAACAAAAACCTTGAACTTTTATTTTCCCCCTGTGCCTCAATCAGACACTAACCACTGTAATCAGACACCACTACCGTCTTTCCACCAAAATGAAACAGCTGTACGTCACTAGATGGTACTCGTCGGGATCATTTTTGGATCATAACATGAGGATACATGCGTCACTGAGATCAACGTATTTTCAATTTGTCGGGTATCGTCTGTGCTGTTACTTCTACTGGTACTTTCACACTACTCTCATTGGCAAAAAAAAAATCAAGGACAGAATTAACCCTGTTTATCTTCTCATTTACACTCAATTAATATTCAGATCTGATAATGCCAGATAGAAAGACGAAGTTACAAAAATAGACCTTTTCCACTTTAAGAAAGGTTTTGCTTTTATCTTTGCAGTTTTATCCTAATGGATTATCTTTACAGCCAACTGACTGATCCTAATTAGTTTTCATGTTCGGCACTTTTTTCTTTTCTCTCCTCACCTTTTTGTGATGTAACCTTTTCCCAGATGAAGCCCTTGGAGGGTTGTTTTTTTGCAAATCTCCATCCCGTCTCTTGTTGTCTATATGTATTTATTACTATGCGTGTAAACCACTACATAGTCTACCCATCCTATACGTACTAAACTGAAGAACGTGAACCATCCACTCTGGTTGGGCGCTCCACTTGAGAACTGAAGTCATGTCCGGATCCAAATGACACTGATTGCTTTTTATCTCATGTACTGCTTAACAAAAGAGGATGATTGAACTTATTATTTTGCTCTAGATACAGTATTTTTCAGGCATTTTATGCCTTTATTAGACAGGATGGTGAAGAGAGACAAGAAAGCAGGGTGAACGATTGGGGGAATGACATAACCGTAAAAAATTGTCTTAGTCCAGTTTTTTTTTTTTGCTTCAACCACCGAGCACCCGGCTCTTTCCTCATCCTGTTTGAAAACATGCCTGATTTCCTCGGTTGTTGACACTCCTGATCTGTGATATCTGGCCGGTCATGTCCCATCACCTACTGTAACTACCGCCACACAGGAAAGACTGGTTTGTGCACGTGCTGTTACTTGTGACACATCTGACGTGACACAATGGCACGTCAGGAATTTAAGGTGACACAACCTACGCTGACATGTTGACCATTCTGCACAGACATACATGTAGTGTGTAATGTCGATGGTCTGATCTGTGTTTCCACTTTAAGCAGCAGCCTCACCTTCTTGGCCTCCCACAGCTGCTTGGGAAGGGGCTTACTGACGCCTATTAGACTCTCCTCGTTAGCCAGGGAGGGGAAGGAGAAGACTGCACAGAAGAAGAAATAATTTAATGAATATGTGTTTTCAAACTATATTATTGATTGCTGAAGAAAAATGCCACTTACCATCACCAGAGCCATCCACCTCTGCCTCATTCACACTAGCTGCATTCCAGCCTCCACGGAAACAACCACAAGAAAGAGAGGAGACGAAGGATGGGGCGGGGGTTGATAGATGAAGAAATAAAGACAGACATAAAACAAAAGCAGAGGAACATTAGAGGATGTTCAATGTTAAGCAGCTGCTTGAATCATTCCGACACGTCTGGAACAATAATCAGCCCCAGTGACAGGAACGGGCTCGATGGAAATCACTCCACAATTACCGTGCAGCTTCATAAACACAACAGCTGGGGATCTGGCATCATGTTATTAGTCACAGAGATGAGGAAAAAGGGGGGAGAGAAATTGTGGGGGTGGGTGGGTGGCTGGTGGGGTCACAGACTGATGAGGACTAAAGAGAGGACCATTGTTTTCCCCATGCCACAAAGAGGCTCTTTCTCTTCCCCTTCACTTCAGACTCGATGCCAGATACACGAGCCTTTGTCTTCTCCTCCTTTTAACTTTTCTCTATTCTCTGTTCGAGCTCTTGTGTTAAGCAACAACACTTCCCGTGCACTCTGTTGCTCATTAGGAAAAAAAAAAATCCTAGTTTCTCCTCTCTGTCTCCTCATCGTTCACTTGAGCTCAGCTTCTCTTACATTAGCCTTTGATCGACTGCCCGCCCATTCCTTCTTCCTTCCATGCTCTCATTCCTCTCTGAGGCCCATTCATTTCGAGAGGCTGCTTTTCAGCTGCAGGAACAGATGGGACAATGAGGCGATACAACAAGTCTAGCATCACTTCTCTCTCTCTTCAAAAGGTGTCTGGTCACTGTTGCTCACAGAGGGACAACTAGGACAGAAACAGGACAACTGGGATGGAAAATGCCTGGCTGCCGTCCCTGGCTGGATCACTTACACGGCAGAGTGCACTCAGTTTATGTTGCGGATGTTTAGGTTGAATAGAAGAAAACTGTAAGGAGTGCATCAGCAGTCAGAGGCCTGTCAGCTGTACAGGTACCGTTAGATCTCCTCTTAAAGCTGCTGCTCCTTTGGAAAAAAAAGACGGCAGCTGAACTCCTCTGCTCTCAAGTGCTTCCACCCCAGCGCTGTTACTCTGTGACTCATAGCTGTAATTCCTAGTTAGATGCTTCTTTAATCAGCGAGGGCTTAACACCACTCGAAACCAGCTGAAACCTTGAGGTGTCAACGAGGCCCTGGGGCTTCGTGGCTCTGTGCACCGCTGTGACGGCGGCAGCGGCAGCAGCAGTGAGCTGACGAGGAAGCGCTGCTGGTTCCACAACAGGAACCAGTTTGGTGCCATAGCCTCTTTTTAGAGGGAAGGACATACAGCCTGCGCTGCTATGTGCACTATGTGCTGGTGGACTATATACAGCAGGTTATGCAAGAAGACGGCACTGTATGTGACAATCCACAGGCAGCCGGCTCATCTTTATGCCAAACCCCTTACATGTGCCGTTAAATGTAACAGCCTGGATGATCTGTGAATATAACGCTGCACCAGAAGAAGAGCTGAACAGCAATTAAAAGCTGATTAAAGGACAGAATATTAATCAGAAAATATGTGAGTCACTAAATTCCTGGATATCCATTTTATCATGATTGTATATTTTGATCCCATGTGCAATCAAGAATTGAGCCTAGCGGGCCTAATCATTGCTGTTTGACATAACTACAGACCAAATACATTAAAAGGGTCTGTCCTCAGGTCTCGATGAGTTTCTGACTCTATGGTAAAATTCCCCAAAACAAGTCTTCACAATACGGCTCAGTTACGTGATCTCCTTTTGATAATTAATGCACGAACTTGGGATGTTTTGACTTTCAATTTACTAGCTGCGTTCTCAGTTAGCAGCTGTGTCCTTTGGAGGCTGAAGACCATCTGCACTGGAGAAAATCACTGCATAATTAAAATAACACTTGCCCTCTAGAAGACAGATTCTTTATTTATCTAGGGGAAATTCCTTTCTCCTCATTAGTAAAACTAATAATCATTATAGTATAGTATAGTCAATAGTTAAGATTGACAGTAGATGAGTATGACAAGCATCAAGCATTCATGAACATGAAAAACCTGACACAAATATTTCCAAGTGGGCTGTTTAAAGCACAGCAGACAGACAGTGTGCTATAATTTGTGCATGTATACTGGGCTGATTCTGTTTGTATGTGAAATTCATACTTGGCCCAGATCTTAAAGCAATATCCTGTTTAAGCTTGTTGGCTAAACACAGTGAGCAGTAATCCTGTGGAGGAGCACTTCTCTCCTCTAGTCCACACTTCATCAGCACTGAGATCAGACTCAAGTGACAAACACTGTCAAAAACACAATGGATGCTCCGATGGAAGCAGCTCAGCAGAGAAGCGAGTGAAGGAGGATGTGAAAGGAGAAAGGCGAGGATGATTTTTTTTAAAGTCCTCTTTGGACCAATTACAAAGGTATAAACACAATATTTCTGCTGGACTGATGGTGAGTTTTGTGACTGAGCTGAGAGCTGAGAGCAGCTGGCTGGGTGGACTGTGTTCCCTGTTAATAAATGACCAGAGGAACAGAAACACAAACACCATAAACTAGCATGATTACTACAACATGGACCCAGAGCAGGAGCCGTCTGCACACTGCATGTGACTGAGAGGGTGTCTCGTTTTCAAACACGTTGGCTCTGAGCTGCAGTGACCTGGACTTCTGCTCCCACAGTGCAACGCACTGGGTGAGTGTCAGAGGTGATGTCTCTGTTCACCAGTGGATCTGAATGAGTCTCTACGCCGTTTCCTGCCTCGCTGGTGGTGCGCATGTCACACTGTGAATATTCCACCTCCTTCTAATCTGTTAATAGATTCTGTCAGCCCTGCGCCTCATGGTCATTCACACTCAGAAAACACAACACAAGTTTGTCTCACAACAGGTCAGCAGCACATGCCAGACCAAGTTAGTTCTAGCTAGGTTACAGTGCAGCCAAATAAAGCCCAGGCAGAAATTCAAATATATTTGTTTTACAGACACACACACACACACACACACTGGGAGAGTAGGCAGGGATGACTGTTTAACACTGCCAGTCCAAACCTCAAAACAAGTTAGTTTGAAATGATCTCTTCCTAAGTCATGTATAAAAAGACCCTTCCTTGTGAAAGTTATAGCTCAATTTTCAAAGTCTAACTGCTAGATATAAAATATCTACTTCACTGCAAAGTCATTTTTTACACGTCGACTGGAGATTTAAAATGCCCACATCACTGATCACAATGAGATTTTACATTGTGTGCAGCTACAGTAGAGAAGAAACTAATGAAATGCAGATAAGGTGGAAAAAGTAATTTTGTCCAAATGTAGGAGGTGGTGTTGAGACATCCTTTAGCATTAAGGACACAGAAACCAAAATGTGATATATACTAGGGAAGGGAGAAAAAAAAAGTTCTCTGCACAAAACACATACCGAACCGTGGCCAAAAAACCGAGGTATGTATCGTACCGTGGGCTACCTGTACCGTTGCACCTCTAACATATACACAAGTAAAACAGCTGCCTACTGAACTTGAGTGTGTTGTGCTGTGTGTGTTACTCTCACCATTGCGCTGGGGGGGACCTCGACCCATCTGTTGGTTCATGCCGAAGGGGTCCTGAGGGTTTGGATTCATAGCGCTCGTATGAAGAGCAGAGTCTGAATTGGTTCTGTGTAGGAGGAAGAGGAGGAAGGAGAGGAAAATTATGTGAAGTGTTCCAGCACCTTGGACAGAGGCAGAAGGTTCCTCAGGACCATAAGGTCAGTGAGTCATTCAGCTTTCTGCTCTGCCTCCACACAGGCTGCATTCATCTGCAGGCTCACACTGACCTTACACTTCAACACCCTCACAGCACACGACTAATTCTTCATTAGCCTGCGATGAAAACACCTTTTGGCTCAGAGATGAAATAACAATCGTCCTAAATCACTTAGTGTAAACATGTTGATGTTTGTTATCCATAATAACACTGGTACAGGAAAATACAGAGGAACTGACAACTCTGCAATATTTGTAAAAACCTCTTAACATGACGTGAGGATTAACCATCTTTAATGCACTTAATAAAGTTTGGGAGTTATTTTCCAGACTGATTGGACCCAGGTGGATTTAATATGTTTCTACTTGTCACACTAGGGTGGCATTCGTTCCTCCGCCAAGGCCAAACAATCCTACTCGCGTATTAAGTCCGGGACTTAGGTCCATTAATATGTCCATATAGCTCCATATTACAACTATAGTCAATTCAAATTGAGAGCTACAAAATATTATTTGATTTGAGATCACCACCGTCCCGGTCGTCTCTTTAGAGTCCGATGTGAGCTGTAAATTCACACACTCACACATGTTCACTTGCATCGGCCAACCCACACATGTCTGAGTCCTCTGTCACTCCAGCTGAGAGCTTCTTCTAGTGCTCTCCATTAAGCCTCAATGACTTCTTTCATGCGTCACTCCTACTTTTCCTCTTGTACATCGTTGGAAATGATTATAATAACACTTAAAGGACAATTCCAGGCAAATTCAACCTGGGGCTATAGTTTCCTAATAGTTTAGGTCTAAAAGAAGGATTCTGAAGATTTTCTTTATAATTGCTCCCGTTAGGCAGTAGTTTTAGTAGTTAACACAACGTCTTCGTAGCAGTAAGAGTAAATCTGGATATTGTTTATTCTGCAGGTAAACTTCATACGAGACTTTGTATTACAGCTCTGTTTACAAACATGTCGGCTTTTTTGAAGTAAACAAACCCCTCAGTTTACGTTCGAATAGCCATCTGACGCTGTCTGCGGGAAAAAAAGTGGTTTTCAGCCTAAACAGCATAAGATCGGTCCGCTCCCATTATACGTTGCTGTGGTGATGCGGGGACAGACACAACGACTGCAAAACAGGAGCATTTTAAAAGAAAATCTTCAGATTCATTCTTTTAGACCTAAAATATTAGGAAACTATAGCCCCAGGTTGAATTTGCCTGGAATTGTCCCTTAAGTTTGTGACAGTGTCACCTTGACATGAAATAAAAGGTACAGTGCAACGAGTGTGCAAACAAAAGTTAAAAGGAAAGTGCACTTGGTTTCCTGATGTGTTCCGAATTCGCCTAAATCGAAATCGGAAAGTTTATGACTTGTGGACATATTTAGTAATTGTAATGGAAACTGATAAATAATAAAAGGAGAAGAAATGTACATTAACATCTATAAAGAGATGAAGATTTTCTACATAGTTAACACTTTTCTTCAGAATCTGTAAGCCAAAAAACACTTCACAGTCTAATGTTGGAGCTCTTATATAAGATGGAATTAATTTGCAATATTTTACATCAAACATCAAGTTCACAACAAGGTCAATACTTCATTTCACTCTGGCAACCGTTATGAGTTACATCATGTTATATAGCCTATATTAGTCATCTCTTGATAAGACTGACAGTTGGAGAATTTTGATTTATTTGCCATCTTAATGCAAGTTAGGAAAGAGGATTAATGTGAATTTTATTATCTCCGAGCATTAAACATGGTGTGTTTCACCAGCCTGAGCATCACAACATAAACTGTATACAGAACATTATTTTTTAGCATTAATAGATTTTCCTGATTATTATGTAGATTTACTGAAGAACTGAAAAAGTAGTAAAAATGTTAAGGTCTTCAAACTGCTTGTTTCAAACACTGCCACCATTAACTGCAACTTTATATTACAGAGTTGTTTGGCATTTCTTGTGTGAAAAAATGTTTAAGTTAATTCACTGATCATCAACATACTTGCTGGTTAGTTCTGCCTTGATGAGCCAATCACATTTCAGCCCTGTGCACAGGTGCTTGAGCTCTGACACAAAAGGAGTTTTATAGAAAAATACTCAGATCTCTTCAAGTAAGAAATTAGGAAAAGAGCTAAATATGTTATTGATCATCTCATATAACACTCAGTAATAAGGATGTTTCCTGTTTCAACTTTTTCAAACACAAAGCTGACACTTGTATTAATTTTAACCAAGTCTGATCATTTAATGTGAACTCATCCTTGATGCCATAGTCCTGCCTATGTGCTTCCAACTGACGGCACAAATTCAGTAACTTCAGAAAACTCTGAACTTAGTCTCAAACAATAATTGAACACTGGGAGATAAACATAAAAGGCTGAGAGTCAGAAAAAATGAATAAGGAGCTCTGATTAGGGTTAGTTTAGACTGCGAAGGAGCCGTGAGTCCTGAAGCTAGGTTAGTGAGAAAGGAACTATTGATTAATGTTTCAGAAATACCAGACTGGAAAGATGAGTGGAAAACTACGAAGAGAAAAAAATTATTAATAATGAATCGACCATAGCAGCCTTTAGCAGAGGCTTTGTGGCCCTTTATCTCAGTGCTTCAAAGGAAGAAAGGAGAGGATTATTGAAATGTTACAAATCAGGCAGAGATTTACAAGGGATAGAAACCAGGATGTTGTGCATGGCCAAGAGAGATTGAAAAAGAGAAAGAACAGAATTGTTGGCCTCTGTGTGAGCGAGGGATAAAGCAGCAAGGCTAGACTGAGGGAAAGAGAGACAGAGAGAGAGAGAGAGACAGAGGGGAGGGTGGGGGGTCAAGGGTCACCTGTTGAGTTGTGATATTAATCTAAACCCAGGCCGTTTTTCCTCAGTCCATGGCTGCTGTTCCCTTCAAAGACAGACAGAGGAAAAGTATGACAGACAAATTTAATGGGTGAAAGCAGAGGCCCCTGACTGCTGACCTGAGGTTTAAGAAAAGGAGAAAATATATTGGTAATGTAAATATTATGTATCTGTGGAGAAAAACAAAACAAAACTGGAAAACACTCAAATACAGCACAATACTGTTTTACATTGAGGAAAATGGAAAGAGAGTAAATTAAAAGCAGAGTGAAGACAGATGAGACGGAAAAAATGAAGTCAAACAAAGACAGGAGCGCTAATGGGAAGAATAACTGCAAGCCAGGTTTATAAACCTGCAGCTGGGGGGCAGTTACAAGCTGTTCTCCCATATCTAATGGGAGGAGAAAGCTGGTGCAACATCACCAGCTCTCTGGGGGATTGGCGGGACGGAGAGAGAAACAGTGTAAACAACTTGATGTGAAGAGTCATTGTCAAAGCCTGAGACGATGAAGTGGGAACAGTGACTAAGTGGATTTTTCTGAAGTGTTCAGCAAAAAAGGGGCGCCGACTCTCCCTCCGACTGGAAGTACAGAGCAGAAATCTGTTTGTTTTTCTCTCACTGCAAGAACCAGACTTCTGAAAGCGCAAAGAGAAGAACTCATATGGATTTTTTATTAAGGTCTCAGCAGTCGGATGTACAGCCCTGCTGGGAGACATACGCTTGGCATGCTTTCTTAACAGAAAACATCTACTAGGGCTGTCAATTTTTAGAAAAATTAGATTCGAACAAATATCAAATGACCTGTAATTCATTTGGATAAATTTGAACACCAAAACGATCGCTGCAGGCCGCGGAGATGCGCGCCACAACATGACACCAGCAGTTAATATGGGCGCCGAAAGGAAACTGGCTCCAGCCTACATTTCGAGCAGGTCATTACCGCTCGAATATGAACTTTTCTCCCCAAATTCGAATAAAACATGACAGCCCTGACATGTACACAATGTTCTTGTCTTTCAGCTTTAAATAAAGTATCTATGGTGGTTTCTTGGTCTAGAAAGGTCGATGGCACCTACTGTAGGGTCAAGTCATATCTCTGCTTGATTTCAACTTAAAGCAAGTGCATCACGCTGATGTCTCTACAACTAAGTGTTGAGATGATCAGATGGGTTGTAAAGAACAGTTGAGATGGATTATCTAAACCAATTACTGTGGACAAAAAAAAACACAATTTTTCTTGAACATACAGTATTTTGTGTGAAATTACAGCAGTTCCACATCTCATTTGTACAAATTAGCCTGTGTAGGTACCCTGCTGCCTTTAATCACTGGTGTAAAGCAACGACTTCACAGGCCAGATTTATTCTCCTGAATTCTAACCAGTACTCGTACCAGTCCTAAGTAGGGATGTCACGATTACTTGTTTTCACAATTAATCGTGGTTTTAAACGCCACAATTAATTAATCGTAAAGATTCCTGAATACCGTTACTTTCACAAAAATTTGATGTTGGAACCATGTCGGCAGATGTGCCCAAAAATAAAGGTAATCGCTCAGATACTGGTCCATTTAACTAACGTAACATTGGATTGGTAGGAATTTCAATGTTAGCGTGTACATTTTATATTTAAAAAAAAAAATGATCTGAATATTTCAAACATTTCCCCTGGGGATTAATAATTGGTCCTATATTGGGGTGGCGTTTAGCTCACTGGGTAGAGCTGCCGCCCCATGTTGAGGCTCAGTCCTCAGTGCAGGCGGCCCCGGTTCGAGTCCCGCGTCGGGCGGCCCTTTCCTGCGTGTCATTCCCCCACTCTCTGCCTCCTCATTTCCTGTCTCTCTCAACTGCACTATCAATTAAAGGCAATAAAAGCCCAAAAAATATACTTAAAAAAAAAAAAAAAAGAATTGGTCCTATATTAATAGATAATAGATATTTCTTGTTTTATGTTTTTATGTGTATGTTGTGGAGTGTCTTGATCTGTTTTTGTGCTTGTTGTCTTGGAGAGGCCGAAGACAAATTTCCACTACGGTGGACAATAAAGTCCTTCTATTCTATTCTATTCTATTCTATACTTGAAATATTTTGTGTAAACAATGAGTAATGTAATTATATTTTGACTACCGGTTTATTTGATTTTACACATGTTGTGTGTTGTGAAATTAATTAACGCATAATAATCGTGATAATCGTAACACCGTGATTATTTCTCTGACAATAATCGTACCAAGAAAATTTATAATCGTGACATCCCTAGTCCTAAAGGGCCTTTCACACCGAACGCGGCAGGCGGCGGAAGGCGGCAGCAAACCCATTCATTGTGTACGTGCTACCGCGGCGCACGGGCGAATGGCTCTGCGCCGAGCTGAGCGGCACGCAAGGTGGGCGCGTGCCGCGGCGGCACGCTGCGCCCGAATTAAAAAATGTTTAATCCGGGCGCAGCGCGCTGTGACGACATCTCGGCGCGTCCAATAGGAGAGGATGTAGTGGAGTCTGAAACAAAATCAGCCGCTTGCAGAGTGAAAACAAACGGCCAGACGTTCAGTTAAAGTGACGGGATGTATGAAGTGAGTTGTCATCCTCCTGAGGATCAGACCAACTCTCTCTAACAGGCTGTTAAACTGCTCCCTGCTCAGCCTGACGCTAAAGTTCACCTGGAAGCAGTCGTTTTGTAGCTCCTGGCGAACATATCTTTGTTTATACAACAGCTAGTTCCGACCGGTCCCAACCGAGCAATTTGATTGGACAACGAGACATTCCATAGTGCTGATATACAGTATAACAGCACTGGGACTTTTCACAGACATGATCACTCCGCTGTTCAGCAGTGGACAGGAGCTAAGTCGGAGCTACGCTCCCCAATACAGGAGCTGCCCCATCTCTCTGCTGCTGCTGCTGCTACTGCTGCTACTGCTACAGTTATAAACGGACCTGAACATTAAAACCTGGACCTGACCTGGTCCGTCTAATTGGCTATAAATCTCTACTAAACCCGGCTGGGGAAAAAATCGCCGCGGGGGCAACTACGTTTTTGACGGTGATGTGTTTTGATATTAGCATTAGCTGTTGTTAGCCACGTAGCTCAGCTACTTAGCTTCAACTGTGTTTACATTGATTACATAGCAGATAAACAGATGTAATACGGTATCGATAACGTCTCTGTGTCTTCATGCTGGTCCTGTTGCTCCGCTGCTCAGACACGGGCTCAGAACCAGAACCAGCACTGGAAGCAGCTCGGTGGAAAAGCTTGTAGCTAGTAGCAAGCTAGTATGAAATGTTTATGTGTTGCCTGGCAACAGCCTTGTCTCCCTTCCAGTTGCGGAACTATTTCTGTTGGCGGAGCTAAATAAATGATTAAATAAACACACAAATCATAATCTCTTGTAGTTTATTACTGTTCTAAAAATGCGCTCGTAGCACTGTTGTATAAAAGCAATATCACACTCGAGGTCGTGCTGTTGTACTGTATATCAGCACGGTGTGATTATCTGCGGCACTCGGCCTGCGGCCTCGTGCCTACGACCGAATCACAGCCGTGCTGATATACAGTACAACAGCACTCCCTCTCGTGTGATATTGCTTAAATATACCCCCCCAAATCCTGTCTTGTTTGTTCGGTCGCTTAGCAACCTGCGCCATATGTGTGAGCGCTGCCGCCCTGCTCTGCGCCTGTCTGCGCTGTACCTCGCGGTGGGCGCAGCGCATACCGCGCTCGGTGTGAAAGGCCCTTTAGACTATATGTCCTGAGCTCTGCTGTTTCAGTGGGTTAGTGGTACATTTATTAAAAAATTACAAAACATTGTTTTGCTTTATTTAGCAATGCAAAAATATTTGCAGTCACTGTCAACCGTATTACAACTGTCAAGTCGCACTACAGGGAGCCATCTCTGACATGGTAGTGTCCTTTTATGCACCACAGGTAGTAGATTACCTTTATGCTATTTACATGTGATGCTTGTCTGTTTGTGATGTGATTTTTGGATTAAATATTTCAATATAAACAGATACAATCAGACCACCTATATGAAGATAAACATCCTCAAGAATCGTCAAACCACGTCTCTCGAAGAGGCAGCAGTAGAAACATTTAAATGCCTCCCCTGCACGGCCTTTTTGCAGAACAGTCTCGAGGGAGCCTGGTCTGAGATTTCATCCCGAGAGAGGCTGGTACAGGAATAGCAGGCCTAAGATGGGTGAATAGAAGCAGAGGAGGGCGTGGGACTGGATTGAAGCTCTGACCCTGAAGCAGATGGTCTCCGGAGGGACACATCCAGGGCCGTACTCAGGTCTGATGCCTCATGCACCCCCAGGATCCTGGCCCCCTTAAGCGCATCACTTCCCAGACACCAGGGTACAGTCACATTTTTTGATATGCCTTGTTTCCAAGGAAGCGCTACACTTTAAGTAGGCTCTAGAGCAGGGGTCCCCAAACTTTTTGCAAAGAGGGCCAGATTTGGTTAAGTAAAAATGTGTGGGGGCCGGGTCGGCCGACCTTTCAGCCTGACATCCTTTGAACCATTAACATTAAATGCAAATTAACTATTTAATACTTTTTTTTCATTGCAAATGGAATTCTTTTCATTTCTTCACATAGATAGGCTACATAAATCTAAACAAGTTTTTTTTTTTTATCAAAATCACTCTGCTTTTCATATTTGAAGACCAGATAAAATGACATAGCCTAAATGTCTGGGGAAAAAAGGAAGCTTAAACATATCTAGGTTAATTTGAAACATTATTAGGCTATATTTTATATTATATTATATTTTAAAAAAATCAAAAATTGCGCTTGAATAAAAATCAAACCAAAAACAAGAATAGACCCTGTCTCTGTTAAGAAAAGATGCACTCAAATATAAAACCACACACAACCAAAACAATAAATAAAATGGCTTATCAAGTCTCAACAAAACTGCACTTGAATAGATATTGACCGTGTCATCACAGTAGATGAGGTGAGTGACTGAGCTGAGGCTGTGTATGTCGCTCTAAGACGGGTGGGGTGGGGGTGTCAGCGGCATGGAGCGGGTCTCATAGCGGGGACAGCTCCGTCACACCGCCGCTGAGTGCTGTAGGGACGGGGGCGGGGGGCTCACGGCAGCACCGCTGCTCGGTGAAAACAGCAGTGATGACGTGCTTTCACGTCCGAGTCTCCAAACCAGAAGCGTTTGTAACAGTAACAGCACCGGGAAAGTCGCTAGATTTGTCGCCAGTGGCTTTTGTCAAAAAGAAAGTCGATGAGAGGGGTTGGAAAGACGCCAGATTTAGGGAGAAAGTCACCAAGTTGGCAACTGACGTTACGTAGCGTTGCTCCTTACAGACTCACATGCTGCATTGTGTGTGTGGTAGCGGCCCCGCCTCCCCCCACAGAGACAAAGATCCTGGATGACTGACAAGAGGCTTCACTCCCTTCCGCTATGGAACAAACGCGCCCAGGTGCTGAGACCGAGTCACAGAGTGAAGCCTCTTGTCATTCAGCCTGTTTGGAGGCCAGAGACGAGGAAAACAAACAGGCATGCACATGGCAATATATCGAGGCTGGAAAAAAATTGTACGTGCTGGCGGGCCGCATATTATTGATTTTTTTTTATGACAGAGGCCGCGGGCCGGTTGGAATTTGAGCGCGGGCCGGATGCGGCCCGCGGGCCGTAGTTTGGGGACCACTGCTCTAGAGGACAGATGGTGGTTATCAAAAGTCTTGGTCCAACTCTCTACAGATGGACAAAGTTGGGAAATCACTACTTTTTTCCCCAAAGACAAAAAAGCAGCCTCCACAAATCCAGAGAGAGGATAAGATCTGCTGGCCAGGCTGCTGGTCATGGAGCGGTTAAAGGCTGTGTGAACTGCTCCGTTCCCCTGCATTTCTGTCATGCCTCACAATCCCTTAGTCCTGGCCCACTGCCTTTAAGTTTTGGTGTAGTAGAGGCTGGGAAGCTTGACCCAAGCCATTTCAAACACGAACACAAACACTAGTAAAAAAAAAAAAAAAAAAAAAAAAAATTGTATCTTGTTGGATCTACAGAACAACAAAAAAACAACAAACTTCAAAAACACTTGTTCTTTTATCATCAGAGCTGGAGGAGATTCATGTGTCGGAGATAGCCAATCGCTGTCGTGGTAATTAAGGCACTGAAACAGTTAAAAAGCTCTGTGGCTCTTCTCCAGAGCTGACTGGATGTAATGCAGTGCAGATGTGGTTGGCGTTGTAAACACTTACCGCCCCACTCTCCCCTGAGACGGACAAGCAGAGAATCAGCCTCTCGCTGCTTCAACACAACAGCCTAAGACCTTTTCCATGGGTGAATATTTACTAGAGCCCCTGATCGCTTCTTTGACCAAGAGCAGAGTGGTTTTCATGTACTTTACATACACTATATTAACAATGGCCTCTTGAAGAATATTCTTCAAGTGGGATTTCCCAGGTGACTGAAAAAGGAGCCTCTCTAATCTGCCATGACTTCAGCCAAGACTTTGATTTCCCATTTCCTCTCCATCTGTGTGTTATGTCTTGACTGAAGCTACAAGCTCAGTCAGCAGCACTCAGAGTAAAAACACAGTGATTGTGCAAAAGCAAGCTCATGCACTGTTCATTCATGTTGCCCACAAAAATAGCCTGCAGGACAAGGACACTCTTGTATAATGTTGCTGTTGTGATGACACTAACCGTGGTATACTTTAAGAATTACCAGGTTTCAATAACAACATCTGCTTAAAATGCTGAGGCCAAGTAGTTGTTGACCAGCACTTAAATAGAAGTGAATTTAAAATTTGATATTGTTACTGTTGGATTCTGCCCAAACCTAGAGGTCTAAACAGAGGACCCAGGGCTTAAGTAGCTACACATAGTATTCTGTAAATTCTATATATTTTAGAGCTGCAACAATTAATTGAACAATAATCGATTATTAAATTAAGCGTCAACTATTTTTATAATCGAATGATCCGTTTGAGTAGTTATTTAAGAAAAAAAGTCCATATTTTCTGATTTCAGTTCCTTAAATATTAATATTTGTGGTTCCTTTGTTCCTTTACGACAATAAACTGAGTATCTCTTTGGTTTGTGGACAAAACAAGAGATTTGCGGACGTCATCTTGTGGTTTGGGAAACACTTTTGACTTTCGACATTTTTCTCCTTTAAATAATCAACAGATTCATCGATACTGAAAATAATCATTAGTTGCAGCCCTAATTAATTTACATTTTCTTTTTTGATTATACAGTCGGTCTAGGTTCTATAACAATACTGTGAAAGTAGAAAGTAGCCTTTATCCACAATGAAATGCACACAGACTGCATTCAGAAACTGAGCCCGAAAACCAGCTGCAAGGACTTCTGTAACATTGTGATGTCACAACAAAGCAGTCACCGCTCTGACCCAAGCCCTCGGCCCCCCAGACCTGGCTTGCTAACTATGAGCCTCCCTTCTGGCTGACACTGACCTGCTGTTATGAGAGCTTCACAGAGAAGTCTGAGGAGGATTTATAAAACTACAGAGATGGCTTTTGGTTCTTAAAACCACAATTGCTTAACAAAATAGAAATACGGTACGGGTCATTTACTGCTATGTGATGGTCATCTCCACCTTCATTATGCATCACTTTTACATGTTCTGAAAATCAGCCAGCAATCATGAAATCCTGTCAGATCCTGATAAGTGAGGATTCGTTGGCTGTTTTTGTTTTTTTTACATGGTAGGAATGCAGTGAGCTCCAAGGAATTAGAAAGAGCAGCGAGGAACACACTAATGAGTCCAATAAGTGGATCATTGGAAATTAAGAGGATAAAGCTGGATGCTTTCCAAGCTTTGGGAGTCTTGTCTGTTTGGACACAGTCAGTTTAACCCAGCACTAAGGTACTGATATCTACATCTCTGCCCGTGATAGTGCAGTGGGCCAAAATCCACTGCTGAGGGGGAAGTTTATCCCTGTTACACACTGTGACGACAATCTGCTGCAGGTTGGAGCAGGAGGCTGGGCTTGGCCTGCAGAGACTTGACAGAGCCGATGCCAATCACATAGAAAAGGCTATGATGGGGAATGGTGCAAGAGAGGGAACAATCAGAGATGAGCATGACTAGAATAGAAGAGAGATAAACCGTGTCCCATTTTACGGCGTTACATGAAAACGTCTTTTCATTGTGACAAAGCAGCTGTAATCAAAAACGGGCTGTGTGCGAGTGATTTTTTTGTCCACAAACACACACACCATGTGCAATCACTTTACAGCATTTAAAACAGATTTAAACTACGGATCCACCAGCTAAGCCTGCATGTGGCTTCCTGACAGAAACTGCATTGAATGAAAATGTTAGTTGTGTTTTTTTTTTCATGCTGTAACGTTTGTTTATTTTACACGATGCTCAATGTTTGCTTGAGAAGCGCAGTAAGCAACAAATCAGTGCTATTTAAATCAAACGTGAGAGTCTGTGTTCGGCGCTTAGTGCCACATGGCTCGACCAGACACACACCCACTCCGAGAACACTGACGCCTGGTTGCTCCGTGAGGACGTTTGTCAGCCAACCTGTTTTGTGCTGTCAACAATGACGAGAGGGTGTGGGCCTTATTCACTTCTACAGTACAAGCTGTTACAGTGAGCTCGACACGGAGCCTGGCGAGCGTCCTGTGCCGGCGCTGTGGAAGAAGATGAGGCAGGGTGACTGGCAGCCGGCCAGAAGCCAGCATACTGAGCACAAGTGTGGAGACAGAGGAAGAGTGAAAGAGTGAGTGGGGAGGAGCTTGGCTCGGCTTTTTATCACAGGGCCATAATTCACTGCCTTGTAAACAGTGAGCAAAAGCTATCCACCAACTCACTGGCTGCTCAATGTAGGCACAGCCAGGGCTGGAAAACGGACCTTGCAGCCTCTCATCGAGGCCTGCTAGCCTAGCATTGCTTTCTAGCAGGTCCTGCTATTGGATTTCTGCTACGTTGGAGCTTGTACGCCATCGGGCAGAGATGCAGTGACAACATAAAATCCCTTCACAGTAGGACTGCTGCTGTTGGGCATGACCTTTAAAGCAAAAGGCTATCTGTCATACACCTTTAGTGAGATGCAGTCATAACCAGGCCCAACACAGCGTCCTGATATGTGAAGCATTTCTGCAGAAACAATGGAGGCCAAAGAGCTCCACCCCTCACCCTGCCTCTGGGCATAAATCTGTTTGATCGACATGGCTGCTGCTTGGATCTAGGAAGAAAATACTGGTAGGTAGAGAGAGGTTTGATACAGGAAACAGGCTGGCGAGAGGAAACAGTTCCTGTTGTAAAACAATCTCATTAGAGGAAGGAGAGGAGACAATAAGCACTCTGTCAGTAGCTCAAAAGAGGCACTACTCACCTTCTCCAGTTGTTGTCCGGAGGTGGGGACAGGTACACCGCTCCATATGGAGAGCTCTCCAAGTGGGTTTTTGTTAAGAAAATTATTGGGACAAATACACAAACACCATATATTTGATATCACCACAAAACAAACACAACATCAGTAAAACACATTCCCAATCTGACTTGAAGCTGCTATTTCCTCACCCTGGCTCTATTTCAAAATCAAACAAATGATGTGATCCGACTGTAGCTCAAACTGAGAGGAATGTCCCAAGAGAAGAGAAAGGATTAACACTGTGAGCCTGTTCTAATCATTGCCCCATTGTGGTGAAAGACAAGTGTCAACAACAGAGCTACCTTTTTTTAAATGCTTACAGAAACAATGACAACATTATTTGATTTACAATTGAATGTGGACGCGGAGTTCCTGGCATTGTCTGTGAGAGGGCAGGACTTCAGGAGGGCGGTGTGTCGTCTTGCCCGGCACAGCCACTCTTTTACTGTTAGCAAGTTGCAAGCTCTTCCACACTGGAAACAAAACAGGCACTGGGTGGTAGTTTGGGGAGGGAGACTGATGCCACACAAGGCCAGGCGCTGCTCCACAGAGTCTCTGTTTAGGCCTCGGACAAATTATTATCAGTAGTGAGTCAGATCTGCGGACGGGAGAGGATATGTTGCTCGTCACCTCTCACAAAAAACATGGGATAAGTCCCTTTTGAAGATTAGACAAATATACAAACTAAGTGGTATGTACATGTTTGTGGTTTCTCCAGACAGAGGGAACAATCCTGTCAAACTGGTTCACTGACTGGCTCAGGCCACCTCACTCAACACCTATCAGTGCCTGTAATGGCAGGATCAGACATAAACTAATTGGCATGAGCCACTGAGTAGAAAAGAATGAATGGTTCCGAGGCTCCTCCGTACACTAAGCGGTAAGCACGTTGGGATACAAAACTTCAAGATCACCGTGTATTTCTTCAGCTAATCAAAGCCACAGACCACATTTCCATTTTCAGAATATGGTGCTCTGATTGGATAAGCCAGAGCCACAAACCACATTACACATTTTCATTTTCAAGATATTGCACTGCGCCCTGTCATCATTTAAATCACTTTCCACAGCATATGATGGTCTATATCTCGAAGGTTGCCAGGTTTAGAAACCGTCCAATAGGACCCACACAGAGCCCCCCCCCACCCAACCAACTGTGAAAGCACCCAAAGTCACATTAGTGACTAAGATGGGATTTTAAAAAAAAAACTGTTTTCTTTTCATCTAAACATTATAAAATTAACCTCAATTTCCATAGGGTAAATCTGATCAAGTATTTACACACACAAACAGACCAACCACTATCATCATGACCTATAGAGTAAGACTCCCCAGGCCTTGTTTTTCTCTGTCATATTTTGCATTGGCTGTGTCACTGCCCTGACCTCTGACCTCTCCTGTAACTCACATGCTCCTCAAACAAATGCACTGTTTCTATGACGGACACAAAGATAGGAGCAGGAAGGATTAAGCTCTCATAACTTCCCTCTAGGTGACAATTTAAATGCTCTTGTGAATGAGATGCTGACACTCTGGTGACCAAAACCTGACTGGACAGTCCTGTCTATTTTGGCACCAACAACTCCTAACAGCCTATTTCTCTCTCTCTCTCTATGGTGACCTTTACACCCTTTTAAACACACCATACAAAAGGTCACGTGACTGTGCAGTATGCATATAGATGGAGACAACACCACCAACCAAATACAGATGGGCCAACTGCTTCTGTTTTGACACTAACAAGAGCAGACGTCTATAGGAGTGCCTCCACCCATGCGGTGTCCATTACATTACAGTGCCAGTTCCACATTACAACACATGTCCACAATAAACAAGAAGATATAAGACAAGCCACAGAGTTGGGGGGTGGCGCAATGTGAGGAAAATCTGCATGGATATGACTCGCAATAAACAAACATATAGTGTACATACACAGTTCACTGAGTGAAAAACACAGACAGAGGGGACTGAAGGCCATCTCCTCCATCCTCCTACCTCTGCTGCTGCCGGGGTGGGTGGGTTTGTTTTTGTTGCAGTTAAAAGTTTGTAGGAAATTAAGCTGCAGTTCAGCTTATTTATATATTAAAAAAACACTACTAAAATATATTTGGGGGCTTTTGGGACCTTGTTATGAACCCCAGCCACTGCGGTTAGGACTGAGCCAACATGGGAAGCACTCTATGGGGTAAGCCGCCAGAACGCCCCCATACCAACTCACTATTAGCTTGAAGTTAGTGTGCTGTGCTCCTGAAAAACCATACACTGTAAATAAAGATGGATGTAGCCGTCAGCCACAGGTTTCTGAGGAGCACTCTTTAAAGCTCGGAGTGATCTGCTCTGTCATCGCCATATTTGGCAGTACCTGACTCCGCCCCTAACTCCCAGATAATCTAAAAATGGTCAAAGGGATTGGACGTGTGTGGCGCCCAGACTTTGTTGGATACCGACTTGTGACAGCCATACGCTCACCCACCTGAGAGAGAGAGACCACTCTCTTTAAACCTTACATAGACCTTAAGGCCTAAAACAATCAAGTTATAAAACATTTTTCAATCCCATTAAGGTGGAAATAAGCTTCAGAGATGATAACTGTTTTTGTACCATGCTGTAAACATGTTTATTTCTGCTGTCAAGTTGGACATTTCTGGAGCCACACACACAAGCGGTCATTTGAAGAAGTACAGTTTCAGATACTTTTGTGTTGGCTTCAGTTCAGTTTGCTGCTTGTGTAAATCAAACCGTGCTGGCCTGGAGAAGTAGAAAATGTTGCTTTTCTACATGATCAAAGCTCATTGAACAGGTGTGCGTGATGAAAAACCTCAACTGTTGATGAGACTAGCAGAGCTACGACCAAAAGCCCCAATCCGCCTATGTGCTGTCCGCCATGTGTCTGAGAGTCTGGTTAAATGATCCTGCCCTAGTGCAGTTGAGTGATAAAACATTCCTGATACTTATCGTGAAAAAATTCCCACAATAATGATAAACTCATGAGTAATTTACGATGAATGCCTCTGGTCAGTATTTGGGCCAATTAGGCTGATGGGCTTCCAAAGCTAACTCATGCAGGGCTGAATCAAGGAAAGAAAAGCACCAATGATCTAGGAAACGTAAACATGAATGAGTCAGGATCTGAAGAACACGTGGCAAACAGAGGTCATGCAACTCCAGTGAATTGGAAACGGTTTGGATTTCTATACTTGGATGCAGGCGACCTGCACTGACAAAGATGGGAAAAGAAAAAAAGGTGCCATCCCACCAAGAATACAGCGCCCAGGCTCGATAACAAGCCTCTGTTTTCTTGAACATACCACATGTTGACCGTGACGTTATGCATCTCTTCTGATTGTTCTCCGCCAGAAATATACGCCACTATGACATTGACACGATGACGCTGGGACAGAGCACAAACTCTTCTCTAAGTATCATGCACCATGGTGACAAGTCACTGAATCATCTCTGTCCCGAGGCAGGGAATAAACAGATCCACTATTTGAAACGCTATGAAGTGGGGGTGTGCTGATGGATCAGTGGGCTAATGGTGTTTCATGTAAATGCAACATATTGGGTGTGAATCCAGATCGTGCAATCTACTCCATGTCCTCTTTACTACAAACATGACATTTATAAAGAGGCTTTTAAACAGCATTTAAAAACTGTTATACAGAATAAAATGACTGGGTAAGGAGAAGAGGCACTGCAGAGGCTTGGCTCATAGGTCTGGTGCATTTAGTGTTTCCATTAACGCAACACTTCTCCTGGGACCAAGACATTTTAGACTGGTCTGTGGTGTCAGACCAGTCTTAGTAGGTGGATGTGCCTCCTTCACTCAGGACTCAATACACTGCACTCCGATTTTAGAAAGTCAAGATCTGACCTGCTTTGTGCAGCAGATACACTTGCGTGTCAATCTGAATTCTATTTGATATATTTGTGTATAGTTAGGGACTGTGCATAACAGCCGCATTCATTCTCTTCCTTCTGTTACCTGCAGTCGAATACATTATGATTTCCAGGGTTCTTAAATTAACTTAATCTTATGTGTAGCTCAAACTTCAAGACAAAGTTGGAAGCAGAACTTAATTGTGTTTCATTTTTTAGGGCAGTAATAAAAACAAGGCAATCCATTAATTGTTAAATTTAAAACAGCTGCTCGTGATTCTCAGACTAAATTCATCCACTGGTTCGAGTGTCTGATCTCCACTTCACGAAATTAGACACATTTTCTTTGCAATGAATTATGAAACACATGTAATTGCTGACTGGTGACAACATTCATGGTTTTCAGCTCCACGTTGTAAATAGGAGCAGTTTACATAACCCAATCTGAGTTACGAAATCTTACAATGCAAGGGTTATATGACAAGAAGCCGTGGAAATTGTAACCAAAATGTGGCAGAGAAAAACTTAATTTTCTGCTCTCACTCATTTCGGCTTAGAGGAGACTCTGGGGAAATGGATTCTGAAGGGTGTAGCTGAGAGTTACAGCGCAAACACTCGCTCCTCCGTTACGCGCTCTGTGGGTTATCACCATTAGAACAATTATACCCTTCTGGAGCTTCATCACAGAATCAGAGCTGATGCTTTATAAATAAAATACGCATATGCACAAAATACACCAATGCACACTCAATCTGAATGTGCTGAGAATCTTTTTCTGTCAAAGTCCATTAGGCAAGAGTTAAAGGACCCCTTCGCTGTCTCAATCTTGAAATTAATTAACTAACTAATGAATTAACTAATTCCGCTCGTAATGCTGCAAACAGCTCCCTACACCAGTAACTAAAACATTTAAGAACTTTAAATCACGAATGTGAAGAAATTAACTTTTTTGTAGATGTCTACGAATTATGTTGCTGAGATATCTTCTAAAGTTAGCATGCCAACCAGCTAGCAGCAGCTGGTCCTGTCACACACTGCTGCGTTATACCCCAAGAGGTGACAGCGAGTCACTATAGATGAAAATGGGGAAGTACTGCTGCCCTGAAGACAAGACACCACATTTGGCGGCAAAGAAAAGAAGTGACATAAATAGAAGCAAAACATTATATTAATGGTTCTTTCCCCCCACTGTAAACAGCTTGAGGAAAAGAAAGAGGCCGTGGCTGAACTACCGTACTAATTCTTCTAGACTGCTAGGTAAACGGCTGATGATATGAAAATGATTTTATGAATGGCAAAGTTTACATATAGCGCCTTTAAAACCACACCATAAACAAAAACTATCAGAAAAGCCACAATAAAAAGACAAACCGCCTGGAAGCCACAAAACAAACCTTTCACATCACCAATTAAGTTTTCACGATGACATCTGCATCCCATGGGCATGTGTGTGTAACATCTCCTACTGTCAGCATTGTATGTTTGGAAGGATATCTGCCGTCCGTGCTTGTCAATGGGTCGGCGATGGGGGGAGTTGATACGGTTGCGGTCCCTGTGGACCCTCTCAACCAGCCCATGGTGGCGGGTCCCTCTGACTGAGTCCAATCCTGAAGGGAAGCCGCCCTGAGAAAGACAAAGGAAGAGTCTTTTTACACCACCAAACACATTAACCTGCCATTTCCAACATTTTGGCAGGAAGAGAGAAAGAAAAGCATCTGCCAGTCACTTTGCCAGATGTCAATCAAACCTGAGCTGCAGCTGAATGTGGTTATTATGCTACAACTGAGGGACCACATGGTTCACATTTTCATTGCTGCCAATATCTGAAACTGAATGTGATCCACATTGGATGCCGGTCATGAAGACACTGCTCACAAACTGCAATATGCAGCTTTAAATAAAAGTCCATCAGTTTTAGTGGAGACAGAGTTGGCCACATTAAGTACTCTGCATTCATTTAATTGCATTAGCGCTAACAAATGATTATCATCAAGTGGAATCTAGAAGCCATTAAGTTTGTTGAGTTTTTCCCAGAAGAGAAAGTGAATGGACTCCATAAGTGAGTGGAGCTTTCTTCCTGCACAGGGGGGATTGATTTCTGTACCTGGCATCCTTGCTGCAATTACTGCTCTGCCTCTAAGTAACAAGGGCACTTTCACCTGGACCCTCTGTATCTGAACACAACACACTCCTTGGAGAGCTGACACAGATACAGGCTCAGTGCCTTGGAACAACACTGTAAGATCGCATACAGCGCTGCTCGAGGGAGCGCTGAGAACCACTGCACAGATCTTTTATTCCATCGTCTTGTCCGGGCTTCAGAAACTCTTGTGAATTATTTAAGACTCTTGGGACAAGCTTGTTTGCACTTCTGAAGGCTCAGTGCAGCATTTTGCTGTTTTTTGCAGTTAGACTAATGGTCTGAAATAATTAGCCTTGAAAACCCCTGAATTAGAACAAGGCCTTGAATTTGACAGATGGCAATCCCAAGGTAAACAGGGTTTTAAAGAAAATACTCATGTTTAGTTTTACACCAGAGATCTTTAAAAGGAAAGCATTGGAACACATTTACACAAAATCTGCCACATAACTGCAGTTACTATACTACTATACAGCTTTGTCTTCTCTATCAGTGTATCTCTACTATTAACTTCATGACCACCAAGACAAGGAATAAATGAAGTTGTACATCCCTATATCATAATACTGCATTATGTGTAGTGTATTAGCATTAAATAACCTTCCCTAAATCGCATTTCATTTCATTCTAACACACTCTCACCAATGCAGTCCTTTGCATCGCACTTCAAGCAATAACAATTTTGGTTCAAATACGCTGGAGAAAAAGACGATGGTAAGACAACAGATGAGGAGGAGAAAATACTTAAAATATTGTGCATGACCTCCCAGTTACCCTGGAATAAACACAACTGTTTTATTCAAACAGGAATTGTGTCCAGTGCTGGAAACCACACATGGAAGTAAATTTGGTATTGAGTATGTGTCAAAATTGTGAAAACACAAGGTTTTATTTCTCCATAACTAATTTTACTGTTGGACTGCTTTGCTGAGATCGTATATTTTCACTTTGACAGGATCCCACCTGAAATTCAGCGCTGGCGTTGCCAATCTGATTGACGTTGGGCAGGGAGCCTCCATAGTACTGTACCCGTGGCTGAGACAAACGAAGCTGCTGGATTTTCTGAAACTGCACCTGTCAAAAAGAAAAAAGAAACAGACGCCAATCAGGGGTTATGAAGCCTGAACATTCAGTCATTTTGTGTTATCAACACATCAGTACATGTTCTGGTGCCAAGAGAACTTTTCTTTTCCATGGTTGTTATAATTTCTTACATGAGAAAAATGAACCCAGATACCATGTCTCTGGTGACCTTTGTTTTCCATCTTCATACCCTGCCATGTGCTATCAGAACGCTGCCCCTCTGAATGCCTAAGATATCCTTATCATTTTTCTACAGTATACACGCCTGTTCAAATACATCACAAATAAGTGGGGATGTGGAGAATTCAAATGTTGTGATGCCATACTGCAACACAAGCAGTTCTTCCGGCTGTCACCCATTACAATTACTGAGATTTTCTATTTAAGTAACACAAGTTAAGGAAACACATTCTAGGAAATGAGCAGCTACCTTCCAAACCAGCAGCCTACCAAGAGGTGCCACAACGATTACCTCGCAGAAAACAGAAGGCGGTTTGTTCTGCCAAGGGAAGGTAAACAGAGCCAATCATTGGCTGTGATCAGGAATAGGCAAATCACAGAGGCATTTCTTCCTTAGACTGCTGAAAGGGTAAAATTTGACTCTCAAAGGTTGAACCCATTTGATTTTATCAATAGGTTTACAGAGAGCAGACAGCAATCTTTACAAGAGATCATAAACGTGACAGGGTATTTGGGATGGGCAAGGAAGACGTGACTAAACACTTTATCCATTGGTGCAACAACATTTGTCAGTTCACACATAATAAAAATGGTGAAGTGAAAACTACAACTAGATACTGTTCATTGAGACTGTGGTGAGCATTTACCATTTGCCAGCAGCTTTTACCAAATAAGTTTCCATCTTTTCATCTTTTCAACAGTTCCAATAGTTATGGCAACAAAATTTGAAAGCTTTCTCTATGAGAAACATTTTTATACCCAGTTACCTGTGGCCAACAAGTGTCTGGCCCTGCCAACCACAACACAGAACAGATAGACTGCCACAGTATTTCAGACATCCTCATCAACAACTTGGATGTCCCCATCAGTAACATTCAATGTCCAATCCGGGACAAATGAAAAAAATATGAAAATAAATAAATCCCCACTTAAACCTCTTACTCCACTGTTGGCGTTAGCCTTACATAACATCCAACACAGACTTTATACATTTATGATTTACAAGTATGCCAACTGCCAGCGCACCAGCTGATGAAAGAAAGGAGGAGTCAGTTTGTGCATTCAATGTACAGTTCTTCAGGAGCCCTCGGGGGGTTTATGTTCAGTGCTTTCGTCACTGGTATAAATATTGAAGCAGCTACTTCTAATTCCAGCTGTTTGCTGGCAGTGTGTCCTGTGTCCTGGCCAGTCCCAGCCGCACTGACTGAGCTTTTCTGTCTCACTGGGGTCACTGACAGTTCATACCTTATGGCAAACTTCGTTCAGTGTCGCCTCAAAACCACATCCTCTTTGACTGGCCATTCAGGACTCTCCCTCTCACAGAAAGAGCACATTGTGAATCAATGGTATGAGAATAATGTGAAAAGGGCCTTTATATACTCCCATACTATTTTTATTTCTTGCAATGTGTACTGTTGTTGTGTACTGGAATGTGTACACTGTGCTACTGGAGAGTGTACTAATGAAATTTTCATGGGATGGAGAAAAAAAAATCAAAGGATTAACACTTTTAAAAGAGCATGTTGCATTATTCTGAACAAATGTGAAATTCCCCCTAGATTTTAGTTTTAAAATTGATGACTGACTGACTACAGCTCACGTTTCCAGAGGCAATGGTGATGTCGACTTTAAAAGTGTTGTTTTGTCTGACAACAGTGAACCTAAAAGAGATCATTAAACCGAATGGTCCTCAGTAGAGCCTATACCTCCACCAAAGCCAAACTACCCTCATCTGATTGCACAAACAACATTATTACTTAAGATTTTATTCCATTGAGTTTTGTGAGAAACTGACAAAAATACTGAATTTCTAAAAGTGTCAAGGAAAGTGATTAAAAAAGTTATTGGATCCGTCCTTTGCACTAAACTATAATGGGTTCTTTCCTGGTGTATGTGACAGCCTCCACTAAGTTTGTCATCAGTAGAATAATACGGCTGTCAAGCAAACAGAGGCAGGTCAAGAAAATAACCTTCTTTCTTATTTCTGTTCTGTTCAAATTGATTTTATGCTTTCAATGTTGTGTGGGGTCAGAAAAAAATCTATCAAACATGATTTGCACCCAAATCAGTTTTTTTTCTGATTTACCGCTGACATGAGATAGTATCATGCCATACTGAATCATATTGTATACAAATAGCTGATAAACCATGTAAAATGCCAATTGCCACTTTATTCATTTATCTAGACAAATCCAAAACATGATCAAGTTCCTGTGTTTTTTTTTAACACACTGAATGAATAGTCTCTTTGAATAGCTGATCTTGAACTCGAAGAACTTGTGAAGAGCATTTTGTCCAAATGACAAAAACTTGATATCCTACAAAGCATACCGTAATTTGTTTTCTTTCATTTATACCACTGCTGCTGCTAAGAAACCACAGCAACTGAGCACCTTAAAAACAATGCTTCACTATGAAGTCTGAAATACACTTTCATGAAGAGTAATGTTAGCAATACCTGGAAAATTGAATGAAAGACTTGGTCGTATTTATTTTTGCTGAGCTTAAGATACCCAAATATGACGGCACAAAGCACCTGACTGTGGCTGTTGTGAATCATCATGCCTGGACACTTGGACATGTTTCTCAAAATATCATTAGTTGCTAAGTCGACAATGGGTCACCTGAACGCACGCACTGCAAATGGACAACAGCATGCCAAATACAAACTAACTGTGTGTGACTAAAATGACCAAATTATGAACTAGTCTTCTTTGAGTTGGTCCCTACTCCCTCTCCCTCCTCCTCCATGCAGTGTGTCCAAAAGGCTGCAGGGGACACCTCAAGATTGAACCCGTGTCAATCCATTACATATAATAAAAGAGGAGCACATCTCAGCATGCAGCCCTGCTTCCTTTGGTTTGTAACAGCACATCCAGGGGAACTTTAGGTGGGTGGTGCTCATATAAGCTGTGACACTTCAGCATTTCCTGTTTCAATGCTGGTTGTAATTCTGTCACGGGTGTTCTTTGTTTTGGTACAGCTATGTTTATAAAAGCTTAACAGTGCGTCATTTCTCTATTAATGCGCCGAGTAGCGCTACGTTTGCAGCAGATGGGCTTTGTCACTGTTGAACGGAGAATGCACGAAGAGAAACAAAAACTAATGGTGAACACCAGAAACTTCAGTCAGCAGATGGAGTCCATCAGACAGCCCACTGCAGCCGGGGCTGTCCCCTGTCACAATGAACGACATAGCATGACATACATGGCAATGCATTGAGATAATAAATGTATCCTTACCCTTGACACTGTGAGGTCTGTCATCAACTGTTCAAAGGCCCGCGTCTCCTCTGCTTGCTTCTGGTTATGCAGCGCTATCTTCTCGCTGAACTTCCTGGGGTTTGAGCCACCTGTGCCCGGGGAGCCGGACATTGTGTGGGCCGTAGTTCTACAACTTCAGCGACTCGGTGGTGGTGGAGGGGTGGAGGGAGGGAAGGAAGGAGAGGGAGGGGGACAAAGTGGAAGACGTTGCTGGGACTCTATTTTTTACAGTCTCTCGGTGAGCCCATCAGAGTTTCACAAGCACAGAAACACATTACTGGTTTGTCTACGGCTGATTCAGAGTCAACTCGGCGTGTGTTGTTGTGAGCCCGGATAGCGGCTAACGTAGCTAAGCTAACGTCAAAGCTCCCGAAAATAAAAGTTGGCTTCCTAACGCTGACACGGCGTGGTAAACGAAGCCTTTGCAAATTATCCGTGCTTGCAAGTTAACTTTAGTAACTTTATAGAGGAATGACGTGCTGTTTATCTGGAGTTAACGGCTCATTATGACTTCACACTGACACAGTTCCAGAGAACCACTTGTTTGAATCTACCGTTGACAGAACGTTAGCTGTCATTGCTAACGTTACACTGGAGGCGAACGGAGGAACTGCGGCAGCTAGCGAAGTTAGCTAAGCTGCTGTCAGTGCCATCTCAACAATTTTTGACCAACATACTACACCAACTTGTGGATACTCGGTTTCGGTCAACATTTAACACACTCTCCACTGTGTTAGAAACTATTTCGTCCAACGTATTCAGCACCAGTGCCAGAGAAAGTTGTTAGCCCCGTTAGCTAAATGTCGCTACTGACATTAGCACAACTCGGAGCAGTTGGGCAAAGGGTTTCTCGGTAAATTGTATTTCAACAAGTGTCCGCTTGGTCTTGTCCGGACTTTACTGAATTGCGAGTTTGTGTTACCGACAAAACTAGGGAACAACAATCTCCAAAAAAAAATCCCGCAGACATTCACACGTGATGCAGGCGCATAATCCACAATTTCACTCTTAAACAGATATCACAGCGCTTCGGAGTCGACTCTGGTGGTAATCCACGGACAGCGGAGAGACCTCAGACAAACTCCAGCCCGACGACTCCTCCATGAAGACACACAATAAACAATGCGAAGAAAGAGGCGAAAGATGGTTTTCTTCTTCGCCGAGAAAGCTGATCTTCTCCTGAGAAAGTGCTGCTGATGTTTTCGGCTTGTTGACCGCTGACAGGGCTGGTAACTGCAACTCTGATCCGCGGGTTCGTTATCCTCATACTACTGCGAGAAAAACATTACCTCGTTAAACAGCGTCAGTGCCCGCTGTGTCCACAAGGCGGCGACACGGTCACTTCGGGATCACGGCTCAGCTTCAGTCCGGTCTGTGTGGGATTAACTGAGACTCCTATCTGTCTCACTGGCCGTTTATTCAGTGCATAATACACATTCATCTTTTGACATTTCTATTTCATGTTTGTCAGTACTTCCTTGTGAACTGCATCCATAGGTCCAGTATGTTGCTAAGGCCCATAGGGCTCAGGGACACCAATGTAGAGGAGACCAAGGTTCCTGTCATAGGCTACTACTCTTCTCCTTCAGCTTCAGAACATCATATTTCCATATGAAATTAAGCAATACGTGTGTGTGCCCAAAGAGATGATCATTAGATATCTTGTGTCCTCCACTGGGTATGTTGTCACACTGTGAGGGCTAAATTGTCACATAGCCTAATATTTTTTTTTAGAGGAAACACCTCAACCCCATCAACTTTGTGCAGGCTTCAATTGCATTATTTTTTAAATAAATAAAAAAATATGACATAAAAAGGGCTTTACACTAATTTTTGCAGTTAAAAGTTTAATTGAAGAAAGCAAGAACAACCCATGTAATCAAGCTTTACCTGCCTTATTGCCCACATGTCAGGTGGTGTGCTGAACTCCTATTTCTTTTTAATTTGAATTTAATTATTTTTATTTTATTTGCCTCTTCTTTTCTTTTTAATTCTCATCCTGTATGTATGACTATGTAGCTTTTTATGTTTTCTAATGAAATGCATATTATTGTTATCCTGTGTATTTCAAACATTTTATGGCAACATAATTTACAACCAAGTCCAGTTCAAATGAATCACAGCCCTACTCGGTGACCTACTGAACAAATTATGACCAGAAAGAAAGAAAGAAAGAAAGAAAAAATAGATGAGTTCTATGTATAGACTACAGCTACTATACTTTTGGCAAAAACACTTGCCCCTGAGTTATGTTTTTGGTATTTCTTGCTATAGGCCTAGCCTAGCTACTGTAGCTTTAGTACTGGATGTTAGGTATGACATATGTAGATATTACATAATAAATGGTGCAATTTGGATTGTTTACTTTCAGGGTTAAAAAAATGGAAAATTGTTCCCCCCCTGAGATGACTTCCACTCATGCCACATGTAAAGAACTAAATAACTTTGGAACAGTGAATGAAACTTGCAACAGCTGGATATCCTACATTAGTCAAGGCTACAATTGTTTATTAAGTGCAGTCATCTCTTGACATTTATATCACATGGTTGTCAGTACTTCCCAATGATCTGCACACATTACTGAGGCCCAGTAATGTGCAGGTCACCCAAACCCCCACCTCAGGTCAGGGACACCCGGGTCCAGATGAAGTGAAGTAATATTGCTTGGTTATAAGGACTCAGGGCTCAGTTAAAGGATGATAAGGATTAGACAAAGTGTCTCAGAGCACCACAAAACAACCACAAAGAGACACAAAACAATGAGAGAGGGCAGGATCTGTCCATGTCTGAACTGAGATAAGAAGTGGAAAGGTGAAGGATGGGGTGATTAACAAGAAAAGGTCATTCATTTAATGATTTTGCTAAAAGTTTTTGCCATATTCAAAGACTTTATGACAACTACAGTACTAAAACCCAAAGGATAAACTGATGCTATTGTCTATGTTAAGTAAGCAAAGAAACTTTCACTCCTCTTATAAACATTTTAAGACCCTCAGGTCCTCTGTTAATAGTAAGTGGCCCAGTTTCAAATTAAAGGACTAGTGTGTAGCATCTTGTGGCATTCATCTAAGGTTGCAGATTGTAACCACATAACCACCGCCTCCTTTCCAAGTCTGCCGAAGTTAAATCATGATAGGCCCTCTCTAGAGCCTTCCACAGAAGATGGTCCACTCCCTGTAGATATAAAGGGCTAATTTTAAGACAACAATTATTAGTTTCAGGTAATTATCCACTAATGAAATCTTAAATATATTATGTCACAACAATTATAGATCTCCCTAAATCCTAAAGGCTGCAGAAGTCTCCTTTAGCAGAGCAGAGTTCTTATCAGCTCAAGTCAAGATGAGTTTAGCCTTATTTGAGTCAATAAATTAATCACAATTTTGTTAATTACTGTTAATGTTTTATTTTTTATGGTGATTGCATCCCCTTAATAAAATGAATGAATAACCTACTATGAGATAAACTTTCATGAACATGCTGTCAACCTAAGTTTTCATATTCGTCTTTACTTCAGTACTTAATTTAACATTTGTAAGGACTGTTGTTCACTTTGGCTAACAAAAGTAAAGTCATTAATTATGCACAGGCCCTTGTGGATGTTGGTGCTGGTCAAGTGGGAGTTGATTTGAATTGTTTTATCTGTATCATTGTATGATGGTTATAAACTCATCACATTATTTTACTGTATATAAATAATAATAAATGAGGTCACCAACTTCTCCTCTAACTGCAGTGATCAATAATATGTAGTGGGGTAAAAGTGCAATGTTTCCTTCTGAAATGTTGTGCAGTGTCTGTGCAGAGTAGCTGTCACATGAGGGAAAACACACTGCATCTGTAGCACTTTATTCTAAAACAGGTCAAATACACTTGATTGACTGTGAAAGATAATGTACAGAGAGCCCAGTCTCCTCCATATCAGGAAAACTTTACCCTTGACAGAAAATCAACATCTGTGTGGAATCGCTACTCACGGCCTCTTGAAATAACTGATAGAATCAAAACTTGAAAAAATGAGACTTTGTACAGTGATATCTGCAGGACCCACAAGTGTAGTTGCTGCAACACTGCACATCCTCAAGCTCACTAGCTCTTGCACACAATCTGTCTTGGGTTTTGCTACAGTATAATGTGCACTAACAACACATAAAATATAAATAAGGGAAATGTCATTGAATATTCAACAAGACAATGTCCATCTTCCATTTCTGGAGCCCGTCTTGTGTTTTACACATTAGGATTAGATGAAGTTATGTTTACTCAGGTGATTTTATAATGTAACAATCTGTGTCTGAGTTATTCTAAATAAACAGCTCATGAGAGATGTAAAAAATTCATTTCCAGTAAGTCATCTGAGAAAGCCAGTGACTCAGCACATCTGCACAGCCAGATGTGCAGAAGAGCAGGAGATCAGAGCATTCTCTACAGATGAATGTTCTGCAGGTTACTCCTGAGCATCAGGGCTGAAGTCACGGCCGCTCGGGCCAGGCCGAGACAAACCAATGAAAATACGTCCTGACTTGTCAAAGCCTGGCAGTGCTGGTGTTGGGGAGGTTATACGTTATGATTTACCATTTTTAACATACAAGATGCAATGTAAATGTTCTAATTTCATCAAAGTAATGTAACATGCGATTATAAACTGCATATTGGGTATTAGTCACATGTCTGACCCAGGTTTTCCAAATATATTTCTATTCTATATCTATCAGGTTTTACTAAAGAAGATTAGGATGTAACTCTTTTGTAATCACTAACATTAGATTTACATAACTAGTTTATTAAGATTTTTCGCAGTTTGTACAGTAATTTAATGACATAACCCTGTTACAGGTAACTAGTTACTCCCCAACACTGGTGCCAGCACAGACTAGATGTGTGGTATGATGTGAATTTCTCATGCAGGTGAAAAAATAATAATAAAAAAAGTAATTCTGTAAGTTAATCATGTTGAAAAATGTTAAGCTTGGAGGTCGACAGCTCAATATGAGCATGGCAATTGTTGCACTTCAAATACCATGTCTGATGCCACTTTGTCTTTGCATAGAATATTAGTGTGTGCATTTTAAGTTGATGTCAAATCCAAAAAAAAGAAAAAAAGAATAATAGTTGAACCACAGTGTTTTCAAGATAAAATATGGAGGATGAGTGATGATTTTTTCACTCCAGCTCTTTCAGTTTTTCTTTCCAATTGGTCTCAAACAACATCAAACTAAAATGAAACACAGACATCGAGTCCAGGTCAGGACTTGCACGATGCTGCCTCATGTGCTACGTTAGCGCTCTGGCAGCGGTGGAGATGTGTATAAGTCAGGTGAGCAGATAAACTAACAGCTAAGAAAGACATAAAACGTGATCTCTTTACATAAAACATACATTTTTATAATTAATCAAAGCCCATGCACAAGATATTCATAATATTTAAAGCAAAAAATACAAATCTTAAACCTCTGACCTAGCTGCAGTTACAGACAGTAACTAAGACAGTGAGGAAAAACTCCAGCAGGCTCGAGTTGCATAATGGAGTGTTCCATTAAGAATAAAGCACAAATGGTGATCCACATAATATAAAATAATGCACATAAACTTGCATAGGCACATGAGAGAAGTGCAGTAAGGAATGTGTAGGAAAGCCAGGATGGTTGAAATCAGGGCTCTGAGCGACCCCTTAAAGGGGGTTTTGTGGTTTGTATCAGTGTCTGTTGCCCTTTTCTTCTCTTTCTCTATTTCCCATAAAATTTCTTGTTGAGCAGAAAAATGAGCAGGTTGACATTGATGGTGGCCCTGTCGAAGAGCTTCATCACCGCCACCCCTTCATACTGCAGCTGGAGGAGATCCTGAGGAGAAAATACAGAAGAGATAAGTCACGACCACCACTAACCAACCCTGTAATAACAGCAACCACTGTGATTTAGTTTAGTGTGAAGGAGAATCCGACCTGATATTCTAACTGTAATGTCTCCAAGTGCACGCCCATGAGCTTGGCCTTCACATCAAACACTCCGACCGTCTCTGATGGCGAAATCTCAAAAATAACATTCTTGAATCTATGGAAGGAGACGAGTAAACAGAGGATTAGTCAACGGTGGAGAAGGGAGTAACTATGCAAACAGGAGACGGATCAACCGAAGCTCAGCGGTCCTGAAACTGTCATGAATTGATCTCAAGTGCCTGCGATGAAAGAAGCAGGACTCACTGGTTGGGCTGCAGATCCTCAATGGCGATCAACACGCCCTTCTCGTGGAGGCGAGAGGCCGTGTATTTCTGCGACACCTGCTTACTCTTCTTGGCCTTCTGGTCACCTGGTTTCTTTGACAACCTGAGACGAGTGAGACAGACAAGTGTAGAGCACGACATGAAACCGTCACCAAGCACAGCACACTGATGGTTCTTCACGTGCCACAGTTCTCAAATCTGAGCTGCAACGTCGTCCATCAGCTTATTTTGTTGATAATATGAGAAGGTGAGAATAGAGTGAACAGTGGAATTCACCTCTCATGTTTGGACAGTGATCCTCACAGGACAGAACAATGATATTATATTGACTCTTCTTAGGAACGTGACCGTATATTCTGGTATTCACCTATAGTTTCTATGAGATTTGGGCTGATATATGTCTAATATACATACGTGTGTATATATACGTATATAGCTATAGCTTATCGAAGGGTTAATTTTCATCCATTGCTACTATTTGTATATTATACTTAAATTGTATATCATATTGTTTATGCTTTACTTTAGTATCCTATTCTCATTTGCACAAAGTAAAGCATAAGTATATTATAAACCATTTGATAAGATATAATATCATATATATGGGCTGGACTGCATGAAGAAATCAAATGTTGAGCCTCAGCCTGCTCTCTACTGAGAAGTACATACAATAGTTTCATAATTGATAAAGATGTTGTCAGCTTGATTCGATGACTTAATTTCATTCTGTGTGATAAACACCTACATCTAAAAGTGAGAGGGACCTTCTCTCTCTGCTGGTTTGGACTCGTGGCCCCCGGTAGCCATAGCATTAGTTTTGGCAGCATCCTGTGCTCCACTGATTAGTTGTCAATAATCAAAAGCAGCAGGTATCTGAGGATAAACACTGTATGCCATTGTATGAAGCATTGAAAGGCATCTGCATGTGTAGTTTAGATGTTTCACAATGACCCCAAACCTCTGCTACATCGCTCCAACATGAAATATGTTTGTACAAGCAGCAGGAGCAGGTTAGGCTGCGGACATGTGGACTGTGAACTGAAATGTTTAAAGATTAACGGCCACTCACTTGCCCTTGCTGGCCAGGTTGTCCATGCATGTCTTGATATACTGATTGTAGGAATCAATCTGCACGTTGTAGAATTTGGTCTTTGAGTTCAGGGCGGAGTTTGTCTGCTGAAGTTTGACCAGCTCGGCTTTCCTACGCTGGCGATACCGTCTCTGATTTCTGATGTCCTGTAACACACACACAAACACACACATCACATTTAAATACAACACAACAAATGCTGTTGTTTTATATGACCCGAGATGATCTGTGTCATTCTTTACCTTGGCTATGTCGTTGATCAGGTCCTGGTAGCGGTTCTCGGGGTGAACCTTGCCCAGCTCTGCCAGCCTCTGCAGGTTGCTCTTGATCTTGTCTTTCTTGCCCTGCAGCGTCAGGCTGTCGTCCACCACCGGTTTGACCTGCTTCATCTTCTCTGGGGTCTTGGCATCTCGGATTGCTCTCCTCTGCATGGCACGCTGATACTCTGCCTCCTGTCACCGGGGGAGACAAAACGGATCAGATATTCAGACAAATAACATTTCGATAGCAATAGCTCTAATGTGAGAAAATGTCTTTAAAGCGTAAAGGTCCTATACAGTGTAAACTTAGATGTCCATGTGTAGTGTGATTATAAAGCAGGTCTAGGTTCTATATAAATACTATGAAAATATCAAAGCCTCAGTCCACAGAGAAACACACACAGACTGTATCAGGTAACTGAGCCTTTGTGATGTCACAACAAACATAATGTATTTACAGCTCTGCTTCATTTTCAACAGAAACCCCAGGAACAGCGTAGAAAACCTCCTGTGCTCTAAAGTTACAGTCAAAGTATGACGAACATTTTTGATGTCTACTCTGTCTAACAATTAAAGCTGTCATACTGTTCTGCAATACTTGAAATTTCCCATTCCCATGAACTCAGATGTTTGTGTGGGAATGAGGATGTTGGACGTGAAATTCCATGAGCACTTCCCCACCTACAAAATAAAGTCAGCATTTGGCTTTAGGCCTGTTTGAAAAGGAACTTCCTGTTTTGTTTGATTGGTCAATGCAGTAATTTTCCTCTCAGATGAAACATGCAGTGTGTGGACATAGCCAAAGGCTGACTGGTCTGTTTACATTACATTAATCACTGCTTCAAATTAGTGATGCTCATCACATAAACAAAGCATCTATAATAACTTTCCACATTTTCCTCTTCTCCCATGTTTTATCTTGTGTTGATCCATACAAAAATATATTTCTAGTTTTAAAAACAAAAAGCCCATCTCAGTGTAGTTTTACATCTCCTCTATGTTTAATGTTAAATTTAACTGGAATTTATCTGGAATTTACAACTGCAACTGTGTTTATTTATTCATTGTATTATTCACTGTATTTGTATCATTGCATTTTTTTTATTTATTTTTACTTTTTTTTTTTATTGTATTCAGTATTCTATTCTAAAGCCTGACCAGGGACAAAGACTGCAAATTAACGTCTTATATGCAGCATTTTTTCCTATTTTCTGTGGCAATGTTGTATGTATTGTCCTTGTTACATATACATATAAAATAAATCAGCTTCTCTCTGGAGCTCTAGTAACAACAGGTCAGTGTCAGCCCATCAGAAGAGAGGAGGCTCTCTTCTGATTGACAGGTCTGACTGGCAAGCACTAAAGTCCTGAGTAAAATATCCCAACATGCACTGGTTTGGAAACTCATAAACACCAACCAAGACCTGATATACAGTATACTCAGCAGTGCTTCTTATTTCTGACCTGCTCTGTGCTGGCTGTTGAGTCCAGGATCTCAGTTAGCGTCTCCCCAGGCTGGAACCGGATCACATCCACAATCAGCCTCTTGGTGCTGTAAAGAGACAAAGCACAAACACAGTGATAAGCCAGAGAAACATCTGAAAACAGTAATATTTAACTGCTTTGACTGTCTTGAAAGAATAGACTCACTTGAGCAGGAGAGTCTTGGCGTCCATCTCAACGTTGGCTTCACCGGGGACGTCAAATTTGTTGGTGAGCGTGAGTGAAACCTCGGTCTTTCCCATCAGCTCTTTGTTGGGGTCATCAGGAGGGAGAGGATTCTCACCTGAGTGTCACACAGAGCAAACAACTGTCAGCCCAAAGGGTCACTTCTTTTTTCTTTCTTTTTTTTAAACTAGTTATCAGATTTATTTCAGATTTATTTCACCATTTTGGACTCATTAAAGATTTATCTGATTGCAATATTTCACTCTAGCTAAACATTTTGAGCAAGACACAGAAGCAGCTCCAAGTAAAACACTGAGTCAACATACAGCACTCATACAGTAAATGGTGAATGGACTGCTATTATATGGCCCATTTTCCAGTCTCATCAACCACTCTAAGCACTTTACACTGGAAGCCACATTCAACCATTCACACACATCCATACAGTCCTATTTCATCTATCTATAGGGCTTTCCTATAGTACCACACACAGAGGATACATCAGGGGTTCAGTGCCTTGCATGAGAACACTTTAACAACCCCGACTGGTTTTAAGAGCCTTTGCTGCCTCGCTCCACTCACCGATGAGAGACTCCACAGTGGGCACCTCGCCCAGGTCCTCCAGCAGCTCATGGATGGGGTCGTTGTGCTCTGGGGCGATGGCGTCCTGATGGTCCAGCAGCAGCTAACAGGACAGAGGAAGCGGGTCAGAACATCTCAGAACATCTAGGACTCATATTTGGGAATGATTTGAGCACAGAGAGTTTAATTGTAGGTTCCAACTTACTGTGTGAGTGTTGATAATCTCTCCGATGGAGATGTAGATAACGGGTTTGGTGACGTTGACTAGGTCAGAGTACTGATCCACATTGAACTTATCTTCCAGAGGGGGGACGTCACATGCTGCCAGGAAGAAACGCCTGTGATGGAAGGAGGACAAAGTCAAATAAGCCAAAAAAATGAGACGACAAAGACAACAAGAGAGGAAAAAGCAGAGAAGTTATATTCTACATCTGCTTCATATTTCTGTAACAATGAACGCCAAACCTGAATTTCTGATATGAGGTGCTGAGATATTCATTGATGGGGTTGAGGTGGGCGTTGTCCCCCAGAAACATCTTATTGGAGGCAGCGTGCTGCAGCATCTTGGCGACAGAACCCAGGTTCCGCCGCTGCTCGGTGGTCAGCTGGCCGCCGGCCGACACCTCGATGATGTCGAAGGCATCGGGCGCAACGATGGCCGGGTTCATGTAGCGGTAATACAAGAGGTTCCCTATGATCTGAGAGGTCAGAACCAGATGAGTTAGTCAGGGAGCAATGATCAGGATCAGATTTATGAGCCTTTGAATGAAATATTCAAACTATTAATGTAACTGTTCAGGCAGAACTCAAGTTATAAGTGCTAATATGGCCAGTATGAATATTATGGACCTGTATTTGCAGTACTGAAATGAATTGTTTGTTCTCACTAAGGAAATAAGAGGCTGTATTTGTTGTCATCTAAAAAATGAAGATTGATTAGAATCAAAGTGAGTAAAGATTCAAGATTTAGAAGCTACTGCGAAGTGAGGGAAAGTCAGTGAACACGAGAGGACGAAGCTTGTGGAGAGCCAGAGGAGCGGCATGGCTCACCTTAACGTCAGCAGACAGAGAGAGGGAGGATACCCCTTACCTGGAGAGAGAAGCTGGAGCTGGTTCGGCAAGAAGGAAGAAGCAGAGCAGAACGGCAGAAAAATGAAAAAGAAGGAAAAGAAACGTGTATTAAAAAGGGAAGGGAGAGAAAGGCAGAAGGCGAGAAAAAAGGTACTGAAACAGTTCAGAGTGCAGCCCAGAGAAAAGAAGCTGTGTGATCTGGATCCAGATGTAACATTTAAGTGTCACAAATCAAATGCGTTTCACCTGCACTGTACAAGGGTTGTGGCATAAGCCTCGGCCTCCTTCATCTGATTAACATGTTACTAAATGCAAACCTTGAGCAGCTCGTCCTCTGTAGCATCTGGGAACTTCTCACGGAGGGTGTCCTTGAGCACCTTGGAGATGAAGCGCATCCCGTATCTGACAGACAATGACAGACATGTGAACGTGAGCAGGTGTCCGACCGGAGTCCTAAAAACGTGACGCTTCATGTGAGGAACTTACGGAATCTTATCCACGGAGACGATGATGGCCGACAGGAACTTGTCGGTGATGTTCTTCATGTTCTTGATGGAGGCCTCCAGTCTGGTTCTCACCTCTTCATGGGACATAGCCTGCTCCGGAGTCACGTCATAGGGCAGCTTACTGTTGACGACATGACATAGGCGAAAAGGGGAAGGGGAAGAGGAAGAGATAGATGGAGGTGACAGATGGAGAAAAGGAGGAACCGTCAGTGGTGTTCATGACGTCTGCAGCCTCGTTGCCTCAGCAGTTCACAGTCGTGTCGCCATAACAAAAATATTCTGTATTCTAGAGAAATGAGCTGGTAGGAATCAAAATAAGCCACAAATCTGATCGTAAAACCAGAACAAGGGTGTAGTAAAAAACACCTCACACTGATTTTACATAATATGCATGCACACACTTATTCATATATAGTTTTAACAAGGACTGTTGCTGCATGCTTTTCCTACATTTTTATGGTTATAACAAAGTTAAACTAGAGGACATCTTTTGATAGGGTTAGGGTTAGGGATCACACCGGCAACAACTAGCGAAGTGTCCCAATGGCTGATTTCTATGTAGATTGAATGGGAATTTAAATTTAGAAAGCTAAGAAAAGAGTTCAGTCTGGATTTGTAGGTAAACAAAGTCACATGAGTTTGGTTTAACTGGATATAATCTGTCCAACTTTCTATTGTGCTTGTTTACAACATCCAGGCATCGGCAGAGGGACGAAAGCTGGCTGTGTAACATCTATACACAACAGTTAACTGATATTGTACTTCAGTTATGTATAATTATTTTAATTAAAATAAAATTTTAAGTTAATATTTCTGGTGCCAACTTGTGAGGGCAGTGAGTTCTAAGTGTTTACCAGACTCAGCAGGTACAAGAACGTGACCTGATCTCCAGCTCACCTGGCCTCTCCGGTCTGCGTCTCCATCTGGTTCACCCAGCTCTTGTAGATGTCCACTGGGTCCGTTTTGATGTTTAGCGTTTTGTCATCCATGATCTCCTTGACGACCGGTGCCAGGATCTGCCTCAGAGCGTTCTGTCCCCGCGCCCCTCGGTGGAAACTCACCACCATCTTGATGACGGTAGGGTTTCCAGTGACAATCTCCTTCATCTGATCAACTTTAGACCTGCGAAGAGTTGTTAGGGGAAACATTCAGTCAGTCAGGCCTCTTCCTAATGATAACTTATAAATTACTGTTAGGTCTATATGTGATTGCATCGATTCTCACTTGATCTCTTCCTGCAGGGCGGTTTTGAAGAGCTTGGCCAGCAGGTACTCCTCTCTCTGGTTGGAGGCGTAGTTATACAGGGTGAAGATCACAGAGTCCATGAACTTGGTGGATTTATTCTGTGGCATCTGGAAGATCAGCTTGGCGAGGTACGTGGGGTTCGTCTAAAAAGAGAAGCAGAAGCTTAATCAAGTATCTCCGGGGAGGTCCCGACTGGAAACAGCTGAGAGCCGAGATCGAAGTCTTACCTGTAACAGGTAAAACAGGTACTGGTAGGCCTCCAGTTTGAGCCTCTTCTCCTTGCTGAGGGCCTTCAGGCCTCCCCTCTGCTTGTTCATCATCATCATGTCACTCAGCTGGCCCTTGTTCTTCTTGGTCAGCTTCTTGCTGTGGGACACCACCTCCTGCAGCGTGATCTTGTTCTTCACCAGCAGGCCGATCTTGATGTCCATCAGGTTCAGGTCGTTCTCCAGCTGCTGGTTGGAGCGGATGTTGGTGACCACCTCCTCACGGAGCCGCATCAGCTCCAGCTCCTCCTGGAAGTCCTGGTCGCTGTGGTCCAGCAGGTGGACGAACTTCCTCACCACCGCCATCGGGGGATCGTCGGCACTGACTGTGTTGAGAGAGATCGGAGGGAACGGGAAAAGTCAAGCAACTGCTAAAGGCTAAAGTCAGAGAGAACCACAGAAGGTTTGTGGGCTCAGCTTCACACTCACTCAGTGTCTTGTAGTCGTCTCTGGCCTTGTTGGCTCTTATGAAAGCCTGAATCTTCACCACTTCATTGATCTGCAGAGCAAAACAGCGATCACTTGCTTGATCAATAGTCCTCATTATAAGCAGTACCACAGGAATCCACACTCAGTGAGTCAGAATGGAAATGACTTCACACATATCAGAGTGCTAAATGAGCCATCTGCCTTCCCCCAGAGCCCCACAGGACCTCGGGTTAATGTCAGCGGATGTGTCAGGGGAAATTTATATGGAGGCAGCTTGATTTAAAGCTTTCATTAGGCAACGAGCTATTTGTTCACTTGAAACACAATTTTTTCGTGACAGCAAATTTACCACGGTCTCATGTGGTTGTTTGCATTGGTCCCCAAACTCAATGTGATGTAGGTTTTAGGCCGATAACTCACATGATCCTGGAAGTACTTCAGACGATCCTTGTACTTCTTACGGGCTTGGTGCATCCGGATCATGGACTGGATCTGAGGAGGCCCAAAACAAATCCTTTAGTCTTTTATATTGAATGTATAGGCCTACTGTATGACCCTGGCTGTATACAGACTGAGGAGACAGAGCCTTCTCTGTGGTAGCCCCGACATTGTGGAACAGCCTACCTCTGCAGATTAGGACTGCACAAACGCTTGAGCATTTTAAGTCTTTATTAAAACACATCTTTTTTCCTTGGCTTTTCAGTTAGGTTTGATATATATTCACTTCTGCTTTATTGTTTTATTGCATGTTTTTACTGTACATCATCTGTATCCGATTTAGTTTTATTGTTGTTATACTATATTTTACTTGGGTTGTATTTTTAAATGTGCTATATAAATAAATATGTATTGTATTGTAAATATACATTTTTGGAAATGTGTCATGAATGTTACCTTGACAGCCTCGTCAGTGTGGTCTTTCAGAAACTGCTTACGGTCCTTGAACTTCTTCCTCTGTTTGTAACCTTTCCAGTGAGCCTAAGTGAGAAAAAACACAACACATTGAGAATAGTGAGCGGACAGATATTATGATGTGTGCAACAGCTGGATGATGATTCTGCACAGGTTTTTTTTTTTTTTTATCTCACCTGTATACATGTAACAGCTGGGTCTTGGGATTTAAGGAAGTTAATCCGCTCCTTCAGGCCATTCCTCACAAGGTAGCCACGGCAACGAGCCTGCAGCTTGGTAATTAGAGTCTCATTGGCCAGCCACAGCTGCTCTCGATTGTAGGCCGTGGTTACCCCGGAAACAACGGACTGACGGGAGATGGGAGAAGAAGAAGAAAAAAAGAAACGATTTATTGCACCGTTAAAAAGTTACACAACTCCTGGCCGTGCTCGGCTGAGACGCTTGAGCTCCTACCTGGATGTCCTCCTTGTTGAGCTGGGTGTTGTTTTGCGTGAAGCCCTCTGGCTCCACCCACGTGCCCTCCTTGGTCTTCAGGTTGTGGTAGTAGTTGTGTCCTCCCTTCACCCAGTGCTTCACCCACTCACTGCCATTATCTCCTGGACAGACAGGCAAGTCAACAGGATGAAGACACAACTCCCGACCACCATTCAAAGTATCACATTTGGATCACGAATCACAATCTTCCCCTTTAAACCAGTCGGTATAACTTTGAAAACACAGACTCCCCTCATCAATCTCCTCACCTTCTTTCTTTTTGTCGTCTTTGATCTTGGTCAGGTCGTCCTGGTACGTCTGGGCGCACTCTGAGGTGATGCCGTACAGCCCCGCCGCGGGGTTGCGCAGAGCGGCCAAGGTCTGAGCCGAATCTCCACTGTCCACCGCCTCATTGACGGCCTGGATGGACTGCGCGACTGCAGATGCAAACACAACAATATCAGCCCTCAGTCCTCCTCACACTCTCCTGACATAGAGTACTGTATATACATTAGTGGTGTGTGTATTGTGAGTGTGTTCTTACACTGGATGGCTTCCTGTGTGTCCTGGTTCGCCTTCAGAACAGCGTCTTGAATCTCATCCAGCCACAACACAGCAGAAGGGTCCTGGGTTTCCTGAAGGAACAGCACAGAGTAGGTTCAGTATCAAACGCAGTTCATTTATGATATAACACCTTTAAAAAGAAGGATTTACAAAGTGCTTTGACATAAAAGTGCAAACACACAAAAACAACCCGAACATATATATGACACCTATAAGAGCCAAAGCAAGAAGTACAAGCAGTACAAACAATATGAGACCTGACAACATAAACTGAGAGCAGGAGGGGCCACATTGAGATGTAAGATGTAAGAAATAATAAACAGCACTTAAAGCACTAAAACAACATAAAATATATAAGGGATAAACAGAATTTAAATGAAGTGTACAGGCATGAAAAGTAAAAGCAGTAACAAACAGATAACAGCAGTTCAACACTACAGTGCAATAGCATTTGACTAGCGATAAAGCAAAAAAACAAAAAAAACAAACAAAAAACAGAAACAGACAGAGCAACATCTGTACAATATATTGGACGGTAAGAAACAGAATACAAATAAGGATAAAAGAAGGCCCTAAAACAAAATAAAGAGATGTTAGGGACCTACCACAAGTTAAGAAAGTAAGAAATACAATAATTTAAAGATTAAAAGATGATAAAAAGACAAGGAGGAGGTGAGATCACATAACAGGAAGTGTGTACAAGTGAGTTTTCAAAAACTGTTTATCCCTGCTGTCCTGAACCCTGTGTGGCTCAATACCAGTGTGTTTTTGTACTTGTAGAAAAAGGTCAGCTAGGGAACAAACGCACCCATCCTGCTTTTGTCTCACGTTGACTCATTTTAACACCATTTAAAAAAAAGAAATCAACAGCAGGTGCAGTACTTTCAAAAATTCCTGTGAAGCTTCCACTGCCAGTTCCAATACTCTAGTATAATAACTCAATTTATTTTCTGCTTGCAATATACGACACATCAGACCTCATGTTCAGCCCTGGACTTCATCAGTTCATCAGTTCTGTGTAAATTCAGCTCTGGCTTCAACGTGTCTCCTCCTGTCTGATTGAGTGGCCACACCCTGTATTCAAATTACAACATCTCTGACTGTTGCATTGTGTTGGAGACTATTTTTCCTGCTACTGTGGCTGCTGCCACCTAAAAATCTCTTTGCTCTGTCATTATCAGAGAAAAACACACACACTGCTCATGTATTTTCAGCAATTAACTGCTGCAGCCGCTTGTTGAGCAGAAAAATAAAAAACAAAGAAATGCCAAAGAAAAAAAAAAAGTCAGCAGATGTTTTTAGAATTTTCACTTTGGTTACTTGCACAATAAATTAAAGGAAATTTAATTAACATCTTATTGGATCCAACATTATTGGCTATATTATTACTGCAGTGATACAGAGCTGCCTCCAGATGGCGCACTCCATCAGTGTATGAAGTGAACAGCAGCTGGTTGCAGCTAGTTGCTGTTGGTGCTTTCTAGAGCAGCCCAAATTTTGGTTTCAGCCTTCCCCTCCACATGTCCCGCCCCTTCATGTTGTGCTTCAGGGTAAATGAGAGGAGGTGTGTACGTCTGTGTATATGTATGTATGTGTGTGTGTGTGTGTGTGAGAAAGAGGTGGGCGGGTAAGACTGATACCCGATCTTGTAGATTTCTTATGCAAGTGGAGGGCGGGGTTGTCAGCTCACATCTGCAGCAGCATACACTTGCAGTCAAAGGAGCTTGGTCTTTATAGTAAACAAAGCCGTACCTGGGCGAGTGCTGATTAGTGTTTGTGTGTTTGCACTCGGTGGTTTGAATTGCTATTGGAGGGGAATAAGTCAGTGAAGCTGGCTGGTGCTGCAAGACAGGGTGTGGAGGGGACTGGAGCAGGACTTGGGTGTAGCTTAGTGTAGTTCAACACAGGTTGCAAACATGGAAATAGAGGAAGTGAAATCTGTAGTTTATGAAATCTGTTTCTTTTTTTCTCCTCTCTGTTTAAGCACCTCTTTTTTTTCTTTTTTTTTTTACATACTTAATCTTATGACCATGAGAAACAGAAATTAGCACACGACCACAACTGAAACCTATATGTTGCACAGCCCCAGCTGTGATTGTTGAGGTACAAAGCTGAGCGATAACCATCTGAAGAGGCATAGTAGGCTATATTCAGCTTGTTAGTCAGTAGAGTCTGGGCAGGACTTCCTGCTGTTTATCTAGGCACAGCCCTCAGCCCACATTCAAAGCCAAGCTTCTGCCTGACTGTCTTTCTGACTAACTGTTCTAATGCTGCAGAGTTAATGAGGCGGCACCAGAAAGTCCGTCACAAATTAAACTGCAGGCAAAATTAGAAAAAAAAACACACAAAAAAACGCTGTCTGCTTCTTCAAACGCTACTGACCTCAGACCACCTGGAGTCTTGACCACCTCTGACCACCTGACTACATCTTAACCGTGTGGGTTCTTCACCTTTTGTGAAGCTGGTGGCCCCTGATTCTCCAGCCTCGGCTGGGGGAACACCTCACTGCCATCGAGCCTTCCTACAGGAAGCTCACTCTGCTCTAACCACTTCCTCCACTTCCTCCGTCTTGAGCTCATCACCTAAAACAGCCACATTCTGCAACCAACAACCAGAGGCTGGCATGTGTATACCCACTGGTCTAGCCCATTTAACATAATGGTCAGCTTTCTGCCCTTTTATGGAAGCAAATCACTGAGGTCCAGCTTGTTATTTCCGATGCCTGTGAAATCAGCAGGAAAATAGTTCGGGTTTTTTCCCCCCTATTTTGAAAGTGTGACAAGTTTCTACATGATGTATTCCAGGTTTTACATGTAACTGATGATGTTGACATTTTAAACAGTGTGGGCAGAAGCCAAGTATCTCGAGGTCTATGCTGATAAGAGACCTTCTTTATCTCTATTTACACAGGATAAAAACAGACTCTGTGCTAAAACGGATACACTGACAATTGCTCTATTTGCAGCCTCTGTTCTAAAGAAATCACAAGGGAACATTTAGACTGTATTTTTAAAGGATCCCATTTTTATAAAAAGGTAGAAGTCAATGTGTAGTGTGATTATAAAGCAGGTCTAGGTTCTAAATCAATACTGAAAGTATCATGTGATTTTAAAATTACACTCATGACGCTGTCTTTCTAAGAAACATGTGTCAAGCATCATCTTTTATTCTTAGAATTATTGAGTCTTTCTGCTTTAAGCTTCTTCAAGGATGTAGGTAAATGTCCATGTGTAGTGTGATTATAAAGCAGCAGGTCTATGTTCTAAATCAATACTGTGAAAGTATCAAAGCCTCAGTCCACAGGAAAATAAGCACAGTCTGTATTCAGAAACTGAGCCTTCATCAGAAGAATCAGAAGAGAGGCTCAGAGCCTCCTTCCTTCTGATTGGCTGACACTAACCTGTTGTTACTGTACTAGAGCTCCAGAGACAAGCCTGAGAGGAGATGTAAAACTACACTGAGATGGTTTTTGGTTCTTAAAACCACAGATATATTCTTTCAAACCACCTTTGCCCTCTGCAGTCTGGCCTCACTGTCACCTACTACGACAGGAAAGCCACCAAATATGGTGCTCTGTCTGTGCATCATATGTATCACATGCAAATATGCAGCACAGACACGCACACACACACACACACACACGCCAGAACCGCAGTCATCGATGTGCTTAACTCAAGTAATGATAACACAGGGAAATGAGTCAGAGAGAGCATGAAAGATGGTGGGGCTTCTGTGAAAACACTGTCGAGTTCTCACTTCGAGAGCTGCACACATTAAAACCAAGAGCTGGTCAGGCCTCAGAGCTTCAGAGTGAGAAAGAAAAGAAGGCCCAGACACACATTCATGACCCGTAAAGACACAGGACAGGAAGTGAGTGGGAGAGGAGATGATCACACCATGACATCACCAGTCTCATTGAGTCACATGGGGCTCAGAGGCCTGAATCACATGAAGCCATCTGCAGCCATGATGGGCCTGAGGCCTCATTGAGCCATGACTAGACATTCACAATAAGACATCTATTCAACACTGAACATATTGAGTACTGTATTCTGTTTTTAGACTGTTTGGTGATGTAATAAACCCCTGAGGTCAGAACCCAATGGAATAAAACTATAAAAATAAAACTTCTGTCTGTGCTGTATTTGACAGAGACCAGAGACCCTTTAGATTTTGTGTTTAGACCAGGCCTGTCAGTACCTCAACTTGTCATGGTGTTGAAATTAGTGGCAAGAATCTACCCTGTGCCTGGTGTGGTGTCAGGGATTTTTCAGTATTTTGGAAGCACAAGCACAGATCTAAGCTCTTATCCAGCGGCTTACTACCTGAACATCATATCTCCAACAGCTGCTCATTTTTGGCACTCACAATAACCAGAACATGAGTACCTACATTCTTTACGACGCTTATCATGAGTCCAGTCATACTGTATATAGCCATGACAACTTTCAACTGCCTGACCTACGATAAAAAGCTGGTGCGAGGACACTGGAAGTAACTGTAGCCCGGCTCTGTTTGCATGAGGTGTTTGCATAATGCTCACCTGAATACTAGATACACATGTAAAAGCAAATCACAAAAGGAGAGACCTGGGAACCGACACGTAACCACCAGACAAGGCTAAATCCCCATCACAAGTCTCACTATAATGACCAGAACATCTTTTTACTACATCCACCTTCATACGGCAGCTGTGTAAGTTGTGAAACTGTTCCCAAAAGCATGAGTGTGTTGTTGTTGTGAGTGTGTCTTACATGAGCCTTCTCCCTGCGAGCCTCCAGCAGTTTGTCGTGGTAGTGCTGAGCCACGGACGGGTCCACGTCTGTGAGCTTGGCTGAAGGGTTCTGCAGCATGGACAGGGTCTTCATGGGATCCCCTTCATCCAGGGCCTCGTTGATCAGCCCGATGGCAGCGATGCCTGCAAATAATACAACCAGCAATAAAACTCTGCATTAAGTCCAGTTGCTTTTTTACTCCAACTCCACAAGAACTCTGCATTATACACGCACGCACACTTCTGACTGCTGTATATTCACACTGGTCATACTTTCTACTGATGGGGGTTTCATTGTTCACCATTAAAATATTTTATTGTTTACCATAAAACCCTTTTACTTTAAAGGTGCTGTTAGTAAGTTTTCTCTGTCACAAAGAGTTGTTTTACAGAGATTAGGATGTTGGAAAGTAACAAGATGGGCCGGGTGCTCACAGGCTTTGGGCTGTGGGCTTGAGCAGGCATCCAATCAACACGGGGAAAAGCTTTACACACACTGAACTCAGAGTCTAAACAACGAGCAGCAAAGCATTTTATTTTGTCACGAGAATTGTTTGAGTGGCGTGAGAGCGTGAGACAGATCTTGAAAGCGTGTGTCAGAGTTAAACTCACTTGTCCCATTCAATCACTTCAAATCATTAATAAATAATTCCCTGTCTTCCGTTTGTAATTGTTTCCTCTGATCTGTTCTGTCCTTTACTGTATTTTATTGTGTATATCTGTTCTGTATTTTGTCTGTTTTGCTTTATACTCTCGTCTGCACTGTAAATGAGGCTTGCCTCAGTGTACTAACGAGTTTAAATAAAGGTAACTAAACTAAACTAAACTAACCCTGCTCTAGTAAACAGCTGCTAATGCTAACAGTAGCAATGTAGCAATAGAAAAACTTACAAATAGCTACTTTTAATGATGGGTTAACTGGGAAACAGTGGTGGTTTGGGGGTGGAGGTGTTTCTTTTTCATGAATTGTTTTTGGAGTTTGTCACAGACAAAGTATGAGGGTGTAAAAGGATGCACATGTGTCCATCTCTTACGTTCATGCTCCTCTTGTACAGTCAGGTTGACCTGGTCGATACAGGCCTGAATGTCATTCCAGGTCAGGTAGTCACAGCCCTGCTCCCTGGCTGCTGCCTTCAGACGCATCAGCTCATCCATGTACCTGAGGAACACACAGGTATGGCACCACATCAGCAGCCTGTCTCAATCTGTTCATAAAAACAAACAAACTGGTGTGTGTGTGTGTGTGTGTGTGTGTGTGTGTGCTCACCTCTGTGCATATTCATCCTCCACATTACTGAGTCCAGTCACGGAACTGGACAGCTGTTTCCAGAGGGCGGCTCGGTCTCCAACATCCAGCGCCTCGTTCATCAGCACCACTGATGACAGCATCTCCACGGCAACAAGCAGCTCAGGGTGGGACAATGAGCCCTGTGGGACAGAGAACACAAATTTACCCCATTTGTCAAACTGCCAGTGACGACTAGGGGCAAACATCAACTGTCAGTTACATCAGCGGTAAGTTGATGTAATTCAACAGGATGTTGGGATTAGACATTACGTGCAATTTATCTGACTATTCAAATGTAGCCAGGGTGGAAAGAGTCAAAAGCAATAACTGAATGTCATGTCTGTGGTACAGGCAGACTGTAGGGTATGTTCTGTCAACTAGAAATACTGCAAATCTTAATTAAGTAATGTGATTGCAGGGATTTAACTAATTAGTATGTCCATTATTGATTCATTTGTTTTGTCTGTAACATGTGATACAAGATGTCAGAGAACAGTCAACTGATAATGTTGATTTAAAGTCTCTAATTCTGGAAGGATAAAATATAAACTAAAACAAAATGGTGATAAAATAGTCTCTATTTCTCTAACAGTCTCTAATTTGAATCAGTTGTCAGTGATAAGTGAAATAAACTCTACTATTAACTTAAAGAGACCCAGAGGAGTTTGCTTTTGGTTATAAAAAAGTCTCATATTAATGTGGATGAATCTATTGTACGTTACCCACACTTGTTAATGGGCCCATTTTCGATAAATGTATCGTTTTGTCTTTATAGTTATTTTGTTATTATTATTTAGTGGTCGACTCGCCCAGCATTTCCTAGTTTCAGTTTCCCGGACGCTGCCCGGCGGGTCATGGGAATAACGCCGCCGGATCGCTAGTTGGCATCGTTTATGGTCGGAACTACGACGGTATCTGATCGTCTTTGAACCTCCGACTTTCGTTTTTGATTAATGAAGACATTCTTGGCAAATATTTTCGCTTTCGTCCGTCTTGCGCCGGTCCAAGAATTTCACCGTGCGCGTGGAGGCTCATGGGAAATGTAGTGTGAAAACACTTCGCTTTCCAAAACTCCTCGTAGTCTCTTTGATTCAGCCTCAAATCATGTTGTTATATTTCTATTAGACTGACAGTGTGATGCAGGTATGACTTCCACATATACTGTATGTGTATGTATGTTAATCTGGTCATGTCTGTTGCCATGGGTACCTCGGGGCTCTGCTGCTGGAGGCTGGAGAGCTCTCTCTGGTACAGGTCGGCAGCGCTGGGGTAGACCTCGGGCAGCTGAGCGTCCGGGTTCATCAGCTCTTCCACCGTCTTCTCTGGCACGCCTTCTCTGATGGCAGCGTTGATGCGCTCCACTGCCTTCAACACTACACACACACAAACACACACATAGTGGTTAAATTATATGATCAGATGCAGACGGGGGGAAGGAGGACGTATAAATTATATGCATACTCTTCAGGTAGCGTTCTGCAATCTCATTGGCCACGTCCACCCCGCTCTGCAGCTCGTCTTTACTCAGAGCTTCTCCTGGAGACCCCTAATGAGGAGGAGATCAGGGTGAGGTCATAATAAAGAAACATGAGTTTCGCAAATTCATTGACATTTCATTTTTGCTATAGCCCTTACCTCCTCTTTACCCTCCCGGTCGGCCAGCAGCTGTTTGAGGTACCAGCCTTTGTTCTGGGGCTGCAGGTTCTTAGTGCCCATGGCTTTCAAGGCCTCGTACAACTTGTCCTCATTGCCGCTCAGCAAAGCCTGCTCAGCTGCACTCAGGTGGTTGCTCACTGTTGGAGAGAGGGTCAGATTGTTGCACCTGCACCATGCAAACCAACACAAATGGTCCAAAACCAGTGAATGAACGTGTATCTGTTGACTCACCGTTGACCTTGTTGACGTTGCCCTGGATTTCAGCCTGGGTGAGCAGCTCATCATAGATGTCTCTCTCCGCATCGGCGTTCTCCATTTGCTGTTTGAGCAGAGCGACGCATTAGCACTGCTGAACATCGTGTCCCTCCACCATCATAATATACTTCTCTTTCCAGAGGGTGCTTTAGTTCTCTTGCTCTTGATTTTTGGGGTAAATCTGGTCATTTATTTGCTTTGCCCACTGGCAAAACAGCATTTTTATGTTTTAAATTATCAAACATCACACATTCTACATTTATTTCTCAATGCAAGAAATAGCTTGGAGACTTGTCGACAGAGGATGGAGGGATTTTATTCCTCCCTCTGTCACTGGTCGGACCATTTGTTGTGTTAATTCTTGTTTCCCTGCTGGTTTGTGTGGCCTCAGCATTTTAACCCATGTGATGCCAAGTCCCTTCCACTGCTTCAGGCTGCATGTTCAATTACTTTCTAATCAAAAACTGCACAGACTCACTCCCATCAACCCCGTCATTGTTATAATTACATGATCCTTTTATGGTTTCTTGAAGAAGATGTGCCCCAGGCCACTGTTTTTTTCCTGTCCATCTGAAACCTTTACAAAGCGTTGCTCCACACTACGCCATGGTCTGCTGCCACTGTAGTTGAAAACTTCAACCTTTACGTACCCGTTTGCGAGAGTTGGCCACCTTCTCTCCCTTGGCCTGGTACAGAGTGTCATGGTACTGGCTTGCAGAGCTGGCATCCAGGTTGACCAGCATGGCGTTGGGGTTCTGCATGGCAGCCACCGTGCCCTCTGGCACGCCGTGGTCGATGGCTTCGTTGATGGCGATCACAGCAGCGTGTACTGCAGACGGAGGAGAAAACTGGTGAGGAGTTGGTTTTAACTTATTTTATCATATTGCAGTGTAACATTTTGGGAAATAGGCTTTCATCCTGCACTTTAAATATCAAGCTACAGCAGGGAGAACCTGGCTTTGTTTAAAAAGGGATCAAATACCCTCCTACCACCACTTCACTCAACAACACCTCATTACATCTTATTTTGTTTAATCTACATAAACACTGAGGCATAAGAAGGATAAGTAGTGGTTGAGAGGGGGTTTATGTGTCTGACTCTTTCTTGGCTGAGAGCAGTTACCTCTGTGACTCTTTTGTGTATTAAGTGAATGAGGTGTAATGTGTTGTAATTACAGGGCTGAGGTGTTGGGAGGGAGGGGGACATTTTCTCTTTGTCAGAATTTCCCCTTAAATACTTCTAAAGCAAGATCAGACCTCTTCTGTTAGCAGTTACCTAACCGGGGTGGGGGGTTTATGAATCAAAAACTTGATACAGAAGGAAGTGAAGAGAACGTTCACTCTGATCTCTCAATCGATGCAACTTCAAGGTCTGTGCACAAAAAAAGGAAGTGAAACCATCTTGGAAGATGGTTTGGCGTTTTAGCTAGTTTTACCTCTTATCCGTTTGCTTACAATATTTCAATACAGCTGGATTCCCCACAAAGTTGTTCTCATTGCTTTAACTGAACAGGTTAACTGACGGTCACATTTCTATGCTGCTGCTAAAATCCTGGTTTGATAAGATGGTTAAGCATTTCCATAAGGAACATGACAGCAATCCAGGCAGCCTCATGGTTGAAGGCCTAGAAACCACACAAAAGAATATCCGTGGTGGTTTAAACTATTAATACAGAGAGAATCTTTTTTATATAAAATGCAGGCCAAAGTTTTTCCTGGACTGAATGAGGAAACTGACTTCAGTCCTTTTTTTAAATATAATTTTCCCTGTATTGGAGGCCTGATACTTGTGTTCCTTCAGAGAGATTGTGTTGTATGATATTTATTTACCATTATAGCCTTATTTATCTTTCTGATTTGTGCATATTCTTTCACTTATCATATGTATTTATTTTTCTATTTCATTTTTGAGGAGACATCTATGGGTGAGGCTTGGTATTTCTTACCTGTGAGCTCACTGCCTACCTGCTCAGGTGTGTGTGACTGACCTACTTAAGGGGATTCTGTGTGCTGAGGGTTACACCCTGAAGACGGCTGTTTATGCCGCTGCGCATGGGTTGTATCCCAGCTCCACTTTTAACATGCACTAGTCCGTTTTTAAACATTTCATAATGAAACAGCCATTTCAATAAAGGCTTTGTATATTTTTTTGCCAGAGGAGTGCCTCGGATTTTTCTCCTGTTTGGATAACTTTGATGTCATCTGATAAAAATCAGTACACACATGGGTTAAAGACAAAGACTGAGCTGTGATTCCAGCTGTATTTACTTTTAAAAGTGATAATTCAGAGAAAGTTAGGTCATTTGTGTCAGTTGCTGTGCAAACAGTACGGGGAGGGGTTTATGGAAATCTCATCCTTGCAGAGGCAATACCTAAATTAGTTAGATACAGAGACTGGCTAAAGTTTGTCCAGCAAGTTGCTCCATTTGTCAATTTGTGCTTATCCTAGCTGCTAAAACATGTCAGAAGAGTCAGGTAAGGTGCTTAGTTGGAAAAACTTGTGTACGGTAAATCATTTTGAGGAAGGAACAACCAATATGGTGACTCCTGACACTCATGATGTCCCTTCATCAGTCACTCAACTCTATCAGTCAGTCAGTCAAGAACACTTGTGGTTGCAGGGCGGCCGTGCTGTTGCAGCACAGGCAAAAACAGAAGTACACTGACTCATCAGAATTACAACCATGGGAAAAAATAACAGACTACATGAATATCAGTTTAAAATGTGACAGAAAATAACTCTGGAGTGTATGTAATGGTTTCATTATCAAAGGCATGAAACTATTATGATCTGCAGCTATTGAACCCCGCCCCCTTCCCTTTGACATCTGAGCCCATCTCACATGCAGCTTCATCCACTGAGAGCTCATTGGCCAGGATCCCGCCAATCTTGCTGAAGGCGGGCATCTGGATTCCATACTTCTCCAGCTCACTCTTCATGTTGTTGATCTCCTCCTCTGGGAGCAGGAAGACAGAGCAGAAGGAACAGATCCATTAATTGAGATGAAAAAAAAAAGGAAAACAGAGGGGGAGCAGGAGCAGAGCGGGGGTGGGGGTGGGGGTGGGTTAGGGAAGTGAGAGATGGTGGAGACAGACTGTTCCTGGCTCATGTGTGATAATCAGATTTCGGACTCCGGGAGCGGAGCAGGAACTCCACTGGCAGGAAAAGCTCCCACAAATTACTAATTACTTTCACATTTCCAGAAGCTGCTTCCTTGCTCTGTTCTCTCAGCGCTAACAGGTTGCAGACTAATTCAGCACATTTCAAACTTCTTGTTAACTTGGCCGACAGGGTGACATTTGCAACGCTCTGGATTTAAGGTGACATAACTGGGTTAACAGGGACAAAAATGAGAAAAGCAGATGCATGTTTGAGCTCAGCATTCTTACCAGTGAAATCCACTTTTCCATACAGATCCTGGATCTGCGGGGCCAGGCCCAGCTTGAACAGATACAGACTGTGAAACAGAACCAAGATACATTAAATACAGGCACATGACAGAAGGAACACCAAATGCACACAAAAAGCCAATGAATGTTACAGTTTCAGTACAACCAAATTACAAGGGGACAGGATAAACTGAGGGGGTCGACGGGTCAGACCAAACAAATATCAGAAGGCAACCATGTGATTTTAAGGCAAGGAAACAGATGTTTCTGCGCCACACTGCTGCTGCCTCAGTCACTTTGTTGTTGAGGCAGATGGAGGAGAAGTCAAACATGCAGTGGAGGCAATTTCTACAATGCAGAAAACTTTGTGAGAGAAGTCTAATGTGATTTAATCTTTTATGTGAGGAACAAAAAGAAGAGGAAGAGGAGGGGGAGGATTACTGCGCCAGTCTGACGGCCGATAGAAAGAAAAGCAAACACAACCTTGTGTCTTGACCTGAAACACATGAATTATGTGAAAAATGTTTTGCTTTGACGAACTGTCGTATTAAATAATCTGTGCCGGTGCAGTTGCACAGTCGTCCAAGATAAACTACCACCAGTCGTATGAAGCCATTTCTTTCAGAGATGAGCAGCCCTGTTGCAGCTGGGTGTTGCTGGACCCAGTACACGAACACAAACACCAACACTGTGCCTCCGCTCTGCTTCCTGACTCCTGTATCCATACCTCGTACCTCTGAATGCCTCTCTGCTGAAAAACTGCACCGCTCACCTCATAAAAATGTCACCGACGTGAAACATGCTCAGCCCCACGAAATGTGCACGGACCACAGAGCAACCACAGGGCCACCCAGAGGCCCCGGGGGCCTGGCTGGTCGTATAATCACACACACACACAAACAGAGTGACTACCTGAGTGCGTGTATACAGTAGATGCAGCGTGGCATGTTCTTTCTGTCATATATGTCTGTGGTTTCAGGGTAGAAGATCTGCAGGGACAGAGAGAGAGAGAGAGTCAGTGAGATCAGCATGTTCAGCAGCTGCACAGCATGTTGCTGCATGTGTGCAGGAGTGATTGAGGGTGTTAAGTCAAAAGGGGGATTACACAATGTGAATGTGCATACACAGGCTCTAGCATTGTCTCGGTGGCACAGACTGAAGTGAAACATCGGAGAGGCAGCTCCTGATGTTTTCTGTCCAAGCTGCCAGTTGGTGAAATTTTGGGATCATATCTTTTTTTTTTTTTTTTTTTTTCCTCCTGCCAACTCAGAGTGACATATACTCAGAGTTTCCCAGAAAGGAGCCAGTGGAAAATTCTCATAGCAGCACTTTGACTATAATAGACCACTGTTTACTTCTTTTTAAAAGGACTATTATAGCATATTAACTACAAAACATGCACTTAACAAACCTAATAACCTCTTTACAAAACATTGAACAGTCTAACTTCAGCTCATTTTACCACCGTGTTTAAGTTATTTTCACTGACTGGAAACCTTGTTTGTGTTGTAATATCCATCACTATGAAAGGAAAACTATTAAAAACTCTCTTTTTCAGTGACATGACATTCAAATACATTAAATCATAGTGTTATTGTTTAACAATGTCCACGTGTGTGTCGTGTTTGTGCATTTGCAGGTTCAGCGTGACAGGGGAAGAGTCTCCTGATTAGAGCAACATTAGCATGTGACAGTAATTTATGAGAACTCAAGTCTCTTTGGTTTTGATGCTGTGCTGTGTGCTTTGAATAATGTTGAGGATTAATGTCACATCAACTGTGGGCAATTTTCAGTTAATGGCCAAAATTAGGCACAAAAAAAAGGAGAAAGAAAGAATTCTGGACCAAAATACAACAGCAGAGCCAGCCATTCAATCTGGAGCGTCGCTGACTCACCGACTGAGTCATGGGTAAGTCTTTGAATTATGTGTTTGGTGATTCTGTCAGATGATGTTGCAATTTTTAAAATCAGGACCTGAGCATCAGACATCTTCCAGTTTTTTTTTTACCTAGTTTGGGGAAGAATCAATACCTGATATTACCAAAAAAAAGTTTACTTCTGGTCTGAGCCTTATCGTCACTGGAGGTTTATTCATGTGTGAGTGACAGTGTTTGTGGGTGTGTGTCAGACACAGACGTAATGTGAGCGACACTCACCTTTGGCAGTCCCTTCTCTGCCATGGCATTGAGCCACTGGATGACATTGTCTGTGTGTCTGAAATGGAGACCTGTCGCCTGGAAGAGAGAAACTAAACATCAGCACACAACAAACACGTTGTTCACCCTCGCCTCTATCAGACTCCAGGTCAGTCTCAGTTTCTCTCACAGCAGAAACCGTAAAAACCAGCCCCCATTCAGCCAAAAGCTTGGGCTGCTTTATAACACAAAGCAGGGAAATACACAGTGACTAAGACAAACTGGACTTTACAGAACAGCGCAGCACTAAAGATTGTGTGTTTGTGACCAAACAATAGAGGAGTCTGGTTCCAGAGCTCAATCCAAAAAACTTTTGAGGACAATAATATTTTATGTGCACATTTTAGAGCATTTGATTGACACTTCCTGCTTTTGTAAAAGCTGTAAAAATAATGTCTTTGTTAACAAACTCAGACAAGAATATGGCTGAAAGAGGAATGTTCCAATTTAAGGGGAGCCGTTCCCGTTCCCATCTCTTCAAACCCTCTTGCTTTATCGCTTTTGCTATTTTCTATATTACTCCAAATCAAAATGAGGGATTCTTGTATTTGTCGTTAAAGTTGCACATTTTCCTTTTCTCCTCTGGTTTATTTTAAGTGCTGCTTCATAAGAAGACATATTTGTGGTTTTAAGAACCAAAAACCATCCCTGTTTGGTTTTACATTACTTTCTCTGCTTCTCTGAAGCTTTAGAAACAAGAGGTCGGCGTCAGCCAATCAGAAGAGAGCAAGCTCTGAGCCTCTCTTCTGATTGGCTGACTGAGTGATACAGTAAAACTAGAGCAGGTTTCAGGTCAAACTGAGTGTTCATCACAAAGTCACAGAGGTCCTGACAGATGGTTTTAAGGCTCAGTGTCTGAATACAAGCTGTGTGTATTTCTCTGTGTAAAGGCTTTGATACTTTCACAGTATTAATATACACTAGAACCTACACCTGCTTTATAATAACAAAGTTTGAATTGGGATTTTATCTTGTTTGTCATCTCAGAAAACCTGTTATTGCAGCTTTTCACAGATATAACTGGTTTGACTGGCCAGCACTTGAGTCCAGAATAAAATATCCCAAAATGCACTGGTTTGGAAACTCATGGTTCCCAATACACCAATGGCCATGATTTGAAAACTATATGATTTTTTGTATTCAATCTGAGTCATGGACTTTGTTTTCAAAGCTTAAGACCTGAGGAAGTAGCACTTTCACTTGTGAAGTGGTTTGTGAACCAAACCTGTGACCGCCACTCTCAAATAAGGATGAAAATATTCTGTCTTCCTTTGATGAATGGTAACACAAGACATGTTTTCACCTTGTAGCGTGTCTGCTCGCGGTCGTAGATCTTCTTGAGGGAGACGGTGTTCGGGGCGAAGAAGTTGCCCAGTTTGGCCAGATAGACGCCGTTCCTCAGCCCCTCCTCCAGCTCGGTGGTGGGAGGCAGCTCCTCGTCCAGACAGGCCTCCATCCATCTGCAGGAGGAGCACAGCACGCAGGCGTTACATAAGACAGTAAACACAAAAGGACTGGAGATATATGCATCCATGTTTAAATACACAGCTCAGTGTCCCCACAGGCATAATTACTGTTGTTGATTTATTTTTTTATTTTTTTATAAACCCACAAGACAATCGAGACAGCACTTGAAAAGGATTTTATTTCAGCTCTGGCTCCTGGAAATAGAAAGCAACGTTCAATAAGATATCCACTTATAGTTGACAGCTACTTATGAAAAGCTGAAAGCACTTTATATGAGCATTTAAGGCGATAAAATGAAGACAAATGTACTGTTTAATCGGATATGCTGTTGAAGCAGTGAGGCCTCGGCTGCATGAAACTGAAACTGAGAGTCTTGTTTTAACTGCTCTAATTTCAGTGACATGGGGAGGAGAGGGTTACAGTACTGTAGGATGTTATGGTTGAGTAAATATGTCATTTTATGTTTGTTAAAATAGATTCTTCTCTGGGCTAACATCAATATTGCCACTGACTACTAACTGGAGCATGCACCACTTTAGATTCACCAGATCAGGGGTGTCTACTGTCCCACATTCAAACAAGTGTGAAAGTTCATTTGGGTGATAATGACTTTGGTAACACCCGACCCCACTCACAACTGAGACCGAAACAAGTCTGACCAGGCAGAGCTGAGTCGGAGACGTTCACAAACATGGCCACTGTTCAGAAGAGAAACCCTTTTTTTTTAGTTTTAAGTCAAACCATGGTGTCTTCCTGGGTGGCCGTCCTCACACCGCATTTACTTTACTCTTTGATCCACTAAAGCTCTGAAAGCAGCAACAACAGCTTCTGACTAATTATTCATTATTATAATATCAAAACATAACAAGGGTCCAACAGATGCATTTTACCAACAGCCTGAGGACATTCTGTGTCATCCACAACTTGTTTCTCCTCTTCTATCACTTCAGAGTAGAGTCACGGTATCTACACCTACGTAAGCCTGGTTTGATCCAGATTATGCAGCTGACACAGTCAAACAGAATCATACAAACTGCAGATTATCACACAAGGACACAATCACCAGAATTACCGAATCCTTACAGAGTCCTTCACACTGAGTATCGGCTCCTCTGCTCAGGAAGACGCCTCAGAGACCCAGGGTGCAGGCTCAGCCCCTCCTAAATCAAATCCTTGAACAGAAAGCCATCTAAACCTGATCCCAGATCCCAGTGGCAGTCTGGGCATGTGTGTGTGCGTGTGCGTGTGTGTATATATATACTGTGGGTATGCACTGTGCTATTTTCATTAAATATCAGTCATTGCATGTGTCCAAGAAAGAAAGAAAGTTTTTTCTACATCTAAAAATAAGAAGTAACCAGAGAGATGATGACTTCAATTATGGATGTGAAACTTTTAAAAATATAAAGTGATGCTAAAAATGGAGGAGAACAAGCGAAGAACCAATGACACCACCACAGCTGCAGTAAACAACCCAACAACCTGAGCAGGTGTAGACCTCGCTGTGAAAGGATGAGGCTGCTGTATACAGAGCACACTGAGCTACGTCAGGTGCTGTACACTACCCTGAGTACATAACCTGTGTTTATTCAAATAACACCACGGCATCGCCTCAAACCTAATCCTGCAGCTTCAAGGCAGCAGCCACCTGACCCCGGCCTGTGGTGACCTCCCCTGCTGAGCCAGAGAGTTCCCAGCATTCCTCACGTGTGACATTTCATTTCTTTTTTTCGATCATACTGCGGAGTCGCATTCCTGCTGCGTGTCCGTGTCGGCCCTGGGACACGCAGGAGACACGCTGAGCTCTCACACCGGGGGCCCCGGGGCCCGGCGGCCCGGTGGCCCCGGTGGACCGGATTCCACCACCTCCGTTCATCCTCTGCTCAGCAACTATGAACAAAACCAGAGCAGGTCAAAAACCTGAGCTCCTCTCAGAGGAGACGTCGCTGTAGCTTTCTGCTGTCAGCGAGCCTCCTGTAATCCAACCTGACTCACCTACTTCCACATCACTGGCTGATTTTCTACACAGCCACAGACTGAGGAGCTCGACATTTACAGAGGCTGTTCATCTTAATATCAAAGTGCAGTTATTTCTCAATACATAAAACAACACATTTAAAATTGGTTTTCCTTCTTATTCATTTGGTTAATGTGTTTGTTTCCCCTTTTAATATGTTATTCAGGTCATCAGTCCTGACTGATACTGAAATGTCATGTTAAATTTAATCTGTGTTTATTGTTTTGTCTTCTGGTTATTTATGTCGTGTTTTTGTTCGATAAAAAAACAAAAACAGATATGGATGTCTGGCTCATAGGTCACTGCAGAGGAAGAGTTTAAGTACACAAGAGCTTTTTCCTTTTTGGATTTTATATGTGAGTAAAGACCAGACATGACTTTAACTCTAAAGTGAATCTGAAGCTCTAATCTACTGTAATGTGCTGTAAACTCAGTAACACATCTTCTTCTATCAAAGATTAATGGCTACATTCCATAAAACCGCCCCCCCCTCTCCCAGGGTCTGCCCTCCTTTATAATCAGATATCACCTCTGATTATGAAAGCCTTGAGTTTATCATTGGCAGTGAGGAATTTCACAGTGTGAGGTCAGACGCTGAGGTCGAACGTGGCCTTTAGAAAAAGTCAAACAGTCTCCCTTTTCATCTGCTTAAAAAAACACTCCCATTCTTCCGTAACTAAGGTCTTTGTCGAGCAACGAGGTTAACTACATCCTGAGAAAGATTAAAAGATTCCTTTCCTCCTACAGACGACCCCCCTTATACACACACACACACACACACACATCCTCAAATACAAACTGTTCTTAAAGCCAACTTCTTGTCCTGAACCAGAGCCTCATTTTCATGGATTTTCATAACTTTTTAATTCTTGTTAAGGCATTTGGTTCTCATACAAATACAGGAAAATACACCGACACCCACTCTCTGCAGCTGAAACAACTTCCCTCCCAGGAAGTTGCGACATGGGGTCTCGGGACAGGCCTGCTATTGAGGCCAAGGTGAGCGACCCGTGGAGCAGGGCCGGGGCCTGGCAGCCGGGAACAAGCTCCTGCTTTCACTCGACAGCGCGGCAGTGAAAGGCTCCATAAAGGCTGCTGGCTAATGGCTCCTTTATCAGGGCTACACACCCTTTTTTTTCCAGGCGAACACAAACACAAACACAGACACACCCTCAGCCTCAGCTCAACCACCGAGGACAGCAGCTATGAATGGATTTCAGAACTTTAATGAGTGGATTCCGACAATGCCAGACAAGCGGCTAGAAATACACATCAAGTTATGATTATGACACCATGAGGCATGTGTGTGTGCAATGGAAAATAGCCACAATTATGAACACATGCGCTGGCATCTCGGGAATTAAGTCAGGTGAGAAAAGTGAAGGTGCAAAAGCATCATTGGGGACATTATACATGAAGATCTCAGGGATTGAGCAATACCCTGAATGTAATGTCTTGATAGATCCATCAATTGTCTACACAGCTAATCTACACAGGGCTGTCCCATCTGACGTATGACAGCGGTGGAGTACACCATGGATGGACAGGTCGCCAATCTATCACAGAGCTGACATACAGAGACATCTACTGTGCAATGCATGTCTCTGAACCTGGAGAGAACAAACAGAGGCACAGGGAGATGTTTCAAAAAGGTCACCGGGGATCGAATCGAGAACCTTTATCTTGATACTGTCCAGCAAAAACATTGTAATACACAGTATTAATGTAGAAACATAGTAGTTATACAGTTGGATATACTCTGATGAAGGTTGCATAGCCGAAACGCGTCAGCGTGTTTTTGCATGATGTGAGCCAGAATAAATTATGTGAAAAGTGAGTATTTTGTCTTCAAATTTACTAATTAACATGTGCTACCATTGAGTTTTACAGTTGTATTTTATGTTTAAGTTGTTGTTGTTAGTACCCAATAAGGACAGTATTGTATTTTCTGATGTTTTTTTTCTGAATATGTATATTGTCTATGTTTCAGGTGTGATGATATTATGCTGCCATTGAAAATAACAAAGTTTATTTCTCACATCCCAAAGCAGTGACATGATGAGGGTTGAGTTCAGAAAGTCGGAGTCAGTGCACAACTGAAAAACCACAAAACTATTAACTAACCAACTAGGACAGAGAGACGTTCATAGTCAATGGCTAAATATTTAGCATGATGACCGAGAGACGACACGATGCTGGTGAACACTGTCCCATTTACAGTGACGTTTGCCAACTTTTCCCATGACATCATGCATTATGAACGCATGAATAAATAGTTCACCCACTTTTCCAGCTGACACGACAACACTGGCTGAACCTACAGCCACGGAAATAAATAGCATAACTGGACTCCAGCTCGCATACACATAGTGGTGGTAGGCTACACTGCAAACATTTACACAGCAGAATGGAATTTCAAGCAGGAGACACACCTGACTCAAAGTAAACACAAAAACAACAAATTGTTACTAAAGTGGCTGAAAATCAACACGACGGGCAGGAAACGTGTAGAAAATGCATCAAAGAGAATCAACAAAGCTCCAGTTAATCCTCCATTAATCTGGTGTAACTCTGGAGCTGAAGGAGGTTTTAACCTTTGAAAATGCTGTTTAAGTTTAAACAATGGGATCTTCCATCTAACGCATTGAGCTGATATAATAATAATATTTTGATTCTTGAACTGCTCATACATCAGTAAAAAGCTGGACTTATTAAAAAGAGCCTTGAGCGCTACACAAACACATCTCCCACGGTGTGGACGGACGCACAAGGAAACACCAGGAATCCTTGTCTCATCCCGGCTCCGATGCAGGAAGCTGAAGTCAGAGGTCATTCTCATAGGAAGAGTCTCGCTGTCTCCTCAGGAAGACACACCGGCTCCTACATCCTCCGTCCTCCTGCCATATGCAAAACTTTGTCCGCCGCGGCTTCCCCGCCATTGAGGTGGCTCTACGGATGTCAGGAGGGCGGGGGCCGTTGATAATGTTTAATCCATTGCAGAAACTTTGGATTTCAGTTACACACTTCCTCTTTCCCAAGTATTACTTAGCACCGCAGTCTCTCTGCTTCCTCCATGGTTAATATTTAATAAGAGCCAGATAATGTAAGGCTCATTACTGTGGTGTTGAGAGGTCCTGTTCTCCTCTCCCTCCCTCGCTGGGAGCGGCCTAATAGCTTTCACTGACTCATTGTTTAGAAGAGTTAAGTCCGGCCTGTGACTGTACCGTGCTGTGTCTATTGCACTGAACTGATCAACCAGCAGCTGAACCTATACTACGGCTACATAGGCTGCAAATCATCATTCTCCAGCACTTCAGATCCCATGTACTTCCATCCACACTGTACAGTCACTGAGATGACACGGACACCAGCCGGAACGCGCTTACCGGAAAGCAACGCTTTGAATATGGAAATGGTACAGTCAGCGTTTTAGTCACATCAAGAGAATAACTGGCATCAGCTTATAGCCAGAACTACACGCCTTTTTTCTCCGTTAGTCAGTCAGTCAGTCAGTCAGTCAGTCAGTGGGCATCAACACAGAGTCTTGATTTTATTCTGGTGTTTCAACATGACTGACAGTGGTGGCGAAATTTTTACATAATCCTGCTGAAAATCTAAATGCTGTATACCACCCTGTTGAAAGAAAAAAGCCTAGATGTTGCATGTTAGCGTGTTGTTGTTAAGCAAGCTCAACACTTCCCACTAACCAGCAATGGGAACCAATTATATTGTTAACTGCGATGAAGCTCATTTGCATAAAAAAACAGTTGAAGTTGAACTACCAGGTGAAGAACGTCGCGCTCCAAACATTAAGCCAAGGCAGGAGAAGCAACGCCACACCCACCGCTTGAGGCAGGTTTATGTTAAACACACACAAACACAACATAATGATGCCAACTTCAGACAACAGGCAGCCTGACGTGTGACGGAGCGGGAGAGGGTGGCGCTCGTACACAAAGCACCAGCGCCCTGTCATGTGCTGCTGTGTGTGTGGTTTTCTAAATGCAGTTGTGCGTTGTCCACGTGTGTCTAAAGAGGAAAAGAGAGCTGTGCGCTGTGTTGACAGAAGAGCTGGAGTGGCACGGTGTGTGTGTGTGTGTGTGCGGTGAGAGAGTGTGGCGGCTGCTTCGTGCCACCAGCCCACAACGCTGCAGCTCAGTCCCTCCGACCACCACTGACTGCAGGGCACATGCAAAACACCTGATATTAACGCATCTATTATTCTATTGTTTAGTCTTCCTTTGTTGCTTACTGTCAGATGTGCAGGTCTCCATGGAAACTATTTTCCTTATATATTATATCTCTACGCCCCTGTGCTGCTGTGTCAAGTTAAATTTCTGCTATATAGGAACATCAGTCAGACTTTTATATACCTGGAGTAAATTGTCACAGTTTAAGCCTGCACATATTTTTACTGTGCATTACCTTTTACAATCAACCTTATTATGATAATATTACTAAAGTTATTGTTTATATTGACTGTTGCATTTTTCTTTTCTTGGTGTTTTTGAAGCGAAAGATTATTGTTTTAATTAGGCCTGCACAATTTTTTTTTTTTTTTTTTTTTAAATAGACATTTTAATTATTAGTTTGAGTTGTATTTGATTTGAACAAAAACATGTTTATGAAATTGATGACAATGTGATTCAGTCAGGTCTCAAACCAAACAAAAACTTTCTCCTGCATCTGGAGAACATGATTAGTAGGTCAGGTCATCTCTGTGGCAACACAACACTTACAGTGCTGACAGTGCATAACAACGTTTGGAAACATTTTACTTTCATAAAAAAAAAAAAAAAAATAGCAGCATCTGTGCTTTGGATATTGCACTTTGAATTAATTGTGCAGCCTTTCATGTATGATTTTTTTTTTTTTTTTTTTTTTTTACTTTATTAAGCATGAAAAAAGGACTTATTGAGATTAAAATCTACTTAAAAGACTGGCCAATGCATAGAAATGGACATTGACATTATCTTATTTTCTCTTATCCGACATCCCAAAAATCAACGCTCTCAATCCAAAGTGTTGGGTGAGCGCGTCGGTGTCTGATGAGGACAAAGCTGAGAGGCTGAAGCGGAGGAAAACGAGGAAAAGAAGTGACAGGAGCGAAACACAAAGAAGATGAGTGAGAGCCAAGTTGCCCATTACATGCTTTGCTGCAGCACTGGAATCTGTGCACCAGCTGACCTCGTCCTCCTCTCGCCACTCGCACTCACACGGCTGACGGCAGCTGGACCGACACCGTACCCATCACGTCTCTGTGGGAAACGCTGCCCACCGCGTTGTCAGTGGGAGGGGGGGGGGGGGGGACAAATCAACCATGTTTCACTTTTCAACAGGGCCGAGGGGAGGGTACAGGTCATGTTGAGACTGTGCACATTTGATAGTGTTACGAAGAAGAACCAAAGACTATTTAGATGATGACTCGGCAACAATTTAGACAGTTCATAGCAGTGGAGGTTGGATTCCCGGCCTGGGAGTGGCTGAATGACCCACATTTCATGTATTTAAGCTTTTATGTAAAAAAAAATCTTTCTTTTTTTTTATATTATTACTAGTTTAGGCATCTAAAGATTCTTAAATCCTCTTAAATGAGGACAGGAAGGAAGGAGAATAATTCGAGAATAATTACTCTTTGGTTGAACTGAAACACCTTCAATTCATGAGCTTTTAATATTATTTTTTTATGATTTAACATTTAATATCTTCGGATTTTGGGCTGTTGTTAGGTCAGATTTTTTTGTCTATTGTGACAGAATAAACCTGCTTTCATTACTATGAAAAGTGTAATATTTTCACCCCTGCTCTAGTTTCCATCGGGTATAGCTGTAGATACTTGTGAAAGCCTGCTCTTTGATAAAATTTAGCGTAGCGTTAGTTCTGGCAGGCCATGACGTCAAGCTCTTAATCAGCAAAGCGTAACTGTCTTCACCTGTGCAGCTCAGCTGATGGCTCAGCTGACTCCCCGTGGCTGCTTCCTATTGGGGAACTGCATTCAGAGCGCGCTATTTAAACTGCTCTAGTCCGACGTCACCTCCCTTGCTGCTGCTGCTGCTGCTGCCGGCCTTTTTGCAACCCACCTCCACCCCAGCTCCTCCTGTCATTGTATGTTGTGGTTGCTCTGCTCTGTCTGGGTTTTCTTTGCTGCTGCGCTCCCTGCTTATGCCGTTCATGATGGCTCGTGAAGGGCAGGAAGGTGCTCTTCCTGCCTCAGGCTTTCCACGCAAGCGCGTGGAAGAGCAGGGGGTCCCAGAACAGTACCATACCGCCAAATTAAACTGTGCAAGTAAATAAATATTATTTTGACATAGTGGTCCTGACAGAAAAACTATTAATGGCGGTGACCTTTGACCCACTGCGGTGCTGGAGGCCTCCGTCTGAGGACAATTAACCCGTCAGGTCACAGCGTCGCAGCCATTACTGTCCCTGCTGTTCAGCTCAGGTCACAAGTGCAAATACCAGCTGAGCGCCGACACACAAAGCTGTAATAACAGACAGCAGCAGGGGCGGCCGGAGAGTCCGAGAGGCAGGTAGGCCTGAGGATCAGGTGGGGAGGGGGCGGAGTGGGGGTGGGGGCAGGTCAGCCAGACGAAACTGCTGCCTCAGCTCAGCTCTTGTGTACGAGTCATTGCAGATTTCCCTGGACTGTGACGGTGATTCCAAACTGGAAGAGTAACTTGCAGGCTCAGGTTTCACAGGTGAGAGGCGGAGGAGGAGGAGGAGGAGGAGGAGGAGGAGGAGGGGGAGGGGTGGGACCGGCTCCTGCAGGGCCTTTATTTATGGAGCGCTGATCCCTCTCCCTTTCATCCCCCTTTTTTATTCCCTCTCATTCTCAGCCGTTGACTGTCAGACTGTGTGACTCACGCCTGTTCCTCTCGGAGGCCGCGGTGCCTCCCAGACAACCGGCGCTCAGCAGGTAACATTTACACAGCAACCCCCCCGGCAGCACGGCAACATTTTTTTCGATCTGGCCGGGCCGACCAACGAGATTCTGCTTTTTTCTTCTGACTTCGAAGTGTTTGTGGCTGATTTCAGATGCTTCGCTTCCCTCTTTAACTTCTCCTATTCTCCAACCTCTCTGAATGAGCCCTAATTGCTGCACACACTTGAAGTTCCCTGTGTGGTTTAATAAAGTTCATCTCATTTCTCAGAGGCCGACTGATCCTCTGTGGGCGGTGCCACCTGCTCTAACGGCTCAGTTTGCTTTAGCTCATTTAAAAAGTAAACGCAAGGCAACAAAACTTTTTTTTTTTTTACAGCTATTGTAATTCATTGTTCTGTTTATGAAAAGTCTCAGAGCTGAGTTGTCAGATGTTTTGGGATGCTCACATCTAGAACCAGAACAGAGGCTGGAACCAGGGAATTCAATCAATTACCTAAAACTGTTTCATCTCTAAATCGAATCCACTCGAATAAGAAAACCCAATTACTATGGCAGGTTTCCTGATGTGGGTGGAGGCAAACAGAAAGCTGTTTACGGGTCAGATCAGGCACCTGAGGACAGATGGTATCGCTGCGCCAAGCGTTGAACACATCACTCTTGTGCCATTGTTCTCCCCCGTGGCAACACAATGTCGAGGACCCGGGATTACGTAACACTCGTTGCAGCAGCAGCGGCGGCGGCAGCAGAAACACACAAGAGTGTGTGGAAACTGTTTAAAAACAGGAAATTACAGGCAAAAGGCCAATGCTCAGGGGGAACTGGGCTGGTCCCGCAGTGGAGGGTTGAGAGAGAGGAGATGGAGTCTGTGCTGCTCGGATCAAACTGCCAGGTTTGACAGCAACATAATGTAAAGTGACAGCCAGGTGACAGTTTACTCAAGTCGGCCTCAGCTGACAGACAGGAAGTAAGCAAAGGAAGAGGAATCTGACAACACGATAACGCTCCACCTTGTGTGTGATGATGGATTGCAGATAAAACAGAGATTATCTCTCTGTTTACTCCAGTGGATTATCCCACTCTGCCACAGTCAGGTCTCTTTTTAACACCTACAGCTGCTTTTCAGAGAAGATGTAAATACGAAGACGTTGCACCGCCCAGCAGCAGCAGCAGCAGCACGAGGCCTCTCCCATGTTTGAAAAAAAAAACCAAACCAAGAGCTGTGACGTCTGAGGAGAGGCGGTGAAACTGTGGTTTTCATTTCACAGTGAAGAGAGAAAACTGAACCCTGATATTCAAGTGTCATGCTTTTTATTAAAGGAGGAAAGTAGTCGACTCTTCCTCTGCAAATCTGCAAATGTGCATCATCACATCACATGACAAAGCAGGATATTACAAAGTAAAAGCCAACAAAACTCCTGTTGGCACGTGTGCCATGAAAATTTTCCCAGTGACACAGGTTCAAATTCAACATACGTACGTCATTTTGCTGTGTGTCATTCTCCCTCTCTCTCTCTCATTCTTTCTCTCTCTCTCTCTCTCTCTCGCCCTACTTTCCTGTCTCTGAAACTATCATATTAGAAGCAAAAAACAAATGAATACTGTGATAAATCTGAGTTTATGCAACTGAAAAACAAAAGACTTAACAAAAAAATTGGAACTCTTGGATGTTGATGACATTATGGATTCATACTATAAATCAGCAGGTAGATGAGATGTAAAGGAGCTGCTCACATGTGCCGAGTAGTCATTTCTGGTAATTTTGAAATGTATTACTGGAAAATATGTGCTAATATTACTCACTGTGGTTTTAATTGTGACTGTATTATGTTGCAAAGATGCTCAGTTAAGCACAGAGATCTGCATTGTTGTCTGAGGGTGTGGCCTCCACTACACCACAGGTCAGCACTGGAGAGAGGGGGAGTCAGTTCGAGGGCTAATTTCTGCATCGATGCTCTACCTCTAAATGTCATTCGCACTCGGGGATGGAGGTCGGACTGTGAGATCATTTTTGTTTCCAGACTCTGACTCCACTTGCGTCACAACATCTACTTTTGCCACACAGCTGCAATTACAGTACAGCATCTGAACTGGCTGAAATGGCTCCAGCCGAGGAGTTGATCCAGGTTTATTACAGTAATAACAGCAGGTCGGTGTTTAGCTGTGACGGCAGCAGCGTTTAGTGAAGTTAAGAGAAGCTGTTTCTGTTTAAGGACATGACAAACAAGAACACAAGAACGTTAAAACAGGCTGCTGGAGCGTCGTACAACTCACTGGGTTCAGCAGGCAGGTGCCCCATATCCAGAGGCTAGCCTCCCCGCTGTGCCCCTTGCTGCGTGTTGATCCCCCTCTCTCTGCCTCCCCATTTCCTGTCTATCTCTACTGTCCTCTTAATTAAAGTTCATAGAAAATTATTAGATTCTAATAAAGGCACAAAAAGCCCAAAAATATACTTAATCTCAGGCTGCCACAGGTAGTGAGAAGGTAAAGTTTAAAGTCAAAAAATTACAAGAGAAATAAAAATTTGTGGGGTTTATTTGGTTTGTTGTTTTTAAATCAAGGAACAATTCTCAGGTAAAGGTATGAGGAATAAACACTTTCCACCCTGAGATAAAAATCTACAGTAACTTGTTACCTCACACTCACCTGTCAATGATGTAACCTCATAACCACGCACTTACGTAGCTATTCCAGCCATTTGATCCAACAACAACAACAACACTGATCTCCTCTCAGGGTAAATTCCCAACATTCCTCAGTGTCACTTACTTTGACACAAAAAGGTTCGAGGCTCGTTGGAAAGTGATTCAGCCATTTGTCGACTTTCACTCCAACCAAGTGTGTATCTGTCAGAGGCAGCAGATCTTGGCTGTCGCAACAAACAAACACACAAACGCAGACTGTGTTACTATGACATAGGCAGAACAGATCGATCATCTGTTACATTGGACGAGAGGGAAAAAACAACAACTCATCTTCTCAGAGTCAATAAAACACCAGGCTGCTGTCAGTCAGCCAGTCAGAGGCTCTGAGCAGGAAACTGGCCAATCACAGGTAAACTCTGCTGCCACCATGGCAACACGTACTCTGTTTACCTGAGCTGTACTGTTCTGATAACAGTGTGTTAACTGTAGCTCAAATAAGGGCAGAGTCGGGGTCAGTTGAATCACAAGATGATGTTTGTTATATCACATACTGTATACGAACCCTCAGAAAGTGTCATGTGGTTTTATACACAAATTAGTTACGATGACATTGTAATTTTAAAGATGCTTGACACAGAGTCTTTGTGCTTTAAAGCTCCAGATGTTTCTATTAAAGCTCAATACAGTATAAAGGTAAATATTTCTATTAAGGCTCCATACAGTATGTTTCTATTAAATCTCCATACAGTATATAGTTAGATGTCCATCTATAGTGTATGTTATAAAACATCTCCAGAAATGCACCCAGTTTGAATTAATAAACTGAGCCTAAAAACCAGCTGTCAGCACTTCTGTGACTTTGTGATGTCACAGCAGAGCATTCACCAGGCCCCGCCCACCTGGACCCACCATCCAACACTTGAAGCATTTAGTTTCTCCGATACTGTCAACTCAGTAGCAAGAGAGCCTCTGGGTCTTAAATCCAGGATTAGGGTTGAAATCAAACCCTAAGCCTGTGAAATATGGGACCTTTAAAACAAAGCACAACTTTCAAATAGTGGAAGAGGTCGACTCGGCCTGACATTTCAAACCAAATCTCTGGTGTCAGAGTCAGAATCTCTGAACCATTTTACAGCACATAAAAAAAAACACTGTGTTTGCTTTTCAGGTGCAGCTTTAATCTGGCTTCATGCACAGGTGTAGAAATATCAACGCTCTGATAAAGTGGCACACAGCTGGCCACAGACACCACAGACACAACATGACAGAATGAGGGGGTTTGAGGTCGGACAACAGCCGTCACTGTGACAGGAGGGTTTCTGGGTACTGATCAAGGTCTGTTGGATCTCACTCTACTTTAATTTTGAGTAAAAACATCACAGGTTCAACAGACACTGCACGAGAGAAATACCCTGTGTGGGAAATAATGGAAAGTTCATCATCAGGGGGTAAATAAAAGGTAATGACTATGTTTGGTAACAAAAAGTCTCATTCTCAATAAGCTGAGACATAATAGACACAGTAAATGCCTCAGAGCAATTATATGGGCTCTACATCACACAAGGGGAGTGGTTGTCATGGAAAATAAGCTGCAGGAGGACCAATAGGTTTATATATTTCATATTTTCCAAGAGCAGACGTCACAAAGGCCTTCACAATTTTAAGGCTTCAGTGGCACAGGAGGAAACACTGAGTCTGACTCTGTCTGATAAAGCCATTAAAAAAACAAATAAGTGGCAGTTTCTGCCCTAAAGCTGAGAAACAGTCCCGGCCTGCTGTATTCAAATAATTAAAAGTTGATCTGTGCTGAATCCACACGTTGTTCCCAGAGGGAGGCACAAGATATATTCATTTCCAAAAGGACTTCATTTTGCTCATTTTTAATCAACTTTCATGAAATGTCGAGGTTGCAGTAAAACCCTGTCATTTGAATCATTTAGACAAAACACTAATTAGACACTGTTCCAACTCCTAAAGATCAACGCCTAATACAAACAGGCCTGAGTGTGAAAAGCGAGGACTGGGTGTGTTTTTTGGAGTTTAACTCTCTGTTAACAGTAGCCCTGGAAACTGAAAGTGAACGCAGATGAAGCTACACTTTCTTCTTCTGGCCAAACTGTAAAAGTGAATGGGGACACGTGAAAATAAAGTGTGTAGTTATTCAATACCTTTTCTAGTTGTTTTTAGTTACTCTATTGACATTGGCCAAGAGTTTACTGCAGTGCTGCACTGAGGCCATTTTGAAAAATAAAAGTTTTTTATTGTAAGCTAAATGTTAAGCCTCCAATACACATTTGTCACAAGTGTTTGAATCATATTTGAGGGATGATTGAAAAAAAAAGTGTTCATGTAAACATGTGGATTACTGGCAGATTACGTAATTGGTTATCAGACTTTCTGCAGCTCCGCAAATCCCAGCTACAGAGCAGTTTAGATAGATTAGAAAACAATCAGCAGAACAATATCAACCCATGAACAAACTGTAGGCTACAATTAAAATCCCTATCTCATCTTCTCCTCTTCCACTTTCACTCTGCTGAATCTGCCTCCCCTGTGGAATCAAAAGCTCTCACCTCCACCCAAACACTGTGTCACTCGCTGAGAGGAGGAACATCTGCTGAGTGAGTGATTTACAACCCGCCTCCCTTCACACACAGCGGCAGGAAGCCAGAGGACGAGATGACGAGAGGCGTACGACGTGAGACAGACGCAGCCTTGACATCCTGACTTCAAACGTCACTTGCTCTGCTACCTGAGGCAGTTTGTTTGCGCTCTGACGTGGACGACGGTTCAGTAGTCAGACGTATCGTGCAGAAAACATGTCCGACTGCATTCCCAGATAGACACAAGGAGAGAGTGAAAGCTACAGGGGAGAAAGCTTTAGATACACAGATGGGGAAAGTTTGTTTCTTTCATCACTGAATGTGAATTTGCTTTTTGGAATAATGGTTGCACAAAAAAAGCATTTTAAAGTTTCTTGATGGGTGTATTTTTTAATTTTTTTTATAGATTTAACCAGTTAAAAAGAAACAGTCAGTCGATGGATGAGAGGCAGCCACCATTCTGCGTCTGAACGTGTGTATTCCTGAAGAGCCGGAAGAGACGGACGGGTCATCGAGCATTCAAATCCATCTCAGACAGAGCATGGAAATAAGAGAGCGATAACACGCAGTCGTTTGCATCTCAGAGCCGAACCAGCTGGAGCCGAGAGGCCGTCGCCACCGCCGAGCACCAACCTCCGCGGTGATCCGCGCTGGAGCAGCATTCCTGCAGCCGTCCCCACAAGGCGCTCAGGTACGCTCACACCCTGCTGTGCACCTGCCACAAACATTCCCATCATACCTCTCTGCATCGACATCGACACACACTCCCAGCATTCCCTGTTAACCCACATGGATCTCAGCAAACTGCCTGGAAATGGCCTTTTATATCATTAATGGTGATTTATAGGTGAATTATCAACATCTTAAATCCTAAGCTTCTTCTTTAAAGGGATAGTTCAACATTTTGGCAAATTGGCCCATTGCCATAATCCCTATAGTTTTAGCAGTAGGTTCGTTACCTGGTGCAAGCTATTTTTAGAACGGCGGAGCAGAGTCGTGGGCTGCTCAGAGCTACGCTACGGAGGCTAATGGGATTTCTTGGTTTCCCTCATCAAACTTATCAAATACACAATCCAACAACTCCAAAACGCTCTCGTGGACAAGTTGTGACCTGCACATTCACCACGCTATGAGATAATAACAGAACGTTACAGGACAGAGGTAGATTTTAGAGGTAAATTCATGCAAAACCACTGATGCACGTTCCTATCGAGGGCAGTTTTTCGGCAAGCAGCCTCTGCATTTGCCTTGAATACAACTGTTGTTGAACTATCCATTTAAATCTCAATCCCCTTTGCTAATTAATGATCTGGTATAGAGGTTCACCACTCCTGCAGATGTGAGCTTCTCAGCCACTGTGCAAAGTCTGCAAACGTTTGAAATCGTTGATACTTCATGATATGACTCTTCATCAAGAGCTCAGCTGAACTGAAACAAACAGCAGCATGACTTCAAGAATCGACCTCCACTCAGGAAACCAGCGTCAAGCTCGGAGCCCTGAGCTGCAAAGTGAACAAAGGTCAGACACTGTGATCAGATCATTCTGTCAACAATTATTACCAAGGTCAGGATCTAAGTGTCACTCTGCATTTATGAGCAAACATGAAGGAGAAGTCATCGTCATCGTCATCATATCTCACGATAACTGAACAAACAGAGGAAGTCCATGTGTTAGGAACAAAAGCTCCGGATCAGAGGTTTGTGGTGAGAGTACAACCACCGTTTCGAAGGTGAAGACACAAGGCCCACACTCAAAAGTCAAAGTGTTTGCCAACAACAATTTGGGTTTTTTTCTGCTCAAGAAGAAAAACAGCTGAGTTTTTCTCATGAAACTATCTCACCCGAGGTAGAAAGTTGGTCAACACACACAGGTGCCAAGTTATGTAACGAACCTGGTAGGAGGATAATTAAAAAGCAGTTTAAGGTGGCTCACCTGGTACAGCTGGTACCTGGTTAGAACTGCAGGGCCCTTCACTGCTTCACTGTTTGATCTATACCTGGCAAAAACACCCAGAAACTGACCTAATAAAATGTTTAATAATGTTACTACTAGTGTTTCTGTGTTTGGGGACAACGTGACAAGTAGAAACTATCACTAATAAGAAATGGGAGGAGGCAGCGTAGATGGAGGTGCAGGTGTCAGGAACAGACAACTCAAGACTCCAGGAGTTTCTCTGAACATCACAGATGGACGACGATAACGGGGCAGGAAAGAGACACGAGGCAGGTGCGCACACACACACACACACACACGTAAAGCAACAGCCACAACAGCCACTGAGCTTTTTTATCGGAGCGTGAACCCTGTGCAGCAGCAGCGCGGACTCCAGCACTCACACCGGAACCTGTTGCTATGACTACTGCGCGTTTCTGTGGCAACGGAGGGGAGATACTAAAATCAACAGGGACTGACTCACTTCCTGTCTCGCACAATCCTTCCTCTTTTGAACCAGCAACCCCGCGGCAGGGTCGACTCCTGAGGCGCCAAAAGCAAACACACACACACACACAACTGTTAACAAGCTCCACACACACATACATAAAGACAGCTGTTTGTGTATATGTGTGTGTGTGTGTGTGTGTGTGTGTGTGTGTGTGTGTGTGTGTGTGTGTGTGTGTGTGTGTGTGTGTGTGTGTGTGTGTGTGTGTGTGTGTGTGTGTGTGTGTGTGCGAGTTGTGTGGACACCAAGTAAAAGACCTAATTTACTTCCTAATAAAACCTAAGTAATAAAAAAGTTGTTGTGCTGTTCTAAAATAATCTTGTGAACTTCTGTGTTTCCTCTGTGACGAGCATCAGCTACAACCCGCTGCACATTTCATCTGTTGACATGGTAACAGTACAAATGTCTTCATACATTGCATCCACGAGCTGATGTAATAATGTGGACGTTTACACCCCCCATTGTCTGGGCCAGGCGTCATCTTACAAAACCTTTGATTTTATTTTCAAAAGTTGGTGCAACTGACACATTATTGTCAGTACTGTATAGTACTGTATATATCCTTAAAGTTTGGATTACATAAATGATACTTATGTAAAGTCTGAACAGACTGAATCACTGAATGTTTACATTATTCAATCTAAAACATAAGGTAAATTTCAGTCTGGACCAAATGCCAAGCCACTAGCGCTTTCTTTTTCTCAACCTTTCCATCTGTTACCTCAGTGTACAGTATTCATTAGCTCTGTAGCCACACTGCTTGTGCTGGTGGGGTGTCAGACAGGTGGGTGGAGACAGTCGCCGTTGACAGTGGGTGATAACTAATTATTTCTTGTGAAACAATGAGGCCAGAAATAGCTGCAGCTTTTTTTGCCTGTTGTAACTAAACAAGTGCAACATTTAGAGGAAACAGCGACTTTTATAATGACATTGAATGAAAAATGCGGATGAGTCCTCCCGTCATTGTATAAAACGGGCAAAGTCTTGGCTGAAATCAGGATCAAAGAAAAGCTGACGTCCACTTCCTGCTCCTGATGCTTTGGTTTCAGTAGGTAACAAGTGACATTCAACACAGACAGATCCAAGATACAAAAAGGAAGTAAAACTTGAAAAGCACCATGAGAGAGTGGAGGCAAAACACGTCTGAACAGACTCATTTCAGGATCTCCATGTGAATATTGGGAGATTTCACTGCAGGACGGGCTGAGCTGAGCTGATTTTTAGATGAATCACCAACAGAAAGTCAATCTGCAACTGTTTTTTTTTAAACTATTATGTGAAAATTTAAATTATCCTCCAAGGAAAAGTGAAAAACTCTGTGTTTGGGTGCTGGAGGCGATGTAAAGACGTCTGATGACACCTCTGTGTGACTCTCTACACCACACACACTTCTATGGAGCAATGACACCCACTGAACAGACTAGAGTCGATGTGGGTGATGACATGAACCGGAGCCGAATCGCCACAGAGTGAACCCTCCTCTCACCTCTTTGCCTCCTCCAGGTGACACAGGTACTCGTAGGCCATGTTCTGCTGCCGCCGCTCGTCCATCTCCTCCGCCGTGAGCCGCTCCACCGCATCCAGGACGGCTGGACGCCAAGAAAACACACACACACATGGGAAACTTTTAGGAAAAACAGCAATAGATGGAAACAGTTAAAAGATATATCACGAGGAAGATGCTGAAGCCAAAGAGCAGGAAAAAGAAGTCATGTTATTTCACAAATAGCTGTGTGTACACTCGGATTATGCAACTGAGGAACAGTTTCCATCGGCTCCAAAGTTCCACATACACGGAGGTGTTTCACAAAAAGGAAACCGGCCTCATTTATTAGTCATCTGCTCAGCTAGTTAACACTCGGCTCAGGGAAGTGGTGCTGTGTGATGTGGTGTGTAGCTATGTGATGCCTTTGTCTGTAAATGGCACAGTTATTCATACAGCGCAAACAAAAAAACAATGCAGGCTGGAGTGGAGAGAGGGGGGGGGGGGGGGCAGGGTGAGGTGGCGTTCAGGGGCGATTCTCATGAGATCACACTGATTGGAGCCGTGATTCCTGCCCACAGAGAAACCTTCCCCTAAGGAGTGGAGGTTTTTTTTTTTTTTTCTTCCCTTTTCCCCACAAATTATGGAGCGAGAGGGGGATGGGGGCAGGATGAGGGCGCGCGATACAAAGAGGCCCCTATACAGCCTCCTGTCACAGCTCAGGTGGGAGATTTTTTAGCCTCACGGTGAAGCAGTGTGAGCAGCTGAATCCTGATTCTCAACTAAAACTGAGACTTCAACAGAAACCTGAAGGGCTGGGATGAGCCTGCTGAGCTCACTGCTCCCTGTTTTCCACATCTTAATTACAAAGAGTGGAGCTTTACTTTGAAATGTAAGGTGAAATATGAAAAGATCCACACACATTTTCACACTTTGCCTCTAGATCTAGAATATTTGGGGATTTGTTTTTTGTTTTTAAGGGCGGTGGTTGATGGGGAAGTATTTCACCTCTGCACAAACACACATAACTTTATGTCCTCTTGTCCTGTAGATGACAAGTGGAAGAGTTAAGTGTTCACATTGACCTGGGCTGTAAACTGTAACGTGTATCCAGAGTGGAAAAAAAGTTGTGTAAACTCCAAAAACAGGCCTCCCCCTCTATCTCCCTCGCCCTCCCTCCACTCTGCGATGCATTAGAATAAAAACGCGGAAGTCATAATGAGGCTGCAACCATGCTGTCAGAAAGAAAAGCGAGCTGCATGTGCGACTTTTGTAGCTACAATTGTATAAATATCAACTTTCTCAACTTTTTTTGGGGGGGGGGGGGGCGTTTGCATGTCCCGAGCCGGAGCTGTGATCCCGGCCTGTCTCCTGTATGTGGGAGTGTGTGTGTGAGTGTGTGAGAGAGAGGGGAGACCCGCCCGCCTGGCATCTCAAGGTGAGCAGAGAAAAGTGTGAACTTACAGCCATATCTCGGCCGGAGCCCGTCGGTCTCCTCTGAAGTTGACATCCCACTGTGCAGTCCGCGCTTCGCTTCACCTCAAACCTGACGCGCAGTCTGGACGTGACGCTCTCCAAAAGTTTCCGGGGGTGAAAAAAATAAATAAAAAAAGGAGACGGCAATAGGCGACAGAAAGCGAGCGGGACCTCCCGGCCCTCCTGTTCCTCCTCTGCTCAGTCTGAGTTGAGACTTTTTCTTCTTCTTCAAACCTCAGTGATGTCACTGGGTGTGTTCTTCCTAATCCTGAAGTATGCATTTCAGGAAACGCAGCTCTGCAGCCTCCAGGCGGCGCAAAGCTCCGGCGCAGCGCCACCTGCTGTCCGCCGAGGCGTCCACACTGCGCTCCACAGGCAGGGGCCTTCAGGGGCCCATTCAGTGGGACCCTAACCATTCCTGGTGAGATAAGAAATGGTTTAAAGAAGCAGAGGTGCTCATATGGTGGCCCTGAGAGGTCAAATCACTGAGAACCTAAGAAAACATTATAATAAATTAAAGATCTGCTGCAACTTCAGAAACATCTTTCCCAATTTGAAGTCACATGCGCTGCAATAGCATCATTGCCCAACAGAGGGGTTTCCAGGGGAAACTAAAACGTGATAGACCTGTTGGGACTTGTTGTTCCAGGTCCAATTGTATGGTGGTCCTGAGGGGTCTTTCATGCAAAGACAAGACAAGAAGCACTCAACTAAAGCGCCCAGCCTGGTCCGTCACTTTTTTTTGTCTCCAGAAAAACGGTGCCCTGTTTGCAGTGTTTGGTGTGTGTTGTCAAATCAATGAAGCTGATGTTTTTTGAGTCACAGCGAAATGCCACTGGGGTCAGACTCTTCTTTATCAGGATGGAGGTTACAAGTGAGGGAAAACACAACATCAGACAAACAAATCAACAGTTGATGATATAGGCACAGGCTCAAACAAGCTAAAAATAAAAGATAAAAAAGAAAGAAAGAAAAGAAAAAAGTTACAACACCAGAGTGCGTATGAATACAGCTGACAAGGCATGAAATCAGTTTAGATCCGCTGAGAGCAGGCGCCCCATGTACAGAGGTTACAGTCCTCTCTGCAGCCGGCCCCAGTTCGAATCCCACATCGGGTGGCCCTTTACTGCGTCCCTCTCAACTAACCTGTCAATTAAAGGCAAAAGCCCCAAAATATACTTAAAAAATAAATAAATAATGAGTCTAAACACTGGAGTCTGACAGCAGACGTGTCCCATTATCTCAGGTTTTGATTGGATGACGACTTGCACTTGCTGGTGAGATAGAAGTTTGACTAGAAGCATTTTATTAATGAATGAACAAACTTCTCCTCTCTCCTTTAAAATAACTGCAGGACTTTTGTCTGAAAGAAGACATGAAGACATCTAAAACAGATGATGGCATCTGGCTATGTCTGAAGCGTTTCTTTTTTAGCTGAGTCTCTGCTGGGTCATGATAACCCTGGTGACATGATGGTTATCTCCCCGACTGTACAAAGCTCTTTCAGCTGCTCAAACGTTACATAGCCTACCTGTTTCCAGAAGAGAGGAGGAGCTGATCTCCTGCACTTTACAGAGAACCTCTGTTGAACAGTCATCGCTCATGTAACATGAAGAAAAGTCGCCCATGGAGATGTTTATGTTGTTGTGTCGTCTCGGCCGTGTGGACACAGGTGGAACTGATGACATCAACAACGGCCTCACACACCTAACCCCCATCCTGGGAAACCTGAATAGGTTGCAGTTGTTATAGGTGATATTTTCTATGCAAAAATCATAGTGTGACAGAAAAAGGCATCAACTCCATCAAGTGCATTGGATCAAAAGGCTATACTATATGTGAGCACTGTATAGGCTACAGTCTGGGTATTATTCTTCTAAATTCCCAAACCAACCAGTTGCAACCATAAGTGGTAAAATACCAGATGTCAGCCTAGGGATCTCTTTTTTTTTGTTACATGGTATAAATCATAATTCTCAGGACAATATTTAAATGTTATCAACCTAATAATGTTTGGAATTTTGGTTTAGTCCATGTTCCACTGGCCCACTGCTCTTTATACTGAGTCAGCACATAGTTAAAATGCGTGTACATCTCTGGCCCATTTGTATATCTTTCTTGTCGACCTATTCTGCTCAATTATGATAATTAAAAATGAAAAGTTTGGTTGTAGTTGTGACTGAGGTCAAGAATAAAATTATCATTAAATTGTTCGTCTTCCCCGTTTCATTCCTCTCCACACACAGACGCACACACAAACACACACTCCTCTGGCTATAATGTTAATCCATATATTGAAGGCATGCAGCAGCAGCTGATGTTAATGTCTCACAGCACAGGGACACGTCTGTGTCCCGTGGGCCAGTCATGTTATTAACAGCTCTATATAACAGTGTTAATGGTGAACAGGTTGTTACAGCTCCACCAGGACTGTGACTCAGCAGAATTTAGAGACCTCTCCTGTCTGCTCTGAGATAATTATTTGCCTTCATCCACAGATACATGTAGTCACATGTTCTTCGTCATTGCCATTTTAGATTTAAACAAAGTCCCAAAAAAAAAGAAAAAGAAAAATCGTCTTAGACTTATCATTGAAGCAAATGTGATTGATGGCTGGTGGACAATCAATGCTAAAACCAATCAGTTTCCAGAGCTGCTGAAAAAATCAATCAATCATTCAGCTGACAACATGTTTAATAACTGATTAATAATTCAAACTTTTAAAGTAAAATTGGCTTTGTCCAGTTTCACAGTTGTGAATATTTGCTGTGTTTTCATTAGTTTTTTTTCTGACACTCCACTCAACGATGTGTAAGAGTCTATTAACACAGATTAAATGAAGTTATTAAGGTAATCTTACTAGTATCTTATTATTGATAATTAACTTCTTGTCAGAGCCATTGCTAATGAAGATAATTGGATCAATAGTTTTCACTTCTAATAAGGAACTGTCTGGGGTTGACAGGTGGTCGTATGTCTTATACAGGTGAGCACATTCATATAAAAAAAATCAATAGCCTAGTAAATAGGCTACGTGACAATAAGTTCTGCTGTCTGTGTATATATTCATCAATAAACCCATTCAATGACGATAATTAATGGATAAAATAATCAACCTAGGGGTTTATGATCATCCTGGGAAGCTAAATATGTTTTAATTTAATATCTTGATAATGGTTTTTTTTTTTTAACCCATTTAAAAATTCTCGGTTTTTAACAGTGACAAAATAAAAAAAATTAAAATCTGTGACCAGGTTTTGTTCAAATAATGATAAAAGAAAAAAAAAAATCACTCGACAATATTATTATCGGTCGTACCTGATCACGTGACCCCTCTCACCTGTCTGCAGCTGTTGTGTTTGTGGACTTCTCCGCATTCAGATTTATTTGTAGGTTTTTAGTTTAATCAACCAGGAGCTGGTTGGGTTTACTTATAGTTTCATAAAGCTGAGCTGTGGGGTTCTCACTCCTCCGTCCATCCCCGTCTCAACTGCTTCATCCTGCAGTGCGGGCGGGGCTTTATGAGTCGATATAAGAGAGAAGGAGGTCGGGGAGGTTGAGGGAGACTCTTGTGTGGACCTGCTGCGACCCTCTGCTCCTCCAGCTTTGAGTTACCTCCTCCTACAGAATTAACTTCCTCCTCCTCCTCCAACAGCATCAGGACCAGCACTATGGACAGCTGTGTGATGCTCCGCGGGCTGCTGGTCGTCGGCCTGCTGTCCGTCCTGTGTCACGGCCAGACGTCCCAGGAAGTCTCTGCAGAGGACTTTGGAGTGGAGAAACCCGAACCAGCTGCAGACAGAGACCTGGTCAGTATCTGAAGCTCCACTGATTCAAGGTCAGGATCAGGTTTCCTCAGATTTACAGGCCTGATTTCCTCAGTTTAGCCAAAGAGAAACACAGAACTTTGATTTCAACAAAGTTTTTAATTTGTGTTGGAATTAAGTTTTACACCTGCTTTTCTTCATTGCCTTTTTAAAAGATTCCTAAATCAGTGTCTTTTCTGAAATCAGCTTTTGCTTAGTTTTTCATGATCATTGACTGGAGCTCAGAGTTTTTTCACCCCATTTTAACTTTTAGCAGAGATGTGTATTCAGAGATTCAGATATTAGTTAGTAGCCTATGTCAGGTTGATTTTTTTGAGGGGACATGTGTAGAAAAGGATATTTATGTTCCATGATAGCAGTAAGAACCGCAGCGTATTGGGTTCAAAGACTGAATCTAACAGAAATGACCTTCAGGTATTTTTCGAGCAGGTCCAGATTTACGTTGCATGTATTTCATATTGATGGAATTTCAGCCATGTACTGTAGGTGATAAAGGTAAAACATTTAGTAGATTTATTTTCTGTACAAAAAATAACAGAGGGTAGGATCACTCATGTTGACTAAAAACCAATAAAACCATGTAAGAAAAGTCTAAGTTTTATAGTATCAGATAAATATGTGATACTGATGGCTTCATGATTGTGTTTTTGTGGATGACTCTCAGGTGGAGGCGCTGGAGGCTCTGCTGGGCAGGATGCACAGTCGGATTTCCTCCACAGAGAAGAGAGGGAGCATCCCACTGGTGAGTCCTCCTCATTCACTGACTCTGATGGCAACCTTCACTCCACTCCCTGTGATGAACAGCAGAGAGATGTTCAGTCATTTGTGAGGCAGCACTCAGTCACTGCTGTTATTAAACCAGTTAGCAAACGATACCTGTCGCTAATTAAAAGATAAGAGGAAAATGCCAACAACAGTGCAATTACAGACTAATCAAAGATTGGTGTCCAGCTCCAATTAGCAGAGAGAGGGAAGCTGAAAAGTCTCTCAGACCTGACTGGATACGCCTGTTACCTACAGGCTCAATTTCAGCTAATGAGCAGGATCTAATTATTTTGGCTGTAAAACGCTGCAGTGATTAACTTATTCTCTTGTGACAAATAAATCAGACTGATCAACAGGAAATGAAAACAATTAATCAAAGCCAGTTAATTAATGTAAAAGTGTTTTGTCTATGCATACACTTAAGTTATCTTCTTGTCAGAGATAAAAGTGGCAAAGCAAACTTATTCCCCTTTGCCAAAAAAATATTATTTTTTCTTAATTCTTGAAATGACGATCAATGAATAATAATACAATCTCTCTGCGTCATCCTCCTCCTCTCCTCAGTGTGGGATGGGCGACCGCTGTGCCATGAAGTTCGGTCCTCGCATCGGGAAGCTGTGCGAATGCGGAAGAGGAGCCAACTGCAACTCCTACCTGCTCAAGTGCATCTGAACCGCACAGGACTTTTTATTTATTTTAATTTTTTTGTTGTTGTCGTTTTTTTTAACATGGCATCAACATTACTTTTACAGGACCAAACATCTGTCAGCTGGCTGCACACAAGCCCCAACTCTCATCGCACTGTGGGTCTCTGATGTCATCGTTTGTATCTGTCATGCATTTGTTGTTGCTTTGGAAGTGGCTGCCTCAGGATAAGCATGGATTTTGTGGATTGGATTTTCGCTGACAGCCCTGATGTTGTTACTGTAGCATGTGAATGTTCAATAATAATAAAAACTTTTCAACACATCTTTTTTGTTATGGCATTTATTCAAAGTTGATAGTTTCATAAGATTTCTTGGTAACATAGGGCAATACTTCAGAGTCAGTTTTGACTTTTAAGATTTGATTATTAAAATTATAGATCATGTTCTATATTAATAGTGTAAACAACAAAGTTCAGAGAGAAATGCACACAGCCTGTATTCAGAAACCAGCAGTTAGGACTTCTGTGACTTTGTGATGTCACAAAAGGCACTCAACAAGCCGCACCCACTTGGTCCCACCATCCAACACTTACATGATTTGGTTTCTCTGAGTGTTTTACTTGAAATCTGCTCTACCTGTATTTAATCACCCAGGAACAGTCAGCCAATCAGAAGAGAGGCTCAGAGCCTCCTCTCCTCTGATTGGTTGACGATGACCTGCTGTTACTAGAGCTCCAGAGAGAAGCTGAAAGAAATTGAAAAAATAGACTGAGATAGTTTTTATATCTTAAGACCACAAATATATCTTCTTGTGGGTCACCACTTCAAAATAATACAAAGGAAAGGGGAAGATGTGAGGCTTTAATTTTGTACATATTCTGTCTAAATAGTAGGGTGATCAAACGTGTGCTTTATCTAACTATGCCCCCACCAAATAGCCACTTAAAAATGCCTTCAAAACATTTTCTGTTTATACCTGCTATCAACAGTATTCACATGTTAAAAATAAATGACATGTTCACAAATATAGACACTATTTTCACACTGTAATGAGACATGTTTGTTTTGATTTCATGTATCGTCCCAGTACCTGTTATGCAAAGCCTGTCTGACTAATGTTTGTTTGTACAGAGCCTATGACAGTATACAGGAAGTGTGCTCAGCTGGAACAACTTTATGCAAATGGTAGCTTTTCAAGAGCAACAGGAGCTTGACCGTTCTGCTGCACACGCCTGTCGAACAGCAACAATGGATTTTTTTCTTCAAACAGTCGGCTGTGTTTCAGTTCTGCTGCTGAGGAGCAGCCACAGCTGTCACATACACAGTAACTTCATTTTATGGGCCTATTTTCTTTTCAGATTTAAAGGGAGAGCTTCTACAAAGGAGATTGCAACCATGGAGACTCTTACTCACTCACATCCTGTATCTTCACTGATATGGAAGAAGCACTGCAGCCCTGGTTGTACAGAGAATTGAAGGTCACATGAATTTTTTTCAGGCTATATGAAACTAACAAGAATAAAATCTCATATTTGACTCACCTGATTTTTACTGTGCAATAACATTTGATTTCATGCATCTTGGTGGGAGGTCAGAAATCAAATTAACACCTGTCATGGCTTTTATTTGAGCTCAGTTCAAATCCAGGTGTTTTACTTTTGGCTGCGTCCTCACTGTCTGAGGTGGATTCATGCTTATGAATAAACTTTTTTAAGGCAAACAAAGCACTGCAGCCAGCATGAAAGTACAATGTTTCTGTGGCTGCATTTAAAGCCTCATGTGCTGGCATGAAACTGTTTTGGTGCTTTGGGAAACTGGGCTTGAATTATTCTCCAGTCTCTTTTAGAAACTGACCTTTCTTAAAGTTTTACTCCTGCCTCTCTCAGACAGTGTGAGTGTGAGCTCCCCACTGCTGCGCACATTCATCCGCAGCTCGTAATAAACGCGGTTCTCTCAGTGTTCTTTGTTGGATTTCACCACAAACTATGTGACAGATGAAAGCATTCAGCTGAGGCAAAAGCCATGCTCAGACCATAATAATAACTAAAAAAATATGCTGAAACACTGAGCAGATCCGACTCGCCAGCACATGTGGCCTGCAGCTAACAGATACGTGCTTTTCATTTGTCCCAGGAGTCTTAATCCACAGGACCATAAAAGACTGAAGAGCTCATTTAAAGGTCCTTTGGCTCCCTTTGTCTTTGGGGAAGAGATAGGAGACAAACAGCAGTGTGATGTGTCCCTCATTCAGTGCCTGAAGCAATTTAGGCTCTAATAAAAACCAGTCAATATAGTGAATGAACAGTGTCTTCATTGTTGAATTCTGCTTGACTCAAGCTTTTTTCTGTTTTTGTTGCAGGAGAGGCAACACAGTGCAAACATATTCAATAAAGTGATCAAATTTCATGCTCTGATGAACATTTTCTATATATATGTTTCCTGTTGCAGGTAAAACACAGATAATATTAACGCAATGCATCTTAGTGATGTGTAATAACAAATATTAATTTGTACTTTAATTTTCTGGCTTAAGGGGATTTGACGCATTTCAATCTGTGAGAAATATACCTATAATGTATAGCTATAAAATATATTCTAAATATATTTTGAAAACTGCAATCCATTATTCAACATGTATAGTACTGTTAATGAAGTTTAGTGCAGCTGCACAAGATGACTGTTGAGCTAAAAAGTAAAAGATTTAGATTAACAACATTAAGAATAACATTAGAAAAGAATAAAAACATACAAGAAATTTGATAATAAAATGAAACATAAAAATGCAATTTACAAGATAAAATGTTTTTTTTTTAAAAAGAGATGTAAAATAAAGCAACTAATGACTATGACTAAAATCCATGATGGTAGAACATAGAAATCACCATTTGCTGAGGCAACTCTAACTGAATCAGTAGCATTTTATTTAAAGTGTCAATTGCATGATCACAATAAGTGCTTAATTATGTGTATCAATAGCACAAAGGACTCGGTAAAACAGTTGTCATACTTTGTCTGTGTGAGGTTTTCTGATATGAACATGAGCCTCAGATTGTGGGGCTCCTTCAACAGAGGTGCTTAGGAATGTCTTCAGTGCTTTTCATTTGAAAGAAGAAAATGCTTTTATTTCTCTCCTACCTCCTCGTGGGAGGTAAAAATCAATTCTAAACTTTTATTTTGGAGCAAGTCTTTTCACATATTTCAGTGCCCTGTTTAAAACGTCAGTCTCTATACACATACAGCCTATAACCCATTTTCCTCTTAATCTCCACCCCTGCAGTTTTTCATCACTATTGTAAGCTCAGCTCCATTGATTTTGCTGCTGCAGCCCAAAAACGCAGTGAAGACATTTATTCTATTTTTACAATTTTAAATGCAGTTTTTGACAAAAAACTTTTCCAGTGGGCCTTCTCCTGCTCAGCCTTTTCCGCATACACACGAGGTTCACCTGAGCGGCCACAATGAGCTCCTGTGTTTGTACAGTGAGCTCAAACAGGCTCTGTTTAGGCAGCCAAGACAGGAGGCTGTTGTGCACCAGGTAATGTGACCTACCAAACCAAGCAACAACCTCCACGGCTGAAAAATGCAGAGCAGAGGAACCAAAGGCTGCAGTTCCTCCAATAGGCTGCCTCCAAATGTCAGTGCATTTACATGACTTTGCGCTAGTCGGACTAAAACCGGACCTTTGAAATCCACATGAACATGTTAGGCCAACTGAATTCCTCAAAGTTGAGGATGAATGAGAATGAGAATAGTTGTAGAATTACTTGTCATAACTGTATGTTTGCCTTAGTCGGACACAAAACATCCTAGCTTCTCTGCATGCATGACTGTTAAATCAAACAAATTGCATCCCAGAAAAAAAAAGGTCACAAAAGTAACAGACGTACAGCATGTATGAAATGTACAGACCTGTGACGTCGTCCCATGCTTTCCATGCTAGCTAACTTGTTTGTCTACTGTTTGGTCTGGGAAGTAAAAGGTCGACCGAAAAAGAGGTCCAATACCAAAAAACTGAAAGGGGCATATCATGATCCTTTGGTAGTAGAATCCCCTCCCATACTTGTTTACTGGGACAAAGACATAAATAAACATATTAGTAGGCTGGTACAAAACTTGGTCTCTACAGCTAATTTCCTCCTTTAACTTTAATACAACTCACTTTACATTTTAACAAGGCTCAAAGTTCAGCATAGTTGAGTTTAGGGGAGACCGGGGATGGTTGTAACAGCATCACTTTCACCAATAAGGGATAACATTACAGTTATGTGATCAATATCATGTGTACCCTCTCACTCCCTGACATTGCATGTGAATTTGCATGGCATAGGCATTTGGACCAAGCCTAAATTTTGACTAGTATCGATACCGTTGAAGTTTGAATTAGGTAACTTGTATGAGATGAAAGAGCAGGTTCTTAGGTAAAATATGAGTCATTTCATCAATGTTTATTTTAAACCACCATGGTGGTACAGCTCGTCAAACAATGGCTGACAGGGGTGGGGATGGTTGTTATAACTTTTACCTTTGTTGTTTTATTATTCTAAGTGTCATTAAGTGTCACCATCTTTCCTGGAATTGTATGAGCTGCTTCTGACTTCCTGTTGAAAGTTTCCATTCATACATGTTCAGCATTCACTGGTATTATCAGAAGATGTTCTTTAAGACAGCTCTCTAATGTTAGGATGCACATCACTGACACTGTTCTTCATTTAGCCGTCAGTGATGAGTTCTTTTTGTTCATACTGAACCACAGAAAGATGCTTTAGTGTTGGAACATGCACAATAAACTTACATGCATGTTTTTTTGGTTTAGTCTCAGTTTTTAGTTTTTAATCTCACTGTTACAATTTACCCCAGGTTGTGTTACAACCTACCCCGGTAGGTAACAGTGGCACTCCTCGCATTTGACATCAAATAGTGAATTCTGTAATATACTTTGAGAAGTTTAGGGCATTGCTATTTGTAGAGGACGAATGAGGGTACTCTGTTTTAAAATTTGAGAGCCCTACCATGAACACTCTGCAAGTTATGGGAGCTGAGAACCATCCCCGGTCTCCCCTACAGTCACACTTTATCAGGTGGGTAGTTAGAAGACCTCCAGCCATGGAGAACGCTGGATTGATTTACCGATTCGGACGGATAGGCTACTGCATATAAACCCCTCACTCTCTCGTCCCATTTCCTGTATATCTTCACTTAATCACCATTTCAGGCATTAAATGACACAAAAAAGGCTGTTGTTGTTTTTTAATAGAACCTCCTTTTCCCAAATCATTACCACTCCCCAACAAAATGAATTATTGCACTACTGAAGAATCACAGACATGAGTTACATCTAAAGAATTCTGCTGACAGTGGGAAAAAAAGGTGCACGTATAAGTGCACCTTTTTTTATACCATATAATGTAGGCTATGGAAATATCCAGTGGGCACGATTTGCATAAAAATATATTTGTTTTCATTTGTTTGTTCATAAAACAGCTTGAAATGCTTAAACAAACAGTAAATGTGTAACATCAGTACTGTTTGCACCAGCCACACTGAGCCGTGTGTCTATGATGACGTCAGGCAACGTAACCATAAAACTGTCATAAAACATGAGCATCACTCATCACCTCATCATTCGCAAACTGATTTGTTCAGTTCAGCGTTCACAAAAAAATATTAACATAATAGTGCGGCAGATAAGCTCATATATGGAAGGTATTGTGCATTTCATGACTAAAGCATGAAACTTTCATACCCCACGGTTTGATTTCAGACGTGGAACCACTTTGTGTCTGACCTCTGGTGACCTTTAGGGATCTTTGACCTAATTTTTCCACTTTTCATCCCATTATTCTCCATTAGAAACATATGAAAATCTGGTAAGTAAATCATTACCAAGGAATTTCTTCACCATTGTGTTTAGGAAGGCATGTAATATCACGTATTAAAATGTTGAAATTCAGAGTTGGAGTACCCAGAACCAGATTTATTAATGTTGAACACTGTTACAGTGACTCTGAAATACGTACATGATACTGACACAGAACACTATGTAACACTGAACTGAACTGAAAATGATCAATCAAACACTACTGTATGTTTGAACTTAAAGGTTTTTTTTCTGTTTGCTGTTGATCAGTTATTTTCTGATCACTTTTGAGGTTGGTATTGATCTCCTTTGGCAATCTTTCCAGACAGACAGCACATTTAGATGTTTCCCATGAGACAGATAGAGAGTGTGGAGCAATTACTGGCACACTGCAGCATCTATAACCTGTTTAATGTGATGACCAACAGAGACGGACAGATAGACAGAGTCATTCAGTGAACACCCAGAGGTGGTGTTTGGACAGTCAGCTGTTAACCTTTAACCCTGGGATGAAATGCCGTCAGATGACTGATGCCCACTGATGCTGCTGCTGCCCCCTGGTCTGAAAGCCTGAGGTGCACTAAACATGATCAGGATGAGACAATGTTAGATTGGATTTTGCCTCACAGCAGATATGTCTCGATGTGCTGATGTTTGACAGTCTGATATTAATTGTGACTCCATTTTCACCTGGGACTGAAACCCAAATGAAAAACATGCTGGTGTTTTACCGCAGCAACGCTCCCTACAGGATCCCATATTACACACAGTGTATGGAATCATTTAATTACACCGAGACGCAAATTGCCATACTGTGTGATAAGCCTCTGCCTTTGTTAATGTTGTGGTGGGATTAGTGCTGCACCAATGGCTAGGTACACCAAACTAATTACTTTACTCAACACATTTCCATCACAACGCTGACAGACAGAAAACTAGTAGATGTTGCACCAGTGGAAGCGGCTGGTCAATACTGTGGAGCTTAAAGGAAGAGCTGATCTATGAGTCATACAGGCAGATAGTAATGAATGTTAACATGCAATGTAAAGGCATGATCCTCTTTAATGGCTTTTATTGACACACACTGAATCATGGAGGATCAATAACAAAAGAAATAGATCATCTCTCCACATACAAAACAGAGCTGAAAATGTACCAAATACTGAAAAGCAAACTACTTTACTTTAAAATAAATCATTTTGATGCTGACGTTGCTCATCCTGCTCTAACATTGCCTGCCAATTCCTCTCACAAGAACGTATACTTCACCGCAACACATCAGACACCAACATCAACACCTCTGGACTAGCTACAAGAAGCTACAGTAGTGGGAGTGTGTTCCCCGGGTCCTATGTTCCCCGGTCGCAATACATACTGGGGAACATAGGACCCTTTTTCTGAAAAAGGGTCCTATATTCCCCGCTGTTGCCAGTGAACATAGGACCTTTTTTCAAAAAAAGGTCCCATACAAGTGGGGAACATAGGACCCGGGGAACATAGGGATGATCCCAAGCTAGCTAGCTCACTATTCTCAGTGTGTTTCATCATGGCAGAGGAAGAAGAGACCAAAGAAGATGCTGTTGGAGGAGGAGAAGAAGAAAAAAAGAGAAAGAGTAGCCAAGCACCAGGGACCAGATAAGGGTAAGGACCATGGGGTAGGAAAGGACTGGTGGGGGCCTGTAAAAAGTGTATAATTCATTAGAGACTTTTGAAAAGTTTTGACCTATTGTAGTAATTTTTACTGAAGTGCTGCACTGAGGCTATTTTAAATAATAAAAGTTATTATTCAACAGGAAAATGAACCCCAGATACATTTTTCACAAGTTATTGAACTGTATTTGAGGGATCATTGCAAAAAACAAAAAAAGGGTTAATGTAAACAAACATACTCAACAAACAACTTCAATTCTTACTCCCTAACACCAATGTCAGCCCCAAAAATCCTGTATCTTTTGGGCTGTACTTTATACAAGGCAGAGAAGTGCAATCTGCTATTATTAATGGCTGCTACAAGTGGACTTGTTGACATTTTTATAAATGTTCTATCACCTGATTTGGTGGAGAGAAAACTGAGGAAGTGATTTAGAAGCTGCTGGAAACTGAAAAGCAGTGGGGAGAGGGAGGGAGGGAGGGAGGGAGGTCAAAAACGTGATTTCTATCAAAAGTGGAAGGACATGTGCTCCATGCTGAGGGGAAATTATGCCTTTGGTTTCGTGGGTGACGCTTTGATGTGTCTTTGCTCATACTGAGTGTGTGGTGTAAAATATCAACCACTTCACTGTGTAAGAATTTCATCAGCTAAATATAAACTGTTAAACACGGAGTGTTAAAAATGTAAAATTCTTACAACTACTGTATAATTCACATTCAAACCTCAGATTCTCTGTAAAACTGAGAGCGAGTCAAGACTGAAAAGAGCTTATGAAGAGGATCAATCATGTGTGTCTCTCGGCAAAATACGTAATTGACTTCTGTATTTTCAATATGAATGGTCGGAGCATTGAGCCAACACGGTCATAAATGGAAATCCATTAAACTGAGACGTGTAATTCAAATATAACTCCAGGCATCTAACTTTCATTTTCATATTTAGATGTTACTGAGCACATTTTGTTTGTGTGTTTCTGGGTGGAGGAACACAACATCAGCTCCCAAGTGCACGGCTCATGGCTCCAAATCATTTTTATCAGTATGCTGAAAACACATCACCATGCAGGTATTAAAGAGACAGTAACAGACATACTGTATGCCGAATATGAGGGTCAACAGTTCATTTCTTAATGAGCACCCAAATTACAAAAAGACTGAGTATCCAGTCGAGCTGATGTCTGTGTCTGTGTCTACCGAGGACGGGACATAATCTGACTCTGATCACCTCAGGGTGACAGATGTGAGCAGACTAATACACAGAAGACTGGACAGACTTACTGTTGAATTTTCCAAATGTCATTTTTCAGTGCTGCCTGTCAGCACCACAAAACAAAATTGATGAATCCAGTGAACCCATTGTTGAAAATTGGGCTCATATAGGCAGCATAGAGGCCTAACAGGTGCATCTCCAACTTGAGGCACAGACACGCCTGCTGCCAGGATCAGGAAAAGTCCCTGAATATTTTGGACACAACAGTTTAAAAATAGGTCATGGACTGACAGCACCACACTAATTATGACTAATTAGATGAGGCTCAAGTTAATTGTAGGGGTATGAAACAAACCAGAATGACTGAGAGCTGGCTGATGATGAACACGGGGAGTTTTTGTGCTTAATCAAAAGTAATGGGTAAAAACTTCCAGTTGGCTTTAGAGTGCACAGTCAGCCTAGGGAGCTACTTTGCTTAGAGTTAGAGATGTAAGAACAACATAACTGTCCAACAGCCAGCAGCTGCTTGAGAAGATTAGATTGCTTTAGCTTAGCATACAGACTGGAAACAAGGGGGAACAGCTATCTGTCTGAAGGAAAGAAACTCTGCCTTTGAATACTTATGTCATCTGTGTCAGGGGAGCTGGGCTTTACTACATGTTGATGGTGTATTTAAAACAATATTTCTGTATTTTTTAAGTACTAAAATGTTTCCACAAACTACATTTTAAATGTAGTTTTTAATGGTAACTGGTGTAAATGGTAACTCAACAGAGTGGGAGGAGCCTAATGAAAGGTTTGTACCTGCACAAGCTGTGTCCCAGTTCAGGTGCTGTATCCTCCTGAGGACACTGAAGGTGTCGTCTGAACTGAAGCAAGACGACGTCCACAGAGGGTTTTTGCTGTATGTCACCTGCTGTACCAGTTGGTCTGCAGGAAGTTTGTCCTCTGGAGTGCTTCAGTGAATCTGCTGCTTTTAAGTTTAACAAAGACTAAAGACATGTTTAGTTACCCAACTGCTAAGCTGTGCAACCTCCTCAGGACAAGGAAACTATGTAATGGAACATGGATCTGTGCTGTCCCATAAATACATTAAGTCAGGGTTGGAGCCATTATACTAATATTGGATTAGTCCCAGCTCTAATTTTGAGGCCCTTGGTTTTAACAGTTGCAGTGTTTGCTTTTGAACTGAGCTTAAACACAACACTTACATTTAACAGTGTATCCATGTCAGTTTTGTCTGCGTCATTACCAGCATGCAATGAATCTTATGTCGGGCCACGAAGGAGCTAATGGGTGGATCCATCATGATGTGGACCTAACCCAGGAAGAGAAGGCTCAGCTGCATTTAAATGAAATGGGACACTGTGGTCACGCTGATGTGACGCAATCAGTCTTCAAATGCAACTCCCGGATAGTGATACAGCCCCACAGTCTAATCAGGCACACCAGGGGAAGCACCTGCTGGGCTGCACCAGTAAACAGGTTTTATCATTTTACAGCCTCAGGGCAATCCTGACCTTTTTAAGGCCACTGTCCACGCTGCTTAACATAGCACACTGCACAAAATGATTTCTATTTCCCTCATGCAGCTAATCTAAGCATTTTAAAGAAAAAAAAGCTCTGTTGGTTTTAAGGTGAGGTGAGGTGTGGTGCTGTGATCATATTCAACCAACATGTAACCTACTGAAGCATGACTTTGAATCTTCCTGCACATATTAATGCTTAATGGACTTTCGTTGTGAAACTACATGGTTGCAGATTAGTTTCACTTTGGAGATAATGTATCATATCAGAGTGATAAATGGCCCATCTTCTCCTGAACACATGTTCCCTGTCTGAACATCCAAATGTTCATCTTCAGTCCTCCCTCATTCATTTTTCCTCCAAAAAAGACACAGCTGATGATCATACTATGATGCAGGCACAATTACTGTTTTATCACTTTGTGTTCCTTTAGAAATAAGGAACCAGTTTTGTGTTGTTAAAAAATAATTTCCTGTACCACTCCCAAACCGTTGCTGCTAATTGCAGACCAGGATGAGCAGCTTCCTAGATTCACTTCCTTAACCTTCGTCCTGTGTTAGCTTTCTGCTACCATCTCGTGTTAGGGTCGGTTTTTTGACCCGAGTCTTAAATCAGCTCTAAAACACATAAAAACGAATATTTATCATTCCATTTGTTTCTCATCTCTTGGTTGCGTTGTTAGCCTTCCTTATCCATGAAAAGCTTGGTTTTGCACTTGTGATTTCAGTTTTAACTGTAATTATTGTTCTTATCGTTACAACCAGGTCAAAATCGACCCAAACACAACATATGTCATAATTTTAACCAGAGCATTTTATCATTTTGTGAAAGAAAGAAAAAAATTTTTTTAAATAGAGGTTCCTGACAAAGTCAAAAAGCCTTGATGCAATAAACCATACATTTATGTGGTACTTTTATGCATTAAAAACCTAAAAATGGGTCACTGGCGACCCTAACACAAGAGGAAGGTTAAATCACCCAGAAAGCAAACAAACACAAACTAAATGTAAAATTTAATGTAGATACCTACTATGTTTTTGGACCGTCACTCAATGCTGTGCTCCTGTGGCTGCTACCAGAAGATGGGGCTGTTTCTTCACAAACACTCTCCGGAAACAGTGCGGGCTCCTGTCGTGTGGCGGCCCGACCCCGCTGGTTTCCCCTCTAATCATGTAATCAGTGGTTGGCTGTCGCCTGTGGCACAGATGAAGGTAAAACAGGACAGGAAAGCAGCAGGATTCTGGACAACATGTGTCTGGAGCTGCCAGACACCAGAGGGTTTAACACTTCAGCAGGTGATTTCACTAATTAGCTCCTCCTCAGTGAAATCAGATAATCTTATGTTGAAATAAAACCTGCAGCTCCTCTGCAGTTGGTGCCTCACAGTTTTTCTTTCATGTTGGTACTTCAAGTGTGACTGTGGCAATTTGCCCCTTGTGAAGCTATGGCTGTTTTTCTTTTTAGCGATGAGGTGCACAGAGACTTTTCCGTCAGTTTACAGTAAATCCTCTCAGCTTATCTCTCTTTGAACAACTCAGAGAGACTACAGCAGCTTCTACAACTAGGCTAGACTAGTGTAACACAGTAGTTAGGGTTAAATATATAATCAGCTGCAGTGGATTCAGAACCCTGCAGGACGACATTACATCTATTTAAATCTTGTTGGTTTTGGTTTTGATTATTTAAAATGTAAGGCACTATAGGCCTCGTACCTGTCTCCCTCTCAGGAAGGACAAAGGACAAAAACATCTGGTAATGGCATTATGCCCCAGAACATCTAGCTTTTATGCAGAAGTCAATCATTTTATGATTTCAGTGTTTGTTTTTATTGTATTATTTTTTTCTATCTATCCACAACCCTTTTCCTTCCTCATCTTTACTTTACTTTTGTACTTCTCTTTAATAACTTTTATTACTTTAGTTACTAACATTTATATCATTTTAGTGTTTTTACTATCAACCCTTTATTTACTTTTAAACTCTCCTCTTTCTTATTGCTTTTGGCATGCATTAGTCTGTGAAAGCTAAGTCCTTTTTCTTCTAATCACTTCAAAAGCACTTTGAATTGTAGGAACTTGTACTGTGCTTTATGAGGCCTGATTGATTGATAATGTTCATTTTGAGTTGAATGGGAGTATAAAATGTGGCCACATAACATAAAGGAAAGTGACTACAGATTAAATTACTGCAGCATAATGTGAAAGTGTTGCAGCCTGTTTCACCACTTGTGCTGATAGCACCTGTAGGAATGAGGACCAGTTTGACAGATGAGCTCCCAGTGGAGCTGTGGAGCTTTTGATCATGGATGGAGTTGGTCTGATTGTTACAGAGCTGCAGCCGAGTACTTTAAGGACTTCTCATCCATGTTAAGAGATCAGGCGAACAAAATGGGAATTTGAACATCTATCCCCGTGGCTGGGGCACACTGAGCTTTGCTGCTGCCTCTATAGTCATATGAATAGTGCAATCAACTATCAACTTATATGTCTTATGTAAGAATAGAATATTAATAATTATAATTTGTCACATCACAAACTGTTATAGTTAAGAGAAGGAAGTTATACAGTGTGTGTCCTCTTTTTACCTTACTCTCTCTTCTACTTTCTAAGCAACTTATCATTTCCTCAAAAAGCAAATTGAAAACAAAATGAGTGGATACAGCTCTGGATTCTATGACAAACTCATTTCAGGCCATAACAGCCCAGAGCATTTTTGGGATTTTAACAATTACTGACAGCGTGAGAAAAAGACATTTCATTTTTGGATTCTGACTTTGGCCATTTCTGCATGTTTGCGCTTATCACACACACCCTGCCCTTCATATAAACTGTCTAATATACGTGTGATGTTGAGGGAAGGCAACACTTAGGCAAAAATAAAAGAGCAACTCAAACTTTCAGATGAAGACCATGAAATATGACCAAAAGCTCCAAATGAATCACTAAGATGGATCTTGTGGTGAGGCTGTTTGTCAGCTGCAGCCTCTCGAAGATTGGAAAAACCTTACACTGCTCACAATACTCTGTGTAATTTGGATTGTCAGAGTGTATGCCTGCGTGAAGCCTCTCTTTAATGTCAGTGGATGTACTGCTAAATGTGACAACAGCCTTTGTGTAAGACGCAAATAAAGTGACAAATCTGTTTGAGAAAATGGCAGAACTTTTATCTTTTTAAAACACAACGTTGACATTTTATAAAAAGCTTTTCTCATGTGAAGAGCGACATGATTCAGAACTTCCTGCTGCTTGAATAATGAAACGTTCTTTTTAACGGTAACACCTGTCACTGAATTTAAATGTTAACGGTTTGATTCTGCACCTGCAGCGGCGGATGTGTTGATCCTGCTCCTCTCTTTTTGTGGATCTCGCATGTTGCTCCAGGATAAACAGTCTGGCATGAGTGATGCTTTATCAGCGAACAACAGGAGATTAAAGATGGTCACCGCTGACCTTTGGGCCTGGAGTAATTTCCCTTACAGAGACATTAGTCTAAGTGTGATTGTCAAGCAGAAAGACGTTACGATGGTCCAGCAGCAAAAAGAGAAAACCTCAGTGACTGATGTAAGTCATTACAACAACTCTAATAACAGCTGCTCTCCAGGATTAATTATTTAGAAAGTCTAATTAGTTTTGGAAGCTCGTTGGATTGAACTTTTTTTTGTGTGTGAGAGCTGTCAGTGTAGAAGATAAGAGAAAAATAAATGTCACAGCCAATATTCTTTCACTTATGTAAAAAGGGAAGGATGATTGTGAAATCCTCATACTGTCCCATCAGATGTTTAGAGGTTGATAAAAGTCACTGGACTGTTTTTGTAGTGAACTATTTGACACTGATGAATTGAACTGAGGACTGAATGTGGAAATCCATGCTTCCTGCAGTTACAGTCAACATGGTTTCTTAAAGCAGGATCACAACAATTCCCAAATCACAAGTATATAGGCCTATCATTATAACCACGATGAAGGTTTCCTGGCCTGGGAAAAGTGGTAATTTAACCCTCTGAGGTCTGAGGGTATTGATATTGAAATATTATTTGATCAATTGATTAAGAGTTTGTTTCCAATTTTCAGAAGACTCTCAGTTCTTTATCTAATTTTAATGTGGCTAGACCAGTGATATACAGATAATTTGCCTCCACAAATGCCTCACATCTCTTGTGAAAAACAAACCTTTACTGAGTGGGGCTAATCGTTTTGGTGCTGGAAATGGGTTTATCATAGTCTTAAGTTCATAAAAATAGCACAATGTATGAGTACATAGGAAGGATGTAGAATAAATGCCTAACTGAGTCACATATGATCCTGCGAAAAGCCAAACTAAAGAAACATTCAGAATTCAGAATTCAGAATCCTTTATTGTCACTGTCAACATTGTCACCATTTACTGTGAAAATATGTTTAGCAGCTCCACATGGCAGTAGGACAGTAGAAAAATAAAAACAATATATATATATACAGTATATATATATATATATATATATATATATATATATATATATATATATATATATATATATATATATATATATATATATATATATATATATATATATATATATATATATATATATAACAGTAAACAGTATAAAAACAAGTCTCCATAAATATGGAGATGTGCATTAAAGTGCAAAGTGCAAGTATTAAAGCAGAAGTGAGTGATCCGGTCGTTTTCGCTAATGCTGCGTTCCAGGCAGGCTTTTGAAATCGTAAATTACAGCTTCAAGTCACAACTTACGACTTTGTAGCGTTCCAGGCAACCCACTCGTGTTTTTACGACCTGTTTTACCGGTGAAAGTCACTATAACGGCCACTCGTAACTTCCGACCGGTGAACTCGTACCAGATCGAACTGGTACCACTTCACGGTCGGAAAAATACGAGTTTCCTTGAACGCACCATAACAGTCCTCGTCGCTACGTCACCACATTCACGGCGTTCCTTGGCTGCACACACAGCCCTGCATGCCGTTCTCTCTCCTCATTGGATAAAAACTGTAGGATACGATAAATGTTTTCTCTTCGGCTCAGAGCAGAGCAGAGGGACTGGGAGACCCGTGTTTCAGTCCAAACACTCTATGTAAGTGATTGCTGTCGGAAGATATAACTATTTAAGACTTATATTAACACAAATATATCACTCACTTCTGCTTTAATAGAAACATGTTGGAGACCTCAGTGGGTTAAACCCAAACCACAATGATTCCCAGAAGCATGAGCATAAACCTGTAGCGTAACAGCACATGTTGCAGAGATGTGACCCAATTCACTCACATGAGCGTTGGTGAGGTCCAAACCGATGCTGGATGATCTGAAGTGGTCTAGTTCAGAGTCTGACATGACATCCAGTTCATATGGTTGAGATCTGGGCTCAGTCCAGACCAGTCACATTCTTCCACATCAAACTATGGAAGATAACTTCTTTATGGACCAGGCTTTGTGCACATATGCAAGAAAGACACAACCCGTTGTAACAAAGTTGACAATCAACCACACAATACAGCCTCTGGCACCAGGACTGACTGTGTTGCCTCCATCCCTGCATCTCAACGGTTTTACAGAGCCTTGATCCTCAGACTCTCCTCCTGACCTCCAAACCTGCTGCCCCACCTTGCCCCTCTCTGAGGCACCATGATGACACATCCATTTTTCCTCTTTTTTCCTCTCAGGATCATCGGAGGCAGAAACACCAGTCAGAAAATCATTCGAGTGGAGGAACAAGCTTAAAGCATATGTAGAAAAGTGAACTTCTTGGTAAGTCTGTGAAGGAAGTGCGTCAGCACATTTTACATGTTTCTCCAGCTGAGATTAGAGTCTGAAGAGGGGCATCTTTGTCCAATGAAGAAAAAAAAAGGATTTCATCTGAGTTTAAATATAACTTATACTCAGGGGAGTCTATGGCATTTCTCAGCAGTTAGCATCTTAGGGAAAAAGCTGACAGACACATTTTACATTGTGGTAATTGTCTGCAGCTCATCATTCTGGACATAAACGACTAATAAAACCTGTCTCAAAACATTGTTTATGCAAATGTCAAAGCAACCAGCAGCAGATTTATCGAAGAGATGCTGTGTATGCTTTTTTTTTTTTTTTTAAGTTAAGATTATGTGCGTCCTTAAGGGACCCACAGATGATGTTCAGAGTGGACGATTCTGCACCTCATGATTTATGTTTACTGTCAACGTTCAGTTGTAGTGCAGGAAGTCGCGTGTCCTTCACTTTGAGGTGGCAGCTGAGTGAGAAGTGTATTCACCACAATGCAACACCAGAGACGCCACAATGTGTCGCTTCGTAATGATGCTGATCTGCAGCTGAGATGACTGACAATGTCCTTCTTCATCTTGTTGTCTGACTGTCACTAACCTTCACCACAACTTCAGGATAAAGGGCAGTCTGCTGATGCTCTGTGGATTCAGTGACCTCTTGAGCACATTGTGTCACATAATTGGGTTAGATGTTTGACATGGTACAGAGACGCTAATTAGTCATAACAGAAAGCAACATATTTGACATCCTGGGGTGAGAGCAACATAGTTCCACACCCAGGACGTCTGGTCCAGGTGACAATGCAGCGCCAGGCCTCTCTCTCTCTCTTTCTCTGTACCCGATAAATAGACTGGACTGACCTTTAATAATGGGCTGAAAAGTAGTGCTTTGAATGAGCCTGTGGCTGGTAGCGTGCCATCTGCTCTGAGCTTTCCTCAGGGCCTCAGAGATATCAGTATCAGTGTATCCACTGGCCAATAGGAACCAATGTTTTTGTGCCCTCAAAACTTTGCAGGTGAACTGCAAACTGCCTGGGGTTTACTGACATTTTCCAAGAGTTGCAGTTGGCAAAAACCTGCTGTTTTCTGAGTGCTGAGGTTTGATTTTTTGCACAAAAACTACTTGGTCAAGGTTCAGGAAGGGTCGTGGTTTAAGTTTAAGTTTCAAAGTACAACAGCTTCTTTTTGTCCCTCCAATCCACCAGATGGACAATACAGCAGGTCTTTGCCATTTGATGCGGTCATGTTTCTTTGGAGGACAGATTTTCATCAGCTCTTTAGCTGCCATTTAGAAGTCTGCTGGGCCACTGCTGTATATAAATACAACATGTTTGAGTTGAATCTAAGACTCTTACTGTCACTGCACCTGGTCCTCCTTCTTATGCTGTGTCTTTGAGATGCTCTAATTAAGTCAGAACAATGTTGAGACTCTTTCCATCCTGTCTGACCTGATCAAACAGTAGGGTGAAAAACTGTGAAATGAACTCAGAATCTAAAATTCAAATTACAGGCTGCGATGCAGAGTGTAGTCAGTACTATGAAAGGATTATGTGGCACAAATTGGCTGCCACATTTTCATACTTTTCATGTGTAAATATTAACATCAACATTCAGGCAGGCAGCAAGGAAAATGTTAGGGTGTGTGTGAGTGTGTGTGTGTGACCCCAACTCTTCACACCTTGTCTCTATCTGTTTATCTGTTCACCTATGTAGTATAAAGTTTGGACCAACTCCCTGAATTAATTTCGAAGTGAACTATTGTTCACCTGACCCATCCCCAAACCATCTTCACCAGAACAGTAAACAAGATTTTGGACCTGGAGAAACAACTATGTCTGAACTGTGCTTTCTGAAAAATGTATCAAATCCTAACAAAAACTAAAAAGAAGATTTTAAACAGGGAAAACAATTTGGTAAAGCAAAGACAAGGATTTTATGGTAATAAACTGTGATGCGGCGATATGTTTCCTCTGGAAAAATTTCACACCTGAACACAAACTAATTTCACTGTCAGTTATTCTCATGTTCCCAGATTTCTCCAGATGTAAAACAAAAAGTGCTGAAAATGTGAAAGCTGTCTAATTACGCCTCCACTGATTGCCTCCATTGATTCAGGACTGACGCTGCGGGCTGCATATTCGTCTTTTTGTCATTTATCATTTAAGCATTGTTCTACCACAGCAACTTCTCACTAGACCCGACACACCCCAGAGGAAATTTTAGCGCGCTTAACACAACAGGTGTAATAGCTGTAATAAACCACTTCCTGTTTGTGGCTGAATGTCCTTTATTTTTGGTACAAAACATCTCTCTGCATCCGTTTCCCACATTTTGTGAGACGAGCTGTATGGAGGCATCTGTGGTGAGAGCACAAATCTGCCTGAGGCCGATCACCACGTTCCTTTGGTGTGATGCTTCATTTTTCTTACGAGTCATTCCTCAGAAGAAACAATGAGTCTTCAGATGTGGCTCTGCTGTTTTCAGTTCGATATCCCCCTCTTCTTTTCCACTGCTTCTCCCTTTTTACTGTTAATGGCTGTTTATGGCTGGGCCTCACCACTGCCGGACTGACTGATTACATCCTCAGTTAATTTTTCCCTTTGACTTGTGAAGCTGTGTCCACTGTTTCACATTCTGCACATTTGGGCCATGTATGTTAAAAAAACACAATCTCAAAAACTGGTTGACACAAGAGTGAATCTTTACATACTGTATAAAAAACTGGTGAAGACTTGAAGACTGAGTCTGTACAACACTGTGCAGTGTGTTTGGATCTTGTCTTCCAAATGACCTCCCTTGTCACTTCGTGTTGCTACGATTTGGCAGTGAAAAGCCTGGAATAGCTGAAACATCATTGATTTTTATTTTCTTTTTACCTCTGTGACTGTAACTGTCTCTCTGACAATGGCAGAAAGTTCAGATTGGAATTGATTGAAGTCTCAGTATAGAGCCTAGGTGGCAATAAAGACAATAGAGATGTAGTGGTTCATCCATTTCTGTATATGGCATTAAACTGATTGTGAATCTTGTTGAACAATGAAGGGGACACACTGATCCTGAATCAGATGCAGCAGCTGAGCAGCTGAGATAAGAAATCCATATGATTCAATAAGAATAGAGCAGACTTCAGGTAAAACCCTCTGAGAAACCAAATCCTGTACGTGTTGGATGGGTCCAGGTGGGCAGAGCTTTGTGACTGCTTTGTTGTGACATCACAATATCACAGAAGTCCTGGCAGCTGTTTTTAAGGCTGTGTGCATTTCTCTGCGGACTGAGACTTTGATATTTTCATAGTATTAATACAGATTCTAGACCTGCTTAATAATAATGGTACTACATGTGCAAATAAGTAATAATTACCTGTTTAATAGATAGATTAATTGACCAATTATTTCAGCTCTAAAGATTCTGAAAAACAGTTGATAGGGCAGTCGAACCAATTAAATTATTTTGAATATACAGTAGATGAGGAGGAGGATGATGACACTGATCATACTGATGTATTAATCATTTATGTAAGATATACACAAACCTTCTGATGCCACTGAGCTTTGCTGAAAAGTGGAGTGTGTTTTCCCATTTGTGTGTGCTGCATAAGGCAGAATGTGTTTGTTTCTGCACGTGTCTTTGAATTTGTGGAACACACACACAAACACACACACAGAGATGAGGGAAATTCTTATCACTGCTGCAAAAACTGTCACCGGACTGTTTCTCTACACTGCAATTACAGAACGGAGCACAGTGTGCATTATTTTAGGACAAATGTAAGCCGTGGAGGCAGACAGAAACAGAAAGGTCCCAAACTCACAACCCTTAATTACCTCACAGTGACGCACAAGAGCGCCTCTGAAGGATGCTGGGCTGACAGAGTGAACTTGTCCAAGTATATGTTATTTACCGATCCAGTGAACTCGGGGCTGCGCCTTTGTCCTCAGGGTTCAAAAGAGAAGGGTGGAGTGAGGTACTTTTCCTCATTAATAGTTTATTATTCAGCACAATGTCATTATTATATCTCTTCTTTGATATTCTTCTATTTAATATTCTTTTCTTTTCTTCATTAAAGTTCAAATATTAATCCCACTGAGGGATGATCAAAGCTCATTCCTTTGACATGCTTGTTGAAATATTCTGCAACATGACAGACAGTTTAAAACGGACTTCTGCAGCCCACGCTCAAAACATTGTGTCTTCAGTGCACTGGGCAGCCTTTAAGGGGCTTAGCATTACAATTTAATGGTGGGAAATGACAGGTCCTTGCATTAATCATCTCCCCCACCCACACAGATTTGAAACAGATGCTTCCCCCCCTCACATGTTAATGATGCAGACTGTCTAAAGAGGGTGTCGTAAGCAAAATGTATATATCTGACAGATCAAGTGAGGGGATTCATTGTGACAGGAGGCAATCAGCAGCTGAGCAGAGAGCATGAATTGTCCTGGGGGGGTTTCTGCTAAACTGGTTAAGAGCAAATAAAGAAAGTGTGAGGAAAAAACAGAAGTGAGAAAAGTTGTTGGGGCATGTTATGGTACCAAAAATTGAGATTTCATGTCAAGATGACTTGTGCGTCTTGCACCAGAGGCCTGATGTGTCCTGTTTGTCAGGTCTAATTGGGCAGGTGCAGCTTCTGTTCAAGGTCACCGACACAGAAAATTGAGAGGCTGATCCACGCAGGCTGCCTGTCAGTCAGTAAATCAGTCCGATAATTATGAGCATGGTGTGAACAGAGGATCTGCCTCCTGCTGTGTTAAACACACCTTGTCACACCTGGATGAACTGCTGATTGACGCACTGTACTGTAGGACACTCTGAGGTTGATGGTGATTGCAGATAAATCAGAGGCCACACAGTCTCCCAAACCAAACAAATGTGTCATCTGTAATCACTGTAGACAACTTCTTATATCTCATTGCAAGGCATATTTCTCTATATAGAATATATACTTAATTTGTTTGTTAGAGCAGGTTCAAGCTGTCTAGGTGTTGATGAACCACTCATCAATTGTCTGCCTCTTATCTGGAGTGGGTTACAGTGGCAGAAGGACAACATGCAGCTCACCTGGTCGGCCCAGATGTGCTATCTAGCCAGATGAGATACACTACCAGTGTTTTTCAACCTTGGGGTTGGGACCCCACATGGGGTCGCCTGGAATTCAAGTGGGGTCTCCTGAAATGTCTAGTAATTGATTAAAAAAATTACTGATGGAAGTATTTTTTTTAACTAATTATTATTCTTTTTAAAACTATGATTAAAAACACCACACACAATCTTAAACAACTGTGTTCTATACTTTCACTTTCTTGAATATAAATCGAGTTCAAATAAAATGCAGCATATAAAAATATCATGTGATCCCGGGGTCACCAGGAATTTGATCTCCTCAGCATGTTCAATTTCTTGAAAACCATCGATGGAAGCATCCACTTCAGATGCCCAAACCGCTTCAACTGATTTATTTCAAAGTGAAGAAGCGGTGCCTCTATTCTGAGCTCCCTCCATGTCCTCACCTGATCTCTACAGTCGAGCCCAGCCGCCCCACAGAGAAACTCTATTTCACTTGCTTCTATCCACAGTCTCATTCTTTCGGTCACTACCCAAAGCTCAGGACCGCAGGTGAGGGTCGGAGTAAAGATCGACCGGTGAATCAAAAGTTTCATCTTCCAGATCAGCTACCTCTTCACCACAACAGTCCGGTACAGTGCTCACGTTATTGCTGATGCTGCAGCAATCCGCCCGTCAATCTCACGCTCTATTTTACCCTCGCTGCGAACAGAACACAGAGACTCATGAACCTTGGACAAGATTTTACTCTCTGTCTGCTTAAGTCAAAGATTTCATAAGGAGAGCTGTGAGAGTGATCGCAGCAGTGAAGTTGTGGGTTTAATCCAAGCAGTGGTCTGCTGGCTTGTAGAGAATAGAGATCATCAGTCAGACTCAGACTGTTGATCCCCTGACTTGTGACCTCTAGGCCTTTCAAAGTTCCCTTTGACTAATTGGACCAAAATCGTGTGCCACCATGACCCAAAAGAAGGTCATGGTGGCTGGTCTATGCAGGATACGTGTATGTGCAGTTAAAACAAAGTGTGCCCAAAGCCAGGTTTTAGTACTAAAAACAACATTTATTGTAACAAACCACAAAAAATATCTCTTTCCTTAGAGTGGTGGGCACAACACCAAACGACACATCAACACGGTCAAAAACTATTTGCCATCGACCAACAACAGCTGGTACTGATTGTCCTCAGTTTAAATAACCCCCGTGACCCATAGTGCAGTGCATTATGTACAATAAAAACCTGCCAACAATAAAACACCAAAATAAAGCGAAATGACTCCTAAAAAAAAAAAGAAAAATTATATATAAATCATTTTTAAAACCACTGGTTACAACTTATAATTTAGGAGCTGTAAGCTATTGTTATCAGGGATGTGATTTAATTTGCCTTGTGTGTTCATGGACAAGCCACTGTGATAAATATGTGTATATTTGAAACAAATATGTATATACTGTATATATATATTAGATGTTTTCAAGTTTAAATTGTACTCTGAGCCATACAATTACCTTTAGAAAGCTCTTCTTATTGGGTTTATACCCAGTATAACATAAGAATAACATAACAAATATTTCAAGAAGTAGACTTGTTGGCCGAAAGAGTCATTGCATTAACATGGAAGGAGGTGGACAGGCCGATCAGAGGTTAATGGATTTCAGAATTAACGTTGTCTTTAAAGAAAATTACATATGTTATCAAGCTTTTACTCCTTTCTTTCCTGTATTATTATTCTTTCTTTCAGTGATTCACTTTCTTTCTCTACTTTGTCTACTATTTTTAATTGATTCTTAGGTTGTTTTTTATATTCTGCCAATTTTGACATGTTGATAAGTGGTTGGGGGGCATTAGTGTTTTCTAGGGTTGGGAGTGGAATATTCTGTTCTGGTGGTTGCATTTTTTGTACAGATATGTAGGCCTATGTCCAACGGGCATGCACTGTACTTTGCTTGCAAGTATTTTGGAGTGAATAAACCCTAATACAATGTGGTATCAATCAACTTTATTGCATCCAAATGTGCAACAACTGAGTGGAGTCATTAAACAGCAGCCGTGTGACCCACACCTGCAGCATGTGCTGTTGTTTTCCACAAAGTTAAAGTTCTTGAAATGATGAAATGTTGAAAATGTCTATGCAGGATTCTGCACATTCATGCATTTGAAATAATCAGCTACAATGACGTTATCCTGAGGAAGCAGTTTTCTGAAGAAGGACTTGCTATTAATATAATGTGACTAATACTAGATGTCGTTCAAGCTGAGGAAGATGAGGATCCCATGACAGCGTCCACACAGACGATAGTTACATCGATGACTCACTCAGTCGTGAAATTAGAGGCAACAGCCACCGGTGGAGTCAAGACACAGAGACCCGGTGTGTCTCTTAAAAACTTCACTTTATATCACATTTGGCTGACATCAGTACAGTAATGATGCCCATTAATCATGGTCTTATTTCACACTGATGGCTTGAGAGACTGGAGACGCAGCAATTAGTGATGAGTCACAGCTGGAATTAACACTCGACCCTGATGGTTCTCTGGGAACCGGCTGGCTGGTATGCTGTAACAGGACCAATCAAAAACCAGCACTGGAAAGACATAGGCTACTGATTTAAAGTGTGTGTCTGAGATATAGACGGTGAGATATTTACAGAATAGCTCTTACGTGATTCCCTTAGCTCACCTCATCTTTCTTCTTTCCATCCTTCACTCCTCCAGCAAACCTCCGCTTGAGGTGCTTTCTGGAAAAGAAGACACTACTTTGCTAACAAGACAGCTCAGCAGCAATAATATTCATGTGTGTAATTAAGGCTGGGTTCTGGAAAAAAGATGCCACACTAAATAGAGATTCCCCCTCTCTCTCCTTATGTCTGCCCTCTCTTTGCTTTTTGCAACTCTACTTTCTGCTTTTGACATAAATCTTGCAATTTATCCCAGATCCCAAACTTTGCTTTTAGGGAGCAAAGAAAGAGGTGGAATACTGAGTAATTATGCTTCTGAGATAAGCTGCTGCAACATGACGGAGGAAGAGGTATTATATAATAGATTGTTATAAGAAGAAAATAATTACTCAAACTTGAAAACCTACTCCAGTCGATCTATCACCTCTACCTTAACAAATTACTGCTATCATTAATCTCATCACACCCCCTCCTTTTACGTGGCTTCAAAAAATACCATCATTCTTTTTTGGGATGTAAAAAGAAAAGCACAATGGTCAAACTGAAAGCAACTAGGCCATTTTTAGTTGCTGAAAAGTTGGCATTTTGGAAATATGAGGCTGTCATAATAGGCTTTTATCTGATACTGGAGACTTGGACGGGATGCCATAAGGGATAAGAAAAGAAGAATGTAATGAGAGCCCAGCACTTTATGTTCGACATGGGGAAAGTATGTCCGCACACCTAGATTAGATGCTTGTTGAGGATATTGGAAACAAAGAACTCATTAGAAAGGGTGTAAATTAATTTTCCAAGTGTACACAGTGGGGATACATTACGGGCAGTGTTAGTTCTGATAAGGGCACCATGAAGACTAATTTTTCAAAATTAAAAGGAGAAAAACTGAACATACAGTGAAACATAACAAATGCTTCCACACATGAGGGGTCATGACGACGAGATTATTTCAGAGCGGCGTGGGAATACTAAAATAGAAAACTAAATGAAGGATGGTGAGTTGACCTCCTCTCCTCATCGATTCAATGGGCGACAATACTCAGCCCTAAATCCCCACAGACTTGCTGCTGCAGACTTCATTAAAAGCACGGCTATCTATTGGGGCTATAGATGAGAAAAAAATCAAGTGGAGGAAGATTTTTTTTTCTCCCATCAAGTCTAAATGTCAAGAAAAAAGTCGAACAATGAAGCTTTTATTTCAATTTTGTCCAGAATGGAAAAAAGTCAAAATATCAAATATAAACTTGATATTTCGAGATAAAAGTAAACAATTTGAGAACAGAACTTATGACCGCCTCGACAAAATGCCTTGTATCTTATTTGAGATTCCCGCTCTTTTAGCTCATTAACAGTGTAGATGCAACAAAACCGATTATCCATAAATGAGACTGACCTACATATAATTCATGACTGCACTGCAGATGGTGTGCCATACATTATATCGGTCTCACACTCTTTGTAAAAGCTCGACACAGACACATTATGTCATATTGCTTTGTTCTGGTGGCTTGGTGCATCAGGTTCAGGTTCAGATTTACTTTATTCTTGCCCGTAGGCAGATTTGCTCTGCAGTGAGTTATTCATCCACGTGTACATAGACCTCAGGATACATGAAACACCATGCAGTATAAACAAACCAAAAAAAAAAAAAAAAAGAGCTAAAAAGTGCTCAAGGCTCCACCAATAAAAAGACCCAAAAGATAAAAGGTCAATATAGAAGCAATACAAAAATCAATTAAAACTCTAAATTCTTTAAAGCAGAAGTAAGTGATATATTTGTGTTAATATAAGTCTTAAATAGTTATATCTTCCGACAGCAATCACTTACATAGAGTGTTTGGACCGAAACACGGGTCTGTCAGTCACTCTGCTCTGCTCTGAGCCGAGGAGAAAACATTTATCGTATCCTACAGTTTTTATCCAATGAGGAGAGAGAACGGCATGCAGGGCTGTGTGTGCAGCCAAGGGACGCCGTGAATGTGGTGACGTAGGGACGAGGACTGTTATGGTGCGTTCAAGGAAACTCGTAACTCGTGTTTTTCAGACCTGTGAAGTCGTACCAGTTCAATCTGGTACGAGTTGACGGGTCCGAAGTTACGAGTGGCCGTTATAGTGACTTTCACCGGTAAAACAGGTCGGTGAAACACGAGTGGGTTGCCTGGAACGCTACAAAGTCGTAAGTTGTGACTTGAAGCTGTAATTTACGGTTTCAAAAGCCTGTCTGGAACGCAGCATTAGCCAAAACGACCGGATCGCTTACTTCTGCTTTAAAGTGGAATCTGAATATGAACTTGAACTTAAAAACCCCAATGATTGGATGATATCATCCCCATTAAAAAAGGTTGGAGGCAGGGCTACACTTCTCAGTGCTTCTTTCAGCCACAGAATCAAGAATAGTTACCACAGGTGACTGGTGACTAGAAGCATTTGGGCCAATCTAACAACACGTGTTTTAATGAATATCTTCGAAAAATGATTGACTTTTCCAATCAACTGTTAGGCTAAAATTTGTTGACGCTGTCAGTGTCAACAAGTATCGTTACTCGTATTGTATCAAGGTGGGATACACCTTGGCCTTCTATTTTCAGATACAGTATGCGGGATGGGTGACAATCCAATCCAATCCATTGAAGCTACTCGAGAGGAGCTAACATGACTCACTGGGCAATCTTTTATTGGTACCATGTTAAGACACTCAGAGAGTTCACGCCTCCTCCAAAAATAAAGCTTTTGTCTGTTGTCTAGTCTATTGTTGTAGAGAATCAGACAAGTCAGCTGGGTTCATCTCAAAGTGTCCGTACAAGATGTCATGATAACCCGTCCAATACTTAGACAGACATTTCTGACCAGCCAACAGACCAACACTTCCATCCCTTGTGCCATATCACAAGCCAGGCTGATAAGAAAGAAACCTCAAGAAGAGGAGCAGCTGAGGACAGATCCCTCTACCAGGAAAAGCCATGTAATAGATGTTGTTTGTCCAGATCAGACAGAAATAACAACAGTAAAATTACACTGTGAACAAACACAGAGATTATATTAGATAGATAGATTGCACACATACATACAAACACCTGTTATTGCTGCTTCTCTCTCTGCCATTCTCAGTAAACAGTTCACCCCCCTTGTCGATGGAGCAACAGGTGGAAGTAACTGACTCTGGTTCCTCACAGAGACACAGTGAATATTCAAGCCAACAAACCCAACACATTACTGTATATTGTATCAGGGAAGGTTTCAGAGATAAATTATAACCTGCAGAAGATTTAAGTATTTCAACCAAGGTGCAAAACAACTATGAGTCTGCTGTCTGAGTCTGACATGAAGGAGTCGGGTGAGGAGCTCCAAGGCTCCATTGCTCTGCTCTGCATTACTATACAGGCTGCAGTCCGGCATGTGAAGGAAGTGTTGAGAGCAGTGAGTCTGTACTTGTTCTCAGTTCAGCTGAGCAGAACAATGGAAAAGATTGAACAAATTTCAGCAATAGTCAGCGGCCCCTATGATTGTGTCAGATCCTTTCACTGCGAGGGAACGGTGCAGGTTCAGTGAATGTACTAAACAGTGAACATGCACAAATCAAGCCCAGCATATTCAAATTATTGTTGATCAGTTAAAAAGACTTAAAAATGATTAAACCAGCATCCAACTCCGAAACTTTAAAAATATCGAGATTTAGTTTGGCTAGTTTCTCAAAGTAAGCTCTGATAAACCACTGAATAACTATGTGAACTCCTTAACAGCACTGGGGGTGAATTCTTATCAACTCGCTTGTCTGAATTTCATTAAATTTTGAAGTTCAGCATAATTCCCATGGCCATCCGCCGTGCCTATTTTTGGATTAGTCAGGAGTTTGGTGGAGTCAGGTCAAGATGGCGACAGCAAAGCAACTGTGAGGTCTTTATTTACAGTCTACAGTAAGTCTACGTAGCATAAATTCTGTGAACACAGGTTTAAAACAAACTGTACTAGAAACATTAAGAAGCTTCCTCTGATAGTTTTTCTCAGCCCAGGATTGTCATTCTGAGGCTTCCATGTGTTTTGGGTTGTTGTTTTTTGCAAGAAGTCGTGTATATTCCAAATTACATCTATTGCTATATAATAGTGCTAGTGTTGAGTCAGCCAACTCTATATATAATCTGTTTCGCAAAATGCTTGTTATTCAAGCTTGGGTGAACAGTCTAAAGGAAGATAGAGCTAAATCACCTCAACATTACACCAACAGCTGCAGAGACACCAATCAGAGTGTGGAAGTGGCTCTGGCAGGGCGGTGAGTGTTTGCCAGACCACTGTCAGAGACACGGTACAGAAACTAATGAACTTGTGGTTGTGAATGAAATGGTCTGGTTGTTGTGAATGAATGTTAAATTGGCATCTCAGTCATTAAAAGTGGGAGGAGAGAGACATGAGTCATGCAGCCTAGAGCACAATCAAAGCCTCCTGCTCCTCCGTCTCTGCGCATGGATCCGAAAACAGGCAGCTCTCAAACGAGCGATCACTGTGGTGAAGCGGGACAACTCAAGCACAAGATTATGAAGAGAGTACGAGCCACAATACGTCCACATTGTGTGTAAACATCCATCCTCTGCACCGTTACAGTTGGCACAGTGGTTATATAATACGTAAAATGATATCATATTGGGCTGCAGGCTGCAGAGCGCATTTGGTTAAAAGCAGAGTCAAAGTGCATTATGTGAAGCCGATGACATTTCTATGTCAAAATAAATGGCATTTGCTTTGCTGTAGTCATTTTCAACTCTTCCTGCTTCTGTTTACTGACATAATTTACCCTGATAATGAGTGCAGAGCATCAAATTATTTCATTTACAGGTTGATTATGATGCTACTAATAGTGATTACATGATTATTTTGTTTTAGTAAACAGAATCTGAGCACTGTGTGTAAAAATATGATTATAATAAGTGTTTGCTACTAAATGAGGACAGCCACTATAGAGAAATGACTTCAGGACTTTAGTGGTTTGACAGATCAGCCCCTTCCCTTCTAATAAGGGCTTGATTGCAGCTGGTAATCAGAAATCTGTCAGTCATTTAGACATGCAGTCCCTGCACATCAGATAAAGATAAATTCATGAAGTCAGACCAACTTTAAAATAACATAAATACTAAAAACTCTCATAAGGATCCCTGCTGCATGGATTTTCTTTCTTTCTTTCTTTCTTTCTTTCTTTCTTTCTTTCTTTCTCTTGTTACAAATAGCCTAACAGATAAGAGAATAACACGAAGATTCAATGTTAGCTCAGTTTGTTTGTTTGTTTCTCCTAAGCATTTGCAGGTGAACTGAACTGACTGAGTCACCCAGTAAATGCAGGAGAAGCTCATTCTGAGGTAATAATGGAAAAGTGATATATTGTAAGTTACTGCTGATCTACATGGAATACTAAATCAAGCCATGTTCACAGACTTGCTGGCTGAGAGAAGCACATCCTTGCTGTTATTAAAGTTAAATTGATTCCTTGGGACTGTAACACAGTGGGTGATTGAGAATAAGAATGAAATAAACCTATAATAATGACAGGAATTACAGTTGCAGACATAATCAGCCCCTATGCTTATCAAATCCAACTGAAAACACAGTGTAACGAGTAATCTATTACTTTGACAGTAACAACGCTGCTGATTGTTGTTGACTTTTTGAGGCATATTTTGCCCAGCAACTTTTACGGGATGACTCACCCAAGGCAGCTGTTACGCATGACAAAAAGAAAAAAAAATCAAAGGATAAGGTGGAGCGAGCAGATGGCAGGAGTCAGATAAAAAGGTGTTTGGCGCGAGCTGAGCCACTATTTGAGACGGGGAACGGGCCACATGCTGTCGCACATCAGGACCATGCAGAGCTCCAGGCTGCTCAGCGGGGCGCTCCTCTGCGCATTGCTGCTGCTCTCCGGCGCCGCTGGAGCCGAGCTGCTGGACGGAGAGTCCGAGGAGGAGCTGAGCCCCCGAGCCCTGCGGGACTTTTACCCCAAAGGTCCGAACCTGACCAGCGAGAAGCAGCTGGTAAGATCCACCTCTCGACTTACATCCAGCAGCAACTTTAAAATTATTTTCTCCGAGTTTCACCAGTCTATCAGATCACTTTGGACTGATTTAATGTCTTTTGCATGTCGTTCAGTTTGAATCTCAGTGCCTGTGACCACATTAAAATGAGCTGATCCATTGAGAAATGCATGTATTCAACATTTTCCCTGTGTTATCAACTTTATAGCTTGTGCGATTAATTACGTATTTATCACTTTATGCAATATTTTTTGTGCACATTTAAACAAAATATAATTTTTGCTTCAACATATTTTTCATTTTTGTGTTTGTTTGCTGTTTGTGGGAAATGTTTACCCCCATCTTTTTGCCCATTACCAACAGACTATTGATTTTTAGTCCTTTGCATTTTTCTTAATCATATCACATCCATTGATACATATTTTCTAATTGTAGACTTCATATCCTTTGCTAAAAAGCTTAACAAAAACCAAAGGCACTTTTATTGAGCACGTTTGCTGTTTTCGTGTGTTTTCCTGGCAGCTCGGAGCTCTCCAGGAAGTTCTGGAGAAGCTGCAGGCTAAGCGTCTGCCTCTGTGGGAGAAGAAATTTGGCCAAGTCCCCACGGTACTGCACACTTTATATTCCATTTACTGATACTGTATTGACGCTGATGTCGCAGGAGGTAGTAATGAATCAACCCTCTTGTCGCCTCTCCCTCCCTCTGTCAGTGTGATGTCGGGGAACAGTGCGCCGTGAGGAAAGGCGCTCGGATCGGGAAGATGTGCGACTGTCCCCGGGGAGCTTTCTGTAACTTTTTCCTGCTGAAGTGCTTATGATCTGACCTGCGAGTGATCTGAATGTAGCAGTGAGATGAAGGGGGAAGTGGAAAAACTGTCTCTCGATTTCTTTGTAATTACTGTCTTATTTTTTTTTATAATGCAGTCGAGGAGCCGGTGGGAAATAATTAAAAAAAAAAAAAAAAAAAAAAAACTATAGCAGTTCTATGATAAGAATATATTTTAAAAGTAAAACTATACGGATATTGGGGTGGTGGATGGGAAATGTCTATAGCTTATAGAATAATGAAGACAGTGTAAATACTCAGAGCCATTTTATGTCTGAAGGAGAACCGCAGGATCATTGTTGTGATGTAGTAGGAGCTTTAAGAAATAACCCATAATGCACAGTTAACTTACCTGAGGACCACATACACACTGTAAAGTCTCAACAGCAATATTATGGGAACATCATAGTGATATCCAAACTGTCTTTTCAACTTGAGCCATTTTGTTCCAGATGAATGTTTTGTGTATATGACGATATTAATAATAATGAAAACAATAAAGTGTGGATCACGTTGTTTTGTAAAGCAGTGGAGTGGACGCTTGTTCTTTTAAAAATGATGTTTAGCTGCCGGCTTGGAGTCAGTCAGTTATGCAATGTGCATGTCTTAATTTAATTTATTTTTTTGATCGTTCAATATTTGAACAATGACGTTGCTGTGACCAGGATCTGTGACGTCGCAGCTCGCCGGGGTGGTGGGGGGGGGGGGGGGGGGGGGGGGGGGGGGGCTTTAAATGGGACCTTGTTTCTCTGCAGAGGAAACATGACTGTGACATCTCAGTCTGTCACTGCGCCAAAGAAACACTGGTCGTCCCACTCAGATCTATTAACGTCATTTCTATAAGCTTTAAAGTAATGCCTTTGCCAGTTTTAAGTCCCCATAACTGTTTTTTGTTTGTTTGTTTTTAAATATATTTCACCTCATGCTGGAAAGATGAAATGTTCCTGTGCTCCCCCTACACATCTAAACTGGTTTGGAACTGATCACAGCCGAATACAAAACAAATGATGTGCAAAATTCAAGTCATCCTGTTTTCCAGTGGTTCAACTTATGAGGTGAATATGTTGCATATTTGATTGATTGATTCCCTTGAATCCACACCAGGAAAAAATATTATTCATTGATTATTTTAATTTGTCTGGGGATATTTACGTTCATTCACTTTTTATAGACACACATTCATGGTATATTGCCCCACCAAGCGTGCAAATATTACACACTGCACACAGCTGGCCTGCTGCATCTACAGTGTACCGATCTCAAAAGGTCCCATACAGTTCACAGGTAGATGACGTTTTTAAGGTCTCATACAGTCCTGGGGGACACAGTGGTTAAGGGGTTAGAGCATATCATATTGGTGGCATAGTCAGAAGCAGTGATTGCGTGGCTGACTCCTAGAGGACAGTCTTTACTGTCATTCCCCCACTCTCTCTCTGCTTCATACAGTCTAAAGTCAGATGTTTATATTACAGCTCTATACAGTGTAAAAGGTATACAGTATGTCCATGTGTAGTGTGATTATAAAGCAGGTGTATAGGCTCTATAATAATACTGTGAAAGCCTATACATCCAGAGAAATGCACACATATGACTTAGCTTTAAAACTGTCAGGTCTCTTGTGACAAAAAGGCCACCAAGCCCCGCCCACCTGACCCCACCATCCAGCTACAGAAAAACTACTTATGATTCGGTTTCTCTGAGTGTACTTCCTGAAATCTGCCAGAAAACCAAATCTTAGGACTTAACACTTAACCCAGTAGCCTACAACCTGGACCTTGTAAAATATGCAACCTTTAAAACAAACCACTGTCACAATTCACTGAAATTCTAAACAGTGGAAGAGATCGGCCTCTTGTCTGACACTTTCTTGTTGAGCCGTTAATCAGATAACATTTCTCCTATTAGGGTTAGAATCTCTGAACCATTTTAAAGCACATAAAAAAACACCAATCAGAAGACAGGAGGGTCTGTACCTCTCTTCTGATTGACTGTTTTCTGTGACACTGATCTGCTGTTACTAGAGCTCCAGAGAGAGGCCTGAGAGAGGAGATGGAAAACTACAAGATGGTCTTTGGTTCCTAAATCCACATTATATATCTTCTTACAGATAAGTAAAATATGGACATTCACAGTCATCACTTGTTGCATGTTTAAAAAACAACAACAAAAAAACAAATGTGTCACTGTTTTGCATTTACCTTCCAAGAAAATCTTTCGTATGAGATGAAAACTGATGCCCACACTGTTTGTATAAACTGCACCAACCATTAATTAAGAAAACCGTTCAGCCTCTGCATAATGGGTCAAAACACCAAGAAAGTACCATGCAACCAACATATCATTCACACATTCACAGTGGACACTGGGAAAATATATGAGGGGAAAGCATGTTGAAATATATGGTGTAAAAAGGGCACTGTACTGTACGTCACCATGAAAACACCATCACATAAGGCAGTGGAGGCAGCATCATGACGCAGAGCTTCACCGGCTCTGGACCTGGAGAGCTCCACAGCGTCTCTCACAGGATAATGTCAGGGTGACCAGGTCATTTCAAAAGGGTCGCTGACTTTTTCTTGTCACTGTCATTAATATACAAATGGATGAGAGGACATTCTGCATGAAATAATGCTCTCACTTTTTACTTGTTATCGTTTCAACTTAGTTTAAAGATCTAGATATTTATTTCAGCGCTGCTATAAATTGACTCCATGTCCTCTCACTGAACTGCTCACATCTTGGCTGAGTATAATTACATGTGGCACATGGTCAGGGTTTAAATTACAAAGGGATTACGGGGATCTGTCCCCTGACTCTGCAAAAAGAGGAAGAAAAACATAACTGTCCCATAATTCCAAGTATTATAAAATACATTTCCCATGGCCAATTCCTGCCTCGGGGAAGCTTGCGATACAATTTAAGAAACAACACCATCTCTCAAGCTTCTGTTCTCAAGCCTCCACCCCATTGCAATGCTCTGACACACTTGGTAAATAACAGCAGCAGTAGCTTGTTTAATTCACGCTGTTTTCTCATGTTCAGAGTTTCTGAAATATATAGTGTCAAGAAAGCTATTCTATTGACCCCCTGCCCCACCTTTGTGTGGTTATATGATTTGCACTCCACCCACAAACTGAGGTGAATAAATCTGAAACTGAAGTCAATTTGACAAATATTTACTAAACTAATAAAAACCTGTCATCACCTTGACATCTGGTGATTGAAATGATTGTTTTTACTGGATTCTGAGCCTGAAATTTTGAGCCCCTTTATCTGCGGCTCAGGCAGCAGCATTGTCTCATATTCCACATCACTGTGCTGATCTCTTATCCAACTTTCCTCTGTCAGATGGAGGCATCAATAATACAGAGGAGACAAGTACAAAACGTTGACTTAGTCCGTGTGTACAGTACACTTGGGATATAGGAGAAGTACATGGAGCTAAATGCAGACTGCACAACCTACTCCTGTTAGTCCTGATATTTCCTGGAGGAGCTCTCATCGCCATTACATTTTACATTTTCTTGACAGGTGCAGACTCTTTCTCTAGGACAAAGAAGTTTTACTCCACTCATTGGATATACTTTTTTTTTTTACAGAGCATGACATTATCTCAAGAGATCAAGTGCTCTTAAGTCAGGATTGACAGATATTTGTATGTCTGCCATCTTTAAATCAGAATGATTTTCTTTGCATTGCTGAACATCGGCATGGTGCATTTATTACCCAGTCTAACATACTGGCCCAAAGGAAATATATCTCACCAGGTAATTCCAGATGACTATGTCCTAACCCTAGACCTGCTGCATGAGAAAATATCTCATTAACAGATGAACATGAATATGTTTATGAAAGTATAGTAAAAAACAACAACTTCCTTCAAAAATGTAATCATATTCACAGAGCAGGTCAGAGCATCTCTGTTTATTCTATGGTCGTGTAACCAGCTTGGTACACATGGAAAATAAAGGCTATATTGGCATGACATTTGCTGTTGACGTTCATGCTCCCTATGAATTGTGTAGATTTAGGTTATCTTGAACATGAAAACCGTCCACTCAGGGAATGTACCTTAATGGAACAGGGCATTTAGGGCAATTATGTTGCCTATACTGGTCCCTAAATACAACGAGGTGTTAATTATGATGACATTTGGCACATTCATTGTCAAGAAAGGATGACTCTCACTGAATTTAATGATCACCTAACCAGCAGAGCAAATATTGTGTTCCCCAGTGAAATGTCTCCAGATCTGAGAGAAGGACTGGCACAAACTTTTGCTTTTCCACCATGAGGTTAACAACTATCTCAACATACTGGCTGGATTGGCTGCAAATCGTAAAGATATTGAGATCCCCATTAAGATCTAATCCTAATGATGTTTTGCCCTAGCACCATCATCAAGTTAAAGTCATCATGCCCAACATACTGATTTATGTTAATGTTTGTTTTGTTGTACTTTATGTTAATAAGGTTGGCTTGAAAAACACCCATATGCTGTATACATTAACTTAAATTAAAGTTAAAGTACGAATGAACAAATCTGCATACAGCAGCCTTCTTAGAATCGGAGAAAATAACCTTTACCTTAAATGGCACGACTTGTTGGTGACTATTTCATGCAAGTATAATAAATTCCAGACAGCTGCCGGAAATGAAACTTCTACTTATCCTTAAAAAAACATGCTCTCATTAGACACACTGTCCACACCAGAGATTGGTTTGTGCATACAGCGTGAAATATCATTATTATTGGGGAAAAAGGTGGAATTGAAGAGAATTGTGGGAAAGAAAACCCATAAGCAGCATTACCTCTAGCTTTGCTTTAGATTGTTTTGCTGTTGATTACAACTTCAATCGTGTTAATTTTTGCATTTTCAGCACAAGCACTGACTAAGAAAATCTCACCATCCTCTCTTTATAAAACACTTTCAGAAATGAATACACAAATAGAAACAATAATGGCAGTTAGACTGTTAGATTACAATAAGACTGTTTATCAGTATTGCTTTCTCCAGGCAGCAAGGGTTTGTTGTTGATTCCTCTGGGGAATTACCTCCAGTGCTGATAGAAATTGTGTGGATAAGAGTTCAAATCTGCAGCAGTTGCCGATTGAGAGATGTGATTGTTTGTGTGTGATAATTTGACAGAAGTACAGAATGAAAAATAGAGATAGTGACAGAAACACATAACCGAAAGAGAGGAAGAGGCATGGGATGATTGAGCGTGTGATGGATGGAGACACAAGAGCAGGTGACAAATGATACAGTCTATGGTAGAGATTGCTCTCTGAGAATGACATGGCGAGGTGTAAACCACCCAATACATCAACACCAGACAATGCTTGAAGCACTGAAATTGATTTATAAGGTGTGAACACTAATAGCTACCAATGCTTGCTTACAAATCTCTTGTTGAGTGTCTGCATATTGTACAAACCTCATAATGAGACACCCATGAATCTTATTAAAACGTATCATGAAAGACACAAGTACCGGTTAATCAAAGTTGTTGGACATCATCATCATCTCTCTCTCTCTCTCTAACTGCCACTAAATGGAAAATAATGCACCTTTAAAATACCACAAATTACAACAAAACACAATAAACTACCAAGAAAGCACAGGGGCCTGGATAATAAGGTAACATAAAGATCACCATGAGGACACACAGTGTAATGTCTTTCAAAGGAGGTTAAATCGGAAGCAACTGGACTTAGTTGTTTGTCTAGGAAGACGTTTCACCTCTCATCCATGAGACGTTTCACCTCTCATCCAAGAGGACCAGTCCCAGCCTGGTCAGCTGCGTACATGAACTGATGAAGCCTCTTGGATGAGAGGTGAAACGTCTTCCTAGACAAACAACTAAGTCCAGTTGCTTCCGATTTAACCTCCTTTGAAATACTATGACCTGGACAAATGAGAATATGCACCGGCTTACAGTGTAATGTCACAACAGACTACCACAAGAAAACACTTTTTTTCACACCAAGTGTAATTATGAGCAAGTTTGAGAGTCAGGAAGCAACACTATGAACTTCTGCATTACACTAAAAAGTGCACAAACTATCTCAAGAAAACACATGGTGTTAAAGTACCGCAAGAGCCTATAATGTACCACAAATACAAAGTTCCTCAGTTGGTTGTGGTACTGTATGGACATCTTGAGGGTACCTAGATACTTCACGTAACAGTACACTGAACATTAGTTTTAGCATGTGATGCTTTGCATGCATGTTTGTGTTGTATTACATGCTTTTTTGAGGAACTTATTGCTTGACTGTGGTGATTAGTTCACATGGAGTTGGATTCACATTTCAGTGGAAAGTTTACATTTTGTTATAAACGAGTAATAATCCTGCTGCACACAGTAGGCTACTATATGCAGACATTATAGGCACTTTAGATAGACTCTTATTATCCATCATAAAATACCCTCTGGGGGGCTGACTGGCTCCAAATTCATTCTGCAGCAAAACAGAAAGCCCAAACAAACAACCAGACTCATAAAGGACTATTTTCAGAGACAAGAAGAGCGAGTCCTCCGACAGATGGTCTGGCCCCCACAGAGCCCTGATCTCAACACCACGGAGTCAGACTGGGAGCACATGCAAAGACACAAGACACTAGTCCCACTTCACAGTTCATAATAAGCACTGCTGCTATCTAGTGGTGCAACCCGAGACCAACAATATATGAAAATACACAAATTCAATGAGGGTGAAATCCAGTCTGCCAAGCTTCTGTTGGAGCATGGATTGATCATAAACAAATTGCAGAAAAATTTAGTCCGCAAGACAAATCTTTTAACTTTTCTGACACTTAAATATCAAAACTATAACTGAGCTGTCTATGAATAAAGCAAAAATAATAAACAGAAGTGTGCTAATCATACATGTGATCACAGAAGAGTAGCTTTTTAATGTGACTGTTACACTTGGTTGGGCGATGAAGTCACCTGCCACCACCAGCTTCCCTTTTAAGCATCATCCCTGTTCCAGGTCAGTGGAACATTAAGTCGTGCTCATGTTCACATTGTCTTCTGAAGAGTCAGGGTGTAACCATGTGAATGAACAGCCTGGTCAGCTGAATGCATCGTGTTGATACAAACAATAGCTTAGTTTCAACTGTGGGGCAAGGTCAAGCATGAATGTCACTCAAATCAATGAGAGATAGTAATTATTTGATCCGGCACTGCAGGCATCTATTTAACCATCTCTAATGAGGAGCTGAATCATCCTGTTCACTGGTGTCGAAACTTGCCAATTAGCCCTAATGAGAAGCAGCATGTGACACAATTCAACATAGGGCCTCCAAGAATAATTGTTTTGAAATTCTCCAAGTGAAATCACAAGATGAACCGGCCCTGGACACGATCTTTACTGCCACTAGATGTCGCACCAGCATCTCCCCCGGTCTGTATTCAACTCTCTGTCAGCAGAGGCACTACTGACAGAGCCCACAGAAACAACCCAACCACAGACCGCGGTGAAAGTAGTTTTAGGTTGGATATTCGACGGACAATCGCTCCTGATCTGGCGGCGACTTCTTCTTCTGTTCCAACCAGTGGCTGTTCGTTCACGGTCTGCTCACTCTCCAACACTTAACTCTTAACTACCGTGATGTCATTTAGGGACCATCAACACATTACCATTGAAATAACTGATCCAACCAGACATATTACTTCCATACAGACATATTTCTATAATAATGTATTTCCAATATATTTAGTTAATCTTACTAGTCTAAATAAATCAGACATACCACTTTGTGTGGTATTTAGTGCTCCATCTATTTTATATCAATAATTTTGTAGAAGAAATTGCATTATTTTCCAAATAGCTTTCAGGTCATGCAACCTATTGGCTTAAAATCAATTTATGACCATTGTGCCACACTTGCTGGCTTTTTATCGCATTTTATTATTCCTCATATTTCTTGAATTAATTTTTAATACATTTTATAATGTAAATTTGAGCATTTTAGCTCAATAGCTTCCAGGTCATGTGACCTACTGACCCCAAACCAGTAGAGGGCCATAGTTCTACCAAAGACAGTATCTTTGGTTCTACTACACATGCTGTGTGAGACACACCTCTTTTTATTCCATCTGCAAAAGGATAGTTAATACATGAGACTTGCTTAAATTAGTTTTTTTATTTAAAAAAATATATAGAAACAGGACCACTGGTGTAAACATACAGTAACATGGAACAGTGTAGATACTCACACTTCAATGCAACCCTGCTCAACTTCAGCTGGACTGGAAACCAAGAAAAAGAAAAACCACACATCACAGCAGCACTTTACCCTCAAACACATCATAACTGTACACACTGATTTCAACTGTTATCAAAGGAATTATCAATTACTTATGCTGACACTGGGTTCTCAGTGTTGTTGTTTTTTTAAATCCGTGAACTAATAATTGTTTTAAAGGAAATAAAATAAAAGCAATAGCTGTTAGTACTTCAGTGTACAGTATGAAGGGTACTGTAGCTGGCCAAGTATTTGAAAGGAACACGAAAGCTGAAAACTCTGCACGTACACAGTGAAATGAAATTCAAACCTTCGATTCTGTATCCTCTGCGTTACTCTGACTGCAGGAAGTCTGTGTGGTTGATTGTTGTTTAGAAGAAAACAACTAAACACCTTGTTTTAATCAAGAACGGGGCAGACTGGGGCTCACACTGAACACCTTCGGTCACCAACTGTTTTTCTGCCTAAGGAAAGACGAGCAAGGCCCAGTCCTGTGCCAACACAATTTAAGTGCAGGCCAATAAGGAATGCACCCCAACCTGTCTCAAAGCACAACCCTAAAATTGAATGGATTACTGCAAACAAATAGAACAAAACATTGACATCGGACATCCAACAGTCACTGGTAGTTATAGAAACTTAAGTATCAAAATAAAGTTTGGTTTGATACTGAATATACATTTGTATTCTCAACTGGTATGCACATTAAAAACAAATCCACCAAGTCAACAGTGACTGAATAAATCTTGACTGCATCCTGCCGCCAAAATCTGTACCGTGGCAAAACAGCATGTGATGACAACTGTAAAGGACAGGATGTTAGTTTGTTCATCTGACTTTTGCTTCCCTCGTAAGTGACTTGCGGTAATCTAAATGAACTGAAATGCGGCACAGTGAGATTAAATACTGTATCTTGGGGTATAAAAATAAGAAAATAGGGACAAATAATTATATCAGTATAACACAATATGTTCTATGATATTAAGATGGCATTTTTAGCTGCCTTTGTTTTAACTCTTTAATTGTTTCACCCTCTGGCAGAGGAGCTTTTTGCAAGTTTATGCATGATGGCACACGCTCAACGCACTTTATTACAATGTTTGTTGTCTATAAAGTTTTGTAAAACTGTAAAACTAAAGAGAAAGGTTGAAAATGAAGTCATTTTAGTATAAGATTTGTATTTTTTTGCAGATTTAAGGACTATGTTTTCCTTCTGTGGCGATTTATCACAAGAACATAAAACCTGTGTTATGACACCAAAGTCATGTGGGAAATGTGTAATAACAAGTAATGCTCTTAGTACGTTATGTTTCTCAAGTCTAGTCGATGTTCAGCTGCAAAACAGATTGGTCCCGCCACAGTCATGGATTCCTTCAGTAGCTCCATTCAGTAAATGCCACCCATCAATGCTCCGACTGGGATCACAGTAGGCTATTATCACAGTCCGTCTTCTCTATGAAGAACCATCCTCCAGCTGCTCGTCCTGAAACGGGTAGCTGAGTGCAGGAGGAAAGCCCTGACTCCGAGGCTGCTCGTCGAACAACATCAAATCCTCCACATCTTTCCCTTTATATCGCCGTCTACAGATCTTTACTGTCACTTTTCGCCCCTGAAAGACCTTCAGGGCTTCTTTGGAGGCCATAGCTCTGGCAGCAGCCTCATCCCGGCCGTATCCTGTGCCCATGTAGACAGTCTGACAGCGAATTTCACACACATGGCCTTCTTTCTGTGTGCGGCCTGCAGGGAGGCCTGTGATGTCTTTCAGTGGCACAAACACGCAGGTCAGGGTCTCTTTACATGACTCTACACAGCTACGAAGTATTTCGAAATGGTCCAGGTTGGGACCGAAGCCCCCTGCCGACACCAGCTTCCATGCCACTGCCTTGTAGAGGCGGTTGAAGAAGGGCTGGTGCTCTGCCGGAGCCTGTGGAGGAGGTCCTGCTTTCTGACTCACCGGCCGTGTCGCTGTCCTCCCCCCGGGTCGACTGTCAGCCTCATTAGGCCCACATTTGGCTCTTTTCACACAGCCGTCAGCATCGCCCTCTGCAAATGATGACACAACAGGAAGGAAAGCGTTGACTACAGAGAAAACAGTTTTAATGAGGAAACAGAATGCAGCTTCACGTGTGGGTGTGTAAAGAAAAAAAAAACTGCTTGTAGGTAATTACACAGACATCTAAGAGCACTGAAACATGTTGGTGGTCCATAACAAGCTAGAGAAAGTTTGTGGGAGTATTTCAGACCATCCAACTTATTCATATTTGTAAGCAATATCTTATCCTGTGTCTCATATAAAGGCTATTCGAGGTAACAAAACAAAACAAAAAATGCAGATGTTCTCCCTTCAATTGGCTCATTACATTTCCTATACATGAATGGCAAAAAGATCCTGTGTGAGGAAAATCATTCATTATAACTTGTCCAATAAGTGGCATGAAAAGCAAGTGGTAGCCCCCAATAATACAGTGATATAATAACTATGTACTGTAGGTTGTTGTGGTCAAGATTCATCACCTTTTTGTGCACTGTTAAATATTTTAAAACATAAAAGTTGGGACAAACTAAAAACATTTTTTTTTTAAATTGCTAGTGTAAACATTGTGTGTCAATACAACACACAGTTGATATTAGTTTCTTAAACGGTGTCTACATGATCTGTTTATGCTTAACTTGAAAAGACGTAAGCCAGACAGTAGTCTGCTTCACTGAAACTGAGCATTACCAGTTGTGGCACTCCGCTTTCCTTTGGCCATAGCTATTTCCTTCGTTGTTTTGCGAACAGGTGCGTCTTCGACAACTATCCCTTCACCCATGTCCTTGATCTTGTCCATCACAGGCTGAGGATAGCTGAGGGATGAAGACAACAAAGACAAGTCACTCCTCATCTGCCGCCCAGATGTAGACGTATGTGCTTCCTGAACTTCTGCTGTGTCCGTGCGTCTTACCTGCAGCCTAGGAAAACGTGATTGGCCCAGACCATCGACAGAGACAGCAGCCTGTCCAGACTGCTGCTGGGGACGCCTGGCTCCACCGTCGGGAAAGCCTCCAAGTTTCTCATGATGAACTCCCGACGGGCGACCCACTGTTTGTTGCTTTCACAGTAGACCCTGAGAGTTTCGACCCACTGGGCCAGCTCTGGGTTCTGGCCCAGGTACTCTGAAACTATGTCCTCTTCGCTCCTCTCCCCCGCCATCCCTGCAATAACAAACACTGGATATAAGAGGCATTGTAACGCCGCACTTGCTGTCTAATTGTATGTTTCCCAAGTGAGCACAGCCAAAATTAATGAAGCCCAACACATCTGCAGAAGACTGGATATCGATATGAACCCACTACTCAGCGCGTTAGAGTGCATAGTGCTGTGTTTTGTTGCCTTGTTTTAGCCTAGTTGAGCTAACAAGTAAATGTTTCCCAGAGACAACCTGACTTTAGCAATTAACTAACGACTAGTAACGTTAAAGTTAAAAAAGGCCATCTCAAACAGAGGCAACGCTAACAATAACATCTTTCTATCAAGCTTGTTATTGATAATAACGTGAGTGCCAGTCTATATGAAATCACAATAATCTAGTAACATACCAAGCTTGCTCTGTTGCGAGGTGTTGCTAGCCTAGCTACATGACCGATTGATGACGCAGGAGAGACTTTTTCCCGCTGCGGACTACATTTCCCAGAAGCGCCTCGCATACCACCGATCACCCCGCTAACTCAGGCTTAGTTTACAAAGCTCGTTTAAGCCTAAAGCAACTATGAGTACGTTACTATCACTTTTTGCTGTGATGTATAATCAAATATAAACGATAATAGCCGCTTTATGTCAAATGACAGTGTCAAAACGAAGCGAACTCTAAGAAAAGAAAGCACAAACCGTCAGTTAGCGTTAGCGACCGTCACCCGCGATATCCCGTGATGCTTCGGGTCGTGACGTCTGTAGCCTGCGACAGCTCAGGCGGCAGTTTGTTTTGGTGTGTGAATGAGAAACTGTATTTTTGTATTTTTAATCAATTCAGACTGAATTAAAATGATTCACGAGCTGTTGCTGGCGTTAAGCGGATACCCGGGGACTATTTTCACTGCGAACAAACGGACAGGTTTGCAGGTGAGTCCGAAAAGCTCTTGATGCAGCAACGTTTCTGTATCAACAGTGGGATGCTAACGTTAATATATGCTGCACTTTATTTATCTAAATATATATTACGTGCAATAAGGATTATTCGTAATGTTGGGACACACTAACTCACTGTATTTACTGTTCAAATTAATGAAATTTGCTGACATTGTAGAGTATGCAACAGCAAATATAATGTTCAAAGCCAGAAATAACCTATTACCAATACAGAGACTGGGGGGTTTGAGCGAATACATTTTACTTCTACTCACTCCTTTATGAGTATGCAACTTATTTATTTGTTTGCATATTGTTTGAATATTGTCTGCCATGTTTTATGGCACATCCTTTGATTATTTTATACATTTGTGTTATGTACTTGCATAATCAAAATAAACACACACTTCACTTTACTACTTACCTTTGTAACTGTCTTGTTGAAATGATAGGGAGGGACTATTTGTTTCCAGCACTGTCCACAGTAAATTGCCAGTTTATGCTGCAGTTTGTGGTGTTTGCACTCGGTAATGAGGACAGGTGTTTCTATTGTTCTGTGCATCACAATACATTTTGTATATTAGAAACACAAAGATTCTTCTCACACGCCACATTGTTTCACCTGCAGGTGTCACAGGACCTGCCCTTCCTTCACCCCAGTGAGACCAGTGTCCTCAACCGCATCTGTAAACTGGGCTCCGATTACATACGCTTTACAGAGTTCATAGAACAACACACCGGCCATGTGCATCAGCAAGTAAGTCCCAGCTCTGTATGATGACTGTCGTACACAATGTGAAGATGTAGTGTCAACACATCAATGTGTATTGGCTCAGCTTTATTCTTTCTGCAGATCTTGTCATAAGTAAATTCATGTTGCTCCCTGTAATGTTCTCCATTACAGCACATTTATAAGTCACATTATAAACCATCCTATTGCTTTGAATAACTTTCTTTAAATCAATTTCAACCATGTGAAATTGTGACTTTATGTGGGACTGTTGGTTAGAACAATCCATAAAAAAGCACGTAATGTTTTCACATGTGTAATTTATTGTGCAGGAACATCATACAAACCAGCCCAACCAGACAGGACTTCATGGAATTTACTTGCGAGCTTTCTGCACGGGGCTGGACTCTATGCTGCAGCCGTACAGACAGACCCTGCTGGACCTTGAACAGGAGGTGAATTGATGACACAGCCTTCAATAATGAATGGTGAAGCATCTGAGAGGAAGCTAATTCATTTTGTGTATGTGTTTCAGTTCCTAGGAGATCCACACCTTACAATATCCCATGTGAATTATAAGCTTGATCAGGTAAGGCAGTGTTCAAAATACTGAAGGATATAATGTTCATAGTCTCAGTTGACAGTCTTTCTACAGTTAAACATTTCCATTTGTCTTAAGATGTTATTTTCTGTTCTCTCAAGTTTCAGTTGCTGTTTCCCTCTGTGATGGTGGTGGTGGAAACGATAAGATCACAGAAGGTAAGTTGTTCAGCACTTTAAAAAATAAATGTATGTAAAGTATATGTTTTTGGGTGGAGCTAATTAATCCCTCAGTGTATTTTATTCAAACTAAATGAATCCAAAGACTGACTGAAACATACCTGCAACCTAAAAGGTTACATGGAGACTGTAAAGCTAGATGGACTACTTTAAAGTAACAGCTCGGGGACCTGACAGGTGTGTGTTCTCTGTTGTGTGTGTGCTGCTTTAGATCCATGGCTGTCAGATCCTGGAGACAGTGTACAAGCACAGCTGTGGGGGGCTTCCTCCTGTACGCATGGCCTTAGAAAAGTAAGTCAGAGCTACTGTGATGTGTTACAGATGCACTGATATCAAACAACCCTGTTTTACTATATGGGATTTTTTTTATTTTATTGTTTACAGTTATGATGTAGTTTTTCATTTAACCTGCACTGCCATGAGACATGGGTGAACATGCTTTGCTTTAATTTTCTAACCTGAGAGTTGATTTCTATTTTACCTTGAACACACATACTCAGACGTGTGTGTGTGTGCAAAAATGATCTCACTTGCCTCTCTTCAAAACCTGAATCTCTGAAGTAACTGCTGTTTGTCACCACTGCACTCAGCATGAAGGACTTTGGCTGCTGTGCGACAGCAGTACACTGCAAAAACTCAAATATCTTACCAAGAATATTTGTCTTATTTCTAGTCAAAATGTAATTTCTATTAAAAACAAATCTCATCATACTTAAAATAAGACTCATCACATAAAAAGTAGCTTGTTTTTAGACACTTTTGACTTTTTTAAAGCATATTTTCACTTGAAATAAGTATAAAAATCTGATAGTGGAGCAAGTGTTTCTTCCTTATTACGAGCACAAAAAAATTGCAGATTTTTCTACTTATTTCAAGTGAAAATGATCTAAAAACAAGTACATTTTTAGGTGATGAGTCTTATTTTAAGTGGAAAGAGATTAGTTTTGACCAGAAATTAGACATTTTGACAAGAAATAAGATAAATATTCTTGGAAAGATTTGGGGTTTTTGCAGTGTAAGGTACTGTAGCTGAACTAGACACCTCAGCAGTGTGATCTGTTTCCTTAACATTTCTGTGTTGTTGCTTTTCCAACGTCCTGCAGGATTCTCGCCGTGTGCCACGGTGTGATGTACAAGCAGCTGGCAGCTTGGATGTTACACGGACTGCTGCTGGACCAAAGCGAGGAGTTTTTCGTGAAGCAGGGACCCAGCGCCGGAGGAGCTGCTGCCAACCAGGAGGAGGAGGAGGAAGACCTGGGACTGGGCGGCCTGAGCGGGAAACAGCTCAGAGAACTACAGGACCTGGTGAGAACTCCAGCCTGACCCATAGGCCACATCCACACTAGATAAAAACCTCTGAGCACATTGTCCCGCTGTGTCGTTGTGCAGAGGCTGATCGAGGAGGAGAACATGCTGGCCCCGTCCCTGCAGCAGTTCTCCCTGCGAACGGAGATGCTGCCGTCTTACATCCCCATTCGAGTGGCTGAGAAGATCCTCTTTGTGGGAGAGTCTGTCCAGATGTTTGAAAACCACAACCACAGCCCATCACGAGCTGGTATTCTTCTGTGAATCTGAACAAAATCTTTTAGTTTCATCGTATCTTTGTGTAGCTAAATCAGTTCAACGTGTAATTGTTTGTTTCAGGCTCCATACTGAAGCACCAGGAGGACATGTTTGCTGCTGAGCTGCACAAACTCAAACAGCAGCCTCTTTTCAGCCTGGTGGACTTTGAAAACCTCATTGACCGCATCAGGAGCACAGTGGCAGAGGTGAGCTCATGTAACTACTGCATGTGTTTTCCTTTATTTCATCGAATTCTACATAAACCAACACATTCAGTGTGACAACGTGATCCACACATTCTCCATCACTTGCAGCACCTCTGGACTTTGATGGTGGAGGAGTCAGATCTGCTGGAACAGCTCAAAGTTTGTACTCATCATCACACTTGATTCAGGATCATGAATCAGACCAAAGTGAACAGTGTTGTTGACTTTTGCGTTTCCCCTCCAGATCATTAAAGATTTCTACTTGCTGGGTCGTGGGGAGCTCTATCAGGTCTTTATTGACCTGGCGCAGCACATGCTGAAGACGCCTCCGACGGCCGTCACTGAGCACGGTAAATATCCATATATCTGACTGAAACAGTTTCTCTCCATCTTTTAATCTTAAAGGTACATTGTGTAGGAATTACTACCATCTAGCGTTGCGGTCGTATATCGCAAGCAACTCAATCGTATTTTTCATGCTGCATTCACGTGAAATTGGGCAGACGGCAGGCGGACGACAGCCGCTGCACGTAACAGCATAAACAAGCCTCTATGTAAACAAGTGGTCCGTCAGCACGAGGCAAAACAATACACGTGACAATATGTTTACATGGTGATGTCGTATTGTTTACCTGACCCACGTTTTACCGGCTTTCTCTGGACTTCTGTGACTAAAATGACATCTGGTTTGTTACCAACGGCCGTCTGCCCGGCTGCACGTGAATGCAGCATCAGTGTAACGCTCCATTCCTCCTCACTGCGTTACCGCGGTGACTTTTCGACCTGAGCCGACAGCTCTGGTGTCTCAGCTGAGTTTCCGTGGTTTCCTACCGTCACGCTGCCACTGAACGTAAAAACATGGCGACACCACATGGCAGCCAGCACCGAGCTTACCCGCTCCATGTAGATATGAATGATATGAACGGCAAATTCAGAGCTGAAAGGAACACTTCAGTTTGTTGATGGGGGTGATTACTGATGAATGAAAAACATACTTTTGAATGAAATAATCGATTTTCGTGAATAGATAACAGGAGAACTTACACATTGTCCCTTTAAGGAGTGACTTTGCACAAAACTCAGGTGTATTGTTTTTTTTTTTTACAGCAGCAACATGTGTTGATCCAGCGTTAACACCATGAAACATGTAGTGAAACATAAAAATAACAAGCTCTCATGTTTGACATGACTCTCGTTCCCCAGCGTGTTGGCCTGTGGCAGCGCGGTGCAGGTTGGAGAGTTCACACCCTATAAATATGAATCTACTCGGTAAAATGGAACAAACGAAGGCTTGTGTGTTTAATTTGTGTACATGTTGTCAGCTGCCATTTAAATACAGCTCTGCACCGAAAAGGGTTGCATTAGCAATGTGAGTCGCCACCCATGTCTTATCTAATCTGAGCAGATAAAAGACAACATGCGAAAGGAAACTTTATCAGTTTGATTTAGCTGCAAAACAATGTTCCTTTTCTTTTCTCAAAGGGCATAACATCTAGTATCGTAACAAAATAATCTATTGTCATTATTTGTTTGTCTGTAAAAACCCAGCTCTGATGTTTGTAGTTATGCTTCACCAGCGGTGGCTGTGGAGGGGAGCACGCAGCAGCTGAATGGAGCTGGACTCTTTACTTCTGTTCTTGCTCTGTTGAGCTGTGGCGGGAATCTCTAACATCAAAGTGTGCATGTGTGTTTACGTGACTTCCTGCTTTATCTCACACGCAGTCAGTGGAAACTACAGATTATAACTAAATACATTCACAAACAATTATAATCAGGACTCATCAGCTGGTTATGAAACACTTATGTGTTAATGTCATGTTTACATTTGTTAAAATGTTTTATTAATGTGCATTGTCCCTGATTACTAAACCTTTAAATAAATAAATGTGACTGTCATGCGATTCCTGCTCCCCAGATGTGAACGTGGCCTTTCAGCAGGCGGCTCATAAGGTTCTACTGGACGACGACAACCTCCTGCCTCTGCTGCACCTCACTGTGGACTACCAGGGCAAAGACAGCAAAGGTCAGCAGCTGCTCCCTTTGGTTTGGTGTTTAGCACCGTCTAGTGGTTCATCATCATCATCATCACTGCGAATGATTTTACCAACCTGCCCCTTTTTACTTTGTGACTGAATGATGTCACACACACCTTCAGTCTTCCAGCGAGTACTGAAGTGAATCATTTAAGTTGTTCATCAAACAAGAACCCAGAACATTATCGAATTCAAGCTTTTGCCTCTTTTGTCTCTTCTGTAATTGTCAAGTCAAATATCTTTGTTTTGGGGCTGACAAAGACTAAAACATTTTTTTTGTTTTTAACAATTAATGGATCAAAAGATAAATAATTCAGCTATAGAAAATTAAAAGTCAGAAATAACAACTATGTGCAGATGTTTTATATCATATTATTATTCATACTCTTGCAGCTACTGTGCCGATGAGGATTTTTTGTATCTTCCCAGTGAACCCACACTGGGAGATGACTGTCTGACTCATGTGGTGGGGTTCAGTGACGCACAGCTCATCCTCATTATCTCTGTCAATATGACTGATTCAGTTATTATCCAAGAGCAGCTATAAGAAACTTTATCCTTAGACCCTTTCATTTTGTCTCTTTATGATATTGAATTGCAGCTCAAAGTCCTTTTACTTAAATCTTTTAACAGTCAACCTTATTAGACACTGAAAGAAAATACTAATAAATATAAGTGGTTGCAAATGGTAGTAATCAATAAAAGCAATAATAAAAGCAATAAAACATAAAATCATGGGGAAAGAGATCAATAGAAGGAAAAAGGGAAATATAAAATCAACCAGTGAAATAATCAACATAAAGTTAATTAAAGCTGCTTTTTAAAAATGCCCACTGATGTTGATGGGGAAGCATGTTCCAGGTTCTTGGTGTGTGGTTTGTTGGTTCATATCTCTGCTCTTTCAGAGGGGTCGGGCACCAGAGACGGAGCCACCCCCCCACAGGACACCTCCCCCCGGGAGATCCCTCCCACAGGCTGGGCGGCCCTCGGCCTCACCTACAAGGTCCAGTGGCCGCTGCACATCCTCTTCACCCCCGCCGTCCTGGAGAAGTGCGTAGTCCTCTGGTTCCCTCCCGTAGTTTCTAGTTGTGTGTCTGTTTGCGGCGAGAGCGGCTGCAGGTGACCCCCTCTTCCTGTGTGCTCAGGTACAACGTGGTGTTCAGGTACCTGCTGAGCGTGCGGCGGGTGCAGTCTCAGCTGCAGCACTGCTGGGCTCTACAGATGCAGAGGAAACACCTCAAGTCCAGTCAGACAGACGCTGTGAAGTGGAGGCTGCGCAACCACATGGCGTTCCTCATCGACAACCTGCAGTACTACTTACAGGTGACGACAGAGGGAGGGGCCACACGTGTACACAAGTATCTACAACACTACAGTTGTTTTTTAAAAATAGTTTAAGATCAAGTTTGCACCTCGTATTATATTGTTTTTATTTGTTTAAAAAATATATATTTCTTTGGCTTTTTGCCTTTAATTGATGGGACAATAGAGATAGACAGGAAATGGGGAGGCAGAGAGAGGGGGAGTGACATGCAGCAATGGGCACACCAAGGGATTTGAACCCAAAGGACTATAGATTCTGTATATGGGGTGCCTGTTCAACCCAGTGAACGCCCCCTAGTACTATATAATTTGTGGGCAACACGTAAACTAAAGCTTAATATTGTGTAGTTATCATAACCTTTAATTCATGATATACAAAGCATTGTTTCTACATTGACACTAATTAGTCCAGATGTTAATATGCATGATGTGTCTTTACCATCGTAGTGGTAGAAATCAGGCTCCTGTATGATATATAGTTTATACATCTGGCCCAAAGTATGACTAAACATAATTTGTGTGTCTTCAGGTGGACGTCCTGGAGTCTCAGTTCTCTCAGCTGCTCCAGCTGATCAACTCCACCAGAGACTTCGAGAGCATCCGACTGGCCCACGACCATTTCCTCAGCAACCTGCTCGCTCAGTCCTTCATCCTCCTGAAGCCGGTGCGAATCCCCGAGCCACATCCGAGCTGGACCGATACGAGTTCACCCTCTCATTTCTGACCCAGACTGTGCTGAACTCTCCTCAGGTGTTCCACTGTCTGAACGAGATCCTGGAGCTGTGCCACAACTTCTGCTCGCTGGTCAGTCAGACCGCGGCGGGTCTCGACGAGAGGGGGACGGCTCAGCTGGACATCCTGGTCAAGGTAATTACCTCCCACCTTATGTTTCTAATGTTGGAACATGGAAGAAATCTGTTTTGCGATATGGTACGGTTTGATTGCAGGGCTTCAGGCGGCAGTCATCCTTACTGTTCAAAATCCTCTCGAGCGTGAGGAACCACCAGATAAACTCTGACCTGGCCCAGCTGTTACTGCGACTGGACTACAACAAGTACTACACACAGGCTGGAGGCACGCTGGGCAGGTAGGATTGTCAAGTCTTAGTGCAGAAAATTGAACATAATAAGCTAATTTCTTAACTTAAATTTTTTGTCTTTTCAGTGTCTAAGTGCAGAGAGGATGAAGGTGTGGAGATAAGTCCAAACTCTCCTCCGTGGACAGAAGAAAATATATTGTATATAGCTCCAGCAGTCTTGTCCTTTGTTAAAGTGGCATGTCTGTTATAATTATCTTTACAAAGGTTGAGTTCATCCAAAATTATAAGATCACATTTTCACTCTGGGCTTGTGGCATCGCACAGTGCAAATAGTTTCTGTTTCATGTGTTAAGATGATTAAACGTCCGACACTTGTTTCGTCACCTCAGTACAACAGAGGCTGAAAGCAGCTGGAATTAGATCAGAGGCAGTGACCTTTACTGGGAACACAAGTCACTGAGGTTTTTTTCCCCCATCTGGAAACATCACTGTTTAATATGGTTCTGTGGATTATCAAAGTCTGGTTTTAATGAGATAGACTATACCCTTCAGAATTACTCAAGTCAAACTTATTTAAACTTTTGTGACAAACTCAAGCTGCTGTCGAATTATGAAAACATGGTGTGGAGTGGCACAAACACTATCTGCAACTTAAGATCCCATTAAGCCTGAGGGGACATCTTTTTGTAGTTTGGATGACCTGACCTTTGACCCCATGCTTCGTGTATAAACTGTAAATACTCAAACCATGATGCATGCACCATTTTCTGTTGAGAAAATAAAGTGAAATGCATTAAAATGAAACCAGGGTCACAATTTATTATCCCATAAAAACAGACAGGATAAAGTTATATACAGCAGAGGCATGCAACTGAACTGATGCTCAACATTTAACATGGTCGAAGGCATTTTGCACACGTGGAGTCGGATTAAGACGAGTAGTCGTGGCGATACTGAGGCTTGCTGTGGAAATCCAGGCGCTCCCCACTGATGACGCTCTGGATGAGCCACTCGGGAGACACCAGCGGGACTTCCTGTGATGTCACACTTTTCTCTACCAATGGTGGACAGGCATGGTCTGTCACCACAACGTCGTACTTGCCAGTGGGAATGTCTGCGGACGGAGGGAAACACAACAAAGTTACAGGGTGAACATGACCAGTGACGGTGCTGAAGACCTGGGCGCTGCGTCGAGGTTTCTGTACCTGAGCCATCTTTGTCTCCCTGGAAGTGTCGGACGGACAAACCTCCGCCAAGAGTGATCAGCTGGGCCCAGAGCTCCACCGGCTTCTCAAACACCAGTAGGACCCGCAGGGCTTTGAACGGGCTGCTGCGGGGGTGCCTGAGAGGCGGGGGGGGGGGACACGTTTACATTTCTGATTCTTCATTTTCTGAATCTTCAGCTATTTGAATGCTGGTCTTACACACAACACTACATATGTGAGTGATGACACAAAATAATCTCAATACAATGCTCTACACAAAGGTTTCATTTTCATTTTCTGTTGGGAGCACCTGATCCAGATCTCATTAGGGAGTGTTGCTCTTTGAGAAAAGAAGCCACAGTGAATCTTGTGTTGAAGCCTCATGTCTCTCCAATGCTTGTTCATTTTTTGAAGCGTCAGGTTGCGCACCTGCTTGTTTCCCAATTTAAACATAAACACAAAAACGCCTACGGCAGCCTGCAGGCTCAGTTTGACTGCCAGCTCAGCAGGGTGAAATGCAGGGGTGACGTTCATATTTATCAATTTATTTTCAGAGGCGATGAAGCTCTCAGGACAGCTGTGTTGTTTGCCATTAGTCGATCCTCATAAAAAAGAAAACTGAATCATTTCAGTCATTTTTTAAAGCAAAACTATAATGAGAAAATATCAAATATTCAGTGAGTCCAGGTTCTGAAGTGTCTCGTGGACAAGTTGTGACCTGCACATTCACCACGCTATGAGATATAACAGAAAGTTACCAGACAGAGTTGTTTTAGAGGTAAATACAGAGACTACTTGCTGAAAAACTGTCCCTAAAGGCAATGTGCATCAGCGGTTTTGTATGAATTCACCTCTAAAACAACTCTGTCTCGTAACGTTCCGTTATTATCTCATAGTGTGGTGAATGTGCAGGTCACAACTTGTCCATGAGAGCGTTTTGGAGTTGGATTGTGTATTTGATGAGTTTGATGAGGGAAACCAAGAAATCCCATGAGCCTCCATAGCGTATCTCTGAGCAGCTCTGCTCCACCGTTCTAAAAATAGCTTGCACCAACAATTAAAGGTAAAGAACCTACTGCTGTGACTGACTATAGCGATTATGGCAATGGGCCAGTTTGCCAAAATGTTGAACTATCCCTTTAACACTGTACAATTATATTATATATTATATCTATTAACACAGAGTAATTCTTTTGTTGTTGTTGTGTCACCTAAAATTAACAAGATGTGTTACTCCTTCGGTTTTTATGAGATTGCGCGGTAAACAGTGGTTAAAAATTGTTCTGAATATGGATTGTTCAGAATATGGATCTGACTCAGGTCGTTCATTGTAATGAGAGGTAAAACAGTGGGGACGGATCCACCCTGTGGAAAAACAACGTGAGGTGTAGCGTCATCGTACCACTCCACAATGGCCTCTTCCGGCCCCACGCCTGCAGGCAGCAGGTAATTCCTGTAGTTGAGCAGCTTGTTGTCTTTGCAGCAGTCTCGCACCCAAAAATGTGACACGCACGGCACGCCACTGGCCAAACACAGCAGGTACTTCCTGGTGCGGCAGTGCTGGTCCGCCACCAGCAGGCTCTGGTACACCGCCTTACACTGAGGACACAAACGCAGAAGAGGAGGAACATGAAGTGTGCATCACCAGTGTGTAGGGAGTAATTCATATGATAAACACATCAGTGGCTGAAATTATCATAAACCTACTAACAAATATCAGAAGACACAGTGTAACACTGTTGTACTTGTGTATGTGTCGTTGTTTTTGCTAAAACTAAAGCAGAAAAGGGAACTCTGTTTTTGACATCTCCACAAACAGACACCAGACAGATGTGGAAAAAGGTTCTTGAGCTCTAAACCAATACAAAGTGTTACTCCTGTTGAACCTAGAATATGTTGACCACATACTGTATATACACTGACGATTTTCAGCAGGTTTGAAGAAATGGAAACTCATTTACTTGCTCTTGTTACATAAAAATAAACATGTTACTGCAATGAAATGAAAGCATACTGGGGAATCTAAACCGAGCAAGTAGAAGAACAAATGATTCATTCATTTACACATGTAGTACTTTTCAACCATTTCTACAGTCTGTGTAGCAACTCTCAGAGCACCAACCTGTTCTTCATTGTAGTCAGGCAGGATGAAGCCTCCACCTGCCAGCAGCTGGGACTCTGTGTAAGCTTTGTTGTAAGGACCTGTCTCCACGAAGTCTGATGAGGGGGAAAGAGACAACGTTCACATTTGGGCCACACGCTGCTGCAACACAATGTAACAGACTGTGACACACTGCAGTACAGTCGCCGGCTGCCTCACCGTCCTCGTCCTCGGAGGTGAGCTTGTTGGTGAGGCGGTCCACCTCCGAAGAGGTCGTCAGCATGAAGGCGAAGCCCATGAAGAGAGAGGCGTTCTGGGGCAGCGGGCCGTGAGTCTCCGCCACGTCGCACGGCTGCCCGGGGAGATCTGTGCCGCTCCCGGAGGTGTTACACACACCGGGGCGCTGAGCTGAGGATGGACACACACACACACATACACATTAAGGTATAGATGACAGGAACAATAGGAAACAGATCAATTAAAGGATGAGTTCATCCAAATTACAGTCAAAACCTATTTTCTCTTTTAAAGCTTAATTAAACCATGTGGATGATCAAAGCACAACAAAACTTAAACTTTAAAGGTTTTGCTGTTTGTTTGTTTAGTATTTCCTGTTTCTTTTTAACAATAAAACTGAAGTGCACAAAAAGAGAGACTTCTTAAAGCAAAAACACCCATGAAAACACCTCACAGCTTCCCTCCACCTGTGGGCCAACACCATGCTCGACATTAATTACCCATCAGTCTCAGCAGCAGGCGGCAAACAGCAGCAGAGGGGGGTCATGGGTCACATGGAGGTCAACAGGTCTCAGTACAAACATCACACATCACTGATTCCACATAAAACATCTTAAATCATGTCACACTGATTTTAATTTTCTTGTAATTGAATCAAGGCAAAAAAAAAGAGTGTAAAAACCTATCATGACATTTGATATTAAAAAAACAGTTAAAAAAAAAAAAAAAAAAATGTTTTCTAAAAATCCAGTTAAAAATCCATTGTTTCACCTACAAACAACAGGGCGAATAAAAACTTTAAAAACCACGAGGTCAAGCTCTGTTCATATTTAAAATCTAAAACTACTGTGGTGATGCCGTCTCTGTACCGGCTCTGGCGGCGCCTGCACCCCTGCGGCCTCTCTTGGCCGGCGTCCTGTGGTCCTCAGACGGCATCAGCTTTCTCTTCCCGGAGGGGCCGGGGGTGCGCGGGCTGCTGGAGGAGCTGCGGTTGGGGGTGTTCTGACCTCCAGGGGTCACTCTGCGCCTCCTCTTCCCCTCCACCAGGTTATCTGAGGAAAACCAACAACCACGTGTTACCCCAGTACCCTCGTGTAAACAGACTAAAAGTTTCGGGTTCAATAGTAAAACGTGTCCACATTTCTGTAACGTGTAAACATTTATCCACATTATCACTGATAAACACATTCAAATGACATCTGGTGCAACAAAAATAATGTGAAACTACAGGCTCCTCCCTCTGGTTGTCTGGCCCCGCCCCTCAGACCAGGTCAGGTCACATCCTGCTTATTCAGAATAATAAATGTGAACCATTTGCATGAAATGTGTCATTTCTGTGTGAAGTTTTGAGTTTCAGCTAAAAACTGATTTGTAAAAGATCCTGTCTTCAGGAGATGCCACTTTTCAGGCAGTGCCATTAATATGAAAAGGTTTATACTTCCTGTCTTCTAAGTGGGCGTGGCCCACTACCAACAAACAGTGCAGCACAGTTTGAATTTGTGCCTGACTTTGCCTCTTGTTTTTATCCACTTCCTTTTGGACCTCATTTTCATAAAATGAATGGTTTCACGTATTCACCCCTTCAGACCTCTGAGCCCAGAAAATGTTGTCTGCAGCAGTGAAACCAAAACCATTGATGCCAGGCTTAAAGCAGATATCAGTGGAATGTTTTTGTTAATATAAGTCCTAAATAGTCCTATTTTCCGTCAGCAATCACTTACATGAAGTATTTCAGCCTAAACATGAGTCTCTCCGTCACTCTGCTCTGCTGTAACCCGAGGAGAAAATTTTCCTTGTGGGATACAAGTGTTATCCAATGAGGAGAGAGAACGGCATGAAGGGCTGTGTGTGCAGCCAAGGGATGCGCGTGAATGTGGTGACGTAGCACGAGGACCAATTGATGCCTGACAAGGGCGGGGGCTGCTAACTCATGGTGCGTTCAAAGAAACTCGTACTTTGTGTTTTTCCTTCCTGTGAAGTCATACCAGTTCGATCTGGTACGAGTTCACGGGTCGGAAGTTACGAGTGGCCGTTATAGGGAACTTTCACAGACAACAGGATGGTAAAAACACGAGCTACGGGTTACCTGGAACGCTACCAAGTCGTAGTTGTGACTTGAAGCTGTAACTTACGGTTTCAAAAGCCTGCCTTGAACGCAGCATTAGCCGAAACGGCCGTGAAGCTGATATCTGCTTTAAGATCTGTAGCTCCTGAAAAATGATTTAACTTGTGATAATCTGTAAACAGACTTAAACCTGCTGCTGGTCTCCTAAAGGGGCGGGGAGGAGGTGAGTAGCAAACGTGACCCAAACAAGGGAAATAATCTGAAATGAAACTTGTTTCTCTGGCGTCTCTGGTCACAGGGAACATTTGTGTCGAACGTGAAGTTCCCTCAACGTGTCAGATGATGGTGACCTGAAACAACATGACGCGTCTTCAAATGTCAGTGATGTGTCTGTGTCTCACCCAGACTGATGTCGGAGGCCTTGGCCAGGGGGGTGAAGGGCTCGTAGGGGCCCAGGCTGTGCTGCTCCCTCAGCTTGTTGCCCTGCTCCAGAGACAGGATGACTGAGGTCCTGTTGTACCACTGTCCCTGGCCGTCCCGCTCCACACTGTAGAACAGCTCCTGGCCCTCCGTTTTATGGCCCCTCACAACACCTGCACACACACACACACACACACACACACACACTGACACAGTGGTACAAACTGTACAGCAGCACCACCCCCCACGCCCCCTGAATGTTCCTGTTGAATGTCTAAATTCAGGTTTAAACAACCTCAGTTTTTTCAAAACAAAACCGTCAGATTAAAAACATCACAGTGACGTCATCAGTCATCAGCGGGTTGTTCTCACTCCTGAATCTGGACCCTCCGCTCCCCGTTCCTCCCACTCACCTATGCTGAAGTACTCGTCCTCCAGTAGGGCGGTGACCTCCGTCTCCAGGGGGATGGGGTCGCACAGCAGGATGTCCTTCCCCCCGACTTCGCACTCGTAGCCGTCGTCGAACCGCAGGCGGAACCTGCCCTCCCCGGCGTCTTTGATGATGCGGCCCGAGTAGAAGTAGCCGTTGGACGACCACTTGGCCACCACCCGCAGGCCCACGAAGCTGCTGCCGGCGAGACCGGCCTCCTCCGGGGACGACCTGAGGGAGTCGGAGTGGCTGGGCAGCTCCGCGTCCGTGGAGTTGATGGGAAGGCGAGGGGGGAGCATGCGGGTGTAGGGCTCGTCCTCAGAGGAGGACTGTAGCTGGCCATGAGCTGCGAGTCTCTGCATTGAGCCGGCGCCGCCCCCCCTTGAAGAGAAACAGGCTCCGATCAGACACCGAGTTACAACTCGTGGCAAAGATGGAGGAAACAGAGGTGACGTCTCGTCTATGATCAATCGGCTCAATCGGCTTCTCAACAGCGCTCAGTAGAATTCAGAGATCAGATTTCAGTGCAACTTTTTTTTGTTGGACATGTCAAAGGTGATGCAAGACGTGATTTATATCTATGTCCAACATGTGAATGGAAGGGATGCCAGAGGTATAGTATTAAAATATGCATATTTTAATAGTCAATAAAAATAAGAATCTAAAGATGATTTTTCACTGATCACTAAATACTGACAATTTAACATTGGATTTGCAAAAGCAGCATTAAAACATTAATTAAACTATTTCTTTCATGAATAACTGACTCTACATTTTTTTTTACATTACTGTGGAACTAACTGATTTATTGATAAACTGACTAGAAAATCATTTATAACAACAACAGTACCAAATATTTCCTGGTTCCAGCTTCTGGAAAGTGGAAACATGCCACTCTTCTGTTTTGTTATCACTGTAAACTGAATATGTTTGGTTTTGTAAAGTTGTTCAGACAAAGTAAAGAACCTAAAGATGACGAGAACAAAGCACAATAAACAGAAACTATCAAACCAGATTCAATGATCGATGGTGAAAATATTAGTTATTAGTTGCAGTGAAAACATATAAGGTGATTAGTGAAACAAGAAAACGTGAAGTGTTACTATAGAAACTGCAGGTGGTGTTGGTTCGGGGCGGTTGACGCGTTATCGTCGGGGTTTGAACCTCTGTGACGACTCACCTGGACAGGGAGGAGCGAGACGGAGGTCGGCCCCTTCTAGCCCGTCCTCGGGGACTCAGTGGGACGAAGGCCCGGGACCCCAGGGTGCCGTAGCCTCTGCCCTTTGCGATCACTGACCCTGCCCTGTGACCCCTGAGACCCCTGTGACCCCTCTGTTGATGCCCACCTCCCCTCCTGGGACTGCAGACACACAGAGGGGACGAACAGAGTCGGTCAGGTTGCACAGGCACTGATCTGGGGTCGCTCCTGAAACGAGCGAGGGGGTTTGTACCCCAGACTCGTGCCTGGGAACAACCTGCACCTGCAGCAGGCGGGGGGGTCAGTGAATCACCGAGAGATTACGTGTTAGAAAAAGTCAAAGAAGAGGAAGGAGAGGACAGAGGTCGGCATGCAGCGAGCAGAGACAGGAAAAGCAGAGGAGACCGTACGGACAGACTGAGGAGAACTTTGACGGGCGGCGCGGAGGTGGGCGGAGGCGGGCGGAGGCGGTACCTGATGGACCGGGCGCCTCGGATGGACGGGATGATGAAGTCGGGCCGGACGAGGCCCGCGCTGCTGCTGGTTCCTCCAGAGCTGTGCTGCAGGCTGGAGGCCTTGGACGACAGAGAGCTGATGTCTGCCAGGTCGCCAGAGGTCACGGAGCTGCTGCCCATGCGGCACGGGGAGATGTCGCTGTCCACGTGGCAGTCCACCACCGGCTCGTCGCTCTCCTGGAAACACCCATGTTAGTCACAGTCACGCCACGGAGATTCAGCTCAACCTCAGTCAGAGACAGAGACCAGAACCGTGCGTGCGGTGGTTACCTCGGTGACTTTGCGCTCCACCTCTTTGCCGTCCTCGTAATACACGTCTGTGATGATCCGTGTGACGGTGGTCCGCACCTCCTGGATGGTGCGCACGTGTCTGCAGTGGGAGGGGCCCGCGGTTCTTCTGAAGGACGGAGACTCTGGTTCCCCCTTTCAGAGAGAACAGAAGAGCGTCAGCTGGACAGACACAAGGACACAAGCTGGAACTTCTTCTGCTCGTGCTCGGCTGGATGTCAATACCCTGCCGGCTGGCATACGCAGCCCCGGGGCGTCGAAGCTGGTCTGCTGCGAGACTGAGCGCTGACGGAGCTGAGGCACACAGGACAGAGTGATCAGCAGCTTTACACCTCATGTCAGCAACTGGATTAAGTCTCGTTTCTACACAACGCACGTAAAATTATGGATGAAAACCAACTCCAGAGTCTGTGGACTTTAAATAAACCACCTGAGAGAGACTCAACTCAGAAGCTGCTGTTCAACATCTGGGATGTGACATCTTCGAAATGTACAAACCATCAACTCTCATCAACTGAAACATTATCATGTCAAATTAACTTTCGTCTATGGCAGCTCTGAAAGCCAAGTGAAATACATTAAAAAAAGGTTGCTTTACGTTCATGAACTCTGTGAAGTTAAAATCAAGTCATGTCATATGCAGACATTGAAAAACATTTCAAAACTCAACATCAACCAAACAGATTTCAGTCTCTTTAATATCTTAAATTTTAAACAAACTCCTATATGAGATGTGTTGCAGCAGAGTGTAGCTTGGTTTAATTCATTTTGTACTTATTTAGTAATTTGATTGATTTAAACTTCAGTTTTCCAAACTCAATTTTAATTTTTAAAATTAAATTTTTAACAGAAACGTAAAGAAAACTTTCATCAGCTGTTTTTTCTGTGTTAAATAAAACAGCCAATCCTCTGAGCAGAGCAGCTGTGACTGAGTGACAGACCTTGTTGGACGGACTGGAGGTGACCGTGATGTCAGAGCTCTGCTGTGACATCACCCTCGGCCGGCTGTCGGTCCGGTTGACGGTGGGCGGCTCTATGACCACAGCCGGTCCTCTCCTCTCTTCAGGCGGCTCGGTGGGGGCGGGAGTATTTGCGGGCTGTGAGAGCGGCTGCGCTGCTTTTGACCTTTCCTGCTGTGAGGGCTCTGATTGGCTGCTGGGGAGGCTATTGAGTCCTTCAGATGACGCCTGAGAGCTTCTCTGAGGCGAGGCAAACAGCTCCCCCCTGAAGGGACGATAACATTATACAGAGGTGATGCTATGAGACATGTGGCTGATGACAAAAACACAGAGTGGATTTAGAATCTACTGTTTCTCTTGTATCAGGGGAGTGAGACATGAAGCAAATGGCCACAGGTGGGGGTTAGGCTTTACATGTGTTGTGACTTTTCTGGCAGCATGTTGCAACATTGCTGAAGATATTTGCTTAGTAGCAGAGAATTAAGCTCTCTATAAATATGTTATATCTGATGAAACTCTGAATGATGAAAGTCAGAGCAGCTCATGTCCAGCAGATGCTGATGATGGAGCACAGGGTGTCAACTCTTTCACTGAGGTAACCACATGACCCTCTGTCTTCTGACACCAACGTCAAACCAAAGCTCACAGTCTGTTTCTTAACTCGTGAGACTTAATGAATGTTAATATGGGGGTATGGGAATCACCAAAGGCCTCACGGTACGATATCACTAGCTGATATTATTGTGATTTTAAACATTTTGTGATATCCTAAGGATTTCATTAACATATTGCGGCACATTGTAATCTATCACCTTTTTGCAACTGCTGAAAGGGAAAACTTTGTCAACATCTGTTTTGTCTAGTAAGAGAAAGTTCTCAGTCTGTTCAACTCACTTGAATAATATTCATTGTTGTATAATGTGATTGTAAAGTAGACAGACTGACCAACACAGTCAGAGAACCTACTTTTGTATTGTAGACCTAGACACTTCAATTTATATCTGCATATATATACAATAAAAGATCGATACTTGACGTCCGTGAACTGAAACAATGCCGAGTGCTGAGCAAAATATCAGTTGCATCAGTTTTCCCCCAGCCCTACTATATAACCTATGTGGTATATCAGCATCAGTCTCCTATTTAGACTGACAGGAGCAAAGCACAGTTCTCTTGTCTGTTTAACCAAGAAACGAGTGGATAGAGAGGTGAACTGGATGCTGAAGACTTTTGAGAGACAACTTCACTTTGCCAAAGCGTGAGGACAAAACGACACCTTCCTGCTCCACACGTCTCAGGAGAATACGCACATGGTGCAAAAAATAACAGTCCCACCTCCACAATCCAAAAGTAGGTCTCACACACATAGTGTGGCAGCACAAGTAGACCTATTTCTGTCTACTAAAATACATTACAACAGGGGAAATCTATTCATATACCACCCCCCAGGTCAAATGGACAAGTGAGGCTGCAGGATGAATCTTTACAAACTACATGAAACAAATCACACAGATAGATAAATTGTACCCTGGTGATTAATTTCACATTTTAAATTGGTGAATGTGAGATCACAGTTTTTTAAATGCTGCACATGGGGGTTAAAAAGGCAACTAAAGTGGGGCGGCACCACTGAGAGCACAGGGCAGGCTGCTCCCTCTGGTGCCTCTGTGTCCATCACACATCACACACTGTGTTGTGGGGTCAGATATCGTTTGGATAAAAAGTGGGTTTCTGCCCAAGTCTGAGACTTTGTCGAGATGCTGCTTGGAAACAGGGACAGGAAGTGACACAATCACATCACATCTCATATGACACTGTGTAGCAGCGCTCCTGTACAACGTGACAGAAGTGAAATGTGCTCACCTGACAGGTGTGGAGTTGCCCGCAGGCTGGCCGTCCTCCTCTGCCTCCTGCTGCCTGTGCACCTGTCTGACTCGACTGAACACCGACGGGCTGCTGAGACATCAAACATGAGCGCTGTTACACTTCACTCCTGTACCAGGGCTCTGACAGCTGACCAGAGTCTGAGGAGAAATTAACCTGCAGCTAATGTGGTCCAAAACGTTTAGCAGCATAATGAGCTAAGTGTCTAAGGGCAGAGGATGTTGTTATGATGCTATGTGAAGCCCTTTGAGACAAACTCTTTGTAAAAAACAGGCTATACAAATAAAATTGCCTTGCCTAGTTGTGCCTACTTTAACAAGACCAGGTCGAAACAAAGTACTTGTCTTCAATCCCTAAATTAAAATCCTGATTTGATAACAGTGACATCATCTGATAAAATCACATATTACAAAGCCAGACTGCGCTGTGACTTGAGCTGCTTTCACTTATAACACGATCAGTCAGAGAGAAAGTTAGGACAGACAGACTGTCTCTCCTAATCTCTCTCACATCCTTTAGTTTTTGACAATAGTTTAGTCTTCATTTCTTCTTCAGTGTGATATGGAGAGTTTGATAGTGACCAACCACTTCCCTCTCTCCCCTGCTCTCTGCGTCTTTAGTTTAGTTCTTCCTCTGCTTCCTTTAGTAATAATGGCACATGGAATTAAAGTAGTGTGTTTCCTGTAATAGGCTCAGTGATATCAGAAGTGCTCTTCCTCTTCCCTGCATTTCACATGACTGCAAGGGACATTTGAGATCACAGCGCTGTCCAGCCAAAAATAGGAGGACAAAACAAATTGAGAGAAAATGACACACAGAAATAAAGCCTGACTGATTGGGGGTGAACTGCAGCACAGTCTTGTGCTGTGTGCGTTAGCCTAACCTGGAGTGGCTCTATTCCAGCCACATGATTGGTTCAGCTTGGCGCAGCTCTAATTATCATTGGCTGTTTGTTTTGTTTTTGTTTTTTTCTAAGGGGACAGTACAGGGAAAAAAAACAAAATAACTTGTGTTGGTTAGAGGGTTTAAATGTGGGTTTCAGTTAGGGATGGGCATTTGAAGAAATCTTTTTGATCGATCTTCGGGAAAATTAACGATCAATTATCGATTAATATTAATATTAATATTAATATCCATAATTAAAAACAAAATGCGTGCGGCTATGGCGTGTGCCAGTAATCCAGGGCAGTCCCCATGAAGGAAGAAGGTCGGACAACAACGTACACGGACGTCTGTGTGCTTGTGCTTCACCTGTGGGGACGGTGCCGGTGCCGGCATCATTTAGGTAAAAAAAAAAAAAAAAAAAAAGCACCGTTGCGCTGCCTGGCTCACCTGCAGCTGAGCTGTCAGAGCAGCTCTGCTGTCCCTCTCTCTTCAGCCTCGTGTTTGGCTGCACTTGTACAAAAAAAATCACAAGCACTTTCAAAATGTGAAAGCGTGTGTTTTATTATTATTTCTGTGGCCAACACACGGCGGAGCGGCGCTCTGATCAGCGCGGCACAGAAAAGAAAAACAAACTATGCAGGATATTTACCTTAAGTTTCATTTTAACCGTCGTTAAACAGCTTCGGACTAATTGTGATGTTAGATAAATGACTTGTAGCTTGTAACTTACAGAGAGAGTGGAGGCTCCTTCCACACCGCTGCTGAAAACCAAACCTGCTGATCAGAGCGGGCGGAGCCGCGGAGTCACAGCTCATGTCCGCGACACAAGCGCGCCGTCATATTTAATGAATTATTCCACTCTTAAACCATGTAATAATAATAACAGGCCTGTATAATAATACTTACATGGAGTTTATTGGTTGTTATGAAAAAATAAACCCGTGGTTTATTTCTCCATGACAACCTCTGCCCTCTACATGATCCCTTATAATAAATCAATAAAATTTTCCGTGATCGATAAAATTCTTAACGATCAATAATCGATCATCGATTAATCATGCCCATCCCTAGTTTCAGTATATTTTCAGTTAATTGCCCAGCCCCACCATGGACCACCAAAAACAAAATAACTGCTATCTGGGATGAAAACACAAATAACCATCTCATCTCCTGAGCCACAGACACATCAGCTGGACCTCATTTTTCATGGTTGTGAGCGCTGCTGAGCGAGGCTGTGGGCTGGTCAGAGACCTTTTATAACAACCATCAGCGTGAGGCGCGTTGGAGGCTGAAGAACTGAGCTGCACAACGACCTTCAGCTGCTTCTTTCTCCAGCGACTCAAAGGAGAAGAAGCAACTCAGTTGCGAAGGAGTTCAGTTAATAGAGAGAGAGTGGAAAGTTACCTGGTTACAGCCTTAGAAACAGCGGTAACCTTGACGACAGATCCATCCTCCTCTGGCAGCGTTGGCTCTGGTGGAAAGAAATGTATTACTTAGAGGGGTGACAAGAGCATACGGCATCTCCATGGCTACCGTCCCATCAGTACCAAGAGGATTCACGCTGCTCTAGGTTGGACGCAAAGTTCTTACTCTGAAGGCTGAAGCGCTCCGAGTTGCCCTCTTCCACCGGCGTCACCAGCTTCATCCTCAAACTCAGCTTCCCGTCCTCCTTCTCTGTCGTGTCCTCTCCGCTCTCTCCGGACACAATGTCACTGGCCATGGCCATCGCCGCGTCGGCAGAGACATCGCCCCCCATGTCCGACTTCTCAGAAAAGGAAGTGATCTCTGGGGGAAAAGAAAAACTTTAACAAGTCACGTTACGCTGCTTGGCATCAGGTAGAGAAATGTGAACTCACCGATGGGAGTGCTGTGTCTCAGCGTCTGCTTCAGCTGGCTGATCAGAGGGGGCGTGGCACCAACAGCGGGACCAATCAGCTCTCCTTCTTTAGGAAGCGTGAAGTGGAAGGAAATTTCTGTGGTAGAAAAACCCCATTGTTCAATCAGTTTCTGTGTATTGTTTCCATTAAAGATGATAATTAAAGCTGTACAGAAAAGAAAATTGAATTTGATTCCACTCTTGGTCATAACATTAGTGTAATAACTCATCTATCAGACGGTGTAGGGCAAACTTTGTGCAAAATTCTATTTCTGATTAAATCCAGGATGAAAGTGTGGTATTTTTTTTCCACATTGGATAATGCAGGCGCACGGATTATACGTCAGCCTGCTCACGATTCACCAGCAACTGATATTGGATCCGTCATCCGTCAATCAAACGTCTGAGACAACACACACACACACCGAGGTTGGTCTCACCCCAAGCTTTGAATATCCCGCCCGCTCTATAACAACCAATCAAATTCGTTTTCCTTACTCGTTTAAACTCGTGCGGCAACTCGTGACAACTCGGCGCGACAAACAGGACAAACGGCCATTTCTGTACACCTTCAACGGCGATAATGTTTTTCCAGCTCCTGATATAACGAGTCCTTTGATTCGCTCACAGAGCACCGACTGTTTTACAACCAAGTGCAGAGAAGAAATCCTGCTGTTTAATTCCTAATTTGTGAGAAAACAGCAACATGTAGAGGAGATAATCGATTCTGTGTCGTGAAGAGAGAGAGACTGTGAAAGAAAGTCTTTTTCATTTCTGTCATTCAAGCTGCAGTTACACTTTCCACCACAATGTGGGTTTCAACAGCAGAGTGGTGCTGTGTGTGTTTGTACTGGTCGACTCCGCAGGCAGACGGGGAAGCAATAATGGAGAAATCGATCAATACCCTACTAATAATTAAACAAATGCAGACTGGATATGAGAAACACAGCAGCAGCACTAAGAAGACGACAAGAGACAAGAGACAGGAGCATGAGGAGATCAGTCCATTTTCAGTGAATAACTAATAATTAGTTAATTATTTAGACAGGAAAGTGAAGGTGAAAATAAACATTATGTCCTTATGAACTTTGACCTGTTGTGTTTGACAGACCCCATCTCTTGACCCCTGATTTGGGAACCACTACTTTTACCCGAGTACCTGCCAGTCATCTTACCTCCAGAGCTGTCACTGAGGCTCTTGTCTTTGATCCCGTCAGGCTCAGGCCCCGCCCTCTCGGTCTGGGAGAACCTATCAGGAGCCACGTTCGCCTCCTTCGCCTTCGCCTTCGCCTGAGACTCGTGGCCATTAGTGGAAGCAGAGACATTGTCTCTGACTGGCTGGGAGCTGTTTGTCTTGGGCTGTGGCGTCCCGTCTTTCTTCAGAACCTGGGAGTCTCTCTCGCTGTCCGTCACCACGACAACGCTGTCTCCATCCGCTCCCCCGTCTTCATCGTCCTCCTCCATCGGCTCAGGAGTCAACAGCTGGCTCTGGGAGAGTGCCAGAGCCATTCCTGAAGCCCCGCCTCCCCCTGCACTCTCCTCCTCCATCACCACCTCCTCCTCCTCCTCCTCCTCTTCTGCGTCGCCCTGCTCACACTCGTCCATCACGTCTCTGTCCGTCTGGCTGTTACCAACCGTCCCGCACTGCTGTGAATCCACAGACTGGCTCTTTCCTCCACTTACTTCCACAGAGGCTTTGACCACATCTACAGCCGGTGTCTGGGAGATGATGGACTGTGAGGGCAGGGTGCATGGCGTAGTGTCCGAGGGCGTCTCCTGCACACAGCTGTTCACAGTCAGATCAGAGGAGTCGAGCTTCGGCTGAGAGCAAGACACGGCGTCAGCAGAGCTCACCTCTCTGTCCTTTACATTCACATTTTGTACATTCGGAGAAGCTGCCGTCTGTTTGTGCACGTCGGACCTCTGCGACAGATTGGCCTGTTCTGTCCTGGCACATTCGCTGTGTTGCTTGAGTGACTCAGCAGAGGTGGAAGCTTTCAAACTGTTGGTGGTTTGTGATTCTGAGGCGCCGCCGTTGCTCTGGCTACTCTGATCGCAGCGGGAAACCACAGAGTCACTGGTGTCAACGCCGGGCGGCTCTTCCAACTCTTCTATCTGCGTAGCCTGGCTGTCCTCTTCGATCTGTTCGGAGGTCTGCTTGGCTGGACAGCTGCTCTCTGTGTTCACAGAGAGCTGCAAAGGCAAACTGAAAGAAGCCGACTCCAGATGTTGAGACTCTGTCACACGAGGCGACTTCTTGTCCGACTGCTGTGGAGCCTCCAGGCTCTGCGTTGGGACGAACACGTCCTGAGAAACAGAAAAAAAACAACATCAGGACTATTATAGACTAGAGCTGCAACCACGTGGCCAAAAGATCATCACAACGTTTTTTTTAAGCAGAATCACAATCCTCACAGATTTAGATTAACTTGTCATCACATTATTAATAGTGCATATGGTTGCCTGGAAACAAAGCATCTCATCAAACTAAAGCCCAAATCAGAAATATCCACATCCTGTCTCTACTCTGATTTTATTCTGAAAGTCCGGACAGGAAGCTGATCCACATGTCGCGTTCCACCACTTTGATGCTTCCTTCAAATGTTTGCCCGCTCACAGCTGCTCTGCTGTGTGCATTCGGCTTTAACGTGTCATAACCTCTCACTCATAACCTCTCAATCTCACTTTCTACTTAGTTCACATGGTGAATTAATTTGGACAGAGCTGGTATTTTTTATTAAGTGTTATATGCAAGGGCTTCGATTTAAAAGTTGAGTGGCCCTCGCTGAGATTGACTGTGACTCCAGCGTCTTGCGCTGCAGCTGGTGGCGGTGGTTCTTCTTCTTATTCTGCTCAGGTGGAGAACCAGCTCACGCAGAACAAGGACTACAGTCTCTGCTACGGTCAGCAGGCTAGCTGTTTGCATTAGTTAACTATGGACTAAATGTAGCAGCCTTTTTATTCTGGCCCAAGTGTATTGTGTATTTGATGCTGTTGCAAAAGTACTTTGTAACCTGAGTTTTATCATTATTTGTTACCATTATGCAGATCTGAATGCAACTACCATAAATATCATTTTTATAAATATCATTTTTATGATTGATATATTAGCTATTGATTTTTAGAACTGGTTAGATCTTGTGCCAATTCTCATATTTTGAGAAGCTGTATCCAGTGAACATGCTGCACTTTTCTTTTATAAATGACTCTAAATATTTCTAAATTATCAAAGCTGATGACAATATCCAATCGATCAAAAAAAAAAAAGTCGTTTATAAAGTAAATGCCAAACACTCAGCAAACTATCAACAAGGAAAATCAATTATGACAATTAATAAATAAATGGAGACTCTAAGTGAAGTAAAGAAAAGGAAGCACTCACATGAGAGAAATCTGGCTGGGAGGGTACAGAGAGATTACGCTCCAACACAAAACCAGGGGAATTCTGGGATACAGGCGTAGAGGCAGATGGGTGTGGCTTGGAGGCAACCTCCGTTTCCATTGGCTGTTCCTCCTTCTCTCCTGCTCGATCTTCTGGGGGCAATGAAGTGTCCATCGGTTCATCAGCACCTGACAGAAAAAACAGCGTTTAGCTCAACTCTCCAGCAGACTCGCTCTCCAACTGAATCTCAGTCGTTTGTGTGTGTTTAGTTGTTTACCGTGTTCATTCTCTGCTGCGGTCGGCGAGCTCGGGACGATTAGAGGAGTGTGGGTGAAGTTGTCCGGGGTGGGGGCAACATAATCCACGGAGCTCCTGGGTTAAAATAGAAAAGAAAAAGGAATTGAGTGGAAATCGTGTTTCTGACTTGGCTACATGTTGAATGGGCAGATGTGTGGACCAAACATACAGTTTGAGCGTTTATGTGACTTACTGGGACAGACTCTCCTGCACCAGTGTTCCCTGTCCAGAGAGATGCAGCAGCCGCAGGGTGTGGGCCGGGGTCGATGTGGGGTGACCCTGCTGCTCTGGCTCAGACACTGTGCTGTCTACTGCAGCAGCTGAGAGCAACACAGAGGAGACACATGACTTAAGTTTCAATGGTGCAATAAACCCCTGGCTGCATGTAAACAACTGGACTGACAACACTTGTTGTTCAACTTTTCCTTATTTATTTGAAGTGGTGATCCATAAGAAGTTAAAACCATCTCTCACATAGTTTTATGTCTCCTCTCTTAGGAGCTTAGCAACAACAGGTCAGTGAGCGTTTCAAATCAAATTATTCACACAATAAAAGCACGTCAGGAGAATTGTTTATCTCAAGTAAGCTGATTTTTACAGCACAATGAAACAACCTTATATTCAGTAGAGGGTAGATGAACACCTCTGTGATCCATCATGCGTGTTAACGTACCTGTCTTGTCAGCATCAAACAGGTCCTCCTGTGAGGACAGGATCTCACAGTCCTGCTGGTCCTGCTTCCCAGCAGCCTGGAAGCCCTGTGAGTGCAGCAGCGCCTGGACACTCAGCTGCCGGCCCGACTGAGCCGGGGAGTCTGAGGAGCTGCTGGAGCTGACCTCAGATCTGCAGAAGGGGGGAAAGAAGTGACTTCAAACCAGATGCGCTTGTGCGTTTTCAATTAATGTAGAATTAAATGAAGCACACTGAGTAGTACCTCACAGGCTTGTTGTCCTGACTCGCTGAAGACCTGGAGCTGATGTTCTGCTCTGCTGCTGCTGAAAAGCGATTAGACTCTGAGGAAGGAGTCGGTATGAACACCCTGATCAGGTACCGGATAATCATCGGTGACACCCTGTCGCGCTGCATCTTTTGGGATTTACACTCCCCACACCACACAGTGTTATGTTTTCACTTTACTAGCAGCATCACAGTACAAGACACAGGTTAAGGCCTGACTGATTCCCAGGGAGCAGGCAGGACTTTGCTGCTGTGCCGGGGGATGTTTTAATCCTGTTTATACTTCATTTATGCATTATGAGCTGATGAAACAGTCATCAGACGCCAACAGAGCGAGAGTGAAAATGAGACCAAGGTGCACTGGGAGGGTGACAAATACAGGAGAAAATATAACAAGCGTCTTAGTAAACATCTTCAGTGCTCTTGTCATTGATGTTCTAAGTCTTTTGAACTCTACTGAGGGGATGGACACCACTATTCCTCCGGAAGATGTTCTTTTATCGAGTGCTTTCATAATGATGTGATGGTAGAGAGCGCTGTCTAAAATCTCTCATTTAGCTGAGATCTGGCAGCTGTGAGGGTCATAGTGCTTGTAAACACTTGGGTCCTGTATTAGTCTACTTGCCAACAATGAGTACCCGGAAATGTTGAGTACCCCAAAGTTTTATGTTAGAAATATATAGTATGGGTCCCCAGTATTCAGAAACTGCCGGATGCTAACTTATATATATTGGGCAATTAGCACAATTGACATAATTAGCATAAATTAGCATATTTTGCCTATATGGGCAATATTTCAACAAAATTAACTTGGCTGATCTGGGCAATATTGGAGTGGTTTTAGGGGTTATTGATGATGCTGAATCCATTTCTGACATTTTCAAAATTCAAAATGGCTGTCTAAACCGGAAGTTACCATATTGAAATCCATCAAAATCGGCCCACTGGCGGTTAAAATCTGGTCACTGGTCGTTTAGACAGCCATTTTGAATTTTGAAAATGTCAGAAATGGATTAAGCATCATCAATAACCCCTAAAACCACTCCAATATTGCCCAGATCAGCCAAGTCAATTTTGTTGAAATATTGCCCATATAGGCAAAATATGCAAATTTATGCTAATTATGTCAATTGTGCTAATTGCCCAATATATATAAGTTAGCATCCGGCAGTTTCTGAATACTGGGGACCCATACTATCTATTTCTAACATAAAACTTTGGGGTACTCAACATTTCCGGGTTCACAATGGGGCCCTATGGGCTGGCAAGTAGACTATATGGTTGGTAGCGTCTCCATGTTTTAGTGTCTTCATTCACTTAGACAATTTCCCTTAAAGGGATAGTTCAACATTTTGGCAAATTGGGCTATTACCATAATCCCTATAGTCATAGCAGTAGGTTCGTTACCTTTAATTGTCGGTGCAAGCTGTTTTTAGAACGGCGGAGCAGAGCCGCGAGCTCCTCAGAGCTACGCTACGAAGGCTCACCACGCTATGAGATAATAACGGAACGTTACGAGACAGAGTTGTTTTCAAGGCAAATGCTGAGACTGCTTGCTGAAAAACTGCCCCCGACGGAAACGCGCATCAGCAGTTTTGCATGAATGTACCTACGAAAACGACTCTGTCTCGTAACGTTCTGTTATTATCTCGCAACGTGATGAATGTGCAGGTCACAATTTGTCCACGAGAGCGTTTTGGAGTTGTTGGATTGTGTATTGAGTTTGATGAGGGAAACCAAGAAATTCCTTTAGCCTCCGTAGTGTAGCTCTGAGCAGCTCGCGGCTCTGCTCCGCCGTTCTAAAAATAGCTTGCACCGACAATTAAAGGTAACGAACCTACTCCTAAAACTAATAGAGATTATGGCAATGGGCCAATTTGCCAAAATGTTGAACTATCCCTTTAAATCCTGACTATTTCAAATGCAACCCCATAAATGTTTATATCATCTGAAATGTGCAGCCCATCTTCTTTCTATCACTTCAAATGAAAAACACACACATAATATACAAATAAAAGTCTTTAAAAAAGTACCTGACTTGGTGCACCTCTCGCTGACATCTTCCTCCTGACTGTTCACCTCTTCACCTCGCAGATCCTGACTCTGTGAGAGCTCAAGAAAACCAAACTGAGAGGTTCCCTCTGAAACACAGACATACAGAGGTTGTCATGAGTAGGAGCACATGTGGCGACAGCTAATTATTTAACTGCTCTATGTCGGATGTTATTCATCCTCAGTATGTGAGAAGACGATCTCCTACCCTCAGACTGAGCGCAGTGCGTGGTAGAATCAGCTCTGGAGTCCATGTCAGCGTCGTCTGGTGCACACCTGAAACAACAGGAAGGAACCAGAGTGAAAACACTTCTTCGACGCCTCTCTGAACCTGAGCAGCCTCACTCTGCGAGAAAAGTCACATACTTCTTCTTGTTTGCAGGAGGACAGATGTCCAGAAGCTGACTCTCCTCCTGGAAATCTGAACTGGGGTTGGCTGCTGTGGGAATCCCTGAGTGAAGAAAACACATGTGTTGTGTGACTGAGTGAAATAGTGTTGATGATGAATGAGCCATTTCTATCTGTGCTGTTGGAAAAGCACTGACCGGGTTCAGCCAGGTTGTTACTCTGGGAGCTCTCTGATTGGCTGTCAGTCTGAGAGCATCTGCTTCCTAGTGGTGAGGATATCAGCTCCTGTGAACGAGAAAAAAAAAAAAAAAAAAAAAAAGCTATTTCCCACAGCAAGAGACTGTCCAACATAAGACACATCACATTAGTTTGAACAGTGTTACTTAGATACGAGATGGAAGGACAAATGAATTGCACCTGTGACCCTAAAAGGGAAAAGGACACACTCTCAGACAACAATCTCAGAGATCCTTATAACTAACTCACTGAGATCTGACCATCTGGGAGCAACACTGACACCTCACAGCACAGCAAGATGGCCATTGGCTCTCAGTTTGGAGGTTGCATAGTTTTCCAAGATACCATCAGAGCTCCACCCCTCCCCTCACTCATGTATCAGGCAAGTATGATCAGTGTAATATAACAGAGATATGGGGAAGTGTCCATACATCTAAATTTGAGTGTTAATAGTCGCCTGTCTGATCTGTTAAAGGAGCCTGTCAAGAGTGTGTCCTGCCTTTCGTCCAGTCACTGCAGTGTGGCCTATAAATAGTAGTTGGCTGTATTTGTCTAGGATGGAGGGACAGGGTCATCGCTGGATCAGCTGAGTGCAAGATGTGGTTTAAAATGTTTTAAAAATAACATTTAAAAAAGCTAAAGTAGCTTTGTTAAGGTATGTATCAACAACTAGGTATTGGTTAAATGTAACAAAGTACATTTACTCAAGTAGGCTACTTGCTTAGATGTGGACAATTTTAACTAGAAAAAAATGGGTAAAATTGTAAAAAATACTCATTAAAATGTACAATTCAGATATCTACAATCTGAATATATATTATGAAATAACATAGTACTCACAAACTTTTCTGCTTTGCATTTGTTAATTTAAGTGTTTCTTTCAGAAACTGATGTACTCTTCAATCGAAGTCTTTTTTGGCTGCAGGACTTTCACGTGCACCAGTGTGTTGTGTTGTCGTGGCCAAGTATTTAACCCCTGCTGCCCACTAACCTACATCTGTTTTTCCTACCGTGACACGGATGGATCATATAGTCACAAAAGCATAAAGTGTGAACACAAAGTGGTGGAGGGTGGAGGTTGGTGGTCGGTGTGCAGCTCACCAGGACGGGGCTGCGGGCGGTGGGCTGCAGGCTGGACAGGCGGCGGGCCAACAAAGCTCGGTAGCTGCTCTCGGGGTCGTCCTCCAGAGCGACGCTGTCCGGCTGCGAGTCCTCCACGATCAGACACGGGTTGTCGGGCTGAGGCAGGCTGGAGTCCAGTTCGCTTCCACTGGGATCCATGAGGTCGAGCTGCGGACGACGAGCGGGGCTGTGGTTAACTATCCGAGGAGCAGCGGCGAGACAACGGAGCCAGGTACACGAGAGGGAGGGGAGCTGGACATTGTTACCGACCACTGCCCAGTGTTAGCCGCCGTTAGCTGCAGGAGGCTAGCGGCGGCGCTCCGCCCCACAACAAGGGAGAGTCGCTGCTCTCGCTACGAGTCGCAGCCCGCAGAAACCTCGGCACACACCGCCAGCTGTGACACTTCACCGGGAAACCGGTGCGCTACCACAGTTTTGATTCACACAGTTATTCATTCACGTCTTTTGTAGCAGTTTTTAGAAAAATAAACACTCGCTCTTTAGCTCGGATCCGCTTCTCGCGGCAAAACTTGCCAGAAGCGATTTCATTGGTCCATGTGAGGTGATGGCGTCTCGCGAGAATACCGGTTTGGCAGGTTGACTTTCTATTGTACTTTCATTTGTTGGTATATCCAGAGATAAGGCCTTCACAATTTGGGATGATGAATGCAGTCTCTAATTTGCTGCTGAATGATCTGATTTAATACATTTAAACTTTTCTTTCTTGTATATAGGATATGTCTTGCATATTATTTGCAATTATTTTCTAAATTGTGTTTTGTCCAAATTAGCCTAATTAACAGCCATTTAATTATTAGTAGCCTAATAAAATGCATACCGTTTTTATTTATCACATGCAATGAATGCTCTTAATTCTAATACAACTTTATTGTTCTTACCTATTCATGACAGTCTGTAGCTACTCTGTTCCTGACTATGTGCACATCTTCAGTTTTCTTTTCCTATTAATGACACACCAAAGTTTTACATGTTACACTAAGCAGCTTTACACTTTGTGATGATAAATCATGTAAAAGAGTGAAATCTAGGCCACCGCATCCCGCAGTGGGATCTCAGAGACCTTCATGGGTCCTTGAGGCCCTTCCAGGGACTCCAGCAAAAATGATATATAGGTTAACTTTTTCACCATCATCTCCCTCAGCTTGAAAAGTCACAGAGTATGTCTGCATGTTTTAGTGTTTTAACACAGATTTCTTTCTGCCTGCTGTTACTTCATCCACACTTCCTGCAGATGCCCAGCTACATCTGAATATTTTAATCATCACTGAGACAAATTTTTCCAGATAAATCTTGACAGAAGGGGAGTTGTGCAACACAAACACTGCAATAAAGTGTACAGAGTAGTAAATGAGTATCTCAGCCACTCTTTATATTAAATAACCCAAAAGAAACAATCACTGACTTCAGACTCAAATCAGGTCTATGTGAACTACCAACCTCCTCTTCTAAAAATGGCTATCTGTGTTCGAGCCATTACAGATATGAGTCTGTGTCAGCACCTGTGGTTGTGACAGATTCTGAGAGATTAAAAATGCCAGCAAGCACAGGTTGGATTGGATGCATTTCCTAATGAGCCTGTAATGGTGCGATGTCGGCTCACAGTTTTGAAGATTAACAGGCGGCCTTTCAAACACGAACCTACTTTATCTCCATCATTTGACAGCCTCAGTTTCCATGGAGACACCACATTTCCTGTAACGCGGCAGCCTATGCAAATCCAGATCACAGAGGTAGCTTTACTATTAGGAAGCTATAAATCACTGGGCTGGTTGAGGCTGCTGGGAGAGAGAGTGAGCCAGTGTTCAAAAATCTGAACTGAAAATCAAAGTAACACACTGCACAGGAGAAGAAACATCGCAGCTGGATGGTTGTCTCCTCACTCAGCTCAGAGGGGAGCCACGTTGTTAAAGTGGAGAACACATTGTGGATAAAACTGTGGTTTAAACCTAGCAGTAAAGTTCAGCCACCTGCTGTGGGAATGCATTTTAAAGAAGGATGCTGGAGGTATCACATGACTTCACATCACAGAAGCTGGGATGACAACACAGGAGATCAAACACCACGATGCAGAAGGTCATTTGAACTCTTCACACAGAATTAAACAACATTTTATAGTGAATAAATGACAGTTTTTCTGCACATATGAGCACAATCCAGGCGTGAATGATTTTCCCTCTCCTCTGTGCAAGTGTGTTTGATGCCTCTGGGTCTATTTCTGCTCCAAGTCAGCTGAAGGTGCATCCTGCCACAGACAGCAGCCATGGGCCTGAGCACAGCTCTGCCTCACAGGGAAGCAGCAGCAGCATCAGCAGCAGCAGGGATGTTACTGACCGGCATTTCAATATGGAAATATTCGGTGGAGACGTCCAGACCGGCAACAATGCAATAACCATCATCTGATTCTGCTACACAGACAGACACAACGGCTCTATTCATGCACGCAAATATTAGGACATATCAAATGGACGGCTGCTGGTGGGCTCCAGCCTCCTGGACACACAACCTTATACCGACTGGCACCGCAAAGTTGAACGTCACGTCGTCGTTTCTGCAGGTCGGGCTGACAGCCACATTAAGAAATGCGCAGCCACTGCCCAAAATGTCTAATCTGAACCACCTCTGCTGGAGCGAACAGACGCCGACACGCACCGGGAGCATATGCTGCTGTGTACGCGCTCCCAGCCAAACACTATTTATCACTATTTTACCGCAAAGCAAGGTTAAAAACAAAACAAAAACAGAAACATATAGAGCTTTACCTTGGAAATCAATATGTCTGCTCTTGGCTTTCCCCAATTTGTTTCACTGTCCCGATGGTTGCAATAATAACGCGTCCAACATCGCTCAGTCCTCCCTTGCCTCTGTTTTGCTGAGAGTCAGGGTGTGGAATACACACACACGCATGGCACGTAAAGATGCAAAGGCATTTTTTAATGTAGATACCATGCTTTTTTCCCCTCCAAGTCCAATACAACTGCCTCATCACATCATCACCACTGGATCCATCTAGAAGAGGAAAAATTGATCTGACTCCAGTTTCATTGGCAAACTGTACTTCAGAATAACTTTAAAAGTTAGCTGATAAAATACAATCCAGACTTGTGTTGTTTTATATGTGAGAGAAAACAGTCCAAATAGATTAGAACATGTGTGAAATAATTTGTTTTTGTCTGTCTATTTCACAGCAACAGTGATGGGTTTATATTTTTAAGTCAAATTCATCCTGCATTTGGTCACATCCATGGAGTAGTTCAGTTATAATTTATAGCAACTTTTGCAGTGTATTGGAACATGCATGTAACATATAAATTAAATCAGGGTATAGGAAGGATCAAAGCAAGTATTTATACCATGTGTTTTAATAAACCAACAAACAGGGATTTGAGAGTAAATGTAAAACATGATCTCTGTGCCCAGTTTAAAGATCCAATAAGAGAAAGCTGAGTTTTTGTCCGACTTCTCTCTATTCAGAGGGTTTCTTTCTTCTTGTTGTTCTTTGTTTGATTTATCTCATATGCCTTTACAGCTGCATTTAATACATTATTATAACTGTTGTATCAAATGTATAAATCTCAAAAATAAATCTAATTGAATCTACTATCAAATGGTTTGAAGTTACTGAAATGATTTACGTGTAAATCAGGTTGCTTTTTGGTAACACTGGACCTGTGTTGGGGGCTGGAGTCCAGCTCCTGTAGCTCCCGGTGCTTCCAGCAGAGGTCAGCCGTCGCTCTGGAGTGTCCGAGGCCGCTGGTGCTGCTGACTCACTGCTGGAAACACACATCCTCCTGAAGGAGGGAGGTTTTCACAGAGAGGAGCCAAATTAAAGCCCAGAGTCATCCATCAGCACCACGGGAGGTGTCAGTGCTCATCAGCCGCAGCCCCTGAACATACAGGACAGAAGGAGAGGAGCCATGCAGCTTCCAGAGGAGCAGAGCCTCTCAACCCCAGGATGATCATGGGGAGAGAGTGTATCAACCAATTATAGTGACATTTTAGGAGGATGTCCTTTTAAAAATAAGATGGTGGGAGGCTAGACCACATCCGTGGTGTCAGAATGAAAAGAAAATTCTGTATTGTGTTGAATTATTGTTTTGATTTCTCTTGTTTTCACCACGGTGGAGAAGATAAAGCAGCTTATGAAGTAGCTATGGCCCAAAATATTATACAATACACCATTATACTAACAGAATCCAAACCTTCCCCAGGGCAAACATGTGGCTGTATCAATGATAATAATAAATTATGACAAAAAATTGCAAGATAAACACAGATTTACTCTGCTGAGAGTGATAAATAAAACACAAGTATACCGGGTAAATCAAATGGATAGTAGATATGCCCTCACAATGAATTCATCATTTCATTCATCATTACCTCACTCTCTCCATAGCTCTTCAGTATCAGTATCAGTCAAGCAAGATGTTGAGTTTTTAAGCCACTGGACAAAAGAGGGGCAGTCAGAGCTTTTTTAATACAATGCAATTGAAGGTCAGAGTTTTCTCTAACAAATAGGCAATGTATTTCTGAATTTAAAAAAAATATTTTTGGTTTTAAAGGTGCTGGGAAAATATAATAATAGAGATGTTTTAACACCAAACTCCAAAAAGGATATTTCATGGGCTCCAAGAACAGTTCAGATGTTTCAGTCAGGAACAATGGCATAGGAACAAGGCTTCTCTGATTCACTGTCACTAATAAAGTCATATTACCTTGCACATATGTAATCTTGACCAGCTCTCCCTCAAACCCTCTGGACAATTGCCCACTCCGTCCATCATTAAAACCTGACATGGAGGATGTGAAATGCTGCTGAAGGACATTTGTTGAGGATATAACACAGTGCAGTTTCATGGTATGTCATCACAAAACCTCAGTAGGGCTCCATGTTCAAATGATGCCGGTTTGACCCCAAAATAAAAACAACAGCTTCTCCACCATTGTTAATTCCCTTAAATCAAAGTTGGAGGTCAGGGCAGCAAATATTTCTAATGAAGCTTTACTTTCAGAAGAGTCTTTTCTAGCAGCTGTGGTCGTCATTCCTGTGGTACATTAACACCGCAACAGGTTAAATCTGTGAGTGAATGTGCATACATGTACAGACTTATATCGCCCATTTGTTTTGAGTATAAATACAATGCTTTCTGTGTTGGATGTTTATTCAAACATCTCATGGAGCCTAAAATAACAGTTTCCCTCTGACTGTGTCGCCTCTGTTGTCAGTGTAACTCTGCACAGATGAGGCCTTGTTTTTACTCCTGATGGGAACAAAGAGCTGTCAGTTAAGAAACCAAAGCACATTGCCTGGTACTCGCAGTGACACAGATATAAATGGAAGCTTTGTGTACCAAAAAAGTCTTATTTTAAGTCTCTTTTGTCTGACAGTGGAAATCAACATCACAACAATATGAGGGAAACTGTAACTGATGCTGGTTGAACTCAGTAACAACAAGAATGACCTTTAAAAACAGCACCATGCTGTAAGTGCTCCAAATTTTCACACATATGTGATTATTGATCTTTAACTTTCAAAAGATGTAGAAAATGAGGCCAATTATATGGGTCTTATAATAATAAAATCAGGACTGTCTTCTTCATCATCATCACCCTCACGTTGCCCTTATCAGTGTTGGAGTGTTTCAGCAGTGTAAAATAGGAAATATGATCAACATAAATTCTCATATCCCTCTTTTCCTCTCGTCCAATAAGACGTTGTGACATCAAATAGCCACATCACCTGCGAACCAATTACACACTCACCAAGCATGAAGCCACACCCACCGCTCCTCCCTCCTCATCCTGCATTGTCATGGTGGTTGCTCCGGATGCAGTTGTCATGGAGATGGAAAAGGGCTCAGTGTCCACTGGTGGCACTGTTACCATGGAAATCCCGATCGCAGCAGCTGCCTCAGTGGAGAGAGCTGAGCTGGAGGAGTGTGTTCAGCACCATGGACAGCAACACCATCACCACACAGCGGCTGCATTCCAGCACAGAAACTATCGCATGCTGATTGTGATCGGAGAGATTTCCACCGGCCATCACCTCGACGCCGCCAGGAAACAGATCACACAAGGTAGGCCCACAGAGCAGGTCAGACACCGCCAGTCTGTGGGGAACGATTTCTAAGTCTGAGCAGGAAAACTGTGAATAAGATAAATTCCCTTCATCTTACTTGTCAGAAAAATGTACTTTAAAGCGCACTGAGTTATCCATAAGTTTAGGCTGTCTTTTATTTTACACCACTGACATAACTTAATAATTGTAAAACACTGTGACTATGATCTCGACTGCTTCAGTTTCACAAAAACTGTCAAATTATTATACACTGCTCCTTCACTTCATGTAAACCTGAACCATCATAGTGAACAAACACTCAGTGCAGCTAAAAGTCTTGATTTCAACAGAGGTAGACAAGTGGCTGTATTCAGCAGCACAATGGCTTTCTTCTGATAAATTGTTTCTCACTGATAAACACATAAAAGCAGTATTTTATTGTTGTCTGTCAATGCGGAGCCAGATACCTGGCTTAAACACTACTCACTGTTGTACTATTGTATTCTCTATGATCGTCCTATGTTTTGTCAAAGTCTGCATCTTCAAATAAACTTTGCCAATGATAAGCTGTACAAAATCATAGATTTTGACAAAATTTGAAAAAATCTAAAATGACAGCCTGGTGGTTTGTGCCTTTGTCAAACCTTCCTGAGTTTACAGCACTGAACAAAGATAAACTGTTTTTGCTGTGGATTATAATGAGTCAAATTGACCTTGAACTTTTTTAGATATAAAATGTCATCACAAAATCTCATCCTTATCCTTTAATTTGTGTCATAATATGTGTATGAATTTGTTAGTTACGTCTGAAAATACTGTTCTGTGAGATCACGGTGACCTTGACCTTTGACCAGCAAATTTGAATCAGTTTATTATTACAGCAATGTGAAAGCCGGAGCCATGTGACCGATTCTTCTCAGAACAAAAAGCCAGTGTTGTGTGGAGATACACAAGTGTTTAGTTTAGACATGAGGTCAGACTGTGGGTGTTGATTTGGCATTCAAGGCAACAAACTCCCAGTCACCTACAGTACAAATACACAGTCTACACTCAGTTATGGAGGTTTTTTGTACTGCATGTAAAGACAGAGGAACTCAGATACTAAATGAAAATGATGTTACCTACTTCTAATTCAGATGAGTGAAATGTTTCTGATGAACTTTGTTCATGTTCTTTTTGCTTTGACAGGTCTGCGCTCCTGGAGTGTTGATCTGACTGTTTGTGACCTGAACAAAGAGCTGCAGCTGTTTGAGGCTCGACACACCGCTCAGTTTTCGGCAGAGGTCAAAGGTCAGTCTGAGTTTATCCGATTTTGTGGGTTATGTTCCAACTTGTCTTGCAGCAGTTTTTTGTTTTTTTCCAAGCCAGTATGAGTTGTTTTTGTGGTGTGGAGACAGTAATTGCCAGCTCTGAGTCTGAGCTGTGATGGTATCACGGTCTGTAGCTGGAGGGAGTTAATATGTTGCTGCCTGCCGTCTTATCACAGGCAACCCGTCTGCAGCTGTGGCTGCACAGCGTCGCTCTGGCACACGGGAGATCAGATTACATCTCAGTCTGAGTTTGACAACACGTCCTTTCTCCTCTGCCTCCCTTTGTCCCCTGTTCTCAATGCACACATGCATCGATGATACAGTATCAGGGGAGCTGGAGACGGTGCGGGCTGTATTGATCAGGCTCTCATATGCAGGCTACACGTCAGGCTGGCAATCAATGGGGGCCGAATGTGAGAGCCTACACTATCTGTCGGGGGAATATAAGATCTAAGACCCTAGCCCTGTGGTGTAGAGTGAATGGAGCCAGTGTTCATGAGGATGTGGGTGTGAATGTGTCTGCTCTCTGGATCACTGCTTAGTATTTACAAAGGAAACTCTTGTGTCACCAGCATTTATTATAACTGTGGCATATTCAGCCTTTACTGTAACTCAGTGGGGTCAGATAACAGCTCGGCGCAGAGAGGAGGATGTGCTGAGCTGAGCGTTCACTGAGCTCTGAGCGTGGACCTTTAAAAAGCAGTCACATCTTGGTGCACATTTCTCCGCCCACACAGGTCTCTGCTGCTGCTGTTATGTAAGGAGTATAGGAATGCATGCATCTGCTTGTTGACATCAGTTTGTAATATACAAGCATCACAAATAAACATTTCATCATCAAACATTGTCCAAAATACTTTTTACATCGACCCAGCTCTGCAAGAATTTCACATGACGTCATTGTCTCACCATCCTAATCCACTGCACAACTTCACAGCCTCCTCTGGTTCTCACACTTACATTGTGACCTGTTTCAGCTGGGATATATAACTGTTAAAGTTTTGTCACCTTCCTGACATCCTTCAACTAAAGCAATTATTACAGTCTGTGATTACACTCTCATTGTGCTGTATTCGGCTTTCAGTGGAAACTTCATGAGTAATTCAGCATTCTCCATTAATCACCCTTTGCTAATAAATAACCAAAATTTCAATTTTTCTTTCTGTCTCACGTCGGTCATATTCATAGATGGATGTTTCTCTCCTGTGATCTCTCCACTCTGTCTCGCTGTTAGCATCCTCTCTCTCTCCCCTCGCCATGCTGTATCTCTCTCTCTCTCCTGATCTGGTCATTTTACTGGAAAATGCACACACAGATGGACAGACAGAGGCTCTGTGTGTGGCTCAGTGCTCCCGGAGACACAGATGCAGAGATGTCTGGCAGAGAGCAACATCTGTGCTCTAGGCTGGGCAGGGGCAGTTAACCCTGTCACTGAGGGGCCCAGTCTTATTTCAGGTGATATGGCAGAGGTGGGAATCCCTGCGATACGATATTATCACAATACTTATATCTCAATACAATATTATTATTATTATTATTATACAATATTATTGCTATATTAAAAATACTGCAATCTTTAGTTGGGAGAATCCAAAGCTGAATATTCATCACAAAGCCAGATTGTGTCCACTTGTACCCCTTCAGGCTCTTGGGCTTTCAGAGACTCTCCAGAGTAGGACAGGCAAGGTTTATCAAATAGTTGTAGATGGAAATTGTATCCTCCAACTGTTTCAGTACTCATGAGAAGCACCCCGGGGCCATGATAAGGGTCCGTCATGTTTAATTTGTCAACTTTTGTGACATATCACCAAATTTCTGTGGACTGAAAATAGCACAGTGAACTCTGCTGGCTTGAAATCAGCACTGGCGCCATTCCTTTTTGCTCGAGCTTTATGCAAACCGAACGATTTGCCAAAGTAGTTTTTATTTCAAGTTTATTTAAAACCTTAGTTCAATCTTTTAGTTTAGTTTGTTTTTATAAGCAAGCTTGCACTGGTGCGACCTCACAGAGAATTATCAAAACTGGAGTAAGAATGAATCCTCCCACGCCTGAAGGAAACACGTGTGGTCACATTCATAGCAGCAGGGACCACGAAACAGGAACAAAAACACTGTCAGAGAGCAGGCTGTCCTCAGTGTCCTCCATGAGTTGAGTCTCCGCTCTCTGTGCAGGTAGAGAATGAGGTAGTCTCTACCAAAATGGCAGCAGTGCAACTAACTAAGCTAGCTCGCCCCACATAACCAAACTCACTGACCACCAACGAGTCCAAACTGTCTCACACATGGAAGCAACTTAACTAGCAAACAATGAGCAGGCCACCATAACAGCACAAACACTTAATAGTCTGTGGTGTCTACCTACCGACTCCACACACTGTCAGTTTGGAGAAAAGGCTTGCTCTCATAATAAAAAGGAGATTTGTTGTTTTAAGAGTGTGAATTGCAAAGTTCAAAATGTATATTGAGCTAGCCACATATGATTCTTTTTTGTATTTTAGATGGAAAGCTATATCCATATTGAAGGGCCAATATACGTCCATACAAAAATCCTGCAAAATTCTGGGCCCCTGCAGGCACAATAAATGGGACACATATTAGAAAGCTGCCCAGTATTTGTCTCCGTCTCTGTGGTGTTTGTATTCTCTATTTCCCGTTGTTTGCATTGTGATTAACATGCTGATGAAATCTCTTTTGAATCAGAATCATACTTAACTGCATACACTTTACAATGACAATAAAGTATGATTCTGATTCTGATTCTGATTCTAAATGTTGTAACTGTTTTACATTTTGGGGTTTAAAAATTGTTATGGATTGGCCTGTATTAATGACTTATCATGGACATTTATGGACTTTGAGTCAGCATGTTTGTGCTGTGGCTGGGCTGTATCATTATATTGTAGGATGTTACACTACTGGCACGGCTCCTCAGTAACTAGTTTGATTGCATTGAAATACCATCCATGGTCCCGGGAGGATGAACCCTTGTGACTGTGCTGGTCCTCTGACTTGTGTTGTTCTCTGTGGTTCTGAGTGGACATCTCTGCATGCTAACACACTAAACACACTAACACAGATATGCATCTGATGGTTTTTACATTACATCTGTTAAACATCAGCAGATTACTTCTTGAGACTACTTTTCAATAACAGTGAAATATGTTACATAGGTTCTGCAGCCAATAGCACCTTTTTGTGATTCCCATTTTAAAAATATCTTCGATGCACTTAAGTAATCTGATTACTGTCTGCTTCCTGCTCTAATCTCATTTCTTAAACGTCACATTAACAAGAAGCCTGCTGTCTGTAATTGGAGTGAGAGAAACTGGAGTCCTGCAGAGAAGATGGACTTCTGGGTCATGTAGGCTACAGGACTAAGCAGAGTTTCTAATGGAGTTTTATATGAATGGATTTACATAACAAAAGCAATGGAGAGGTCAAGTGCTACTGTGGCAGAACCAGAGGAATAATCAAATGCTGCTGGATAATAATAATGATAGATGTTTTTCATTTGGTCAATGTCTGATTTAGCTAATTTGCCTGCTGATAATAATGAATGCATGGGACAATAAATCTCTTGCTACAGATGCTAAAAACAGCAGCACTGTCATCCGTCAGTAATGCACTTTTAATGTAGAGCTGTTTGCCTTTTGATACGGCCTGGTCAATTTGCCACAGGTGGATGATGTTCTATCCACAACTAATGGCTAAATAAAGGAGGCACCTGATCTCAGTTTGGAGCCACAGCAAAAGGTCTGAATACTTTTGTAAATGATTGATTTCAGTTAGATTTTCAGTTTGGTTTTAAATGCCCAAAACTGTTGAGTGTAAATGGGCAAAATGACAAAAATATCTGAATTAAATCAACAGCATAATAATGAAAAAAAATAAATAAATAAACTAAACACATAACAATATACGTGCATGTGTATCAGAAATGAATACTCTCTGAAGACACTGTATTAATTAATCTGGTACTGCCCTGCTGTATGTAAGCTTCACAATAAGTAGGTTATTGTAGTGCACACAAACACTCTCTCTAATGTCCTGTGTTCATCTAATGTTGTGCATGTAAATACAGTGAATGCGGTGCTGTGGAGAATAAAATCCATATCTAGTGTAGGAGAGATGCCATCAATATTATTGATTAATCCCTCTCTCTTTGTCTTCGCCATCTGGTTCCAAACTGTTCATCCTCAGCCTCACAGCTCACACTGACCCGTCTCATCCAGCTCCAGTCTTCAGACCTCTGCGGGTAAACACATGAATGTAGAGATGTGTGCTGCAGCCTAAAGCAAACACAGCTGGTCCCTCAGGATCACCAGCAGACTGCTGCAGTAATCTGCACAAACACACACACATATACACACACACAGCAGCTATATTGTATTTCAGTAGTGTATTGCAGGTAATGCAGTCTAGACAGACCGCGGATGCTGTGTATCAACCTGTCCAGATTCAACCATCTCAGTAATTTGATATTTTGTAAGAGAGATGAGCATTCATCACTGGGATCCAGAGATCTGCATTACAGCACATTATAGAGTCCATTCTCTTCCTCATTCATCCAAATACAATATCAAAATCTCATAGTAACAGTCAGCTTTAGCTCACTCACATGTTGCCTATTTTCCTAACACCATAGAAAATGGTGTTTAAATTCAAGTACTGAAAAGTGGGTGTAAATAATGTTTGCATTTGTAACAATACCAAAGCTGTAGGGCTTCGACTTGGTTATCTTGGTGATGTTTTAAACTAATACAATGTGCATCACTTTAGTTAACCAAAGCCAACATTAATATCTGCATCTCTGCACTCAACTGCAGGAGCAAGGGAAAAACAAACAGGACCACATTCTGTAGTGTAGTTCATACTGACATGAATGTTTTATTTGTCGTCAATTAGTGCAGACATTTCATTCAAAACCACAGCTGTCCTCCTCATGGTGGCAGTAGAGACAAAGTCAGAGGACCACCAGAGTCACAAGGTTTCATCCTCTGGAAGATCATGACTGTCTGAACAACTCTCATGTAATTCATATCTCTGTCTGACACTGTCGACTAACACTGCCATCCATATCAGAACTATGTGTTTTTAATGGTTTTTAATGGGGTCTAATGTTTCACTCTGTCGGATCAGATTCTGTCTTGATCTCACAGCAGGTTTTTGCTTTGCCACGTTGATCTCACCTACGGCCAAAAGACACAATGGCATGAATGACATGAAAAACCCACACAGCTCTACCATAGTTAAATAAAGGTTTGAAGAAGGTTGACAGTGGCTTCAGGGATGCTGGTTCAAATCCACAGGGAAACGGAGCAGGTTCAGTAACACTTCAGTCTGACAGGAGCAGGTCTAATCTGGGTTTGTCCCTAAAAAAGGAGCAAGACTTTGAGTGCAGACCTCTTTAGACTCCTTTACTGTTATTTGATGGCCACAATCACAGAAGTAAAAAAAAAAAACAGGCTGCAGAAGAAGACACACAAAAGATGTCAGAGACAAAATGGCAGCATAACACTTTCTGACTGAAGCCTTAACCAACTAGTCTGGACCTCTGGTTAATAAGGCCCCCTTCCAATTTCTAACTAATGTGAACATTAGGAACCAATCTGTCTGAGTTGGACACATGAAAGAAAACAAAAACATCAAGATGACAAATAAAGCCCTCCCCTTCTGATGGTGATGAACAGTGATTGCAACCTGTCACCCAGGGCAGGAGGATGACGGCCTTATTGTTTGGCCTTATTTTTTTTGGAGAGTTAGAGGAAAGTGAAGAATATTAGATGAATCAACATCCTGGTAGAAATCATCAAATGATGATTTGCTGTACCTATTGTTTTACTCGGGCTGTGTTTGCAGGATTACACGTGGCAGGCTTTTATTGACATGAGTGGTTTGAGTAAAAATGAGTGAAGCGAGAAAGTAATCAATGTTTGCGTCAGGGAGCAGGGGGGAAGGTGCAGAGAGTAATAGCTTGGTAATTGTGGACCTGAAGGCGCCGGGGCACGCTGCTCTGACCAGAGTGGCCAATAAGAATATGCTTGTCATCCATATTAAAAGGTTTCATCCAGTTCTTCCAAGAAATAATGTGTTTTCATGCTACACTGGTTCTGTATTGCAATTTAAGTCTGTCTGGAGCCCAGAAAAACAAATCAGCTCACAGGATGAAGTAGGATGAGAAAACTCACTTCTTTGTTGCTCCTTTTATGGAAATGTAAGATATGACATGTATGTCTCTATATCAAGAGTGATGTTGCCATATGTGTCAACTATCAGTGGCTATACTGTATTAATATACATGTCCTAATAGGTATATGAAGATAGGTTTATAATATGAAATGGCCATAGTTAAAGTCGAGGGTTGCAAGATGTAAGAGTAAGAATAGGAGTAGTAAACATACACATAAAAAAATCTATATTTTTCCTCAGTTTTATTTGTTGTATTATTTTTCATTATTTTCAAACATGTTACTTCTTATTCTGAGAAAGAGGTCTCTCTCACTTTTGAACTATTTGACCCTTTGTATGTTTATAATATCAACATATTCTGACAGATTTGTGGATGGCTATACTTACTATGTCAACAATATACTGTAAGCATGCATACATAATGCAGATCTAGCCTATGTTAAAATAAGAAATGATTCAAATTTCTAATTAGTTTCATAATATTTATGTACAGGTACATACAAAATAAAATATATATTTTATATAGAGAATTTCGATATATGTATATTACAATTCAAAGGTCACATTGGAAAATTGATCAGATCCAGGCAGTGAAGTGAGCGCCCCCTCAAACTGAAGGTCAGTCCTTCAGAGGTGTTGTCCAGTGGCTCTTCTAATGACAGCCGTGCTCCGAGTGGTTTAGAAATTCAGCCCTGATTCGTGTTTACTATTCAGAAATCCTCTCACAGCATCCAGGGGATCTGTGCAGGATTGGCCTTCCTGCCTGTAACACCACAGCTCCTCCTCGCCTGTGCCTTGAATGCTAATATGCAGCCGGTGGAGGAGTGCAAAGTCATCATGGCTGACAGGCTCAAACATAGAACACCAAGGGAAATCTATAAGGCCGAGAAGGCAGAGTGGCAGGCCCCGTGATCAAACAGGATCAACTGGTTTCCACTCCGAGCAGAGAATGAAATCAGGTGAATGATCAATCGATTATCATCTTTTATAAATGATCTTAGGCTGATGATGTTCTCATATTCTGACTGACTTTCTCACATATCAAACAAAATTTGTCTTTTTGATCTTAAAATAGACGTTAACAGAGGGTGTCGAGCTCGTCAGCAAAGATAGACAGATTGGGTCCAGGGCAGAAGAGGATGACACCAGATAGAAAAGCTGCCACTGCTTTCAAGTGGGATCAGTTCTTAAGCTGGAGTGACAGAGACGGTTTTCAACAGCATCTCATTAGAGTGAAAATGTGTGTTGCAGGAAAATAACACAGCCCAGTGCCAGCGTTTTGCTCCATGCTCAAGCCCTCGGGTGCCCGTGTGGAAGAGCTCCAACAGACACGACCTCCCTGATGGGCAGCATATGTACTGAGGGACGGCCAGTGCCCTCAGGGTCTCACAGCCATCCTGAAGGCCTCACTCACTGATAACAAGAAACACAGTGTAGACACAGGAGGGTTTGGCAGCTCAGAGGAGGAGGAGGAGGAGGGGGGTGCTGGTGTCTGACTGAGGCAGAGGGTCAGTGTGATGAGATTCAGCAGCTAAAAACATCATCAACAATAAACTGCAGGACTTTATGTGCCATTCTGGCTCATTAGGCTTAAAGATGCCATTCTGAACCACTCAGTTATACTTTACATCCTGCCATTGGCTACGGTTGAAAGGCATTGTGGGAAATGTAGGATAACTCACTCAGTCTATCGGAGAGAGATCAGACAGGTAGGCTGATTTCCTCTGAAAATGGCATTCACAAGCATTCAGAAACCATCGAGGTTTGTGAAGATGCACTGATGAGTTGATGATCTAAACAGACGATCAACAGAAAATTAGCAACAGTTTTTTTTTTCATGAATTTCTTGTGTGTTTTTTTTATTTTTTATTTACTTATTTCTTTTTCAAAAATGAATAGTCACATTTTCTGTGATTACTCCCAGGTTACTTTGGTTTTTTTTTCCACTGTTTTCTCTCACACATTCTGCATTGAAAAAGTCAGTCAGTCCATAAAGACAGGAATTATCAGACTTACTGGTAGTGAAAACAGCTGAGAGTCAATGACTTGACACTTTACCAGACTGGAGCCACAGCATGGAGGATGTCGGGCTGGAGCCAGTTGTTATGCATCCATGGTGGTGACAGTCAGAGCAGGAGTCTGTGCGTCTGTCCATTCACATGGACACAGTTTCTCAGTAACACCTTGACAAAACTTGAAATTTGGCATAAATTTATCCACTGGGCCTAAAGGATGAACTGATCAGAATTTGAAGGTAAAAGGTCAAAGGTCAAGGTCACAGTGACAGCAGAAAACACTTTTCAGCCAAAACTCATGACAAGGTGAGTCTAACATTTGTTGTACTTAGATTATATGACTATGACTATATTGCAGCCCTGCGAGGTCTGAGCTTTTGGGGAGGGGCTGTTTGTTTTTGTCCAGTTTGGGACAGTAGAAATCAGTTCAGTCATATGGTTTATCCTTTTAGGGCCACAGAGGTGCGCCGGCCACCTGACGTAGGGTGAGTGTGGGGTTAACTCTGGACACTTCACCAGTCCTTCGAGCCCAACAACCATTTACAGGAAATTTATAGAAAATCGAGGTAGGTACAAGAAGAAGCTGCAAACTGTGCAGATGTGAAACCAGAACCACATGAGGCAAAAATGCAAACCACAGTGAACACAAGTGTTGTTGCTTTCACTCTTTGATCAATTAGTGACTCCAGTGGCACCAAGTCAAAAGACTCCCCATCTCCTCCAGTGTAGACGCTCAGCTTCCCACAGGAAACAGTATGACGCACTGTTGTGTCTGTTATGTCACCGTGAAACAGATACAGTATGACACACAGGCGATCGGTACATCCATCACTTTATGTTCATTAGGGTCTCAGTCCTCGGCATCGCCTCTGCTGGCATCACACTGATCCCTGATTGACTGATGAGGTACAGGGACAGTCTGGCTACATGAAAGATTATGTTTTATCCCAGGGGAGGAGGAAGAGGATGAGTGGGAGAAGGAAGAGGAAGAGGAGGGTGGCAGTAATGGTCAACATGAATGCAGCTGTCGCCCACACGATGCAATTAATACAGACTCAGTGGACCCACACTGCAGAGTGATGGCCAATAAAGAAACCTGACTGCGTCACAGAGCCCTCAGGGGAGATGCAGTCAATAGTGAGCATTGAAGCTCAGTGGATCTAATCACACAGGTCTGAAGACACAAACATCAACACACACTGAGCTTTTTACAGCTTTGAATTCATCCTCACGTCATTGCATCATCTACCCCCTGGTCTCTGTTATTGATCAAGCTGAACAGTGATTCAACGTCGCTGCTTATTGTTGAACAGCACAGTGGACGTACTGTAGTGCTCAACACACTTACAACTTAAAAAAAACACATACAAAAAAAGCACTACATTTAAAAAAAAATGATTTAATCAATTAGACAACACATCTGACATTCACAACACAACAGAAGTGTTTCCAGGGACAAAAAAAGTGACGGGCCCAGCTAAAGGCTAATGCTGAGCTAACAGTAGTCTACACATGATCAACAATATCTAAATCATGTGATATTGATATTATAATAAATCAAAACTCATCTTATTTCAAACACAACTAACAGCTAGCCGTCTTCACAGCACTGAAGCCCTGAACAAAATAGGCCCAGCTGGGTCCTACTGACAACGCTATAGTGTTGTGTATTGTGAGTTCTGGCAGTGCATGTGATGTCAAATTGACATCTGAATTTGTAGCGCATGTCTGTCTTTGAAGATGTTTTGAGTTGCAAAGTATTGGCCCTCAGGAGATTCTTGGCTCTCAGGGCCACCGTAGAATTGTAATTAAAAAATGAATGAATGAATGAATACCTTTATTGTCATTTATACCAAGGTAAAAACAAAATTTAAATTTTTATGATAATGTGATGATGATGTGACGACTCTACAGAATACTGAAATTAATACCAGTTCAGTCAGACAACTCACGATTCAAATGTTTATTACAGATTTAGAGTCTGGTGTCTAGGCTCTGAGCTTATCACTCCCTGATTTCATTAAATATACATGGGAGTGATGAGGACATATCTTAGCCCCCCTGAAGCCTGCAGGTGGATGCTGGGGCTGAAACAATAGCCGGTGGGTGATAGAAAGCAGGGCAGCAGTGGATAAATCTTGCAGCTTAAATAGTGCACCAAATTGGGAGGGTGTGTATGATTGAGTGAGGCATGTCATGTGATTAAACAGCAGCTCGAGTTTGTCTGCCTGAACTAGCTCACAGGCTTTGCTTCATTTAGTAACTGTAACTTAAAGTTGGTGGATGCAGCTATGTGACATTGCATAACATTGACTTATCAGTAGGCTAGCACTCGACAAGAGAGCTCACCAAAGTCAGTCTGATTCGCTCCCCAGGAAATATGAAAGTCTCCAGAACTGCAGGGCCATCCATCTGATAGTTGGTCGGGTGTTTTATCGACACATCCACATAAATCCCTCCACGTAAGTCTGCATGAAATTTAGAGCATAGAGGGTTCATGTCCCTCAGTACAGTAGATTGTTCACAATATGTGACACACACACACACACACACACACACACACACACACACACTACAAACTCACACCCAGAGGCTCAGTGGGTGTTCACAGAGCGTGACGGACACAACAGCAGGCTGAACCTGACAGAGATGAGTGATGGCTGCTACACAGAAGAGGCTGTCAGGAGGCCTGAGCAGCATTAGTAAAGACCCCTCACACATACACACACACGCGCGCGTATAATATCATCAGCTTCATTCCCCTCACGTACACACAACAGTTTTGCTGCCAAGGAGACAAAAGCAAACAGAGGCAGAGCAAATGGTGCTCACAGAGTGATGGAGGTGGATGGTTCCTGAGTGGGCAGTAATGTAATCCTGCTGTGTCAGCACATGTACCTCCTGTGTGTGTGACAACTGCATTACAACATTATTCACTACACTTAAAAGTCATCTTTTTGTTCCCCTCTCCTTGCTCTTTATGTCTTCCCTCCCTCTTGGGGACGTTGAATGGCAACACTGCTGACCTCACAGAACTGCCTCTTATGAGTTTCTGTCCCCCACTGCACATACATGGCTGAAACTAATCTGTTTCCTTATTGATCTCTCGCCAGGAATGACTCAAATATACAGCAAATCACAGAGCTTGTGCTGTGAAAAGCAATATTTACAGTCACAGCAGTGAGCTGGATATTAATTAACACAGTAGCCTACAGAAAATAATCCACAAGGACGACACACACAGTCTGTGATGTTACGTCGGCCGTCTAGTGGGCAGTTAAATTTTAATGACACGCCTTAAAGATGTCCAGGCGTGGTGAGCAGCGTTAGTCTTGGGTGTGGTTTAGGAGAACGTGTGCTGATTAATAATTCAGCAGCAGTTATTGATCCATCCCTCAGCTTCTCTGCAGTCAGGGCTGTACATCAAGAGGGAGGGTCCCCTGGCACTGTGCCTTTTCATCTGGACTCACATACCTACAGATATGTGTGTGTGTGAGAGAGTGAGTACACATGAATGCAATAAACGATGTGAAACACAGTTAAATTACTGTAATGTGAACTGCACCGGGGAGGAAGAGTCTGTAGGGATGGCTGTTATGTCCTTCCAGTGGACAGAGGACGCATAGGCTACACTGAATTACAACTTGATTAGGTTCATCTATATAGTTCCCTGCCATAAAACAGGTCATAGTGGCTCAGTGATGCATTTATATTGAAAACATGTGGTCAGGATGGTGTAGTTGTCGGGGTGGATGAACACTGCATTATTAGCGCTGCATGTTCCTGAGCTCTGGAGGCTTCAGAGAGAAGTCAGAGGAAAGGGGCTTGGACTTTTGACCTGTGTATTTTCAAAATGTAATTTCATTTTTCATTTAGCCTATTGTTTATTTGCCGAGGACAGTGCACATTAATGAACAATTTAACGCCATGGCGTCATATAGCCTAAGTGTGCCAGATTTAGTTCAAAGCTGGAAACCAGGATACAGGATCTCTCCAGGATCTCCAACCCTATACCTTTAAGGTAAAAAAAAAAAAAAAAGTAGCATAGCTAAGAGGTAAAAATCTTGCATAGTTCCTCCTTAAAATATTCAAAACAAATCAGCTTTACAAATATTTTATGGGGGAGGAAATTAATTCATTGTCAGGCCTTGAGGAGACACATGCTGAATGTAAACATAACTTGACAGTATAACATAAATTGTCAATGTTGTTTAGCAGAAAGCTCCACTGGGTCTTTTAACAAAACAACTCAAGCAGCTCTGAGGCGCTGCTGTAAAACACTCAAAATGACAAAGCTAAAAAGCTGATAGGCAGGAATAATGTCCACCGACTTAGTTGAGCATGTTAGCATGCTAACATTTGAAGGTGGGGGAAATATTAGACTCTCAAGTCGGCAGAGATTTTATTATGTACCAATGCTGAGAGGAGAGGCATTTTCTTTTTCTAATAACAGTTCATACTGAGGTGCGAGAACTGTAATAACAGAGACATTTCACTCAGTACCACAAATCTGAACCACACGACAGCACTAGAGAAAAACTCTGGGGATCAAGGAACAATGAATGTCTGTAGAAAATTTCAGTCGTTGATATATTTAATTTGGGACAACAGCGGTAGCCCAACATGTTGCCAGATGTTGCTAGCATTATTAAAAAAGAAAACAAAAGCTGTTGGTGCAGTTTTTAAGAAAAGCTGAGACGTTACTTTAATTTACAGTAATCAGACTGAACTTTACCATTACTGTAAAAGGTATTGAAGTATTGTTCAAATAAGTATTGAACGCTTCAGCACTTGCATGGTGAACATGCATAGAGGCCATGGTGGTTGAGTGCATTATTCATTGTTTAAACAACTGTACCTGCTAATTCCAGGTCTCTCTAAAGCTCTCTGTCAGTGGTCCTTTGCTCTTGGACAACTTTTCTTATTATTCTTTCGACTCCGTCAGAAATCTTGAGAGGAGAACCTGGTCATGGCCAGTTTACGGTGAAATTATGTTCTTTTCAGTTCTGGGTAACGGCACTAACGGATAAAACAGTGCTTTTAGGCACATCTGTAACCTATGTTCTGCAACATAAATTTCTGAAGATCTTGAGAGAGCTCTTTGCTTATACCCATCATGAGAAGCTTCTTGTGTGACACTTTAGTGATGAGAAACCCTATAGGCGTCAATTTGGACTAAACCAGTTGATATAACTTTGCACTGATAGAGGACAGGATTACTTTCTAAATACTGACAGACTCCATCTGCTTTCTTGGCTTTCCATACCTTTTTGCACCTCCTTTTCTTCATGTGTTACAGTAAATACTTATCCCCTGTGTCATTTCAATTTATTACACATTGCTTACGTAATTTATAGACATAAATGTTTGGATTTCTTTGTATGTGTGTATTATTTGGGTTGTTGCTGACATCTGGTGAAAATTTCATGTCAATAGCTCTATTAGAAATATATTTTTTCTGAGAAAAATGTTGACGTGTTTATTGTCGTGGTATTTTATTCTTTGTTTTCATGAGGTAAGATTTCCTTTCCTTTATTCCTCTCCAGGTTTTTTACGTAATCTCACCTGCACATCTGGTTTGCTGTATTTTAGTTGTTTTGCTTGCTTGTATTGTATTTTATGTATATGGGTCACCGTGGGTTATGATACCACACATGCTCAGAAAACATTTACAGCTCAGGTTCAGTAAGAATAGAGCCACTGAACCACTGCACTTAGAGAATAGAGTCTCTCTGAAAGCAGCCAGTCATAGTGGTAATTCTTACTGTAACGGCCTTCTCAGAAACAAATGAGTAAGTGTGTGTGTGTGTGTGTGTGTGTGTGTGTGTGTGTGCTTCCTGAGTGAAAGAATGGAGAGTAATGTAAGAGGTGGAGGGGGCAGGAGGAGGTTCTGGAAAAGCTGAGACAGAGGAGAGAAAAGCAGCGTGTCTGGAAAGAGCAGGGCGCGGCAGGCCGAGCAGCCGAGCTGTGCAGCTAACAGCTGTCTGACATTTAGAGGTGACTGCCAGTCATCTGAGATGATGCTGCATCAGTGCTGCTGCAACAGAGTAGATATGATGCACTTCGGTTTCACTGACAGGCTTTTTGTTTACAGAGGCACTTACGACTAGATCAAGTGAGCAGATGTGTTCCTCTCCAGATATGTTATAAACTGTATAATATTACGTCATGATTAAGATTTTGTTGAACATGGTTTTCCAATTTAAAAAAAAAGATGAAAAACTTACAGTGGCCCAGAGGGGTCAATACAACACAACACAAAAGTCACAATATTAGTGCCACTGTTGCCTCAACAGAAGCAAGTAGGTACTGGGTTTGATCCCTGGGCCTTGGGGCTTTTCAGTCTGCATCTTCTCCCTGTGTCTGTATAAGTTTTCTTCACGTTCTCCAGCTTTCTCCCACAGTCCAAAGACATGGATTATACTGTAGGTCTAAATGACTCTGAAGTGACTATAGGTGTTGTTAGGGAGGAATTTGTGGTGATGCCAATTAATAAGAAGAAGTACCAGAATCCTGGATGTCTTATGCTGAAGGAGTTTATTTAGGCTCGATCGAGGAGAACAGAAGAGTCGTCACCACAACATAAGTGTGTGAGACCATCTCAATTCTGAGGGTCAAACAGTAAAGCTCAGATTCTTATACTAGAAATGGGCAGAGACAGCAAAGGGGAGATGTGTCAACATCCAATTAGTACATACTGTAAACATGAAGATAAGGATTCACACCAGCTAGGAATTGAGAGAGAAACAATAGTGTCTGTAACCAGCCAGAGAGTGAGACTGAAGACGCCAAAGAGGGACCATGGCCTTGGCATGTTCCTCAGAGAGAAAATAGGGCAGATAACTGACCCCAGCACTAATCTAACAGAAAGTCACTATAGGGATTGACCATTATCTACACAAACTATAGGTGAGTGAAATTATTCTCTAACAGGTGTCTGTGAATGTGAGTGTGTGAGCCAGTGTCTCTATAAGTTGGCTCTGTGAGAGACTGGAGACCTGTCCAGGGTGTGACCCCACCCTCGCCCTCTGTCATCTGGGATTGGCTTCAGCACAGATAAGCAGTAAAGCTAATGGATGGATGGACAACACAGCTGACTTTGAGGGTGGAGATTTCTCTCACTCATTGCACTTTAAAGTTGGTCACTGACAGTCTCATTGTTGTTATCTTTGTAGAAGTTTTTCTTCCAATCTTTATGAGCTATTTCTGTATCAAAGAAAATCTTTTACTGTGTGATCCAAAATCTCTGGGATGGTATTAAAGGGACAAAGAGATAATGAAACGTCTAGACTGTCTTCTGTCTGGACCTTTCAAGTTTAACTGCAACAGTGACATGCATTTCTCTCCCCCTGTGTTAGTCAAATGTTCTGATTCATGGTTTACAGTGGGTCAAGTTAACAGAGCTTAGAGTCTATTTTAGTTTGTCTGTCCCACCCAGCAGCAGCTGCTTGAGTCACAGCTGTTTGAAAAGTCCCTACCCACTTGCTTCCTTCTAAGTAACAATTTCCAGCTTTATGGGTCTAGATAAACTATATGTGCAACGCATCATCCATGCAGTAAACTTGGTATTTGGGATTGAGCTGCAGGTTTTAAATAGATTAGCATTGTAGATTAAGCTACATGCATGTGGGTCAAGGACAAGTTTCCAAAAGGGAAAAATATCTCACTGAAAAAAAAGAAACACAATAGCTTGAAGGCTAATGTGTTCTGTACGTTTTATCACATTTAGGCCTACTGCAGATTGTCACTGCTAGGTTACTGCTCAGTACTACTGAGTATCCTCCACACAGCAGGTTATAAGATGATTTCAGTACAAATGTTTAATCATTTACTCTCTGGGGCCCATAAAATAGTAAATATGCTAAATTAAGGACTCTGTATTGAAGTGATTCATTTTATTTCTGGGAGCAGGAGACTTCAGATGAACTTCATTAACAGACAATAGTATCTAAGATGAGCAGTGTTTTGGGTGGTGCCTTTGATGTAGCCTATTCCTGACCTTAAATCCTGGTTTTAAGATCAGTCTGTGCTATCGATGAGAAACTTGGGTTATATGAAGAAGAAAAAGAAGAAGCTAGGAGAAGATGAAATTGAAATGAAAACAGAGATGAGGCCTTTTTCTGAGTGAATACAGCTGGAATCTTTTGCAATCGGTTAACACCCGTGTGTACGACCAGTCCCTGAATGCAGCACGAGCCACCAGATCGCACAGTGTAGGTGTAGAGCTGTACCAGGCCGATCCTGCCATCATCCTCATCCTCATCCGCAGCAGCAGCAACAGCAGCAGCAGCAGCAGCATCCCCGCCCCTCCCTCCCTCTGCTCCATCCACGCCGCTGAAGGACGGTAAGACACTTCACCGTTTATTCTCGGTCACAGTCCGTAGACGAGGCAGCAGATAGAGCCCGCTCTTCTTCTTTGGAGGTTATTTTCTTTCCTTTAAAAAAAACAACAACAACTGCTCCATCTACCGTGATGGTACAGACGCTGAGGCGCAGGGAGATGCGGAGAGAGACCGGGCTGCTGCTCTGACCGGGCTTCACAACACCGCAGCGTTAATCTGGAGAGTCACAGTGCGCGCAGACGGTCCGAGTCAGCGGAGGAATCTGAACCGATTTACAGTCACTGAATGTGAGGAAACGCGTTATAGACTCGGTGTTTTCAGGCCGTGGACCGAGGATAACGTGAGTAACGTTATGTCTCATCGTGATCCATCCACTGTAGTTTATATCGATATTTACAGGCTGGTTCTATAACCCGAGGAGCTCGGTCTGTTTGTACACCGTCCAAAACAGCAGCATATATGCATGCATATGGTGCATTTCAGTCACATGATGTTCTGTATGGTGTAAGCACAGCCAGGATTTTTACAAATACAGAGGGTATGAATCCTGACTCCTCACAGCACCAACAAATTACTATATGCCAGGAAAAAAGATAGCCTATATAGAGTGTTTAAATAGGCTATATATTCCCTCTATATGTTTTCTTCCCTTTTCAGTAATCTGGTGGTGAAATAAAAATCTACAAATGCATGTTATTTTCATTTCTTTTTTTGTTGCTGTTTGGCTGTAAAACAGTCCAATAGAGACTGTGAACCACATCAGAATTAGCCTTATAGTAATGTACCATGTGGACTTTATGTGCATTTGTAGAAGGTAAACTCCTCATCAGGTGGTCAAAACAAGCAAATTCCTCAAAACAATACTACAACATGACCTCTGTATCTTCAGTGCAGCTCCAACCCTTTTCTGGAACCGATTAATCTGATTCCCCTGTAGGATGCTGCTGCTGCTGCTCAGACTGAGAGCAGCGTAGGCCTCCATCCTCTCTCTCTCTCAACCACCACAGCGTAAACAGCCTCTCGGACTCATGTTTACATTTTTAACCCACAGTTTACGCTCATTTGTCTGAGCATTAGATGCTCTGAATTCAGTTGAGTAGATTTGGGTGACCTAATTTCCGAAGGTGGGAAAAAATGTAGTATAGCTCATCTTCTGACCTGAAGGCAACAGCTGAGGCTCACTGACTGTGGAACCGGTCGAGCCTCTGGTCTGCTCAGGCCGCTGCAGCCACTCATCTGTCGGTGTCAAATCTGTGTAGGGACAGGGATTAGATTCACCTAATAACCCCAAACTTATGCAACCGACAACACACACAAAAAAGCTAAAAATAGACACGGGCAAACTCACAGCTGCTTATGCCAGAAACATGTGGGCGAGGGGCAGTGCTATGGCTTATGGTTTATTTACATCGTGGAAACGTTAGCCTATGTTTTGTGGAGCTCAGTGGTTAACAGCAACATTTATGTTTGGGATACACCATAATGCAAAAAAACAACCATCATATTGTGATTAGATGGGCAGATGCTGGTATTGTAGTTTAATTTTCACTGAAAACACATGGAGCCTTTATGGATGTTGCACTTGGCCATATGGCGATTTTGATTATTGCGATTAATTGTACAGTCCAATTTGAAGTTTACTGTAGCAGTTAGTTAATGAAGCAAGGCGCTTTTAGATGGAAAATTAATCTGCAAATAATAACCCAGTGGTTCCCAACCTTTTCCACCACATATGAGCCCACATAAAACCTTCTCAAACACGTTTCATTTGAATGATTGAAACCAGTGGAAACATGTTTGTTTCAGGTGGTGAGTTTTCTTGTCGATTCTCCATCTGCCTCTGTCTTGAGTTGACTCTAATAACTAACCAGCTCTCCACTTTGATACTCATGTTTCTGCCATGGATTCATTTTTTACCGCACAATCAGACCAAGATAGCAAACAAACAAGTTTATGATGTGGTGTGGCTGTGGTGTAAAAGTTGCCATCATTGGTCCTTTCACACTGGTGGGCCTTAAAAAATAACATTGTCAGCCTATTTGCAATGCTGTCATGGCCCATCAGTCAATCCACAGGTTGAGAACCACTGTGTTAATCATTAGTTTCAGTCATATAAGATTATAAGACAAAAAAAACTAACATTTCAGTGTTACAACTTTTATAGTATTTAGACATTGTACTGTTGAAAAATTATTCCAGAGGCACAAGGTGATGACCTCTCTACAGCTGGAACAATTCATCTATTAATCAGTCACTTGACAATATTTTAATAATCCTGATATTTTAAGGCAAAAATGAAAAAATACAAATGAAACCATTACAAAAAAAGGACTAATCCAAAGACAAAACAACAGGACTAAGTAGTTAATCAGCTGGTTGCAATGACAAAAACAATTGCTTGTTGCAGCTTTACATTTTGTGGTAAGATTGCTCAGTTAGTGAGCGTTGGTTGGATGTGGAAGCTGCCATTGAAACGTCCTTGAGCAGGTTTCATCTTTCACACAGCCGGAGCAGGAGAACGGAGCCGAGCGGCTCAGGTCATCCGTTCTAACGTTTTCACTGTGTGTGACGGAGCTCGACCCACTACATCCAAAACTGACTGAATGAGATCAGATTTAGTTCTTTGTACTATTAGCTTCTCCCCCTACACACACACACACACACACACACACACATGCAAACACACACACACACACACTCGCTCTGTGAACTCCCATGATGCCCCGGGGTGTGTGAGGAAGAGTGCTGAGCTCAGCAGGATCAGGCAGAATAAAGGGGGTGGGTTCGGTGGATGCCCAGCAACAGTGATAGTGGTTTTCTGGCTTGGTGGAGGTGTGGCTCCAGACTGACTGGTGTCTTGCTCTGGTGCGATCGTTCTTGAAGGACGAGACACAACTCTGCAACCTCACATTGGTTGTGAATCCTCCATTTCTGAACTTCCTGGTTTTGTTTAAAAATCAGAAGAGCAAACTGTTTTTTCTAGAGCTTTCCCTCGACAATAAGTCAACAGGTAGTGGATTTTTAAAGGCCGAGATAATAACAAGAATTGGGAAAAACTGATAGCTGAATATAATTGTAAAAAGCCCATTTTGTGTCAAATAGACACAACACATTTTAGTCAAAATAACCCCTTTTGTCCTTTGCCATTTCTGCTGCATGCCACAACTATTAGCAACACTTCATCAATCACAAGAACACATACGTATGTGTGCTTTAAAAATAAATCTGTATAAATAAATCTAAGTAAATCTCCAACAAACACACCAACAGTGGTTTGTCTTGATGTGTCACATGGAGCCACAGAGCTCCACTGTTTCCAAAAACGATTAAAACACATCAGTGAGCACCACTGTTGCAGGTCGTTACACCCCCCTTCATCACCTTGTGCACACACACAGGATCCTGCTGCCAAAAATACACACCAGCACATAAAACATGTATTAATCCACCACTGAAAATAGTCCCCACTGTTTCCTCCAGTGTGAGCTATGCATGCTAAATCCACAGTGTCCAGCTGTCTCGTGATGTTACGTAGCTTTTTTTTGAGAAAGGAACTATAAAGAGTACAACACATGGTGCAATCCACATTCAGCTGTTGAGGTAACACGGAGTGATATCTGAAATTGGATTCTGCTGTGTAGTGTATATGTGCTGGTGAGAAGATCAGTTGGTAATACAGGCTGGTTTCTGCTAAGAGATTTAGTAGAATAAATGAAATAATCTCATTTTATAATTTATGATACCACATATGAATGAGGTATTAATGACACTGTCCAGGCTGGTCTGAATGTTTGCTGAAGCCAGCTTAGTTTGAGCTTGCTCATGCTGTGAGCTGTAACACTCTCATCTGTATCTGTCCTCATGTTACCATCTCACACTGATCATCTACAGTGATGTGTCATGAGTGAGAATGACTCACGCGTGACATCATCAATCAAAAGTTGGATTAAATTAGTTACATTGGTTAAGCAACGGGAAACACTGATGATCATTTAACTACAGAAGTGAAGATCAGCGATGGGCATTTCTAGTCATTTCAGTATTTAAGAACCATAGGAATGAGTAATATATTTATATTAAAAAGTCTGTAAGTCATGTGCACAGCAACTAAGTGCTTCTTCTAGCTGCCCGCTGGTCTTTTTAAGCACATACCTGATGACAATCAAGAGCGAATCTGATGAAGCAACATGTGAAACACGTTGTTTGCCCCTTCTGTTTTTAACTTTTGATAATAAATCTTGTCTATATGCTCTAGTGTGCGCTGGAAGTGTTGTACTATATTTATATAATGTGACAGTTATATCATCATATTACAGCAACACTAACACATGTGTAAATGCTGACCATAAATAGGCTCAGCAAGAATGTGTGATATTAATATTATAACAGTCTATACAACTGTACATTTATGCATGTGACTAATTCGTTTCATGCATAAACCTAACCAGACTGGGGGCTGCAGATCAGAAAACTAAGCTCATGTGGGCTGATTAATGAGACGCTGGTAAAAACAGCCTACTTTATTTTTTACTATATTTTTAACACAGTGTTTCCTTAAAGTTTTTGTGCGGGCGATTCAGCCAGGAGGAGTTCAGTCTTTTTCAACACTCTGTCAGAGTGTTGGAAGTGTCACTTAACGTTGGCTGTATAAAACTTTTACTTGCAGATACGCTTCTGCCCACGCCTCTAAAAGTGATCGTGATACCAGATCAGATGAGATCCTGCAACTTTCTAGTTTTCCAGTACAAATGCTTCATTAACCTAAACCTGTAAATCAGGACCACACTCAGTTATGATGATGATTTACAGTAATAGAGTAGAACATTTGGGGTCATTTCCAATTCATACCAAAAAAATACAGTGGGGTCCAATACCAATAGCCATGGTCTCTGACTTCTGGAGTTCACTGTAAATGTTGAAGAGTTTCTGTGTTGAATACCCTCAGTTATAATATAATAATAAATAATACATTTTATTTATAACACGCTTTTACAAGTGCTCAAAGACGCTTACAGAACACAATAAAATATAAAACAATATGGAATAACTCCCAATTAAGATATGTAAACAATGTGGACGGTTAAAAAAGAAATAAAGAAAAGAGAAAAAAAAAGAAAATAAATTTGACTGTACATCAGTAGATTATTGTAGTGCTGTGAAACAGGAGCCTTGTGTGATCCAGCAGTTGCATAGTCATGTAGCTTTTAACCCCGTGCTGCTGCACCACAGGCTCTAATTTCAGCCCTTTGATTATTTCCCTCAAGGCCCACCTGAAAGCTGCATCAGTGTAACAGTGAAAGCAGCAGGAACAAATCACCTGCGTGTCAGTTAGACCCCTCAGAGGACACGCACTGGAGTGCTTTTTTACAACTCTCTGCTGTTGGAGTCGTGATTCACTTTAATGTTTAATGCAGTATTACTTCTGTGAACTCACGACAGATCAGTGATTTACAGATGCTCTCATCATATCAAATATCATCTATTAGATAGTATTGGATAAAGCCACTTTTCAGACCAACAACTTGTTATTAACTTTAACACAATTTAGCTGAACAATAATGTCTGACAATGTTAAAATATGTGAGACTTTCATTCGAGTGTTAATTGTTCCCACACTTTATGTGGTAATAATTACAGCGTGGTTTAACAGTGCCGCTGATTATGTTCACATTCATTTGTCTCCACTGTGACTAATAACCCTTGCAATGACTCTGACCAGTCATAAACAGCTTATAGCTTCGGTTATAGAGAAACTGTATCATTCATCATGCTGCCAGTCAAAATGAGTCGGGTTACAGGTCGTAAACAAAAGAAACCATCAGCGGGAAACCTAACCGACGGACAAAATAAGCAGGAGCTCATTAGTCTGTTTAAATGTCTCTGAGAGCTCGATCCAATTTGCTACTGCTCACTTTGAAAATTTATACAAACACGTTGGCGTTAAAGATTAGTCTGGACTCCTGCTGGAGCTGGATCCACAGCTGAGAACAAGAAGCTGTGTTGTGTGAGATACAGTTACAGTATTAAGTTATATTTCTATATTTTTTTCATATGCAACCATTTTTTATCAACTGCTTCTTCTTCCTGTGTTTTCTTTGCTGTGGAACTACTGAGGTGCCAAGGGCAACATTTTCCTTTAGTTTTATTTTTAACCACTGTGGTGCAGCAGTAGCAGAATCATGCCATGTGGAGTCACACAAAGTGACACATATGGGACATGGTCTACTTTCACGAATGAACCCGAGCACACAGCTGACTTATCTCTCGGCCTCAGCCGGCGTTTAAGCATGTGAAGCTGCTCGGCGGTGAGCGGGCGGCTTGGACAGCAGTGGATGCAAACCGTTTCCCATACACTGGGAACACAAGTGCGTAGGCTCGTGCTCTGCTTTCCATTTATTCTTTAATGCTGTGAATGCCCGCCCACTATCTCACTGAGATTTTCAAGATGAAGGCTTCTGCTCCTTATTCTGTGAAGCTCAGTGAAACAGAACAAATACACAGAGTTATTTACTGTGCATAACACAGTGTCTGTGCATAATTTCAGTGCATAATACTGGAATACTGGAAGTTCCATCTGCTGAAATTAGGTGATGTGACTGTTTTTGCTTATTCGGGAAGAAAGTGTTAAAAAGATCTCTGAAACTGAAAACAGAGACTTGGTGGTTAAAAGTATCAACAAAGTACGGCATGGACAACAATTTGCTGTAACATAAATATCTTTGGGTGTTGAAATGTTGGTCTGACTCAACAGGTGATCACAGACTTCACTCTGATGTTCTCTGTTCTCTGTATAATTAGTTGTTAAGGCAATTATCAGTTTTTTAATCAGGAAATCAGTGCTCAGTTGTAGTTTGTACTGGAGGTGGTGTATCACATCCTTGTGGTGATAAATCATCAAATACTGCCACATTGACTGGTTTAGAGTATTCTAACATTGGTTTTGCAGAGAACTAAGGCACTGACTGTCCTTATTAGTGCAGGTAACCAAGCCTGGTTTTACTCTGCTTGTCTCAGGTAACACCATGTGTGTATATCATAAAAGTAGAGGATGTGTTGTCAGAAGTGTACCACAAAGCGATGCAAATGTGAGGAGGAACCATTCATGCAGTACCTGTTCTCCATTCTTGTGAAAGAGTGTCAAGGTCATAGAATTGATTGCATCCTCTGTCCAGCATGGTCCACTCAGTCTTTCAGATCCTCCTCTGCCTCAGTCTAATGCCATGACAGACACTATGATGATGACAGATGCTGTAAACGTCAGGCCCACCTTTGCTCACTCAGCTGTCTCTGAAATGAATGCCAGAGGGAGATAATTTAGGTGGACTACCACCAAAAGTTTTTAATCATCACAATTATTGCTCTGTTCAACATCACTGGCCTTAAATACAGCCAGCTTGGAGAGTTCCCTCTCCATTCTGCGCTGAACATCAGCAAACATACAGTAACTAGCTCAAAATAACTGACATCCAATCAGCTTAACATTAGCTTGCATCAGCTCTCTGTTGATTGGACTGAAGACATAGAATTCAGTAATTGTGTCGATGGAGTAGGCAGGAGAAATGCACCAACCAGTTGTAGTTTTCACCCACATACAGTACAAAATGAAAAATGTCTAAGAAAAGGACATGAGAAAAGCTGTGAGCCAGAGCTCAGCGCTAGATAATCTGTCTTTATTTAAACATAAAGCTCATTAAGAGTAAAGCCATCATTTAATGATGTCAAGTAGAATTAAAAAAGGGCATCACATTTAAACAAACATATACACAATGAATCAATGCTGTAATTACAAGAATCAATTCAACAGGTACATAATGGAAGATATCAAAGATTAAGACGCGGCCTTTAGTCCTGGTGTCATGTGGTCCAGCCGTGGACACAGGATTTGATGGCATGTTATGATGGCATGGTTTTAGGAGTAGATACATGTGCAAATCATGACTTTAAGAGAGCGAGGAACATCCAGCCTTAACATACAGGTTGCCGTAATGACCCTAAAAGCAGAGTGGTTGACAGCATCAGGATGTACAAGATGTCACCAAAACCTAAAACAGATTTTAAAAAAAATATAGTGTTGGTGCTGCAAACAGTTAACACCTCTGCTTTGGTCCCCTGGGTTCAACAGAAGCACAACCATGAGCAGCTGAGTAAATTCAGATTTAATTGTTTTTTTTTCAGAGCAGAATGTGACAGTGAAACAAACTGTGCCACAGAGTGTTTACTAATTACACATGCTGCTGATCCAATGTTGGCTGTTAGTCTGCAAATACCGGCTCCTGGTCCTGACTCGCCGGCTGGACAAAACGGTTATATTGTTTAGTGACAGGGCTGCTAGTGTCTTCTATATTCCCGCATTGTTTATGAATGTAAGGTTATTTGACCTAACATGTAACCCTTGAATATGAAGGCATGTCATCCCCTCGCTAAGCACTTAATTTATTCTTCACCCCTCATTGCCCTTGCCTCCGTGTACTCGAAGTGAAAGGAAAGATAACCGCCCTGTGACAGCTCCTTCATGTTCCTGGGGTGGAGGAAGAGCCAACAACATCTCTCCTGCTAAATATAGAATCTCCTGATGAAGCGGTTGCATGCTTATAAGTATAACGCTGCTGCTGCTGCTGCTGCTGATGCTCTGGCATTCGAATTCACCTCTTACACTGTGTGATGCTGCGTGCATACTGTCATGCAGTATGAGCCTCCCCTCCCTCTTGCAGAAATGCTGCAATGCGTCTCCCTCAGCCAAGACTGGGTCAGTGTAACTCGGCTAGCAGCAAAAACAGCTAGAGAGCCGTCCCCATAGCAACAGCCAATGAGGCTTTTGGCTTTAGGATCTCTTTTTTTTCTTGCGCTATTGTGTGATTATTTGAAAAGAGTGTGTTTGCGGGATTAAACTCGTTGGGGGCTTTAGTCAGTGTCAGTGGAGGTGGCAAGAGAGCGAGGGAGAAGCTGGGCGGGGTTGGACACTGCACAACCATGTGCATGTGCAAGGTGTTTGATTTCTGGTAGCTGACTGTCTTATCATACACTGTTTTTATACTTGCAAACAGTTCTTCAAATTCAACTCAATCAATTTTCATTCATGGAAAATGCTCTGCTGTGTTAAAAACAGCGGCAGCGTCATTACAGATAGCTTATCAGGGAGGATGTATCAAGCCATTCGAGTGGTGTAGGCTGGTTGATAAAATCCATTTTTACGTTCCTCACTTTCCCCTTTCATAGTCGGTAGTGGTCATGTTGTCTAATTTTAGTCAACTCATGGGTTGTCCATGTTGATTACATCAATATTGCCTAGATTGTTTTCATAGGAAGAACTGCACTAAAGGAACTGATCACAAATATTTTGTCTGTTATCAGTTTGAGCTGTACTTTGGGTTGTGACATTCCCATCAGCTTCAACTGTACTTTCTGTTAATTGCTAATTAGGTAAATGTTAGGACCCTACATAAAAATAATATGGCGAACATGGTCAAAGGCAAAAAAAAAAAAAATCAAAGTCACTATCATCATTGTGAGCATGTTATAGCATGCTGATGTTAGTACAAGGCCCATTCAGTCTCATAGGTGCATTCCCTCACTCTTAATGACGTACTTGTCCTTTCCAGTTCATGATACTCTCTGCACACACCAAAATGTCCGACAGGTAGCTTGTAAACAAGGACCCTTGTTTACATGCTGTCAGTACAGTCTTTGATTCTGACCAACACTTGATGCTGATGTTCTCAGTCTGTCAGCAGGAACGTTATAGATCCAGCATGAGCTCGAGCTCTGTGACATTGTCATTTGCTTTCCATCCCTTTCTGGTAATCTGCCACCTTGCTGTAGCTAAAGTTTTTTCTTGTTTTTGTCTCCATTTCCCAAAGGCCAACGGATTCTCCAGTATCAGAGTGATGTCCTTGAGACAGTGGTGTTGGTGAACCCATCGGAAGAGACCGCTGTTTCAGAGGTGAGTCACTCTCAGACAACACAACAGGGTGGTGGAAATTGTTCTGTTTTTCTTATTTAAAATCATGCTGAGGAGTTTTGGCCCTAATTGTTTAGACTGCACAACACTCGAATTCACTGATGAGGAATGAAACAGCTCCTGCTGTTCACCACTTAGCCCCAGTGGGCACTGGGCAGTCCAAGTCTCTCTTGATGATTAAAAGGAAAATGCTTTGTCACCCTCAGCTTCAGACCCACAATATGAGACACAGACAGCTATTTAATATTCTACATATACATTAATGTCCATCAGTGTGACTATTAGTCTGGTAGAAATTTGGCTTTTGACCACTGGTAAAATGCTAAATGGATAATTTTGTAGTAAATTAGTCTTGTAGTCTTCAATATAATTAACTCTACATAAGTAGCCTATACATGGAAAGGCAGTTGGATTTTGTGTGTCTGAATTTTTCTGTAAGATGGTTGTGGACATCACTTTTGGCAGTCATACTGATATCATTTGCAAAGAAAATAACACCTTTCACCTCCCTGGATAGATTTTAGACTGTTGGTTTTATATTTGGTGTATGAGTAGCTCTTCAGAATTAATGTCTCACCTTTCATCTTATACTCATTCTGTTATATTTTTAGTATGTTTTAAATTCTTTAAAAATTTTGTTTTTAATCCTTTATCATTTACAGGAGTTGTTAACACTGTTGCCTAAATGACACTGATTATGGGATAAACTAAGCATCTCTCAATTGCAATACAGTAACACTTAAATTATTGTAGAAATATTGCATCCCAGTGTATTTACAATTTATGAGAGAAAATCTAGACTCTATGTGAACTTTGTTCTTTGGGGAAGCATACTAGCCACCTTCACCTGCACTATTTGAAATATTGGTTCTCATGTTGATATTAAAAGCATTAATGTTTGAAATTGTCATTCTATCTTTGTAGATCCGGTCTCTGATCACTGACCTTGCTGGGAATAAGCTGCTGATACTGAGTGGCCAGAGCTCTGAGCAAGGAGGTGACATCCTACTGCAAGGTGGAGCGTTCACATGGCAACACTTTTCTGAAATAATCTCCAACCCTCAAGTGAGCAGAACTCGCTTTCTCTCCAAGTGCTTTGTTACAGTGGATGTGTATGGATCACAGCACATTCATTTTAAAGTGCTGCCTCACTTTTTCCTCTTTTACTGCATTCCCAGATAACAGAAGTCCTCTCCAGAGCCTCTTCAGAGCAGCCGTCTAGGCTTACAGTTTTCTGTCAGGGAGACGGGGGCTGGAGCTCCCTAGGCCAAAGCCAGGAGCAGCAGCCACTCCAAAATCTTCTGGAATACCGTTTGAACCCTGAACCGCACCTGCCTGACATGGACGGAGTCACAGAGTTCACCGAGTATGTCTCAGAGACGGTGGATGTGCCATCACCCTTTGATCTTCTGGAGCCCCCAACCTCTGGAGGCTTTCTGAAGCTGTCCAAACCTTGCTGCTACATCTTCCCTGGAGGTAGGGGAGACTCTGCTTTGTTTGCTGTCAATGGCTTCAACATTCTGGTGGACGGGGGGTCTGATAGGAAGGCGTGCTTTTGGAAGCTCGTTCGCCACCTGGACAGGATCGACTCTGTTCTGCTTACCCATATTGGGGCTGATAACCTTCCTGGTATCAATGGGTTGTTCCAGAGAAAGATTGCTGAGCAAGAGGAAGAGCGTAACCAAGGATCTGGCTCCAGCAGCAACGGCGACTGGATGAAGAACCTGATCTCTCCTGAGCTTGGGATTGTGTTCTTCAACGTCCCTGAGAAGCTTCGGATGCCAGAGTCCACACTGAAAGTGAAGCGAAGCATTGAGGAGGCATCTCTTACATTGCAGTACCTCAACAAGCTTGGGATCACTCCAGAGCCTCTTCACAGGGTAGTTAGCAATACCATTGAACCTATCACATTGTTCCACAAACTCGGTGTGGGAAAGTTAGACATGTATGTCTTAAACCCTGTTAAAGAAAGCAAAGAGATGCAGTTTCTAATGCAGAAATGGGCTGGAAACAGCAAAGCCAAGACTGGCATTACAATGCCTAATGGAAAAGAAGGAGAAATATCTGTTCCCTATTTGACATCAGTGACTGCTCTCATTGTTTGGATTCCTCATCGACCTTCAGAAAAGATAGTCAGGGTGCTGTTCCCCGGAAATGCACCCCAGAATAAAATCTTCGAGGGCCTTGAAAAACTGAAACACCTGGACTATCTGCGATACCCAGTGGCTACCCAAAAAGACATATCATCTGGTGCACCACCTCCCATCATCAAACAGACTAAAATGAGATCAAGAACTGACAGCAAAGAGAGTCTCAAATCTTCCCCCAAACCACACTCTAAAACAACCAAGAAAGAAGCTGGTGGACAGGAGGAAGAGTCCAAAAGTGACATCAATAAAGAAAATAAAGTCGAAAAGAAAGAAGTGAAAAAGCTCAAAAGTGAAAGTCTAAAAGCCACTAAACAACAGAAAAACAGTGAGGTGGCCCCTGTGGCAAATAAGACAGAGAAAAAGAAAATATCCAAGGAAAAAACTGTCAAGCAAGAAAAGGCATCCAAGATGGATGAAAAGAAAGACAAAGAGAAGAAAGAAATAAAGAAAGAGAAAATAAAGAAAGATGAAAACATAAGAAAAGAAGAAAAAAAAGAAAGCAAAGGCAAAGAGGATAAAAAGAAAGACTCAAGTAAACCTGAGCTGAGAAAAATCACCAAACCCGACCTGAAGCCACTTACTCCAGAGGTGAGAAAAACTCTGCACAAGGCCAAGACACAGGCTAAGCCGAAGGTTGACAAAAATAAAGCAGTCAAAGAGGCAGCAAATGAGAAAATGCCACCTCCAAAGAATATCTCTGAAGAGGTTGCAGCAGCAGCTCTGGCTGACAGGTCCATTGTATCCTCCCCTGAGGACCTTACCGAGGACTTTGAGGCTCTAAAACAAGAAGAGCTGTCCAAACCCAAGCCTGAATCTATCCAGAATGATGTGTTATCTGGGCATTCAGCATATACAGATACCAAAGCTTCTTCCTTGGTTTCTCCTCTTGAAAAAGTTACATTCTCAGCCACTGAGATAAAATCTGCCTCACCACAATCTCCTGTCAAACAGGAAGAGGACAACATAGACAGGGGTGCAACAGAACAGGCTGCAGCAACTAAAAAGGATGTAGCTGATGGCTTTGACAAAAAGTATGAAGAAGAGAAAATGGAGAAATATGACAAATACCCTATGAAGGAAGACATAAAAAACAGATCAAAGAAGAGCGACAGCTCAGAGGAGGAGGGCGATGTAATTGAAAAAGCCGAGCTAGAAGGAACAGAAGATGATGAGGTCCTGAAATACAAAACAGAGGAGATGAAAAAGGAAAAAAGTGGAAAAGAGTGGGACACCACGCCAACTGAACCAAAACCCTCCACAGCCCTTTCTGGGCAAGCTGTAGTAGCATCTGCCTCAGAGCAGTTCTCTTTCATCCAAGATGAGACCATTCCTGGGTACTCTGAGACTGAACAGACCATCTCTGATGAGGAAATCCACGAGGAAACAGAGGACAGGATCCCTCAGCTGCGCTACGATGTGGGAACCTATGACATCTCTGTTCCTGATGTGCCTGGTACCTTTGATTCCATGCATGGTATCAAAGAGATGAAAAGCTCCACTGTGTCTGATGTTGCAGGTGTCAAACCCAAAGCATTCATGGGAGGTCATGAGCCTGAGCTTGCACATTATCCTGCCATCATTGCTGCTCCTCTTGCAGAGGAAGAGCACATCTCCTCAGCAACATCTATCACAGAATATGACAAACTGTCATCCTTTGCCACATCTGTAGCTGAAGACCAGTCGATTGCCTCAGTTACAGCACCTCAGACTGAGGAAGCTGGGAGAAACTCTCTCCTGCTTGACACCATCAACAGTGTCCCCCTGCGTGCTGAGGTCGCACATGGGAAGGATTATCTCCACTCAGCAGGAACCATCTCACCCACCTCCTCTCTGGAGGATGACAAGTGTTTCAAGTCTCCTTCTTCTGATGAGTACCAACCCCAAATTCCTGAAATGGAGAGTGACACAAAGACCAAATTAATCCATGAAGAAGAAGATGATGAGGAAGATGAAGATGAGGACCAGACCCCGAACGTTGACATCCCTCTGGGTAAACTCCAAGAGAGTTACGAACACGCAGCCTCCAAAATGCTCCAGGAAAAGGAGAAATCTCCCTCTGACACCTTTTCACCCCCTCCCTTTTCTACTATGCAGCACACTCCCACACTGGCTGTCAAAGAAAACCAGGCTCTCTTCAGCCCAGAGGGATTTAAGTCTGGTGGTGATTTAAAGCCTCTTTCACCCCCTCCATCTTTCTCTCCTGGGTTAGAGTCACACTCCAGGCAAGAGAGTGAGGAAAGATGTGTAAGTCCAGATGACAGCACTATGAGACTAGCCTCACCCACACAGTCTGTGCCTACAAGCAGTGGCTACTCTCCAACAGAAGATAAACCATTTAAGACAGAAGACAAAGAGGAAGAAGTGACCAATGCTAAAGCTGACCTCCAGAAAATGGACAAATCTGTCACCATTTCAGATAATACCTCCTTCATTGGTCTACCAGGTGACAAGACAGCATTTGAAGCATCTGAAGTGTCTGAGGAATCTGAGGAAGTCGACGAAGAAGAAGAAGAGGAAGAGGAAGAAGAAGAAGACTATTTTGCCAAAAAGGACTTACAGCCCACTGTTAAGGCCAAACTGATGGAGGCAAAAGAAGGTTGCTTTTTGGATGACGACTTCACCTTTGAGTCAAAATCTGCAGTTAAAGAAACGGAGGTCAAGGCACCAGAGAAGACACAGGTGTCTTTTACCACAGAGGTGAAACCAACACCTCAAGTGATGTACTCAGATGAAGATGAGGATGAGGATGAAGATGACGATAAAAAAGATGAGGAGTTTGGCAGTGGAGCAGTGACGAAGCCCTTATCAACAGATCAAAGCGAAGTAGACACAAAAGATGACAGCACAGAGGAAACTGAAGCAGAAAAAAGTGTTCATTTTAGTCTTTCTAATTTCCCAGAGAAAGAGAGCAAAGAAAAGGCCTTGTATATCAGACAAGACACACCCTATGTACATGGCAAAACATTTTCTTACGGTGACGTTTATGACAGCAAAACAAGCTCAGTGGACTCCGATTCATATAATCAAGAGCCCTTAGATAAGACGGAGAAGGACATTGCAAAGAGTGAAGTGGATCTGCAGAAACATGAGCCCCCCTCCCCAGGAAAAACCATGGACAAGATGTCAGAGAAAGATGGATTTAGCACCTCTTATGGAAAAGAGTCTTCCACCCTGTCGTGGCTTGACTCCAAGACCACTTCTGCTACACCCCCATTTGAAAAAGAGGTAAAAGAAAAGGAGATACTTGAATACAGCACAGATAACCGGTTCCCTTCAGTGTCTGATCGACCTGAGGCATTGTCCACTTCTTTATCAGACAAAGACACTCCCTCTTTCAAAGGACCAACTGACAGCGCAAAGTCTCAGGCATACTCTTCACTGGCAGCTTTTGATGTGGACAAACCTGCTGCTACAAGCTTCAGCGAGAAAGGAGCGAGTTTGGAGGTTGACATGCGAAAACTGTCTGACAGACCTGAAGCATTGTCCACTTCTTTATCAGACAAAGACACTCTCTCTTTCAAAGGACCATCTGACAGCATTAAGTTTCAGGCATACTCTTCACTGGCAGCTTTTGATGTGGACAAACCTCCTGCTACAGGCTTCAGTGAGAAAGGAGCGTGTTTGGAGATTGACATGAGAAAACTAACAGCAAGGGATGAGGAGGACTATGATGATGATGAAGTAGTTGATGAGGATGACGAGGATGATGAGGAAGAGGAGGAGGAGGAGGAAGAAGAGGATGAGGGTGCTTTTGATTCTGATATGGAGAAAGGTGCCAAAGATAAGTCTGAAAAAGAAGTAAAAAGTCCAATCAGTGAAATGTTTGGCTCAAATCGGCCTGAATTTATGGTTTCTATGGCTGGATATGGCTACAACAGTCAAGGGAAGCCTAGTACAAAAGAAAGCAGCTCTAGCTCACTAACAAAGGCTCTAGATGAACCTAAGATCGACTCCTCACCCTTCAGTGGAAAGCCAATGGATTTAGGGGCTACAGGTTTCTCTGGCTACTCCTCAGGGTTTGAATACTCATATGAAAGTGGTGAGAAAGACTCATTTTTATCACATCAAACCTCAGACACAGGGAAAGAGGATTTCACTATAAAATCAGACAGTTATTACCAGAATGACAAAGCTGATCCTGATTTTGAGAAACAGAAGACACCAGACCTTCTGAGTAAGAAGTCACTGGACACAAGCTTTCAATACACAACCACGGCTGCCCCTGGGTACTCTTCCTCTTCAGCTTATAGCTACTCCTCCTCCACCTCAGGCTCACTCTCCACCAGCCGCCAGTTTGGAGAGGAACTGGAGACGCCTGCCTCTGCTGAGCCTCTCTTTGAGTACTCCTCCTTTAAAGAAGAACACTCGCTGGTCATGGACTCACCCTTCTCCAGCTCTGCCGGCCCCAAAGATGACTATCTGGAAGTGTCTGAAAAACAAATCACCACTACAACCACAGCTGAGTCCAGCTCGAGTTTAGCACGTTTCTCACCACTCAGTCCATTTGAAGAGGTCAAATCATTCCCCTCACTTTCATCAACTGGTTTTGCTGAAGACAAGAAAGAGCATACAACCTCATTAGGTGCAATGACAGATAAAGGTCCACAATCTGACTGTTTCTATAAGCCCGAATGGTCTGAAGGGTCCAAACTGGACTCAGCTGTTGGGTTTGGGGCCTTAGCGGGACCATTCTCTCAAGCAGAACTCTCCAAGGACAAAGAGGCAGCCAGTGCTGCTCTGTTTGGTATCACTTCCTCACCACGCCCAGACATAGAAGGCAAGCATTACTTTGAGGAGAGCGACAGCAGTGAGGAGGAAGACGAGGAGGCTTACATGCGTGAGATGACTAGGAGATCGCCTTCCAGTGGCTTGGCAGGTAGTCTCTCATTTTCTGACAAACCTGTTGCTCCTGCTGCCACTGAGAAGACAGGTGGTGTACTCCCTGATGTTCTTGGCTCCTACATGCCCTCGCCTCTCCAAGCCAGCAAGCCAGATACAGCCAACGGCCCCACAGAGGTCAGCGCGAGCTCGACCCTCCCTGCTGGAGCAGCAGCCGGTGGTACGGCTTCAGGCCCAGCCAAGGTAGAGTCCAGGGAGGGAGCAGCAGGTTACAGGGGCTCCTATGAGTGGGAGATACCAAAGCCCCAGATGGGGATGGTGCCTGGAGACTCTCCTCCTCATTATCGTCATGATGATGAATTTGAAGAGGAGTGTGAGATGGAGCCAGAGCACCCAGCCCGTCCACTTTCTCTCTCTGCAACGGACAAGCCCTTCCGTTCACCGTTCTATGCAGAAGAGTGCAGCCAAGGAGAGCAAGATGATGACGACGACAGTGACCAAGACTTTGCTGGTGATGCAGCCATGGGGGCCACCTCGTCTTATACCAGTCGCACATCTCCAGGATATTCTTCTTCTGAGTATAGACCGCGCAAAGAAGACCTCTCACCTTCCTTCATCAACCCCTCTATGCGGCACTTATCCAGCGATGAGGATGAGGACGAACACAGAAGTGACCAATCGCAGGAGGGTGTCGACCATGAGCTATCAGTCAAGAGAAGGGCTCACAAACAACCTCATCACCACTCTCAGAGCAGAGACAGCAGCTCTGTGCAGCAGGCTGGGGGCATGTCGGCAGGGCTGGGTCTGGCCACAGAGGACACACCCCCCACCTCCGTCAGTGAGTCTCTTGGTTCTCAGTCAGACTCTGATGTGCCCCCAGGCACTGAGGAATATCCCTCGGTCACCGGTGAAGGCAATATGGACTCAGATGAGGATGCAGAATACATGCCTGTTGATAAATTATCTGCCACAGGAGGAGGAAGTCACAACTCCTCCAGGAGAAGCCATGATCCTCCTCCTGCACCCATCATGGACCCCCACCCTCATCCCCCACGCCCAGATGTTTGCATGGTGGATCCCAACTCCTTGGAAAATGGCTCAATTAAAAAAGAGCCAAAAGCAAAGAGCCTGAAGAAAGCCTCAGGGAAAAAGTCATCATCCCCAGCTAGGCGCAAAAAATCTCCCATGCCTATCAAACAGACATCGTCCCCTCGCAGTGCCTCACTGAAGAAAAAGGAGGCAGACAAGAGCTCACGTATGTCTCGTCTGTCAGATGGACAAGGCTCCAAAGACGATGATATTTCCAGGTCAAGCTACAACCCTGGCAAAGGGCTGACTAATGGTGTCAAGAGCAGTTCAGGTAAGAGGAATATACTAAAATCAAGGCTTTGTAGATACCAGTTGACATTTAACATTACAAAAGAGATTTTGTAAGATGAATATCTTTGCATGTGGTGACAGTCTCCCCGTCCCCCTTCAGGTTCACAGAAGTCTGGCTCTGCAGCTGCTCCAGGCCTCCCTATTTATGTGGACCTGGCCTACATTCCTAATCACTGTAGTGCCAAGAACGTGGACCAAGAGTTTTTCAAGCGCATTCGCTCTGCATACTACGTGGTAAGCGGAAATGATGCAGCAAGTGGTGAGCCAAGCCGAGGAGTCCTTGATGCACTGTTGGATGGGAAATCTCAGTGGGGATCAAACCTGCAGGTAATTTTTCCAGATCTACTTAACCTCAACACAAGGGTTAATTTGTATATTATTGTACATTACATTGTAAAATAATCACATTTATGTGTATCTCCTGGTTTTAAATAGACTACTTTTATATGGCAAAAGTTGCAAAAATGTCAAGTGACTAAAGGTTTCATCTTTTATTTGCTTTTTTACCTCTGGTCACACATAAAGAGCACAATTTCTTTTGAGCTGCTGTTGCTATAGTTGTTTTCACAGACATTAACAGACTTAAAGCAGAAGTGAGTGATATATTTGTGTTAATATAAGTCTTAAATAGTTATATCTTCCGACAGCAATCACTTACATAGAGTGTTTGGACTGAAACACGGGTCTCTCAGTCCCTCTGCTCTGCTCTGAGCCGAAGAGAAAACATTTATCGTATCCTACAGTTTTTATCCAATGAGGAGAGAGAACGGCATGCAGGGCTGTGTGTGCAGCCAAGGAACGCCGTGAATGTGGTGACGTAGGGACGAGGACTGTTATGGTGCGTTCAAGGAAACTCGTATTTTTCCGACCGTGAAGTGGTACCAGTTCGATCTGGTACGAGTTCACCGGTCGGAAGTTACGAGTGGCCGTTGTAGTGACTTTCACCGGTAAAACAGGTCGGAAAAACACGAGTGGGTTGCCTGGAACGCTACAAAGTCGTAAGTTGTGACTTGAAGCTGTAATTTACGATTTCAAAAGCCTGCCTGGAACGCAGCATTAGCGAAAACGACCGGACCACTCACTTCTGCTTTAAGTGCAAACTTAAAGGAGAATTCCGGTAATTTTCTAACCCTGACCCCTAAATCGTTTTCCTGATGGTCACCCAGTGTTGGGGGAGTTACACCATGGCTAGACGGCGCTAGGGATAGCAACAACGCTAACCTATGGGGGCAATGTTTTCAACCACAACAAACACTCAAAAAACAATCAAAAATCTATGCTACATGACTTGAATCCTTATGTGACACCACTGAACTCATATAGTGAACAGTATAAATAGTATAAACTTTGTGTTATTGCATGTAATCACTCACCTCAGCCTAACTCTGAAACATCCTGGAAAGACATTACTAAACGATCTCAGAGCGCCTGCTCTCCCCGCCACAGAAACAAACACTTTTTCCTTGTTGTGAAGATTTCTTTACAAAAATAAACAGTCTAAGATATTTTGGACATTACCACTGCACTGCTCGACCGTTTATTTTAAAAGCAGACCTGACACTAGACAGTTGTCAATCAGACACATTGCCTGATTCAAGATAGTCAGGACAAGCAGGCAAAACAAGCTATTAAGCTCAAGAGAGAATGACTTTCCTGTCAAATGGGGGCGTTTTACCCCTAAAATTTGAGAGTGTGCAAGTACATTTTTCATCTACTTGCTGTCTTGAAATGGTTTTCTCCCTGTAGTCATTTCTCCTGTTTATGTTGGCCATTAAAAGATAAGAGAAGTGATGGGGAACAAATACCACAGTTGACGTTAACTGAAGCCTATGTGATGCCTCAGCTGACTTAGACAGGATAGGTTTTTGTTTGCTATTGTACTAAAATGATAGTATAGACAATATTCCTCTAGGTGTTTTAAACTCTCACTGGTGAAGCCTCATATTGGCCTTGAATAGCTTCACAAACTTCCACCTTCCCTGCACTCCCCCCCTTAGCTGTCAGTCATGACACTCCCTGATCTCTTCTCTCCCTCTCAGGTGACGCTGATCCCTACCCACGACACAGAGGTGACCCGTGACTGGTACCAGCAGACACATGAGAGGCAGCAGGAGCTCAACATCATGGTCCTGGCCTCCAGCAGCACCGTCGTCATGCAGGACGAGTCTTTCCCTGCCTGCAAGATTGAGTTTTAAGATCCTTGTTTCCTCCTTCCTCCACCTGGTCTCCCCCAGTGTAGATCTGTTTTTAATTGCTCTTCTCTATAGCCTGATATACAAACCTGTCCTTGCTTTTTGCAACCCTTTCGGCAGAAAGCAAAAACAGGTCTGGGTAACTGTCTATTTTTTCTAGATTTTTATTCATTTATAAGCTTATTGTGGCTATCACCATTTGTATTACAAAGGTAATTTTCTGACAACTGTTTTTCCTCCACTACATTATAATTGTAATAATTATTATTATAGTTCAGTCACATAAAAGGAAGAACAGTTTCCGTATTTTATCTTTTTCTCAGCCCCCTCTGAAACAATAGTGTCTTTGTTAATTAGCCAAGACAACATGCCCATTGTACTGCAACTAAGAGCAAAAAAAACAAAACAGAAAAGAGATGAGAAGAAGCATTATTTATAAATCGTCATTTGATGCTTGGTTGCTCATCTTCTAATTGGCTTAAATCGAAGCACAAGTTGGCACACCTTAAAGCAAAGTACAAAATGATTTTGCTCCACTGTATCCAATGAGAATCAAGCCTGTCATGCCACAGCTGATCAATTGCAAACATTTTTCTGGTAGAAAATTGTTGACTGTGATCAGTTTCACTTTATTTTCATCTAGTTTCCCTTTCTGTCTCTCTTCTAAAACAACAGTCCCAGTGGTGAACTTTGTGCCTCCTACTGACATAGTGAGATAGACAAGTAGATCCCTCTCAGTGTCTTTCGAGTATATTTGCTGTGGCATAGGGACGACCGTATTCAAAAATATGTATTGTAGTGAAATATGATACCGTATTTCTACAGTTCTCTCAAAGTGAAAATCAATCGTTAAGAGTCCGAATTTCTCAGTAGCTGTTATTTCTTACAGTGAATTTGATGAATAAGTTCTCTCTATAATTGTTTCTGTAGTCTTTGATGTATTTTTCAGTGTATTTCCAGTCGGCATATCCTGGCAGGGGATCATTAGGAGAGATGTAGGCAGATCATCATCCTGCTCTCTGGATTCTACCTGTTTTTAATCTTTACCAACAGAACAATCTGTGTCCAACGCTCATTAGTAAAACAAAGGTAGAAAACCTCATATACCGTAAGTCGTTGTGTCTAAAAGGTCTTTATACAAAAGCTGTGTTAAAGAACGAAGAATGTATTCCACCTTAACAATAGGAACATGTGGTTGCGAAGAGAGATTGTGCTTGCCTGGTGTAAGAGGATGTGGGCTGGTTCGATTGGTGGTTAGACTGTCACCCACATGTGCCTTTCTGTCCTGCTGCGCTAAGAGGGAAAAGAAAATTGTGTTTGTTGTAAAAATGTAAGGTGTGCGGTACATTCATGGCTCCGTGGCAGAGGCTCAGTCCAGCTGGTTTCCTCTGTTGTTGTTGTTGGGAGGTTTTAGGGCACAAAAGGTCGGGGGTTGTACATATTGAGCGTAAAATGGCACTTTTCAAAACACCAACTCAGTATTTCAGCCGTTGTGTTTTAGATTTCCCAGAGCTGCCACTCGAAGAAGCACAAAGAGAAACCAGTGTGTGAAACCTAAAGCAGTTTTTGCCATTTATAAAATTCCGCAAACATTACAGTATTTGCACTGAAACCTGTGCTATTATTTTTTTTCTAATTTCTTTTAATTATTGCGATAAACATTGAGTTTGCAAGTTTCTTTTTAGCCACCATCACCTCAACGTGCATCATGTTTTTAAAGTGTGTCGTTTAAGCAGCTTTGGATATTTTTAAGTAACACTTTATTAACTTAATATTACACATAGATGTGTTTTAATTTGATATTGATGACTTTATATTTTCATAGGTTTTCAGTAACTTACTAGATTTTAACCAGGAACAAAACCAATTATCAAACAAATTCCAGGACCAACGAAGCTCACCCAGGTTGCCATTTTATGATCCACAAGAAAAACCCAGACATTCCTCTGGATATTTTATTTCCGCAACTAATTTAGAGATGCATGTAAAACAGATGCCTGAACATGAAGGCGATGACTCTTTACTAAAAGGAGCGGAGGGCTGCAGGGAGCGGAGCCCCAACCTCAGGGGCTCCAGCTGATTTGAATGTGAAGATGCAGATTACCTTTACGTTCTCCGTGGAGGACTTTCATCTCCTGGTTGCCTTGGTTACTGTGCATCATGTGGTACATCTGACTCATCTGTCACACACACGCAGCAACACCCAAAATGTGGCCTGCTACGCATCCCAACTCTGCAGGGGGAGAACATTTTGTGTGCAGATTAAAACCAAAACAGTTTCTCCGTTTAGGCGACAGAAAACTGTTTTATATAAACACAATGATTTGTGTCTGCAGATTCCAACGTCATCAGTGTGTGTGAGTCTGCCACACTGAGCCGAGACTGATGTTGAATGAAGGTTCCTAATTCCTGCTTAATTAAAAACATCATTAACATTAACAGCTTCTTTGATGAAACAGGGTTAACCCACTGTACTGCCCAGTCAGTCAATGACAGTGTAATCTGCATTCCTCTTATAATAATATTGCATCACTGTAAAGGCTAATAATAATAACAACAGTATCAATACTCACAAAACCCAGACTGCCAGACATGAGGGACCCAGGTCCCTCATGTCAATACATTTCTATCTGTAGAGGACTTATTATTCACACTTTTTTCCAGACAAAGCTACACACACACATACACACACCCACAACACAAACTCACACACACACACGAGCGCACACACAGCTGCTGCATTTTCGTATTGTGCAAAAAGAAAAAAAAACAAAAGAAAAAACAAAAAAAAAGAAAATATCTGTGGCATTCAGACTTGTCTGCCATAAAACATCATCATAGAGACTGTTGGTTTCCAGTGAGCCCTGCTTGTTTGTGCATGTGTACCTTTTGAATTCTCCTGTATTGTAATAGCTGAAGAAAAACTGACTTAACATAAAAATGCTATTTTAAAAGATGTATATTCAAGAAGCTAAGCTGTCTGGTCCTGAAGAGGCACATGTAACCTGGCCTGTGCTGTGCTGTAAAGAAAGCCTTGTGATAGTTTCTTTTTTCCTACTTTCTGCTTCATGGTTCTACTTTCATCTCCTGTTTTAAGTGCAATATTCTCTTTATCTCTCTTTAAATGCTTAAAAGGTAAAATAGAAAAACAGGTTTATTGTTAAAAAGGGGGGAAGTGTGGTGAAGACCAATAAAAACATCATTTACTGAAGAAAAATGTCTCCCTCTTGTTGTCGTTTTGTATCATTACATCACATGTACATTTTCATTCTCGCTGCTTTAAGTTTTTAGCTTTAGAGACCAGTGGTTTCTAGCAACTGGTTCCAGACCAGTGAAGCCCATACTGTAGCTGATAACCATCTGCAGTGATGCAAACCATCCTCAGTTTGTCATTGTATGACCAGAGGAGGTGTTTGTTCTGTAGTATTTAGAGGCTTACAAGCTAACATTCCTCCTTAATGATTGCCTTTGATCCATCCTGTAGTTGATACTTAAGTATAAGTGTAAACCTAATGGCGAGGTACATCTTTTGGGCATCATGACTTTCTGTACCCAAAGATATAACAATTCATTGAATGGTATAATATCACTATATTATTACAATCTGGGGGAACCTGACTACTGCATGCAAGCAGCCCAGATGGGGAGTTACTGCAGACAAGAAGCCAACACAGCTTTCAATATTTTGTTGGTATCCATCTACTGAAAAATGTCTACCTGGCCGTTGATTTTTATTGCATTAGTATTAGTAATAATATCGTTATATCTAAACATTTGATGTGTGTGATCACTTTTTTGTCCCCCCCAGTCCGGACATCGGATCTGCTGATGATTTATTCCATTCATGGTATACATTTCTACACATGGTTGCACATGTTTACATAATGTCACCATGAATGAAAAGGAGCAGGATGAAGAAAACCTATAGTACCTGCCCCTCTCTGTTGTTATAATTACATCGGCTTACTTCAACACCAATATTATACTCTATTTCAAAATATTAAAGATGATGAAACATACTTAGTGACAAGAAAACAGATAAAATAGCAGCGGACACCACTCGTCTATCTATCTTTTCTTTTTTTCCCCTTCTTTTCTCTTTCTCCTTCTTTTTTGTAGACGCTTATCTTTTCTTTTTTAAACATTTTCTTAAACTGAGACATATTTGTACCCCAACTTTTCAATTCCTTGCTTTGTGAATGCCATAGCTTTACACCTGCAACAGAAATACACATTTGTTTTAAGCTTAACCTTGCAAATGTATGTTTAAAATCAAGCTTCAGTCTCTTGTCCCCTTCCTCCAATTTGAACAAGTTTTGTAAATGTTCTGGTAGTGATCTGTTCTTTGCTTTAAACATTATTTTTAAGGTCTGAAATTCTATTATATCGGCTATTTTCAACAACTTTATTTGAAAGATTGAAAGTAGAATTAAAAATGATTTGTACTGCTCCTGCACATAATTCCTTACATCTGTATAACAGTTACTGGTGGTCAGATTGCACATTCAGATGCCCCATTCATCATAAACTCATAAAATCTCACCTTTCCCCCCACAGCTCAGCCTGAGCATCACTCTCTATGCACAGCACTGACCTTCACAGTGACAGCACACACACTGTGATACTGCTGACTCCAGGGGTCTGGACCCATTTACCTCTGACAGATTTACTCAGCAGAAAACACCGTCCTGACTAATTTACCTGCTGAGGTCTGAGCATCATCAGGGAGAAATACACCCCTGTTGACTCCCGTAAATGCGTCGGTTCCCTGCCTCTTCACATGTACCCCTTTGGCTGTGTTTTTATGTTTGTTTTATTAGATCTTTCAAGACAGACATTTCTCCTCCTAGACGAGCATCAGGATTTGTGATGCATGCATGGTACAGCTGTAGAGCTCCAACACAGCCAGCATAGATGTGAAGAAAGCATTATGTCTTACTGCCAGGTCTGTAATAGATTACTAACATGTCTCTACTGTACCTATGAGCTGGTTTCAAAGGGTCAGATCACTCAAATTACAAGAGGATATTTTATCAACTCTTGGTATCTAGCCATATGATAAACAGTAGTGTTGATTTGTTCCGTCCAGGTTTTGAGATCCATTTCTTAAAGTTTTGACTTGACACACAATGGAGAAAAAAAAAATCCATATACGGTTGCCCATAAAGTTGGAATAAAATGTTTTAATTACCTGTTCTCATGAAATGATTGTGACAATGTAATTTATTCTTGATAGTGTATATCTTCTCAAAACTTTACAATCACCTCCAAACATATCACTGAAAATTAAACCACAATTAACCTTTATAATAAGAATAAAGAGGAATGTGCCTGAAAACAAAATTCTTCCAACTTTATGGGCAACCATATTACATATAACCTAAGTCCTAATATACAAATAGAAGAGAGAGATCTGAATTCAACCCAATACAGTAAAATTTAAAAGTGCAGTTCTAGTAAATTAAGGTGTAACATTCATATACCCACTCCCTGTAAATCCCGTCTTTGCTGTCCTCTGCTGGCTGAAGCATCTCACGTTGTTACGGTGATGTACAGGTGTCCTCCACGACACTGTGACATCACTTGGTGGGTGTACCATTAAACCTTTGGAGAGGTAAACGGTGCAATGACATGAATTACAGCTGTTGTGGGATCAATACAAACCTTTAACAATCAATGCGTGTTTTCAGCACTAGCATTTGGACAAATAAAACCAACACTTCCAGAGACGAGATTTAATTAGGGTGAGGTGACACTTTACATAACACGACAGAATGAGCCCAAGAAGACGACACACAATAAGACTGGTGTCATGTTTTTATCTGTACACACAGACAGGACAACAGGTCAGAGTTTCACCAACTCACAGTTGTGTTTTGCACCTCTACAATGCATCGCAATGTAACACAATGTAACATGAAATCCCACTGATTACACACAGAATTGCACATCAGTGTACTCATCTACCTGAATTGTTTTTCAAGCATGTGTGTACCCCCCTCCCTATACAGACACATACACACCTGCTACATTAATGCTTGCCACAATAAAAGTACACTGAATGTAAAATGTCCCGTTTGTTCAGTGATAAAATGAGATTAGCTTTCAGATTTCTCCCACATCTTGAGGTGATTTTACAAAAAAATATACATTAGCTATGGTACAATTAAATATCTAATGTGTGGCTATTAAAAATACCAGACATTTCTTTTCAAGATGCAATTTCAAAATAAATATTTTCTCTATTTTTTTCCTATTGATTATATTAAATCTTCAATGAGGCTTAAGGACTTTGGCAGTAAGCAGTGCACACACGGTTTGACCTGGAGATTACTTACATTTTAAACTTGAACATTTTAACGGCAGCAATTCAGATTTGGCTGCTGTAATTCTTTTAGCATTCATTTTCTTAAATCACCAATGCAGGTACTGAACATGTAGCGCCACAGAAGCTCAGCACAGGATAGACTCTGGCACATGATCAAGAACAGAGGAGCCGCTGATTGTATTATCTGTTCCTCTGTTGTGCGCTGCAAGTCATATCCTGTGCTTCCCATAAAAGTGGCGGGTCTTTACATCACTATATCCTGTAAGAAACATTGAAACCAGGAAAGCTTTTGCTCATATAGCAATGATAAGGTGCCGCTATCCCGGTGCCAGAAAACATGCCCCGATACCAGTCACTTAATTGTGACAGATGATATGAATATTGGTAATACAAAGGCGGACAAAGAGTAAGGGCTGAAGGCAAGACAGAGGAGGCAGACTGTACAATTAGTCAAAGTTCTATTAATCAATATCTTTAAGGTTGTTATAAATCAACTGATCATATGAAAAACCCAAAAACTCCAACTATATAGCATCTTTTAGCTCTACTGGTTTCTCCACTGTGCACTACCTGACTTGAACAGACAATGTTAGTGATTAGCTGCTGAACTGCACCAAACATCCAGCAGCTAAATGATATTTTATATAATTTATAATATTTCTTTATTATTATTATTTATATTATATTTCTCGGATGTACAGTATAGGTGGGATAACCAATTTAGAGGCAAAAGAAGAGTAAATATTGGACTTACATTCATCATGTGGACACAAACATCATTGCATGATAATTTTGTCCAGAGTCTGTTAAGGATTTCATAAGGTGGTAATAGTGTGAGGGCTGTGGGTCTCAGATTGTTTTGGAGATTTTCTGCCCCAAATATTGATTAATGCAGCTTTAAGGAAAGGGCTTGTGCAGCAGTGTGTAAGCGACAGTAACAAGAGAGCTGCTGAATTTAAACTTAACAACAAACCTTCACCTTACAACTAGAAGCTTGTTTCATCACAACAGACAGATGGACAGAACCAGTAGACCGTCAGAGGAGGCTCAGTGGTGCCACTGGTGTGTCACCAGTGTGCTTTTTCAAAGGCAACAAACTGCACATACGGCACCATCATATGATTCTCCAACGCAGGGCCTAGAGTGAGGATCAGCTGCCTGTAATTACTCAACACATAGTCAACAAGCTGGAGGAGGGGGAGGAGGGGGGGGGGGGGGGGGGGGGGGGGGGCTGGTTGGCTGTCACTCAGTACAATGCCTCGCTGTCCGTGACAAGGAGGACAACAAGGATGATGATGCCTGTGAAGTATTGCCAGGTATAACCACAGTAGTTTCTGACTGAGCTGTTCTGTAGTTTCCACCACATCCTACGGCTCTGCTGTTTGAGTCCCTCCCACCTCCAGAGGCGTGTCAGGATGAGGAAGGCTTTCTGGACTGTCCATCCATAACTCTAAGGACTCCTGGGTATCGAAGAACTCGTCGGGTCCCTCGGGGGACTGGGGAGTCTGGGAGCTGGAGCCGGCCTCGCTGCTGCTCTCTCTGAGCTCCAGCAGCACGGGCAGAGAGCCGGGGAGGCAGTAACCCTCCATCCGACCCAGAGCGAGCTCGGCTAACGCAGAACAGGGCGGCCTCAGACCGGGATCTGAAATGGGAAGATCCACGACAGCAGAGGCGACTTCTGGCCCCTCCTGCATGTGTTCAGGGTTATCAAGCGGGGGGTCAGTAACGTCGTCTTCCTCTGGCGAGTTGTTTGGAGTCAGAGGGACTTCAGTGGGGTTGGAAACGGGGCAAGCTGGATCCAGGCCTTGTGACCCGAGGGCAGACGATGGCTGAGTGGAAATGTTTTGGGAGGAGTGAGTTTCTTCACTGCTTTGAGGGGTGAGGGAGATCTTATCGCTGAAACTGAAGCGTGGGGAAGTGTCGGCTGTAGTGGGGGACGACGGCCCAGCACTGGACACTGTGCTGGATGGACCGCTGCTGTCTGCATAAACACAAAACAAACCCATTGGAGCGATATAAGAGGACAGAAAAAGATAAATGAACAGTATAAAGAAGAAAAGAAAAGGAGTGCGTTACTTCTGCTACAGTAGTTCCTCACATAATGGACAGCAGGAACAGACTAAACTGTGAGCTCATTTTGAAACGAGCTGTAACGGACGCCTTGTCAGCCATAAATAATCTACAGAAGCCTGAAACGGAGACAGCCGAGGAAGGCCAACCTAGAAACGTCAAATCTTGGGAAACTGCTGCGATACTCACACCAAGGAGGTCTGTCAGAGCGAGATCTGAGAGTGATGGAAGAAGAGAGGACTCTCTGAGGGATGTACGAGTCCACTGACGGCTGGTTGTGTGTGTCAAACATGGCCGACAGAGCTGCAGGGATAAAAACAAGAGCACACGTAAAGTGAGGACGCTACAGATGTTTACAAATGATCACATGTAATCAGGGTTTGTTTGTTTTTTTCCTTACCTCTCGTAGTCCTGGTGTGTGGGTCCCCTGCACTCTCGCACACTGCGGTGAGGAACTCGTTCACCTGTTTTAGGGACAGCGAGTTGTGCAGCGTTTCCAGGGGATAGATGGACGGCACCATGGAGCAGCCTTCGAAGCCTGTGGCAGAGGAGAGACATGACGCCCGCAGGCACATCAGCCTTCTGTTAGACCAGGGAGTCCGAAGAGGAGCAGGCAGAACCACTTCAGCTGACACCTGACGCCACCGCACCAATGCCACCCATTAACTACACCTCAACGCGGCGCTCTAAAAACCCTGCTCCTGTTCCTGAACGAGACCCTAACCCGCTGTCAACTCCTGCCAGCCGCCACAATTTGTTTCCACGCAGGCAAGTTGCAAAAATCCATGCTCCACGCCATGACAACATGACACCCATATCAAAACGCTAACAAGTCTACACATCCCCAAACATCTGGCTCCATTTTGCAAAAGCAAGCAGATCTTGGATAAAATAAAAAGGAAAAAGAAAACACAACATCTTCCTTTCACGTCAGAGCCCTACACACGGTCACAGCAGACTGCAGCTCTAACAGCAGCTCGCAGCGGTCCGGGCGTCCAGACTGCAGCTCAGGTCCCACACACGTTATCAGCTTCATCCACTGTTAGTTCACAACCAAGCTGCATTTCACCAGAGCCGTTCACCATCACAAAGCGTCAAACAGCAGCTTGCCTGGACTGTTTAAAACCCCCACAGAGGATGTTTTACAGCGTTGTTCAGCTCTGGCTGCGAGTACGTCACGTGTACAGCAAACAGGCAGGAATCGCATGCTGGTTAAGGTCAGGAAGGAGGGAAACTGCATTCAAACTGAACTCAAACACAGCAGCTGATTCCAAATGCAGTTGAATGTTATGTAGTTTTATAACCAGTGTCTGTCTGTATCACACTCAGAAGTGATGGCCTGTGATGATACTGACGTCTGCTTAATTCTTCAGGAAATTTGTTTTAAACTGAAACTTCTTGACAACCCTAAGCATGTAAGTATTCATGTCATTTCCTGCTGCAAATAAGACACAAAGTGCAATTATGTTGATGCTGCTTAAAAGCTTACGGGGTCCATATACATGTGAGTACTTTTTTGCCAGACAAACGTAGTCATCAGGTTTTCTGTTCAAATGTCTCATTGTGGCAGACATCTCCGTAACGCCTTGACGGAGCTGCTTCAAACATTCACTCGGACTCCGGGAAGATCTGATTAGATTTTGGTGGTCAAATGTCAAAGTCACAGTGACCACGCAAAACATGGTTTGGTCCTTGTGAAAGCAATACCTCAAAGTGTTTTCGCAAAGGCGAGGCGATCATTCTTGTTTTAGTTGCACAAAACGTCTCAGTGCGGCTGTACAAGAATTTCACAGTCTCAAATTTAAAAAGGAAAAATCTTCTGATATGTGGATACTTGATACTCGTGGCTACTTTTCAGTCTGCTCTCAAAACAATACTGAAGTCTGAAGTCCAACCCAGACTATGTATGGAACAGGACAGTTTTTTGCTGCTTTGTGGCAGACGTTGACCTTGAGATCATTGCAGTCAGAGCAGGATCCCGAAACATCACTGGATGTCCGCTATGATCATCATACCTCCTGTCAAATCTAATTGGGCCTCAATCTTAAACTAGCTTGAGTAACAGGGAAACTGAAAATCAAGCGTGTTAGCATTTCACTGTCTATTTAATTAATATCAATATGTGCCCTTTTAAGTCTGACCTTTAAATCTGGCAGGAATCGATGCTTTGTCTGACTTAAAGCCTTAGGATGTTTATCTAGTTTAATTTGATTCTTAAAATGAAACCATGGTTTGTTGTATGTTGTCTGAAATGCTCTGATCTTTGGTATTTATAAAATATCACCATAGTCGAGTGACAGGTTTAGACTTTTGACCGAACAGTCTAAGGTTTTAACCACTGAAACAATTTGTTGAGAAGATGTGACTGATAATATCTGTTCAAATGTAAATACTCACTAGTTTACTTCCCTCTGTGACAGTAACCTCCATTGGTCAGACTTTGACAGGCTCTGACAAACAGTTAGCGATCTTTCCTTATCTTCTGTTATTTTACCAACCAAACAATAAGATGAGAAAATAACTGTCAGATTATTCAGCCATGGTTGTATGTAATGAATAATTTGTAACTGTAACCCTACTTTGATGTATTTCATACAATCTATGATCCTTCAAAAGAAGAAAATAACTACAAACAAGAGTTAACAGACTAAAGGGTGGAAAAGCAACTGACACCACTGCAGAGGGGGAGGATACAAGTTGCTTATAGCTACATAAATGTCCCAAAAGTCCAAAACAGCTCACACCACTCCAGCTTGCAATCTGCATAACCACAGAGACAGGCAAGCATGCAGAGACATCAAGAGGCAAAGCATGAGAGTCAACCACAGAACAAGCACAGTCCCAACTAAACCATGAGCAGTGGTTGGACAGGGCGTGAGGCTGGGGGTATGGAGGTCGGGGCCAGGGGCTGACCGTAGAGGTACTCTAGGGGTTCCTGGCCGGAGATGAGCCAGTTTCGGAAGAGGCGGAGGTGGTAGGAGCACTGGTGGAGGTGGTGGGCCAGCGCCCCGTCCAGAGAGAGGTGGCGGCCCAGGCTGAGGTCGGTGGAGAAACGCCTCAACAACTGGGCCACATGGTGCTCCTCCAGGGGCTCTGAGGAAGAAGAGGGAGAGCGAGGAAGGACAGAGCAGTGGAGGAGGAAGAGGAGGAGCAGTACAAAAGACATGAAATGATAGGATATAAGCTAGCAAGAGAGAGACGGGCTGAAGTATGATAGAGCTTGGAGAGTAGGGAGGGATACGGCAGAGAGGAAAGAGGAGGGAGGAGGCGTGTATTGAGTGTGTGTGTGTTTGTGTGCATGTATGTGTGTGGGTTTTTATGTGGTTGTGTGCATGTGTAGGTGGCTCATTGTTGGAAACAAAAGAAGCAGCAAACAGCTTATCCTGGCTGCCAAACAGCCAAAGACCAGAAGAAGCAGCAAATCATCTCAAGCAATTTCTGCTATAAAGAAAAAATAGTGTGGCACTTCAGCAAAGCTCAGGGCACAAAACACCATCATGTTGCTCCTCTGCAGCATCTCAATGTCTCTTTACAAGTCTGCAGACCATCCAGAATAAGACTGATCCAATTCATAGTGACAACTCACAAAGGAGCAAGTGTGATACACGACATTTACGGGAAGCAGCAGAGCCCAAGATCGAGAACGGTCTCGCAGCCACCTCAGACACCACAGAAAACACCACAGAAGCAGCTAAGTCGTGTGCAGATAAATCTCATGTCCACATTAACTGACAATCTGGACCTCTGATGTCATCGTGTTATGCCACTGTATACAAAGCTGCAGCTGGACAATCGGTGCAACACAAAACTGCATCAGTTGTGGCCGTCGTACCTGTCGCAGTGCACCAGAGAGGTGGAGCCACTGCTATGGCGGATGTGTCATCTTGTGTTCCTGTGGCAGATGATATATACAGTATAGTATATATAACAAGACAAAAATATACCGACAAAGCATTATCTTAACAAGAGGAGCTCATCTTGTGGGGTTCACAAAAGTGTACTGAATGACATCTGACTGCCGCAAGTCCACTTCCACAGACACACCACCAAAACACCCAGTGAACACTGAATCAACTTTTTCAGCTGTCACACCAATTCAAAACAAAAAAATATCCAAAAAAGACACATCTCCTCATACGCACACTGAAAAATTCAAATGAAATGTGAGAAGATTTACAAAAGCTAACTGACCACTACTCATCTACATAATGCATTTACACCAGCCTTTCTTTTCCCAGAGAGAGAAGGAGGACAGACAACTGCTGCTACAAAAAAAGATCTGAATGTCTTTTCATCTCAAAAAATAACTCAAAATAAAAGTGGGGACAATCACTCAAGGCCGCAAACAGTTGTTAAACTTCATCATTAATGATATTTTTTCCCCTTTTCAAATCGTGAACACACAGAACAACAACGTCTGTGTACTGGAAACATTGAAAAAGCATGTGTGTGCTTATGAGTTAAAACAAAACTGACCAATGTTTCTTTCATCACAGACACAGGAGATGGGATGAGCGATGCTTTAACCCTTCCCCAGTTTGTCAGAGAGAGCTGATCTTTGCTCAGTCACCTTCATCCTCTCATCAACTTAATACAGGCAGCCATTGTTAAAAAAAAGAAGAAGAATATTATTACAGGTGAACATGACTGAGGGAGAGTCATGAAGCAGAGGTCAGAGGAAACAGGAGAAGGGTTAAACATTCATATGCTGTTGGTGGTGTTTTAACAATGAGCTCAGTTAACATCCTCTGCAATGATGGAAACAGCTATGCTTCATGTAATTACTCTGAACACATGCACACAACACGCACACAAACACACTCATCTATCCACCATACAAAACTGATTATTGGGTAATGGTGACCAGTTTACAAACTGTATGCAGGATGTTAAACAGGGTTCCCACCCTTGGCTCTGTGCACGGGTTCGTTGTGAGTCTTTACCTTTCTGACCAAGACAACACTGGGGGAGGGAGGGAGTTATAAAGGTTTAAAAAGGGAATGATGAATCTGTTTGCCGAGACTGCCAGGGTTCATGTGTCATATATAACAAAAGTGGGTATTGATCTAACAGAAAGACACTACTAAGTTGCGTTGAAAATCTTTTGATTTGCGGTAGTATTGCAGCTTAGGCTCAATTGAACATCACAATCTCTCAGTTTCTGCTGCTTCAGGTCTCAACCTCCTTTGTCTCTTCCAAGTTTCCAAACTTAATGGCCGTGCAACAGTAGGGTTTTATTTTCATAACAATCGTTGACCTTGAGAAGTGATTTTTCAACTGGCCCTGTGACCTCAGTCTCCTGGTTTCCCTGGGTCTGTGTATGTGGGTATTTCAATAGTAACAGTAATAAAAAAACAACAAACAGATAAGAATCAGAAACACTTTAAAGCAGAAGCTATTAACGTTGCCCTTTAACCCCTCCGTATAATTTCTATTTTTTATGCACCTTGGAAAATGGTCTATTGTGCATGAAACACAAAGTCCACATTCATTACTGCAATGCTGACCCAGCTCTCCTCTGCAGAACCAAAAAAAGACTTATTCTGTGTTCAGTCAGACAAATGTTTAAAAAAAAATAGTGTTACTTATTTAAAAAAAGAGCCTGAGTCACAGCAGTGATGAAGCAGTGGGAGAGGACTGTCTATGCTGAAATGAAGTAAACATCTTGAAGTCAGACCCAGGCTGGAGCTGGGAAGGTACTTTTGAAGACAATTGTGATGGTGTTACACCTATACCTGCCAAAGAAACCAACTTTCCCTTTGGAAGTCTCTAATCCCCTGCTCCAGCAGCAGAAACAACATTTATCATTTACATAACGCTCAAGAAATCACCTGCATGTACTGTAACCTGAACATATTAACCTCAGTTAAATCTCCATCTATTGCTGAATGAAGTAATGGTTATTCAGACTATGACTCCCTGATGAAAGAACTATGACATTATATTTACAGTTATATTTACATAGGTGACTGTTGATGACATTACCAGGACAGAAAACACTGTAAATGCAAACTGAACAATATCGACCGCTGCTGCTTCACATTCAAAGAACTGAACTGGCAAAACACAGGTTGACTTTTATTATGAGATACTCACAGGAAATGCAATGTATGTCCTCAAACGTAGCACCTACCTGTACTATTATTTATCATTTCTAACAACTGATCAGTTATCTGAAATATTGCAGGGAGAACTGGAAGGAGGAGGATGGGCCACCACGAGCTGTTGCAGGTGATTGGACACACTCCTCCAACTTCTTCCAATATGAAAAATCAGGTCACAGAATTATGGGAAAGGGCCGATTATTGCGGACCTTTTCAATAAAATGACAGTAATTTATTCTGCTGCCCCTAAATTCTGTAACCTGTAGTATTATTCCATGCAATGGCTATTACCGCCAGTAACTACAGGAATTGCCAAATCTTCCAGATTGGCACTAAACATACATGCAAATGCCCTCACAGACCCTGAGCTTGTGTCATCACCCTACCAACTGTGGGAAACACAAGGGGAAGAGACAAGTGCTGAGTCTCAGATCTAAGTGGACATTAAGAGACTGCCAGACAATAGACTACTTACAATTAAAATGTATCACAATGACAGCAGTAGGTGTACTGTAGGTTTTGAAGTAAATGTCTATGAAATGTCGACTCTCTTCGTCCTGAGGTGCAAAAGACACGAAAAGACTTTGATTTGGAAATAATTATCTGTTAATGTCTAGTGTTTTGTCCCTGTGTAAAGATGGCTATAGCTTGTGCTTCACTACTATGAGGCATTTAAATTTGCTGACATTCCCCGTCTCCAAATTTTAGTATTTAACGAATTGAATGACCAGTGGGAACCCTGGTTAGAAAGAGAATGTCAGGTAGTGTTAGAAAAGTAAGAGTCCAAAGCATATGGGTACACAAAAAAATTAAATAATTAGAAAAAAATAACGGAAACCTGGAATGCTGAAGGGCCATGTGAAAAAAAAACCAAAAAAAAAAAAACCCAAGGTCCAAAAACAAAAGTTTGAAGACATGCAAGACAAAGGGAGGTGAAGTGGAAAAATACTTGAAAGAAGCAGACGTACCATTAGTCGGATGCTTTGCAAACGACACAGAAAATCGTTTTACTGCCGGCATAGACAACAACTCTGAGGAAATAAAAAAAAAAAATTCACTAGTGTTACTATGAGCCACAGTAGCTTGTATAACTTGTATATCATGTTTTATCATTTCCCTGTTCTTTTCTAAAGTGGACCCAGTTGCTGAAAGATCAACCAAAAGCTTCTACATAGATGAGTGGTTAAAGACTCACAGCTATCTAACCAGTGACCAGGTTTATAAAGGAGCCTTGACTGAAGTTACTCATCAATCTCTTGGCGCTAAAAGTTTGAAGATGTCTGAGGGTGGCTGTGGGCCAACATGTAGATGGATCATCTTCTGATGGCAAGGTGAAAAATGAAATGGTTTTAACTTAGGAGGTGAAGAGGGCACGGCAAGAAGCTTAAAAAATCAAGCCCAATGTTCAGGTCTGATTCTTTCTTTACTGTCCTAAACAAAAATCCCACTGACTGGTCTGATGCTGATCTGACTCGTGTCGTGGTCTGTGGCAAAAAGACGACAATGAAAAACACTGACTGGTAAACCTTACCGGGATTAAGAGGCTTTACCATGGGAGAAAATAAATATGAAAATGAAATGTGAAACCAACTTTACACTCGGAGGAGCATGCACTGAAGCATTACAGCTGGGGCATACTGACGGCACTGACACTACATTGATTCCTTTGATTCCTGAGAATGAGGTATAACAAGATGGATGACAAAGACCGACGGCGGGCCAACACGTGAGACAACCAGGAGGATGGAGGCGGAGAGGAAACAGTCTGTATGATACTGATATCACACTGACACCTACTGGACGACATGACACACATTCAACTCAGCTCCACAATCATGGCCCAAACATGGAGGCCATGTTTTAATGCGTCATTAAGCCCTGAATTTGACCTTGACCATTTACTATTAATTTACCCCATATAATATTATTCAAAAAAAGAGGTTTGAATAATATTTGCTCAGTTACAGCCATAGCTTCCAAACTAAAAATCGGCAGAGGGCTGATGAACCCCAAAAAAAAAAGATTCTTTTTTTTTTTCCAAGTGCAAAAAAAATAGGAGTGGGTGATGAGAATATAAAAATGCTGTATGACTTCTGCTGAGGAGTTGAATTAATTTAAATCAGATTATCAAACAGATTGTAATACGAAGTCAGAGCAGCCACGGTGCATGCAAAAAAACAAAAAAACAACAACAAAAAAACATGGGCAGTTCATGATTCAGTTCATAAGGGGGAGTTAAGGGGAATGTACTGATGAACACTTGCTTCATACATGCAGCATACACCAAAAAAAAAAAAAAAAAAAAAAAAATCATACTGTGTACTTTTCATAATGAAAAAAATATTAACCTTCCACTAACAAACTCTGACTGACTAAAAATGTCAGGTGTGATCCACAGCTGAGCCTGTGCTTTTGCCACACTTCCTGTTGTGGTCTTCACTCATATCAAACATAAGTCTATGTTCTATTTGGAGGTTTTGATTGGGCGTGAAGCAGCATACACAAACTGCTAACGGGAAAGACCAATTTTACTCAAAGTGGTGTGAAGGAAAAAATGATGGAAAAATCCAGTGGTATTGGTGACTAGAATGAATATGGAGTCTAAAAATACAGAAATTACTAAAAAAAAAATCAATAAACTATAATAAAATACATGTATGAACATACATGATGTTTACGTATTCCTAATCTGAATATGTCCTACTGCTGCTTGTCTACCTACTGTGTCCAACACTTCATATTTTGTCAAGAGCTCAGTTTCCCCGCAGGGCTCTGCTCATCATGTCATAGTAGTAGTTTATATTTTTAGGGCTGAGGACATGTGTAAGGCACTGATCTGCTGTTGCCCTGTGCAGGTTTGTGAAGAAGCGCGGTCTCAAACACGTACCGTCTTTGTAGGACAGACTGCCGGTGGAGAATTTTTTGCGATGTGCGCGTGCGTAGTCCTGCAGGTTAGGGGCGCTAGAAGACCCACCTAGGACAGTGGTGCTGAAGAGCCCGGCACACTGAGAGCCTGCGAGGGGGGGGCGGGGGTGGGGGGTTAGTCACCACTACATGACATGCTGTTACTCAAACAACTGACCAGACAGAGAAAGAGAGGAAAGCAGAAAAAGAGACAGAGAGAAAAACAGAAAAAGAGACAGACAGACCGACCGACCCAGAAGAGACCATGCACTTCACACCAACATCCCTCCCTCTGAACACTGCTCACTGCAGACTGGAGAACATTTTTCAAGTTTTAACACTAAATCAGGGCATGGGGCTAAAAGGAAAATCCTTTCATACTTTCAATACTGTGTGGCTCATTCGGTGTATTAAAGTAGCCACCTCTTCTTCTTCCCTTTCACCAGCAAAGAGTGCACAGGAAAAGCACAGAGAGAGAAACCAGTCAGAGGAAAAAAAAAGGGACAGTATGCCATCAGTCTTGGTGACTGTTGAGGTGTGCTGCACTCACGCCAAAACCTGGTGTTAATCTCTGAGGTTTTAGACAGCTGACACTTCACCACTGTAATTATCTGACAAGAGCAAACAAGACTGACAGACATGTGCAACTTGGGTGGATTTTTCTTTTCACAGCCACCACATCAGGGCTTAACAGCTGCAGAGTCAATCACTACATCAGATTTGCACTGAAGGGGAAAGGATTGGGGCTTACTGCGATGAAAAGAGGAGGCAGTGGAAATGTTAATCTGTGTGGACCTGCATGGAGATGAGACCTCCAACTTGGAAGAGAATTTAAAAGCCTCAGTAGAGTGTCTGCACATTAGGATAATTATTTCATGATTTTCATCTCATTTACTTCACATCCATGGAGCTGGAAAGATTTTCAGTTCTTGATGAAAGAACGTGGAGACCATTTTAAAGGTACTGCGCTCATCTCAGAGATGCCGAAAGTACATCCGTTCAAAACGGGAACATTTTCCAAATCTAAAATATGTTTTGAAACCAAATTTAGACCCCCCCCCCAAAAAAAACAAAACATAGACACCATTTTTAAAGTACTTTTCTTGAAAAACAAGCAAATGCATGAACAAGTACACTTTATCTCTATCTGGAGAAATGATGACAAGATCAGCTGCCTGCATGCTAATCCAGTGCTGTGCAAACAGCCCTCATGGTGTATTATTTCCTTTAATGATGTCCTTCCAGATCAAAAGTCATCCAATGAAACCTGCAGCCATCCTCTCCGCTCTGAGCCATTTCACACTGTCATCTATACACACAGTTGCCACGGCAACAGGTCATTATGACACCTACCTAATCCACTTTGTTTCATCTCGGGGGACTGACGTGAGCAGAGCGAGAAGAGGCGATAACTGCCTACTTTGGAGGATGATGTCTCCGACAGGACCTGTTGGAAAAAAATAAAACACACACACAGACAGGATTAGCGGTAGGAAACCTGAGCATATTTGATATCATAAACCAGCTTCCACTGATGGCTGCTACTTTGCTGAAATATGACCTTGGAAAACAGGAAAGTCCAAAACCAAAGAGGCATAGAGGAGAGGCTCTGTGTCGATAAAACACACTGAGGATATACACAACTGAAACCGTTTTCCACCGTCTGTGACTCTCACCTCCATAGATCCTGTCTTGTGATTGCGTATGAGTGGGGACCTCCTCTGAATGGTGATTGGCTCCGACAGTGGCACAGCACGGTCTGTCTCATCTCGCGAGAGGTCCTCCAGACTGCCGGGGTCAGGCTGTTTCTGCCCGTTCTGAGTGAGCAGGGAAAGAGCAGGAATATTCACACTGCTGTCTGCAGAGCGACGACACTGTGTGCGTACTGTATGTTTGGTTGTGTTTATACCTGTCGTGCCACCTCTGCAGAAGCGGGCCTGAAGCCAAAGCCAGTTGGTGCGTTCTCCTCCTCCTCGACGCCTTTGACGCCCGGGCTGAAGTGAAGTTCCACATGGAAACGCTCCTCAGAGGTCAGGTCCTTCAGGAGAGACAAGAGCAAATGTGTAACTCGAGTTAATCATCTCTAGTATAATACTGACAGTACACAGATAAAGTACACAGGCATTCACTTTTTTATAATTTTCAATTTGTTATATTTGAGCATGACAAAACAGCTTGCCACCACTAATTCCAGCAGTGTCTCCTATTCTCCTGTCATCAACGCACAGCAGTGTGAAGCTTCCTATAGGTGAGGGCAGCAGCACTTGACATGTGCCAGAACGCACTGTTGTTCTGTGACAACCAGTGTGAGATGCACTTTATGTTGAATTTATTTTTTTGTGATAATGCAGAACATTTTTTGTACATTTATTAAAAAGTGAAAAAGTGAAATGAATTATACATTATTCAGTATTTTACATCTTTCATCATTATATTCTGTGTTCATGCAAGCAGCAACAATAATTCACTTTATATTTCAATCTTGTACTTGATATAAGATATCAGTTTTGTATGTCTGTGTACTGTATATGTATTTCTCTATTTATAAAAATACATTTGACTTACCTTGAATACAACATATCCTAAGAGTGTTAATCATCTTATCCAATTGGTGATATGGGTATATTTCAGTTGGTATCATGAAGTTTTTAAATTCAATACTAATAAAAAGTCACATGTATTTAGATTATCTCTGATTTCATTAAGTCATTCATTCATTGAACCTCCAATTTACACAAAGAATGAAATCAAATAAAATGGCCAAGTTTATACTTGACAAACATACAATGAGTCCAACAGACAGAATATACTGGGCGATACAGGTCCTGCCATGTAGCTGTAAAAATTATATACAAATGACAAACACGAAACACTACCTTGTTGTTGTCTTCATACAGCATGATGACAATCTGAGTCATGTAGTTGAGCTCAGAGACAGCACTGAGGTAATCCATGGCACGCTTCCACTGCTGGTCCTTCTCCTCCTGTCATACAAGTTCACACACACAACCTCAGCTTCAGCGGTTTCCTCCATCTGAGAAACATTCACAGTTCTACACGACTCATGTTTGTTTCCTTACATCGAGCAAACCTCCGTAGCGGAAAATGCTGAGCAGTGAGTGGACATGACTCTCACTGGTGAAATATAAACGCGTCCTCACATGGCGTCCAGGGGACATCACTCCACGAGAGTACCTGTGAGCAAGCCACAAAAGTCAAATCTGTTTAAAAATGTATTCTTTTTTTACATCATTGTGTATTTGATGCTTTTCATGTCTTTCTATACAGACAGGCTTGTAGTAAATGAATAGTACTCCTGGGGTTATGATCCTAGACTCACAGAGGATGTAGTTTATTGACAGATTCGTCCTCATGGGTCCTTTGCAGGTCAAGCTGAATCTTTCTGACCAGTGGGAGACAGTAGGCGTATGCTATGTCCAATTTCTCCACTTTATTTATGCCGTATTCCTGCAGAGAAGAAAGACAATAAAATGATTCAAAATAAGTTTCCTAAAGCTACAGTAACTGAACTGGTAATACCTCTGACATGTCTTGTATCACAGCATATGGAAACTGGTGATAAATCATCTTTTTTTTCACAAAATGGTAAATGGTAAATGGTCTTGTATTTATATAGCGCTTTACTATACCTGAACGATACCCAAAGCGCTTTACAGTACATCACATTCACCCATTCACACACACATTCACACACTGCAAGCAATCATAAAATCACACATTTTATTATTAGATGTAAAAGGTGAAGTGAATTAGGAAATTTATTTTCGGGAAAGTAAATGTTGTAACTTTGATAACTGTGCACCTTTCAAGTTCTAAACTCGTTCTGGATTGTTTTAGAAACCCCTGTCCTGTCTTCCCTCCATTTCCTCCCTTTCTCTCACCTGTGGGATGACGATGTCAGCCAAAGCTCGAGACAGTCTGAACAGCTCCAGTGTGTCCTCGAGGCCGAGAGTAGCGTTGTGAATGACGTCATATTTGACACAGTCATAAATGTCAGGTATTTTACTGATGTCATAACGACCGTTCTTCATTCGGAAATCTCTCTCAAGTTTGGACCAGCGCTGCAGCATCAGCTCCAAAGTCTCGCTGTGGTACAGCTGCAGGTCTGAGGAGGAGGTCAGAGAGAGGAAGAACAGTTATACCAAAGGGCAGAGGTGGAGCAGTGGTTTTAAATGTGGGGTTGTTCCAGGGCTATCATGTGAGCACCACATTTTGTCATTTGTGTGTGTATGTGTACTTGAGCTCTTCTTGCTCTGTAGTCTTTTCAGTCAGTCCCTCTGCATTAGTCAACTCTTCTTCGTCTTATTATTATTATTATAGACTCCAAAGGGGCACATCTTGATAGCTGAGAATATTACAAGCATTGTTGCCCCTCTATTAAATATGAAAGGAGGCTGAAAATTACAGGACACGTCTGTTCTGACCTGGAATGTGTGTTTCTCTTCTACAGTATAATACACATTCTACATATTGGAGGCAACGTCTCTCCACACAGGGCTTCCTTCACCTTTCAAACGGGGCACAGTTGCGTGGGAAACAGTAGGTAAACCTGCCCGAGCGAGCACCGGGACACAACGGGACAGACAGGTCTGTGGAGCTGTGCGCCCGGACGTGCACGAAAAAGGTGAAATCCCCTTGCTGTAAAAGTCCCCCACGGGTGCAACGCCCATGTCAAAGGGGATTTGATCATTCAGAGTGGAAATTATTGTCTGTACTAATTATCATGACAATCGATCCAATAAATTTGGATTGCTTGTTGTTGCACAAACTCGCAGGAAATATGTGGTAAATCAAAAATAAAAAGTTTTAGCCCTTGACATCCTTCTAGAGGAGTTTGCTCACCAGCTGACTTAGGGTCCTCCATTCTTTTGCGAATCTGGGAGGTGAGGCTCTGGATGAGGGCATAGACCTGGTCACATGTAGCCACTGGGTTCTGAACTATCTTCATTGAATTCACCAGAGAGGCACTACAGTTTGGGGCCAGCTGTTTCCACACAAAGAAAAAAGAAAGACAAAGACAATTAGGCAGAACAGATGAATAGTGATTACATTCACATTTCAAAGACACCAAAAGCTGTGGGTTGTTAAACCTGACTAATCTTTGAGGCTTTGTCATTGGCTTCAACACAACAAAATAAAGGTGCATAATGTTTCTGAAAACTGTTAGCTGAAGAAATAAAATCCCCTCTGCTCTCTGACAGGTTAGTAATCCTCTGAATGATCAAAGGATGTGTGGGCTCAGACAATTAGGCACCACAGTTGAAAAGCAACCACCTGTCTCTACATATCATTTGCTGGGTCCAACTATGGGAAGAATTTACCCCAAAACATTCTTGAATTGGTTGAGTGGAGAAATGAGAATTGATTACTATTTAAAGCCACAGTTCGGTAGGGAGTTTGATTCTTAACACGCAAACAAACGTGTGCAGCTAAGTTTAACCACAACCATAGGACTTACTGCCCTGTGGACAGCTCCACTTTTGTATGACACTGTATGTTGTCACATCAACCTGCTGGGATTTTGAACAAAACATAGTGATTATCTATCAGCATGATTGACTCATTAACAGACTGTGGCTGTGTCTAAGGCTGAATTTTAAGTACTTAAGTAAATCGCAATCCCTCAATGTGAAGTACAGGCTGAAAGCTCTGCTCAGCTGCAGTCTGTAAATGATTGCACTGATCCAAAAGGTCGCAGACAGACGCTGGAAAAAAACCCCAGCTACAAAACAGGTCATGACACATGATGCAAACCTTCATGTGTGCACAAAATGTGCTCTACTGATTTACAACAGTGCTTCTCAGTGTTTCCTCATCCTCCCATCAGGCCCTCACAGAACAGAAAACTGCAGAAGCTCTGTGGTAAACACATTAAGCTAATCACCCTGTCGTAGTCCTCGTCAGTGAAGTCCCTGTCCTTTTGCAGAATCTCGTGGAGCCTGGCCTTGACACGGTGCTGGCAGCTGCTCAGCGAGTCACTGTCGTTGTCGAGCAGCCCGTTCATGTTGGCACTCTTTACCATCTGCACCAGGATGGGTGTCAGTTCGCCCTCCAGAGCCAGCAAACCCTGCTCGCATGGACATACAGAGACAAATGGTAATCCGTGCAACATCTTTGAGGCAAAGTAAGGCCAATACTTTCATATCAAACAAATGAACTAGAAAGGAGCAATTTTCCATGAAGAGAGACACAAAAGTCTACAACTGTTATCTGAGAGCAACAAGCTAAAAATTCACAGACAAAGTCACAATTGCATGTGAAAGTTGAAAAACAACATGCTTTAGACTGGTGCTTTAAACTTCATACCTTTGCGAAAGCTGCAGCCGTCATCTGTACCCTGCCTTCATCAGATGCGTATATTTTCAGGTCATGTCTGTAGGTGCTGTGTAACCTCAGTAACCCGCAGCCTGGAAATCCAGCGTAGTCTCCTAACAAGACGACAGAACCGACAAAACAGCATCAGTGCATGAACAGACATTCACACCGCTGGTTCGAAGTTCACCATAACCTGCTGCAAAGACAAACTTCAGAAGATGTGTCAAAAGGGCATTTTTGTGAGTAATAAGCACAGAGTTTGCAACATGACGTCACAGCCTTGGCATTCACTGACCCCAAGCAGGGATCTTTTATAAAACACTTTGCACAAGAGCTGGCTGAATTCTCCGTACTCCAACTGCCACTCTGAATGTCCTGTGATTGTTTGCCTTGCCTTATTGAAGAGAGTCTCTTTCCTGCTCCAAGTTTTCTTTGTTTATGTCTCAGTCCTAACATCTCATGTTCTCGGTGCCTCAACAACCTTTGTGTAAGAAGATGAATGCACCTTTCAATCCTCATATTCCCTTGGTTTTGTTCCCATTTTCTTTGAAGCTGGGGTTCAATTTGTCACTCTTGAACTTTATTTACTTTGTTCAGAGCCATATCTCTGATCTATGATATGTGCACACCTATTAGAAGTGAGTTAAACCAGATTAGCTTGTTTATATAATCTCAAGACTAAAAACACGTAGTATAATGGTCTTTTTGACCCACTTTTGGTATCCCTCCTCTTGTCTCTCACTCTGACCTTAAATGGATCAGTGACTGTTCACTGTGGTGGCAAAATAAGCAATTCAAAGTCACTAAAACATGAAGCCAGGGCCTCTTTATAACAACAGGAGTGAGAACAGTGGTTTTGAGTCTGTATATGTTTTTCTGCTTCAGATTTTTTAGAATATGTGGCTGGCTGACACTTGTAAACAGATCTTTGTTTTATACAGAGGTTTATTTCCCCATCAAAAGTGAGTGCCCGTGCATTATATCAGTTTGCTCGACAAAACGTAATTAATTAAACATTACTATATACTACTACTAGACTACTGAGCACTCTGGGATGAGAGCTCACCCATCTTCAAACTCATGGCTGTATCTTTCAAGGTAATGCTATAGCTTTGACAAAGTCTGTCCACAGACATATGGACACCTGCCAATGTCCTTAAAAAACTCTGCCATGTTGACGCTCACACAAGGTGACTCACTGTCCAGCCTCTGTAACTTAATACTAATACGATCCAGACATGCAGGTGACAGCAAACAGCAGGAGGAATTATGAGGAAAACTAAATCACATTATATCAGAAGGAAAACACTCTGTCTCACCTTGTCCTCCTGGGTACATGCAGCGGAAGGCCCTCCCCAGCTCCTCAGCCTGCACTCTGCCGGCAGGAGTCAGCTCCCCACCCCACTTCAGCACCAGCAGCAGAGATGGGCCCTCTTTACGCGTGTCTGAAAACCAAATCAAGGTTCTCAGCATTGACCTCAGGTTTTTTCGACCAGCTTGAGTTTGGCAACTTACTAATGAGTAGATGATGAAAGCATTGCCTTATATCTTCCTACCTTCTTCTTCACTGGAGGTTTTGGGCTGCCCATGGGGCAGGTAAGTTAGTTGTACTTTTCTGTTGATCCCCGAGAAGTGGCCATACCTTTATTGGGATTAGAAAATAAAACAAACCCAGAACTATTTAAAAAAAGAAAAACTTTTTATGAATACACGTTTTTCTCCTTTGGGTCAGCCATTAATTCGTCTAGGTTGATTGCAAACAGTGTAGCTTTGATTACTGTAGAAACAGGACCAGCATCTGCCATATTCAGCTCCAATTATTTTTTTCCACAGTGTATAATGCAAGTTGTATATTCCTTGTACAATTCCTGCTGAAATAATGTTTCACATTATCCGTAATTCCTCCGTGTACAGATACAGGATACACACTGGGGCCACAACACAACAGATGATCGTGTAGTTTCATATGTCAGAGGGCGACCTTTTAAAACATGTTTTTCATTAGCATACTGTAGATGGAGGCCAAATGCAAACACAGTCAAACTCTTTTGGAACATAAGAGAGTTCCAGATAACTCTACTAACCCAATGTATAGGTTTTTAACTTTTCTTTAGACTTGAGCAAGTGTTATAAATATGGGGGAAACCCTACGTTCACCTCCCAAATGACAGCTGTACTTTTAAGGCTTTTACCCGGGCTTTCAGGCAGGGGCTGTTTCACTGACTGATACAGCGGTGGGGGGAAAAAACAGCGGCGAGAGCTGTATATGGTTCACAATCGCCCCAAAAACGTTCAGTTTGACAACGTATCTTTCATGATCAGTGAGATGACCTAAGTCTTCCTGGGTTGAAAGACGGGAAAATGAACAGCCCTTATTGCTGCTCTGTACAGAGTCCAATCGTGTCGTTGAACAGATGTTTTATCCTCCTGTGCGAGTCACGTCACTGAAAACTATGAATGATCGTTGTGACTTCCTCTCTCTGATATCGCAGAACAGTTTATCCAGAAATTTGCTGATATTTCCTTTGAAATCGATGCCAATATTGCTGAAAACTCTACATTTCTTATGCCAAGAGCATGGCTAGGAGTGAAAGCTTGACCGGTGTAGCAACAGTAACCAAGGGGGGCGGGGCTTAGCGAAGGGTCAATTAATGAGCTAGATATAAAATGAGGCACTAATGGTTAATGAAGTGACCCAGTTTCCTGCCCACTTACATTTCCAGAACAGTCTTCAGCTGCTCCAGTTTTGATTTCTTCTCCTCTATCTCGCAGTCATTGTGCTGTCCCAGTTCTGCTAACAACTGCCGCGTGATGTCCAGCACCTCCTGTTGAGGGTCAGAGCAACAGGCCGTCTTACTAGGGACATACAGCTGTTCACACAAAGTTAGTCACACACAGACTGGGAGGTAAAGTGAGTTAAGAGTTAAAACAAACATACTACAACTGTTATAAGTCTGATGTATTGTTACCTGCAATTGTTTTGGCTTCTTCAGCTTTAGTTTCCCCGTTTTGTATCCTCCGTATTTTTCAAACAGATCAAAGAACCTGGAAGACAAATTGAAGAATAATTTAACCTAATGAAAGCCTTCACTCTGTAATTGCAGTAGAGGAGGGTAAAGCTTACATTGGGTTGCGAACTTCCATCTTCATCTTCTGTTTAGGTGTTCTGTCTCCATGTCGAATGACAGCAATGACACAGCGCAGCTCCATCCTGAAGAGTAAGTGTTAGGGGAAACAGTTGAGTAATTTTGTTTTTTTGAGAAAACGTGTCTTGAGAAACGTACCATCACAAAACTTATAGCTACAAACATACATTGTGCTTGAACAGTTTTTCTGTCTTTCACTTTCTACTGTAATGACTCACATGGTCCCTGAAGTGGTTGGAACAATGGGGATGTCCTCTGCCTCAGTAGGGATGGACCAAGGAATCTGAAACTGAGGAGCCAGCTCACGCATCACAATGTTCCTGAAGATCCACAAAGAGACAAAAACGGAAAAAGAATCAGTGATCGATTGATCAAGGCAAGCTCAGCAGGAACTGGTCAAGTGGACAAAAACTGAAGCTGGTACCCCAGGATCTTGGCACAGTCATCATAGTACTTCATTGAGTTCTTCACAAAGCTGAAACCGTTGACGTCACACACATAAGAGTGTCCATTGGCTCGGAGAAGGTCAAAGCCACAAACAGTTTGCTGCGTTGAGAGTGGACAACATTTCCGTCAGTGATGTGGACAAACTGTGCAACAGTATCAGTCCACAATGAAAGAATAACTACACTACATTAACATGCCTTTTCTTACCTTGAATGCCAAGCAAACCTTACGGGCCACTAGTTTCTCCATGGCTGAAAGCATGACTGGGTAGCGGACCTCCTTGCCCTCGCTGTCTCTCTCTACCTTCCCGTCCAGAGCAGGAGACTTCCGGGCCTCAGCATGAGCATAGTCTGGCCCCACAGTGTACACCTGAGGCCACCAAACATCCTCTCAGTCACAGTCATGTATTTTAAAAGTTCATCCTACAGGTTGAACTGAACTATATCACCACACCTTACACAGAAACACAGGACACTCTCTGATACAATTACAACCATATAGGTTCATGTTGCTGTAATGTAGTTGTTATTCATCTGGCCTAGACCACTGGCTCCACAAGTATAAAACACTGTCTACTGGCGAAAAACAAATGTTTTCCTGAACCACAACCAACACATTATGTCTCTTTCAAGTGTCTCATATTGCATTTCAGAAATGAGTTACAGCAGTGTCCTTTCATAATAATCAATTAATCAATACTCTACCTTAACATCGGTGCCATCTGTCGGCATGAACTCCTCATAGATGTAAGAGCCCGTCTTCCTCACACTGCTCTCCGGTGAGTACACACTGCTCCGACTCCCAATCTACAAAAGTCATAGAGCACCATTACACTCTGAATTAAAGGTTGCAGGTCTATGTTTGACAACTGTGAGCCTGATTTATCATTAATGCTTTTCCCCTGGCACAGAAATAGTGTCATGCACCATCACAAGAGAAGCTATGAAGTGGTGCAGGTTTGTTTCAGACAGTTCAGTTGATTAACAGTTGCCATTATTACTAAACAGATAAAAGAGAGGTGCACATTCGAAATGTCAAGAACAGCCGTGGGCCTGTAACACTTTCCAAATATAACATGAGAGCTGTTACTTCAGACACACAAGGACTCTTTGATTGGGAACACAGGGAGGTTGGGTTTGTTCCATTTTAACTTGCGGTGGATTTTGTATCATTCAGCTGGAGAAGTGTTTTGGTCAGGACTTATCCACAGAAAAAAAACAGACAAAAGAAAACTATAGGGATCAAAGGAGGGACCTTTCTGAAGAGGCGCTGACTGCCACCACCAGCAGAGGTGGGGTAGTAGATGTAGACATTGTGGTCCTCAGCGCAGACAGGTTTCTCCACAAAAGGCTTCTGGAATATCTCTCCGTTCACCTCCACGTGGTCCTCCCCTTCCACCAGGTTGCATTCTGAGACACACACATACAGGAAATATTATATTCATGTTTGCCAGGAAGCCTCTTTTTTTTAGTGCCACTGATAATTTATGGAGACATTTGACCCCTCAGTGTTTACACTTGAGCCCTGTGAAGCAGCTCTGCACTCTAAACCATGTGTTCAAAGTTCATTGGTTGTTTTAAAACAGTCATTAGGGACGTAAAACATATGATCGCTCATCAGTCCAGGGACTGTCTCATACGTCACTGTGTAAAAACAGCATTTGAATGCCAGACCCATCATATCACAGCACTTAAGTATGGGACACTTGCAACTGCTTCACATTTGATTCTATTTTTATCCACAAGCTGAAATAAAACCAATGCACTCTTAAAATTAATGGCCTTGAGATGCTGCATGGACAGACGCTCTAAGCTGTGTGGAGTGAATGCTTGACACTGTATTGTCTTTTCCCCATGTTAAGTTAGCAACGTAAAGCGATACATCAATAAGGGGTGACTTGTGTAGACTGACCATCTGGTTTATCTGGGTCTCGGTTCAGCACAGCATAGCGTGGCAGATCAATCCCCTCCTCCTGCAGGATGCGATACACCTCTCTCCTATTCAAAATTATAAATAAAATGACATTAATCAGGAAAATATGATTGCCTCACTTTGCTTGGAATGTATAATTCCAAATAATACTATAACATTAATTTTAGGTAGGTGGGATTACCTGTCCTGTATGTAGTACTGCATGTTCAGGTCATTGATGAGCAGAGGGTTTCTCAGCTTGGCGTAGCTCACTGCTTTATCCAGCGGGAAGCCTAGTTTACATGCATAGAAACATTTCAGTAAATTAAGCTCATAGACGATGATGACTGATTGATGCACTTGTTTACAAGCAGAATAAACAATATCCAGATTTACTCTTACTGCTACGAAAACGTAGTTCCTCCGAATTGATATTCCTTTGTTGATAAAACAAACAGGAGCTTCAGACGACCTGTAAACATACTGAGCGCGCAACTTGACTCTCTCGTGAGACTTTGTATTACAGCTACAGCAAACATGTCGGCTTTCTTGAAGTAAACAAACCCCTCGGTATATGTTTGAATAGTCATCTGACGTTGTCTGGGGGGGGGGGGGGGGGGGGGGGGAGTGGTTTTGTGGGATGTAAACAGCCTAAGATAGTTCGCTCCCATTAAACGCCATTGTGGCGATGCAGGGGCAGACAAAACTACTGCCTAAACAGGAGACATTAAAAAGAAAATCTACAGCCCCTGGTTAAATTTGCCTGGAATTGTCCTTTAAGAGATCTGGCTAATGAGACATTATTAGAGAAAAGAGAAACACTTGAGACACTCCCACAGAGTTCGACAGACTAAAACTGGACTACACATAATGCTAGCACTGTATTACAAGACAGATACTCTATTTAGTGGGTAAATGATTGGGTGTCTGATAAGATGCCCACATGACCACTCAGGCTATAAACAGAACAAGTAACATGCATCTGTGAAATGTATTTATTTCCTCTTAAACACAATGAGTGTATTGTCACTCCAGTGTTTCCCCTACATTCACTTAGTAGTGGCTGGTTGGAGGAGGATTTGTGAGGACCGGCCTACTGCTACTACTACTAAAAAAACATAGGCGAAACACTGTATTCTCACACCCTGTCCTGACATACAGCAACACGACAGTGACGCGAGCGAGCGAGGAAAAGTGATTAGAATGCATACTTTTCAATCAGCCTGTCCTGACGTGCCGCGAGCGATATCGCTCCGTCCAACGATGTCGCTCAACCCTGAAAAAATCGCTCACTCTGTCTCTATCTGGACGACATTTCGCGGTGGTGTCCCGCCCCTAAACACTTCTTATTGGCTGAAAAAAGTACACGCTGCTTTCTGTTGACAAGCAAGTTATCAGAGAGAGGAGCATATGAGACGAATACAATTAAAAAAACACTCCAAGATGTGAAAAACGGCAACCAGGAAATGCCAGGAATCTCAAAATAGCGCCGCAAGTTTGTGTACGTCCCTCGATAATTTGATTGGTTTGGATTCTGAACCAATAGAATATACTTGTGACAAAATCGTCACGCTGCCTATCAGGACACCTTCGCGCGAGTTTTCGTCGCCGTTTCGCACGCTCGCTGTATGTCACGACGTGGTGTCAGGTATGCATTTGTGTGTGTGCTGTACCCTTAGAGTGAAAGGAGATGAGGCAGTCACACAGAGGCCATCTGTCCACAGGCTCGTTGAGGATGACGTCCTCTGGGAAGATGACCACAGTGATGTACTCAAACCTGCACAGCCTCTCCAGGATCTGGGTCATTGGCTTGGACTTGGACTTCTTCATCATGCAGCAGATCCCCACCATGATCTGTCGCTCCGGGGGCTGGAGAGAAGAGAGGGGAAGGAAAGTGACTATTTAATGATCTGTCTGCGGGTAGAAGAAATACAAACAATGGTAGCTTTGTTCTTCATACGAGGACAGAACATAAAGATGGCTAGACTTTGTACTGCTGTATCTCTGACTTTCTTAGACCATCCACACTGTTGTAGATTTTCAATCTGATTTAAATATAACTAACCCAAATATAATATAACTTGCTAATTATAACTGGATTATTCTCCTTCCTGAGTTACAGTATTCAGAAGTAGCCAAAGGCATTTTTCTATTCCTATGATGATGTCACAGTGAAGTTGTGACTTTTTACCTTTTGGATATAAAATGTTAACACTTCATCACTTCACTTATCCTGTTGGATATTTGTGCTAAACTGTGTCAGAATTGGTAAAGGAAATCATGGGTTGACATTCACACTTTAACCAGTTGATCCTCAAGTTCAAGTGAATATAGAGGGTATGCGTTTACGTCACGTTGCCCTCGCCAACGCCCCATTCGATCGGACTGAGTGGCAAAACAAGCGTCCCTCAACATGCTGGCGGATAGCGGTGGACTCATAAACTGGATAAAATATCTTATATTAAAACAAATTGATGTCAAAAGGAATCGACAACCAGCTCCCCAAAACCGTCTGCTCCACGGACACTTCCTGTAACACGCAGTGTGACCGCGGTACAGTTGCAGAGTGACTGACAGGTTGCTGTTACTGTGCAGAGGGACGAGATTACAGCTGTTACTGTCGTCCTGACCGTGACTCCCGACACTAAAACCCGAGCTGCTTATATTCTGGAAAAACTCTGACCAGTCAAACTGTAGGATGTGTTAGAGGACTAATTTATCTGTCTAAACATCAGAACTATGACACCTGAAACTGTAAACACAGCTGATCGATCGAAAAAAATGACCACTCCAGTGAATTTACTTTCCGTCATTGAGAACAGGTTCTTGAATGTAACTCGGTCAGAGTGAGACGTATCCTCAAGATTTTTAGCAGCTCTGTTAGTTTATGCATGCTTTACATGCTGGCAAAGCTAGACATGTCAGACTTGTGTGGGCTCAGAGAAAATCGCTTCGTTACTTGCTCGTTTTTAAACTTTGGCGGCTCTGCCACTCGTCTTTTTGCCACCCAGTGGACGTTCCACAGCGACTTCCGAGTACCGTGACGTCATGTGCATACCCTCTATTGACTGAGAATCAAAAGACACACCAGAATTCACAAGAATTGGACAGAACAATAAAAGTTCAACCCAAAAACATGACACCTTGGGCCCTGGTTGTCAAGAACACAGTTGTGTTTCTCTGTTATAGCGTTAACTGAAAGCCCTCTACTGATGACTACTTGGTCAATCTACGTGGAGCAAGGCTGAGCAAAGTCTAGTTAAGAGGTCACATGGAATGACAATGACAACAGCCTCCCACCGAGTCTGTGTCTTCATCGTCCTCATACAGCTCCATGTCTGTCCTCATGCTGTCCTCCAGGACCTCGCTCTCATCGTCCTCGCAGCCCACGAAGAATCTGGGAGCGCCACGCCGGCTCTCGCCCGGGCTGTTGGGCTCTGACATCACAGTCCTCCGCGGCTGCCCTCAGCATCCCACCGCGCCATCTTACACCAAACCACCGCCGGAGCGGGCCGCTGATGGGACGGCACGAGGCCTGGGGAAAGGGACGGGTCCACTCTGTCTGGGGCGGACAGCAGAGCCAATTGGTGAAGGTGTGTGAGGTAGACGAGCAGGATGAGACGAGATGAGCAGGGCTCAAGCAGAAGAGGATATGTGAGAAATAATGGAGCTGGTCAGTCGTCTGCAATGACGTCGTTACTCATGTTCCTCATTCTTCATTCACCAAATTCACATCTCATATGACAGCTTGGGTTTCTGACAAGCCTTCAGCAACTTGGAGCCTGAAGCTCCAATTATCTGATGACAGTCCTTTCCTCCATTTGTAGCAAGAGTCCTACAAGAGAAAGAAAACATCCAACGTCATTCATGCATTTCATTTGCATTATACCAGACTTGTCACACAATATTTTCAGACTCAGTGTCTGTAAATACAAATTCCTCGTTTAAATATTATGTTTTTCACTATTGATCACAGTTTTTGTTGTGGATGTTGGTTCGAAACATTCTGTATAACAGTTAATTTGTGACAAATGTCACACTAAGATTTTCTTCTACTTTGCAGTAATGCTAAAAATGTCCTAACATCTCTCTGCTTTGGGTGAAAAAAATGAGAACTGCAACAATTTGTTAATTAATTCATTTGTCAATCAACCAACTATTTTGATATCTGTTTTTGTCATTCTTTAAGAATGTCAAATATTTGCGAGAGTGTCTTGGTTGGACAAACTAAACTATTAAAGTCTTCAAATTAGACTGTTGGAAAAGCCATTTCGACATTTTCTAACCTACAGACACAAAAATTGTAAGCGATGAATTCTAAAAAAAAAAACACAAAAGATTACAGATATGAAAATAATCCCTTGTTGTAGATTACACAATGAAACAAATAAACACAACTCTTGGTTTCTTTCCAATTCAATTCCATTATGTTGACCTGTGTGGTTAAAAGAACACCATGTCCAACATGGCACATGTCAGCCGCCACTACGCCATTCCTTTAAGCAGAAGTGGCCTTGTGCTGAGCCTTGAGCAATAATTACTGCAGCACTTACTCTACTGTTACAACCCGTTTAACCCTGACGCTGCATCAGCTCTCATCTGCATCGCCACTAACACTAGTCAGTTATGGTGGCAGGACAAGTTGTACTGTAGAAAAACCACAAATAATCGCTGCTCTCACAGGCATCTGAACAACTAACACTTAACTTCATTAGGCTGAGTCACTCAAGGGCCAGGAACAACTATTTACAGTGGAAAATATTGTTTTTAGCATCAGCAGCCAAGACTGGGTCCATGTGAGATAATAAACAACCTAATAACTGCCCAAAGCTTTTTGGGATCTCAAGCTGAGGGAACACAAATAAGGCCAAGTTTCCTCCACACATTTTGATTGTTTATTTAAAGTCCCCCTGACCTAAAAACTCAGTGCTCAGCTAATCCTCCTGGGATCCAAATGTACAGTAACCATAACAGTAAACAATGTGGGTAATACATTAACTTGGGTCTGAAATGACTATAATAAATAACTGATTTGTTATAATAAGACAGAAAGTAATTTTCCTCCACAAACATGCCAAAATTAACTGTTTCAGGCCTCTCAAATGAAAACAATCATTAGTTAATAATTAGAGCCCTTTCCTTAATTATGCCTTATGGTGTCTTGCACCACCAAAGTGTCATTAAAAGGGTGAAAGAGGATATGTGGGGAAAAAATAACTGCTGTTTTTCACAGTTAAATAAATAATTTGTGATTTAATTTTTCCATTTAGCATAGTTATTACTCAAGTATAATACCTTGATGTTGTTGTTGAATGGGTGCACATGCATTAGAAGTAATGGTAAGTATACCCATTGTATTAATGTTTACCTGCTGCCTGGTACAGAAACTCATTCTCACACCCATTTTGGTGCTGGGTTGATTCAAAATAAACTCTTTCCATGCCTAAGTGGATTAGTGTTTCAGAGCTTGAGCATAACAGTTAATCTCCTCTTTTACACCTGCTTGCTCAAGATGCAAACAGGCCCACAGCTCCCAGTGTGGACACAGAGGTCGTGTCCTCTTTATTTTATGGGACTTGAGGCGACCGGCCATGCAGTTTACATTTCATGCTACGTACATGTAAGTCTGTTGTGGGGAGAAAAGCCTGCGAATCCATTTTATGCAGCAATGAAAAAAAAATATGACATGTTATTGTTGACCTTGACACACTCCAGGGAGGATTTTAATAAACCTAAAAGAACGTGGAAGTTTGCCAAGAGGAAACTACAACTATTCATCAGATACCATACCATTTAGGAGGACTGCAACAACAACATTCATTTAATCCACTGAGTACTTCCAAGTGGAAGAGTACCATAGTTTAACAATGAGAGAGAGAAAAGCCGACATTTCACTCGTGTTTAGCCTCTTCTCTCTCGTTTTTGCTCTCTAAGTGTTTCGTCCATGTAATTACTGCCTGTGATTTTGGTTCTCTCTTTCACCTCTCTCCACTTTATCCCACCTCTACCCCACCTTGAACCCGATGGCTCAGGCCTCCTTGCCGGGCCAGACTCATAGATCTACTGCAGAGCACCCGGATCTGCTCCACTGGAGCCTGAATCTGTGCCAGGAGTCAGGATTCATTTCAATAAAACTATTTATCATCTTATTCATGACTGTCAGAGCCTTTTGTACTCAAACTTTAGAGAGAATATCAAATACCAACAGTGACGAAATGTTGCTGCCTAAATAGACTTTTATTAATAGAGTGAAGTGGGAGTTTGGGTGTTGATTTATTGCAAAATCTTGATTTCTACATACCACCTATCTCTATTCTTTAGCGATGAATACTCCCTTTTCTTGCAAAATGGCTGATAAGAATTTCTAAGCTCTGTCTTTGCATTTGTCTACTTGACTCAGCAGAATGAATACAGAGTTCAACAATTAGACTACCGTACATGAGTTGCATGCAGGAGGCAATTAGAAAATAGTATCTGTACCATCTACTCAAGTAAACTACTGGAGAAAAACTGTGGAGAAACTAATACTTAAATAAACGGTAAAATTTGAACTAGGTTCAAGTTTGCATTTTTTTATTCATTCACTGTCTGATTATTTGAGGTGTTTAAATCAAATGACTGATTGATCTTTAATGCAAGTTTCTCAACAATGTTAATATTATTTGCACAACACCATCAGGGAGGTGTCTGAACATTGAGTCCTGTAACAGATGGTCTGGACCCTTACAAAGCCGCGACCTCGACATGCATCGTCCAATCAGTCTGTGATCACATGAAGAGCCAGGAGACGCCGAGACAGCCTAAATCCTCAGAAGACCTGTGGCACTGGCAGGTTTCCAAGATGCTGCAACAACTTGCCTGCCAAGTATCTGAACAACCGTCTGCAGGTGCACTGGGGAAGACTGGGGAAGCAGGAAACTAAACATCTTTTCATGGCATTCTTTCTCCCCCTCTTTTTTCTTTCTATTTACCGGTACGTTGGCTAGCACCTTTGCATGTTAGGACGAGTGCATGCGTATTGTATTCAGTCTGTAGACGCTATTACATCGACTGGGTGGACGAAAAGCAACACACCTCAGCTGCACTAGCTCACTGGTGTCAGCTATTCTCAGAAAAACAAGAGCGGCACCTGATGTCTCTGCTGGACAGGTTTAACCACGGGAATTCAACACACGAGGCGGGACGTTAAGTTACACTGACTCAAAATCAAATCAATCAGCTGACGATGACCTGCAGCTGACACTAACGTCTGTCGTTACCGCTACATTAACGTTACTACTCTGCAGTTACACTTGGCTGATGTTATGTCCAATATTATGGCCAAGGGAAGGGACGTCAAATTACGAAGACGGAGACACAGTAACGTTACAAGCTTGAACCACGAAATTAAGATAATTCAACTTGATGTTAGTGTGTAAAACCAATCTCCACGTCACTACGTCGTCACTTGGCGATGAAATAACCGTTAGCAACCAGCAGCGTAGAGCAAATTTAGCTGGTATTAGCCTCTGTTAGCATTCAGCTAACTCGTATCCAAGCTATGGAGACAGGTCTTTCAGGGCCTGCATTTGGGACGAACACTACATATCTGTGCTGTTATTCACATTAAGGCTTTAGACCGTAGGCGCTCGACCTTATTTTCTCGACTAGAGAGAGACATTTAATCGTGAACTCACAGAGTAGCTGGAGGGATTCAGTCGCTGCCATCAGCCTGCTTCCTTTACTCCTGACAGTTTGCCTGTGAAACCAATCTTAATTTTTTCAGGTTTGACGCACTGACGACGGACGTCTAAATCAACCAATAGGAGAAGCGAACCATCGTAAAAGGGCGTGGCCCAACAATCCAACCAGCCAATAAACAGCGACCTCAGCCAGATCTGGGGGTAGATGAATCTCGCAGCGGAAGAGCTCTGGCGCCCTCTAAAGGCAGCGTTGAGACCTTAATATAATACATCCATGGTTGAGACTAGCGGGAGGGAAACGGCGGTGTGAGATAAACAACAACTCCTACCCTTTTTACAGTCTATGCTCCTACCTTTTAGAGTGCTGCCACACAGCACAACGACGGTTATCAATAACAGGACGGGCCTAGAGTTTTCTGAATTAGCCTACATTATCCTTCACATATGCACATTTCCATGCATACACCTGCTCTAACTTAGGGTGGATAAGGGCCCAAAACAACTGCAGATGTAGGCCTATGATTGCAACAACAACAACAACAAAAAACAGCACAAAGGTACCATTATATATTTAAATGATATAATGGAGGTTTTGTTCTCATCACCAATGAAACTGCCAAATGGGTGTAAGCCCACAAGTAGCATTGCATCTGTTGTTGTTGTACTTTATGTGTTTCATTTCTGATAGGCTACCACAATCATTACTGTTGCTCATGCAGCCACCAGGGTAGGCAAACTTCAGTGATCCCACTGTGCTGTATAAACCCAACTCCTCCCAAAACTCAGCATTTTTCCAAAAAGACGGCTCCTTCAGTAAACCGCCAACGTGCTGCTGCCGTTGATGTAAGAGTCAACACTGACGTCAGCATGTCTCTAAGCCTCCTGGCCGCCACCCTGTCCATGACATACCTGTGTGCGGGCCAGCTGGGGCTGTTGCTGCTGTACACTTCATAGGGTCACAGTGGGCCACTATGCTGCTCATGAAAAGAGTATTTTGTAGGCCTAAGTGAACAGAGAGCAAACAGGGCTCTTCTATAATCACACTAAACATGGAGAAGAGAAGACACACCCACTTCTACAAATATTGTCAGGATGAAAATAAAAAGTTTTACCTCTCTGCATTTTGTTGAAATAATAAGCTCCAATTGGCCCTAAAACTGGACTACCTGGACATGTGGTGTTTGTCTTGTCACCTGGGCTTTTAGCCTATACTGTACATGGGACAGTATAGATTGTGGTGTATGAGGTGAACAGGTAGCTTAGGGTTCTCAGTCAGATGAATCTAAATTATCCCCATCTTCTCCTTCATTATACCTCCCACACACTGCTCTCACAAAGACCCTCTGTAAAGAGGCCCTCTGCTGCCTATACCTGCCTCATATGGTTTCCATTTGCCATTTGAGTCAGGGGTGTTACACTCTCTGCGACTTACAGCAACAGGTCAGACCAGGACAAGGTTTATCATTATGAATTCCAGTTTCTCGGATGATTTGGTCTCTGGGCCCCTGCAGGAGCCGTTGGGCTCCACACTGTAGAACAACATCAGCAACTTGTCTCACCTCTGGCTGGCTGTTCAGGTTGTTTCTTAAACCACCCAGGTGATGCCATGTGGATGAAATAACCTTAAGCTCGTAGTTTGAGGCATGGCATTTGGAAATTTCCACATGAGGGTAAAGATAGTGCACAATGAATTGATTCTATGGCAGGTTTTTTTTTTTTTTTTTTTTTGTATAATCTTATTCCACTGGGCGGCTTCTGTCTACTAATGGGACTATTGCTGCCCAGCGGGCCCTGCACATCCACTGCCATGCTGACCCAAATACTCACTAAGCCACCAAATATATATTAATCCACAGCTGAAAATAGTCCCTGACAAATGCACTGGTTTCATCTTTTTTGAGTAACATTTTCTAAAGCTTCTGCGTCATCTCTCAACATGTGTTACAACATATTGTTGTGTGTGTTTGTTTTTGTTTGTGCTATGAAGACACAGGCCTACATTTGGAAACAGTTCTTACAGATTTACTCCTTTAATGAGAACCAAGTCCATAGGCAGGGAGGTGAATTTGAGGATTGACAGAGAGACTGATTTATTGTTGGTTTTAGTCTTTCCATAGAGTTACGGTTAGCTTTAGTTAGTTTTAAGCCCACTGCAGGTATTGTGGCCCATGCAGCTATGATACAGAGTCAACCCATAGTGTGACCATGAAGAAGCTCCTCTGGTTTTCTCTTTGGTTTGGTGAAAACTATGATGAGTGAGGAGTCATCAAATCATGACTGCAATTCATATCATTTTGATCTGAAAACTGGTGGATGGAGGAAAGTGGTTTTGACAGCTTTCACAGATTTATTTACTTCAGTGAGGATGTGACCTGAGATTTCTAAAGGGCATCTTAGAGTACAAGAAAAAATGAAGCAGCCAATGAACATACATTTTTTTTATACACACTGCAAAGTTGAATCACAGTTTCATCTCACCAGCTAGTTTCTCATCTGAATCACTTTCTAACAAACATTTATGTGACTGATTAGATACACTGAAGCACAAAATAAGAAATAAAGTAGATGTTTACTTTATGTCATCTTATATTATCTCTAGTATGCCACACATATCTCTTCATGTGGTGAAGAGATAGCAATTAAGGCTGCCAAGATAGAGAGTTCCTCCAGCAACTCCATTTATCAAATAGCTACAGTGGCTCTAAGTTATTTAATCCCTGCATGAGAACATGTCCTGTTTGACCGGTGCGGTGTGTATGGTGTCAGAAAACCATATAAAACATGTACAAGACTTCTTTCAGACTCTGAAGGCACGTGTTTCAACACCCATGCAGCTATGTGAGCAACGCATGCGGGTAATGACCTGGGTGTCAGGTAAATGCAGGCTGCCAGTGGTCTGGCTGTGGTTGGACGTCGTCTTTTATCAACTGTGTTTTCCATCTCTGCTTAGAGAGAGAAGAAAGTCTGTTCTGTACTCTGTCAAAAAAAAAGGAAACAGTGTTCTGTCAAAAACACCCTAAAGTCCACACATTAAGTATTCTTTTGCATTTTGAGAGAAAGCCGACATGATTGAACCTGCAGAGACATGCACTCAGGCATATGTTTGGGAAAACTGTAACTGTACAGTACTTTCAGGGACTTTCATGATTTTTACGTCTGCTGAAAAAGAATGTCAGCCAGTGACCAGTGGAGAAAAGAACAGCTCTCAGATCCCACAGAGGAAAAAATGCTTTGTCATCGAATTAGACACACAGTGGTTTTCCACTCTGAATTCATGGGTTTAGGAAACGAGAAGCATTCACTGGTTGCAATGACTTTTCTCACAGACAGATTAACGCCACAGAAATAATGAACATCTACATAAAAACATCAAAAAGAAACCATGAAAGAACTTGCCCAGTAACCTTCATCAATAAAGCTTTGTCAAATGTAGCCTATCTCACGGCAATTTTCATGAACAGCCATTTCATAATTTTGCAGAGGTTATCTTCTTAACAGTGACTCAGTGCCGGCAGCCCTGTGATCAAACCTTAAGACAGAAACAAAGCTCCAACATTGTTGATGTTTTTATCAAACATGGGGGTATGGCTGTAAATGTGATCTCAGGTCAGCGGTGTCAGGTCAAACGCAGCATGCATCATGAAAGTGTTAGCAAATGTGTAGGGGAAGTAGCCTATGATACAATTTTGCAGCCCTGTCTTCTCAAAATGATATTTACATGTAACCAGTGTGCACTGTTTAATATATTTTCAAGTAGGGATTCATCCTCCAGGGACCATCAATATGCCTTTGTGGCAAGCATTGGCTACAGTTAGCATTGTTAGCACAGCTGGGTGTCAGGGCATCTTGCTTAAAGGCCAACCCAATTTGTTTTATTTATGTATTTGTTATTGCTAACATATTAAAAAACTATATTTTTTAATGAATTGCACAGAGAATCCTTTTTATACATTGACTGAATACACAATGTACAACTTCCTCTTATATTTAATTTAGGACACATTGCATTATTTTGACCATCTTTCAAATGCAGTCTCAATGTTGTGTTACTGTTGGTTCATCGTTGCAATATTTGTTTCACCCCTTAACCCTGATCCTGTAAAACCCAAGACGCCTCCACTCCTCCAAAGTTCTCCAAAATAAACACTCTGCAGAAAGTTTCACTTCCTCGGGACACGATGTGGCTACAGTAAAGAACATGAGTCTTGTGTGCCGAAGGAATCAGGAGCTAATTCCTGATCTCCAGTACAAGCAGAAGCTACAGACTTACTTGAGTTGTGCAGGTAAGAAGAGAGCTGCACACAGCAGCCATTCATACTGTATGAACAAGGTAAGAAAAAATAAACACGCTCTGCTTTCAACAAAAATTCTCATGAGAGGTTTTCCTAACAAAGTCCTTTCAGCAGTGGAAAGCTGACTTCCTGACTGCAGGGAAGCTTCTCTGGTACCAAGAGTTTAAATAGAGCTTCCTACAGGTCCATCAGCCTGGAAAACCCCTGCTGATACTAAACTGTGAACTGAGTCAGTGTTCATGTGAGCCATGTCTAATGTCTTTGTAATGAAGTAGCTATGTTAAAAAAAAAAAAAAAAAAAAAAAAAGAGTTAAAAGGTTTATCTTGCATGCAGAGGTTTATTTCATTTCAACAAGCATGTTTGACACAAACCAGAATATGAACTCTCCAGGCACATCCCACATCCCGATTTTGGATAAATCAGGCAACAGACAACACCAGGATTAATGTATGGTTGACATCACAGTCTAAGGCCTCTGCCCAGTGTCCAACACCTCTAAAGCTCACTGGTTCTCTCTTGGTCTTTTAGCTCTGTAGTCTCCACCAGCTCCCAAGGGAAATATCTGCTCTTTAGCTACTAACTGTTTCTCTTTGCTTACCAGCTGCTCTCTGACTGTGCATCTGAAAACATCTGCCTGTGTCTGAAAACAATCCTGCATGGCAGTGAAAGTGAACCAGAGCAGCAAAGTCGTGTCTGGACTGAACAATGAACTGAGACTCACTGTAAATCTCTGCGAAGCTGAGGGAAGCCGAAGGTTCAGGTGGTCAATCAATATGAGGGATCATTTTCATAATGTGTAATTTAATGAACAGCTATGAATTGTCTTTATCTCGCCAAGCTATTCCTGCATCTATTACACCGCTGAACTTTCATTAATTTCATTTAATCATCATTTATTTCAACACATTTGGACATACACTGAAGTAGAGACCTAATTTACAGTGTATAGCGAAACATAAACTAAAAGGTCCAGGAGACAAGAAACAACAAGTATAAGGTGACAAAAACAAAATAAAATCAAAAAATGTGCAAAGAAACAAAACAACAAAAGCCATAAAACAACATACACCAATAAAAAGCATTATTATTAATAAAAAACATCTTTATAAGTGTGTACAGGCAAGGTAAAACAGGAACATCTGGAAGTAAAGTATTAAGTATTTATAAAATGATAAAGGTAAAGATGAAAGTATTCTGCAAGGTGCTCCATGTTGCAAACTGACTCTAACAGTACTACAGTAATTTATCTTTTATATGTTATATATTATTACCAAGAAGAAAGCCCAAATGGAGAATCCGTAACTTAACAGCAAACTTTTTTCTCCACGTGTTAAAACAGCACATGCTTGAGTTCACAGTCAATAAAACCATACACTGGTCTAGAAAATGAGAACGCTGTAACAAAACCTGCTCACTCAGGACAGCAAAAGCAAACAACGACCTTCAGTCTTTATTACTGCTACTCTCTTTGCTGCCACTTTCAGACTGCAGTGCTATTCAAAGAGTGGCCTCCGTTGTGAAAGGAGCTTATGAATAAAGCCAAATGTCTGCTGATCCCACGAGGACTCAACTGAAACTCTGTCATCGATCCATCACTGTTGTGGCTCCTCCTGTGAGGATCAGAGAACTAATATCTGTCCAGCAGCCGAACACACATGAATTACCTATACAGTAGTTCACTGTTCATGTCACTGCAATGGTGCAGCACGGTGTTGTTTTGTTGATGGTTGACTTTCTGGGGTGGGGCTGGAGTGAACGTTTTTTCAGTTAGTCTAACAATTTAGTAATTTCTCCCACAACCTCTGTCCAGTATAAATAGCCAACGGCTGTGTGGGCACACCTTGTCCCAAATCCTCTGGACAAATATCATAGACATGGAAAAATCTAAACATTGCAAAGGAAATATGGGACAATTGCTGCTAACACAATCTCACCACTCTCCATATCCCCTTTGAAGCCTGGTCCAGGTAGTTCACTTTACTGTGAGCTATTCAGATTTAAATCCACTGAGGCCAAAACCAGAGAGGCCAGGTCAAACCCTGAGCCACTCAGATGTGACATTCTCACCATTCCTGCATCCATTCAGTCTCATGATGTGTTCATGTGCGGACAGAGTGAGAGGAGAGTTAGGTGTGGATGTAGTGAGCATGGGAATAAGCCGACTGAAGCCTGGTGATTTCAGCTTCTCTAAAAAAAAGTCACGAGAAAACGTGCAACATCACAGCAGATGGAATATATACTGCAGTTTGAAATAGAGCATTACTGTCATTATATCCCACTTAAACTCAGTCTGGACTCCCATTATAAGTTAAGTGGGGTTCATTTGTATCAGTAGCTATTGCGTTTTTTAGGCTCTGTAATTGCACATGTTACTGTTTCCTGCTCAGTGAGTGCTCGGTTAGTACATGGCTGAAAGGGCAGCTTTGTCTCCAGGTCGTTTTTTTTTCTTGAGTGAAAGAAAGTGGGTGGAGAACAGTTAATGGGGCGAGGCGTGATACTCCAAAGTGCTCAAGGAGCTGATGATGGACAAAAAATATTAGGCTATACAGGGAAATAAAGCCATGAGAAAGTATAAAAGAGGCAGTAAATAAAATTATAGCACACATTAGACTTTTCTGTCCATCCACCTTCCGCCCTATAGGCTGGGTCCTGGTGACAACAGGTTCTCCCTGTTCATTTTCCAGGGTCCTGAAGAATTAATATATTTCATATACATGATAATCATATTCAAATGGAAACATTTAATAACATAGTAACAATGTGTAATTACATGTGACCTTTTTTTTCATATGTACATAGTTTGATATATCATCTGTATAATTATTTATACATATATGTACATTTCAAAAATACATAAAACATACATGAGTCCATAATTCACATTCATGTGATATGTGTCACTAATACTATACAATATATATGTCATATAGGTTTTACCAATTAAAATGTATATGGTTTATTTTAGAGTATGTAGTTGATTGTACTCAGAATTATTCCATGATATCTATGTGTAAATATAAACGATCGACTTGTAGTTTAAAATTCCTAATTAAAGCATTATTGTTTTAATGAATTAGCATGAATTAATTAAACATACAGTAGGCTATAGGATTCACATACAGTATATCCCTCCAAATCCCTCAAACCAAGGACCCTGTCTCAACTGTGTCTCCTTTTTACTTAATTGATTAATTTAACTTACATACACAATGGTATAAAAGCTGAAAATAGAAGTAAAACAAATGTGACTTGTGAAGTCAAAAGGCCATCAATTTATACATAATACTTCCTACTTAATCAACTAAATGACATTAATCATATAAAAGTAAAAAATTAAAAGTGTATAAAAGAATATAAAATTTTTGACTGAGGGATCATGAATCATAATCCCAGTTTATTTAAGGCTTTAAAAATATCACAAGCCTCAATAAGCCTTTGATAAGTGTTCTTTGACTTTCCAGCTCTGTACAGCAGCACGTCTAAGGCCATGTTCTCCTTTCAAAAAGAAGATGAAGATGACAAAAAAAAGTGACGACAGAGAGTAAAGTCTGGTTATATAAAGACCAAACTGACTGTGAATCATTACCTAATTTCTACCAAATAGAGGGGACAACACATCCTCCGCCCTGTTTTTCCTCCCACTCCCCCACCACATGAGTCAAGAAAGCCAGATGCACCCAGGTGTGTTTCCTCCAAAATAAAAGCACTACTTTTATTACTTTTAAAGTGAATACAGGAAAAGCAAATAATCCCATAGAACTTCACTTCAGCTCACCTCAATAACACACAAAAACTCACATGGACAAACAGCTGTGTAGAAATGAAGTACCGGTATATATAATGCAAGAGTATAATACATTCAAAATAGTTGGAGTCTTTGATGTGTTGAGGTGTTTCAAAACTCATGCAAATAATCTGCTCATATCAGAAGCTAAAATAACATATGTGTGGCGCCGTGTGGAGCAGTGGGTTGAGCAGGCTCCATATGCAGAGGCTATAGTCCTCGCTGCAGTCGGACCTGGTTCGAATCCTGCATCGGGTGGCCCTTTACTGCATGTCATTCCCCCTCTCTCTTCCTCCCCATTTCCTGTCTCTCAAATAAAGGCAAAAAATACCCTAAAATTTTACTTAAAAAATAGTAAATAGTAAAACATCTACAGCTAATTGATTTAATTAGAGCGCGACCACACTGTTGGATTAACTTCTCCATTTTAAAATCACAAACATTTAGAGTTTTAGCTGCAATTATACAATTGAACTAAAAAACCTTTTACAGCCTTATGTGAATGCAGCAATAAAATGTGTTGGGTTCATCTGTCCAACCCTCCAGAGCTGAGAAAGTTTTATGGAGAAGTCTGCTTTTATTTTGAAAGCAGTAATGAGATTCCCTCAGACTTCCTTGTGAGCAGCTGGTGTTTCCCTCTTAGGTTTGATACCCAGACCTGGTCCCAGTCTCTCTCCTCTGCACAAGACTGAGCATCCTGAGCTCTGTGTCTGCTCCTGCTGCTGCTCACTGGGACTTAAAACTTTAGACCTGCACTTACCCAGAAATACACCACTGAGGAAGAGTTCAACAGGTGTGAAGCTGTTTCTGCAACAGGTGAGAAATATTCTTAAACTGTGTGAGTTTGTTTTGACTGGCTTGGTGAAGTGACGGCTGTGACAAGATTTTGCTGCCTTCAGGTGATGCCACACCTCACCCATATAATGCTAATTAATGGGTGTAAAAAACCCTATAGCTCACTTCCCTATGACATCATTTATCATCTTTATGGATATATTGTTAACATCTATTGGGTTTCAGGTGGGTTTGAAATCTCCTTTTTTTTCTTATTCTAGCTTGCATTTATTATTATTCTTGCTCCTCAAAGAATGACTGGATTTGAAACTTTCACTGGAAATGAACATTTTAGTATTTTGTTTCAGTTATATATATAACAGCACTAAAATATAATAAAGATAATTAGAATAAGAGCAAACAAAAATGTGTTTTATAATCAGGGGATTATTGAACTAGAATTTGATTAGTCACTTGATATTTGTGCTGAACATTGTGCTGATATGATTTTCTAAGCATGATGTCATATAGGCCAACACACATTACTCATATTCTGACTTAAAAACAACTGATAAAATTTCTTCAGGAAGTTGTTAAAGTTATAAACTGTCTTCTTTTCATAATGAAGTGAAGTGAAGTGAACTTTATTGTGCCTGGAGAATTCTGGGAGAATTTGTCTCAGACACAGTACTACAGTCCATTGCTTTATAGTTTTAAAAATACATTATCACACTCAATAAAAACATTATTCCTGAAAACAGAAACATCACAGATCAAATTATCCACACTGACAGCACAAGACATGCAACGAATGAAGCTGTGTTCACAGTTTATTGAACAGTAGATCGTAAATGATCATAATTTATTTCAAGTTTAAACACTCAAGACTCATTGGTCTGATGTAGTCGTACAGGTGAGGATTAAAGTCCATCATGGCCACACCTTCGGCCCGTGACTCCTCCTCCATCATGTCTCACACTCTCCGAGTGTCCTGTCTGAATGTGAGCAGTGTTGAGATGTGATGGAAAGGCCAGACACTGGGGCATACGCCTCACTGTTTACATAGGCCCCGGTGTCGTCAGAGCTGCCATAATACAGGCTTCAGGGGGAACAGATCAGGTCTTATGGGCCCCCGGTCTCTCTGGGAGTGGACCTCACCACAGTGGCTGAATGAGAGCAGTGTGGAGCTGGCCACCAGCACAGCTCACACAACCACACACACACACACAGCTTGGCTGAACTGTCACTTAGTGCTGAGGAGGCGCTCCTTTCTTGTTACAAGCACTTTTCACAGTGTTTAAAAAAGTGAACTCCGTCTCTGACTGCAACCCTTCTCTGTTTTCTGACATCCAGTAGTAGGAGATCATCTAATTTTAACCAGCTTAGGTTCTGGCTCTGTTCATACAGTATGTATGAATAGCCTGTTGTTAACAAGACAGTAAAACAAATCAAATCCAGCACTGGTAGAGGAAGTCTTTTACTTAGATACAAAAATAAATTCCACATGAACTCTGTGACTTTGATGCATGTAATGTTCTGTCTGTAAATGTACAGAAAATATGCTTGAAATTTTCATAATAATACGTAATACTGATAATAATGATGATGATGATGATGATGATGATGATGATGATAATAATTATATTTATATAGACCATTTTAAAACTGAGTTAAAAAAGCATTTTGACAATCAAAGCAAGAGCAGAAAAGCAGGAAACTGTTAGGATGAACAAAAGAAATAAAAACAGAAATGAGGCCGAGTTTAGAGAGGAGACATACAATATTTGAATATAAAGGAGAACAATTGGAGGGAGTAGATGTCATAAAAAACAATAAAGACACACATATGATATGTAAATCAACTGCTGCTGGACAATTCTCACTGATCAGCAGTGAAAAAGATAAAAATAACTGTCTGTCAGTAGGATATGGCAAAGACGGTTCATGGCCCATGTGTCTTTCATCATTGAGGGAGGTGTTCAATGAGTGAACTAAGGGCAGAGATGTTTTTTTTGGGTATCAATTTCTTGTTGAATCTAAACTAAACTACAGCCTTCAAGTTTGAATGCATAAGTGACGTGGAAATGCTGCAAAAAGTAGAGCATCATTTCTGAAGGCATCTCATTCAATCATAACACCAGTGAGCAAAATCTAAAGAGTAAGAGGCAGAAGGAAAAAGACATTTACCGACTTAAGATTTGACACCTGCATGAGAGATGAGCCCACAGAAGCTTCTTTAATTCGTTCCCCTCAAGCTGCTTCACATCAGGCACTTCAGAGTTCATCATCAGCTGCACAAACTTGGCCAAAAGCAGCATGAACCCTGATGAGAAAGTGTGTTGGATTTCTGCAGAGGAGTTTTGCAGGAGCTTGTTGAATGTGTGCTGAGAGCCAGAGCGTCATCCCCACCACCTGCCCACACTATGTCCTTTGCTGTGTACTCCAGCTCTCTGTGCTGCGTTCAGGGTTGTTGTCTGAGTCAGTCTCATTCAGTCTTTTATTTTTCTGTTCTCCAGTCTGCACGTCAGCGGTCGTCAGGTTATCTTGCATGATGTGGTGGAGGAAGCAAAAGTTCATTTTCTTCTTCACCACTGTGGAAACTTCTTTTCTGCATTTGCTCCTTGTGGTGCAGCTAGTGCCTTCATGAGCCCACAGTGGTCTGCCCAAGTCTGAAAACATTTGGTGGTTCCACATGAGAGGTTGTTGTATTTGAATCATTTTTTTTTTTATTTTGGTGCTCCTCTCACTTCTTCTGAGCTCAGCTGGAAACAGGAATGTCAAAAATCTGTGCTCACTAATCAGGATTTAGCAACATTTCAATGCAACTCTTCTGATTCGTGTGGGGTTCTTGAGGGATTGTGGTGAGACCATAAAAACATGATCTCACCACAATCTGACAAACTAATCCTTTAAAGTAAAATGGATGGATTTATCTCTTTATTGTATTACATAGTGCTATAAAGTTTAACATTGTTGTTGTGTGCTCATCTCACTACAGAAAGTTCACTATAAGCATTTTCTTGACATTTAAAAAAAAAAAAAAAAAAAAACCCATGGGGATGATTTAAAATTACAGGGGGCCTCTAATGGACTTTGATCAGGGTGAGAAAATGCTTTAGGACCTTAATAACATTATCAAACCTTTATAATGATTGATAGACTTATGAATGGTGATCCATCAGTTCTGTAGCATTTGACTCATGATTGTATCAACTTGTGTTTTGCCAATTTTCCTTTTGTTTAAGCAGGTAAAATATGATCAGGTGGACTGTGCTGCTGTGTGCGTGTCTGAATGTCATCTCAGCAACATTTGACTACATGTATGATGAGCACTCGTTTATGGGTAAGATCTCGGACCATGACATCTTATTATTTCATGAGTAATATGAATTAGACCTACAGAACTGCAGTAGGCCTATACTGCAGGTTAGATATATTTGATTATTACATTTGACAATCTCCAGAGCACTTCTTGGCCAGCTGGAGTGTGCTATCATCTTTCTTCCTATTTCATTTCTTTCTTCTTACACAGACCCAGAGGATGTGCTGAGTGTGAGCATCCCTCTGCAGGGGCCACAGCGCCCACTACTGGGAGGAACTATGGTGTTACCGTGTTATTTTGAGGTGCGTGGTTTTGAGCTTTTACCCAAATTTCAGTTTGTATATGTTTGTTTGAGTACCACTACACAGTATATTCTACTGTATATTTATGGGGATGATTTGTGGAACAATGGACCAAATGACAATGTGAAATGTGTATGAGGGAATTCAGTTGGGGTTGATGTGGCAAGTTCATGAGTTTTTAGTTATGTATTTAGGATAGCCTATTTTAAAGAGTATTGGATTCAAAATTTGAAATTCACAGTTACAGAGCCACAAATAAATAAGTCACCGTACTCTGCAAAGCTGTTTTGGTTCTTTTAGCTCACATTTTTGGTTTTACAGCACATTTACTGGAAGGGGTCACTTGATGGTTTGGTAGCAATATTTTTAAAGCAGTTGGCTGCTGTTTTCTATAGAAGAACAAACAAACAAACAAAAAAATCTTAAATTAACAGCAAACAGCAGATTGACACAGTTACAGAAAATACTGTGAAACACGGCTAATAAGCCAGATTGTTTCCCTCAGAAGCTGGTGGAGACCAAAAATAGAGCTAGAATGAGCATATGAATATTGGACTTCACAAACATTGTCTGAAAACCGTGCTGCTTTTGCAACATTTATCTGTGGGTGCTTCAGCTTGTTTTTGGCAGCTTTCTTACCCACAGATTTTAAAGGATGACAAATACAGCTTTAAAGAGACATGTATAGATGTAAACAGACAACCTCAAAACAAAAAACATATGTATAAAACAGATAAAATAAAACATAAGAAGAAAGACAAAGCAATTCATCTCCAAGGGGTCTAAATGAAAAAAGAATTGGTATGTGGAACTGATATGACAAGTTCATGAGGTTTTAGGTTTTAAGTGCATTGAATTCATTTGCCACAGAGCTTGCCTATGAGATGTGTGTTTATGTTCTGAGAGGTGCAAATATTGTGTACAGAGGAGGGTCTGTATGAATTAGATCATTACCGTCAGATTACTGTGTTTATATTTCAGTGCACCTAGGAAATAATTTGTTGGTGCATGCATGATGCTGTTATCTTGTGTAGGACCACACTGTCCCAGACCCAGGAGCTCCCAACATTGCCCCCCTTTCCCATCGTATCAAATGGAGCCTTGTCACAAAAGAAAAGGTCACAACCATCCTTGTGGCTCTGGAAGGACAAGTGCGTATCACTGAGAGCTACCTGGACAGGGTTCATCTGGTGGGCTACCCCAGCACCCCAACAGACGCCAGCATTAAGATATCTGAGCTACGGTCCACTGACACAGGAGTATATCGCTGTGAGGTTCAGCACGGCATTGAGGACAATCACGACATCGTTCATGTGCAGGTTCAAGGTAAGCAGATGTGCTGTCACAGAAGTGTCAGTGAAATAATCATTGTGGATACAACTGAGATATCCAGGAGAAAAGATATTCATTTGGTTTTATAATGTCACATCATCACTGTGATCGATCATAATTTGCAAATAGGCAACGTCGGTAACCCTCAAGTTCTCAACACATTAGCGGGTGTAGCACAGTACCATAAACACTGGGTGCTCCAATCTCCATAATGTGATGTTGCTCTTTTAGAGAGACTTTGTCAAAGTTTAGAGTAAAGTTTAGAGTAAATGTTTTAGTTTTTATTTAGCTCATTTGTTTGTCTCTGTGGGTGTCAAGTCATTAACACTTAGAGTGAGAAAAGGCCAAATTCTTCATTATTGTATTATTTTTATTGTCACTATCAATAAACCTGACAATTATTTTCTTTTATAAGTGATTATTATTATTCCCTGAAGCCCAGTTTAACCTTTTTGGTTCTTTTAAATTATTCTGTCCAACAGTCAACGCTAAAGAGTTTCTGTGTGTAAAGTAATAATGTCACGTATAGGGGAAGTCAGCAGGGGCCAAATAACTCAATCTTTAACTCAATGCAATGATTATCTCTCACAGACCCAGATAAAATAAAAATCCTATTACTACAATAAAGTTGAAGGTTTGGTGGAACTTTCCTCTCAGTGCTTTTGCTGTATTGAACAATCATGTTGACCTCAAAACTAAAGCACTTGTTTATCTCTCCAGGTATTGTGTTCCACTATCGTGCCATCATGGGTCGCTACAGCCTGACTTTTGAAAAGGCGAAAGCAGCGTGTGCTGAGAACAGTGCAATCATGGCTTCACCTGAACAGCTGCAGGCCGCCTATGATGATGGTTTCCACCAATGTGACGCCGGCTGGCTCTCCGACCAGACAGTCAGGTCAGTCTGTCATGTAGTGGGCATCAACTCTCTACTACCCCCAACTGACAGAGGGTGGAGCAACTACCTGACCAGTGGTCATGAAAACTTATGTGTAAATAAAAGTGAAAAGCAAAGAATAGCTAATTAATTAAAATCCTGGACTTCATAATGGCCATTTCATAACATTATGTTTTTTTAAATTCACTTTTAGGGGAAGTTTATTTTGCAAAATCTCACAAAAATATTTCTTGTTCTGGATAAAGACATATAATAATCTCAATCGTTATTATATAGCATCATGAAAATACTACTTTGTGGTTTGGACAAGGACGTTCTATTATCTTAGAATTCAGTCATTGATAAACAAATAGGAATGTAGTGGGTTTAAAGTTGTGGTACAGCTGCAAATATCAGATGTCAGTGTCAAATTATGTTTTAATTTAAACTGAAGGTACCCGATCCATGACCCTCGTGTGAACTGCTATGGCGACAAAGAGGAGCTGCCCGGGGTCAGGACGTATGGAGTGAGAGACCTCAATGAGACTTATGATGTCTACTGCTTTGCTGAGAAGATGACAGGTAGCCTATACGTTATGATGAGCTCTGCTACCTCCCTACCTGTAGTTTATTGTTCATCTTCTAACAAACTTCTCTTATCTGCTGCAGGCAGAGTCTTCTACACCGCTGCTGCAGAAAAGTACAGCTTCTCTGAGGCGGCGGAGGCATGCTCTAAGCAGGGAGCTCGTCTGGCCACCACTGGTCAGCTCTACCTGGCCTGGCAGGGCGGGATGGACGTCTGTAATGCTGGTTGGCTGGGAGACAGGAGCGTCCGCTATCCCATTAACGTTCGTCGGCCGCAGTGTGGAGGCGGTCTATTGGGGGTGCGAACAGTTTACCTCCACACCAACCAGACAGGATACCCATTCCCTGAATCTCGCTATGACTGTTTCTGCTACACAGGTACTACATCATTCAGATAAAGAATACTGAAAGGGCTACTCTGCATATTATCACATTCACCCACATTTCCACTTCTCAGAGCCTAGGTTATGTTGGCCTCGTCTGTTTGAAAATGACTGGATGTTCCTCAGCTGGTAGCTAAGTGGATGATGATGCTCCACTAATAGCCATGTATAAGAGAAGCAGTTAATCAGCGGATGCCTGATCTGAAGTGTACAATGTTAGTTAGAAGCTGGCCTGATTACAGACCAATTTGCAATGGATACAATTACTATGTATGGTGTCACATTGATTGGAAATTATCTGTAATGACAAGTCAGCAACATCAACCTTACCAATCCTTTGGGATGAGGTGAAACAGAAGATTCATATCTTGAATGTGCAAAACAAATGATTTGGTGCAAGAACCCGAAGGGAACTTTCCCAACATATTATGAATCAATGTTTTGAAGAACTGAGGCTGTTTGACAGCAAAGGGATGAACTTCCCTGATAAAGAGATAATAGAGACAAAAAACAGGCTAAAATTAACATAGTTTCTAATGAATGATAATATTGTGATTTTTGTGTTGTTAATATACAATTCTCCCTCCCCCATCACCTTCAGACTCACCTGATGAGGAAGGTTCAGGCATCATAGAAGAGGGAAGTGGCACACTGAGTGTTACCACAGTGACACAGAGCCCGGAGGTGTTCTTCAGGAGGACGACCACAGAGAGCGAGGCCATCGGAGAGGTGGAGACTCAGCAACCCACAGTTGTGGACGTCGGCTACACTGAGAGCCCCACAGAGCTGCCACTTCCTCAGCCGCCCAACGTCACTGAGCTGATCACAGACCTGATTGAGTCAGTCACTGCACAGCCCGACATCGGCAGGGATCCCAGCAAAGGCTTTGTGATGCCTCCACATGGTCAGTAATGTAACTGCGGATGCATGTAATGATCCAACTCTAAGATTAGATAAATGTTATGAATATTAATGAATAATTAATAATGTTCCTTATATTGTTTTTGTGGGCAGGTGTGGTCTTTCATTACCGCTCAGGCTCTGGTCGATATGCGTTCACCTTTGTTGAGGCTCAGCTGGCCTGTCGTAGCATCGGGGCCTCCATTGCCACACCAGAACAGATGCAGGCAGCACATGAGGCTGGATATCACCAGTGTGATGCAGGATGGTTGCTGGATCAGACTGTAAGGTGAGTCTGAAACATATTTACATTGCAAAAGATTTCTGTCCCAAATGAATTGCACAAACTCATCACATTGGTTCATTTATAGGTATCCCATTGTTTCCCCTCGAGAGAAGTGTACTGGAGATCTGGGGGATCAAACTGGAGTTCGGTCTTACGGTTTGAGGCCAGGAGATGAGAGATATGATGTATACTGCTACATTGATGGGCTCAAAGGTACGAAATGATAATAACGGCCCACTACCATAAAAGCCCAGTGACTGATGAACAAAATCCTATGTGACCCGCTCTGGCGAAATGAGTCAGGAGGTCGCAATGTTCTTTTTTGCACAAAATGTCCGGGTGAACCTTCATCCCACTTATGCAGAATGTTTATAATCTGCTCCTCAGGTGAGGTTTTCCACTTGGGATCCGCTGAGGGTTTCACCTACGATGAGGCTGCCTCCAGCTGTCGAGAGCAGAACGCCATATTGGCCTCCACCGGAGAGCTATACGCAGCCTGGAAGATGGGTTTTGACAAATGTCGTGCTGGGTGGTTGGTGGATCGTAGTGTCCGTTATCCCATCAACAACCCTCGTGCTCAGTGCGGGGCAGGGATTTCCAGAGTGCACACCGTATATGCTGACCCTGACCGGACACACTACCCTGAACCTAATGCCAGATTTGATGCATATTGTGTCAGAGGTAAGCTTCTATTTGTTGATATCAGACATACTCTGAATTCTTATTTTCATCATTACAACTAATGAAATTCATTCACCGTTTTCTCTTCCTGTTAAATGCCTGCAGCGGACATTCAGCTTATCGCAAATGAAACTGGACTGAACATCACAGAAATCCAGGAGATCCTTCTGAACCTGACGTCAATTTCTGATTTGTTGAGGCCTGGTAAGCTCTGATTAAATCATTAACATTTTTCACAGATCAAACATATCAAATATCCCTTTTATTTTCCAGGTTTCTGAAGCTATTTCTTTTCTATGTCTTTTTTATAGCTGTTCCTTCCATCGCCCCACCCATCCCTGTGGAGATATCTGGCTCTGGTTCAGGCTCGGTAGACTTTAGTTCAGGTTCAGGGTCTGCAGTCGGTGTTGCCTCTGGGGATCAGTCTGGTGACTTGTCCGGCTCTGGAGACCACTCTGGTTCTGGGGATCAGTCTGGAGACCACTCTGGTTCTGGAGACAAGGTTACCTCTGGAGACCTATCTGGCTCTGGAGACCACTCTGGTTCTGGAGACCAGGTTACCTCTGGAGACCTATCTGGCTCTGGAGACCACTCTGGTTCTGGAGACCGGGTTACCTCTGGAGACCTATCTGGCTCTGGGGATCAGTCTGGAGACCACTCTGGTTCTGGAAACCAGGTTACCTCTGGAGACCTATCTGGCTCTGGGGATCAGTCTGGAGACCACTCTGGTTCTGGAAACCAGGTTACCTCTGGAGACCAGTCTGGCTCTGGAGACCTCTCTGGCTCTGGAGACAAGGTTACCTCTGGAGACCTATCTGGTTCTGGAGACCAGTCTGGTTCTGGAGATCAGGTTTTCTCTGGCTATCAATCGACTTCTGGAGACCTGTCTGGCTCTGGAGACCTGGCTGGAAGCGCGAGTGCTGAGCTGGCCAGTGGAGAATCAGGTCTTAGCAGTGCAGATGCTTCTGGATCAGGTCTCAGTGGAGAAGAATCGGGCTTCACTATTGTTTTTTCAGGCATCGACAGCATTATCTCTGGAGAGGGCTCAGTTTCAGGTGGACTCCAAGAAGCTGAAGAGGGCAGCACAGAGGTCCTTATCATTGATACATCTGAATCAGGCTCTGGAGTGCTCAGTGGTAGTGGGGACCAGTCTGGATATGTCTCTGGATCTGGATTCAGCTCTGGAGAGAGTGGCTCTTCCACGTACAGCTCTGGTTTCATTACTGACTTTTCCGGCTCCGGTGGTTTCCCCTCAGGATTCTCTTCTGGAAGTGCCAGTGGAGAATCAGGAGATCTTCCAGGAAGTGGAACCCCTCAGATCGTACTGATTGATGATGAACTGATTGATGCATCTGCTCCTATCACCCACAAGGAGCATGAACTTGGAGGAGGACTTCTGCTGTTCAGTGGCTCTGGAGACATGTCAGGATCTGGGATGCTCAGCGGCGATCTCAGTGGCTCGGCTTCTGGTAGTGGCTCAGAGTTCGGTTCAGGGTTCTTTTCAGGTGTGACCTTTGTGGGGTCAGGGTTCACTGAGCTAACAGTGTCATCCTCCGGAGAGCAGGAGGCTTCTGGGGTTTTGCTCTACAGCTCTGGACAGGGAAGTGGTGAACATTTGTCTGGATTTGGAATTTCAACATTCATCTCTGGATCAGGATCAGGAATGTCTGGATCTGAGTTCTCTGCAAGCGGAGAAGAAAGCAGTGTTACATTCTTGAGTGGGGATTTCATGACAGAGGTATCTGGAGACACTACACTCCCTATGGAGCTTGGACAGGCGTCCTTGGAGTACAGTGGAGAGGGAAGCAGTACCAGCGGTAGCTTTTACTCCGGTAGTGGAGATGACTACTCATCCACAGCCAGCAGCATTCCTTCAGGAGCTCCCTCTGGATATCTGCCGCAGGTGGTGCTGCCCTCTCTGTCCAGTGAATGGACACTCAGAGAGAGCACAGCAGGGCCAGAGGAGGCCTTAGGTGGTGCCGAACTGTCACAGATCCCTCATGATGATGTCTACGTGACCCATAGCCCAGCACTCGCCCCTGCAGGACTGGCTGCCCCCCCCACTGCAGCCACACCCACCTCTGTGCAGACACCAGGCATTGCAGGAAAAACCGAATCAACAGAAGGTAGGTCAACAAAAAAATCACAAGTTTCAGCTTCTAACATTATAATATTTCTAGTTTTCTATTATTCACAAATACAAACAATGTCAGATGTCAGCTTGGCTTGAGTGAAACTGCGTTAGACATGTTTCATTATCATCTAGTCCACACCTGTATCTACAGTCTACATGATTAATTAATTAACCTAAAAGAATATATACCAAGATCAACAATAAATACTTTGACCAATGACCACAAATTACATATACATGACACTTACAGCACTGGCCTGTGTATTGACAATGTGTGATTGAAGACATCGTATCTCACCACTGCTACTGTCCAAAGTTGGACAAACAGCTGAAAGAAATCTATTGCAGTCTATAAAGAGTCTTGCAGACCACATTATTTCTGCCTCCCGTAACTAACAACTGTAATTATTTCAATTTGTCTACAGTCCATTGGCCTGCATCTAGTCCTGTCTGTGTGGGGGGGGAAATCATTATCTCATTACAGACATCCAAATGCACCCAAGCAAGTGTTGTACAAAGGTACAATGAGTTCATATCGCTCAACAGCAGATCAATAGATCAGTTTTAAACGATGTTGACTGACTCCTTGATTGTGGTCACAATGCTTCCTGTTCTCTGATGAGAGTATCAGCAAACGTCTGATTTAGCTGTCAGCAGTCCTGGAGTTTCTTTTTCAGTCAGAATCACTAACTAATTGTTGATCAGGTTTGCTGATGACTCATATGTATTTGTCCTGAATTAATAATGCAGACGCAGAGTAGGTCCTGTGCCAAAAGACTTTCTTGTGACCCATGGCACAAACAAAACAGTATTCAAGTCTATTAACATTACATTGGGATTGTTTACTACTGTAGCACCACTGTCAGGTAGATGTAAATTAAAACGGTGCTTTCAGTACCAAAAATACTGAAAGCATGTTCGTGGGGATGGGGGTACTATCATCTACTGCAACTGCTCCGAAGACTGAGCCACCAGTTCAGATGAAGTTTCAGATGTTTCTCATGGCTCATGGAGAGATTCCCCTTTATTCTAGGTGCCTTTAACCCATGTGATCCCAACCCCTGTGGTTCTGCCTCATGCACAGCGGAGGATGGAGTTGCTCTCTGTCACGGTGAGTCCCAAAACAGTGGCATGTCCTTTTTTTAAAAGAAAAACAAAAAACTCTTCACCTTTCTTTCTCTGAAAACTTCTGAGATCAGACTTGGTTCATCAGACTTCACGTGTAACATTTCTTTGTGCAACTTTATTGTTAAACATTTTGCATGTTTGATATTATTGTTCTGCATTCTGTTGATTAATCAGCACATGAAGTAACAGCTTCATATAGGGCTAAACATTTAACTGGTTATAAACGAATCACTGTTTATGAATGAGCCTTACCAAGTGTCTTGTTTCTCTCTCCCTGCTGTTCGCTCCTGATGTGTTTTGCATCTTATGTTTTGTCCGTGTCTGATTTGCTCTGTTTTGCATTTCGTCTTTGTCTGGCTATGGGTCCTGTGTTTGTGTGGCAGGTTTGAGTCTTAAGGTGTTTGTCAGATATGTATCAGCTCTGCTGTGAGATTGCACAGCCTGTGTGTCACGTGTTTATCACAACTGTCTTCAGCCTATATGTTGTTTTTGGTCTGCTGTGCCAGTGCGCCGCCTCCGCTCTGCTGTTACGCATGCTGATCCATGAGCAACATATGTGGTGTCTGGCATCATATGAGTGCTCTCGTACTGCTTGAATTTAAATACTGATAATCTGCTGCAAATAATCACAGATTCAAACATAAACTTAATAATTCAATTATATTTTAACCTTTGTAAATATTAACTCAGATTTAACCTTCATCACCGTGTAACCCTGAAGGCTTCAAATGATAATATTTATCAATAGCAATCAAACATAGAGGATGACTCATTGTGCAGTAAGTTTAGTCTGGATCTGACGTTGCAGCAGCTTCAGTATTACTCACTAACTCCTCAGTCCTGAGGTCTTATAGTCCTGCTATCACACTTTCACCACCCTCACATTGCTGGCCAAATTCCCACTTCCCACTTCCCACTTCCCACCCCCACCCCCACCCCATGCTGAAACAGTAGTGTCATCCGCCCCCTTTTTTGCAGAGGTAGATGTGTGCCATTCCAACCCGTGTGCCAATGGAGCCACCTGTGTGGAGAGTGCAGACTCTTACAAATGCTTATGCCTGCCCAGCTACGGAGGGGAACGCTGTGAGATCGGTATGAGATCAGCTTCAGCTAATAAATACTAACAACAGCCTCTCAAAAACAACTGAACGGAGAGAGACGCTAAACATCACGAGCAGACAGCATCATCTCTCAATGTGGCTCTGTGGAAGCCATGAGGAGTCCTGGAGGTGGAGGAGGAGTCGAAGATGCACAAAGTGTATCAGTGATGTCCCTGCTACTATCACAGGAACCAGGGCATAAAAGTAGCAAAAGGATCAGTTCACCCAGATAACACATATGATATCATGTCATACTGTAACTGTTCAATGCTTCAATGATGAAACATTGAACAAGTGACCCTTTGTCAAACCCCTTTGTTGAGCACATGTGGTGGTGACTCTCTATAAGACTCACCACCACCCATCGAAGACTCTACGGATAATAAGTTGACCTTGGTCTAAGATCATTTTGTTTGACAAACATGAGGATGAAAGTTTCCTAAGTCAGGAACAAACATCATCCAGACACAGGGACTTTGTTTTAGGATGGGTTAGGGTATACAGTAGCCTATAGGGTATATAGTATCTGGGCAGTAAGAGAAATCTCAGAGGTTCACAAATAAATACAAAAATATCTTTATGGCTAAATCTCAGTGAGGGTAAGTGAAAAAATATGTTGTTGTTTTTTTTAATTTTGGTGAACAGGCTCTGTAAATCAAATCATCAAAGTGAAGAGTATGAATGAAGCCTTTGAATGTTACACCAAGGGAAAAGAAAATTGGAAATTTACAGTAACATCACTGTTGGGCATGGCCCTGACAGTTAAACTGAATGATTATGTGTAATTTTCCATTCTGTATTGGGACGTTTGTTTTGTGCGTCAGAATGGAAACACTGTCCATCGTCACATTGATGCTGGATGCCAGAGCGACTGCGGCAGAGCACTGGGGAAAAAACTATGTTCCTGTCTGACTCACAAAACAAGTGCTGAATACATAAAACTGAAAGACTGGGTTGTGAACAGTATCAAGCATTTCATTAGCTCCAGTGACAAAATGAGCTCCTCATCATCAGCCGCTTCATCAGAGAATGAGGAATGAAGTTAAATCTTCCCACCAGAGTTTCGTAGTTTGAAAACAGAGTGTATGTTTGTGAGAGTGTGTTCAGATTGCTGTACATTGATTTAAGTGACCTCTTTCACAATGTCAACTCGTGGGTGTTGCGGCTGCAGACGAGCAGCAGTGTGAAGACGGCTGGACCAAGTTTCAGGGAAACTGCTACTTGCACTTCTCTGAGCGAGAGACATGGCTGGACGCAGAGAGTCGCTGCCGAGACCTGAACGCCCACCTGGTCAGCGTCATCACCCCGGAGGAGCAAGACTTTGTCAACTGTGAGTGCTTAACACTGTGTTTTTGTTTCCATGGAGATGGGGACAAGAAAGAAAATAAAAAATAAGGGCCTAAACAAAGTCTTTTTTTCTGCTACAGCAAATGCACAGGACTACCAGTGGATTGGGCTCAATGACAAGACAGTAGAAAATGACTTCCGCTGGACCGACGGCACTCCACTGGTGAGTGAGCACATTAAACTGAGGCGTTGCTCATGTAGTGGGCAGACCCAGGTCACCATCAACGCTACACATTGGTATTGGCTGAATGGTTAGGATATTACAACATAAACTGTGATTGTACCGATGTGAGGACTGTCGCCATGATTACCATTTGCAATGACACCCAGTTCACTGCTCTGCCTGTGTCAGTGCAAGAAAATGAGTGAAATTTGAATTGTGGGTGAACTATCCCTTTAAGTTTAGGCACAAAAGCTGCTTAACAAGGTTAAAGGCAGTAAATACTTGGTAAGAGTTAGAAAGAGAGCATGATTCCGGTTAACACTCCTGTACTCCTGCACTTTGGCACTCTCAATACTATGCCACCACTTATCTCTGCTCCTGTCATAATTACTACGGCCACTAGATGTCAACTTAACAAGCTGTTAAACAAACAACCCAGGGCTTGTTTTTTACTGGTAGACGACTCAAAATACCAATATTCAGGTCATGATCAGTTCATCGTCTTTTACACATCAACATCTGCCTGATAGAGTCCAGTGTTCTACAGGTAGGTGTGGTTGGGAGTGATGGTTTTCAAACAGTTTGGCCTGAAGCCTCCTAAAACAAAGATGTGGTTCCCTGAAGTTTTATGTGGACTCTCATCGTACCGGGCAGAGGCCACAAGGCTCAGAGACTCCTGAGACTCCTGATGTCATATAATCACACATTTTGGAGTCACACATTTTATTCTGCTCATTCGAAGCTCCTTGTTACATCCATGAAACACTGCAGGAAAGTCTAAATTAGACATGATCAAAGCATCAGTGTTGGGACAATATGAATAGTCCCACATCCCAGGTTAGGAACCTCTACTGTTATGTGTTACATGTTATAATCACAGTGTTTTCTATGGTTGGGTACTGAGCAGGAGCCCTGGCTCGTTGCTGGAAGTTCTTTTCAGTGACCAAACCAAACAGCATCAACAGGAAAAGAAAACAACTCTAAAATATATTCCCCACAGACTAACAGCATGAAACAGGCATTAGAAACACTGTAATCCAGTACAGACATGCTTTAATCATATTTATGTACTGATTTGCATTTGACGATAAACAAAGTTCAATATGCAGGAAAAGTTTTTTTTAATAGTGTCACTGATCATCTCAAACAGCAAATGCAACGTGAAATGTGCTGTTGTCATTTGTGATAAGAGGTTGCCTGAGCAGTTGAAGTGAAAATGCAATGTCATATCAAAACAAGCACCAGAATAGCACTGCACCACCTGATCTGCATAAACACAGTCACAGAAGCAAACGTCACCCCACCCAAGTGGGTTTATTTAAAGGCACAAACTTACCAAACAGATTGCACAAAGAAAAAAAGGGGACTTTATTACCAGGTGTTTGGATGAAAACAGCTTTTATATTAGAAGCTGCACTTGAGAAGGGTTGATGCTTCAGGTACTCTAAATATTTTAATGTCTCATCTAGCAGATGATGTCCAACAGCAGGAGCAAATTAGTGAACCTTTTTACTGCTCGTCTAATGCATTATGATGCATTTGGTGACATTTGATAGTGGTGTCTCATTTATAGGGGAATATTTCTCAATGAAGAGGTGTGAATGAGAAATAGGATTAGGCCTTTAAAAGTCCAGCCTGAGAAAGAGAGAAGCCATTAAACTGAGATAGAATCCAAAGAAAGTTGCAGGGAAACCGTGAGTGAGGTTTAACTTTGCTGCTGGAGCTGCAAAAGGACACCTATCACCTAATTGGCTGTATTTTTTCATACAGTGGTACTCTGAACATGGCCTCAAGGAGGGAGTGTGCCTGAAATTAACTACTCCCTACAATGTGTCAACTGAGTACACCTAAAGGCAAGAGAAGCAAGGCGAATAGCAGCTGTCAGCGAGGTGACAATAGTTCAAACAGGGATAATGACACTCACTTTTTCAGCAGTCTCTCCTCGAGGGCATTCGAGGAGAGACTGTTGCAGTTGTGTGTATGCATGAAAATGACAGGAGAAGCCAAGGAATGAATATTGTTGTTCTTTTCTCAACTCCCCAAACTTCATAAACACATGCACAAAGCAAATGTGGTTGTTGGATTGTCAGTTCTGGAAAGTTGCAAATCATGTCAGCACCACCAGTTGTAATGTCCATACAGAAATATAGTTAGTGATGATGCCATTTACCATCTCACCTACAATAGAGCAAATAATTTTTACAATTGCACAGACTCAAAAAGTAACATAACATCCCAGTGATTTTTCATGCAGCACATATGCAACACAGGGAGTGTATAATTATTAACATTATATATTTAGTTTATTATAGGTTTATTAAAAACATATCTGTTAAAAGAGCTTTATGTTTATAGATATCTTTCTGATTAATTTCTTCTTGACTTTACTTTCTGGCAACACTAGAAAACCAAGAGTTTTGGTTTAAAATCAGCAGACATACAGTATGTACTATATTTGGAGCTAGTCATAGTCTTTGAAACTTCCTATAGCAGCAAATCGGACAGTGTACATTTTTATTCTGGAAAGAAGTTAATTGTGTTTGGTCTGAATGTTTTTGTGAAGAAAGTTCAGAAGATCATCACACAAAGCCAAGTTTCATGGTAACCGAGCCATTTGTTGTAATATGTATAGTACTGCTTCGAACTCCACCATGGAAATAGTGCTCTTCTTCATTGTAAAACATTTTTTGTATTTCCTTCTTTTCTTTAGCAATTTGAGAACTGGAGGCCCAACCAGCCGGATAATTACTTCAACTCAGGAGAGGACTGTGTGGTGATGATCTGGCATGAGAACGGCCAGTGGAACGACGTGCCCTGCAACTACCACCTGCCATTCACCTGCAAGAAAGGCCCAGGTACAGTAGGCTACCGGCCACCTTTTTCACAAGGTTGTACATGTAAAAGGTTGTAACAGTCAACTTTTGCCCAATGAGATAAAGCGGAGGATGTACAATTCTGACATTATAACATTATTCAGTAAAGTCCATACTGTTTGCACATGGATGAACAGGCGCCGAATGGACCCATGACATGTAGGAGGTTTATCAAAGCTTTTGTGGAAATTAAAAAAGCCACATAGAGATTCAACTTTCATTTGATTCATAAAAAAGATATGGATAAGTGCACGTTTAGATGCTGCATTAATTAGCATTTCTTACATTGGTCCAGTAGTTACCGGCTGTTTTTTAATAACAATTGTTGTGAGAGGCACATGGTTTGATATGGTCCCTTGTTCTGTCCTCAGTGTCTTGTGGTGACCCACCGGTGGTAGAAAATGCTCGCATGTTCGGCTACAGGAGGGAGGAGTATCCCGTCAACTCCATCATCCGGTATCAGTGCAACCCAGGGTTCACACAGCGCCACCCACCAGTGGTTCGCTGCAATGCAGATGGACAGTGGGAGAAACCCCAGGTGGAGTGCACTGACGGTAAGTCCATGTACCCTGTAACTCATCCTAGGACTAATAGTTTACAGAAACAGCAGTGATAGATGTCGTTTCCTAACATTAACTCATCCCCCTTTTGCATCTCAACTTGCTACAGTGAAAGCCAGAAAAAGAATACAGCGGAGGGGCAGCAGTCCAGCAGCCAGCAGTGATCTTCACTGAGGAGGACAAAGAGGAATTCATTATTTAAAAGAACATTAACAGCACAAGAAAATCAATTTTCCATTTTGGTGAAGATGATTTGAACGGTTAAATTGCTGGAAAGCCGATGTGAAGGGTGCTACATCATGGTAATGTGATTCTCGTCTCTTCTATCCCCTGCCCCTAATAATATATTTTAATTAGATACACTAATTTTATTGCTCTGAGTTTATTTTCATTGTTTGAATTGTGATATAATTTTATTTTGGTGAATTCATTGCTGGGATACTTTGTTCTGTATGAGTTTTACCTTTATGGATATATGGAAGGTTTGGCTCATTGTAGTCTGCTGTAGATGTGTATCACAGATAGATGTTGGTGGATGTTGGCACGGTTGAATTTGCTCTAGAGCTGTTTAATGATGTAAGGTACCAAAGAGTCATGTGTTTGCAAGCATAGCTCATTGAAATCCCTGTAGGAGAAAAAACATGGCAAGAGGAGATGCTGTTTTATTTTAGAAAAATTCCATCAGTCATTCCAGTTCCCCCTCGGTTCCCACTGGTATACACTCAGTTGGTCTAGCTGAAGTTTTCAGGGCTCATTTTTCTTTCAATAAAGAAGCACCTTGTTGCCACACGGTCCTGTGATACAGCATGAAAAACTACTTCCAAAGAACAAGGCCATCCGAGGCTCTGTGTGTTTTTATAGCTCTGAGGTGAATCAACACATCAGAGAGCTGTTATGGATATAAACAAAACAAATATCCCAGTTAATGGTTGAGCTTCTCTTCTTTAAAGATCTGGCTCTCTACACAAGGCTGCATTTAACGGTCTATGGTCTTTGAACTAATTATGTTTTTGACCACATCGGAAATCAAAAGTATTTATTATGTGATTTTGTATTTAGGGACAGTGAATGGTCAGCCAGTGTAGAGAGGGGGGTATTATATTGTTTAAAAATGCATGGATAACAGTGGTGAGGACATCCATAACTTTGCACTCAGTTATCAGCAAATGAAAATAGAGATTTAGACAGAGCGGCCTGGCTTCTCTCTAACTCCCACACAACCGACCAATGAGAGGCGAGTGTGAAAGCCAGATTGTCAGATATGGAAAGTAATAGAAACTGTCAGACAAGGACCACGTTTTTTTGTTTGTTTGTTTTGTTCCCTTCTTTTCTTTTTAAATGGACATATCTAGAATGTATGATCATTTCTCATTCATTTGGCAGCAACATTTTGTTATTAATGTAAAATCAGGAACTCCATATTCAGCCTGCATGGTCAATGGGAAAACTCACACATTAATTCATCCTTTTACCACTCCCATGTCTGTACATCAAACAATAACTACATAGCATTTAGTTTAGCATAAGAACTGGGGATGCAGGAGACTACTAATCTCTGTTTAAAAGTACAATCATATAGCTACCAGTATATCTAAAGCTCATTTAAGATGGTACATGTTGTTTAAGTATGTCTCCTGGGAGTTACTGTTACAGAAATGTTAGCATGTAATTCCCAGTAAAACTATAGTTTAAAGGGATAGTTCAACATTTTGCAAATTGGCCCATTACCATAATCCCTATAGTTTTAGGAGTAGGTTCGTTACCTTTAATTGTTGGTGTACAGTAAGTTATTTTTAGAACGGCGGAGCCGCGAGCTTCTCGGAGCTACGCTACGGAGGCTAATGGGATTTCTTGGTTTCCCTCATCAAACTCATCAAATACACAATCCAACAACTCCAAAACGCTCTGGTGGACAAGTTGTGACCTGCACATTCACCACGCTCTGAGATAATAACGGAAAGTTACGAGGCCAAGTTGTTTTCGAGGCAAATGCTGAGACTGCCATTCTAAAAATAGCTCACACTGACAATTAAAGGTAATAAACCTACTCCTAAAACTATAGGGATTATGGCAATGGGCCAATTTGCCAAAATGTTAAACTATCCCGTTAAGTTGTTTTAGTTACATTTTTGTACAAACTACAGCTAACATGTTAAATGGTGAACTTCAGAGGCCTTGGTAGGCAAATGTTTCTGTCTTTTGTAAAACTTTCAACAGAGTCAATCTGGCTGCTCCCTGGTTTATGCTAAACTATCCACAAAGCTAGCTGTGTAGCTTCGGACAGACATTAGATGGGGTTCTGACCCTCTCGTTAGAGGTTTTAAATGGCAATATCTTAAAAACAGAATCTCAAAATGGATTTACACCTTTTTAGCATTATTGAATGCTCATGATTTACACCTCTAAACTGATTTTATTCTGGTCAGAAATACATGAGTGGAAATAGAGGGGAAACAAGAGTTAAACTGAACAAACCCAGTACTAAAGTAACAGTAAAGTCTGTTGAAGTGTCTTGGAGGTTTACAGCAGAGACTTTTGTTAATGTGAACACACAAGCTTTTATTTATTGATTCCACACAGTGACACAAAGTCTCTCTGCTGGACTGAGCCAGTAACTCTTATTGAGGAGAGATTCAATACTCTTGATCAGAGAACAGCAGAGCACAGCTATTACATTTTTAATCTGTAGAGGGTTAAGAGACATTTCTTGTGATGTTCTTTTATTTTCTTTGTTTGGTCATGATTATCTTCCACGAGGCTGTGCAGTGCATAGTGTTTTTAAGTGGAGTGAGTTTCAGCAATAGAACCTGTTATCTATTTCAGTTTTGTAACCTCAGAGGTAGTCACCTCACTGTAAACATTACAGTGTGTCCTGCTTGTTTGTTTTATTTTAACCGAACTTGACTGCTTTCATGTGTGTACTTGTTTTGTGTAATTGTTGCTGTATGCGGGGGCTGTGCCTCCTTCAAACATATCATATAGTCACCTGCTGAATGATAAACCAAAGACTGAGCATTTCTCGTTGAACATGTGTTTGCTCCAGCCTCTTTTATTCACTGATTGAAAGGACGAAGTTGGTGACATTAATCTCATGAAAATACTAAAACCGCATATGGTTATTTAAGGTTGTTTTGACCCACACACGTCGCCCTGCTGTTACAAATAGCCTACTCTCTTGGGGGCACGGGATGTGTATCAATCCATGGGTGAAAATAACCCCCCTATAAATGCACTATTCCCTCCCATTTCTTTGAGAAAAGCTAGATGAAAGATGGATTTGAATGCATTAATGGTTTAGGTCTTTTCATGTGATTTTTGACACTAAGAAATATTCAATCATTTATTCCACAAGAAATCATGTCGTTCATTTCTTGTTCAAATCACTGCAGCAGACAGGCAGTGGTGAATTCAAACAAAGATCACTGGTTCTTTGCATGGGGCAGATCAAACCTGGAACTGATATTACACAGATAATAAATAAACGTATATTTGCCTCATCCTTACATGGCGCTGCTTTTTCATTTTGTGTTGTTTGACTTTTTTTGGCACAAAAGTGCTGCACAGTGAACCCACATGAGCCCCATGTCTCAATGCTTGTACTCAACACATCAGTCATCGCTAAATAAAAACACTTTGGTTCTTACCTTCAGGTTTCCATCATGACGGTGTGGCCCTCATCTCTGTTCTCACACACATACAACCACTTAACATGTTACATAATTAACAGACGGCAAAGATCAGTCAGTCCTCCATCACCCCACCAAGGTCTCCGCCCAGAAATTCCAGGTACAGACAACAAACACGTCTTTCACCTTTTCGCCTTGAGTCTCAGTGAGCTCAGTGTTTCTGTGGCAGCAGCTGAGGTAAACAGATACAGCACTGACTCACAGGAATAATAAAATTACGGTAAATTTGTATTTGACAAACAGGGTGGGTTGCACATAGCGTGTTTTGCCGTGTGACTGAATAGAGTCCTTTTAAGGATCCTCTGTGCCCCACCCATCACACACCAGCTCACCACCAGTGCCTCGGCTCTCTGGATGAATCGTTTCTCTTTGCTCAGGGTATATTTTGCACTTGTTAATTAGTTGAAAACAGAAAATGTTTGTAACCATCGCTAAGTTCCTTTTGCTGTCAGCATGTAAAAACACTAAGGAACTCTGTGTTAGCCACTGAAGCTTCAGGTTTTAACCTCGACACAGATACATGACCAGCTGCCTTGTCATGTAGCCTATAATGTTGCGGGATAATTAAAGATCTAAGAGGAATTAAAGAATAAATTGTCCATATTTATTTTAAGGAACAGTCTTGCATTTTGGAAAAAATACATGCCTGCCATCTTTACTGCGAGAACATTGATAACACTGTCATGCTGGATAGCACAGTATAAAGACTGGAAATAGAAGGGAATGGCTGGACATAAAATGAGTGTAATGTCAATGCATCTACTCTTTCATGCAAAAAACTGAAAATTAAACAGTAATTCCCATATGCAAAGTAAAAACATGGAAACAACTCATGTATGTCTATCCAGAGATGTTATCTATTAGTCTAGCTCATAAAAATATATGTTTAGGTACACAATGCATACTTTGACATGGAAATCATAGTTATTTTAACACAAAACAGAAATGTATTTTTTAAGTATATTTTGGGGTTTTTTTGCCATTAATTGACAGGTTGGTTGAGAGAGACAGGAAATAGGGAGGCAGAGTGAGGGGGAATGACATGCATCAAAGGGTCACCCAATATGGGATTCGAACCGGGGCCGGCTGTCGAAATGTATATTTTTAATGTAGCCTATGTTTCACCATTTCACTGATAAAAATCTCTTTTCCATGTAGTTTATGCTGAATAATATGTACATATAACAAACCCCATTATCATGTGTTAATATGTTAATATCCTACAGTATAAGGCAGACATGTCTAAAACTGACAAGAAAAAACATGTAGCATATATGATTTAGGCTATGTTGATTAAATAAAATTGAATATATATGGCATGTAATGTACAATATTGGGTTTTTCATATGTTATAAAATTATATAGGCTATTCATATATGCAGTGGATGTTCATATGCGTGTGTGTGTGTGTGTGTGTGTGTGTGTGTGTGTGTGTGTGTGTGTGTGTGTGTGTGTGTGTGTGTGTGTGTGTGTGTGCAGGTGTGTGTGTGTGTGTGTGTGTGTAGATAAATTACTGACCTGCAAGAACATAATCATTTCACTTTATTTGTATGGAACCTTTAAATATACATTTAATGTAATGTAAATATGTATAGATTAGATAATAAAAATCTTAAAGTCGTGTACTGGCCTTGAGCGGTTGGATAAACAGATGTGACTGTTGGCGGAACCAAGAAGAGCAGGGCTCTGTTCCCGGTCGGACCGTAGACGAGGAGGACTTCCTGTGGTGTTTTTTATTGCTGGATAACGAAGGCTTTCCCAGAGTTTACAGCAGAGAAAATAACCCGGCGTACTCGTAGATAATCAGTTCAAGACCCCGACCACGTCCCATGTATGTACACAGTTACTTCAGCTATCAAACAGGTCGATGGAGTCGTTTGTTGTTTTACGGAGCGATGTGAACTGAAGCCACTGAGCTCAGCAGAGCTGCATGACCGAGGGGCTGCTGCTGCTGCTGCTGCTGTGAGCGTGTGTGAGCAGATAAAACCTATTAAACATCTGGGTCTGAAATGTGTAATCAGTTAATGTAAATTGATCAGATCAGCAAACGCTCCTGTCCTTCAGCTGATCGACAACTACACAAACACGTTGAAGCTAACACACTAGCCCGGCTCTGTTGACTGTTGTTGGCCAGATATGCATTTGCCCTGCGTTAGTGGAGCCGGGGGCAGCGCATTACAGGTGGAAGGTATTTAACCAGAAGTTGTCACTTGACTCGGATAGTAGAGTAAAACGTTGCCATCTAGTTAAATTGAAATAGGCCTACATGTTGACTCATTGATTGATTGATTTAATGTTTTATATGTTTATTTTATAAGTGACTTGTAACTAATGGTACCCAACTTTTATGACACTGGGCTTTTATGACACTAATCCATTTTTAAAGGAAAATTACAGAGTATTCAGTTTCCTTCCTTTGCTTTATGGATCAGTGAGAAGGAATTACTCAGATACTCAGTAATATATAAAACCTTCAGAATGAGCTCCACCTGCTACCTGAAACATTCAATATCACTACTGTCACTACACATTATTCTATTATTATTATGATTATCATTAAACTTTTGATACTTTGTTTATTTTAAATCCAGTACTGGGTTGAAGGACCTTTTACTTGTTGTAGTGACCCTTTTCTCTTACCAATACCCCCCAAAAAAAGAAATGAAAAAGGAATCACAGCAACTGACTAATTAGGTTTGATGACGCGTGCAGAAATGAAGTGAGTGTAAGAAAAAAAATCCTCTGCAACAGAAGCCGTCTATTTTACTATATAAACAGTACACACACATTCACTTCAGCACGCACAGTCAAAAAATAGTTTGCATCAGGTATCAACTGCACTGATGCACAGGCACAGCTGAGACGGATTAACTGCTGAGTCAAATACACCCCGCTCCCATTGTGCATGAAACAAAAATAAAACACTAATAAGCATGAAGGCAAAATGGCTCTTACAGCTGTTTCAACGGGAGATTGTAAAGATAAACAAATCTCCTACTTTTCTATGTTGTAGATGTAGCCTAAATACAGAACAGTTTTTTGGCATAATGTAGAAAGAGAAGGTGTTTAGATAAGTCTCAGAGCTTCTAGTCTTTGTGTGCAGCATAGTAGCTACAGTAAAAGTAACATGAGCATGTTTGGTTTGATTTCTTTCTTATTTCTCTGTACAGGTTGATGGCCAGTCTTGCTCCTCCCGTCCCGCCTGCTCTCGCTTCAGTTCTCTCTTCGTTGCTTCCCCGTGGCGTCGCCGTAGGGCCTTCACAGCTCTGCGAGGGCAGGCTGGGCCTTTGGTGGGTCGGCCGCTCGCTGGAGGCCGGATCCCTGCTGGGGAGGGAGGGGGACGCAAAGTGGACCTGGAAGTATCACAGCGACCTGATGACTGAAAGCAGAGACGATGAACTCAGCATAAACTCTGAGTGCAGAACAGGGCAGAGTCAAAGCACTGAGGCAGAAAAGGTAAACTTGCAAAACTGCACTTACCTGTGTACATATTAATTATATTTTAATTTAATAAAAGACATCAAGTCTTTTTGTAGCAAAACAGCCTGAAGGCAAAGACACAACAAAGCTGTATGACAGTTGAACACATGGGGGCCGACCTCTCCTTCCGGTTTGCTGCCTTTGCTGTCAGGGTCCCAGCAGAGATCAGACCTGCAGAGGCAGTCCTCTGTTTATATGACTCACATCAAGTGATTGGTCATCTGTATCGAAAATGCTATACAAATGTATTTCTATTATTATTACAAAGGAGGTTAAATCGAAAGCAACTGGACTTAGTTATTTGTCTAGGAAGACGTTTCACCTCTCATCCAAGAGGCTTCATCAGTTCATGTACGCAACTGACCAGGCTGGGACTGGTCCAGTTGTCTTCCTAGACAAATAACTAAGTCCAGTTGCTTTCGATTTAACCTCCTTTGTAATACTATGACCTGGGCAAATGAGAATATGCACCGGCTTCTATTATTATTATTGTCATATTATGGAAAGTGCTGTATGTGTACACAATACAGATTACATTTGTACTTGGAGAAAGACACATTGGATCTGGCTACTCTAGTCTTCTTTTTACACTTAATTAGTCTATTTAGTATGACTTAGCCTTTAATTGTATTGTTTTGTTTTGTGAGTTTAAAGGGACATTGTGTAGGAATTACTCCCATCTAGCGTTACGGTTGTATATCGCAAGCAACTCAATCGTATTTTTCATACTGCATTCATGTGAAATTGGGCAGACGGCAGACGGATGACAGCCGCTGCACATAACGGCATAAACAAGCCTCTATGTAAACAAGTGGTCCGTCAGCACGAGGCAACACTGCACCTCGACCTGAGCCAACAGCTCCAGTGTCTCCGCTGAGTTTCCGTGGTTTCCTACCGTCACGCTGCCACTGAACGTAAAAACATGGCAGCCAGCACCGAGCTTACCCTCTCCATGTATATATGAATGATATGAACGGCTAATTCAGAGCTTACCGGAACACTTCAGTTTGTTGATGGGGGGGATTACTGATTAATGAAAAACATACTTTTGATCAAAATAATCAATTTTCGGGAATAGATAACAGGAGAAGTTACACATTGTCCGTTTAAAGCTGTGCAGGAAAGGCCCAAGGGGCAATTTCTTGTACATTAGAAAAGCACTTAGCATGCGCCTAATTGTCATTAATGTGTGGACCTAATTTCATTCACTGTCATGAGCTTCTAAAAAAAAAGAACATACAATCACCACATTCACTAGGCTTCATGCTCTGGTGGACGCTGTATATTTGTAACAAAATGTCATGGTAATCCATTTTATGGACTGGAAGCAGAACCAACTTCCATTTTACCCCTCTGTTGCTGTTTCTTTTACATCCCCTCCTCATGTCTGTGCTGTGAATTCTTCAGCAGCTCTTTGTCTCTCTGTGACGCACATTTGGTGCATGTATGTGTAAGATAATTGTTGTTTTAGTGCCATGGAGTTTTTTTCTCTACATGTTTAACTTAACTATTGGTTTTCTCCCTCATGAGTACCCGTGCGCTTGTCACCTTTCAGGAAGCTGAGACAGAACGATGCACCAGAACCTACAATTATCATGCGTTTGGGCCTGAATCAAGGCTGCTGCTGCCGCACAGCATGAAAATAGAAAATGCAAATTATAACGGGAGAACGCGGTTTACTGACGCTTACTTAGTTTCTTGCTGTTGGACACAGTTCAGACACATTTCAACAATTCACTGTTAATACAAAAGTAGACCTGAGTCCATCCTGTCTGACCGACTGATACAAAGACAACTCAGTACTGACTCAGCGTTGGTGGGATTCTTCATTGTGACTCTTCACCTTCACCATCAGCACCCTCTTTTGTTTGAAGCCGTCTTGTCTGGCTCGCAGACAGAACTGGTTGTACAGAAACTTAATTAAGTGCAGACCTTGTGGGAAGATGATGAATAAGTCCTTGTAATTTCCACCAAACATTCAAAGGAAGAAAGACCAGACCACGGATAATTTACAAGGGCTCTGCAATTAATACACGTAGCTGTCTATCACTTTTATTTTATTATTATGGACGCGGATTTAAAATACATGTTTGTTCAGGTGGTAAATACTTGAACCAGGTGGATAATAAACATCTAATTATTCAGTCAATATCAAAATGAAGTTTTAATGTGAACTTTTATGCTGTGTTTTGTAGGTACATATAGAAACGGCAGCGGATAAGGAGGCTCTTCTACAAAAAGCTGTCTGGATCAAGTGAGTTGACCAACAACACATCTTTATCTGATGCTCAAGAGATATGTGAGATATTACTTTCTGTTAGGTGCACTGATTGTCTGAATTTCTCCTTTTTACTTACTGGTGGCATTGTGTGAAAGAGAATTATGCACAGATGGAGCTGAACAAGCCTTGTACAGCAGTTTGGGGCTGTTGATTGTGCTAATGATCAGATTTGACAAACACACAGAGTCATGAACAGGTGGTGCTCATCAGGTTTTAACAAGATGTTTACAACAAGTCTCTGAGTTTGTTAACATCTGTCGAGGTGAACGGATCACAGGGTGCTACGTTTCTAAGCTGAGGTGTGACGTGTGAATGCACCCGAGATGCTTTTGAGTTCAGATTGCTGAGACCACATTCAGAAAGGGTCTGGGCTACATGAGGCCACATTAAAGGGATAGTTCAACATTTTGGCAAATTGGCCCATTGCCATAATCGCTATAGTCATAGCAGTAGGTTTGTTACCTTTATTTGTCGGTGTAAGCTATTTTTTAGAACAGTGGAGCGGAGCGGCAGGCTGCTCAGAGCTACGCTACGGAGGCTAATGGGATTTCTTGGTTTCCCTCATCAAACTCATCAAATACACAATCCAACAACTCCAAAACGCTCTGGTGGACAAGTTGTGACCTGCACATTCACCACGCTATGAGTCAATAATGGAACGTTACGAAACGGATCCGTTTTAGAGGTAAATACAGAGTCTGCTTGCTGAAAAACTGCTCCCTGAACGCAACGCGCATCAGCGGTTTTGCATGAATTCACCTCTTAAACAACTCTGTCTCGTAGCGTTCCGTTATTATCTCATAGCGTGGTGAATGTGCAGGTCACAACTTGTCCACGAGAGCGTTTTGGAGTTGTTGGATTGTGTATTTGATGAGTTTGATGAAGGAAACTCCATGAGCCTCCGTAGCGAAGCTCTGAGCAGCTCGTGGCTCTGCTCCGCCGTTCTAAAAATGGCTTGCACCGACAATTAAAGGTAATGAACCTACTGCTATGACTATAGGGATTATGGCAATGGGCCAATTTGCCAAAATGTTGAACTGTCCCTTTAAGGGGCCGCCCACTCCACTGAGATCCACAGATACAAATAGTCCCACAGCTTCATCATGAACCATAAATATTTTACTTTTTCAAATGGATAAAAGCTTTCTACACTGTAAAGCTGTGGGCAGCAGGCTGATGTGCTCATCTCCTCCCTGCGCCACTCTCTCACACTCTGTCTCTCTCTCACACACAACAGACCTGTCTGTCATACATCTTTATTTGCATATAAAGTGGGGAAGTGAGCTCCGATCAGTCGAGACGCATGTTAATGGCGGGTTGGACCACGGCCCAGGAGAGTTTGGTAAATCTGCCTTTGAACACTCACTCTGGTCTTTTGTGTCGTGAGTCTTTTAAATCTGTGGCTGTGTTTCATTCATACAGCTGCATAAACACACACAGGGATCAAACCTCTGAAACTGTTTTCTCTTCCTGTCAGAGCTCATCAACACACACAGAACCACAGAGCCAAAACAGAGCTCATTCTGATTCACCATAACCTCTTTCTGTTTGTACGGATTTGTGTGTGTGTGTGTGTGTGTGTGTGTGTGTGTGTGTGTGTGTGTGTGTGTGTGTGTGTGTGTGTGTGTGTGTGTGTGTGTGTGTGTGTGTGTGTGTGTGTGTGTGTGTGTGTGTGTGTGTGTGTGTGTGTTCAGCTTTGCCTGCCAGGTGCGAAATAGAGCCCAGCCGAGCACAGCAGTGCGGTGCGTGTGTGTAGAGGTGTGCGTGAGTGACTGTGTGGATGTGTGTCTGCGTGTGTGTGAGGACGTCCAGCCGGGAACAGAGCTGCTGCTGTATGACGACACTGTGGGAAAAAGTGGGACAACAAACGAGCCTGACTCAGAGGGCGACTCCATGGCACCACACACAGGTAACCACACGTGTTGTTACACAGCGTGGATTTGATTTACAGCTGGGTTTACACACACACACACACACACATACATACACTCACAGCCACTTTATTAGGTCCACCTTGGTTAGAACCAGCTTGGACCAGTTTTGCCTTTCAGAGGTGCCTTAGTTTTTCGAGGTATAGCTTTAACAAGGTACTGGAAAAATGCTGCAGATTTATCAGCTGCACATCCATGATGAGGAGGACGTTTGAGTTCAGTGAACTCATCATCATGTTTGAGAAACCAGTTTGATGATCTGAGCTTTGACCTGGAGCGTTATCCTGCTGGGAGTATTATTATTATTAAAGTAGCCACTTAAATCAGCTTCCTTCTTGATTGTGATGCTCAGTTTGAACTTCACTGTCTTCACCGTGTCTACATCATGACTAAATGCACTGAGTTGCTGTCGTGTGATTGGCCTGTAAATTGTATATGGATATATGATAAAACTTTTATAACAGGTTAAATTACAGTATCATTTTCTGTTGATATACTGTACGTAAGCACATCTTTGAGTATTCACTTGTTTTATTTTCATTTCATTGATTCATTTCATGACCAATACACGCTAACAAACTTCACTTTATTTATTCAGGCAAGTAAGTCCCACTGAGATTGAAATATCATTTTCAGGAGAGATCTGAATGTAGATAAAGAACATAATTAAGACAGTGTGAATGAAAAACTTCACCAGACCATTTAAACAACAAAAAATCAAAACAACAAACTTGTAATAAAAATAACACACAAGCGAAATTTAAAACATGTAAAATGTCAAGATTGAAACATGATGATTCATTTAGTGAGAAAAAAGCTTCATCAATCAAAAAATAGCACTCTCGTAAATGCTGCTTCGAAATGTCAAAGAGACCGGAAGTACAATTGCAGATTACTGAGTTATCACAGACAATCCCTCAATGTTAATTGTATCACTAATTGTATACACCCTTCAAATATGTGTTCTAGTTAAGGTTTACCGAACTGGATTATATGGCCCAGAGTAATGTAAACAGACAGGTTGGTGTCCACCTGGAGGAGCCAGAGGGACATTTAAATCCACTGGACTCAGTTTTGACCCTTGAAAACCTCATTTAGCCTCCAGAGATGGTTTGAACATGTGAATGAATGACTGAGAAGCACAGTAAGGTGAAATGTGCTGCTGCAGCATGGAGAATTATCTCAGTGATGAGAGAATTCATATGTCGAGATTATCTAAAATCAGCGACATCCGTTAGTTTGAGTGGAGGAAAAAACCTCACGTCAGCTCAACTGAGCACCACTCAAACTGAGGATGAAAACAGGAGAGGAATGATTGGAGGATGAATCATTTTTGTTAAACACAAAGAACATTAATTGAATTAAAACACCAAACAAGAAAATAAAACCATTAAAGCATGCGTGTTATAGAATAATAATATGCCCTCCAGCTCTGCTAATCCTCTATTATTTGTGGTGGGAGAAGCATTTATCTGGTGTGATTGATGCGACATTAAGGAGGAACCACCGGCTGTAAATACCAGCAGCTGCACACTGGGGACGTCTTATTAAACTCTGTGCTGGTTTAAACAAATTGGGCGTATAAATCATGAAGGCACCTCCAAAACAATTAGGGATAGTAAGTGAAAGATAATAATATAAAAAGCAATTGATCCCGGCAGAGATGGAAGTAAATATTAATTACATTCAGATGGAGAAAAGAACAGGCTAGAAAATAAATATATGATAATGAAGAAACATGCACAAGTGGAAAAACAGAGCAGCCAGATGTTCAATCATACGTTAAACTTGACTGGAGTGGGGACTGTTACTATTATAACAGTGGGACTTTTTTATTTATTTATTTGTCTTTATTTACTGCATTTTAAATTAAAATTCCTAATGATTGTTCTGCAGTATGTTCATCATCATCATTAATCAGCAATGCAATGTAAATTGTAAAGGCAAAACTATAAAAATGCTGCTTGTCAGTGATAATAATAATTCAGAATGAATGACTCAGTTATAATAATTTAACAATGGCAGAAAATGCTACAAACCTACAGCAGCAGCTGATTTTCATAGGTTATCATAAGGACAGGGGCAAACTACGGTGGCCCTGAGAGCTCAAAACACATGCAAATAAACAAACACACAAAAAATGTCAGAGGCTGGAGTGTTTCATATTTTTGACTTTAATAAATCTGCTACTGATGGTTGTCTGCCTTCTTTGCACTTGCCAGACAGACAGGTGGAACATGAAGAACACAGAGCGAGCCAAGAAAGGGAGGAGACGGATGGCGGACAAAAGAGGAGAGCACGGGAGGTAGAGGAGGAGGAAGAGGACAGAAGCCCCGGCAGGTGCATCGAGAGGAGTCGCCCAACCAGACACCGGAGGGGGAAACTCCTGTCTGAGCTGAGTGTGGACAGCGATGGACGTCAGGAGAGAGGAGCTGATGGTCACGCAGACACATCAGCAGCAGGCGGACACGCGGACGGGACGGACGAGGCCCCGCCCGCTGTGGACAGACAGTCCCACTGTGAGTCCACAGAGGAACAGTCGGGGTCCGGAGGCCTCTCTGCAACTCCCACTGTCCGCTGCAGCTCCCGTCTGGCTGCTAAACCACGACGCGTTCACTGTCGGACCGGCCGGCTGAAAAGACCCCCCGCCCGCCCTGACGCGCCCCAACAGGCCGAGGGACAGAGCCGGAGCGCTGCCGAGTGCGTCGCATCTGTCCCGGAGACGGAGATGCCTGTGAAGGAGCAGTCACGCCCCGATGCTCAGGCTGTCGCTGCAGCTCCGACGTGGCACCCAGAGGTCAGGGAGAGGCGCTACAGATGTTCCAGCTGTGGTAAAAAGTTCTACCAGCTCGGCCACTTAAAGAAACATCAGTTCAGTCACTCAGAGGAGAAACCGTTCACCTGTCAGGAGTGTGGGAAAAGCTACACATCTGCAGAGAGCTTCAGAGCCCACCAGGTAGCTTTCTTTCTTTCTTTCTTTCTTTCTTTCTTTCTTTCTTTCTTTCTTTCTTTCTTTCTTTCTTTCTTTCTTTCTTTCTTTCTTTCTTTCTTTCTTTCTTCTTATATTTAATGTAACAGTACCAGTCAATGCATCAGGAGACTTTTCAAAACTAAACATCATTTGACCTCAAATTAGATTGTAAACTGCAAACAACACAACTACATATATATATTCTATATTATATATATGATATACTGTATATACAAGTTGAATTGCAAATAAAATGTAAAATATTCAGCCAATGAAAAGTTCTAACTATAAACCTACAACAATAGATGACTTTTGGTTATACTCAGAGACACAGAGGCACTTTTCCTTAATTACCACAAACATTTGACACAACAGTGTTTTTCGACGTTGGTTCTAATTAACACTTGCGAGGGACTGATACCAAAAGCTGATCTTTGCTGTGGGTGTTTTAGCTGAAGAATGTTCTGTTATCAGAGTATGTTTATTTTCAGCTACACACAGGAAGAAAAACACTTGACAAATGAAAGGCTTTAGAGATGTGAAATACGTCACCGTTTCTTTTTTAAATCAGAGTGTTTTTTTCTTTTCTTACCCCTCGCTGCTCCCTTAATGACCAGCAGCTGAGACTTCCTGAAGAGCTGCAATTTCACCCCCCTTAATGAGTAATGAAACTAGCAGTAGTAATAATGGATAGTATCTGAAGTGGTCCCGGGTTTCGTTCGCAGATGAGTCACCGTGGTGAGCGTCCGTTCTCCTGTCCTCACTGTGAAAAGACCTACGGCCTGAATCGGGACCTAAAGGAGCACATGGTGCTGCACACCGGAGAAAAGCCGTACACCTGTGAACACTGTGGAAAGGCCTTTGCACGCCGGCCCTCCCTGCGCATCCACCGCCTCCTCCACTGCAGCAGAATGATTTACACGCAGCCTCCGAAGGTAGGGACGCACACTTAAGTGCTGTTCACTCGTCTGCGGTGACATTTTCAGATCCTTGCTGCTTTAATAAGACAAGCAGTGGGCAACTAATCATGGACAGTGTTTGTGCTGAATCGAGCAGAGTGTGGAGGAAGAGTTTTAAATAGCTTCTTCTGTTTCTTCATCTGCCCCTCAGCTATTCAAGGCTTTTAGACTCAAAGTCTGCGTCTCGTCGCAACTCCACCAAGTTTTAAAATCTTTGACGTAATATCTTTAAATTTGCATGCTCCGTTTGTTGTCTCTTCCCAAACAGCAGTTTGAATTTTAAGTATTTAAAATGAGACACAGTGCGTCTGACTCTGGATTTCTCCCAAAAGGTGCAGTGTACGCTCTGCCCCAAGCTGTTGGCTAACTTCAGCTCTCTAAGGAACCACATGAAGCTGCACACGGGGGAGAAACCTCACATCTGTCAGTACTGTGGGAAGTGCTTCAGTCAGAAAGGTAATGTCTGAGGCCCAGGTCCTGACCCGGGCGTCGCTGCCACCTGTCAGCTGTGCTCAGGTTGAAAATGCTGCTGTTGCCAGATGTTTTTCTGCCAGCAGATCTTGTTAGTGAACAGCAGTTTTGCACAGATCCAACTGAAATGAGTAAACAAAGCAATCTTGCAACCCCAGGCTCCTTGGGATGTAACTGATGAAGGGACTAATCAGTGAGGACGGCATGGTACAGGGACTCTATAACAACATAAGAATATAAGCTGGTGTGAAGGGGTCTTCTCTCTTCTCTCTCTCTCTCTCTCTGGGTTTTGAAGACTTTTTCCAATCATGCCGCTCGGCTCTGGAGCCCTGAGCCCAGCTGTGTGCCTTTCCTCCCTCGTTTTTCTCCAGATGCTCCAGTCTCTGAACACGACATCATACAGAGAAAGTCCCGTCTGAAAACAGCACCTGTTGTGAATCAGCACTACACAAGTAAAAACTGCCTAAATAGGCTAATGTGAAAACTGCGTGTGGAGCGTCGCTGCACCAGATGCTAGCTGCTGCCACTCACAATAACAAATTCAAATTTAAGTATTTGTTTTGGGGCTTTTACACCTTTAATTGACAGGACAGTCAGAGAATGGCATGGGGAACGACACTATAGCCTCTGTAAAAGGGGGGCCTGCTCAACCCAGTGGGCTATTATGACGCCCAATTTTTGAAATTTTTTTAAATTGAAAAATAAAAATACAATTATAGAAATAAAAAGAATCAAAACAAACAAAGTCAACAAGGATTTGTTTCAAAATCCTGCTGTTCGAAAAGTGGGGAGAACTTTAAAAAGATATATTTTTTTCAATTAAATGATAAGCTGTTATTTAAATTAAAAAACAATCTTCTATTAAGTGTGTCAGTCTTTATCAAATCAAAGAGAGATAATACATCCAAACAAAACAAGAACCAGCCGTCAAAGCAACACCAAACATTTTGATCCAGATCGACGTCGACAGCGTCACATTTCCACCACATTTCCATTCAGAACATTTGTTTTAAAAAACACTTTTGAATTTGCTTATCGTTCCATATGTTTTCACGTTTTCACTGCAGTTGTTACATATATCGACTCCTTTAGCTGCATTTATCCGCACTAGGTTTTACATATTCCTCTCAGGTCATATTTGCTTTAGAAACCACCCAGGCGACTTTGACTTTTTTTTGGTGATTAAAAGTGTGTAATGAAAAAATGGATCCAGTTCCGTCACAAAGTACGCTGAGTTGGCAGTTTAGTTGGAACACCGAGCTGAAACCTTCTGCAGTCCTCAACAACAGTCCTGCAGAAACTCCACCAAATAACCCCAAACTGGTCCCTTTAACTTGACTTTGATTGTGTTCAGCCAGCGAGAGATTAAACTGTGTTTTTTTTAACACCCAGGCGACGTCTCCAGCTGTGATCAATTCCTTCCATTCACATTTTCATTTGTCAAAGTAACAGCACCAATTTTGTGCGAGACGACCTAATCCCTAAACATTATTGGACAAATGCAGATTCTCCACACAGACCACAGTCTCCTCCACCAGTCTGTCTAACCACCTGTCTGTCTGTCTGTCTGTCTCAGGAAACCTCGAGTGCCACTTGAGAATTCACAGCGGAGAGAAGCCGTATCCCTGCTCCGAGTGCAACCAGAGTTTCTCCCAGAAACCAGAGCTGCGTCGGCACATGCTGTCCCACACCGGAGGAGGTTTCCTCTGCAGCTACTGTGGCAAATCCCTGAGGGACCCGCACAGCCTCAAGTCCCACGAGAGACTGCACACTGGAGAAAGACCGCACCGCTGCCCCGTCTGTGGAAAAGGTTAATAAAAATGATATTATAATTTAAGAGCCAAAAAAAAAATATCAAAGGACGAGCCTCTAATCTCTTCTTACTAATTCTGGGGAATTTTGCCCCATTTCATCTCAGTTTGGAGCCATGTTTCATCTTTTACTTGAATCTCCTCACAGTGCAGCATGCTGTTTTAAAAAAAACTTCCCAGACTCATTCATGTGCTTTCTTAGCTTAAAAGTACTTCTTTGCTTCTTGTTAGAGTTGGAGGTGAATTTCTGAGTGAAACAAACAAACGATCTGCAGCTGAAACAAAACAGTGAAAAATGAGTCAATGAAAAAGCCAGTTAGGGGCATGAACCTGACGCCGGCCAATTCGCCTCCAACCAGCCTTATTTATCTCACTTAGTGGGCTGCAGATGTTCTGTCCTGCATACATGATTGGAAAGCACAAACTGCTGATTGCAGCCTGGTCCACATTTACTTTTTATGAGGCGTTCAGCGTTCACTGGTTTCATAATTGATGAAGTCAAACTGTTTTTGGACAGTTGCAGGTGTTTTTTTTTATCCCTCATGGATGACTTACAGGCACAGATGGCAGGTTTTTAGTTTTCAGAACTTTGGTGCTTCTCGACTCGTGCTTATGCTATTTCAGTAGAAACCTTATCCCTCCAACCTTCCATCCCCCAGTTACTGACACGTCACTGTAGCGTCACAGGCGGTTTAAAGCCACGAAATGTGGTTCCCCAGTGGCTCACCTAGTGAAGCGTGTAACTCTATCACTCACTCTCTATCTCTGCAAGAAAGTAAAAAAAAAACAGTGCTTCTATGCTGTGAGCTTGAGTCAGGTGAAGGAGGTGCTGAAACGTTACAGCTGTTGGCTCATGGTCTTAAGGCCCTTTCACCCCGGGGACGTATTTTTCGTGCAAATAATTCACGCGTCAATATTTTTTTTCAAACCCCGGTGTTCATCACAAGTCTTTTCACACCAACCGCGAATGTTATGCGGCGAAAATGCGACATAATTGTGAGGTCAATTTTTCTGAGCTTTTGCCCAGCGAATAAACTTATCAACCAATCATGTAGCGTGAAAAGGAGGTACGTCATAACCCCCACGTCCCAACACCATGACAACAATGTAAACAACCTGTGTCTCTCATTCATGGATCTATTATAAGTTCATATAATAGCCTACATCCATGCTCTTACCACCTCCTCCACATCTCTTTTTATATACAGTCTACGCTCACCACCATGTCTTTTGTTTGACAAGAGACACAAACTTTACAAAGACAACGAACTGAAGGACGATGTGGTGAACAGCCCGGCTGTCAGGACAGTGAGCAGACTGTGAGCTGCTGTGTTGGAAAGTTTATAACAAGACGACAGTGGCACAGCAGCGGGTGTTGAATACGTGAGGGATAATCAACGAGTAGTCGTGGTAACGGATTTAAGGCACGACGTGGAGCCCCCGGTGTGAAGGGACCTTAGTTAGTCGAAGTTGAGTTACGTTCAGTAGAGAAATTTGCAGTGTCAAAGCAACAAAGTACAAAAGAACTGTGAAACATCAGTAACAAACACTAAAGATGTTTTTTAAAGAGGGATATTACTGCACAGCTGGTGTGTTAATCATTGCACCTGGTACAGTAATTTGTCAGTTTGGTGTGTGTGTTTGGCTTAGTGCAGTGTGTGTTGTACAGTCTGACGGGAGCAGGAAGTGAAGAACTGCAGCGTTTCTCCTTCACACACTGCGGGTGCAGCAGCCTGTCGCTGGAGGAGCTGCTCGCTGCTGTCAGAGCGTCCTGCACAGGGCGGGACATGTTCTCCAACAGGAGGATAATAGGTTAGCCATCCTTCTCCTGTCACCCCCTCCCTCCACTGGGTAGACAGGGCATCCCAGGACAGAGCTGGCCTTCTTAATCAGTCGGTCCAGTCTCCTCCTGTGAGCAGGAGAGAGGCTGCTGCTCCATAAACCAAAGCACAGACAGAGGCCGACGCCACGGGCAGACTTTCTTAATGTTTTCATGTGATCACTGTTCAAAGGACCGTCAGATGCTTCAGCTTGATGTGTCATGGGAAATTTGTGGCTGAAGTACAAACTTGTTTCTTTCTTTCTGTGAGAAAAAAATAGAAGAAGCCCCAAATAGCATGATAAACATATCGGACAGCTTTTATTTTTGAAACGACACGTGGGAAGTTTATGTAGGCTATCGGCGGAACGTGCATAATGCACACGTTTGTTTTTTCATGCCACGTCTGTGGCTCCATGGACCTACTTCTACTGCCAGTGTTGTGTCGTTCTGCTCCATTTGAAAGGCAAAGGAAGCCCGTATGTGGAAAGATGTCGCCTTTGAGATGTGTGTAGAATGTGTATTAGAGAAGCACTCATTTCAGGACCATTGACTTGTATCATGTGCTGTGATTTTCAACCCCCTTAGGCTACATACATACTGTGAAGTATTTGCCTCCTTCCTGATTTCTTTTTTTTTTTTGCATATTTGTCACACTTGTTGTTTAAGGTCATGAAACAACTTTTAATATTAGACAAAGCTGACCAAGTAAATATAAAATGCAGTTTTTAAATTATGATTTAATTTAGGATAAACCTTCTTTTTTTTGGAAAGCTGAGTTCACTCTCCCCACCCAGGCCTGATCACTGCCAGATCAGCTGAATCAAGAACTCACTTCAATAAAACCTGACAAAATGAAGTAAGCTGATAGATCTCAAATAGCAACACATCATCTAAAGAAATTCAAGAACAGATGAAAAAACAAAATAATTGACAACTACCAGTCTGGAAAGTATTACAAAGACATTTCTAAAACTTTGGGACTCCATTGAACCACGGTGAGAGCATTTTAATTGGGAAAGCTTGGAACAGTGGTGAAAATCTCCCCAAGATGGCTTCCCTACCAAAATACTATGTACTGTGTATATATATATATATATATATATATATATATATATATATATATATATATATATATATATATATATATATATATATATATTTTTTTTTTTTTTTTTTAAATAAAAAAAACATTTAAGTGTGACAAGCAGCAAAAAAGTCAGGGGAACAATACCTGATATTCTCAGCTGTAAACGGTGGGCTAAATATAATCATAGAAGGCTGAAAACTGCCGGACATTTCTGTTCTGATAGTCAGCGGTGTAAAGCTCAAAGCATGCGGGAGCCTCCTTTCATTTCTAATGGGTCTATAATAATAATAATAATAATAATAATAATAAAATGTCTATGTAATTTTAGCAGTTAAGATGAGGAAATACAAATAAATGTTGAGTGGATGTTTTTTTCTTTTTCAGGTCAAAGTTGACTTTTCGTTTCTCTCCTCAGGATACACGTTGGCCACCAAGCTGAGGAGACACATCAAGTCGTCTCACGTGACGGAGAAGCCGTACAGCTGCCACTGTGGGGCTTCGTACACTGTGAGACAAAGTCTGCTGAGGCACCAGGCTCAGCACCAGACAGACGGAGGAGCTCAGACAGAGGAGGAGGGAGGAGACGGGGAGGAGGCCAACAGCAGCAAGAAGGACGGCCCGCAGGAGTCCTGTCACTCAAAGCCGATCAGAGGCAGACCCAAAAAGACCCCGCTCCCTGCAGAGGCAGGAGAGAAGGAGGCTGGGGAGGGGAAGCGGAGAAGGGGAAGAGGGAAGGAGGAGGAAAAGGAGGCGAAGGGTGGGACTTTGAGAAGAGGACAGGAGGAGGCTTTAGGTGACGTCCAACATGCCGTGGTCTATGTCCACACAGCGGACGGCCTGTCCATGCCGAGCCGCGCCCCTCTGCTCCTCACCTCACAAAACTCGCTGCCTTCGGGGACGGGGCAGGAGCTGGTGGAGGTGGTAATATCAGAGGGCGCAGAGCAATGCATTGTGGTCCACGGGCAGCAGACTGTAGGAGAGCTGCTGATCTTACAGGAGGAGGGCGGCGGACTCTGCTCCGTGGCTCAGACTGTGGAGATAAACACCATGTAGCCTAGAGCCGCACATCTGGAACTAAACAGATCAAATCATGCCACAGAGGATCAGTATCAGTTCAGTATGTTCAATACATCAGTGTGTTTTGGTTTCTTACACCTCATTCAACCTACCTCATCATTTTTTCTCTTTCTCTTTACTATTTTTTGCATAACCCAGTTTCAACAACCTCTACAGATGTGAACAGATGTGAACTAAGCAGACATAATTAGCTGCAGCTTGTACATGTAGCACGGGAGAGCATCTGTGATACGTCCCAGTGGAGAGCTTGAGAGGTAAAAGTCCTACCCTGTGTGTGTGTGTGTGTGTGTCGAGGTTGTTCAGCGATGGATTTTCTTTTGTTGAGATTGTTGAACTCGGTGTACTCGTTGTTTGATGCAAAGCGACTGAGCTGACATTTACTGCTGATCCTTAAGATAAAACACAACACTTGCTCCTGTCATAGTCCATTGATGTTACACTGGAAATATCTCAACTTGACATTCAGAGCTCCACATTTAGTCAGTTCCCTGGAGTTTAAAGAAACTGAATAAAACAACAAAATACATCTAATAATATAACATACTGCACTGTGTGTGTTTCTCTTTATCCTTATTTGACGACCTTCTACTCCCATGCTGCTCTTTTCCCTTCACCAGCCGTGATGGAAAACAGTCAGGGCACACAGAGCAATGCAGCTTTCTGTGCGTGAGGCCGCGATCAGCGTACGATTATGGAGCGATGCTAGAAGATGGCCTGGTCCAAACAGTCCCGTTGTCTTTTACGTCATGTCTGCAGTGTGTGCATTATTTGGGAAAGAGATGCACCATGGGAGGATGACCACCAGCGGAGACAATGTGACTCTGCTGGGGAAGCTTGGGTCTTGGCATTCACGTGGATGTTATCTCATCACATACCACCTTGCTAAACATGTGGGCGAACATCTGAATTTCTCTGATCGTAATGGAACGACTTAGTCATGGGTAACACTTTATTTTAAGGGGTCCTTGTTCCTGTGTATCTACCTAATTAATTACAGTGTAATTACCTATGTAACCGTATGTAATAACATGTACTTACATTGTAAATACATAGTGTATTTTGGTGTCCTTACATGTCCTTGTTACACTTGTAATAAGAAATGCCAAAGTGGCCTCTCTCTTTGCACAAGCATTTCTTATTACAAGTGTAACAAGGACATGTAAGGACACCAAAATACACTATGTATTTACAATGTAAGTACATGTTATTACATACATATATAAAATATAAAATAAAGTGTTACCTAGTCATGTTACAGAGATAGAAGACAAACACTTGAGACACTGAAGGGCCACAGGCTGATGGGAAGCCAGCATCTGTTACGACCCTCCATTTAACTAGCTTTCAGAAGCTGCTGACCATCTGACGACCACGGTCACAAGAAGAGTGAAACCACTCGATACCTCAAGGAAAAATTGCTCTCATGCATTCAACTTTCAAGAGTGCTCTTCAGCGTATCCAGGCAGATTGCTTTCCCCGGCAACAGTTGAAGGGACGGATGCCTCGTCATGCGATGGCGTAGATTCTCTGTTGAAACTTCCTTTTGTCTGAGCCCAGCTGTCTACAACTAAAGGAAAACACTATAGTTTGCCGCACCATGTGATTTGTTTAGGAGTTGGTAATTATATGTTTTATCCATAGACTCCCATGTTAAAATGTCCAACTTTACAGCAGAAATAAACATGTTTACTGCCTGTTACAAAAACAGGTTTAGTCTCTACAGCTAATTTCCTCCTTCACGACGACTGTTTATGGAGCTCGGCTGTTTACGCCTTGTTAAGGACTTAAGCCCAGTGTAATTAGAGGTCTGGCCTTGAGTGACAGGTGTGTGAGTGTATGCCTTGAACTCCCACAGTTAAAAACAAAAGCAGTATTTAAGTTTTACATATCAATATATCTCTGCTCCTCTGTGTACTGCTTAAACCATGACGCTGTCCTTGGTGCTGAAGCTACAGATGGATTTCTAAAACATTTGTTGTTGCACTGATCAGTGTGCAGCCTTGGGTTCCTGAGGCAGTAAAGTATCTGTTGTTTGAGTTTAAAGTTGATTTCCATCACTTTGGCAACATGTTGCAGAAGTTACTACTACTACTACTACTACTTCACTACTAGTCTACTGGTCTTCAGAAGTGTATGAATGTTGTCTCCAAGGCTACTGAGACTTTATAGAGTCTTTACTTTCAATCTGAATCCTTCAACAAACACTGATGTTTTGGATAATAAGCTGTGTGTCTGTCTTGTTCCCGGTTCGACACAATGAAGTACAAACCCAGGCTCACAAAGATTAAAGTCTGGTGTGGAATAACTTGCTGTGACCTCAACTCCATCCAACTCCACTGGGTTGAACTGAAACACCAACTGTGAGAAAGGTATGGACTGTTTCATTTTAGTCTTGGTTGCAAGTTGTTAAAATATGCAGAATCATTCAAGATTTCATCTCCACACTGATTATCAATCATTAAAATTCAGTTCAGGTTAATTCATCAAATTTATTTGTCCTCAGTGGGTCATTCAAAAGCACAAAGAGCACGTTGAGACAAGTAAAAAACAAGAAGAAAACAAAAGTGGCATCAGTGCAATATCCTCAGACAGTTAAAAGACAGTGCAGTGTAATAGAAATATAAATATATCTGAAAAACAGACAAAGTTTATGTACAGTCAAGATGAGTTTGGAAATGAAGAATATGTCTACTGGTCCAGCAGCCTCAAAAAATATTATAGTGTATAAATAAATATCAAACAGCAGATGATTAATAGATGATTAAATATAGCAGCGATAAATATGACATTTAATCAGAAGTGGTGTACAGTAAAGGTGAGTGCTCATAAGGAAGAAGAGCTTTTTTTACTGTAGTGATCAACCTCAGCCCAAACTGATCTGACATCAGCGAGGTGTTGAGGTTTTCTGAACCTTGTGATGAGCAGTAATGATGGAGTGAACTGGTCCTTCTTCACAGTGGAGACACTTCATTAAAGTCAACTGACTGATACAGTATTAATGACAAGTCTTTGGGTTAAATATGTATCTGCCAGTCAGCGTACTACAGTGAGAACCTGTGGCATTTTTTATCATTTGAGACCAAAATCAGTTATTGATGTCAGATTACTGACACATTGCATGTTCACAGCATAGTCTCTTTAAAAAGAAGAAGAAATGATTTTGATCAGATTGGTGGATTTGGACCTGAAGTCAGACTCAATATAAAGATATTTCACTGTGCTTCATGTCTGAATAGTATATATTTAGTGTATTTTACAGCCACGTTGTGACAGATGAAAAGAAACTAGTGAGGAGAGCATCAAGGAATGATACTCAATGAAGGTCCTCGGCTGCACATATAAAGGCAGAATTGTAGTTCATGGTTAGTGCCAATATTTGCTTTCAGTATTTTCAGTATTTTTTTTTATTTTTATTTTTACAGGGGTCACACACAGCAAACGAAGCAGCCTCAGTGGGCCAAACTGTGAGCAATCTAATGTTGTTTATACCTTCAGTGTCCCACAGGACTCCCAGCCGCTTGCAGCTCCTGCCACTCGCTGTTGAGACTGTTTAATTTGTTGGGAGGTGCTGTCCACACACGGTACAACCTACGGTCAATGGGTACAACCAACAACTTTATGAATCGTGTGAAAAAAGATCCCTTTGTGACAATAGAGAGGAAATTAAGACAATAACGACAAACAGAGCACAGGACACAGGCTGTTCTCCTAAACCTCCGCAGCAGCTTAGTAAAGCTTCAGAGTGATTTAGCAGCGCAGTGACTGAGGATTTCCCACTGTAATGCATCACCACGTGACTTTCCTCATGTGAGTCAAAACCTGTTTGACTTCAGTTGAACTCCAACCTGCAGAGGTGCAGAGGCCTGACACGAAACACACCTCGTCATTCTTGACTTGTAAACAGCTGTTGTGGCTGACAGTTGTAACATGTTCACTCAAAGAGGATAAAGTTACTGTCATATTTCATATTTTAAAATCATTATTATTACTCAGTTTGTGTGACTCAAAGCAAATAACCTGTCAATGCTCTCAGTAAGCCTCTGCATCGATAAAAAAGAAAGAAAATAATTTCTGTCAGTCTGTCACAGAAACCCTTCGAGCCATACATTCGTATAATTTATTTCCTCCGTTTTCCCAAGATAACAGGATCATTTTATGGAGAATCTGGAGAAAATGAAACTTGAGATAATAACATAATTACTTGGAGATCTGGAGATAACAAAAACAACAGTGTATACCGGCTTTTCATTAAAGGAGACATCATTCAGTGTAGCAATGCAGGAAAGTATTCATCAATACATCATATTATCTTTCTGATCAAGGCCTGACACAGACCGAACAAAGACAATATAGACAATATACACATTAGTGTGCATTATAAGAAGACGTCAAGGAGGCTACAGCTATAGTGAGTCTGATGTCGTCAGTGACTACATAACTGACAAGATTCAGACCCTGGCCATCTCCATGGATACGAGATCAGCATATAGACACCTACTGTGTGACAGTAATCTCTTATGTTATTATCTCTGGAAACCAAGTTTTCTCAAGATCTCAAGAAAATGATACAATTATCAAAAAGAGGAAATAAAATGAAGAAATGTACAGGTTAGGGCGTCTGTTGCATTAGATATATTTCATTTTGAAAGAGACATGAAATGAAATCATCTGGGCACCCTGACAGTCTGTCTTTGCAGTTGTTTTGCATCTGGCTGCTGTGACCTTTTAAACTCTTCAGTCACCTCAAGCTGAGGTTCAGTGAAATAATATCAGAGCAAACAATGAGACCAGTGGATATAAGGCCAGAGACTAAAAGAGTGGAGGATGTTATAGTAGCCATGACCACTGAATTTACTTTGTCTTCCTGTAGTTAGTTATCACAGCAGCCACAGCAGTTCACTGTAGTCTGGGCTGCTATATTCAAACTATATTTATACACTTATTTATTCAAATTTATTTTCTTAAGATGACAAAAACTGATAAAATAATATACCAGAAATCTGAATTTGACAGACCGTGAATCAAAATCAGACTGAAATTTAACTCTAAAGCCATAAATACTCTCAGAAGTTATAGCAAAGACAAATCCCAGACACATAAGTCCAGAGCTTCACTGACAGCTTTAGAGCTGACTGTTCTCAGCTCAGTCCTCTGGGTTGGAGACTCTGGAGACAAAGGCAATTCGGTGTTTCGTCTTCTCTTATCACTGTGCTCTGCTCAGTAATCTATTCTATCTCTTTTCAATGAACGTAAACCTACAACATGACAAATCAAACACTGTAGATAACTCCTCCACAGCATGTCCTTTTTTTATTATTATCATGTCCCAGGTAACCTAAGGCACAGGTTTGTATTACAACCTTTCAGCACATCATCCAGTGTGTTGGTGCCACTGGGGAGCTGCCTGGTTTGACCACAGCTGCTGGCAGTGCCCACACACAGGCTAATGTTAGCAAAAGCAGGTTCCTGGCTAAACTAAAGCCTAAATCCCCAAAATAAGTAGAGTGTGTTCTCCGAAAGCCAAAGCTAAATATTTGTTAGATGGTAAGTGATAGCTCAGGTTATCTGACAAGGGGATGTGTGAGTTACTTAACCGTAGTCAGTATTTTACCTGCTGTAGATCCAGATCAGCACCAGTTTGTAGAGAAGCGGCAGCACAGAAGTGATTCGCCGATGTGGAGGGGGACATCGGCAAAAACACATTTTAGCCACTTAAGCCAAAAATATATTCCACTAAAAAACCCTCTAACAGTGTAAGTGTTACCATAGGTGCCATTACCTGTAGCCTATCTGTTCAACCACAAAATGTAGCTATGTACAGTATCAGAATATGTTCTTAGATTTAAATTGGAATTGGACTTGCAACAGTTGTCATTATCAATGCAAATATAATAATTATGTGATATATATTTTGCCTTCTCATTCTGGACTTTCTATCCACAGGACACGGCGGACGCACAGAGACCCAAGACTAGCACCCCCAAAGCTGAGCTGGACAGGTAGGCCCACCCACCACCCATTGCAACCTCACAAATTTTTTGGGCCATGGATTTCTAAAAGGATGAGTACCCCACTCAGAAGTGTACACTTTATTCACTGTATTCCTGGACAAATACAGGCATGTTTAAAACAGTCAAAAGGATATATCTGACCTGGAAGTAGTCATTCTTATTGATGAAGCCACAGAGATGTACGGTCTCCGATTGCAGAGTTTTTTTTAGCGTCTTTTAGCTCACTGTTTTGGTTTTCTGATCTCCGATAAACTCACTCACCTCTTACTGCTCAGCACCGAGCAGCGCACAAAGAAAGTTATCCACAAGCTGCTTAAGAAAGTGAAACTTCTGACTTCTAAAAGTCAGATATTTCCCTCAGGAGTTGTAGGAAAGTGAAATAGGGGAGATGATTTTTAATTAAGGTTGATCAGTTGGCCAGAATCACTCTCCAGATGAATGCGTCTTCTGATCTCTGTTTAAGGAGGCAATTGTTCTCCAACAAATTCACCTTTTAATAAATCACAGTAGTGAATCTGCCAGCAGCTGTATCATTTAACACATTCAGTTAAACACTGTAAGTGTGATAATATTATGTTTTTCTTGTCAATTAGATTAGATTAGATGTACTTTATTCATCCCACAACAGGGAAATTTAGTTGTTACATCAGCCAAGTTAAGAAAGAAAGTAGAGAGGGCTAAAAAAAACTAAAAACACAAACACAAACACAACACAACTCAACAGACAGAAAATATAGACACAATAAACAATAAAATAAATCAACCTTCAACCAGGCAATGTGCAAAATAAGTACTGAGGATAAGGATATAAGGTGGCCTGATATAAAAGTATTGATAGGTAAAGTGACTATGGTGTAAAAATATTGCAACGTAAGTGACAATGATATAAATATAAGTATATAAATACTACTACTGCAGGTGTGCATGAAATAAGAATATTGTGATGTAAAGTGACCATTCATATAGAAATATTGCAAAGTAAGTGACAATGATATAAATATATACACTATATGAATATAAATATACTAATACAGCAGGTATGCATGAAATAAAAAAAATATCATAATGTAAGGTGACCATGATATACAAATATTGCAAAGTGACAGTGATATAACCAGTACTGTAGGTATAAACTATATAGATAAATTTCAAAGGAGGTTAAATCGAAAGCAACTGGACTTAGTTATTTGTCTAGGAAGACGTTTCACCTCTCATCCAAGAGGCTTCATCAGTTCATGTACGCATCTGACCAGGCTGGGACTGGTCCAACTATCTGGTGTGGAGACTCACTATTTAACCTCTTGTGTGGGCGTTCACAAGGGTGATGTCACTGGTTCCCTTTTGTGCTCCAAGTGCCAGCGACAGTCGTTTAAATTACTGTCTTTGATGGTCAGTGTCAGTGACATCATCACCCTTGTGAACGCCCACACAAGAGGTTAAATAGTGAGTCTCCACACCAGATAGTTGGACCAGTCCCAGCCTGGTCAGATGCGTAGCCTACATGAACTGATGAAGCCTCTTAGATGAGAGGTGAAACGTCTTCCTAGACGAATAACTAAGTCCAGTTGCTTTCGATTTAACCTCCTTTGAAATACTATGACCTGGAAAAATGAGAATATGCACCGGCTATATAAATAAAATATTTCAGTGGAAGTCACTACAATATAGAAATAAGCACAAATGTGAAATGCTGTGCTTCCAAATAACGCCAATGGAAAGTAGCTGAAGTCTGCTTGAACAATTACTGTATGTCACAAGATGATGTTTCACACCAATTAGCATAATTGTGAAGTTATCATGTCAGCCTATTGCAGCCCTTATCTGTTTGCTCCTCTCACTGTGACACATATAAAGTGTTTTCAAACACTTAAATTCCTAACCAGTGGCAGTCGGTGCCAGATGCTAATGTAATATATGTACATATTGAGTTTCTATATATGACATAAATGTGCATATAAAATAAAATATGTGTAAAATTTATTTGACACAAATTGGCATTGAAATCGCTCTACGTATATATTAACAATGATCGGTATAAATATGTATGTATGCTAATAGTTTAGACGTATGGTATATAATACCAAAGCCTATCTATATATGACACTACTGTATGTTCCAGAAAGTTTAAAAGCGATATGAAAAACACCAAACATCACCTAAGCAAATAGTGAGTGAAAAAATAATTTAACAACACTGTAATACTGTAATGTTGGGAGCAGAGGAAGAACCTGCTGCAGGATACGACTCAAATCAATAGGGAGTGAAGTGAGCAGCAGCAGCTTATCTGACAGTTTGTGCTCATGGCCAGCCTCTCCAGCCAGCATCAATTCATGTCTAATATACAGAATAGAGCTGCAGGTCTGAGGGGCCATATACAACTCCTGAGTTTGTTTTTCAAAGACACTTATTTGTGTCCACCACAGTATTTGAGTATGGGGGAAAGAGAGACAGAGAGGTCAGAAGTCTTCCTGTGGATTTATTCCTGCTTCAACCCTGTGTTTCTTCACCCCAGCCCAGAACGCCAAAATCTTTGTTGTTTCCTCCTCTCATAATAACGATCAGACGGTATATCCGAGAAGGTCTGTAGCTCATGACTGCAGCAGATGATGACACATCTCCTTCACACACGTTCCTCCCCAGGAGAAAGGTTCAGCCGTGCCGCCTTGAACTTGGATGTATAGCTAATGTACGTATAGTCTGATGTGTCCATTTATAAGCTCTTTGAGCATGCCACGCTTTGCCATTGGGTTAATGACCTTGCAGCAGACAGACTTAATAAGCCTCATTAAACAGTCAGGCAGCTTGAGGTGCTCCGTCTGTTCCCCCTCAAACGCCTCAACAGCAGACTGCACCTTACTAATTATAGATGTTTTAAAAGGTGAGGTACATGCACAGGCTGTAGCTATATGTATTTGTGCCACCTGTCTCACAGTTGCTAGGTAGCCATGTTTGTTGGCATTTAACATCACAGGTTTGCTCATGTTCCAACTCGTGTAGCTAAATATTTAGGTATAACTTTGCCAGCTGTGCGATGCCCCCCACAGCACAACACAACACTGTTCAATGGTGTGTGGCTTGTAAAAAGCATTAAACAATAAGTGCACATATGTGTCCCAACCAGGTTCATTGCTTTTTAGTGTCCTATGGAAACACTTATGTTGTCATCTGGCTGGCCTGCACTCCCTGCTCATGAGCCAGTCTGCCATCCAGTCCTCCCCTGTTGTTCCTGTATATGACCCATCCTGCCCACCAGAAGCTGCCTTCATCAGCTCTAGTCAACTGACTGACTCAATTTCCATGTTTTTCCTTATTCCATGTTGTAAACTGTTTTCCTTGTCCGCACACAACATGAATTGCACGTCTGCCCGTCCTGTGTGAGGGATCCCTCATCTGTTGCTCAGCCTATGAGGTTTCTCCAATTTTTTCCCTGTTAAGGTTTTTCTTGGTAGTTTTTCAGTCGATGTGAGGGTCTAAGGGCAGAGGATGTTGTTATGATGCTGTGTAAAGCCCTTTGAGACAAGCTGTTTGTAAAAATGGGCTATACAGATAAAATCGCCTTGCCTTGCCTTCTGTGTTTTGAGTGTAATCAGTGGGTGTTTCTGAATTTGAGCTCTCAGAGCCACCATAGGTTTCCTGCAGTAGATTCTGTGGGTCACTGTATATGGGACCTAGAACATCTGCCATGGATCAGTGTTCACGTACCATGGTGGGAGTGAAATGATATTTTAATTTGTCCCACTGCTCCAGGTTTGTAGGCACAGCAGTCTCTATGGAAAAGCAGTGTGTCGCAGTCTAGTACGGCTCTCCATGCTTCTGTGAAACAGAAAACCAATCATAGGTTTCTCTTACAGGGCAGAAGTTTTTCCAGGCAAGACCTTACAGCTAGTCACACTCTTCTGTCCCCACTGATCGGTGTATTGTCATCTGAGTATTGATCTAGCAGCCACTCAGCCAACTGAAGAGGACCCAGGTGAGTGGGCACCACATGTAGCTTGTCTTCACTAAAAGGAGGAGTTATGACTTCTAGCTTTTTTGTGACACTTCCATTGGTGCTTTCACCAAGCAGAAGGCTGTATTTACTGTCACCAATATCAGACCCCATGTCCTGTCCCCCCTGCTGTTGATCACTTCAGCAGACTTTGTGCGGTGCATCAAAAAGTTTTTGGCTGCATGGGAATTCGACGGGTAGTAAAATGATACTTCTGGCCTAGCATATGCCTTGCAGGTATTGGATGGAGTGGTGTAAAACGGACCACCGCTGGACTCTGGAGCCGTGGAAACATGTTCTGCAGGGCGATTAATCACGTTTGTCTATCTGGCGGCGGTATGATGGGCGAGTCCGAGTTTGGTGAATGTTACTTTTTACATACTGTATAAACAAATATGTTTGTAGTTCAGCAGAGCAGTTATGTATTCTAAAAATGCACAATTAAAAAGCAATATTTGAACAAATATATTTAATTGGGGGGAATTTAGAGGTGTGTGAAAATACTTAAAGGGATAGTTCACCCAAAATTCAAATTTCACTCATTATCTACTCACCCTCATGTCAACTAATAGCTGTGAGAATTTTCAGAGTCCTCCGTTCCTTCTCTGAGTTACGGGGGGGTCTGCGCAGCAGTATTTGTCCATATAATGGTTGTGAATGGACACCACGTTTCTTCGTCCAAAAAGACACACCAAAAAACATCCAAATACCTCCACACAGCTCGTCTGTAATGTCTCTCTTGTATTGAAGCCCCGACATGAGAAATTGTTCCGAAAAAAATTTAATAAGTCTATATTTTAAGCTTGTTTGTAGCGGAAGCTCCCAGTGTCTCAGTTCACTGCTCTGCCTGTGTAAGTGCAAATCTCACGTGATTTGCACTGACCGGAGGAACAATTTCTCATGTCGGGGCTTCAATACAAGAGGGACATTACAGACGAGCAGTATGGAGGTATTTGGATGTTTTTTGGTGTGTCTTTTTGGACGAAGAAACGTGGTGTCCATTCACAACCATTATATGGACAAATACTGCTGCACAGACCCCCCCGTAACTCAGAGAAGGAACGGAGGACTCTGAAAATTCTCACAGCTCTTAGTTGACATGAGGGTGAGTAGATAATGAGTGAAATTTGAATTTTGGGTGAACTATCCCTTTAAAGGGACAACGAGGAGTTTTGGAAAAGCGAAGCGTTTTCACACTACATTTATGAGCCTCCGCGCGCACCGTGAAATTCTTTGACCGGCGCAAGACGGACTCATGTTTTCATTCATCAATAATTCAAGTCAGAGGTTCTAAGACGATCACATACCGTCGTAGTTCCGACCATAAACGGCGATTCGTAGGTGTTATTCTCATGACTCGCCACAAAGCCGAAAGTAAAGAAACGCTGGTCGGCTCGACCAGCATCTCCACCACCACTAATAATAACAAAATAACGATAGAGACAAAACGATATATTTATCGAAAATGGGCCCATTAACAAGTGTGGGTAGCTTAGATTCATCCACATTAAGGTGATACTTTTTTATAACCAAATAGAAACTCCTCGTTGTCCCTTTAAAGGGATAGTTCACTCAAAATTGAAATTCCACTCATTATCTACTCACCCTCATGTCGACTAAGGACTGGGAGAAGTTTCAGAGTTATCCGTGCCTTCTCTGAGTTAGAGCGGGGCTCCGCGCAGCACTGCATGTCCATATGACGGTTGCAAATGGATACCACTTTTCTTCCTAACAAAAAGACACACCAAAAAACATCAAAATACCTCCATAGTGCTCGTATGTAATGTCCGTAAATCTCGCGAGATTTGGACGGACCAGGAAGAGGAGCTTCCGCTACAAACAAGCTTGAAATATAGCCTTTTTTTTCATTTCGGGGCTTTAATACAAGACGGACATTACATACGAGCAGCATGGAGGTATTTGGATGTTTTTTGGTGTGTCTTTTTGTTAGGAAGAAAAGTGGTATCCATTTGCAACCGTTATATGGACATGCACTGCTACACCGAGACCCCCTGTAACTCAGAGAAGCCATGGATAACTCTGAAACTTCTCCCAGCCCTTAGTCGACATGAGGGTGAGTAGATAATGAGTGCAATTTGAATTTTGGGTGAACTATCCTTTTAATGTAAGCAGGCAACTTTGTTGTTTAGAAGTGAGCTGAGCAACAAAGTGGGCAGTTGAAGCCCTCGCAGCGCTTGGTGCAGCATTTTCATTCTGGTGAGCATCTTCCCTCTTGGAAAAAAATGTGGTTCTGTCATCCAAGTGGTTGAGTGGTAGTGTTGTAAAAAGAACATGGTTCTGAAACTGCAGCCTCCCAGTCTGCAGAAACACGCTACTCAATCAATTCAATTTTCTTGACATAGTGCCAATTCACAACACAAGTTAAATCAAGGCACTTCACAAAAAGAGAAGGTAATGGTAAATGGTAAATGGTCTGTATTTATATAGCGTTTTACTATACCTGTAACGATACCCAAAGCGCTTTACATCGCATTCACCCATTCACACACCGATGGAAGAAGGTGTATACCCTCTCTTCATTATAGTATTTACAGAGACCTGCAGATCCCGCCAAGACCAAACACACAATGCAACATTGGTGAGGAAAAAAGAGGCAGAAACCTTGAACAGAACCAGACTCAGTCCACCTTGACTGGTTTGGTTGGAGTGAGAGAGAAAGAGATGCAAAAAGGTAAATAGAGGTGACAAAAGCTAATAACACAAATAACCAGCAGCATTTTGCTCTCTAACTATTCAATGCATTTCTGAGAGCAACATGTGGATCATTCAGCAGCTCTAGAGCCAGATATTTCCCTCAGGAGCTGGAGGAGACCAAACACAGAGCTAAAAAGAAACACAACGAGAAGCATCATGTAACTCTCTGACTGCCTCATCGGGCGCCTAGTATTACTCCGTACCAAGAACCCCACATACTGTGTGTGTTTCCACGTAATGTGTAGCATAAAAGTATAATGACTGTTTGTCTTCTGTGCGAGTGAGACAGACCGAGATGATGCCCTAATCACAGCACTCAGGCTTGTTTGTTTGTTTGAATAGGTTTCTAGGAACACTAATTTCATTCAGCCCCTGCCTGTGACCTTAATCCTGTTAGCGAGCCCTTCTTCATTATCACCTCACAAACCTTAACACAATTGTTGGTGACCTGAGAGTTAAGCTGCATCATAAAGCCCTGAATGCTCTTTATGGGTTGTATAAACAGCTCCAAGGAGACGTGATGCTGATGTTTATCCCTCCTGACAGTGACAGTGTCGCTACAGTGGGGAGGTGGACTTTTATATTTTATATCCACCGTGCCTCGATCTGTTGTTAGGTGAGCCCACATGGCTGCAGCAGCATGGGATTATGTACCAACCTGGGTTTTGTGTCATGCCAGGTTTTGTGATGTCTGACTTATACGACGTGTATCTGAAAAGGCACGGGAGAGTCACGGCGTGCGTGCGCTCACTGCTGTGGGCTGCATGCAGATTCAGGAAGGAGGAACGTAACGTAAGCAGAGTGCAGGCGGGCTGAGGCGGATCTGCCCACATGTCATCGCTCAGCGCCAGGTGGCTAAATTAAGAGCATCAGAGGGCGATAAAATAAAAGGTTTCTCTCACTCTCTGCTCTCGTCTCTCAGTAAATGACTATTGATTGACGACCACTCCGACGCAGCGGTGGACAGAAACCTGTGGAGCAAACTACTCTGTGAAAGACATAGATTTATCCTTCTTTCAGATTTCTCCTCCTCTCCCATCTTCAGTTCCTTTTGATTCCTTTACTTTTTTAAAGTCCCCACTCCTCCTCCGTTACATCCTTGTCTCCTCCCTTCATGTTTCCTTGCTGTTCTTTTTTCTTCTCCTCCCCTCTTCCAGTCTCCCTTTCTACCCCTCTCCTTTCCTCTCATTACCTCCTCCCCTCTTTTTGTCCTTCTCTCTACTCCTCTCAAGTCCTATTTCTTTTCTTATCCTTTGATCTCCTCTAGCCCAGTTTCTAGCCCTGTCTTCTCTCCTCTTCATTCCTCTTTTTTCAACGGTCTTTCATCTCCTGCTCTCAGCCTCTCCTTCCTCATCCTCACCCCTGTCGCATTCTTCTCCCTTTATCCTCTTTTGCCCCTTTCTTCTTTTTCTTTTCCCCTCTCTTCCTCCTCTTTTGTGTTCCTCTATCGTTCTTTTCCATCCATTCTTTTCTCCCCTCTCCTCTACCTCAACTGCCGTTCCTCCTTTCTTTATCCCCTCTTCACTCCTTTCTGTTTTCTTTACTGTCTTGCCTTCTCCCTCTCTTCATCTCTTGCCCTCCTCATTCCTGTATCTCTCTCTCTCTCTCTCTCTCTCTCTCTCTCCCTCCCACACTCCTTTCTAATATCCACTCATTCATCTACCTCTCCTCTCTTTCTCCCTCTTCCCCTAATTCCCTGGCTTTTTCTATGTGCTCTCATATTCCACTTGTCTTCTCCTTTAAACATCTCTCCCTCTCTCTGTTCATCTCTCTTCTCTATTAGTCTCTCTCTCTCTCTCTCTCTCGCTGTCTGCCTCTCTCTCTCTCTCCTCCGCCTCCTCCTCTTCCAGCAGTAGAGAATCAGCAGCGGCAGCAGCAGCAGTGTCACTCAGCACGGCAGCGACTCGCATGAAAGTGAGGACCTCTGTTTTTCTTTTTCTTGCTGCTTTAATTTTTCTTCTTCTTTAATTTTTCTTCTTTTTTCAACAACACCTCCTCTTCTTCTCATTTTCGTTCTTTTAATCTGCTCCTCGAATTCAGTCTTTTCAGTAATTTCTTCTCTACTTTTTAATCTTTTTTTCTGCCATATTAATCTTTTTCGGGCTGCATCAGTATGAGGGCATCATGCATTCAAAACAGGGTTTATTTCCTTCCTCCAACTACGGCATGTAGCCACATGCTTTTCTATTATTGTAATTATTATTATTATTATTACTATATTTGTGCATCTCATTCGAAGTAAACAGGCCAGTCCTGTAGCGTTAACACAGTTTGCCAGTCTCTGGTCTTGGTCAGATGTGCTTATGAATGGATATTTTAACAGGTACGACTTTATTTTAAATCATGCAAATCCTTCTTTCAGAGGCAGAATGTGTTGCCGCAGATGAAGCAGTATGTTTTGGGGGGATAATATGAAATATTGACCATAGCTGGAGGGCAGTGAGAATTGAAGCTGTGCATGTGTAATTTGTATTTTGAGAGGGAGATAATGTGTATGTTGTCAGTGATGAGGATGATATTAGATGTATTTTCCATTTGGACTCAAAGAGACAGCTTTTAATATTTCTTCTTGGCAGATTCCTCCACTATCCACACACTGTTTTTTTTCTTCCCTCATTCCCTTTGTCAGATTTGTACTTGGCTAGCATAAAACCAGTCCACAGTGAGTCCACTGGAGGTTAGAAAAAATCAAAACAAGACGAATCATGACGTCATGAGTCATTTAACCGGGATGGACTTTTCAGCTGTATTCACTCTGGCCACGATGCCGGCCTCTTTGCCCACAAACTCCTCTCTGGAAAATGTCAGTCAGACCTCCTCCTCTTCGTCGAGATCCCCTCCTGTACCTCCTCACTCGCAGGTGGCCTCAGTGTTAATCGTGCTGGTAGTCACAGTGATCATCCTGGGGACGGTGGTGGGCAACGTGTTGGTGGTGGTAGCAGTGTTCACCAGCCGAGCCCTGAGGGCACCTCAGAACCTCTTCCTGGTGTCCCTGGCGTCAGCAGACATCCTGGTGGCCACGCTGGTCATCCCCTTCTCCCTGGCTAATGAGGTGAGGAACCTGTTTGTTTATGCTCTACTCTGTTTTCAGCTGGAATTCACATGTGACCTGTACCTGGATGCTTGGATCTCTGTTTTATGGGAAAACAAACACATGTTACAGTTTTTCTCCATTGGTTTGGCTCATTTTTCGAAACAGAAATTACATTCTCAAAACAACATGGACAAACTTCCAAACCAGTTGGCAATTGTTCACAACAGAATTGTATTTCTCAATCATTTCATCAAATTGCAAATGTCTTCGTACATCTTTGCAAATGATAAAGTACAGGTAGCCTGCAGTCAGCACAATTTCCAAGTGAATAGATCTTGTTAATCTAAACTGATTGTTGATTCTCAGTCTAATGGTTGTTCTCTCCAAAACATGTCAGCCTCATTTCATTCTATAAGTCATCACATGCACGATAGTCTGTTCAGTTGTCAAAATTAGTCAAGAACATAATACCATGAATACCAAATATTTATTTACAGCACTGTAGGCTATAATTTTCCTTTTTGTTTATGTGTTTATATTACAGTATATTAGGTGTATACAGTATATATTTTCTGATGAATGGAAGTTACTTTACATGTGAATAAAAATGGCTACCTTTCCTTGACAGTATGAGTGCAATGTGTGATGTCAAACCTTATAGGCTACTTTTACCCTAAAATCCTGGGTTTCTTTTTTTATTTCAGTTTTTCAGTTTTATACATAATTGTATTCTGTTAGCTAGACAAAAAAAAAAAACTTGTCCAGTAACTATTGTCAATGAAGCACTGGGCTCAGACTGACAAGTAGACATGAGGAATATTTCAATGCTCCTCTGCCAGAGTGACAAAACATCTAAACATTTTTTAGTGACAATGCATTTTGGGGGCACTGACTATTTGTATGAGAAGGAAATTTAGTTTTGACACATGGGTGAACTGTTTTGAGAGAGAGATGCACTTAGAGTTTTGAGAATGCAATTTCTGTTTAGAGAAATGAGCCAAACCAATGGAGAAAAACTGTAATACAGGTGCAAATGCAGACGGGATGCATTGCAATTAGTTTGTCCAGACCACATCTGGAGGTGGAGGCTGGAGGCTCTCTGTCTGCAAAGCCCGGACATCTGAGGGTGTTCTTGGACATCCTGAAATTTTATTTTGATATTTTAATGGCAATCCATTAAAGTAAGTGAGTAGGCTTCATCCTCCACAAGCTATAAATGTTTGAACAAAATGCCATGGCCCTCCTTGTTGAAATATTGTCTGAACCACAGGTGTTTACTGAATAATAAAACCCACCTGACAAGCTTAGTCAATAAACTCTGCTTCCTCCTGCTATTACTGAATGACAGATTTCACTTTCTTCAGCCTTCAACGTGCAGTGTTTGCAGACAGCTCTGCCCAGCTCTGCCCAGCTCTACCTGGCCAATTAGCTTGAGACACAATGCAAGTAGATTCAAGATAGTGCAGTGTTTATTACTGTAATACCAAGTCCAGGAGCATAACCCATGATTGGATTAGATCACACTATCTGAATAATCAATCCACATACACACATACACGTTAAAATAAATTGGAGAAGCATAGGCCTCTGCTGTCAGAGAAATCTCAAACATTTTGGTGAACCTTCAGTGAAAGTTTTTGTAAGTTTTGCTGTTGTTGCATAGACCAATACAGCTGTTTGTTTAAAGGGGACATATTATGAAAATATCACTTTTTAAGGCTCGTTAACGTATATTTGGGTGTTTTGCTTGACTTCTGGCCCCCAAAATGTGAGAATTGACAAAGAAAATCTGTAATTTCCAGACTCCCAAGATTGAAATCCATGTGGTTTTACGAGCTGTTCCCTCAGTTGTCATTCAATGATGTCATTAGTTTTCGAATTTGCATAATGCCACCCCTACCTGGTACTGGTAGAAGTGGTGGGGAGGGGCAAGCAGTGGTTCATTTGCATTTAAAGGGACAGGCACTGAAACCAGTCGCTCTGAACAGGGCTGTTTTGAGCAGATGAAAAGAGCTGTGATTCTTGAGGTATTTTGACCGACACCTGGGAACTATTTTAATTTGTGGAAAGGGGGCATAATATGTCTCCTTTAACAGTTTAGGAGATGTTCTGAGTTCAACATCAAACTTCTTCACTCTGTCTGTCTCACTTGGTAGGAAGTATCTCTAGCATTCTAACCACTCGACCGTAGACCATATACCGAAGTGAGTGGAACAGCTTGAAAAATGAAAAATTTGTTAAATATACCTGAATGTTCCTTCAGTGTTTTCTGATAACAACTGTTTCCAGTATGAATTACCAAAAATGTGGCTCAATACAAGCCAGTAGTAGCCTAATAAAAAGTTCTAATTTGCTTTCTAAATGTTCACGTTTTATATTGTTCTCTGTTTGGTAGCAGTGACATGGATGTTCACTCACCATCACCAATCAAGTCTTCAGCAGTGCCTGTAAGAAACATTTTCCAGGTTTAGACTTCAGCTGATATTCTTTAAAATAAATATTATTGAAAATGGAAAAAAGTCCTCTATTTATATATCCTGTTTGCAACTTTGAATACAGGTAGTCCAATTCTCATTTCACTGCTCTTTGACTGAATATTGTACATTGGTATGTGACATATAAAATTTTAAATGTTAATTGGCAGCATAACTAAACCCAACAACAAATTTTTTTCTTCTTCTTTTATATAGCACTTTTCAAAACAAATGTTACAAAGTGCTTTCCAGTAAAAACAATTAAAATGACAACAAAGACAAATTAAGTGACATCAAATAAAATCAGGGAAGGCCTTTCGATAGAAATGAGTTTTGAGTAGGGATTTAAAACAAGCTACTGATGAAGCTGACCTGATGTCCTCTGGCAGAAAGCCTTGGGGCCCGGACTGAGAATGATTTTTCCCCTTTTGTCATCAGTCGGGCCCCAGGGACAGCTAAAAAACCTTTATTTGAGGATCGCAGAGGGCGGGCAGAAATGTGCAGAGATAAAAGGTCAGCAATGTATGCAGGACTAAAACCGTTGAATGCTTTAAAAGTAATCAATAACATTTTAAAATCAATTCTAAAATGTACTGGAAGCCAGTGCAGGGAGGCTGAAACAGGCGTGACATGCTCGCGTTTCCTGGTTCTAGTTAAAAGCCTGGCTGCAGAATTCTGCACTGACTGAAGCCTGTCCAGGGATTTTTGGTTAAGACAGGTAAAAAGGCTATTAATCCAGACGCAGAGGTGGCAAAAGTACTCATATTCTGTAGCCTACTTAAGTAGAAGTACAGATACATGTGTAAAAAAAAATACTCTGGTAAAAGTAGAAGTACTGATTCAACTCCTTTACCTTAAGTAAAAGTAAGAAAGTACAGGCTCTGAAATGTACTTTCAAAGTAAAAGTAAAAAGTAAAAATGAATTCTTGCCGTTAATGAAACCTACATCATTTGATAATTTTGTTAAACAAAAAAAGTTCAGACAGAATAATCAAGATTGAATTGACCAGAGGCAGTGTTTCCCAACGTTTGGGCCGCCACAGACTCTCACAAAATAATAATAATATGTTTTAAACAGCGTTTCATCACCTCTCATCTGCCAGTCAGTCCACCTGCCGTCTCTCTCGTGTGCGGTCGCACCGCACGTAGGCTACACGTACGCGCGCGCACACGCACACGCGCGCGCACGTACACACAGACACGGGCAGTCGGGCACATGGACAGGTTGCGCTTTGCCGCTCGTAAACGGTAAATGCGCTGATTGTACAGTGTTCAACCCCCCCCCCCCCCCCCCGTCGGATAGTCCGACTATGGTCCGACCACCATCGCTTCCTTCCTCCATGCAAGCTGCCTCCATGTCGCTGAGTACAAGTTGGTAACTCGGTTCTCTCTCTACCGCCGCCCCCCCCTCCCTCTTTCCCTCTCTAGTTCGTCACGTCTTTTACCGGTGCTTTTACGTCGTGTCAAAAAAAAAAAGTAACGAGCCTGTTTTTACAATGTAAGGAGTAGAAAGTACATATTTTTGCGTATAAATGTAGGGAGTAAAAGTAAAAAGTCGTCAGAAAAATAAATACTCAAGTAAAGTACAGATACCTGAAAAATCTACTTAAGTAGGCTAGGCTATAGTAACGAAGTATTTGTACTTCGTTACTTGCCACCTCTGTCCAGACGTGATGAAATAAAAGCATGTAAAATCATGATATTATTTGCTTGGTTATCTGCTGGGGGCCAAAAACGAGAACCTCGGTTTTGTTGTCGTTCAGCTGAAGAAAATTTTGCGACATCCAGTTTTTGACAGCAGTGATACAATCTAGTAAAGCACTCAACTTCCCAGGGTCAGTGGCGTTTACGGGCAGGTACAGCTGAGTGTCGTCAGCATTAAAATGGAAAGACACGTCATATTTTTGTATTATGTGCCCCAGGGGGAGCATGTATAATGAGAATAGAATTGGTCCCAGGACAGACCCCTGGGGCACGCCATACTTTAGTGGGGTGAGGGAGGATGTGTAATTGTTTGCTGCGACACAGAACTTACGATCTGAGAAGTATGAATAAAACCATTTCAAAGCTGTACCTGAAACTCCTACCCAGTGCCTCAGACGATTTAAAAGGATCCCGTGGTCGATTGTGTCAAACGCCGCACTGAGATCTAGAAGTACCAAGACTGGGCACAGCCCACTGTCAGATGCCATTAAAAGGTCATTGGTCACTTTAAGCAGAGCCGTTTCTGTGCTGTGGTACTTTCGAAATCCTGACTGAAATTCGTCGAAGATAAAATTTTCCTCTAAGGCTGCTAAAAGCTGTGAAGAAACAATTTTTTCTAAAATATTGTGGTATTTCAGCTACAATGTCTTGTGTTAAATTCTTGGTATCGAATTCCAAAAGTGTGTGACCAAAAGACAGTTTGGTATATTGCAATTACATTGTGACATTGATATGTTATTATTTTTTGCTGTGTGTCAATCCCAGAATGAGTTTGGATGTGTTATCTAGTTGTGGTGAGAACTCTATTTAATTGCATGAGATTTTTGCTGTGAAGTGTGTTTTTAGAATATTAAATGAACACTTACCCAGCTCATCTAACAGACTATGAATAACATCAGACAGTTTATCTCCCAGAGGCTGGTGAAGTTGATGTTTAGCTGGAGTTTCCTCTCTTATTTTGTTTGTCACTGCTTTTCATCAGACGTTAAAATGTCAAAAACTGCTGGAAATTAACCACTTTCCGTGCTTGTTATTTCCTCTCCTCTGCTTTAGGTGGGCAGCAGGTACTTTGGGTTTATCTAACTTTCTCTTCCTCTCTGCAGGAAACCATCTTATTCACATCACAGTCTGCTACTTTGAGTCCTTAAATTTGTTTTTCCTGTTTTCCACCTGATGTACTATATTAGACTAAAAACTATAATCCCACCTTGATGAGGGCAAATTGATTGTTCTGACCAACTTAGAGCAGAGAAAACAAATTCCTACTTCCCCCCCAGGTTCACTTACTGCAGTGACTTTCAGAGCTGCATCCCTGCACTGCTGACCATTGCTGCACCTCGATCAAACTTCACCAAATGATCAGTCAAACTAGTAGCTGCTACTAGTAATGGCTGTCACATTATTTATTATTCATGGACGTAGGGATAGCAGGGTTTCACCACAACGTCAGACTCGTTCATTTGCTAAGAAAACAATTAACGCCGGTTCTGTGAACCGGAGTCAGTATTCAGATTGCTATTGCCAAATATTGACGACATTAGAGTCAGAGTTTGACCACCAGAGCTCAGTTTATATCACAGTTCCTCAATACTGTAACCACATTACAGTAGAATAACCCTTATCAAAAAATGGGAATTTGGAAGAATAGGAAGCTGAAACCGTGGATGTTTTATAGATCATGTGGATTATTATGGCTGCTGAACAACAATCCAATTAGTAAAGTCGATTAATTACTTTACTGGCAACCCACAACTGATCTGGAGTTTTTGGATGGATGGATGGATGGATGGATGGATGGATGGATGGATGGATGGATGGATGGATGGATGGATGGATGGATGGATGGATGGATGGATGGATGGATGGATAGATAGATAGATAGATAGATAGATAGATAGATAGATAGATAGATAGATAGATAGATAGATAGATAGATAGATAGATAGATAGATAGATAGATAGATACTTTATCCAGAGGGAAAGTCAGTTCCTCAGCTGAATGGTTTCTGTTATTTCTATTTCCATCTCAGAGACTTTTTCTGAACTTTAGCAGATTCTCACCTCACCACTTCCCATCCACTAACTGAAAGTGAACTTCCACAGTGGAGCTAATGCAGCTTAATGCGAGTGTCTTGTAGCCAAGCAACTGCACTGCAGCAGAGAAAGTGCAATATTGGACTTTTCTGGACATTACTTCTGTAAACTGATTCAATTTTCACTCCAGGCTGAAGCTGTGAAGGAATTTGATGACTTTTTTTTTTATATTATTATTTTTTATTTTATTTTATTTTATTATTATTATTTTTTTTTTTTTTTTACAGTTTCTTGCAGCTGTGACTAGGGATGTATTCAGTCCCTCTGACACAACGCCTCCTGTCGTGAGTGTAGTTTGTTTGCGCTGCAGCAGCTAAAGCTAAAGGGAAGAAGGAAAAGGTGAACATGGGAAAAGAGGGAGGAAATGAGTGGAAGTTGACTAGAAGTGGCAGCTAAAGTGGCCGTGAACATGTGGAGCGGTTCATGAGACCAGAGTCAGTTCGCCTGTGTCGGGTCGTCACGTGCTTGAAGCCTGGCACCTGACACCCAGCAAAGTACTTTCATTAGTGTGGGAGGTGGAGGGTTGAGTGTCCAGTAGAGCAGCAGGTCAGTGTAGGAGACAGAGGAGGCTCCAGCAGCTTCATGTCTGCTGTTAGACACAGACACACACAGGGCGCAGCGTAGGAGCAGTCACGTGAAAACCTGCAGATCACCTGAGCTGACGTGAACTGTGAGTCAGAGCAACCATAGAAGGAGATCCTATTCCCTCTCACTGCAGGAAGCCTAGTCCTAACTAATACATAGCTTCTGTCCCGTTGAAGCTGCATTACATGGACTGTTGCCTTTAAGGCTGTATGAATGGTGTGCTGCCTGCTAATTTGTTTGACATACCTCGCACAGCACATGTTAACTGTTGACTTGCTAAGGGTTTAAAAGGCAGGTTTTGAGATCACTTCCCTGCTGTCAGTTTTTTTTGATGATGTTGCTGGTGTTACCTCCCTTGTGGTAATAAAAACATTTTAACATCTTGTAACATCTTTATTTTTTACACTAAATTACATGTCGATAAGAGTACCGATAAGGAGTATCAATCCCTAGCCGTGACAAGGTTGTGACAAGAGCGCTGAGGTGAAACCACAGGGGCAAAGTAACTCTAAGTTTTCATATAAACTTAAAGGTGTTCAGAAATGGCCATTTGTCCTGTTTGTGGCACCGAGTTCTCACGAGTTGCTGCACGAGTTTACCCGAGTAAGGAAAACAAATTTGATGTTGTTGAAGTGAAATTGAAGTGAAATAATCCTTAAGGTGCAGCACTGAAGGCCTCCCAGACTGACTAGAGCTGCATGGAATAAAATATGAAATAAATTCATTTTCCTTTTGTGTCTTCCGTCTACAGGTTGTTACTGCTGCTTGAATCAGTCATTAACGTTTCTTACTTGGTTTCTCCCCACTAAGGTCATGGGCTACTGGTACTTTGGGTCCACCTGGTGCTCCTTCTACCTGGCTCTGGATGTCCTCTTTTGCACATCCTCCATTGTCCATCTCTGCGCCATCAGCCTCGACCGCTACTGGTCGGTCACTAAAGCCGTCAGCTACAACCGCAAACGGACGCCCAAACGGATTAAAGCGATGATCAGCGTTGTGTGGCTCATATCTATTGTCATCTCGTCCCCTCCGCTCCTCATGGCTCAGATAGAGGAGGATTTTGAGAGGGATGACGAGAACGACACACAGAGGCAGGAGTGTCTCCTCAACAACCAGACGTGGTACATCCTCTCCTCCTGCCTCGTGTCCTTCTTCGCCCCGGGAGTCATCATGATACTCGTTTACTGTAAGATCTACCGTGTTGCCAAGCAGCGGGCCTCCACCGTGTTCGTGGCTAAGAATGTGATGGAGCGGCAGCCGTCACAGTCGGAGACCTGCTTTGTGGGCACTGCCAGGACATGCCAAAGAGAGGGAGCCGGCTGCAGTAAATCCCGGTATGAGCTGGACAGCCCACTCCCTGCCAACCGACACAGCTCCTCCAACATAGACAGCAACAGCAGCAGGAGAGGAGAGCTGGATGATATTGACTTGGAGGAGAAGAGCTGTGAAGCGGACATGAAAACATCTTCCTCATTTCCCTCTTCTCTCCGCTTCCCCAGGAGAACCGGTGGGAGGGCGAAGACAGAGGAGGCGAAGGATGCTGAGGGAACCATGAGCAGGCTAAAGCCTCCTCCGCCTCCCTCTTGTGCCTCCATATCATGGGCATCGTCCGACCACCTCTCCCACCACTGCCTCCTGCCGTCCCCCGTGCCGCTCCGCAGCCGGCAGATGTCCCTGTCCAAAAATAAAGTGGCTCAAATGAGGGAGAAGCGCTTCACGTTTGTTCTGGCGGTGGTGATGGGGGTTTTTGTCCTCTGCTGGTTCCCATTCTTCTTCACATACAGTCTCCAAGCCCTCTGCAGAGAGAGCTGCGCGATACCTGACTCACTCTTCAATCTGTTCTTCTGGATCGGATACTGCAACAGCTGCCTGAACCCCATCATATACACTGTTTTTAACCGAGACTTCAGGAGGGCCTTCAAGAAGATTATATTCCAGACTCACAAACGAACATAATATGTGAATGTATGTGTTTGTGTGTGCTCCTCCTGCTCACACACAGACACACATTCAAATGTGTGCACACAGTTTTAATCCTGTTTTCCACTGTGCTGTCGTTCTGACATTAAAGGGCTTGTCATACAGCCGGAGTATTGATTTATTATTCAACCCCTCACTAATTTATTAAATAATCACTTTCTTCTCTAGTGCGAACAAACCAGAGGAAGATCATTGTGACACACTGATGCAGAGGGGGCAGGTGTTTCATACTCTGCTTCCTTGAAGCAACTGTTCAACATTACAACTTGAACTTGAATGCTAATTAGAGGGAAATGGCCACGGGGCAGTGAACTGTGTCCCTGGAGCTCCAAGATGTCTGTGCACTGTAACAAGTGTCTTTCCACACAAATATTGACCAAAAAAAGCTCCACAGGGAACTCTGAAAAATATACATTGAGTTTTAAAAGGATTTCTGTCCCTCAGGGTAATTAGACACCAGCAGCAGCACCTACTGTAAGAGTTTAAACTTTAACTTCAAGTAAAGGAAAAAAAGAAGAGTGAGCTGAACCAAAGTTACCATTTTTTCATGCAGTAGCACTGCTCTGTTGACACTGCACAGCTCGGGGGCAAAGGCATTAAAAATTCATGTGCAGCTAGCAGATGGGCCGAGCCGCTGTAAACAGAGAGCGAGAGGACAAAAGAGGAAGAAAGGGAGAGGGAAGGAAGGAGCGAGCCCAGATACACCAGAGCCTCTGAATAAATATAATCAACCTCAGGCTCATACAACTATGGATAATTATCCTCTGAAGCTGGGGATGAAATAACTGCCAGTGCTGTGGGCTGTATGACTCAAAGCTCATGTCTCTACTGGAAAGGTATTAAAAAAACAACAACAACAGGGCTGAGTGCTGAACCCTGACCTGACCTGGGAATAGCTGAGCACATCATTATTAGTTTTATCAGCCCCTTCATGCAGACTGCAGAACTGTTTCATGTGTGACAAAAGCTTGTCAGCTGATTTGAATTGAGGAACCGATAAAGTGGAGAGACGTCAGGCGTGATGCTTTTATCTGTTGAAACTCAAGACAGACACAAGTGTGAGCGTCAGCAGAGAGAGTGACAAGTCCAAGGCCACAAGCAATGCTGCATCTCCCTGGTTGCTATGCAACACAGATTTTCAACAATTGTGTAATTAGGCTCCTCACCTGCAATAAACAAGATAAAGCTGCTGTGAAAAAGTTGGTGTTTTTATCAGAGTCGTGGGTAACACCAACTTGGGAAGCTGTGTGAGCCCTATGCACCGGGCAATGTGGAAAACAGGCTGCAATCACTGCCAACGTCTTTATCAAGTTTCACAAGTAGTTTCACACTCAGTTTCTGGACCATATGGTTGTAACTGTCAGGTACAGTGCACTGTGACTGCACGTTTCCACAACTGCTAAACACATGTCGCCACTAAAAATAGTAAATGAGTATGGGAGTAGGTGAACTGAGACAAAGCTTCTTTGTTCATACCAGCTCTGCAATATGATCCATATATAGTTTAACTGAGCCAGGTGATATATCAATATTCTTTACACAGCACAGAACCATGGCAGACATTTTAATATTAAGCAGGTTAGACTATACTCTCTATAACATAATCACAGACACCTAACATTCACAGCATGTGCATCATGCTTGGTATTATGATCAGTCAGTGAGCGGTCATGGCCGTTGGCAGTGAGTTAGTATGTTCTCCCCGTGTGGCTTCTCTCCAGGTTCTCCGGCTCCTCCCACAGTCCAAGCACGTGCACACCGTGTTGATCAGTGATTCTACGACTGTGTGAAGTTGTTGGTCTCTGTATGTCTGCCCTAGACTAGAGACCAGTCCAGGCTGAACCTGCCCTTGTCCTGCGTCAGCTGCCCCACAGCGGCCCTGCAGCAATATAGTCAATGGGCGATCATGGATGTATGGTTGTAGCAGCAGTCACTCTGTGGGATGTCAGTCTTTGATATCTGAGTGTTTGGTCTTACTCAAAACTCAACACTGGTTTTCTTGATTGTGATCTCATTGTCTGGATGTAAATTTTTCAATTATCAAATTAACATAATAATATTATAGAGTGAGAGTGTCGTCATTGTGTCATCCGAACATCTGTCTGGTTAGTTTTGCATCACTGAGCCTAGAATAAACCCATTTATTGGACACTAGTGGTGCTGGGGAGTTTAAAATGTGACAGTTTCTTGGCTCATTCGTTTGGAGGCAAACAGACCACTGTGAGGGACACAGTGGTTCTCCTACTGCCAGGAGGAATAATGGAGATCAGGTCCTGGACTCAGTCCAGAGGTTGATACTGTTGCGTCCCACAGAAACAACACATCCACAGAAGCAGAAGCAACACATTGTATAGCAAGCTGTCACTGATTGTGTGGGTGTCATTGAGCAGCTACAAGCCAAGAGAGAATACAGTAATTAATTGTTCATATTGAAAAAGGAGCCGTTGTGAAAATTAAAGCAGGAGATTCACATGCAGCTACAGGGGCAGTGGTTGTAGCTGTAGATTTGTTTTGAAAAAGCTGTTTCACATAAAATGACTATAAATTCTCACTTGTTTAATCTGTAGATATTAGATTCAAGGTGCAGTCCACAGAGTTGAGAGTTGAACTGATTCAGTAAAAGTAATTCACTGACTGTGAGACAGAATCTATAAGAGCTGAACAACCTCAGGGCCCCTCTCAGGTCTCAGCTCTCATTACACCGGGAAATAAAACTGATGGATGGATGAACCAAAGAGAACGTTGCTGCTGCTGATCCATGAAACTTGTAAGGAAGATAAATTAATTGTCTCACCCGAGTCAGAAGGATTTGTGTTCAACACAGAGCAGTGTTTTCACCTCTTCACGAAGACACCTAATTTAACCTCCTATAAGATGCATTTACTATGGCTAAATCCTACTTCCAGTATGCTAACATGCTCACAGTTACAATGACTTTTGGCAGCCAGAATATTTTACATGTTGAACAAATTAACACTTAAGTACTGCTGTGGCTGGTTGGGCTGTAATTAGCTTTGCAGGTAGCTGGACAATAATTTAAGTCAGGAGCATGACTCTATTCCATGCTCCAGTCTTTCTCACACAAACAAACCACCAGGCAGGTATTTGCTGATATAACAGTTAAAAGGCTTTTTTTTTTACTTAATTATTATTATTTTAGAAATGTGGCCACTATTTTAATTGACGAAATCACAAATATAAATTGCAAAATACATAAATCAGAATCACCCATTTTACTCATTATGTTTCAGGACGGAGTGCAGAGGCCAGATTTACTATTTGTTACCAAAAAGCTGCAGGGTTCCTGAGTGGCCTGTCCTCCTGGAGAACATGACACTTATTTTGCATTATTTGCAGGTATTTGGTCAGAAACCAAAGACATGGGCGAACTGATCTGGTGGTGGCGCTACATGGACATTCAGGTAACACCAGGTATCTTTATTTGATCCAAATCTTGTGCTGATACACACAGAAGGGCGGTGGTTGAGATATTTCACAGACTCATTTTAAACTTCAACATCATGCTATGTATAAAATCAGGGGAGCATAACGTAAGTTGAATTTTTAGACACATTCATTTGGACCAGTGTGGTGCATAAGTGAATCCCCTCTATTGGCATGTTGGCTGGCATACATATAGTGTTAGGAGAGTTAACATGACAACCTTGTTGCATAAACAGCAGTTTGCACAGTTGGCTATGTGAATTATAATTACCGGTATCAAACATTAATTATATTTACTTTGATTTGAAGCTGCTGTTGATGCAGGTGGCTCATATAATTTTTCATTCATGTTCCCGTTTATATGCTGCAGAGTTGAGGTTGTTGATTGACTTTAGTGCAGTTTGTTGAAATGTCAGACTTGACCTCATGTTGCCAAAATCTTGTTACTGTGGTTCAAACTTAAAGTTGTGCAAAAACACTGTTCTTTTCACACCCAACTCAAGAAATTCAATTTGATCCCAGAGTGTGTTGGAAAACCTCTCACTGTTAAAATAGTCTATCATCTGGGCACTTGGTTCTGCTCCCTTTGTATGAAACCATACACTACAACACGATACTGGATGTTTGTTTTCGTACTTGTGCTCAGAGGGGAAGATGAGGCAGTCATCAGAGCAGCCAGAAGTGTGTGGCTTTGTGTGCATACAAATAAGAAACCAAAGACATGGAGGGGAGAGCTGTGGTGCTCCACAGAGCAAAAGCAAAGTAAACACCAACTCCCAGCAGTCTGTCTGCTTCACAAAGACCATGCAGCTCTCTCTGTGTGTCCCACTGCACCTGTGGTGGAGAACCACGACAATCAACACATCAGACAAGTATAGCAAGAGAAAAGAAGATGGACATATGTGTGATGTCCAGTTAAAAAACATTTTAATATCCTATTAGGCAGCTCGGTTGTTGTGGGCAGCTACAACAATGTGTCATGTTTGAAAAATGGCTTAAAATGAGTATATTCAACAATCTCCCAAATCTCAGAGCTGGTTTCTTAGTTTCCTTAGATGAGTAGAACCCAAGTCACTCTGAAGTCAGGTATTAGTGACTTGAATTTTATGTGGGTGGCAATAGGAAGCCAGTGTAGGTCGGTGAGTGGCTGAGTGATATGTGCACTGTAGGCTGATTGATCACATAGCATTTGTTGGGATCTTTTTACCAGAGGGCACCGTTGTAGTCGAGAGTTTTCTGATGTGTAGCTTGTTTGTGGTAAGAGATGAGGTAGAAAAGAGAAGAAATAGCCCGCACAACCTCGTTTTGCTCCAGATATTTTACTGACTGTCAGTAAAATATCTGGAGCAAAACGAGGTTGTGTCTTTTCTGCTTTCCCCTAAGCCCAGCACCCCAAGCAAGGGGTGTGCGTATATTTTTACAATTTAAGAGATGATGAGGTGCCATTCATTGTGATGTCCATCCATCCATTGTCTGTATCGCTTAACCAAGAGCTGGAGCCAATCCCAGCTGACATAGGCCACGGGCGGGGTACGCCCCTGACAGGTTGTTAGTCTATAACAGGGTTGACAGCGTCACCAGTCAACCTGGTGCATGTGTTTGGACTGTGGAGATAACCCACACAGGCACAGAGAGACCATGCAGACTCCACCTTGCTGAGAAGGGATAGCTACTGCTGTTCCAACCTAAAGCAAAAAAAAAGAAAAAAAGAAAAAAGAAAACAAACAAACAAAAAACAATCCACTCAAGGACAAATGGGAGCATCCTCACATTAAACTTCCAAGTCCACCCTGTAAAAGCTGTGCCACGTTTTCAAACATCCACATCAAACCTGACTGTACGAAAACCTGCTGTAAATAAATTCTGTGTAATGTACCTGAACCATGAACATCTTAGCACTTCTTTAATACTTGAATTGTTTGTTACAGATCTGGATACAGAATAAAACTTTCTACTGAACCGAAAATTCATAAAGCCCTGCTAGTGCTGCTGAATAACAAGCTCTCTCTCTCTTGCAGTGACACTATAACAGGGCCCAACAAACAAAACTTTTTGCTTCGATCTCATGTCATATTTAAGAGATCATGCATGCGTAAAGTTGCTAACAACAGTAATCTGGTTTCAGATAACAGGTTTTATCTGGTCCAGGCTCTTCAGTCTAAGCGTCTATTCTCTTTTGCATGTCGGTTTTTAGGACCATATGGCAGAATCCCACCTGCTCTCATTATCCTCCATTTAGAGACCATTTACCTTCTGTTGCCCTCTTATCTCATTGGTCTTTATGAAACATCAAACCATGTTCTTGGGGTTTGTGGCCAAATGTTAAACTAACAACTACTTCACTGAGCACAAAAATATAAAGTGCCCAGAGATACAGTGATTGCTAGTAACCTGTTGCTAGCATTCAACAGCTACAGCTTGCTGGAGATAATGACACTACTGATGTAATAAAGTTACAGTTTAAAAAAAAAAAAAAGAGGGAAATAATTAATTTACCGTACTTTTTGTGTCACTTCTGAGAGTACAATACGGAGAAGTGCACTTAACGGAGGGTCCGGGTGCACTCACTCACCCATAAAGGATGTGCAAACCTGACTGCCAAGAGATCATTGATACCTTGGCACAACGGTTTGCATCGTCTCCTGCCTTGTGGGAGACCAGGGTTCGAACCTCACCTGGGGCAGTCTGTACCAAACACAAGGCAGAGGGCCAGATTAACATCGGCTACACACTGATGATGGACATTAGCAGTTCAGGTCATGTTAAATTTAAAAATATGTGTATCATGAATATGTATAGATGATTTATGACACAGAAGTAGCACCATTTTAATGCAAAGAGGTCACTAGATGTGGCTTAACATTATCATGCACACAGTTTAAGAAATACACAAGTGTGTATGAAACCAACAGGAATGGAAGCAATAGTAAATTCAAGCAAATCAAGTTACAAGGCAAAAAAAATCATGGTTGTCTGTTTTTCAATCTATTATAATCATTTTAGCTCACTTTAGCTCACAACAATTGATTCTTTTCAATTTCTACATTTTCAATAAAGCATGCTGGTGCTGCTGGTTTAAATTATTCTCCCATGCATGTTGCCTGGATCACTGTGCATCAGCCTATCTAAGAACAGTGACTGGTAGTGATATTGTTTGTCTTATGAATATAGCAGAGAACCTCTAAAATTGTCAGTATCATTATGAGAGCTATGTTGTTTTCAACTCCAACTACAAGACAAAGGCAATGTATAGAACGTTTCAAATGATCCAATTCACGCTGCTATCAATCAAGTGTTGTTTGACCTTTCTGCTGTTCTGTACGTCAGGCACTTGTTTTAGGCATGAACCTCAATTTCATTTCACGTTTGAGCACACTGCTGCCGGTGACATTTGTGAGATTTCCTCTGACGGTTAAATTCAGATGTCGTTACAGCCTGCCAAGCTCGACAGCTGATTCTCAACCTGCACTGAAACTGGAGAATCACCTTTGGGACAGGAGAGGAATGAAAAGCCTTCATTTCTCTGTTTGTTGGATCTTGGCCGAGGGAGCAAAGACTTGAGGTGCTCATACACATTTTGTTGAATGAATTCAGACTGTAATATCTTTTTTGAGTTGGTTAAAGTCCATTTTTATAGGAAGAGTCATGCTCTGCATCTCAGATCTGAGTGCTGGGTCAAAAACCTTCAAAATAAAAGCCACTTTCCTGCATCAATGGGTCTCAAAAAAGATCCATTTATATCCTCATATGAGGCACTGGTGAAAGAAGTATACAGACATTTTGGCAGAGGTTGCCTCAGGTGGCTGCGGATCGGGGCGGAGAGCCAGGGGTGGGGTAGTGCTACCTGGTCAGAAGCCAGAGCCGGATCAACCCCAGCTGGGTCTCCAGGGTGAAGGTGTCTGATGTTCAAAGACCTGAATCACCTGATGACTCCAGGAAACAGCATCGATGATGAGTCCAGGTCCATCACCAGATGATGTAATGATGTGGCATCAAAGTAAACTTTATATACAGTACTTTTCTTAATGATAATAGACTTGGAATCATTTTTTAATAATGGAAAGATTAAAAGACAATTCCGGGCAAATTCAACTAGTAGTTTCCTGATATTTTAGGTCTAAAAAAAGGATTCTGAAGATTTTCTTCTTGCCCCTGTTAGGCAGTAGTTCTGTCTGTCCCCGCATCGCCACAGCAGCGTATAATGAGAGCAGACCGATCTTACGCTGTTTAGGCTGTTTACATCCCTCAAAGCCACAATTTTTTCCACAGACAGTGTCAGATGGCTATTCAAACATACACCGAGTGGCAGTGGCGGACTGGCACCAAAAAGAGGCCCTGGCATTTTTGACAGAGAGGCCACACATTACACAAACACACACACACATTTTATTGTGCCTGTAAACATACTGAGCACGTCAACTTGACCGTTCGCACAAGACTTCGCAAGACTTTGTATTACAGCTCTGTTTACAAACTGTCAGCTTTCTTGAAGTCAACAAACCCCTTGGTGTATGTTTGCATTGCCATCTGACGCTGTCTGCGGAAAAAAGTGGTTTTCTGCCTAGACAGTGTAAGATCGGTACACTCCCATTCATCGCTGCTGTGGCGATGCAGGGACAGACAAAACTACTGCAAAACAGGAGCTAAAATATTAGGAAACTATAGCCCCAGGTTCAATTTGCCTGGAATTGTCCTTTAAATAAAATAGGAAGGCCTTAACAAGGAACTATGCAAAATGTTTACGTTAATTAAACACCTTCAGAGTAATTGTGATGGTTAAATGAATGACTTGTAACTTGTTACTGGGAGAATGGAGGCTCTCTTCCTTCGATGTAGCATCTCTTGGCCAAAAAACAACCTTGCAAGATCAGTGCCTCCGACCCGGTGTCCCAGCTGTCGTCTCGGCGGCACCGTGACACAAACTCACCCTGTTATCCACAATCTCTTGTTTATGACAGATAAGACTACACAAACATATATGATAAATAAATAAATGATAAATAACGGTATCCATCACTCCATGGCTTGCTTTCTCGCTGGCTTCGTTGAATACAAATGCACATGGCCGGGAGAGGGGTTAGCAAAACCGCGGAAAACCATTTGCATAGTTTCCCTTTAAAATAGAAATTAGATACAGTGTAGGACCCACAGGAAAAACAAAACATATCATAGAGTCACTGACCTCTTTCAGCCAAAAATCTATTAACTCAATGTCTGCCCTACCTTTAAGAGAAGAGGAAAACAGCCTTACAGCTTGAGGCCCATTTATTTGTATTACAAAAGTGATTTCAAATTAATGCGACTAAGATTGCACTTTTGCCTAACCAATTTGAAAGCCTCTGTTGTTCTAAACATTTCACAACACATCACATAGACTAAAACTTATCTCTACATCTGCAATGAGCAAATAGTATCGAACACTATTGTTAATTGTTCTACTTTGTCACTTAAAGGGACAACGAGGAGTTTTGGAAAAGCGAAGCGTTTTCACACTACATTTATGAGCCTCCGCGCGCACCGTACATTTCTTTGACCGGGCGCAAGACGGACTCATGTTTTCATTCATCAATAATTAAAGTCAGAGGTTCAAAGAGGTTCACATACCACCGTAGTTCCGACCATAAACGGCGATGCGGCTGCGTTATTCTCATGATTCGCAACGAAGGAAACGCTGGTCGGCTCGACCAGCACTTCCGCCACCACTAATAATAACAAAATAACGATAGAGACAGAACGATATATTTATCGAAAATGGGCCCATTAACAAGTGTGGGTAGCGGAGATTCATCCACATTAACGTGAGACTTTTTTATAACCGAATAGAAACTCCTCGTTGTCCCTTTAAGTTTGTAAAGTTGCAACTCGTAACCGCATTTACCATTTTTAGAGAACACAACTGTTACCCTGCAAACAACAATGAAACTCTGGGAGTAGTTAAGTATGTTTTCTCCTTCTGTCTGCAGCCTCCCCGCTCATGGTTGGTTATAAACTGCCAGGTTGTGTTTGTTTAATAGTCTGTGGAAATGTGTTCTATGAAGTGAAGGACAAAACAGATATAAAAAGCAGCTGTAAAAGTGTAGTACTAGTGCAAATTTACAAGAATGATGTCATTCAGACCCAAAATTTCTTTTTCCAGGTGTGTTTTGCTGTCTTTTTTCTAACTGAGGCCCTTTGTGATGTCTATGTCAAAGTGTGATTTACATCATTACCACCTGTGCAGTGTGCACCCACTGGCACAGTTTTAATGTGAGTCATCCTTCTGGTTTATTCCAACCAGTATCTGGGCCCAGGTCATGGTGGCAGTAACTAAACGAAGTTCCTCCCCTCCTGAATCCTCCAACTCCCCCTGTTTATCCGACACGTTCCCAGGCCTCATGAGATAAGTAATCCCTCGTCTTTCCATTTAGACATGCCTGGGAAACCTCCGCAGGGATGCGGCCGGAAGGCACATCCCCATTCGATGCTCAAAGCACCTGCAGCTGGTTCCTTTCAACATGAAGGCACAACAGTTACACTCTGAGCTTCTTCCAGAGTCTAAACCTTTCAGTTTGGCTGGAAAATGTTGCTTCAGCGGAGGGGGCCGAGGGTGGCACACACTGAAAGAAATCGGAAAAAAAAGTGGAAAGCAAGTACATTTATAGTTAAAGCTCTGCTTCCTTGCAATAATAATATTTGCATGAAAAGCATTTAAACTGTTTATTCAGAGTGGTTATAGCCAAATGTATAAATGTATCAGTCCTGTAACAAGTAACAGTCCTAATCAGGCACAACAGTAGGACGTTGTCACCTTTTTTAATACAGTTAAAGCAAATTGTTTTTCACAAGTTTACCCTCTGGGCTCTAACCTGGCCATTTGTGGCCACCCTGGTTTCTTTTTGTTGATCATTTCATCTGTGTTAAAACAAATGGAACGAAACTCCCCAAGGGTCTGGACATTTGTCTGAATTTAAATTTTCCATCATCAGAACTTCAAATATATCAATAATATTCTGTTAAGATACAATCCTCCCGTTTAACTCTATCGTGGCCATTTGTGGCCAATTGAAACCCATTAAAACCACATGTTTTCATCCCTTGTTATTTCCAGTATAGAATTATCCAAATTAGGTAAAATGGGTATCGTTCCAAACTAGAGACTTGAAATTTATGGTTTTTAATGTTTTTTGTCAGATTTTTCCAGTAACCCTTTTTTGGCCAGGGGAACAAATGAATGTAATATTTTTATTTCACCACTAGGGGTCGCTAATGACATATGTCCTACAAAGGAGCAAATGAATGACACAAATTTGACATGTATGTGATCCTGAGGATGTCTAATGATGATATTTGTTGTTGCCTAAAAAAAAAAATGTGTGTGTGTGTTTGTATGTGTGTGTGTTTTTTTAGATATCAAATCATACATAAGAATTGTTGCAGTTCAGTTGCAGTGAATTCCGTCTCCCAGTAATTCCTTGTTATTTCCAGTATAGAATCATGCAAACTAGGTAAAATGGGTGTCATTCTAAACTAGAGACTTGAAATTTATGGGTTTTAATGTTTTTTGTCAGATTTTGCCTATGGCCCATTTTGGGGAACGCTCACAATTTCATGTAATATTCTAGTTTGCCACTAGGGGTCAAAACATGCATATGTGCTACAAAAGAGCCAATAAATTACACAATTGTGACAAATGAGTGATTTTGAAGATGTCTGATGATGATAGTCATTGCAACCTTTAAAAAAAAAGTGTGTACGTGCATGTGTTTTTGTGTGTGTGTGTATGCGTGTGTGTTTTTTGAGCACAAATTAGTGGTGTTGCAGTGAATTGAGTCTCCCCAATAATCCCTTGTTATTCCCAGTATAAAATTATACAAAGTAGGCAAAATGGGTTTCATTCTAAACTAGAGACTTGAAATTTATGGTTTTTAATGTTTTTTGTCAGATTATGCCAGTGGCCAATTTCCGGCCATGGGAGCAATTTCATGTAATATTCTAGTCTCCCCATAGGGATCATAGGTGGCATACACACTACAAAGGAGCAAATGAATGACACAATTTTGACATATGAGTGATCTTGAGGATGCCTGAGGATGATATGGGATATTGTATTAAAAAAAATGTGTGCGTGTGTGTGTGTGTTTCTGTAGAGCATTTTTTCAATGTAATTTATAGGGGCTAAGTGTGATTTTTGATGTAATTTGCTACCTACAAAAAACTAAAAATACAGAATAATAAATGTTACTGTGATTCTGATATATATCCAAGACTCTACTACCACAAATACAAGAAAGCCCATTGGCTTTTAGAATACAGACTACAGTGTGTTATTTGTATACCAAAAAATGCATTGTGTGAGCAAATTGGCATTTGAAGGGTTAAAAAATTAAAAAATTAATGGTAATTTAATACGTATGGCAAGAACAGATATTAATTAAAAACTTTATGCAGTTAAAGTCGAAAAAAATTAAAATTATAAAAAATTACAGCCTTTTCCGTAGGTGGCCATTTTTGGCCACGAACAGGCTAAACGGGAGTTTTTATGTAATTTGCTTACCGACAAAAAACTAAAAATGCAGAATTTTCACTGTTATTGTGATTCTGTTATATATCCAAGACTCTACTACCACAAATACAAGAAAGCCCATTGGCACTAAGAATACAGACTACAGTGTGTTAATTTGTTTTACCAAAAGTGCATCATGTAAGCAAACTGGCAATTAAGGGGTTAAAACATTAAAATGTAATGATTATTTTATATGAATGGCAGGAACGGAAGTTAATTAAAAACATTATGCAGTGAAAGTTTGAAAAAAAATTAAAATTCCCAAAAATTACAGCCTTTTCCGTAGGTGGCCATTTTTGGCCACGAACAGGCTAAACGGGAGTTTTTATATAATTTGCCTCCCTGCCCAAAAATAAAATTGTGTCATCAACAATGTTGTGGTGAATCATTTACATACCCCAGACTGTACGACTCCAAATATAAGAAAACCCAGTGGCACTGAGAATATATATAGTTTTCATTTTCTGTTTGTTTACAAACAAGGGCATCGTGCAAACAAACTGGCAAATGAGGGGTTAAAAAAATAAAAAGTTATGATTATTTTATATGAATGGCAAGAACGGAAGTTAATTAAAAACATTATGCAGTGAAAGTTTGAAAAAAAATTTAAATTCCCAAAAATTACAGCCTTTTCCGTAGGTGGCCACTTTTGGCCACGAACAGTCTTAACGGGAGTAAAAACGAACAAGCCCAGAGGGTTAAATATAAAACTGTTTTGACTCACTTTATATTTATGAAACAAAGCGGTACTAATCTGGCCCTCCTAAAGTGTGAAGAAATAATAAAAGCAGACTGGCAAAATAGATCCATTGAATATCATAAGTTGTATGCAAAGCTTCAACTAGTGATTGTGTGTTTTTAAAACTTATCTCGGGGCTGCTGCGCACTCTTTCAGTTCTGGGCGCAGTGTTGCCACGGTGTCTCTGGATCACCAGCACAGTGCAGAGCCGGTGACAGGCAGGAAAGGGTGCAAACATGAGTGTGTTCACCTGAGTGTTGTGTTTCCATCACTGCAAATCAGAGATAAATACCTGAATCTACTGCAGAAGTATTTGACCTGAGAGTGTATGCTGACTGTTCATTTTCCTACTCTAAAAACCCCACTGGTGGACTGGGATAATGAGGCAGGCCAAGCCTTTGACTCGGTTTGAGGACCCTTTTTAATTCTGCTGGCTAAAAACCTGTTTGTTGATTAAACAGTAATCTGGCCAGGAGGTTAAATGAGGAAAGGTTCAAAGGTTACTTTATTTATACCCTTTTTCACAGTATTTTGTAGCGGCAAATTGGCTTTTTTCATCTAAGTTGAGAACATCACCTCAGACTCGACTTCTCTGTGTGACTGAACAGTTGTCAACAGATTTCCTTCCTCTGTAAGCACTTCAGGCAGGTAGCCTACTGACTGTTTTACGGGGAACGTTGGAAACCGCTCATGTCAAGTGTTGAGTGCCACTCCATGCTGACAGGGCAATAATCTGAACACGATTTCTTTTTGTTGATTTTTCAATCACATCTTTGAAGTCTTGTTTGTCCCAGCAAGTGACGGGTGCAGGTGCTGATATTTTACTACCCACCTGAATGTGTGTGGAGCGTCTGTTTGTGTGTATTCACTCTATGTACAAATTCCAACAGTCGACTAAAACATGGACTTCCACTGTGAAAATTGTTGACATGTGAAAATTATGTAACGTGACTCTTGGCCCGTGCTGTCTACAACAACTCTCTGCTCTGTGGTTGTTATAGAGATGTCCAGCACCTTTCTCTACTTTGGTGGTGCTTCAGCCTTCAGTTTTATGTCACTCTGCTAAATGCATTTACATAACATAATTACATAACCTTTTATGTTGACATGTAACTTGGACTGTTTTTGCCGACTGCTTTCTAAAGCATGCCCAAGGTTGTTGGATTGATTTTCCACCTCACAGAAAACCACTCATTTCAGTAGGCTACACTTACAACAGGTTATTGGTCACACATGATGTGCTGCATACACGAAGCGAGCATGATGAAATCTGAGACTGTACTGTTACTGTATGCCGCCATTGTGGTCAATTTTGAAAGAGATCAGATTTTAATGGTTAATCGTGGTAACACTGTGTTTCATTTTGTCGTATCATTTTACCACATGTCTGCCAGAAGTGTCCAAAAAACCTGACTTTTTGGGGGGTCAGTTTTAGGTCACAATTTTACAATAAATGTTCTAGTTCTTAGCAATTTTGAACCAGGTCAGCTGTCAATTATTATCAGAAGATTTGTAAATTGGAATTGATGCTTTTAGTCACTGATCACCTTAAGACCAATTACCTGTGGTGAGAGAGTGTTAAATGCTGTTGTCACGAACGAATTTCCCCTCGGGGATGAAATAAAGTATAATCATCATATAGAAGTGCCATGTATTGTGAAGTATAGAGTAGTACCTTATTCCCCGTGCGGCACACAACAGGCTTCCAAAATAAAACATGTGAGTCATATGGAACTTGTATAACATGTGTGGGGCTGATACAGTGTATCCCATCATCCCAAGCTATTTCACAACATCACTGAAATTTGTGTCTTTTTATCATTTTGATAGAGTCAGACCCTCAGTGGCAGAAGTTATACCGTTACATAACAGATAAATCAATTTTTCAACAGTGTCCAGATGCCATCCCAGAGAGAGGATCCTCTGGCATGATGGAAGTGCCCCTGGTGTGGCAGAAATGACCATGAAATAGACTGTATAACTTACGGTCTATAGATATTTTATAATGTATTGTAAAAGTTATAATATAATTACAAAATATAATTAAAAAATGTTTTGTGTGAAACGAAGAGTTTTTATCTTTAAAATATATTTTTGGGGCTTTTTATTGCCTTTAAAGGTCTTCAGAAATAACCGTTTGTCCTCTTTGTCGCGCCTCCTTCTACGAGTTTACACGAGTTGCTGCACGAGTTTACTCGAGTAAGGAAAACAAATTTGATTGGTTGTTATCGAGCAGGCGGGATATTCAATGTTTGGGGGCGGGATCGAGCTCGGTGTGTGTGTGTGTGTCTCAGACGTTTGATTGACGGATCCAATAGCATTTGCTGATGAATCGTGAGCAACATGACGCATAATTCGTGTGCCTGCATTATCCAATGCAGAAAAAAACTACCCCACTTTTCATCCCGGATTTACTCGAAAATAGAGTCTTGCACAGTGAGGAGCGTATCTTCAACATGGGGCAGCAGCTCTACCAAGTGAGCTAAACGCCGTCCCAAGAGTTTTTATTTTCAATAAGACATTTAGGGTGCTGTATGGCTTTATTAGGACAGAGTGCACATTTTGGCTTGATTTGTATCAATTCTGCTACATAAAATAAACATTTAGAATAAACATGTTGCTACTGTTGATACATTTTCCTTTCTGATGATTCATAGTACTGTAAAAGTTGTCAGAAACATCAGCAGTATTTTCTTTAACATAGACAATTACATCGAATGATACCAGTTCAATTACCCGTCCGTCAGTAACCACCAACAGTTTACAGTAACAGCCCTTCCTCTCCATCCACTTGCTCAGATACCTCACCACACTCCTCAAACTTCAAACTTTATTTATTTGTATACGGGTCATTCCATGAAATCGGTAACTTTTGCATCCCCAAGAAGTAGGCTAATCAGTCATAAAATTATGATAACAACAAATGAATATGTAATTTAAAAATATATCATTACCATGTCTTCTCTCCTTACTATAACATAAAATTTAAGTCAATTAAATATAATTTTAAATAATTAAAATGACTTTTATGCTGATGAGGGTGAGGTTTTTGGCCTGTCCCTCACTGTTGTTGTTGTACGTCAACAGGACTTTTAATATGTAAAATGTTGGCAAAATGTTAAAATGTTCATATTTACATATTGTTATAAGTATGATCTTATTGTAAAACAGTGTTTTTGGTAATAATATATATTAATTATTATAAATATTTACCAATTTATCGGTGTCCCCTGATTTTATGTCAACCCTGTTACCCTAACCAAAAAACCCTCGAAAAACAGTGGTACATCCCAGATTTGACATGGTTGATAGGAGTTTGCATCATCTCTTACCCAGGATGCTAACAGCTCAGTAACAAGTAACTTTCTCTCATCTCTAATGTGCTATTTTTGATGGTTTTTCAAGGTTGGACCGGGGGGGACAAGCATACAACGTCAACCCTGTTACCACTTTTTAACATATAAATCTAAACAATTTTCTATTTCTCATAATATAATCAATATCTACAGGTAATTACCTTTCAAAGTACACAGTTTGCCCTTTAGCTAGCATTTATTTCAGCTAGCAATGGGCAAATTAGCTTGAAATAGTCAACCCTGTTACTGTCAACCCTGTTACCTTTGCAGTGCAGACAATAGAATGTGTGTCCTGTCATCTATTACTCCCCCCCCCCCCCCCCCCACACACACACACAGGCGTAAACATACACATGCACACACACACACATGCACACACACACACACACATATTAAGAGTATGGGCCCTAGTTTCCTGGCGCAGCGCAGGTGGCGCAAGGTAACGCAGCTGGTCTAATGCAAGTTTCGACCAGCGCAGCCTAGCGCAAAGTCAGATTGGGAGATTTGTAGATCGCGCTGCGCTGAGATAGGCGTGGCCGCGCAGCAGGGGGAGGCGTCACAGATTCAGCTTGGTGCAGTGGAAGTTTTGTGCGAAAATGTCTCGCCGAGGTTGCGCTGAAAGCTCGCCACCTCCAACCAGGTCTACTCTCAGCGCAGGGCGAAGCGCAGCAGGTGCAGTGGAAGTTTGACTGACTGACCTGCAGTGCACACACGTCACCAAGACCTCACAGGCAGATCTCCACAGTTCCAGACACATTTCAATGCAATAAATATCCACAATAACCACTATTTAATGCAACTAATGGAATCAACAGTGAATTTATATCTATATAGATTGTCCCGTCACATCTGACGTCAGATCAAAGCAGAGATCAAAGGCTGTCCGCAGCGTAATGGAAACTCCACCTGAATTAACACAGCAGGGACGAACTGGCACTGAAAAGCAGCTGTGGATGTCCCAAAAGCAGGACTGAGGGTGGATGACTGCATGTCGCTGCCGTGTTGAGATACCACTCTGCCCTTGTGATGATGCTTTATTTATTTATTTACTTATTAATTCATTAGAGCGAGCGACCGCATCACGCAGCCGTAATGAAAAACAAAACACAAATCATCATCTCTCTTAGTCCACCACAACAGCCTCTGTATCAGATAGTCAGTATATAGCCTACTACAGTACTCTCTATCACAGAAAAAAAAGAGACGGACAGAGAGAGAGAGAGAGGATGACAGAGAGAGAGAGAGAGAGAGAGAGAGAGAGAGAGAGAGAGTGCGTCCTTTACGCTGATTTCATTCCGCATGGTGTTTGTTTATGTTGTGATTAGTGTATACACCTCTCATCTTGCTTACACAGGGTTTGAATAAATGTGAGTTTCTTTATTAGTTTATTAGTTGTTGTTTCTTACATTGGGCAGCCGTTCTCAGTGTATCAGATCAATCCTGGTTAAGTATATTAGTAAACTCATTATTGGTCACTCTGAGCTCGGACCTCCGGACCGCACAGCTGTTTCCTCCGGGGAGAGGTTCGGCCTCTGGCGTCGCTGTTTCCTCCGTCCATGTCCAAGTATAAAATGACAAACTTGCAGCGCGCATCACCCGCCGCGCAGTTAAAGGTGAGGAGAGGAGCTCCTTTGATTGGTGAAGATCTGACTCGGCTGTGTCAAACCCACTCCACGCCTTTCTCTCCTCCTCCTGTCTCCCTCCCGCCCTCTCTCCTCCCTCTTTGCCGTTTGCGCCGGTGGGAGGGACGAGGGGAGGGCTTGTGCTGGTCTAAGTCTGACTGCGCGGCCCACCAATCTTGCGAAATGGACCTGGGCCACACCCCGTTGGCGTGGCGAAGCTGCGCTGAGGTTAGACTTCGCCCGGTCCACGAGACTAGGGCCCTATATGTTATACATAGGGATGATATGGCTGTATGGCTGGGCACTGACAGGAACCACCCAGGACAGACAGAGGACATCGCACCACGGCTGTGAAGATGGCCGTGATGCGGTGCCACCCCATCCATCCAGGCCAGGACAGCCCCCCAGGTGGTACCCCCACAGGTGGATCAAGCTGCTCCCAGCGTGGAGGGCCCCCCGTGAGGAAAACACTGGAGCTAGACTTAGAGAAAACATGATAAAATCAACATTAAAAAGATACAATACATAAAACTATGTCCTAAAAGTTACTAAAACATGTTCTAAAATCTGAATAAAACCATAAATAGCTAGTTAAAAAGGAGTTTAAGAGAAGGATCCTCCATCAGCACGTCCCCTGCTATCAGCAGCTCTCCTCTTACCCCTTCATCTAACCACAGACTTCATAAACTAACCTCCCATTTCTAAAACCTCTCTGTCTGTGTTTGGGTCCAAACAAAACTGAGCCCTCACATTGAGAAATTTAGTTTTCTTCATGCTGCATTACACAGAAAACCTTATTTATAATCCACTTTGTAATTCCAGTGCTTTGTGATTCCTTCTTCCATTGAAGTACGAGCAGGTAACTGAAATCAGATCCCAGGTGGTCTCAGCTTGTTAGACCGACTTGAGTTGACAGAGGGTAGAAATTCAGTGTTGGTGTTTGTGTCAGATGTTTGGAGTCGCAGGAAAAGGAGAGATAAAAAGACAGACGAAATGCACTCATACAAAGGGAGGCTATCTACTAGCAAACAGAGCTGACAGAGACTGTGTAACACTGGCAGCTTTTGTCTGTTTGCTATTATTCTCCATTCTTTCTTTTACTTTCTTTCCACCTTTGATCGTCTGGTCCTCCTTCATCTTTGTTTCTTTCTTTCATTCCTGCATGCTCTCTCAGGTCTACATTTTCTTTTCTCATTTATTATTTTCCCGCTCTTTTCTTTTCTCCATGTATATGTATATGTTTATATGTTTATTTTTGAAGAAAAAAAGGAAGTAAACTGAGCTAAATGATGCACATTCTCTGTCTTTGATCACACATTATGCATTTGGAGAGTGAAGAGGAGGAGGAGGAAGCTGTTTATTTTCCAGTCGATGCAAATTTAACGCACATGCACAGCCAATAATTTGACTTTGTCCCAAGGACACATGAGCATTTTCTTATATTGTTAGATGGTGACAGTTAGCGGCTACTGACTGAATTGAGGAGACAAGTGAGAAGTAAACCACTTTGCAATTCATATAACCCAGATTATCAAAGAAATCATTGTCCCAGTTCTTTTGGCAGAGGCTTTGTGTAAACTGAAGCGACACCCAGTTCAGTTCACACAGTCAACACAGTTTGCGGGGGAAGGGGAAAACTTCAAGTGTCTCACCTCATTGTCACCTTGAATGCATTCAAACAATGATTGATTTACTGCTTGAATTGAACGATTTAGTGCTTTTTTTTTCTTTTCCAGTGATTCTACTTCAGAACATAAGAATTAAATCAAAGTTTCCCTTTTGGACAGGTTAGATTTAGATCAAATATAAATGTGAGGAGAGAATTTGTTTCTATCGTGTGGATATGGAGCACAAGCTCCCACAACCGCTCAATAGTTAAAATGCTGCTACAAAAACTCATGTTCAACTATGTGTCGTGTAGATTTGCAAAGAAAACATTTTTTTAATTTGTAGCTCAATGCAAATCTACAAAAATATGTGTAGCTTTACTTAGCTTTGTTTACATCACACTCAATACAACAACATTTAGTTCAATAACAATGGGAACTCTGGATCTTTTAGTTATCATGCATAAATATGGAACCTCAGATGGTGAGACATTGGAGTGATGGCTAAATGAATCTACATGTACATGTGCATGGCTGCTTTATTATCTGCCCAAAAATCCTATAAGTGATTGATCAAATAATTGACTGAGGCAAATTTGCTAAATTCACTTGTTCCAGCTTCACAAATGGGATTATTTGGTTCATTAGTTGATTCAGTGTTTTGTGTCAGTAAACTTAATCTCTGTATTCTGACAGGTGGTCAAACACAACAAGGCTCCAAAATATGTTGACTTCACTGAACATTTGATTATTACAGAAACTGTCAGCCATGCTGATGATAAAAATAATTGTTGGTTGCAGCCTCATATTTCTCCTATGATGGAACAACACCACCTTGACTGAGATTTTTTTTGTGTGTGTTAATTACATGTCACAGAAAATGAAATGGAGGAACTGTTATATAAGACAGTCACTAATTCAGCATCACTGTTTCATAATTGCCTGAGTTTACAGTGACAGCACTGATGAGGTCAAGTTTGCAATCGAGTGTCACCTCATTCGTCACTGTCGTTTCATTATGAGGTGTTAGATTATCATTAAAAAAAGGAAGCAGCCATAAAAACTTTATTTTTTCCTCATTGAAGTAACTTGCCTAAATGTGGTAATATTTCTCTGGTGCAAATGAATTTGTAAATCTGTGTTGTTGTTATTGTTTTTTCCTTATTATCACTCATTTAAATTGGAAACGTCTCTCTCTCTCACACACACATGCACACACTCACACACTCCTCAACAGTAGCAGCAATTATGAGCTGATAATGAGCCTTGTCTCCTGTCTGTTTGGTGATAACACTGAACAAAATGTCCACTTTAAACCGTATTTAGGTTCAAATTAGGTTTTTCCAACTTACTAATGTTACAACAAAAGAAAATTGTTGCCTGTGGCCAAAATCCATTGCAATTGTTTTTTTTTTTTAGTTAATAAGGTGGTAAAAGTTAGAGACTGAGACTGAAGAGGTTTTGGGTTGAAGCTGTATCGTACATAAAGGATTATGGGAGGAAGGACATTGAAATGTCATAATGAGATGTTGATGAGATGCATGGAAGCTGCCTCATGTTTTATCTCTTTGTCCTCCTCTCCCATATCTATCACTCAAATTACATTATCTAACCTCCTCTACCACGACGCTCCATCCTCCCCTCCTCGGCCACTCATCTGCTGTTTTTCCACCTTTTCAGGTCTCTGTTGTTTGTTCTCTGTTTTGCTGCCAGATCAACTCTCCGTTGGCTCCTTTGTTTACGTCCTTGACTCAGTTCCACAGACAAATTAATGTCTGAAACAAAATCTGCCTATTTTCATTAGCCAGGTTGGATTCAGGTCCATTCAAGTGTTCTTTACATAACTAAAGAGTTTGCAGCATTACAGAGTCTATTGACCTTCATCTTTGTGTTTTTTGTTTTTCCTCTCAAACGTAACATCAAAGCTGTGGGCTGAGTGAGATTCTCTCCAGAGAACAGTTTGAAATTGAGACTCAAGAAATATGATACAATATGTATTGGATTTTAGACCCCAGTGAATGAATATAATGTAAATGTGATTTGCAAGAATCTGTTTGTGATGATTTTTTTTTCTTTTTTGCTGTTGATGCCTGATAAAACCAACCTGGCTGCAGCTCTGTAAACACTGCAAAATCATAAAAAAAAGAAAAGAAAAGAAAGACAAGCAGGGTATATAGAATAATATCACACAATCATTATTTTCCAGGACTTTTATAGGACCTTTTCGATGATGATGGCTGATGAGACAACTATGAATCTATCTTTTAAACACATGTTCAGATGCCTTTTCTACTGACTCATAACATCTGTTTTATATCATTTGTGTTATATTTTTATTCTATTTTCTTCTCACTTCTCTGCCATTTATTCTCTATGATTGGAAAGTATCTAGAATAAATGTTATCATTATCATTCAATTATTCACCTGAATAGCTGCTAATCAGGTGGAGGAAACTGTGGCCTTGGTGGAGGTAGGTGTTCTACTGAGAGCCATTCAACATGTAACACAAACCGAAGTCTGGAAATGGATTATGACCTCACTCTTATGTGTTCACCTCAAATATTATTATTATATATTTTTTTATTAATATTTTAGCCCCAACAGAGGAGTCTTTAATCAAGCTAATCACAGCTATTCACCTGCTGCCAAAGTTATACTGTATGTTTTATCTCAGGTTTCCTTTTACCTTTACAAATTAGGATTTTAAGTTTCTCTTTTAGTTGCAATGTAAAACTGCAAATACAAAATGTACCTTTATAACACTGTGGTAATTTACAGCTGCTTCCAATGTGTTACCCCATTTATTACAGATTAGCCGCAATATTATAACAACTGACAAGTGAAGAGAAAACATTCATAATCGTATTACAGAAGACAGCAACTTAGTCCTCAAGTTTTATGTGTGTAAGTGTAAGGATCTGAGCAGCTTTGACATGGGTCAGGTTGTGCTGGCAAGATGGCTGTGTCGGAGCACTTCCTAAACTGCGAGAGGTAAGTTTGACCAGTGAACTGACAGGATCATGGGTGTCCATGGATGTGCATGGGGGCCAAAGGATAGCCAATGTTGTCTGATCCTATTGAGGAGCTTCCAGAGTCCCCAGATCTGAACGTATCTGATCACCTCATCTGACAAACGTCCGATCAACAGAGGCCTCACCCGTCAGCTAACAGGATTTCAAAGATCTGCAGCCAATGTCTTAGCTGCTTTGGCTGCAATATTAGGCAGGTGGTCATAATGTTATAGATTTCCTTCAGTACAAATCAGCATCAGATCTACTAATCCTTCACATGCTAACACACTACTGAGGAAAATGCGCTGAACAGCAGTGCCAAATGAGACAATTATTTCTTCTGTTCTGATGTAGAATATATTCAGTCATTGTCAGGATGGAAAACTGATTGATGAAAGGATCCATCAACAAGAAGACAGCAGCAAATGTTCACAAAGCACGATGTGTATCGGGCTCTCAGTTTCCACAGCCTCGTTGTATCTGTCACACAGTTTGTTGCAGTGACATCAAAGTTTGTTTGTTTTTTTAATCCAGTTTCTCGTATCAGCAGAAAAGCTTCACTCAGAAACTCTCAGTGGTAAAACACTGACCACACAATTTGCATCCTCTGTATCCTGCTGCTTTCAAAATGATTTAGGACACCTCTGGTGAACTGAGTGACAGAAAACACCCGCTGTCAAATCAAAGCACCTAAATGGAAAAGGAAAAAGGCTCTGAAGGAGAAAGTAGGTCAGAGAGACCAGTGACTGCAGTATAATATTTGATAGTAACATCAACACAAAATGCACCCTGGAGGGTTCTCTACTCTTCTGCGGTAAAAATAACATATCAATCCAATTAATGTCAATTAGATAGGCTATGCAGTTAAAAAAAAAAAACTCTGAAAAATCATAGCCATTGTAGAAATATCAAACTTCAGAAGAAGAGGAAGAGAAGAAATACACTTTTAAATCTGAATGAGGACTGTATGAGCAGCTTCTGACACTTACAAGCTGGCAAACATCATAAACAAATAAAAGAAGCTAAGCAGTGTGACCGTCTCCTAGTCTCTGGTATCGACAGTCTTTTCCTCTGAGTCTGAGTCTGACTAAAGCTCAAACATGTGGCTGAGTCTCTTTCCTCCTCTAACCATCTTGGTGCTCTTTGCTCTTTCACCTGCAGCCAGCAGGTGGTGGGTGGGGCTCAAGGCCTTATCCAGATTTCAGAGGGGGAAGTAAGAACAGATGAACTTCAGCCCCAGTTTTTCATTCATTTTCACTCTTTATATGAGAAAGCCACGACTGACTAAATATTAATGACAGAAGATATTATTTTGTCTAAAGACAGACTATTTATAGGTCTTATTATTTTCTCCTGCAGGCCAAAATCCTGAACTTACATTGGCTTTGAAAAAAGAGGGGTTTTTTTTAATACCATACCAGTTGCAGTTTGGGCCATGTTCACATCATCACATGTTCATCCACTCCTGGCAGATACCGTTTTAATTACCTGCACTCAAGCAGCTGTATTGATTGAAACAATGTACCTGAAGGCACCCTGTTTAGACGCGGCCTGGGAAAAATCAACAGCTTTTGGAGCGTTACCAGACACTCACATGATTGTCAATGTCATGTGGTCTTAAAACCTCAACACTCCTTTCACGTTTCAATCAAATCTTCAGGTTCCAGTCTCCTGCGTAAAGACTTGCTCCTGGATTTGGCTTTTCTGTGGAGCTGGGACAACGGTAGGCTACACTATGTTGCACATGGCAAATGCCATTCATTAAAGGCTGCTAACACAGAAAAAACAGATAAACACCAACTGTCAATTTCACATGTCTAGACATATGGGGAGGAACTGTTGGCATAATGCTGAGACTCTGCTCCCAGGCTCCAGTTTTAGTTAACTGTTCACTTATAGAAGAAAAGTTGGTTCTGCATCAGACTCAACGTTTCTTTTATCCATTAAAAGCAGCACGAGTGTCGATTGGCTACTTGTTTTGCCTCTATTCCTGTTAGCTCGCCTGCAGCTACTTGAAGCCAGTTATTTTGAGAGACTATTAGCCACAGCTAGTCTAAACCCCAACATTATAGGGATTTGACCTTTGTTTTAGCCCCAACCTAACTAGCCGCAGGCAGCTGGCTAACTAGTCTCTTGTTAGCTGGCTAGCCTCAGCCTGGTTGTCTTGTCTCATTAATTTCTATTACAAACTCACTGCAGTGAATTAATGCTACCTACATAGCTCCTTTGATCATGTGACCTAGCCAAGAAAATCAAACATTGTCTTTGACCACTTTACTGTTACATTTTGTGACTTAGATAAGATGATTAAAATATAATTTCACTACTGCATGTTTCTTTTAATAATTATTTTTCTATTCCTGATTAGTATGATATCAACACAGTTTTTGGTTGTAATTTCACAACACTCAGTGCAAAGACATCTGAATTCCTGATGCAGCTCAACAGACCTTTACCTGAACCAGACGACAATTACAATACATATTTGTCCAGCGCAGAGCAGTTTCAATGATTAACAGGAGGGCAAAAACAGTCCTGCAATTTCCCTGTGATCAACAAACAAAACACTCTGCTGGATCGATATGAAACTGTATTTTCAGACGGAATTAAGCCTCCCCTCATCATTTACCCCCAGACCAAAGATCTAATTTGCTTGACATTTTAATGATTACTTTGTTATATGAACTTTACTGCTATTTGTGCATTTACATTTTATGTAAAGTAGCCTACAATTGTTTGTTTTAAAGCTGAATAAAGATTAAGATTGTATTATACTGTATTCAGAGTCCTGTATTTTCCATATTTTTGTGAGCTCTGAGTTTAAGTCGAATATTCTCTCTGTTATGATACATTTCTAGCTGTGTGGCAGCTCACCACCACCACTAATGGATCCAGGAGAAATGCTGGCTCCTGGCCATCCTAAACCTCCACCTCCTCATCTGTCAGAGGTGGAGAAGGGGCTGGGAGAGGAGAGAAGGAGGGGTGCACACTTTAACTAACTCTCACCCTGCTCGGAAAAATGGTGTAGGATGGCCAGAGGCGAGACTGATGAAATCCCAAAACAATAAAAAAAAAAAAAAAGATGATGGAAAAGCAGCTCAGTGGGATTAGAGGGCAGAGAGTGAGGAGGAAGTAGATGAAGCACGTCCTCATTTATTTATTTTTTGACTCCTTATACGCTCCTGAATGCGTATACATCACTGTCAGCGCTTGACTCTGTTGCCATGGAAACATCATCAAAACATCTTTACACATGTTGCGTTCACAGTATGCATCGTTTAGCACAGAAAATTAGTGGACAGCCTTTTCCTCATTATTATCCATTTGTGGAACTTTTTATCTGTACATGGCATTAATTTTATCTGTCCATTTTGTTCATGCAAATATTTACTAAACTGAAAAATGAATTCATTCTGTGGTACTGAAGTTATTTTTTAATTAAGGCACAAACTCACCGCATTTAATAAAGCTTAGGAAAAAATCATTACCATCCATCATTACTGCTGATATGGTGACATGAAATCCTGACGGTGCTGAGTCATTATGTCTTAAAGCTGGAATTAGAGTGCTGCAGCTCCTGCACTCGTAGCTAATACGTGTTGTTGAAGATGTGACATCAGTAGATTTTCACAGTCGTTAATTTTTCCCCCTGGCCTATGGTTGTGGGGACTAGTCTGAAATTAAACACTTTTCTGATGCACCTTTGTTTTTTCTGTTGAAATTTTTATTTGGAGCTGATGAAAATTCAGCTTTTTTTCTTGCTCAGTTTAAACCTAATTGTTTAATTAATCAACATATAACTTCTCTTTAAAGGAGAAGTTAAATGCATGCTGACTTATTTAAAGCAGAAGTAAGCGATCCGGCTAATGCTGCGTTCCAGGTAGGCTTTTGAAACCGTAAATTACAGCTTCAAGTCACAACTTACGACTTTGTAGCGTTCCAGGCAACCCACTTGTGTTTTTCCGACCTGTTTTACCGGTGAAAGTCACTATAACGGCCACTCGTAACTTCCGACCCGTGAACTCGTACCAGATCGAACTGGTACGACTTCACAGGTCGGAAAAACACGAGTTACGAGTTTCCTTGAACGCACCATAACAGTCCTCGTCCCTACGTCACCACATTCACGGCGTCCCTTGGCTGCACACACAGCCCTGCATGCCGTTCTCTCTCCTCATTGGATAAAAACTGTAGGATACGATAAATGTTTTCTCCTCGGCTCAGAGCAGAGCAGAGTGACTGACAGACCCGTGTTTCAGTCCAAACACTCTATGTAAGTGATTGCTGTCGGAAGATATAACTATTTAAGACTTATATTAACACAAATATATCACTTACTTCTGCTTTAAAAAAAAAAAATCTATGTATCACATTGGCTATGTGGCCTCTGCATCACTGCAGCTGCATCTCTCTCTTATTTTCATTATAAATCAGGTCATGAAAGATATTTTGACATATCACCAAAATCTTCACATGCATTAGTTCCTACAACTGTACTGTATTTCTGGTACGTTGTTGTTTTGATACTTACCTCTTAAAGCAGATATCAGCTTCACGGCCGTTTCGGCTAATGCTGCGTTCAAGGCAGGCTTTTGAAACCGTAAGTTACAGCTTCAAGTCACAACTACGACTTGGTAGCGTTCCAGGTAACCCGTAGCTCGTGTTTTTACCATCCTGTTGTCTGTGAAAGTTCCCTATAACGGCCACTCGTAACTTCCGACCCGTGAACTCGTACCAGATCGAACTGGTATGACTTCACAGGAAGGAAAAACACAAAGTACGAGTTTCTTTGAACGCACCATGAGTTAGCAGCCCCCGCCCTTGTCAGGCATCAATTGGTCCTCGTGCTACGTCACCACATTCACGCGCATCCCTTGGCTGCACACACAGCCCTTCATGCCGTTCTCTCTCCTCATTGGATAACACTTGTATCCCACAAGGAAAATTTTCTCCTCGGGTTACAGCAGAGCAGAGTGACGGAGAGACTCGTGTTTAGGCTGAAATACTTCATGTAAGTGATTGCTGACGGAAAATAGGACTATTTAGGACTTATATTAACAAAAACATTCCACTGATATCTGCTTTAACTATTTACCATGCAAATAGTCAAGACACCAAATCTTTAGATCATGCAACACAGCTGCAGGTTGTGTGTGTCACAGTGTCCACACACCAACATGGATGCTGATATTAAATCTAAGACGTCCTCCAGCCACAATGAACTGTAAGTAAAATCAACTGCAACAGTGTGAATCCCTTTCAGGGTGCTGTTCTAAGGTGTTTGGCAATATCCCCATCTCATCAAGTCTTTCCCCTCTGTCTGACAGCCATTTCACAGCATGTGAGGCCATTAGTTTGTGGTTCATTTATATAGTAATTATGTAAACCGCTCTAAAGCTAAACATAAATTTATATGATAGAGGCATTTGTTGTTGCATATGGATCCCTGCAGGTTAATAGGGCTCTGACAAAATGTCCACTAATGACTACAAATGTAGTTATATATAAGGTATATCTTCCCTAAGATTTTTCAGACAGGGTTTATCTATTATTAGTACTACTAGACTTTCAGTTATATTCTGAGCACATTTTATGTGTCCGCCTGGCAAAAGTTAGTCCAGTGATCCCTCTTTTTTTAGCTCTGGTCGTGGCCTCCACTGCTCCTGGGGGAAATCTCTGGCTGCTCAGCTGCTAAATGCGTGTTCACCAGTGTTCATCAGCTGGTGTCTGACTGTGCTGTTTGCTGCTCAGTATACAGCTGCTTTGTTACAGCAGATTCTCTGATTACATCTACCTGCTGAGAGAGAGCGATAGAGTACAGTAATGAGAGTCAGTGGCAACGGCACTTATTCTCTCATGTGGCATTTTGATTGTGTATTGTGTAGCAGCGTGGCTTGGTCAAAATTAAGGAATCCACTGCCAACCTACAGTGCACATTTATGGGGATATTCAATAAATAAAAGTATATTGTATCCTGTTATTCAGCTGCCGCTGTTGTTTTCAGGTCATTTGATGGGTGAGGTGGTTTTTGTGTGTATGAAATATATTCCTGCTGAGGCCCCTAGAGAGAGTAAACTTGGACCATGAAGCTGTGGATGGATAAACAATAAGCTGTGTCTCAGTAAAAAGCTCAGTAAAGCTGAGGGGAGCACCACACTCAGCTGATAACTGCCATTTCCATACATTGTCATGAAAGATGAAATGTCAGTTACATTTGTTTAAGCATCACTTCCCGCGGGCTAAATACTATACCAGCAAAATCACACTGAAACAGATTTATATAAAAAATACAACCTCCTGTATCTAAAACCCAGAGCAGCTCTGCTCCGATCACTCACTAATGTTTTGATATCATCAAGTGAAACTGACTGCAGCTCGTTTACGTCGTGGTTCCATGGTTCACACTCACACACCTCTCGGAGAGTAATTTTTCACAGCTGTCACTTCACACAAACATATATGCATATAAATATGCCTAGTTTGAAATAGATACCTGATTTCAAGCCTGTGGATGGACGTGTGTAGACCACTGTTACTGAGGTATACTCTATAATAGAATGTCATTCAGAAAAAAATGATTTATGCAGCAGTTCAAAAATGCAAGAGAAAAAAAAAACTCAAACTAAGTGGCTTTACCGGTACTGTAGTAGATGCATCTGGACCACTACAGCCTGTGGGGACATAAAACATGAGGGGTCTCTCATGTTTACGTTCATCATCACTTGCAAGCTGATTTGGTCAGTGCTGCGCTCACAAAAAACATGCACGTTCATGCACAACACTGACCGTCAGTGAGGTGTTTGGCCTCAGGTTCATACTGACAATGAGCTCAAACAAACAGCCAGACTCATATCTGCAGGAAGAAGATGAACTGAGAGTCACATGAGGAGCTGAGGCAGGTTCACAGAGGAGATGGAGCAGTCAGCAAATATCGATTTGATTGAGAGTTAACCATATTTTGCATTAAGTTATTACTTGATAAATACAAACTTTTCATGATATTTTTCTTGAAAGTTTCTTTTTCTGTGCCTAAAACGTTTGTAGCCTACAGCACAGTATTTATTTTATTTATTTTTTAAAGTCATCTACAAAGTGACTGCAGTGGGTGACTAAGCTGCACTCACCATGCACAGTAGTTGTTGTGAGTCTGTTACCCTGGTGTGGATGAAAAGTGGCAGCCAGCAGCTTCACTTATTGACCTGACGGAGATAATCGTCTAGTCGTGCAAAGAATGATTGTACGACTATACAGTTTGGGTCACATCAGAGCAGTTTTTACTCTCTCATCAGTCAAAACACTGTGTTATTCAGATTCATCTTCTGTCTTAAATAATTGAGGGAGAGAACAAAGCATTTGTTGTTGTTGTTGTGTAATTTCAGATCTGGTGGAGAGACAGTGAGCCATTTTATTGCCTGTGCCCCAACTGTGCGCCAGCTTTTTCTTTTCAACACTGAAATGACTGAGACGTTTCACAGCTCTGACTGTAGCTGAACTCTTTATGAGGTATTGATGTTTAAGAGGGATGTTTTTGATTTAGCAGTTAAGACCTTGTGCTTTCATCCACTGTTCTTGTCTGTCCTGCTCTTCTTGTTCTCTGCCTTCTGCAGACCGCTGCCACTTAAAACTGTCACCTCAACGTTGTTTTAATAATTTTTTATCTTTTGTTGTATTTTTTCCCTCTCTCTTCTGTCCTAGTTTTCCCATTAATTATTTATCCTCCTCCTCCTCCTGTCGGGTAATTGTTGCTAAGAACAATCACTCATCATCACGAAGTGCGGTAGCTCTCAAGGATAAATTATACATAAAAGCCAAAACACAAAAGCCAAGGTTAAAAAGAAAGTGAATTTTAACACACAGCACAGACAACTCAACATACATAAGGTATCCATCCATCCATCCATCCATCCACATAAGAAGCACATCGGTCAAATCAAGATGTCATGCAGCGCACTGAAACAGTGGTGAATGCCAGTTATTTTGTCAGCGTATCAAACTACTTTTAGTGTGGACCTTCATGAACCATGGACACTCCAGAGAAAACACGATGAGACAGAGAAAAACTGATACAGCCTATATTTGAAGTCCCAATCGTACATCAGTTTCTTCTCTTCTTTTTTTCAGTTCATGAGATGTTAGCTGTAGGTAACGAAAATCAACACAGTGGTGGAAGTAACTTTTACTTTTAGTACTTTTCTGTTACTACTACTCGGCTATTTCTACTCATATTTGAGTACAATTATCGTTGCTTCTACTTTGGTCCTGTCACTCCCCAAATCACAGATTTGTCTCAAAGAGCATTACGACATGCGACACTGAGCCCAGCTCTATGGGATGTTTGTGCTCACTGAGCTCCAGGTTCTTCTGTGTCGCTGCTTGCCAATGAGCCTTCCTCTGAGATCTTCAGTTGATGTTAAACATCTTCTTAAGGGTAAATGAGGATAAAACCTTACGTCACAAACAGGCAATTTTCTCCCCACCGTTGCTTCATTTTCAGAATAATCTGAGACCATAATGTCAATATAGATAATTTATTCATGCACGCTGCTGAACCAAGGAGATGTCAGGGGTTGAAAGCTGAAAAGTTGGTTCAGATAAGCGCAGTGAAAATGAAAAGTTAAGTGAAAGTAGATGACCGATGAGTATCGTCAGCGCCTAACTGCTCAGAAATGAGGATCGCTGATCGTGTCCTCATGACTCCTACTCTGTGTTCAACAAGCTGTCTGCAGGGTAATTTAAAATGATTGGAAAAGCCTCCCGCAAATGAACGTTTCACACACAGAGATAAATCAGGAAATGACAGTGATACCTTCACAGCTTCAATCTGGAGCCTAATAAACCAATGGAGATGATGTTGGAGGACGTGTCCAGTGAATTTATGTGAAATTAGTAAGTAGTTGGTACTGGAATTTACTAAGATGTGAGGAAAATGTGTTTATTACAACATTTATGGTTCTGCAACTGAACTAGCACTGGACTTGAGCTACGTTCATGGAGTCAATTTGTCCATGTCTCTCATCATCTGATAAATATATTTGACAACTCACAACACAGATTTGTCTATTTTGTTGTGAAAATAAAATAGAATAAAAAACTCACAAAAAAAAGAAATTCAATAAAAAAGATTAGCAGACATGTTTGTTTTGTACAAGACCCAACAAACATCACATCATCAATTTTATATGTATTCTAAGTGAAAAAGAAAAAAGAAAGAAATGAAATCATATGAAATTGCAGTGTCTGCACAATATGATTTCTTTTGATACTGTGCAGCAGCCTTGTTACCATCCACAAAAATCGACAAATTACAAGCTGGAAGAGCATCTGTAAATTGGAGTGATATGAAACTGTTTTTTGAGCTGACATTTAAAGGGATACTTCAACATTTTGGCAAATTGGCCCATTGCCATAATCCCTAAAGTCATAGCAGTAGATTTGTTACCTTTATTTGTCAGTGCAAGCTATTTTTAGAACAGCGTAGCAGAGCCGTGAGCTGCTCAGAGCTACATTACGGAGGCTCATGGGGTTTCTTGGCTTCCCTCCTCAAACTCATCAAATACACAATCCAACAACTCCAAAACGCTCTTGTGGACAAGTTGTGACCTGCACATTCACCACGCTATGAGATAATAACGGAACGTTACAAGAGCGTTTTGGAGTTGTTGGATTGTGTATTTGATGAGTCTGATGAGGAAAACCAAGAAATCCCATTAGCCTAGGTTGCAGCTCGTGGCTCTGCTCCGCCGTTCTAAAAATAGCTTGCACCGACAAATAAAGGTAACGAACCTACTGCTATGGACCAATTTGCCAACATGTTTAACTATCCCTTTAAGTCTTCAGGTCGTCAGGTAGATTTTTCAGACATAAATCCACGTGTGGGATAATCTGCAGCTTACTGGTGGCTCTGATCACTCCTCTCTGCACTCATTCAGTGCTGTGTTTCTTAGTGAGAAAGCTCACACTCACGCTCTCTGTTTTCTTGTAAGAGAGACATGAGATCTCATGAATGACATTTCTTTTCTTCAGCATCTGTTCTTGTCCTTGAGATTCACAAGCAGCTGCCACAGTTTGATGAGTGGCTTTGTTTGGAGGTTTATGTAACTAGAAGGAAGGGCAACCAAACTCCACTTACACTTCCTTCACTCTTCTTCCAAATCTGACTTTATCACTTTATTTCAAATAATGGATAATAATTTCAAAAGGTAATATCATTTTCCTTTAATCAAATATTCCAAAATCTTTTTCAATATGTCTGAATAAGCTTCTCATTATTAATCTATTTATTTCATTATTATAATAAATGTTGGTTTGTTTTTAAGGTTTTATTTATTTAACCTAAATAAAGATACTGCTCAATCATGAACTTTACTACTAATGGATTTAGTGCTCTGTGATTTAGGAACTGCAGCTGCCCTTCGGCTTTAAAGTGGCCAGTGACATGACTAATTGCTAAAATGGCTGATCTGACCCCCACTTTCACCACGAGAGCAATTCAGAGTAATTGCAGAGCTCCTCTCAATCGTCTGAATAGAGAATTTGATTACCGCCTCTCTGTGGATGGAGACTCAAAGCACGAGTGGCCACGTCCAACATGGAGAGTTGGCTGCTGAGAGGCCTCTATCGGTGATGATGATGATGATGACGAGGTCTAATTTCTTTGGGCTCTTCCTCACTAGACGTGCTGCCACCGAGACACAACCTCCTTCCATCCATGGATGGATTACTTTTAATATTTTGAGTCCATTTTGCCGACAACACTTGTGTATTTTGACTTCAGTAGGATTTGAATACTTGACTGAGAATACCTCCTCTGTCTTTTGCCTCTCTGTCCGAAGTCATCTTGGGAAATGAACGAAATCACTGGGCTGCAAATATACAACACAATTTGCCTTGAATCCTTTTAAACAACAGCACTTCATAACAAAACAAACAGAAGTATGACCATCACACATGTGGAGTGATATAGTTTTGCTTTTTCTACAGCACTCGGTTTTGACTGTGCGCAGCAGGTTCAAATCATCAGCTCATCTACAAGTGAAATCACTTGGAGGACGAAGCCGACCAGCTGCTCAGCCGCCCCGGCCCTGCCACTAAAACACCTTCATCTCTGACTTCACACAATTAATTCATATAAAGTAATGACCAGAATAATTATCATTGACACTCTAATTTAATCAGGCCGTGTGCATTGTAGCATTGGGATATGATCATCAAGTCATTAAACCCAGTTCCCTAGAATCATGATGAGAAAAGCGAACATATTTGGAGAGATGATGCTAATGAGAGATTCAGCTCTGACGCTAAATTTGACGGACTCATCACATACAATTCCTGACCCTCCGTCCCCCTCATAACTCTATCATTTGTTGTTACGGACAAAGTCAGACACAAACGGTGCAGATGTGAACTGTTTCTCTGCAGTTAAACACATTAAACACAGCATGACCAGTGAAGGAACAACAAGTTAGAAAAGACACTGACGTAGTCCAAATGTGTTGTTTGGCCATCTTATTGAAGATGGTGACTAGATGTTATTTGACTGTTGCAGATCCAGATGTGTCTTTTGACCGTGTTGTTGTGGCAACACTGCAGCCAAACCTTATTTTAAAGCAGAAGTGAGTGATATATTTGTGTTAATATAAGTCTTAAATAGTTATATCTTCAGACAGCAATCACTTACATAGAGTGTTTGGACCGAAACACGGGTCTCTCAGTCCCTCTGCTCTGCTCTGAGCCGAAGAGAAAACATTTATCGTATCCTACAGTTTTTATCCAATGAGGAGAGAGAACGGCATGCAGGGCTGTGTGTGCAGCCAAGGAACGCCGTGAATGTGGTGACGTAGGGACGAGGACTGTTATGGTGCGTTCAAGGAAACTCGTATTTTTCCGACCGTGAAGTGGTACCAGTTCGATCTGGTACGAGTTCACCGGTCGGAAGTTACGAGTGGCCGTTATAGTGACTTTCACCGGTAAAACAGGTCGGAAAAACACGAGTGGGTTGCCTGAAACGCTACAAAGTCGTAAGTTGTGACTTGAAGCTGTAATTTACGATTTCAAAAGCCTGCCTGGAACGCAGCATTAGCGAAAACGACCGGACCACTCACTTCTGCTTTAAACTTTATAATTACTTGTTGTCAGATTCAATACAAAATCTTGACTAGAAATGCAATCGGTAACTGTCAAATAAAGTAGATATAGGGTGCAATACTTTAGATTCAAATGGAAACAAGTACCTCAAAATTGTAGTCAAGAACAATAAATTGAACTATTTTAGTCTGATTAATTGGTGCACAGGAACGCAGACAGTGGGTGATCAGAGAGCGAAGCCTAAGTCAGTTTTATTCTTGCATTGTATATATTATTTCAGGAAATAAGTGCACACTTTAGTCACCACAAACCTTGCTGGAATACTTTGCAAGTTGACTGGCTTTAGCTGAGATTAATTCAGAATTAAATTTAGTCTAGATAGAAAGGCATTTGGGAAACATCCAGGCTCTGCTGCAACAACTCTAAGAGGCTGCAACAACAAGTACTTTATTGAGCCTGAAAACGAATTTCATAAGATGTGGATTTGTGCACATCCTCTCAAAATACAACATCTATCAAAGCACTGTAATGTTTGTTTTACTTTTGACTCTGTATTACATATCATAGAACAAATCCAGTAACTTCTGAGCTCTTGCATGCTGGGAAAGGCTGTGTCATAATGGGTGGATGTTGACAACACATGTCTACAAAAAAGACTATTGCATGAAATCTCTCATCATCACAGACACGTGATCCAGCACTTTCCAGGAGCTTTAGTGAAAGCAGCAGAGTGAAAGGGCGCTGGCAATAAAGCACTGTCCAAATATCTGCAACCTTAATTTATGTTAATATGTTTTATATGAGACTGGCATCATAATGCTACTGTGTCACTGGCTCATATTTCAGATCAAGGCAGCTGGCCAGGAGTTAATGGAATTTCCAATTTAAGGCAATTTTTCAGGGTAGTAATGGATGCCGTCAGAGAAATCACAACCTCATTAAGAAGAAGCATTACGCAGCTGAGAGCCGGGCACTAAGGTGAACTAAAGAGGCTTACACGCTGCTTAGCTCTGCATCACTTGTTAGCTCTGGGACTTACACTTACACCCATCCGAACCCCATGAGCCCGGACTGTGAATGCTTCATTCTTTACACCACAGCATTGGTTTATGTGGTGTCTGGCACATTAATTTAACTTCACATACTCAAGTATGGGATAGGCCCATCGGTTTCAGCACATAATAATCTGGAGCCCCCCCCCCCACACACACACACACAGTGGGTGAGCTTGGCTATACTGTACCTGGTCTCTCGAATGTTTGTGAACACAGATTGGCATCTTAATGAGTAAACTACAGCTCAGTGCAACGTGAGAGAAAACGGTATAAGAGGATTATGAGGAGCAGGTACAAAAACATCAACAGTTGTTCAGTACAATATATGAGCACAAAGTCAACAATAAAGGTGTTAAATATCTTATCAGTCAGGTAGAGTGGGGAATTAATGACTGGCAGCTCGTCTTATCACTGCAGCCACGCATCTTTGGCTTTTGCTCATTTTCTCACTGATTTTTATGCCTGTAAACAAACACTCGCCCTCGGAGGGTTGGACTGAAGCAGCAGTATTATATTTTGAAAGCCCATCACCTATGAAGCATTTAATTTATATTATAATAGTTATAAACTTTGCTTACGTGGCACTGTATAAACACAGTTACAATTTCAGTTTTTTTTTATATAACTGAGAATCTAAGAAATACTGAGGTTTGTATTGTTTATTTGACAATCAACTCATACTACAAAAGTAGACAGATGTAACTTGTGTTTGTAAGCTTGATTTCAACAGTTAATGATGTATTCAATTAGCGGATTGTGAACAGTGGAATGTGCTGCAAACACAACGTCTCTTATGTAATGGACTTTAATGGTTGAAGGGACAGTGACAGCCTGATGTGATGACATTGATTTTATGTGAGAACTTTAACTTTTGCTGCCCAGCTGTCTAGGGTTAGTGATAGAAGTCACACATAGATGTATACACTCATATTTAATTGTCCCTAAATCTTTGTGGTGATTACTGACGAACCAACACTCAGTGCACTATATTCACTCTCCTGTTAGTGGGAGAAGGAAAAACATCTGGCTCTGCAGCTCCATTATTTTCACGTGTTGATTTTAGTGCGTGTGTGTGTGTGTGTGCGTGCAGGAAACTGTTAGTGGGTTTATCAAAGCTGTTTCCCTGAAAACTGCTGAAAACACAGTTGATATATGAGCAGTGAGAGAGAAACAACACAGATGAAAAAGTCAGGTGATGATCCTCTACAGGTTTGTGTACAACAACACATTAAATATTAAACCACAATTTCATTCATCTTGGAGATGATAACAATAAAGGGGTGTTCATATTATTTTTGGAAAGACATTTATGGCGTAATTGCGCCTCAGTGGTGTTGTGTGTGTGGCGTGGATGTCTGTGGTTCACTAGGCTCTGAACACAATGTACAGATTCAAATTTAGCCAGACAATGAGGCAGGAAATCACTGAAAATCATCCTCAATGAAAACATTGATTAATTCAGATAAGTAACGTATTCAGGATGCAAATGCAGGAATAAGTCACAAAAGGTTAACTCACAACCAAGAACCAGCTCCAAACTCATTGAGCCAATAGGCTTTATGCACAGCTCCACTACTTCCTGAACTTAAACCAGCTCCTTTATTCCCTGTCTAACATTATTGGACAAACTGATTAATCCAGGTGTGTCTGAGTAGTCACAACAGTTAGACAGGAAATAAAGGAGCTGGTTTAAGTTCAGGAAGTAGTGGAGCTGTGCATAAATCCTATTGGCTGAAAGTGAGATCTGGTGTGTGGCTGACTTCACAAATGGACTCACCACCAGCCAGGCAGCAGAATTCAAAATGTTTTCAAAAATTCAGTTTTTGAGAGGAAGATTGAAAATGTATTTATCAAGAATTGGCTGGTATATGTTTACAGTAGCCTACTCTTTACAGTCATACTGTATGTTTTCATGCACTGTAGGCTCAATTTTCCAAATATCAAAACTTTGTGGAGGATGGTCTGAAGATGCAGTGTAGCAAATTTGGTGACAAATGAGCAAAAAATGTGGGACAAGAAAAGTCTAATACATTTTACAGTTTTTGAAAAAAAGAGAGTGACTTCACAATTTGTAATGAGTTTAAATGTACACAAGTTTCTAAAGTATTGGGGCTACATTTTGGAGAAAGTTGCAGAACTGTTTGGTATAGGAATTTTTAAATTTAAGTTTTTACATTTAAACACTTATAAAACACAGGGGAAATGATAAAAGCAACAAAGACAAAGAGACAACACAGGTGGAGACAATCACACACAGGTGAGACACATGAGGAAATCAGGGAGGGAGACGACGGGAAACATGAACTGATACGGAAAGCCGATACAAACCATGAATGTACATGTATTACTCAATGTTTATTTAATGAAGTGTTTCATGTAGCCTCCATAGATGTTGAATTTAAACATTTTAGTGTTTTGAGCTTAGTAGCCTACAACAGGGTTGATCAATAACACTGATTTTAGCTGTGGAGCTTGGACAGACGGTCCTTCTGTCTTGAGGGGACTCGAACCTACGTCCGTCCAGCACCATCAGTGTTGACACTGTGGCGACCCTCCCTGCTCTCTCTCGCTCTCTACGTCAGCAGGGTCAGCATCGGCACTCTGTGTGCTCTCCTCCCTCAGACGCCTTGTTTGGCTTCTGTCTGGCATTTGGTTTATTTCACTCCCCCTTTCAACAGCACCCATACACTTCCACACTCACACACACACACACACACACCAGTTATTTTCAGAGGAGCTGAATGGTTCGGACTGGAAAATGTATTTGATCTGAACAAGGATCCCTGTTCACTTGGTCGCCATGGAAACACGATGTGGACTGTGGAGTGCATACCTACTATCTATCTGCAGCTGTGTGTGTGTCACTTTTTCTTTTTCTGTCTGCCAGTCACATTTGAGTCAATCATCCCTGAGCAGTTCGATGAGGCCATGTATCCACTGGTCCGTCCATCCGTCCATCTGTCCGTCCGTCCGTCCGTCCGTCCGTCCATCCATCCATCCATCCATCTCTGTTTCTCTTTGTATATAAGATCTGAAGAGTTTTCACACAATGTTCAACACTTGTTGTGTACTGTAGATGAGACTTGCCACTTCGAGTTGAAAAAGCTCAGGTTTGTTTTATTTATATGGCTCTCACACTCATTCACTGTCTTGTGTGTGTGTCTTACTCTAATATTTATAGTATTATGTAATATTCAACATATGGAAATAGTCTGAAATCAAAACAACAAGCTCACGAGGTAATTCAGTAACATGCTGTGCATCTGTATCTGCCAACTTTACCAAGTCAATAATGGTGGCCTGGAACTCGGGGTGTTGGCATGGAGACCAATTAGCTCTAATTTTTCACACTCAGCTGTCATATCTTTGCAGGCGGAGGAAAACACCACTTCATTTGTGACATTCACACTGAGCCCAAGGTTCCAAGTTGTCACATTCAGTTAATGTGTGTGAAGAAAAGCATCTTTATCTCAGAGATAAATCAGAGAACAAAGGCTCGTCGACCTCAGGCGGAGACTTGTGAATTCTGGACGAGAAAAGATACTGACTTTGTTGATTCATCTTGTTCTCTGAGATGAAATCAGAGGGGGCAGGAGGACTACAGCTCGCCCACAGTGGGTCCTCCTGTCGGTCTGTCACATAACATAATCCCACAGACACCCAGTGAATTTTTAATGGTAGTGGAGATCCATCATTGAAATTCAAGGGCCAGAGAAGCGTGGGGCATGTCAGTCCATCAAAATTAACACCATGACGGTGACCCCAGTATCCAGGCTTCCTGTGAGAAGTCAAATGTTCACATGCTGAGCATGAACACAGGGATTTACCAGCTCTTGCAGAGGTTGCACAGATGCAGTGAGACAAAATGGGTTTTATTATCAGGTGTTATATTCGTCTTAACTCATCAAGTTCAGTTAGTCCAGCTCTGACTACTCCAATTTGTAATTATATTATCATTGAAAATAATAATAAAAAAATGTCAGGGGTGGCACTGTCACTGTCACCTCACTGCAAGAAGGTTCTGGGTTCAATCCCCAGGGCTGGGGTAGGTTGATCGGTGACATTCACTAAATTGTGAATGTGAGTGTGTGAGGTTGTTGGTGTCAACCCTGTGATAGGCTGCATACCTGCCCAGGTTGTACCCCTGTGTCAACCCCTTGCAATCCTGCATGGAGAAATGGCCACTGGATGGATGGATGGATGGATGGATGGATGGATGGATGGATGGATGGATGGATGGATGGATGGATGGATGGATGGATGGATGGATGGATGGATGGATGGATGGATGGATGGATGGATGGATGGATGGATGGATGGATGGATGGATGGATGGATGGATGGATGGATGAAAAAAATCAGAATGAGGAAAAATGATTATTTTCTACAGCAGCATTAATAATGCTCACACCAGCAGATTTACTGTGTATGGACTGGAAACAGAAGTAAAATGTAAATAAACTAAATAATATTCCAGACATGAAACACTGACTCCAGATGAATATAGAAGGCAAAAAAAATCATGATTCATTGTAGAACTGATTTATTGTTATCGACCCATCGCCCATCTCACAGGATTCTTTGAAAAATTGTCAGCGTCTTTTCCAGATGTGTTCACCACAGGCGACAGAACATTGACAGGAGGATAGGATTGAGGGCCCTTTGCCCCAACTTGGTTCTCTTAATGGTCCACCTCCATTTGTGTCATCTATCCAATAAGTCCTGCTAGTCGGCCTGAAGGCTGCAGGTCGAGCCCCCCTTCAGTCTGCCTTCAGCTACACACCAGTATATTTACAGCTCGTCCTCTGTTTGCAGAATCTGCAGAGCTGCACAGTGTAAACACTGGAAGCTGCTGCTAATCAGACACAGCAGAATTAACTGCACACCATCACACATCACACATCATCAAATCTCCAAAGCACTGTGATTCATAAATCCATGTTTGTCCTGTATATCAGGCATGAATCATGAGTTTCTCAACCTTTTTTCTCCTCAAACTGACATCTGGTTTTTTCCCTTAAAAAAAAAAAAACTTGTTCTGAACTAATAACATTGGGAACATTGGTTGAAATAGGGGCTTTTTCAAAATCCTTACATGCAGGTTTCTTGATTAAAAAACTGTGAAAGCCAGCAGGCACTTGCAGTTTGGTTTCATTATAACAGTGAATGGGCTCTGAATATAGAAGCACACAGGCAAGTCCTTTCAAAGATGCTGATTTCTGAAGGAGCTCTCTCCTACACTTTGGTGGGCTCAGAATATCTGATGCAAGCAAAGAAGCCATTCAGTGCCAAAGAAAACTTTACATCTGAATGAACAAACTGCATATTTTCTTTTCTCCAAGCAGGCAACACAAAGGGTTAAAAATCATACCAGTTTAGCTGTACGTTTACCAGACAGCTCCCCAGGCTCTCTGTCGATTTTTAGTTAAGGTTGTTTGTTGCGGCGCTCTGAGAGCATTGACGAAGAGCACAATGCATCACAATTCATATATTTATAGAGCCGAGGGATGAGCTGAGGGAGAGGAGGGAGATGAAGAGTGAGACACAAAAATGAGAGAAAACAGATGATGGTGAGAAAAAAGAGCACTTTCACATAATAGCAGATCTCTCCTCTTCACAAGCCAATGAATTTAAAATGACCAAGAACACCGTCAGACCTTTAATGTAGAGGACTGAGTCTCCTCCTCCAGAAGTCTGAGGCTGACGTCTTAGGAGTGAAAATGACCCAGAAGTATCTGAGCAGCAGCTTGATAAGAGCTGGTCAAACTCTCTTATTGATAAGAAGCTTCAGTGCTTTCAATTTTATCTCCTACAGCACAAGAAACACTGAACCATACTCTATAAATGGAAAAGAGAAAATGTCCACAATTTAAAGTGAAGCACCAGAGAGGTTGTTTCTCCATGGCAGACTAACGTATGTAAATGCAAAAATGCATCAGCACCTTCTTTGAATGTTTGTGACATGACCCAGAACTAATGAAAATCCTTGTCTGATGGATGGAGCTCCAGATCCATAAATACAAACATTTCTACTTGATGTTGTAACAAATATATTGTGTAAAGAACAAAAAAATTAATGACTCTGTTTTCATCATCTTTTTTTGTGTTTAAGTTTATTTTAAAAAGAAGTTGAGTGGAAATGTAGTCAGATTTTCCCTGCACCATAGATATCCTCTCCTCTCCCTCACATCTTTACTTGACGTCACCACCTTTTTCCATCAATGCTGAGGAGGTGGAAAAGTGATCAGAGTAAGTAGGCTTACTTAGCTTTGTCACATATGAGGGGATATAGGCCTATTATCACACACTTCTTCTGGTTATATAAAAGGTAGAAGTCTATCAACATGTACAAAACACAGTTTACAGAAAATAGCTAATGAGCATTGGGCTGATACCCGGCCACCACCCGCAATGGGAGCCTCGAGAATTATGCTGCAATGAGTAGGAGAGCCGTTGTGATGAGCTGGGAAGCGGGTGCTAGCGGTGGATGCTAGCCACCACCACTAGCGGATGTTAGTGTCGTGCTAGTGGTGGCATCCACCACTAGCTCTCGCTAGCATGGAGGCCTGAGCCCTCCAGTAGCGGATATCAGAGATGTTCACAAGTCTTTTTTTGCAAGTCCAAGTCAAGTCTCAAGTCTTTGGTCACGAGTCCGAGTCAAGTCTCAAGTCTTTGAGGGGTGAGACTTCATCAAGTCTCAAGTCTTTGGTCACGAGTCCAAGTCAAGTCTCAAGTCTCTAAAAAATAAAAGTCTCCTGTCTCTTCTGGTTGTAATGACCCTTTATCATCTGCTGCTATCCGGTCCACTAAGGATACTGCACAGCTATATCTAAGAGATTCAAAGCATTTATTGTAGGTTATTATCACTCCTTTATCTATACAGTATTGATTAGTTGTTAATAGCCTATATGATCACTTTAAACAGGATACTGCAATGCAATATGAAGAAAACACACAATGAAAGCTTTCCTTTAAAGGAAACTGTATTCTGAGTCAAGAAAGAATCAAGGCTGCTCTGCCCCTCTGCACTGGCCTTTTCTCTTTTATTTGCTTTGTTGAATTCAGAAAACCCAGATGAACAACATGGAAAATTATTTAGACTGTTAATTATATAGGTCATAAGCAGGGGTGGAAAGAGTACCAAAAAAATCTACTCAAGTAAAAGTACAGTTACCTTGATGAAATTTTACTCAAGTAAAAGTAAAAGTACTGGTGTAAAAATCTACTCAAGTAAAAGTAAAAAGTAGTTCATTTAAAATTTACTCAGAGTAAAAGTTACTTAGTTACTTTTTCTTTTCTTTTTTTTTTGGGGGGGGGGGCTATAATGGCCAGAGATTAGCCTAACATTCTCCGTGCATGTCTCTGTGTTCCAAATTTGTCCCTTCTCCATCGATACACTGGTCTCCATCATCTTTTAGCTCCTGTGGCACCAACTTGATTCTGACCTTCTGACACTACAGTTGTCCAGAACCAATCAGATGGACAGTTACAGTTACTGGCACTAAGGTTGTCACGATCATGATCATGATCATGATACTAAAATGTTCAACTCAATATCGATATTAAGGAAAATATTCGATACTCAATACCATTTTCAATACGGATAAAAAAAGAAAAGAAAAATCTCTCTCTCCCTCTTTCACTCACACACACCTGCTTTTTTTTTTACTGTCTTTCCTGTCTGCTCTCAAGGAAGGGGGAGGGGGGGGGGTTACTGTAGGTTCTCTCTCTCTTGCCTCTTTACTGTAACTGCTCTGAAGCAGTGGGCTGCTTGTCTGTTCCTTTGAGCATGGCCATGGATCTGACTGGGCTCCTACATTTAACTCAACGGACCGCCGGTCCGGCCTTCAGCCCCGGTGTGTCTGGCAGGGTCACCGTAAACGTAGCCGAATAGATGGACATGCCTGATAACGTTGTCTTTAATCATTAACCACTAGCTGTGGCTAATGGCTAATATTAAGACGACAACATAGCGACGAGCCCTGTTACGCACAAACTCACGTAGCGGTGAGGGGGGGAGAGGTGTGTACCTGCTGCTGCTGTGTGCGTCTGTGAAGGGAGAGAGAGAGAGAGAGGCGGCAGCAGCGTAGCTACTTTTGACAACCCACACAGAGTTATATATTTTTTACTTTGTAACTTAAGCTATTTAAAATGTAACTAAGTAAATTTCTTCCAACAATATGTACTCAAGTAAAAGTAAAAGTACTGATTTTAAAAATTACTCAAAAAAGTACAAGTACACAAAAAAGCTACTTAATTACAGTAACTTGAGTAAATGTAACTCGTTACTTTCCACCCCTGGTCATAAGATCTGGATGGTATAGCTCACATCTTTATGTGCAGCAAAACCTTTCTGGAACCGCATGTTTCTGAGAGAAGAACTGGTTGTTATTATTTTTTTAATTAGCTCCGTCAACTCATGGGGGCGTGTCGACGCGTGCAGACTTCCATACTGGCCTTCAGTCATATTTCGCAGCAAAAACATAAATAAACAGGAGGATTTAGCCTACAGTAGCCTGATATGTGCCAGTTATGCAGCAGCTCGTCCCCGTGAAGGAAGGTCTGACAACAAACGGACGTTGTACCTCACATGTAGGCTACGGACGGTGCCGCTATTAAAAAAAAAAAAAAGCCGGTTCACAGTCACCTGTCACTCACCCGCAGCAGCTGACTGCGCTGTCAGAGGAGCTCTGCTGCTCCTCTCTATTTAGACACTGGTGTTTGGCTGCACTCTGTAGGAGTTCAGTATGAAGATCTAACCTCCATCTGAATAACGTTACCGGCCATGTGGCGCTGCTCCGCTAGTGGTGTGTTAACGGCAAAAAAAAAAAAAAAAAAAAAAAAAAGGTCGTCGGTCGTCCTGTCAGGAGGGAGGCACGAGCCAAAAAAAATAAAGATTGTTCACGAGTCTCAAAACACGAGTCCGAGTCGAGTCTGAAGTCTTTAGGGCACGAGTCCAAGTCAAGTCTGAAGTCTCTGTGGGTGCGACTTAAGTGCGACTCGAGTTCGAGTCGCAAACTCGAGTCCCCATCTCTGGCGGATATCCTACTTGTTGAAGTTTCGCTTTCGCTGCACAAAAACACGTGTCACCACCCTGTGCACAACAAAACAAAGCAAAAGACCAAAATACAGGCGGGGGGTGGGGGCTCTGCTGACACCGCCACCACACAGGACTAGATGTCCATAGGTGATGATTAAAATGGATTTCATTTGTATAGCGTTTATTTTTGAGCAACCTCCAGACTCTACCTTTAACCAGATTCTGTGGCTCTGGCCCATATGAAAACAAAACCATTTTTCACATTGATGTTGGGTTCAGTAAATTACTGTCACAGTTGAGGTTCCTGTCACTATGCCTCCAATTGATTATGTGCCCTGGATACTTGGCCATAGGGATGTCCCTTTGGGTGACTGGCAAGCACTCATGACTCTTACCTGGGAGGTGTGGGTTCAATCCCCGCCCGGGCCCTCTTCACTTTGCCACATTCCAAAAACAAGAAAAGCTCTACAGTCCTAAAATGTACACCGCACTATAGGTCCTGGGATTTGCAGTTAGGTGCAACCTAGACGTTCATTTACAGTCAACAGATTATTTTGAGTGTAATTCTTGCCTTGTCCATTGGAACAAACTGGTAGCTATTAGTCAGCAAGAGAAAGGGGTAAAGTGAGAGCTGAGATACCTATCTGACAATTTATAATGACATTTTAATAAGCTGCTCTTGGTAAAGTTATTATCCCCTGGCTCCATTTTACTTTAACAGAACAGCTAACAAGGACTTGTAGAGGTTTTTTCTTTTTTTTCTTTTTCTTTTTATAATTTTCAGAAGAATGTCAGATAGGACCAATGTGCAGCACGCACATACTGCAAATTATGGTGTCATTATCATCAGCGTGCTGGGGGAAAACGTTGGGCTGATTAAAATGTTTCTGTGTTTGGGTCTTTAAGTCTCCAAGGAGAAAAACTCAACGTGCATCAGAGGAATGAGTGTGAAAGCTCTTGATTTATGATTCACCAGGTTTGACAAGATGACAGAAAATTTTACCGCAAGACAATTGGCCTGAGTGACAGCACAGCGGCACCCACCATCTTGGTTTGAAGCTATTTCTGATGCAGGTGGATCTTTTTATAGCCACCTCAATGGCAAGAGGTGTACTGTCCATGTTTTTCTGTTTTCTATAAAAAGATCAATAAGCAGAGGAGAAAATTTTGTTTAGGAATGTGAGCTTGAAGCCTGATCAGTGGCTCAAAACGCTGCTCTCATCTCCCTCCACATGCAATGTCTAAGCAGCTGCTTCTAGCCACAGACCCACAACCTCACGGAGGTGTAATGCTGATGTTGTTTGCATTAAGACAGCAAAGCTATGCAGGAGTAGTCTCCAGCTCTACAGTAGGTTTTGCCTTTGAGCATGCAGCTCATCATGAATCATTTATGAGTGGAGTTCTTCATCTAAAGCTTTTTCAGATTGATGTGATTATTGCAGCGGTTATGTTATGTTCAAGGGAAGTGAAGAGCAAAGACAGCTGAGAACAATTCAGACATGTTTGCTTCCATTCAGAACAGTGCAGCATGTAGGAAAATTGGATCTTTTCCCAGTTTACAAAGATCTCATGTGACTGTCAGTTCAGAGCCGTGGGCAGCATCACGGTGCTGCTGTAACAGCCTCCACTCAAGCTTAAACACTGTGAATTTAGATGTAGCCTCTGTGACATCACCCACGGGTTCCTGCAGAGCAGTTTTTGAAGCTCAGAGTGAGCTGCTCTACCACCAACATCTTGGCAGTCACCTACATGACTTCATCCTCTAACCTCCAACTCCAAAAATGAACAAAGAGGTGAGGCATGTGTAGAGCTGGGACTCTGGTAGGCTACTTGTTGGCAGTCTTGTATAAGTACTTGAAAGCGATACTTGAGTAAAAGTACAAGTATCTTAGGGGTGCCAAGCGGCGCAGGAGGATAAGCAGACGCACCATGTGTTGAGGCTAAAGCCCTCGTTGCAGGCGGCCCCGGTTTGAATCCTGCATCAGGCGGCCCTTTCCTGCATATCGTTCATAAAGGAATGGCGGTTGATATGGCAACAAACGTCACCAAATAAACTTAGATTTTGTAACGAGTAATGAAGATGGTTATGGGAAATTTGTCAGCGTAAAACTACACATTTCATTTAGGATGTAGTGGAGTAAAAGTAAAAGTTGTCAGAAATATAAATAACAAAGTAAAGTACAGATGTGTGAAAATTCTACATAAGTAGGCCTACAGTAACAAAGTATCTGTACTACATGCAGAACCTTGAGCCTCAGTAAACTGCAAACAGGTGAGTCCTGAGAACAGTTGTCATGAAGGAGATAAACTTAACTGTACAAACCAACACTGTTTTTGTACCAGGCTGTAAACACGTTTATTTATGCTGAAAAGTTGGACCTAGAGTCTATGGAGAGTGCCCTCTAGTGGTCAGGAGAGTAACTGCAGCTTTTGGCACATCAGCGTTTCCTTAATTTTTTCAATGTCATTTTCCACTTGTTGCCCTATCACAGTCTGGTTTCTAAATTGTCTGCAACTTGAATCAGCCTACTAACCAGCCTGCTCATTTACGTCACCTGCCAATGTCACTTTAGTGGGAAAACCCATTAGGCCACATGAGGCTGCAGTGTTCCTAATAATCTGTGTAGATGCTGGTGTCTGACCCCTGAGGACTCCCTCCCTCTGTTCCACTCAGCTCTCCCTCATTTAAAAAATGTTTAATCATTTCTAAGTCTTTTGTCTGTGGCCCTTTCGTTTATTTTTGTTCTTGCCTGAAGTGGATTTTGTTCTGTTTCATTTTGACTCTTGAGTTTATTTCAGCCTGACTCAATGTGAGCAGTGTACTTGTGTGTCCTCTGTACTTGGGTCCAGTTTAGCAACATCACAACAACAGGAAACTGTTGCCACAGAACTGTAAGAAGACTTCTCTTTCCTACGGTGCCTGCACTGGTTTAGCAAAACAAACTGTTGTTAATTATGTTGTTAGATTACTGAATCTCTGTTTGCTGCCTGATTCAAACACTACCAGAATATTTCTGCATTGATTTTCATTTATCAGGACACGCAGCCTCCAGCAGAGGCCACATCGACAAGAAAACAGTGATTAGGCAGAAACAATTTACTGTTGAAATCAGTATTTGTCAACCTCATATTGCTGCAGATGTGAATCACACCCCTGATGCACAGCTACTGTAGCTCGTGACCTCTGTTCCTCTTTGCTGTGGCGTTTGTATTCCTGTTGGCTAAACTCCCTCATGATTGTCCGCACATTTCCCATCAGGTCACATTTTCCATCTGACAAGATAATCTGACATCGTGTCCAGACTGTTTGTTCCTGCTCAGCCTCACATGACTCATATTTGTTAAGACTTTCTAATGATGACAAGGTTCATTTGAAGTTTGTCCTTTTCCATTAAGTGCCCACTTTACTTTGACATTAGTCTGACAACCTCAAACCACAAAGTCATAGAGGTCATGGCAGCTAAGGCTCAGTTTCTGAATATAGGCACATTTGTACATGGGACCTTTAATCCATCCAGATCTAAACCTTTAGATCAAACAGTTTGACATAGCCTACTGTTGAGTGAGGTCATGTTCCAGGGCTGGATTTTATAAATGTCAATGTGATTTGAGTTGTTGTTTTTTCATGATTGGAACATAACAAGATACAGGTTTATATTGGTTCACAAATCAAATGTGTACATCGTCAGTTTGACTCCCAGGAAACTGGACCCTGTGTTGCATGTTGTTCTCCTTATATGTCGCTGCATTTCCTGTCACTCCACACTGTACTAGGCTTCAAATATCAATCAATAAATAAATACATAGAAAATAAAAAGATCAAAAGATCACTTTCATCCTCTTCAGATATTTCAATTTCTACCATGCACGCACTGACCTGCACTGCCACCAGTAAAAGCCACTGAATATGAAGCACCTGTGAGAGTGTTTGTTGCTGTGGAGCAAAGCAGCAATTTTTCAGTTATACTACTAAACTTTTACAGTCACAGCTGCCATCTATCCGGCAAAATAACATCTCAACTTCAACAAGTCAGTCATCATCACCGGGTGATACATGCAAAGTAGAAATTTGACCTCAAGATGCAGCAGAGTGGAATTATAATTAAATGACAGCTGAGATTTGATGGGAAAGACGGCGCACTGGATGTTTTTAGAAAACAGATTTCAGGCAGTGGCTGAGCCAAAAACACAGGAAGTGATCCTGCATATCACTGAAATGCCTCTTATCTTGATGTTTCTCAAGGTGCATCTGTCACTCTTAAACATGACTCAGTAAGTTTTAGGTTCTTCTGAAGTGGCAGGATAACAAAACATGACCGTCCTTAAACAGGCTCACCAACACCACAACTGCACTAAAATGTGACACATACACCGCTGTAAAGCCGGCTGACTCATATCGTTCTACATTTTTAATAGGCCTAGTCACACTGGGTATTAAGAGTAAAGCATGGCAGTAAGCGCAAGAATATACTGGGTCCTACTTGTGGGGTCTCTGTTTCATTATAACATGAATAAAATGATACAGGTGCAGCTTTAATGGGACATTTTCTCTTAATCATCCACCTGATGACAATCACATAGGAATTTGTAATAAAAGGAGGAGGGATTTGAGCATTTCAATTTGCGTATTTGTCCCTCTGGCTCATGAAAGTCCACAAACAAACGAGTGGCTGTTTACCTCTGCTCCCAGTCTTCATGCTAAGCTAACTGCCTCCACCTCCAGACTTAATTTAGAGAAAGAGAATTTATTAGTATCAATCGTCTCATCAAACCCAACAAGAAAGCAAATTAGCAAAATTGCTGAACAGCACCTTTAAGGCTTGTGGAGTCTTTGCAGTGAAACTCAGGCTAACTGAAAGTTTTGTTGCTGACTTTCATCTGCTGATGAACTGATAAGAGCGGAGGGCAGCGCTAAGCAGACGTTTCCTGTCTTGAGAAGGAAAAGGTTTAAATAATTCATGAATAGATGGAGGTATAAAAATGCTTGGTCCTTATTTGTATGCTCAAGTATTGCAGATATAACTGAGCTGAATGAGAGAAGAGTAGAGGACTGATATACAAGACAGCGCAGCTCCAACTAACTGTATACATTATTTATTAATCTACTGATTATTTTCTCAATTTCTCAATACTCTATGATTGTGATGTCTTCACTACTCCAAATTTTCATTTAATCTCAGGGCAAACAGCAAACTGTGACACCTGAGAGGCTGAAACTGAAGAAAAATGGCTGAAATGATTAATGATCAAAGGAGCTGCTGGTTAATTTTCTGCTGACTGATGGACTGACCGTCTAATCATCACAGATGTGCCAGACAACATTTGTTCACTCTGGTCTATAACCTTGTCACTTGAATATAGAGTATATTCTGTTTATGTTCAAGAAATTGGAGATCACACTTTGAATCTACGGCCTTTCTGATATTTGATGCAACAGAGATTTCATCATCTGTAGCTCAGTCGTGCTGCAGCTGGTCCAGAGAGCCATTAGCCTATCTTGAGAAGTCAGTCATGGCAGATTTCATACGTCAGGTTAGGAACCATAGCCGCTGGAAGTGTCAGACTATTTTCTTTTTTCACAGGATAAATGTTTGTCTTGCGGGTTAAGGTGAGATATTGTATGTGACATTTTCATTTTTCTTTTGGATTCATAAACTCTCGGCAGCTTCTTCAACCTGTCATGCTGCCAGACTTTAAACTGTAGAAGCTGAAATCATCAACAGACACCATGCTGTTAAGAGTCTGTTTGTAATTGTGATCTTAGTTTCCCCCTGAGGTTTTTTTTGTGTGTGTGTGTGTGTTTTACAAGAGAGAGGAGCAGTGTGAGTGTGCACCAGCTGTGCTGCCTACATGTAGGTGCTGATCTCCAATGTGTGGGACGAGGCAGCCACTCGCTGTTCAGTCCTCGCAATTACATGGCACCAAAATAATCCCAGCTGGCTTCACCATATCACAGCTGCTGAGAGTTTATTCATCAGTGGTGGTTTTAAGATGCAGCTGAGTGAAATCTACAGTTAAAGTGCTATACTTTTACAGGAAGTGGTTTTTGTTGGTTAATCAGCCTAAAAAACAGGAAGTTACAGTGGCTCTTATCCCAATGTGTCTGTTTTAAGGGAGTCTGTCACTCTCAATCATGACTCATTAATTTTCTGTGCAGCAGCAGGATAATGAAACATGTGACAGTGGCATGAAAAGGCCTCATCAGCACCACCACTGCACCACCATGTGATACACACACTTCTGTAAACCAGTACTGACCCATAGCATTTCAATAGGCCTTAGTCACACTTGGTATGATCGCTGGATGGAGGCTCTCTGTTCTGTTAGGATGACATGAAAAAATAGCTTGCTCCTGGTTTATCCACCTGATGACATCACCGGTTGCTGTTTAATCACTAACCCTGGATATCAAATAATAAATTGTGAAAGTGTAAAGTTATCTCAAGGTTTGTGTTTCTGTTTTCCTTCTTACAGATTTATTGAGTTGACATTGTTGGAAAAGTGGAAAGTTTCCAACTGTGAAAAAGCACCAGTAAACCAATAAAGGAGCCACTTGTCACAGAAGTAGGCTACTCCGAACGTCTATTTCACTTACACCCTAATAATTGGGTGCCAGCTGGGCTGCAAATAGAAAGCTGTGAGGCCAAAACTTCCCGCTGCTCTCTGTCTTTCTCAACCCGTTTTGGTTGAGGACATTTTGTGTCATGAGTTAGACTTGCAGGCCAGAACAACCACCAGTGAACATGTAAATGTGGTTTAAGAAAACTAGGCTACTTTTGTTAAAAAAGCCAACTGACTGAGGTGAATTAAAGTAGCCTACTGTATTTGTTGAAGCCAAATTCTGCCTTGAAATGTTGAAAGAAAAAAAATGACTTCAGATATGGAAATGGGAATAATGTTCAGTTTAAGCCATGGCTGTCAAGTTGCCAGGTTGTGAACAAATCCCCTTCTTAAATTGATGGCAGAAATATTTATCAACCAACACCTTAAAGCAGAAGTAAGCGGAATGTTTGTGTTAATATAAGTCTTAAATAGTTATATCTTCCGACAGCAATCACTTATATTGAGTGTTTGGTCTGAAACACGGGTCTCTCAGTCACTCTGCTCTGCTCTGAGCCGAGGAGAAAACTTTCCTTGTATCCTACAACCTTTATCCAATGAGGAGAGAGAACGGCATGAAGGGCTGTGTGTGCAGCCAAGGGATATGCGCGTGAATGTGGTGACGTACTGTAGGGACGAGGACCAATAGATCCATGACGAGGGCGGGGGCTGCTAACTCCATCGGCTGACAAGAAGTTAGCCTAAACGACCGGATCGCTTATTTCTGCTTTAAACTAGCCTACTAATAAGGGTTAAACCTCAAGAACCGATGATGGTTTGCCAGTTTTTATAAATCAATGAAATCACTGTTGTAACCGAGACGCATTGATTTCACTGTGGTCCAATAGAGACTTCATTCAAAGAAAAGAATATAAGTCTGTTGTTTCTAAAAACCATAAAAATCATTTTTATTGACTGTCATTTTTCATAATTTGGACTAGGCTATTTTCAGTTGAGCTTTTAAAGTCAACATTAGCCTATACCAAGTCAGTTATTTTCTCTCATACTTTGCAATATCTCACATTATTGACTCAGCAGTCTATGTCATCATTTTAATTTCCCTATTTAAAGGAGCATTATCGCAAATACAGCAGTAATAGCATAAAATAAGCTGAAATATGCAAAAGATGGGTCGGGGGGAGCCATAACTAAATTTACAAAAAAAATCGCCAACAGTATAGTGTCCGTGGGGCAAATGCAGAATTTGTCTTTGTTATGATCCAAGCCGGCCCGGCGCTTGCTGCGTTCAATTGCACTCGGAACTCGCAAATCCGACCGGAAAAATGCAACAGTAAATTGTAATGTAGCAGTGTGTTAGGCTGCTCACAGTCACTGAATCGCTCGGTAGAACACTTTGTCTCCACGTCCCGTGTCTTTCTTCAGCTGTCCTCTCAGCGTTATTAAGGAGGAGGAAGTTGCAGTTGCTGTTGTTGTTGTTGTTGTGGTTGTGCGCGATGTAGAGCTGCCGCTTCCACTAGCGAGTTTTCTTTTTCCCGCGATTGCACGTTCATTCAGCCTGGTGAGGGAGAAGGAGGAGGAGGGGGGAGGGGGGAGGGGGGGGAGGGGGAGGACTAAACGAGGCTGCTCTCTCTCTCTCTGACAGCTGCCCACTTGTTTATATCTGATAAGCTCCGCCTGGCTCCATCTAGTGGCCGAATTAAGAATTTGGATTTGCGATAATACTCCTTTAATTTACATTTTTGTCAGTTCAACACTTAATCTGAGATAGCCTATCTGTAGCCTATATTTTGTGGGTAAGAGTTTTAAGTAGTTTTTGTAGCATTTGGCCATTTCCCTGCCTCACAGCCCATGTTTAACCACGACATTGCTTTTGAGTATGTTTTTTTTTTTAAGATGGAGTTGATGGAGCTGGGTAAACAACACAAACAGGAATTAGGCATAGTATGTCAAGAGAACACTGAATAGGCAAACTAGAATTAAAAAAGCACTTCTTACATCTCTTCAAAGCTCAGCTGTCAATTATTTCCTCATTTAAATTCATAATACAAATAAAAACGATATGTTCTTCTGCTATCTCCTGATATGTGACCTATTAGGCTATATATGTGGCACCATCTCCCTGATTATTTCTCCTTCACTCCGGTTCCTCGCCATGATAAATCCACCGGTAGTGACGTCACAGGCGGCCGGGCGGCGGAGCCTCACGTGACGCTGACTCCGCCAGAGTCAGCTGATAAAAGTCGGTTGTTTTGTAGACAACAGCTAAAAGTGCGCGGTCATCGACGTGGTCCATGGTTTAACGGTTCAGCCGACACAATGAGGAGTGTAGTCCTGCTCGTTTTCGCGGCGCTCGCCCTGACGCTCGGAGGAGACGCTCTGGTCCGGTGAGAAACAAAGTGCTGAGTTTGTGTGTGTGAGAGAGAGAGAGAGAGCTGTAAAGTAATGCTAGCTGAGCCTGTTACACAATGTTACCTAACGCAAACCGACATTAGACGGTCCGGTTACACACACAGGAGCCCCGAGGTGGAAGCTAACAGCTACTACCGCCTCATGTTTACACCGGGAGAGGAAACATTACACGGTTTAATCCCTCGGTATCATCTCCTCTGTGCATGTGATCTGCTCTTTGTCTGGTCTTGTGACATCAGCTTAACACTGCAGGGACCGACATGTTTATGTTACAACCTCTGCAGCAACTACAGCGACGTTTTTTAAAATCTTAAAGGTCACATATGGTAACGTTAGAAAATTAGATTTCAATGTCTATGTCTTGTTTATGTCGAGGTGTAAATACCGTGACAGTATGTAAAGTGGTCAATGAATGGAGCTATGCCTGTATTCAGGACCTGAGCTTTAAAACGAGCCATCAGGACTTCCTCAACCTTGTGATGTCACCACTGTGCATGGGCTACCTGGATCCACTGCCCATATGTGTTTTTGTGGTTGTTTTTAATTTGTATTTATTAATAATGCAACACCACCAGTCAATGATCTAGCAAGCTGCAAGAGAGGAAACTAAAAAAATGATTGCGCAGCACTTCCTCACACAGGGACCTGTTAGACCAGAGGATAAAGTAGATTATTCTGAAGTAGCTGAGTGTTTTACTAAGAATTTGCTCTGTTAAGCTCATTTGATCTCTGACTGACCGTTGTCATTTGCATTTACTGGTATGTTTCACCTAAGCTATATTTGTAGGCTACAATCTGTTAGCCAATCTGTAAGCTCAGGAAATGCTCAGCCAATCAGAGGAAAGATCTTCTACCAGTACGTCCTGTTCCAACTAAAGAGATGAGAAATAAACCTACATTGAGATGGGTTTTGGTACAACACATTTTATTTTTTTTAATTGTAGTTATCACAAATCATTTTATTTTGTGGAAAAAAAGGAGGCATGACTGTTTGTATTTAATTCAGTTAAAAAGCTGCACAGTACCTGGCACCAGCTCAACCGAATATCTAAGGTTAGGTAGTAACTGGATTGTGTACTGTGGTGATAAGGTTTAAATATTATAAGACCTGGGAGTTTGTTTGGCAACTTCAACAGTAGAGACTCATAAATGAATATCAGGAGATGTCTTTGTTTCCTCTTGTCTGTCAGGAAGTCCATAAAACCACGTGATACAGAGCCGATTATGAGTGTGAATTGTGTCATCAGTGATTAAAGAACATTAGTATACAGGATGTACACAACATCAAATTAAGTTGACTGCACACTAGTTATTCCAGTTTAAAAGTTTCCTGGAAGCCGTTCTTGATGCGGGTGGATCAGTTCTCATTTTAACATTTATCCTTTGAAACAGTTCAACCACATTGCTGAGACCAGTCTGTGGTGTGAAAAGAAACACTGGCGCAGTTTGTTTCTTTGTCAAGCTTTTGCAGTGTGGTAAGTCGTGACGTTACCTGGGTGAGGGTGATAATTCAAAGCAAGGCCTTTTCACACCTCAGGCCCCGTCCAGACGAATTCGTTTTTTTCGAATCCGGATAAATACTTTATCGGATTGGCCTCGCGTCCACACGGATCCGGCGTTTTCAGGGGGTGAAAACGGTATTTTTTGAAAACGGGTCCCAGAGTGGGAAAATTTGAAAACGCCGCCCCAGCGTATCCGTGTGGACGGCCAATACGGACTTTTTCAGAAACGATGATGTCATGCCCCCCGCTGCTCTACCTGTAACCTGACACACACACACACACACACACACACACACACACCGCTGCAGCAGCTGCTGCACACTGACAGTCTATGCACATAACAACAACAACGGCCGACTAACGTCGCGTCGCTCAGATGCTGCGGCTGAATCACGGCTGTTTAATCATCACTGATCGTAATATTTACTCTGACACGACTCCCTGTCAACATTTAATCCATGTTTGAGTTTGAATACAGCGGGGAACTTCTTCTATTGAATTACAGCGGGGACTTCCCGTCTTCTTCAGCTGTCTTAAGTGTTTATGTGTGGCAGGCAGCGCTGCAGCGACACACACACTCCACACACACGCAGTATGTAGGTACTACAGCGTTTTGGGTCGTTTTCACTGGATCAGTGTGGACGCAGATATTTCTGAAAACGATGCCGTGTTTACGGAGATTTTTTTCAAAACGATTAAGAAAAAGATCGGATTCAGTGAAGCCGCGTTTTCGTGTGGATGGGGCCTCAGACAGTTGCTCTTTTGCAACTCTCACTCAGTCAGAAACACAGAACCTTCATTCTGATGTTTATATTATTCACACGTTATCCACTCGCCCTGGTAAAATATCCAGAAAACATTGTTACTTGTTACTGGTTAGAGATCAGAACATTTTGTCCCTGCAGGAAGTTCATCACTTTCTCTGTTTAGTTTTCAAGCAGAGCCAGTCACTTTATTCTGTTTTTCAAACTTGTGGTTTTGTTGCTTTTTTAGATCATATGCCAAACTGGTATATCTTTCAGATTTGATTGAATGAAATTAGTATTTTCAATGTCCTGCCTTTCGATTTGCACCTTATAGACAAAACGATGAATAATGGAGAATGGACAAAAAAATATTAATATTGTCCCCTGCACCCTGAGTTCATTATTCCTGAACCAAAGAGCTGTGTGCCATCTTTAAATAGACCCACATGCTGCAGCCGGACTTCTGGAGAAAACATGCACATGAAGTGTTGGCATCTCGCCTTGAGCTGCTTGAGGTGTTTACAATTGAATGAAACGGTTGAATTACAAAATTAGATCATGAGTGCATCCCTGAAGTGAAGTTGTCTCTTTGATTTAAACAGAGTTAAGATGAAGACGGACAGTGCGTGTTACTCTGTGATAGATTAAGTTTCTCAGGACTCTTGTTTAAGCTGTTGTTATAGGCTACTTGTTGAGGGTCATTTGTGCTGAGGTCTTTATACTTCAGATTTTCTCTTGACAGAATCAACAAAAGTCTGTGACAGATGAACTGATGGTCTGAGCCGCAGCAGTTGTTGTGATTGTGAAGTTTATGGGCTGTGCTGAAAATAAAAAGAAGCTTCCACTCAGTTTGTGGTAACGCTCTCGATAGTTTGCTTTTCAAAAGCCACAGGGCTGCAGCGTGTCGCCATCAGTCGTTCCGCTCACATGTTTGATTTCCCACAGCCTTTGCTCTGTGAAAATGTACACACTAAAGTTAACAACATCAACATTATGACAACTGGGTTTCATTTCATTAGAGTTTGCTTTTAGTTTAATATCTAATGTCCCCAGGGGAAAGTGTGCAGTTATTTGACTCCTCATGAACTCATTACAGCTCAAATTGTTATGTCATACTGTGTGTGTGTGTATATATACAGAAATATCGACTTAAAGGGGACGTTGTGTTGACAAATGGGTGAGGTTTTGGTAACATGTATTGCTATTGTATGTATTGTATTATCTGCAGCACTTGTATTGCAACATACTAAACCGTATCAGTCCAGATAAGGGCTCAGAAGTGGGTCAGCCGTTACTGTCAGGCCACCACAGCGTGTTGGTGTTTTCATTTCGGCCTCGTGATCAGACCGAATTTTCTCTGTATTTGTTCTTTAATGTTGTCAAATAAAATCAGATGTTGTGGGTGCTGATTAAAGAAAATACTAATTGATCGTCTCGACTCTTTTCTCTCTCATCCAGAATCCCCTTAAAGAAATTCCGTTCCATCAGAAGTGAGTTGACGGACTCGGGGAGTAAAGTTGAGGATCTTGTGTCTGGCAAACACTCCCCTAAGTACAACTTTGGCTTCCCTGCCAGTAATGCACCCACTCCAGAGACCCTGAAGAACTACCTGGACGTAAGTATCGCCCCGAACCACTGACCTGTGGAGCCTCAAGTCTTCACTTTCCCTAATGCATCATGCAGAAGCTAAGAAGCTGTGGAAAGGCCACAACAAAGGCCCTTTTCTGTTGTGGCCGTGTCGGCCTCCCTCTGTAAATCCACCCAGCTGAATGGAAAACCAGACTTGCCTGTTATGACAAGTAAATCTGCTGTTTGGGAAAAGGCTGATGCATCCTTGTGAAGGTTAATGTGTTAATATGTAGCTGTGAGACTGACAGAGGGGGAACCTTCACCAGGCGATGGCTGAGTCGCTGTTGGCTCCCGATCGAAGCCCCTTTTACCCTGGTCAGCTGACAGACATTTAGTTTGTTTGTGCTCGGTTTTACTTCACATCTTGCGTCATTACCCGTTTATCTAAAATAATGAGATTAGTCAGCCTTTTGTGATTGTTAGAAGAGAAGCCTTTCAGATGGATCAGACGCATGTAGTAAACTTCTCTGCAGCTACTGTTGGTGTTCAGGGCACGACAAGTCTTTAAAAAACATTGAAATCAGTTTCTTGATGAGTCCAAGACATTTAATTTTCCATTGTATATTATATTATTCCATTGTTTATTATAAAATAGGCATTTTATGTATCCAGAGACCCCACTCAAGGATTTCATAGTTTAAGTTTGTGCAGGTTTTGAGACCAGTAAAAATAACATTTAATATTTTTCATTATTTCAAAGTGCAACATTTGAGTATTTACAGAGACTGACAATTCAGAACCTGCATAAACCAAATCATGAGCAGAAACGGACTACTTCATATCCTCTATTATTGGATTGAATGGGTCGTTTCATTTCTGCATTTTGCTGAGAAAGGGTAAACCTCTTTGAGGCCTAAATGACTCAACAGAAACTCTTAAATCTTATTGAGCAATGAAGGTTTTGATTCAAACTCTCAGTCACGTGAAGTTTCAGTTGTTGAATTGATGCAGCAACTTTTTCTGTTTGTTCAGTGTGATTGTTCAGCAGCAGCTGATTTATTGACTCGACTCAATCACTATGTGACCTGTGTCCTAATGACATTTGCTGACACTGACAGCTGAGAGGCCTCCGTGACAATAACCCACTGACTCGCTGGTGTTGATGCTTTGTTCACTCATACATGGAGTGATAGTTTTGTTGTTTTTTTCTTTTTTCCAACAATATCGTCATTTATTTCCAGACATAATAACACAAACATACTGTATAACCACTGGGACTCAAAACTTCTGCCCCAAACCATGCAGAACCCATGTGCATCAAATCACGACCAAGACATAACAACAACACAAATAAATATAAATAACTAAAGAAAGAAAGGAACTTAAAAACACAATAAAAAAATAATACAAATACAAATAATAAATAATAAAAATGGGGGTTGTTTTCATCATTAGACCCTCTCACTTCCCTGCCTTGAGGGGATTACTAGTATTTTCCTGAGAGTTTGAGATTAGCTGCAGAATTATGACTGCAGGACTAAAATAATCTGATTTTTAAAAAACCACCAAACACCAATTAAATCTCTGTTATTTTTGATGTAATATGCATGTTTTTATGTTTTTCTTCCCACCAGGCTCAGTATTATGGTGATATTACCCTGGGCAGTCCTCCTCAGACCTTCAGTGTGGTGTTTGACACAGGTTCCTCCAACCTGTGGGTTCCCTCCGTTCACTGCTCCCTCTTAGACATCGCCTGCTGTAAGTCTGAATGTCTCCCACTGTGCTCTGCTGTTCATAATATTTCTGTATTGCACTTTGTCTGTGAAATGTCACAGCGGTCTGACTTACACTGAGTGTCAAACTCCACTTTTCTCAGTGCTGCACCACAAATATAACTCTGCCAAGTCCAGCACATACGTGAAGAACGGCACCTCCTTCTCCATCCAGTATGGCTCTGGCAGTTTGTCGGGCTACCTCAGCCAGGACACGTGCTCTGTAAGCTTGCCTCACACGCCGGCACCGTCACGGGAAACTTCTCTAGTCGCGTGAAATCCTCTCTAATAAGTTTTTATTTTTATTCCTTTTTCTAGATTGGAGACATTCAAGTGGAGAAGCAGGTTTTCGGAGAGGCCATCAAGCAGCCGGGCATCGCTTTCATCGCAGCCAAGTTCGACGGGATCCTGGGCATGGCCTACCCCCGCATCTCTGTGGACGGGGTGGCGCCAGTCTTTGACAACATCATGAGCCAGAAGAAGGTGGAGAAGAACGTCTTCTCCTTCTACCTGAACAGGTGAGACTGCCGATGGAGAACCACTACAGGAACTGAACATTGACTGCCACACATCACACACTCTGTCCCTCTCCGCCTTGTCTTTCCTCTCTCTCTCGCTTTTATTCGCTCCCTCCGTCAGAATTAAAGTGAAAAATAGCCAAAGAAATAAGGGATGAACCTTTTGGGATTCATTTTCCTTCAGAAGTCACAATTGGGTATTGAGTATGCATTACATCTGTGTATCTGTATTTGTTTTCTTTAGTTGCAGTGTGTTGAGCTCTCAGGGCCACCGTACATGCTGCTATCACAGTGACAAACAGAAAACACTGCTCTGTCTGTGACTGCAGCTGATACTGGAAGATAAGAGTATGTGTGTGTGCAGATGGATCATTCTCAGACATGAAAACATGTGACAACTAGATTTTGTGCTTTGAATATATTTGTTCATATTTTAACTAATAATTATGTAATTTAGGATTTAGGAATTTAAGGATTTTCTAAAAGCAGGACTCGGTTTACTCTGTATCTGCAGCTTTAATGGTTGCTTAACTCTGGAAATGAGGCGTGTGAAGACTGACGAGCTGAATAAAACGGTTGCTCAATTGGAAAAACTGTGGTGCCTTTTTAAAGAGCTGGTTGACCCAAATAACATAAATAGAAGCAGAAATACTCCCCGAAGCAGCAAATGTTCTCGGTTCAAACAAAACTCCTCAGTACTGAGGTTTCATAAATGCATATTTTTAAAATGTCTTCAAAACCAAAGTATATGTACCAAGTATATGTAGTAACTGTCGGGTTTGACTTCATGTTTTCTCTCCTCCCAGGAACCCTGACACTGCGCCCGGCGGCGAGCTGCTGCTGGGAGGAACCGACCCCAAATACTACACCGGTGACTTTAACTACGTCAACGTCACCCGCCAGGCCTACTGGCAGATCCGCATGGACCAGTGAGTGCTCAGATACAACTCGCATGGGTTGTGATGGTGTTATCATCGGTCTATCACACTGTGGTGTCTGCAGACCACAGCTCTGAGAGGAACAAACAGTCATAGTAGCATAAACTATGTTTTCTTCCAATTGGATGAAACGGTTAATGGAAAATAATCAACAGATGAGTCAGCTGTAATTGCAGCCTCCGTCAGTGGCTTCGTGTGTAATTTTCAACTCTCCTTGGCAACAGGGCCCTGATGCTGTTATTGTACTTTGAGGTGAAGTGTGTGTGTGTGTGTGTGTGTGTGTGTGTGTGTGTGTGTGTGTGTGTGTGTGTGTGTGTGTGTGTGTGTGTGTGTGTGTGTGTGTGTGTGTGTGTGTGTGTGTAGGATGGCAGTGGGCACACAGCTGACCCTCTGTAAGTCCGGCTGCGAGGCCATCGTAGACACCGGGACGTCTCTGATCACCGGCCCCTCTGCTGAGGTGAAGGCCCTGCAGAAAGCCATTGGAGCCATTCCCCTCATCCAGGGACAGGTGAGACAGTTTATCCAAGTGACCTCCTCCATGTGGTCTACATATGGCATACAAACAAAAAAGATTTAAGATTTTTTTTTTTTCTGAAAAAACCTGAATTGGTTAAACATTTAGCAATACTTTTTTTTTTTTTTTTTAACTCATTTGTTTGATGCGAAGAATTGTCGGTTGTAGCACCTGGTGGACAAATCATGCAGTTTGATATTGTCTTTTACTTTACTTCCTTCATAGCCTGAGAGTGATTAATCAATTACAAAAAGAATTCTCCAATTAATTGATGAAGCTGGTTCAGTTTCTCTCTTCAGGAAGTTATGAGTTAAGATTTCAATGTCCTTTTGTCATGGGTTGAATTTTTCTAATATTAAACTGTACTTATTTTTTATTAACTGTAGTTTTTCTCTTTTTGTCATATATTGATCTGTTGCTCACGTCACAGTAGAATCACATTAGACTACAACAAAGTACCTTCATGTTTCTGTTTGATTCATGTGCACTGAGGTGATGCTGGTTGTGTTTCAGTACATGATTAACTGCGACAAGGTCCCGTCGCTGCCCGTCATCACCTTCACCGTGGGTGGACAGAGCTACAGTCTGACCGGAGAGCAGTACGTCCTTAAGGTGAGAGACGGCATGCAGCAGATGGTGTGTGTGTGTGTAGTCCAGCAGAGGGCGACTCCGAGGCAGCTCCAGCAGTAACAATACAACACTGTGACTGAATGTTGCGTCATGACAAACAAACAAAGCTGCACTTGTTTGGTTTGGCACAGCCACGAGGAGGCTGGTGTGTCGTCTGAGCAGTGATTACACACATTCATGTGCTCGATTGTTTTTCTCACTTTTACTTCATTTCTGCCATTAAAGTGTGACAGCAGCCTCACCACGCTCTCTCTCTCTGTCTCTCTCTCTCATCCAGGAGAGTCAGGGTGGAAAGACCATTTGTCTGAGTGGCTTCATGGGTCTGGACATTCCCGCCCCCGCTGGACCCCTGTGGATTCTGGGAGACGTGTTCATTGGCCAGTACTACACCGTCTTTGACCGAGAGAACAACAGAGTTGGCTTTGCTAAGTCCAAGTAGTCACATCAGGCACTGAAGCAACACGTTCATGTGCTAAGCTAAAGAAGAAAAAAAATTTCCACCGAGGAGTCCAGGAGACAAAAACCTGAGCTGCACGTTTTCTGTTGCTTTGCAATCAAACAGTATTTAGCAATAGACTTTGTGTAGAGCATAAATGCACTGATTTCCAGCAGTGTGCGTGAACCAGACTGGAGAGTTGATCCTGTGTGACAGGTTATATGATCAGGGATCAGTTGATTGTGTTGTGTGTTGGTACTGCCCTTTTCAAACGTTTATTTTTTTTTTTTAATCAGGGATTTAACACTTTTAATTGGAGTTTTAAGAGGATGTTGGTCCTCTACTACTGAGTTTGTGATGTATCTTAATGTGATTGGCCTCAATAAAAATTTTTAAAACATAATCTGGTTTCACTGTTGTTGTGTTAGATGTTCAGTTAGGTCAGGTGCCCGATGTGAAACTGCAGGAAAAATGAATCTTCAACCAGCCAGGCCATCCCTAGACTCAAACTTTATTATTCCCTCACACAACTCTACATCAATGTACAAAAAGTCAACTACACATTAACCACAGATTTATCCACGAAAGTTGTTATTTTACCGAACATGCTCAATAAAATACAGTCCACATAAAAAAGTCCTTTCAGCTGTTTAGTACTCAGTAGATAAAAGTTTCTCTTCACATATTTTTTTTTCCACCATGAAATCCAGGCACAGCTGGTTCGGTTTAGTAAAGCTTGTAGAGAACATGTGCAGAGTGGGAGAGACAGAAACCATGACAGCTCTACAGCGACCAGCTTCGAAATCTCTCCTCAGCCTCCAGCCCCTCAGTTTGTCTTGGTCTGACTGGAGGTTAGAAAACCAGAGGAAACCTGCTGACATACGAGTCAACTCTGTTTCCTGTGACAAAGTCAGTTTCTTGGAAATTGAAGAACTATTTATAAACAAACCAACACACATCTAAACCAAATGGGAAATCCTGTTTATGGCTGATGAAGTGACACGCCATCTCACTGATGTGACTCCAATGTTGCAGTTACTCAGTCATTACCACTTTCTAATAAGGCACCTTTTGTAACAGGATTATAATTAATGATCATATGATCAATATGATAATAATACATGAATCTGTTGTGACTGTATTTTACAGTCATTAAAAAAAACGCACTGTGTTGATCAGGTAAAATGCTAAAACTACATACTACTACTACATCTGCACAGCTTGTTATAAAAACCATTAAGTAATGACCACCAACAAAAGTCAAGTTACTTTTATTTCTAATAATAAAAATCGCAAATCTGCCATAAGCTGTTTACAGTAAGATGGGGTAGAAAGATGTGTCACCTGGCAACCTATAAGTTATTAGATCATGAATTATAGCAGCTCTATAAAGTGTTAATAAAAGATTTATGAACTACTAAAAAGGCCATTGGTTACAGATGGAGCTGCACAAATGTTGATGCTGATACAAGTCTCTGAAATACTGACTCACACAGTCATCAATACACAATCTACTAATTTGTTCAATAAACTTAAGAGTTTCATACCCACAATTCAATTCTTCTTCACAGCTCTAAACCAGGAGCCTGTACAGGAAGTTGTGCTATGCAGCCGCTGGCAACAACACTAATGCACACAACACTTTATACAATGAGCAATCACATGATTAACACAAAGTGAGGATAATTAGTCACAACTTGCCCCGCAAACCCTTTATAAACTGTGCCTTATTGGAAAATGGTGCCGTGTGATCTTTCTTATTGATTTGCAACATTGCTCATGAGCTGCTTGACTGTAAACAACCTCTGGAGCCAGGCCAGACACATGTTACCACCAGGCCGCTCGTCTTTACAGGTTAAGAGGTCAGACTTGAAGCTGGAGCTCCCTGACAACAACATGTCTGTCATCAGCACTTTAAAACAAGTTCAACAACAACATTTTGAAATGACCCAAACCTGAGCACAGCTGCAGTGTGAGGGAAAAGAAAAGAACGTGTAAACTGTGGTGAAATGACTGATTTGTTTTTATCTGTTTACTTGTGTGTTTCTTTTCTAGATTAATCTGGGGGTGTGTGTTTACAGTCTGGTTATGATGTAGCTGTGCTCTCTACTGAACTGGAGTTAAGTCACCTCGGTAGGCCTACAAATGGTACAGAAAAATCTTGAATAACTAATTTCTATATATCTGGCCGGGTAAATGTTTTTAAATGTTGTGTGTAGTTATGACCTCAGACAATCATCTGAGATACTCACAGTGGAACATAAAAACTTTTTGGATCCTTGAATCTGTCCTTGAGGTCTGCCGGTGGTCCAGAGATGCCGGGACACCTCTGCTGTGGGCTGCAGTCTCCAAAAAGTGACCAGAAAACAAACAGTGTCCTGCTCAGTTTTCTCTGACTCGAGTTTGACGTCTGACCTCTGACGTCAGCCCTCCTGCTCCTGGCCTCCCTTCTCCTTTTCCGAGCTGCTGTTTCCACGCTCCTGCTCCTCGCTGGACCCTGTGCTCTGGCTATCCTGCCCGCTGTCGGACTCTCTCAGCGGGGCGGCCGGGTCTCGGACCACCCCCTCCATCTCCACCTCCAGCTCCTCCTCAGTCTCCTCCTCCACCCGGCCCACAGTGTCCGGGATAATCTCCACCTCGATGTCCGAGGAGTCCTCGCTCTCCTTGAACCACACCATCTTCTGGCCCTCCCTCCTCCTCTGCTTGGTCAGGATCGACCTCATGCTGTACTCGTCCCCGTCCCCTCGGCCCCTCCTGCCCGTCCTCACGGAGGGGCTTCCCTTGGGGACGTGGTTGGTGTAGACGCCGCAGGAGGAGCAGTGGCGGCTGCGTCTGTCCATGGGAATGACGCGGCTGCGCCCCTGGGGGAAGGTGCTCCGTCGGGGCAGAGCGTTGTTCCAGCGCCGGGAACCCCCGCGGCCGTGGTCCCCCCCCTCGTTCTGGAAGCCGTCGTTGGTGTACTGCAGCGAGTCCCTGTGGCCGGACCGGGGCTGGTCGGACTTCAAACATGGCCCCAGGCACTGTACAGGCAGGAGAGAGGCCCCTCATTATCAATACAGAAGTTAATGAAACATGGAGGATATTGAGGCATTGTTGAATGTTACAGATGTCACCGTGGTTCCCGAGAGTGAGCTAGGTCCATTTGTTCTGTTTTAACACAGAGCCCTTCTGTGGATTTCAGCTGATAAATATTCATGGCAGCCACACAGGAGGAGCGTCGCACATGAAGGCATCTAACAGCTGAGTCCGTCTCTGACGTCAGAGTTATTACAGTATGGAGGTGTCATTGTGTCCCTCATCACAGTGAGGACACTCATGGTTTCAGAGGGAAGCCCCCAGTTTCACAGACTCTGTCACTGCAGTGATGTTGGCAGCTCATGTTTCTTTATCATTCAGAAATATCTGAATGACTCTGAGATAATGTGAGATTGTTCACAGACTTTCTCTCACTTCTTCTTTTACCAGTTTCAAAGTGGGGGTTTCACTCTCACTTCCTTTGACTTGTTACTTTTTACCTCATTTAAACTTTTGACTTCAGGGATTTTGCTTAAATGTGTAAATCTTCTCTCACATTTACTTTAGCAAACTTGAAAATGCTCATTTGATTTAACCTTCACACTAGTTTGCCAAAATCTGCAGATTCATATATCCACAGAGTTTGATGTGAAGATTTGCCACATTCATGTCATTCAGTTAATTGTGAAGGTGATTAGCTTCACTTAGCATTAAGACTGGAAGAAGGGCAGCAAGCCTGGCTTGGCGGAAAATTAAAGAACTGACAAAAAGAAATGCAAACAAACAATTGTGAAGTTCTTTGTCAAATAGTTAGCATAAATTAATCTAAAATCACATATCTGTGTCATTATATCCCCGCTGCTTCGACTGACACAGATTAGATGTATTATAGTATCAGCAAAGAGAAGTTTTTACATTTTTACAAACATCAAAGACAAAACCTCAAAGAAGCAAACGTACTGACCTCACATATTTTGTCCATGCTGGCGTTTCCTTTCCACAAGCGGGAAACCAAGAAGCCAATGACAATGAAGCAGAGGACCAGCACGGCCGCCATGATCAGGCCCAGGAGAGCCATGTCGCCCGGACGGTAGCCGATGTTTGAGGGGGACGGGGTGGCCACGGCTGCAGAGAATAAGGATCAGTGACTTAAAAGTGAAAGGAAAATAAAAACATGCACGTAGAACTAGTTAATATTTATCAGACTGGATTTTCCATTAATATGTGTGTTGTGATGGTGGTCCGTGGACTGAATCCTGCCTTTAGATGCTGGTTTCAAGGTTTGAGATCATATTTTAGTTTGATGAGAAAATCAAACAATCCATATCTCTTTGATTAAACAGTAACGTTTGTGTGGTTTTAGTTGTGGATGAGCAGAACAATAATGTGGCACAGTAAGAAGCCAGTGTCACAGGGAGAAACTCACCAGGTATGACCTGAACAGAGAGCGCTGCTGTGCCAAACTCCCCTGTCGTGGTATCCACCGCTCTGAGCTGCAGGCAGGAAAACACTGTCACGACACAGAAAACTGAAACAAGCGTCAGTCAAGGCGACAGAGATGATTTTCCAAGTCCTAGTTTTATGTAAATCAGTCACCTGAAGCGCGAAGGACTCGGTCTTCACCACTCTCTTCAGGATCATGAAACCGTCTGAGGTCACATTGACGTAGCTGCTGTACTGAACCTCGTACTTCATATCTGGATTCACACCCTGACACACAAAATACATTTATTTAAAGGTTTTGGGTGTTTTCATACCTCATACTTCATACATCCATTATCCAGACACAATTTAAGATGTAGGCTATTCAGTCCAAAATTGCCAGCAAACATCAACACACTTGAAGGCAGGAAACAAAATGTATTGAATAGCTGTAGACTTATGATTTACTGTGTAGGGACTTTGTAAGGGCTCAGGTTAATATATTCTGATTATTTGGATTTTTGATTTTTGATTTTGAAACTAATTTCTTGCCAGTAGCAGGTGGTTCACTGGGAACGCCACTTCATAAAAACTACAACCAACTTTTTTCTTTATGATACAACAGCTCTTAATTCTACTTTCCCATATAGCTACAGTATATTATTGGAAAGGCGATCTGAGACACATCTCTTTAGACAGCTCTAGGTGAGTAAATTTTGATGCTGAACTTGAATGAAACACATCTTTGAGACTGGTTAGTTAACAGCTGCTACTGTTTGCTATATGTATCAATAACTAAACTGTTGTCCAGTTTGTAGTATCTGCAGGTTTACCTGATACTGATAGTGTCCAGCCAATCAAGGCACGGTATCGCGTCAAAATGATCTGAGTGTTTTCAGGGAAAGAACTACAGAGCACTCACACTGGCAAAGTCCTCGTCCCGGGCTCGGACTCTGAAGGGCCGGTTGGTGCTCCGGTCTCTGAGGATCATGCTCTCAGGGACGGAGTTGCTGTAGATGAATCCTTCATACCGCTCCTTCTCAAAACGAGGAGGGTTCCTGCTCTTCTTCATCACCTCGATGGTCACCTGGGTCACCGCAAACTGATCCCTGTTGGTCACCTGAGATGCCTGGACAGATTGAAATGTCACATCTATATTGAATGAAAAATGATGACTCAGTGCAGAACAACATACAATATCCTGAAGTGTTTGCTTTACCAGAACAGTGAGAGTTATGGGGCCGACGATATCAGCGGCTTTAGCCATGGTGATGTTTCCTGTTTCTTCATCAATCTGGAAAATGTTTCCTTCGTTCCCTGAGGAGGAAAAACATTGGTGACCGTGTTGTGGTGAATGTGACTGCAGGAGGTGAGTGAGGCCATGCTTCAGGTCAAACCTCGCAGGATCCTGTAGCTGATCTGCTCACTTCGGTTCTTGTCTCCATCCTTTGCGAACACCGGCCCGGGCTCCAGCACTATAGGCCCCTCCTGTGGATTCAGATCGTCACACGTGTATCCCGCAGCACTTTTGTTTTGTTCTGATGAGCTTTCACATTTCACATTTCAGGGTTAGTTCATGATTCATCAACACATTTCTACACAATCTGTTAGCAGAGTGAGAATAACCTCCATCTTTGACACATGGCAACACCTTTGTCATCCTTTTTATATGACTCATCTCCCACCTCTTTCTCTGTCAGGTTGACTCTCCCTCTGTAGCCGCTGCTTACACACAGTTTGGCGATTCCTAAGTTTGTCCTCAGACACGGCTGAAACCACGGTGGTCGGTTGTCAACGTCCTTCACGTGAACTGTGATGGTGGCAACAGAGGTGAAGAACGGCTCGTTGGAGGCCGAACCATTGAATGTGTCCTGCAACATGGGGTAGAATTCACAGGTCAAAGGTCAGAGAGATGCAGCGTCTATACCTGGATGTTTCTTGATTACTGTACCTGCACATGTAAAATCAGGGCGATCTTCTGCACAACATCGTAGTCTAAGAGGCTTTTCACAAGAATCTTTGGAGTGTTGATGTTCTCCAAGCGGAAATATTTATCCTGCAGTAACAGACACAGATAATGGTTTATCTCATCAAAATCATTTTTGCATACCTAAATTGACTTCAAATCAGTTTTTTAATACAAAATGTTTAAAAAAAAATTCACCAGATACATGTAAATACAATCACACCCAAAAAAAGGGAAACAGACAAAAATAAATCATCTTCAAAAGAGAGGAAAAAATATGAATCAGACCTCTGGAACTTGACTTTCATTAGTGTCTTTTAGCAACACGTTCTGTAAACCTAAATCTCTGCACCTTGCTGTTTTATTAAAGGACCACTCAGTGGAGTCTCATCACTTGAATGTAACAGTAGAAACTTACTCCTGCAGACTCCAGGCGATAAAACAGCGGCTCTGAATCAACATCTGTAGCTTCTATTAGCCCAATGCTGGTGTTGATCGCAGTGAGCTGCAGGAGATAAGACTTTTATGAGTCAACTTTGTGTCCAGAGACCAACTATAAAACTGTAGGAAAATTAAGGTGAAACCCCATCACCTCTCACCTCATTCACTTCTAGTACATAGTGGTTCTGTGCAAAGTTTGGGGGGTTATCGTTCACATTTTCAACCAGGACCTCAACAGACTCGTTCACCTGGACCAGAGAAGAACAGTAACATGATCAATTCAGTTTGAATCCGGATTCAAATTTTGAATCAAAATGAATAATTTTATTAGTGCCTGCATGGTATTTTATCTTGACAAACCATGTGATTTGTGTTTTGAGTAATTTTACTCACAGATCTGAATCCAGCTTTGCTGCACTGCACCCACACCACCAGAGCTGCACTGGATAATGACTAAGAGAAGAAAAAAAGATGGTGAAGAAGATGCAGTCCACATCTGCTCATCATCAAGGGTCAGCAGCACAAAGGTAATGTGAATTATAAAATGACAACTGGGGTAAACTTTCTCCAGAGCAAAGGGAGCACAGAACCAGTGCATGTTTCAACAGTGTTACAGTCCTTGTAGTATCTTGCTTGTTCAACTAATGACATGAGACATTCAACTAGGTAATGAAATGGCATTGTCCACTTTAGGTGAGTCTTTGTAGTACAAGTTTCTTCGTACACAAGATTATGTAGAATTTAAGGTTACAGGTAAAATAGGATATATGATTCACTCAACTCCTCTGAAAAGTTGTTGCACATGAATGAATGAATGAATGAATGAATGAATGAATGAATGAATGAATGAATGAATGAATGAATGAATGAATGAATGAATGAGTGTTTATTTCGATCACAGCATCAAAATTTCAACAAAACAAATTCAAGGTAGTAACAAATACTAACTATACCACTGGTCGAAAAGGGTTGCGGCTGAAGCAAAGCTTATAGCTGCCGCACCCTCATTTCTCATTTCATTATTAAAAACCATAAGCAGTCTGATCGGACACATGTTTGGGGTCAAAGTCTCATTCAAGACTTTACTTGAACCCTGGTTATCAAAATATACTACGTAAAATAAAATAAAATTAAAAATTAAAAACCCTTGTGCATGAATAACATTATTTTAAGTTAAACGGACAGGGCTTCACGGTAACAACTCTTGTTAAATTCTGTTTCTCTGGGTAAATAAGCACCTATTTTTGTTTTCCAGTCAAAAACCTGTACATAGAGTTTTGTTTTGAGTAAATCCTGCAAACATTAAGCTTAATTACTGCAGTTAATTGCAGATATTAAAGCACATGTGTTGGTTATTGTCCAATCATTAGTCATCTTCTTTCAAAGTCATGCCTGCCTCCCCAAGTGGATCCTTTGAGAGCCACTGGTCTAAAATCAGGAAAATTTAATGACCATCTGTTTTTCCTGCCTGGACATAACTTGTGTTGTGATGAATGGAAATCACCTCGAAGTCCAGGCCTTTTTTCACCATCAGGGCATTTCCTCTCAGGTAGAAGAGGTCATCTGGGTTCACTGAGACCGTCAGTGTCACGTCACCGCCGGACTGGATTTGTACCAGCTGGACATCAGCAGTGTTGTTTTCTTGGATGGACACAGGACCAGGAGGCACCGTGCAAACTGAGACAGGTGAAAGGCAACAGGTTATCAGACTTTGTTGGTATAGCAATAAATGTTGTTGATGTTGTTGATACTCTTTAACTGTAAACTGCAGAACATCCTGTTTGGATCAACCTGTTGGATGCCTCCTGCTGGATAATTGTTTTTATTGCTGTCTGTTTGTGGTCATTTTTGCAGAAGCCCAAAGACACAATTTCATTTTCACAACAATTCGACAAAGTCATTCCGTTATCACAGGAAAAACTGAAGAAATAAAATGTATGCATTTATGGCCACTTTAGGCTTAGGCTTTCATACAATTGAATGCATGCAACAACATTTAGCACCTGCCCCATGTGAGAGCAATTAAAAAAAATAAAATAAAAAAAGCAGCTAAAACTAGTCTAGTAAGATGGTCTTGGTTGAAATTGGAATATGAATATTTTGAAAAATATGTTAATTCACAGTCTGTTCTACAGGCTAGCTACTTATCTTAGCTTAGCTTAGCTTAGCTTAGCACAAAAACTGGACTGGGGTAGAGCTTGACTGCTTCTGTCCAACAGTAAACAAGATATCAAAAAGTGGAGAGAATGATTGTGAAGACGCATGAAACAAGTAACGAATGTGGAAAACAACAAGAGATGCAAAAAGACCGCAATCAGAGAGCACAGTAGACACAAACCGACATAAATACATATGCAACATGAACACAACAACACAAAACAATTAAGATAAATAATAAATAAATAAGAAAAAGTATGTAGATCAATAGGCCTACATGGAGATTTTACCAAGATGAAAGACGAGACACGAACACATTTGTCTCGTAACATCTCATAATCCATCTATTGTGGTAACAACAGGGTCAAAAAATGGTAAAACAGTGGCCAGTGGGCCAAATCTGGCCCCACAGGAGTCCTGCAGGTGTAGGCTACCAGGGTAAATACAGAGGCCTGTGTCAATAACAGGAAACATCACCACGGAACAACAAATAGGATCAATGATGTGTCTCAAACACAAACAGGCTGCAGCCTCACAGGCACAGAGGCTGATAAAAACAACAACCACTGTATTTTCACTCAGCCACTGCCTGTTGAGTGTGGAGAGGATAAGAATTACAACTTTGTGTCACACAAAAGTAATTTGTGTATGAGTAGTTTTAGCCACATGAGTTTTACGACAACATGAACAGCACTCATTGGCCAGAAAATATGACATCTGCCTTTAAATAAAACTTCATAACAACAAGTTTTATAAATCTAATTTTAGAAGACACAAAATCCTCCAAATTAAACTTGTCTAAAATGTAGAGGCCTGCACCACAAATGCGTAGGCTACATCTAAATATGCCATTATTACAGATGATTGAAATGAGAGGAATATTTTGTCCTTCCAGTTCACACAGGCTAAATGAGAGGTCCAGTATATTAGGAACACCTTGGGTTATATCACAGTTCAGTGCAGCACCATCACTGACCATGAGCTCAATGTTAAAACACAGAGCTGAATTAAAACTTTTGACAAAACTGAGCATCATAGTCAACTTCATTTTCCGGTCCTGGGAGCCAAAAGGCTTGGGTACCACTACTTTAAAGGACCAAGCACTGAACTCAGTCACTGCCTCTCTACCACACTCTGCAGCCTCATTAACAGCCACTGCTGCCTTCCTGCCCCTCGGCATAAATCAGAGCACTACTCACGTCTTTGAGACACACACACTGTACAAAAGCAGAAGACGACGATGCATCCAAGGAGCCCGTTCACAGGTTTGCTCTTCAATTTCAGTTCCATCTCCTGATTTCAGAGGCACCAGCAAATGAAGTCCCAAGGAGGATGAGGAGCCCGTGGTACCAGCTGGTACTCGTCCACATAATGCCCCGTCTGTGCTGCCCGGCGAGTGGGAGTCGACTACAGTTGCAATGTTTGTGACTTCATCTTACGGGCACATATTGCATTAAGCGCCTGCCAGCAGAGGACTCGCAGCCTCCTACTAAAATACTTGCATCTGCTTTACGGGTCATTCTGTATTGGTGGCCCTGATGCATTCTGGGAACAATCCGGTTGAGGAATGTTGGCAGTTGGAAACATTTCTCACATATCTTAACACTCTTCAGGATAATCTGACCTGTTTAACGATACCGGATTAGTCTGTTTGTTAATGTGGGATACACACAAATAAACTTTTGTCACACACAGATATAACAAGACATGTATTCCTCTGTCACACACACAGTATACAGTACGGTGTACCTATGCATCAGGGAGGCATCTGATTGGTGCCAAATCCATTCTGCAGCAGGACAAGTTCAAACTGATCTCAGGATCATGTGTGCGGAAACAGAAGACAGAGACTACATGGGAGCTGAGGCAGGTGAAGCAGACACACCTGAGGACATATAGACATGTGAATTGATGCTGAATTAAAGGTGGGGGGTGTCAGTTACTCAGAGACTGTTCAAAGAAACCTTCATTTATTTAAAGCATGTGTCTGCTGATTACCCATACCATTTAAAGATGATTATTCCCATTATGTATTTTAAGAAGAATTCAGATGAATACAGATTGAAAATATATCTATATCACTTATTTATCTCTATGTAATTCAGGGTGAGATTTTGGAAGATTAGACGACTTCACAGGAAGTTGGCAAAAGTTCAAGATTTTAGTTTTAAAGTGCTGAAATGCATAGATAAATAAATGTTAAAATACAGAAATGTAATTTTTTTATTTATTTTTATGTAATCTTTCAATTTATACTTGTAATTTTTTCACATGACGGTACATGGTTCATGTCAGTTTAACAGGCTTGCTATACATTTATGTCAGGGAGAAACCTACATTTTTTTTAAGGTAAAAAAGAAATATAACCTGACTTATCAATAAACAGTAAGCATTTGATTTTTATTGTTATAGTATGTTTTGAAGGGTAAGACATGTTTCCTCTTTCCTTCTCACTTGGTAATAATGACATAAAGTTACACTGGCACAATATGGGACACATTACGCCCTCCCACGTGGACAAGGCACCACTGTGCACACACACCAGGCTGTAATACATTGTACTTACAAGTAGGCTACTATTAATGCTCACACACAGCAGCATCTGCCTGCCATCTCCATCTCCTGTGTGAGAGAGAGAGAGAGAACAACGAGCTCACAGTGTCATGATGTCACATGAAGCTCATATATTATGTTTCCACGCAGAGATGCTCCTCACTCACTCACAGTGAACACACACTGATCAGACTGCTGACACACTGACGCCCTGCTCTCAGAGAGAGAGAGAGAGAGAGAGCGCACTACTGCCGCTCACAACAGTTCAGTCCATTCATCAGTGTGTCGGTCAGAGGTCACTTTCTCCTCCGACCACCAGGAGGAGCCAGAGCCTCTCGGATCAGGAACTGGTGCAAGTTTAACATGTGCAGCAGCAGAGGTTGAATATTTGTTGTGATTTCTGAGGATTTGGAAGACTTTCAACAGAGAAGCACAAAACAGTGCTAAAGAATCAGGACTGTATCTTTAGTCAGAGGGATCAGAGGATGCCTCAACCAAACACTCAGTTTAAGGTTTATTTTTGTTAATACTTCTTGTTATACTATAGGCTAGTTGGACACAGAGAGAAAATCCCCACACAGTGATAAAAAAAGACTTCAAACATAAAGATTGACTACAAATCAAAGCTAAACAACTATAGCCTACATAGACCAAAACAACTAAAAATGTGAGGAGTTGGAAACCAACTAAAAAACAACAACAACAAACTGCTAAGAGACACAAATTGAGTGACAAATACATGACAACAGGCACTAGACACACAAAGCAAATATGAATGATGAGCCATATTCAGTGTGTCTGGATCAGATGACTGAACGTGTTCAACCTCATATAAAACTGCAGTTTTTAATTAACTTTTCTCTAATTGCCAGTCATTACAGTTTCTGTTTCATGTGTAATGAGACTTTCAACCACACAGAGCCGCAACTCGTCCAGGTTTAGTGTGTTTGTGATGCAAAACTTTGGACTTTTATCTGACCTTTTTTATATAATAATTTGTGCAGCATTGCTGATGTAACTGTAACTTGTGTTTGGTGGTTTAGCAGAGAAGCTAATCTCATTAGAGACCTACTTAATAGCATTCTTGTTCTGCCTGAAGCAGAGAGAGAAAAAGCTGTGGCTCTAAGCCTTGTGGGTCGACAGGACAATTATTCAGTTTACAGTGAGTTTTTTGTTGTTGTTTCTTAAGGATTACTGATGTAAACACTGAACTATTAATCAATATGTCGTTAAGGAGGTGGAATCAACCTCTATAAGAACCCATAAGGGGTATTTTATAAAGTAAAGTCAATAGTAAAGAAGCTCTGTTGAATGGCTCATTTTATAGTACTAATACATGTATATATGATCCATTAGTAGGTAAGGTACATTTCAAAGTTTATAATCATATGTTTTATATTCTGGCTCCATGCTGCGTTACCTTCCACCATGTGAACACAAAAATAGACCAAATTTCAAAGCTCAACACGTTCAGAGTGTTTGACTCTAAGCTAGAGATGAAGTTTGGCTTTTAGAGTGTGCGCTGTATTTTTGCTTGTTTGTGAAAGTCATCTTACTTACACACACACAAACACACATACCAAATACAGATTTCTTACGTGTGTGTGAACACATGCCCAAATATCAACTAAAATACAGATGGTGACTGTAGCCTATGTGATGGGTGAGTTTATTTCCTCCAGCAGTTAAAGCCAAACATTCAGCATCAATTTGGTATTTTCAGTATATTGTCATCATTTGTGTTACGTAACAAGTATTTCTGTATGTTAGTCAGACACAATCATGACCAGAAATGCACAGACACACAACTCCTTCACAAGTTGATTCACAGTGTGTAGCTTTTTCTGTCACAGTAACAGAGATTCATAGAATATCAAAGGCCCAAATCTGTTTCTTCAACCTGCAAAGATGATGCTGTCTGACACTGATGGAGCAGCTGTTAAACTCAGTGGTGGCAAACACAGTTACTCAAGTGCTCAAGTGCAAATTAGAGGAAGCATTTTCTATCCATGCCACTTTACACTTCTATACTTCAGAGGAATATATTCTATAATTATTGGAACAGGAAGTGTTAGACTTTTTGCTTAAAATGGTTATTTTTACAGTGTGGCATCAGTAGTTTTAATGTTCAGTATTTTTACAGTATCAGTACTTCAGTACAGTCCCTGAATCTCTGATGGAGCAGACACACCTTGTCCCTGAGCTGACATCATTAGTGCTGAGAGTCACCTGGGTTGAACTGTTGCTGACCCTGTGACATCACAAGCTGAGGATTATGAGACGCCGGTCCGTCACATCATGTGTGTGATGATATGAGAAACAAGAGTGAACAGCAAACAGAGCAGCTGCACCTGGAAGTCAATACACACACACACACACCATTGACCTTTGACCCAGAGAGCAGCGAGCAGGTTTGAACTGGACAAAGTGAACAGTTGGTGGAGGCCTGAGGACGAGGTGGCAGCCTGTTGTCACTTTCCATTCATATGTGCCAGTGTGTGGCAGCGTGTTGTTCGTACTGTGGCTCACTGCACTGGGCTCAGACGCACTCTGATTTAAAAGCTTGTGTGCAGTGGCTGCAGTTGATATTTAAAGTGACACTCGACACACTGATGGTGATCGACTGGTAGATCTGTTAGTCTTTCCAGTAGATCTGAAGAATAATAGAAAAGTGGGGATGTGTGCACTGTGAGCACATGGAGATTTTTTTTTTTTTTTTTTTGTGTATGTGACAACAGAATTTGTAATTGCTGTGTAAAAGGGGCGGGGCTTTGTTTCTGTCATTCAAGCTGCAGGTCCACCTTCCACCACAGTGTGGGTTTCAGTGGCAGAGTGACTTGTCTGCGTGACTGTCTGTGTTTTTACACACTGACTCCATACAGTGTGAAAGTGAACTTGAATGGATCCTGTCAGCACTGAGCACTGCTTGGTAAGTATATGTCAGTGTTAAGAGGCATCAAGTGGAGAAAAATAAGCAATGTAAAGTTTTAATTTCAAGGAACAAGACAGGTTAGTTTAGCTTCCGTTCTGTGTTTTTAACAAGCTCTTCGTCATCTGTCTGTTTGTATTTTGTCTTTTTGCCTTTATTTCTGGGTGAGTCAGTAGTCTTCATTAGGTAGTTGCATCAGACTTAGGTGCTCATCCATCTTCTTCACTACACAGACTCACTCAGTAATTAGCCTCATCCCAACACCTCTTTCTCACATCTCGCCCTGCCCTCTCATACATTTTTAAACCAGCCCAGAAAAGTTTTCTTCGGAGATTAAATGAGGAGCTCCCACTTTTATTATTTTTTATTTATTACAGTGACATTATTATAACTACTTCTTATCTTTTACCCGATCATTACCTGTGGGGTTACAAAGTCATCCCGGGCTCATTCAGGGACAGACTGACCTCCAAAACCGTTTGCCAAGTGGCAGGAAGACACTTGAAAGAGGACACAATGGCGTTTAGGATGAAAGAAACAGTGGGAGGTAAAAGTCCCACAAGGCCCATTCATTCACCACACAGATAAAATGTCAATTTCATTCATTTCAGATAACTTTCACAGGGTCACTGATGGAAGTGAATTTAGACAATTACAAGGACCCCTGACCATCCTATTGTTTTGTTTAATGTGAAAAGTGGACATTTTATTGTGCTCTAAATGGGCAGACTCTTGAATTTCTACCGATGTCGTGAAGCTTCATCCTGCTCCCTGACCTGCACCAATTCACAGGCTGATGTTAATCCTCTTTCAGATTCAGGCGTGTGCACAGACATTTTAATAGGTCACGCCTGGCTCAATTAAGGAAAGTAATTTAATGCTCAGCGTTTAATGACTGAATTATTAGCTTTGAGAGACAAAGGTGAGGTATTTTCTTAATACTTCATAGCCCATCACCTGCAGACTAACGTTAATGGAGCGAAGCAGCACCAAACTCCAGCACTGATGAATGAGACCGGCTGAACAACTCATACACACATACTGTGGCCCTGAGGGTTCAACACACTGCATCTTAAAGGGATAGTTCAACATTTTGGCAATTATGCCCATTGCCATAATCCCTGTAGTTAGCGGTAGGTTAATTACCTTTAATTGTCGGCGCATGTTGTTTTGAGATCCGCGGGGCAGAGACGCGAGCTGCTCAGGTAATGGTACATACAATCCCCTGTCCCTCATCAAATACATCAAATACACAATCCAACAACTCCAAAACACTCTCGTTGACAAGTTGTGACCTGCACATTCACCACGCTATGAGATAATAATGTAACATTATGAAATAGAGTTGTTTTTGAGGCAAATGCATAGCCGGCACTAGACTGAACAAACATCCCAGTTTTGCATGGCCAGCATACTCACGGGACACGTCACCCATTGAGTATCTTTGGGTGCTCTGGATCGGTGTATACGACAACGTGTTCCAGTTCCTGCCAATATCCAACAACTTCGCACAGCCATTGAAGAGGAGTGGACCAACACTCCACTGGCCACAGTCAACAACCTGATCAACTCTATGCGAAGGAGATGTGTTGCACTGCATGAGGCAGATGGTGGTCACAACAGATACTGACTGCATGGTTTTCTGACCCCCTGGACCTCCCCAGGCCCCCCCCCCCCCCCCCCCCAAGATTAGCCACACCTGTGAGGTGGATGGATTATCTCAGCAAAGGTGCTCACTAGCACTAGCAACCAGATTTGTGAACAATATTTGAGAGAAATAGGTCTTTTGTGTACATAGAAAAAGTTTTAGATCTTTGAGTTCAGCTCATGAAAAATGGGAGCAAAAACAAAAGTGTTGCATTCATATTTCTGTTCAGTGTACATTCCAGACACGGCTGCTGGGCTGAGTAATTTCAAAAGCAAGTATTTGCTTCGTGTGTTGTAATGTTACATTCTATACATTATTATTTCATAGCTTGGTGAATGTGCAGGTCAAAACTTGTCCACGAGAGTGTTTTGGAGTTGTTGGATTGTGTATTTGATGAGTTGGGTGGGGGACAGGGGACTCCTGTATGTAGCCTACCATGTTCGCTGAGCAGCTCACGTCTCTGCCTTGTGGGTCTCACAACAACATGCACCGACAATAAAGGTAATGAACCTACTCCTAAAACTATAGAGGGATTATGGCAATATTGGTGAATTTGCCAAAATGTAACCCTTAAGGAAAACAAATGCAACAACATAAAGGGATATTTTCAACATTTTGGCAAATTCTGCTATTGCCATAATCCCTCTATAGTTTTAGGAGTAGGTTCATTACCTTTAATTGTCGGTGCAAGCTGTTTTTATATCGGCGGGGCAGACGTGAGCTCTGCATGGCGCACGGTACTTTCGCCTTTCCCCGCAAACTCATCAAACCTACACAATCCAACAACTCCAAAACGTTCTGGTGGACAAATTGTGACATGCACATTCGCCACGCTATGAATGATTGAGGATTGTCTATTTAGTTTGATGAGGGAAACGTGCAAATACTGTGAGCCTCCGTTGCGTTAGCTGAGCAGCTCGCATCTCTGCACAGCCGATCTCAAAACAGCTTGCATCGACAATTAAAGGTAATGAACCTACTCCTAAAACTTTAGGGATTATGGCAATAGCCGGATTTGCCAAAATGTTGAAATATCCCTTTAACACACAACAGAAGTGTTTCTGGGGACACAAAAAACACACAAAAAAGTGACTAACCTAACAGTACATCATGTGATATTGACTTTCACCAAACACCACTAACAGGTAGCTGTTTTTGTGTAGCCGATGTTAATCTGGCCCTCTGCGTTGTGTTTGGTACAGACTGCCCCAGGTGGGTTTTGAACCCTAGTCTCCCGCACGGCGGGCGACGATGCAAACGGCTTTGCCAAGAGATCAATGATCGCTTGGCAGTCAGGTTTGCACGTCCTTTATGGGTGAGTGAGTGTACCCGGACGCTCCGTTAAATTTTGAACTTCTAAAGACAAGAAGCACTGAACAAAAGCGTATCACTCTTTCACGTATCCATGAGACACTGTGTGGTGTTGTGAGTGAATTGATCAAGAGTTTCATACAGTAGCAGTGCTTTTTTTGTTTGTTTCACAACCTCTGAGCCATTCACTAATGAAGATTACAAAATATAGTTGAAAGCTCCAAATGACACTAAAACGTTCACTAACTGAGGCGACTGTGATAAGACCAAACACAAGACATTTCCTCCACTTAATGTTGTACTGATTGAGTTGAAGGACATGGTTCATTTGTGAAGAGTGTAGAGGCAATCACAGCAGTGAAATCCACTTCCTCCAACACGCATTACAATTGTTCCACAATTATGTCACACTGACGCTGGTAACCTTTACAATTTGTGCTATGATAATATGCAATAAATGAGAAATATGTAAGAGCCATTTGAAGATGAATTTACATTGAAAACAACATCAGCTTTTTCCTGAGAGAAACCATTAAATGCTCCTTAGCAACAGCTTCAGGTAATGTCAACTGAGCGGAAACACTGTAAATTACTTGACCTCCCCTAACAGACATCAGCCTACGTGATGAAAAATGGCGTCATAGATTCAGTCAGAAGCCGCAAAAACAACAATTTAATGTTCAGATAATGATAGTTATTATAGCATTGTAAGTTCTTAAGCAAGGACCTGAAAGGGGTGACAGCTGGAGCCACTTTTCTAAATGCTTGCTGGATGGTTGCACAGCATCTAAAACCCTCTGTCCCACACATTTTCCTTTTTTCTAATTTCATGAAACTGAATCACAAACCACTTTACACTGGTGATTGCCCAGGTGTGCAGAGGTTTGATAAAGAGCAGCACTTTAAATCCTTTTATTTTTTCAGTCTTCACACAATTGCATCACTTTTTTATCTGTGTGTCTGAGAGCAACAACAGGAGGTGAGATGTTCTGGAAGTGTGTCACATCTGGCCTCTGTACTTGACAGCTGGCTTTTTGACATTCAGAACAGGTTTCAAGTTGTTTCACACAGCCAGGCCATATCACAGAGTTTGGTGCCAATACACTAACAAGGACAAGAATCTCATAATTTTGATACTGAGTAGAATGGAGCACATTTTAATTTCCAATCATCTCATTTCCATGTTATTAGTTATTTACTACTAGATCCATAAATGATGTCTCTGTCTCTGTGACGTACAGGTTCTGCTCAGAGGGCTACCTGCTCCACCGTGACCATCTTGGCAGTGGCTGACTCCGCCTCCTAACTCCTGTCAACAGATGAGTTATAAACAGAAATATAAACACAACACTTTTGTTTTTGCTCTCATTTTTCATGACTCAAAGATCTAAAACATTTTCTATGTACACAAAAGGTCTATTTCTCTCAAATACTGTTCACATCTGTGTTAGTGAGCACTGCTCCTTTGCTGAGATAATCCATCCACCTCACAGGTGTGGCATATCAGGATGCTGATTAGACAGTATGATGATTGCACAGGTGTGCCATAAGCTGGCCACATCTTCTCACTGTAAACTTGCATTGTCCCACTGGACAGGTGTTAATGCAAATGCTATGTAACATTAACTGGTACCAGTAGCTCTTCAAACATGGGAGTCTGTGGGACTTGAACCAGCCTCAAGTGAGCTTCAGCTTTTGGCGTTCTGTGTTGGCTTCATTTTTCAGCTGCTTGGTTAAAACACACACACACACACAGTGTAAAATCTAGTCTTTTGTCATCAACCCTTTTAGCATCAACAGGATAACTTTCTCCCGATATCAAGAAAAGAAGCTTTGTTTCTGATTGCATCTCTCAGCCATCATTCGGTATCCATGGAGACACTAAGGGCCTCAAGCTGCTCAGTTATGTAGGTGACGACATCAAACGCAGTAAGATAAAGTTGAAGCCTTTCTAACATCTTAGATGACACACACTACTGTGTATATTGTCTATTGTGAGGCATGAGGCCTTGACTGAAGGGACAAATGATAAGTTGCTGATCCGTATTTTCCTGCTCCTCTCACATTGCTACGCAGAATAATGTTTCCTCCAATCAACAGCCAGCATAGAATGTTTTGTTATCAACATATATATTTATGTCATTATCTCTGGAAAGGTTTAGCTATGTCCAAGTTTTCAGAAAATTTCCCATTATCTTTGGAAAACTGAGGAAATAAAATGTATGAATGTGAATTTAAACCTTCATGCAACCTCATCCGTATGATTAATATGCTCTTAAAGGAAAATTCTGTACATCGAAAGAGCCAATGATCCAGTTCATCCTGCTCTTATTTAATCACTGGGGAAAAGATTAGCTCACATGGCTTCCTTTGTTTCCAGCAGTGGGATGATACTTCACTGATCTTCCTTCTTTTTATGTATTTTCTGCCCAAAGGATTTAGGGCGAGTTAAACATCTGCGTTATGTTTTTTTAAGCATGTGTGCTATTCTTCAAGTTCTCATCTTCCTCCTGAGGCTTTGTGACGATGTGTGAAAAGCTAATTGCTGCTGACTTTTATTCTAATGGTATTCATGCCACAGGAGCCGCCGGGGCACAAACACCTTTACGCTGAGATTCAGAAGTAACAGTCACAGGAAAACGAGTCAGCTGCTCTCTGCATGTGATGTCTGAATATAACATGGACGGATCAGAACTAGAAGATAAAAGCTGTTTTGCTCTCAAGTCAAGAGCAAAGATTATTTTTTTCAAAAGCATGAAGCTATTTACTCCGTTGGGTTGTAGGAATTAACAAACGTGTTGAGATGGGAAATGTCTTCATTGAAGATTATCCAGCATCACCGTCAATGCAACAAACTGTTCATATGCAAAATGTGAGAGACCGTAAAATCATTAAAGCAGAAGTAAGCGATCCGGTCGTTTTGGCTAACTTCTTGTCAGCAGATGGAGTTAGCAGTCCCCGCCCTCGTCCCTACGTCACCACATTCACGCGCATCCCTTGGCTGCACACACAGAGAGGACCGCCCCTTTATGCCGTTCTCTCTCCTCATGGGATAAAGGTTGTAGGATACAAGGAAAGTTTTCTCCTCGGCTTACAGCAGAGCAGAGTGACTGACAGACCCGTGTTTCAGACCAAACACTCTATACAAGTGATTGCTCTCGGAAGATATAACTATTTAAGACTTATATTAACACAAACATTCCGCTTACTTCTGCTTTAAGTTCAATTTGACCAAAATCTATAAAGATTTCAGATTTATACAATATATTTCCGGAGAAAATGAAGAAACCTTTACCTTAACCTTTACTCCTGCTCAAGTGGAAGACTTTCCACTGAGATGATGCCATGCAATGAAAAAGTTAGTTTTCCCAACTCTGAGAATGTTTTACAAATACAAATTCATAAAAATGTACAGTACAATAAGTAATAAGTGGCCAAGTTTGCAGTTTGTGGAGTCCTGTCAAGTGTTTGTTTTATATTGATTTTTATATTTATTTATGTCTCTCTGGGGGGAATGCCTTTTGGGTGACATGGGACTTATTTTTATTGCCATGGTCCCATAAGTGGTCCCTGAGAGAGAGACGGGCCATATCAACTTTCTTTATACATCCGTATTTTCTCTGAAGCAGTGTGCCGCTGGGTTTCCAAAGATTTTGGGGGGTCGAGGGTTTTTGTTTAGCCTTTCCAAAACAAAATAACCAAAGCAGGGAATGGACTGACCAGTGTGTTTGTTTACCCTAATGTATAAGCTTCATGGTGGCTCACTAATCCTCAAATGAGCCACTGAGTAAATCAGAAGATAATTACATTTTTTGTAATGTTGTTAGTTATGTTTGAAACAGCTTGGCTCAGGACTGGCACATACAGTGTGTTAACATTAACTGAGATTAAGTTTTCTCAAGCTCATTGGGAGTGAGTCTTCATCCTAAAAGACAGAAAATTGGAATGAATAGTCTCTTAGAAATATCACATGAATCTAGTCTTTGTGTTGCTGTGTTTAACATCCAAAGTGGTTCAGTTAAAAACATTTTATGATCACACTGCTCCATTTAAACGGTGTGTCTCCTACATTAATCATCTGTGGTGATACTGAGCTTTTGACTGGGCCCTGTTTGCTTTAAACTCAGTATTTTAATATGTAAGGTTTGTATCCTGGTGTTGTAGTTAAGCCCAAAAATCTTATGTTCCAGTGTTCAAGTCGGAGTCCAAGTCCCAATTCTGAATCAGCGTCATCATCAGCTGGGAGATGGGAGCTGGGCTCCAGTCCACATTGTGGCAGAGAGCTGATGTACAAACAGAAGGACGAGGTCAAACACAAATGATAATTGTTTTAAAAAAAACAACTATATACAAAATTTGAGGTGAAAAATAATAAGATAAGTAAAAAAGACTGCAAAACACAGCATTGAAAGATACGTTTCTGTTTGAAAGTAACTGCTCCTCTGGATCTGAGCACAGTGATAGTGGTACTGGTACAATCAGTGTGGGCTACTTTATTTGCCACGTGTGTGTTGCTCGCGGGCCAAAGGACTTAAGTGAAAGAGTAGAAAATATGAAAGGATAAAGATGATGAATGTTTCCTGCTGCGATCCTCTGATCCTTTCCTCCACTTTGTGCATTGAGTGTGTTGAAGGTGCAGCTGAGCAGATCCTCTCTGCAGCAGGGTGACGGCCGCAGAATGAAAAGTATTTGAAGAGTAATTGATTACCACGCTGTTTCTCTCCCTGACAGCTGATTTGCCACCCGCTGCTGCAGGGACTGTTCACACAGCACAGCCTCAGTAAGGAGATTTGTGCGGATGGGTTTAAGCCGTTGCCTTCTGATTCGCCCACTCTGCAAACTTATTCCTCCAGGAGCAGGCTGAGGACTGAGGAGAACCGGATCCACATAATGCAGCAGCAGCCCGCCGCTGCCAGTGCGGTGAGCGTGCAGGGAAAGTGCATTGAAGCCGGATAAGTCGGATCAGAGCGGACCTGGTCACCGCGCGCATGGAGAGCGCAGCGCACGGGGCTCGGTGCGGATACTGACGAGCGAGCGCGTCCTCAACGGGGATACTCCCACTTCCTGCACCTGTGGCGCTCCTGCTCACCCCGGGGCTGCTGGATAGGAGTCATTGATGAGAAGTTCCCCGGAGAGAGCGGTTCTCCGTCAGTCTGCGGCGCGCGGCGCACCAGCGGTGACCATGTCGGACAACTGCACCGACCCCAACAACGACACGCTCCTGCCGGCGGCCGCGGCCACGCACTATAACTTCCCAGCGCTCGTGTTCGGGATTTTATTGATTGTGACAGTCATCGGGGGGAACGTGTTGGTGTGCCTGAGCGTGCACATGGAGAAGGCTTTGAAAACGACTACAAACTACTTCATAGTCAGTTTGGCGGTTGCGGACCTGCTGCTGGCGGTGCTGGTTCTGCCGCTCTTCGTTTACGCAGAGGTAAGAACCGACCTAAAGTAGCTTTGGATGGATTATTGAGCGGCCTGAAGGGCCTGGGGGGGTCAGAGGGTCTTGGTGGGTTCACAACAGAGACCTGTGGTTTAGTGTGATGTGTGGACCTAAGTGGTTTCCACCAGCAGCGGCAGCACCTGCAGAGTTACTGACACGCAATAACTACAAAGATAGACAAAACAGGTCAACACAAAATAACAAACCATACGTGAGGGTCTTGGAGCAGGCTGGGAGACCGGTTCTTGTCACCTACAGGTGGTCGACCTCAACCCAGCGCTCTGGAGCGTGACCACTGAGGAGCAGCAGCACCTCAAAAATAAATCCAAACAAACCTACCCCATCCCTGGACCCACTGGACCATAACAAACTACCAAACCAAACAGCCTCCTGCTTTCCAACACTGTACGACACTGTTCTCCCCCAGGTGGCTGCTTTCTGTCTTGGCTAAAGAGAAAAATAGAAAACTAAATAAATACCTAATATTACACCTCACATGACAAAAAACTACTGTTCTCTGTATAAGTGTTAGGCTACCATGTTATGCCATTTTATATTATGTTACATCCTGTTCTGTTATGTCATCACTTCATAATTATTCTCCAAAAAACTTATAAAACAGGCAAAAGTGGGGTGCAGAACAGAACAACCGCAATGTCCTCTCTGTCTGAGACAACAGACCACCACAACAATGTGTTGTTTGTACCTCTTTCAGTCTAACGTCTTGAGGTGGGGGCCCATTTCAATGTGGAACCTTTACCAAACGCAACAACCGCTGATGGGAGTCTGTTAATTCTTTACTAAACACACACATTGTGAGTCAAATTATAAATTGGATCTAATGTCACCTCTCAAAAACAGATCATCATGTCAGAAAACAGAGGATGGCCCATGTGCTGCCTCTCTCTCCACTTCAAGCAGGATTAATTAATGACTTAGGGGGGAGGCGGATTCACGCAGGTTTGTCAGCAGAGGGTTGATCCATAAATCACAATATTTCCAGGCAATAAAATGCTTTAAATGGTTTAATCTAGCCCCTTATTAAAGTATTAAGAGCCACCTGCCTGCCTGCCTGCCTGTCTCTGTAAATATCTCTGTGGCTCACAGATGCCCTGCTGAGGCTTCCCTTCAAGTCCTCCTTAATTAGCCGCATCAGAGATCTTGTTACCTGCGCCAGCGGCTGCAGCGAGGTAATCTACTGAGTGTCACACTGGTGGTTTGTCCACATGCTCTTACTGGATTAGAAAAAGTCACGTCTGAAAGTTAAAGCCTTTGCATGTTCTTCCCCCGAGGAAAAAGTCAGAATCACAGCAGACAGTGAATGGGGACGGGGAGGAATGTGTGTGTGGGTGTGTGTGTGTGTGTGTGCAGTGGTGCAAGCACAAGCAGATTACAGATACACGTCTCAGATTTGGGGCAGCTAATGAAGTGCTGTTTGTGTGTTTCTTTTCTTTCGGTGTGTGTGCGTGTGCAGTTTCAGGGTGGAGTTTGGTCCTTGAACATGGTGATGTGTGACGGCCTGATGACCATGGACGTGATGCTTTGCACTGCGTCCATATTCAACCTCTGTGCCATCAGTGTGGACAGGTAGGTGTGTGTGTGTGTGTGTGTGTGTGTGTGTGTGTGTGTGTGTGTGGTCAAGGTTCACTCAAAAATGCGAATCATCCCTCCGCTGCAACGTGAGGGACTTGGCTGACTGTGGCAGCCAGGGGAGGATGTGGTTCATTACTCCACTGATGTGGTTAATTATTCAAGTTGCAAACACCACTTTTGAATCTAAATTCCTGTTTAGAGCTAATGCAGTGATACTGAGTTCATTAGAGGAGACAGGTGTGCTTCCCCTTCTTGAAGATGTTTGTTTACCCCAAAACAATTAAGAAAAAGCACCATTGAAGACAATACATTTTAAGTATTTATTTATATAGTTTGAACCGCTGGATTTCATGATTGTGTTTGTAGTAAACACATGGTTCACAATCTGTCAGCTAGAAAAAAGAAAAAAGCTACCAAATTGTTGATTATATGCGTTGAGTAACAGATGATAAAGACACACAGTTAGAGAGCAGCTGGTGAACATAGTGCAGCATTTAACAACTAAAGAGCCAGAGATTTCCCTCAGGAGTCGACTTGAGTTCATATGCCTGATCTTCAGATAAATGCTAATGTGGCTGTGTGTGTATGTTTGCTGGCAAACACACGCTCAATATCAGCTTTCATAAGGCGGTCATTTGTCCGCAGTGTATTCACAGATTGTTCTGAAGTGGCCAGGAAATCTGATAAATGGTCTAAACATGAGCAGCTGGAAGAGGACTTTGCCTGTAGTGGCTGAAAAACTAGAATTTAAACAGGAAATGTCAGATTAAAGGACACATAAACAAGGCTATACATCAAACTATAATGAGTTTGAGTTTCATCACGTGTTTATGTTCACTATGGCTTTAAGTTTGCCAAACTTGACATGGATTGGTCAGTCAGTAAGAGGGGTCCTTGAGGAGCGTCCTCAGGTTCCTCCCTACTTTGCTATAACTTCAGCTCTAATTAATACAATGTCAGAATGAGTGACTTTCATAAACTTGTAGTGGTTGTCACAACACAATCTGGTCATATCAGGGTCTGTGTTTAAATGTCCTTTCACTGAAAAAGTTTGAAATCCACTGTTGTACGGTAATTTTGTTTCTGTTAAAATGCATTTTAACAGACAGATTTTCTCTAGTTCAACCTCAAGCTGAGAAAAACAAAGTAAGAGATACGATGTTACAGGCTGATTCATGCTTCTCCTCACATGTGTAAAACTTCCTAGCAGCTAAAATGTGAAGTGACTATAAAACACAACTCACCTTGTTTACATAATGATGCAGCAGTGACTCTTCATACATTACACAGTAATATCTCTGTATTTGATATTCTGTACTTGTCACACCAATGTATTGGGGTTGAGTCTCAACTATAGTTTTAAAAATATCGTTTATAGTAGTATTAATACTTGATACAGCTTAATACTACTACAATACAATTAATAACACAAAATTTGGGCTTGCTGTTCATTCAGGCAATGTGTTCTTCTAAAAAGTGAAAAGTTAGTGAATGATTGAAGCTTTTCTCCCCATATGCTCAAACTCTTGACACTATGGGAACAATAAAACTCAAAGTGAATGGAAATAAGTGGCAGCCACACAATGACACAATGTCTCTGCATGAAATGAAAATGTGGAAAATGAAAACTGACTGTGTGTCTACAGCAGTAGGGGTGATGTCCTGATGTTCTCTGCGTTTCTTTTTTATTTCTTCATTTCTTCAACCACTCTACAGAGTAGGGTCGTTGTTAGTGGGACAGACTGGAGGATAAAAATCATTCAGAATTAGCAGTGTTTTAAGGGATAGTTGAACATTTTGGCAAATTCACCTATTGTCATAACCCTACAGTAGTCATAGGAGTAGGCTCATTACCTTTAATTATCGGTGCATGTTGTTTTGAGATCTGTGGGGCAGAGACACGAGCTGCTCAGCAAACACAATTGAGGTGAACGGTACCGGACCGGTCCCCTATAAACTCATCAAATACACCATCCAACAACTCTAAAACACTCTTGTGGACAAGTTGTGACCTGCACATTCACCACGCTATGAGTTAAAGCAGAAGTGAGTGATATATTTGTGTTAATATAAGTCTTAAATAGTTATATCTTCCGACAGCAATCACTTACATAGAGTGTTTGGACCGAAACACGGGTCTCTCAGTCCCTCTGCTCTGCTCTGAGCCGAGGAGAAAACATTTATCGTATCCTACAGTTTTTATCCAATGAGGAGAGAGAACGGCATGCAGGGCTGTGTGTGCAGCCAAGGAACGCCGTGAATGTGGTGACGTAGGGACGAGGACTGTTATGGTGCGTTCAAGGAAACTCGTATTTTTCCGACCGTGAAGTGGTACCAGTTCGATCTGGTACGAGTTCACCGGTCGGAAGTTACGAGTGGCCGTTATAGTGACTTTCACCGGTAAAACAGGTCGGAAAAACACGAGTGGGTTGCCTGGAACGCTACAAAGTCGTAAGTTGTGACTTGAAGCTGTAATTTACGATTTCAAAAGCCTGCCTGGAACGCAGCATTAGCGAAAACGACCGGACCACTCACTTCTGCTTTAATTATGTATAATCGTGTAACATTACGACACATGAAGCAAACACTCAGAACTAGTTGCACTTTTAAAGTCACTCCGCCCAGCAGCCGTGTCTGGAACTTAGTTCCGGGTGCATTTGCCTCGAAAACAACTCAGTCTCATAATTTTACATTATTATTTCATAGCGTTTTGGAGTTGTTGGATTGTGTATTTGATGAGTTTGATGAGGGACATTGGATCTGTACCATTCACCTCCATTGTGTTCGCTGAGCAGCTCATGTCTCTGCCCCGCTGATCTAAAAACAACATGCACCGATAATTACAAGTAATGAACCTCCTCCTGTGACTATAGGGATTATGACAATAGGTGAATTTGCCAAAATTTTGAACTATCCCTTTAAGCACCAAAATCTCAGTCAGTTCATCCTTGAGTCGTGGTGAAGGGGTTCCCTGGAGGAGCTCCTGAAACATAAAGTTCACAAGACCAAAATACCATTTAGTGATGTTGATGTGACCTTTGACCTTTGACCTTTGACCACCAAAATCTAATTTAATCATGTTGAACTTGAATCCAGGTGAACGCTCAGATCAGATTTTTTCAGAACCATAATAAGCAGTAAAGAGGGGAACAGAAAGATGTCGCTCTCGTCACAGGTCTTCTTCTGTTGTTTTTCAGGTTCATTGCTGTGTCCATTCCTCTAAATTACAACCGTAAGCACGTGGACCATCGGCAGCTCATCCTGCTGTCGGCCACCTGGCTGCTGGCCCTGGCCGTGGCCTCGCCCGTCATCTTCGGCATCAACAACGTTCCTGAACGCGACCCCACCGAGTGTAAACTGGAGGACAACAACTACGTGGTTTACTCCTCCGTCTGCTCCTTCTTCATCCCCTGCCCCATCATGCTGCTGCTCTACTTCGGTGTGTACCGCGGGCTGCAGCACTGGGAGGAGACTCGGAGAGCCAAACTACGCAGCAGCATCGAAGCCTGCAGGAAGCTGCAGCACGCCGCCGTCGCCGCCGCCCTCCCCCCGCTGGCCGGCACCATCCCGGGCCCCCTGCCCATGCCGCTACCCAGGATCATCGAGAGGGACTTGGCTCAGTCTCGGCTGGACGACACGGACGACTACATGCAGCAGGAGATCCCTTATCCCCGGCAGTACAGAGAGAACTCGGTGCCCACGGTGACGTTCAGCCAGCAGCTGCAGAAGAAGAAGAGAGCCAAGATCAACAACAGGGAGCGGAAGGCGATGAGGGTCCTACCTGTCGTAGTAGGTGAGTGTTCATGTTCCCCCTCTCCTTCAGCCAGAGCTACAGCAACCACAGCGTCTAAATATAGTTGAAGGGCCGCAGCAGTCCATTATCTCCACACCATGCAGCAGCAGACACTTCACACTGTTTCAACTGATTCACCATTGTCTGTGTTTCCAACCTGCTTACGCACAGAGCTCAGGTGGCGGTGTATACAGTATACACTTACCACACACTTGATTAGGTCCACATTTTTAGTGCCACCACCACTCTGCCTTCAGTACTGCTTTAATTATTGGTGTCATAGATTCGACAAGGTGCTGGGAATATTTGGTTCATATTGACATGACAGGATCACACGGCTGCTGCAGGTCAGTCAGCTGCACATCCATGATGTGAATCTCCGGTTCCACCACATCCCAAAGGTCAAAGCTCGGCTGGACTGTCAGTGATGAGAGTCTCAGTCAGATCCAGTCTGGGTCCACTCATGAAAGTTTTCATCGCAGCCAAATAATACCATGTTCTGGAAGAAAGCTGGTTTCCCACTGACTGGCAGCTCTGCAGCGATTTAGTAAAATCTAGGTGACCTGAGTGGCCAAAAGACAAAATCTCCTCTTCTTAATACAAACAGCATTGTTTTGTCAATATTTTTGTTTTTGGCATTGAGAATCAACAGTGTAAAATTAAAGACAGAATAATGTTCTCATTTACTCATTTGAAAACGGTATGTAGGTCAGATCATGAGAAGTTGCACCGGTTTGAATTTGGATTATTTACAGTTCTAGTCAAAGTTAAAACATACAGGAAGAAGTTGTACTGCTTTACATACGGTATATCCATCATGCATAGTTTATTGTTCTTCATGTTAAATCTTAGCAGTAAAAAACTGAAATACAGGCTGACAAAAATGCGTGTGGCCCCCCAGCAATCAGGGTTTCTCATGTCAAACTGTGAATTGTTATGAAGGAATAAATATAAATGTGACTATGAAACTCGTGTCATTCAGTAATAAAACTAAAAAGGAATGTAAAAACGTATTAGTCAAGGTCTGACAGAGATTCACAAAACTCTGACGTGACTCCGCACCCATCACAGGTCGCTGTTTGTCTTGGGCCTTAGATAACTACTTTTATGAAGATCAGATCTGAGAACCTTGAAATTAATTAATAACTTTACATAATAACAGCATAATAGTATACGTAAGTCAAAGCCACATCCGTTTTTACATAACTTTTCTTCACAGTGGCCTCGTTTCTATGTTTTGCTGCTGGTGTTACACGGCAACTGACAGTCTGACGCAGACACTGGCCAGCTGACTGAGTTTATTCTTGGGATATCACTTGAATCTCTTCACAGACTGAAAATTAATTTGGTGAGAACTAAATTGAGGCTTTGGCCAAAATGACTTGTTTCTTTTTTTTGGAAGAGCAAGTTTTCCTACTGTTTCCTCGTGAACCAGTGCTCCCACTGCAAAAAAAAAGTATGATCCATGCATCCATGATCGCAGCATGTCTGAACTTCTTTGGATCTCAGTGTTGGTTGAAGAGACATTTGGATTACATTATCTACATGACTATCTCATCTAGAAACAATAATTGTTGTGGAAAAAAAGCACAAACAAGATTAACTTCCAATAGTAACTACAGATACAGATTTCTTTCTTTGTGTGTGTTAAAAAGATACAAACACTGATGTCTGACGAAGAGCCACTTCGGCTCGAAACGTTACGTCTTGTCTTATTAAATGGACTGCATTTTGGAGCCCTGTGGTGTGCGAGCTGTTCTATTTTCTTTTTAACTTTTGTATGTTTCCGGCTAAGCACCCGCCCAAGGTTTTTTGGCACGGATGTGCATGTGGATTTCTCTTTTTGAAAAAGATACAAACACAAATGATGACATGTGTACTGTGCACACTGTGCAGCCCCCACCCCGCTTGAACTTTCCAATCAGTTCATCACTGAGTAAGAATGAATTTTTTGAAGCTGCCTTGAGGTGTTACTGATAAAGTTCACAAGAACAGGAAAGACATGAGTCAGGACATAAAGATGTAATTCTAACCACAGCAGCACAAGTTCAAGTCTAATCTTACACCATCCTCTCTCTGCTGTTGTGTTTTTTTTAGGGCCGGGACTCGATTAAAAAAATTAATCGAATTAATTAGAGGCTTTGTAATTAATTAATCGCAATTAATCGCATTTTAATCGCATATTGACCTGAGAACAGTGAGAAGCATTTTTTTTCCACATGGATTTTAGTATACCATTGAATGACTGAATACATAAGCTTAAGCATTCAAGGTGGTACTTAACCAAGACCAACAGACTAGGGATGCAAATGATCGATTAATTCATTAATCGATATTTGATACATACAGATGAAATGGTCTTTCCTTCCAATACACTATGATGATTACTGTAGTATTTAACTAGGCTACTTAAATCACAGTAGCATAAACTGATTTGTTGAACTCAGCCTGATGTAAACATTAATAAAACTCAGTAACCAATCACACAGGCAGCTCCATGTTGTCCCTGTGTGATGTTCAAGGACAGGTCAGGAAGACAGACAGCTCTGGGGGTGAAGTCCTATCATAATGAGATGAGCTGCACCTGTGACAGTGACAGGTCATAGATATAGCGCTGCAGCTGAGCAATTAGCGCTATATAGCGCATTTAGCGTGCGCCCGTGTCTGTGTATCTATGTGCAGGCAGAGATCAGAGATGGTGTTTTAAATAACCATGCTAGCGTTTCACCAGCTCTCATCTCTGCCAGTCAGCCTCTCAAACTGCCGCCTCTCTCGCGTGCGGGTGTAGCCGATGTCGATCTGGCCCTCTGCGTTGTGTTTCTCACGGCCTGCCCTAGGTGGGGTTCGATCCCACGACCTCCCGCACCGGAGGCGACGATGCTAACCTCTTCGCCAAGAGGTTGACAACCACTTGGCGGGTTGGTTAGCACGTCTTTTATGGGTGGAGTGAGTGCACATCCGCTACACGGGCGCACCGCACGTAGACAAACGTGAGAAAAAAATAAAAATAAAAAATGAAAAATTTGAAAAGAAAAAAAAAAAAAAGTTTTGTTGTTGTTGCTCATGTGTTGTCAAATTGATGAAGATTTTTTGAATTAGTTTTTTGTGAATATGCAGGATGTTTTTGTCTTTGCATTAGTTTTCTTAAGTTGTGGGTCGAGCCCTCAGGGCCACCGTAGTATTTAGACTAAAAAGGGATCAGGCTTTGACACGCCAAGCGCAGCAGCATCCAGGAGGGATGTGTGCTGGCTGTTGGTAAATACTCCTTCCCAATTACAACAGACAGTGAGTCAACTGCAGCAGAAGATAAAGTGATTGTGGCAGTGACGTGAAGCCGGTTAACTCAGTGTTGATGCCTTGAAGTCACAGTGAGACAGAAACTAATCTGAAGTAATGTGACTAGCTTGAACAGGAACATGTGGGCGTGTCGTGTTGTGTTGTAAACACACAGTGATGTGGAAGCTGCAGTGAGTCATGAAGTTGTCGACAGATGTTCACCTTCACCCACATCTGCCTCAGTGGTTCATTAGATCAGGATAATTAACACATAATCACTCGTGGTGAATGAAAAGAAAGTGTTTGCCTGTTGAAATAACACAAACACACCAACAGCCACACCACGCCGCCAGTCAACCGAGTGTGGTGTTAACTGATGATTACTAGAGGTTAGTGTCACCTTCCCAGGGTAAATGGGTAGGTATTGAAAATAATGCAATGTTTCCATTTGCAGTCAAAGTTGGCTGAGTAATTAAGGAAAGCAGATCTTAAATTCTCTTGTTTCTTTCTCATATTTCATGTGAACCTGAAGCTACAGTACAACTTCCCTCCACTGCAGCTCCTTACATCATTTTAATCCAGGTTCTTTTAAAGTTTTTTGCCCAGTCGTCTGTGTTTTCATTATCAAATCAAAGAGCAACATTTATTTTATCAGCACAAAATATTTGTTTAATATTCTCGGTCCTCGGAGAAGGAACCTATCAATCAATTAAAATATTTAATCATGATTAATCACTCCATTTTCTTTGGAGACAGTTCCCATGGGGTTCAGCTTCACCACTTGACCCGGAGGAGTTTACAATGTTTACATACTGGTCACTGTCCACCAAACCAATGCTGAACATGTGGGACACAAAAAATGATGGGTCACAGATTTCACTGTAACCAAGGCAACTAATTCCATCTGGGGGTCGGGCCTAAAGCCAAAAGAACAGGGCTTTGTGTTACTGTGAAATGTATACAGCCCTAATATATTTATACTATATAGAGATACATGTCTTGTATTATATTGAAACGTCATAGGAGTCTTTAATATTTTTCAGAAAACAGCTCAGCTGCCATCCAGGAAGCAACAACTGACTGTTCCTTCAATCATGTGAAAATGTCGTTTCTGCTGTGGAGGAGCTTTGTGCCGCAGCTGAAGCAGCTTTGATTATGTTTCTCCACTGAAGCAGGAAATGAAAAGTAAAATTTCTCCTGACAGCAGGTGAAGTGGTTTTAGTGCTTCGGTGTGGTAATTATCACCCTGTTCAGACTCCACACTGCAGCAGCACCAAACCGTCCTGTGTGTGGAGGCTGTTAATCAAACAGGATCAGATCATAAATTATAAACAAACTTTCCCACACAAACTTTCAGTCCTGCCCACGTCTCTGCTCCGTGAATATTAATTGTGCTCCCTGATGTGTCCTCCACACATAAACACACGTAATGTACATACACTTCAGTCTCGAGTAGTGTCGGGGTGAGAGCGTCACTTGCCGTTCACCTCTCAACGAGCAGCGCCAGTAAAGCTTAAAACCGCCAATCCAATTATTACACAACACATGATCTCACAGCCTCAGTGTCTCCCCTGAACACGACTCAGACCTGCACTGATCTGTTCACTAGGTCGACTGATGTCCCAACAGAGACGGCTCAGTCTCTCTGCAAACTGAAGAGGTAGAGATAGTGTGGATGTTCAACACTGCATTATCGGAGCTGGCCTGAATGCATCTTATGAATAGGAAAATGTGCATGTGTCCTCTCTGACGATGGAGCTCTTGCTTATTATGCAAAGTCTTAATCTCCTGGAAAGAAAGACATAGTGTTAATCCTATCCATCACCCTCTTTAACACAAAGCTAATAAATCACTGGGATCTGTTATCAGTGACACCTGAGACAAATGGCCTCAGTTTGACAGTTATTCCAAGGACTAAACTCATGAAGGTGAGGTCACATTTCTAGCTTCTGATTTGGTCCTCAAGCTTTATTTTTGTCTGAGCTTTAAAGCGTGGGAAGAAAAATGACCTCAGACTGTATATGAAGTTTATATTTTTATATTTTTCAGTCATACAATACTGATTTGTCTCCAATGACCTCGGCCTGTTGGTGAATCACACAGTCAAGTCTTGATAAGACATCACACATCCTGGTTCCTAATTTGTTGTATTTTCCTATTAAAGGTGGATCTGTGGCCACAATGGTCCATATATCCACATTTCTTTATTTTATTTTCCACAGCTGCATCCCCATGCCCAGCTTCACACCTTTTTGTTGTTAAAACTTTAATATTTAAAACTCAAAATTCTTATCGTCTTCTTTTTAATTTGAAGAGTAGAAGTGTATGTGGCTTCTCAGTACCATCTCAGGGTAGTTAAAGATCTCCTCTCTCAGCTTCTCTCTAGAGCTAGAGTAACAACAGGTCGGTGTCAACCAATCAGAAGAGAGGTGGCCCTGAGTCTCTCCTCTGATTGGTTCACTATTTTCTAAGTGACAGAGTGAACATAGAGCGTGATTTCAGGTGAAACCAAATCCTGCTTGTGTTGGATGGTGGGTTCATGTGGGTGGGGACTGGTGACTGATTCTTTGTGACATCACAAAGTCACAGAAGTCCTGACAGCTTGTTTTAAGGCTCCATTTCTAAATACAGACTGTGTGTATTTCTCTGTGGACTGAGGCTTTGATACTTTCACAGTTTTAATATTGTACCTAGACCTGATTTATAGAGTAATCACACTACACATGAACATCTAACTTTATACTGTATGGAGCTTTAATGTATGGAGCTTTGAGTGCCTGTGAGATTTTGAAATAGATTTCAGCATTTAGTGTCATGTTTGTTATCTTAATCCTTAATTCGACTGAACTGATATTTGATATAACTGAATTATTGCAATATTTCCCACCATTGCAGGTGTTTAGTCTGGCATGAAATTGACTCTGGCCCATTTCACTGCTTTACTTAGTGTACATTGCTCATTGGCATGTTACAGATATAAAGATAGATATAAATTCCTGTTTAGTGGCAGAATTACCAATAGGCTAACTAAAACACAGAATACAGTAATCTAGCATAGTCAGCCTACAACAGTATGGTAATATTGTCTATTGTCAAATTTGGATATGAAATTTTGTACATCTTTTAAATTATATCCATCCGCAGATTTATAGAGCGCATGTTATAAGTGTTGGGTCATTTTATCTGTTTCTGTGAAGCTTCTGTTTGCAGTCCCCAGTTTGATGTCCTGTCCTCTCCTTTGTGAATCCTCTGTATAAAATGAAGCTGCACACACTTATTAAACTGTTTAACTTGTTGTTGTGCTGTCTGATTCTAACATAGCACAGCAGCACATCTGTCAGCAGCTGTGAAACAGAAGGAGAAAAAACTTATGAGAGAAATGTTTCAACTGGAAGCATCACGCTGATATAAATAAAACGTACTGGTACCTGTCATGTTTATTTTAGGGGTGTTAATTGGGAGTGTTAGTTTGCAGTCTGGAGCGACAGATGACGTAGGGCTCGCAGCTCAACACATTTTGTTAAATTAAAAGAAACTTTAAGTTTTACCTCCTCTTCTGTTTTATAGATTTTCACTTTTTCTTACAGATGTTGGTTTTGAGAATCGATCTCTGTGTATATGCAACTAAAATAAAATACATTAATGTTTTCCACAACAACACCTCCAGACACCACAAGATGAAAAGATAACCTTTCTTTTTAATGTGAAGAAATTTTTAGTATTAAATCCTGGGCTTTTTTTTTTTTTTTTTTTACCATTTTATCTAAATTATTCCCTCTATTTATTTCCTGCCCTCATATAAATAAACTTCACAATTGAAAACATGATTGTGATCATTTTAAGGCTTTGACGATTAGTTTATGTGATTGTAAAGGTTTCTTGTGCAGAAGCAAATTAAAAAATGTCTCTGTGTGGATATTGTTGAATTATTTAATCTGAAAATAAATACTGCACCTTATTGTCAATCAATATTTTGATGAACACCTGCTCTGAAAAATGTGTATGTAAAAACAAGGTCAGGGTCAGAGGTATCTGAGCTAACCATGACAACTAATTCACGCTCTCATTGCAGGTTGCTTCCTGTTCTGCTGGACGCCGTTCTTTGTCGTCCACACGACGCGAGCCGTGTGCTTGACGTGCGACATCCCTGTCAGTCTGATGAGCACCGTCACCTGGCTGGGCTACGTCAACAGCGCCCTCAACCCCATCATCTACACCATCTTCAACACAGAGTTCAAGAAATTCTTCAAGAAGTGTTTCCGCAGCTGCTGGTTTACCTCCACACACAGACACTGACCCAGTGAACCAGAGAAAGGAACTGGGACACGATGCTGCTCAGACCTGTGGCGTCACGCAGGATTAACAGGATACAGCTCTTCATTTGAAAGTCTGAAGCTTCCAGTTGAACTAGTTAACTCTTTACAGAGAATGAATGAGGAGGACGGCTGGATGAAATGAAACATCTTGCTCTTTTACTGGTGATGGGTTTCTGATTGCAGGACATCACAGCTCAGACTAAATGATGATGGAAAGCTGCAGGAAGCAGCCGAACACAGACTCTGCTACCTGACAGGAAGATATCATCTCTTTCAGTTTGTCCATGCAGCATTTTTTTTTTTTTTTGCACAGTGAACGATATATCAGCCTCAGTTTGGGTTATGGTCTGTCAGTTCCAGTTAAGGATGTGGGATTTGCACAGAGCATGAGAGGGAAGTTTGCCTGAGAGGATCAACTCAGGGCAAAGATGTCCCCAGGGATTCAGAAAGACTGAATAAGCTTCAACAGACCAGAAAGACAAACAGCTGAGAAAAGCTTCATGACTGAAAACACATCATCTAAATCAGCCACTGATGCACATATATAGCCTACATATACACACACACATATACAAGCTCAAGAGACTAGTTCTACATACAAAAATGCTTAATTTGCCTTCTAGCCTTGAGTTGGATAAGAAGATCAATACCACTCTTAGTTCAGCTTACAGACAGAGAGAGGCTGTACCTGACGCTCAGCAGGTGAACGCAACCTCCGGCCATGTTGTCTCCATCACATCTGTCAGGAGCCTGAGAGTCACCTCTAAATATACATATATCAGTATACATATATGAAATATTGCAATTAACTTTTTAATTTATTTAAATAATGTATTCCTTTTGTTTCTGACTTTTTTACTAACACGTTTAAAAGAGCTGAGGACGTCAGCAGAATCACTGTGAACTATAAACGTACAGACTGGTGACAAATTAAAGGAAGGAATCACAGGTTTGTCCTTCAGTCACTAGACCTCGAAGGGGAATCTGAGGGAATATCTTTTGAAGGAATAATATTCATCTTTCAGCAGAGTTCAGAGAGTTGGACAGTCGATGCCAAAGAGAGTGAAGCTGTTCTGGTGCATTTTCCTTTAACCTGTCACCTGCCTGTTGCTGCTGAAGAACAGACACATTTCCAGTGGGCACTGACACCAGGACAAAGCCAGGATGCAGTTGGACACCGTGCACATGCAGCGTCACAGTCTTAAAAAAAACAGTATGTATTCTGATCACAACTAAGTTTTAATACCCCAGTGCATCTCAAAACATTTTCTCCTGTCCGACAGTGTTTTCAGCCGCTCTTAAGTCAATCTGATTCCATCATAGCTCGTAGTTTTAAAGTTTGGTTATTTCAAGTGAGTTTGTAAATGTTTACAGCGGCCGTCCTGTGTCCCACCACCACGTGCTCACAGTGCTTATACTGTCTTCAAGAGTGTTTCCTATGGTGGCTCTGAAAGCTCAAATCACTGCAACTTTGCATCAATTTTCCTAAGTTGAAGTGCAATGAGCTCTCAGAGCCACTGTAGTTTTAGCTCATTTACTATAAAATGCACGGTACAAATGTATGCAGTCTACATGAATCTACAGATCATCTAGTCCATATCTGGTGTAAATATGATGTTTCCACTATGGCGTCATCATGTCCATGAAAATGTGTCAAGCGAATCACAAACAGTGGCTTCTTCAGTGATTATTTGTCCCGTGTACATTTAGAGGTTTGGGCTGGATTACATCAGCATGGTTTAACTTTTAAATCAAATTCAGTCCTGGTTTAAGTTGAAATTCTGTTGCACCAAAATGGTTTAAAATTAAGACAAATTTGAATCTCTCATTAGTTCTCACAGTTTAAATATGACTTTATTACCTTTATACCCAGATTAAATTTAGTCTTTCACACTGCATTTCCCATGAGCCTCCACGCGCACTGTGACATTTTTGGACTGGCCGGACGAAAGCGGAAAAATTTGCCAAGAATGTTTTCATTCATCAAGAATGAAAGTCGGAGGTTTGAAGACGATCAGATACCGTCGTAGTTCCAACCATAAATGGCGATTCAGCGGCGTTATTCCCATGAACCGCCGGGCAGCGTCCGCAAAACCGAAAGTAGGAAATGCTGGGCGAGCCGACCACTAAATAATAACAAAATAACGATAAAGACAAAACGATATATTTAGCAAAAATGGACCCATTAACAGGTGTGTGGGTAACGTAGATTCATCCACATTAGTATGAGACTTTTTTATAACCAAAAGCAAAGTCCTCTGGGTCTCTTTAAACTCCAGTTTGAACTCTGACTCTTGACTTTAAACATCCTGTTGATGAGGTTTATCAATGGCTGCGTTTGAAATGGTTCAACTAAAATCATTCCTTGGATATGCACACTTATCCATTGATTAAACTTTAAATTCAGTTTAAACAAATTAAATTGGCTTTACTGTATTAGGTTCAATATGAAACTCATTTTAAACCAATTTACTGAACTCTGGTTAGAGCTGATTGTTGGTGCAATCCAGCCTCATAGTCCAAAGGTAACAAACCCCACCAGCTTTGCATCTAACGCTCAGTAGTTATCATATTTCATCTCCATCCATTTTTATCCATACTTACACAAAGGTGTAAAAAAATAAAAATAAATAAATCTATTATTTTATGTGTTGGACAGCTTTTACCAGACAAACAGGAGAAACGGCTGTAACTTTACAGATATTATGAGAGTGGTGTTCATACCTTCATCTAACTCTTGGTAGGAAAGCGAAAAACTATTTTCCCAAAATGTCACATTATTCGATCATCAGTCCTCACAGAACTGAATGTAGAAGGTCATGAGACATGAAAGTCGCACAGGGAAACATTAGAAATCACCAACGAATCAGTGACTTTAAGTACAAAAAGCAGAAAATGTTTTGTCCAAGAAAAAGCATTTGAGGCCTGATCTGAAGGAGTTCTGGTGGATGATCTGGATTTGAGCAGCAGGATTTGCCCCCGCTCCTCCACCCCGTCATGGATCAGTGAGTTCTTCTTCAAATGTGTGCAGGTCACTTACAACATACATGTAGCCAACCCATCACCATAGCTGAACTGAACATTCACAAATAGGGATTTGCCTTAAAGTCAAAGGATGTATAATTTTATAATCTGTGGCACTTAAACCCTTTAAACGACACTAACTGACAGGCTCTTGTCAATCGTGGAGAACATGTTTCCTCTTTCACACTCGAAACCTCAGAGCGTTGTCTTTGTTGTTCACTACCCCTGTGGTTTACACGGAGAGGAACATCAAAGTTTGTTTTCTGGAGTTGCACATGAAGGAGCAGGAGGGCGTCAACAGCTCTCTATTATTCTCCTCTCATTTTCTCTGGAAAGAAGAAACTTCATCTTCTAATTATTTTCCTGCAGCAGCGTTTTCCCATCACCATGTGTTCAATTCAAGTTATAACAAGAAACTTCATTTTCAATATGAGATCATTTTTAGTTTATTGCTAAACACCACATTATTCTGCTCTTCTCTTGTTGAACCAAGAATCAATGTATGGTTATAACAAGAAATGTTTTCATTGTAGCCTATGTGAATGTGGAGACTTTACTTGGTATTTTTAACTGCCACAGTGAAACATTAATAGATTTAAACATTTTTGTGAAATTTGGAGAAAGATTTTGTTCCAAAATCCAAAAAAGGTGAAAAGTTTCTTGTTATAGCTGGGAGCTGAGCTCATGTTTTTTGTTGTGTGGCTTGGTTTTAAATTAATTAATAATTCTCAACTTTGAAGAGCAAAGAAAGAAAAACTCTCTGAGCTTCTGCTTGAAGCGATCATCATCAGATAAAGCCGTGCATCTAAAACAAAGAACTCTGTGGATTTTATTTTTCATATCAGATATCATTTGTTTTCAAAAATGTCTGTATAATGTTGAATGAAATCTTTCAAGTTGCTACAATAGAAAACTTCATTTCCAGATTGTGACATGAGTGTCTTTAATCTCTGGACCTCTGATGTTGTGACGTGTCCTCGGCTGCAGGACGGTCTCCATCAGAGTGGTGTGGTCCTCCGAGCCGTCACTGCCTGTCATTAGTGTGTATGTGTGGTTACTGACTGTGCCTACTGTATACGCCATATCCACGTTTTAAGTGGAAACGTTTCTAATAAAGTGTGTCATGTTTCTAAACATCCCCGTGGCTTCAGTTTGAGGTTCATGTGTGAGAGTGCTTCACGCCAGGCCAACGGACCAGAGCGCAGATGTAACATTCATTTTAAAGTGACTCAGCCCACAGTTTGGTGCCAATTTTAAAATCCCATTTAAGCACAGACGGATTAGGAGATAATGGGCCCCTGGGTGCGAGCCATTTAAAATGCCCCACCTACACGGGGGGGGGGACGTCTACAGGGAAAGAGTCACACACACAGCACACCACCGTGTCCTATTGTTGTGTTTTTACATTGTTGATGTGCTTTTATAATCTTATTGTGCCTCTTATTTGGCATTTTGTGGTCTCACGTATATATGTTGCTGTGACATTAGAAAAACTGCAGCAGATCCACATTTTACTCTATACAGCACGTGTCACCCCCTCCAGGGGTCTTCTTACCCTGCGGGCCCCTGGATCTGTGCCTCATAGGCCCCGTGAGTGATCCACCCACGCATTCATCAAACCATGCAGCGTGTCCCAGAGAGCAAACTGGAAACTACAAAGGCTGTCAGATGCAGCTGTAAATAATGAACATTACAATATCATTTGAATTAAATTGTCAACTGAAACTGGTCTGTAAACCTCTTTAGCCTACTTCCTACCCATTGTGTGGAAACTTCATTTTGAAATCTAAATTCTGCCATTTTCATCTATTTTTGCGGCTTCCTGTGTGTGACTCTGATCTCCACGCTCACATGGCTCAGACTCACAATCAAGAGGCACAGAATTTTCAATCTGATGGAACAATTTCAGTTTGTAATCAAATCAAATTATCTTTGATCAGCATCAGATGGAACAGTGCGCTTTTTGGTGCCACTGTCGCCATGGTGAACATCTGGTTATTGGGCAACTACAGCTACTCCACACGTTCATCTAGCGACACACGGTTGGGGAAATGAAACAGCCAGCCAAATAAACATAATTCATTAAACTCATTTCCAGTGTGTCTAAAAATTGCCAAACTAATACACGAAACGTAAACATTAAGGATAACATTTAAGTTTAATTTTTTTTTTTAGCTAGGGCGCAGCCATCTTTGTCTGACGCCAGTGTGTGACGTCACCGGATTGGTTGGCTCCGCTGGCCGACAGTGAAAGTGAATGAGAACTACAGACAGAGACTGTGAAAAATTAAACTGTGGAGGCACAGGATCAGAGTTGACACCGGGGAGACAACTGCTGTATTGCTCCTTCATGTGACAACGAGTTTTACAGTGTTAAAATGTAGAAAAAACAGTTTGTTTTCATTAATTACGGCTAAAAAGGAGACCTTGGGCTGCTGCTGGGCTCGCGGAGCGAACAGAGACTCCTCTGCTGATCTCGGCTCCAGCATCTGTGTCATTGTCTCTTACAGCATGTTTACATCAAGAGGAAAACTATCAGTATAAGCACAGTTGGTCATTCACCAAAATCAACCGACTACAACCTGACATTACTCCGTCAGTTTTCAGTTTTGCTGCCTACAGCGGAAAATTCTACTTTATTCTTATTTAGCAAATATAATGAAATTAATTATTCACTGGGCTTTTTCTACAGGGACAGATTGTTGTTTGAGTTTGATATAAAACTTGCTTTTCTATCTCATATCAGTGAGAACGAATGGCCTTCAGGCTAAAGTGTCACATGAGAGGAGAAGTGAGAAAGAAGTTGTGTCATGAGCTAAATACTAACATGTTGGCAATGCTGTGGTACTATATTTAGGCATATTTAGATTTTTCACTATTTTATGCTGGAAATACTGTTGGTTTTTCAAGTATTTGTTCACAGGCCTGAACTGAAACTTCGACCTGATGCTGATGGTGGAGGAAAAGTTGTTGAGTCATTTCAGTTTGGGCCAGAGTGACCGACCAGCAGATCTCAGTGAAGCCAGTACGACACATTTTAAAGCATGAGGAGAACAGAAGAATGAAAAAACAAGATAAACAGCTGCAAATCGACTCACTAACGTCAGTAATAATCCTAAAATATGGAGGTTAAAAAAAAAAATCACAGGCAGAGGAGGATTTGACTTAAGTACTTAAGTCTCTTTGAGAAACATGCACACGCTGGTATGAAGGTAAAAGTTATAATTTCCTTTCAGTGTATGGCATCATAGGACAGGTGAGAAAATAGGCCTTTTTTTGTTACAGAGACGTCAGCGGCTCCTTAACACGTTTCTCCAGGGCTGAAGGAACGGAGGTGAAAATTGAGAGAGAAGTGTGAGAGATGGGATTTAACAAAACGGAGGCGGTGATGAGTCTCAAATCGGTAATGATCTGCAAAACTACAAACCCTCAACATGTTGAGGTCAGAGTGAGATACTGATCTCAGTCAGCTGACCCTCTTCAACTTGGTGTAAGTAAGAGGATTCAGTGGACACAAAGGCAGACCGATGAAGACGCTCCATAAAAAACTAACCAGCAGCTTTAAATACACATTCAGTCACTTTCTAATCCTAAATTTGATCTCATATGAACATGAGCTGATGGTGTGGAATGATCAGAAACATGGACCAGGTTATTAGCTTCCCCGAAGACCTGACCAGATATTTACATTTGGACGTCCCATCTGAGGTTCTCCTGTTCAGCTGCATCAGTTCCCCGGTCTAATCCCGAAGATAAACTCAACTGGTATGTAAATTTGGGACTGCTATTTGATTATGAGCTCTGCTTGGATGTGAACCTCAGGTTAGTGAGCTAATGACCCATTTACTCAGCAGGCTGATGTTTGGTTCCCTCTGCTGGTGACAAACACATTCACCTCTGAGGTCAGGAAGACACTTGATTACTCTTCATTTAACTGGTTCCTTCATCACCACAGAGTGGTTTTTGGTTTGACTCCTGCTACCCCAAATGCTCACTGCACCTTCAAATGCAGATTAATCCGCCACTGAAAATACGAAGGCAACCGAATCCTAATCTTCCCCGACTACACCGCCGAGGTGATGGAGCAACGGCGGAGCTTCCGTGAGGTGCTGCAGCTCCTGAGAGAGAAGGAGGTTCGTCATTCTCTGCGCTTCCCGGCCAGACTCCACATTCACCACCAAGGGCAAGTAAAAGCATTTGACGATCCGGACGAGGCCAAGACTTTTGTTAATCAAAAACTCTGAAAGCTCAGTTTTCTAAAGATGAAGAGAGTCTAAACATGTTCTGAGTAAACTTTAACCTCAGCGGTTTTTTGTTTTCTTTTGTCAATGTTAAATCCACCTTTATGGTGTGCTAATGAGGGGCGGTTGGATGGAGGTTTTCTCCTTTTTTGACCGGCGATCCCAGATGTGGATGAGGGTAACTATGCTTCGTTTGGGGAAGCTTTGGGTGGGGGGCTTGTTTGTGGGTTTGTTAACTGTTCATGTTATTATTGTTTTTTGTTTGAGACAGGCTGCCAGGCTAAATGTTAAGTTTGTATCTTACTCTAATGCAAAAGGTACCATACGTGAATAATACTCTGGATTTCATGTCCTTGGTCTCTTGGAACGTACGCGGTTTAGGTCACCCAGTTAAGCGAGGAAAAGTGTTCTCACATTTGAAATCACTGAAATCTGACATTATTTTTTTGCAAGAAACCCACGTTACAGCCACTCAGCATAGGAAACTCAGGGCTAACTGGATTTCACAGGTCTATCAGTCACCATTCACATCGAAAGCCCGAGGTGTTGCCATTCTCTTCAGAAAGACTGTGCCTTTTCGATTTCAAGCATCAACAATAGACCCAAATGGCAGGTTTATAATTGTAACTGGGCACATCAATTCATTTCCTGTCACGCTAGTGAATATTTATGGGCCGAACACGGATGACCCAGCTTTTTTTCGAAAAGTGTTTGATCTGATCCCGGACGATGATTCAAGCCACATAGTAATAGGGGGAGACTTTAATTGCTATTTAGATCCTTATTTAGACAGGCTGTCTTCTGCCCCCCCACCCACTATTCTTGCTGTACAAGCTATTAACAATTTGATGAGAACAAAGAAGGTGGTGGATATTTGGAGATTGCAGCACCCATCTGACCGGGATTACTCTTTCTATTCACACGTGCACAGATCATACACGCGGATCGATTATTTTCTAGTCGACTCCAGATTAATTTCTAACACCACTGACACTAAATATCACAACATCATAATATCTGATCACAGTCCTGTTAACATTAATCATTCTACTCAGAAATTTACACCTCTGAATCAACAGCTACACAGGAAGATTTTGATCAGTTCTTTAATTCGCTTGATTTTCCAAAACTAGACGCAGCATTCAGGGAGAGTCTAGATTCAGATTTCTCACTTTCTGAGTTACAGGAGGCCATCAGATCATTCCCCACTGGCAAAGCGGCGGGCCCAGATGGGTTTGGGCCAGAATTTTACAAAGCCTTTCTAGGGGACCTTGCACCCTCCCTGTTGAGAATGATCCGAGATACGTTTAAAAACAAACAGCTCCCATCCTCTCTCAGTGAAGCAAATATTTGTGTTTTACTAAAAAAGGACAAGGATGAAACAGACCCAGGTAGCTACAGGCCTATTGCCCTACTAAATTACGATTTGAAAATAATTACAAAAGTTCTAGCAAACCGGCTCGGAAAAAATGTAGCAAGTATCATTCATCCTGACCAAACGGGTTTTATCCCGGGCAGGTACTCCTTCTGTAATGTCCGCAAAATTCTTAACATCATGTATGCAGATTATGGCAAAAATGACAGAGCAGCTATATTGTCCTTAGATGCTCGTAAGGCATTTGATATGATAGAATGGCCCTATCTATTTGCGACACTTAAGAAATTTGGATTCGGTGACACTTTCATACAGTGGGTCAAGATTTTATACAGCAACCCAAAATCCTCCATTCTAACAAATGGGGATAGATCTGGTCTATTCACCCTGCAACGCGGCGTCCGCCAGGGAGACCCATTGTCCCCCCTGCTGTTCAATATAGCGCTGGAGCCGCTGGCTATTGGCATTAGAGAACATCCAAACATTAAAGGTATTTGCTCAAGCAGTATTGAGACCCGTGTTACTCTGTATGCGGACGATCTCCTTGTCTGTTTAGCTGATCCAGTTGTCTCCATCCCTGTCCTACTAGAATATATAAATGCTTTCGGGAACATCTCTGGCTATACCATAAACTGGGGGAAGAGTGAGTTCATGCCCTTAACAGACCAACTCACTGATGATTTTCTAACAAAATTGCCTTTCAAAGTAACGAAGGAGTACTTCACCTATTTAGGGCTTAAATTGACTAAAAATCCTAAACACCTATTTAAATTTAATTTTACAGAATCTATAGAAAAACTTAAAACAAATATTGAGTCTTGGAGAATATTGCCCCTATCTATGATCGGCCGAGTAAATGCAATCAAAATGGTGACCCTTCCCAGGTTTTTATACCTTTTTCAGAATTTACCTATATACTTAAATGCATCTTTTTTTAAGAAGCTTGACTCTATCATACTGTCCTTTGTGTGGGGTTACAAATCACACAGGATATCCAAGGCTCACCTTCAAAAACCTTCCAAAAACGGTGGTCTTGGACTGCCTGTTTTTAGACACTACTTTTGGGCAGCTAACTCCAGGGCTCTCACCTACTGGAAGGGTGGAAGCGCCATAGCCGAGGAGAACCCTTTGTGGCTACAGCTAGAAGCTGCTACAGTCCACATGTCATCACTTCCTGCCCTTTTGTTTTCTGACCCCGCCCCAGTAGTCAAATTAATTAATCGTAACTTCACTGTCAAGAACTCCTTGCGCATCCTAAAGCAAATAAAAGCGGCTTGCCAGGTTCCTAGTGCTTCCACACAGGCACCCATATGTCAAAATCATTCATTCTTGCCTGCCCGGCTGGACGGGATGTTTGCTGTCTGGAGAGATAGGGGTATTAAAACATTTTCAGATCTGTACATTAACAGCCAATTGGCATCATTTGCTCAGCTAAGCAACAAATTCAATCTTCCAAACTCTCACTTTTTTCGCTACCTCCAAGTCAGACATTATGTCAAGGAGAACTGGCCACATTTCAATTCCATCCCCACCACTCATCCTTTCCTTGAGACCCTCCTGCTCCCTCCAGACTCCAAACAGTTAATATCAAAGTTTGTGGCTTCTTTCACCAAGTCAGTTTCCTCTGATTTCATCAGGGTAGCCTGGTCCAAAGACTTGAACCATGAAATATCAGTAGAACTTTGGGAGGAGGCACTTTCTCGTGTCCATTGTTGCTCTGTTAATTCACGTTACAGGCTAATTCAGTACAAAGTGCTGCACAGGTTACATTACTCCAAAACAAAGCTAAATCGTATTTTTCCATCTGTATCCCCTGTATGTGATAGGTGCAATATTGCCGAGGGCTCACTAGCACATCTTTTCTGGTTCTGTCCTAAGTTGCACAGTTTTTGGTCAGATATATTTGAACATTTGTCAAAAGCCTACTCTAGAGCCATTCAGCCTAACCATGAGCTGGCCATCCTTGGTTGCTCGACTGAGACTTCTGATCTTCTGCATGACACTCAGGTCGCTCTACACCTAGGGATGGTGGTGGCCAAGAAACTTATTCTTTTAAATTGGAAGTCCACCACTCCTCCCACCTTCGCTCACTGGCTCAGTGAGATGTTGTCGGTCATTCAAATGGAAAGACTGCGCCTGCACAAACCCAATGGACAGAACAGGTTTGAGAGAATCTGGGGACCCTTCCTGGCTCAATGTCAGGGATGATACCTGACTCAAACTTTCGCGTGGTACTTGTTTTACCTTAACAACTGCAATTTTGTTTTGTGTTTTCTACAAGTCCATCTATGTAAAAGGTAAATAATGAATGTCTGGCAGCCCCTCCCCCCTTTTTTTTATTTTATTTTATTTTATTTTATTTTATTTTATTTTATTTTATTTTATTTTATTTTATTTTATTTTTCTCTCTCTGTTTCCTTTTATGTTTAACTGTTCCTATGTGGTATGTTTTGTACAGTTTTGTAAAATGAAAAACTGTAAATAAAGTATTAAAAAAAAAAAAAAATCCGCCACTGAAAATAGTTCCTAATAAAGACAGCGTGTTTCATCCTGTTTGTTTGATCAAAACTACACTGAGCCGATGTTTTAGGAAACTGCTAGGTGATTCTTTTATTGAAATCATACAGTATATTCACATCACATTTCTGACTCCGACATTCATCATGAAAGCTTAGCTCTTTTTAATGAACATGCTGACATGAGATTGATTAACTGCTGTCTTCCTCATATTATTGAATGTGGAAAGTTTGCGTCTTCATTTCCTGTAGTTCCCTTGTCTTATATATTTAATATATTTAAGTTTTAAAGGGGACATATTATGCAAAACTCACTTTTTCATTGTTTTAGTATGTGTATTTGCGTATCTGGAGTGCCTCCTCACCCCTTAAACGTCAGTTTTGACAACTACGTCAATATTTTGTAAACTGCCATAGTAAGAAAATGTGTCTCTTAACAAGCCGTTTTTAATTTCACCCGGCTTATTACATCACAAGCCGGGTGATGTGAACATTCAAGCCCTCGCTCCCATGGTTACCTCAGCTACCAGAGTGAAGATTCTAAACCGACCGTTTAGAGCAGGGCTGTGAAACTGGTGTGTAGAGAACCCAGCTGTGCTCAATCTTTTGGTTTTTCTGACCAAAAGCATGTTACTAACATTACTTTTAGACATCAAGGTGCCATGTCAAGAAGCAGAAATGAGCATAATATGTCCCCTTTAATCTTTAATAAAATCCTTGGTTTTGTGAATTTAAATGAAGGATCCTTCACACAAAAAAAGGCCACCATAAAGCCTGTCACACCTGGCACGATATTCTAAAGAATCTGGAGGTAAATAAATAAAACATAATTTACATCTTAATTATTGTGAACATGGTTTATGAGCAAGATATTCTCCAACAGTTTGACACTTTCTCTTGGAAAAGATAAAAGCTCCTGTTTTCACTTTGCTTCACTAACCTGCATGTTTCTATTGCATTCTACTGCATTTCTATAATGTAGTTTCCCTCATTTGCCCATCAACAAGTTTTCACTGACATAAATGTGACCCCATGCCTTCTGAGTGAGCGCATGATCCTCAGAGAAGCAACAACAAAGTGCCACAGAGTCATGAGGATTTTGTCCTGATGTTTGGGTGTTTCAGGAGCTGAGTGCAGTGAATGAAGTCAAACCTCCAGCTTGGTGTGAAGTCACTCTTCTGTCTTTGTTGCCGCCTGCAGAAAAACACACGCACAGAGTAACAAGAGTGAGTGGTTTTCTGTGTGGTTGATTTGATTTGTTTTATTCTCTGCACTAAAAACATCTAATCAGACACTGTCTCTGACCTGAGATCTAAAGGAGTCTGACATCACTACACGCAGCAGTCAAATCAAATCAATACAGAAAGCAATCAGGAAACAAATAAAAAACGATAAGACTCTTTTTTATTAATTATCATGTCTGTGTCTGTGGAGCTTTGGATGAACTGCTTTTCTTCTTGTAGTATATTATTAAATATGCAGAGGACACAGCTTTGGTTTGCCCCTTACATGACGGTGTGAGAAGTCAAATCTTCTCCCTGATATGTGTAAAACTAAAGAGATGTTCACTGATTTTAGATAAAGAAAGAGCCAATAGAGTCTGTCACTGACTACAAATACCTTGGCATTGTCCTCGACCACGAGCTCAAATGGGACATCTGGACTGACCGTGTGAATAAACTACGATCTTTTAATGTTCACACTCAAATGCTAAAAATGTTTTATTGTTCTTTATTGACAGTATTTCAACCTTCTGTATCATCTGCTGGTTTGGAAATGCAACTGAGGCACAGAAGAAGACGCTGAGGAAGACAGTTACTGATAGGGACGATGCTACTGATTTCGAGTGCACCTACAGAGACAGAGCCTTGAAGAAGGCAAACCATATTATGGGTAACCAGAAGCCCCCCCCCGCCCCCCCCCCTTGCCTCCTCATGTGAACTGCTTCCACCTGGGTGAAGAAGATACCGCCCCCCATTTGTCCCATAATAAGCCATTAAGCTTCTGAACAGCTGATGCACTTCCAGTTATGAGTGACGTCCAGCTGGTCTGCGCAGGAGGGATGACGGTGACTGTGATTATTACTGTTATGTCGTAGTGCTGCCTTCTCTCCCTACAGAGAACGTTCTCCTCTTTTATAAGACACACTCACTTTCTCAGCGGCCATCAGAGCGTCCAACTCCTGCGTCCAGCCCAGGGCGTCGACCAGGGCCTGCACGCCGCTGACCACATCACCCAGCTGCACCACGTCTTGAGGCCGGCGGCCCCAAGTGAAGGGCCCCACCAGGTCTCTGTTGATGAGCAGACGGGGAACCGAGCCGCGTACGGCTCCTGCCAGACTGGCAAAGGGCTCCACCTGCAGAGCAAAGAGTGAACAACAGCAACTTTAAATCACTGTGGAAAAAGACTGTGTTCCAGTTGTTGAAACTGTTTACATTGTATCATCTGACAATATTGTTTTGTTTTCACATGAATCCCATGGAGACTAGGTGACGATCATAACTCCTCATATCAGAATCTTCAGTGTAAACTCGACTAAACTAAACTTATTAAAAAGGCACAAATACCAAAAATGTTATGGTTGAAAACTGTGATAAATCAAGAACTAAGTCTCGGTTTGAATTGATCAAATTGCAGCTTGTGGTTTTAAGCTGGTGGTGCTCGCCTCCAGTGATGTGCCCATGATGATCAGGAGATCTGCCAGTGGGAAGTCTGTGTGGTACTTGAAGAAATGCCGTGGAAGCTCCTCCCCGAAAAACACGATGTCAGGCTTCACCACACCAGTACAGGTGGGACACTTGGGGACCGTCCCACTCATCACATCAGGCTGATGAGACACAGAAACATCAAAAAATATTCTGTTTATAGTGGTGTTCATTGTAGATCTCAGACTTATTTATCAAAAAAAAATCATTTTCTATTTAGAGTGCACAAAAGCTTTGTTTCAACTATTTCAAAACCACATTAGAAACAGGAACCATGGAGGAGTTTGTGTGTGGTACAAAATGCTCACAAAGCTTATATATTATATATTGTATGAATAAAAAATGATTTCAGTTCAAGTGACTTTGTCTCCAAAGGCAAGTGTTGAAAAAGAATAAACACAAAGGACAAAAGTATCTTGTCAGATGGACACTGTGCAGAACAGACTGGAGGTTCACATTGGCTGCAATTATTTATCGTAAATATTTATAACTCACTCGTAGGTCTTCTCCCTTATACTTCCTCATACAGACGGTGCAGGTAGCGGTGGAAAACGTGCCATGGGCCTCGACCAGCATCTCAGGAGGAATTCCTGCCACTGGATAGAGATGCACGCAGAAGAAACAAGTCATCAGGTTCAAGGTGATCTTTGCCACGGGGCCATTTGTTGTGCAGCTAGCGGCAAGCACAAAAAAACTTTACAACATTTAAATACCACAGACAATACAATCATAAACAACATTCATACAAAAAAACAATGGCAGCAATGATTTTTTAAGTCTATTTGTCACGCATTTTAGCAGGCTGTCCCTGCGGTACGACAGGCGCAGCTTAAAGGTCCCTGACAGTCATGATGAGGCATTAAAGGTAGAGTCTGGAGGTTTGTTTGTTGCAGTTGGTAAACATAACATTCAAACTGGGCCCCTCCTCTCCGGCTCAACTGTGCAGCCTCCTGCCACTGACAGCAGCAGCACCGTCACCGACAACGGGAGCTTCAAGTGTTATGCTGTAACGAGCAGGAGGGCTGCTGTGGTGAGCTGGGAAGCGAGTGCTAGCATCCGCCGCTAGCACTCGCTAGCATCTGGGACAGCTCGTGGGGCTAGCAGCCCTGAGCCCTCCTACTCGTGCTGCACGGAGATTCACCTGAGCTCTGTCATTGGCTAGAGAGAAAACACGACTCTCCACCCAGAAACGTCCCCGTGCACAACAAAACAAAGCAAAAGACCAAAATACAGGCAGGGGGAGCGGCGCTGCAGACTAGAGGCTGACACGGGAGTGTTTTTTCAATCCCGTCCCGCAAAAAAATTACCATCATGTCCCGTGACAAAGTAAAAAAAATAATCCTGTCCCGTTCAAATCCCGAATAAATCACTCCCGATCCGGTCCTGTTCCCGTTTTTTTCTATTTTAGAACACAGTCGTCATGTTAACGATTGTGTTGACAGACACGGACCCCCCACCCCAGCGCACTGCAGGCTGAATGACAGAGACAAAACAAGACGGTAGATGTGTTGACGCCACATCTACCGGCTTGTTTTGTTATATCAATTAGCGATAATGAACACCTTTCTCTCTCCCTCTCTCTCTTTTTCTTTCTTTATTTTTTGCTTGTGTGCATCACCTGTTTAATGCGAGGCAGAGATTGCGCCGCCGCCGCATCAGCTGACTCCTCTGACTGGCGGAAAACGTTTGCCTACCGGTATGTTGATTTACACAGGTTATACTCCGCTACGTAACCACGACAGTGATCACTGAGGGTGTGAAGTGTGCATCAGTCCACACACTCAAACTTTTGGACCGTTTTGAGTGCACAATCCGGGGTTCTTAACGTAGCCTACTGCCTGGCTTGTGCTTCTTTGAATGTCGCGCTTTGACTCCCGGTCCCGTTCACTCCCGTTTACATTTTTTCCCGTCACGTCCCAATCACGTGATTAAAAATAAATTGACTCCCGAATCACGGGATTCACGCGGGAATCCCGAGAAAATGTCAGCCTCTACTGCAGACACAGTCACCACGACACAGGACGGGACTAGATGTCGATAGGTGATGATTAAGACGGATTTCATTTGTGTAAGTCTAGCGTTTATTTTTGAGCAAACCCCCCCAGACTCTACCTTTAAAGTGGAAAAATGCAATGCTGGGGTCAGTGACCTCTGAAGGTCACCAGAGGTCAGATTCAAACTGTCTCCACGTCTGAGACGCCTTTGGGAATGTTGATGATTCGCTGAAACTTTCACGCTTTAGTCATAAAATGCACCACTGATTGTCGCCTCATTAAATCACTGTGATGTATGGTAAGTTCAAAGGTGTAAATACGTACATCTTTCCAGCCCGTCGATGTTCTGTGTGTACATCCTGAGCAGCTGACCCTTGTTGTGAAGCAGTCTTACAAAGTAGTGCGTGAGGTTGGGCTGGTAGTTCCCTGGGTACAGCTCTTTGGCCAGGGCGAAGAAAGGATTAGGGTTTCGGTGGAAAAAGCCAATCTCGAATATGGCCTCAGCATAGGGCAGGTCATACTGCTGCAGGTTGTCATAGAGACCGCTGCCTGGAGACCTGTAAAGGAGCAATCAGCCGACAGACATGCAGTGGATTTACAGAAATACTCCATGACCACCACACCTAACCTTCTTACCTGAAGTCTGGGATGCCACTCGGCGTACTAATCCCAGCTCCGGCCATCACCACCACCCTCTTGTGCTTCTGCTCTCTAATGTTTTTGGCTATGTCCTCCAGGGTCTGCTGCTTGTCTGCTGCACCACCACCACCACGGGAGAAAAGCCCTCGAGCTCCATCCCACCGTTGAGAGTTGACTCGTCTGTGAAGGAGCAAAACAAGAGGGATTTTGGGGCCAAGAGTTGGTTTGCATCACCCATAGAGGTGCACAAAAACACGAGACTGGAGGGGGACAACATTTTGCACACGGAGAATCAACAACTTCACCTCCAATCACATGAACCTTCATGCTCCCAAATCCCCTCACTTTGGAAGCATGATCATATATGTATTTCTCAACCTATTTATTCAGTGCTTCACTAAGAAAACTGTCACTAGATAAAAGGCAATAAGTATCACACATTTCGATTTCTGTGAACCTGCCTGTAAAACTCCACAGCTGTTTTGCATACACTTACAGACTTGCAAAGGGGTTATTTCCCCTATTTACAACCTGCCCTGAATGCACATCTGCTTCTGATGCCTGGTGTGCCTCTTTTTGTAAAAATTGAAATTGGACCCAACCCAGAGAGGACTGGTGGTGCCGTGCAAAGTACCTGAGTAGAGCTGCTGCACCTTGAGTGGGACACAGACTCCATTGACCTGTACATAAAAAAACCAAGTACTGTCACATTGAGCTACAATAAATCTCCTTCTGTTGCACCACATCGGCTCTGTGTGTCTACTGACCGTGTGCAGAGAGCGCCCGACTTGTCCCTGAGCACAGACAGCGGCACAGACAGCTCAGACTGACAGGTGACATTAGTGAGGAGCCCACCACCACCACAGCAGCAGCAGCAGCCATTGCACAGCTGACCAAACTACCCGCAGACCTTCACTTCATGACTCCGTTTACGATTAGCAGGCTCCTGAACACGGGCACATTTAGCACATTATCTCCATTTAAAGTAACGTTAAAGTAACACGAACAACTAATGACTGGCTCTCTGCTACAATGTTTGTTGTTGTCCTTTGACCTCCTTCTGACGAGTACCGTAATGTATGATGTAGCTTAACCTTAGCCACGGTCGTTTGTCAAACCGTCTATTCAATTTAATTACTCGTCGTCTATTGGTTATAAATATTAGTTTCGATTAAGATGAGGTCTGCAGCGGCCAAGAAATCAACTTTGTTTCAAGATTATTCGCTAGCTTTAAAACAACTCCTACATTTCCCATCAGACTTGTGCCGCATTCAAATCCCAGTATTTTCGCCGTAAAAACAACAATTTGGTGTGTTAAAAAAATAAATTCACACTTCACACATCATCCCACAAGTCTTAGTTAGATATATCGGGTATCTGGTATCTCACATGTGGTGAAAATAAATAAAGACCTGTCGACAAAATGTTGGCAGAGTAGCTGCACATTCACTATAGCCAATAAGTAGCCTATAACTTAAAAATACAATACCATTACAAGCCATTTAGAACAGTTTTATATGGGCTTACTTAAAAAAAAAAAACGGCTTCAAACATAAACTAGAATCAAAGAGACAATGTTGTGCTGTTTATCTGGCGTCAATACAAGATAAATATGTGAACATGAGTCGGAGGAACGGACGCTGTAGTTGTTGTTCCCATTCTTGCCGCAGACCATGAACGCACCAACGTCGCATGCATTTCCCATCATCCCTCGCGCTTAGCAGTGCAGACCCACTGTGTATTTGACTATTAGCTCAACATCACTTTATTCCCGAGTTAACTTTAATTTTGCTACCATGAAAGATGTTAGCGGGTACCTCAAACAGCAGCAGAGCAACAGCTCCACGCCGGAGATGGCGGCGGAGTGGCACAACCTGGAGGATTTGCACAATAAAAGGTGAGAAAATATCGAAAGCTAATGCTCTGCTAGCGCTAGGCTAGCTACCGTTAGCTCGCCCATTCATTGGAAATGGCCGCTGAGTCATGCACAGAGCTAACGCTAACACTTGAGCTAACACTGAGCCAGAGCTTGGCTAACAGCAATAATGTTATATTTATTTGTCACGACAAGAGCAAATGCCTTGTACCAGTCACTAGATCTTGAGATAGGTGAAAGAAAAAGTTGGTCAGTTTGTCCCCAGTTTCTCTCACGGGTTGTTAGCGTCTGTACGAGTCATGGCCACGGCACCACACTAGATCTGATTTAACTGTTCTCTGAGTTTGGATGTCACTGGAAGTTATCTGTGATTAGTTAATGTAAGCAGCAACCAAGATACCCTGCATTTTCAATACATATCAACCAGAAAATACATTGATTGATAGGCAGCCTCTAAGGCCCGGCGTGTGTATACACTGCAGTTAAAGACTCGGTCAACACCGGTCTCTGCTTGTTTTCACACACTTGATCTCGATGGCCTTCACTCTTGTTTGACCATGACATGCCAAGTGACTTTAACTCACTTTCACCTGTGTATGAAAGCTCCAGGTTAACAGCAGTTTATTCCCTGAAACATGTTTGTCTTTGTGGTGACGACTGTCACTGATAATGTGTGTTTTGTAATCGACAGATTGTGGCATCAGTTGACTCTGAAGCTGACAGACTTTGTTAAAGAGCCCTGCTTCAAAACAGGAGATGGCCTTATACAGGTAACTGCACCACAGTCACACTTCACTATGTACCTTAATGTGCACAGATGTTATATGTGTTGCTTAGATTTGAAGGATGTAGCGATTTGCCTGTAATGAATGAACTAAAAACAGTTTAGTAAAATCCTTGAGGGAAATGTAACACATCATTGTTTATTTGTCCAGGACATGGTGACATCACGGTTGTCCCAGCATCAGGCAGATAGCCACCCACAGTTAAACTCACAGGGGTGCTTTGCATCACATTGATTTTGTTGATAGATATCAAATCATCTATTTGTACAACAGAATTGTATATGGATCATCATCGTCCATCTCTGTATCCCCGTATCTCATGCTGCACAGTCATCTGTGTGAGGCAGAAAAAGATAAACACAGTAATGGGACCATATTAAGATGCGAAGGGCTGCTGCCTATCCAGAGAAATGTGAAGCCTGGACAGTCAATAAATGTTAGTCAGTCACTGTTTGGGATTTGAACCATGGATATTTATGTCTTCTGTGTGATCTGACAGTTTGTTTTCTTTCTTTTAGCTCTATGAAAACTTCCTCAGTGACTTCGAACACAGGTGATGGACATTTGCTGAACGCATGTAACACCAGTTTAGTATTCACTATTGGTTGTGATGCTGATGTATTATTTTTGTTCCCTTGACAGAATCAACCCTTTGTCCCTTGTGGAGATTATACTGTATGTTGCCCGACAGATGACAGGTAAAGACGACATGATGTTAAAAGATTTTTTTCTCCACATTATTTATTTTTCTTTGAATGTAAAAAAACATGTTTCTTGTTTCCAGATCCCAAAGATGCCATCACCTTTCTTGAGAAGACCAAGGAAAAGGTAAGCTGGCAGATCCCACCGTGACGGGTTTTATAAACCGTTATGTGATTAAACTTTAACCTGTCTTTGTCTCTGCTTCAGGTGAAAAGCAGCGAAGAAGCCGTCATTCTCTGCAAGACGTCGATCGGCAGCCTTAAACTGGAGATCAACGACCTCCCTGCCACAAAGGTAAGAGCTCCAGGAATCTCAGCTCCCTCTTCTCTACGAGCTGATGATGACGCAAATCCAGCTTGACACCTTGTTCACGTGTAACATGCAGGCAAACATTTCAAACTTCAAGCTGCTCGTTATCATCACGTGTTATATATATATATATAGTCACAAAGCAGAGTGACAAAAACTCCTGTGAACCAAAATAACAGCAAAACTGGAATTGGTATAGAAAAACAAAGATAGTAGAACAGACAAAAACAGATCTGTTGTTTCTACATTAAACATGTAAATGAGTTTAAAGGTTCAGATAAGCTCTCCTGCTCGAGCCTGATCTGTAGTCGTCTTGCCACTGATTTTCTTTTTGTCCTCCAGAAACTTATCGAAGAAGTTGAGGAAATGTTGAATAACTTACCTGGGGTGACATCGGTCCACGGCCGTTTTTACGACCTCTCCAGCAAATACTATCGCATCATCGGGAACCACGCCTCCTATTACAAGGACGCTCTGCGCTACCTCGGATGTGTGGACATTAAAGACCTTCCAGGTGAGCAAAGGCATGATGGGAAACAAACTGGAATAGATATCTTACTTAAAAACACAGTGTATGGGTCATATAGAGGCTCAACGACTGATTGTTGTCGACTCCACAGAGACAGAGAAGCAGGAGAGGGCGTTCACACTCGGACTGGCCGGACTCTTGGGAGAAGGAGTTTACAACTTTGGAGAGCTGGTGGGGTTTTGGTTCTCACTAAAGGTTTTGGTGCTGTGCTGTGCTGCCTGAAGTCATGACCATGTTTACTGTTTCTCTTTGCAGCTGATGCATCCTGTGCTGGAGTCTCTGAGGAACACAGACAAACAGTGGCTCATTGATACACTTTACGCCTTTAATGGAGGCAATGTGGAGAAATTCCAGGGCTTCAAGTCTGCCTGGGGCCAACAGGTAATTAACGTGTAGCATAACAATCTGATTCATGTATTTGGCTCGGTACCATAATGGCTCCGGTGCTGAAGTAAGCGGTGGTAACCAGATCAAAAACCAACGCGGACTTTCGATTTCGGTGCCACTGAATATTTAACCAAGCCTACCGACCCCTTAGCTCTATTGCTGTACCGGCGCTACACGTGTTGTCACATCAGTTTTTGTTGTGTGCAACATAGATCTGCTGATACGAGCAGGTCTTTTTTTATTTATTTAATTGCCTCTTTATTTGGCTGCGGTGGTGCGCCTAGTGTTATCACACTACATGCACAACTTTTGATGATCCGCGGACCAATGTTCCCTCTAATTTTCAAAACTCCTGAGCAGAAATTCAACTCCCCTGAGGAGCTGCTTGAGCGACTGTGAGCAAAAGCTCAAGCATATATATATATATATATATATATATATATATATATATATATATATAGGAGCTCCTATATATAGGAGCGCCACACTCAATGAGTTAATCATTATATTACACACACACACACACATAATGTAGCTATATGTATATGTATGTATATGTATAACATAATGATTAACTCATTGAGTGTCACGCTCCTTTCCAAAGTTTTAGTCAAGTGTACCGGCAATTTAGACGATTTTTGTAGAGCCACAGTGTATTCTGTATTATTGCCACATAGCCAACACATACTGTGGCTTATTTGAAAGGTGAAACGTTCTGCTTCAAATGGCCACAAACCATGTGTTTCTATGTGCCTCCGTTCCTGAGAAAAGTCAAGCTAAACATGGCTGGGTTTCACCAAAATCCCTCCTTTTTTTCTAGAAAAGGAGATAGAGCGTCTTTTATGAAAGCTGCTCTGTTTGTGCCTGTCGCTCTTCTGACACTCGCATTTCTGGATCAAAGGGCTCGTGTAAGATAAATATATACAACAATTGTTGTTCTATTCACAAAACCACCATCGGGGGCGGGGGGGGCGCCACTAAACAACAATAACACAGACGCACCGTGCCGTGTCACAGCCTCTCGCCGCGGAACGTGAGGGTCTGTCGGCCACAGCGGTTCGGGAACACCGGTCCCACCGGTGGTCACGGTCCTTCTGTGGTACGGGTCGGTGATGCCGGTCTGCTTTGACCGAGGGATCATCACATTTTACCGCGGGAGGACTTTGGGGAGGACACGGTGTTGCTCCAGATGAAGACCGGGTGGGACTGTCGGCTGAGAGCTTCCTGTTTCTGCTCCGAGCTGCTGCAGCCTCGCGGGTGAGAGCAGAGCAGCTGCGCTGCATCTGCGCTGCATCAACATGCAGAACTCCATTTGAAAAAGACGTTAAATATGTTTTTGGCACTCAACGCATGGGAACGAAAAACGAGAAATTACGTGGTTGGCACTCAATGAGTTAATAACAGATTATTTTGACAACATTACCTAGGCTGAATGAGAGGGATGGAAACATTGCCCACACTTTCCCATCTGAAAACTCGCCTTTTACTTTTGCGTCACTGCACGTCTTGCAAACGACTCCAGTCTCGGTTGAAAAAGAAAAGGATGTCGCCGAGTTTCACCGGTGTTCCCTCGTCCGTATTTGTACTGTGACCACAGACTGTGACAGCCACTCCACTTTCAACGATGTGCGTTTTTTCTTTACCTTTCCCCCTCCCGTTTAGCCATGGCTGAATTGCTATGCAATAACAAAAACGCCACAACAGCGGCTGCTCGTCATAACACATTGATTGGCTGTCAAGCTAAACAACCGCTGCGTATTGGCTGGGCAGCGCCTCGTGGGCATGTTTTTTTAATGATGACTGGCTGACAGTTACTGTCACTCATTACAGTGATAAACGCCCACAGAGGTCATAAATTTCACAATTCGAAGCGCGCACATTAGGGAGAAATAAACCGTAAACTAGTCGGGGATATTCGAGTGCGCAACTTTTTTGTCTTCTGCGCAAAGAGGTGGGGAGCAGTGCGCAATTGCGCAGTAAAACACCTTAGAGGGAACAGTGCCGCGGACCACTCGTGTGCTGATCCGTGGAAAGCAATACAAACAGATCACTGATAAACAACGATCCGTTGCACCACTACCTGTCCATTCCTCTGCTCCGCTCACGACGTGAGCACAATATGTGTTTTACATCAGCAAGAAAGTTTGCACCGGTATCGGATAAAACCTAAACGATACCCATTCCTATTTGGCAGCTCATTGTTCACAATGAAAAGGTTTCCTGGCATCATTTGATTTTTACCTCTTTCCGTACATATGTGTGAAGGTGACCTGCACAGCTGGACTTTAGATCAGTTATTTTATTTCTTTTTTTTTTATTTGTTCCATTTTATTTTTCATTTCCATGCATGGACATTTCAATTCGTACGTTACTGACAAAATAAGATTACAATTTACACATTCGATGCCTGGAAAAAATGAAGATAACTTATTTTCCCTGCCTCTTAATCATTTCCTTTTGAAATGTAACTATATGTCTGCCAAATTACCTGTAATTAATACCAACCGAAAAGAAAAGTAACATGAGCAACTCTATTAATGGCCAATGACTTCCCAATAAAAATTAACAAACAAAGAAATCGTAACAAGAGCAACTACCTGCACATTGGTTGTTTACTGAAGTGGCTCCAATCATAGGTTTCACACACAGTACAACTTGAACCATGAACGATCAAAGTAAATGCCAGTGTATTTCACATCACACTGTGCCACTATATTATAGTATATCACACCTCCACCCCCATACGTTGTTGTACATTTCATACAGAGCACTGAGATGGAGTAAAGGTACAACATGCGTGCCTTGAACAGATCTGTAAAAGGGGCTAAAGAAATAAAGTTTGAACTGAAATGTAAAACATTTTCTGTCCTTACAGGGTGGAAGTGGTGCAATTTAGTAATCCTGCCTCACCACCCTTCATAACACTTGTCATTTTGGCCAACTTTTAGTCAACAACACGGTGACGTCCACATCTTTTAGCCACCTACTCTCAGTGGGTGGCTAAAAAGGATGTAGGCACTCAACAGCTGAGGCATCGGAGCGGGGAGGATGACTAAGGTTGTCCAAGTTAGCAGGGATTAGTGCTCTGAGGGAAATGAGTTCAGTCCGTTTGTGTGTGCTTCTCACCTGAGAGCACAGAACGAATTCAGCATTCACCAACATCCATGACACCTGTCGACATCTAGCATTTCGATTCTATTATTTATCTATTAAATAATTCTATTGTTTATTATTTATGAATGTGAAACTCTTGAAACGTCCTCTCTGGTTGGCTGGATTTTCCATTCCGTACAAACATGGCGGTCGAGATGGCGACACTCTCTAAGCAAGACCCTTGCTTTATGTGTATAAAAGAAGAATTATAAGGCTATGAAAACCAAACAGATTTTATTTTATAGCGATTACACACTTGTACAAATATATTAATTGGTAGTAAATTCAGATTTAGCAAATAAACCTTGACAAATATTACACACTGGACCTTTAAGAATTAATCTTCAATATAACAAACGGTCCCCTTCATGATCTCAGTGTTACCTGGCAGGAGGATTTTCACTTGTTTGTGTGGATCATTGTTCACTGAATTGTTCTTCTCTCCTGCTGGCAGCCCGACCTGGCGGCTCATGAAGCTAAACTGATGCAGAAGATCCAGCTGCTCTGCGTCATGGAGGTGAGGACCCCCACCACCACAGTTACATACCCACCAGTTTGCATCTTCTCATAACTGAAGCTTTTAGACAGAAGGTCAGATTATGACTATGACTTACGCCCGGAGTAGTTTTCCTCACTCGCCTCGTTTCGCTCCACGTGCTCTTCTGACTTGATTTGATGAGAAATTGATCCATTTTTATTGTTTGTGCACTACGTGTCAGGCAGCTCGAGACCCTGCCGTAGCTGCATTAATCACCACTACACAAGGGAGCAGTGTTGCCAGACTGATGACAGATTTGTGACCTAAACACACATGGAAAAGTTGAAACCTCTTATTGCACTGTGCCGTATACATGTCAGGTTTTAAAAACAATATTATATATTACATATTGAATATCTGAATAACAATAACCCCTCACCACCTACACAGGCAACACTGCAGTGAGTCAGGGTCGGTCCTGTGTTTGTAGTACCTGCTGCCACCTTGTGTGTGAATAGAGGAGCAGTTCTTAGTATATCAGGAATTACAGTTTTTCTCTGTTGGTTTGGCTCAATTCTTGAAACAGAAATTACATTCTCAAAATAACATGGACAAATCTCCAAACCACCTTGCAAATGTTCACAACAGAATGGCATTTCTCATTGATTTCATCAAATTGCAAATGTCTTAGTACATGTCTCAAGTGTCTTAGTGCATCTTTGCAAATGGTTATGTACAAGTACCCTAGAGTTAGCACAATGAGCATACATTTAGCACATTTTCCAAATGAATAGATCTTGCTGATCTAAGCTGATTAGTTGATTCTCAGTCTAATGGTTGCTCTCTCCAAAACATGTCAGCATGATTTCACTGTGTAAATCATCATATGCACAACAGTCTGTTCAACTGTCAAAATTAGTCAACATACTGTAGGCTAATACCATGAAAACCATATGAATTTCTTGCAGCATTTCATAAATTCTTGACAGTACTTGACAGTCAGGTGAAATTAGAACTTGACTAACGAAGGAGGAGTTCCTACATCTCAGATGACCAATCAATCAGCTGTTTAGCTACCTGACTGGTGCTGTCTATGATTGTGAATGCTGCCAAACGCGTATATATAGAGCTTGGCTAGGGCCTGTACCTTTTGGGCTCTAGGGTGATGTTGATGAAAATATGTGGCCAATCAGAGCGCGGCGTATGGATGGTCAGGAGGATGAAGATGGTGGCCAGGAGACAGAGGGTGATGACAGTGATGACCAGTGAAAATGTCTCTACTCGTGAAACTTTGTTTACTGCACTATAGGCTTGGTATATTTTTTCTGTTTTTTTTTTGTGTTCATATTTCATACATGTACAGAGAACTGTAGGCCTATACATTTTGTTTTTACAGTACATAATCTTGAGTTACTTTATGTAGGCCATATGTGAATAAAAATGGTTACAATTTCCTTGGCAATATGAGTGCAGTGTGTGTGATGTCAAACTTTGGAGGCTGCTCTTACTGTAAAGTCCTTTTCTTAGGTTTTATACGTCTCTGCCATAGTGACAAAACATCTAAGCATTTTGACTTGCAGTGCTCACAGAATGCCACAGGGATGATGCATTTTGGGGGCACTGACTACTTACATGAGAAAGAAGTTTGGTTTTGACACATAAGTAAACTGTTTTGGGAGAGATATGAGGTTCTGCAGCTCATCCATGGTGTTATGCTGAACCATCCAGTTTATTTTTGGTAAAAGCACTAAGTGAATGCAAATGAGCCAAAAGCAATTGAGAAAGATCTTTGCCATTTTGATGGTACTGACACTTTACATGGTAAAGGAATCTAGTTTTGAAGCATGTGTGAACAGTTTTGGGAGAGATATGCGCTTTTGCTAGTGAGCTGTAATGTTGTGCAGAACTGTAAGACTGTTTGGCCAAATGGTCTTATAGTTTTAAGAATGTAATTTCTGTTTCAAGAAATGAGCCAAACCAACAGAGAAAAACTGTAATGTTTCTTGGCTACATGCCATGATTTATAAAAGTCCAAAATGGAGGAAGCTGCTTTATTAGCTGTATTGCGCCTCCTTATTTTATTGACCCCAGCTTTAATACAATATAAACTACATGGATTACAGTCATGTCTGTACACTAATATGTATCCATACTAATATATCTCTTTAATGAACCATGATAGTTATCGGTCAGCTGTCCTGACACATGATCTCTATTAGAGTTGGGCAATACCACAGAACTTCTTTTAGACCCAATACCGAGTAATACTGATATTCATAAAGTGGTGTGTGTATTTTCATATAGGAGCTAAGGCCCACACATAGTTGTATTCCCCTATGAAAAGATACTACTAAACCATAATATGTCGTCATCTGCATCATAATGCACTGATGATAGACAAATGGTAATAAATAAAAAAAATCAACCCCTGCTACTGAACCTAAGTTAAATTTCAGACATAATGCAACAATTAGCAACAATGATGTAAGGTTAGCGTAACTAACGTAACAAACGGCCTATGAGAGATTTGTGGAAAACTTTTCTATGCAGAACGGGGTCATAACATGTGGACAGAAGAGTGAATGTAACATAAAATGGTTGTTGAGATTTTAAAGTCCTTACGAAAGGTTTAGTGACAAGAATATTAAATCACTTCAAATGTCTCCTCCTCCTTCCAGATGACTTTCACACGTCCTGCAAACCACAGACAGCTGACGTTCACCGAGATCGGTCAGAGTGCCAAAATCCCTGTTAATGAGGTCAGTTGGATGAAGAATGCACTTCATCAGCATGGAAATAATTGTCAATAATCCTGGTGATCAGCATGATTGACTTTGATTTGCAGATGGTTTCTCAGTTTTAACCCGCAGGTCCTCAAGTTGTTTTTACACGTATCTGCCTAATTGTTTAAATAAGCTTTGTCAGTGTGAAAATGTTCTTGTTCAGGAGAAAGACGTCTTGAGTTTTTGTCTCCTGCAGGTGGAGCTCCTGGTGATGAAGGCTCTGTCCGTGGGCCTGATCAAAGGCAACATTGATGAGGTGGACCAGAAGGTGCAGATGACCTGGGTGCAGCCCAGAGTGCTGGACCTGCAGCAGGTTAGTTCTCTTCTTGTTCATATTTGTTCTTGTATGAATCAAATCTATATCAATGGACACCACAATGATGTCTTTTCAGCTGAATCATTTTTAAAGAGGCACAGAGGCAATTGGTCTGACTTGTTGTTCACTGTTTCAGATCAAAGGCATGAAGGAACGGTTGGACTTCTGGTGCGGCGATGTGAAGAACATGGCCATGCTGGTGGAGCAGCAGGCCCACGACATCCTCACCTAAACAGGTGTCGGTCCACAGAGGGAAACCTCACCTCTTCCCAGAGATTTCTGTTTTGTATCGTTTTGTTTTTCTATTGGCTGTTTGTTCCTCTGTTGCTCTCACTGTTCATTACCATCCTGTAATTTACACTGTGGTATTTTACACAGAAACAATTAGTTGTAACATTATCTTCTCCATACTGAATGAAAATATCAATAAAAACCTTAAAAAAAGAGAGAGAGATTATTTATTATGTGTTTCTAATTGTTATTACTGTTTTGATCTCTTTCTTACTGGGTTGATGTGCGTGCAGCATTAGATAATAAAGATTTCTTATTGCCTTGTTTTCTGGATATAATCTCCAGGCATCAGCAGGCATTAAATGCTCCAATGAACTTTGAAATCTTAGCAATGTTTGAGGCTGCACAGCAGAGCCCTGTGCTAATTGTTAACATGCTGATGTTAGGCAGATGTTGTGTTTACTTGTTCACCACATCAGAGTTGTATCATTAGGATACTTGGTCATTAACCAAAGTGTGGGACAAATTAAAACTTTCAACATAGGATGGCACTGATGGAAAGTTATTAGCGTTCACCCTGGGGGACGTCCATCCGACAGTTGCAATGTTTCAGTCAGGACCAAAGTGCATAACTGATGGATGCTGCCAGCCTCTGAGCCACAGCAGCTTTTGAATCTGTATTTATGGCTGAAATGCAACAGGGTCAACACTACCAAGCTCACTGAGAAGAAATGCCATGTGGGCTGTGGCTGTAATGCCAATAAGTTGCAGCCTGCAACTTGTTGGCATTGGAGAAAAGTCAGGCAACTTGACCCTACATTTTCATGGCAAAATTTGATCAAACTGCAGAAATATTAAAACGGACTAGGTATACACTTATGTGCTTCTGAATTTTGTTATCTTGTCAGGGGTAGGTGGTGGTAACTGTGGTGACTGGCTGCAAGAGCTCCAGCATCTGAACTTCACCTTCAGGAGGCTACAGTATATGTTGTTATCTGAAAGAAGCCAGGGCTAGCTGGTTAGCCTGCTGACTTGAAGAAGCTGAAACAATGTGATGTGGAGACAGATTGATGAGTAAAGGAGTGAACTTGATGATGCTGAACCCATAATGTTTCTTCAACAATAGCCGTGACATCATGTAGCTCACAGCCTCTCGACTCAGAAGAGAACTGGTCCCATCAGCTTCTGTCTTGTGTTTGGATATTTCTGGCCATGGAGATACATCCAGCTTTGTGGAAACAACCACAACCTTGGTGAATATGTACCAATGCCAAGTAATACAAGCATTTCATTAAGATTTAAGCTGTTCATGCAGAATAATCATTAAAATAATGACTGCTTTTTTGCTCTACATTTGGTCTCAGCCAGTTTTAGTTAGGCTGATATGACATTATGTGTCTTGGCTGGCTGCTGAGGGAGAGCAAAGTGTAACTATAATAACATTTTACTCATTTTAGTGCTGTTTCTGCACTTGTACATTTGAGGGCTTTTCATTTTCATTTAAATTTCCACACACTTCTGTATATTTGATGAGGAGAATAAATTATATTGATGAGCACAACATTTACAACATAAGAAAACGTAGCTGCTTTTTTGTTCTGTCGTTAATATTTGAGTCATGGTTTTTACTTTGAAGTAATTCCACTTTTTGAGACTCTACATTGTACAGTATCTCAGGGGTATGTGTCATTTTAGTCCTCTACATTAATCCGATCCTGTAGTCAGTGTCCGCTTTGCATAATAGGATTGTACATGTAAAACATTATGTTAAGCTTATAAAATATGAAATTGCTCAATAATATATGAAGACCACTAGAAGATTCTTACTACAATTAGCTAGAATAGTAGAGCTGATGGGAAACAGCTTGTGACATCGATCCAAAGAAAAAGAAAGTGTGTGTTCTGTAAATCCACATTCAATCTTAATGTCTTCTGTGGGTTTGAACAACTCAATCACTGTGAGAAAAAGAGGTGTTTGTTTTCACCTTTATGGATAATAATGACTAATTATACCCTCATCAGTTAGCCTACATACAGTATCTGTCTTGTGACATACATTAAAATGTTAAGATGTCAGAGAGTGAAGTGAGGATCTCATCACTTACTGCTTCATAAGCTCAGGTATTTATCAGAGGGAAGCTGATATATCTCAATCAACAAGTTTTCAAAATTCACCTATCTTGTTTTATTCAACTTAATGTCTGAAAGCCCAATTTATTGATTCATATCTGTGATCAGTTGTGATTCCTTCATGTGTACCTGAATTCGTCTACATTTTCCATCCATTTCTGACTCAGTCCAGAGCATCAGTCTCCTAGCTGCTTCCTGACATGCCTATGATAACGTCTCCATGTGTTTTCTGACATAATGTAGATTGTATAAGGCTTGAAATGTGCTATACTTGAAGCATTCCGACACATTTTAGAGGCTCTGCTGTCTTGACAGAGACGATGTCAAACAGAGGTGTTAATTCACTTCTGCTCTGTGAAACTTTGAGGTGTGATAAGTGTTGTTTTCACAGTGAATTTGTCACTCTGCAGCTTCTGCTTTTCTATCCTCAAAGTGACGTCTGAAGCCTTTTTTTTTTCATAAAATCTGATAGTCTACAAAATACTTAATTTAAGGGGGGGGGGAAGGATGCATCTGTGAATTATTTGGAATTTTCTAGTTTTCTTGTTCATGCTTCTGAATTTACAGTAAATGTCTATTATGTAACACAGTGTACAGTATGTAGCCTAGGCTTATGTTCCTGTTTTACTGGGTTTCTACCTCACCCGCACGTTTTATTTTATTTTTTTCTATTTCATTGTTGCTTTTATAATCGTGCAAATAAACATAAACATACACATGAACATTATTGATTGATAAATATGGCTTTTGTTAAATAGTTTTTTTTTAAAAGAACACTAATGTGAAAAAATTTAAACGTACCTGCTGACAGCACTTTTTTTTCTACAATGTGGAGCTGAGTAGGGTCCATTAAATACCATGAAAACATATTTCTGCCTCATTTAGATCTATTTTGACAGTATAGTGTTCCTGTTCTTTATTTGTTCTCATATTTAAAGATTGAAAAGAACTTAATCAATGACCTTTATGTTCTCTGTGTAAATTATTATGCTTCACTGAATACATAGGTCATGTTCAGCCTGCCATAGAAACGGAGAGTGCTGCTTGTACATCTTGGTGGCAAAATGTTGCTACTACATGGTTATCAAAATGAAATTTAAATTAAATAATATTTATAAAATGTTTTATACCTTCATATGTTTGGACATTTTACTGTTGATTTATGTCAGTGATGATTTGGGGTTTTCACTGTGGGTACCAGCTCCAAACCACACATTTATAGACATATTTATTTGGTTTTTAGGGTAAAGCACCAGTTTACCTGATGACTGTGTGGTTCAACAATATATTTGTCATATGATGTCGGTTGTTACTTTACGTAAATACCTTTTTTTTTCCTTTTTAAACAACATACTCTTAAAGAAACAGTGCAAAAACAAACCAGAACATCAATTAACCTGAATATAACAGGAGTCTTTAGTGGAAGGCAATGGGGAAACCTAAGACAAGATCATCTAACCAGGTTAGCCTTTATGTCCTGAATAAGGCACCTCCGTTTTATAAATGCATTTCTCCATTCATATATTCAGTTTGTCACTAAGCTGCTGGGTCTATTAGTGTGACGCTCACATATAAAAGCTGCTTCTCCTTCATGTCTGTGCCGAGGCGGCTGAAGGTCTCAGTAATGAACCACTCCTCTGAATACAGATGGTTTACTGTGCTGTGTGGTTTGACCTTTGGTCTCCTCTACACCTGTCAACCTGTGCTCAGGTGGAGGATCCAACCACTTATTTTCGTCTTGGCTGTGTCTGGTCTTGGTTACTCATTTTTAATCAAAAAAAAGAAAATTTTACTGATTAAAATGTAATTTTGAATTTCATACACCTTTTCTTACTTTTTAACATTTATTTCTAGTGTTATTATATATAACTGTCATATGAGTGAGAATAAGATAAATGTATTTGAATTCAATACATTTAAAGACAGAAGGATAAATTAAAGACCAGATGATTCATTTCTTTTTAATATTTTACATTTTAAATAGCCTACTGATTTATTTAATTTAATGTATTTGTATTAAAATGTGACCACAATTGTTTATTTATTCACGTTTATATTAGGAAATTATGAATTATCATTACATTTTGTTATTTTTATATTTATAGTTTCTTTTTTCAGATGTAATAATGACAGAGTTTTAATTATTGGTCATTGGTCCAGTTTCTGGTCACCATACGATCCAACAGATGGTGTGTTCAATAACAGGATGATTTCCAATAGCATCAGGCTTACGTTATTGATCAGTAAAATGAGAACCACCTGACAGCTCAGAAAGTGAAAGCGACTGTGATTGGATGTCAGACCGAGATGAAGCCACAGCGGCAGATAGATGCTCCACAATTAACTGTAGGTTTGTGGGCATTTTGCTGTTTAAATAAAGGTCATTCTGGGTCTCTGTGGTCTTCACCGAAGCTCACTCAGCTGACAGTTACAGTCCATATGAGACAACAGTGAAAAAGACCAACAATTAGCTCGAGGGAAAGTGGCAGAGGGATCAATGGACTCACAAAGCTCCAGTTATCAGGAAAACAGACTGCTGACTGACCAGATTTCAGTCTGGAAGGAGGAGTGTGAGAGAGTGAAATGAGGCTGGATAATTAGGAAAAGAAGGCTGTATCTCCACAGGGAGAGAGCAGCGAGCTCCGTGCATGCAGCTATTCGCACCATCCCTCCGTCTCTATCTCTTTAAGAGCCCAGGGAAGGAGTGTGTGTTCAGTGTGTGTGTGTGTGTATGTGGGGGAGGGGTATTGGCTGGGGTGGAACAGTCCTGTAATGAGCAGATTTTAGAGAGAGCGAGAGAGGGAGAGATAGAAAGAGAAAGAGCGAGAGAGAGGCCGAAAAACAAGAGAGGGCAGATGACTTGGTGGAATTGGGATACAACAACAATCCAGATTTAGCCAAGCGCTGAAATGGGGACGACGAAGGGAAAAGGAGAGGAATAATTTTTTTTTCTGCTTGTGTTTTTTCTCTTCACACCCCGATCTTCAGGAGAGAGGCTCATCGGTAGATCACAGCGGAGCAGAGGGGAGAATTAAGAAGAGCCGAGGAGATATTCACACTCTGTTATGTCTGCTGAGGTGGAGGTGTGTGTGCAAGGCTGAGGCTGTGTGTGTGTTTGTGTGGTTATGGATGTGTGTCTCTGAGCGTTAGCCTGGATTGCTTGTTTCCAGGCCATGCTATAGAGAAATATCTTCAACTTCTCTGCTCCTCCAATTTTTTTTTTTTTTTTTTTTAATGGCATTCAAGTGCAGCAGCATCTCCGTCCTGTCTCCCTCTCTGCGTGCCGGTGCAGCGGGATGTGAGGATGCTCTAATGTCTGATTGAGCCGAGCTCAGTCGCTGCTGCTGCTGCCGCCGCCGCTCTGTGGGCCTCTGGGACTGCCGGAAAAGCCTAGGCCTCGCTTGTCTGGAGCGCCCCGCTGCACGGCCGAGGCGTCGGGCCAACGAGCTCCCTGGCTGCGAGGCTGCGTGGAGCAGGAAGGTGGAGGAGGAAGTGGAGGAGGAGGAGGATGAGAAGCACTCTGAGCCTGCATGCCCATGGGAAGCAGCATGCACAGCAGCTGCGTTCGTCACTCCAGACCCGTCGCTGAGGCTTAGATTGCTTCTCCATCGTCAGGTGATGCTCTTTGGGCCGTGTTCTGCTGTTTTTTACACCGAGGAGCCAGCGTCTTACACCCTAAACTAACGGGAGTGGGAGAGTCGAGGCCCTGCACCTCCATGCTACCTGATTCAAACCGGGCCTCCTCCCTCCTTCCTCCCTCTGAGTGAACCGGGCCCTTGTTTTTTCTCTTTCTTGACATTCTAAGGATTTGCCTAAACCTGTTTCATGCATGTCCACTGGAGGCAGGTTTGACTTTGATGATGGGGGGTCGTACTGCGGGGGGTGGGAGCAGGGTAAGGCCCACGGCCGTGGGGTCTGCACGGGGCCCCAGGGTCAGGGCGAGTACGCGGGGGCCTGGAGCCACGGGTTCGAGGTCCTGGGCGTGTACACGTGGCCCAGCGGGAACAGCTACCAAGGCACCTGGGCGCAGGGCAAGCGGCATGGCATCGGAGTGGAGAGCAAGGGCCGCTGGGAGTACAGAGGGGAGTGGACACAGGGGTTCAAAGGCCGCTACGGGCAGCTGGAGAGCACGGCCAGCGGGGCCCGGTACGAGGGGACGTGGAGCAACGGTCTGCAGGATGGATACGGCACTGAAACCTACTCCGACGGAGGTAAGGCTGCTGAATGAAATCGGCACCTGTCAGAGCCACGTTACCTCCCAGTGTCGTCCCAGTGCTGCCGTCTTCACCTCACACTCCAGTGTAGAGACCAGATTTAGCCAATAGCTAAACATCTCCACTGACTCTCTGGCTGAAAGTGGAACGACTTGCTTACTGTAACAAATCTCCAACGTAGACTACATAAATAACATGTAGGTCACATCCACAGCCATGGATTGAATTAAGGGGCACGAGCACAGGGGCCTCAGGGGTCACAGGGTCCCTGGGGGGTCGTATTTGGTATAGTGTGCTGTGGCATTTAGTAGCCTATAATGTATGTGCAGAGGAGTGTGGATGTGCTATGGCAGGAGGGAGACAGCTTCTCTTCATCTCCAGTGTGAAGTAAATACTGAAGTTCAGCTGAAAGAGCAGCTGCCGAGTTTTACTAACAACTACAGGGGAACAAAAAAATATTTCTGAGAGATGCAAGATGAATAGAAACACGGTATTTGTGCACATGTTGTGTTCCTAAGGTCCGGGGGTCTTGCTCCAAGTGTAGATCTGGAGATCTCAGCCCGTGCCAACATATCCACAGTGGGTGGGCTGTCATAGGGACAGATCACCTTCACACTGGCCCACTGACCACCCTTTGTTATTAGATGAGCAGAAAACAACAGACAAGCTGCAGGCGTCAAAAGGAGGACGTGTGTGTCTAATATTAGAAATTAAACCATGCTGAAATATCATCACTCCTGTTTGGAGACACAGCGGTTTATAAAAACACCCCCGCCCCCCTCCCTCTCTGCATCTCACCCTCTGTGCTGTGAGGTCTCCATGGTAACGGGAGACAGCAGGTCAGCGTGTCACTAGGGACCAGTTCGCCATCTCTGATTGGCTGTTCGCCTCTGTCAGTCTCTGTGTTTTTTTAATGACTTCGGGGGTTTGTAATCTAGGCCGTTTGATAACGGACGCCCGCACCGCCCGCCTCCGAGTACCGCGCAGGACCCGGATGATGGAGATGGAGAGCGAGGTCAATAAGTGATGCAGCGGGAGTGAACACACGGTGTATTTGTGTGTGTGTGTGTGTGTTTGTGTTGGTGCTGCTGCTGCTGCTGCATCGAAGGTGGAGGTGGTTTACCGGGCGGGTGGAGGCCTCTCAGCACGAGCATTAAGGTTACCTCCGTACACCTGCTGTTTTAACTGTGACTGTAAAAAAAAAAAAAAAAAGACAGAAAGAAAGAAAAAACAACAGGAGAGGGAAACATGAAAAAAGACTGCGTCACGCGACAGCTCTGCTCCCCGCTTCCGCTCACGTGGAAGACCGCCGACAGATGAATATAGCACGCACGAGCTGACACATTTTCCACAACCCAATAAATGTGCAGGACGCTGCTTTCCTTAAACACACACACGAGCTGTAGGGTCTGTCAACAGAGCGCGTGCTTATTAAAATGATAACACGCTAATAATAAAAGCCATTTTAAAAAGAAACTAGAAAAAGCATTTCCAAGAATGGAAATGGTGTGACTGCTGATAGCAACTGAACGCTGTTGCAGAATTAGCAAATAGTGCAAGCAGTGATCACCATACAAATGTTTGACCAAGGTCCGAATCGAACCCACAACCTCATTGTCATTAGACTTCCACTCTGCCTCTAGGCCACAGTGCACACACAGTTGAAGAGACTGTTGTCTGTTAATGATCTGCACACTGTCAACATCAAGAAAGCTTGAGAGTCAAGCTTGAATGACTTAGAATGAAAATTTCTGTGAATTTCAGGCTGAGAGCAGCAGTTTCAACATGAAGCAAGTTATCAGAAGTCAACAGATGACGACTGGGAAAATAATTCACTATAATTGTTGTTGAGGCAAGATTTGAACCAGCAACCTTCTAAGAAGAAAAAGAAAACCTTTGATACAATGAGCTTTATACTATGAGGAATCAAAGACTGTCCAATGACAGCTGAATAATTGGAATCAAAAGTCAAGCAATGATGTGAAATGACTAAGGCAGGAATCGAACCCATGACCATATGATCACTAAACCTTTACTCTGCCACTCGGCTACAGAGAGCACACTGCTTTCAAGACTGTTGTCATTCATTGTAATGTGATGATGTGCTGCAAACTGGTATAAGTAATCAAGGAGATAACAAACACCTGTGACCAATTGAAGGCGGGGGAGGAGAGCAGAATTCAACATAACATAACAAGAGTTCTTCCCTTGGATTCGAACCAGTGACCTTAGGGTTGGGAAGCGGCCACCCTAACCCCTACACTACAGTGGAGTTGCCAAGAAGACTGTTGTCTGTTAATGATCAGCACACTGTCAACATCTAAAAAGTTAAATATTTTAAAAAGTATAAAGAGTTAAAAAGAGAAAAGTAATGCCAATAAAGTCCAGAAAAAGCTGCACGTTTTGATATATGAATTGTTGAAATAGCACAAAGTATGAAGGACTAGAAGAAGACCGTAAAAAGGCGGAAGAAAATGGCCAAACAGAAGAACAATAGTGTGACTGCTCAGCAGTCACACTAATAAACATCTTAGAGCTGAGCCACATAAAGTCTCGTGCACTTACGCACAGCTCCGCCAACCGCCAGACGGTCTTGGTCTGGTTTCAGCACCACGGACAGCTCCCGGTCCTCTGTAAATGGAAGAAGTCCTGAAGTAGCCTACAGAGAAAACGGCGAAAAGATCGCCCGCCTTTAAACGTTTACAGAAAGTGAAAGAAAAAAAACAACAACACCCTCTTCGAAATATATTTAAAGTATCAAAATAAGTTAAAGTGAAATGTCGATGCATCAGTTGATGCTTTAGTTTACTGTTGTTGCTGCTCGTTTTAAGCACCGAGGCCACAGTTAGCTAGGTTAGTGTGCAGTAACTCTCCAGAGAGAATATTCATCGGCTTGAGAAGAAAAAAAAAAACTTTTGTATTTATTTTACCTCATTGGGCTTTAAAGCTGATCACTGACGGTTGGCATTCCGTTTAGGTCACATCTGCAACCTAACTGCAGCAATTATAAGAAAATGTGGAAAACTGAAATAGCATGTGGAGTTTGCATGTTCTTATACTGTGCCTGCATGGGTTCTCTCCTGGTTCTTCTACACATTTTCCAAAGATATGCACACTAGGTCTGTCTCTCTATATATCACCGGTGTGATACACTGGCGATCTGCCCTCGCCCAATGACAACCGGGATTGGGTAAATCTTGCTTTTTAGATTGTGGAGCCTTAGAGCATGAAGAAAATAGCTCTCTGTGATTAAAATGAAAAAAAAAAGCTGTAGTGAATATCAAAATACGAATACACAGAAAGTAATAAAAAACAACAACATTAGATTTGACTAGAGTAAACAGAACCACAGAGTTTGGTTTCAGCACCATGGACAGCTCCACCTACAAACAGTGGTGTTCCCAGCTGTTCCAGCCTACACAGGCACTGTATAGCTACAGCTCGTATATATTTAGCTATATAGAAAGCTGTTTTTGCAGGAAATAAATAAGACAGTCAATGCTTCTGACTATTTTTGCAAACAGGAAATTATATAATACCTGCGACTAATGAAAAGCACTCAAACTGAGAAATTAACTTTTAGCAGACTGTAACAAAAACTAGGCAAAGTTTTCAGACATGTTTTGTTTCCCAGGTCTTAAAGTTGGAGTTCAAGTACTGGAGTACTTGATTTTTAAAATACTCAAGTATTCAAAAGTGCATGTCTGTCAACTCACTGTTGTATTGTTCCAGAGTGTATTTACACAACCTAATGACTCAAACTTTTAAAACATAATGATTCAAAAAGTATTTATAATTCAAAAGTGAAAATGCAACAGTACAACATTACTGACAGTGGAACGGTTGGCAGTGATTGGTGTGAAGAAAACAGTGTATGGTCAAATGCATTTTCAAAATCAATGAAGAAAATTCATTCCACATACATTGCTTCTTTTACATGTAGGGTAAAGGTCATTCGTTTCCAAAGCAAATAATACTCAATTAAAGTTCACATAACTGAAAAATATCTTGCACTATGAAGTAAATATTTAATCTATAGTGGTAGAGTAATGCCACACAAATGCACACTCAAAAATATTCATCTTAATCTTCATGTTGACTGAGTTTACTTAATGTGATCATGTGAAAGCACCAAATGCTAAAAACCTGCTCAGAGTTAGTATGTCGCGGAGGAAGGACACAGCCTCCACCTTAATTTTTTTTTTTTTTTACAATTTCTTTATTAGGTGACAACACATCAGTTGTGTGCTGCCCCCATCTGTTAATGATGCTTTAAGGCTATTATGATTTCAGTTGATATTATCAGATACATTTTGCCTGTGACTGTGGTCCAGAAATACCTAGAAAAGCATTTTACTGTCTGAGTGTAATTTAGAAATTGCCTAAGAAGACAAGGGTGGTTCCTCAAAATCAATATCCACTGATGTCAAATCAGCTTATTCAAGTGGTGTTTTTGGATGATGATTTATAAGGCACAAAGTCACAGTCAGTTATCACCCAACTTGTCAAAAAGTATTTGCCCCCTGTAGCTCATAGATTTGCTTTTACAGCCCACTGGCCCACTGTTTTACTGTTCAGGTTCACTCCTACTAAGCCAACAGCAGCAGGAAGCTGTTTTCAGAGAAAAGGCTGATCTAAAACACAGTGTTTGCCAGCTGTGCCAGTCTATCATTTATTAACAGCAGTGCATGTGCAAAGAGTTGGTCAGGGCAGACGGTGGTACTGCAAAACACACAACTGTCACCAATGGAGACTGCAGCTCAAAACCTTGTCCTGCATTTAGCCAACAACAGTACATTGGTGGATTTATCAATGTTAGTATACATGTGAAGTCATTGTGAACTTGTATATGGTGTAATAATGTTTCCTTCAAAACATTTTACTTTTGCAGTTTAGTTGTAATTTATAGGAGACACAGTGAACACAGTGGAGGATTTTACAGCCCCCAAAAAAGAGATAATATTCCTCTCAGGTGCTGGTGTAGACCAAAAGTAAATAGAAAGGGTCTAATGGACTTACAGGTGGCCAGACACACGAGTCCTGATTAATTGAACTGTTTCTCTATTTGCTGGATGAGTTAATAGAAAGGTTTGCTTACAATGTTGTATTGCCAGTTTCTTCTTCTGCCGACAAATATAATAGTAATATCTGTGCTGTTTTCATGCAGCAAAGATAAAGCAATTGAGCATGCACATTTGATTTTGTTAACTAGTGTTTATGATCAAGTGGATTATAAATCCAAGACTGGAAATTACTACAAATGAGCTGCTGTAGATTTCTCCATTTTGCTGCTGGCACTAGTTACAATAAGGACTCAAGGTGCACAGGGATAAGAGCGTGATCAATGTGATGATTTGTCAATCAGAGCCAAGAATAGAGAAAAATATATTGCATAGAAAAACGTGACGTACTATCAAATTAAAACCAATCTGCCAATCGGTGATCGTAAGATTATTTGCTGTTTTGAAAATTACCTAAACAGTTAATCAATTCATCAACATGGTTGATGATTACATTCAAAACTCTCTTGGACATTTTTCACATTGTTGTAGAGACCAATGGATTCACTGACAGCCCTGCTCTCATTTGGCTGAGTGAGGGGGTCGTGTCAGGACAAACTGAGGCTGAACCCAGATTATATGAAGGAAGAGTAGACAGCTGTTAAATGCCGTTCATGACATGAAACTCTGTAGCTTTGTCAGCAGGAACGTCTGCCGCCGAGCTCTCCACTAAATGAAACTGACAAGTCACAAGTTAAACAGGAAGCTGTCGGGGTTCCTGCCCAGAAACATGAGACACTGGATCTCCTTCATCTCTAGTTCCAACCACCTCAGGGGTTTGAGGAAAGATGGAGGGTGTGAGATGTTGCCCCCCCTCTACAGCAGACTTGCTTTGTTTTAAAGTTTCTCCAGGGAGCTCCCGTCCATCCAGGAGGTCTGGGCGTATTAGGCTACTGCAGTTTGTTGGTCAGTGGTGTAGATGGACAGGACCGTCTGTTGTTGGTGGATTTAAATGTATGTCAATCCAAAAGGTTTTTATTTCTGCTCATTTTTGGGAATTGAGAGGAAGACTGACAGGGGGAATTTTTGAGTAACCAGCCTGCTTTAATGTTTGAGAGATGGTGAAACTGTCGAACTGTTGGCTCACTCCCTTCCTGCGATGTAGTGTGTTGGTTTGCTTTCCACACACCCCCTCCGTCTAATCGGCAAAATCTTAAACAGCTCAGGCATGAAGATTCACTTCATAGACACTACTGCTTGGTCTTTTTTTTTTTTTTTTTTTTAGAAAGCGCACATGTACTTTCCTGCAGTCTGGGGAATGCCAAATATCTGTTTTTATATTCTGTGTGTTTCAAGTGTTTCTTTTGATTTATTTTCACAGTTTTATCGTGGCACCAATATGCCTCAGTTTGGCACTGGGATATTTCAAAGATTTTATTTCTGGCATTGTGGAGCTACCACACAAACCTTTACACACAGGAATTATAAATACATCTGTTGCTTGGCACACAATTGTTGACATTTTTGGCTGATAGAAGGATAAAGTAAAGTAAAGAGCCTTTACAAATACACAAATACAAATTAGCACTAGTGTATATAGTGTATATATAACATAGATACGGCTGTGGAGTCCTGCATTGAGTCATACTGTACCCATGTGAAGTTTTTATTGATTAACTTATTGAATTATGCGATTTTAAGGCTTTAACTTTAATGCAGTGTCAAAACACTCAGACACGGGAATATATTTGTGATAACACTGTCTCTCTGAGAAATACAAAGGAGAAAAAAAACACACATTAAAAACGATATGTGGCAAATCAAAACTCAGCCCTGTGCCAACTTGAGTTACTGACTGCTACTGTGAAAACAGTGTTTCCACCAGGTTCAAAGATTACAACTGTGCCACATCTGCAACTAAAACATTTTTTCCAGGGACAGAGATCAGCAGAGCCACTTTTATGCGATGCTGGTTGTTTCTTTGCTTCTTTGTTTGTTTGTTTTTCTGACTCTCAAACTAGAGAAGTACAGTGGAAATAGATCAGCCAGCTCAGTGGCGCTCTGAAACTGTATATGAGCACATGCAGTGCTCCACACCATGTCACCCTCGTGGTGCTGGTGGAGGGAAAGTCATAGTTTCAGCAAAGACATTAGGCTTCATACTCTGAGGACAATGAATGCATGTGGTTGTTAAAATATTCAAGTCCGGCCAAGAGAAGTAGACCGACAGACTTCACCACCACACTTCTAGCATGACAAAAAAGTAGGGGGAAAACTCCCATAAGCACTTGTTCTGTATCTGACCCCCAGTTTGTTTTTCAGGAACCTACCAAGGCCAGTGGCTTGGGGGGATGCGTCATGGCTATGGCGTGCGGCAGAGTGTACCGTACGGCATGGCGGCCGTCATCCTCTTCCCTCTGCGAACATCCATAAATTCCCTCCGCTCAGAGCACAGCCATGGCCCTCCGGCCGTACTGGAGGACGGCAACGTCCCCACACCCACAGACAGCGTGGTGGCTGGGCTGGCTGGGAGCCCGGTGGGCCGAGGTGGGTTTGCTCTGACAGCTCCGAGTGAAGCTGAACGCCAGAGAAAGAGAAAAGGCCGTTTCCGCCAGTCCATCCTGAGTGGCCTGAAGCTGCGACGTTCTGAGTCCAAAAGCTCTTTGGCCAGTCAGCTCAGCAAGCAGAGCTCCTTCTGCAGCGAGGCCGGTATGAGCACCGTCAGCTCTGCTGCATCCGACATCCACTCCAACGTCAGTGAGGGTGAGCAAGGCGCCCCTGTGGATGCCACTGTCACAGAAATGTACGCTGGTGAGTGGCGAAGTGACCAGAGGGCAGGCTGGGGAGTGAGTCGGCGCTCAGACGGTCTGCACTACACAGGTGAATGGGCGGCGAACAAGCGGCACGGGTACGGCTGCACCACCTTCCCGGATGGTACCAAGGAGGAAGGGAAGTACAAGCAGAACGTGCTAGTGAGTGGAAAACGCAAGAACCTGATTCCACTGAGGGCCAGTAAGATCAGAGAGAAGGTGGACAGGGCTGTGGAGGCTGCTGAGAAGGCTGCAGGCACCGCCAAGGACAAAGCTGCGATCGCAATGTCAAGGTAAGAGATTACTTTACTCTGAAAACAGATTTTCTCAATCAGTTTTGTGCGACACCCACTGAGGTTCTTCATGTATCTCTTACAAATGCAATTAAGATTAAAATTCTGAAATCATGTTTTCTCTGCAAAATCATCACAATATCTATATCCTTCTCAGCTAGATTTGTACTTAAGTACAGAACTTGAGTTGACTTAGTTATGTTTCATTACTGCACAAGATGACAGTACAAAAATACAATTTCTAAGTTAAAAGTCAGAAGTGTTCAGAGCACATGTGGCCTAAATAAGCAGAATAACTTGACTTGAGAATAAATAATAACCTTTAAAGCCTGCCTGACTGTGGTGTTTCCACCTGTCCTGTTCAGGATGAGCCATGCTCGAGGGAAGGCGGAGGCAGCTGAGGGCGTGGCGCAGAAGGCGATGGAGGAGTGTCGACTGGCCCGGATAGCTGCCAAAGAGCTCTCCCCCTCCTTCCACATCTATGGGAATGGTGAGTGGACAACAAACCTTTAACAGTCTATTCATTTGGATATTATTTACCACTGACTTTCAGGTGTGGTATGGTGTTGTTGCTATTTATAGATATCTATGATTTCACTGACATGCTGATTATGGTTATTAATTAAGAATAATAATTGCATAATCTGATAATATAATAATATACTGATCATGTAATGACTGTAACGGACTGATGAAGTACTGAGCCAACTGGGCTCAGATCCAGGGGCCCCTTGAACCTTTGAGTGCTGGTCCTGTAGACCCATTCAGTCCAGGAGCTTCAGTATCAGATGTTATGAACCGTAAAGAAAAGTTTAGAAGGCCACAAAAAATGCTTTAAAAAAAGCAACCTAGGCTAGATAATCAATATATCAATATAAACATATTGATTATGTGGCTTTATATCCTTTTATACATATATATATCCTTTTAATATGACCGTTAATATACAATATAATTGCACAACATCCACATAAAAATGTCTTAACATATCTGACCTTATATATCTTTGGCATACAGAAGTATGGAAAATGTGGATTTACAGTGTGCACTCAGCTCAGTGTTTGATCATAATAAAATCATAATAAACATCAAGGATTAGCCTTTGAGAATTCAAACTAAATCAAGTGTATTCACTTCCATAATCCTCTCTAAGCCAACAGTGATTGCATGCACAAGACCCAGTCTGTATGCAGCCTGCTCTCCCTTTGTGACTCTGCATGCTAATAACACTGACACACACTGTAGGTCTGATGGACTTGCAGTGGATCAGTGCCAAGTCGCTTCATTGCTGCTATTCTCCAACTGTTTTCATAGGGCTCGAATGTCAAAGGCCCAAGCACCAGGATGCCAAGGACAAAGACCATGAGGTCATCTCCACAGGAACAGACAGTCCAGAGCTGTGCACTCCGGACACCACGCCGCCTGTAATAACACCTGATCTCAGCCCTGTGCTGAGCGTACCCACCTCACCCCCCCACAGCCCACCCAAGCACGCCCATCGCCCCAGAAATGCTTGCTTCATGCGCCAGAGTGCCGTGGATGATCAGGGCGGGGCAGAGATCCAGGTGCTTGTGGAGGGGCGGGGGGTGGATCTGCCAAGGGGAGGGGCTAACAATTGGACTGATGACATGTACCCGGAGCGAGGGGGCAGCAGCCGCTCCACCACACCTTCGCTTCTGGAGGAGCAGGAGGGCCAGATCAACGGCCATGAGCAAGCCCCTGTGTCCAATCACAAACCAAGGGAGAAATCCTTGTCCAATCACAAGTCCCGGGAGCACGCTTCCTCCTACAGAGCTTGGGAGCACTCCCTGTCCAACCAAAAGTCCTCCAAGCATGCCTCTTCCAATCACAAGTCAAGAGAGTACTCATCCTCCAATCACAAAACATGGGATCATTCCTCCACCAATCACAAGGCCTGCGAGCATGTCTCTTCCAACTACAAGCCGCAGGTGCACATTTTGTCCAATCACAAAGCCTTGGAACATAACATGTCCAATCACAAGACTTCTGAGCATGCTTCTTCCAATCACAAATCCCAAGATTATATCTCCTCTAATCACAATGCAAAGGACCATGTCTCCTCTAGTTATAACCCTCGAGAGCATGTCTACTCCAACCACCATCCAAAGCAGCACAACCCCTCCAACCACAAGCTTAATGAGCATGCTGTAATCGACCAAAGGCTAGATGGCCTCACAGTGGGCTGGACTGCTGAAAGCACCCTTAGGTGGAGCCCCGCCCACTCACGCCTCACGGAGCAGGATGAGGAGAGGATGAACGACTACACAGTTGACATGAGGCTCCAGTGTCCGGACTCACAGACACCTCGGGGCCAGGAGTCCCCCGCCCACAAAAACAACAGGCTGCGATCCCGAGGCCTTCGGCCGGTCAGAGAAGGATCCATGGACTCTGTACAGATGCTGGACAACCTGAATGTGGGGGCAGAGCTGGAGGAGTGGCCGCTGCACAGGGACCTCACCCTCTCCCCACCCCTAAAGTCTCAGCCCATCACTCTGGAGCAGGACGGAGAGCAACTCACCCTCAAATCAAACTCAGTAAGTCTCGCTGCCTGTTAATCGTAACATGCAAAGTCCACAGTTAGAGTGCTAGCTCTAACTAATGACCAAACATTAAAGGGGGAGTGCAATATTTTTTTTAAAAGTTAGATGGAAGTATTGGTGTCATTTTCATGTCTGTACATTAAATGCAAAACTTTTGTTTCTATCAATCCAATTCAGTCGGAAAGAAATATAGACAGCATAATGCAAAAAAATAAATATATACAGTATATATATATATATATATATATATATATATATATATATATATATATATATATATATATATATATATATATATATATATATATATATATATATATATATACTATGTGTGTGTGTGTGTGTGTGTGTGTGTGTGTGTGTGTGTGTGTGTGTGTGCATGTTAGAGTCACAGGGGATTTTGGATATCTCTTTTTATCACTCTTTTTATCATTTTTTATCACAACTGTAAATGTTGACTTGTAAAATTCCATAGATTGTTATTGTCAATCGTACTTTTACCATTTGTTGCTGATACAAAGGAAATGGCAATTTGGAGCATACATCATTGTTCAGGAGAAGGAGACCTTTACAATGATACCTGACATGACATGGCTCAAACAGGCATGGCACAGTATGTCACAGTAGCATGCTAACTTTTGGTGAATTTAGGAGAAATCTAACGACGAAAGAGACAAAATGTGTCTTGCCTTAAAAGCCTAAAGACAGGAAGACTTTTAATGTGGAAAATCTATGGGTTTAAATATCACAATATCCACCACCCTTAGTTGCAGTTACCTATCAGGAGAGACACTGAATGTTCATTTTAAGAAGTTGTGCTTACAAGATATATTATTATGTAGAAATTGTGCTAGTCTTCCTGTCAACACTCAACCTGCACCTGTCTACACCTGAGCAAAGTCATAATGCAGCACAAGTTTCAACTTTATGAAAAATCATCTGCTGTTCGTGTGCAGGTTTTTTACAAAACTTATCAAATTACCAACTGATAATCAATCACATTTAGATTGCCATCTGTACTAATAGGCGTAATGTGTGTGTTTTTTCTAGCTGCATTGCACTGACGGCTTCTTTTCTCCTCTCTTGTCTCCTCAGGGCTCCAGCTCTATTCTGGTGGTTATGGTCATTTTACTCAATATTGGAGTAGCCATTCTTTTCATTCACTTCTTTATTTAAGCTTATACAGGTATGATCTACTAAAACTTATTGATAATTACAGTATATTATATTATTACTTAATAAGACGGACGTTCTGCCTATTCGACTGGAGCCCACAGCCCGAGTGACGGACACAGCAGAGCCTTTCTATTGTTGCTACTGGTCTTTCCACTTCTGTTGAAGCCCATTTCTGTTTCTCTGAGAGCACCGTTCCTTTTCAAGATACTTATTTTGAGCTTGCAACCATAGAAGAAAAGAAAGGTGATTGGAGTCACGGGAGAGTAAAGAGCGCAGCTTTAAACTTGTGTGGTGGTGTAACGGGACGCACATGCATGGGCGTCCATCACGTACGGACTGGAGATGGCACAGGCAGCTTTGCCCATTTTTCCATTACTCTAGATGAGAATATAGCAAACCCCCGGCTTCCTGGTTATCATGATGTACATGCTAACCAAGAGCAGGACACACACACTCCATCCTGAACCCCCTCTTCATTTGCCTTTCAACCCTTTCCCCCCTCAGTCCAGTCCACCAGTCTCTAATCCCCCAATGCCCTCACACTATGCTACATACAGAACTATGCTGCAAGAGTAGATCCATTTTAAAGGGCTCCGTCATTATTCTTTTCTTTTTTCCACTACGAACTACATGAACACACACAACCATTGCATGAGGCTGTGTGGGGTTTTAAAAGTGCATTTTCTATCCCTTTAACATCACTGTTCTGTCTTCATTTGTAACGCACTCCATCCTGAGTATCACCTCTTGTCACCGCACCTGTCGACAGAGATTTGGGAATCACTTGCCATCCAACCAAATCACAGAATCTGAGCGGAATCAGATTCACGTTTGATTTGCGGATCAAACGTCAGCGACCAACACCGAGACCCACAAGCCTAAATCCTCCAGGGACTTCCTGAATTTTATTGTAAGTGAAGTGAAATTTTATGTCGACCCACACAGACACACATTCGCACGCAAACAAAAAAACAAAAAAACAGATTAAAAAAAGAGAAAGAAACACATAAAACAAATTTAACTGCTGACATACTGAGGAGGATTCAGCCTTGCCCCTTTGTACAGCCTAGAGACTGTTATGTTATAACCACTAATTCTACTATATATGTGTATGTGTCATTATTATTCAAGTTTGTTACTTTTTGCAGTTTGCAAGACAGAGAGAATGCTGAGTGCCTCGTATTTATTCATTTTCAGTCTCAAATTTATTTAAAAACCCTAACCCTGGATAAAACACCCCGACGTGGGCAGGCTAAGAGGAGGGGAATGCCCTTCGACATAAAGAAAGGTGACCCTCCAACCCACCCCCACCCCCCACACACAAACCTTCCTCTACACCCTGAAATGGCATGCACTGTTTTGTCTCTCTCTCCCAGTCCCCCTTTTGGACCAGTCAAAAAGGGAAAAATGGGGTTTCTACAGTGTCATTTCCAGACACTTTTTGGGCCGGATGAGATTTTTTTCAGCATGTTTGTTTAGCCTGCTCAATCTGGTGTCATTTTGTGAGTTTCTCCCTCTCGTCTCTTTTATCCAGCAACACAAGGCTACATGAGACATGGAGAGCAGTGTAAAATAAACGCTAGCTTTTAACTCTCAGTGGATACCGACAATGTCCTGAGTTTATGAATGATATAAAAAGAAACTCTCTGCTACTGTATGTTTTATACTTCGCACCCAGTGGCATCATCATGTTGTGACATCATTGCATGCCCGAGCATGCTCTTTCTTACTCTTTGGTTTATGAGGTTGTTTCGAAGTTAATGTGGAGAAAATAATGAAATGTTTGAAATTAACGAGTTTGGTGTGGTTATTATTGCTGTCTATAATGTTTCAACTACATAAAGGTGGTGAAGAAAACTACAGCTACTACTGCAACAGCTGCACTCTACGGCTCAATGTAAAGTTGGGCGATAGGATGAAATATAATACAACCAGATGAGGAAGAAGAACTGGGATATTTAATAGTATTATGACATTATAGTTGATTGTAACAAAGCTACATTTATTTAAAGAAATTGTCATTTTAAGCAAACCATTGTAGCCTTACTACAATATGAATAAGAATTCCCTGTGTACACACTAAAATAATGAAGGTATATAAAGGTATATGAATGTACAATATAGGTAACAATATGCACACAGTAATAATACAGAACAACTCAATGTGCGTATAAGAATCTGGGTCATTGTATTTCAAAATTAAATCAGAATCAAGATCAGAAATTCTGATCTTTCAATTTGAAAATATTAGTCAGAATATAAATAACATAAACATACTTAAAGCAGAAGTAAGTGATATATTTGTGTTAATATTAGTCTTAAATAGTTATATCTTCCGACAGCAATCACTTACATAGAGTGTTTGGACCGAAACACGGGTCTCTCAGTCACTCTGCTCTGCTCTGAGCCGAGGAGAAAACATTTATCGTATCCTACAGTTTTTATCCAATGAGGAGAGAGAACGGCATGCAGGGCTGTGTGTGCAGCCAAGGGACGCCGTGAATGTGGTGACGTAGGGACGAGGACTGTTATGGTGCGTTCAAGGCAACTCGTAACTCCTGTTTTTCCGACCTGTGAAGTTGTACCAGTTTGATCTGGTACGAGTTCACGGGTCGGAAGTTACGAGTGGCCGTTATAGTGACTTTCACCGGTAAAACAGGTCGGAAAAACACGAGTGGGTTGCCTGGAACGCTACAAAATTATAAGTTGTGACTTGAAGCTGTAATTTACGATTTCAAAAGCCTGCCTGGAACGCAGCATTAGCGAAAACGACCGGCTCGCTTACTTCTGCTTTAACATATTATTTCTAATTCATGAAAGAAAGCTTAAAGGTAGAGTCTGTAGGTTTATTCGTTGCAAACACAACATTCAATTTGGGCCCCTCTTGGGTTTAACTGTGCATGTCCCCTGCTCCTGACAGCAGCTCCAGGACTGAACCATGTTCAACTGGTATTCTGAACCCTTCTCCACTTCGGCCTTCAAAGTTCTTGTTTGTATATTTGCCACTAGCAACAAGATAGCAATTGGACGCCATAAAGCCGGGAGAAATTGTGGATAAACAGTCGGCAGCAAAGAAAAGGAAACAGTCCGTGTGAGGCACTGAAGCTAAGTGTGTATCCGTCATTTCTCCCGTCTTGACAGCGTTCAGTTACTATCTTTGTGGTAGTTTTTAACTAAGCCCACAGCCCTGCATTCCCAACCTCACCTGCGCTCTGTCACTGGCTGGGGAAAACACGCTGAGTCCCAGCCCAGAAACGTCCCAACTACACCAAAACAGCAAAATACTGTATATAAAATACAAAATACACAGTCACCAGCACACATGAGTAGAAACCCATACGTGATGATTAAGCAGGATTTATTTTGTGTAAGTCTATATTTTGTTTTTTAGGAAAATCCTTCAGACTCTACCTTTAACATGTTGAAGCCAAGCTTAAAACACATATGTGTGTTTCCTGGTGAGGTAGGGTTACAGTTCCTCTCCTCAAGGCTTGGTAAGTGTAGATCAGTCACTATGTTAGTGTTGATGTTTGAGCTACTGCGGACACCGTACAGAGGAACACTCAGCTATACAGGTTAAACTAAGAATCTATTCTCCTATAAAATGCAAAGAAAAGTTAACAAGGTAAGTAAACACAATATTGTTACATCCAACAGATGGTTTTGTCTCAAACTAGGCTTTTCCTTCCCCGGATGTTTATTTTTGAATTCACTCTTAAGTAAAAGAAATAAATAAATCTGCATGGGGTATTCAAGTTTGTGCATTCGTGCAAAAGATCTATATTTGTGAAAAAAAATTGTTTTCCACTGTTACAGTTGTTTGTCATATAAACAAAAACTTGAATTTCTCTTGGAGTTTTATTTTACAAAGATTAATTTACAACTCCAAAAATCATTTTGACTGAAGACAAGATAGCAAGACCTAACTGGAGCCCATGGACTGCAGTCATGCCAGTGACTTACCATTTCTTGCTTGTTGTGAAGAATGTGCTGCTAGCCTGGGTTGGATTCTGGCATCCCTGTAAAAACATTTGGCTACATGAAATAAACTTGTCAATGCAGGTCAAACAATGATATTTTTGTAGCACCTCCCAAAATAAATTCATTTTTCTTATCACTATTTCCTCAGTCAGGTGCCGTGCAAGTGATGCACACAGTGGTATAGGAACCTTAAAATGATATTTGAACAAAGCCATTTGGGAAATTTACTGGTTTGTATTCTGTTGATTTTATAAACCAAATACTGATGCTATAGTTAGCCTACTTTAGAATACAATATATTGTATTATAAAATTAATTGAATATTTCTTCAATATGAAACTGGATTAACCTAAAACAGTTGTCTTGTAGTTTTCTCAGATAAATGCAATTGAGATCCTGGTGGCCCAAATCATTTGCATCAACAAAAATCAAACTGACTCATTTTGTTTTCCAGTTTAAACCTCAGTGGTTGATAAATCAGGCTGCTGAGATAAATAAAAAATGACAGTTAAAGGACCAACCATTAATTCATTGTGTGTGGTAATTAAAACAAAATGTAAGGTTTAGCCTGTTTGAGGGCTGTAATGTAGCCTAAAATGTAGCTAGGCTACACGCTTTCTGAAGTCTCATGTTTTTATACTGAGAAATTGGGCCAACTCAGAGGTCAGTTGGATTTCATTTGTGTAGACATGTAGACATTTATGTAGACATTGTTCATCTTTTTTTCTAGTTGTTTGACGTCTCTCTCTTTTTGACCTGACTTTTGAGTATCGGTGTAGATGAGTAGCGGTGAAGATGTCGGCTGCAGGTGAACTACACACACCACTGTTTACATCAATTGACTTGGCGAAACACTCCCCCCTAGTGTTACAATTAAGAACTGTCCTTATTCATATCTTTACTAGCTCGTATTCTCCTTTGTATTTGTTTGAATCTTCCCCAAACAAAGTCTGGGAGCAGTTTATCTCCACCTCGGCTTGTCTCGGGCTCCTCGTTGAACCTCCGGCATGCACCGGCTCTAGCAGCTGCACACAGCGGCGGCAGGTCGCTGCGTGGCGGTTTCCGGTGTCCGTCCGTCTGTAGGAGGATGGCGTCCGGCTTCAACCGCATCCCCTCTACCGCCGGTCCTCCGAGTCCCAAAATTTCTAAAGGTTGCCGACCCCAGACTGAAGACGGCAGTAAAAACCACCGCTAAGCTGCTCTGGTAAGTCATAATGGATAGTTTTTTTCTCCGTAAGTGGTGTTTTTCAGCATGTTTTAGGGGCCCGGCTGCAGGAGGTGGATTTTCCCCTGCAGCTCCGGGGAGGCCTAGTTTGATTCGGGGTCCGTGCACAGTGATGGCTGGTATCAAACGTTAGACCAGTGAACGCTACTGTGGCCTTTCATCAAGCGGCTTCCCAGTCCGAGCGACGGGAGCCCACAGGCGGTGGGGCGTCAGCTGCCCTCGCCTTCTGTAGGTTAGATACTACGCGCACTTTGCCACAGGGGAAGACCGACGGTGAAAATATTTGTTCTTATATGAGATAAATAGGGTTAATCTCAGAGAGGTCCAAGTGTTTGGTAGCGTTAGCCACCGTTAGCCGTTAGCTACGCTGCCGCAGCTGACGAGCTAACGTCTGATAGCAACATCCTGGAAACGAATCAGTTTCGTTTAATACCTTATCGAGATTAACATGTTATCATCCCACCATAAAATACAAGCGTGGATAATTACATTTGTAAACCGTGGAGCCTTTTGCATCATGTTCTCGTGAAACCTGCGTCTACAAACGAATTTGGACCATTGCGTACCCGATTTGCGTTTCAGGAAATAGACCGACCCCGTCAATTGTTTTTTAACGGTTATTTAAACAGACTTCCTCTAATAGAATGTTTTGGGTGTGTGTCTGTTACAATGTGTTCTGTCCTACAGACATCAGCATTTACACAGCACTGTGATCTCTGGTTCATGTATGACCGAGGAACTGCTTTTAGGCCTATCGTGCTAACCTAGATGGTTTGTTTCAGTTTGAGGCTGCAGCTAATGATTAATTTTTATTATTGATGAACCTGCTGATCATCCTCACGATCAGTTTATTCATCCTTTGCATGAAACTACCCAAAACAATGAAAGACACCCAGAGTCCAAAGTGATCATCAAATGTCTACTTTAGGCTATGTCTAAGGTTAATGGGTTATTTTAATCAGATTGTTGTTTGTTTTTTCACTGAATCGAAACGTCCTAACATCTTAATATTTTGAGAGTGTCAAGAGAACACTCAAAGTTGTGAGACAGATATCAGCAAAAGCCTCTAATGTGAAAGAGCGAAAGCAGTTATATTGGCATCCTAACCAGTTTTACCTGGAAAATGTCAGAAACCATTTATTTATCATGAAAATTGTTGACAGTCATTTTACTGTTGATTGACCTACTGAAATCATCTCAGCTGCACTGCCTGTCCAAAACCCAAGAATATTACACAGTAATGTAATGCAAAGAGCAACTGATTGTTTCCTTTAACAACAAATTGAATGAGTAATTGATCAGTAGGTGCACTCCTATTCCAGTCTTTACAATATACACAAACACATTATTCTGATACACTTGTCTTGCCATCTCTGAAGTTAGTGTCACTGTTTCTTACATTGCCATTCATTATTGATCATGTTGGAAACAATTGTAGCTCATTGGTCCTGAACTTTTATATTCACCCCCTTCATTGTATTTACTCATTGAATTATTATTTTATATGTGTGATGTCTACCTGGTAATGTTTACATTCTGTCTATTTTTTTCCCCCTTCCAGCCTGTCTCGTCTATCTAAAAGGAGGTGTGTAAGCACTAGGTTCCTCTCGGTGTGCTAGTCACTTTTTCTAAAACCACATCCACCCACTCAGTTTGGCGGTGAAAACCCCTCCATCTCCTGAGCACTGAATCCCTACATGAGAAGTGGAAGGATGACGGAGGCGTGGCAGCAGCAACATGCAGTGGCTCCACCCTCTGTTGTGCACACGCTCCCCCAGGGAGCCGACAACCCACTGGGCTGCACTGTGTACGGAGTGGTCCTGCAGCCAGATACCTCCCTGCAGCAGCCCCAGCATGGGCAGCAGCACTCTGTTCAAGCCCAGCAGCCCTCCTTGCAGGTAGGGGGCGAGAGAGGGCACAAGTGTGGAGCCTGTGGTCATGACATATCTCACCTGGCCAACCCCCACGAGCATCAGTGCATGGTGAACCAGGACCGATCCTTCCAGTGCACGCAGTGTATGAAGATCTTCAGCCAAGCGACAGACCTGCTGGAGCATCAGTGTGTGCAGGTGGAGCAAAAGCCTTTTGTGTGTGGTGTGTGTAAGATGGGCTTCTCGCTGCTCACCTCCTTGGCGCAGCATCACAACTCACACGGCAATGGAAACAACCCGATGAAGTGCTCCATCTGTGAGAAAACCTACCGGCCAGGGTCTGGAAATGTCACTCCAACTTCGTCAGCTGCCAACCCTCAGCAGCCCTCCACCGGCGAGACCTCCGGTGGCGGCGCAGCCATCAGTGCCTCGTCTCCTCCTGCATTTGAGGCCTCCGCACCAGACAGGCCATATAAATGCTCAGTGTGCCATAAGGCCTTCCGGCATTTGTCAGAGCTGACCCGCCATGAGAGAGTACACACTGGTGAAAAGCCATATAAATGTGACACATGCGATAAAAGCTTCAGCCAATCTTCACATCTGGCACATCACCAGCGTACACACAGCTCTGAGCGGCCGTACAAATGTGCTGTGTGCGAGAAGAGCTTCAAGCACCGCTCTCACCTCGTGCGGCACATGTACGCTCATTCAGGCGAGCACCTTTTCAAGTGCAATTTGTGTGAAATGCACTTTAAGGAGTCGTCGGAGCTCCTGCACCATCAGTGTCAGCCAGAAGGGGAGCGGCCTTTCCGCTGCGGTTCATGTGGAAAGAGCTTCAAGCGCCCCTCTGACCTGCGGCAGCATGAACGCACCCACTCGGAGGAGCGACCTTTCCAGTGCGAGGAGTGCCAGATGAGCTTCAAACAGCAGTACGCTCTTGTACGCCACCGGCGCACTCACAAAAACCCTGCTGACCGCCCCTTTAAATGTAACCTTTGTGATAAGGGATTCCTTCAGCCATCCCACCTGCTTTACCACCAGCAGGTTCATGGTATGGAAAGTCTGTTTAAATGTGCGTCCTGCCAGAAGTCTTTCAGCCAATCGGGAGAACTGCTGAGGCACAAATGTGGCGGTGAGGTGGAGAAGCCCTACAAGTGCGATGTGTGTGGCAAAGGTTACAAAAAGAATTCGACGCTGCAGCGCCACCAGAACTCTCACTGCACAGAGAAGCCGCTGAAATGCTCCCTGTGCGACAAGCGCTTTGTGTCGTCGTCCGAGTTCGTTCAGCACCGCTGTGACCCGACCCGGGAGAAACCGCTAAAATGTCCTGACTGTGAAAAGCGCTTCCGGTACTCGTCCGAGCTGCAGCGCCACCGCCGCGTTCACACCGGGGAGAAGCCTTTCAAGTGCGCCAGTTGTGACAAGAGCTTCAAACAACGCGAGCACCTGGCGAAGCACCAGAGCGTACACTCGCGGGAGACACAGTTTAAGTGCGTGTGGTGCGGAGAGCGTTTTGTTGACCTCACAGCTTTGCAGGAGCACACGGTTCAGCACACGGCTGAGGGCGAGAGTTTCCCCGAAGCCCCCTGCATCCCATGAACTGAGCTGCTCTTTAGCCCCGAGCAGCATACATGACATTCGCCCTCAAAGCAACATGTGCCAGCCTCCGCTCTCCCATTTGTAGTTTAAAAACATGCACCCTTTAATTACGTTTTATGAGTTTTAATCTTTCAAATTCAATTCATCCTTGTTCTTCGTTGGGTAAAAGGCAAAACACCATTAATCGACAAGAGTGGATTAGGATCCCTCTTCTTGTTTTAGAACACATGGAAAAAACCAGAATGAAAAATGCTTGTAAAGTAAAACATGGGAAGACCTTGATTTTGTTTACTAGTGAGTGTGGGACCTTATTCTGTTGTTGCATGTGATTGTCTGTTTTGTAACTGTTGATTCTGTTGTTGAGAAAGATGGCAAGACCTTCCAGGCAGTCGTCGGATGTGTGTGTGTGCTCATGTTAAGCTCCTCTGAAATCCATGTGCCTTTTATTTTATTTTTTTTTTTACCGATCACTCCTCGTGTGTTCTTGTTAATTTTATGTCCAGTGTAGCCTAAACCTTCCCATCCGTATTCAGCGGCCGGCTTGTGCAGCAGTATATTTTCACATTACTAGATCTTAGGTAGTATCATCTGTTTGTGCATGAATATTTATCACACTTTAATATCACTGTTGTATTATAGGTTTGGTTTATTTAGGAAAACATCCTAAGAAGAAGAAGAAGAAAAAACAAGTGGATTTGTGAAAATGTATAGCTGTGTCCTATGAAATCTGTGTTGTTGCATCTTTGTATTAAAACAAATGACATCTAGGTAACTAACCCATACCTATCATGTCATACAAACACTTGACATGTGCAATAGAACATGCACAATGTAATATTTATGACTACTGATTCATGGCATAGTCTACTCTGTTATATTATAGATTGTGTGTATACGCTTATGTAAACATTGAAAACTGTATAGTGCTTATGTTACATGCTTTTGTATTCACTCTGAATGAGCTTGCTGTATTTTGCAAGCACTTTAGTTTAAGTTACAGATGAATCGTCACAAGGTTTTTACCTGACAAGACTCCGAAGCATTATATTGCTCACTTGCCACAAACTAGCTGCATTAGTTACTGTGCGATAGATCTAACAAAAGTATTGTTATTTTTTATTTTCTATTGAAGAATTGGCCTTCTAATATCCTCCCAGGATTCAAGCCTCTTCCTGGTCCACATCAGACATTCAGCAGATTAATCCAAGTAGCCTCAAAGTTGCGACTTACGTGTTGGTTTATACCAGGGATAAAGTAAAATAATGTGTGTACTTTAGTTTAACGTGTGGATTTCTATATTCTGTACAATCTTTGCAGTATATTTAAAAGAAGGTTTTGGAGTTCAAAAAATCGTGGATAAAGGGAATAATAGTGGGTGGACAGTGGGAAGGGGAAAGGCTGGGGTGGAGGGAGGGGGGCTGGGGTCTATGGGGACTGTGTGCCATGGTTTAAGTCCTGGTGAGTCTGCTTCAAACACCTCCTGCAGGGGGGATGAACGAGTGTAAGGAAGCGTTGGATTTACACATATGGATATCAATATAGACTCCTGTTCATATTGTATACAGACAATTAAAATAAACCACCCTTACGAAAACAGGTGTACATTGTTTTCATCACAGCCAATTCTGCCTCGTGTATTCTGTCTGTTGATTAAACTGAACACTTTTTTCATTACGGATTCATCATTTTGTCCATAAAATGTCAAAACATGAGCCCAAAGGTATACAATACAGCAATAATATACAGTTATGAACAACAGAAAACGAGTAACGGATAACAGATCCTCACATTTAACTTCAACCTCCAAGTGTTTGAATTTTTAACTAAAAGATAATTAAAAAGATTGATTCATAATCAAAATTGTTTGACAATGACTTTTTCTTAGCTACAATAAAAATGCCTGTCTTGGTTGATGAAGCAATTGTAAATGTATGGTAAACAGCATAAAATGATATGGTTTTCGCTGCAGACTCCTGTCAGCCACAGTTGTCAGTGATGCATGTGGTTGCGTGTAAGATTGCCTCCTAGTCCACTTTAAAATATCTCTAAAATCAGTCATTCTAATGAAGTCACCATTGCAGCTAAATCTGTAAGATTTTACTCAAATGACAAATTTGAAGTCAAATTCAATTTAAATATCATAGACTCTTGTTCAATGGGTCTTTCAGTTGAGTTTATGTCTCTCTGCCTCACATGTACACTATTTTGTTGAGTATTTAATCATGTATAGGTGTATGATGGCATTGATTGATGGGTAATGTCTGCCAAGAAATCTCTCCCCACACCCTGACACCGCCAGCCTGAATATTTGACACAAGGCAGGTTGAATGTATGGATTTATACTGCTGATGCTAATTTCTGACCTTTGATAAAAACATACAGACATGATTGGACATGTTTGTATGTAGAGATGCTGCTCACAGGATGATATTTGTTGTGACGCGAACAGTCATCTGAGTCACAGTCACCTAAATCACACATTCCTCACTCTGAAGTTGGATGTGAACCTGAACTTTATCTGTATGATTTTACTGTACACATTACTGTCATATCATGCGTGAAGAAGCAGGTACACAGCATAGACTGTAGGTACACAGGCGTTCCTTAAGTGCCCATGTGTTGATACAACGCTTCTTTACATGCATGTGTATTTCTAAGAGAGGTGGTTTCTGTTTTTAAAACTGGAGACTCGCAAACATAACAAAACCCTTTTTCTTATTCGGGTTTTTAAGTGAAAGTTATGTTATACGTTGGTTGCTGTGACTTGTCTACAACAACTACAAAAAAATCGTTTTAAATGCATAATTGTGTGTTTGTTTCTTTAAATATATGTCAATCGAATCGGTTATACCACCGTCGACCGATCACCATGAATCTGTTGATGATGAATATGATCCATTACCTTACGATGCATAGGACATGCTAAACCCACCTGCCATTCATTGTTATCGTCTTTCAGGCAGGTCGCGGAGCCTGTCGATTCACTTCCGGGGGATGGTCACTGCAAAAGGGAAGATCGTCCTGCCTCTGCTAACGAACCACCACCTCCCCGACAACATTATTAAATCCTCGATTTTGTGAATTTTTACGCACATTAACCTTATTCCCAGGGCCGCCGGTGCCTCGCCGCCGCGCGGAGAGAAACGTCCTGCTAGTGCTAAGTGCTAACGGGCTAACGTTGATGTCGGGCGGACTTCCTCTGAGCTCCGGCGTTTCTGCGACGAGGTTAGCCGGCTAACTTTAGCTTCGTAACTGGTTTCACATTTCACTAATATCGGCAATACCAGAGTGCGCAGTGCGCTTGTGTTTTTGTCTACAGGATAACAAGACGTAGCAATGCATATTTATCCGCCGTGGTGCACGCGAGGTTTGAGTTTTATCATTGTGTGTGTTGCTAAGTAACCTCGGTCACCGTAACTAGCGGCTAGCTAGTTAGCGGTAGATTAAATGGACGGAAACGATGCTGGCGCTCCCAGATTGGATTTAATGTTGAGATAATTTGATCAGGCCGATTAACGATTAATTAATTAAATCGACTCAGCTACGATGTGGATAGCTCTTATGTGGCTGGTGGACAAGGCCCCAGGGAGCCCGTGTCGTGACGGGGTCCATGGGCTTGGGGGGCAGCTGGGGGAGCTGGACCCCACAGGGGCTGCAGCCCAGGCGGCACCTGTCCGTAGGTTTTAGTGCTCTAGTCCAGGTTTGCTGTGTCAACATCTGGTGGTCTTGAGCTAGCTAGCCCTGCTCTGGTGGGGCCTGGGTGTAGAAAATGCACTGAAATCGCCATTTTCGTAATGTTTTCCCCAAAATACTAAAATTGAGAAATAGGTATCACTCGGCTAAAACTGGGTCTTAAACGTTGTTTACAGTGTCTATGACAAATCTAAGGGTTGTGGTTGTAAAAGTAGACAATTTTCAGAGAGGTCTGTGTTGTGGAAACACCCATCATCTGTTCCCCCTAATAGGAAAAATCTATGAAAATATGAAGAGGACATCGTTGGGTTTAGGGAAACTGATCTCGATCAGTATAATAAATAGTACATTTATTATACCTGGCACTAACTGGTAGTTTTGTTTCTGTCTGGCAGGGGGATTTAGGCGCTGTCTTGTGTCTCCATGTTTATCTGGTCCAGGTTAGATAAGTGTAAGTACATAGTTTTTTGTATGCTGACCTGGTCTTGTGTGGTATGGTTAGATTAAATGCAGTGTAAAGTCTCTATGTTTGTCGAGCCCAGATTTGACAGGTGGAAGTTCAGGGGCTTTTGGTCTTCAGCTCCCCTCATGAGCCAGGACATTGTCACAGCTCTCTACACCAAAAAGGGTTTTTCCAACACTGCCAAGGCCATTTGTAGTGCATTTCTTCACAACTTAAAACAATGTGACATCAGTTGAGTTGAGCAGCAACACTTAGCTGATTCATTCAGTAATCAGTTGATAGGAAAAGGAAAATGCTAAACGTTATCTGAATGTAGCTTTGTAGATGTGAGAATTTGATATTTTTCTTGTCATATTAAACAATAAGATACATATCTTAAGGATGGGTGAACAGAGCAATCAGTATATCATACTGGGCTGAGGAAAATGTGCTGTATATCAGAAACCAACATATACTTGATTGTCGGTGCTTGCTTTATTTGAGATCTTTCTTGTGGTTGAGCCTCTTCTGTCTTCTCTCCTCTGTCTTTCTGCAGCTGGCGGGTCTTCATCCAATCCTGCCTAACATCTTTCTCAGGGGCTTCGCACACTCTGTCCTCGTAGCTCTGTCAGTCTGCACAACAGCTGCATCAGACCGCCCTGACACTTTTGATCGGAGGCCACAAGCAGCCAAAGCCAATGGTAAACACAGCACAGGGATCTTAAAGCCACGTATCCTGGAGAGTGGGTGTGCTGCCTTCCAGTATCGAGCCAATAAGTATTCTGCGGGAGGTGAGGGTCCTCGACACGGAGCCTCAAAGCTAGCGATGCCCGGATCCACGCCGGCCAGCAGCAAGGCTCGGGTGTACACCGATGTCAACACACAGAAGAACAGAGAGTACTGGGACTACGATGCGCACGTGCCAAACTGGAGGTACAGCTACATGAGTGACATACAGGAAACATAAAAGAACAATAATACTATAAACAATATGTGGGCAGCACTGCATCAATTAGACTATGGCTAAAACCTGAGCCTAATTGCAATTACACTCACCAGGGCAAAAAAAAAAAAACATGACATCCTGCATCGATTCAGTATCAGCATCTATATGCTCAATAATAAATCTCATGGTAATATGAGGTGTTTGTATTCCTAGAGTAGAGAGTGTGAATCAATACTTAGCACTTTTATGTCCTAGGGGGATTGCTGAGCCAAAGAACAAAATATTGCAAAGCACAGATGTTTAACACAGTGTCAACTTTAACATGCAGGGCAATAAACCTGGTTAGTCAGTGGAGGCTTCCTCAGCAGAGAGACTGGAGTGCAGTGGGGTGCAAAAGACCTTGGAACTTGTGAAGGGTATTTTTCACTATCATCTGACATCTTCTAGGCCTTAATTGATTTCGGTGTTGACAAAAGAAATCAGCCCTAAATGAGTAAAATAATCATAAATTTCAACCCTACTAAATTGAGGGCATAACATTTTCAAACATGAAATCTTTAGTGCTACAACCCGTGATTCTGATTTAGTTTGTAATTGAATCATGTGAATCTATTAAATGTCAGAAAATACTGATAAATGTTCCAAGGAGAAATCAAAAATGGCAGAAATAAGTAATGTTATCAGCATTATTTTAATTTTTTTGCCTCCATTTATCTTATCGATGGTCTGATCAATCATTTTAGAGAACTCTATTGTTTGCAGATGTTTTACGATAATGTTTATATTTGATGTTCTCTCACATTCCTTCTGAATGTCTCCACTCCTCAGTAATCAAGACAACTATCAGCTGGTGCGTAAACTGGGCCGAGGGAAGTACAGTGAAGTATTTGAAGCTATAAATGTGACCAACAATGAGAAGGTGGTGGTGAAAATCCTCAAGGTGAGTCCCAGGCAACATTAACCTGCGTTTCCTCCCCTTTTTTCTACATGAGCTTTTCTTGCTCCTTTATCAGCGATCATCTTCATTTCTTTGTAGAGCTTTATTTGCAGTTTAAACTTACTGTCCTGATGTAATGTTGTTGGTGGTTTTAGTCCATGTTTATATCCTCTCTGGGAACTGGATATGGAAACTGTCCAAGTGCAGTTTTGTATCCCAGTAGGTCAAGGTGCTCCCAGTCACTGCAGGTGTTTTTACTGTTTCAGCTCCATGTGTCAGTCAGCTTTTCATCAAAGTCTTTCTTAAGTTGCGAAAGAGCAGAACGTCTGTGAACCAGCTGAGCAGGAAGTAGGTTCTCATGTAACTAAAGGATGAAAATAAGGACTGCTCATTAATTACAGCTCATTATTTCAGATTAATGATAGAGTAGACCAGGATTATTACATCTTTGAACTTGTTTAGCTGATTTGTAATTTTCTTTCCAGACAAGTTTAAAAAACACTCATCTTGGATTTGTCTACTTTCTTCACAAGAAGTTAAATGATCTGAGTAAAACTCTAAAAAATAGCATCTATTCGTACTTATTCATTGAAAAATCCAGAACCTGTCAATATGAAAAACTAAAAAAAAAGTCTATCAAACACAACATATCTTTGAATTAAATACATATGTTTCCATATCATACCTGTTGCACTCAATCACCATCATCATTATTATCATCGAGGCTTAAGAAGAGCGCATAGGAACTTTCCATCTCTGCATCATTCCACACCACATGTAGCGACATGTGCTACACGGCGAGTAAATGTGATTAAAAAAACAACCTGCAATCATTCAACTAATTTCATTGGAAGTCAACCAGATTAAGAGCTCACACTCAATTCACTTTGGTCTTTTTCTAGGTCACTGCAGGAAATAGTGTGACCATGTCCATTCAATGTCCATTAATGTAAATAAGCAGCAGATTTACCCAGCAGTAAATCTTCATGTAGTCTTAACCTACATGAAGATTTTTGCTGCTGTTCTTGTTGAATATGGATTGATATGTCGAAAATGTGTGTTTTTTCTTTTTCAGCCTGTCAAGAAGAAGAAGATCAAAAGGGAAATCAAAATTCTTGAAAACCTGCGTGGGGGAACCAACATCATCCGCCTGGTCGACACAGTCAAAGACCCGGTGGTGAGTTGGAGCCAGAGTCACTGTGCTGCATGTGTCAACCTGCCAGCAGCAATAATCCAGTCATGCTTGTAACTTTGTGTGTGAGTGCGTGCGTGTGTGCGCGCGTGTGTGTGTGCGTGCAGTGATGATGATCTCCACCTACCTGCTGATCTCCTTAGTTAAGCCTTGTGTTGTCCTCTCTTTGCAGTCCAGAACACCCGCGCTTGTCTTTGAGTGCATCAATAACACAGATTTTAAGGTACCTAAGTTTGGCTGACATCATACATGTAGAACTACCAGCACAGTTACCATCCATGAAAATGCATTGATATCCATTATTAATAACATGCATAACTGCCTAGTAAATGTCGTACATGAATGGAGTCTAGTTTACACACAGTATAAACTTTTAATACATGAATGTGTTTTAACTGTTTGACAGGAGCTTTACCAGAAGCTGACAGACTATGATATCCGTTACTACATGTATGAGCTGCTCAAGGTAAAAATATTTAGTATTTCCTGTTTTGTGTTTATGTAAACAGAGTTGGTGTAAAAAAAAAAAAAAAAAAAAAGTCTATGTGTTTTTGCATAGTGTTTTTTAAAAGAAATGGTGGACATAACTTGGGCTGGACTTTGTGCAGAAACTAAAAACAAAAAGAATGAAAATGGTTATCGAACATTGCTCGTCTTCTCTTTAAGGCTCTGGACTACTGTCACAGTATGGGGATCATGCACAGGGATGTGAAGCCCCACAATGTGATGATCGATCATCAGCTGAGAAAGGTGAGGTCACGCTCACTTTTTGTATTCGTTTTATTTAACAAACTGCAATTCAATCGGGATCTTTTAGCAGTGCCCAACAACTAACCCTCACTCATAATGCTCAGTTACACTATGTTCTGTGGTCTTGCAACCCTGCAAGAGTCAGACTAGCAGTTTCCCTCTGCTTCAAGTCCACACACGAAGCTAAACTGAGCTAATCTAACGATTTGCTGGCCATAGCTTGTTGATGGGCTCCTGTGTTCACGCTTACAGAAATAGAAATTTCCACCAATAAAATGATGTATTCCAACACTTTATATATTGAATTTGATAATAGAGTAATGAATAAACAAATCACAGCTCCCAGTTTGCATTATATTTGAGTAATGTCTTAAATGCTGAATTATTAAAGCAGTTTGTGTTTTGAACTTCAGATGAAGATGTAGGACAAAGGAACCATGTATACATTTTTTTTTAACTGGATCATTTTCTTTCTGTGTCACAGCTTCGTCTCATTGACTGGGGTTTGGCAGAATTTTACCATCCCGCTCAGGAATACAATGTCAGGGTGGCCTCCCGCTATTTCAAAGGCCCTGAGCTGCTAGTGGACTATCAGGTACCTGCTGTTCCAGTTATTCACTCATTCAGGGACGAAAACACAGCTCCTGACCTGAATGATCTGTTACAGCATGGCCTCTGATTGTGTGTGTGTGTGTGTGTTTTTTTCTGCAGATGTATGACTATAGTTTGGACATGTGGAGTCTGGGCTGCATGTTGGCCAGCATGATCTTTCTGAAGGAACCGTTTTTTCATGGCCAGGACAACTATGATCAGGTAAAAGATCAGAAACAGAAAACGCACATTACACTTAATCTGTGATAATTATAATAAAACCCGTCCTTATCATGTAACTGATGTATTAAACACGCTTGTATGTTGTTTCCCAGCTGGTCCGCATCGCTAAGGTCCTGGGTACTGACGAGCTCTTCGGCTACCTGCACAAATATCACATAGAACTGGACACTCGCTTTAAAGACCTGCTGGGACAGTGAGTATCAGCTGAGGTTGGAAGAGTGATGAGAGTTATCAGATGATGCTCAGGTCAACCAAAAGAAACTCATTCGGCAGCTACAGAAGGATATTTCATATAATTTCCACCTCTTTTTTTTTTTTTAAACTGTTTTGACCATCCTGCTTCGGCTGTGAGTTTTATAATTTTAAATATAGACGGTGTGCTGTTATAGTGTGCTACACTGAGTCACGTTAAACCTTGCTTGTTTGCGTCCAGGCAAACACGGAAGCGCTGGGAGCAGTTCATCCAGTCAGAGAACCAGCACCTGGTGAGTCCAGAGGCTCTGGACCTGCTGGACAAGCTGCTGCGCTACGACCACCAGCAGAGGCTGACCGCAGCTGAGGCCATGCAGCACCCATACTTCTGTGAGTATCACCACAATCACACAGAGGGTCCGGATGTCTGCATGCTGCTAACACATCAACAGCCAAGGGAAGTAGTTTATTAAATTATTTACTACTTTATTGTACAGAAGCAGGATCGTCTGCAAATAAAAAGAAAACAAACTTCCTGTTTGATCTGGTTATATTTCATGGTGAATCAGGATGTGAAGACATATGAGCTGTAGCTCAGCCTCATTGCTTTGAATGGAGTATGTGGCAGAATATTTGCTCACATTCTTGTAAATGGGGGTTTGTGGACCAAAGCTTCTTTTTATGACGTAACTATTATTTTGTCTTTCAGAGTAGAAGTTGACCGATTAATCTGCACCCATGTACCATTTTAGCAGCATGTATGGTTCTCTCTATGGGAGACGGATGAGGACAAAAGGAGTTATTGTGATTTAATTAGTGTTGTGCTGACTCTGACTGAGCTGTCTGGACTGTCGACTCGTGATGCGCTCATTTTGTGTGACACAGGCCGATTAATCGCCTTTTTACTACTACAAACTATCATTGTATGAGCCTTTAAAAATCCACTATCGGTCAACCTCCAATTCAGACAAGAGACACAAATTAAGTTTTAGAAAGAAAAAGAGTCTAATGTCTGTGCCCAGTGTCCATTAAGTATTTATTTCCCATGTCTTTGTCCCTCAGATCCTGTGGTGAAGGAACATGCTAATGCCAACACCGACAGCACAAAGGCAATAAGCAGCTCCAATGCAACATGATAACCAGAGAGCAGGTAACACTCACAGCACACACACTGGTTTTAACACACAGGCCTGTGCAAAAGTTTTAGGTAATGAGACAGTGATGAAATCCCTATGGGGGTCAGACCATCTTTTTCTGGTCCCTGAAGATGGTTCATGTTTCTATTATTTTGTCCATCCCAATTATAACAATAAGGGCAGGCAAAATAACACAAAGTTTGTCAGTTTGACAGCAGCATTCCTCACATTTCTCTGGTCAGGAACAGTTGTGTTTGATAATCCTGTTTTCTTCCTCTGTCCACTCAGGAAGAATCTTTGTTACCTCAACTTGTGACCTTTTTGTGGCAGAAACCTCTGCCTCCACATCAACAGCCATACTGGAGTAAGATGTCAACTTTGCAGCATATACAAACTCGCACGGATTAAACTTCTCCAAAAACAGAGCCCAGGGGGGGAATCTGCGCTGCTTGGTCCAAGTCACAAATAAATCAGATCTGAAATCAGATCCAACCCCCTCCCTCCATCCCTCCTTCCCTCCTCCTCTCTTCTCCCCTCCCCCCTCCTCCTCCAGCTGCCTCCCGACATCACCCTCAACCTGTTTTTAAAATGAGCAAACTGACTGTTGGATCAGTATCAAGCCAGTGTCGTTGCTGTAAAGACGTTTGTCGGTCATTGCGACGCTGTGGTGACCTGAGATCCAGTTCCAGGTTTTAGCACTGAGTGGCATGGAGGCTCTTTTCTGCTATGGATAGAACAAAAGCTATATTGAAAGAGAATAAACCGTTTTTATTTAAGTGTGTGTGCGTGTTTGTTTTTTGACATTTCTGTTTCCTGCAGGGAAGAGTCATGGATCACTGTAAAGACCAATAATTCTATGAAGCAGTTTTAACCAAATTTCGATTCCACTGTTAACTACCAGGAGGTTAATGCTCAAAGGTCAACTTCACTAAAGATGATTTTGGATTTATGAGCACAATATGTTGTAACACCAGGAGGGGAATTCCTTACGATGTGATACAAACGTGACATCTACTTGGACTTGAGGACTGACTGATCAGATTTTGGAGGTCAAGGAGGTCATGGTGACCTCTGAACCAAGACTTCACACCAGTGGTTAATGTTTAATTTGGATGAAAAGGGACGTAATCTGAAAATAGTTGGAGGTAGATGACCAAATCCTTTGTGTTTCTGTACCTCCTGCCTATTGAATTTTCAGCAACAATCACTTGATAAAAGTAGATTATAGTTTTATATGATAGATATATAGTAGTATAGTATATTAGTAGATAGAAGTTTCATCCAGGGGCCCCTTGACCTTCCGGTCAATTTTGCTACTGGCAACATAAACAATGGACAATTAGCAGTTCTTCACAGTGTCCAAGTGGATGTAGAGAGAGACAACTATCACTTACTTTGATACTGAAGAAAACATTATTTAGAAGCAAGTCCTCTAGTTCAAGGACCTGTTTGTTCAGGTCATGTGTGCAGGTTTGGGTGCGCTAAGAAAGACACGAGAGCTTGTCAAGTGTGTACTTTTTAATAAATAACCTGGAAATTCAAGACGTTTTCCAGAACATAAAACACTTGTGCAACATTCGTGCGTTACAAATCGGTGCATTCGTTTAGGGCCCAGGTTGATGAGGTCAGCAGAATTTAAAACATCTGCTTCATCAAGTGGCTAAAATTGTAAACACAGCATGGTAAATTTCAATCATGTTAACTTTCAAATCCAAGTATTTAAAATGCATCAGAGAAGTGGATTCACATTTTGGTTTAGTGTTTTAAGTTTAAAAACTGGGACTGCTGAACCGAAGCCCATGTCCCTTTTTGCTGTGACCTACTTTCTTTCTTTTTTTTTCAGTCTGTCAGTGTTAATTCAGCTCACAGACGACGTGGCCCATAATGAATGCCCTGACTGACATCTGCAGTCTGAAGTGTCAAACACAGTAAAAAGAAGCCTACAAACACATGGCTAGCTACGGCAAGATGAGCTCGACACCCATCGAAGGCACACCCACAGCACCCCTCGCTTCCTCCTCAGCCAGCGGCTCGAGTCTGGGTGAGGATGGACGACGACTGGTTGAGTTTGGCTGTGTCACAAAAAGCCCAACAGTGTATTAAAGATGCCATTCAGGCACTTTATCTTCGTGTTAAAGTAGCAGTTTCACATTGTTGGAGAAACTGGCGCTGTTAAATGAGAAGATCACAGTCTCACATCTGTCAATTATATGTGAAGCCACAGCCAGCGGCTGTTAGCTTAGCATAAAGACTGGAGACAAATGGGAAACAGTCAGCCTGGCTCTGTCTGAAATGTAAAGGAGCTGCCAGCACTGACCATTTGTTCACTTAAAGTGATGAACTGCCTGTTGGCTAAGACTGTCCACAGCTTTCTGCTCTGGTACAGCTCTTACACAGATGAGAATTTAAAAAGTGGCAGATTTACCATCAAAACCCTCTCGATCATTCCTTGTGGGAGGCCCTACCCTTCAGAGGCCACATTTGAAGACTGATTACGTCACAGCAGCACAACGACACTGTCCCATTTCAGAGGCTTTTGTAAACATGGCCAAGAAAAATGCATCCTTGGAACCAACACCAAGATTGTTGGGTATATCCATTTTCACGCTGGTAATGAAACCAAACAACACCTACAGAGTGCCACATTAAAACGTAGCCTAAATGTTAATTTTAGCTCATTTCTATGGAAACCCTTGGTGTCCATATATCCGTTTTCCCGAGATAATGGGGTAAACTTTCTTGGGAAACTACTTTACTAAGTTAACCAGATCTGGAGATAACAGTGCTGTAGTCTATATAGGCTGTTCATTGAACTACAAAACTGACCAGCTTCAAGGCCTTGGGTGTCTCTATGGATACTAGATGATGACTGAGAGAAGCAGATTAGGATACAACCACCTGTGTGACAGAAATCTCAAGCACATCTACAATTAATTCTGTTGTTATCTCTAGAAAACAAAGTTTCTTCTTCCTCAAGATCTTAAGATAATTATCTCATTGTCTCCTGAAAATGAAGAAAATAAATCTCGTGAATGCATGGCCACTTACGGCTTCCGTACAGTTTAACAGCTAACCACACAGCTGTTGAAGCCATAAGCCTGACTAACCTTACATGTTGTAAAGGTTGAGGGCGGGCACAGCTGGTGAATTCCCTAAGAAGTAAATGAGTAAATCTCATCAGCGCCAGTGAGCCAATCAGCATGCAGCATGCTTGGTGCAAGGTCTAATAATGTTGATTGGCTGTTTGTTTATTTTAGTTAGTTTACACACACTACATTTATGTGTATTTTAATTTTCTTTACGTTAAAATGAATTTGATAAAACTGGTATTGAAAAAGGTATACCGGTATTTAAGAATCAGTATCTATGTCAAGGTATTGATTTTGACTGATATTTCAACGATATGACAGCCCAAGGCCACAGTCAATTTTTCCTGAAATGAGAACAGTCACTGCACAACAGCAATCACTGGTTCCATAAGTTGATGAAACACAAATGCACATTTTAACATAGCCTGTAACCCTAAACTATATATATATATATATATATATGTGGTTATGATAGCTTATTGAGCACAGAAAAAACTAGTTACACTTCATAACAACTATTAAGACACTATTAAGCATTAGTTAAACATATTAAATCTATTTATTATTCATCTATAAAGCATTTTTTCTACATTGATCCTAATTAGTAATGTTTTATTAAACATAGTTATAAATGTTGAACTCTGGATTAATAAATTCATCTATACTCTGTTTGCCAAGTGTATTTCCATATTTATGATGAAGTCAGCATTTATAAATCAAGTATTAATTTCAAACCAGTTTAGGAGATGCCAGTGGTTCATAAGATCATTTATAAAGTGTCAGTAAATGATTAACAAACTAGACTACTGACTATACATGACCAGGCAATGACACGTATTAATGGTTAGTGAGCGTGTTAATAGATTTTACATTTTATAAATACTTATCCTTACTGCAATAACATGCTTATTAGTATCAATGTAGGAAGGATGTTTTATAAATGATGAATTAATCGTTTAATAATGCTTAGCTAATGCTTAATTAAGTGTTACCAAAAAAACTACAATCCCCCCCTAAAAACTACAAACATGGCAGTGCAGGTACATCGTTGTAACTTTTTTTGTCCATAAAACTTGCCAAATGTCTTTTCTAAAGTTATTTCCAACTTTCTATGGACTTCTACACTTCAGTCGTTATCGTTTCTGTTATTAAAGATGGAACAACTTCAACCCTTCAATGTTCAATTATCAACAATATCTGATCTTTTTCAAAAAGAAAAATAATCTAAATTATCTGTGGTGATAAAAATGACAGCACGGTCGGTTGTTACCTCAGGAACAGAGCCCAATAGTTATAAATGGAGTGTAACACTCACACTCACACAACTCTGATGGAACAGCCATCAGGGACGATTGGGGTTCAGCATCTGGCCCAAGGACACTTTGACATGTGGAAAACAACCTGGGAAACCACTAAACTTCTGGGAAGTAGAGCCACCCTGAGGCTTCTCTGTTCTCACTTTGGTTCTTAGAAATGTAAAGTTTGACAGAGCTGCTGCGCCTCAGCACAGTCTCTACTCCGTGATTTAACAGTCGTCTCCAGCTACAGGCCAAACGTTCAAGCATGAGAGTGGAGCTGTACCGATCTTCTCATCTAACTGTCACAAAACACCCATGTTTCCCAAAATGCTCTACTGTCCCTTCAACGTAGCAAAAAGAAAGAAAAAGAAAGTTTGGCTGCTGCGCGGAGGTGGGAGCTCGGGGACGGGTCACATCACAGTAGCATACTGATATCCAAAGACCACCAAGGACACTGATAAGACAGAAATAACACAGCTGATTATCTCCCTAATAATACTGATATTTAAAAAAAAAAAAAAAAAACCTCCCTGGGGGATATTTTTATATCTGACTGAGTCCACTGGCACTTGATATTTTAAAGATTCATGGCCTCAGTGCTTCCCCCAGGGCGTGTAAATAATGTGTCCTTGGTGTCCTTTTTAAAATGCAAACAATCTAAGGCATAAAAAATGTCCTCAAAAAAAGAAGGTATAAAGCTAATACCAGAGACATTCAGTCTGTTCTCTTAAAGTAAAAAAACTTAAATAATTGCATAAATAAAGCGAGTGATTATGAATGTTTAAAGCTGTACATGACGTGTTAGCGGTGTCCTGTACAGGCGCTGGGTGCGGTGATTATGTACGAGTCTACATATATAATGTTGGTTATATCGTAGAGTTGCAGTATTGAGGTAACTTCATAGTGGGAGTAAAGGCAAAAGGGGGAGGGAGGGGGCACTTGAACTGTACTAGGCTCTTGTGAAAAAAGCCACATAGACATGCATTGGACAAAAGTGAAAATGTAGATAGAGGTGTTAGTGTGTTCGTCCCTTTTTCTTTGAGTTTTACAAATAAAATAAAAAAAGCTCAGATAAAGCATAAGTAATACTGGATATTTAACATGAGATTCATTCAGGGCACCAAACATCATACAGTCAGTGTACCAGCATCCTCCGTCTCTTCCTCGGCGGTCAGGGCAACAGGTGCTCCAGCGTGGAGTCGTCCAGCTCGTTGACAGCGACGATGTGATCCAGGTGCTGCAGGTATCGCTCCGGGTCGCGCATGAAGTGGGGGATTCTGGTCCTGGGGAGCACGGCCAGCTGTCGCAGCCTCTCTACATCTTCATAAGACACCTGCCGAGGGACAGGAGATGGGTCGCAGGTGATTTTTTAAGAAAAAGCCACATGGTCAAATAAAGTTGGCTGGGTAATTGCTATTAGAGCCCAATTCCTGCTTTCAGTGCGTGTATTGATAACATTGTTTCAGCACGTATTTGTAATTCTCCCTATTTTGTTTTTGTACAGCACTTTGTAACTCTGTTTCAAGTCAAAATGTATTCATCCATATCCTCTGTCTCTAACTTGACCCTGGTTGTACTCTCAGCCAGTGACACACACATTCAAAGACAAGACACTTAAAGGGACAACGAGGAGTTTCTATTCGGTTATAAAAAAAGTCTCACGTTAATGTGGATGAATCTCCGCTACCCACATATCGGCCCATTTTCGATAAATATATCGTTCTGTCTCTATCGTTATTTTGTTATTATTAGTGGTGGCGGAAATGCTGGTCGAGCCGACCAGCGTTTCCTTCGTTGCGAATCATGAGAATAACGCAGCCGCATCGCCGTTTATGGTCGGAACTACGGTGGTATGTGAACCTCTTTGAACCTCTGACTTTAATTATTGATGAATGAAAACATGAGTCCGTCTTGCGCCCGGTCAAAGAAATGTACGGTGCGCGCGGAGGCTCATAAATGTAGTGTGAAAACGCTTCGCTTTTCCAAAACTCCTCGTTGTCCCTTTAAGAGTTTAAACTCAAGTATCTAGTATTAGGTTGCACAATTAATCACAATGTAGTTAAAAATTGCAATATGGCTTAATGCAATATCTGCTTTTGCATTTTTTTTTGATAGACATAAAATGCATCACAACATTGATGCGTATTGTAACAAGACACCTTGGGCTTTTGTTTGTTTGTTTGGAACCCAACAAAAATCACACCATCGATAAATGAAAATTAAGCAAAAACAACTCTGCCCTGAAATCAGTATCACAATTCGTTTTCTGCAAAATGTGCATGCAGCCCTATTTTGTAATAATCCCCAAAGTGATATTACAGCTGGAGTGTGAGCCACATTAATGTTTGCACATGTCACTCCATGGTTTATGTTTGAGGATGTTTAACATGTTCTGGATATGTCAACTAAAGTCTGCAAAGTGCAGCTACTTTCTTTCATTGTTCTCTTTGTTTTGTTTACTTAACCTGTTTACATGTTCGAAATAAAGATCTCATTTCATTTCAACATACCAGAGTTTTCGAGGTCAACAGATCAGGAGGTTCTGGCTCTCAGCAGAAAGCCTGAAAACCATGCAGTCAGTGTGAAGCTGATTGTTTTATTTAATGCCCTCAGACACCCCACAGGGGGCAGTGGCTGCTCAGGAAAACGGAAAGTCTTTATTTTGGTGATAATGCTTCTATCACATTCACATGATTTCATTATCCTCAGCATTTTAAAAACTCCACTGGTTTTTAATTCACACTGTTGTGTTTATTTACACCTTTAGAGACAAAAGTAACCAGCAGCTTCCCTGTCCATGTGAGCACACCGTGGGCTCTGCGTTGCTGATAGAGGTTTGTATTTAAATGACCTGGCTGACACCATCACTGACCTTGCCTAAAGAAGTCAACATCTTGAAGTCGATGGCGCGTCGATGGCGAAGAATCCTCAGGATCCCATCCAGATAAACCTGATCTTTACTGAAGCAGCCTGACACATGAACGTAAAAGAAAAGGAAATGACTATTGCATCATCATCATCATCTAACTTTATCTAGTGTGCAATTTCTCTATATTTTAAAAGTCACGTACATTTTATTGTCATGGTTATGATTGCTCATTATAATTTTCTTGCTCTTGGTAGTATGTTTGCATGCTCTGGGTCCAAGAAATATTTACAGTAATTTATTCATTTAGATAGTGGAGCGAGTCAGGCAGAGAGAGAGGGGAAGCGAAGAAACGAGAACTAAGCCAACATAGTCTACGCTCTGCCACCAGGTATGTTCAAACTCATTTTGTTCAATCGATGATATAAATTCCAACACATGCACATCATTTTTTATCTAAGAGATGAACACCACATGTCTCCTCCTTCAAAATTAACCACTGTAACTGTGGTGACAATCATACAGATACCAGATCACTGGTGCTTTGCATGCAGGGCCGAACAATGTCGTTGTCTTGTTCAGACCTGCATGCACGCAACATGTTGCAGTTTGCTGTTAGATGCACGTTTAGCATCCTCACACACGCATAGTTAACACATCACCCTGCAAATTTTCATACCTGCAGATGATTATTTTCACCAGGTACTCAGGCTTGCACATGTGCAGTAGGCGAACAGGTGGAAACTGCCTGCAGGGTGTGAATGTGAGTGTGGGCCTGTGTGGTCTTGTGATAGACTGGTTTCCAGGGTGCACCCCACCCTCACCCTGTGCCAGCCGGGCCTGAGGTTGTGTTTCTACCATGGTGAACAGGATGGAGTGTGTGTGTGTGTGTGTGTGTGTGTGTGTGTGTGTGTGTGTGTGTGTGTGTGTGTGTGTGTGTGTGTGTGTGTGTGTGTGTGTGTGTGTGTGTGTGTGTGTGTGTGTTCACCAGGCTGCGAGGTGTCCGTCTGTCCCCTCTTGGCTCTCAGACAGTACTCCCAGCGGACGTCGGGGTCCTGGACGAAGCGTGCGATGTGACTGAAGAGCTGGCTGAAGCTCATGCTGGTGGCGTGGTACACCGTGTAGTAGAGCAGAGCTGCGCGCCATAGGTAGGGCTGTTTCCGTAGCAACACGCTGTGCAGGCTGGCCAGGCCCTCCTCTGTGGGATTAGCTGGTTTCAGGCCAAACTGCTTCCTGCCCTCTGTGTTGGACCAGGGCTGCAGGTTGTTGTTGACGCCTCTCAGGTAATGTGTGCCTGGGGAAACATGTCCGAGTGGAACAATGACACAAGAAAGCCTGATTACACATGTTGCCTGAGGGGAGTAAACAGGACTTGAGGGGGTGGGGGGGGGGCAATATTAATCAATCAATCAGACTTTATTTATAGAGCACTTTTCATACAAATAAAATTTAGCAGAAAGTGCTTAAAGGGATAGTTCACCCAAAATTCAAATTTCATCATTATCTACTTGCCCTCATGTCGACTAAGGGCTGGGAGAAGTTTCAGAGTCCTCCGTGCCTTCTCGGAGTTACAGGGGGTCTCGGCGCAGCACTGCATGTCCATATGACGGTTGGTCCGTCCAAATCTCGCGCGATTTGCATTGATATACCAGTGCAAATCTCGTGAGATTTGGACGGACCAGGAAGAGCAGTGCTCTTCAAGCTTAAAATATAGACTTTTTTTTTTTTTTTCGGAACAATTTGGGGCTTCAATACAAGAGGGACATTACAGATAAGCACTATGGAGGTATTTGGATGTTTTTTTGGTGTGTCTTTTTGGACGAAGACAATTGAGCCCCGTTCGCTACCGTCATATGGACATGCAGTTCTGCGCCGAGCCCCGCTGTAACTTATGCCCTGTACACACTGTGCGATTTTGGCCGTCGCAGACGAAAGACGGCGGATCGTAGGAGAATCGTGGCGAAATCTTTGGTCGTAGCTCTAAATCGGCCGTCTTACGTCGCACAGTGAGACAGGCTCTACGACGGCCGTTGTCAGCGTCTTGCGACCAAAGACGACCTGCGATTAAATTCTGACAGTGTCAGAAAACTGCTACGACCTACGTCTACTAATCAGCTGATGGACGTCTATCAGTGGCGCAGGTGACAGGGACGAGCACTGATTTTCGAGTAAATAGTCATTAAATTAAAAAACGAATAGCCTATAGGCCTATATTCCTTTTTACTGTCGCAGAAAGAGGAGGAACATGGACAGACTCATACAGCCATCAGAAAAGTTGTGTGTGAAACTCATGGTGAAACTCTGTCCAAAAAAAAAAATAAACTCATGTGCGGACTATGATGAGAAGCGGTCGCCTACCGGAGAATATTGACGTGTTTACGCCGGGAGAGGTGACAGTCCTCGTTTAGATGTGCTCTCATTACGTGACGGTACTGCTGTGATGTTCTCTAGTACCAATACAGGCCGTGATTTCATTTTTAAATAACGGACAACTGGCGGTAGCCTACTGCTCCACTGGTGCCGGTGACTTGTGTCTGTGTGTGAAGAGGGAGAGAGGGAGGGAGGGGGGAGGAGGGGGAGCGGGCGACCTGCGATTCAGTAGAACGATCATCGTACAGTCTGCACATGTCAAACTTGACGTCGTAGCAAAGATTGTAAATTCCACGTCGCATAGTGTGTCATGCAACAGTCTTATAAGACTGCTAAAATCGCACAGTGTGTAGAGGGCATTAGAGAAGGCACAGAGGACTCTGAAACTTCTCCCAGCCCTTAGTCGACATGAGGGTGAGTAGATAATGAGATGAAATTCGAATTTTGGGTGAACTATCCCTTTAAGCAAACAAAACAAAGCAAAAGTAAAAACCAAAAGCCACACTTTCTCTCAGATATAACACATGCATAAACACGCTTCTGCAACAATCTCTCAAAAATGGTGAGACACACACCTGAGAAAGTCATCTCTCACTGGAGCTGGATTTGCGTCATGTTGAAACTGTCATCTATACGAAATCATTGTGTGCTGCTTCAGTATTAAGGTCACTCTCTACTGAAACCACGAAAAACAGCCTCTAACCAAAGGTGGCGTGTGGAGGACGAGGTGATCCGACCCATCCACACGCCCTCAACTGTCTGCCTACATCACCCTATTGTCTCTCTGCCTCCCTTTTTAAAGAGCGAGGGGGGAGGAGGAGGTGGAATCCTGAAACGTATATTCTGGGAAAGGAGAAATCCTACACTCGGTGGTGACACCTCAGCTTCAGGCTGGATCTCCTGTCTGTGGGCTGCAAACTGCCATGGGATCGTATGACCCCACTGGAGATTTTCAGGGGATCATATGATAGATGAGACAACCAAGGTGCAAAATTACCACTGCTGCTGGTGCTGCTATTATTTTTTGCTCTGACATCACCCTCTGGATATTTTTTCCATGGCAGCGACAGAAGATCAGGAACAAACCTCGGCTGTTATCCTTACCCTGGAATTTGGTTCTTTACAATGAGAGCTCACAGAGACATGACTGTACACGCTTGGTCTGTATATATAAACAAAGAGATAAAAATCAGTTTAGTCACTAACTCAAAACTTTACTCACTAGACTTAAGAGAGTAGAGCGGAAACTTAATCATCAGCTGACAAGTCGCATGAAGTTTTGAAATTTTTTAGGTTCATTAAAAAACAGGAAGAAGCAGTTCAATAAAACAGCCTATTAGGGCCATCATAGGTTTAAAAAAAACAGCTGGAAGATGGATGAGAAATTTAAGAATAATAAACTCTTTTTCAAGTTAAAGTCACAAAGTTGTGAGAAAGAAGAACCCTTGAAATGTTGTGTGTGCGTAGGGGGGATGGGTCGGGGGTGGGGGCATGTCAACAATTTGCCAAGTTGGACAGATGTTGCTTGTTTTTCATTCTGCCAGCAGTGGAAGATCTTATCAAACTCTACTCTTCAGTTGGCTTGAGAAATGAGGAAGTACTTTTATTTTAGCCCCTTTGCTCCTTCAACCCTGAAGTGTAGGGTGGGTTTTCCTTCTTTGGTGAAAAATAACAAAACATTTCTTCTCTTTTTTTTTGTCTTTCTGACAAATCTTTGAGTTATTGTTTTGCAAATTTGAGACTAACCCCCCTTTTTTTCCCCCCGCCCCGCAATGGCCCAAATGATATCATGGTGTGGTTCTATTTGCTTCTTTTATATTTAAAAAAAAAACAAAAAAATAACTGAATGTATCATTTGACTTATTTTCTGTGTGCAGCATTTCCTGTGTTTGACCCATTTTACTATATGTTGATGCGTTGTCAGTGTGCAGCTGTATTTTTAGTGGTTTCCCTCTGTGCACCACCAACATTCAACAACAGAGGAAGTTAACCACCACTCTGAGTTGGAGCTATCATGAACTTTTACTTTTACTTAAACACAGTGAACCACAAGCACTCGATAACTTCACATGTGCTGGTGTTTTATAGAGGATCTCAACGCTGACGATGCATCTAAAAGGCGATTTATCCAACAATACAAAATATGTGTGTAATTACCTGTTTGTACTTCTCCAAACTAACCTCTGTGTGTCTGGTTCTAAGCTTGTGTGCATTCAAAAGACAGATATCGAAGGGAAATATCTCTCTCCAGTGACAGTATATACTTTTGAGGGTGCAGTGACCCCTCTGTGTCAGATCTGTGTGTGAGGTGAACATCTCGTACCTATCTCGTGTCTCAGCATCCCCTCCAGCCAGTGCTGCCGAGCCCCGGCCAGGTTTATGGTCAGAGTGGGACGACAGCTCTCCACCACCATCACCGCCTGAGACAGCAGCTCCTCAGACAGACGCACCACAACCTGAACACACACACACACACACACCCCCACACACAGGTCACATCCAGTACCATTGCCATTATTTCCAGCTGCTTATCTCTTCAATAGTTTTCCTTTAAGTCCTTTTTTTTTATTACCTATTTCGTCTTTGCACAAGATCGTTTGTTAAGTTTGTGCAAACACGGTTCACCTTAGTTAAATATTTTACTCTGTGTCATTATCTTATCTGATCGGTTACATTCTGCTGTTTAAATTAAACTCTTCCAAGTAAAAACCCTCCAGGGCTGTAAAATCAACAAAGTCAACATACCAAAACATGCAGTCACACTAACAACTACTAGAGCCAGATTTACAAGTTTGGACAGACATGGCTTTTTTTTCTCCCAGTCTAGCTGCAGTGGAAGATCTTACCAAACTATATTTTTAGATGGATTTGGCAATAAGAGAATACTTATTATTTTAGCGCTGCCCAGGATCACTAGATCATTATAGAGCCTGTGCTCCTCCAACCTTGCAAAGTGTAGAGATGTGTTTTTTTCTCATCGTGAATTTTTAGTTTAAAAATGATCCTCACAAATTTGCAAGAAAAATAAAATTTCCCTCATTAATTTGTCTTTTTCCTTGTAAATCTGTGACTTTATAATGTCAGAAAATATTCAAGTTTTTTCCCATTTCGACGTTAAACTTTTGTTTTTTGTGTGTGTTTGTTGTTTGATTGTTTGTTTAAACAGTTCTGTGTATGACCCGTTTGTGTGTTGATGATGCACTGCCAGTCTGCAGCTTCTGGCTGTGCACCAACATTCAATAACAGGAGGTAAACCGCCCCAGAGGACGTAAAGTAGCAGGTGTCCTGACCACCACTCACTCACCTCTCCCACACAGCCTTCTTTCTGCAGGTATTTGCGGACGGCAGCCCACACCTGACTTTTGGGAAGCACACTACCACCTGTGACCTCCTCAAAGTTTTCATAGGAACCAAACTTCCTCAGCACGCACTCCATGATTCCAACCGCCTATAGGTAAAGAGACACCACATCATCATCATCATCATCATCATCCTCACCATGTGAAGGCAGAGCTTCCTGTGGGTCTGAAGTACCGTACCTGTTCGAGGAAGAGGCCGGAGCCTTCCCTGTACTTCTCCAGCACGCTCCTCGGCTCAGGCTGCGCATACTCGAACTGAGGCTCGTACTTGTAGTCGGACTGGAAGAAGGTCTCCTTCTCCTGCTCCAGGTTCAGAGGTCTGAGGGCGACCAGCAGACAGGGCCTGGAGGGCGTGGGCAGCGTCGTGCCCCCGACCCCAACCCCTTTAGCTATGTGTGGCAGGGAGGTAGCGGGTCTCATCTGCCCCTTGCCGCCCCGCAGCCCCAGCGAGTAGTTGACCGAGCAGGTGCTTTCGCTGCGGCGCATCCACCCTCCTGCCCCCAGGCTGGGGCTGGTCAGGCTGCGAGCCGGGGGCGAGGGGGCAGCAGAGCCGCTCCGCCACGGAGGCTGCACGATCCGCCTGTCCGACATCTGCTCCTGGGACCCTCGCAGGCGTTGGGGTGTCATCTCTAAGCTGAGGGGCCGGCGGAGCGGAGGTCTGGGCGTGGCCCCGGCTCTCAACGACGACCTCCTCTCGGCCTGGCTGCAGTTGTTCTGGGCTGGGAGTCCGTTGTGGGACACCTTCTCCTTTTTGGCCACATTGCTCTTCTTGGCCGACGGTCTGGCTGCCGCAGCAGAGCCGCTTGTGGTTTTTGGAGGATCTGCTCGGACATCTGGCCCCAACAGGTCCCTGCTCCTCCTGACACGGTCACCCTCAACCTGATCCATGAAGACTTCACCTGAGTCCAACACCATCACCACGGCTGCTACACCTCAGGCTGCCCCGACTCCAGCCCCAACACTACTGACAGAACAGACAGATGAATGTTTATAATAGTAATAATACAACTTTATTCATAGAGCAAAAGTGCTTTACACCAGCAATAAAACACCAGAAACACAATACATGTAGACAATGAGCAGCCCCAGGAACCCAAAACGGACAGTTTTTAAAAAGTGCATTTTTAAGCGTTTTTTAAAACTACTGACAGTCTTCAGTATTACAATGATATTCTTGTATTTTCTGGTTCAGGTATAACCAAAACCTCTTGGTGTTTGGGTGTCATCTTTAAGCTGAGGGGCCGGCGGAGCAGAGGTCTGGGCGTGGCCCCACCTCTCAACGACGACCTCCTCTGGACCTGGCTGCAGTTGTTCTACCGTGAATCGTGTGATATTGACGTAATAAACCAAACAAACTCACCTTTTTTTCAAACACCACTAACAGGTAACAGGTAGTCGTCTTCACAACTTCTAAAGTCAAGGACCACTGGCACTGAACTTAAGCTCCCCAGCCTGATCTGTCACTTTTGTGTGTCCTTGGAAATACTAATGTTATTTTTTGAATTTTGTTGCACATGCACATGTAGTCACATGGATTAAGTTGGGCGCATGACGTCTGTCCGACTACCCATTTCTCTGACCATGCATTTCTTTATTTTTGCGTCCATTAGTCCAACCTCCCATTTCTCCGACTTAAGTAGCCCTAACCCTTAACCTTACCCTAAACCTAATCTTAACACTGTAGAATGCGTAGTCGGAGAAATGAGCCGTCGGAATTTTGGGCAGTCGGACTGATGTATGCTCCCCGAGTTGTTCTCTGACCTTGTAGCACGTTTTTCTCCTTTGCAGGAGTTGCAGTGCATTTAGGGCCACCATACAAAAGACGTTGAGTTTAAGGTCACAGTCACAGAAGACCTTGGTCATTTTTACTTGTTTAAAAATTCCTGCCAGTAAATCACTGCATCAATGACCTGAATGGTTTAAGGGAGAAACAATGAAGCTGCCGTGTGTGTGTGTGTAGGGGGGGTTACACAGGGGGCCCAGGAACAACGCTGTGCCCCGGTCCCCACAGGAGGTAGACCCGGTCATGCATGTGTCTCTGTCTGTCCGTCCAGGAGTGGACAGTCCACAGTGTCTAAACGAAACTGTCCCACATGTCAAGCTAACTTTACACTAACATGGGCTGGAAACAGAGTCACCATCAGTTTTCTGCAGACACACGGCAGCAGACAATAGAAATGAGTTGGCAGTGATTCATTCCCTCAGTGTTTTCAGCCCTTTAACTACAACTACAACAACAACAACAAAACTGACCGAGCAGCGAGTCCCGGGACTTCTGCTGAGGATCTCCGGGCTTCGGCCTCTTCATTCACTCATCGCGGCCGCAGCTCCGCGCACACCGAGCGGAGCAGCTTGTTGTTTCAGCCCGGTGTGTGATGCCAGTCTCCGGATAGCGGTTCACAGAGGAGCGGGGCCTGAGGCAGCAGCCTGGGCCGGCCAGGAAGCGGCGGTTGAGTTGGAAGATATGACGCGGCACGTACGCCGGGTGCGCCGCTGATGACGTTGTCGTGATGTCGTTACGTACAACAGGAAGGGAGTTTTTTTTTTTTTTTTTTTTTAATTGAAGTAACTTCAAAATACAAACATTAAAGGCACATTGGTAACAGATAAATTCACAGTACTGAATCAGCTATCTTGATCAATCAAGAACAAAAAGAAAAAGAAAAGAGAACGTGAGGGTCTCAGTCCACAATAGTAAATAAGTCCAGCAAAGAAAATAACTTTAGGGCATTTTTGCTTTTCATGTAATGCAAAGATTTTTTATACATTCTGAGTTCGTTTATCCATCCATTGAAGTGGGGTTTCACTTTGAGGTATTTGCATCTGTTGATGAAATGTTTCCCAAGGGAAATTAAAATGTTCACCAAAAAGTCCAAGTTCTTTTAGTCCAACCTTGATCGACATCCAATTTAATGGGGGCAAAATAATGTGTTTAGATAACAACCAGTTTTGAAATGAAGTCCAAAATTGTACAACATACTTGCATTCAAAGAAAATATGTTCTACTGTTTCTATATCATTCTCACAAAAACCACACATATTATTAACTACACATATTATTATCCAAATTAAATCTAATATGTAGGAAGTGGTTTGATGGATAAATGTCATTCAGTATTTTAAATGTGATCTCTTTTGTTTTCTGAGGGACAGGATAAGACAAATGTCGCTTTCTAATCGTTCTTGCTTCCACAACATTGTAATCTTTCAAAATATATTTTCTTTTTAGTTGACAAGGGTAATACTGTTCAGTTAAAATATTTCTAATACATTTATTAGAGAATACTTTACTACCTAGACTAACTCCTAACACACTTAGTGATCTCATTACAAAAGTATTGGAATGTATCAGCAGCTGTTGAGTCATTGTTTTAAAAGGAACCGGAATGGCTTTGATTATTTTATTGTAATCTTTAATTGAAAACTGAAAATTATATTTGACACAAAGGTTTTCATGAGTAAGGAAAGGGTAAGGGGGGGGGGGGGGGGGGGGGGGGGGGGGGGGGGGGGACTAGTGCTGGGGAAAAATATGGTCCCATATGGAGTTTAACTCCAACTCTGATCTGACAGATTAATATCAGCACCTGTCATTACAGTTATTGTTTAAACATTCAAACAATCATTAAACAACCAAACATCATAACAATTCAAATAGAGAGAAAGAAAAAACTTCCCAGCACAGAGGAAGCAGCCCAGAAAAAAAGGGGGAAATAGGTGCAGGTGAGGTACAACAACAGCCATCAGATAAAATAATTTTAATAGAGAGCTATTTGGAAAACAGAACACTAAAGCAGTTTAAAATGAAACAGAACAGCCATTAGATTAAGGAAAAAAGCATTTTCAACAAAAGTTTAAACATATTTTCATATGTGCTGCAGCTCGGTGCAGAGACACCATGCCTCTGTTTGTCCCCACCAGACTTGATGAACTCAGATTGTTCACACTGCTGTGAGCTTCAGATAGACTTTCGTCCCCGGAAGACCAACTCCCCACCCTGCACTTCCTCTGCAGGAGTGGTCTCTCTCTAACTGTTGCCTTAAGACAGACTTGAGGAAAGTTAACCTAACCTAGTTTCAAATATCTCATTGAGCCAAAGAAAAACATGGGTCCAATGCAATACCGGTGCCCATTTTCACAATAGAGAAGGTTTATAAAATGATATTAATATGTATTCACACAAGAAACAAGACATGCCCTGGGAATTTGGGCATTTTCCAAAGTGAACAAGTGAATGGAATAAAGAATAAAAATGGGAGAGAATGGGAGAAAGAAAAAAATACATTTACAATACAATTACACATTTAGCAAAAATTAGCACAAAGTGAATGTGTAGGAGGTGAACAATAAGGAGAAAAGATTAGTCTGAATCAAAGAGTCGAAGCTGAGACAATGTTGCCCAGGACTAGTAGCTTATACCTCCATTTTCTGTCAGATTGTTTAACTCTCTCCTGTTCTCCTGTCCCCTCACCTCCTTTAACTCTTTTACTTAAAAAGAAAAGAACAGTGTGTAAACACTGGTTATGTACTTGTAAGATAAGACCAAACCCTGGGAGTCTATCTTATCCTTTCTAGATGTAATGTACTGTTTAAATCACATTGTCAATTATCAACGTGTGGTTTTGTGGTTTTAAAGCAAATACCTGCCATGGTGATGACAAAAGACCTTTTGACTTGTATCAGGAGCAGTAAAATTAGTCACTGTTAATCATACATGTCCAGGGCAAGCTAAGGACATATTGAAAAGATTGTGATAAAAAGTGAAAAAAAAAAAAAAAAAAAAGATATGCCAAACTGACTTAAAGCAGAAGTAAACGATCCGGTCGTTTTGGCTAGCTTCTTGTCAGCCGATGGAGTTAGCAGTCCCCGCCCTTGTCCTATACGTCACCACATTCACGCGCATCCCTTGGCTGCACACACAGAGAGGACCGCCCCTTTATGCCGTTCTCTCCTCATTGGATAAAGGTTGTAGGATACAAGGAAAGTTTTCTCCTCAGCTTACAGCAGAGCAGAGTGACTGACAGACCAAACACTCTATGTAAGTGATTGCTGTCGGAACACAAACATTCCGCTTACTTCTGCTTTAACTAAAAAGCCAGTCATGTTATGTGACACAGACTGTAGAAGAACAAACCACAACGCAAAGACGCATTGGCTTTTTACTTTGCAATTGCACAGATGTGCAATAACTTTTGTCTTCCATAAGAGTGTGTGTCACTTGTTAACCAGTCAGTCAGTCAGGCAAAGTGCACCTCTCATATACAGTGCGTTCCCTCTATTCACAGCCTACCTTTTGTGTTTCCACCTGCAGCCACATGGAGACCTCCGCTGTGTCAGCAGAAGTGATGATGAGGGACTGTGCATTATTGTTTTTAAATGTCTTTTACACTTTATTTGAGTTAACATATATTGTATGATAACAATGGTTAAGTTTTCATGTGTGCTTATATTAAAAATATATATACAAAATGATTTTTCATATCGTGACAGTCGTATTACATTATATATATGTACAAAAATGTATTGAACAAAAAAGACAAAGTTTTTGCTGTATATATATTTTTTGCTATATATACATACACACATGATACTATACTAAATACTGACTGAAAGGCCTCTTGTTTCTTCTTTTTTGTCCTAGAGCTCCCCCCACGTCTACTGCCTCCTAGTGGTTCTCCTCCCCCAGTGTTTTTGTGGCAGACGGTCGTCATGGGCAGGTCGTTTTCTGCTCTTTCATTCTTTTTTATATACCCCAGATCTCACACCACCGTGGTATCGTAACCCACTAAAAACATGTTCACTCTAGTGCTCGCATTGTTTGAAATTTGTCTCTTGCCCTGTTTCTTCTGCTCCAGGACCACTTGCATGTATACTACCTGCCCTCTGACACCCTGCCTTAAGTTGCTGCCTGCCTCCATCTCTGCTCCAGTGTTCACCCTGTCTTCACACTCATTCAGACCTGTTGTCAGCCACTCCCTTGTTCCTCCCTCCACCACCACTCATCCCCCCTGCAGCTTGAAACCTCTGGACTGCCTGTGCCACAGGTGACTGTTGCTTTGCTTGTAAACCCTTTCTTCCGTCCAACCTAACATGCACATTATGGTTCCAGTGCTTTTAAGTTGACCTACTCCATGGTTCAGGAGAGATTTTAAGCTTTTAATGTTTGTTTTTAAAGCCATTAGCGGCCCTACTCCACATTATTTGTCAGAGATCTTAGATTTTCCATTATCTGGTCATCCAGCCTGACATTTTCTTTAAGAAGTCCAGAGGTCAAGGTATGAACAATGGGATGGTCATCCTGTTGCCATGACATTGGATTAGGGTTGGGATTTATATGCTGTTAATGACAGAGGGCTTTTTAAATCCAAACTCAAGACTCATTAGAGGCTCTTAACACCTGGAAGTGCTGTGATAGATTTTACCTGTTTCTGTGGCCTCTATTTTGGTTTTAACTTGTGTTTTAATTTCTCTTGTTTTATTCATTATATCATTACATTTTATTTTACTGATGTAAAGAAATGTGGTCACCATCACTGGATATTATGCAGTGTTATGTAGCCTAATCTTAGGTTGATAGATGAATTAATTGTGTATTAGACCATCTGGTCAGACAATTTAGTGAAAGTGCCAGTATCATCCATCTCAGCTAATATAAAGTCTAAACCAAAGGTTTATTAGTTTTTTTTAAGTGGGCTTTGAAGGCGAGCTTTGAAATTAAGGACATTACATAAGGATATAGCTAAGTTATACAAAAACTTAGGCTAAGTTTATTGTGTCATAGTTCAGGGTCAGTGAGCAAGACAAAGAGATGGTGGTTTGATGGGTAAGAAAACCAAGAATAACCAAACAAACCAAACAGACAGCAAGTGGTGAGTGAGAATAAAGAGCCATAAATAATCTGGGCCCAGGTGCATGACATCCTACCCAGCAGCTCCACCCATCTTATCGGCAAGGATCCTGCAAGAGACTGCCAGCACACACAAAGAACCCAGAAAAGAGTGGGAAGGGTCGTCATAAGTGTCATTGTTGTCTCCAACAACAAAACTTAAATTTGGTAATGTAATAATGCAAAGAACCACAAGCTTAAAAACAGGACAAAAACTAGATAAAAAAAATAAAACAAACACGTGGTCTCCGTCCTGAGACGACAGAATGTAGCCTAATGGATAAAGACATTAGGATTTGGTGAGTTGTTGCAGCCTGTGTTGTTGTCAGGCAGGTGAAGCTGTTGTCTGAATTTGCAGCCTACATTTGCATATTTGCCTGTGCTTCCTTCAGTTGCAGTGTGTTGAGCCCTCAGAGCCACCGTAGAAATGTCACTGACAAAATAAACAGAAAGATTGTATGTGTGCCAAATGCCTGATTCTTCCAGCGGGTTTAAGCTACAATCTTGTTATGACTAGAAGATCATGATTCCTTAAAACTATCAACTGGTGGAGAACCATCAGGACACACAGTCTGAGTGCTCTGTGTTTACACAGGACCAACCTCCACCCATCACTGTCCACAACTTCATTGTTGTGATAGGTTAGACCTGTAGACGGGTAACGATGGACAAACCGGTTTCACTTTATCTTTGCATGGATTTGTTTGCAGGGTTTGGTCGATTCATGCACAAGTTGTGACTCATGTGGTCAATTTGAAAGAAAAGGAAAGACAATCCTGTTCTCTGGTATTTCACACCCTTCACTGGAAGGTGTGTGCCACACACACTGCAACACACCAGCACAATGATGAGACTCTGGATGAGTGTATATGACAATGAATAACTCCATATGAGTCTGTATAACTGTATGAAGCTTCAACTTTTAATACTTTAGCGTCATTTATATTCTATATTCTGTTCTGTTATTGAATCCATCCTCTGAGCCAATCTTTATCCAGCCATTGTATATTGCTTACGAAGATACAGTATACATACAAGTGATGAATGGTCATTTATATTGTGTGTTTAAAGTTATCGTTGATCCTTGACTAAGGAATGTAAAATAGTTTTTATTTTCATGGTCAGTCGCTCTGTAAGATTAAAACAGAGCATAACCATAGTTTGTAAATGCAAGAATACAATAATAATATGCTTAATCTGGTTAGTCAATCATTCCACACCAAATGGTTCAATTAACAAATAAACTGGGCATGTCACCTAGTGGGTTTGTGCACCTGTAGATAACAGAGCTGTTGACTTTTCACACATACCGCCTGCGCAAAGAGTTTGACTTTGCCCCTAAATTGCTGTGAATGAGGGGGATGGTGCAGGAGTGATGTGTGGTTAATATCTCACCTATGGAGCAGCTAAACTTTGTCCCAGGGCTCTCCTTTGGTTGTGTGCAGCCAAAATAGCACAATAATCTTTTTTTTTTGTGTACAACACACTGTCTGCCCAGATCTCATATGTGACCTGATCCAGCAAAATGAGTCACAGTGACCCAAATTTCAAAATTTTGGTATCAATGGAAAGAGGAGAAAATAAGCTTTAAAATGATACCCTAGTCAAAGTCATACATTGGATAGTTTTTAAGATATGGCGATTTTAATTATGGTCTTCCACTCACTGCTTTCGATTGAAAACCTGAGAAAATTGCGTTCAAACAATATGCACCAGAATGGGTCCAAATGTGCAAGTAGCATCATTTAATCATGCTATGTGTATTTTTTTTTAAGGTCAAGGTCAATTATTTTATATTATTTCATTATTATTTTATATGAGTTATGAATTGTGTGGGTCATGCAATACATGAGGGGTGGGGGATGATCATGTGTCAGCAGGTGTATGTTAGTGTGCATGTATTGTTTTGATGTTGACTGTGGAACTGCAGACAGAGTCCAAAACAAATTTCTACTTTAGTTCATGAATGTGTTGATATTTATGCCACTCTGCTGTCAGTGTTTCCAAAGAATGTATAGCAGGAATTCTGAGCAATGCGACACATCAGTTAAAATTACCTGGACCTACAGTATATGTAATATATGACCATATAATTAGAGGGACAAAAAAAAGGAGTCAGATAAGCAACAAAAAGGGGGTGGCACGATGGTGCAGCGGTATACTCACAGCGTTAGTGTTCTGGGTGTGATTCACAGAGTTTGCATTTCATTCCACAGTCCAAAGACAGGCACACCGGTTTGACTGGAGAATCTGAATTGTCTTTAGTTGGGAGTGTAAAGGTGTGTGCACTGTGATTGATTGCCCTAGCTGGGAATAGCTCCAGCAAAAGACATACAACCACATAAGACTCCTGTATGAGAAGAGTGATGTCTTTCACTTCTCTATGCCCATTGTCTCACAGTCTGTCCATGTCTGGACTACGGTAAAAGGTTGGTTGGCCAGTTAAAACATAGACAATTTGATCAAAGGAGGGCTGAGATTGCACAACAGGCCAATTAAAGTCATTTCAGACAGAGCTGTCGGACTTTGTTCAACAGTCAGACCTTCTTCTCCTGTCAGGATGCGTATAGAGGACTGGACCCAAATGGAGACACGGGCAAGAACAGGTACGGTAGAACAAAAAGTATTCATTACCATACAGGCAAAAGCAGGCAGGAAAAACAGGTACACAGAACACTAAAACAGGGGTGAAACACAGCTGCCTACAGTAACTCTCAGCTCTGAGGGAACCTTCATAGTTGAGGCAAAGGTGAAACCACATCAAGTGAGTACTAAAGCGCATGCTGTTGTCTCAGGGTGGAGGGGAGAGGTAATAATGAAACTGGAGCTAAGCAACCCATTCAACAGACTTCAATCTTAGATTTGCCTAACATGAAACATTCAAAACTTGTGCACACCTACAGAAGCAGACAGGTGCGTGGGAGAGAACCAGAACGGCCAACAAACTGAAACAGAGGAAGCTCCCACACACACTGTCTTGACTTGCACATGAGGTTTAATCGGAGAACAACCTTTCGGTCGCTTGATCCCAGCGACTACAGAAATCCACTTACAAACAGTTGACTTTGCTCAATGGGCTTTATGCCCAGCTCCACTACATCCTGAAATAAGTCAGCTCCTTTATTTCCTGTCTTACATTATTGGACCAACTGATTAATCCAGGTGTGCCTGACCATTGTTGTGAGGTCAGACACACCTGGATTAATCAGATCTGTAGTCCATAGAGCGGTCTTTACACAAAATACATTCTTCTGTTGCCGTTTTATGATAAACGGCTGATTTCTCGGCATGAAACGTGATGTTTTAAACAGGTAGAGGACATATTTTTTTCTCATGGCACAATTCAATCGGATCACGAAATAAAACTTTCAGTCCCGTTCATTTGTATGGCGAGTTTTTCAGAGTTGAGGTCCCATGGCGCCGTTACTTCCTGCTTCCGCTTAGGCTCTCTATAGGTGACAATGTATGTAGATTATAAAGATCAACATAGATCATGTCACCGTGACATGATCTATGTTGATCTTTATGTATAATCTGTGAATGAAACATCAACATGAATAGCAACACATTTAAACTTTGACCTCAATTTTGAATAATTAATTCTTGGCATTGTTACAGGGAGAATATACTGTACTTTCTAAAATCCAGGTTACATCACTGTTCACTTTAAATAATATAAGACCATCAGTGACATTTTTTTCTTTATCCCCAGTGACATTTTTAAATGAAATATTCTCCCTGAAATGAATAAAAAATGCTTGATAGATGCACTTACCTGATGGAAATGAAACCTGTTTTCCACCTTTGATAAACCCCTGAACAAATATTAACACTAGCATTGTCTTATCAGGAAAATATAGTTTACTTATCTGAGTGCTGACGACTGCAGGACTCATGTAGTGACGTCTGCTTGTGCTATGGACCTAAACTTATGAAGACATTGCTGCAGCTGTTTTAGTTTGAAGATGATGTTTTAAAATGAAACCATATGATGTGGATGTAGCCTCTGGAGCAATCAGCCAGTCAGATGATGTTCTGTCCAGGGAGTGTTTAATGTAATGGCCTCAGGTCAGTGTTGAGCCCCTAACAGGAGAGCATAGGCTACTGCTGCTCCAGGGCTTCATTTTTCTGCTATCAGGCTAATAAACACTGAAAATTATTTACATTTGAATTCTGAAATCCATTCAATCACAAATTATGCAGAAAGTGTTATTGAGTGCATATTGAATTTATGTATGCAAGTTTGGCATAATTAAAGAATGATATATTTTCACACAGTGTACTGTATGTTTGTCTACATTTCCAAATCAATTTGAATGTATATTTATATTCTGGTAACTAGTTTCAGAGTTCTGAACCCAGTGTTTATAATATCAACATTTTTGTCAGGCTTATATGTAGTTCCTATGTATCTGTTGTGAAACACAGAAGTTGATAATGTATTACATTTATACAGCGTTTTTCTATACCCGATACCCAAAGCATGTAAGTTAATGGGTAGGTAGAGTTTATTTGCATGGTTCCTTTTACTAACATAAAATCATAAAAAGTCCAGAGACACAGGCAACTGAACACAAAGAAGCATTTAATCCAACAGCCAAATAAATGGCTTGGAAGAGGAAGTCAGCAGCACCAAGCTGTGACCATGAAAGGCGTGGTCTGAGATCTCCTGTTATTTCTATTGGTTTGTTTTATTGCAGTGAAATATTTAGGCCTTGTATTGAATTTTAAATATGATATTCATCCTAACATAACCATGCTCAGGTGCTGGTCTCACATACTTGCACTCACTGACATTCAGTGCTAAATTTGGTGAATAACACTATTAACAATAAACTTTGAGTTGCTTTCATACAAGAAATGTCGAACAAAGTGCAAAGTGACATGAAAGTATGGACATAGCAATATGTAAAATGGAAAAACATTAAACTCAGAAATGTAAAGATCAATGCCTCTAAGAGTGTTTAAAGGAGCAGTAGGCTGCAGATGAGATGATACAGGAAGTGACTAAATGGTGTTGTAAGAAACTCAAGTTCCTGCCACAACGTTTGACAGACCTGCTGGACCTGTTCAGGGGCGTGGGGGGTTTCGTTTGTGTTTGCTTATGCACACAGGATCCCTAATTCCTCTCCAATGTGTGTGTGTGTATCCGTGTCCCCTCTACCAGAAGAAAACCCATGCCCCTTCATCCTCAGTTGTTCTTCCTCCATGGTAGCCCCTCGCCTCTCTCCAGCCTGTGTATGAGCTATTTCCTGTGTTTCCTCGTGTCATTCACTGTGTTCTCCTGCGTTCAGACTCCCTGCACTCCCTGTCCTCCCACTCCCACATCACCTCGGCTTTGGCTTCCTCTCTTCATCTGCCTGCCACTGTGACCAACCCCCTTCTTCCTACTGTAACCTCACTATTTCTTCCCATTGTATTCTGTGTCCGGAGCCAGAAACAAGAGAGCCCAAATAATCAACTTTCACATAGGCCAACATGACAATTTTTTATCTAATTTCAACGTTTATTTTAGAATAATTGTCACTGGTCGCTCTAATTCAACAGTTATCTGTCATCATTTCTTTCCCACGAGTTCAGCTCCAAACAGTGTTTGAAACGCTGACGGGTGAACAAACAGGAAGGAAGTGGCAGCTAATCTCGCCCTCAATTTTAACAGGAAACCTACATGTAAATATAGTCTTCAGCTTCCTCTGCACACCAGATCTAAGTTCATCAACAATTCTGCATTTTAGCACAAATTGTTTGATTATGAAATCACCAATAAATAGGCAGGTTTCCATGGAATAAATATAAACTAAAAACTGGGATATGTTACATGAAACATATATTATAAGAGTTCATTTGCAAAAGCAGATAACTCTGTTTTAAAAAAAATATTAGAAAATCTTTAATTATTATTTACACCAGGTGATATCAGTCAAACCAAAGTTGAGTTGCTTTGACCAAGGAGATGAGATGTACAAAAACAGATGTAACTCAAAAAAATAAAGCTTTATTGAAAACAACACTATGTAAAGAATAATTCAAAAGCATCAGCTCATTTTTTTCAAAATGGCACTTATCTAACCAAATAAATTTGGATATTTTAACAAATTCTTTAGTTTAACATATATGATGGCAACATGTAATAAAGATTTGTTTTGTATATGTTTTCTATTCAAGTAAATAAACTGATTTGATGATGGTTTGATCATATATTTTATAATTATTATTATTATTATGAGGATGTCCAATCCAATCCATTTTCATTTATAGAGCACATTCTATTCTGTAACTGCTTTACAACAGAGTAAATAAAATAAATAACAGTAAAATAAATGAATAAAAGCATGGCCCCCTCTGCCCCGGAGTCTGATCTTAGGGAACTCAAGGAGCAGTTGGTCTTCGGATCTGAGGAACCATGCGAGAAAACAGGGCTTTAAAAAGTCAGTCAGAAAAAAATGGGCAAGACCCCTCATTTGTTACATACAGGGCCACATTTGTCATATTCGAATAGGATTGCACTCTTTGTGCATCAACAAAAGAAAACACAATTCAGCAAAGTCAATTGTTTGTAAGTGGATTTCTGAAGTATTCAGAAAACGGTCAAGATAACCGGTTTCCTCCTCCTTTCTCTTCATGGGAGGTTTCTTTCAACCAAAAGTCATGTAACTCTGAGGTGTTTTTCTCTAGCCCTGTGTTGGTATAACCTTTTGTGAGAATTGTAAACAGTAATTTGTATCACATCAAACATGTCAGCCGATATGTGTGCCTTGTTTTCCTCCATTGACTTTTGGGCTTATTTGTCAGTTAGCTACAACAACAGTTAAACCTGGCAGTAAACAGTTGTAAATGTCACTAAGAACAAATAACTAGCTTATTTAATGGCATAAATCAGTAACTTGTAACTTTACGTTTACAAAGCTCTTGAATTGTACAGTATTTTACTGAGGTCAGCCTTTTAGCTTTGAGGTCAGTCAACTTGCTCTGTTCAGATGTAATACAGTCTGCTTTCCAGTACCTTGTAAAATAAGTAGCCTATTTAACACGCTGTGTCTCCTTTGTTTAATCTGTCCACAGACCAAAATGTTAAACTGAGATGTTGTGTTTGTACAGAGGGCTGTGTCAAACAAGAGGGGTGTTAACCATAAAAAAGTAAATCCCAAACCACACAAACCCAAAAGTATGCGGACAACTGCAGGATCAAGGCTAAAATGCTAAACACTTGAACGTTGTCATCCAATAAAAATAAAAAGCTCATGTCAGGTGTACTGTATTTGCTCACTGTCCCTGTCAAGCACATGCTGTTTTCATTGCAACCACAAGCATCACCATCTGTGCCACCAAGGCAAATTAAGTGAACGAAAAGAGGTACTGTGAAAGTATCAGACCCTCAGTCCACTGAAACACATGTGCACAGCCTGTTTTGAGAAACTGAGCCTTTAAAACCAACTGTCCGGACCTCCTGTAACTTTGTGATGTCACAACGAAGAAGTGTCCAAGACCCGCCCACCCAACCCACCATTCAACACTAGCAGGATTTGGTTTCTCTTTGTGTTTTACCTGAAATCTGTTCTATTTTTATGGGATGACCCAGACATCAAACAACAAACAAATCTGTGATATCAATCTCACATTTAAATTCTTAAATAAAAGCTGAGTCTCAAATAGAAGGCGGGCCTATTTTCTGTGTTGTTGTGAGTGTACAAAATCTCTCAAAGCCCACTAGATCGTCCGTTTGAGCAGTTTTAAGCTGAATAATGAATGCATACAGTTAGACGGCACTTTTACACTTTGCCACTGTTATAGCCATCTGTTAAAGTTTTGGTTAACATGGACACATTGTTAGATCGCTTAGATTCTCCGCAATTCAGTCTTTCAGTTCAGTGTAAAGATTGGTCCTTCCTAGACTTCCTACCTTTGGTGAAGTTCAAATAGCATTTGATTCATTTAAGTGGCACCAGAGGCTAAAACCATGTTGTTAAATTCACTTTGGAAGTAATATTCTTACTCTTTTAAATAATGGATTTGATAATATTTTCCCATCTTTGCTGGGCAAAAGATTTGTACAAAAAAAAATTAAAAGCCTGCCCCATATATGTCTTAAATATAAGTCAGTTCAGTTTGGTAATTGAAGCAAATAAAAGCTTTTATTTGAGGATTTACAATATATAGCCTACTGTATATGAAATAATATATTATTATTATAAATATACAATAAAATACACTTTATAAATAGGCAAGTTAAAACAACAAGTCTCCTCAAGCAACCCCCCCATAAAAACAATATCTCAGCCAAAGTCACTTCCTCTTTTCTTTCACACACCCGTCTTCCCTTTCAACACACACACACACATACACACACACACACACACACACACACACACATACATACACCCGGGTGTTATTCGTGATAAAGGCACAACAGCTCAGCCAAGAGAAGCTGTGCCCAAAGCCTCTGGAGAAAATTCAGCATTTCATTGGCTTTGAAGGGGGGGAAAAAAAGAAAAAAAAACCTAGCAAACCAAGGGGTGGAGCAAACAAAGGTGTGGTTTCCCTGCAGGTAAAAAAAAGGAACACACTGCCATGGTTACTTGATCGAGTCAGGAACTCACTAGACCACTACATCGCAGGATCCCAGTATGTCTGAGAGAAGCAGGAACGAGGAGTCACAACCGGGAGAAAACACTTGTCGATTGCTACTTTTTTGACACAACACACACAGGTCAGAGTCAAACTTAACTGCAACTGAATCCTTGCATGAATTTTTCAGTGGAGTTACAGAAACAGCAACAATTTTTTGCTGAAAACCCGTGTTCGAAACTGGATTTTTTAAGGGAGAACAAAGGTACGTGAGCTTTTTTAAATATTATTTGCTGCGCTCCTGCCAAACGAGGAAGCAGGAAGGAAGGCAGTGCTGTAGAAAAACCTCACAGGACATTCTTTAATGAGTTATCTGTGAAACAGTCTGCTCTGCCCTATGCTCTGCATAGTGTTTCCATGGCTATTTTTCCAGAACAAACCGCTGATAACAGATCTCTTCTCTGCTGTCACCCCTGTCTCACTATCTTATCTCCCCTCTCAGCCAGGGAGCGGTGGTGGTGGATGGTGGGAAAATGGCAGAAGGCAGGCAATGGTGTATTTGGCCACGACGCTATTGGTTTTTCTGCATTCTGCTATTTGCCGGGATTTTGCTCTTTTACATGACAGACAAGCAGGACCTGTCGACCGACTGGAACCCAAGGCAGTGGATTCAGGATAAAGTCCCAAAATGGTGGGATCACTTAAATGGTCCCATCAAGAGACCCCCTGCACCTGCGCCGGCCTCTGCTGCTAAGTCCAGACCCGACAACGACTCAGTTCCACAAACTGAGAATGTACTTCCAAGAGCCACAACAAACCTGACTACAGAATTTCCGGCGGTGCTTCCGACACCGGCTCCTTACGTGTCCCCTGGACCATACTTGGTGGAATACCCTGCTGACTATCACTTCATTATCAACGAGCCACAGAAATGTGAGCAGCAGAAACCCTTCCTGGTTCTGATGGTCCCTGTGGCGACCCAAAACTTAAATCACCGCAATATCATCCGCAACACGTGGGGAAGTGAATCTCTGATCCTGGGCAAAGTGGTGAGCCTCTTTTTCCTGGTGGGGCTGCACCCGGGAAAGGAGGGGGAGAAAATCCAAGAGGAGCTGCTACAGGAGAGCAAAGAGCATCACGACCTGCTCCAGAGCAACTTTGTGGACTGCTACAAGAACCTGACCATCAAGACCATGGTGATGCTGGAGTGGCTGGACGCACACTGCTCAAGTGCCTCCTACGCCATGAAGATTGATTCAGACATGTTTCTAAATGTACCAAACCTCATTAATTTGTTGCTAAAAGCTCCAAAGACGAACTACATGACCGGACTTGTAGCAAGAGGAGCTGCAGTTCTGAGAGACCGCACATCTAAATGGTTCTTACCCAGTGAGATTTATTCTCAGTCACAGTACCCTCGTTACGCTTTGGGTTTGGGCTACGTTCTGTCATTAGACCTCCCTAAAAAGCTTGTGGAGGCATCCAGACACGTTAAAGCTGTTTACATTGAAGATGTGTATCTGGGGCTGTGCATGCAGCACCTGGAAATCCCCCCCACCGACCCCCCAGACTGGGGTTTTTTCAACGTCTTTCCTGTGTCGTACAGTCGCTGTGCTTACTCCAGACTCATTGCCACCACAACTCATGAAAACACAGATCGTATGTGGGTGTGGACAGATTTTAAAAAACCTGGTCGATATTGCTGATGGGACAGCTGAAGGAGACATGGACCAATGTCTTGACAACCAGGACTGCAATGTTATATTTAAACAAAACACCTCGGCTTTAAGATTTCAGTGTTAAACAGAACAAGACTTTTTGCAACAGTGATTTTTGCTGTTTGGATCGTGGATTAACATTATTCCGGGGAATTATTGTTCTTTAACCAACAAACCACACTGTCCAGCAATCCAATAAAGACTGAAGTGATCAAGTATTTTTTTACAATAAAGAAAATAACAAGAAAGAGGGGTAAAATATGTGTAAACAGTACGGTCTGTAGATAATTAATATAAAACTATTGTTTTTACTTTTGAGGATGTATTTTGAGCTTCCTCAAAGCAAGTTTGACAGAGTTTCTAAGCCTTAGGGTCTGATGAAATGCTTTTCCAGTCGTGAATTTGTGGAATTAAACAGTGCAAACATTGAGCACATTGTCACATAATGCCACAAACGTTCAGAAACTCTGCATTTCACTGTGTTTGGGTCGCCACACCAACCCATCTGCTCAGTTGTGCAGCTGGTAAATGTACAAAGTGAATGAAGGGTGGTATTTTAAAGAGGCTCTGGCTTATGAATAGTAGCGTCAGAGTCCGGTGACTCCTCCTCAACATGTCTTATATAGGAATAAGTCACTTTAGGTTTTGGCCATGGTCAGTTTTGTTATTCATTAGGCCTGTCATTTGTAAAGATAGTTTTGGTTGGTGGCTGGCCACCATGTTTTTAATTGGAGTGATTCAATACATTCTACTGTTTTCATGCTAATTGCCATCTTTACCCTAAGCCTGACATTTGAGGGTCATGGCTATTTCAAAACTGCTTTTAAAGCACCATCTTCTGGCCAGTTGGGCTCATTTTTCTTGGGAAGCAAATTCAAATTATTTCAAAATGTTGTGCCAAGTTTCATGTTTGGAGCTCATTCCAGGTCATGGGAGTATGAATTGACTTATAGACAGAAGGATAGTTTAATTTTTTTTCAATAATGAATTTACAGGTAAATTAGTGTGTAAAAGCTATAAACACATGGCAGCATTCAGACATTAATGATGTTACTTTCTTTGTGTCTTTAACTCAACACAACATAAGTGATGACGACTAACACTAAGCAGTATTTATTGTAATCACTGCTGCTGTGGATACTGGCAGCCCCCCCCCCCCCCCCCCCCCCCCTGGCCACCATGAAAACACAGATCCCCATACCCCCCCCCCATCCTGACCCCACCCTCAGGGTATTTCAAGTGATGTGGGACATAAATCGACAGTCTGTGATCCACAGTTTATTCAAAGCTAAAATGCAGCTTCAGCAGTTCATTAGGTCAAAGTACTGTAAAGTGTTTTTAGTAACTTAGAAATTCAATATTCTTTATTTGAGTTGCTTTAATGACATTTAGCTATGTTAAATGAATGCAGTTATTCTTTACATACATGAGCTGCACTCTTATAATGACGTTTTACTTTCCAATTCATGCATTACAACCCATGCCTGTGTTTTGAACCCCCACTATCAAGAGTAGTCTATTTTTGTATATTTTTTGTCCACCCACAAAACACTGTTCTGCTTCCATAAATTTGCTGTGAAAAACATCTTTAGGTTGTGTCCTAATGCAGTTTGAGTGAGGTGTAGTTTGTGACAAGAGTAACTGTGTAATATTGTGTTAATCATGGTGTTAAGTGCTGTTCTTCTCCCACGGATTCTTCCAACGTTGTGGTTCAATCTCAGCACTGATGATTTCATGATTACATCTATTAAAAGCACTTTGAAACACAGATTCTATAGGAATGAAGTTCATTCTTTAATCGGCAAGATGAGGCAGAATAAGAACATGTTTACTTTTAACACTATATTAAATAAATTGATTATAGCACTATGATATAGTTGAAAGCACATATTTAGCACATGTGTATTTGTCAAAAATTAAAAGTATACAACATATAACAGACTCTGACTAATAGTGTAATCAAAAATGTTGTAGTTTTTTTATATTGCCATTAATAATGTGTTTATATTCTGCCAACAAAAGCAGTTATAAATGTTGACAAATACATCAATGTAGCATATTCCAATGTCTGTTTAAATCAAATCAAAAGATATTTGTTTAAAACTGTTACATGTATATTTTCCATGGTATAATAGCAAGATATGAAAATGTTTTAATGAAGGGTTGAACACAATGTAATAAACTAGAATTTCTAATGCTGCAACCAGCTTCATTGCTAGTTACAGGGAGAGAGAAATCAAATTATAGTATGTATCAAATAAATCACTGTGAATTTATTTTCCTCCCCAATGGTTGACCACTCAGAAACAGTGAAACACTGTAAAGTGAATGTTGTGATGCAGAGACACCATGTGGCCTTTTTGTGCACTACAGCTGAGGAAACTATATTTTTGTTTGTGTACTGTATGTGCAATAGTTTGTTGGTTATATTTATTTAATTTATAGGTGAAACATTTGAGGTTTCCTATGGTACAGAATATTAAAAAGGAGTGTGTATTGTTGCTGTGACTTTCAGATTTTTCTTTACACTTTTCCAAGTGGTGAAATGGCACTTGGATACCGCCCAAGCCGAGCGGGTAGCCCTAATCAATATAAGAGTTGAATGTAAGTTTATTGTCAATCCAAATGCCAACGTATTTGTACACAGAGTCTTTCAATATGGAAACCATTTAGAGTGAGGGTGTGAAAATTAGAGCACATTTCACTAGTATTTGAAAACAGCATCCATTTAGTTTTTTGTGCGTTCAGGGTGAGTTTAAAGCCCCTGTACGGAACTTTTAACTGGATACGCAAAAGTCTCTGGTTTCTGCTGATGTGTCTCTGTTACCTACAACAGCAAATGAGCCCATCAGTGTGAAGATACGCTATTTAGTAGTAGTAGTCTAATTCTATACCTCTGGAAGGCATGGTCGGGTCGGACCACAGGCGAAACGATACGAATAGATACATTACACTGCTAAAAAAAAAAAAAAGCAAGTCCCGTCTTCTTTCCGACGTTTACAAAATAAATCTACACGCGCCGGCCAGACAAACGTCTTCATGACAGTGTGAAATGCAGTCTTCATTCCGCCGCTTTCGTCCACAGGGGCCGCCAAAATCAACACTAAATGAAAAGTCTGTACGGGCTTTAAGATGAATAAATGCTGTATTGAAGGAAACGTTTTTCATGGCTATTTCAGGAGAGTTTGCGATGCAGTATAAGATTGTATCATCTGCGTATGAGAATAGTAGTTTTATAATGATGAAAATAGTCACAAGGGTTTGGAGAGGTCAATGAATATGGCGGCACAATGACATTTTTCATCCAGGGCGGTTATAATATTGTTCATGACCAGAGTGGTGGCAGTGAGGGTTCATCATCCAGAGACTGAGCTGTTACAGCTGGAGAAGAATACCTAGCCTCACTATCAAAAAGGTGGCCAGCAGCACTAAAATGTCTGTTAAATGCATCGCAAATGTTAATCTGGAATAAGGTCATTAAGCTTAAAGCCCCAGTATGTAACTTATTTGGCTTTTTATTAGCAGATATCTAATATAGCCTAAATATTTTTTTTGCTCCTTTTCTTTTCATTTATTATTATTATTTTTTATTTTTTCTCTCCTTTTTTTTTATTTATTTATTTCCTTTTTATTAACTTTCTGTAATTTGACCTGGCCTACTGGTTGCCACAGACCATAATTAGGAGCATTAACGGCTCAAAGGCCTGCATTGGGAGTCATGCAGGTTTTTTTTGTTGCCCCGCGTGGGGTGGGGAGAGGGAGGGGGGGTACATGTTTAAGTGTTTTTGTAAATATTTTTTGTTTTATTACCACTGAGCCTTATATCTTGTTTTTATTTCATGGTCATTCTCCCCTGGTGTTGTTTGAAAGTTTTAGGGTACCATGACAAGCCTTAACTCTTTAGATGGGAATGCAGTATGTTATGCCTCTTGGAATGTAAAGGGCCTGAACAAGCCTGAAAAAAGGGCCCGTGTTTTATCACATCTCAAACATCTACAGGTTGATACTGCATTTATTTCAGAATCGCATCTTGCTGATAAGGACCATCTTAGCATTCGGAAAGACTGGGTAAGACAAATATTCCACTCAAACTTTACACAGAAATCACGAGGGGCAGCTATCTTAATTAATAAGAAAATCCAGTTTAACCCTTCATACAGTATATTAACGCAGATCCCTTTGGTCGATATGTAGTGGTTACTGGTAATTTGCTTGGTGTCCCAGTGACTCTGGCAAGTTTATATGCTCCTAACTTTGATGACGAGAAATTTTTTACCACTTTTTTTTCGTCTCTACCCGACTTGAATAAATACTACCTCATCGCAGGCGGGGACTTTACCTGTGTTCTGAATCCTAGTCTGGATAGATCAGCTATTTCTTCTCAGCCTCTGACGAGGTCGGCCAAATGCATTAAGGCATTCCTCTCCACTTACAAAATTACGGACCCTTGGCGATTTAAAAACCCTTCAGACCGAACCTATTCTTTTTTTCCCCCAGTTCACCAGTCATTTAGCCGTATAGATTACTTTTTGGTTGATTGTAAATTACTTCCCTTAATTCAAGAATGTAAATATGAGGCTATTGTCATCTCAGATCATGCTCCCCACGTTATGAAAATGCTGTTTACCAAGCCTATAAGAACCAGAACATGGCGCTTTAATAATGTTCTGTTATCAGATGAATCATTTTCTGAGTTTATTAAGACACAAATAGAATATTTCATGTTGATAAACGACACGTGTGAAGTCTCAAGGGGTATACTGTGGGAAAGTTTAAAATGTTTTATACGTGGTCAGATCATTTATTATTCTTCTACTGTAAACAAACGTAGACGGGAGCGCATCACCAACATAACAGACCAAATTATTGAACTTGATAGCCGCTACTCATTTATGCCCAGCCCAGACCTTGCTGAGCAGAGGCTCACACTCCAAACTGAGTTCGACCTTCTCTCCACAAGAGATACTGCCCAGCAGCTGTTACGCTCCCGTCATAGATCATATGAATATGGTGAGAAACCAGGGAAACTCCTGGCTTGGCAGATACGACAATCGGCTGCTTCTAAGATGATAACTGAAATTAATACCAGCAATGGAAAAACTTCCTTAGATCCCAGGGAAATAAACACAGCGTTTAAACAATATTACTCTCAATTATATGTATCAGAATCCATGGTGGACACGACTCAGGTGGAATCCTTTCTTAGTAAATTACCTATTCCACATGTCTCTAACGAGAATAAGGCTATGCTGGAAGAACCCTTTAGCATTGAGGAATTAAATAATTCATTTACATGCATGCAGAGCTCCAAGGCCCCAGGCCCAGATGGGTTCACCTTGGAGTTCTACAGAGCCTTCTTTGGTCAGATCTCTGCCCTTTTGCTGGACGTTTTCAACGAATCATTCTCAGGGGCTGATAAGTCACTCCCCCCCACTTTTTATATGGCCTCCATTTCTTTGATACTTAAGCAGGACAAAGACCCACTCGAACCAGGTTCATATAGACCCATCAGCCTCCTTAATGTTGACACCAAGCTATTGGCAAAGACACTGGCCTTTAGGCTCGAGAGAGTTCTCCCGTCAGTGATCTCAGAAGACCAAACCGGATTTATTAAAAACAGATTTTTATTCTCAAATATTCGAAGACTTTTTAATATAATTTACTCCCCTAGCCCAGACCCAACAATCCCAGAGATATTGATTTCAATGGACGCTGAGAAGGCTTTTGATAGGGTCGAGTGGGTTTTTTTGTTTACTGCAATGAGAAAGTTTGGTTTTGGTGAACGATTCATTTCCTGGGTGAAACTCCTGTATAAGGCTCCCCAAGCATATATCCTGACTAATAATCTCCGCTCAGACCCTTTTCCTCTTTACAGAGGGACTAGGCAGGGCTGCCCGCTCTCCCCCTGCTGTTCGCCCTGGTTATTGAACCTTTAGCTATTGCATTACGATCTTCTGGTCAATTTCAGGGTGTACACAGGGGAAGTAGAGAACATAGGGTTTCCTTATATGCAGATGACCTGCTCTTATATGCTCAGAGTCTGGCTGAATCAATCCCACACATTTTGTCTCTGTTGAAGGAATTTGGTAGAGTTTCTGGATATAAACTCAATCTCTCTAAGAGTGAACTATTCCCAATAAACTTGGCTGCTCAGAGTATCCTACTCCCAATTTCCGTTCAAGGTGGTACAGGGCTCATTTAAACACCTGGGGGTGATGGTCAATAGAACATACTCAGATCTGTTCAAACTGAACTTTAAGACACTCTTGGAGCGTACCGTCAGAGACCTGGGGAGTTGGTCCCACCTCCCATTGACCCTGGCAGGAAAAGTGAATATCGTAAAAATGAATGTTCTCCCAAGGTTTATGTTTTTGTTCCAATGTATCCCTATTGTGCTAAACAAATCTTTTTTTGGACAATTGGACAGTGAAATCTCTAAGTTTGTGTGGAACAAAAGAAAGCCAAGGATTAGGAGGGCTTTCCTGCAGCGCCCAAAATGTGTTGGTGGGCTGGGCCTCCCGAACTTTAAGAACTATTACTGGGCTTGCAACATAAGAAACCTCTCATTCTGGAACAGGTACAGAGAGTTTGATGACCGGCCTGCTTGGCTCCACATCGAGGAGGACTCATGTCGACCCACATCGTTGGGTGCCCTGTTGTTTTCCCCTCTCCCTATATCTCACGACTACACCCATCACAACCCTGTGGTGGACCACTCACTGCGAATTTGGGCCAAGATGAGATATAGTTTTGGTTGGCAGAGGGGGTCCCTCATTGGCTCCCTTGTCCCCAAACCAACACTTTGTCCCATCGCTGGAAAGTAACACCTTCCAGCGATGGTCTGGTAATGGGATCAGTAGAATGAGGGATTTGTACATAGATGGTTTATTTCCTACATTTTATCAGTTATGTAAAAGATTTAACCTACCACCGTCTCACTTTTTTGCTTATCTTCAGATCCGGAGCTACATCCAGTCCAACACAGTTACATGCCCAAATATTCCCGAACCTATGCAATTGAATGTACTTTTTTCTGTTGATCCCACAACTAGAGGAGTGATATCCTTTATTTACAACCAATTATCTGCATACGCAGAGATCACTTTCTAGACCATCTAAAAAATGCTTGGGAGGAAGACTTGGGCTTAGAACTGTCAACAGACCAATGGAAGAATGCACAGAGGAATGTCCACACCTCCTCCATATGTGCTAGACATGGCCTCATACAGTTAAAGGTTTTGCATAGAGCTCATCTCTCCAAAGTTAAAATTTGTAAAATGTACCCAGATTCAGATCCACTATGTGACCGATGCAAGATTCACCCAGCCACACTGGCACATATGTTTTGGTCATGCCCAAAGTTGTCACAGTATTGGACTTCTATATTCAAGACTCTGTCAGACTGCTTTGGGCATGTACTTGACCCTGACCCGGTGTTGGCCATTTTGGGGGTTGCAGGGGAGAACAGCCCCCTGAGGGGGTCTAATAAAGTTGTGGCCAGGTTCACAACTTTATTAGCCCGCAGACTCATTCTGCTCAACTGGAAACAGGCAAACCCACCATCTCACATAATGTGGAGGAGAGATGCCATGCAACACCTGGCGTTGGAAAAGCTGAGATTTACTCTGCGGGGCTCTGAAGAGAGCTTCCAGGACTTGGCGCTCCTTCATAGAGTTAGTGGCTGGGTAGTCTACACTCCCCTCCTCTTATTCTTTTTTCTTTTTCCTCAATCATTTTCTATCATGTAAACTGTACGGCTGTAGTTTTTTTTTTTTTCACAAATGATTGAATGACTCTTAGTAACTGAAAGATGTATAGGTAATTGCTTTCTTATTGTTTTTTATTATTATAATTTATTTTTATGTCGTTCCCTTGTTGTTGGTGTTTTTCGTTGTTTGGTGTTTTTTGTTTTGTTTTTTTTGTATGTTGTATTTTTTTTTTTTTTCTGTCCGCGTGTTGTTTAACCTATTTTATTTCCCCCATTTCTGTAGTTTGTTATATGAGCGTCTTATGTGGGATAAAATAAAATAAAAATATATTAAAAATATAGCCTACGTATTTCACTCAAGTCTTTTCGGTGGAGCATGTTTATACATATACAATTGAGAGAAACGTTTTTGTAAAAAAAAAAAAAAAAATCTAAGGCTAATTCAACATCAGGAATATCAGAAGTATGTGTTACTGTGGGAGAGATCACCAAGGAAAGCTCGCTCATTGAAATTTCTAAAACTTCTTTTTAAAATGATTTACTAAGAGGTTTTTGTTTGTGAAGCTTTTGTCGTTGTCATGTGTGATTGTTGACTGCGTGTTTATTGTTTGTCTTAATAAAAATATGAAGGGAATTTTTTTTTTTTTTAAATATTATCAAAATAAGCAGCCAGCAGAGAAGAGCACTGTTTAAAAGACAGGGTTTGTGCAGGAAAAGCATTTCTAAAATGATAGAAATTAGTTTAAGAGGCGAGTTTACGGCGAGTTAGGATGACGGGGCTCCAAGAGACGCATGCATGCGCATTGAGAGAGCGAGAGAGAGAGTAGAAACATCAAAGAAGACACAATACAAAATACAGATGACTTTAAGAAACTTTAATTTATCCTTTTTTTGTCTTTATTGCAAATAGTTTAAAAAGTGCATAGTTGCAAAAAATAACATGAACAGAACTGAACAAATGTTTCAGGTGAGCCAAGCAGCAGCATAGGAGTCAATGAGGCTTTCACTGTTTGCACAACACGCCAAAACAACTTAGACTGTGAGGAGGAACTACCTCTTTGGGCAAGTGAATGGTCTCGTCATTACAAATCTGAAAGATCCTCAACATTTAATAATAGCTCATGTTGGTGGCATTGTTAATTCTAGTTCTAGTAACTAGTAACAGTTTATGTTTCGAAGTCAAAGGCAACACTAATGAGAATATAAATATTGGCATTGCACCATAAAATGTTCTTAAGTGTGAGACCATCTAATAATACTAAACTCATAGATTAACTTAATTAACCATTTGAGTCATCAACATTCACAGTTTGTCAAATGAGTTTTAAAACAAACACAACTATATTCACTGGCCCGTTCACTGTGAGCAAATCAACATTAACTTTAATCACAATGAAAAAATTAAAACAAATATAAATATCTATATCTATATATCTATATAAACTATATATATAGATAGATATAAAAGCATTGCATTTTAGCCTAAAAAGGCTTACTTCACATGAAAACAGCACAGATGCTTTAGTGTTATTGAAGCTAAATCTTTAAAATGTGTCTTAAAGATTAATTTAACGCATGTGTACCTTACACATAATAAACATGTGCCAAATACTGTCCTGTCTTAAAGGAACAGCTCTCCATTTTGGGAAATGTGCTAACAGTTTCCCTTCACATCTAGCTGCTGCCCACTAGGGCATAAAGTGACCATATGATGAGAGGTTCCTTTGTCATATTTCACATTTATCAGTAAAACAATATTTAAAAAATGGCAACGGGCAAAATGAGGAGCATCTCGTTGCTGGCGAGTGAAAGCATTCACTCATGTCTTTGGTTTAATCAACAAATTAACAAATACAAATACACAGTGCAAATGACTAGCTTAGGCTATAAATGTCTTCATCTGAAGCTTTAGTTTATGCGGCACATGCTGATTGCTGGCAAATGAAAAACCCTTGAACTCTTGGGGCCCGGGACCTGTTCAGTAATCTGTCCATGATATTAAGTATTAGTGTAATATTTGACATCAGGCTGATAAGGAAATTAGCTATTGCCTATAATCAATAGAAAAAACAGCACTGATGTGGGTGTATGATATGATTAATTACTCAGATCACTTGGGCACAGCACAGGTACAGGCCACAGGGACAGGGAGGGGCTTTTCTATGAGCACATACTGTTGTGGGTCATTATCACACTTAGTCTTCTTCATGACCTTCATGCGAGTAAACACCGGCACAGAGTTGTAGCTCAGGTTTTCCTGCTGGTTGATGATGCATCCCTGACAGAGGCACTCTGCAAAGGAGATCTTGGAGGGAATCCTGTCAACTTCCTCGTGTATGCTGAGGGAGACAATCAGACAGTGGACACTCACATAAGTTGTCAAGGCAGCAGGGTCATAGCTCAAGATCATTGTTACTTTCCCCATAACTGTTATTCCTGCTAATTAAAACATTTGACAAAAATTAAACAATTTAAAAAAAAATGCTATAATGTATGATAAAAACATACACATCTTCACAAAGGGGTGGCGCTTCACAACCATTTCAGACTGTGAAGTTGAAGTCTGCAACATATACATACAGTATATGTGTAACGGATGTGCACTCACTCCACCCATAAAAGACGTGCTAACCAACCTGCCAAGCGGTTGTCAACCTCTTGGCGAAGAGGTTAGCATTGCGCCTCCGGTGCGGGAGGTCGTGAGATCGAACCCCACCTAGGGCAGGCCGTGAGAAACACAACGCAGAGGGCCAGATATGACATCGGCTACATATGCTTACTGTTGGCAGAACCCTGGGGCTGTTGATTTTGTCTGTTTTTATTACTGGAGTGTGATGAATGTTAAAGGTGTTCAGAAATGGCCGTTTGTCCTGTTTGTCGCGCCGAGTTTCCACGAGTTGCCGCACGAGTTTAAACGAGTAAGGAAAACGAATTTGATTGGTTGTTATAGAGCGGGCGGGATATTCAATGTTTGGGGCTAGACCGAGCTCGGTGTGTGTGTGTGTGTGTGTGTGTACAGACGTTTGATTGACGGATGACGGATCCAATATCAGTGGCTGATGAATCGTGAGCAGGCTGACGTATAATCCGTGCACCTGTATTATCCAATGCGGAAAAAAACACACTTTACTCGAAAATAGACTTTTGCACAAAGTTTGACCTACATCGTCTGATAGATGAGTTATTACACTATTCAATTTTCTTTTCTGTTCGCCTTTAAGGTTGGTTGGCAGACCCTCCAAGGGTTGTGTTTTGAAAAAGTCGTTAAAATCAGACATAGCACAGAGTTGCTCCAATGGTCATGAGTTTGTTTTAAGGCACTAAAAATAACACAGAGCCATTTTGCCAGCAGACAGCATCATCTTTTTCCGGGTTTGTGCAAAAATGACTCTCAGGTCAAATTATGTGAGTGTGACTAAGACATATTTGAGGGCATAGTCACACCAGGAAAGTCCGATAGTTCACTTGCCTTGGTGTGGACCAAATATTTTTTAACTTGGTGCGGTTTGTATTCACATTACATTTTTTTACTACTACTACTAGGACTACTAGGGATGCACTCCGTTAACTGATAACAAGAACTTTGCCTTCAGTCATATTTCGCAGCAAAAGATTAGTCTACTTAGCCTACAGTAGGCTATGTGCCCGTTATGCAGCAGTCCTCGTGAAGGACGGTCAGACAACAAACAGAGGATGGTGCGGCTGCACAGCTTTAGCAGCATGTGTGTATTATAACAACAAGATAAACATTGTTAATCATCCTCTCAGGATGATCGTGTTGCTGATCGGCACCTAGTCACAGACACTCAGAGCATTTAATTCCTATCAGTTAATGGTTATTAATCGGATAGCGAGCTTCTGTTAAGTGATTCGTATCACTTAGGTGATTTCCAAGTGTTTTGCAAAGACAACAAGCAAATCCAGTAGCATGTATATAACACTTAGAAATGATCGGCCAATAGGAGGATCATGAAACCACCATATTAGACATATGGACATACACATACTGTATAGGAATGTTGTATTACTGTATTAACATTGATATGAAGAAATAACCTCTGTTTTAAGTTTTCCAAACCAACATCAAAGGACCTGGAACTGAGGAAACTGCACGTAGATAATGCACCATTAGTAGGCTAATATTAATCTGCCAGACAGAAAAGATTTAAAGGGACAACGAGGAGTTTCTATTTGGTTATTTAAAAGTCTCACGTTAATGTGGGTGAATCTACGCTACCCACACTTGTTAATGGGCCCATTTTCGATAAATATATCGTTTTGTCTCTATCGTTATTTTGTTATTATTAGTGGTGGCGGAAATGCTGGGCGAGCCGACCAGCGTTTCTTTACTTTCGGTTTCGTGGCGAGTCATGAGAAAAACGCCGCCGAATCGCCGTTTATGGTCGGAACTACGACGGTATGTGATCGTCTTTGAACCTCTGACTTTAATTCTTGATGAATGAAAACATGAGTCCGTCTTGCGCCGGTCAAAGAATTTTACGGTGCGCGGAGGTTCATAAATGTAGTGTGAAAACGCTTTGCTTTTCCAAAACCCCTCGTTGTCCCTTTAAACAAATAATGAATAAACACAAACTTTACAGAAGGGACATTCCAACCACATACCATCATCAGGAATGTTCATTGTCTAAATAAATGGGAGTGTCTTCTGGCCTTTAGTCTGACTACACACTACTAGACAATTTTAGACCACACCTCCTCCAACAATTGGGATTTTAGGAATGTCACATATTATCATTTATAAAAACAATCATAAAGTTATGTCAATATGATTCATTCACTGGGCCTGATCAAGTCACAGCCACACCAATCTCAATTCAGATCTGCCTCCGATACAAGTAACCGCAGAGAGCGAGCAGACAGGGGAGCATCACCAATGTCACCAATGCTGTGTAATTTTCACTGCAAAATGTATAAGCTGTCTTTATTCCATCTTCACAGCCAAAATTTCACCCAAAACATTTTTGTCCTTTTTTTGTATTTCACTGCATATTTGTTTTTTTTATGAAGTCACGTTTGATCATACAAGTGTCTGTGAGATCTCGTGATCTGGCCAAATCATCTATTGTGTGTGTTCTGGGGTTTACAACATTAAAAATTGGTTCAAACCGGCCTTTGTCATGGGAGACTGCTGTCTGTGGTCTCCAGTGTTTTTTCAAATCGGTTACGGTTTTAATATTTTCTGGTGTGTAGAAGAAACAATTACAGAGTAACACTGCTATCAATTAACAGTGAAGTTTTAGTTAGAGGCTTGTAGTGGTTTGGGGGCAGTTTTTCTTGACCATAGTGACCATAAGCAAGATAATTCCTTAATATTCATTCAGTAGATGACATAGAAATTCAGTAACAACTGATGCATAACAACTGTATTTCAGCAGTCAAACCAGTGACTGTTTATTTAAAATACAAAACATTGTTTAACATTCACTGTTGTCTAGCATATTTAGCCCACAGTTAACAGGTTGATGTGCATCATTTTTCTTCTTAGAAGAGAAGACAGGTGATTCTCTCGCTTACTCTTCTAAATTTAAATAGAACCTATAGTGTGACTAACATGGTGTTTTAGCAACTCGGTGAGGCATCAGCAACTGCCGAAGCAGGGTAGGTCAATAATGAATATTCTAATCTTAAATTAAAGTAATCACGAGTAGCTAATCAATAGCTTGATCTGTAGCAATATCATCAAAAGTCAGAACCTCAAAGATGTTCAATGAGACTAAAACAGAGAAAAGCATCAAACTCTTTCTTTCTTTGTATATTCTTGGCACTTTAAAATGACTCAAATGGAAAACATAACTATAGGCTACTGATTTATTAATGTTCTGACAGTTGTCTATTCAATTAATTATCGAGACTCTAAGCCCCCCTCCCCCTCGTGCGTGCTGCACTCACCTGTACTTCCATGGCGTAAGGGAGCGGTTTGCCAATACACCGCGCATCTCTTGGGTCGCCTGCGCGCATGTCCGCGGCGGCGACGTCTTCAACCTGTCGAAGATCTGCGGCTTCCAGTGTTTCTTCATGAAGCGGTCGGACTTGGTTTTGAGCTGCTCCTTGCTGATGCACCTGGAGTCACTGGTCGGTGCAGCGCTCAAAAACAATGTCTGATCGCTGAAGAGCAGCAAGTAGCCCAGAGAGATCTATAAACATTTATGTATACAAATAAAATAAAATAAATAATAATATAGGCTATCTTTTTTTTTTTATGGGAATAAAACATTAAAAAATGGGTTATGTGGATGTGAATAAAAGTAGGCAACGCTCCCCCTGTTCAGGCTCTTAATTACCATTTGCAGGCTGACCCATCTCATCTTGAACCCGCAGGCTAACATCTCTGTCTGTGGATGCGGGCTCCATTGGACACTGCACCTTTATTTAAATACCCGGCCGGCCTCCGCCTGGTAGGCGTGGACAATCCTCAAGGTATTTCCCTCTGCTGATCAAAGCCTCACCCACATGTTGTCGCGGTATGAATGACTCCTAGTTTTATCTTACTAATATAGCCCATACAAAAAACGAATTGTTAGGCTATTTTAAAAGTTGTTTAAAAATCCACAGTTTTTCCAGTTTTCATTGAAGTTATTTGTTTCATTATCGCTTCTGTGACGTCTCCCAGCCGTCGTTTCCTCGGCAACAGTGCCTCATGTTCATCAGCTGCAGGCGACTCGGGTGGTGCCTTCGTATAACGGCACGTCAGAGGGTGGTCTTAATAGCTGACGTCCACAACAACACGGGGTTTGGGGATCTCTCGTTTCCCTGTTCGCCCACGTAGAGGAAGCAATAGTTGTGAGCGCCAGCCGCCTTATCAGTTAGAAATTGACAGGGATATCCCGCTGTCGGAGTAAACATGGAGCTACACACACACACACACACACACACACACACACACACACACACACACACACACACACACACACACACACACACACACACACACACACAGAGAGAGAGAGAGAGAGAGAGAGAGAGATCTAAAATCGGTGCCCTATAGAGCGCAGCAATGGGGATCCTAACAAATAAAAAAATGTCGCCACCAGAGGTCACCCGTTTCATTAGGCTACTGTAACATCATAGAAAGTGTGAATGAAGCCTATAATGGACTAATTGAACACTGATTATTAAAATGAAGCATTTCCCTATGCGATTGTGATCAGTTTTGATAGAATGAAGTGATTAAGTTTATTCATGCACTTTGGCACTGTGGTAGGCTACCTTCACTAATCAGAGTAGGAGACTGGGGATGATTAGGGCTACTTTTGTCTCAGCTCCTATAAGTGTAGGGTCTCAAATTATGACACAAAGTCCCTTAATTTGTCCATTACAAATAGAAATGCCTAAAACCTCTTAAAGTATATATCATAATTTATTATTTGCTTTCGAGTACAAGGAGTGCCACTGTTATAACCAACCTACCCCACTACCAGGGTAGGTTGGTTGTAACAGTGGCACTCCTTGTAGCTACTTGGTAGGTTGGGTAAATTGTAACAGTGATATTCAAGAACTAAAAACTGTAGTCTACCTGCACTGTGGTTTCAGTGAAATGACTCACATTTTACCTAAGAACATGCTCTTTCTTCTTAAGTTTCCCAATTCAAACTTCAACAGTATCAGTAGCCTACTACTAATCAAAATATAGATTTGGTCCAAAAGATTAGTTTCTTTCCTGATTTTTTTTTTTTTTTTTTTTCAGGAAAGATTTTTGCCACTCTTACATTGACTGCAGTTGTTCCCATGACAGCAGAGGTCAAAATGTTTTCAAAAATTCAGTTCTTGAGACAAAATTATGATATTTGCCAAACTTCATCGACCATAACTCCAAAATATTGTCATTTTTTTTTCAGGAAGATTGAAAATGTATTCAGCAAGAATTGGATGGTATATGTTTACAGTACTGTTTACAGTCAAACGTTTTCATGCACTGTAGGCTCAATTTTTCAAAATTGTGGCAGACAGTCTGAAGATGCAGTGTAGCAAATAAAAAAGAGGAGGAAGAAGAAGAAAACAGTAGGTTCCTGGTAGGTACTGTTGTTGTTGTGTATCCATGGTTGCAAATGTCTTGTTGATGATGTGTCCGTAGTTTTCTGTCTAAATCTGATCGAGCATGTGCATCACGGATGGACAAATGTGTGTGTCGGAGTTGAATTTTTTTAGTCACTTTTGTGTCATTGATATGCACAGGCACACATTAACACACCGATCATGACTGCAGAAGTTTAGGAGTCAGATTGAAAGTTGCCTTGCCTAAAATGGGTTAATTTTGGTCTCCAATTTTAAACAGATATTGCTGATTTTTCTCTGTCACTTTGATGCAATTTTATTTATTTATCATCTTTGCTTTTTTTCAGTTTTTCAAGTCTCCAGGTTATTCTTTGAATTTAAATTACATTTTTAAAAAGGTCTGCCCTCATTTTTATCAGAAACCTACAAAAGTAATAATTATATAATACATTTTGGTATAGTACCTTTCACAGAAATAAAATTCAAAGTGCTTGACAGCAGTTCTGAAACTAATCTAAATATTGTATTTGTCTTTATAACACATTTTTCTCCCCATTATAGTCAATTTCATCCAAACATTAAGGTTATCTGTCCTCCACTGGCTTGGATATACAGTTCCATACAGTGATCTTCAGTGACTGTGCCAAGATCAGGTGAGAGGTTTAAATGTTCATAGTGCAGTAAACACTGATCCAGTGAAATCATTTTCAATCTTGTGACTATATGAATCCGGTCTTCATGAAAATAACTAACATTGTGCAGAAAACACAAATATGTTTACAGTACAGTAGGCTACTTTCCATCTCCTACTGTTATTTACCAGACCTAAATTCATGATCAGTTATGTGTATTTACTATTTAAACAAACACTTGCAGAGGAGAACGTGGCTAAGAAACCAAAACATCCTGTGAACCATGTCATCTTGGCGCTCAGCCAGACCACTTCGTAAAAAAAAGAATGACTCAGCCAGTGTGATTCATTGCCATAGCTGTCCCCTCCCCCTCTGAACCTGCAGGTATAAATCCTCCCAGGTCTGTAATTAGCAGCACAGAGGAAGGCTTACCCACTCTTGAGGTGGAATGGCAGAAGAAGATTCAAACAGTGTCTAAACTTTATTTATCAATCTTCTATTATTTTTAGTTTGGTGTATGTTTATTTTTCATTCTCATATGCAGATATGTACACTGAATGTTACAACGACAGTCGTTGGAGTCACAAGAGACCATTTGTGAACAGTTATTCTTTGAGGCTAGATTGTTGAATCACCTGGGAAGGGATGAAAGGGCGGCATTGTAAATTGGAGACAGGTGATGTCTCAGACCTCCTCCTCTGTTTAGGGATGGTTTCTCTACTTTTACATAGATGGCTTCTTTTACTCCTCTTTTACTCCTCTTTCAAGCCATCTGTCCTCTCTGTCTAGGATGTGGACATTGTTGTCATCAAAGGAGTGGGCTTTCTCCTTGAGATGTAAATGGACAGCAGAGTCCAAACCTGAGGAGTTAGCTCTCCTGTGTTGGGCCATGCGTTTGTGCACTGGTTGTTTTGTTTCTCCAGTGTAGAGGTCTTTGCATTCCTCGTTGCATTGGACAGCATAAACCCGACTGCTTTTGTGGGTGTGTGGTGTTCTGTCCTTGGGATGTACCTGTCTCTGTCTGAGTGTGTTGCTGGGTTTGAAATACACAGGGATGCAGTGTTTGCTGAAAATCCTCCTGAGTTTCTCTGATACCCCAGCCACATACGCAGGGCCGGCCGCTGGCATAAACACTCTATGCGGTTGTTTAGGGCCACAGCCGTTAGGTGGGGGGCCACATGATCAGAAAGGTACCGGGGTTCATCAAGTCATTTAAACTTTCAGAGGTCTGCACGTGCACGCTATGAGCTTTACATGTAATTTGACGTCAATATTCAGCTTCTTTTATCTCACATTTGAGACATTTGGTGAAAATAGAATGGCAGAATGACAACATTTGTGCTCAAAAAGCAATCTTACAAAATTTCATTTTAGACTTGTTTTCTACACTTATCTATTACTGTATTCATATCCTATTTCAAGCACCAAAACAGTTCATTCTCATGACTGAAGGTGTGTTTTCACAAGGGATTTGAAATTTTTCAAAAAGCAGACCTCAAATTTCCAGCATTTGGCCTAAATTATTTCTTTAAACAGTGTTCTAGGACAAACTGGCCTCAGTGTACTTACAGCGGAGGTTCTAATATTTAGACATAAAACACTTGTTACATCTGCAAGTGTCTTAAAAAGATAAATTTAAGAAAATATGTAAAAGTCGAGAAAATCAACAACACAAACAAAAATCTTGTTTAAGGCCACCAAAACCCTAGGGCCGGCCCTGCACATACGGGATGACTATGTTGTTTCTCTTGCTTTGTTTTTTATTTCTCAACCACTTTGGTTTTCTATCTGGAAGCAGCTGCCGTTTTCACAAAAGTCCAGCTGGGGTAACCATGTTGTGAGGGAGCCTCTCTGTGACGTCAGCTGCTTCCAGAAAGAAAACCAAAGTAGTTGAGAAATAAAAAACAAAGCAAGAGAAACAACATAGTCATCCCGTATGTGGCTGAGGTATCAGAGAAACTCCTGTGGTAGTTTATATGCAAAAGTAGGCTAATGTATCCCCACACGTGGCTTTTATGGCAACATCTTCCTTGAAGTAGGGCCATATATTACATTACATATTACATCGACTCCAGCTCTCAGACAACACAAACCCTGAATACTCAATTGAACCGCTGCCAGCTGCAAAACAGTTGCAAAACAGCTTGTATCCTAGAGCCTCTATTAGCCTCTGTCATCCTCACTCCATTACACAACCTGGGTGTACCACATACCTACACTATAAACTGTCTAATGACCTCATCCTCGGGGCCACAGCAGAAAACTAGAGGCTATTCATATGCAGCTGATATGACTAAACTAGTCAAATCAGCACCAGTGCTTAATCACTATCAATGTGATTTTTCACTTCAGGTGAGAATTTCAGGTCAACTATTTACATGGAGTATGATTGGATGTCGCCTGGTGTTTACAACCTTAGACAATATATAACATTTTTCTTAAAATAAAGCCTATTTATACAACAGTTAGTTCCGACCGGTCCCAACCGAGCAATTTGATTGGACAACGAGACATTCCATAGTGCTGATATACAGTATAACAGCACTGGGACTTTTCACAGACATAATCACTCCGCTGTTCAGCTGGACAGGAGCTAAGTCAGAGCCAGCCAGGCTCCCCATACAGGAGCTGCCCCATCTCTCTGCTGCTGCTGCTGCTGTTGCTGCTGCTGCTGCTACAGTTATAAACGGACCTGAACATTAAAACCTGGACCTGACCTGGTCCGTCTAATTGGCGATAAATCTCTACTAAACCCGGCTGGAAAAAAAATCGCCGCGGGGGCAACTACGTTTTGACGGTGATGTGTTTTGATATTAGCATTAGCTGTTGTTAGCCACGTAGCTCAGCTACTTAGCTTCAACTGTGTTTATATTGATTACATAGATGATAAACAAATGTAATACGGTATCGATAACGTCTCTGTATGTCTTCATGCTGGTCCTGTTGCTGCGGTGCTGATCAGACACGGGCTCAGAACCAGAACCAGCACTGGAAGCAGCTCGGTGGAAAACCTAGCAGCTAGTAGCAAGCTAGTATGAACTGTTTATGTGTTGCCTGGCAACAGCCTTGTCTCCCTTCCAGTTGCAGAACTATTTCTGTTGGCGGAGCTAAATAAATGATTGAATAAACAAACAAATCATAATCTCTTGTAGTTTATTACTGTTCTAAAATGCGCTCGTAGCACTGTTGTATAAAAGCAATATCACACTCGAGGTCGTGCTGTTGTACTGTATATCAGCACGGTGTGATTATCTGCGGCACTCGGCCTGCGGCCTCGTGCCTACGACCGAATCACAGCCGTGCTGATATACAGTACAACAGCACTCCCTCTCGTGTGATATTGCTTAAATATATATAAGCCTTCGGGGTGTCACTCTGCAGCACCAAGAAAATCTACCAGCGCTGAGTTGTTTCCTGTAAACTTTCTCTTGATGAAAGATGAATTGTCTGTACAATCATTAATTACCTTTTTTTTAATTTTTTTTTTACTTTTGGTAAACACAGTTTTTAAAAGTATGGCTTTTTGTCAAAACCTAACACACAAAAACCAAAAACATGGACGCAGAATACACATTTTCAGATATCTCTTGCACAGCAAACACCTCATTCAAAACTACAACTTATATATACAACACACAAGTAGCAAATAAGTAGCTTTTCCCAGATGCCATTTGCACACTGATGTGCCAAGTATAAGATATTATTATTGAGAGTCTTGCATTTTCATTTGTAGCATACTGAAAATAAGACCACAAATCCAAATAAACACAAATCCAATGGGGAATTTTATTTAAATTTTTTTAAACAGCACATTACAGTATGCCGCATGTCATATGTCACTGTCCATCCCGTCTTGTGTGTGCATCCGGCCACAGCACCTCATCTCACATCATCAACGTTTTGCAAATCTGGTCAATAGCTCGGCTACATGAGTTAGAAGTTTCTATAATTGTGCCACAAGGACCAGATTTTGTGAATCATTTTTGAAAGAATGACGGCAAATAGGGAAACTCCAATACTACATGGACCATCCTGTGGTTTACCTGCATCAATCAGTTGTTGACCAATGGTGTAACTTTAATCACACAGTGACAGACATTCAGGGATGTGGCCTTGGCCCATGACAGAACCAGCCAATAATGTATCTAGATTGGTCTGATACTAACTTGGAAGCCAAACATCCATTGGTTGAAACACAGGTCAAACCAGCTGAAGTAACGTCTGCATGCTTGTTGTGACAACCAACATTTCTGGTCAAATAGGTGCCAGAACTTTGGGGACTTTCTCAGTGATCCTGTTCAGTCTTATTCATTATCAGCAGCACCAGCAGCAGCAGCAGCAGTAGCAGTAGCAGGTATTTTATTTAAAGTGACATAATCACCCCCTGCAGGCCCTCGGCAACCTGAGAGACACCAAAACACAGACATGTAGTTTCTCCCTCTACCATTCAGCCACACTTATCTAGTCTTATCTAGACATTCTGATGTCATTGCTGTAGATCTTGGTGGTGTGGATGGGATTACACCTGTGTGGGGATCCTTCAGCATCAGGCCCCTGCATGCGCTAACAATTCAGGGTGGGTCCCATCCATCAGCCGCTAGTTCATTTGTGCTGCCAGGCGTTCACTGAGTGCAGCTAGCTTTACTAGTCAGTAGCAAGGGGGCAGTTGTCGGTCTGAGAAGTGAAGCTCACTTCCGCGTTCAAAAAACTGCAACCCCCTCAGCTGCCTCTGGGGGCTGGTGTCAGAAAGCAGCATTCTCCATAGACCCCCATGTTAAAATCGCCGACTTTACATCCTCAATAAACATGATCAAAGCCTGGTGTCATGACGTTTTTTGGTCTCAATTGATAGTTTCTACCGGGAAACGATGTGTTCAGATCATACACAGCAAATAAAATCATATTCACCCACAGAGCATTTGTTAGACACTACATAAAATAATTTAGGACACAGCATCCAGGGCATGTGATTATGTAACCGGAAATGTTTATTGTTAAAGGGATACGCCAACATTTTTTTTCGTGTCTTGCCTCACTCCCAAGTCCATGACCAGCAGATAGACACCATCCTTTCGACTGTGCGTGCAGTAACAAGGGAGATACGGGCAGAGCTGCCGCACCGCTAATTAGCTAGTCCCCCTCCTCTTCCATGCACTCGTCTACTGTGTCTCTGATTGTGTCTCTCCAATGTTGATATGAGCTTGCAGGACCAACCAAACAAAAGTGATCAATTTTGAGTCGTTGTGTTTAACAGAAAAATAGTGCAAATAGTGTTTTACTAGATGAAGGTTGTTTATGGTTGTAATAAAGGCCAAAGCAGTCGCGCTGGCACCCAAGTGAGATGTGACTGGACAGATCGCTCGGAAAAGACACTAATGTTATTTATTCGCTCGAGTTAAGAGTGTGACTTTATTGCTGTATACAGACTGTCTCCTCCGCTATCTGATGGCCCTGTTCCGTGCGTAGATGAACAGACAGTAAGTTATTCCCGTGATAATGAACAATTTATATTTATTTTGGCTCATAATTAGTTGTTGAGCCGTTAGTTCATATAGCTATACACGCGTGCTATTCCTGTTTGAATGTTTTACAGTTGGATTAAGGTTTATGTTTAGTGTAGAATACCCCAGTAAAGACTTAAAGCTGCATCCTGCCTCCTGTCCAGTGTGTTTTGACTGACACCCTAGGGTGAGTGCTGTCCAGACCTTGCAAACCAGAACTCCTATTCTATTGTCAGAAGGATTATCAATTCAGTGACTGAGTTTAGACAACTAGCAATTGATTCGGACAACAGGAATTAGTGTTTCAGCAATTCAGAAAAGACACCTTTTGATGCAGTAAAAATTAATGAAGCAATCCACAGTGTTTGAGGAACCACTTGAAACAAAACACAATAACAATGCATTACTGTGACGTATAACAGCAGACGGGATTCTTCAAGGCTCCTTTTACAAACCTCAATCATAACATGGGGTGATGCAACGCCACAGCAGTCTCCTCCCCCTCACTATAAATGTTTGTCTCCTCTATTTAGACGCACATGACTGAGTTCCTGCTCTGACTTGAACTCTCTCTCGTTCTCACACATGGATGACTCAGCAAGTTTCTAACAGCTTTTAACATGATGCAATACAGGCCCTGCTTTGACAAACATGCAGCATGCGAATTCTGTGTGACCCATTTACTTATCAGCAATTTCTCATGTGATAAATTACTTTTAGGATGTAATCAATATCAAACAATGATACACTTCAAAAGTGTAAGGAAAATTACGTCACTTTGATTTGTTAAAAGAAATACACTCCAGGAAACATTCTAGTTTTGTCCCGGAAGTCAGAGGAAAGGAAGGGAATTCCAACGGTGTCAACCACACCGGTGTGGGCTGGCCTTGTTTTAGATTTAAGACCTAGATTTAGATGTAAGACCTGCATTGCTTCAGTCTGACGTCAAACACTAAACAAAATTCGCTGAACCAAATTCTCAGCAGCCTAAACTCAAAATGTGTTGTTCATCTGTTGTTCAATCTCATCTCTTGAGATCAATTTGAGCTTCTCATATTCATATATCATTCTGTGATCATTTGTTACTTCTCCTGAGGGTCCCTTAGGAGCAAGAGATAAGCTAAAAAGAGACAAGACACCAGTAAGACAAAGGAGGTTGAATTGAGAAAACAATTTGAGCAATACTTGAGAATTGGGATAAACAGATGAGATCTCGTAATTGTATAACCCTGATCTCAATTATGTCTTTGTTATTTGAATGAGAATTAAAGAGAATAACATGAGATGAATCTGAGACTTTTATGAGACAAATCTGAGAAGTATGAGCCGTAAAAGAGATCTTATCATTGTGTGTCCAATGTCTCTTCCATCTCTTAATTATTTCTCTTACTGAAGCTATATGAGAATGATATCTGAGCTATATTTGAGAAATACAAGAACAAATTGAGAATGCAATTTAAAGATGAATAAACTTTAGTAATTAGAAATAACTGTAAAAACAATACTCAATATTGAAAAGTTGAAAACTTTATTTGTGTGACACCATTACTACAACACTTCCAGATTGTAAAAAACAAAACAAAACAAAAACACACTGACCAGCACTGCTGTGGTACGTGGAAAAACAATGTTTGGCTCAAACACATGAAACCATGTGAAAAGTATGGTGGCCTGGAGGTGCAAACCAACATTACAAAATCCAAAACACTTTCACAAAGCTCAAGACAAATTTACATTTTAGGAAACATTTTTACATATCATAAAACAAAATTACAGACACATAAGGCGCGTTTCCACTGCAGGAACTTCGGGGTAATTTTACGGGGCCAGCCCCATTGGTGCGTGTCTCCACTGCAGGAACCCCCCCCCCCCACAGGGCCGCCAGGAACCTTTACGGGGCCGAACGGAGTCCCTGCCTGGGGGTGGGTACTCGGATCGGCCCTGAAGAAGTCCTGGTGGGGCTTAAGATTTACTCTGTGCTGATTGGTCAGACTCAAAGCAGGATCATGTGACGCTAAGAGGAAGCCCCAAAATAAGATGCATTTTTATAACCCAACGTTACTACAGACGGAAAAACGGCCGGAAAAAAGAGAGAATAACTCTGTAAAAGACGAGTAGCAGTAGGCCTGGTAAAAAAAAAAGAGAGTGGTAAATAGGCGATCGCGGGATTACGTGACGACCGAGACATCTTTTTTTTTTTTTAAAGAAAGCGTCTATACTGACAGAAAAAATCAACAACAAGAGCAGTAAAAAAACAACAACAAAAAAAACGCTGCACAAGGACCACGCAATGATCGAAACTGTTGCACGTCGCCATAAGCCCCGGTGGGTCCTGTCTGCAGTGGAGACACGGCCACTGAGAGGGCCGAGTGAGAGGATGGTTCCTGTAGAAGTTCCTATACCGACTCCTTTTACCGGGAACTCCTGCAGTGGAAACACGGCTATAGTCTACTACCAGCGCCATTGCCGGCAACGGTACCGATCGCTGTCCATCTTGGGTCAGCAACGACAACAACAACTCGTATTGGCTGCTTCTGTTATCACTTCTGGTTCAACCCCGGAGTTGGTGCATTCCCTTTCCGGTTGATGTTATTTGTAAATTTGTTTTGGGACTTGAAAATTTGTCTCGGTGTTTGTAAAAATGTTTCATTTCTTGTTCATTTGTTTTCTGAAATGTAAATTTGTTTTGGGACTTGTAAATGTGTTATTGTAATGTAATTTTGTTTTATGATATGTAAAAATGTTTCCTAAAATGTAAATTTGTCTCGAGCTTTGTAAAAGTGTTTCAGATTTTGTAATGTTGGTTTGCACCTCCAGGCCACCGTAAAAGGACCTGAGAACCTACTACTACTACTACTACTACTACTAACTCACATACTACCAAACCTCAGAGTAAACTTGGCATTTACTGGTCCATGAAAATGAATAAGAAAAAAAAAAAAAAAAGGGTGAGAGAGAGAGAAAGCAGTCCACATAGGGCAGGCTATACCAGTGGCCTACTCCTTGGAACCTGCTCTGGCCCTACATTTGTTCACAAAGGCTTTCTTGAGCTTGGCCTCCTCAATTGGTTCCCAGTCCGGTCTTCCTGGGAATCCCGCTGAGAAGTGCGTTGCAGTAGTCGAGTCTGGAGGAGACAATGGCGTGGACGAGCTTCTCAGCATCTCCTAAGGTGAGTGTGGGACGAAGTCTGGCTATGTTTCTTAGGTGGAAAAGTTATATTTTGCAGAGGTGGTTGATGTGGGCCTCAAAGGTTAAATGGGGGTCAAACCTGACACCGAGGTTAGTGACTGTTGATGATAGAGGGATGTCCTTGCCAGAGAAAGTGATGCAGGTTATGGGGGAGTTTCGAATCTGATGGGGAGAACCGATGAGGATAGCTTCAGTTTTTGAGCTGTTCAATGGGAGAAAATTATGTCTCATCCACGCCTTTATCTCCTCCAGACATGCAGTGAGCGTGGAGAGAGGTGATGTTGCTGATGGTGGTGAATGTCCGTCCTGATGTATAATTGCGTGTCATCTGCGTAGCAGTGGAAAGATATCCTGAAGCGCCTGATGACTTTACCGAGGGGGAGCATGTAAAGGACAAACAGGATGGGTCCAAGCACCGACCCTTGCGGAACCCCGCAGCCAACAGCATGTGACCGAGACCATGACCCTCCCATGGCAACGTGTTCTGACCTGCCAGTGAGGTAGGACTCAAACCAGCTCAATGCTGTGCCTCTGAGTCCAACAGAGTCGTGTAGACGCTGGAGCAGTATGTGGTGGTCGACCGATCAAATGCTGCAGATAGGTCGAGGAGGATGAGGAGGGATGATGAAACAGAATCAGCAGTCACCAGCAGGTCATTTGTGACTCTCAACAAAGCTGTTTCCGTGCTGTGGGTGGAGCGGAAGCCAGAAACCTTTCAAAGATGTTGTTGTGTTGGAGGTGATCCTGAGGTGGCCGGCAACTACTTTCTCAAGAACTTCAGAGAGAAATGGCAAATAGGATATGGGTCTGTAGTTTGCAAGTACCTGAGGGTCGAGGGTGGGTTTCTTGAGAAGTAGCTTGATATTGCAGTGATCATCTGTAATTGCTGTAAGTGGAGGGTTTTGAGGTTGAAGGAGGTGGCTTAGGGCCTGTCCCAATTCTGCCCCTTAAAACTTCCACTTGGTTTTAAAGGAGCATTATCGCAAATCCAAATTCTTAATTCGGCCACTAGATGGAGCCAGGCGGAGCTTATCAGATATAAACAAGTGGGCAGCTGTCAGAGAGAGAGAGCAGCCTCGTTTAGTCCCCCCTCCTCCTCCCTCCTCCCCCTCCTCCCTCACCAGGCTGAATGAACGTGCAATCGCGGGAAAAAGAAAACTCGCTAGTGGAAGCGGCAGCTCTACGTCGCGCACAACCACAACAACGACAACAACAGCAACTGCAACTTCCTCCTCCTTAAAGGAGCATTATCGCAAATCCAAATTCTTAATTCGGCCACTAGATGGAGCCAGGCGGAGCATATCAGATATAAACAAGTGGGCAGCTGTCAGAGAGAGAGAGCAGCCTCGTTTAGTCGTCGTCGTCGCCCCCCCCCCCCCCCCCCCCCCCTCCTCCTCCTCCTCCTCCTCCTCCTCCTCCTCCTCCCTCACCAGGCTGAATGAACGTGCAATCGCGGGAAAAAGAAAACTCGCTAGTGGAAGCGGCAGCTCTACGTCGCGCACAACCACAACAACGACAACAACAGCAACTGCAACTTCCTCCTTAATAACGCTGAGAGGACAGCTGAAGAAAGACACAGGGACGTGGAGACAAAGTGTTCTACCAGCGATTCAGTGACTGTAAGCAGCCTAACACTGCTACATTACAATTTACTGTTGCATTTTTCCGGTTCGGAGGTCGGATTTGCGAGTTCCGAGTGCAATCGAACGCAGCAAGCGCCGGGCCGGCTTGGATCATAACAAAGGCAAATGCTGCATTTGCCCCACGGACACTATACTGTTGGCGATTTTTTTTGTAAATTTAGTTATGGCTCCCCCCGACCCATCTTTTGCATATTTCAGCTTATTTTATGCTATTACTGCTGTATTTGCGATAATGCTCCTTTAAGTGCCCTCTCAACCGCAAATTCCCCTCGTTGAGGGAAAGTTGCTGAAAATCTTTCCCTATGGAAATGGGACATCACTAGTGTAGTGAACATAGCAAACGTGATAACATACGTCACATGTTTACAATTATACCGGTGGAGCGTGCTACTATTTTCATTCAGGAGAAATGTCGGCGGTTCCGCTGTTGTGTTGCCTGATGGGTTGGCTGTGTTTGTTTATCTCAGTCTGAACAATATTTGTAATTAGTCATGGTTATCATAGATTAGCCGGGCTAACGGTTAGCTACCTGTTTAACTTTAATAACTCAGTGACTCAATAAACGGTCCATGAAAAAATATTTTCTCCAGCGGATATAGAACATGACTGAGCTAACTGGAGTAGTTTCATGTCGTGTCCGACAACGGGAAGGTTTTGACAGCTGACGTCCTGATGCTACCGCCGTTAGCTTAGCTACCGCCGTTCTTCTTCCTACTTCTTCAGAGAGAGTCCACCCTCAACAGCATGGAACCCCAAATGAGTCATTAGACTTGAGCTCATTCCTGTAGAGCGCCCTCTAGATGAGTTGTTGTTGTTGTTTTTGTTGTCTCAATAACAATTTACCTAATGTCACTCTGCTTGAAAAATGACATCTTCATTGTTGTAACCTGAATTTATTCACTGCTTTGATGTCATGACTGCTGGTATTTTCTATGACCAACTTGTAGGCTATTGTACTGTTATAGTTGGTTTTGTATGTGTTTCTCTGGTTGGTCACAGGAGGTGCATTTGTACTAAATCTAATGTGAAGCTGCTTAATGAATTTTAATGTTTTTTACATATTGTTCAACATGGTATAATGGTAGGCTAGTCTCTAGCCATTGAAATTTGTCTGTATGTATTTCACCTGTTAATTACGTATGTAAATTTGATTGACTGAGTACCGTTTCCTGTGTTTAAAAACCCTTCACTTCCTGGCCCAAATACGAGCCTGAAGAAGCTATATGCGAAACGCATTGCTTAAATAAATCACAGATCCTCATCCACCATACAGTCTTACTGTGTGTTCACACCAAAAGCTTCCAAAGCGTCAAAAACGCTCAAGGGTGGGTGTCAGACAAGACAGCTCCCAAAACGGCAAATATTTTCAGCCGCTTTGGCCGCTCGTCACGTGACTGACGTCAAAGTTCGATCGCACTGGTCATTGGGGAGCCGAAATACAAAAAAAAGGCAGCCGATGGACATCTCTATTCTGACAGGTTGTTGCCGGTTGCCCACGGAACCGCGTCATAGTTAATTACCCTAAAGTTAACCAGGGCTCAACTTCTCGTCTGGTCACGCTTTGGAAGCTTTGGACACTTTGGAAGCGCGGTGACGCCTGTTGACACTTTGGACGCTCAGTGTCGCTGGGCTCTCATTGAAAATGAATTGACTTCTGGCGTTTTGTGAACGCAGTTACTGTGCGTTCACACCAAAAGCTTCCAAAGCGTCAAAAACGCCGGAAGTCAATTCATTTTCAATGAGCGCCCGGCGACACCGAGCGTCCAAAGCGTCAACAGGCGTCGCCGCGCTTCCAAAGCGTCCAAAGCTTCCAAAGCGTCCAAAGCGTCACCAGATGAGAAGTTGAGCCAGGTTTAACTTTAGGGTAATTAGCTATGACGCGGTTCAGCGGCAACCGGCGGCAGCCTGTCAGAATAGAGATGTCCGTCGGCTGCCTTTTTTTTTCTTTTTTTTGTATTTCGGCTCCCCAATGACCAGCGCGATCGAACTTTGACGTCACCCTAACCCTAACCCCCCCTCCTCATTTCATCTGCCGAGGCTGAGAACTGAGGTGAGGAATAAAAAGAGGAGAAAGATGAGGAAGAGATGTCAGGGCCAGAACAGCAGAGTCACGGAGTGTACACTTACAAAGTCTGTGTCTGTTAACGATTAGAAATGACTGAAGAGGGACAGGTTTTAGGCATCGCACATGCACACGGAATAACCTGATCTGATACCAACCGGGAAAAACTTTAATTTCATAAATGTGCAACTGATATGTGATGCAGAGTGTGTTGTTGTTGTTGTTGTGTACACACGCTCTGTGGACTCGCACTTTATCCTGCGCTTCATCCAGCGAATCACTGTTCCCTCTAAGGTGTTTTACTGTGCAATTGTACACTGCTCCCCACCTCTTTGCCCAGAAGACAAAAAAAGTTGCACACTCAAATATCCCCAACTAGTTTACTGTTTATTTCTCCCTAATGTGCGCTTCGAATTGTGAAATTTATGACCTTAACCATGGTCTGTAGTGCAACTACGATTTAAGTTTTTGCTTGAGAATTATTGTATTATTACTGTTAATATCAAGAATGCTTCTGTGCCAAGAGTTGATGACACCAACTTGATGTTAGTTATTTTTTTCATATTGTTCATACGACAATAGAGGGAAAAAATAGGATATTTTATTGGTGTCGGCTGTAGCCGTTATGTTAACTAACATTAACGCCAACGACAGTTGTAAATAGGCTGGCACCTGTGCTGGTAGCCTGAAGATATTCGCCCATCGGCCGATGCTTGACAGATCTTATAAATTATAGGGCCGATGTCCAACCTTAGGCCGACGTCGGCCAGACGTACGTGTGCTATCTGGGTAGACTTTTTTAGACTTTTACCTGCTCAATTACTAATGGTGTTTCGTACCCGTGCAGGGAAGTTACATAGTGCGGTTTCAGCCGACGCGACCCGGCTCAGGCTGCGGCGGCAGCACCATTCATCCTATTAACCATTTTTCTACCATTGCAGTGAGTCTGGAAACATTATTTTAAGGCCGAAAAACTCCGCAATGTTACTTTAAGTAAAAGGTAAATGATCAGTCCCAGACCAGAGCGATTGATATAACATATAAATAGTAGGCTATATTATACCAATCGCTCTGTCCCAGTTGTCAAGGTAACGTGAAAGGGGGCTGGAGAGTGTGGTGAATGGTGAACACCGGAGCGCAGTTGGCCCACCAACACCCAAGAGAGAGGAAGGAAAAAGGAAACAGATGGGGACTCAGATAGGGGGACCCCTTCCAACATCCTTCATGTGTTTCACACACCAAGATTTTATATGCAAATCATGAACAAACAATTATCATTTTATTATGTGCATCCATACAATCTAACATGGTAGGTACAATGCAACAGTCCCACTGTGACATTTTTACGGAACATATAGCCTAATATAGCCTATAGGTTTTTTCATATTAACATATAATTCAATGGATATATTCTAGCTCTGAGGTCAGTTAGTGATGTTGTGCTGAGGTGTGGGTCCTTTGAAATCATTCAAAGACCCCCCGACCCCCCCTCAAACAACTGTTATATGACTCACTGGAGATAAGATTCTGTTGCCATAGTGACTGTCATAGTAACTCAACCTGGTCATATGACACATTTTGTTAACTTTACACACACTTTGAGACCCAGTGCTTTAGTGTGAGCGTCAGCTCACTGTTTATTCGCCTGGGCACTGTTCTTATCATGTGAATTTTAGGTTGTGTTGACAGTGAAGCTGTTGTAACTAAACTTCCCACGGGTTATCTGCGTCCTTCAGGTCACATTCCTGTTTTTCCAGAGACACTTCACTTTTTTAGCATGAAGTGAAGTTTTGAGTAATAGCTAAAAGGTGTTTTGTGAAGCCACCAGGCTTTAACCTTTGACCCTTTAATTCGTCACTGAGTCCAAGTGAATGTTTCTACCAAAAATGAACAAGCAAAGTTTTGGTCCGACCTCCCATTGGTTCGATCTCCCATTACTCCGACAAAATACCCACTGGTCCGACCTCCCATTGGTTCGACCTCCCGTTACTCCGACAAAATCAACCACAAGTCGGACCAATAGGAGGTCGGACCAGTGGGTGGTCCCGTTAGTTCGAACTGTCATCGCTACTTTGTGACAAGCTCTTCCATTGATAGGAGCATGCAGCGCTCTCTCTCTCTCTCTTTCTCTCTCTGAGAGAGAGCAAAATAACGAGAATTACTGAAAGAGAGAGAGCTCTCAGAAACACACAGAAACTCACATCACACACACACAAGGAGCCAGATCATGTCAGATTGCGCACAACCATCATAAATGCTGATCAAGATGTGTAAACTGATAATCAAATCAAAGCCCCCCCTCCCAGAGTACAGAGTAAAAGCTAATATGAAGTGCTTGTTTTGCACATGATCCGTTTGATCCCAGAAAGGAAAAAAGGATCAATGCGCAGCCTCCGTTTCCTTTCTGATTGCATCCGTCTGTCTGTTCGGAGTGGGAGAGAGAGACAGAGAACCCAATCCACCTGTCTGTATACCTGTCTGTAATGTAAGTTTGATTTGATATGAGTGTCAAGGTTTAATTATGGACACTAATGAGCGCGCAGCAGTGCGTAAAAGTCGTGCGTAATGACAGCTCCTCGTTGGTGAAACACAATAAACTGCACCTCTTCTTCCACGTGTGTCTTATTGACAGGTGGAGCCTATATGAATAATTATATAAATGCATAGTGAACGGTAAAAATGGAGAGTTGGACTAATGCTAACTAAGTTCGAACTAATGAGGACCTCCCATTAGTTCGAACTCTCATTACTCCGATTGTCGGACCAATGGGAGGTCGAACTAATGGGAAGTCGGACCAGTGCCATGGACCCGGAGGGGGTGGGGTCACGGGGCTTTGTTGGTTGTTATATCGCTGTTTCAGAAAAGCTGCACATGTCTTTATTCACCACTAAACAATCAACTTCAAGCATTTCACACACTACACCCAGTTTAGCAAAATCTTTCCTAAATGTCTGTTTTTTCCATCCCATGCAGAGATCCTGTCTCGTGTCTTTGTTAGTCACACAATCGTTTCTCTGACTTACACTTTTTGCTCTTCTAGTCTGTGGTTTGAAGCCAGATAAAACATTTGGCTACTGTGGTGTCCTATTTGGGGGCATGCATGGGTGTGATGTGTGAGTCTGTTGAAAGTCAGTGATAATTTCTCAGACTTTCTATAGAGGAAAGCCAAAGAGGATGTTATGAGTCAGTCTTGTGGGATTTAGAGTGGTTGCTAGGGACTCACTGACATACACGTGAGAAGGGGGCGTGGTGTTGGGGGATTCTCAAAATTGGTTGCAGCCAGAGCCAGTCTATTGACAATAGATAATATTAATCAATATTATTCTCTGTTGCAGCTGCTCCCGAGGAGGAAGTCGGGATTTTGGGCCGGAAGGAGGAAGAAGGCGGAAGCTCACGAGGAAGACGCCACAAGGAAAAGGTGACTCAACGACACCGAGAAGACTGAAGCGACATCCACCACACCACCACTTGTTTTCTTTTTGACCCACACTTAATGAACGTCAACAACGAAACAAAGAGCGGGCTGTCCGAGAAACCGAGGTCAAAGGAGACGGCCGGAGCTGACCACGTCGGACAGGGCACGCGCAGCTAACCTGGGTGAGTTTTCCCACAGCACACGACCCCCCTCCAGATAGGAAACAATTGACCCTTCGCGTAAGCCCCGCCCCCTTGGTTACTGTTACGCTGGGCAAGCTTTCACTCCCAGCCATGCTCCTGGCAATATTTGGTATCGATTTCAAAGGAAATATCAGCAAATTTCTGGATAAACTGTTCTGAGATAATAGAGAGAAGAAGTGACAAAGATCATTCATAGTTTTCAGTGACGTGACTCGCGCAGGAGGATAAAACATCTGTTCAACGACACGCAGCTAGGGCTCTCAAGTCTCACGCATTTGGCGTGTGACACACATTCCCACCCGTTCACACGCTCACACCTATTTCTCACGCATTTAAATTACCACTTTTAACAGTGGAACAGATTTGAGGGCGCACACGAGAGAGGTGAAAAGAGACAACAACACTGTTACCTGTTGTAGCCTACTGGCCTCAGCCTACACTGATCACTGCCTGAAGAGTTTGAAAGCAGCCTCTTAACTTCATGAACGCAGCTCAAACCGACCCGGTGCCTCAGCACGGCGACCAAGCTTTGATAAACACACCGGATCCGTGCTGGTTTACAGTATCATCCCGTCGCTACCGGAGCTTAATTTACAAAAAAAAAAAAAAAAAGCGCTCGTCGGAGCGGAGAACAGCGGAGTTTCCTCTGCTGCAGCTGAACAGCTGACATGTGGTCAAGACAGGCCTGTCACAGTCACAGGTGCATCTCATCTCATCTCATTATTATAGACTTCAACCTCAGAGCTCTCTGTCCCTCTCTGTGAGTTTTATTAAAGCAGAAGTAAGCGATCCGGTCGTTTTGGCTAATGCTGCGTTCCAGGTAGGCTTTTGAAATCGTAAATTACAGCTTCAAGTCACAACTTACGACTTTGTAGCGTTCCAGGCAACCCACTCGTGTTTTTCCGACCTGTTTTACCTGTGAAAGTCACTATAACGGCCACTCGTAACTTCCGACCCGTGAACTCGTACCAGATCGAACTGGTATGACTTCACAGGTCGGAAAAACACGAGTTACGAGTTTCCTTGAACGCACCATAACAGTCCTCGTCCCTACGTCACCACATTCACGGCGTCCCTTGGCTGCACACACAGCCCTGCATGCCGTTCTCTCTCCTCATTGGATAAAAACTGTAGGATACGATAAATGTTTTCTCCTCGGCTCAGAGCAGAGCAGAGTGACTGACAGACCCGTGATTCGGTCCAAACACTCTATGTAAGTGATTGCTGTCTGAAGATATAGCCTAACTATTTAAGCCTTATATTAACACAAATATATCACTTACTTCTGCTTTAATATGTTTACATCAGGCTGAGTTGAACGAATCAGTTTAGCTACTGTTAAGTAGCCTAGTTAAATACAGTAATCATAATAGTGTAGTGGCAGGAAAGACCATCAAATATTGTGTTGGTCAAGAACAAGTTCAACTTAAAGTCAGAGAGAAAATGTTTAGGGTGTTCTTACTGTTCCTAAATGTAAAAATGGGTCAGATTGGACCCTCAACATTATTTAAAGGTTAAATAACGTGTTACTTAAACATTTTTCATTGTGCTGTGCTCTAAAAATAAACTAACAAATACTAGTGTAGAGTCCTGTATAAGTGCCTAAAATAAGTGATTTGAGGGCATCCTCCAAAAAATGTTGTGCGCGCTGCTCGCGCAATAGCACATTCACATTCACTGTGCCCCCTCCAATTTTTGGGTTGCATTACGCCCGTGGTTAACTTATTCCAGTCATAAATCATAAAGATGTTTGTTTAAATGAATGTATGCGTCATTTAGACATCCATCCCCACTTCAACCAAATCCCTGCTGCCGCTGGTAAAATCTCACTCTGAACTCACTTCAAAACTTGAGAGCCCTGCTGCTGGGCAATGTACAGAGCAGCAGTAAGGGCTGGTAATTTTACTGTCTATCAACCTTCTTTTTACAGTCTATGCTATCAACCCCACGAAGACTTAGGTCATCTCACTGGTTGTCAAACTGCAGGTTTTTGGGCGATTGTGAACCACATACAGCTTCAGCTTTCGCTGCTGTTTTTTTTCTCCCACCGCTGTATCAGTCAGTGAAAGCAGTCCCTGCCTGGAGGATCCCTCGCCTAAAAGCCCAGGTAAAAGCCCTAAAAGTACAGCTGTCATTTCGGAGGTGAACATATGGTTATCCCCATATTTACACTTGCTCAAGTCGAAAAAAAAGTCAGCTCGTATCTGAACATCTCTATAGACCTTTTCAGAGAGTATAAACAAAGACAGGTGTGGCTCATTAGAAAACGCTCTGGTACACTAAATGGAATGGAGCCTTAATTAGTATCCTTGGTAACACCTGTATTTAAATACTCTCTGAAAAGGTCTATATTGCTGCTGCTGCCGCCGCCGCCGCCGCCGCAGCCGTAGTAGCAGCAGCAGCAGCAGCAGCAGCAACAACAACATCCTTCTCTAATGTTTTTCGTCCTAGTCTCAAAATGTGTCCACAAAAGCAAACGTAATGACTCACAGCCGAAAGCTTGCCAGTTACGGTTGCTAACGTAGGATTGGACAATAGCCGTTTGTGGGAGGGGTTGGCGAAGGGTCAATTGCACTCACCCAGGGAAGTAACTTCACTACAAGTCGATGCATAACGGAGGAACTGAAGTCAAGCCAGCCCACACTTTGAAATCCTTGGTCAAGCCAGCCCACACGTTGTTTTAAGGTGCGCGCATACGGCACATTACGGCAAGAGCGAGAAAGTGCACGTAAAATGAAAGCAATGACCCCGAAACGTCTGATGTGGCATTTCAAAATAAAAGCCAGCCATTCAAAATAAAAGCCTTTAACACTGCATTTGTGTACATTTACAGTATTATTTTAAAGCCTCTGAAAACCCAAATCCACCAAAGCCTCCTAACCATGTATTTTAGGGTCTTATGTACATATTATTAAACATGTAAAAATAATTAGAAAAAAATTTCCATCCAAATTGAAAATATTTGTCTTTTAAGGTTTTGTACAGTAGGTTTGAATTGGGCGGAGTTATCTCTGGGATTTATCACGCAATAAATCCTACCACTCATAAATCGCCACGTCAGTTCTCTCACCCAGCCCCCCAGTGGCAGCGAACAAAACCGTTCTGCTAACGGTCGCTCCACCACTCCTCTCTAGTCCTCACAACCAGAGCCATGTCAACCGGGGTTGTGTGTGTGTGGCGATTAGCTTTTAGCATTCATTAGCTTTCCAGCGCGACCTACCTTGTCTGTGTTTCAGTCTGTCTGTCTGTCTGTCTGTCTGTCTGTGTGTGTGCCCACAACTCATCTCAGCCGATACAGCCGGTTTTTGGGGGGGGTGAGGGGAGGGAGGGAGGGTGTGTGTAAATTGGCGATTAGCTTTTAGCATTTATTAGCTTTCCAGTGCGACCTGCCTTGTCTGTGTGTGTGTGTCAGTCAGCCCCTCCTGGCGCTCACACAGACCTGAGTGACGGTTAAAAGCTTCTTTTTTTTCTGTGAGACTACGACCAAAGACGGTTATGACGCTCCAAAACGAAGCTGGTAGACTAGTTAGCTGCTAAATAGCATCAATCAATCGATGCACGTCCTCCGGTGAGGACTTTTTTTTTTTTTAACGGTCGCCATTGACGTGTTGCTATGACAATGGAGCTGTCAATCATAGCGTTATCTGCCACGCCCACACTGTCCTGACCAGTGGCCTCAATAGTGCCTCAATAGCAAAATGAGCTGTTTTTAAACAAGGTTTTCTAATAGTTATGAATAGTTATTGTCACTCAGACTTTTGTGGATGCTTAATGAGGCACTTGACTTTGATATAATATAAGCATTTTTACTATATATAGTCAGGTTTCCAAAGGCTTTAAGAAAAACTGCTAGTTATTACTGTACCATTCCACTTCAGACTGATAGTAGCTACTCGACGTGAAGATGACACCCAGAAAAAATCAGACCAATCTGGTGTGGAATTTCAGAATAAAAGCCCTCTGAACTTGCATATTTGAAGTATTTTGTGTACATTTACAGTATCATTTAAATTCCACATCAGATCGCCCTGATTTTTTCTGGATGTCATCCTGAGGTCGAGTAGGCTACTATCCGTCTGAAGTGGAATGGTACAGTAATAACTAGTAGGTTTTTTTAATTATACTGTAAATGTACACAAGAAGTACTTCAAAATATGAAAATTCAGAGGTCTTTTATTCTGAAATTCCACAGACCTCTACCAGAACTGTACCAACTACATATGGCTTATAGCTGGGCTTCATAGGGCCTGCCTGTATGGCTGTGTTCAGGTAAAGCCTACTGGCTCTTATGTGGCCCCCATGTGGCTGACAGACCAAAATCCAGATTTTACCCAGAACCTAAACTAATATACACCAAACCTTTCATCTGGCCCACTTTTGGAAGTGAATGATGGGCCACATCTGGCCCTAAGGTATATAAGCCCAAACTGAACCATAACAAAACCAGACTTCTACCAGGAGTAAACTAAATTCAAATAATTATATGGCTCATGGGTCACATACAGAATACGTGTGGCTCAGTTCTGTTGAATCATTGTGGCCCACATGTGGTTGACAGAATAAAACTGGTACTTTTTTTTCATCAGATAACACACCTTCCATCTGCCCCACATTATGAAGAGAATGACAGGTCAATTCTGGCGCCAAAATTAAAAAATGATAATCTTAGTGCAATAGCAGTACTGATTAAGTTGTTCGATACCTATATAGATCACTTAAATCACACAAAATCAATATGAGAAATTAAGAAACACACAAGTTTCCCTTTAAAATTGTATTTTTTCATACTTCAAAATTGCCTTCAATGAACTGTACAGAACATGTAGAAATTACATCCATATAAAAACAGAATCAGAAAAAAAATGATCAAATAGGTTACAGTAATACTGTACAAAAATACAAGAACAGTGTAGAAATATTAGAAATGAAGAAAGTTTAATTTGTGCATCAAAACTGTCTGTCTTAACTGTCAGTTTCAGCTTGTATTTTTTGTCTCTCTTCACACCAAGGCCCAGTTTCCCATCACCTCCACCTCCTTGTCTGAAACAGCTGCAGTCAGGGTTTCGTCTACGGCACCTTGAGAACACAGGACATTTTGAAAGAGTGTTAGGGCTGTCAAACAATTAAAATTTTAAATCACGATTAATCTCAAAATTTCCTAAGTTAATCGTCATTAATCGCATCGTTTTCTTTTTTGCTTGAAATCACAGCAATATGAATGGATAAGAAACATAAGAAACATACGAAAAGAAACATCTGGATGTTTCTTATGCTTTCCATTCATGGTATTTAAAAATCAGCTGTCAGAGAGAGAGAGAGCAGCCTTGTTTGGTGATAAGAAGAACAAGTTCTCTAGTGTAGTCAACATGCAGCTTTTCTGTAACATTACAAGACGGCAACGGCTGAGGTTCTAATGTCACAGCGTTAACTTAATCGTGCATTTTCTTTTTTCGTTATTTTTTTCTTAAAATAAAATTTAAAATTAAAAAAAAAAAAAAAAAAATAGTGCCGTTAAAATCATTTTTGCGTTAACGCGTTTATAAAAAACTGTGTGAAGTTCCGGTGAATCAAAATAAAATAAATCAGACATTGGAGTAACTTAAATCAAGCTTTTTTCATCCCAGGAGCAGTAGCAGTAGGGTCAGCAAAGCTGCTAAAGCTGCTAACACAGTCATAGCCTGTCTCTTGCCACCATGGGCTTCAAAACACACGCTTTATTAAATTAAAACCGAGTTCTGTTCGGCTAACTTGTAGCTTTCTCCTCTAAAGATGTAGGTCTAGTGTGTGCCATTAATTATCAGTAGTTCAACAAAAATGTAAAAGGTTTAAAATTCACTTACCCAAAGCAGCAGCCAGTCCAGAAACTGAGTGAGAGAAAATGAAAATGTCCGGAGGGTGTCACAGAATAAACTCCACCCATGGCCACTTGTGCCAGTTGCATGCCAACTGTAGCCCAAAAGCTAACATCTATCATCTGGGAGAGTGCCTTATTTCAGAACTGTGCCAGAAGAAAAATTCCCTCCAATTTTGAAGGTATGGCAAAACCAACGTGGTTATTGTTGTGAACAAACTAAAATGAGTTAGCTGGCCACTAGGGGTCACCCTTTTCCACATAGGCAGTTATTGGGGTACTATTCTTCTTCTACTCCAGGTGAATGTTACTTCCTGTGTTATTCGGATGCCACCTCGCTATGTATGAATGTATGCCTGCTCGTGTGTTGCATATAAAGTCCGTTTGCTCTTTAAAGTCCGCGTGATCCTTTTTCTTTGTGTGTACAAGTTACCACATATTTTTGGCGACGAGGTGAACCGGTTTGTGGCCGTGTCGACGGGAACGTCTCCGTTTTGTTTTGTTATTAGCATAGCTAGGCTAAAGTGTGCTAGCTAGCGTGCTAGGCGGCTGTCTGCGAGCGGCAAGACCGAGGACGGACAGCGCCGGACGGAGGAGACACGGCGGGACGAGAGGCACGAGAGGCTCCAGCGGCTGCGGTGGAACCGTCGGCGGAGCAGCGCGAGGACGGGCAAGAGGCGCCGGTGGCAGCAGGACAGCTGCCGGGGATCGGAGTTCAAGCTCGGATGGCTACATACGGGACTGTCGGTGAATTTGTGGAGGGAAACGAGGACTGGACTGAGTACGAGGAGAGGTTGGGACACTTTTTCTCTGCTAATGAGATTACGGATGAGGCTAAACAGCGCTCTATTCTCCTGAGTGCGTGTGGAGCAAAGACTTATAAGCTGATAAGGAACTTGGCCACGCCGCGGAAACCAGGGGAAATCCCGTATGATGAACTGGTCGCACTCGTGGGAAACCACCACAATCCCAAACCTTCTGTGATAGTCCAGAGGTTCAAGTTCCATAGCCATTTCAGGAAGCAAGGTCAGTCTGTCTCCACCTTTGTTGCTGAGTTACGACAGCTGTCAGAGCATTGTGACTTTGGGACAGTGTTGGATGATATGCTCAGGGACAGACTGGTGTGCGGTATCAATAATGATGCCATTCAGCGCCGCCTGCTGGGGGAAACCCCACCACTGACGTTCAAGAAGGCTCTGGAGATTTCCCATGGTATGGAGATGGCTGCTAATAATGCTAAAGATATCCAAAAAGGAAATGGAGGAGCACAGATAGCAGCAGTGCACCAAGTCAAGAAAGACACTGGTAAGCAGGCAAAGCGTGTGGAATGTTTCCGGTGTGGTGGGGCACACTATGCTAATGACTGTAAATTTAAAGATGCTGTCTGCCATACATGTAACAAAAAAGGACATTTAGCTAAAAAGTGTAGAGGGTCAAAAGGGAGGGGGAAGCCGGGGCTGGGGAAAATGAATCAGTCTCAGGCAGCCACACACCACCTTGACGAAGAGGCTGAATGCTCCTATAACATGTTTGGGGTGGAAACGGACGATGAACCACCTGAGCCCTATTATGCTACTGTCACTGTCAGAGGGAAAGACATTAAGTTTGAGATTGATTCAGGGGCTACTGCATCCGTCATCAGTGAGGACACCTACAGACGGACGTGGGGGTCTAACCTGCCTCCCCTCAGTCCATCAAAGCTCAAACTCAGGACTTATACAGGCCAGCCCATTCCTCATTTGGGGGTGCTGTATGTGGACATTTCAGCAGGGGGTCAGAAGGCAAACGCCAGGCTGGTGGTTGCTAAGGGCAGCGGCCCCAGTCTGTTGGGCCGTGACTGGCTTCGCAAAATCCGTCTGAACTGGCATGAGATAAAATATGCATGTACAACAGAGGACATTCTGCAGCGGTACAAGGAAGTGTTCAGGGAGGAGCTGGGAACACTTAAGGGGGTTACAGTAAAGCTCCACGTGAACCCTGAGGCTGCGCCTAGATTTTTCAAACCCAGGTCAGTCCCCTACGCCATGAAAGGCAAAGTTGAAGAAGAGCTAGAACGTTTGCAGAAGCTGGGCATAATAGAGCCTGTTCAGTTTTCAAGGTGGGCAGCACCCATTGTGCCAGTTTTGAAAGAGGACAAAACTGCACGGATATGCGGGGACTATAAACTCACCGTCAATCAAGTCTCTAAACTGGAGGAGTACCCGTTGCCACGCATAGAGGACTTGTTCGCAACCCTATCAGGGGGTAAGCTTTTCACAAAGTTGGACATGAGCCAGGCTTATCAGCAGTTGTCGCTTGACGAGGAGTCAAAGGAGTATGTCACCATCAACACGCACAAGGGACTGTTTAAATACAATCGCCTGGTGTTTGGAGTGGCGTCCAGCCCTGCCATTTTCCAACGAACAATGGACACACTGCTGCAGGGGATTCCGCATGTAGCGGTGTACCTGGATGATATTTTGATCACAGGGGCCACAGAGGCGGAGCATCTGGCTAACCTGGAGCAGGTGTTGAGGAGGCTCTCGGAAGCAGGACTGCGGTTAAAGCGCAGCAAATGTGTGTTCCTGGCATCAAGCGTGACCTACCTGGGGCACAGGATCACAGCTGAGGGACTCCGCCCACTGGAGGATAAGGTGAGAGCTATTAAAGAGGCCCCAAATCCTAAGTGTGTCGCTGAACTCAGATCATTTTTGGGCTTAGTAAATTATTATGGGAAGTTTCTGCCCGACCTGTCAAGAGTCTTAGCCCCACTGTACAAGCTTCTTCATAATGACACTAAGTGGCAGTGGTGTAAGGAGCAAGAGGAGGCTTTTAAGGAAGTGAAAGAGCTCCTCCACTCAACAACACTCCTGGTTCACTATGACCCTGATAAAGAGATAATCCTTTCATGTGACGCCTCACCCTACGGGGTCGGGGCTGTCCTGTCACATGTGATGGAGGATGGATCAGAGAAACCGGTTGGTTTTGCTTCACGTACCCTGACAGCAGCGGAGAAGGGCTATTCGCAGCTAGACAAAGAAGGTCTGGCCATCATTTTTGCTGTTAAACGCTTTCATCAGTATCTCTATGGCCGTGCTTTCAAAATCCACACAGACCATAAACCACTGATGAGTCTGTTCAGCGAGACCAAATGCATCCCACCGCTAGCTTCAGCCAGGATACAGCGCTGGGCGCTCACACTGTCAGCCTACCAGTATTCAATAGTGTTCAGGGCAGGTAAAGATAATGCCAACGCTGATGCCCTGAGCCGGCTGCCTTTGTCTGAAACACCTGTCACTACCTATGTGCCTCCAGAGACTGTGTTTTCGATGGAGAGGCTCGCAGAGACACCGATAAGAGCGTCCCAGATCAGACAGTGGACAGAGAGGGACCCTGTCCTGTCACGAGTCAAACTTTTCCTTTTACAAGGCTGGCCCACTGTGGTGGAAGGAGAGGAGCTGAGGCCATATGCTAAACGCAAAACAGAGCTGAGTCTGCAGGATGGGTGCATCTTCTGGGGGGCAAGGGTCGTTGTGCCCCCACCAGGCCGTACACAGATTGTTGAAGAATTACACGAGACGCATCCAGGTGTATCTCGGATGAAAAGCCTGGCAAGATCCTATATTTGGTGGCCAAGACTGGATCAGGATCTGGAGAACAAGGTGAAAACATGCACGCAGTGTCAGACCAATCAGAACATGCCTCCACCTGCTCCTTTGCACCCATGGGAGTGGCCTGACCGCCCGTGGTCTAGGTTACATTTGGACTTTGCTGGGCCGTTTAAGGGACAAATGTTTCTCATAATGGTGGATGCACATTCTAAATGGATTGAGGCCCACATCATGAGCAATATCACAGCGCCCACAACCATTGACAAGCTCAGGCAAGTGTTTGCTGTCCATGGTTTGCCGGACACACTGGTCACTGATAATGGCCCGACATTCACAAGTGAGCTGTTCAGTGAATTCATGCACCAGAATGGCATACAGCACATTCGGACAGCTCCTTTTCACCCAGCCTCGAATGGTTTGGCGGAGAGGGCTGTGCAGACTGTGAAGGAGGGCTTGAAGAGGATGGCAGGAGATTCACTCAGCACTCAGCTTTCACGGTTCCTGTTCAAGTATCGCCTCACACCACAGACCACAACGGGACGCACGCCAGCGGAGCTGCTGATGGGGCGTCGGCCTAAGGCAAGACTGGACCTGCTGCGTCCAGACATGAAAGTGAAAGTGGTGGAGAAGCAGGAAAAACAGAAAGAAAGACATGATCGACGTGCACGAGACAGACAGTTACAACCAAATGACTGTGTTTATGCAAGAAACTTCAGCAGTAGCATTAACCAGCAGTGGCTACCTGGGGTTATTCTCAAGCGGAGCGGCCCGGTGTCTTATGTCGTGAAGCTGACTGATGGTCGTACATTCCGCAGACATCAAGACCATGTGCGCCTGCGGCATGACACAGGGACTGAGACAGAGATGTCCATGGATTATCCAGTGGGACCACTGGCTGTGGAAGTGGGTCTTCCAGAGAGAGAGACCCAAGGAGATGTTGCTGTGGCCCTCAGAGGGACTGGACACTGTAATACTGAGGCCCAGACAACAGGCAGTCCCCTCGCACCAGTCACACCTGAAGCACCCACAGCAGTGGTGCCTTCTGGGTCACCAGAGGTGGTGCGGAGGTCACAGCGTGTGAGAAAACCTCCTGAGAGACTAGCTCTGTGATGGAGCATGTTAAGTTTGAATGTATATTGCCTGTTAACTTTGTTATATTTACAGGTGTTGAGTATGGTGGAAATAGCACTTTAAGTCACGGTTATGATGTTTTCCATGTTATGTACTTAAAGGGGGAAATTAGAACTTAAGGAGGGAGAAGTGTTGTGAACAAACTAAAATGAGTTAGCTGGCCACTAGGGGTCACCCTTTTCCACATAGGCAGTTATTGGGGTACTATTCTTCTTCTACTCCAGGTGAATGTTACTTCCTGTGTTATTCGGATGCCACCTCGCTATGTATGAATGTATGCCTGCTCGTGTGTTGCATATAAAGTCCGTTTGCTCTTTAAAGTCCGCGTGATCCTTTTTCTTTGTGTGTACAAGTTACCACAGTTATGATGTGGACCTCATGTGTTTTGCCATTTTGTCAGTTACATAGGGCCAGGTGCTTCTATTACAGAACTGCCCCAGAAGAGATATTCCCTCCAATTTTACCAGTCAGATACCACATGCGGCCCAAAAGAATATTCTATTATCTGGGCCAAGTGCCTCAGTTAAATAAGTGTACCAGAAGAATAATTCCCTCCAAATTATGCGTATGTGGTTATGATTTGGTCCTCATACATTTTGCCATACCACATTTCAACCAGAGGTGCCAGCTAAATGCCACATGTGGCCCAAAAGTCAATGCTATTGGGGTATTTGAAGTATTTTGTGTACATTTACAGTATCATTTAAATTCCACATCAGATCGCCCTGATTTTTTCTGGATGTCATCCTGAGGTCGAGTACTATCCGTCTGAAGTGGAATGGTACAGTAATAACTAGTAGGTTTTTTTAATTATACTGTAAATGTACACAAGAAGTACTTCAAAATATGAAAATTCAGAGGTCTTTTATTCTGAAATTCCACATCAGATTGGTCTGATTATTTCTGGGTGTCATCTTCAGGTCGAGTAATATCAGTCTGGAGTGGAATGGTACAGTAATAACTAGCAGTTTAAAAAAAAAATGATACTGTAAATGTACACAAAAATATCAAAGTTCAGAGGGCTTTTATTCTGAAATTCCACATCAGATTGGTCAGATTTTTTCTAAGTGTCATCTTCAGGTCGAGTACTATCAGTCTGAAGTGGAATAAAACAACGTGTGGGCTGGCTTGACCAAGGATTTCAAAGTGTGGGCTGGCTTGACTTCAGTACGCAGGGACTGGTAGGTTTTATGTTAGGTGCTGGGCTAACTTTTGGGAGGGGTTTTTTGATTAGGTAGAGCCGAGGCGAGCCTAGCACCGTTACAGAGGAAAAACACAACACAGATGGAATCATACAAAGATGAAGTAATGTTTCTTTGGAAAGTGAACAGCAGTCAAACATGATCATCAGCTGTGGGGTTCACAGTGTCATGGGGTAGTTGCCATAGTTACCATTCCCATTTGTTGTGGATGTGTTATCGGGGGGTCATCCCTATGTTCCCACAGCCCTATGTTCCCTCAGCCCTATGTTCCCTCATTTCTAACTTTTGTCGTCACTGAAAATTAGGCCCTATGTTCCCTCAGCCCTATGTTCCCTCATTTCTAACTTTTGTTGTCACTGAAAATTAGGCCCTATTTCCACAGCCCTTTGGTCCCACCATTGGTTGGGTTTAGGCAATGAAGAAAGGAGTTGGTTAAGTTTAGTAAAAAGACCAGGTAGAGGCTAGACAGGCCAGATAGACAGAGTCCAGATAGGTAGAGAGAGTCCAGAGGGAACATAGGGCTGAGGGAACATAGGGTTGAGGGAACATAGGCACGCTCCCGTTATCGGGACTAATTACAACTCATCAATCATCACACACATCTTTCAGACAGGAAGGGGGGCTGGGGATGGTTGCGACATGGATCAGTTAACACCTCCAATTTCTCCAAGAACAAATTATGAACCATCTGATTGGCTCTGTCACTCTGTCTTCATACAAGTTGTTAGTGCTAATGTTTTAGTTGTTAGCTGGAAGGTAGAGTCTAAGTTAGTTGTAAGTAAGAGTCTGTAGTTGTAAAGTGCTATCCTGAACTGTACAACCAATTTTTTTCATGTTTTATTTGAATTTCAGTATGCATAGGTCTTGAAGATAATGACGAAAGGGTTAGTGTTAAAGCAGATATCAGCTTCACGGCCGTTTCGGCTAATGCTGCGTTCAAGGCAGGCTTTTGAAACCGTAAGTTACAGCTTCAAGTCACAACTACGACTTGGTAGCGTTCCAGGTAACCCGTAGCTCGTGTTTTTACCATCCTGTTGTCTGTGAAAGTTCCCTATAACGGCCACTCGTAACTTCCGACCCGTGAACTCGTACCAGATCGAACTGGTATGACTTCACAGGAAGGAAAAACACAAAGTACGAGTTTCCTTGAACGCACCATGAGTTAGCAGCCCCCGCCCTTGTCAGGCATCAATTGGTCCTCGTGCTACGTCACCACATTCACGCGCATCCCTTGGCTGCACACACAGCCCTTCATGCCGTTCTCTCTCCTCATTGGATAACACTTGTATCCCACAAGGAAAATTTTCTCCTCGGGTTACAGCAGAGCAGAGTGACGGAGAGACTCGTGTTTAGGCTGAAATACTTCATGTAAGTGATTGCTGACGGAAAATAGGACTATTTAGGACTTATATTAACAAAAACATTCCACTGATATCTGCTTTAAGGATCAGACGACGACTGACGGTTAACTAACCTAGCCTACTTGACTCTCTCACACACACACACACAGACTAAACCATGCATTTTTTGTTTGTGTTACAAAGATAACAGCTACAATGGCAGACACACCTAACTACTTTGCATCACATTTTGAACACTCATGATCTGCGTCGTTTGTGTATTCCCATGTGTCTTCGTGTTTTTAACCTCCGTGTTTCCCATCGTCCTTCGTTGGTTGTTGTCCATGCGATTTGTCTTGCTTCTTTATGGTGTTCCTTGTCCCTGAGTACTGTTAGCAAGGTTAAAATAAGGACCTTTTTGTTCACCTACCTGCTCCTCTGAAGTCTGCATCTTGGGTCCAGTCCTGCATTACCTGACAAACACACCAGATTAAGAGCTCCATACTGTTGCAACCATCTCCGGTCTCCCACACACACACTCACACTTGTGTATTCTGAATTTTAGAATATATTTTATGCTTCTCTTTCATGCTACAAACATTGGAAAGTATGTGAGTGTAGCCTTTAATTAACAGGTCCACAACGTCACATCCAGCTGTTTTAGTTCTGATTACTCTCCAGCAGGCGGTGCTGTGTGCTTGGACACAAACATCCCATGTCATCACACCTTGTGTGAATGTGCTGCAGTGTCCTCTCTCTTATGTTGAACAGATTAAGATGAAATGAGGTCAAACAATGATAATTTGATACACATGTCACCTATATGTGAATTTGTCACATAGGTGATCTTTATTTTATTGCAAAAAATAGAAGCAATGAAATGAACATGAAACATATACAATTATAGGATCATCCTTTGCCATAATTGGCAAAGTCTTCGTCTTTAAATTTATCAGAACTTTTATGGACACATGTTGAGAAGATCTCTAGCACCACCTGAGGTAAACACAGAAACTTTATTAATATCAGGGTATAGCCCCTGACATGAATAAAGTTCCTATACATACCATATAGGTTTGTGGGCACAAAAACTAAATATGGTGCAACTAAAAATAATTGTTTTAACTCGCAGGGAAACTGGGCAGGATACACAGGAGCAAGGAGCACAAGAATGAACAAAGGGCAGTGGGAAAACAATGGACTGCCACTTAGACTGGGGCTGAGGCTGCTGATGGCGGCGAGACAACCCTCTTTTGGAAGGCCTTCAAGAAGGTGAATCTGGAACAGATCCTCTCTAGCAGTCTTTTCTGCTACGCAAAGAAAGTCATTGGAAGAGAGCTGTCTAGAAATTGAACATCATGAACTTTTGTCACATCAGGAACTCGTTAAAGCAGAAGTGAGTGATATATTTGTGTTAATATAAGTCTTAAATAGTTATATCTTCCGACAGCAATCACTTACATAGAGTGTTTGGACTGAAACACGGGTCTGTCAGTCCCTCTGCTCTGCTCTGAGCCGAAGAGAAAACATTTATCGTATCCTACAGTTTTTATCCAATGAGGAGAGAGAACGGCATGCAGGGCTGTGTGTGCAGCCAAGGGACGCCGTGAATGTGGTGACGTAGCGACGAGGACTGTTATGGTGCGTTCAAGGAAACTCGTATTTTTCCGACCGTGAAGTGGTACCAGTTCGATCTAGTACGAGTTCACCGGTCGGAAGTTACAAGTGGCCGTTATAGTGACTTTCACCGGTAAAACAGGTCGGAAAAACACGAGTGGGTTGCCTGGAACGCTACAAAGTCGTAAGTTGTGACTTGAAGCTGTAATTTACGATTTCAAAAGCCTGCCTGGAACGTAGCGAAAACGACCGGATCACTCACTTCTGCTTTAACAACTGACGCTGCAAAAATGTACTTCAATGCCATGATGATACTCCCCTACATGAGATGCTGTATGCCATGTTGGACTCCAGACAGATCCCAGAAAGAAAGTCATCCTTTGGTCAATCTGCCTTTTCCATTTAGCCATCCGATGAATGGAACAGACTCGCTAGTGACCTGAAAATCAACAAGTACTGTCGCAGTTTCTGCCTTGCCACAAAGAAATGGCTCCTGATTAATCAATGTTGCCAACACTCAGGTGGTTGTAGTAATGAGAAGGCCACAAGGTGGAGCAGTTGGTGGAAGGAAAAATTATACATGTAGAGAAGAAGAGATGCTTGTTGATGTTCAGGGTCATCTTGCTGTGATGTGTGCCCATGTGTGACCTACCTGCATTTCTCCAGTTATGTTGAAATAAAACAAATTTTCCTGGAATACAAGGACTCCTGTGTGGGTTACTACAGTGGTGCTCCCAGATTTCCTGTCTGATTTTCTGATTTTGCGTTTCTCTCTTCTGCTGTTTATATTTTATGCTTTCTCTTTTGTATTTTAAATTCTGTGTCTGTTATATGTCGGGACTACGGATGGAAATTAGGTGCAACTTTTTGGGTCTTCACCAGTATCTCCAGCTCAACAAAGCACATCACAATCTAGCTACTCCAATACTGCACTGAGAAATTGTTCAAGAGAGAGCAACTAAAAAACAGATGTACAACTGTTAGAGGGGAATGAGCCGATGGAACAGATGTGACAAAAGAATGTTCAAACATAGAGTAATACAACTTTGATAGACTATAATTGATCTACTGTATATCTAATTGATATATTGCTTTATGATTTAGGAAAACGTCTCAAACTTTGCTTTTGTTTTATTATCTCCTGTAATATTGTTTTTGCTTTTTGAATTATTAAAAGGCTAGGCTCAAAAGCTACCACTTCAGCCTACACTTTTTGATTCACAACAGTGTACTGTATGTAGCCTACCATTTGTCATGATGTATAACGTTTGAATTGATCAAATGAACTGAAATAAACTACACCTCAATCAGATGGATTTCATTCTCATGAAGCATCATGAGAAATATTTTTTGTCTTTACATGCACATATAAGAAAAGCATGAGTTATTTATTGCAGTGCAGCTGGTTAGACATTTAGGTGAAGGAGAGAGCAACACAGACCATGGGAAATGTATGATATAAGAGGGAATTAACAAGATCCAGTAACACAAAAAGCATCAGACTTTCTGCTGTGTACTCGGGGATCAATTAGTCTTCATCTGTCTCATAGGCCTCTGCATGTCTGGGTTAACAGCTGGGTGAAAAACAAGACTGTCTAGATTGAGGCTCATGAAGTTGAAACATTCATACAAACAGTTCTTTCTGGTACACATATTTAGACAGAAGCCTTGAGCACACCTGTGTTTACCCCTAGTGCAGGTTAAAAAAGGAAATAAGTCAAAACTCAACAAAAATTCAACAGGCTGCAAAGCTAAATGCTAACATGCTAACCGTTTTACTTTGGTCCTTTAGCTCCCTAATCCTCAGTCCCAAACCTTAGGCTACTGATTGCATTTAGAATACATTTTATGAGTGTATAAACTTATCATGAATTTACTGAAACCATATAGGACATATATAACATGCATAATTGCTGTGGGCTGACTTATTGATACAATTTGTGTTTGAACCTCTACCTGTGCTCCATATCTGGGAGTGTAATGTTTATTTTGCATTTGAACTTTGAATTGTCCTACAATGTGCTGTACAAATGGACATGAGGAAGAGTTAATTTGATTTGTACTCATTTGTACTGAACTTAACTATTACTAGTATGAGACTAGTAGGATACTCAACTATTAACTGAGTTTTGTTGGTCAAACTTCATTAGGGTCTTTTTCTTCTTCACCATGTGCTTCTCACTGTCATTTTAATAGTATTAAAAACTCTTAATCTTAGACATTTCTCAAGGAGGATTAAAACCACTACATAATGACTGTGTGTTTTGTTTTATGGTGATTGGTTGTTGTTGTTGTTGTTTATGTTTTATGGCAAGAATGTTGCTCAGTGACAGATTACTAGAATAATTAGATATTGAGTGAGGGGCAGGCAATATAAGATGTATCTTCTCCCTGCTCCCTTCCAACCAATGGAAGAAATGTTGTGATGATATTGTCAAATTGTGAAATTGCCTTGGATAAAAAGAAAGAAAGAAAAAAAGAAGTCTCAAGCCTTTGTGACCTCTGACCTTTGATGAGTGTACAATAACAATACTATTATGTATATAAACCTGGCACACTTTGACTGTTGTGTCTGCTGCTGCACACAGTTACATCACAGCTCTTTACGTGTAAGCCGAGCATCTGAAAAATGTCCCCCATGGCAGGTAACCTGGGCAGGTCTCAGCGCCAAGGCTCCTCCAGGTGATCAGCAGGTGACAGAAGTGTCCGTGTCACATTCCTGCCTTGTTACATACCAGCCTGACATGCAACGTGCAGAGGGTGCGTCTGATCCCCAGGAGGATAATACACGAAGCAGCAGTGAAGTGGAACTCAACGTGACCCAGAAACAGAAAAGTGGACACAAAGATAAAAACACAGGAGCAGAGACGAGAGTGGAGCCGCGAGGTCCGAGCTCTCCACAGAGGACCTGTTTCCTGTGAACCCTGGGTAAACTGAACTGAGTTCTGTGTGAGATCTGCTGTCTGATGTCTGATTAGTCTGAGGAAGAGAAACCAGGTGATCCAGCAGGTGACAGAGGTTTCTATGTAGCATTCCTGCCGCATTACACAGAAAGAGGAGCAGGGTGAATGTCTGATCAGCCACTGAATGGAGCTCATTGTGTTTCCAAGATTTTTTCTTTTTTCTTTTTTTTTAATCATTGATTGTTTTACAAATAGTTTTTATACAATAATATGACATAATCATAAGTTTGATTTTCAGGGTCAAAGCACAGTAGATATGAATTAAACAAGTAATTAATTTAAGGCTTGGTTAAAAAGGCGGATTTCTATTTACCATTAAGACATTAAGGTTACTGCCTAATTTAAAATGATATGAAATGATACTTTTTCACTTCTATTTCCTCTAAGATGTGTGAGAAGTTTTCTCTACTGCTCCACACGCAGTCAGTCAGACAAAAAACAAAAGGTGACAGGTGACGTAAACACCGGGACTTGAGGGAACGGCTAAGGCTTTACTAAACTGACACCTTCCTCTACTTTCCTGCTAACAAGGTGAAATTAAGTGGGATTAAAGCGTTTATTAAGCCACATGACCTGCTCGGATTATCCCTTAAAAGTGACCCAAACATTCTTTTCCAGGCCAAATGAAACCAATCTGATTCCCCTGCACCAGTGACTGCACAGCCCGGCTGGCTGGCTCACACACACACACTCCTCCTCCTCAGCCAGGAACTAAACCGGTCCTGCAGTCTGACAGCAGAGGTTTTTTTTTTTTTCCTCCAGTGTGTAGCTGTGAGACTCAGACACGTTTACTCCATCTGATATCTAATCTAAGCATGTTTCTCACGCAAAGAAAGCCACCGGGTCTATAAAGGTGGCCCGGCCCAGATCCACAGTGCAGACCAGGATCCAGCAGACAGGCAGCATGGGTAAGTCTCTGACTGTTTTACCGCTTTCTACTGAAATCAGTCTGTGCATGTGAAAACCACTTACAGTAAAGTCAAAGACAAAGTCTGGTCACGCTTCATGTAATCATGTATTCACACGGCTGCCGAACAAATGTACATTTTTCCTGCTCTTAGTGAAGAAAATATCTTGATTTTGTTCTGTGCTGCACCTTAAGGGCTAGAAAACAAATAGACTTATCTCAGGAGATCAACCATTTGTTTCAAAGCTCAATATCATGTGGCGCTCACATATGAATTAAATCAGCTATAAAGCTGTACCTTTTTTAGTTTTTGTGTGCTGTCTATAGTTAAAGTATAGTTTATTACACACTGTTGCAGTAAGCAAGTAAAATACAGTTTATGCTGACAAATACAATATCTGTACACAACCAGATGCAGTCATAGGTTGGTGTTAACATAGAAATCTGTCTTGAAGGTTTAGTTAAAGCTTTTCTCACATTTAAATCTGCCTTAAATCTGTAAATCATTCACCTCTCTGTGGACAAATCAGATTGTATTACTGGGACTTCACACAGTAGATAAAGAACATAAAAAGTTTAATTCATTTAGATTGTCTATTATATTATGTATTCCAACAATAACTAATCCTCTTGGTCTGAGAAGAGGATCCTATATCTTTTCTGTCGCCCCAATATATTATTCAACATAGTTATTTAGCCTCTATATGCAGTGTATAAACTGTTTATGACACACTAAATTGTGTTGTTGTAATTATTATCATTATTTTAATCATAGACTTTACTCCCCGAGAGAAAGAAGTCACAGGTCATTAAGTGCATAGTTATGTTTTGTTGTTTGGCAACAAACAACAAAACAAAGCTACACTACTTAGCTACAACATGTTTACACCAGTAAGTGTAGAAAGTGTTTTTATGAACATTCAAATATCATCAATATCAACCATTAGCAATATCATTGCTATCATAACTTTCTATTATAATTATAATTATTGTATACAATCAGCTAGAACAACCTATTGTCAACTTATCAACCTACACATATCAAAAATCTAATATGCACTTTGTGTTTTTTGTCAGTGCCATTTTTTTCACCTAACATACTAAAAATACACTGAATACTGTACTCACTAATATACTGTATACTTACTGTAATTTGTGTTCCTTTATAAGCCACATTTTCACCTCTACTCTATTTTGTACGGTGGCCCTGGGAGCTAAACAAAAATAAATAATGCAAATAAACAAACTTGCTGCTGAAATACCTTCATCAATTTGACGAAACACAAGCTGCAAAAAAATGACAATGGAAATTTAAAAAAAATCTGTATTGTTGTGAGATTTTCTTCAAACATTCATCTTTCTTTGTTGATCCTTAAATTTTCCTCTAGCACCATCATCAGTTCAAAATTAGCAACAGAAACCAACAACCATCAAAGCTAACAACTTTCTGTCTGCAACACATTGATACAATAATTATATTGTATCAATGATATGCATGTGATAATATTTATTTATTTAACCTTTATTTAACCAGGCGAGCAAGAACAAAATTCTTATTTTCAAGTGCAGCCTGAATATCATTTTGTCATCATTATGTTTTGAAGTTCTTGTTGCTTTTTAGTGTAATTGTTGTTTTTGTTCGGAAGACTTTTATTGTGAAATGTTTCAGCCACAATATTCATATAAAGTTTCCTGAATTGAACTGAACTGAACTGATGAGTGTGTGTGTGTGTGTGTGTGTGTGTGTGTGTGTGTGTGTGTGTGTGTGTGTGTGTGTGTGTGTGTGTGTGTGTGTGTGTGTGTGTGTGTGTGTGTGTGTGTGTGTGTGTGTGTGTGTGTGTGTGTGTGTGTGTGACAGCTCAGAAGACGGCTCTGATTGTGTATGCCCACCAGAGCCCAGGCTCGTTCAATGCAGCAGTTCGTGATGTGGCTGTTCAGGAGCTGACGGAGCAGGGATTCAGGGTCATCGTGTCCGACCTTTACGCTATGAACTTCAGAGCCAGTGCCACGCAGGATGACATCATTGGTTTGTCTGTCTCTCAACACCTTCTGACTTCCCACCTCTGTCTGTGGCCTTCAGGTCCAAGTCCAGGACATACAACTCATACTGTAAATGTATTGGTTGTGGATTAATCTACATGTAGTGCTCTAGTAACTATTTGGGGCAGCAGGAGGGAAAGCTTTATGGTTCGGAGACATAAGATTAATGGATACACATATGCTACTTTTCAGGATACAAAAACTATGGAACATCACTTTATGTGTCCTTTAAGTCCTGATCAGGGCCGGCTCTACGCAGGGGCAAGAGGGGGCAGCGCCCCCTCAAATAAATGTCTTGCCCCCTCAAATCCAAATTTTAGATGTTGAGAAAGCACATTTTAATATACTCAAAAAATGTGTATATTACAAGTTGACAAAATTATCTGCAGTAGCACAAAAATCTGCCGAAAAAGGGACACTGTCCTGTTCTAAAATGTTCTGTTCCTTTTTCTTTTTTTTTTAGTATTCACAAGAGTTTTGTAAATCTTGACCATAGTAGACCCCCTCCTCTTCTCAGAGTACACCAGAATGCTTCACTCACATTTTAAAATCACAAATATTTTCTGGGGGAGATGCCCCCAGACCCCCCTACAGGGGTTTAGCTACTCACCTTTTTCACCCCCTCTGGGTTTGCAATGCATCTTCAGGTATATGCACCCCTAACCCCCCATATAATGTGGCTCTTTGCATTACGATAGTAAAAAATTTGGGCTCTAAGACCCTGGTTGGCCACCCCGGCCCCGAGTTGGACAGGTCTGAAGGTAGAGGCCTGACAAAGTGCAATCCACTTCTCCAGGTTGGGGTTGGACACATAGTCAACAACCCAATTCAATGAAGTTACTATAAGCATGGAGAAAAAAAAGTGCTGGAGCATGATGTGTTCACATGATGCCCCCTTCACATTTCTGACTGCCCCCTCATATATGCCTGCCTAGAACCGGCCCTGGTCCTGATGGAGTTTATCATGTGCAGGTGAACTGAAGGAGCCAGAACTTTTCAAGTATGGAGATGAGACGATGCACGCCTGGATGGACGGCCGCCTGAGTGAGGACATCGTGGCAGAGCAGCGCAAAGTGGAGGAGGCTGAACTCATCGTCTTCCAGGTCAGACACCCCACCTCTCCGGTTTGTCCTGCGTGGAGTTACCTTTTGTCACAAGTGCTAAAACACATTTCTTGGCATGACATTTCTGCTCTGACTTTCTCAGAACTGTAAACACAAAACTCAACTATCAAGCCACTTTCACCAAACCTCTGATTCACTCTTCTTGCAACACCAAACATATCAAACACCTCCAGTTTATCTCCTCTGAAATAGAAAAAGACTTTTGTGTTTTCTAAAATATTATTACCTCACAACAGGTACAGCTACAGGTGTGCCGTACCTGCGTTTAACCTGGGCTTAACATTTTGCATCATGAGTGCAGCTGTGTGTACACTTCTAACTCACAGCATTAGACTTTATAGATATAATATGTCAATATGGAGGACGTTTATTTTCATGAAAAGTGAAGACATCAGTGTTCAAGGTCAAGTTTGATCATCTTTGTAGATAGATATTGTCATTGTCAAGAAATACAACAAAACTTCAGCAAACTCCTTAGCATCTTTAAAAAATACATAAATAAAATAAAAATAATTAAATTATACACACCCACACACTCTCTCAGCTAACAGACACACTCACTCACTTGTAACATTATCTCATCATTACCATCATGTAAAAAGTAAAATCATCATGTAAAAAGTATTTACTTTTTTTGGTAATGATGAGATAATGGTACAAGTGAGTGTCATTTTAATTCATGTTTATGAATTCAAATTACATTTATTGCGAAGAGTCCCTTTAGTTGCAGTAGGTCTGGTCGATTGTGTGGATTACTCCACCAGAGAAAGTAGTTCCACAGAAATGTGCTCTTTTCTTCTATTTTTATTTGATAGTGTTAAGATGGGCAAAATACACCAACTTTTGTTTTTAGAAACATTTTTGGGGAGGGGAGTCAAAAAGTGTTGTTTGATGGACTTACACACTGTTTTTTTTTAATTATCTGCAATAAGTGATTTTAAATTGACTTGTATCAGCAGTAGTGACATCAAAGTATTCATCAAATATTAAACATTAAAGCAGAAGTAAGCGGAATGTTTGTGTTAATATAAGTCTTAAATAGTTCTATCTTCCGACAGCAATCACTTCTATAGAGTGTTTGGTCTGAAACACGGGTCTGTCAGTCACTCTGCTCTGCTGTAAGCCGAGGAGAAAACTTTCCTTGTATCCTACAACCTTTATCCAATGAGGAGAGAGAACGGGATAAAGGGGCAGTCCTCTCTGTGTGTGCAGCCAAGGGATGCGCGTGCATGTGGTGACGTAGGGACGAGGGCGGAGACTGCTAACTCCATCGGCTGACAAGAAGTTAGCCAAAACGACCGGATCGCTTACTTCTGCTTTAAAGGCGACTGCATTCTGTTTATCTGTGTCAGCGTCTGGGCCTTTGTTTTGCCCATTGCCATGACTCATTGGGGCGACAACTGTTGTAATTGTTATTGGTAACGGCTGAGATTTTTCTGGCTGTGACAAATCAAAGTGTGAGGGGGTGAGAGGTGTGGCTGTCACACCTGGAGATCAATTACAGAGCAGCACATTAACACATTATACTGCTTTTCTTTTTTTTATTGTATTGCATGGCAACAAGAAAATAACACCAGCCATATCCTGTATGCTTCACTAAATTCCATACAAATTAAAAGAATAAACCAGCTGGTTGGTTTTTATCCTGTATGTCAGAGCATGGAGGTGATACACATACAAAACAAAAAAAGCACACATCCAAAATGAAGACATTAAAGGAAAGAAATTAATTTGTTTCTCTGTGGGTTTGTGCAGTTTCCTTTGTACTGGTTCAGCGTGCCCGCCATCATGAAGGGCTGGATGGACAGAGTCCTGACACAAGGTTTCGCTTTCTCCCTGGAGAAGATGTACAACAACGGCATTTTCAAGGTGTGTAGGCAACATGGATTTAATTTTTTGTTATCTAATTATTGCTACACTACTGTTGTCATTATTTCCTTGTATTACTTCAACTGTGATGGGGTCAAGACAGGTGGGGAGACTGAGGTCACTGTGTATCATTGAATTGAATTGAGTAATTTTGTAACATAATATAACACAACGCAATACATGGAAAGAGTGTGGGGAGACATCTGAACATCTATCACAGTGAAATTGTCATGTAGCTACTCTACCTACCCTTTTATGCAGGGCACCAAGAAATAACTACGATGTCAACAAAACAAAAACTAATTCAGACTTGACAGATGCAACATAATATGATATGACTCGCTGCAACAATGATAAAACATTTGGATCTAATCCATTCGAATAAAGTGTCAAAACATCAATTGACACAGAAAATCATATTTACCAAATCCATCAATTCAAGGAGATAAGGTGACAGTGAATAGTAGTTTTAAATGCCTCAGTTTCATTTTATTAATTTATTAAGTCATTAATAAACTAACCTCATTTTAATTTGATATTTTTTGGTGTAGCTACATGATTTTATTAATTTTTTTAATAGTTAACGTTTTTTAAATGAATTACACTATATTGTATATCTTAATATTTTATCATTACATGACAGTGTGTAAAAGCACCAGCAGAACTGTCTTTTGGACATTTTTTGAACATAAATGGAGTTAGCCTAATCTTCACCTTAATCCTGCTCCAGACCGGATTGCCCCATAGCATAAATCACCATGGTTACAAGGTTGGCATTCGTGTTAACCACTTCGATGGACGGAGTTGAGGCTCAGGTTGATGGAGCAGAAAGTTGGAGCTTAGCTCGAAGTGACAGGTTTAGCCAGAACCATGTTTCCTTGGTTACCGAGGTGGAGCTAATCTTGATAGAACGTTGATGGAACTCTCACTAAAATAAGCGAAACTCGGCCATTTAAGCCAGACACCCTCCTGATACTGATAGTAAGGATTTGGTCTCAAATGTGGTTTTCAGCACTAAACTTACTTCGATTCTGTAAGTAGAGGCGGCATGTTTCAGCCTGTATAATAGCTGTGTTTTTATGTCCATGAAGGATAAGAAGGCGATGTTGTCCTTCTCTACCGGAGCAACACAGACCATGTTCCAGCCTGATGGGGTCAATGGAGACATCAACGTCACACTGTGGCCTCTACAGGTATTTTACAACTGCACCGGCTTGGCTGCACATTGTATCCTCCTACCTCATGTTTCGTGTCTGCATCTCTCCACTGTAAACTACCTTGTCCATGAAATTACTTCACGTACATGTTCAGTGCTGGTGGATGTTTGTGAACCTGCTTCTCCCTGTGTCCTTCAGAACGGCACCCTACACTTCTGTGGATTTCAGGTCCTTGCCCCTCAGATCTTCTGGAGCCCGGCTCACTGCCCTCCCATGGTGCGAACCGCAATGTTAGAGGGGTGGCGAGGCCGGCTGAAAGGACTGCTGGCAGAAAAGCCTTTGACCTTTGCCCCCTGTGAGCTGTTCGACCTCAGCTTTCAGGGGGGGTTCTTGCTCCGGCCTAAAGCGAAGGAGGAGCAAGAGTCGCAGCCCTACGGCATCACCACCGGACACCACCTGGGAAAACCTCTGCCGCCTAACAACCAGACAAAGGCTCAGCCCACGGATGGAAATAAACCGGACTGCAAGAACTAGGACCTCCTCCTCATTCTTCAATGTGTGTTTAAACCATCTGTATGTTATACGATCATTTAAATGTAATATATGTGATTTTATTCAATCTTTGTTTTCTGGAGCTAAAATTAAACCATTTACATTACAATGACCATTACTTGTTTTTATTACAGTTTTTCACAATTGCTAAAACACATTTCTTGAAACTTTTTTTTTCTCATTGTCTCAATAGTCAAACTTAGGTTAACCCCTTCCTGCAAAACCAAAAAAACATCAAAAACCGTCAGGCAGTTTGGTCTGTTTTCAAAATCAAATGCTGGATGACACACGAGCCATTCACAATAGAAATACCACTGATCATTCATTACACACTTTGTAGAAACATTTAAAACTAGAACAATTTTCTCATAAAAAGGTCTTTTATATTTCATTAAAAAAAAACACAACTCTATGTCTGTCTGACATAGCCTACTGTAAGTATTGTAAGCATAAAGGTGGTGCAGCAAGTGAGCTACTTCTGCAGGGATGGCGTTCAATTCAATTCCTAACCCTAACCCAATGTTAACAGTCTGTGGGAGAGGGCCCACGGAACCCTTCGGGCCTCATCCACCCATGAGTACTATCACAGAGACTGCAGCCCTGCGCCCTGCCATGAACTACACACTGTGGTTATGTTTATGTTCTGCACAGAGCGAGAAACATGCGGGAGGCCCAAACATGACGAACAGGGAATACTGCCAAGAAGGTGGTGTGAAAATCACATATCCACGATAGATATCCAAAGTTTGTAGTTGTAAAATGCCGATTTGATGGAAATGTGTTAATTCAAGCTTCACATTTACATTATTTCGGAATAAGAAAGTGACAATGTTGCGTCTTCTCCTCGGCTCGCTCCCCCTCCGCTGCGCGGCGGAATGGTACGGTCCCTCGTGACGTCATCGCTGGCTCTTCGCGAAGACGGGGCTGTTGTTTGTTGTTTTGCTGAGGAGCTCGTTGCCGCTGCGCCCTTAGAGTGTCTACTCAAGAGGTTAACATCCAGACAACACAGAAAGAGAGACAAAAAGAAGAAAACCTGAGTTAACTGTGAAGTCGTGTTTATAATCTGTCACATCGAGCGAAAAGAGCCCGGAAACGGCAAACATGAAATGGATGTTCAAAGAGGATCATTCCTTGGGTAAGGGAGGAGGGAGGTGATCAAAATAGTGTCAGAAAATGTCTACGCAGATTAATTTTCTTGAAGGATATGCGTTATTCAGGGCTGTAATAGTGTGATTGGGGGCGTAATGTTTATAAAAGCCAACTTAAAAAGACGTCGGCCGCTAGACTGGCCTGTCCTTCAGGCTTTTGTTCAGAGAGGAGGCTTTGGTTTGTAGCCTAGCTGTGTCGACCGCATCAAACACATTAAAAATGGCTGAAAATATTAATGTCAGTTCATGTAAAACCCTCCTCGCTTATCTCCGCTCACAAAATGACGCTTTGAGTGAGTATGGTCCACGAATCATCGTGTCTTTTGTCCTCACAAGTAAAGGGGGGAGACGAGCTGCTTCCTGGCTAATGGTGGGTATTGACACATTAAGCTGCTGAGCCTCCGCTCTGTATTGACCTGCTGTTTGCAGCAGCAGGACAATGCAGCTTCAATGTGTCTGTTGTGCAGCTAAACATCAGATTATTCATCCGTCTCCACCTGACTTTAACTCCACTGGCACGGAAAAGGAAGTTGTTGAGCAGAAGAGCTGCAGCAGGCCTCAAGGCCGACTCGGCTCCCGATTAAAGCTGAAATGATCTGTCACTAATGATCAGTCATCAGCCAGACAACTATTGCCATCTGTCAAATACACGGATCCCAATTAAAAGTGACGGGACCTGATCAAAAGTGAAACAGAAAGGAAAAAAAAGGTACCGCTGCACGAGTGACAATCAACCAGAGTGTTTACAATTTTATGGTGTATATTTTATAATCACTGATTCAAATAATTTGTTGACAAAATGTCATAAAAATGTAAAAAAAAACAGAATAGTGGAAAAGTACAGCACTGTTTCTCATAAGTCAAAGTTATAGTTGTCTTGTCCACCTGATGTCTTAGGGGGGCTAATAATCAGATAATGGTTTCAGCAGGAAGTTAGTGTAACAGAAATGGCACCACTATCCCAGAGTTAATGTGCTGCTGATGTTTTATTCATGATAAAAGCTGCTCATTCGTCTTTAAGTGAACAAATTGATGGTTGTAGTTCAGACGGTCGCTGTGCATCTTAATTCACAGCGGACGCCCATAGATCTCACACCTCAGTTGTCCAGTATTGATCTGTGTCCATCACCCGCTTCCTCTGATGCTGTTCAAAAGTGGAGGTATTGAGTAAGAGACATGTATTACTGTTCTCATGTGAAACAACCAACTGATTGATGCCAATGTTTTGTCTTTGTTTTTTGTTTCCGTCCTGAAGAACATCGATGCATAGAGTCAGCCAAAATACGCAACAAGTACCCTGACAGGGTGCCGGTGAGTGATGATAATGTAACTCCATGTCTGCTTTCTTTCATCACATGTTGCCTGTTGTTCTACTCACATCTGTGTGTGTGTGGTTTGTCAGGTGATTGTGGAGAAAGTCTCTGGATCACAGATCGTGGACATCGACAAAAGGAAGTACCTGGTCCCCTCTGACATCACAGTGGCTCAGTTCATGTGGATCATCAGGAAACGCATCCAGCTGCCCTCAGAGAAGGCCATCTTCTTGTTTGTGGACAAGACCGTGCCTCAGTCCAGGTCTGAGCCAGGACATTAGAGATTTTGTTAATGTACTTATTTTTTTACTTTTAGTCATAATTAATCAGATCATTCAGGTGTCTGTTTCAGACCTGAGAACAAGGAAAACAATCTTAATCAGGCAAACAAAAAAACACTATTCATACAACACAAGCAAACAATGGGAAGAGTCGTAAAAATCTGATCTATTTAGCTTTAACATTTTAAAATGACAGTGTGGCAATACAATACAAAACATAATTGCTTTTTTTATTTTTTGGAAAAATCTTATTTAAACTTATAAAACTCTTATACCCCTCTTACCCTGATTAGACAGAAGTTTGCTTATTTTCATCTCTGTCAACACATGTGAGGGATATCTGGGGTTAGGTCGTTAGTGCATCGTGTAGTTGTAAACATCTGATGATGATTCTTGTGACGTTTGCCATTAGTGATAAAGTGCTTAGATAAACAGGATGTAGCTGTGGAAGTGAAGATGCTGCAGCATGACGGCACAGAATCTCTGTTATCAAGTGCTGACACAAAAGTTGAGGTCACGATAGTTTTACATTTTGAACAGGACAGACAGTCTTCGATGTCGTAGAGGAAACTGAGCCTGATAATCGGTCTCTGCTGCAGGGGCAGAAAAAACATGGATGTGATCTGTTCCACATTTGAAACAAGTCTGTGATTAAGAAGTGAGGAAGAATTCAGAGGCCGAGTGAGGAGCAGTTGGAGCCTCAGCTGGAGCAGAGCCAGGGGCGTCTGGGAAAAAATGGACAATGAAGTACTGATTAGCTGAGCTGGGATCAGATGCTCCCGGGCTGCAAGGAAAGAACATGATCTTGCAAAAAAGACAAAAAACTATTATTGCTAATTCATGCCGTAATTCCCTTGAACTTGGTGTAGTTTGAAAAATTACACCAACATTTTTTTTTTGGATTATTAAACTAAAAAAAAAAAGTTCTTTGGATCAGTTGGATGAGGAATCGTTTGAACAGCTGGGCTGTAACTAGTCTGTAACCTCATGGTCATATAAGGCTGTTGAGATAAAAGTACAGTCAATCATATTTATGGCTCTTATCAGCAGGCGCTCAGTGAAATTTCAGGCGTCATCACAGTCTGTATAAAGTGACACTGTCCCCTGTGGCCTCTTATCGCCATCATGTGTCTTCTGTGGTTTGAGTGCAGAGGCACCGTCAGCGCTGCGTTTTTATTAAGTAAACACAAAAGAGAAGTAGGTGGAGACGGTTGAACTCATCACACTGCCACACAGCAAGGAATAATAATCCACTGTAAAGGTTTCACACAGAGGCTGATTCATCAGCCAGGGTGAGCAGCAGTTACACCCAACACTCCTCTCCAGCTCGTTGGTCATCACCCAGCACCTTCAGTCTCTATTTTTAGTCCCGTCACAGAGAGCAACAAGTAGGGGGGATTACAGCATTGGTCAGTGTAGTGACACATACAGCTCAATATTACTGACATTTTGCTTTGACCAGGTTCATGGTGTTATTATTATTTTGGCCCAAACTCACATAAGCAAAAGATTAAAGAGATTAGAAAGATTTAGCCTAAGTTTTTTTCTTGTTGTCAAGTCTTCCAGAAATACGTTTTCTCTTGGTCCCAATCCAAGTCTTTTGATATCTGGCATAAACTGACATTTGCTCAAATATTCATAAAATATGTATCTGACATGTTATGATAAAATTCTCCGGCAAATATTGAAGGTTCTGATTAAAGACTGTTGAACTGATGAGCTTAAATTATTGAGCGGATATTAAGGAAGGAAGGATCTACAGCTGTACAGAGGTATGAGAGAGGTAGAGCATCTTCCCTGACCAACAATCTTTGAGCTAAGCGATTTCATCACGCCTCCTGACAGACTGATTACAATTGCTGCAGCAGTAGATAAGGTTTTTAAAAAGTTGGTGTTGTCTTATATTTGATAACATCAGGTCTCTCTCAGGAGCAGACATGAATCTGAAATATCAAATGGGGAAAATGGTGGATTTGCTGAAGTAAAACACAGTAACATGGAATAAGATCAGAGGATGTCGTGGGTCACCTGTGGTCTCCCGTAGTAACCGCCTCTCATCTTGTTGCAGCATCACGATGGGGCAGCTGTACGAGAAGGAGAAGGACGAGGATGGCTTTTTATACGTGGCGTACAGCGGGGAGAACACCTTTGGTTTTTAAATCAAGAAGCCATTATCATGACCGGCCTTTTCCCGCGGCGCCGCGCGGCCACACCGACACCCACCCACATCTAATCACAGCCCCGACTCTGCCCCTGGAGACACGGAGGGAAGCCCCAGAGAGATTCAGCCACACGAACGCAACAGAAGGATGTACAGACCGCTCCCGACTTGATGAACGTAATGAGTGCACCGGCGTGTTTGTTCTGGCCCATGTTGCACCACTTCTTTACAGATACATAGATTCAGTTGTGTATAGTGTGTTATATTTCAATTATTATCTGTTTGATGTTGTGATTTGAGTGTTTTAGGAGGAGCTTTGATTTTATTTTATGTTTTTTTTTTTCACATTTTAAACGATATGTGTGAATGACTTTTGCTTTTAGTTCTGCTTTCCTCTTTGGAGACAATATTAAAAAAAAAAAAAAAAATTAATTTAAGTATTTGAAGGTAAGGTAGCTGGATGACCTAACCAATAAAAAGATTCAAAATAAACCTTGTTGTGGTTGTTTTTTGATTCCAGCACTGTATTTATGGAAAGTTGCTTTACTTTTAGTTATCTTTATTTTAATAACTACATTTATAAATTTCTGAATTAATTGAATAACTCGTCGCTCTTTTCGTGGTAAAAATTCAAATCTTATTTTGTCCAAACAACCAAAAACTCCAAAATCTTGCATGGACTTAAAGTAAAGTGTTGCACTTGAAGTTCAATATCTAAGTGAAAAAAAAATCAATGTTTAGGCAAATATGTTTAAAAAGTGACTTTATACTCAAAATAGTTTCTAAAATTTCTTTCATTTTTTTTAGAAGCTTTGCTTTGACATGTGGAAGTTATCAAAGGCTTTGAACAGTCTTAGTATAAACACACGTACATAAATACATGTCCTCTACTTTTGACCAATACTTTTGTCAGTTTTACAGCTTCTTTTTTTTTCAAAAAGTTTAAAGCAGATATCAGCTTCACGGCCGTTTCGGCTAATGCTGCGTTCAAGGCAGGCTTTTGAAACCGTAAGTTACAGCTTCAAGTCACAACTACGACTTGGTAGCGTTCCAGGTAACCCGTAGCTCGTGTTTTTACCATCCTGTTGTCTGTGAAAGTTCCCTATAACGGCCACTCGTAACTTCCGACCCGTGAACTCGTACCAGATCGAACTGGTACGACTTCACAGGAAGGAAAAACACAAAGTACGAGTTTCTTTGAACGCACCATGAGTTAGCAGCCCCCGCCCTTGTCAGGCATCAATTGGTCCTCGTGCTACGTCACCACATTCACGCGCATCCCTTGGCTGCACACACAGCCCGTCATGCCGTTCTCTCTCCTCATTGGATAACACTTGTATCCCACAAGGAAAATTTTCTCCTCGGGTTACAGCAGAGCAGAGTGACGGAGAGACTCGTGTTTAGGCTGAAATACTTCATGTAAGTGATTGCTGACGGAAAATAGGACTATTTAGGACTTATATTAACAAAAACATTCCACTGATATCTGCTTTAAGTTCAAGCTGCTGTAAACAACAATATTTGAGATGCTGATATGTTTCCAACATTGTGTCAACAGTGAGAAACTCAGTGGATCTATTAATTTGCAATATAAATATAACTTGAAAACTATGTGACAATGTAGTTTTCCCGTTTTCACTTCCTCTTCAGTACTTGGTAGCACACAAAACATCTACCAGAGGAAGCTGTCTGACGTCTGACTGCTGATGTACAGTAGACTGTGTTGACCTCTGACCCCCGTGTCCTCTTTGTTACAGTGGATCACCAGCTTCATCTTGATTCATGTAATGGTCTAAAATTTTTATTTTTTTATTTCTTTACTGTGTCTAACAAGATTCAAGAGAGCTTTCTGTCATTTCACCAGTGTACAAGTAGCCACATCATGAGATGAAAACGGTTTCTCCAGGAGGAAAATGACAACAGTGCAAAAACAATAAATATGTACAAAAGAAAAACAAGTAGCTGATCCATCCATCCATCCATTGTCTATCAATGCAGGGTTGCAGGGGTGCTGGAGTTGGAGTCATCCCCACATAACATAGGGTGAGGACAGGTCGACAGGTCACCAGTCTATCACAGGGCCCACAAGGCTGAGAAAAACAGTCTTACACACTCATATTCACACACCTACAGAAAAATTTGCCAATCAACCCAGTGCACATGTCTGTGGACTGTGGGAAGAAGCAAGAGAAACTAGAGAGAACCGACCAACACAGGCAGAGGGAGAACATGGAAACTCCCCACAGGAAGGCCCCAGGCCCAGGAATCAAACCCAGAGCCTTCTTGCTGACAGATGACACCACTGTTCTACCATGCTGCCACGTTGTTTTTCAGATGTTTTGATTGTCTGAAGTGTCATTGTGCAAAGAACGGATTTGACAGAGCTCTAGTCCAGTCACTGTGTGTTCACACACACATATTTGTGTTAACAATACAAATTAGTACATGTCTCAATCATCGTATGTATCAGGCGCGTGTCTACAGGTGGGCTGGGGTGGGGGGAGGAAATCCAATGAAAACTCACAGGTATAGCTTCTTCTTCTTTTCTTTTTCTTTTTTTGAAATTTCATAGTTGTGAATTCTATTTTATTGTAGCCCACTGAAGATCCAAACCTCCAAATCTAGTTCATCATAAAAATGCTCATTATAAATCTAAATCTAAAATTGAGTTTAATTATTTCTTTTCTTTTTAACAGAGTAATGACTTTTAACAGTTTGTTAATCCTTACTGACACTTTATAAATGATCTTATGAACCACTGACAAATAACATGTGATATTACTTGCTTTATAAATGCTGAATCCATCACATATGTATGGATGTTACATTGCCCCCCTCTGTTGGCCATGTAGGGTAACTAACTTATCTTTCTTTAAAAAAAAAAATAAAAAAAAAACTTTCTCTGTGCTCTTTCCCTTACAGGGGCGTATATAGGGAGGAGTTATCGCTCTTCTCTCTCTCTCTCCTCCCCCGATCCTGCGCTCCACCATGTCCAGCTGTCTCTGGCAGACATTGGTTTTGGTTTTAGTTATTGTTTTGAGGGATTAGGGCAGAAGGCCGGTGCCAGGTCCGATGGCCCTTTGTGGGCTGGCTGCAGTGGCCGACCTTTCCTTTCTTGCTTTTGTCAAGACCAGTCGGCCCCGTTGTCCCGTTCCTTCCTTCTGTTGTTTTCAGAATAATGAAGTGAAGACACTGTGTGTGTTTACTGTGAAGTATTTCCTGTTTCTGAGGTTCAGTTTCTTCTGGGAAGAAGCTGCTGAGCCTCTGGTGGAGTGGGGGGCCATGTATGGGTAATATGTACTTTTCATTTCGAAGTTTTGATTTGACTTCTAAATTGAAGTTAAGGGTCCATGAACAATTTTGGTTTGAGTGTCAAGCGCTCAGGTTAAAAACTGGCCTCTAGAGGGGGGTCACAAGTTGACTTACGTAGTATGTGTGTAGGTGTATATTAGCTACGTTTGCACTGGGTCTTGGTGCTTTTACCTCTTAAACATTATTTTTACTGTGTGAATTGCTGGACTGCACATTCAAAGGTTTTTTTGTCTTTCTGAAATAAGGCAGTTTATCACACATGAGGTGGGCCATTCAGCTTTTTTTTCTTAAAGCTCATAAAGCTGCTGTGGACAACAATATTTCAGATACTGATGTGTTTCAAACATTGTGTCAGCAGTGAGGAACTCAGTCTCAGTGTGATCTTTCAAATCCAGATTACACACTAATCAATTTACAGTATGTAGGTTTTTAGAAGTGTTCACACAAGAGCGCACTGGATCTATTAATTAGGCTATATATATATAAACATTATTAACATCAGTTTCACTTTAAAACTGTGTGACTCAGTTGTTTTCCTATTTTCACTTCCTCCGCAGTACTTACCACACAAAACATCTACCAGAGGAAGAAGCAGATATTTCTTAATTCTGTGAACCACACACAAGTCGATGTCTGACTGCCTGTGTTGACCTGTGTCCTCTTTGTTACAGTGCATCACCATCTTCTTCTTGATTAATCTCAGCAATGGTCTAATTTATTTCTGAGTCTTTTCTTCACTTTCTGTAGCAAGGTTTTGCTTTGTTCTTCCTGATTTTTCTTTCTTTTTCCTTTAATTCTAACCTGCTTGGATACAATATTTTATTTTTGTCTGACATTTGCTCAACTTACAGTGTTATGCACTCTACAGTACTATCACGAAAACTGGAACGTTTTTTGTTGACATGTTGACTGATTTGGGTCTATGGAGAAAAATAAATGATTTTTTTTTCAGTCTGTAGAGTTGGACTTGTGTAGTGTTTGTTTGGGGAGTATATTGTATATTCCTCTCATTTTTTCAATCCAAATTCGATACAATTTACAGCTCCCTGCGGCCACTCCTTGCCCTTCAAGCACTGGACCTAGGGCAACAGAGCCTTCAGTGTCGCTGCCCCCTCCCTCCGGAACTCTCTTCCCAAACCCATCCGCAACTGCTCTGACCTGTCCACCTTCAAGACCCTTGTAAAAACCCACCTTTTCAAGCTTGCTTAAAGCAGAAGTAAGCGATCCGGTCGATTTGGCTAACTTCTTGTCAGCCAATGGAGTTAGCAGTCCCCGCCCTCGTCATGGATCTATTGGTCCTCGTCCCTACGTCACCACGTTCACGCGCATCCCTTGGCTGCACACACAGAGAGGACCGCCCCTTTATGCCGTTCTCTCTCCTCATTGGATAAAGGTTGTAGGATACAAGGAAAGTTTTCTCCTCGGCTTACAGCAGAGCAGAGTGACTGACAGACCGGTGTTTTAGACCAAACACTATGTAAGTGATTGCCGTCGGAAGATATAACTATTTAAGACTTATATTAACACAAACATTCTGCTTACTTCTGCTTTAATGTTTAATATTGCCTGTTTTCTCTTAAAGGTCCAGTGTGTAAAATGGAGGTAAAACCATTATATTCAGCATTAAGATTATAGTTTGCAGTGTCTTTGAGTTCTTGAAAAGCGCTTTATAAATAAAATGTATTATTATTATTATTATTGTTATATTTGTTATATTTTAGGCTAAAAACAGAGATCAAATAATTTTTTTCCGAACAACTTTTTCATGTTGCGGCTTCAGGACACTTGGGTCAGTACGGACGAGCAGTGTGGAGGTAGATGCTTCATAGTGTTTGTTTTGGACGATTCAAAAGTGAGCTCTATCTGCCCCCATTATATAAAAATCTGTTGCACACCGGACCCCCCCTGGAACTCCAAAAGCGTTTTGATAACTCCGAACCCTACCTGTCTGACATGACAGTGAGTAGAAAATTGGTGAAGTATTGATTTTGGATGAAGTAATCCTTTAAGTAATGCTTTTTAATAGTGAAGATGACTGATTTACAATTATCTTGTAATCACATCACTCAAGTAAAAAAGGAAACAGTGAGAGTTTTGCTTCTCTGCATTTCCTCAATAAATGATATTTAAATTTGTTTTCAGAATAATGAAGTGAAGACCCTGTGTCTACTGTGAAGTATTTCCTGTTTCAGAGGTTCAGTTTCTTCTGAGAAGAAGCTGCTGAGCCTGTGGAGGAAATATGAGGGAAGTGAAAATCAACTTGACACCACCATTGTGCTAATATCAGCATTTGCTTCTGTGCACTAATACAAGAATGCTGCTTCTACTAATACTGCTGCTGCTAAAACTGATGTTATCACTGCTACTGCTACGTCTCCTATACACACACACACACACACACACACACACACACACATGCACACACACGTACACACACACTTAAAGGAAGGGTTGGAGATCTTTTTCTGGAGCATTTTTTACTGAAATCCTGCTGCTACTGCTTGAAATCCTCTTCACACTCCAATTGCAACCAAGTAATTTAAAGTCCGTCACCTCTGGAATGGACAATCCTGTTAAAGCATCATCCAATCATGTTGAACGCCACATTCAATTGGATCATGAAGCATCAATCAAACTGCCATCTCTCTCTCTCACTCCTCCGCCTACTGCTCTTCATGCACTAATTGCGTACATGCTCAGAGTCTTCAACGAGTTATGAGGCGCAAAAGACAAGGCCAATAGCTACCACACTCCAATACCTCTAAGCTGGATGGTTTATTATGATGTTTGGTGTTTTCTTACCTGTGAATGAGCCATGAGAAAAAGCTGGCAGAAAGTTAGCGATGCCGCGCAGTGAAAGCCCCACTATACGTGACATTATCATGGAAAACCTTGTCGCTGGGATAGGCAATCCAATGTAATCCCATTGTAGGCAACACAGCTTTCTTTATGAACAAGCATTGGGTGTTCCTGTGCTTTTGAATTGTGTATTTTCAAAATGTGGCCTGCTGGAACTGTTTTTCCAGGATCTCCAATCCTACCTTTAACAAACTGACTTAAAGAGGAACTAAACAGGACTTTACCTTAATTAAACAGCTTTGGAGTAATTTTGATGGCCTGATAACTGACTTGTTACTTGTTACGAGGGAGAATGGAGGCTCGCCTTCCACCTAGTGTCTCTTGGCTGAAATCCCACCCTGCAAGATCAGCGCCACCGACCCGGTGTCCCAGCTCTCGCCTCAGCGGCACCGCAACACAAACACGCCGCGTAACCCATAATCTCGTATATGACGGATAAGACTAAGGCTTTGTTGAAAACAAAGGCACATGGCCAAGAGGAGGGTTAGCAAAACAGAGGAAAAGCAACCAGACTTGCATAATTCCCCTTTAACAGTTGACAGATGACAACCTTGACCTTATGCTTTACTACTTCTCCTACATGAGTGCTTCACCTGCTGTGGCTGTTAGTGTACCTTGTTATAGATCATTTTGTCAGTTCATAAATACAGCAAACACATGCAAAACCACAAACAAACTTAATTTGATTAATCCAGTTACTGCAAGTTAGTTTTATAGTTTTATTTTATTTTTTATTTTTTTCTTCAAATTAAGTGCAGCTTGAACATTTACGTAAATAAATTGTTATTCATTTACTCTACAATTCACTTTCACATCATATTGCATACTTATTATTAGTGTTCCTCATTTTCTTTTGACCTGAGAACAGAAAGTACCAATCCAACCAATTATAGACAAATTCTTTTTTGCAAAATCACCATCTGTATTTGGAAAACTAGTGGTTGATCACTTCTAAACCACAGTTTCTTCTTCTCTGTATTTTGAAGTCTGAGAAATAAGTCTGAGTCATTCAAGGAACAAACAAGGAAGCCAAAACTATACCAGCACGAATTTCCTCTCTCCTCACATAAAAAATCAATAGAGCCTCTTCTCTTCTGATTTAGTCCAGTCATTTTATGAAAAAAGGTTGAACAAATTGCAACAGAAGCAAACTCAACTGATTTTGTATCCTCACTCAGGACATCAATCAGTTGAGTTTGCTTCTGTTGCAATTTGTCCAACGTTGACCCCTTTTTTGGCTTAAAATTACTGGACTAATTGGCTGACACTGAACTGTTGTTCCTCGAGCTCAAAGAGAAAACTGAGAAAGGAGATGTGAAACTACACTGAGAAGGTTTATATTTATACAGTATATGACATGATTTACATATTCTTATGCATCAACACTTGAAATAACACAAATGTAGAATAGAGATGGGGTTTCATTGAAATGTTTAATTAATACATAAACAGAACAATTAAGCCTCCACCAGCAGACTTTGGTGATCAGATGAGAGTATTTGTCATCATTAAACTTCTGTGTGTGAGCTGTTGTTGTAAAGATGCATCTTTTACTTAATGACAAACAAGTCCTGAGAGCGAGCAGAAGCAGGGAAACCCCCCATTTTATTCTGTGTAGATCTGTCTTTCAGAATAATTTGATGTTTCATCAACATTTTTTCTCTGCAGAGAACAACCAAAGAAAAGAGAAGTGGAAGCTAAACCAGCAGCTTCTTAGAAGTGTTGAGGGGTGAAATGTATATAAAGAGGCACAGAGCAGTACTCCAACACAGATCCAACCAGATCAGCCTGAAGATTAAAGTCTTTCATCCAACCCAAGAAGAACCATGAAGACCCTGTTGGCTCTGCTTCTCCTGACTCTGATGTGCTTCCTGCATCACAGCTCTGCCAGTGAGTAACTCTCTGAAAGCTGTGACCCTGAACCATGGACTGTGCATGGTCTGAGGTCTCGACAGGTGTTAACTGTGTCTCTGTGTTCACAGGTTCGCACCTATTCAGCAAGACGAAAAGTTGCTGTCCAGAATCTGGTAAAACACCAGTTCCCAAGAATATGGTGAAACACGTGGGGATGACTCCAGATGATTGCCCAAAGGAGAGCACAGCCATTGTGTGAGTATATACAGCGCTACTATTTTGCATTGAAAACACTTTTAGAAGAACAAGAGAAGCATGCCGTTCATTAAAAAATAGTCATCTGTATCTTGATCATTCAGAATGACATGCTGCGTTTATGTAAATATATTTTTGGTCCATTTTTGCCGTTACATTGACTTGTGAGCAGCTCTGTTTGCAGAGTTGAAGCCATTTTGTCTGATTTGTATGGTTTGTTAAAATCCATCCTTTTGCAAAAAACTCCATCTGTAAAGCTTAGGTGTTTGCAGCCTCTCCACATGGGGGAGCTGTTCAGTCGTACAACAAGCCAGGGATTGGCTGGAGCTGGATGGTTAAAAATTAACTTAAAGCAGAAGTGAGTGATATATTTGTGTTAATATAAGTCTTAAATAGTTATATCTTCCGACAGCAATCACTTACATAGAGTGTTTGGACTGAAACACGGGTCTGTCAGTCCCTCTGCTCTGCTCTGAGCCGAAGAGAAAACATTTATCGTATCCTACAGTTTTTATCAAATGAGGAGAGAGAACGGCATGCAGGGCTGTGTGTGCAGCCAAGGAACGCCGTGAATGTGGTGACGTAGCGACGAGGACTGTTATGGTGCGTTCAAGGAAACTCGTATTTTTCCGACCGTGAAGTCGTACCAGTTCGATCTGGTACGAGTTCACCGGTCGGAAGTTACGAGTGGCCGTTATAGTGACTTTCACCGGTAAAACAGGTCGGAAAAACACGAGTGGGTTGCCTGGAACGCTACAAAGTCGTAAGTTGTGACTTGAAGCTGTAATTTACGATTTCAAAAGCCTGCCTGGAACGCAGCATTAGCGAAAACGACCGGATCACTCACTTCTGCTTTAATATACATAACACAGTACTTAAGTAGTGCTGTAAAAGGCGCAGCTTAAATTGCTTTATGATTTCCATTTATAAAATTTTAGCATGTGATGGATCCAGCATTTGTAAAATGATGTATCAAATCAACTCCAAACCAGAGGAGAACTATTCAGATGAACATTATGCCGCACTTATCAATACAATCATGAGGATGAGGACATGTACTAATGGTTAGTGTTTGTGTAAATAGAGCTTTCATAAACACTTGTTAATACTGGAAGCCATTTTTATTTCAGGTTGAAAGTATTTTATCAAGTATTTTAAAAACTTATTCAACTTGATGAATGATGAATTAATTAATGATTAACTTAACTTATGCTTAATTGAGTGAAGTTTTTATGCCGAGTTACGTATATTTCTGCGAAAAGAATCCAACCTTTAATATGTAATTTCATTGTGACAAAGTAAAATGATAAGATTTATCACAGTCCAGTGCTCCTTCTCTTTTAGCTCAGTGTTTGGTCTCTCTGGCTCCTCTTCCAACTTCTAACTCTGTCCAACATGTGTTGTGTTGTTTCTTACAGTATCACAACAAAGTGCAACAAGCAGTTCTGTATTGACCCCACCTGGAAATGGGCCACGAAGCTCCTGGCAGAGTTTGAGAAATCAGCGAACATTACAAAATCAGGCACCCCCACCATGCCCCCAAAGTGTTCAAATTAGTAAATTTAATGTTGGTCATTTATGTAGAAATAATTATTTTAAATTATTTTCTCAATGGAAACCACATTATGTGTCAGTGACAGTTGTGATATGTCATATTCAAAATGATTAAATGTGTGTTTGAAATGTACAGTATGTTAAATCAGTTATTGCCCATTTTCTTAATAAAAGCTACAGTTTTGTTTTCATATTTTGTCCAGTTGCTTTTTCATTACCATTTTCATTCCTTGCAGCAGAGGTCCTCTTTCTCCTGAATGAGTTGAGTGTCATGCTGTTTCAACTTCTCTTTCATTTCCACCACCTTTTCCAGGCTCAGGGCCTGCTGGGCTGCAGATTTCTTATGGGCTAGCTACAAGCATCATTGCATTATACATGCAGTTTATTCTGCTTGGGCCCTCATATTCCTGTTTGTGATCAAGGAAATACAAATACATCATCATGGAAGACAAAAATTTACTTGTTATTCTCTATCATAATAACACTCAGTTTGCATGGCTGTTGATTGATAATGACAAAGCAGTGTGCTTTATGTTACCTTTCGGATTGTAAAAAAGCATCTCATGTTTAAAAACAAACAAAAAAAGATTCACAGGGTGAGCTCATGCTGATGCAACAGACTGTGGTTTTACCTGAATAGCTGGTGCCCTGAAGCCTCAGTTCTGGTGCTGTAGAAAGGCAGGGCAAGCCAAGGCATCTTTATTTATATAGCGCATTTCATACCAAGGCAACTCAATGTGCTTTACATAAAGACACAACTTTTTTTTTTAAAGAACAGCATAAAACAGCATAAAAACAAAAAACAAAAAAACACAGTTAAAAGCAGGGCAAGGAAGAATTTAAAAAAGTAAAATAAAAGAAAATAGAACAAGTTAAAAGTTCTTAAAAAGAGCTCAGCTATAAGCACATGAAAAGAGAAATGTTTTTAACCTGGATTTAAAAGTGCTCACAGTTGGGGCTGATTTCAGTTCTGCTGGTAGTTTGTTCCACTGGTTTGAACTCTGAGCTCCACTATCTGACCTGAGTCAGTAGATCTCAGAGCTCTACTGGGTTTATACTCTACTAACATGTCATTCATGTATTGTGTATTGTATATATTTAGTGGACCTAAACCAGTAGCAGAACTTTAAAATCTATTCTGTAGCTGACTGGGAACAAGTGTAAGGTTTTAAGAACTGGGGTGATCTGATCTGATCTCTTTGTTCTGGTTAAAACTCGAGCTGCAGCGTTCTGAATGAGCTGCAGCTGTTTGATGCTTTTTTGGGGGAGACCAGTCAGAAGACCGTTACAGTAGTCTAGTCTATTGGAGATGAAAGCATGAATCAGCCTCTCCTGATCAATTTGGGACATAAAACCCTTAAAGCAGATATCAGCTTCACGGCCGTTTCGGCTAATGCTGCGTTCAAGGCAGGCTTTTGAAACCGTAAGTTACAGCTTCAAGTCACAACTACGACTTGGTAGCGTTCCAGGTAACCCGTAGCTCGTGTTTTTACCATCCTGTTGTCTGTGAAAGTTCCCTATAACGGCCACTCGTAACTTCCGACCCGTGAACTCGTACCAGATCGAACTGGTATGACTTCACAGGAAGGAAAAACACAAAGTACGAGTTTCTTTGAACGCACCATGAGTTAGCAGCCCCCGCCCTTGTCAGGCATCAATTGGTCCTCGTGCTACGTCACCACATTCACGCGCATCCCTTGGCTGCACACACAGCCCTTCATGCCGTTCTCTCTCCTCATTGGATAACACTTGTATCCCACAAGGAAAATTTTCTCCTCGGGTTACAGCAGAGCAGAGTGACGGAGAGACTCGTGTTTAGGCTGAAATACTTCATGTAAGTGATTGCTGACGGAAAATAGGACTATTTAGGACTTATATTAACAAAAACATTCCACTGATATCTGCTTTAATTCTGGATATGTTCTTAAGTTGATAAAAGGCTGATTTGGTGACTGATTTGATTTGGCTGTTGAAGGTCAGATCTGAGTCTATCAGCACGCCAAGGTTTCGCCTTGGTCTTTAGTTTCTAAAGACAGCGACTGAAGGTGTTTGCTGACAGCAACCCTCTTCTCTTTATTGCCAAAAACAATGACCTCAGTTTTTTCTTGATTTAACTGAAGGAAATTTTGGTTCATCCAATTTTTGACTTGCTCTAAACAGTGACATAATGACTCTATTGGACTGCAGTCATCTGGAGACAGTGCAAGATATATCTGTGTGTCATCTGCATAACTATGATAGTTGACATTAGAATTCTGCAGAATTTGACCCAAAGGCAGCATATACAGGTTAAACAGAAACTGTGAGTGAGAAACAGTAGACAGTAGACAGTCACACAATTTCTTGGGAGTGTGTTGGATTTCTTTTCACTTAACAGTGGCTACAAATTACAGACATGACACTCAATCAATCAATCAATCAATCAATCAATCAATCAATCAATCAATCAATCAATCAACCAATCAACCAATCAATCAATCAATCAATCAATCAATCAATCAATCAATCAATCAAACAAACTTTATTTATATAGCACCTTTCAAAGCAAATAAATGCCATTCAAAGTGCTTTACATTTTGATTGAAAAAGTATATGTGAAACAAGAAGAAACATAGAGACTGAACGAAGATTAAAAACAACAATAAAATATAGCAATAGAGAAAAAATAGCAACTTTCAACAACAATACATTTTTATAAAATAGAATAGAATAAAATGCAGGACAGAAATATAGGGCAAAATATTAAAAAATAAATAAATAAATAAAAACTCAAACACTCAAAAGAAAGATAAGGGATAAGGGGGAAAAAGTAATAAAATAGAAGAATATAAAAACTGTAAAATAGAATAAAATCACTATGAGACTATAACATAAAAGCCAGGTTAAAAAGATGGGTTTTGAAAGTGTCAATGTTTGTAACTTCTCTCAGCAGGCTGTTCCACAGCTTTGGGGTATAGTGGCTGAAAGCAGCATCACCAAATGTTTTTGTTCTGCTCTGAGGGACAGTTAAAAGAGAGAAGCCAGAGGATCATGTGGTTTTGGGAGAGCTTCACTAATACTAACATTTTTTGACCTACTAGGTGGACTCCTCAAACCAAGTTTTTGACACATAATAATGTGATAATTCAATTAGGTAAATTCAAGCAAACACAAGGAAACACTTCAGGCTGAAGTGACTTAGCAAAGGGTCTGAAATCCGAATACTTTTAGCAACACAACACTTTGTTTCTCTATTAAGAAATGTAAAATTATACTTACAACACACTAAATCTGCGCAAACAGTTTAAGGGTCTGAAGACTGACCGTAAATCAGCCATAATGTTAAAAGACATAATAATATATAATATATATATAATAAGTGCACACCACAGTACTGACCATAAACTACTGCACATCAGTGATTCCTGTTAGGTCTGCTTTTAAAATCCGAAAATTTGGCTATTTATTATTTCTCTGCAATATATTGCACAACAGTCACCATGCACATTTAATGCAGCATGCATTTCAAAACTAGCTCTGATTTAATAAAGGCTCCTGTTGCGAATGGATGAGACACTATTCAGGTAAGTGGTGTTTGGAGGCCTGCTACGAGTCTTACAAACCACCAGGTGTCACTGTTGTGACTGTGTTAGGCCTAATTCTCTCTAATTTGGCAGCTGTCTGTGTTGAAGCCATTTTGAATCAGGACAAAACACTGAGGCTGCTTGTGTGAACTGGTATCAGTTCATCAAACTGAAGACCAAACAGCTCCAGTTAGAACAGCTTGAGTGAGAATAGACACTTATGAACACATTCAATGTAACTTCTGTTTCAATCAAAACAACAGGGGACAACAGGGTGATGTCATGAGATAATGTGGAATCATGGGACTTGTTCTCCTCACCACTTTTAGGCTTGTCCTGGTTTGGATCCCTTCAGTGTCTGCAGACATGTCCTCCTAAACAGACCAGAGGATCAAAACGGGCAAAAACACCAATGGGGCGGCTTATCTCAGTATATCACAAAAAATGTTCATTTTGTGATATGATTCAAACAAATCTGGATATTGGGCCATCACAAAATCGCCCCCTAGTGGTTGTAAAAGCCATTTAATTTGTTAAAATGGATTTAAAAACTGCCCTTTACTATTACCAACGGGCTCTATGCACAGCTCCACTACTTCCTGAGCTCAATGCTGCTCCTTTATTTCCTGCGTTACATTATTGGACAAACTGATTAATCCAGGTGTGTCCGACCACTCAGACACACCTGGATTAATCAGTTTGTCCAAAAATGAAGACAGGAAACAAAGGAGCAGCATCAAGGCAAGTCAGTATTTGTATATCTTACAGACAAGTGGATTCCACTAAACTCCTGTTTGATGTTTTGCAGAATAACAGGCAGGATGTGAAGATCCTTGCTTCACGTCCCGCATGAGCAAAACAACTTTTACCTCTGATCTCCTGTTGCTATCCACCTGAAGCCCTGAGTGCAGAGGCTTTTAATCTGCTGTGGCTCATTGTGCCTTATTTGTACCTTAGCTCAACTGACAGATTAATAAAACATTAGTACAACAAGCTGCATCATGTCATCAGTAAATATTGACAAATTCTTGTTCCGAAACCAACATAAGGCCCAAAGCTCAATGAACCAAAACCACAACTTTCTCAGAGTTTGTGTTTCTCAGTATTTTGAAGTCAAGGAAATACATCCGTTATGAAACCAGACAAGGAAAGTGGAAGCAACATCAGCTCTCTGTCACCTCATTTATTTTCTGGAACTCAGGCTCTGATTACATCACTGTGGTGGACCTTCCTGTGAGCTTACATTTATGCGTTTCAGGCAGTATCATTTATTGAAAGGAGAAAATAAAGAGCAGTGTCAGTGATGTCACACAGGACCTATGTTCCTATAGGCAGAACGTGGCTACAACACATTTCTGTGACATAAATAAGACCTGTCTGCAGTTTTCACCTCAATGTGTGACCTGAACATAGTCTCATGTGTTTTACCTACCAGCTGCTGCATGTGTCCAACCATTACATCACTTCATTCATCCTGGCTGTAAATGGATTTGGGCAGTTTTCTTTAAGTTGAGTTTTTCATTGTGTCCTTCTCTGTAAGACCTTGGTTCCCATGGCTACAGAGTATAGAGATGTCTCCATCTGGATACTATCACTTTTAACAGCTAAAGAGTGAAGCGTTACACCATGATGTTTTAATGAACTGTCCCTGTTGAAGTGTTAGTGTGACCACGCAACATAAGAAAAAGACTAATGGCTAAAAATCAGTAATCACCAATGAAACTGTCAGTGCTTCTACTGAGGATAGTCGGCCTCCCATGGATACCAACAATATTTCTATTTAGACCCTTTTTGGCACCCATAACTGTCATCCCAGACTTAATCATTTGGCATCATCATCATCGTCTTTCTAAAATAATTTAAACCCTCTTATGTTAGACTTGTCTGTTTACAACAGGGAAAGCAGTTCCAGATCAGGATGATAATGGGGCAAATTAGATCCCAATGCTGTGATGTCAGTTGCTTGAGAGAGTCAGTCAGCAAAAAGCAACTGATAGATTTGCTACCCTCTAGGCAACACATCCTCTCATGAACATTTTTATAATCACAGCACATAATATTGTATGTTCATATATACGTCGTTATTACAGATAAACTCTTGTATACTAAATGCTTGACTTGAATTTAACATGAGATTTTATACTTGTCCAACTTTGTCTCTGACATGAAAGAAAACTCAAAATTGTGAAATCTCAGAATCCATTATATTGACCAAACAACGTGAGTCATCATTCATCTCTCCAGACTAACAAAGCTGATTCTTTATTTGGGTTTTGGATGATTTAATGGAAACTAAGTTGAGTGTTGAGATGTATAAACAGAACAGGCATCGTGCAACAGACCGTACAAACTGAGAGATTTATGATCATAAAATCTGGAGAGTATACAACTGTGCTGGTATTTTGAGGGCTAGAAACTCCCTTTTCACAATGGCAGACCTGTCTTTAGCGTGAAGAGCGTCAGTGAAAACCCCTGTTTTTTTCTGTGAAAGGCTTTGTGCAGAATTATTTTACATGTCGTTAATTTGTCACTTCCTCTGTAGAAAACAGAAAGAGGAAGAGGACACTCAAGGACTAACCAATCCTTAAGCCACTGATGATATTGGTTGAGGGGTGGGATGTATATAAAGAGGCACAGAGCAGGTCTCCAACACAGATCAGATCAGCCTGAAGATTAAAGTCTTTCATCCAACCCAAGAAGAACCATGAAGACGCTGTTGGCTCTGCTTCTCCTGACTCTGATGTGCTTCCTGCATCACAGCTCTGCCAGTGAGTAACTCTCTGAGAGCTGTGACTAAATTATTAATTGTGACTGTGCAGGGTCTGAGTTCTCGACAGGTGTTAACTGTGTCTCTGTTTGTTCGCAGGTTCGCACCTATTCAGGCGGCAGGAAAGTTGCTGTCCAAGCGCCGTTCGAACACCAGTTCCAAAGAATAAGGTGAAACACGTGGAGATGACCCCAGATAATTGCCCAGAGGAGAGAAGGGCCATTGTGTGAGTGTGAACAAAAGAGATGGACATGAATTTTCCTTTTTTTTTTCTTTCTTTTTTTTTACCAGATTGTGTAAATCACAGTGAACCATTTTAATGAACCTGCATCATTGTTTTTTTAGTAGCCTACTTTAGGACCAGGTGGAGACCTAACACAGAGCTAAAAGACTGAGAGGGAACTCTGCACTGAACTAAGATTCATCAATCAGATACAAATATGATTGATAAAGGCAATAATATGTCAATATTTTGTCTAGGCTACAGGTTGTTGCTGCTGCCAGTTAATGCAGGTTTAAAGGAACAAACTGAATATGCAAATACACAGCAATATGATTTAATGTTAGTAGGAGTTGTTGTTGTATTATTATCATTATTGTTATTGTTATTATTATTACTACTACTACTAAAATAATAGTAATAAATTATAATGATGGATAATAATAATATTGTATGGATTCTCTACCATCATGTAATTATTATTCTATTGTTGCCACCTGTGGAGGAGGAAATACTTTATATCATATTTAGAGGTTAAATCTGTAACATTGAATCATATTTAACAAAATCAAACTTTTGCTTATGTTCCTGTGCCTGTTACACCGTCCAACACATGTCTTGTTTCTTACAGAGTCACAACCTGCATTGGAAAGAAGTTTTGCATTGATCCCAACTGGGCCTGGGCGGAGAAACTTTTGCAAAAGTTTAAGAATTCAACAGCTCCCTTCAACCAGTGTTAACGGAGACTAGAACAATGTGAACATGCTGTTCCCTCGTGAACCATTAACTATTACATGTTATTTAAGTTCCTTTATTAACTGAATGTCCATGTGATTGGCTGTCACACTTTAGCAGCTAACAAATGATGAGTAGAGGTGTCTGTGACACCGCAAAGTTTATTTTTAGATGACTTCATAATTATGTAAAATGTAGCTTGAAAGTTATTGTGTCACTGCTGTAAATATAAGGAATAATATTCACATATTTGTGCCAATGTACATCAGACTGTTGTGGTTTAACTTATGGTTGTAAAGGGAAATGAACAGTTACAATGCCCCTTGTAGAATAAAAGCACTGGTTTTGTCTGAATATGTGTTTTTGTTTTTCTGTTGGGCTTCTTTCTGCAGTTTATTTTGGAGGTCGTGAGCCAAACTCCTTGTTGATGGACACAGTCAGTGACCTTAAGCTGTGCTCACTCAGGCAGAGGGTTGTTTAATATTTATAAATGTAAAGGCAGCACACACATCCCAATGAAACACTACCTCCTGGGTGCTGGACAGAGAAACAAGTGCAAAAATCAAACACAGTCTGCACACCAGGAACTGCTCCTAAAGGTGCATTTAATAGTTAATAATCATTACATGTAGCCTATGTGACGTTTCAGGCACCTGCCTTTCAACAGACATCGATGGTGTTATCATGCAGCAAGAATGAAACAAATGTGTTCTTCCTGATATGTTCAGCATCAGTATTTCACATGGCACGCAGTTCAGATTTTGTTCATTACTCAACATCAGCGGGTTGCAGTGATGGACTGTTACTGTAAGTCATTTTAGACCTTTGCTGAGGTGATGATGGACACCTGTCAATCAGACATTTCCTCTCTACAGTCGGTTTCGGTTTCATCAGTTTCCTCAGTGAGGACAGCAGGCGAGAGAAGAGGTGGCAGAGGCCAAACCAGATAGCGGCAGATTTTTCAGTGTTTTCACTGTTTGCAGTTTGACTGAATCATGCCAGCAACACTGTCTGAGCGCAGCTAGAAAGAGGCTTTTCAAAACACTCCATCTGTGTCTCGAAACACAGCCGATAACAACAGATGTCAGCGTGAGGAGAATTTAGTTGGTTTCAAATCAAAAGACACAAACAGTTAAATAAAGCTGCATTTAAGTTCCTGAATCTGTCACAATAATATCCAACTAATAGGCTAAATACTTATTTTATATTTTTCTACATACGCTGACTTATTAATGTGTACCATATTGAGTTTGTTGATGTAATTTTTTTTTTCCTTTGGGGAATAAAAAGTATTCAGATAAAAAAAAATCAATTACAAGATGTGCATTAAAATAATAAATGCACACGTAAGTACTGTGCAAGTACTAGCAGGTGCTTAAAGTATCCAGAATAAAATGTAACTGTGTGTGTGTGTGTCTGTGTGTGTGTGTGTCTGTGTGTGTGTGTGTGTGTGTGTGTGTGTGTGTGTGTGTGTGTGTGTGTGTGTGTGTGTGTGTGTGTGTGTGTGTGTGTGTGTGTGTGTGTGTGTGTGTGTGTGTGTGTGTGTGTGTGTGAGTGAGATAACAGATTGCTTCCAGATGAATCGGAAGGTCGTGAGATGATAAATGGCAGAAGAAAGAGGATGCTCTGATGTGATGTATCTTGTACTTGTTTGACCATCAAACAGAACCACATGAGAGGTTTATGTCTATGTTTGCATCAAATGTATGGTCACAAATTGTGTTTATATCTGGCATATAATTTATTATCACCATGACTCCATGATTCTGTTTTAACTTAAAGGACGATTCAGGGCAAATTCAACCTGGGGCTATAGTTTCTTCTAAAAGAAGGACACCCCAACCCCCAAGAGATGTTGAAAACAAAGCAAATGAGTAAAACAGTTCATTTTATTTTCAGAAAATGCCTGTAGGTTTAACAGAGAGACAAGAGGATGAGGATTCATGTGGATATTAATCTGAAACACTGCTCATACTGAACCTGCATCTCAGATCACTCACTATTACGTAACGCTCTATGTATCATTGGAGTTCTGTGTAAATGCACAACACTAACTAAAATTTCACAATGGTCATGGAAAGGGCAGTCCAGGGCAACATGGGATCCATTAAAAATTACAGTCACGTACGTGACTGTACAGCTGTCAGTGATGTGTACGTGTCCAAAATGTCAGACTCCTGCTCACTGCTGAATGATTTCAGACACAAATTACTTCCCTACCTTCCAGACCTCATCTCCTGGTGATCTGGTTGCATTTCCTAGGAAACACATTTGCTGTTGCACATTCATTGTACAACTTTATTGTGCTGTGAGGAAATCAAAACACAACACAAATTAAGAACAACCACTGTTTCGTTGTGATTTGAGCTGCACCTGTTTGTGGGTACAATTTAGTCCGGAAGTCAGAACATTTTTTCAATATGCATTTTGATTTTATTTAATTTAGGCTACTTAGATTATGTTTCCAGGACAGTCAATGAAAAAAAAAAAGAACAATCCTGTAAAAACCTGGATGGGTGACAACCCAGAGATAATAAATTATAGCCTACAGTTAAGTGTTCATCACTTACTATTATGTTCAAATTGATGGAGTCAGATCTGATCACAGTTAGGCCAACAGGCTCATTATATTGCAGCATTTAGCTCACAGGTGGAAATAAGCCTTTTGGTTTCAGAAAATGCATGGACCAATGTTCATGCTTTTATTTTGCAAACAAAATCAGAAGGACCATTCACTTCTAGTCAAATTGACCAGGTATCACTCAGTAGCACTTAGAGATTTGTCTTAATCTCTTTCTCTAATTCTTTGTCGTACAAACTGGACCTATGAATGACAGACAGCTAACAGCGGCTAGAACAGCTAACCCACAAGAGTCAATAGAATCTGTGCTAATTAGGCTAATAAGCATGTTCAGCACATGTTAACCGTAAAGGGACAGATGTCATAAATTGCAACAGCTGATGGCTAATGTTACGTACAGTGGCCCTGAGAACTTTACAACGCAACTTTAAAAAAAACACATGCAAAGACACTAAATGTGCTACAAATTCTGGAAATGAACAACTGTGTTGCAGAACAAAACACACCACAGACCTGTTTCAGGGGACACAAAAAATCCCAGACCATACTAAAGAGTAATGCTAAGACAACAAAACGAATTAGCAATAATATCTCTGAATCATGTGACACTGATGTTATGATAAACAAGACAATCTCATCGTACAGTAGGCCTAGTTGTTTTCTAAATTTGTAATTGCACGTGTTTTCTTCAGTTGTACAGTAGTGTGTTGAGCTCTCAGGGCCACCACAGATAGGTGAACAAGGGAGGAAAAAAGCATGATGTTCCCAAACAGCAGCAGCACAATAGTTCAAATGAGACTGTAGTTCATGTTTCCTTACACAGAAAGTGGGAAGTCAGATTACAGTTCGGCTTTAGTTAAAGGTTTAGTAGCCTACACAGTGCTGCATACAAGGTATTTGCAGATAGTATAAGTAGATGAAGTCAGTACATGAGGAGACAGAGCTTAAAGTTGAACACAATTCAAAGTATAACAGTCCTTTGGGGTCTAAAAGTTCATATACAGATGGAGTACACAGTCACTTTTGATATTTCTGAACATGTGTCTGTTCCTTCAGAAAGCTGTAGATGGAAGTGTGGATTGGTGACTCTTGCTTGACATCAACCCTTCAGTCTCTTCCTTGGACGCAGACATGAGCTCATTTGCTGACAAATCGACCTTGGACCAACCAGCTGACTCTGCAGCGATCTCCTCGCCTCGCTCCTCCTTCCACAGCTGCTCGTACTCCTGTTTGAGCTCCTGGTAGGAGCGGGAGAAGGTGTGGAAGATGGAGGTGGCAGGAAACGCCATGATGAGGATGCCACTCAGGATGCTGGTAAGTGCCACTATCTGTCCAGGGATGCTGCGTGGCACCATGTCGCCATAGCCCACCGTAGTCATGGAGATGATGGCCCACCAATAAGAGGCTGGGATGCTGCTGAAGCGGTGGTGGGGGTGTGTGGCGGCAAACGGTGCCAGTTCGCTTTCAGCTAGATGGACGAGTGGCGAGAAGAGCGCCACGGCCACGCAGACGAACAGCAGCAGCAGGCCGAACTCCCTCATGCTGCGCTGCATGGTCAGTCCTAACGTCTGCAGGCCCAGGGAGTGGCGAGCCAGCCGCATCACATACAGGATGCGCAGAGCCCGCAGCAGGCGCAGAATCAGGCTGAGTTTGTCCAGGTAGCCTCTGCCGGCACCCATGATGACCTCTTCCTTTGTTTCATCTTTGACGTCAACGACCAGGGACACGTAGTATGGCAGGATGGCAATGGCGTCAATGATGTTGAGGGGGCCACGGGCAAAGGCCAGCTTGCTCTGAGCATTGACAAATCTTAACATGAACTCCAGCGTGAACCAGGCAACGCAGATGGACTCCACCACGAACATGCTGTGACACTTCTGCGAGCACTCGCCCTGCAGGCACAAAAACACAGTGATGACCGACACTTTACAGGAATGGACACCCACCTGTTGGTCACGATCTACTGGTGGGTCTTCAAGTCTTTCCCAGTAGATCTGGAGAACAACAGAAAAACCAGACCATACCCAGGGTTATATGCACCATGAATGTATGTAGATTTATGTTTGTGACCACTGTCAAAAAATGCAAAAGAGGCGGGGCATTATTTCTGTCTTTCAAGCTGCACTTTCACCTTCCATCATAATGGGGGCTTCAATGGCAGACTGACCTGTCCATGTCATTGTTGACCCCAAAGACAAAGAAGCAACAATAGAAAAATCAATCAATACTTAAAATAACTAAACAAATACGGCCTGGAAGTTTTCTTATCAAACCAGGAGGCTCAACAACACAGAGAGATAAAACATACTTCTTAAACTGCTCTGAGAGTTTGGTTGTTTGCACCGTTATAGATGTATTTTAAGCATCAGCTTCAGTGAAGAAACAAACTAGTTTCCCCACAAATAATATATAATTGGCCACATGTGTGTGATGTGTTGTGAAATTCTTAAAACAAGAAGCTGTGGTTTTGAGATTTGAGTTACACTGTACTGTAGGTCTCAGTGCCATTCATGTGAAAGATGGACTGAAGCACTTCATGTAGGCTAATTCAAATACATTTATAACAAGTAGAGGCTTAATGTTAGTAATACGGTCAAGCTTGTCTTTTGTTATCCAAACAGGAAATTCCTATCTAACCTCACTGACACGAAGGAAGACTTCACAAGACATCACAACCTAGTGTCTGTCTGGACCCATAGTCAAATCCTGATTTGATAACAGCATCCTCATCTGACAAAAACAAACAATCTCGTAAAAAAGACAAAGACTGATGTGTGATTTCAGTTGTGTTTAATTCTAACATGATCATTCAGATGGGAAGTTATAGGAGACAGATTATTAGTTGTAGGCTTTTGAAGATTATTGAGATGTCCCATTTTCACCTACTGCTAATAAAATGTTTGTGATTTCATTTGTTTTTCATTCTGATTTCTGTGAAACAAATGAAATGAAGTAGTGAAGATGGAGCATATTTGTTTGATCTCTTTGAAATCTGTCTCCAGAGAGCCTCGTTCCTTTATTGTGGATCAGTACTAAATAACTGGAGTGCTCCATTGAGAAGCAATATTTATCTTTTTTTTTAACTTTCCATTGTACTGCATCATACTGTGCTTTTGTAAATAATGTAAAAATCAGTGCTGCCTCAATTTTCAAAACAAATCAATGTACCTTTTTGTAAACAATGAAATGCACTATTTTGTATTTTGCAAATGGCATAACACATTATAAATTCAAATAACCACCTTTGTCTTTGTCTCTGAAAAATAAGCCACTCTCAGTGTCAGTGTGTACGGTCAAAACTTTAAAAAAATTGGCAGCATTTAAATTGATTTCAGCACTGAATGTTGACACTGCTGTGAATAAGTCATTAAGATGGGGGGGGGAATCAATCTCCATTTCAATGTGCTGACTGATCACAATAATGAGTAGTCACAAACACATCTTCCAGAGTGACCAAAAGAAAAAGCATAAATTACAGCCTGTGAAACAAACACCTCTCTAAGTGTACGTAATGAGTGCCTTTATGTCCATTGACAAGAAAAGGCCAGAGGGCAGGAGTCATTAGGCGTTAGAATCAATACTTTTAATCTTGGTACATGCAGAGGAAATGCAACTTCTGGAAATAAGTGAATTATTTGTGGAGGAAGTCATATTCAAGAGACGAGGGTGAACTTGATCTGAACTTTCTTCTCGCCAACATGTCCATTGCTTTCTTAATAGATTCAACAATTCACTGTTTATAATTATCTTCCATATACAGTGCTGCTACAGCCTCTGAAAGCTGATGTCTGTCTCAACATGCAGGCAGCCAAAGAGAAACTGTCAGAGGTTGAGCAAAACAACAAGGTTCATTTACTCAGCTGTGAAATGCAGTATTGCAACCGATCACTTCAAGACATTCCCTGCGACAGACATAAGTCATAGCTCAGCATTAACAACATGTTGTTAACCAATGAGGATCATTAATCAAATGCAATTATTTGAAGAATGTCATTGCTAAAACATAAATGCTGGATGGATACTACACAGTAGTGGAATTTAGAATAATTAGAAGTGTAAAAACATTGAGTTTAATACGAAGGTTCAGTCCAGAGCTTTCAGAAAATTATGTGATAGGCGAAAACTGGTAATGGTTTGTGTGTATGTGGTCATCGTGCCTATTATCTGTGTTCGTTATTAAGGGTCAGTCCAGGACATTTAAACTAATTGAAGGATAAAATGTTTAGATGACTACCAACAGATAAGAATAAAGGATCTGTTGGTGATGATTGTTATATCTGTAAAATTAACATTCACAGGCAAAAAAGAGAGGCTGCATTTCCCTATTTCTGTCTGAAGTCACGGAGTCATTGTTTTAGAAATTACTACAAATCTCAGCCCCTTGTGTTTTCATTACTTGACAAGCCAGCAGTCACATTCAGCTGGATTTATTCACCTGCCAGAATGAATAACAGCCAGTTAAACCAGGTAGCCAACATTCAGCTTTAGATGTCTGCCAGACACAAAACCAAAAACAGCTCTACAAAATATAAAAGGAATCTTGGCTTTGCTTTTTGACTCTGAGCCGAGATCAGAAACACAACTTTCTTTTCAGTCTCACTCTCTTTCTCTTACTTAGAAAGCTCATGAAAAATAACTTGTTGAGTGTTTCAGCTTCAAAAGTCGACATGTTTTGTTTTAGGGTTTTTTTCTTGACTTGATTGGATCAGTTGATACAGTATAGATCATGGAGGACTCTCCATCATCTCAGCCTCAGGAACATAATCATATCAGCCCTGTTCAGGCTCTTAACAGTTCACATTCAGCTCTGCTCCTTACCTCGGTACACTTCACAACTCCTCACCACACACTTCACAAATAACCCTGACTAATATTCTGACTAATATCTATCTATTTTATTCACCTGTCTTAACTTTAAAAACGTATTATTTTATTTTGGCCAGTTAGTTATGTTCTTGGCTATGATTATACTGTATACTGTCCCACGGCCGCTTGATACTGTATGGGATTTTCCTGAAAATCCTTATTATTATCACTTTTAATAAATTTTTTAATATTTTAATAAAGATGTTTACATCAGCAGGTGCAGGAGCAGTGCGGCCTGCATCATGGGGGACCCTACCAACAAGTTTGATTGACTTTACTAATGTGCTGCTCTGCTCCTTTCTAACATATCACTTTGATCTCTGCACTCGAGTATTTATTAGTTATGTTTTTATTTACTATTTATTTATTAGTTATTACTAATGAATTTCATTTACATAAGCATGTTTCAATAGCTTGTAGTTAGACTATCTCGTATATTCATATTTAGTCTGTATGTAGTGAAAGCATTTCAAACTACTGTATTTGGATTAGATGCCAAAACTCTGTGCCTCCACAGGCTTCTGAGGAAATGTCTTAGCTACTGAAATCTCCAATTTCCTTGCCAGCTATGGTGTGTTTATTGTCAGTGCTTTTTAACTAAAAACAGCCCTTTCAGTCAAGAATGGTAAGAGTGGGTCGATGACAATGAAAACAATTAACTGGAAGACACTAATGTACTCTATGAAACTGAAGAGGAACAGAGATAATCATTTTCAAGCATACAATAATGGGATGAGTGTCCATAAATATCACATTTTAACATAATATCACATTTATATGATGCAAAATCCGAGGAACTAGATGTCTGAAAAATGGAATAAAAATAGCACTGTTTCCCTGTTAAATGTATACCATAAATAGTAAATACTTAGGCACAAGTGCTTAAAAATCATCACTCAGTAAAGTATTTAGTGACCTTCAGCAGTGTTAATGAACATTGTCAAACACATGCAGATAACACTGCAACTTAAACTCACCCTGGTCTCTTCATCTCTGAGGTCTGGCATGGTGCTAATGCACAGGCTGATGACGGTGACCATCACCATGATCACAGAGAGGCAGGCAAATATCTTCCCAGCCAGTCCAGAGTGGGGGTTTTCCACCACTTCTCTCAGCATCCAGAACACCCTGCGATGGCCCTTCTCAACCTCCGCCGGGTTTTTCTTCAGCGTAATTCTCTTCTGCCTCCACTCCTCTTCCTTACGCTCTCTCTCAGCCACGTCTTCGACGCGGGTGATCATGCGGCGGCGACAACAGCGCTCCATATGACCCGGATCTACACCCCAGTAGTCGAGTTCATCGTGCAGGGACACGGCACACAGTTCCCGAAGAAGACGCAGTTTGCCCGCGGCCAGGAAGTTGAGGATGACCCTGAAGGCTGTCGGGTTTCGGTCAAAGAAGTATTCCTGACATGTCTCGTCATAGTCATCACAGAGTCGCGCAATCTCCTCGGGGGTGTTGCAGAAACGAAGGCGTCCCAGTCGACTTTGGGGAAACTGCTCCAAGGTGCTCCAGGGGAAGGTGTAGCGGTTGCCCCCAACATTGATGAGAACCTGCAGGGTGTGGTCAACCACATACGAGGCCTTGGGGTCACGGAGCAGCTGGGCACGCTGGAAGTAAACACCCTTGATGGTCTCAGTTTCAGGGATCTCAGTGAAGAAGCGGTCAAGGCTGCTGTCGTCACTGCTGACAGAGTAGGTGCTGAAGTCATGGTTGGCATTGCTGATGATGGGCATACTGGCTGCAGGGTGTGTGACAAGGCAGAGGAGGTATCTGTAGGTCCAGCTGACGGGATGTTATGGCAGAGGATCTTCAAAGTAGCCAATGGATCTGTGATGATAAAATAACAGTTGACAAAATAACCTTTTCAACATGATGTCCTTGTGAAGTTGGATTTTCAATAAATACATATAGTTGCTGTCCAGGTTCATCAGAAACAACATGTCATCTCCACGATCACACTCAGATAGGGCCACAGTTGCCCGCTCCATTGCCAATAGGTCCATAAAATCTTTCAGCCAGGCATCTACATTGAAGCAATTTAGCTTCCTTTGTTTCCAGTTTATCAATATTATATAATATCGATATTATTCGTTTGACTGACAGAAAAGCTAACGTTACTATCCGCTGCATAAGAGTTGATTGTAAGTTATCTATTCTCTTACCAAGCAGGCAACTAGAGGGCATTCAGGTAACTGTAAATCAAGAATAGAACTCAGTTGGGCAATGATGTTTTTCTGAGGACCCAGAAAAGAGTATGCATTTCTGTAAAGTTCTGACTACCTCGCATGAAAATTTAATTATAGGGTTATCCATTTTAAAGTTAGTTTTAGGATGGAAAAATAAAGCTGGTAAAGAGACAGTATCACTGTAATCTGCCAGAACTTTCTCTTCAATCCACTTCCAACTGCCAGTTTCACTCTTAATCATAAGTCTATGACAAAGGAAATCTAGCATTGTAGGCCAAATAATATGAATAAACATCCGGGACACCCAATCCGCCACTTGTCCTAGGTCTTGACAATTATTTGTGATTAATTCTTGGTGTCTTATCTTTTCAAAAAAGCAATTTATCAATTTCTTTAAACCAATGGGGTGGAAATTTTAATGGTATGGTAGACATTAGAAATGACTGCCTAGGTAAGATATTCATTTTTATGACTTCTACTCTGCCCCAAAAATATATGGGCAAGACTGTCCCTCTCTTAAAATCCTCTCTGATTGCCTTCAAGTTGTGGCCCATTTAAATCAAAAAATCTTCTATCTTCTATGGGGGTCTGGATGTTTATTTCAAGATATCTCATGCCTTGAACTCTCCATTGGAAAGGGGCAGTACAAAGATGTGAAGAGTAGGTCTGGTGGTTCAAGGGGATAGCTTCACTCTTACTGTAATTCACTTTATATCCTGCAGCCCCAATAAATCAGTCAACTTCATCACCTGAGGTAGGCTACTGAGTGACATGGTTGTGTTTTAATGTCAATAATAAATCATTCGCAAACAAATTAACTTTAAAATCATATCCAACAATCTGTATTTTTTTCCTTGTGCGTATAGCACAAGCCAGAGTTCAAGAGCAAGGATAAACAACGATGGTGAAACAGGACAGCCCTGCCGGGTAGACCTCATAAGGTGAAAGGGGTTATTATAGAGTACCCTAGCCCATTAAATGAGACCTTTCTTGCCAGGCTGCTCAGTTTGTCTGAAACGGCCAATGAGAGGTGATGGTCTGGTGACTCCAGACTTCATTTCACCATTATTGAGGCCACTCATCCCCTGGCAGCTTTAGAAATGGTTTTACACCTTTGACCTTGCCACACTTTTATCACAGAAGTCTACAGAGAGTTCCTTGGTTTTTGTCCTGACTTGTGAATGGTGTGACCTTATTTAGCCAAGACAGGGGGGTGCTTTTTTGAAATACTGCAAGTCCAGTCAGACAGACACATCTCAAAGATAGTTTGAGAATCAGTATAAGTGTCTGAAAACATGTGAATGAGACATTTCAGTTTTAAATTTTCTGTTTGGGTTAGTGCTCACTGGGTAAAAATAGCAAGAGCAAAATATGAGGCTGTCTTGATACTCGATTCTGAAGTAAAATCAATAAACCATTTTGCTCTGAATTTGCAACTAGCAGTACCAAAAAAATAAAAAAAATTCTGTAGGAATCAGATACTTGACTGACAATTACTCTCAAACTTTCTACCAATTACTTTTCTTTATTTCTGGTTTGTTCCCACATCACTGACATAAACAGCTTTTCAAGGTCTATTACATTTTTTAAATTTAAAAATGCATGATACAAAGAGTAGCAGCTATTTTACAGTGGAGGCCTATGGGGACCATATAACTAAATTAAATCCACTCTTGCACAGGATTTAATTGTAGTAGTTACACTGCTTGCTCTCTTCTACACAGACATAAAAAGAAAAACAACTTGGCCCTCCACTTTTAGACATGACACTCCTGACTCTTCACACCTATTCACGCCTGGATTCATGTGTCAACTCTCACACCACTGCTGTGAGACCTTCAAATTTCATCTGATCTGCTGAGACATCTGGTCTGGACAACCTAGAGAGGTTAAAATGTCTGGACTAAAGTGAACTGATAAAACCTCTTTCAACTAAAGCTTCTGTCCGAGTCTATACGGTCCCAGGTCCTCTTAAGAGCGGCCACAGATGAGAACCTTTTATTAGAATGTAATCTATCAGCGCTGTGAGCTCCACAAAACAAATTTAATTCAACTGGAGACCAGACCAATATAGATTTCTGAAAACAAATGAGGAGACAAAACAATCAACACGGCTGCAGCCACTGGATTTGTAGAGACAACCTCTATTTTAACCCTCCACATGGCTAATTCAACCACACATTTATTGCCCTCTTACTTTTATGGATCTCCAAAGAAATTTTAGAACGGCAAACACAATACTGAATAATTGAATATATTTGCATATGTAGGCCTAACTTTAATTAGGATGTTTCATAGATACAGAAAAAGCCAGGTCACATTTCACAGCAAGAGTATAATGAGACAGGAGACCCCTCCTGAAACACTACACTGATCATTGATTTATCGATCAGTAGGCTATTAACCCGTAATTTGAATCACATTTGTTAGTGAACATTGTTCTCTGATGTTTCTCTGACAGGTGGATCCTTAATTGATATTCTGATTATTTATTCCTGGAAATGAACTCACTCCGTGGCTAGTTTTTTTTTTTTTTTTTTTTGTTAAATTAAACTTAAGGTTAAACTTTGGGAAAATAAAAACGTATGTTTCAGTCTCTCACCTCACAGGTCGTAGGTTTTCTGCCATAGGTCTGTCATGTCTCTGCTCGTTGTCCCATGCATGTTCTCAGCTGTTGCTATAATGAAGATGCTCCTCACTGATTAAGACTCGTCCACATAATTGATCTCAGCCAATCATTACATTGAACAGCAACAGACGCAGGAGTCGAGGAGGCAGCAGCAGCAGCAGCAGCAGCAGCAGCAGCAACCTCGGTCTCCACACAGTTTGTAAATCCTGTCTGAAGTTTGCTGGCTGGCCGTGAGTCCGTGCAGCATCACCGGCGGCCGCAGCGGACGTCGCCCCCGGCGGCTTTGTGGAGTTGGAGGGAATTAAATTACTCTGATTTCTTCTCCCCCGGCGCGTCGCTCCGCTGTGTCCATTGGTCCCTGCCGCTGCCGAGGAGAGAATAAATGCGATTATCCAACGGCGGTGCCCTCCTGAAACCTGCTGCTGTGTTTTCATCTGTGTTTGACAGCAGGACCATCCTCCTCCTCCTCCTCCTCCTCCCACCTCTCCTCTCCAGTTCTCCCTTCTTCGACACTGTAAAAAATTACGTCAAGACAGTTCCACTACTTCTAGCTACTGTAAAGGTAACAGTCCTACTACCATGATGTAATACAGCCGTCTTCAAAGGCAGCTTTTCACAATCTAATCTCACAGAGAGTGCAACAATATATGAAAGTAGTGAATTTCCACACCTACATAGCAGTGGAGTGCAAAGGTTTGGGCACCCGCACCCTGGTCAAAATGGTGTTTTTTTTTTTTGTTTTTTTTTTTCATTTTTCATTTTCAAAATGACAGACAAGGAAAAGTGCCACCCGATCCTGCATATTAGTATCTAACACCTCCTTTGGAAACTGCAGTGTGTAAATAGTAGCTTGTCTGATACATTTGTCAAAGTTATCTGAGAGCTCAAGTCTCCAGGGTTTCCCATTCTATTGCAGAGGTCCCTTTTTCATTCTAAAATTGTAGAAAACAAAAATAATACACCAAGATATTGCAATGTGTTTTTAAAATGTTTAACTCCATGCCTTTTAGAGATAATTTAACTGTTTACAGAAATTTTGACCAGGGATACCAAAACTTTTGCATGCCACTGTATATGTAAGGTAAACACATATGTGTATGTGTATATGTATGATTGATTCAGCCCTTCTCCCTCTGCAGCAGCTGCCAGCCACATGCAAACACTTCAAAGTATAACAAATGGACTTAAAACAGAGGGTTGTTTGTTTTGTTGTTTTTTACAGTGCAGAGCTGCTTGTCTCCACTTGATCATGACTCTTCAGCATAAACTGGACTCTATTGGAAAGCTTTTGTTTAAATGCAGCTAAAGCCTGATTGACAAAGTTTGTGCAGTCAAACATGGAAACACAGAGAGGATTAATAAGGACGACAGGAGATAAAACAGAACGTGCAAGCACACACACACACACACACACACACACACACACACACACACACACACACACACATGCACGCTATTATGTCATTCATGATTTGCATCACTGCTGTACAAGAAACAGGTGGTTGTTTGGGCCCAGATCTAATAACCAGAACATCAGCTGCTGTGTAGGTGACGTCCATTGTCGTCACGTGACCTTTGCCGAGATAAATGAAGTTGTATCTTAGGATCTACTTCCTGTTTATGTTTCACATGAATTACACACAGCTCATCTTGTGTGTTGCAGTGTGTTTGAGTGATTGTGGTGAAGTTGCCATGGCAACTGATTGGGCTAAGTGAGCCTGTCAGGCATGAGATGTTTCCCTATTAGTTTTCAACTATTTATGGTGTTAAAACATTTTTAAGTGGAAGAATTAGATAACAGAAAACACTCACTGTCCTGCTTCCATTTATCTGCCTCACAAATACTCTTATGTACTTCAAATATTGAAGAACTCATATTTTCCTTTTCCGGGATGATAAATCCTGCACTCAGATCCTGATTAAACCTCCCGTTAAAACCACTGTAAAGTATTGAAGCACTGTGAGCTAAATGCATTCCCAATCTCTAGAGGACATTACCCTCAGTCAATCAGTCAGATCATAAGGGGAATGTCAGTACGTCGATCAATGATGACACTTCTGCTGTTTTCAGTTTGACTCACCAGTGCTAAATGAACTGTCTGTGAACCACTGTCTCCCTTAGTGAAACACATGCAGGTGAGATCCTATGTTTGATATTCAGACCTCACAAAGTCCTATTGAGCAGCCAGAGGCCATGATTGTATAGTGGTTAGTACTCTGCGTTGTCGCCGAATCCGGGTCATGGCATCAGCAGCATTCCTTGGAGAGCTTCTCTTTAACTCATCTCTATGTTTAGCTTGCAAATCACACATTAATCACTGTAAAAAAAATTTTTTGAAAAAACCCTCCTCTGCAGCAAATGTTTACATAGACAAAAGTGTTCATAGATCCATTTGTGTCAAAGCCGTTGTCCTCTTGCTTCTGTGCTTCATTTGAAAAACAAACTGTCCCTGAATGTCACACAGCAAACTGTCTGTGGTCTATCTGTCTCATTTATAATCCACACAGGTAAAATATACATTTGAGATTCAAAACTTTTAACACAGACAGAATCACACAAGCTCGCCATGATCAAGTAGTTACTAGCCTCCTCTGTGTTGTGGTCGCAGTAAGCCCAGTTTGAATCTGGGCCACAGCATGGAGACTGAATGTCTGACACCATCTTATAATAAATGACACCTGTATCCTAAAAATAAGATGTTTTTGCTCTTTTTGATGTATTATTTGCAAGTGTTCTTGATGTGAAACTGTCTCTGACAGTGGCACAGCAATGCTGAACTATTTGTGAACGTGACTCATACAGGAAACCCCACACAGGGAAGGATACAGGTTTGATAGCCAGAGATCAAGATGTGTTATCATGCTGGCATGGCTAAGTACCTGTCATAGTTGTTAGTAGGCCTACTCTGCGTTGTGGCTGCAGCATCCCCGGGTTCGAATCCAGGATACATCACCTGATTTGTGGAGACTGTATGTTTACCTCTAGTCCATTTCATAATAACCTATATCTTATAAATCACATGCTCATAGTCAAATCACAGACGTTTACAGATTAGAGAAGTCAAAGTTGTTCACTTCAGGTGTTTCAAAGGTTTTACGTCAACACCCTAAGGTGGAGGCCATGTGCCGCTCAGAGGGGTTAGATAACAGAATCATTGTGTTGATCCGTGTTTGTGCCTCTTCCTTTAACCAGAACATCCAGTTCATCCACACACTGAGATGAGAGTGATGCTGTAGAATTGTAATAAGATGACCTCTGACCGCACGGGCTGATGAATATCAGGGATTACATGATAATCCACAAGCAACAGAGGGGCGGAGCAAAGGCAAACTAGACTAGACAGTATGTTGGGATGCAACAAGGCTGCAGAAGCATGCTGGGGAAATTACTGAGAGGAAATCAATTAATGTTAACCATTGGTTTGTGAAAGAGGGGCTGATTATATGAGATTATTCTTGCTATTGCTCTTTTTCATTCAAGGTTTGAGATTTAGAGTTGGCACTTCAATTGTTTTGTTTGTTCAATGAATGAAATAAACGTCAATTCCTATTATTTACACATTTTCTGAAATAGTGATATAATCATGACCCATAAACACTAGCTCATGGCTTACAATAAAAAATAGTTACCTTTCCATCCTCCTGTCCATTAAATTTATGAATGAGCAGCTAGTGTGATGTTATGTATGAATGTTTGCGTGTTGTTTGCAGGCACAATCGCCTCAAAAACTCGTTCATTCATCCCTCTGTCCACTAAATTTATGAATGAGCAGCTTGTGTGATGAATGTTTGCGTGTTGTTTGTAGGCATAATCGCCTCAAAATACGTTCATCCCTCTGTCCATTAACTTTATGAATGAGCAGTTTGTGTGATGATATGTATGAATGTTTGCGTGTCCACACATCTGCCACTAGTACTATTTCTATTATTTTGAAACATGCATTTAATTTATCTTATTTTCTTATTTATTTGTTTACTATTATTATCTTTTTTATTCTATCTTAATTCACCCATTCTTTTCTCTATTTTATCCCACTACACCTGCTTATTCTTACCTAGTGTCCTTCTGGTCTTCTCTTTTTATCTATTTTACCTCATTTGATCTAGTATCTCTCTTATCCTCTCATTCTATCTATCTTATTTCATTTTACCTAGTGTCTTTCTCGTCTTCTCAATTTTACTTATTTTACTTCATTTTATCTAGTGTTTTCCCCACTGCAAATGAGTGAGTATTAGATAGCGTTTCCCCGACAAAATCCAATGTTCTAAAATGATTGTGTGAAAGTGTATGTGTTTGCGAATCTATGTATGTCTCCCTAACATGTGTTCCCTATGTCTCCCAATACGTGTTCCCTTTATTGCTTGTTTTTAACATGTAAAGCACTTTGAGCTGCCATGGGCATGAAAAGTGCTATACAAATAAAGCCTGATTGATTGATTGATTGATTGATTGATTGATTGATTGATTGATTGATTGATTGATTGATTGATTGATTGATTGATTGATTGATTGATTGATTGATTGATTGATTGATTGATTGATAGTACTTTTCTGAGGCATATTGCACTTTAATGGTTTTATTGTATGTTTTTAGTACTTCTCTGCTGCTTTTCCCTTGTACTGTTTTTGTCTTTGTTGTGACGCAGCACTGCTCTCTGTCCGAGAGAAATTTCTCCTACGGGAGACTAATAAATGATTTTGACTTTTGACTTTGACTTTGTTTCTGTAGCAGGATGCCAGCATGCATTAAAGAGCTGTCTTCAGAAGAACCAACAGATGGTGTGGCCCCCACAGAGCCCTGATCTCAGATCAAATTAAATCAAACTTTATTGTCATGCTATTTTATTTTTTTACCAAGGTGACAACGAAAGGAGAAAATGTTTCTCAAAGATAAATAAGAGGTAAGTTTTTGTTTAAGTCTCACAGCTTGTGGCAGAAAGCTGTTCAGCAGCCTTGTGCTCTTGCACCTGATGCTGCGGTATCACATCTGTGAGTGCAAAATATGGAAGAAACTGCAGAGAGGGTGTGAGGTGTCTCTTACAATGTTCAGGGCCCTGGACATTGTAACATCAGAAGAGCTAGTTCTCCAACTTAACAAAGCTGCCCAGTACCTGATAAACACTGTGCAGGAGAAATGAGGAGAAAGACAGGACACAGCGAATATCAATTTGATTTCTTTTTCTCTGTTTGCTCAACAATGAATGAAAAAAAACAGCCTTTTAATGATTGAAATATTGTTCTCTCTTCACAGCGTGCTGGTGAAGAACACAATCAGCCTCTCTTCTTCTTCCTCCTCTTTTTTTTTTTTTTTTTGTTTAGAAACCTTAAGCCTCTTTTGCAACTTAATTTCCTGATGCTGCTGGGGGTTAACATGGTTCAGTGGAATCTCTCTGACAGAAGAAATTAAACCAAACTCCTGGGGAATTGTTCTGCTCTCTCAATTTGTGTCGAATTGCCAGGGGACCCGTGCAGCAGGGCAACTGATAACTCACCCTTGATTCGGCACAAACACTCCTCTCAAACACTTGTTAATTAACTCCTGCTTTAAATCCCAGTCTTATCAGGCCTCCCAAAGTCTACCTTCAAAGGCTGGCCATGCTTTAAAATGCTGTTGAACTGTATTTCATTAATATGGCATGTTGATGTGAGCTTTGGTTCATTAAGCATTCAGGCCTTGTTTGTGCCGTCCCTCTGTCTCCTGTTTCTCATAATGGAATGAAGAAAGAGAGGAAGTCTGTGCAGCGTTGATGGAGGAAACCCTCGGAAAGGAATCAGATTATATAGGCCAGGTGTCCTTTTACAGTTATTGACGAGCTGCCCTCTCTCCGTCCTCTAACTCAGCTTACATGCAGCCTGACAGATCCCGGAGAGACGTCACCTTAAACAGAGTGCAGTCAACTGTGAACGAAGACACAGTCTGCTTGATGAATTTTTTATGTTTTGAAGTTCATCCAAAGTATGTGAAAATATATATTCTCTGTTATTTTTTGTGCTATGCTGGAGAAGATTTGTGTATTTTATTTGTGCAGGCAAATACACCCTTGTACATCATGGTGTTCATGGCATTGAAAAATGACTGGGGAGAAATTTTAAATTCAACCACTTTCCAGAAGTAGCTTACTGTCCCTGATTCTTCAAGGTAAAATACACACAAACTATTTGTGGCAAATCCCTTATCAATTGATTGAGATGGCGTCGGAAATGTTTGAGATGAAGGTTATATGTTGAAATCTAGAAAGATACAATCATGTCTCCTAAAGCTGTGTTTTTATTCAACCAAATGGCAACAGCAAATTCATTTTTGCTTTTAAACCAATGAAGAACTGCTTTCATTTACTGCAGCGAAGTCACCAAGAAGTATCCAAAAAGCATAAAGTCAAATGCATAAAGTGTAAAACTGTGACCATGGTCCACATCCAGACTGGCCTGTCTGTGCAGAATCGTCGATAGGGAAACATGCCAGTTGATGCAGGGTGGACGACCAACACGTTGTCTAGCAGAACTTTTCACAACCTCTACCAAAGCAACAAAAGCAACAGAACCATAATGCAGCTTGGCAACGAATGACGCCACCCTCTTCAAAGTGAATGAGAAGCATCTCCACTGAAACCTCCAACACTTAAGTGGGAGTGTTGTGTTACAGAAGCGCCAACGTAGGGATGAGACGTTACAGATCAATTTAAAGAGTCTAGCAGCAGCTATAGCTGACCCTCCGAATCTGGGAGGACATCCAGGACCCCTACATCTGCAACTGCATGTGATGATGTTCCCCCCTGCAGTTGTGTATCTGTGTCCCCTCGGTGCAAACAGATTGGCAAACCTGGCTTCAGTCATCCATGTACATACCATAACAATTTGTACTGTTTAATTGGTTGTAGTAATGTAGTGCTCTTTTATTTTGATTTGCTCCCATTTGCTCTGTTAATGTTACTCCATTATATGTTACATACATTCACTCATTTGGCAGATGCTCTAATCCAGAGCGATTTACAAGTGAGGGACAACAGTAAAGCATCAGTGCATTAGATGAGAGCAGCATGTAAACAAGAAGCATTTTAACACAAACCAACAGAGAACGACTGGGATAATGATACACTAACAAGGTGGTTAAGGAAAGGTTCAAACCTAGGACCTTGAAGTTATTAGCTCTGTACACTAACCACTCGACTACAGTGATACTTAAGAGGGGAGAAGCAAAACAAAGCAGTTTAGAAGTTGAATGAAGTTGTCTGCAGCTTAAACTATGTAGAAGTAGATGAAGTTGAAAGTTTTGGGAGAGTTTTTAGAGTTTGAAGCCTGTTCCAATGCATGTCCCATTGGACAAAAAAATCAGAAAAAGTTTAATATCTGAAAAATTCAATAATAATTATCAAAAAGCTGAATAATAGCAATATGGCCCTGAAGAAGCTGCACAATTTGATATATATGTATTGTTGAAGTAGCACAAAGTATGTGGGACTAGTTTGAGGACAAAAAAGTTGGTGTCACCCAAAATAATAATAAAGAAAGACAGCCAACACGAAGCACAATAAGACACAAGAAGATATGTGGTAAATTGCAAAGAGAAGGGGCACTTATCTTTTGGGCATTCCTATGGCAAGGGGTAGCTGTAAGGATGTTTGTCCTTGATATGACACACTGAAGTGCCCAGTGAGATAAGATTCAGACTACGAAAGCTGTTTGCCAAATATGCCAAGATCAGAGTATTCAGATAACAGAATGCAGGTCCAGCAAGATAAGAAACTGCGCATCTGTTACAGACAATGTTTCACTGGTCACGGTCAAAGCCCAAAGGATTTGGTTGGAGGAGTCCAGTCCGTGAGAGGAATTCTTAGACCTGTTTTAATACCAGTCTTTACAATAGACATAGAGAAGGCCGTAACTAACAATAGAAGGTCAATAGTTGTTAATTTGCAGAGGTTTTTTTTTGAGTGTAGCTGGAAATGTTTCTGAGGCCCTGGAAGCATTTATCACAAGTGTTATTGACTCTCAGAAATTAAATGATTTACCAGTATTTCCATGATTTACTAATAATTGCTAAGCAACTGTCTTAAGGAGTCTATTATGCATTTAAAGACCACATTGCATGATGGGCAGATGTGAAATGAGCATTGTTCAGCTGCATTATTCCTTAAAACATTCTGCTCTTGTTCTGGTGTCTCTCCAAGCATGACTCAGCTCCATTTATCTCTGACAGCTGTGGGAAATTTCAAACCATGGATGTCCCAGAAGATCACCTTTATCCCATCATGCATCTCGTCCCCAAAGATAACAGTGTTGTCCAGCATAGTAGTGACTAATAGTAAAGCACTAATGGCCATTTAATGCTTCATGCTTGCCCCCCTTCCAACAGTGTCTGTGATTTTGACTGAATCTATGATGTAAACAACTGAAGTTTGTTTTTTGGGGACTTTTTCAGATGACCAAAATAATTTGTACCAGAGAGATAAAGTTGCAAACACCCGGCGGGTGAGAGAGAGGCGGCTGGCTGAAAGGGGCCAGCAGAATCAACACAAAATGAAAGTTCCTTGTGCTTTAAGAGAATATCTCCATCACACACAAATAAGTGATGGACCTGGCTAAAAATGAGGACTACGCTAACAGTACATATTTGCAATAATATCTGAATCATGGGATATTGTCTTTATAATAATCCAAATAAACTCATCCTATTTTCAAATACCACTAACCTGTAGCTGTCCTCATAACTTCTGCAGTTTCTGGATCACAGCCAGGTATCCTCAATATCCCAGTCTCTTAGTCTGTACACCAACCAAAGATTTGCAGAAAACTCAAACTTAGCAACTCATAATTTCAATGTAGATCTTATTTACTTTTCTTATCATGAACTTTTGTGATGACATTCATAGTCAGAGGATGAATCTTACTGACCTTTGTGTTCCCCTGGCTTGTACTCTAACACCACCATCAGGTCAAAATTAGATTTTATCCACTACTTTGTTTTACAACCATATATTTGCAGAACTATAGACATTCAAGCAAACTAAGCTGTAAAGTAGTTTGTTTGAACTCAGTCAAGTGAAGGCAAAAGTTTCCTGATTGCCTTTAAAACCAATCAGAGCCAAATGAGTCTGATCAATGTTTGCAAACACTGATGAAGCTGTTGATGAATTGAAACGGTTGAGGAGCAGGAATCCAAAGACAATTTCTTCCCCTCTTTTGAATCCATTTAAAAGAGAAAAGCTGTGTACTTAGCCTCTATTCCCCTGACTGTTGCCGTATTTGAAAAAAAAAATCAATAGAGGAAATTGTAAAGCTGTGAAATTAGACGAAAGAAGAAGAGAAGAGCTGCTGATTAGAAAAAAACAGGGAAAAGGTCAAGCAGGAGGAAAAGATGGAGAAAAGGAACTCTGCCGAAATCGAACCATTCCCCTGAGTTTAGCTGTCCAACTGTGTGTGAGTGTGTGATGTTAACATTGGCTCACTCGCTGCTTGTGCTTCAGGCTCAACAGTTTGTTTATGCAGAATTAACAGCTGACACTTCAACCTCCACGCTGTACTTGCCTGTTTGCACACACAAAGTTATTCACTATATCTGTGGGGACATGCCATTGACATAATGTATTTTCTGGTCCACTCTCCATAAAACTGTCAAATCCCACAAGTATAGTGTGCCCTTTGTTTGTGGACCATACAAACATGTTAAACCCCCACACGCAGACAGAGAAAAAGAGATAGAAAGAGAGAGAGACATAAGAAAACTGAGAAAATGAAAATGTAAGAGCATCACATGCTGCCGTCTCGTCTGCACAAATGAAACTGGACTCCTCTGTCTCGTGTTGGTGTAGCTGACATAGTTTGCTGTTCTTGAACTGGTCTACATATTACAAACAAGACATACTACGAGACATAAAAATAAAACATAATATTCACATTTTCCATGACAGATATAACATATCTTACCTATTTTAATACAAAAAAGACATCAGAGGAAGGTTATGGTTATAATTATCATTACAGTAAAATATTATTATACAAATGTGACATTTCCCATGAATTTCACTGAGTTTGTCAAAATACAGGTTTTCTTTTGTCATATGACGTGTGAATTTTCTTTTTTACTTGTGAATTTTCTGATCCTCACAGATCCTCATGATGCATATTAAACAGCACAGCAGTGATGATCTGCGCTTCTCACCCACTTACTCCCTCTTGTGTTCTGTTGCTATTCCTGTTGAGGAGGTCTGAGTCAAAAAGTCCTTCAGGATTCAACCAGGAAAACACTGCCTCTGTGTGCAGCAAAGAACCAGCTGTGATGAAAAACAACTAACAACAGCCTCTAAACATGGCAAAGACCCAAGGTAACGTACACTCAATACTCACATAATGCTTTTATATTCAAGCAGCTTCAGGCCCATTACGCTGCTACAGAGGATGTTCATCCACTCAGCACCCACATGCAGCACTTTGGCCTCCACTGAGTTCATGAACCAGTTCAGAAAATATCTTTGCACCACCAACAAAACTCTCAGCACGTCAACATCCATTAAACACTGGACACAAAATCTGTCATGATGGTTTGCATCCTATTAGTTTGATCAGTAGTTACATTACACCATACACACAGTTTTGAATGATCCTCTTGGGCTTAGGCCTACTAAACAAATATTTTTGTCTCTGATGACAAAATTCACCATAATATATAGCTGTTCAATTTTAAATTTTACTTAGCTGAATTGGTACAGTACTATAACATGACATGTCATCTCATGGGGAGCACCGTCCACCAAGCTAGTTGTATTTAAGGTGGATCAGGTTTTTGGTTTCTTGTTTGGACAGCAAAACTCTACTTCTTCTACAACCTTTAACATACCTGGAGACTGCAAAGTGCAAACACAATTAAATTTCCCATTTTATTATGGTAATGTAGTATTTGGGTGGAATAAACCTTTACCTTACATCAAGACTCTGGGTTAAGGTTTTTGCTGGGCTTTTTTTTTTGAGTGAAAACATTTGCATAAAACAACCATCAGTCTTCTCCTCTACTTTTCTTTCAAATGTAAAACTTATTAATGATGCAGTATAAATTTACTGCTGTAAGTTCTCTTTCATTGTTACAAATGCCTAAGGAAGCATGATCAATGCAACAGTGATCTGTGCAACACTTTCACTTTCAGCTAACGAGACTTTAAACAGACAGAGGTTATATTAGGTATATTATTATAATAACATAACATTATACAGTACTGTATTACGGTAGTATATATACTTTTATACAGTTATTTGCGGTCATCCCATCGCTAGGTGGCACTGTCGTGTTCCTAGAAATGCGATTACAGTAACGAGAACTGAGTGTTGACAACATCTCGCGGGACTTCGTGAAACTATATAAACATCGTCGACGCGCTTTTCTGTCTTTTCTTTCCCCCTTAGCGGTGAAGGTGCAACAGTAATCGGTCGTCCCGATCCCGGGTTCATCCGACACCCTCACCAACCAAGCTGAACTGAGCTCCACCACAGCAACAACATGCCTCCCAAATTCGACCCCAACGAGATTAAGATTGGTATGTTTTCTCTGTCGACTGGGTAATAAAAGCTGAAGCTTTTTCACAGCCAAGATGGAGCCGGTCGGTGTGTCGCGGCCTCTGACCGGCGATGAGAAAACGGTAAAGACGGGACACGAAACGCGGTCCACAAAACCAAAATCTGTTGTTTTGAGGTCTGCAGGTTTAAATTGATGTTTTGGGTGATTATATTGAAACATGTGACTGATGAATTAATTGTTCTGAAGGGCTGGCGTTGAATCTGAGAGTGCACGTGGGCTAAACCAGCTAGCCGCTAATGGCTAATCCATGCTAACATCTTGAATCATGATTTACGAGTTAAATTTGGAAATGAGTCGCGACTAAGAATCAGCGTTTCCCACAACTGCTTTTTTTTTTTTACTGATTGATCGGGCTATTTTCATTTCAAGTCAGTGAAAGAAGGCTGTTGAAATAATCTTCAGATCTGGTTGACGGCTTTAACTGTCAAATGAGCTGGTTCATCTTTATCACTGGCATGCAGAATATACCTCTATGGAATACACTCACATCTGTAGTGTAGGCAGGGCATCTCATTTTAACAGTTTTTTCGTTTTACGTTGTAAAGGTTAATGATGGAGAACATGTCAGCCAACAGTTATTATAATATATGTAGATCATATTGAACGATATGATGGTGATGTAAAGAAATTACTTTTCCATACTTCTACTGCCCTACTGTTATGATACAATATTACGTTAGGGTGAAATTTATGTAAAAACTTAATGCCAAAGTGGAACATCCCTAATTTTGTGTAGTTCATCAACATTGGTTTTGTCCAAAATCTGCAGTAAATGTAGGGCAGTGACAGGGCTTAACTCAGATTGGGCATCGGCCCATAAATATTGGTTCATAAAATGCGTTAGTTTGGGGATAAAAGAGGAAGATGCATCAGGGACAGAAGTGAGTCTGTAAACTTGGAAGTCGACTTTACAGTTCGAACTCGAACCCCCTGCATAGTCTTAACCACTATGCTGTGATGTCGAGTACACACCACAAAGCAGGGATTTTAGTTTGAAGGTATAGAGTCATACACACAAATACTTTTGTACATGATGATGAGCACTTGCGTTTAGGACTGAAACATGCCACATTTAAATCAGTTTAACAAGACCCCCCCCCTCCCCTTAGTGCTGCTGGTTACAGTGATGGAGGTGCAGATAGTTTTTAGACAACATTGCCTTTTTGAGGCTTAAAGCTAGTCCTTGGTTACTAGGTGTGTATTTCTAGAGTCACTCCTAATTACTTGGATGCCTTTTTCTAGGGTAAAGGTCATCAATGGACCTTTATAGGACAGGGTGGACTGCATCTTTATGGCAGAATATAATCAGTGACTTGGATGAATTGTGAAGCTGCAACGTTTGTTGTTGTTTGTCTTGCAGTGTACATGAGGTGCACAGGAGGAGAAGTCGGCGCCACCTCAGCTCTGGCCCCCAAGATCGGACCTCTGGGTCTGGTGAGTGATATCTATTTTTGTATTGATGTAAAATGGACGCAGCCTCCCGCCACTATGCCTGTCTGTTCGAGTGACTGAGTATAATCCAGTGGAGGCTCAGATTGACCCTGCTTTAGGAAACAGGGCTGCCCAAACCAATGGACAACTCTGTGCCGAAAAGACAGGAACACAACCTGAGTCACTGCGCATTAAAATGATTTGCAGTGTTAAAACGCAAACTGAACTTGTTTCTATCAGATCTTGGGTTCTGTTTTCTGTACCTGCTGCTCAACGCTGACCGTTCGCTCTGGTGTTTTCTCTCCAGTCTCCCAAGAAAGTTGGTGACGACATTGCCAAGGCCACCGGTGACTGGAAGGGTCTGAGGATCACCGTGAAGCTGACCATCCAGAACAGACAGGCAGTCGTACGTACCACCACGCTGACTGGTTCCAGCCTGCTTTTAGCACCTAGATGTGCAGGATGACAAGATACGGGTTTGATTTACATTTCAGTAACATCCTGTTTGTTCGTTCCTGTTCAGGTTGAGGTGGTTCCCTCTGCATCTGCCCTGATCATCAAAGCTCTGAAGGAGCCTCCCCGTGACAGGAAGAAGGTCAAGAACAGTAAGTGACTGAAAACAGCAACTTTTTTTTCTTTATAACAGATGGAAGTTGACCAAGATGAATGGACTACATGTCTTTCTACTTTCTTTTCCAGTCAAGCACAGCGGAAGTGTGACCTTCGATGAGATCGTGGGCGTCGCTCGTGTCATGAGGCCTCGCTCCATCGCCAGGGAGCTCTCTGGTGAGAACACAGCAGCAGTCAGACGGTCTCTAAATTTGTCATCAGCTAACATCACATTACACTAAGGGTTCCCAAGCGTGCAGTTTCCTCTCAGTCCATTTGCACTCACTCAGCCTCCCGCCACTATGCCTGTCTGTCGAGTGACTGAGTATAATCCAGTGGAGGCTCAGATTGACCCTGCTTTAGGAAACAGGGCTGCCCAAACCAATGGACAACTCTGTGCCGAAAAGACAGGAACATTATCAACCAGATCATATGAAGCAGATGTAGATTAAATCTGTACATTCGGTTAACGTCATTAAAAGAAAATATGAGCCCTAAACACTCATCTCGACAGGATGTGAGTAGCAGCAAGCGGCTCTGACAAACTTGTTTCTTTCCCCTCCAGGAACCATCAAGGAGATCCTGGGCACCGCTCAGTCTGTGGGATGCACCATTGATGGCCGTCATCCCCATGATGTCATCGATGACATCAACAGCGGCAAAGTCGAGTGCCCATCTGATTAAATGGAAAAATAAACTTTTCACAGAATGAATGCTTGTGTTTTTCTCTTTCTTGCCTAACTTAACTAAAGCCATACAATAGATGAGTGGGTGATAACACTTTTTAGTGTTTTAGCCAGTCTACCTAATAAACTGATGGCTGTGCACTAGGGGAGATGTGGGGGTAATCTGAGTGATAATGCATTTGGTTAGCATGTAATGGAGACATGAGGTTTGTGAAGATTCTTACATTGATGTAAAGTTCTAAGTAATTCAATATGGTGATTTCACAGTGAACTGGTATAAGAGACAAGGAAAACAAATGCATGAGAACATCCTGATAGCAATTTATCAAACACTGATGGGACAACAGATGCAAAATTCTGGCATGTTTACATTTTATTTTTTTTTTATTAATGTGCAATGTCCCTGATCCTTCAACCTTTAAATAAAAACTGATGGAGATTACATTTCAGTATAAATAAAATACTGTAAAAGTTGATCTCATATACACTTAAAATAACATCTGGCTTGTTCTCCCCTTGTGTGCTATTAATTCCTTATCAGATTTGTTAATTTCACAAAAGGTTCCCCGTTTCTTCTGTATTTCACATTGATCAAATGTCACCTGTGCTGAAAGAGCAGGATCACAGTAGCTTTGTGCAACATTATCTAGTAGTGAACTCAGGTTTGAAAGGTGGAGCCCTGATTGGCCACAGCAACTAGTGCAGTCAGAAATGAGTCGGTGCAGGTTTGGGTTTTATACAAAATATTTATTGAAAATCTCAACCAGTCATTTACAATTCTACAAAAGTATAAATGGTTCAGAAACTCAGCAGTTAAGGAACAAAGAGGAGCTACTCACACTGGCGCAGCTATTTGTACTAGGTATGAATGATGCAGTCTGACAACCGTTCAGTACAGGGATCACCATCTTTTATAAACAAACTTTATATCTCATCTTGACAAACGCAACAAGGGAGTTCCTCAAGCGAAGCTCCTTCAGTGTATTTTGCCAAACGGCATAATGGTGAAAAATGTTTGTACCAAAACCTTACAATTAATGTTTTTATTAACTTATGCAATGACATTTTAAGCAACATTTTATTCTTTGTGCAGTTACATCTGTTTAGTTTTGAGAACTTTGGTTTGTCTTGTTTAAGTAATAAAGGGAGAGTTGTAGTAAAACTGTATTTATAATTCTTGATGTGAAAGTTTGAGGCATGGAACCAGACACCTCAGATGAAATTACTGCCTAATGTTCCCCCGCCCTCTAGTGGTGAACTCCATGAAAAGCTTATTTGCCAAAGTGTACTGATCAAAAAAACAATGTGAACTGCTGGTTGTTTCTTATTGTCAAGACACTGATACAGAATAAACTCAACAGCATTAGTATCAAACATGTGTCAGGTTTATAAAAGAAAATGATTAAAATACAAATTGGAGTGAGACATAAGTGTGATGCTTGACGTGTGGTGTCGTTGTGCTTTGTTGTGTGTCTGGTTGGAAGACAGAAGCTGCACGGCCTCGGGGAACAGGACATAACCTCACCTCCTGCGAGCTCATCAGTGCCGCTGCACTGGAACCTGGTTGTGATCGATTCACGGCAGCTCCGACGAGCTCTCGTGTCCAGGAGCTGGCGAAGCGCGTTTACATTGTTCGGGTCACCAGGGCTTCGTGGTGAAACGTGCTCAGTTCTCCACCTCCTCCTCCTCGCCTTCGTTCTCAGCTTCAGGCTCCTCCTCCATGCGCTCCTCCTCCTCCTCTTCCTCATCCCTGGTCTTGTCGTTCTCAGAGTCGTTCTTCTTCTCTTTATCTTTGCGCTTCTGCTCCGACACTTCCTTCTTTCCTTTCTGGCCTTTCTTATACACTGTTGACAAATACAAACACCCACCGTCAACTTTAAATCTGCAGAAATGATGGATCTTAATAAACATAAATCACCACTAGCTCATTGCGTTTTACATTTGTAAAATCAGATGCTTGTTAAGTCAGGTCATGTCGGTTTAAATTCCCTTAAAACCTGTAACGATTCGACTCTCTCAGGTACCGACCTTCCAGAGCTTCTCTGAGAGGCTCCAGGAAACGTTCAAACTCCATTTCCTCCATCGCAGCCAAAACATCCCCTGCGTTCAGAGTTTTTCTCTTGGCTTTCATGGCAAAGTTGTTTGCACTGTGACAAGAGAAACAGTCAAAGTCATGCATTTTTATACAATAAGACTTTATATTTGAGTTCACTCAGTTGTTTCATGTTTTTGCTGTTTGAAATGTGCCAAATCCTAATACCACTTCAACTAATAACCACGGGGCTATTGCACAAGCCTCGTGTGAATCATGGCTCAGTCTGTGACACATTTACATTTTGATGCATGTTACCTGTAATTTTGATAAAAGGTGTGTGCCATTTTAGTGGCAACATAAACATTTCTGATGGTGCAGTAAATCGTGCCTTTAAATGTTACGGTGCACTCCGCACTGTCACGCCTCCTCATCCAGTATGCATCATTGTGAAGAAGACTCACGTAAATGGGACTTAATATTTTGTGTTTATCACTGATTTTATTCACAAAATAGGTTTTATATAAATGATAACATTACAATCAAGTTTAAAAAAAAAAGAGGCTTCTTCACTGAATGACAGTCTTGTAATGTAACTGTAAAGCACATTTATCTCTGATCAGACTGACAGATGTCTGAATCAATACAACACCAGGATAAGTTAAGCCTGGCTGTTAGCCTGGTCGGGAGCAGGCTAGCTCCACAGGATAAATTTCCATGGTAACATATGAACATATGTCCCTCCGCTTTAATGCAACCCAGTCCTGGCCTAATTCAGCCAGGATAACCAGAAGATCTTGGCTTAATCCGCTATTCTGGTTTTGTGCAACAGCCCCCTGGACTTTGTGAAACAATAAACGTGTTTGATGATCTAAATGTTGTTGTTTTTTTATTTTTTCCCCTTACCAGGAGGTTGCATACAGCACAAACACACTTGCAGCTTGGGATATAGCTCTCCTTGCTTCTTTGGACACATTCACCCCATCTGGAAGCTGTTGAAAACAAACGGTGCAGAGCAGTTATCTTAAAGCAAAAAATACATAACATTAACTATGTACGTTAACTTAACACTATGTGTTGCCACACACACGCAGCCCTAATAAAGGTGATAATGTTCCAGATGCTGTGTCACCTTGTGTGTGTTGCTGTTGAATAGTGTTAGGTTAACAAAAACAGACTGAAACACGTAAAGCTTCAGTGATACAGAGGATTTTATAATTATTGTATGCAGCAATGGTCACTTGATCACAATGGAGCACTCTCCTGAGTAGCTTTTAGATGAACATAGTGCAGTGTACTGTGTTTACCACTTCATTGTTATGAACCGAGTAGAAAGGTGCATGTAGAGAAAACACTAATGTAAATAGGATGAAGGCTGCTTCAGCAAATGTAACGTTAACGTTACTAATATCGAACAGAATCTGCTTTTCAAACACTTTTTTAATAACTTAATTATTATCTTCATCTTATTTCTGTCCGCTGATTTACATTACATTGGATAAAGTGGATAAACAGGCAGAATATCCGTCGCACCGTGTCTCAGTGTTGTATGTTTGAGTGTAAAGCTGGAGCCTGGCCGGAGGCTCTGCTCCCGGACTCACCGCCTCCTTGATGATGCGGGTGATCACCGCGTTGGGCAGGTTCAGGTCTTCTGGCCTCTCCGCCATTTCACCCGCCGTCCGTCTACCGAGTCCTCAGCCCCCGTTCACCGCGTGCTCCCCGGTAACCGAGCTGGACGTTAGCCGTTACCTCTCCTGGTTAGCGCTGAGCTAACTGGTTAGCAGCTCTTGACAGTGCGGTGTTAGCCCGGAGCTACGGCGGCTACTTGGCTGGTTTAGTTTCACAGTGGGATTAACTCGCTAACGGCGGTAACTTCCCGTTGTTTCCCCGCATTTAAATACAACGTTAAATTTGGTCGGTTTGAATTCAAACTGTGCCCGAAGTCACTCGCGTGCCCATCAGAACTAATTTGTTTTGGGACGTTTCCCGCGAACCTTCCAACCACGAGCCCTCTACGTCACCCCTCAACTTTGACCTCTGACGTAGCGTTACGCAGCGCCTGTTACGTAGTAACATACAAATGAGAAGAAGAAAGCAGCATGATAAGTAAAAGGACAGCAACCGAATAATGACAGACAGATCCGATAACATAATCCTAACCCTCTGATGAAATGAATGTAATTGCTTTATGTATATATAAAGCAATGTAGGATAAACAACATGGAAACACTTAATACCTCAATATTATAGCTAGCATATCAACATTGTTTGATCTAGTGCTTATGCATTTTCATTTCCATTCCAAAAAAGAAGTAGGCAAACATGTACCCTAAACATGACTACAATCTTTACATTGTTGGACTGAGGAGCAGCAAGACTGAACACACTGAGCTTAGTCTTGGTGTTGTGTTTATGTTTCTAATTAAGAAATAGCCTACTCTACATCAGTCCTCTTTCTGTTCTAGGTCCTAGTAATGGGGGTAAAGTTGCACTAGTTCACTTTTAAAATTTTACTATTTGTTGTCCTAAAATGTGTCATTAATTTTTAGTGATTTGTCAAATTATCCAAATGAAATTCACAAAAACACAATGATTTATTTGTTTATCACTTACACAAATTGTCAACCATGTGGACCCACATAATACACATAAATGAATGATGCTGAAAAACTCAATGTCAACAGAACAAAACAATAACATTTTAAACCTCTGTCTCAAACATCTTCTTCCTGCCATCCATCCCGGCCTTGTCCTCAATTTTCTTCCTCCAATCGCCTGTTTGCTTCTCCTGAGAGAGAGAGAGAGAGAGAGAGAGAGAGGTGTAGAGCCAAAACAAGCAGACGATGAGTCAGATCAGTAATGATAAAAGGCTGAGATATTCTCTCTTTCTCTAAAGTCTGGAGCACCCACCTCCTCTTTCACCTCCTTCTTGACCTGCTTCAGGTTGGCCCTCAGGTCCATGGACACTTTATGTTTGGAGCCCAGCAGAGCAGCCAGCATGGCGTCGGCCGACATCCGCACCTTCTTCAGGGCAGGCTTCTTAAACTTCCCCTTCAGATCCTGAACCATCAGCTTCAGGTCGTTGATCTGACAGAGAGGATGGTTTTACCAGTGAGTGTGTGTGCATAATTATGAAAGTCTACAGTCTGTCTAAAATCAGTGCAAAATGGACAGCATAGCTGTTTTAGTAAAAACCCTTGGGCAGGATTGCAACAGCAAGGTTTAACCAGAAATTTAAACCAATCTCTTTAAACTGAGTTTGTTGTTTACTTTAAAATGAGAGTAAATTTAATCCTGTTTAACCAAAACTTTGAACTCCAGTTTAAATTATTTAGAGTTAACTTTGAACCCTCAGTTGAGGGGGTTTAACTTTACAATGGCTATAACTTTTGAGGTGGATTATCGACCATATTCATTGAGCTCCTCTGTCGATCCATACTATTAAGATTTCTTTTAGCTAGCAATCTAAATGTGATGTTTGGTTAAGGAAAAGTATAATTAATTCCCCACCACTCTGTTATACTTACTACGTCCTGACAGCAGCAATAATTTTATTTATTTATTTAGGCTACGTATTTATTTATGGAATTTGAAGTTTGATATGCACACATGTTCCAATTGATGAAACTAAATTTAAATACATAAATAAACTTGGCTTTACTAGACCAAATTCAATATGAAATAGTGCACCAGAGTTTGGCTTAATTTGAAACTTGGATTAACTCATTTCCAACCTAGTTTTACTGAACTGAAGACCAGAGGTGGAATCATTGATCTAAAATCGTACCTCTTTGTTGGACTTTGTCACTTTGATCTCCATATCGTAGCGCTCGTCATCCACTAAATCAATCTGTTTGTGGAGTTTCCGGCACAGCTCCTAGTGTCATGACACACAGGGGGACATAAAAGAGGTGAGACTTTGTATGAGTGACAAAAAAAACAAAACAAAAAACAGGGAATCAGTAACTTCCTGTTCTCTCCTGTGAACACACTCTCCTGTAGGCTACAAAGCCAGAGTTCCCAGGCAGGTGTTCACCGACACTTGTGACCTCTGTTCACAATGTGGTTTTCAAGCAGAAAATGGTCCACATTCAAAATTTGTATGGTTTTTCCATTTCTAAAATAACACATGTAGAGGACTTTGCAGTGATAATTGGATAATTATCTCACGTAGGCTATGAGTGTATGGCTACTTAAGGCTTCCAGAGACAAGAAAATACTTTAATTAAAGCCCTAACAAAGAACTTTAACTGGATATGCAAAAGTCCCTCGTTTCTTCTGATGTCTCTGTTTCACCTACAAAAGCAAATGAGGCTATCAGTTGGAGGATAAGTTATTTCTAAATAAATAGTTTCCACCAGATAAAACGATTTACGGCACATTAATCAGGCTCAAGACTAACACCGCCCCGTTCTCCCAGGGACGTAAAAAATATGTAGGCCTAGTATTTAGGATGATAATTAACCCAGGGGCGCAGTCGGAACGAAGATGATTTTTGCACTGCATCACACAAATGGTGCGCAACTTGTTGCAGTACGACACTCCTGCAGACCGCCGTGTCGTGCCATAGCTGCAACTGCTCGAGGCTGTTCTAAAGTATTCTACATTTCCAAAGTAATTTGCCCAACACTGCTTCTTGCGCCTTGTTTTATCGCCATGGCTAATCAAAATAATATATTATTTTAAGGGTCTTTTCATTGCGACAATAAACGCTAGAGCTCATGGGAATTGCAGTCTTCATTCTGGCGAAACACTACCGGTTTTGTCCACAGGGGTCGCCAAAATCAACACAAAATGAAAGTTCTTTGTAGGGGTTTTAAACTGACTTGTTTTGTTTGTTTGTATCTTTGACCAGTTGGGGGCAGCAAAATAAGCGGTTCAGACAGCACTTAAATTACAATGTTATCAGCTCTGCAGCCCCAACATTTCTATAAATGCTTCTGGACTCCGCCCAGTGTGTCCAAGTGGTGGACGATTACCTGGAGGTCCTGCATGCAGCCTGGGGCAGAGAGGCCAGGGCAGTTCTCCTCCATGTACTTCATCTTCTCCTTCTCAGCCTCCTGCGCCTCCTCCTCCAGCATTTCCTGACCGATCTGCAGCAGCAAGCTCTGAGAGGAAGAGGAACCCACACCTTCACACCACCACTAACACAAGCAAGGCTGACACTGAAGGATGATGCTGATAATGATGATGTGTGTGTGCGTGTGTGTTTTATTTAGTAGGCTATTTTATTGAATGTTCTGAATCATCTTTTCTTTTTAAAGCAGAAGTAAGCGATCCGGCCGTTTTGGCTAACTTCTTGTCAGCCGATGGAGTTAGCAGCCCCCGCCCTCATCATGGATCTATTGGTCCTCGTCCCTACGTCACCACATTCACGCGCATCCCTTGGCTGCACACACAGCCCTTCATGCCGTTCTCTTTCCTCATTGGATAAAGCTTGTAGGATACAAGGAATTATACAAGAAGTTTTCTCCTCGGCTCAGAGCAGAGCAGAGTGACTGACAGACCCGTGTTTCAGACCAAACACTCTATGTAAGTGATTGCTGTCGGAAGATATAACTATTTAAGACTTATATTAACACAAATATTCCGCTTACTTCTGCTTTAAGTATTAAGTAAAGCAATCATTTGTTTGTTTTTACAGTCACTGCATGGTTATCATGGTTACATTAAAAATACTTTTTTCTTTCATGTCTCGCCAGCAGAGACACTACAAACACACAAAATCACCACAAAGAGACTCCAAATAGTGACAAACATAAGTTACCAGAAAGACACAAAACAGTGAAGAACAGACTCAAAATCAAGGAAGTTGAAGTTTGAAGGAACATTAAAACTCTTCACATCAGTTCTTATCGACCAACGCATACCCTGTAACTGGTTTGTCTGAGAAAAGCTCAGATCGGCCCTAATATTGTTGATGTTATTACTCTATAATCTCTGACTCAGCTAATTCAATTTGGTTTGAGTGCAGTGGCAAAATGTGTTTGCTGCTGTTATCAGTGATATGTTGACATATTAAAGTGATAAATAATTTCACAGTGTAATGGTAAATTTGAATATTCCTTTGTTTTAATCACTTGAGATGTCAGATCTCCTTTTGTTTGTTACCCATTTGTGTATTTTAATGTCTAGACCTTGTAATTGTAATTTCAACCTCTTTGTAAAATAACCAACCGTGCACCTTCTCACCAAGATACCAAACTTTTAATTGTAATTGTAAATTCAATTACTTTGCATTTCAAGTAGGCTACTTGAGACACCCAACCTCTCAATTTCTCATCAATATTCAAGCCCTTTTGTATTTTAAATTGTGTTGACTAGACCTCTTAACTTCTCACCTAAACACAATACCCTGCAGGATGCCCCAGGTGCCGACCCCTGCAGCAGACAGGGGTGTTGAACACACCTAGGGGGCGTTCCTAAGGTATAAATGTTTTGGTCTCCCTATCTCTGGGTCTTCCTTCACCGCTCCGGTGAGGATTGACCTTTCTTTGCAAGGAAATAAAAGCTTGTCGGCCGGCAGAAGTCTCTATTTCATTATTCACCAAGAGCAACAGCTAAAAAAACTTCCACAACAACAGCAACTTACTCTACCTTGAGGTGATTCCTCCGGCTCGTTGACATCTTCTTCCTTCACATACAAACAAAACCAAACGACAAACAAGGAGGGAAATGTTTGAGATCATTTGTGTGAATTGTTTTACAAAGTTTCCTCAAGAGACAAGGACTTACTCTGCCATCCTGACTGCAGCTGAGTCCTGCCTGTGGCCCAGAGACAAGAACAGGGATGAATGGAAATACCAGCACTTCTGTTCCCTTTATAGATGTTGGTTCAGTGTGTGTGTGTGTGTGAGATGGACCAGCAGCAGTTGTTCAGTTGCAGCAGCTGAGCCTTAAACAAATGCCTCAGGAATTTTCTCCTGTAAGAATCAGTAGACAATGTGTCTGTCTGAATTATAGTCAATACAATGTTCTCAACTTTTATCATTGTCAAAAAAAACACACGAAAGGACCTAAAACAAAAGAAAAAATGAAATAATCCAACCAATAAGTATCCATAGCATAACACATCAGTACCAGTTTCTGAGAATCCATATACATATACATATATATGTAATACATATTTTCATATTGCAAACATATGTCTTTGTATATGACTGTATCCTTAAGCCTGTCAGTATGTACAGTTGGAGAATATACTGTGTAGATGTGGAAACCTTTAAAATGAATTAGAGAAACACACATAAGAATATAGAAATTGTATTGCTATGTTGTTTTAATAAACATGCATATGTCTTTTTGAAAGTATCATCTGAGTAGAGGGTGTCGATGTGTGTTCTTAATATAGGGATGATGAATACATCAACTTAGATGATGTTTATCAGTGGAGTCAGATGTTTATAAATGATGATGCAAACCATCCAACACTGGAGCTTCTATTGAGGCAATTCAAGCTGAGCTTCCTCGACTGTCCTTGTTTTCCTCCGACTCAGCGCAGCTGTAGCTGTAACAGCTGACAGCTCCTTTCATCTGCCTGCTTCAGTCCTGCTGTTTCACTTACTGTACTGAAAACTCAACAGTGATGGAAAAAAATAATTCAAATTCATAGCTGAGTAAAAATAAAGATACTTCATCAAGCAAAGGTGCAAGTTTTCAAATATAGCTTTGATAAAACTCTTGACACTGTCATTGATTTTCCATTATGCTTCAAAATGTGCTTCATGTAGGCTAAGGTAAAAAAAAAAAAAAAAAAAAAGACAAAATAAATCAGAGTTAGGGTTAGGGTTAAACCAGCTGCCACAGCGAAGAGCTATACAGTAGGCTACATGCAACCATTGGACAAACAGCTAATGAGCAATAAAAGAAAATTCTTTGATAATATGAAACCATGTAAAAGTCTGATTTAATATTTACATTAATATTTTAACATTAAGATAGTTTTGTCAGCTCACCAGTAAAATATAAATATTAAGAAGAGCAAAAGCAAAAAAGCTTACTTCAGGCACTCCGACGAGCCAAGGAATTTTCTTAAAAATGCCTTTATTTTAAATTAGGGCATTAAAATATGAGACGCCGACCGGTTTCGACCTGGCGGTCTTCGTCAGGGCGTTTGGAAGTAATGTACTAAATATTGTTTGGGGTTCAAAACATAAAGATGTGTCATTATAATTGTGTAATTATAGAGATTTTCATCAATAACTGATGATCAAAATCTAAATTTAACATGATAAATGTGCAAAGTACGGAAAATACCCAAAAGTATATTAGAAAAATCTTTGGTGATGGAATTTGCAATTTGGAGATGTGGTGTTGAAGCAGAAAAGGCCTCCCAGTCCCAGCAGCTGTCAGCTCTAAACTGGGAGGATTTATTGCTCTGAGTGGTTCCCATTCAGCTGCTGAAACAGCCTGGGAGGGAAGAGGAGAGACACGCACACGTCAACACACAAACATGCTCCTCGCCGGTTTTACAATTTGACCTCAAAGCCTTTGGTTTCTCAGCTTTTACAAGATGTGTGCATCATAAAAATAATGATAATAGTCTACTAATAATCGAGGGAAATTTATTTTAGATTCATACGCATGTTAATTCTAATTGCAGATTTTATGAGTGTTGTTGATCAAGGTGTGTTAAACTCCAATGTCTCTCTCTCTCTAAAACTGTCTGCACTCTGACTCATTTAGCAGGCAGCAGATTCACAACATGACAGAGTAGTTCGGTCACTGTCAGACACTTGGACACCTGCAGGTGGAAGAAAAACTCCTATGTCCCATGTGTATCTGTTTTACATTGCTGTTGTGTGTTCTTGCTTGAATCTCTATGCAATATATTGTTATGTAGCTATTGATGGTGTTCAAACGGTGAGCAATCAACTTTTTCCATAATATGATGTGTTTCAGGTTTTTTTTCTGGCATGATAGCAATAGGCTTCTGTAGAATTTTTTATGGGAACTGAAACGCCATTTACTTATGAAGATTATGATGATCACACTGACTTATGCCTCATCTATTATGAAGGCATTATGTCCAAACTTTGGAAGATAAGGAATATTGTGAGGCATCATAGTTGAGGTACATACTTTTTGGTGTTTGCGACTAGTCTGAGTCTGACATTACTGAGCCTGCAGATTGTATCCTAAAGTGGTGCACATCGTTCAAATCCCAAGAAAATTAGCTTTGCAGTGGTGTGTAAGCACACAGACAGTGGTCTGAGTAAAACAGGAATGATACACACTTGCTGCCAGGCAACAGGTTTTAATTAGCCTAAAGCATGATACAAAATTAAACCAATAAAACTGCTGCTCTTCAAACATCTTATTGGACATTTATTAAGACGATTAAAGAGTAGCATCATCAGGCTTTATTAAAGACCAGCATGCTTATTGGTGTTCAGAACAAGTCAAACAAATGTGTGAAAAGAGACACATTGTGACCCTTTTGGCTTTCCACATGTTTGTGTTCCCACTGATGGATTCAAATATAAAACATTAAATGGAAAAGTGTCAAATCAAATAGAAGACAACATCAAATGTTGAACATTTGATTTGTTGCGTAAAAAACGACCTCCCCCATTCCTTCCCTACCTATAGTTTGAGCCAATCACAGCGCAGTTTACTGGTTCAAGGCACATCGACTAGCTAATAGAAAATGCTGTAAAAAGAAACGATAGCCTGTTTGCTGGTTTGCTCCACAATAGAAAGAGTTTTCCCGGGCTCAGACCATAGGCTAGGCTAAGACAGAGGACTGGCATGACTTCAACAACGAGCAGTCGTGCGGCAGTACGGCGAAAAGTTACGCAGAAACAAAATACACCGCAAGGGAAGCGACGTTTAGGTTGGGAAAGCGTCGACAAAGATGAATTTGTGCCGAAGGAGGACAGCGATGTTTCCCTCGGTGAGTCCGAGGCTGAGGAAGGAGCGGACAGGGCTCTCCACATGTAAGTTTTCCTGTTGTTATTGTAGCTTGATGAAATTAACTCTTTTCAATAGCCTACTTTAAGCCCTGAGTTTTGTTGTTTGTTCTTTCGTTCAGGGATGGAGAGGGGTTGTGTGAAACTGTTTGCTTTTCCTTCTTAGTGTTTTACTATCTAATCCATTACAATGGGATAATGCTGAACGTAAATATACGGTGGCCCTGAGGTGCAAATCACAACAGCAAATCAGAAAACACAACGACAAAAGAGAAAACAACAAAAAAGAAAACAACGTTTAGTAATTTGTCCTGTTTTCTCTTTTGCTGTTGTGTTTTCTATTTTTGTGTTGTGTTTTCTCTTTTGCTGTTGTGTTTTCTCTTTTTGCGTTGTGTTTTCTCTTTTTGCGTTGTGTTTTCTCTTTTGCCGTTGTGTTTTCTCTTTTGCTGTTGTGTTTTCTCTTTTTGTGTTGTGTTTTCTCTTTTGCCGTTGTGTTTTCTCTTTTGTTGTTGTGATTTCTGATTTGCTGTTGTGATTTGCACCTCAGGGCCACCCTATAAATAACCTGTAGGGGTTGCAAATTATGTGTAGGCCTACTTGGTGCATGTGTGCTCCTGACTCAGCCTTTTGTTTACTCACTGTTTTTTGTTCCAAGCAGCACCCCAGACCTGAATCTCAATCTTCAGACAAACATTTCCTAGTTTTGTAAATTACATTTCTTTTTTTTTTATTACATGTAATAGGTCGTCAGGGGAAGACTCTGACTGGGTCCCAGGTTCAGAAACCAAAAAGGGAAGAGTGGAGGAGCAGAGCACCAGCTCAGATGAGGAGGAGCCTCAGCTCCAAACTCATGTGAAAGGCACCCCACGTAGAAGGAGAGCCAGAGGAAGGGGGAGATCCAGCCCCAGCAGCCATCAAGCCAATGGTAGTTCCTCTGTAGTCACGCAGAAACAAAATACACCGCAAGGGAAGCGACGTTTAGGTTGGGAAAGCGTTGACAAAGATGAATTTGTGCCGGAGGAGGACAGCGATCTTTCCCTCGGTGAGTCCGAGGCTGAGGAAGGAGCGGACAGGGCTCTCCACATGTAAGTTTTCCTGTCGTTATTGTAGCTTGATGAAGTTAACTCTTTTCAATAGCCTACTTTAAGCCCTGAGTTTTGTTGTTTGTTCTTTCGTTCAGGGATGGAGAGGGGTTGTGTGAAACTGTGTGCTTTTCCTTCTTAGTGTTTTACTATCTAATCCATTACAATGGGATAATTCTGAACGTAAATATAAGGTGGCCCCGAGGTGCAAATCACAACAGCAAATCAGAAAACACAACGGCAAAAGAGAAAACACAACGACAAAAGAGAAAACAACGTTTAGTAATTTGTCCTGTTTTCTCTTTTGCTGTTGTGTTTTCTATTTTTGTGTTGTGTTTTCTCTTTTGCCGTTGTGTTTTCTCTTTTGCTGTTGTGTTTTCTCTTTTTGTGTTGTGTTTACTCTTTTGCCGTTGTGTTTTCTCTTTTGTTGTTGTGATTTCTGATTTGCTGTTGTGATTTGCACCTCAGGGCCACCCTATAAATAACCTGTAGGGCTAGTTGCAAATTATGTGTAGGCCTACTTGGTGCATGTGTGCTCCTGACTCAGCCTTTTGTTTACTCACTGTTTTTTGTTCCAAGCACCCAGACCTGAATCTCAATCTTCAGACAAATATTTCCTAGTTTTGTAAATTACATTTCTTTTTTTTAATTACATGTAATAGGTCATCAGGGGAAGACTCTGACTGGGTCCCAGGTTCAGAAACCAAAAAGGCAAGAGTGGAGGAGCAGAGCACCAGCTCAGATGAGGAGGAGCCTCAGCTCCAAACTCATGTGAAAGGCACCCCACGTAGAAGGAGAGCCAGAGGAAGGGGGAGATCCAGCCCCAGCAGCCATCAAGCCAATGGTAGTTCCTCTGTAGTCACAGAAGAGCCCTGGCATGGTACAGATGTCCAAGATGTCCAACCACCTAAGCCCATCTTCAGACCCCTACGTCCACCTGGTCCACAGCTCATCCAATCAGAATCATACACAGCACTGCACCTTTTTCAGCTTTTTTTTACAAACTCCATGCTACAGAACATTGTTAAAAACACAAATGAGTATGGAGAAACGCATATCTCAACACAATCTACACCGTGGACTGACATCACATTACAGGACATGTATTGTTTTATGTCCTTGATTCTGTATATGGGAATTGTTAAGTGCTCTGCATTTACAGATTATTGGAAAACGGGGGAACTGTACAGCCTTCCATTCCCAAGGCAAGTGATGACTGGAAAAAAGTTCCTCATGTTATGCCGGGCCCTGCATCTTAGCAGCAGTGCAGAGGATGCTGCTAACGATCAGAAGAAGGAAACGGGAGCCTACGATCGTCTCTGCAAGATCAAACCTATTTACACTGAGTTGAGGGATGCATGCAAAACTCACTATCAACCTAGACAAAACATTTCAATTGATGAGCGGATGGTTGCGTCAAAGGCCCGCTCTGGCCTAAAACAATATATGAAAAACAAGCCTGTACGCTGGGGTTACAAGCTTTTCGTTCTTGCTGATTCCACAAATGGGTATACTTGGGACTTCTTCATTTATGAAGGAAAGTCAAAAGAAAGAAGCGGGAAAGGACTCGGTTATGACTCGGTGATGCAGCTGGTCAATACCAACCTCCTGGGAACTGGATATAAATTGTTCGTAGACAACTTTTACACCAGTCCCGGGCTTTTCCGTGACCTCCTCGGTCAAAACATCTGGGCATGTGGGACCATGAGATCAAACCAGATTGACATTCCCAAATCTAAAGTGAACAGTCTGGATTCAAAATCACCAAGAGGGAGCATTCGGTGGATAAGGGACAACTCTGTCCTTTTTGTCCAATGGAAAGACACAAGGGACGTGATGATGTGTTCCACGATGCACACAGCCCACGCAGATGAGACTGTCCAGCGTTGGGTCAAATCTGCTGACGGGCTGTGGGATCTGAACACCATCCCTGTTCCTCCAGCAGTGAAGGAGTACAACCAGTATGTGCAATATATTCAAGTATAATTATTTAATGCCCTGGAAATGTAGTAATTTGTTTGCTGTACATACTTTGATATGTTTTTTCTAATTTTTTCCCCCTGTCCTTTCAGGTTCATGGGGGGGGTAGACCTATCAGATGCCCTAATAGGGTACTACAAGGTCCTGCATAAAACCCATAAGTGGTATAAGACCTTCTTTTACCACTTCATGGACATTGCCATCGTGAATGCCTTCATCCTGCACAAGGAGCTCTCAAGAACGAAAGGGGGGTCTCCCTTGTCCCAGAAGGCATTCAGGGAGACCTTAGCTTTGGATCTGGCAAAGGCTACAGCACCAGCAGAACCTCGACCTTCTGCCCGAAAGGCCTCGCATCACAGACTGGTGCACATTTCGGGGCACAGCACCGTCGGCCGTCTGAAATGCAGGCAGTGCCATGCAAAGACCCCTGTGAAGTGTTCTACATGTGACGTGCCTCTGTGCTTCATCCCAGCTCGGGACTGCTACAATGAGTGGCATATGGAAAAAAAGCTGTAGCTGGGCCTTGTAAATATTTGTAAATAGTTTGATTTGTTGTTTGTTGTGTGGCACCGCTGGCTGCCTGAAGTGCAGGCGCTGTGTTCATCATCTGTTCATCCTCTGTGCTTCATCCCAGCTCAGGACTGCTACAATGAGTGGCATGTGGCCAAAAATCTATGGCTGGATCTTGTAAATATTATTTCTAAATAGTTTGATTTGTTGTTTGTTGTGTGGTTCACTAAAAATTGCATGTTTCACCATACCACTTGTCGTACTCTCTTTTTTTTTTTTTTTTTTTACTGTATGCACAATGTTTTTTTATAGGAAAAATACATTTATGCTTCAGTTACATTTTGTCAAAAATACTGAGGGGGAATCTGGATGTGGGATAGGATAGCCCCAAGTGTAACCTTTCATTAGAGATTAAGATCATGACTGTGGGTTGAAGTGTTCAAAAATAGTACCCTTCAATTGATTTGGGGTAGTTGGGGGGATTTTAGTTGTTTATATTAAGTATTTTCAACCAGTTTGGTCTCCCAAAGCTATTTGAAACCGTTTAAAACTGTCCATGTAATGTCAAATTTAAACTGAGAATAGGTAAGACTCCAAACTGCTGTCCTACATCACTGTGACGTGACAATGTTCACTGGAGGCAAAACTGACCCAGCGTCTGTTTAGCCAGGTGTCTACTGTGTACGGGACAGGTTTTAAATTAATTTTGAACAAAAGTCATGCTCAGCAAAGATGGAAAATAAAATGGAAAATGAGCTGGACAAAACACGACCGGACGCACCGGGTTCAGGTTGAAAACATTTAATAGCTTGGGTTGCGTTTTCTTTCTTTCTTTTGCCGCAGTCCGGCCGAGAATTAATGTTCGTGACGTGAGTACGAGGCTGCATCGGGTCCGTCCAGACTTCAACACCTGCGGATCTGACCAGGTCGGGTCTACTGTAGCAGGATTGAAGCAGTTTAGAAACTGCTCAAACAGGTAATCATGCACTTTCGTTTGGTACATTCACAAGAACTAGGAAACGGAGACAGACCAGGGCGTTTAAGACTCAGCTTTTATTTGAGAATTTACAGTAGCCTACATATGATGGTCTGGAGTCAACTTAAATAACACTCAGAGTGCCTGTGCATATTCTCATTTGTCCAGGTCATCTATCTCAAAGGAGCTTAAACCGAAAGCAACTGGACTTAGTTATTTGTATAACGACAGTCATTGGAGTGGTAAGTGACTCCAACGACTGTCGTTATAACACAATAGGGCACTAACGAAGTCGAAACCAACTTTCCACCAAAGACAGTCACTGTCGTTAGCACTTGGAGCACAAAAAGGGAACCAGTGATATCACCAGCCTTGTGAACGCCCACACAAGAGGTATACATGGGTCTCCACACCAGATAGTTGGACCAGTCCCAGCCTGGTCAGATGCGTAGCCTACATGAACTGATGAAGCCTCTTGGATGAGGTGAAACGTCTTCCCAGACAAATAACTAAGTCCAGTTGCTTTCGATTTAACCTCCTTTGAAACACTCAGAGTCTTCGAGGGTGGGTGGGTTTAGGCCTACTAACATATTCACTAAAATATGCGTTTTCCTTGTCCATTCTTGAAAAAACAGGATACTGAAGTCCATGTAAACACAGTCATTGTGTCAATAAAGTTTTTCCCTAAAAAGAGTTCTTCCTGGTTAGGGTAGAGAGGAGTGCGCAAGTTGTTACGTAAGCTGTTCAAGTCCGTTGTCATATTATTCGGACCGAATTGGACGGACTTTTCTCAGAACCATATGAGAATGGAATAACATTATTCCATTCTCAAATCCACCAGAGATAAAAACTCATCATTTATGTGTGTCAAATTATTATTTAACTTAAACAAAGAAAAGTGTAAAAGTTCCAGAAAGGATTGCTTTAATCCGACTACAATTTAAGTGCCAGGACCAACCCTAACTAGGGAAGTTATAGCCTATTTGTGCCATCAGAGCCGTGGGAGGAAGCCAAGGTGATGATAATTCTAGGGGCCCAGCGACCAGTAGGGCCCACAAAAAACCCAGTAGCCTGATCTTTGTATGACTGAATTATTCTGCATAAGACCCTGACTAATATGCTAGCATCGAAACAAAGTAGGCAAAATAAGAAATGAAGAAAAAAAGTGGAAAAGTCAGGGGACAGGGGCCCCCTTTAGTAGGTCTTTCAGGGGGCCCAGAATTCCTAGCAACGGCCCTGTGTGCCATGGTATATTTTGTGCATGTTTGTGGATGCAGCTGTTTTTAAACCGTACAAATACAAACTGCTATTTTTTGACAGGAAGTTCAAGATGAAATCTGGTCAAGAAGCTTTTATTGTGAATTGATTGGCCGGAAGTGAAGCTGTCTCGTTACAGTCAGTTTGACAGTGGTGTGAAGATGGCGGCGTACGGTCGCCCTCAGCTGCTGCTGCTGCTGCTCCCGTTAACGATTGTGTCTCTCTGCGGTTCCGGCTCCGTCCTCGGCCTGAAGGCTGCCAGCGGCCCGGCCGAGCCTCCCAACCCGCCCGTGCTCAGAGCCGCGGATCCCCCGGTCAAAGATGCACCTGCACCCGCCGCCGCTGCCGCCGCCGCCGCTGGGGCCTCGCAGCCTCGAAGGGCGACCGGCTGGAAGCTGTCGGAGGAGGAGGCCTGCCGGGAGGACCTGGCCCGCCTCTGCCCCAAACACACCTGGACCAACAACCTGGCCGTGTTGGAGTGCATGCAGGACCGCAGAGAGGTAAGCGGCCGCCGGCCCGAGCTTGCAGCTTCGCACCGGTCCCGGGAGGTGATGGGCATCCGCTGGGTGTGTCGTCCCGGTGGGTTAGATCCACACCGGCTGACAGCATGGTGCTGATGCAGATGTGGACAGCAGAGGCAGGGGTGGACATCCACACCTGCATCCGGGTCCAGTAGCTACACACTCGCACACACACAGTGTAACGCAGGGTAACAGATATTTGTATTTTCCTCCTGTCTGCACACTTGTCCTTAAAGCCCACACAGAAACAATAACACAAATTAGGCTATAATAAATTATGATAGCCTATGAGTTAACTTTTAAATGCCACACACAGGCCTTCACATACAGTGTAGGCTAGTATCTGTAAAAAAGAGTGACAGATAGCCTAAAGAGTCATACATTTAATTTCTGTCATGTTTTGAACATCTTTCTTGGTGGATTTCCTTTAGCTGTGGAGCTCATGGATCCATAATGTGTAGATCTGATCAAAAAACAGTTATTTCACAGTCACTTTAGTCTTAATAAAGAGAACAGACCAATGTTTATTCACATGGTATAAAATGAGTTTCATGCTGTAAAGTAAACAGTTAAAGTTGTTTTTAGTGCAGTGGTCACTGATGACAAACCTGAATAAACATTTAAACATGTCAGTTGTAGGTGTCGTCTGCCGCCAGGTCCATATCTCATTATTTATTCAGCTAACTGTTGAACTGGATCTTCTGGAAATTGTGTTTCTCAGTATGAACAGGCTTTTTCTGCTTTTCTGCTTTGGTGGACTGAATCAATTAGAGATCAGAGCTGGAACTGACAGAGAATTAATCAACAGTTTTGATAATCAATTAATCTTCTCAGTCATTTATCAACAAAAAAGGAGTCAAACACTTTCCACTTGCAGTTTTTCTTCTGTTTTGTTCGTGTCACTGGGACATGAATGTCTTTTGGCTTTGAACTGTAGGTTGAAGACAACATGTGATTGGCATCTGCTCTTTGTGTGATATTACATGAACTGAATAATTCATGTTCTTGGTTCACTTTGGGCCCCTTAGAAACAAATAAGCATCAAACATCATAGCTGACCTGAGTACCTTTATGACACAGTGAACCATCTTGTGACGGCTACTTCCAGCAGGATAACACAAAGCCCAGATCATCTCAAACTGGTTTCTTGAACCCGAACTCAAACGTCCTCCACAGTCCCCAGATCTCAGTCCAGCAGAGCTGTGACCTTTGGGATGTAGTGGAACAGGAGATTCTTATCATGGATGTGGAGCTGATAAATCTGCAGCAGCTGTGTGATGCTGTCATGTCAATATGGATCAAAACCTATGAGGAATGTTTCCAGGTGCTTGTTGAGTCTATAACACCAAGAATTAAAGCACTCCTGAAGGGAAAAGGTGGACCTACTGTAATAAAGTGGCTGTGAGTTTATATTATATGTTGGTCAGACGTTGAAATTGCACAGCAGCTGACATAGTAATGTTCAACCTGAGTTGTGTGTGTGTGTGTGTGCAGTCATTCATCTGTCAGGTGAGCACAGGTTGAAGTTAAACCACACTTGGTTTCATGTTGTGGACAGAAAAACTAATTCATTTAGAGTTCAGAGATCAGTTGTTGTGATTTTATTTTCTCTGAAGACAAATCCAAACATTTCCACCCTCGTCACGTCATCTTTCCAGATTGGCTGCCTACATGCAGATTAATTGTGGATGATTATTTTGGTGAATCACATTGTTCAGTGGTGTGTTTTACTGCTGTTCATCTGGATAAGGAGCTTCAGCTCGTGCTGGAGCGGTTAAAAACCGATCTGTTGATTAGATTGATAGACAATTAACTAGTCAACTTGTTTACTGTGTGTGTTGAGCCAGAGAAAGAGAGCAGCAGATCATCGCTGGGTTAATCACACTGACCCCGAGAGGCATAAACACAGCTCATCTATTAGTCGTCCCTCTTTATTTACAATAGAGTTTCCATAGTGTTGTTTCACTCTCTCTTTTAGTGAAGTCGAGGTGCAGCTGCAGCTCTGTAAACGCCAAGAGCTGTAGTGATCACTGAATATCTTATTCATTGATTTTTTTTTTTTGCCAAAATTGCACTAATTTAATTAATCTGTGTTTCTTTGATTCCTTCTCTGACACTTTACAGATCAAATGGTAAAGTGATCAACAGATTAACCCACAGTGAAAACGATTAGAAAATTAGCTGCAGCCATAATTAAGTAAAACAAAGTAAAGATTCTTCATGAAAATGTATGCTTAATTAAAAATACAGAAGTTCTATCAGCAGAAAACGCTTTCTAGTATCAAAGGGAAATAATTCATTTCACCCTGTGACTGATGTTTTATTGGATCTGACTTTATTAGATTTCTAATGCTGATGCATCAGTGAGCAACTAGGAGGTGGAGCTTGATTGACTGCTCAATCTGAGGGGTTGTGAGATGGTTAATAGAAGTTAATGATCGAGGAAACTTCAGTTCAACCCTGAATTCAACGTTGTTTCCTGTCGTTCTGTCCAATATGAATTTTTGGACTGAGTTTGGAAAACATGAGATGAGCTGATTATGAGTCTGCTGACCCAGTTTATTCTGTCCACACACACACAAACACACACTTCTTTAATTACTCATCAGTCTTCACCTTAAAGAATACACAAACAACCTCACACCCACGACTTACTGTTTCCTCTTCACTGACACGTACGTGCTCAAGTGAAGTAAACAAACCGTTCACTGTTGTTTCCCCTATGTTTATGTCAGAACATCATCCATCACAATCCAAACGGAGGTTTAGAGATATCTCATTTCATCCCACCAGCAACAGAAAAAACCCTTATTATTTAATTTACAAAGTTATTGAACAGCAACAAGCAGAAAATCCTAATGCGTATCACATAAAAACTGTCTCATTTCTTAGCATGGTATGAATCTATTAATGAGATGAGTAGTAGATTAATAGATGAATTAGCTGATCATCGCAGCTGCACACACATGTATGGAGGCCGATAGTAGTATTTGTATAGTGCTCGGGTTGCAGTGACAGGCAGATGGCAGACCTCCGCCAAGGGCAAACATTTACCTCCACCAGATCCAGATAAATAGATATACAGTTTATAAATGAATGAAATCAAGTTTTATTTGCGCAGCAGCTGCAGGTACAAAGATCTGGTTTCATCAGTCACAGACTCTGCAGTGTGTGTTTTGAATAGACAGTGAACGCATCCTGGAAAAGTCCTGGAAAATGATCTCTAGAAAAGAGTGGGATCCCTGCGTCATCCTCCATTATCCACCATGCTGACGTCAATCCATGCACATTCACACACGCACGGACACACACACACACACACACACACACACACACACACACACACACACACACACACACACACACACACACACACACACACACACACACACACACACACACACACACACACACTCCTCCAGCCCTGTGCGATGCCCTCTTTATTGAGATAATTACATCGCCTCAACTCAATAACAGCTGTGGCCTCCTGAAGAGGTAAATGGCTCTTATAAATCTGCCTCTTCTTCAGAGAAGGACACTCCCCCCAACACACACACACATGCTCTCTCACACACACAAATCCCAGCAGCAAAGCAGTGTGTGGTTACAGCGCAGCGTTTCAGTTTATTTGTGGTGGTCTAAGCCCCGAAATCCGACACTTGAGAGACGACTGAGAGGAAAAAAAGAGTAACAGCACCACACTTAGAAACTAAGTGCTGGACAGGAAGTCACTTTACCACAACACAAACAGGCCTGTGGCCACAAGCCGACACTCAGGTGGGATCAGTGTGTCACCTCACTCACTGGCTCTGGATTGACAGCATGTGAGGAAGCAGTTTGCAGTTGCAGGGCTGTTTTCTGTCAGTGCAGCTGAGGTGCTTTTATTTTGATAGTCTGGCTCTGTGAGCGACACACTGACATGCTTGGCAGGTTTTTTTAGGGTGTTTGTTTGCTTACTTGCTGCTAATGAAAACTTGAGGCTTAAAGTCATTCAGGATCAGTTTTAGTTATCAGGCTTTACTGAACCTAATATTGACTTGCACTCTAATTGTGCAGGCTAAACACTATTTATAGATATAACAGTTTAGACTAGTTACAAATTTGGCCATGTTCGTTCAAGAAGAAAGTTCTTCAAATTACAAAATATAGGCTATATGTCAGAACTGATATATTTACCAAGTGTTGGCGGGGTCCAGTTTATTTTGCATACTTCCATGTAAACAGCTGTAAAATCTTTGATTTCTATGAGGCCAGATTAGTTAACATATGAGATGATTTGATTAATCCATCAACTCAGTCTTGCTTTGCTGTATTTTCACTGGTGAGGTTCAGCTATTCAAGGAGAACGACTATCAAGTCATGGGAAATGCCCCCGTGCTGCTGAGGCAGTCTACTACTGCCTCTGAGGGTGATGGATGTTTCTATTAAAACCTTAATAATGCTTTAAATCTTGGTTGAATCTGTAGACTCTGCGGACTTTCTCCTACATTTTCTTGTGAGTTTTTATGTGGCGCCGTTAGAAAGGCTTCTTAAATGTAGAGTAGAGTGAAAGACACTTTAGGCCTACTTTCAGTCATTTATAATAATAATAGTAATAATGATCTTTATTCATACAGCACTTTTTTTTTAACAAGGTTACAGAGTGCATCACAAAAAGATCGAACAACGGAACAGCAATAAATCAGCAAAAGCGGTCATACAGTCAAATTAACATTAATATTCAAACAGAAATAAAAGGTTTTGTGATGTGAAGGCGTGATTTAAAAGCAGCAACAAATTCAGCGGACCATATCTTCTTGGCAGGTAAATTGTTTCAGAGTTTCAGGGCTTGGACTGTAAATGCCTGATGTACCTTATTAACTAAACATGCTCTGAGAAAAAGCAGAGGACGCCTGCCTGCTGATCTGAGAGGACGACCAGCCTCATGAAGGATTAAAAGGTCCTTGATGTAGTTTGGGGTTTTGATCATTTAAGACTTTATTGTATTGTATTCATTATTTTAGTCACGTGTTTTCATGAGCCTTTTTTTTTCTCATGAATTTAATAAAACTGAGCTTTGATTTTTCAGCATTTGGGTCAAATCCCCTCTGCACAGTTCAGGTCAAAAGGGTTTTGTTATAGAGAGCTGAGATTGTTCTGAAAGTTGTACCGTAAAGCACTTGGTATGATCTAATGTGCAGGTACTTAAAGAAATGAAATAGAAATTGAGAAAACACCCTGAGACTACATCGGGTTTAACAAAGCCAGGATACATTTTAGTTATCTGAGTTAACTAAACCTAACCTTAATGATAACTAGTGCTACAAAGCTGGTCATCAACGTACTGATTTACAAGAATAGTATACTGCTCGTTTTTATTTTTCAATTTTTTGTCCCTGTTGGGATCCCGTAGGAATGATGACTCTGTGTCCCCAGGGATCTGATTGGTCAGTAGTTTCGCTGCTTAATCTATCTGATCCTCCGAAGTTAACCTGATCTGAAGCAGTTTAGGAGTTCAGCATCAGTTACCATGGTGATTTAAGGAGTGAACCACCATCATAGCACTGAAAACCCGAGTTAAACCTGAAGTTAACCCCGATGACTAGAGATCTTGCTTCATAGTTCAATCCTCAGGTTGACGAGAGACTGAAAATGTGTAGAAGCTGAAGCTAAAAGAGGCAGAAAAGCTCCTCAGAGTTGGAGATTAATGATCTCTCTCTGACGGTTCGTGGCTGTACACACAGCGATATGAATGGCTTTTGTTTTGCAGGAGAAAAGAAAGCTGGTACGGTCTGGAGCTGCAGACCACCAGCAGCAGAAGTACAATAAAGCCTTTGTGGCTCTGATCTACAGACTTTAGCTTCACACTGCAGACTTGTAGGAGTGTTGAGTGTATCGCATCAACCCCCCGAGGCTTCCTGTGATATAAACACACTTCTGTCACATTAGCTCCGCCCCCTTACCCAGACACCATTAGCGCCCGTCACCACTTCAGCGGGATCAGTCGAGTCGATTAATGCTCTTGTTTCAAAAAGCCTTTGATGTGAATGAAGCAGTTCTTCTTTAATTAATAACTCATTGTCTGGCTAATGGGGAGTTTTTAATCTAAGAGGCCACTGAGGGTCTGTTTCCTCGTTACAGTTGTTCCTCTGTCTTGGAAACATTTAGTGGAAATGACAGTTTAAAGTCAGAAGCAGGAGCTTTGTCTCTGTTCCCGTGGGCAGAGCTGAGTTAACACGAGGAGCTTTCATGTCTCTTTACTGCAAAGAGATGTGAGGCTGAAGCAGCTTCTCTTGCTGAGTGTGCTCTGATGGCGGAGGGCGATGTGGGGGAGTTGGAGGAGAGAAACTGCTGCTCTGCATCAAACCGATGCCATTTGTAAAGTCTGCAACGCACCCCGGTGTGATACTTCTGTCTCTTCCAAACCAACCCAGAAGAAACAGGAATAGGAACGGGGGAAAAGTCGGCGTAAATGCCAGAAATGATGACACTCTCCAAGGATGTGATTGGCCGATGTCTCTAATGCAGTTGTGTCATCATGTTGATGTGTTTAAGAGGTGCTTTAGGAGACATGGTGGAGGAGACAGGTGCCACTGCCGTCGTGCTTTCTTGTCTTTTTGCTCTTTTGCATCGGTTTGTTGTTGCTTTGTGTGTAATTTTGGGCATTTTATGGTCAGTCGACTGCATGTTCGAGTTTTACTCATTGTCTGTTGCTCTTTCAAAAATGAATTAGTGATAACAGCCTGTATTAGAGCAGTGAACAGAGCTGAGAGGTTTGACGTAGTCAGTCGGTCAGTGCGTGTGTGCGTGTGTGTGCGCATGTGCTAATAAATCTCTTTCTCTCTTTTCTGCAGGAGACTGACATCGCTCCTGACTGCAACCATGTAAGTGTTCCCTCTAACACACACACAGACGCACACACACTCACTAAACTTTACAGGATAAACGGAGAGGAGAGGAAACAGGAAATGAGAGGTCAATGTTGGTGCTTTGCTGCCGTACAGAATATGTTTAATATGTAAATGTTTAATGTTTTACTGGGTTTGTTGGTTTCAGGGTTAAAGGTCAGACCAGGTTTTTGGATTTGATTGATAACATGAAACCAGGCTCATGTAACGGAGGTGCACTCACTCACCCATAAAGGACGTGCAAACCGGCTGCCAAGCGCTCATTGAGCTCTTGGCAAGTCCAGGGTTCGAACCCCACCTGGGGCAGTCCGTACCGAGAAACACAACGCAGAGGGCCACTCTGGCTTGGCCCACTCACACTTTCATCTTCAAACGCTAATAACTTTATTGTTTCCCTTTTCACGAGGAAGACAAAATCTTAATTTGTCCAACACTTGGATTTTTTTTTTATACCTGCTGAAATGATTCCTATCAGCACCAGCTGCTGTGACTAAAGTAACAATCAAAGTCACAAATTATTATTATTAAGCTAAAATGTAAAGCTAAAATTCTGAAGAAGATAAACATCACACCTTTTAAACATTAGCTCCGGTGTTAACAGACTCATAACATCTGATCTAGAGTCAGGGTCAGAGGTGAATCATTAACAGGAGGGATGAGCTCAGACTGTCACGAATCCATTAACTTTTGTTGCTCAGAGATGTGATTTAGTGTTACAGTAACTCAGAGTACACCACTGAGCTATGGCTCTTTTATGGAGATTAACTACAGTTTAATTCAGGTGAAAACTGACTGAGCAGCCATGTTTGCTCTGCAGAGTGAGTCCAGTGTTGATGTACCGCCTCAGTGGCTCCCACTGTTTTAATATTTGCTAATCCTCTTAAAAACATGCTTGAGATCCTGAGCAACTGGTTTTGGCCAATAAGAAGCAGCATGCAGCCGTTTTACTTAATATGACCTGTGGCGGGTGTAGACGGCTGTGGAGGATGATACACATGACATCATGTTGGTACCATCTGGTTTCACCACATCATTGTTTTCTCACTCTGGGACATGGGGTGACCCCCACACCTCCCACAGCCTCCTCTTCCTTGGCTCCTGGTCCGTCCATCACATCCGTCCTCCTCCAGTTTATCCACTCCTTGTTGGCAGAGCCTCCGAGCGTGAGGTGACCCCCACACCTCCCACAGCCAAGTGCAATGTAAACACCATAAACATCAAATCCTCTAACTGTAGAATAATGAGACACAACAGCAGCTCCTGGGGATCTTTATTTATTTAATGAATTGTAATTATAATTTCATTACATTAATCCAGAATTTGTAAATTACACGGTAAAACTTTAGCACTGGCCCAAAACTAAGCCTTTTAAACAAATGTTCTCCTTTTAATGTAAAAAAATATATATAATATATAAAAATAATAGAATAAAATCATTATAGTTACATTATACACGGTTGCCTATAAAGTTGGAATAATTTTGTTTTCAGGCACCTCTTTTTATTCCTATTATAAAAGTTAATTGTGGTTTAACTGTCATGGTGATATGTGTGGAAGAGATTGATCAGTAGAGTTTTGAGAAGATATAGATCACATATAGGTCACAATAATTTCATAAGAAGAGGTAAAAAAAAATATTATTCAGTCTGATACTCAGTCTTTAAAGGGACATTGTGTAACTTCTCCTGTTATCTATTCACGAAAATCGATTATTTCGTTGTTTTTCATTAACCAGATTATTTCATTCAAAAGTCTGTTTTTCATTAACCAGTAATCCCCCCCATCAACAAACTGAAGTGTTCCTTTCAGCTCTGAATTTGCCGTTCATATCATTCATATCTACATGGAGCGGGTAAGCTCGGTGCTGGCTGCCATGTCGTGTCGCCATGTTTTTACGTTCAGTGGCAGCGTGACGGTAGGAAACCACGGAAACTCAGCGGAGACACCGGAGCTGTCGGCTCAGGTCGAGGTGGCGTCTGTCAAAAGTCACCGCGGTAACGCAGTGAGGAGGAATGGAGCGTTACACTGATGCTGCATTCACCTGCAGTCGGGCAGACGGCCGTCGGTAACAAACCAGATGTCATTTTAGTCACAGAAGTCCAGAGAAAGCCGGTAAAACGTGGGTCAGGTAAACAATATCACATCACCATGACAACACGTATTGTTTTGCCTCGTGCTGACGGACCACTTGTTTACATAGAGGCTTGTTTGTGCCGTTACGTGCAGCGGCTGTCGTCCGCCTGCCGTCTGCCCAATTTCACGTGAATGCAGCATGAAAAATAAGATTGAGTTGCTTGCGATATACAACCGCAACGCTAGATGGGAGTAATTCCTACACAATGTCCCTTTAATGTTGTTCATGGCAGAATTGTGTGTGGAGAATGAAATCAATACAGCATAGTGTCGTGACATCGTGATATTTCTTTTAACATATGTGAAATCTTTGGAACATGATGAGGATTTAAAAAAAAGGGATCTTGTCATTTCCCTTCACCTTTTTTACAAGAGTAAGACACCTTTTAATAAGTAAACTCAGCTCACAGGTGTCGCTGATGACCTTCACAAACAACAACCTACTCTAACATCAGTCGGACTCTGGAGCTTCTCTCCTGGTGCAGGGAGAAGTTGCCGAGGTGTCGTCAGGATGATGAAGCGCCAGTGTTCAGAGTTCACAGCAGTTTACGGCAGACAGCTTTATGAAGCACCACAAGGTTAATGGACCACTTGGACTGTCTTTATTACAGCGCTGCAAAGCACTGACAGCAATTAGCTACCCACCTCCCACACACAGCTATTTTCTGGGCGGTGTGACTGTCAGTAGCTGTTATCTGTAGCTGCTGCAGCTGGAGCCTCACTGGCAGGAAAACAAGAAACAATAAATAAACAATAAAAAATGTCTTTGTTGATAAAGTGACAGAAAAAAAGAAAGAAAGAAGAAGAAGATCAGAGGACAAAAGAGTCTTTACATAACTGAAGAAGAAGTCAGTGGGAGTTGTAAACGTCCTCTGAGCTGATGGTCTCGACAGCAGATCACTTTGTTTCCCACATTTCTGAAACACTAGATCACAAAGTGTCTGTCTCTACTGGTTTTATTGTGTGTGTGTTTTTGTTTTAATCTTTATCCACATATTAGATTATTTAATCATCTTTAGATTTTAGTCCTTTGTCTGTGTTTCTACTCTCACAGAGCTGTTTTTATTGTGTTACCTGCTTCTAACAGTATTTTAACAACACTAGGGAACCACAGTTATGGTTCCCTAGTGCGCAAGGAGCTACAGAGATTAGATAAGACTTACAAGTTATCCTATTGATGTGTTTTAACAGGTCTATTAATGTTAGGACATAAAATGGCCAAAATAACACTTCTCCATCCTCCAAAACAGGATATAAAATCAGTTGAGATAATAGAGTCAAATACACTGTAGGCATCAGATAAAAGCAGTCAGGAAGACATTTAAAAGAGCAAGAAGCCTCAGCTGAGGCTCGGTCTCATCTGGTCTTTGAACTGGCAGCAGGGACACAACAGGATCTCAGGAAACAGGAGGGTTCGTAAAAATGTTTTTAATGCAGCCGAGGGGCTGAGCTTTAAAGGTTGTAGGAAGCCTCAGTCTGAGGACTCAACTTCCTGGATTTAGTTAAAAGCCCTGAGTAGTCTCAGAGGTAAAAGAGCTCAGCGGTCGTCCAGGTCAGACGAGATAAAAGCCTGAGCTGCAGGTTCAGCATCTCTGACACTGAAACAAAAAAAAGTCTGTTAAAACAATAAAATGTTCTAAAGCAGTTTCTGTAGCTCTGAAGTGAACAGACGCTCTGAAAGATGAATGCCATTCTTTTTCAAGCCAAAACATCACTTGCCCTTCAGAGCGTCCACAGTTTAAGTTGGAGAAATGAAACCATCACTTCACAGTTGGGTTAAACTACAGGTTTTCGTCCCAGGAGGCAGGAGGTTCGACTGGCCATGATGGAGCGGAGCTAAAATAAATCTCTGCTCACTGCACCGTGTCTGTTTTGTGTCATTCATTTGACTGTATTTGTCATCAGTATGTGAAGATGATGTCTCTACTGTGGACGTGTGTAAAGATGTAATGTCTTTGTGTCTCAGCTCCTGTGGAACTACAAACTCAACCTGACCACAGATCCTAAGTTTGAGTCGGTGGCCATGGAGGTCTGCAAGAGCACCATCGCTGAGGTCAGTGTCCCACTGTGACTCTGTGTGAGCTCCTCGTCCAATCAGACGCCTCCATGATGAATCAGAGTCTAAATGTTGATTGTTGCTAAAACCTTTCCTCTGAGCAGTTTCTTTCTTGTTCAATCTTGTTTTCAGTTTGACCTTAAACTGTTCATGTGTTCGATCCCTGCAGATAAAGGAGTGTAACGAAGAGGAGCGAGGGAGGGGCTACCTGGTGTCCTGCCTGGTGGATCACCGTGGCAACATCAGTGAGTACCAGTGCAACCAGTACATCACCAAGATGACCAGTATCGTCTTCAGCGACTACCGGCTGATCTGTGGCTTCATGGACAAATGTAAAGAGGACATCAACAGTCTGCACTGTGGCAGCATCAACGTGGGACCCAAGGTGAGAGGCAGTGGGGCAGGGTTTTACTCGTCTAGTTTACTTTTTTTATTAGGGAATATTTATTTATTTTTTCATTAGTTTGGGAGAATTTTTTTCCTATTTGGTATAACAACTGTTGGCAGATGGAGTTTCTGTGAATTGAAAGGTATATATCATACAGCAGGGGTTTCCTAACGTTTCCATACCAAGCCCCTTCCATGACCTGTCACCCCTTTGTAACCCCCCCCCACCTCCCGAAAAAATATTGGAAAATACATTTTTAAATGAAAAGATACAATAAAAAACCAACTTCAATACATTTTCTAAGATGATAAGTGCAATGATAATTACTTGCAGGTATTTTCTGTATCTATTTCAATAGAAAATGAAATATATTTTGTAGTAATGCACATATAAATATTGATATTATGTTATATGATATTATATTTTATCCTATATGATTATGTATCAGATGTCATCCTGTAGTAGTGGCTCCAATTTAAACTTTAATTTCTTTTGGAATCCAGCCGGAGTTATTGACTAGATAAACTCAAATGCAGTGTATTAAACCATGAAATTAACCTGATGTGATTGAGGGACATGGTCTCATTCCCACCCACACCTCTTCAACACCGACTTCTTCTCTCTTCCTCCTCCTCGGCTCCTGGTCAGGACGTGCACTCTCAGGGGGAAGTGATCGCCTGTCTGGAGAAGGAATTGGTCAGGGAGACAGAGCAGCAGGATCATCGTACCATCAAGGAGGAGTGTCAAAAGTCGATCCTGCGGGTGGCCGAGCTGTCTTCGGACGATTTCCACCTGGACAGACACCTGTACTTCTCCTGCCGCGACGACCGAGAGAGATTCTGCCAGAACGTAAGGAAAAACTTACTTTAGAGTAACTCAAGTAAAGAGTTTTTGGCAGTTTTTGACTCAGCCAGCAAGCCACCTTGTGTAGGCTAACCGTATTTGTTAATATTATCAGCAGTAGACTAATTATGAATTTGGCCACCATGTTAATTGGGGAGGAAAGTTGCCCAAATTACAAAATACATACAGTACAGGCCAAAAGTTTGGACACACCTTCTCATTCAATGTGTTTCCTTTATTCTCACTGAAGGCACCAAAACTATGAATGAACACATGTGGAATTAACAAAAAAAGTGTGAAATAACTAAAAACATGTCTTTTCTTCTTTGTCTTCTCTTTCTTCTTTTCTTCTTCCTCTCCTTCTTCCTCCTCCTCCTCTATCTCTGCCCCCACCAATTCTAGTTTCTTCAAAGTTGCCACCCTTTGCTCTGATTACTGCTTTTTGCTCTTGGTATTCTCTTGATGAGCTTCAAGAGGTGAACCTGACCTGAAAATGGTTTTCACTTCACAGGTGTGCCTTGTCAGGGTTCATTAGTGGAATTTCAGTGAGAATCTACAATGTAAATAGTCATGAAAATAAAGGAAATGCATTGAGTGTGTCCAAACTTTTGGCCTGTACTGTATATTGGGACTGACCAACAAGATCTGCATTTGTGTATAGGTGAAGCTTCAAAAACTACTGATTAGAGGAGGAAAAGCAGTCAAAGGACACACAAAACAATTAACCTACAATTTTCAAGCACCAAACTCATCAAAAGTATCAAAACCTTGACATACAAACTAACTGAAATTTGCTACAACAGCTATAACAATGCAAGTAAGTACAATTTGCCAGTCTAAATAAACTCCAACTAACAGAACCAACTGAGTAAAAATCGCAGTGTTTAATGAGAATAATCTGCTGAAACAAACAAAAACGTAAATCAGACATTTTATTGAACCGTGTGGAATTAAAGGCTGAACATGTAAAACCACAGCTTATGCTGCTTTAACTGTTATGTCATGTGTTTCTCTCCACAGACTCAGGCAGGAGAAGGAAAAGTCTACAAGTGTCTGTTCAATCACAAGTTTGAAGAGGCCATGTCTGAGAAGGTACAACACCTGAACGCATCACCACACTGTTGTAAACTTGTTCAGTCACTCCGGCTGCTGAAAGGAAGCAATTTTTAAATCTGGACCGATTTTAAAAACATGAGAGAGCACAGAAACAAGATCGGTCCCAGCCGTACATTATAATCCTCTGAACACACACACTAGACAATTCAGCCAGACTGAGAGACCGCACACCTGCTGTTTGTAGTAACAACATTTTCACAGACACCAGATCTCACAGAAACTTACATGAATCAAAGGGGACTTCAGCAGAAAAACAAATATTGCTGGTGAAGCCTCCCCGTCTGCTCGCTCTCATTGACTACTCTAGTATTTCTGTCGGAGGAACCCTGATTCCTGATCATAAAACAGTTGTATTGACACAACACACGCATATGGAACTGAAATTGATCATCTAGTGTGTGATCCGCCTAATGACACTCCTTCTCATCAAACTCATCAACAACGAGTTGTTTTCAAGGTAAATTAATGCAAAACCGCTGATGCGCGTTCCCGTCGGGGGCAGTTTTTCGGCAAGCAGTCTCTGGATTTACCGTTATTATTTCATAGCGTGGTGAATGTGCAGGTCACAACTTGTCCACGAGAGCGTTTTGAGTTGTTGGATTGTGTATTTGATGAGTTTGACAAGGGAAACCAAGAAATCCCATTAGTCTCTGTAGTGTAGCTCTGAGCAGCTTGCGGCTCTGCTCCGCCATTCTAAAAACAGCTTGCACCAACAATTAAAGGAAACGAAGCTACTGCTATGACTATGACTATAGGGATTATGGCAATGGGCCAATTTGCCAAAATGTAGAACTGTCCCTTTAAGGCCAGTATTGCAATGGCCCAAATATCAATTGTTTTTATTGATTCAGGTCAGAGAGGTTATGGCTCCATCAGGAGCAGTAAGATAATCGTACTGACACAACACACCGGAGCATTGTTCTGACAGTTTTTGATGTTCCTCCAATCAGGTCACGCAATCAGGTCAAAATCTTGTAGTGTGTGTGTGTGTCCGCCCTAACACCCCTCCTGTCTCTCCACAGTGCCGTGATGCTCTCACCACCCGTCAGAAACTGATCTCTCAGGACTACAAGGTCAGCTACTCTCTGGCTAAAGCCTGTAAACTGGACCTGAGGAAGCAGCGCTGCAGCCTGGACACCAACCTGCCCAGAGCGCGCGAGGCCCGGCTGTCCTACCTGCTGCTCTGCCTGGAGGCCGCCGTCCACCGCGGTGAGCCGGCCCGGACCGAGCGGAGCTGCATTTTCACCGGTATCGTTTCTCAGTCACAACACGGTCTTGTTCCCTGTGCAGGTCGTCCGGTCAGCGGGGAATGTCAGGGCGAGATGCTGGACTACCGGCGGATGCTGATGGAGGATTTCTCTCTGAGCCCGGAGATCGTGCTTCACTGCCGGACGGAGATCGAGGCTCACTGCTCCGGCCTGCACCGCAAAGGCCGCACGCTGCACTGCCTGATGAGGATTGGACGTGGCGACCGCAGCACCGCCGTGGACAGCGTCTGCCAGAGCGCTGTAAGAGCACAGCACTCACTGTGTTGTTAAAACAGATCATAAACTGTAGAGTGTTAGTGGGTGTTTGACTGATTTTATCCATGGATAAATAGAATGTCAGTAAAGTGGAGCTGCTGACATTTGATTTCTTCTTTCTGGACCTTTTTGTTTAGCTTCAGACTCTGATCCAGTCTGCAGACCCAGGAGCTGACTACCGCATCGACCGAGCACTCAACGAGGCCTGCGAGTCCGTGATCCAGACCGCCTGCAAACACATCCGCACTGGAGACCCTATGTGAGCTGGTTACTACACACACACTACTAAGACTAATATTAGCAGGTCATGTCATTTTCCGAAAGAAATACACACGATGTAGTTGCACACATGTAGTTCCTCCTCCGTATATTCTGGTTCAAATAGGTAAGGTTGTGGATCTTTGTCAGTCCAGAAGAAATCATCCTCGTCCTCTCTTACAAAGTCGGCCATAATCCGTAGTAGCAATCGTTCTTCTACTCGTAAACAGAGGCTTTGTTTTGTTGACCTACTGAAAAGCACGTCGGCGGTGGTTTGCGCATGCGCCCTGCGGTTTAGTTTTGTGTGTATTTCTTTTGGAAAATTACATGACCTGCTAATATTAGTCTAAAAATAGATAATGTAACATAACGCGAGTCACAACAAGCACACCGGACCGTTTAGAGTTGCTGAGGAGTTTCTCTGATGACTTTAGGTGGAGGCAGGCTAACACTACCCATGCACTTCCAGCGTTTGAGCTAAGCTAATTAGGGGTACACCAGCTCTGCCCGTATCTCCCTTGTTACTGCACGCACAGTCGAAAGGATGGTGTCTATCTGCTGGTCATGGACTCGGGAGTTAGGCAAGACACACAAAAAAATGTTGGCATATCCCTTTAAATGTACAGTATGTAATTGCAGCAGCCAGGGGTGTCTTAAGAAAAATAATAGCAAAAGAAAGATTTTGACAACATCTAGAAAGAGCGTAGGATCATGGGATTTGTTGTCTTCATATCATCGTCGATGTAAATCCATCTCACTCGTTGGAAAAATGTTCAAAGTCAAGTTATACAAACAGGACATGAATAACGAAAATAATGGAATTCTCCAGATTTGATAATTATTGCAAAAAAATTGGGATGAACCCATAGCTGTTCATTTTAGACATTTTAAAGAGGAACTAAGCAGGATTTCTCCCATGGCTATGCCACATTTTTACCTTCATTTAAAAGCTCCGGACTAGTTGTGATTGTTAACTACATGACTTGTGACTTGTTACGAGTGAGAATGGAGGCTCTCTGCCTTCCACCTGGCGTCTCACGGCTGAAAACCAACCTTGCAACATCAGTGAAGTACCTGGCCGCTGCCCCGGTGTCCCAGCTCTCGTCTCTGCACCCCGCGACACAAACGTGCTCCATAACCCCTAATCTTTTGTTCATGACGGTTAAGACTACACAAACACACACGCTGTAACATCGTATATGTTATGTAAGGGATAATGTATAGTTCGGAGGTTGTTATGGAGAAATAAACCCCGACAGGTTGTATGGAACCCCGACGCGAAGCGGAGGGGTTTCATTCAACATGAAGGGGTTTATTTCTCCATAACAACCGACCAACTGTACATTATCCCGCTTATTACACGGTTTACGAGTGAAATAATTAATTTGAAACATAATGTTGACCAAAATACGACTTTCATCGATTTAAAATTGCATTTAGCGAATCTGCAAGACCGGTCACTTCCGCTGTTTTGCCGAGCCTCCTCCCGTTCGTGCATTTGAAGCCTTTGATAATCAATCAGTGGATCGATGGATTACCATACGTGTTAAGATGTGTGTATTGTGTGTAGTCGTATCTGTCATAAACAAGAGATTAACTTTACTGTTTACGGGGTGCGTTTGTGTCGCGGAGTCGCAGTGCCACCGAGACGAGACGAGAGGAGATGTGACACCGGGTCAGAGGCTCTGATCAGCAGGTTTGGTTTCCAGCCACGATGTGGAAGGAGCCTCCACTCTACTTGTAACAGGTTACAAAACATTTATCTCTAACATCACTATTAGTCCGACGCTGTTTAATGACGGTAAAAATGAAACACAAGGTAAATATCCTGCATAGTTTCTCTTTTCTGTACTGCGCTGATCAGAGCGGCGTCCCTAGCAACGGTCTGTCATACATGACGACGGTCCGTTATACAGAAATAACAGACCGCAGAACGCAGCGCTGGACCAATCAGAGAGCAGGATTCAATAGAGCCGTGTAATAAGTAACGTTATCCACCGCTCCATTTATAGATTTTTCGCTGGCTTCATTGTAAACACCTGCACATGGGCGAGAGGAGCGTAACCGAAACAGCGGAAAAGCAAGCGGACTTGCATAGTTCCCCTTTAATGGGAAAAGTTGCACATAATAGCTTTTACCCTAAAAAATGCCCAATTACAAGTGTACACACACACACATTTACAGAGCGCATTCACTGCATGTGAAACAAGCAAAGGCAAAGAAAGTCATTCACAAAGGTGGTGATTAGATTGTCCCTCCTCTCCTGCCGTAGACAGCAGTGACATTAGTCATACTTTGTGGTTGAGGGGAGACGGACTGAAGCTCACTGACTCATGATGGACAAACACCCGCCCGTCTATTATCTTTCTGGCTGCAGTGAAGCTGGAGCTGGTCCCAGCTGACAGCACGGACACCTGCAGGCAGCTTACAGTTTGACAACCTCACTCTGGGTTTGTCTGGATCCAGTCGAGGACGGATTATGACACAATAGGCTCTTGACGTCCAGACTGAGAGTGGTTTACCGAGTCGTGGGCTCGTGTCTCTTTGCTTTCAGCCGTTCTACATCCAGAATAACTGTCATAAAGGTTTTAAATGACAGACTCTGTGTGTGTGTGTGGTTATGTGCAGGATCCTGTCATGCCTGATGGAGCACCTGTACACAGAGAAGATGGTGGAGGACTGTGAGCACAGGCTGCTGGAGCTGCAGTACTTCATATCCAGAGACTGGAAGTGAGTCCATCGGCTGTTCACTCTCTACTCCGCCTCCCATCGTTTAGCTTCTTTGAGCATTTAGTTCAGTTAGTTAGAACATGTCTAAACATCCGTAGGTACAAAAATCAACATTTTCTCACAAGTACCCATGTTGTGCACATGAGTCTATTATTGTTTGTATATTTTAATTTTGCTCTAACTTACATAATTTAAAATCTTTTGCTATTCTATCTTAATTGATCTTATTCTGTATTCAGTTTTTCCTATTCTGATTTTTGCTTTTCTGATGAAATGAATTACATCTGACTCACAATAATGAACTGACAAGAAGAAGAGAGTGAGACAGAGTGAATATAGGCTAGTATAATGAGTCATAAGATAGATCTTCAGATGAGAAGAAAGATAAAAAAAAAAAAGGATTTACCTTCTGATGTCGCTTTCACAGACTTCAGGCTCCAAACTGTGACTTTTTTCCCTCATAAATCTAAATTTAAATCCTGAATCACAACATCAATCCCTGTACCATCACTTTAATCTTCATATAACAGCACAGGAGTCCCAGCTTCGGCTGTGGTTAAGTAGAAACTGTATTAAAGTAATAAAGTAAAATAAAACACCCCCTTCCCTCTGTCTCACAGACTCGACCCCATCCTGTATAAGAAGTGTCAGGGCGACGCCGCCCGGCTCTGCCACACCCACGGCTGGAACGAGACCAGTGAGCTGATGCCGCCGGGCGCCGTCTTCTCCTGCCTGTACCGCCACGCCTACCGCACCGAGGAGCAGGGCCGCCGGGTAGGATGACGCCACAAACTCACACACACACTCAAAGACACACACAGATTCCTGATGCCGGAGTGTTTGGCGTAGCTTTTCTCTCTCTGATGGTGCGATCTGGTGTCTTTGAATTAACAGGTGAACCCACCTGAGCAGGTGAGTGGAGCTGAGTCGGCCAGCACTGATCCTGGTGAAGGGTTACGTTAATTATGAAGTCCGTGATGACTTCGTTTGTTCATTGTGCCGCTTTAAAAACACAACAACTGAATGATCACTGAAATTAAAATCATCGTTGTAGTTTAGTTGGTCGTAGAATCAGTGTTGGAGCCACAGAGGCTGGGACTCACGGCTCAATTATGATTCTGTCTGCACCGTTACTGTGTGTGGATTTGGTGTCAGACATTTCTGCCCTCCTCTTCAAATTATTTTTTATTATTTTGAAATTTTAATTGTTGGCAAAAATCGTGTCACTCTGGTTGCTGGGTAACTGTGATTCTCTCCATTTTCTTCATTTCTACAAATGAAAAAATCAACAGATTAATCAAGGAAATAATGAGAAGCTTTACATGAATACAGTATCAGCTGGTACAAGAGTGAAAATAATTAACTGTCCCTAAAGGAACTACAGCATTTAGATGACATTTACACATTAAGGCATCGTTATATCTTATGTATATGTATATGTGTGTGCGTGTGCAGTTATCGCGGGACTGTAAGGTGGAGGTTCAGAGGATTCTCCACCAGAGGGCGCTGGACGTGAAGTTGGACCCTGAGCTTCAGAAACGCTGTATGACTGACCTGGGGAAGTGGTGCAGCGAGAAGACGGACACTGGACAGGTGAGACGAACCAGAGCCGAGACCACCGCTGACCTCGGCTGAGTCGATTTGAGATCAGTTCATTCGATCAAATCAATCACTCAGTGACACATGAGGTTTTTGCAACTTTATTCCATTTACTTAAACAAACATGTCTGTGTGTCCAGGAGCTGGAGTGTCTGCAGGATCATTTGGAGGACCTGGTCTCTGCCTGCAGGGAGGTCGTGGGCAACCTGACAGAGCTGGAGTCAGAGGTCAGAGGTCAAAATAAATGAGTTGCTCTGATATGATGTTTATATAGAAAAATCTGACAGTATGAAACCAGGTGTGCAGCGTTTATCTTCTCTGACTTCCTGTCTCTGTTCCTCTCTGACGTTGTTTGGCTGCAGGACATCCAGATCGATGCTCTGCTCATCAGAGCCTGTGAGCCTGTCATTCAGGCCCACTGCCATGTAAGCACACACACACACACACACACTGGTGGTGGTGTAATACAGAGGTTCCCAACCACCGGGCTGGGGACCGGTACTGGGCCGTGGATCATTTGGTACCGGGCCGCAGAGAGAGGATGAAAAAATATAAAATTGTTTGTTTTGTCTAATTTACACTTAAGTCGTTTTATTTTGGAAATTTTGCCACTTCCGTCCGTGCATCTTCCCAGATCTGCGCAATTGACAGGCAGGTCCACAAGCGTAAAAGAGTTAAACACACCTCGTCGGAAATGACTCAATAATGAGACGACAGAAGACCCGACAACTGCCAACAAGAAAAAAACTGTTTTAAAAAGAAAACCAAGAGTCCTGTTTAAATTACGGATTTTTTGCAAGAGGTGATTCACCTGCTCCAAGCCCACAGTAATGTGGGGACCGGCTCTCCACCGCTTCAAATCTCCCTGCGTTCTTGGTTATATCCTGAGATCACCACAAAACCACTGAAAACCTGCTTCCATTACAAACATTATCTTTGTGAAGTGGAGTTTTCAGCAGCAAAGAGAGATTACAGAGTAGACTGGACCATCACCCCCAGATGACTGATTATATATTATTATTATATTATCGTGAATTGTAACAAAGAACGTAATAATCGAATTAAAAACGTAGCGGAAAACCATGTGACCGCCTACAATCGTTTTTATATTGTGTAATGTAAACAGGAGAACGTGAGCGGTCCACGGTGATAAAAATGTTGGGAACCCCTGGTTAGGTGTAAGAGATGGATGCGTCTTCATTTTATTTCCTTGAATGATGCGTAAATGATAAATGTGTAGTATTTTTACTCTGTGTATGTGTGTTACAGGATGTAGCTGATAACCAGATTGATACAGGAGATCTGATGGAGTGTCTGGTTCAGAACAAACACCAGAAGGAGATGAACGACAAGTGTACAGTCGGCGTTACACACTTCCAGCTGGTTAGTTATCATGACTGTGTCTGTGTATCTCACTCTGTGTCCGCCTAGTGTGAATCTTTCATTTAAACCTTTCCTTTTCAATTTCTCTCCCTCTCTCTCTCTCTCTGCATCAATTTACAGATTCAAATGAAAGATTTCAGGTTCTCGTACAAGTTCAAGATGTCCTGCAAGGAGGACGTTCTGCGCCTGTGTCCCAACATCAAGAAGAAGTGAGTTCTTCTTCTATCTGTGTTTGTAGCCTTTTCCCTTCTACTTAGTTTTCAGCACTCGAGTGTTTACTGTGGTTCGAGTGTTCCTGATGTGAGTGGACTTGATCCACAGGGTGGACGTGGTCATCTGCCTCAGCACCACGGTGAGGAACGACACGCTGCAGGACGCCAGGGAACAACGCGTCTCTCTGAAGTGTCGGAAGCAGCTGCGGGTGGAGGAGCTGGAGATGGTACACACACACACACACACACACACACACACACACACACACACACACACACACACACACACACACACACACACACAGGGACAAGACCTACCCCCTGCTTTACATAGTCACTCACACTTGTAATAGTTCTCAGAATCTGAAAATGTATTTTTGCCCTACGAGACTGGGAGATACTGATAAAAATGTGATGTGTATGTAACATGTGACACCATGAAACCTTCTCCTGTTCTCAGTCCGAGGACATTCGTTTGGAGCCGGAGCTGTACGATCCCTGTAAATCTGACATCAGTCGACTGTGTCCCAACGTCAACTTTGGTAACGCTCAGGTAAGAGACAATAGGAAGAGTAGAAACATTAGAAACGGTAGCTCAGGCTCAGCATTGTCAAGAAAACATAAGCGCCTTCTTACTTCCCTCCCCCTCGCCTCCCCCCTCTCTTCTCTGTCTTCTTCCCCTCTCTCTCTCCTCCCTGCGTCTCCTCAGATGATCGAGTGTCTGAAGGAGCAGAAGAAGCAGCTGAGTCCGCGTTGTCACCAGCGGATCTTCAGACTGCAGGAGGTGGAGATGAGCGACCCCGAGCTCGACTACCAGCTGATGAGAGTCTGCAAGCAGATGATCAAGGTGAGGAGGAGGAGGAGGAGGAGAGCTGTTCTGATATAAATAGCCTGCTATATTATTATAAATGTGTGCCCACTTTTCACTGAATTACAAACTCTCTCCTGCAGCGGTTCTGCACTGAGGCCGACGCCAGAAACGTTCTCCAGTGTCTGAAGCAAAACAAAAACAGTGAGCTGATGGATCCCAAGTGTAAACAGATGATCACCAAGAGGCAGATCACCCAGAACACAGGTAAAAAAAAAACAAAAAAAAACACACTAACAAGACACAACCGAACCTGAAATTCAAATTTACCTCACTCCTCCTCCTCCTCCTCCTCCTCCTCCTCCTCCTCCTCCTCCTCCTCCTCCTCCTCCTCCTCCTCCTCCTCCTCCAGACTACAGGTTGAACCCGGTGCTGAGGAAGGCCTGTCGCGCCGACATCCCGAAGTTCTGCCAGTCGATCTTGAACAAGGCCAGCGAGGACAGTGAGCTGGAGGGTCAGGTCATCGCCTGCCTCAAACTCAAATACGCCGACCAGGTGAGACCCCGACCACCATTTAACACTGGTCAGTGGGCAAGCTGACCTGAGGTCAACAGGAAGGCTCTGTCTCTACCAGAAAGACGTGAAGGTAAAACCTGTTGATGAAATAGAAAATATTGTCGTCCTAAACGGCGTGTTCTGTGGGTTCGGTTCAGAGGTTGTCTCCGGACTGTGAAGACCAGATCAGAGTGATTCTGCAGGAGTCGGCGCTGGACTACAGACTGGACCCACAGCTGCAGATGCACTGCTCAGACGAGGTGAACACTTTGAACTGAAAGCATCAAACCAGCTCTTTATTTCCCTGCATTGTATTTTGTAGTTCTCCTTCTGCAAACGACAAACAGGCTTGTTATATACAAATGGTGAAACTTGAGCATAACTATTTCCCGTCCTCCTCCTGCAGATCTCCAGGTTGTGTGTGGAGGAGGCAGCAGCTCAGGAGCAGACCGGTCAGGTGGAGGAGTGTCTGAAAGTCAACCTGCTGAAAATCAAACAGGAGGCCTGTAAAAAGGTACAGATTACTTCCAGTTACTACTGTTCAGAATTATTTTTGGCTGATAGTGGAATATGATTTCTGACTTGATGCTTATTGAAAATCACTAAAAGTTTTTGTGTGGAGATGATTTGACCTCGAATAGCAAGAAATCATTTAGAAAGTCTCTTTCTCAAAAAAGACTTATGTCTGAACACACAAATAATCCATGGTAGATTTATGACTTCACGTCATGTTGCTAAACCAATACTACATGCGTTACTTAGCAGCATTCATGATCAACAAGGCTCCAATTTGCTTTAGAAAACATCAATGTTAAGATTGTATGTAAACATGGATACGACACATTTATTTTCTGTGGCCAAAAATAAACACTAGGCTTAATACAAATCCGTCTTAATCATGGGCTTCTAGTCCTGTGTGGTGGTGACTGTGTCTGCAGCGCCCCCCCCCCCCTGCCTGTATTTTGGTCTTTTTTGTTTTGTTGTGCACGTGGACGTTTCTGGGTGGAGAGAGTGTTTTCTCTCCAGCCAATGACGGAGCTCAGGTGAAGCTACGTGCAGCAGAGTAGGAGGGCTCAGGGCTGCTAGCAGCACTAGCTGTCTCTGATGCTGCCAAGTCTCTCTTGCTGAGCAGCAGCAGTCAGGACCGCAAAGAAAAAGAAATACAGTCTGAGTGAAGCGCTGGAGCCGCGGACCAATTCCCAATTTACAAACTGCAACGAACAAAACTCCAGACTCTACCTTGAAACCTTTGAGCCAAAGGTAAAACAGTGAACTGTGTCTATTTTCAGTTTCACTCTGCCGCTTGCTGCTGCTGCTGCTTGACTCCCTCATACAGATTAAAGAGACTGACCTGTTTTATTAGTGGTCAAATGAAAATAAGTAAAATTGATCTGTCTGTTTCTCCTCTGTGCAGGAAGTCCTGAACATGCTGAAGGAGAGTAAGGCCGACATCTTCGTGGACCCCGTCCTTCACACAGCCTGCGCCCTGGACCTCAAACACCACTGTGCTGCCATCACGCCTGGCCGAGGAAGACGTAGGTGCTTTCACAAGTTTTGATTTAATCTTGTATTTGCACAGAACGTTTCCAGAATCATCATTGTTAGGACTTGGTGGATGTAGGCCTACATGTCATATGTTGAGATGTATTCAAACGGGAGGTTAATATAATACATCCATGGAGGTAACTCACCAACCTGTCGCCATCAATCACATCATTTCGGTCTGAACATCCTTGTTTGTCTCTCCCTCTTCCTCAGAGATGTCGTGTCTGATGGAGGCCTTACAGGACAAGAGAGTTCGTCTGCAGCCTGAATGTAAGAAGAGGCTTCAAGACCGAATTGACATGTGGAGCTACGCTGCAAAGGTAAACTGTCTCCTTACTGCAGTTCCTACACAGCCTTAGGGTATTTCAACATTTTGGCAAATTCGCCCATTGCCATAATCCCTACAGTTTTAGAAGTAGGTTTGTTATCTTTAGTTTGTCGGTGCAAACTATTTTGAGACCGGCCGGGCAGAGCCGTGAGCTGCTCAGAGCTACGCTACGGAGGCATATGGTATTTCCGGGCTTTCCCTCCAAACTCATAAAATACACAATCCAACAACTCCAAAACGCTCTTGTGGCCAACTTGTGACCTGCACATTCACCACGTTATGAGATAATAACGGAACGTTACGAGACAGAGTTGTTTTCGGGGGTAAATGCAAAGCCGGTGTTGTGCCGAAAAGACAGGAATGTGCATCGGTGTCTTTGCATTTACCTCGAAAACAACTCTGTCTCTTAACGTTCCGTTATTATTTCATAGTGTGGTGAATGTGCAGGTCACAACTTGTCCACAAGAGTTGTTGGATAATTAAAGGTAATGAACCTACTGCTGTGACTATAGGGATTATGGTGATAGGCAAATTTGCCAAAATGTTGAACTATCCCTTTAAATGTTGGATATAGTTGGTGGAGACCAAAAGCAGAGCTAAAAGAGAAGGAACACGCTCCACAGCTTCATGCAAAGTAAACAATAACCAGTCAGTGTGTGCACTTTCTGCTTCATGTGAGCTGAGACTCCACGTATTAGATGACGGTGCTCTGCTTAGCACTGACGCTGACCCCCCCCGACCTGTAGGTGGCGCCAGCAGAGGGCTTCTCAGACCTGGCGGTGCAGGTGATGACGTCACCCTCCAAGAACTACATCCTGTTCATGATTGCACTGAGCGTGTGCGTCCTCTTCCTGGTGGGGCTGCTGTGTGGTCGCATCACCAAGCGAGTGACCAGAGAACTGAAGGACCGATAGAGGACGACTGATCTGACGCCTCAGAAAAGACTGATTCCTCGCTCCTTCCCCCCCTTCCTCTCCCTCCTCTTCCTGCCCCCTCTCTCAGATGCCCAGTCTGTGACCAGCCAACCTGCACAGTGCCAACACCAGTGCTCACATCTGGACCTCCGCCTCGGTTTAAGACTGTTTGGCTGCTGCTGAATAATTGCATCGAATGCAAAACGTTTCCCGACTCTCCCCAAAAATCTTGAATCTCCATTTGGGCATCTCCACACGTCTCCAGAGCACTGACCGTCTGAATCGGAGTGATGTTTGTCCTTGGTGATAATATTTCCCTCCCGGCAAATCTGCTCGTCCCAAGGTTCTGGTCTGGGGGTCGGACATGACGTCGTCCAGCATCTTTTAAGTTTCTAAATAAGCGCTGTTCATGATGTGACTGAGGGCTGCTTCTGATGTTAGGATTGCTTTACACACATTAGGTCCTAATGCTTTCTGTGGTATTTAATGGAGACTGGAGCATGTAGAGCTACAGGAAGTGGTTTGTTTTCCGAGGGACTGGGGCTAGCTGAATCGCACACGGAGCAACATGAAGTCTTGTGGGAAACTTTGGGGGTTGAACTCTGAGACGTTCTTGTTGCTTTTGAAACATCCTCTCATGAATCATGACGTCCCATCATCCTCTTCACTCCTGTACAGGATCACGTCCAGCGCTTCACTCGCTACTGAAAACCCCCACTGATTGAAAATGAAGTCAATCTGGTCTCCGCTATCAGGAATGTTGTGTGCACATTTTTTTTTTTCTAAACCTTAATTTAAATGCTAATTAAATCATTGCACTTTTTAAAAAAATCTTTTATGCCTTATTTATTGATGATTAATGAACAATTATGAATTGTGATAAAACTAGTTTTGTGCATGGTTAAACATTTCCCTGTCGTCCAGCTGAGCTTACCTGTTGAATGTGACTCGATGAATCACTGGCTGTTGTGAGCCTTCAAAGAGGTCACAAGGGTAATACCACCTTAAAGGGATACGCCAACATTTTTTTTTCGTGTCTTGCCTCACTCCCAAGTCCACAACAAGCAGATAGACACCATCCTTTCGACTGTGCGTGCAGTAACAAGGGAGATACGGGTTGAGCTGGCGCACCGCTAATTAGCTTAGCTCAAACGCTGGAAGTGCATGGGTAATGTTGACGTATCCCTTTAAGTTTTGGATTGTAATGTTGTCACCATGATCTGTGTCGTCCCTCATTTGCTTTGGACCCAGTTCTAAATGTTTAATCCGACGCTAATGAAAAGACACACAAGACGACCGACCGTAAACTTAAAAGCCACAGAGACCCAAGATGACAAGGGGACACAAACCCACCACATTGAAACAAAAAGGCTACAGACTAGAGACTCTGTATAACTATAATGAAACGGTAAACAGCTGCAAAGAAAACCAGTATGACTACAAAAGGACGCAAAACAACCACAGTGGTCGTTTTGGGTCTCTGGTAGGTCCGGTGTGTCATTTAAAACTTCTGCATCCAGAGGCTCAATGTGTCCATGGCTGTGGGATGATTGGAGTTACAGACAGCAGCTATTTGTTGACATTATTTCATATATTTTTGATATCACAGTATGTAGATTGTTTAGATATTTATTAAGCCTCCAGGTATTACACTGAATAAACAACAATAATAATGCTTAATAATAATAATAATAATAATAATATACAGGTAATCATTGCCCAGAGTCCAACATTGAAGCATTTCTAAAACAGCTCCTCGATGCAACTCTGAAACCACACAGTCATTTTTCCATTTCTGTTTGTGTACGTATGCAACAGATCAGATAGAACATGTTAATATTGAGCTTCAGAGGAAGCAGCGACACCTGGGCCAGGCCATCTCTAGTCTTCAGTTGTTGCTTAATTACACAATAAACTGACAACATGTATGTATGTACACAGAAGAAAACCCAGAACTGGGTCACTTTGATCAGGTAAAATAATCTTAGTGTCTCTCAAATGTTTCCACATAATTCAGTTTTGGGTTGTGACTGAAAAGATTTGTGTAGTTTTGATTTTGCACATAACTGGACAGAAAACCCCTCCCTTTTCCATTTTTCACACATTCAAGCCATGAACATATCATTATTTTGCAGGCAAATGACGTTAATTGTAAAGAAAGAGATGCAAACGTTATTTTACATGTTTTTCTAACTGATGACTATTTCATTTTGCACTTGACATACGTCGTCTCTGCAGTGCGTTGAAGAGCTTGTTACCTTTGCTTGGCGTCAGCTCACTGGACGAGCCTCATTCAAGCTATACTACGTTTCTTTTAACAGATGTTTTCTAGCTTTTTGTCATACATTAGAATTTGTGTGATGAAAGACAGGGTGAGATGAAGTGCGCTGCATATACTCACTCATTTACAGAATTTACTGAAGCTCAAGTTGCAAATAACATGGAGACACACTGTCAAAGGGATTTTGCCTGTGTAAAGAAGTTTCCTACCTGAAGGCCGTGCCGATCAGCTGTCAGATATAGAAACCAACCGCTCGCTGCTTGGAGCTTTTCTAAATGATCGCCATGTTTCTGTGTGTGCGTGTGTGTCTGCTGATGCTGAATCAGAGCGACTTAACAGGAAATAAAGACAGCTCTCATTACCAGTTTTGTACGAAGTCTCTATACGTGTACAAACTTTATCAGTGTGCAGTTTTTATTTGGATTATGCCATGTAATATGAAGATGTAACAGAATTATCATTGTGAGATTTGATTTTGCTGTACAGATAAAAATTTGTCAATTTAATAAAAATGTCTGCAGATTTTCAGATTTACGCCTCAACCTGAGTCCATGTTAATGCATTTATTTCCCCTTTGTATTAATATAGAGCACATTTTCATCAGTAAAGTGGAAGTTAGGAGTTCAGTACAATGTAACGCATCAGTTTGCCACAGAGTATTCATAAATATTAACAATTTGTAATTTTTTAACCTTTTTTAACCTGATCCATTTCCTTATGAGCTGACTAAATAGTTACCTACAATTTGTTGTTGGTGTGATAAACCTGTTCACAGATACATTGTTGAAGATATTTAAAAACTCCCCTCAAAGGAATAAAATCATTTAGAGACATTTTAATATGCACAAGAACAGATCATGTAGCAGAAAAAAAAGGCTTAAAGGTCCAGTTTGTAATATTTGTCAAGGTTTATTGACAATCGCTATAAAATAAAATCTGTTTGGTTTTCATAGCCTAATAATTCTTCTTTTATATAACATATAGCAAGGGTCTTGTGTAAGTGTGTCGCCATCTTGCGCCGCCATGTTTGTACGGAATGGAAAATCCAGCCAACCAGAGAGGACGTTTCAAGAGTTTCACGTTCATAAATAAACAATAGAATTATTTAATAGACAAATAATAGAATCGGTATGCTAGATGTCACTGTTCTCCCCTCATTTTACACACTGGACCTTTAAATCTGTGGCTGTAACACGGGAATCAAACCCTCGATCTTAAGGTCAAGAGTCACTCATCATAAAGACAGAGCTGATCAGACACATGATCATCTCCTGTGTTAGTCTGATTGTGTGTAGCAACATGTTAACGAGCTCCATCCTGCATTTGTCCTGCAACTGAAAAGCAGAGGCCGAGCTGAGTGAGATTTGAAAACAAAGTCTGCAAAATGCCCCTCTGTAGAAAGGTCTTTATTATTGCCTCCCACTGTATGAGCTGTACATGATTTTGGAAAGAAAAAGCAAAGATCAAAAGGAGCAGCAGCATTAATTTCTCTATCACCTCTTCTTATTTGGACATCTACTTGGGTTAGCTGTAGCAACACTCGGACCAGCAGAGCAGAGGACGCTCCCTCACACACAAACCACAAACTTTAACATGTAAACCCAAAACCAGACAGGTCCCACAGGTTAGATGAGCCAAATCTAACAGTCAATTCACTCTGCCTGCTTCAGAGCGTCTAGTTCAAATGAACAATGTGTGCTAAATTAAAAGAAAATAAATTACAAAGTCATTGATTTGACTGTAAAAATGCTATTCTTAAAAAAAAATCACATCATCCATATTGAAAATCAGTTGACTCAATATTAACATACAGCTATCACATTAAGAAATAATCAACAAAGGAAAGAGTGAATTCAGTGTAACACCTAAAAAAATCTATGAGATAACCAAAGCAAAGTGTAAATGACTTGGAGAAGCTGTGATCAGCTGCTGCCTGCACAAAGTCCAAACTAACAGGAGGTCTGCCGGTTCAGCATCAGCAGGTTGTCGCCTGTGATTCCTCAGTTAGACAGCAGGGCGGCGCTGCATGTGTCTGGCCTCGTCGACTAAGGCACTGACGGGCCGAATCCAGATGTTTGGACGTCACCACATCTGCACATTTACAGCTGTGTACACAAGAAGTCTGAGGGCCATAGTCCAACCAGTCCCCCAGGAGCCTCAGAGACTTTCTGAAGACATTCACTGACTGCATTACCTACAATTCATTGCAATATGGACAAGATTTTTTTAAGTATTCCCTGGGGCCACATTATGATACAGAATATTTGTCCTTGATTGATGGAAGCCTGTAGTGTGGATGACTACAGTGGCCTTGAGAGCTCAATTCACTGCAACCAAAGAAACACACGCCACAAGTGCGCCACAAATTCAGAAAACAATTTCCTGCACGCAGTACGAAACTTACAACACCTGCAAATACACAGACATGCTTTAAATTCACCTGTTTGTTAAACTCATCTTATTTTCAAACACCACTAACAGGGAGCTGCCAAACTCAAGAAGCATTGAACAAAAGCACCGCAGACACGTGTATCACTGAAACACTTCTGTTGTGCAAATTGATGAAGTTGTTTTCTGAACATTTGTGTCTTTGTTTTCTGAGGTTGCAGTGCACTGAGCCATCAGTGTGTGTGCACTGTTGCAGTTTTGATCCTCTCCAGTTACAGGTGACACAGACTTAAGGCTGTCCCATCCTCGCAGACTTCACATGATGACAGTGAACACATCGCATAATGTTCAACTCAAGTCCGTGCATCCTGCAGGTAGACATTCGGATTCAGCCACAGTCTTTTCATCATGTCGATCCATGTAGCGACCGCTACAGCTGATCGGAGAGGATGATGATGCCTCCAGCGGCAGAAACCTCCAACTAGATCCAAGTAAAGTAAAAAAAAAAAAAAAAAAGACCAAAATCTACAGAAAAAAGTCCAAACCTCTCTGATCTGTTTTCAACATAAGAAATTAAGTTCACTTCTCTTCATGGTGAGTATACTAAGGCTTAAAGAACAGTTTAACATTTAGGTAAATACACTTACTGACTTGCATCAACACTGCTCTCATATCTCATGTAAGATAACAGCCAGAAGCCTGCTAGCTCGGCTTAACATAAAAACTGGAAACAGCCTGGCTTTGTCCAGAGGTATCAAAATCCGTCCACCAGCACCTGCAGATTTCGAAAACTGTCACAAAAAACTGAGATATTAAAGCAATAATTTGTCTTTTTGTACAGATGAATCAAACCACATTTGATGTGTAACTGAGACGGGTGTTACCTTTAGAAAGCCAGGCTGTTTTTAGCCCTATAGCTAACAGAGTGCTGTTGAAAATGAAGAGTTAATGACAGTTAATACACATATTTTCCAGAATGTCAAACTATTCCTTTAAAAAGAAGCATGTTTGGGTTTATTTGATTTGATATTTGAATGACGGTGAGGTTACTCCTTGCTTATCCCATCTTGTTGTCTTCGATTAACCGTGGACTTTCTGACTATAGTAACTCAAAAGACGGCAGTGAGCGGGAAACCAAAACCCACGACCCGTAAGAATTGTCACAGAACTTAGATCCGTGATTCTCTACAGTTTACGGTCTGTTCATGTTTGTGGTCACAGGCTGCAGGAGATTTGTCTTTGCCTGTGAAGCTTCTTTCAATCAACTGTGGCTGAGTGAAAAGCCTTTCACAAAAACAGCATGAAAAAACAAAACAAACTCTGTGTCGAGTTTTTCAGTCAGTAATCGAAAAAAAAAGAAGAAAAAAAAAACTGACTGTGAGTGAGTCTACGTGTCAGAACTAATAGCTTTTGATTGGTCCTGGCATCTTGAGGGTAGTTGTACCATTGGCTGGATGACCACAAGGGGCGGGACATCAGGATGTGACGACCTGGACGTAGTTGGCGGGGTAGAGGCCGACCTGGCCGCTGCTCAGCTGCCCTTTACACCAGCCCTGGTCGTCCTCCTCGCCCAGCTTCAGCAGCTCCTCACCTGGAGGGAAACACAAGGAACATGTCATGGTTACACAAAGGAGATTATCAAAGCAGCCTGTGATAACCTGCACCAGATTCAGAAACTGGATTACTTTGGTTTATATTGAATTTATTTGTTCACTTGCTTCTGTTTTTCATGTTTCAAGAAATAAATACAGAAAACCAACAGCAAAGTAGTGTCAAGGTCTGTGAGATTGCAACCAGCATTTATCTTCATTACAACAGTAGGTAGCAGTAACTTTCAACAATAATCAATGTCACTATACCACATCATTGAAATGATCAACAAGAAGCTAAATGTGAGGAGTGTTTTTTTATGCATTAGACATCTTTAATCAAAAATGTAATATAATTAAATGCCAATCAAACTTTCTGGGAGTCTGGGGAGCTCTGTCATGTAGCATGGGGGTGAGCAGCCATGGGACCTGGTTCAGGCTAAGCAGAGCTGAGCTGGGCTTAGCTTGTCCAAACAAATGTGTCTCCCCTCCGTGGTCCCATCAGGTCCCATTAGCTCGGTGCCCTTCTGCCCCCCCCATGGAGCCAGACCACCTGCAGAGGACGGACTAAAGCTCCGACACGATGATCCAGGCTAACTGAGGTGAGGAAGGCTGGAAGGTGATAGTACACATCCTCATGGTCTCTGCTCTGTTCAGATCTATGAGTGTGTACAGTTTGGTGCAGATTTAGATATAAATCTGACAGAAATGTGGGTGTAATTCTGAACTCTGTAAACCATTTATTGTTAAAAATCAGTTTCTTTATTGTACCATTATTGACCAGCCACCTCTCACCAGAACGGGACCTTATTGTCCAACGTTCTCTCTCCCACAACAAGTCAATAAACACAGTGAAAAACAACTTATGAACCCATAAATAAGAAACTTTCAGGTATAAGTAAATTGCAAACACACAGAAACTGTTCACAACAGAGAGAGAGAGAAACACACAACAAATACATCCACAAATCATCAAACCTGTCTTATCTCACTCTCACTTTTAGTTAATTTCATCAGTTGATTTCCCGTACCTGAGTGACTGATGAGTTTGGCAACAGATTATTCTCTAATAATCTCTCAAATTGTAATGAGCCACACAGCAGCATCTCAACATTTTCACAGATGTGAAATCAACAGGAGAATAAAACCAGTCAGAAAAGATTTCATTTCCAACAAGAAGTGAGACAGTGAAGTATTTAATAAAGATGAGGTTTCCAGGAAAACTGGAAAAGCTAATATTAAATCATAATAAAAGCATGACCCAACTGTTTGTCCTCCTGATTAAACAATCATTGGAGTTGGAAATGCTTTTATTTCCACACAGAATTAATCAGCAACAGAAGATGATGTCAAGCTGCTCGAGCTTCACATCTGTCACAGCTGCACAGGTCAAGCAGTGAGGTGTAAAGACAGAGCCTTGCATTTTATATCCAAGTGTATGTGTGAATCTGTTGCAATGATGATTCAGTTCAGGTCACAGAAATGAAATCCTCAGTTTTTAAAGGTATAAAACAGTCTTATCAGTTCATTTTACAGAAGCTGCTGCGTTTCTGTGACTCAGAATCATTAATGCAAAAAAAGTGAATGACATGCAATCTGAGCGTGGGTGTTGTTTCCCGCTGCTGTAAACCACCAAGACTCATGGCTGAAACTTTGTGATCGACATGAGTGTTTGTATAAATGTGTTAGGACGAGGCATCACAGGTGACCCAGAAGAAAAGAAGGCTCTGAGATATGAATATGGTGTGATAATATGAGCTCATACAATTTAATCAAAATGTGCAAACTGCACTGCAGTTAGGACAAAGCCACTGCAGTGCCCCACAGATGTTTTTTATGGTTTTTAAATCATCTCATTATGACCACATTAAGTGTTTCTTCATGGTCATGTGTTACATTTTCTCTATGAAACTTTTCAAGGTTTTATATACAAAAAATACTGCAAATACTGATCTTATTATTTTGCCATTTGAAATGACATTTATCTCTGTTCAAATGGATGATTCAAGTTACCTTTGAAAGGGGATGTTATGATGCTATTAATCTGACTTCATTATTTTTGAGTCTCTGTTATGGAAACAAACATCAAACATCATTTATTTTTGTCTCATTGCAGCTGAAAACTTAACAAGGGATTTTTTTAACTTTTCATTAAAAAACAATTTATGATCACAAGAATAAATCCTGTCAGCCCACCAACCCCCCGCCCTGTGATGCCTCCCATCTCTGAGCATTAGTAAGGGTTAATACCTGCTTTAAAGCTGAGCTCATCGGACTCCTGGCCCATGTAATCATAGAGCGCTCGGACTCGCACCCCCTCTACCTGCTCCTCCTCGTCCTCCCCTTCCCCCACGCCGTTCACGGCCAGCACCTTCTTAGGACTTTCCTCATCCGACCAGTCTGATGAATAATCTTTCACCCTGAGAGAGGAGAGAGGAGGGATTAATTGCCATCAGCAAGACCCGGGGAGTAGGGGAATCACTGATTAACTCACAAATTACACTTGAGAAAGAAAAGGCAGCAGGAGTAGAGAATGTATGTATGTGGTACAGAAACAACAGCAACATAACACAGTGTTATTTAGCAAAGTCTAGAGGTGTACCACATAACAAGGCTCAGTCCTGGCACCTGCTTTGTTTTCCATCATGAATAATGTTAGGATGAACACATCCAGGAAACATTTCAGATGACACAGTTATGTATGTGAGGCATTATATGTTGTTATTGTATCCACGCTGCATCTCACACACACTTCAGTTATCACTCTAAAAATCAAATCAAGGCACACAAAAACTAAACGTGTGGCCATCTTTGCAAACCGTCAGACATTTGTATCCTGGAAACTAAATAAGGATCCTCACCAATATGATCATTTTAAAAGCACAAATCCAATCAAATTGGAGCCCAGTTCCTTTGTGGTCTTGGATGACCCTTCGCTCTCTTAGTTTGTAGCTTTTTCTCACCTGCACCAGGATGTGTTAGTGCTTCCCCTCAAACAGAAATGTCCCTCAGGTCAGAAGAGACCACTGCTCTCATTCTTCAATTCATTAAAAAAAAACAAAATGTGGACGTTTTCAAAGTGTTTTCAAGGTTTACAGCGACTGTTCAGAACTGAGGGAGTGAGTTACAATGCCGCTTTTGAAGAAACATCGTGTTAGGGGAGTGTGAACACAGTGTCTGAATCTAATCACAAACACACACACACACACACACACACACACACACAGCTTTCTAGTTACTAATTAGAGTGTGTTATGTGCAGGATGTGAACCCCTAAGGGTGACAACATGGTAACAAACTAGACTACATACTGCCTCTATCTAACACACACACAGACACACACACAGCGTTGTCTTTGGTGTGGACTCAACAGCCAACAACATATGAATGATGAGAAGACACACTGTGGAATCCGGTCAGACAATAAAACATCAGTGAGCGTGCTTTTGATGCTGATGCAGACATCGTGTCCTCTTACCTGCCGGTGTCCATGGTGATGGGACTTGGCGGGACGTCATCTCCGCCTGAGGAGACGATATTGGTGAGAGTGACCACGTTCTCCTCGGAGTGTCCGCTGCGCTCCTTCCTGCTGATGGAGCGGCTCGCCTCCGGAGACCACTCCTGCACACAACCAACCAAACCACAACGTCTGTTCTTCTGTGTTTACATCGTGAAAACATGTCAGAAATCTCTTTGTTTATACATCACTAGACGTAGAGGTACAATCCTTAACTTTTCTGCTTTTCTTCTTACTTATTCAACTGTTTCTGGTGCTGTTAAATTAGCTCTCCGCTGTTTGACATTCAGTTGTAAGAATTTCCGATCTAATGGAAAATAATTTTCAATATTTAAATCAAATGTACAGATTTCATTGAAAATTTCTAGTAAGTAAAAGTCATCAACATCTAAAGTTAAGGCAATAGAGAAAATGTTTTTTTTGTTTAGTGAACCCCCCCTCCCCACACACACACACACACACACACACAGAGTAATAACAGCCTGCTGACAGAAGTAGGTGGCTGAGGATACAGTTACTGGTATTTACACTCAGAACAGAGCAAACTCCAAACTGTCAGTGTGTGTATGTGTCTGTGTGTGCGTGTACTAGATGTCCTCGCAGATTTAGAACCAACACCACCCACTCAGTGTGCAGTGTGTGCACCTCTCGGAAAGGAACAGGTTTCCTTTCTCCATATTTTTTTCAAAAGCTTCAACTTCTGAGGTTTTATGAAGTTATGAATGAAGAAAGTCCTCACACGTATAGAGAGACAAACCTGTGTGTGTGTGTGTGTGTGTGTTGGCACAATGGCTCTCTGTTTGCGTGTCAGCAGTGCTGTGGGAACGCTGGGAGATTCCTCAGAGGACAGAGGAGATTTCTTTCTTTCTGCCAACATTTCTCTCTCTCTGTTTCTCTCTCCCTCCCTCTCATTTTTCAATTTTGGAAAACCAGGAGAAGCTGAATCCTCTTCAGTCTTTACAGCAAAGACTCAGCGTCACTACATAGAAACACATGGATTCTTCTTTCATGAAACCCCCCCCACATACTAGTAGTTTTTTTTTTTTTTTAAGTTTTCCTTCATAAATATATAAGTTTATGCTGCAAGACACCTAAATCTGTTCAGAACATCTTCCAAGTTTCTACTTTTTGTGTACTGTTCACAACAAAATTGTATCCCCTCCTAATTCATTCGATTTGCTTGTTAACCAGCAGATATCTCTCAGACCAACACATCTGCTATCAAGATGGTGTCAGTTTACAGTGTTTAGGTGTTAAAGCGATTCCTGGGAAATCAGTGTTTTCTCATTAATTTCTACAGAAACGTGCTCCCACATCTAATCAGATAATCTCTCCTCATGGAGAACCTGTGGTGTAGCGACCATGGTAGCGACTGGGTCCTTGTCAGGAAAACACTTTACAGTTCCCAGTAAAAATCATGAAACTTTCATGAGGAAGGATTCCTGGAAATCAGCTGGACAATATAACCGACACAAGTGATATTACACAGGTTGAGGAGGACCTGGTTTCTCCGGCTGAACTGTATTGTCTGATACCGAGAGGTGTTCCTAGTATCCTCCTCCTCCCACCAGTTAATAACAGGTACACAAACAGCTGAATATGTCATTTCTTTTCAGCTTTGCTCTACAAACAAGCGGAGGCGGTAACTTCCTCATGACAAAATCTTTGTCTGGTTAAACCCTCGTCGTGTATTGGTCTTGGATCATTTTCTGCAGCCGATTCAGTGTAAATGAGAAGCACTGTCAGTTCTCACACTGAAAAAGCCTCCGCAGCAGCATGCTGCCACTCGACAGGCTGTGTTCAAACATGGCTGAAGTCATATTGACTTAAGCACTGTTCAGTGTGATGGCGAGGTGTCAGACGTTGACAGATGGAGCTGAAAAACATCTGAGATCTTCAAACAGACTAGTGGTCCACTTACTGCACATGCCTCAGTCTAATGTGTCAACTCCTTTGTATCATTGGAAACTTGATGATCCACAAACTCACGCACACACACATAATTGTATCTACCCTGACCTGATAATTGAGGCTGCAGATCTCACAGACAGAAAACAGAACAATACAGCGTCCACAGTAAAATAAGAAAAATAAAGATTTTTATGTTACGTGCTCCAGCGTTTTCTCAGACGCAGCAGTGTATAGTGACACTTTAGTAGCTCCATATTATTGAGCTTAATCTCGTTATGCTGTGGATCTCTTTACCCAGCAGGCACTGGGACAGCCTTTTGCTGAAGCCAGCCGAAGTTTGTTATGAGTTTAGATTAGCAGGTTAGCCGGTCCAGCTACATCTGCCAGTGTGTCATGTCTATTGCCATCTCACATTGGTGGGAGAAGCATTAATCAATAATTACTAGCTGTGAAAGGCTGATGTGTCTTTTTTTAAACCAGCACAAAACTGTACATGAGAATTAAGTTTAGAAGTCATAATTAATAATGTAGATAATAGAGTATGAGAAAATATCTATATAATTCATTATAAGGCAATAGAATAACAATTTGATGCTCTGAGGACCTTTGCATTATCAGGACATAACTTCCTTTAATGTAATGATTACTGTAAGTCAGTTTTCATTTAGAAACATTAATTGCTGCAAAAAAACAAACTGTTTCCTGTTTAAATCAAAATCCACACAGGTCATTTTGTGGTTAAACAGATACAATAGTAGACAATAGTATCTTAGAGAGAGAGAATTAGACAGAGTAAGGCAGGCGTGTTCACATCTGAGTAACCGTTAACACTTGTTACGTCACCATCAGACTGGATTCACTAAATTTCCATGGACATGACTGAACTTATCCTGAGGCAGACGGGTTGATGCTCATCTTATTCTTTTTCTGCTTTTACCCTCAGGTTGGACACGCAAGCACAATGTGGAAACACATTTCAAAGTGTTTAGTCTTCATGTCTCAGATTGGTTTTCAACCATCACAGCTGAAACCCCTGTGTAGCAGAGATGTTAGCCAAATCTCTGAAACAACCAGCACACCTGTGTGTTGACCACAGAGAGCCCGGAGCTGCACTAACTAGCATAATTAGCAATTAATAGTTATTAATAATGATTGGATATACTATACAGTATTTATTTGTACAATTATATAAACATGGGGCAAATATATAAGTAATAGAGAATTGTCTTCTGCACATCTAATAAATGATCTAACATGCTATCAAATGTTATAATGTCACTCATGACCAGATGGTGGCAGTAATGAACAATGTCTTTGTTTGGCTAAACATCAGAGAGGGAAAAAAGACTAAATAGATTTATGTGTCCATTGTTTCTCTATCACAGGGTGAACAGCACAATTTTTAGAGGAACAGCTCAACAATGCTGTTCTCATGTGTTCACGATAAAGACTTAAGAAGCTGCTTAGCTAAGATATAGTTTGGCACAAAACCCACATAAATCTTGTTTTTTGAATGGATTTAGAGAGAATATTTCATTTTTTGAAAAAAAGAAGATAATAAGAAACATAGCAATTTCAATAGGGCCTTTGCCAACGCTCGTCGTCGCTCGGGCCCTAAAAGGGACATGAATAAAACTCTATAGAGGAAAAAAACAATGGCACACAACGGCTTTCAACTCTGTGAGGACAACCGTATCTGCTCCTCTGTCTCCCAGACCCTGCTGTCTGTTTTTTCATATCTGTAAATATTTGTTTGTCCTTGCTGGCCCGTCTGCTGGAGAAATCTGTATCCACTAACAACTAGATAAAGCTGTATGTGTGTGTGTCGGACAGACACAAACTGAATATTCAACAGGCTCCCAGTGAAAGCCTTGTTGTGTGACTGTGCACTCTGAGTGGGGTCAGGAATGTAGGAATCCAAACACACGCTCGCGCGTGCACACAAGTTGTTTACTGTATGTGCTTCCTTCCTTCATTCATTTTTTCAATGAAAACAAGAGCTCTGTGCAGCAGCTGTTCAAAAGTGAGTGTGTGCGTGCGTGCGCTCCGTCCACACCTCAAACTGTGGCCAGTTCATGCTCATGCCCGGCCCATGGGTGTTCCTCCACCATCTGAGATCATCGGTGTCATTGGTTGCTCGGATGGTCTGACCCAGGTCCTGGTACAAGTCTTTGAACCTGTTGGACACAGAGACTGTCAATCATCACATCCAAACCCGCCTCCTACCCCTCTGACCCCTATAAATTCTGTTATTAAAGCTTCTATTTATGTTGCATGGTATCGACAGCTGTCTTGGATGGTTCATAACATCAAGTCTGCACTGTATCTGTTCTTTTTTCCGCTAGAGGAAACATGTGCTGTACAGTTTCCCCTCAGTTCTGTAGGAAAAGAACATCATCACTCTGGCAAATTTATAGCCCTGACTTTTCTACCTAAAACATTAAGACCTGTGAATTCCAGCCTTGTATTCACAAACTCACTGTGTGTGTATCAAGAATGTGTCAGGATGTGTTCCCCCTGGTGTGATGGTGCATTTGGGAATAAAAAGCTGAAATACACTTCACTCTTTTCCTATTAATGTGGAAAAAACATCTGACAGCATGAATTTATCTATTTGATTCTAGATTAATTCATCCATGAAATAAAAACTAATCATGTTAAAAAGTGTTTTACCCACAGCATTCACCATGGTTGAACAGTGGTGTGAGCACAGCCCTGTGATGGGGAACAGACTTGGACACCAGACCGGCAACTGATTCAAACTGTGGGTTTGGGCCGAACGCCAATATAACAGACCAAACGTTAAAAAATTGTTAGCGATAAAGGGTTTTTTTTTGTTTATATGTAATCATTGTGTTAACTGTGCAAAAAAAAAATAATAATTGTGGTGTTTGTCACATCCTGCCTCGGACACAACGGCGCGGCTCATTTCCTGTGTGTTTTATTTAGTGCAGCAGGTTCCTGGTCACCCTGTATGTATTCTGTGGGCTGGGCCTTTAAAGTGCTCCATCTCCATTTAAAAGGTGGAAATCCAGATAACACTATTGTATGATTCATATTTTGTAGTAGGTAGTAGTGTAGGTATTATCAGCTCTTGGTTGGTTTGTTTACACTCAGAGATGATATGATAGATAACCTCGGAGCCGTCCATCCATTGCCAGAAGCTTTATGAGCATCAGCAATGATTCCTTAAAAACTCTGGATTTTATTTACATTTATAGTTGTCACTGTTCTGTGATTGTCCTCTGTTTTCTTCACCTTCCTCGCTTCCTTTCTTTTCCTTATATAAATGATTGGCTCCAGTTTTCGCCCCCTGCACATCTGACTGCATTCACCTGGCCGCTAAGAGATTATTCAAGGGCTTCAGCCAACTCATCCTCTCTGTTTTCATCTGCTGTTTCTGACACCAGCAGTCTTCCTTTCCATATTTGAAATAATTATTTTAGCAGCCTGAGTTAGTTAAATCATGCTGCTTTTCTTTCAAAGTTAGAAACTATTTAGCGTCAGATTCCCTCCTTGTCCTTTCCCATGCAGTGTTTGTGTTTCACTATGAGGCTCCAATGGGGAAAAGAGAGAATTTAGTAATAAAAATGACACAAGTCTGATAGAAGCTCAGTCCCACTGTGATACTCTCCAGCTTCATTTTTTGACTTAACAATCGGTGGATATTGCTCCTTACAGTATCACTCAATCGTGTTTAAAAGCGAGCCAAGAACAACTTCAGTGATAAATACTGTGAGTGAACATTGTAGATGAGAACTGTATGACGAGACGTGCGATAATGTGAAGCTTCACTTTAAGGAGACTGAAGCCTCCAACATGGAGGCAGCACTGCTCATTAACGCCCTTGTGCCTGGTGATTCACTGCAGGTAATAAGAGACTCCATGAACTACAGTGTGTAGAGTTTGTTCGGGTTGAGCTCAGCATGAGAGTCCGGTCTGTGGGTTTGAACCGAGGTCCCTGTAGGAGGGCAGATGGTCTGTCATTATCTCACTGCCTGGTCTGAACCCAGAACTTTGATTTCTAAAGCGGAACCAGGGTTTAAACTAAAGAAGAAAAATGGTAAAAATCCCATCAGGTGAATTTGTTCAATATTTGGACAAAGATCTTCTTGGACTTAACCAACCCACGTTACCATGGAAACAGTGGCTTATTTAAACAAAATGAAAGGTCAGTGGTTAATAAAAAACTCTTTGCTGTTGTCCATTAACTCCTGTGTACATACACACACGTTTGTACACTGTTAGACTGCTGCATGCCTTCAGCCTGACTCATGGATCATCAATCATCTAATGAGCCTCCGCCTCCTCAGAATGTGTGTGTGTGTGTGTGTACGCGTGCCCACGTCTCTTACCCCTGTTTGACTGACAGGTCGAGGTGTGTGTGGATGTCCAGCAGGACGTCTTTGAAGAAGCGTAGCCTCTTACGCTCAGCCTCCTGGGTGAGGTCGAACACCTGCTCCATGTCCTCCATGTAGCGAGGGTTGCAGCGGTTCAGCTCCTCCAGGGCCTTCGTGTAGCGCTCCTTCGCCTGTCACACACACACACACACACACACACACACACACACACACACACACACACACACACACACACACACACACACACACACACACACACACACACACACACACACACAATGAGCTACTGCACAACCCTTAATCACCCTTGATTCAGATTAATGTCCGAAGATTTGGACTCTGCCCTAAATGCTGACATGGATGCTCATGTTCATTTCTCTTCATCCCTGGGAACCATCTGGAGTGTTAGTCGGCAGCATCCTTCAAGTCCGAGTCCAAATCCATTCAGTCTAAGCAAGTTATTTAGACTCCTTCACTAGATGATTCTAACCAATTTTAAAAACTTGGGAGAGCACAGACATAAGGAGTTTTGACCCATTTTTAACACTATAATCCTCCGAGCACAAACACTAGACAAATCGGTCATACCGTGACACCAAAGACACTTTCACCGTGACGATTCCCCAGACACGAGATCTCACAGGAAGGGTTAGGGTTATTTAGGACAATCAGCGCTCTCAGCTGACTGGGCACAAAAATCATCTAGTGTGCGGCCCAGCCAGCCTTAAACTGCAGCAGGGCAGGTCTGCAGGTCAACATGTCCAAGTCCAACAATGGAAAAGAGGTTTTAAATCTCAATTAGTTTTTTTGCCTGGTTAAATAAAGGATATTGATTGATTGATTGATTGATTGATTGATTGATTGATTGATTGATTGATTGATTGATAAACACAAGTGGACCTCATCGCATGAGGCACGAGTCATCACGGAGGTGAGAGCGAGAACACAGCTCATTGATGCTTCAGCTCATTTTAAGAAAATCAGCAGCCTGTGAAGTTTCTGCAGCATCATGAACTGGACATTATTTATATGAATTAGTCAGACATTGACAAGTTTGATTGAGTATGATTTCAGTTTAATTAACATGTTTACACGGATTTCAAAAGTCTGGTTTTAGTTGGTCTTGTAAAAATACTCAGTGTGGCTATTTCAACTTGTTAAGTTGCCCTAAAATATTTATAACTAATACAACAAAAACAAAAATGCTGAAAAATCTAATTGGTTACACATAATTACAGCAGCTAACAGTCCTAGTGACAAATAATAGTTTTTCTTCCAACCTGTCCATGCTTTTTCAGATCTTACTTCATGTGCTTGTGTGACCAAGAGTTTACGGCCTTGGAAAACAAACAGACAACAGCCCAACACCCATCAGAGCCAAATCTGATCATTTTTGTGTGAAATCAAGATCAAGATATTCTACCCAGTGTTAAAAGAAACTGAATGAACAACACACGCGTTTAGGATAGTTGACAGACTGTATGTTGATGGACAATTAAATTTCAGGGGCATGAAATCTTCAAAATCAATCAAGTAAATGGACTGAACCAACAAAAAGGTGGGAAGTTAAGTCTGCAGTCCTGCACAGCTCTGTGTGTGTGCCGACTGATCCTGAATCAGTCCCAGGATTTCCCTGTTTTTGGCTGATCACCTGACTCCTCAGGACCTGAAGCCTTTTCTCTGCAGTTGGGTTTGTGCAGAGCAAAGAACAGAGGGGACAAGCCTGGTCATGTTTCACACTCAAAAACACACAGGTATGTTTTTCTGGACTCCATGACACACCCAGACTGTTACATGAGGAGCTCCGCATGGGACTGTGTATGTGTGTGTGTGTGTGTGTGTGTGTGTGTGTGTGTGTGTGTGTGTGTGTGTGTGTGTGTGTGTGTGTGTGTGTGTGTAAGCTTTGTACTTTTTCAGACTCCTGATTGCAGCGCTCCACCCGGGTCGTGTATTTGCGGACTTCCTCCTGAGACTTGGATGGGTCGGCCTTGGCGTGAGTTTCCCTGGTGGCTGCTGTCCACTCCTCCTTCCTGGCCTGATGGTAGCTTTTCTTACTGGTCTCCACCTTGACACAAACACACACAGATTTAGTCTGATTTGTAATCAATAAAGGTCCTATTTCATGGGAATCTTCTTAAACAGTCATCATGTTGCCTCATTGATGTGTGGCGCTTCACTCAAAACCACTCATATTATTTCAAATATGACTCCAAATTATTGATTTTTTTTTTTAATAAATCAATTTGTTGTTGTTCAATAAAAGGTCAAATGCTGATTACAGTTTCCCAGACCAAGAGGATGTCACCACATGTCTTTTATTGTCTGATCAACAATCAAAACCCAAAAATATTCCATTTGTAATTGTATAAAATAGAGAAAAGCAGAGAATCCTGGGAACAAGTAAATGTTTTAGCTTTTTTCAACTTCCTGTTTTAAACATTTGGTCCTGGTGATCTAAAAATAGACGTTTCCCACTGCAGATGTCTTCAGACAAGTGGTAACATTCACAGCGGGTGAGTCCCAGTCATCCTACCCATTATAACACATAACACCAGAGCCTGGAAAGAACGCACCAAAAAGTTTGTCTGCAGCCATTATTCATGTTTTTACTTCCACCTGGTATTTCCTGCTCCGTCACACCGTATCTGGCAAATTTGGGGGATGTTACAGACACTGCTTTCTTTTTAAACATATAGATTTGTCTTTTCCATGAACCCTCCTTACTGTGGTCACCATGCTACGGACCGCCATCACAAACCGCCGCATTGGCTCTCACCTCCTTCAGTTTGCGGACCCAGGGTTTCTGGGCTTTGCGGAAGCCGTCGTCTGCGTCCTTGGTCTCCCTGAAGCCGCCCATCATCTGCTTGTGGAAGGCGTCCTTCTGCCAGCTGCGCACCTTCTCGCTGTCCTCGCCTGCCAGATGCTCCCGCAGCTCCAGATGCAGCTCGCTGAGTCGATCAGCTGCCTGCATGAAGGCGTGCCACGCCTTCTCCAGTGTCCCGTACTGAGGACCTGAGGGAGAGGGGTGGACAGGAAGTCGGTTTCTGTTTCTCTGTAGCAGTGATTCACTACCATGGGTGCATGTATAAAAGGTTACCTGAAACGCCTGAGCATTTTATTTTAGGGGGTGTGAAGACAAGTTAGCATACAGAGGTTGAAACAGATTAGCTTTGTTTAAATGATGGATAAACTGTTTAAATACTAAAACTAATGAATAAAGGATAAAATAGATGGTAAGTAATATACTGTATAAACAACTCTACATGTTCTACATAAAGTGACGACCTTTTACTCTGGCTGCTAAATTTGATCTGTCCATCTCTTTTTTATACATTTATGTTTAAATGGTTGGTCCTTTTATTCTTATGTTTCTCTACTTTTATTTCTGGTTATTTGATTTCTACTTTTATCTCTGGTTTTACATCAACACATATTTTATTACTTTACCTTTATCACTCTCTAATTTTCTAATCTATATGTACATAAATTATATTGGTATGAAAAGCAGAGAGAGACAGAGACTGATTGCTGAATTGTTATCTTTAAGTATTACAAAATAATTTATTTGAGCATGGGTAGAGAGTTTGTTAGTAAAGTTTTATTTGAGCTCATCAGATATAAAGTATAAATGGTTATTGACCGATGATGTAATCCACTGACCCTTCTCCACGACCCCCCTCCACCTCTTGGCCCAGTCACTCAGCTGCAGGGCGTAGCTCTTCTCTATCTTGGCCCGCTCCTGGAAGCAGCTGACCAGCTCGTTACACAGCCGATGGCCGTCGTCTATCCGCTTCACCGTCCTTTTGTAGTTCCCTGGCTGCACACACACACACAAACACAGTATCAGTCGTCTCTGCATCATCACTGATCCACTAAACGTTGACAACATGGAACAAAACGACTGAGTGACAGAGGACAGACAGGACTGAGAGCGGGGAGTTGGAGGTGTGTATTTTTTCCAGATGGAGGGATGTGAAGCCGACAGCCTGTCAGCAGGGACTCATTACGAGTCTGTGTGTCTGGCTCAACAGTGCACACCAACACGGTGCTGTATCTGACAGCAGAGTGAGCTGCTCTCCGTCTGGTTCTTCTATTGCCGTTATGTGTCCGGATTTAAGGTTATCAACGTAACACTGTTTTTTGTGTTATGATAGCAAAGTACCAAGGTAAATCACCATGGTAACTGATGATGAACCCGGGAGGAGGTTTACTTCGGAGGGTCAGATTAAAACCTGTCAACAGTCAAATTACTGACCAATCTGATCCCACAGATCACATGTTTATAAGAGTTTGTTCATCATCATGACTGATTCTTTTACTGTAATCAAGTGATCAGATTGTTTACGTTTTACCCTGTTGTAACTGAAAAATGTTCACACATCAAAGACAACTTTATTCATGGTTCTGCCGATGTTGCTTATAATTAACAGCTCCGCCTCTTTCCTGTGAACCTGCCAATAGCTGGAGAGGAAACTCCAGGGTTACCAGGATAGACAGTGTTAGGTTCAGTAAATCCAGAAGACTAAAGTTATCCTGACTTTGTTAAACTTTGTCGCACAGGGCTCAGGTGAGACAACCGCAGTATGTGACGTCTTCAAATCTGCTGTCTTTAGCTTATTTAGAAACTGACTTTGGGTGTCTAGACTGACCTCTAACCCAAACATTTAAATCAGGTGAGAAGTGTGTATGGGCATGTGTGTGTGTGTATTGGTAGACTGTACCTCCCAGAAGCTGTCAGAGCTCCCCAGGTCGCTGAGGTCTCCATTGGAAGACATTTTGGGGTCGGCCTTACAGCACGGAATGATGGCGGCTACAGAAAAGACTGAAGAGAGAGAGAGAGAAAGAGAAGCATTTCACACACTGGTTTCTGGTCACATTACTGGCATTTGTGTTGATCCAGAGCAACCCTTAACTTGAGTGTTTTCTTTGTTTTCCACATAATTTCCTAGGGATTTGCTGATGCCATCTATTCTGTACATTAAAATACGTCTACGAAGCACCTACACAGTTTGGTCTTAATAATAAAAGGAAAAAAAGGCAGTGGTAGTTGCCACAGTTAGCAAGTTCCTGCCCATTATAATTTGTGAAACATACTTGACATCGATATCCATCTGAGTTTCCATGAAAGAAGTTTGTCAGTGTGATTCTTCATGACTTTGAGCTGTCACACATCACAGATCAATGCTGATCAATTTATCCAGGTAAATCAATTGAGAACTAGTTCTCATTTACAATGATGACCTGGGCCAAAGGCAACCAACATATCAAATACAAATAGGCTACAAAATAAGTATGGTCTCTAGGGGTGAGCAGGTTTATGAGGTTACTGGAGCGTAGACTGTGGTCATTGTTATGGAAGTTGAGTAGAGAGTGGAGATAGACAGGGGTTTTGCTAGGCAGTTACAGTTTTGTAGATAAACTGGTACCAATGAATCAATCTGTGATAATGGAGCGATGGCCAGTTGACAAGGAAGTAGAGATTGCAATGGTGGGTACTGAAAGGGGCACCGGTGACAAAGCGGATGGTGGATAGTGTCTAGTTTTTTGAGAAGGTGTTTGGAAGCAGTTCTGTAGATTACATCGCCATAATCCAGGATTGGAAAGATTGTCATTTTAACTAGTAAGTATTTTGCAGAGTGGGTGAAAGATGATTTATTGCGGTACATGAAGCCGATCCTGGATTTGATTTTGGAGAGGTGTTGATGTGCATGTTAAAGGGGAGGGAGCTGTCGAGCCAGATACCCAAATATTTGTAGGTGATAGTGAATTGTAACTCTGTGCTGTTTAAACAGGAGATTTTCAGCGTGCAATCAGACTGAGGTAGATTATGATTGAAGACAATACATTTTGTTTTACTGGTGTTCAGGTGAAAGTTAAGGTTTGTAATGGTGTGCTGAAAGCCGTTGAAACTGTGTTACATACAGTAAATCTACACATAGTTAATACGAAATTTTAACATAACAAAATATCAACACAACCACAGTATGCAGAGGGATTAGGAGTTCCCCTAGAAGACGATATAGAAATATCTGTGTCTCCCTCCTCTGGAGTTTCAGCCTCAGGCAAAATCTGCAGCTCCACGTCAGCCGACACTGAGTTTTCACCAACGCTCGGCTGCCCACAGAGCTGTTCGCCACGTCACTGCCCAGCTCTCCCTCTGCACACCACTGGCCTGTGTGTGTGTGTGTGTGTGAGAACAAACACTGATACCCTGTCAGACACATCCGCTCCATTACTGAGGTAGGAATCTGTGTCAGCGAGTCCTGAACATACACAATGGATCTCATTCATTGGAGAAAAAGATGCACAAACATTTGTACAGAATCATCTCTGAGAATAACTCACAGATACAAATCTGTTTCTAACTGTCTAATGTCTTAAAGCTGAGGCAGAAAGAGGCAGAGGATAGGACCAGAAGACAACACCATCTGTGATTATGAACCACCTTAATGCTACATACAGTATAAAAGGTACATTAGAGGCTGATTTTATATCTATACTGTGAAAGTATGAAAGCCTCAGTCCACAGAGAAATGCACACAGCCTGTATTCAGAAGCTCAGCCTTAAAACCAGCTGTCAGGACTTCTGTGACTTTGTGATGCCACAACAAAGCAGTCAACAAGCCCCGCCCACCTGGATCCACCATCCAACACCTACAGGATTTGGTTTCTCTGAGCGTTTTAAATGAAATCTGCTTTACTTTAATTGAATCACTTGAAAAATAGTCAGCCAATCAGAAGAGAGGCTCAGAGCCTTCCCTCTCCACAGATTCACAGGAAGACGCTGCAGACATGAAACCAAAAATCAAAACATACAGGACGTAAAAATAGTATGAATTTCTCCCTTTTGGGTCCTGATTTTTTTTCTCCAGAACATGTCCTGAAATTGAGTTCAGCTCCAACTTTGGTTGTCATGAGAACCAGATATACAACTTAGCAGGACGTGGACTGGCGGACTGGCGGACTGGCATTATACACGCGTGAGTTTGAGCAGACGCTTGGTCTTGTTGTGGCTACAGTTGAACTTGCGGTCAGTTTGTTACGTGAACGCAGTTGGACCTCAACCTGCTCTTACTGCCTGGTGTACGCAAAAGTTTGAGCTCATGCAAACATGACGTACCATGTGTGTTTTCCCGTACAGTTGTCATGGAAACATTTGCCAGTGGTGTAGCGTTTGGACCACAGTGAAAACAAATGTGTGTGAATCTGAACCCTACCAGCTGAAAAATGAAACGCATCATATTCACATCTGTGAAAACATCCTAAAAGTTAATTTACCAGAACAACAGTTCTCTTGTTTAATTACATGTAGGATAAAAGCAATGACTACATTACTTTCCGTTTGAGTCATAGTTACCGTTATAACAATGTTCTTAACTTTATGTTGCTGCCTCCTCTTTAAATTTTGTGCAGTTTGAGAAGTTGTTGAAGCACAGTGGATACTTGAATTTTTTTTCCCATAAATAAAATCCACTGCACATTGAACCTGTTTTTTAATAAAGCAGGGACTTTAGAAGTGCATGGGTTCTGTTTTTTGCGTATCGAGAATCGTGAAAATTCACCAACATCTGTATCAACTACTGAAATGCTGCCATCGTGACAAGCCTAGCTCCAACCTGACCTGACTTCTTCGGCTCAGCTCTGCCGTGAACCTGCCGATGAACTCTGTCAACAGTTCACCGTGACCTGACTTGCGTACATCCACTTCCTCAGTGCCTCCTCCCTCTGGGCAAAAATCCCCTGCTTCAAGGCCGGACAACTTCCTGGGGCAGACACAACAACCTGGGAGGAAAACATGCCACAGCTCCGGTGCAGCTCAGCCTCCATCTACAGTGAACCAGAGCCCTGCTGAACCATATGGGCTCATCTGCTCGGCAACAAACAAGTACACACTATTAATAGGTTAAGTATAAACTAAATGCATTATTCCTATGATGCCAAAGCAGGTGCCAAATTAAAGTTAAAAGTGGAAAAGATGCAGTTTAAAGCTTTGTACATGGTCATTGGGATCGGCTGCTGCTACTGTGAATGAAGAATCTCTCTAAAAATATACAAAATGAACAAATGCAATTTGAATTTGAGGACCTGGGTGAAAACAACAAGAACTTCAGGTGCCTGTTCTCTAAAAGTGAAATCTTTAGAATCAGGACTATGATGTGTGATTTAACAGAGCTGCAGTTTGATTTGCCTCTGTACAAGACTGCTCTATAGTCGGGCTTCGTTGAACACGACTGTGAGAAGTTCCTGGTTGTTCCTCCTCCTCCTCCTCCTCCTCCTCCTCCTCCTCCTCCTCCTCCCTGTGTTTCCCAACGTCCTCTCTCACTGTAAATAACCAGTTGTCTCCCAAAATAACAGCCGCTGATCTCTGCACTGGGAGCAGCCTGCTGTTAGACTAAATGCAGTGCACAACAGTACAGTAGCCTTGGTGAGCTCTGCAGGGAGCAACGTGGGAGTGAGTCTGAACTCTGCAACACAACGTGCAGCTACTTGTGCTACTTACTTGCTAACAATGTGTGTGTGTGTGTGTGTGTAGGTGTGTGTGTGCGGGTGTCTGAGGAGACGAATAACGTTCATGATTAGCTGAACACCGACAGTTTACAACACAACATCATGCCTCTCAGACATGGCAGCCGTCTAATCCTCCTCAGACCGTCGGCCCAGCTCTAATTTCCTCCCCGCACTGTACAGACTATGAAGTGCAGGTGGAAGCAACAGGAGGATGACTGACCGCACGTGCGTGTGTGAGTGTGTGTGTCTCAAGTAAGCGCTAAGTATGCTGACAGCAGAAGCATCTGACACCGACGTGCTGGAACATGAGAGAGAATGAGAAAACTGACTTCACTGTGGATTGCTAATTACTGCTCTTATATCCTTCAGGACAGCAGCTGCATGTGCATGTGTGTGTGTGTGGATGAGTGTGTGTGAGTATCTGGGCGCGGCTCATTGAAAGTATGCCCATTTGGCTGCTCACACTTGTATTATTTCTACAGAATACCTGCAGGAGGTGTGCAGAGTCAGACTCTGAAAATACCGGTCAACAGAGAGAGGGTTTTACTTAGTAACATGTTACACAACTGGGACAGTCGACCACATTCAGACACAAACAACACTGTGCTAGTCGCTGAGGCCCGATCCTCTTAATCTTCACTTCTGAATAACTGTCAATTCTCAGCCTGATCCTACCTAACATTTTAATTCTTATCTTAAATGTAAAGAACGCAGGACTTATACAAGCAGCTCTCAATGAGCTCACAATGATAACATCAACACAATCTGGAGACACAATACACATCCCAAAGGGCTGTGACAACATGATCATTTGGGGTGCTATAAGCAAGATGATATACTTCATTATCATTATTCATTATTATATGCATCCAGATTTCAATTGACGGACTGACTCCTCCGTCTAAAAATGACCCCTCAACAGTTTTCTCCTACCCAATCATTCACAACTGTGCAAAAATCTGAAAAGGTACATATTTAAATCTGTATAAACTGAGCATAAATGGCATGTAATTACTTGTGTAAATACTACATTATTTATTATTGTCAGAATGTATTTGTTATACTTTCAATATGGTGTTTTTGTTCTGTTTAATAACATAATAACATATTTCTAATTCTGAGTTATTTTTGCACATTCAGACACAGAGCAGTTGGACCTGTGTTTATAATTCCCAGCTCCTTGATCATTATAAATCATACTACTGTCTGTGCAATCTGAAGAGAGGAATCAGAAAAAAAAAACCTCAAAAGTGCCTTCAGGAAGGCAATTAGCTTTGCAAAAAATGTTTTTAATTTAATTTCTCACGCAATCTCAAAGGAATTACCATTACACCCAGACAGTTTGCAGTTCACCTGCAAAGTTTGAGGGTACAAAAAAGTGTTCTCATCAGTTCTTGTTATAAAAGCTCAAATCAGATTATTAAATCCGCCAGAACTTCTTGATACTTAGTCCATATCATTACATAGAGATAATCAAATGTGTACATTCAAATGCATACTAACCATTATATAATCACAGTTGAGTGTTTTTAGTGAGGGGTGACAGACCACCGGCCTGAGGAGGGTCACCATGAGCAGATGGTCTGTGTGTGTGTTTACATTGCCCTGCTCACTGATTGCATGAGGGGATTGAACCCAAGTTCATAGACACTATCCGAGACGTCAGACTGTTCTGGAGGTCAGGGATCTGCTGGAGCCGTGGAGACATGAATGGATTATGAGACAGTCACTGTGAGAAAAGTGTCTGCCAGGTAGCTACCAGAGTCATAAAGAAGCATCCTCAGAGACAAGAACAAGGAGCAGATGCATTGATAGCTCAGCTGTAGTAGAGCTTTTCTGTCCATAAGCCTATTCTCAACCAACAATACATTTTTTTCCTTCACCGTTAGAGGTCGAACAATTTTGATTTTTGAATGGCTGATGGGTTAACGATAGATAGTTGGGAGCAGGAAAAAGCCCATAGCAAATTAACTGGCCAATAGCCTATGAAACAAAAAAACATAGTAGTACAAGAACAAGTTGAAGAGCTGGTGAAACACAACTTGTCACACAACTTGTCACACACAGAACAAATCCACAACACAAATCCACAACAGAATCCATCCTGTACTCCTGTTTACATCTTTGACAACAGCTGTTGCGTGACAAACGTCTCCTGTACCAACGTTTTTTTGACTTTTTGACAACCAGTCCCATTTGGCCACTATCCTAAAAAAAACATTTGGCCACTATCGAACTTCTGCATTTACAATGGTTTATAAAATGTCCTATCAGGCGACCCCTGATCACTGCTCTGTGTATCGTGTCCAAACAACCTCTGGTGTCATTTCCATTCACTATTAGAGGAGGGTGAAAGTGATGGAGGGAGCGAGGCCAGCAGACTGAAAGACGAGGAGGGAGAGGCTGAAGTTTGTGACGGGTAAGAGGCGGGGTGCAGGAGATCACAAACGTATGGGGATGAGTCGAGTGTCGCTCACCTCCTTTGTGTTTGAGGCAGAGACAGACGTTTATAAGCTTAAGAGACACAGCAGGAAAAAGAGGACAAGGACGTTTGATAACACAGCATTATAACAACTTAAAGAGCATGTGAGGCTCAAATCACAGAAAACAGATGTGAGGACTTTAGCGTAATAAATAACTCATAAAATGACACTAATAACAGAACTCTGGTTGTGTCACTTCTACAGCTTCATGTTTAAATCACAGCTTGTTTAAGTATAGGGATGTCACCTTCCAGCAAGAGCAGAAGAGGCCGACACAAAACTAATCATAATCTTACTAAACTTAAATGATCTGGCTCTGCTTGGATAAAACTCTGTTTATCAGACAACACAAGACATTCAATCACTGCACCTTTAAAAAGCGTGATGGACTTTTTTCTCTGTTTTCTGACCTATTAAGTAAAATAGGGCTGCATGATATGAAAAAAAAATCATATTGTGATTATATGGGCAGATATTATGATTGCGGTAGTGTTAGTGTTTAGCTATCTCAAGAATCTGATCTGTTGACCAGCACGTCTCAACACTTTTGGTGTTGACAATGCACTACAATGCAGTGACACATTTTACCTTCATCAAATATAATTGGAGCTCCTGAGTTTTGGATATTGCCCGGCTCGGTCATATGATTGTGAATATGATTACATTGCTGTTAATAGTACCCCTAAAGAAAATAATCAACAGATTGATATAATAATCATTGCATGTTGCAGCAGGCAACAGCCGACCGAACTGTCTTTACTTGTAACTTTGAAGAGACAAGAGTACTGACAGTTCACACAGTTCACCAGTACAAAGGTAAACAGCTGCAGGAGATCTGACGGAGTCAAGAGAAGAAAACTCAGACTGTATTTACAACCTGAGGCCTCTTTATTTATTCTAACAGTATTGGAAGTATGTAAGTGCTTCAGTCCAACTGAGGCTGTGACTAGTTACAGTTCAGGTTTTGGTGTTTAATTTATCTGGGTAACTCGGTTTTGGTCGCACCATCTAAAAGAAATGCAGCTGCTGTAAAAGTTAAACCCCCTAAACTTGTGTTTTAAAGTTAATTAAACATCACGGTTTAAACATTTGGTGCAACAGAATTAAATCCAATCTTGGTTTAAAGTAAAAAACTAAACTGAGTTCAAAGAGAGGTTTAAATTCAATCTATTTTAATTTCAAACTGTTTGATACAACATAATCTCACCATAAACCATAATTTAATAGGGTTTAAAAGTTCAATTTTGTTGGTGTGATGCCGACAAAGAGCATCACAGAGATATCCATCTGTGATACGAGGCTGTTAAAGAGGCACAGGGAGAGACAGAAGGAGAGTCTGGTTGTTGGTTTACACAGAAGTGGGTCAGACTAGTGAAGAGGAGGAGGAGGAGGAGGAGGAGGAGGGGAGAGCAGCTGAGGGAGGGATGAGGAGGGAGTGGTGGATAGAGAAGCAGGTCCAGACCTCGTAAGCTCCGCTGGAAAACTCACGCTCATTAATCTGATTAATGTACACCAACAGTTTCCCTGTGCTTCTACATACAAGGCGTGTGGAGACCTACACAAGCTTTAGTGTGTAAGCTCCCCGACCACGTCTGCATTCCAGCAGAGGTTCACTCTGAGAGGGGACGGAGGTTTACGCCGGGGCCTGGAGGCTCCATGCATCTACAGTATTAACCCTCTGAGATACAGCTGCAGACACTCTACCAACATCTGGCTGCATACAAGAGCCAGAGCACCAACTGTGTGTCTTTAAAATGAAGACAATGATGATGATACAATGGTGGGTGTTGGCAACAACAAACCACATTATGGAGTTCGCTGAGCGCCATCATCTTCATCATCATCATCATCCTCATCCTCAGTGAGTGAAATACAACCTATTCAAATAAAAACTATATATAGGATTAACCATGACATGTACATCCATAGATCAATTTGAATTATTTTGTTCTTTGTGTGAATACGTTTGTGTGATTGCCAAGATGTGTTTAGTATTTTATACATCAGGGCCCCGAGTTGAACCTTTGTCAGTTCACAGCATCAGCATACGTATGTGTTGGCTAACAAGAACTTATTACTACTCATTGTTGGCCTTTTCCCTTTTTCTATTTACATTTATTTTCAATGATTTTATTTTCTACACTGAGGCCATCCTGCACAAAAAGTTATTTATTGTTAAACAGTGAAATGCTGCGCTTCTAACAAACAATGTTTTGATCCATATTTGATGGATCATTCAAAAAATGTATGTTCATTACAAATTTTTGCACCATAAAATCTGTATTGACCCCAAAAATCCCATATCGGTCCAGCCAATATACCATTATACAATGTGTTGTTATTGAACTTTTGACTGATCTGTAGAATATTATTTGTTAAACTGAAATAAAAAAAAAAGAAGATGTTGAGTTTCAGACTGAATCCCCTCTTGGTTGAGTTTGTCTACAAGCCTCATTTTTATGTCACAACCTGCTGCTGCAGAGTGCAGCCTCACTAAAACAGCATCCAGACCTGATGCTTACAACTCCTCCTCTTCCTCACACACACAGTGTTAGGAAACACACACACACACAGGCTGAGGGAAAAATACTACAACAGTGCAAAGAGGACAAAGTCCCCAGCAACACACCCAGCAATCAGCCAAGTGATCAGACTGACATTACGTTGGGCTCATTCTCAGGCAATACTACATTTCTTTTTAGTTTTTCTAACGTCTTTAAGTCATTCTAATGTGATTTGATGTTTTTTGGCAAGTCTTTGTAAACCAAATACTTCATCTGTTGGACATTATACTGGACATTTTTCTTCACTTCACTGTTGTTTTACAGACTTAACGACTCATTTATTTATCCCCCCAAAAATCCAGTTATTTGATACTGAAACAATCACAATTTCAGAGGTATCAGCTCTTCAGACTATAAAAATAACTTTTGTCACACATCTACCACCAACAACTGGTTTGATTAGCTCGACAAAACCTAGCACAAACAGCTACCAGAGCAATGGCTAACTAAGCAGTGATGGCCACAGCTCAAGCAAACAGGTTCAGTTTGTTCCTTCACCTCAGACCTCCCAATGCACAAAGACATCTTTAAAAATAATACTTAGACATTACTTCATATTGTGAGGTGTCAGGAGTCACGTGATCAGCTTCATTAAATAATCTTATCTGACCCTGACCGACTGATCTGAGGTTTCAGGCTCAATCTACAGCAGGCTCATCAACACAGAGTTGATCAATAAGCATCTTTCATTCACTTTTTGAACAAAATTGCCAAATGTTCTTCAGTGTCAGATTCTGAAATGTGAGGATTTGTAATTTTTCTTCATCATATGTAGTCAACTAAAACTAAAACATAGATTTTTTGAGCTACAGACAAAATACAGACCACACAAGCAAATTAACCACATCACTGTTTGTAGCCAGCTAACAGACTAGTTAGGAAAATAATTGGCATTTACCTCTGTGTGGACGTCAGTGTGAAATGAAATGACAGGAAGCGACATTGACTCAGATGTTAAATTGCACAGTTGTGTTATTACAGACAGAAGCAGGTTCACAGAGCACGTGGAACAGCAGGACTCACCTGATCACAGGCAGAAACAGAGACGGACTGACGTCCAAACAGGAGACAGCCTTTGTCTCCGCGGACCTGAGAGACGCGAGGGGGACAGATGGAGAGAGGAAGGTCCCTCAGGGGCAGATGCAACAGCAAAAGGAGGGAAAAACACAGAGAGGTTTGTTAGACAGCGGAGCAGCCACCAGCGGTGAGCGGTTAGAGCAGCAGCGTTCACACAGCGCTCCCCCCACCAGCGACCTGTTATAAGGCTCCACGCCGCTCAAGGTGGCACATTCTGGGAGCGGCGGTGAAATGTCACACATGGGCCCGGTGGTGGAGGCTAATGAGCCCGACCAGGAGGTCAGAGCAGTGAACTCACACCTCTAAAATTACTTGCCATGGGCAATAAGCACGGATGGGAGTGTCCGTGATTCCACATTCACCGATTCACTACAAGTCAAATCAGCAGGACTGATCATGTTCAGAGAAACGTGGTGGTGGTTTTGGAAACGGGCTTTCCCACCCCGTGGAGGCTCAGTATGTTTCAGACAGGTTGTCTATCACAGTAAACTTCATCTTTAGGGCTGATTTGAGTATGCACAGTTCAATAAGGACCAATAAGGATGTGAAGACGTTTTTGTGCCAGGTGGTTAAACTGCAAACTGTCAATTACATCCATTTTTGTATGATTTGTTTTTATTTTGGCATTTACAACATCCAGAGATGAGGGGAAGTACCAGTGCATTGTCTACTGTGATGACTCGGCTATTTCCAACACCAAAGTCGTGTGTCCATGTGTGAATGGACAGAAAAACAATCAGCTGTGGTTTTTAAGTCTGTATTATCTGATAGCTCAGTGACACAGTCATGATGATAGCAGCATATGAAGAACAATACTAAAAATCATGACGCATAATTGTGAAAGTATTGTTTTCCCATCATTAGAAACTTGATGAATAAGCCCTGCCCTCTTCCTTGAGATCATAGACAATGAACAGGTGGTTAGTAATAAACAGCACATAAAGCAAAGCCACATAGAAGCTGCTTCATGACACAGAGGTCGAGGTTAGAGGGCAGCAGGAGGGCAGAGGAAGCAAGGTTCAAAAACAGGCCTGTTTCTAGGAAACAACAGCAAAACATCCACTCGATTCAATGTTTGATCATCAACCTGCTAAAAAAAGGCCCACTTGTTTGTTTAGTCTAAAATGTAAATATCCGAAACACATTTTTAGTATCCTGATTTTAAGAAGTGACACATAACTGGCCTCTTCATTTATTGAGTGTTTAACAAAGTTGCATAGAGAGGACACAATGGTCTTGGAGTCTGGATTACCAACCAGAAAGTAAAGTACTCAAGTACTCGTTGTTGACGTCATTATTCAAGTAGCACTTCGCAGCGGTTTCTGACCTCGGCCTGTTGCCACATTGCTAACATGTTTGCTTTGGCCATTTGAGCTGTGAGTAAGTACTCATTCATAAGGTACTGAGAGTACTCAAATATTTAAATTACTGGAAATGCCCTTCCCTAGCTCCTTCCACAGCTGTTATACTCGCACTTATGGCAAAAACACACACAAAATAGGCAAAAAAACACACACATTTGCACCACTCACGTCTCTTTAACTCATTGAATTCTTGTTTGTGTGATATAAAAAGTCACTTCCAAAGACCAGACTCTGGCTGTGATCTAAGTGGATGGAGACGAGTGATCTTTTATGTTTTGGTTACAGTGCGTGTGGCAACAGGTGACATGGAACATCATTGCCGAGATTTTTAATATTCAAGACAATATGTTATGTTGCCCGTGTCCCTACGTTGTGCATCAAACGCAATTAACTCAACATGTCACACTCCCATTGGTGAGGTGATCTCCAACAGCCCCCACCTCGCTCTGTGTCTGTCTGACTGACCGTGTGATGATCCTCCGGTCGAGACGAGGCTCAGGGAGCAAACAAAACGAAAGCAGATAGCAGAGAGGCGGAGTCGAAGAAAGGGACAACTCAGCCTTGTTCCCACACACACACGCACAGCTGTTCCTTCAGCTCATTTCTAAACCAGAACCACATCAGTGAGGCCACGCTGGGCCCAGCCCGCCTCCACGCCCGCTCCCCCAGCGCTGCACAGAAGCCTACAGCCTCTGCAGGCCTGGACCAGCTCGGCACGACCTGTCGCACACTGCAGACAATTATGAAGATTAACTAGAACCTGCTTCTCCTGCTGCTCACACCTGACTTTAGACTTCTACACAGAAAACATCAAATGCAGCTTTTAACATGGGTTCATGGTGTAGACCTCTAAAAACACTGATGAAACAATTAGATAATCAACTTATTGATTAATTGATTGATGTGTGACTGATTAAACAGCAATGATTTCGATAAAATACAAATGTATTAAGATCTTTCTCAAGCAAAAAATACCAAAAATTTGATGGTTACAGCTTCTAATATGTGAGGATCTGCTCCTCAATGTATTTGAACTATTAAGACAAAAAAGGACATTTGAGGACGTTATCTTTGGCTCTAGGAAATTGCTCTCCACCATTCCTTCCACTATTCTCTGACATTTTATAAATTAAACTGTTATTCACTGATCAGAAAAATGATTAGCATGGTAATCAATCTCTTTTTGTAAATTCCTTTATGTTATTTCTCTTTAGAGATTCATTATCCTAGATTCTAGCGCATTTTTTCCATCTCATTAACTCTGTATTACCTCACCTGTTATCTCATGTACACATGTAAGTTAGTTGTGTAAATGGCATTTACAGTAGTGCTCTACATATTTTGAATTACTTACGTAGGTCAATGCAAATAAAGTGCCACAACGAGCTTCAGCAATATCGCCTTACTAATTGTGAGTAATATTATAGTTTTGGTGAAAATACTGTTGTGGAAGACGCAGTCAGCTGGGTTTTATTTGACAATGTGATAAAAATTAAAAACAGAGAGGTAGCTGCCACCTGCTCTGTACAAACAGGTACTCAAAGGAATAATCCTACCGACGATTCGACCTTCACTCTTCAAATTTTAACTTCTGGTGTAATTCTCTATTTAGGAAAGCACGAGCAGACATGTGGACCAACCGGAGCAGAGCTGACGGGCTCGGAGGGAGTTCACGTTCTGCACTGACATATTTCATGTTTCCACGAAATTCCTCTCGCCTGGCAGGATCTGGAGCTGTAGGCGGGGGGAGGAGGGGGCACCTCCCAGCGGATCCTGCTATAACACTGCCCACACTCCCCCACATGGATTTCTCTCAGCCAACAGATGACTAACTGTTCAGACTTCAACTCAACTAATGAAACATTTTGTCTTTGTGTTGATTGTGTCTGTTCAACAATCAGAGAGCATGAAAAAAATGTAGGTGGTTATTGCAATAACGAACAGATCTCTCTCTAATATGATACGGCTTCAAAGCCAACAAATGAGCTCTAAATTAACCATAAAATGTATGTAAAACCAGAAAGATGACATTGGTGGGATTTTTAAGATCATTCTACAGCAGTTTTCCTTTTTAGTGACCTTAAACTTGCGTTACACAGTATCTAACGACACTTGGTGATAGGACATTTGTAGTGTCTCACATGCTGATAATTGTGACCCAGCTCTGCAGCTCAATGAAACTTTTCAGCCTTGAAATCCTGACGTTCAAGCCACATGATAAGTCTCTTGTCTATTGATTTACACCAAAGCAATTAACAAGCTAAGATCACCTTATGCTCCTCTCATAGCACCAACTGGTTGACTGATGAATTCAATCTTCCAGTGAACTACTAAAATAGGATGATAGTTTTTCTCACTTTCCCTCAGAAGAATTGGCACCATCAAATATTTAAACTCAAGACAGAATCAGATCTTCCAGGTGGAGAAATAGATGAGACAGAGCAGCAGCAGAGCCAGTAGTAAATAAGACTGTTCTCGTTGTGATGATGATTTAGGCGCAACTGGTCAGCCAGGGGATGAAGACAGCCAGGTCCTGTTATCTCGTAGAGCACCAACTAAAATATAAATTAACCACAGTGCACAATATCCATAATCTAGATGGCCACTGTCACGCCTGAGAAAATACCAAAACTTGAGAAAATGATACAATCCCAACATGGCTGCCAATTGGTGTGCCATGCAATGAAGGATACAAGTTTTTCTGCCCCCTACTGGTCACTAATCACTCGATGCAGCTTTAAATTTTAGCCAAAACTGTTGGACCTGTAATTTTTAAGTTAACTATTGCAGCATTGATGGTTATAATTATTCATACTATTTAAGAAGTTATTGCGATGAAGATCACATCTGTCAGATTAATATTCAAGTTATACTGACACATAGGCTATTCCAAAATGTGTTTGAGGAAAGTCTGGACAGTATAAACACAACTCTGAAGGTAGTTTCCAATTCCACAGTTCAAGGAAAAGCTTAGCTGTTCAAGGTTTAACACTGAGGTGAAACACTGTCTTTAATTTGGAAACCTTAAGTTTAAAGATGAAAACATCTTGTTTTACAGTACAGAACAGTTTTTTTTTTTTTTAACAGTAGTTTATCCATAGGCTAATTTCTGCAACAGGCCAACAATCACTACACATAAACTTGTCATAGCTGTAGCAGTTTAAATCTGTTCCTGGTTTAACAGTAAATTAATTTTATTTGTTAGGCTACATCCTATAGGCTACAGAGCGTTTGATACATCTAAAAACTGTATTTTAAGCAGTCTTAAGGCTTTAACTGGCACCTTAAACCCCCTCCCACAACTGTAACTGGAGAAGAGGTGTTGACACTTGGGTTTTTCCTTAATTTTCCATTTAACTTTATTCTTTTTTTCCCCTATTGCTCGTGATGAAGGCATGGTTCATGATGAGCCACTGACAACACGCACAGGTGTCAACATGTGCTGGTCGCAGACAGGTGAGGTCGCTTACCTGTTTCTCTCCGACGTGGAGGAACAAACCGAGCCCACAACACAGAGCTGCAGCTGCAAACAGTTCACGCACACAGGTGTGGGTCTTCGTTTCAAAAACACACGCACACGGTGGGTCCTCGCTTTAAACCTCCACAAACTGCGACATGCTGCGTGTTTACTCCGCCGTCATCTGCTGCTCCCCCTCGGCCATTTATACCAGGACAGCCTGCTGCTCCGTCGGTGGACTCACCGGTAGTTCACCGACGGTTTCGTCGTCTCCCGCTCCGCACAGTTAAAAAGTTACACTTTCCTTGGGTGAAACGGAGAAATTAGACAATAAAACGCGTCCTCCTCCTCCGACGGGACAGAAAAGTAGTTTTCAGCCGGCAGATACACGGTGTCTTCCCCCTCCTCCGATGCCTACTGCCGTCCGTCGCTGTGTAATCAGATGCTGCTCACCACAATATCCATTCATCCTATTACACAGTTTAACCCTTCGCTGTCTGTGGCGCGGCTTTATGATGCCTTTATGGACCGTAGGAAAAGCCAGCACTACAAACTAGAAAAAAAAAACACATACACAACAGGCGCATTAATATATAAAGCCTAAATTAATTAGTCTGGGGTGTCAGATGACCTAGGTTTAAAGAGAATATATTATTTCATGATTAAAAATTAGATTTCGTCACAGCCGCCTCCCTCAGCAGCCGCAGCTCCTCTCGCCATTAGCTGGACACAAATTTCATATTTTTGAGAAGAGATCCTGAATTATATGTGTTTACCGACATTAAGACGGTCTCATCATTTAAATGTGAGATTAAGTCTGGAAGAATGGGTGTGGCAGTGGCACACGCACCCAATTATAGTTTGACTATTTTTTGTTACACCACTCATTCACTCCCTCAAACTTTTCAGATAGAATGAGGAGTTAAGTTGTTTTTAGGTTTAAACTTTTTTCACATCCCAGTTTCTGTTGATCTTGGGTTGATTTCACACGCATCCCTCAGGTGTTCGAGTCCCTCCCCTCTCATTGGCCTCATCAGTAGCCTAGGCCTACTAAATATTCAGTTTTCTGTACAAACAGCGCCATCTTCAGGAGGACAGCAACGTAACACCAAAAAACCACACTAGGTAAAGCATACAGGAACTTCAAAAAAGGTTAAGTCTTGTTTGTTTTTAATTTACACTCTTCAGTCTCATAATTATTGAAGTGATTCATTACTAGTTTAACACAACAAAGCTGTGCCAGAAACAGGCACCAGATTTCAATCTGATTGCAGAAAAACAAAGTATTTATCAAAGTTGTACAAAACTTGTTGGCTGCCTTTGAGCAATGATGACACACATTTATAATGCGACTTCCTAATACTTACAGTGTGAAAGTATAACAATCACATTCAGGAGCAAGTCACATGAAAGAAAGGGCAATCAGATATTTAATTGACCCAATCTGCAACATTACATTCTTCAGTAGTCTGTTATTCTGCAACAACACATAAAAACAAAGTTTATTTGTCTGAAACGTTTTAAGCTCTTGGAAATGACCAATAATCCTAACATATACATAATGTGCAAATATATAAATAAGAATTAAATTGGCTGGAACTGGAATAAAATGTTTGCGGTTTTACCTTATGCTTGTGGTCGGCAAGGAACTTTAGGGAGAAATCACAAGTTCCATAGTGAGAAATGTTTTCACAGTAAATAAAGTAAATGTCAGATTTACTCAAGCTCTTTGTTTGCAGTGTGGAAAAATGCACACAAAAAAAACATTGAAACTTCAATAAATAGACCTTGCAAATGCAAAAGTATGGATCAACTGCAGCTTTGACATTTTAGGTCACAAGAGGTTTGATACATCATTTGTGAGCTTTTTCTGATTATTTTACTTTTATCTTAAAATTTTACATAGCAGCTAAATGTGGCTGGAAGTATCCTTCATGTTAAACTCTGATATTTGTCTAAGGGACATTTAAGCAGGACTAAGGCAGTTGTGATGGCAGTCAGCGGCTTGTTCGGCGGGTGAAGCTGGACCTGTCTGGACCGGACGCCTCATCGCTCCTCTGCCAGCAGTGATCTGAAGTTCTTCAGCTCTCGGACGCTTGTGGAAATCCTGCAGGACATGTGCGACACACAAAGAATACAGTAACAGACATGTACTTCCACTGCCACTCGGAGCACAAAACCAGCTCTTTTCAGATGGTACAAATCAAGCTCTCACCTCCCAAAGGCGTTGAACAGAGAGACGATCTCCTGTCGGCTGAGCTGGAAACTGGGTCGTCGGTCACTTGAAGTGGGCAGAGCTTCAATCTGTCGCTCAGAAAACAAAATCTTAAGCGCAGTGCCTAATCCCTGAGTCTGATGACAAGAGAGAGAGAGAGAGACAGATCAAAACAAAGATCAAATCACAAAGGACACACATTTTACAATCACATACATGACATAATAACAGTTAAAGCATAATTTAAGATTAGATTACAATGAGTAAGATTACTAAACTTTATTAGACATCACCCTAACCATCAGATAAATAAATAAAAAAGTCTAAGTCAATCAAGTTGAATAAAAATAGAAGCGTTCTTCTCACTTCTCCTTGGCAGCCTGGCAGGTATTTAGATTTTTAAGTTGAATTTGTTTTGATTGGTTATAAATAACATCACCAGACTCACCTGAAGTTTCCCCCACAGTCGACATTTGAAGCAGCCGACACAGTCCATGATCCTGGAGATGTTGAGAAAGGCCAGTCTGACGTCCTCCTGATGGAAACACAGCACAGGAAAACACACCCATGTCACTCAGATGCACAAAGACATCTGTTGAAAGTGGTTCATAAAACAGTAAAAAAAGAAAACAGAAAACAGGACAAGAGCAGGGTGTATTGTGTCACTCCACCTATTTCACAATCAATATTCACTTCTCCATGTTGCAGTTTAACCTCAGATTCAGTTATTAACAAATTACAGTTTCCAACAGTTTTGATAAAGTTTGCACAGAATTTGCGAACTCACTTTAAACACTTTCTGTTCTCAAATTAAATGCATTACAGTACAAAAAGCAAAACAACACTGAGAACATCACCCATCTTTATAGATTATGAGATTATCTGTGAAATTGATTTAAAAAAAAAGAAGATCAAATGAGAAGAAGCTTATTATGTTAAATGAGTTTCACTAGACACAACATGCCCTGATATCTGCTGCCTGAGATGTCTTTGCTCTGAGGAAATGATGAAAACATGGTTTTACAAACCTTCAGTTTGGCTGCTTCCTTTTCATCCCCAGCGAACAGAGATGTCTCATCAAAGTGCAGAGGGAAAGATCTGGGAGAGTGGAGATGGAGATGAAGGTCATGAATATAGCAGCTGTACAGAAAACACTGCTAATGAGAAATTAAAAAAAGGTTTATGTTTCATGCTTATCCAGAAAGAAATCAACACAAGAAATATAGAAAAATAAAAATGTATTGTGTTGAGAATAAGACCTCAGACTGACCGGGCCAGCTGCAGGATCTCCACCAGCAGCTCTTTGTGCTTCCCGTCTTCCTCCGGTCTGCCAGTGTACAGCCGGAACGACGGCTGCTGGAAGAAGGGAAGGGCTTTGGCCAGCGCTCGCAGCTCTATCAGGTACAGGAAGTAGAGGTTGCGGAGCCTCTTGGGCCCCTCGCCAGCCGTCAGCTCTGAGTCGAAACGCTGCCTGAACTCAGACACATTGTGACCCCACTTCTTCTGAAACCAGCTGTCTGAAGATAAGACAGGATTAACACAGAGAGAGGAAGGTGTTACTACAGGGGTCACAATAAAGTCACAACTGATTATATTTGTATAAAATACAATATTTTTTCTTTTTTTGGAACAAGATATAAGATGATTAATGTTAGTCGTATGTCTTTGTGTTTAAGGACAAGTCAAATCAGACTCAAAAACAATAGTTAGGTGCTAATAAGACAGTTATTACAGAAGCCCTTCACGGCCATACATTTAATTTCCTCCATTCTCCAAAGATCATTTCCTCAAGATCTCAAGAAAAACTTTAATTTGTTAACAACATAAATCATTATGTGTCTGTGATTTCTGTCACACAGAAGGTGGCTGTACGCTGATCGGCATCTCTCTGTCATCATCCGGTATCCATGGAGACACGGAGGGCCTGAAGCTGGTCAGCTGTGTTGCTCCGCCTGCCAAACCTCTTCTTGGCTGACACACAATAATGTGATGATTGTCTATAACAAGGCATGGAGCTGTTTCAGTCTGTGTCAGGCCTTGGTTGAAGAGATATGTGATATATGATAAAATGTGTGTGTGAGCCAGATAATGATACTCTTAATTTTTGTTTTATTTTTCATTATTTTCACAACCACAGTGATAATTATTGAAAGGAAAAAAGTATATAATCAGAGAGGAATGAGTTTTGTGGTTTATAATTTGGGTGGCTCTAGTTTTTAGATTGATATTTATTAGTGTTTGTGATGTCATTAATTACTGGGTCACAGTCACAGATACAGCATGGTGCTAGGGATGTTAGCTTAGTTGTTACTGTATATTCTCCTGTTCACTTGTGTTGGAGGTGGAGAACAGCTAATTGGGTCGCACAATTTTTTGTTGACCATCACTCATCACTGCTGTTATTTTCCTCACAATTTTGTACACGATATAAAAAGTTGATCTTTTTTTTTTTTTTTTTTTTAGCTTTTTTCAGTTATGTATTTTGAACTGCCAGTGAATGTTTTTGGTGTCATGTCAGATAAATCAAACGAGAGCAGCAAATTCAAACTCTGAAATCGGGTAAAATAAAACAAGAGGGCCAGACAATAAATGCCTGAATGAGTGGGTGCAGGTTTGTGTCTCACCTTCCAGGAGGTATCTGGCGCTCAGGTGTATGTTGATGCTGGCGTGGAGGCCTGAGACGAGACGGTAGAAAGCTCTCTTCTCCACACACTGACCTGAGAGAGAAGGTGATGCACGCAGAGTTGATGATGAATAGAATAAAAACAAAAGAGGCAATACTTCACTACAACATCTCCACCTTCAAGTTAAAATATCAGCTCACCTTGCAGCCAGCTGTAGAATGTCCTAGCTGTAAATAAAGCAAGGACATAGTCAGACTCAGAGGGGTGGAACTGACATAATGAGTCACGGTGCAGGTGGGTAAAGTCAGGTCAACAGCTCTCACCTTCGGCTCCTGAGCTGCTGTGAAAGGAGCCGGGAATCAGCGGCCGCTTCACAGTGTAAGGCCTGCGAAACAAAGAGTCATGAACCATCGTCTGCAGTTTCAAGGTTTTACAAATGTGAAAATATTATTAGTATAGCACTGCATGTAATATACTACTAATTGCACTATTTTTTTTATATTGTGGCTTGTCTGGGTGCTTACTTGAAGCAGTTTTCCTCGTAGATGCTGTTCCAGATCCTCCAGACCTCAGGGCCCCTGTAGCCGGTGAAGCGCTCTGGGTTCAGCAGCAGGTCCACGTACTGGGAGTCGGGTGACTCCTCGTCTGGGAAGCAGAAAAGCTTCAGTCAGCTGTAAGTGGCTCCAATTCTTGTTACCTAATATGTTTTTTTTCTAATAAATCAATTTCTTTCAGAGATGACTGGGCATTCAGTACCGTCGACCACGCAGAATCGCTCGGCCTCGTCGTCGTGCTTGGTCCAGTCGAGCAGAGCCTCTCTGGTCTCGTCGCTGGAGAGTGAGAACAGAGAAAACAGTGGGTTGGTTCAATGTATCCTCTGTGGGATTCTGCGCAACCGGAACTCATGGGTTTAATATTTGGTTTTCTTAGTTAAAGGAGAAATATTTAATACAAACAAATGTAATCCAGATAATAAACTCCACCAATCTGTTAATGTTTGCATCATGAACTGGTATCATCTCACCTCAGAGAGACGTCCACAGCTCCGAGATGCTGCGTCTTCTCACACTCGACCAGCTGCTCGTTTGCTTCTGCTGAATACTGAACACACACACACACACACACACACACACACACACACACACACACACACACACACACACACACAGAAATACAGTCAATTTGTTATAACCCCTGAATGTATTCCACACCAGGTCCTAGTTAACAGCCTATAAAGAAATATGAACATACACAAAGAAGAACTTTGTATATTTTTGTGCAACTCACCTTGTTGTGGGACGATGACCGGATCCCCTCTGGCACCTCGCTCTGTGAGCAGACACAGTCTAAAGTCAGTCTGATGATCTGCCTGTTTGTTTCCAGCAGGTCGATCAGAGATGAACGATACAAAGAACGTGCACAGAGGAGTCACAGCTCACAGACGTCTTGACCACTGACAAGATTTCCTCAGGAAAATCCGTTTATCAGGAATTGTTTATCTTTTCCAGTGTCAATATTAAGATTTGGAAAGAGCAACAAGAGGACTGCTCTATACCACGTGGCCCATCGAAGGTCTACAGTATTTCTGGTGTGAATGCCTTTCTATAATAAGAAGATCCTGACACCAATGAATTGAGTTAGATACTTATAGTGTCATTAGTCAGCTGTATGAATTCATTGGTCAAAATATGGCTGATCAAACAAAAGGCAGCTGTGACTCAGGTGTTTCTCTTTGTACAGTAACACAACCTCTAACTGAATCAGATGAAGTGATACTCACAGCAGAGCAGGGCTGCACAGCACAGAGCTTCTGACCACAGTGACTGTTGTCCGTCCAGAACGGACACGGCTTATTCAGATTCACCTGCAGAGTCCCCAACACATGTCCTCAGCAACACAGCAGTTCATATGTGTGTATATTTCTGTTTGTGTGTGTGTGTGTCGTCGGCTCACTTTACCTCGTAGAACCTGAAATAGTCAGACTCAAGTAAATTTTGGAGTTTAGGGAAAAGCCGCTCATTGTTGAAGCTGTCGATGGTCTCTACGTCACAAGTGCAGTCGTCCAGGTCGCCTGTGACCTGAATGATGTGGACACAAAAACATCTGGTTATACTATTGTGCACCTTTAAAGAGGTACATGTACAGAAGTCCTCAACTGGCAACTGGCCCCGGTTCGAATCCCCCAGCAGCCCCTTGCTGCATATCATTCCCCCTCTCTGTCTTCCCATTTCCTGTCTCTCTCTGACTATTTAATGCATAAAAGCCCAGAAAAATACTCTCTGATAGTGAGTAGTAGTAGTAAATCTTGTGCACACTGGTGAACAGGTGCATAGTAAAATAAATGCAAAATAAAGTAACGATCCCTCCCTCCCCAAGACATGGATTACATATTCAGATATGCATGTAACACTATTGTTCCTTCTGTTGCTTTTGCATCTGTTCTCATTAGTACAGTATACTGTACCATTTGCTTTTTAAAGTTTAAGGATAAGATAAGCAGTACCTTTATCAAGTACAAAATAAAAACAGAATCTCAAATGTATTCATTTTTATGTTGTTTCTTATCACATTATTGTGTGTCTTTACTTTTGTGCTGTTGTCTAACTTGAAAGTCCTCTACAGGGTATTAATAAAGGTAAACAGAAATCTAAAATGTATAGGCTATAAGACAAAATTAAATAGAAACATGACTCCTAAAGAGCTAATAATGTTGGTGTGTATTTGGTGAATCACCACAAACAGTTTGTTTGCTGACACACTGTATAGCTGCAGTGTGATCACAGCTGTTGTTCCTTGAATGCTGCTTCAAACTGTAAAACCGTGTAGCAGTGTAGCTATTTCTCTTTATGGGTTGAGATAATTATTGATGAATGATCATGAGGAGTGAAAGCGACTCATAATCTACGTGAGAACCTATCATCACTTTGCGCTCACTGGCTTCCTCTTAGCTACACCTTTACAAAGCGATAATCACTTATTTTGACAACTTGTAACTCACTCCAACATAAACTAACGGGCAGGTCATTGAACATGTCATGTGTGGGATAAAAACACGGATGTCCTCGTGGCTCACCTCACAGAAACACCTGCTGTCTCCAGATCCGCACACCTGGAGGAGGAAGAGCAGGAAGACCACCAGCTTCATCGCGAGCTGACCTCAGATCAGACAAGACACCTCTCCGACAGAAAACGCTTGATCACAGACCGGAACCACCACCACCACCAGGACTGTGGGCTCGAGTGTCCGAGGAGAGCTTCACTTGTGCGGCGACGGGAGACGCTGAGCAGCGGTGTCAGTGTGGGGCGGTGATGATCGGATGTGAAGTTTTGCTTCCTCGTATTTCCTCATTTCCACTCCACGACGTGCGATACGTGACGGATTGACCAGAAGCTGGAGTGAGATCAGACTCTGACACACATCGGCCTCCTCACCGTGATTGAAGTGTGTGAATATCTGTCAGCCACACATCTGTAATCCAGGCTTTTAAACTGGAAGGGCTTTTTCTTCCTGTTCGCGCACAAAACAATCCGACTGAAACCTCCTGCGTGGACAAAGTATGAGAGAATTCCTTCTGTTTATTACTGCACTATAATAGATTTAAACAGAATAAATAATTAGAAAGAATAACCACAAATGTGTTTAAATATTTTTAATTTAACATCATATTTTTAAAGCAGTGATATGATCAAATATAATCCACCCTGATATATAAATATTTGTTGTAGCAGTATAATGTAAGTAATTGAATCAAATATTGAGAAAGAAAATCTATAATAGTCCAGATAATCAAATCCGATACTGTATGCTACATTTCGTGTCTGTTTATGATATTTAAATCTTTAGGTGTATAATGGATATTGTGTAATATCAGAGGGTAACCACACGGTGGAGCTAGATGACTCTAGTTTATATTTCTTCTGGTCAGGTAAAGGGACAAACCGATCAAATTAACTTAAATATAAGTTTTCTTATGGAGTGTATTCATCAATTAAGTGTGACTTCTATGTTGTAATAAGAACCTGCCATGTACTGTGTCAATGCCATCCAGTCCATATATAATAGAAAGATGAAAAAAATGAATGTACTCAACTTCATTTCTATTTCTTTTTTTGTTTGTGACCAATAATTCGGCTTCTGTTTTCACATCCTATTCTATGGCCTAAGAATACATTCTTTTTGGAAAATCAGTAAAATGACACTACACAACTACCAACCAGTAGCTACAATAGTAGAGTGAGAATTCAGATCATTGTAAAAAAAAAAAAAAAAAAATACAGTCTCACCACGATAAGGCCTTTATCATAGACTGTGGCCTTTATTTAAGTTGTTTGTTTTTGATATATGTGCTCAGGACTCCAGGAAAAGTAGAGCTGATACTCAGACTGTAGATAAGATAATCACATTTGTCCTGTATTATACTTTATTTTAAAGAAGTGCAGAAGTTGTTGAGTAGAAGAATGAACTTATCACAGTGGGAGAAAATAACTCTTCTGCACAGTTTGACATAACTTTTTCCCGAGGTTAAAACAGCTCAATCGTCTGCTGCTTGATTCTTTTACTGTAATGCAACAACAAAGAAACAAATAGCCTATTGTAATGTATTACTATGGGTTAAAATAAGACTTTGTTGATCCAGAGGGGGAAAAGCTATAACAGTATAGTCAAGAGAATTTGCTTCATATTGTCTATCTGCAACAGAGGTTTAGAGAAGAAACGTCCCATTCTGTGCTGCAGAGATGTGCCATTAGACTAATTAGACGGTGGTTTTAATGTGCTGGTGTTTGAGTGGTCCCTGGTCCTCTGTGATTGGCTCTAATGTAGCCAGGCAAGAGAGCTTTCAAACTTTCTCAGTTTTGTCTGACACCCTTGAACCATCACCATGACCTTGCTGTGAAAATTGATGCTAAATCTTTACCCAGTAACTGTCAGATAGATTTGTTGCTCGTCATATTAAGGTCATTATATTGCTCACCGAGAGTGGAATGCCAAGCTTCTGGGTTGCTCCTAGATAACAGCAGGTCTGTTATTGCTGCTCCGTCACCTTGCCTTTTAAAGTCTGCACTGGGTGTCTCAGGGTAGTTTCTCTCCAGGCAGCTCTCGTCTGTGGTTCCTCCTCAATGCTTCACTGGTCTGGTCTTCTGGGTGGTGGATCGCCAGACTCTCTACACTCCAATCCATTCACCTGGTTGCAGCTGTTATGAGTCCAACTGAGTTTTATTTTCATGTACTGACTTCATACACTGACCCTGAGAGCACACTGGAACTTAAGAAAAAGCATGCAAAACTAGTATTAGTAGCCTACAGCCCCGAATTTGCCCAGAATTGTCCTTTAAGTCAAGAAGCACTGACTGGACAACCTTTCTTCTTTCTTTCTCTTTTAAAAAAACAAACAAAAAACATGAAAATGACATTAATGGTCTGTCTTTAAATAAAAATGTTATTATTCTAAATATTTAATATGTTATATTTTTCATATTTGTCCTTTCTCAGTTTCACTGATTTCATTGTAGGTGGTATATAGGTGACAGTTGACTGTTAGCATAGCTGTGTTGTTCACTGGTTTTAATTGTTGAGCTGACTGGAAATTCGCTCACGTTTTTCACAATTTCAGATAAAAGAAAAGATGCTTCTAAAATGTAATCTAAAATCTATTGTAGCCTAATCAAAATAGCAGGAGCTGTGATTTGTTACTTCTCCCTCTTTTTTTCTCTCTACCTCTGCCTCTCCCCATCTCCCCCTCCCCCTATGCCCCCTCCCCTCCTCTGTCCCTCTATTTTGGTGCTTCCTCGCGCTGCCAAGCCCCTGACGTAATGCTCCGCTGTTAATGATTAGCATGTGGAAACGAGCAGCGCGAGCCTCTTTCCGTCAAGGCGGCCAAAACACAGGCGGAAGTTGACTGGTCCCGCCTTCAAAATAATAGCGCTGGCTATAGCCTATAGCCTACACAACAAAAAACGTCAAAATAACACTTTTATTGATCAGGTAGGCCCATTTGTACTTTATTTAAGCATTTTTGATTGATTTTATTCTCCACTGGAGTTAACAGGAAAATATTTTGTGCTTTTACGCAACTTTATTCGAGAACTTACTTTGCATTATCAAATAATGACACAAAATAAACACAACACATAAAAAAAATCATAGGCTATATCAAGAAAAGGTGGGATTTAGGCTTATTGGTCCAATAGATGGAATTTGCAAACTTTCCAAAAATAAAATCATTGAAATGAAGTCTACATAAAATCGTGGTGCACACATTAAGCATCATAATAGTTATGATCCTTTTAAAAACATTTTTTTTTATTTACCTTTTGAATAATCTCACAACTGAAGTTTAATCTTGTGGATTTATGACAGCAGGTGACCATAAGACATGGCACTAAACTACCTGTATTGCGTAGTAATATAATATCTCCAGCTTGACCAGGTAGCCTACAACACAGAGCACATGATCTCAGCATCACATAGTCAGTCTGCAGTTAGACAGAAGTCATTGCCAGCTCTCCAATAATCTGTTACCAAGTAGGCCTACCTTAAAAAACTGAGTGTAGTGTACACTGTACAACTTCTATTGTTTTATAGACATAGGGTTACTTTATTTTCTGATCTAGTTTTTTTTTTTTTTTGTACTTTTAATAAAATTCTGTGAAATTAATCCCATAGGTAGGAATACAAATAAATCATCCTCTCTTTAGCACCTAAAACGTTTGAATATAATTTTATTTACTTAGGCTATGGACAAAATATACCATATTGTAAGTCGACACTGTTCGTTCTTTTAAAGAGTTGCTTAAAAAACTGTACACAATTTATTTGGGCTCTTCTCATAATTTCCAACAGTTTGTACGTTGTTGCCTACATGTAGTCTATGGTTGTCGCAGTTTATTTTGAAAGCGGCGGGCGGAAGTTGTTTCCAGGGCTCCGTGTGGTTTGACCGCGTCTTTTAGACCTGAGCACCGTCTGCTGGGGAGGGAGACAGAGGAAAAGTTAGTCAAGATGGCAAATCCCTCAGACCGGGAGTGAAGGGGCACCGCTCCCCAAAAAAAGCTGAGCCTGTTGCCCGTCCTGAGACAAACCCAACGATGCAGACTGCGCCCGGAGGTAAGAGCCGCCCGGCCCGGCCCGGCCCGGCACGGCACTTTTAACCGTCTCTTCGACAATTCAGACATTCAAAGTGAAGTTTCTGGAGCTTTTTGACGTTGTTTTGTTCTCTCTGCTTGAATATTTATCCAAGAAAAAACGGACTAAGGCAACCTTGCTGCCTCTCCGAAGCAGCGTTGATAACAAAACCACACAGTTTTAGCGCTAAAGCAACGTTTTATTCTTCATTTGAGCCGTTATTGGAAGTTTGTAACCGTTAATCTCGGTCAGTTGTAACTTTGCTAACTACGGTAAAGTCGCAGTTGTTATATGAGAAGAGCTACATATACACTTAATGCTAAAAATATATATTTTTCTTTCTTTTATTTTTTACAAACTGCTCTCTCTCTCTCTCTCTCTGTCTCCCCCCTCTCTCTCACACACGCACGCACGCACGCACACACACACACACACACACACACCGGCCAGCGGTCCTTCCCTGTGTGCTGATGAAGCACAGTGACAGTTTTAGACAGCGGCTCACGCTCAGCTCTCAGACCTGCAGTCTGCTCCTACAGCTCACTCTTACTCGGCGTTTCTTCGTCTTTATAAACTCAGCCACTCCAGCCTTAACTCGGGTTTTAAAATACAGCTTTATGAGTCTAACCTGTCATTAAAATAACGGAGGGAAGTCGCTGCTAGCGTCCCTACAGCAGCAGCAGCAGCAGCAGCAGCAGCACACAGCCGGTGCCAGCGAGCCGCCGTCGGTGACCCGGCTGCTTCCTCTCTTTGGAAAATTCCGGGATGCAGCGCCAGTAGTACCGACAGCTGTATTTTTAGGAATGGGTGGATACCAAAAACGAAAATTATTTATTTTTGTCTCGGCGGTGAATGCCACAAGCCTATGCGCATAGGCGACGGCGAGGAGGCAACCTATAAATGCATGTATGAGTTATTGGAGGCTGGTTTCTTCAAAGCGGCTCTATGCAGCAGCAGCAGCAGCAGCACAAAGTCTGCAGGGCTGAAGCAACAGGGACACTGTGCCGTCGCATTTCTTGTGAGGCTGCCTTTCTTTTTTTCTTGTGCACTGTAAAAGTCGTTGCATATGTATGAAACAATAGGAGCTGTGCATTAAGAGCCACAGAGAGTATTGTCTTTTCAAATATGTGATTTCTCCCCTCCTCCCTAACATCTAACATCCTCCTGCAGGCGTAAGAGGGATTCCCTGAAGAAAAATGCCAGTGAGGCTGAAGCTGATGTGACACAGCGTGTGCTGGAAGAAAGCTGACTCATCAAATATCAATCCCTCTGGGAGCAACTAAGCAGCCGAGAGCAGCTCATATCTCCTAATGCCTAGCTAGAAGAGCAACTCACAACCCCCCCACCCCCTCCACCAACGGAGATTATCAGACGGTGCAGAAACCTCCCCCACCACCACCCCCTCCAGCAGGAATATATCCAACACTGGCGGTAGGCGAAACAATTTCTGCCCTCTGAAGGCCTTTTGGAGACGGTGTCCTGTTGTCCCAGCTAATAATGACAAAGCTGAGAAAGGCAGCGCAGCACTTTAGCTGAACTTCACTGACTGACTGACTGACTGATCCCACAGAAACATCAGCAACTAGTTGATAAGATCTTCAGTTTTTTCAGTGTGAAGTTCGGGGGGAGTTTCCTGCTGCACCTCTCAGCCCAGCCTGGTACCACCACCACCACCACAGTCAGCCCAACTTTACCCCACCTTGCAGACCATGATGTTTCGTGATCAGGTGGGCGTGCTAGCCAGCTGGTTCAAGGGGTGGAACGAGTGCGAGCAGACGGTGGCTCTGCTGTCCCTGCTGAAGAGAGTGAGCCGGACCCAGGCCCGCTTCCTGCAGCTGTGTCTGGAGCACTCCCTCGCTGAGTGCACCGAACTGCAGGTCCTGGAGGGAGAGGCCAACAACCCAGGTAAGACAAAGTCACCTGACATCATCCATTAAGACATGATGGAAATTTCAGGTTTTTCACTCTCAGATTTTTCAACAACCACACTGTGCTCTTTCTATGAGGACAGTCATTTATAAAATAAATGATGATGACGAGAGACCCATCATGGTATGGTATGGTATCTCTGAGATTAAGCTTAACATATTTCCCACTTTCTTCCATTTTGTCCACTGTTTAAAACTTTTTATTCTACTTTTATATATATATATATATTGAGTTTTCAGGGCCAAGTTTTCTTCAGTTTGTTTCTGACCTTAGAGCAAACACACAGGGAAACACCTTTGTACAGGCTCCATGCAAGAATTACATTAGAGAATACATTCCCTGTCCAAGACATCCCCATAGCAAACAGCTGAGTCACTGATGGTATGAAACTGTGTAAGTCAGTAAATGATTGTGGAAGAAGTTTGAGTACTGTGAGCTCAGCTGGCACCGTGGCTGGCTGGAGCGTCAGTCAGTCACTCAGTGTGCCAGCCTATAGAGCTGTAGCGCTCCCTGGGTTGGTATCGCGCCAAGGCACCCAAGGGGGGCTCTGGCTGGGGTTTGTTGCATCAGACTGCAGCGTGGCCATGGAAACAAAAACCCTGGCAACTGAATGGGCTCATGAAAAATAGAATGAAGTGTTTTGCTGCTGCTGCTGCTGCGATGGAGAGCGGTGCGTCTGTGTGTACCTAAGGCAACATCTGCATGCAGGAACACATCTGTTGTGCTACCAGTGGCAGCAGACATTACTGGGGTGACATAGTAGCCCTGCCCTACAGAGACACTCTCACATAGAAAGTTTCCACCAGGGTTTACAATGGGCAGTGACTGCAGTTAATAGAGGCTGGTATTTGTTAGTGTTTAATATGAAGCTGGAGACATCAAAGCTCACTACATGAAGTGTCCTTTGTGGACTCCTCCTAAAGTTAGGCTGGTTCATACTGTCAAATCAAAACAGATATAAGACATGGAGAGGTGTTGTAGGTCTCCCTCTTTTTTTTAGAAAAAATATTTTTTGTACTTTTCATGTTACGGTCTATCATGTGAGAGTGAGTGAGTCAAAGAGACACTGTTTTGTCATGAAATGTGAGTCACAACCATATTTCACCCATATAGTGTACAAATCTCCTTTTCCCTCCCAACAAGATTGTTATTTATGGTCTAGGTGGGAATGAGACATGAAGTAAATTGGCTTTGAGTGGATGTTTGATATATTAATTAACATAATCAATCAAAAGGTCTATAAATTACAGATTAACTTGAAGCTGGCATTGCTATTTAGACAAATGGTAAGACCTGAGATCCACATCATTTTATATTTAATGAGTCTTTGCCTTGATTATAACAATACTTTTGCTTTAATTGAAAAATCCTTGAGGAAAATTACAGCTTTTCCTCTTTGTGCTGTTTTGACAGCATCTTTCCAGGAGCACTGTGCTGAGTACAACACAGCGGCACCACAACATCGGTGTAATGCTGCAATTGCAGTTCTGAATGACAGATGCTTCAGGAGAGGGTATTCTTTATAAATGCACCTGTCAGAGTTTCATCGAGGGCTGGAGGCAGCCTCGTAGTACTCTGTGCAGCCCTGATTGTGGCTTTCTCAAAGTGACATCTATTGCAGATAGTTCAATGAGATAGCATCACATTAGCAAACATTAAGGCTTAAAAAATACTAGTGTTTCATTGTTGTTGCTGTGCACTCGGCACATTCTCTGAGATAACTCAGTCAAATGATTGAATGATGAATGGAATTGAGTTTTTACTGGCAATAATGCCCTTTCCTATGAATTGTGTTTTCTGAGTTCAAACATGCAGTTTTTTTTCTCAGTTTTCCCGGTGAGACAGTTTTATTTCTTTATTTTAATATGGCTCTGCATTGGACTTGTTTTAAGATAAGATTTCACCAAACCAAAAAAAAATCACTGTCATGTCTTTGTGCCAATGAACAGACTGATGACAGCTTGAACTCAGTGTGTCATCAGGTAGGGAATTTGCACAGTAGGGTAGTCTTACGTCGATAATCACAGGTTATACCTGCAATTGCATGACTTTTAGAATGAAAAAGAATAGGTCACAACTACATGCTCTGATGTAATAAATAGAACACATTGTAGTGGTGAAAGTGTATCTTGGCCCTGTACCTCAATCTGAGATTTTTATGAGCTGCCTGCTACCCTATGAACCTCCAGGCTGAAATTTAGGTCATGCCTTCAGTTTTCTCCCACCTGTGCCAGCTTATGGTCTCTTCCCATCCGCTGACTCGGCTAAAAAAAGTGAAGTCATCGCCCGGGCCTGTTAAAGCACTGTAGAGGTTGGGGCAACGTGCAGCTGAAAAGAGAGATATTGAGAAAGTTGTCTGGTTATGTGATCCCTCTGGTATGTTGTAGTGGCTTGTTTGAGTGCTAATGTGCTATGTTACGTTGATGTATTGTTGTAATGTTTGGTGTTTCACTGGGCCAATGCTGGTCTTGTATCAATTGTGCTATATTGGCCAGTTTGTAATGATGCCTTATAGCAATGTATGGAGCATGTTACCCTGTTATATGCGTTTTTCTTTGCAAGGAAGCTGACATCCACACTAGGGGTGTAAGACAATATCGATAAATTGAAATATCACAATATTTCGTTTTGCAATACTGCATCAATATTCCAAAGCATTGTATCGATTTTTTTAATCAACAATTTACATGCAGGCATTCATGGCTGTGGTTCATTTTTGTGCTGCATTTAAAACTGACTGCTTTTTGGCAGCAGCCATTCACTCATTGACTCCTCCCCTCCAACGGAACAATAAGATCTTGTGAGAGAAGAGGTCCGTGGCTCATCGCATGCTCAAGTGTAAGCAAAAAAAAATATATCGTCTTGCTTATAGTATCGCAATACATTCTCGTACCATTGCCCCCATACAGTGATACACATCGTATCGCTATATTCTTGCCAATACACACCCCTAATCCACACTTTTGGGGATCTCTAAGAATGGATCTTATTAGGAAACAAATGAACGATTGGGAATCTAAAATACCCAAATACAGACAGCTCTATGCACTCCAGACGATGTTTCCAAAAAACATAGTTTCTAAAATGTATTGCTCTTGCCATACTCACCAAGGAAATGGGAAGGCTGTACCAAACACTGTACCATTTGTTCTTTTTAATATTCAAGGTAAAACGTTCTTTCTCACAATGACAGCATTCAAGAAGTACATTTTACTACAATAGAAATCTGACTCTCCCCCCTGCAAAAAGATCATGCACCGTGTGAAGGGAATGGTGGACTTGTTTGGGGATTTGAGATTCTGCCAAACAAAATATTCCTGCATTTGATGTAAGTCAGAGGTGAAATTTATTGTGATATAAACCTTGTCAGATGGAGCCAATTAACAGTGAATTAGTGCTGTAAATGTATTATTGTATTGTTTTATTGAATATCAATAAAACAATAAACATCTGTACACTGGGAACGAAAATGATCAATTTAAAGCACAGAATATTGTCATGAAAATCCACTTTTCCCAACCTAACTAAAAAGCCGTAGGACCGCAGTTTAGTAATTAAATCACAAATAGTTCACAAGACCATGAACCCCTCATGGACAATTTATAGTTTACAAACAGATACGCAACGAGCACTGGTGCAGAAATGAGACTTTCTGGCTGTTAAAGGGTTAACATGCAGCTGGAAGTCTTGGGCTGAGTGGAAAAGCGCAACTATTTGGAAAGCGGTGTACAAATGAATGGAATCCTCAGTGACCTACTTCTTTGAGTGGCTGAGAGGCTGCCTTGTTTTGGGACCCCGCGAGTGATGCGGCTTTACTTGCGACTCGAGATGCAGTCGTAGTCAAAGGGGTCTGAAGGACAGGCAGAGTTGCATCACACAGGATTTGTTTTAATTTGTTGTTTTCCCATTGACTCCCATGAGTAATCAGCCCCATCAAAATCACTTTACATTTGGCTGTATCTGATGGACCGTAATAAAAGTTTAAAGCCAGGTTTTCTTCTGTTATGTTTGACGGCAGTAATATGGAGCCTGCAGCGTTTTAGTTGTGGTTATTAAGGAATGTAACTTCCTGCCGCCCCCCCCCTTAAGGAGAACAAAACTTCTTTTGAGACAATCCCAAGAGGGACAATATCGTATCAAGTGGAGAGGACATGAATAGGGAGCAGAGCACCGTCTGAAGAACGACACACACACACAGAGGGGTGTAGGGTTAGTGTAAGGGGTGGGGTTAGGAGTGGACAGTAGGCCTGGTGTTCTGAATGACTAACTTCATTTTTGTGTGGTGTACTGCTGACCTGGCCTGCACGGCTGTTTGAGGAAGGAGGCAGGCAGTGATTTGATATGTACAGGCAGCTGTGTTGTACAACTAAAGGGGACAGAGGTAGAGCTCTGTGTCTGAGATGAGTGGCAGCAGTCAATGTCACTGTGTTTAACTGGAAGGTCCATTCATTTTGGTGTGGCGTGGCTATCGCAATATTCCTTCAATATGGTCTCCTCGATGCTTAGCTGATTTTTGCTATGGTTGTCTTTAGTTAATGGATTAAAATAGATTGGAGTGCCCCCACTGCCATCCCAAGAAATATCTACAAGACACCCTCAGGACAACTACAGTAATGTAGATGTTGTCTTGTCATGGAGTTCGATGTGTGTTGCTTGAAGAGTTGCGAGTGCAGCCAGCGTCCAACACAAGGTTCAAACTATTTTTAAAAACACATTGGCAACAGCGACCACTGCTCTGTACTGCGGCTGCTATTACTCTAACTCTAAACTCCTTACTCAAGTCTGATTGGACAAGTTGCGACATCAATGATACGGAGATAGACGTAAAAAGCCCAGCGTGATATAGAGCTGCCGCCTCAAGGATTTTTATTTCTATGTTGTCTGTACATTCTTGAGAAATCATCCCGCAACACCCTCAATCAAACAAGTTGGGGAATGAAAACATCCACAGCAATACCTGTAGTTTGCTATAGATTGGTTGATCACCATGTCTCTAGGATGGGCATGAAGCAGACTATAGCAAATAGTGTGATCTGAAAAAAAAAAAGATTCTTCTGTGTAAAAGCAAAGAGCGGTAATGGCTCTATAGATGATACTATGATCTCTCTGCTTTGGCAGATAGTCAACACGTTCTAATACTTCATGATCTAATATCGTCACATAGCCCACCCCTAGTTTGAATAATGCCATGATGTAAATTTTGAAAGGCTTAACCAATCACCAGAAGTTTCAGTGGGTAATAATTCATCAAATGATTATGAAATGTGATTTCCGCCCTGTCCGGTTGGCAGTGGAAGCTGAAATTTCTATTTGGTGGAGGCTGTTTTTTCCTCATTGGAAATGAATCACTAATGCATGCATGCAAATATAAAAACATCCTTATTTACACACATAAAAACCAGGTCTTAAGAAATGCCAGGATTATGTAAAGGGGTGTGGGGGGGTGGAGACTTGAACTAGAAAAACTGCCGACAGTAGGTTTTTGTCTGATACTGTAGAGAGAGTGAGAGAGGGAGAGAAAGCATACTTGCGCATTTGTCTGTGTGTGAGTGACTGACATGAAGGGAAAGTCTGCGTTGTATAATGGCTAGTATTACTCAGTGAATTCCTGTTGCACTCTCTGCCTAAACTAGGCCTGATGAAAACCTGGGCTGGAAATCAGCATTCCTGGCTGAGGCGGTAAACGGTTCCGGTGTTGGGGATACTGTCTAGGAATGTGGGCACGTCGGAGCACACTTGAGTCAGGCGCTCAGAGAGAGTTGAATGGGGGCTTTTCCAGTGAGGGGGGGTGGGGGGGAAGACACAGTGGAAAAGGAAAACTGATTCCACCTTCAGTGGAGCTAAGGTCTCCTGAGTACACCGCGGTATGGAAGAGGGGAGGGTGAGAGGAGGAGGAGGAGGAGGAGGAGGAGGAGGAGGAGGAGGAGGGAGGAGTGGGGTGAGGAAGGGAAAAGATGAAGACTCAGAGAATACTGGTACCATTTACAGCTGTATTTCATTCAACCCTTTCTTTAGCTTGTCTTCTTAATATTTACTTTTGAACTTGATTTGAAATTATCTCCTGTCCTTGTCAACACCAAATGAAAAGAAAGCAATGTTCGTACAATTTCTCTTGCAGGAGACTTCCATTTCTTCCTGTGAGGGGTCAGAGTGTAACATAATCAGCTCTGACTTAACAACACCATGAAATCATACAAACAAAAATCTTTCACCAAACCAATGAAGGCCTCATGATTTATCTGTTTTCTCTGAAAGCAGGTCCTGGCTCTGTATTAGTATCCATACTGACTGTTTGGAAGAGTAGAGCAAGGTGGAGTTACAACGTTCACCTACAAAAACACAGCAACCGCCCCCCCTAACTTGAACCTGATGTTATTGGCCTGTTCTGCCAAGGGATTGTCTATAAATATTGGCTCTCATAGAGATAAAAGTTAAAAGTGGAAGTCATGTGATCTGATTTTTCACACACTCATACACAAGCTCCATCCTTTCTGCGTTTCTAAACGTCTCATTGGCTATTCTGTCAAACAGTGAGAGAGACAGAGAGAAAACTCTTCTCTCTGGATTAGGCGCCAAACTATTTCATCGCACCCACGCATGAGCAAACAGTTTATTTCTGGAAGTTGACGGCGTGTTCTGTGAACTCGTACTGAACCTCAGGAATGGGGACAGACAACCTGCCAAAACGACCAGAGGGGAAAACGAAATAAAGCTTGTCTTTTCCCCTCGGCTTCTACTGCAAATACTTTTTTTTTTTTTGCCAGCTCTTGCTTCCAAGTGTGTGTGTGTGCACACGTTTGTATGTGTTTTTGTTTGTTTTACACGTGTGTGAAAACAAGAGGATGGACCAAAATTGGGGCTTAGGAGGACGAGCTGCCAAAAGGCCTCCATGCTGATGGAAGCTACTCGAAGCCTCAGACATGTCAGGCTCTTGATATTATCTCTGAGAGACGACGTGTCACTGATAGCTGGATTATGCAATCAAGCGCTTCACAAATCCTGGAGGTTTAGTTTCTCAGTGAACCCTTCTGTGCTTCTTTATAACTTTGATCCCAGCTTTGCCTTCCCCAGCAAGTTGGATTACTGTGTCATGTGTGTATCTGTGTATGTTTACATCGAGTCTCAAAGTAAATGGCACACAATCACCAATTATGATTGAGCACACGGTGTGTTTCCGTCAGTGGATTACTGAAAAGTCTTAACTATTACAATCATTCAAAAAATGAATAGTTTTATTGCATGCTGTGACCTTTGAGTATTAAGGGGTGTTGTATGTTTTTTCATACAGACATAATTCTTGCCATTATACTCAAACATTTGCAAAAAGGTGCTAAAATAGAAGAAAGCAATTTGTCAGTATTGCTCTCAGAGCTATACATGATTAAACATTATAGTTATTACAGGTTTGACCACTCAGAGTGGAGTATGGAGACGTACAGTATCTGCAGCAATAAACAGTCTGGGCAGTTCTGACTCTTCAGTGAGGTGGGTTGCTGCTCCCTCAGACATTCTGTGAAGCCCCCAGCACTTCCATTTTCAATCCATCCATCAGTCAATTTTCTCAATACTAAGATAATATTAGCAAGGCTAATAGTGCCATAATTACCGTACAATGTAATGAAACTATTGGCTTTTGGATTTGTTTTGAAACACGAGACTAATGGATGAGATAACGGTGTAGACCTTTGCTAAAATGGGCCTACGTTACTTATGATGAAGTGCTAGTTACGGTAGCCAAATTATGTTGCTTGAGAAGGGGGCCATGCCTAGTCATTACCAAGCCAATGACAGAAACTGTTAGAAGAAGAAGCAGGAGGAAATGCCTTGTGGCTATTTTTCTTTTAGTTGTGGTTGTCATCGTCATTGCAACAATTAATGGTACTATGTTGGTAGCTGTTTATCATACACACCCATTTTCTAAGCCAACTGGGATCTGGTTTTGTAAGTTGTTGTGCTGTCTGATTAGCCAAAGAGTACCTGCTATAAGCAATAAACAATTTATTTTCATTTGTTCCATGTTCTAGGTTGTCTGAATGCATATCAAGGAAATTATTATACAGTAAAATGTACTGAACATTGCTAAGTCACAACTAGTTGATTTGTGTATGTATGTATGTGTGTGTGCGTGTGTCAGAGAGAGAGAGAGCATGTAATAGAGAATGAGAGAGGGTGAGAACAGGTGAGGGATACCAGCCTGTCTCACAGATGACCAGTCAGTCTCGCCCTGACCAGACCAGACATACAGGCGTATAATGTTTCCTCATATAGCCCCCACAGACCCAGCCCAGCCCTTTCCTCAACCCCACCCCGCTCTCAGGCAGCTGGCTGTGCTATACAGTACACCTCTGTGTAAGAAGGCTGTTTAAGCTTGGGAGCCATCCAGTCCCAACTGCAGACAAGCAGATCTTAGCAGACAAGGCAGCCCACAAAATAACCTAAGTTTGACTTGGAACGAGGAAGATGCTGGCCTGCAGACTGTACACTGTCAGCCCATAATTTATCTAATAATAAGAAGCTGTACTTGGCGATCAACAGAGCGAAAGTGTACACCTGCAGCTGACAACTTGGGTAAATAAAGAAAATATCGAGCAAACGGTGTGTCTGATGCAAGGAGTTAACAGCAGCCCTCCTGTAGATGTAGTGTAGTTATGATTACTTGATAATTGAGTGATGAATCAACTGATAGTAACACTTGACATGATTAGGCCATCTCCTGCTGTTATTATTCCCCACAGTAATGATGTTTACATTACCTAAATCATTTTCTGATATAGAGCAGCAACAGTGGGCTGGTGTGTAATTATATTAATATGATTATTTCATTTATTCTGATGGGGAGGGGGATAGCTGTTCTGTGTGTCATTAAAGATGAGCCTTCTTGCATTGTCTTGACTATCGGTTATCTCTACTGGTGTCAAAAACTGTAGGTGAAAACAAAAGCCAGTCACAGTTTTCATCTTGTGGAGGCATAGTTTAAATATCTGTATAAACTTATGATGAACTTTCAGTTCTGTATTTTACTGTGAGAGACCATGATATTTCTAGATGAATGAAAACCTAATTGCATAAATTTGACAGTGATGGGGAAAATACACTATAAGACAGTGGTTTCCAACCTTGTTTGGCTCGTGACCCCATTTTGACATTTTTGACTTGAAATCACAAATTTCTGGCGACCCCACGATCATGTGACTGTGGCCATCAATCAAGATGAGCCAGCTCAGATATTGTTGCATTTTATTTGAACTTGATTTATATTTGAGAAAGTGAAAATATAGTTGTTTGAGATTGTGTGTGGTGTTTTTAACCATAACAATAATTAGTTAAAAGAATTGTTATCAGTCATTTTTTTTTATCAATTACTAGACATTTCAGGCGACCCCATTTGAAATCCAGGTGACCCCACATGGGGTCCCGACCCCAAGGTTGAAAAACACTGCCATAAGACATTGGAGTTTAGTGACAGACAACCAGAATTCGGGTAGAAGTTTCTTAAGCTGACGATGATTCTCACTTTCACTATTTTAAATAGCAAATGACTTCAGTGGTGAATAGTGAAGTTTAGTTATTTTACTGTGATACAGGTCAAAATGTGAACAAATGTATGTCAGGTTTAAGTCCTGTCAGCAAGTTGGTGTATGTGCCAGATGTTTTCATGTGAGGGAAGAGCATCCACTGTAACGCTGCTGTCCATCTCAGTTGACTGAGTCTCTCTGGAGTTGACGGCCTCATTTTTTTTGCAAAGTACTTTACAGAGTAAGCATAAGAGCTCAGTGTTTTTTAAGTCTTTGAATACCATAACACGTCTTCTTCCTACCATAATGTTGGAAAAGGCTGAAGTCGTCTTAACATGAGAGGGTTTGCTGTGAGGAAGAAAAGTATTCTTGGCAGGTTTTTAGTTCGCTGGTCCACAGCAGTTGAGCCAAAACCTTAATGTTGGGCTGTGCTCCAGTCTCAGCTGTGTCTCTGACTGTCCCTTCTGTCCTCACATGAATGGACGGTGACAGTTAAGACACAGCAAGGCGCCGCCGACCACTCTCGTTTACTTCTGATTGGTTGACACGGCGCTGGCCATGACCAACCGAGTGACATCAGCACGACCAGTCCAGCAAGAGAGCCCTATGGCAACGGTTGCTGTGACTGCCATACAACAGGAGACTTGGCGTCCCTGGTGGGTGGAAATGACCTCATCCAAACCAGACTCCTCTAGGAAGCTGTGTTCGCTGTCTGCAGCTGGACTCACCTAGGTGCTTCACAGCCTGACCTGGGGTCAGTGTGAATCACACTGTAAAGCCAACTAGACCATCACCAGTAATTATTTCAGTTGGATATCTCAGTATTTTCCTTCTTTACTATGCGTTTTAAGGAGGAAGGAAGTTCAAAATGATGTTGGCTAGATTGCTGTGGAAAGTTAACAAACCCTAAAGTAAATAGATTTGTAGATTTGATTTTTTTTTTTTTGTATATTTTTGGGATTTTTTGCCTTTATTGGATAGCAGAGAGAGACAGGAAATGGGGAGGCAGAGAGAGGGGAAAGGGCCACATGATGCAGGATTCAAACTGGGGCTGACTGTGGCCTCTGCATATGGGGCACCTCACCTGCTTAACCCATTGCGCCACATGGCGCCCCAGATTTGTAGATTTTAAGACTTTAACATATCCCAAATGAATAGGAGACATTCAGATTCTTGTTTGAAATGACGATTGCGAAGAATTACATTATTTATTTATTTTTCTTTTTTCGGTTTTCCGCATCTTATGTCTTTTTTTGATAGTAGAATGAAGAAAGACAGGAAAGCAGGGAGAGAGAGAGAGTAGGGGGAATGTCATGCAGTAAGGGTCGGCTTGGTCGGCAATTGGTGATCACCACCTCCCACGCCAACATGGGATGGGATGTGCTCTAACCACTCAACCAGCAAGCACTGCAAGTTGTAAACCACATCATTTAGTTCACAAACTTTAAAATCCTGCTTGAAGTGATGAGTTAAATTACTGCAGAGAATATTATATCCCCCCGCCTACTATAATGTTACACAATATGGATGAACATAATATACATCTCTATATTGAGTGATATTGAATGTCGGCACATCTATAATCAGTGCAGTAATAATGCAGTAATAATGCAGTCTAGTAATGTAGCTTTAGTAATCAGCTATGACCACCTCTCTCCACTGATTGGCTGTAGTTGAAGTCTCGTGGCTTTGGCCTCTTGTGCTGTCATGTTTTTCTGAATGGGTCTCTGTGTGTGTTTTCGTTGTATGAACTCATGTTCTGTTGTAGCCGGATGCTAGAGCTATAGGTAAGCTAAGGTGACTTGATGAACCCATCTGACACTCATTTCACATGAATTTGCATCACAGGGTTGCGACTGGATCGTCTGACGGGGGTGGGGGGGTGGCGATCGGTCTGTATGAGTTTTGCTTTTACCGCGCACTCCTGTCATGCATGCGCGCTTCTCTGTGTGTATGTGAACGTCAATAACGGAGAAAGAGCGCTATGCGGAGATGAATGAAATGAATGTATGGGAAACACTGCACTGAGACCATCATTGGTCAGAAAACCCAAATCTTGCCTCATATCTTATTTTCAGCCAAACAGACGCCTCCACCCCAAAACATTCAGTTATTCAGCAGTATGAACAGAAAAAATTAAATAATTGTCATGATAGACAGCAACATGAGACGGATGATGTTGATATCAGGCAGCAGATTAAGATTAGGAAAATGCTGCGTGTTGTTTGTTTGTGTAAACATTGAACTTGAGCTTCAGTAGTAGATGCCTGCAATGCGCTGTGCCCTCTACTTTTACCTTCTTTCAAACATCTGTTTGCCTGGGTTGTTGTTTTTGTTTTGTTTTTTGCAGACCACAACACTGTAGCAGTTTAAGGAGACATATCCCTATGAGGAATATGTACTTGAAACAATAACCCAAACTGCACCACCAGCACTTTGTGTGTGTATGTGTGTGTTTCTCCTTCTTCCTAGCAGGTATGGAAATAAACCTTTCTTCCATAAAGGAAAATAATAATCACTATTGTACAAGAAAGGAAGGGGGGTTTGAGCAGAGTGAGAGAGACAGAGAAACAGAGAGACGCAGAGAGCGGCCGATGGGCCCCTGACTGCCATTTCCTTAAATAGAGTTGTGGGCTTCTACGGTCCAGCCCTGGCAGAGCGGAGGCTCACATTCCCAGCATAGCTGCGACTGCCACATTGAGAGCCTCCTTCACACCGGGGCAATGCGTACGTACACTTCCACAGGTAGACTGCAAGTCGTTTCCCTGCTTTCAGCCCCCCACCCTGCTTCCTCCAGAAACTTCAACCACCGGTTACTACTGCAGCAGGGGAGAAAAGAGGATGTTGATGAAAGACTCGAGAGGAAGTGGGAAGGGAGGGGGGTTGGAGTAAAGGATAGCGAAGAATTGTTCTCCATTCATACAGCAGCCATTCCCCTCTGCTAGGAAACCTCCCCCACTGCTGGGAAAGAGATGAGACAATAAAAAAAAATCACTCACAAATTAGGGGCATGCTGAATAGGACGTAACAAGTAGTCCTGCAGGACATGTGCAGATGTGGTTTTACTTGACAAAATTAAAGCCAAATGGAAGTTAAGAATGTTTGTCTTTAAACACAATACAAGTAAATACAAGTTCATCTTTTATAGCAAATAGGAATTTAATTTCCTTTCTCTCTCTGTTAGACATAAGGAAAGTAATATAGGAAGGAAATATAGCTTGATACCCGTCCTTGTGATGACAGCCATCCATTTCAGTGAGGTCAAGGTGAAATTATGAGGTGTGCATTGTTTTTATATGGACCTTGAAAACCTTTGGAAAGTTGTGGATGTGACAAAATGGCATAGAAGTTCAGCTGATGATTTGGGTTGAGTTGTATGATTTTCTAAAAGAATAGAAGAAAATGTTGTTAGGAGCACTGTCCTCCTGTGAAGCAGGATGCTTGCACAGTAGCTGGGATGATTCTTTTCCGTTTCCTCTGGAGAAACACACACATACCGACAAACATGTCCAACTCATCGTCCAACAGGTGCTTCCCACTTTACAAGTGTAAGCGTATGCACACACGTGCACACACACAGACTGTTTAAAACATTACACTGTCTAAATAAATAAGCACTTAGGAGGAAAAGACCTACTTTGCGCCTACTATACACCAACACCCCTGCACACACACCGACACAAACACACACACAATGTGAAAACCAGATGAGAGCCGGGCTTTATATAAATGTTGTATAATTTGACCAGGTGTCTTGGCAACGATGATCAAGACGGCTATGAAAAGGTGTTCCTCTTCCTGTTCTAGTGTGGCTCATAGGAACCTCTCTCTCTCTCTCTCTCTCTCTCTCTCTCTCTCTCTCTCTCTCTCTCTCTCTCTCTCTCTCTCTCTCTCTCTGTCAGTTCAGTTCAGTTCAATTCAATTCAATTCAAATTTGCTTTATTGGCATGGCAGTTGTTCTCTAGAGAAATTGATTCAATGATTTTCATTCAGAAAAAGTTACTCAACCGCATTAAACACATTGCAAATAAGTATAATTTACTTAAGTTTCTAAAAGAAGTGTTTTATAGGCTGTGTATTATTTTCTAATGTCTCCTGCTTTCCATTATCAGAAAACAGTGATGTACCAGTAAAAGTTTGGACCCAGGATGAGAGTAGTTACAGCAGGGAGGCAGCCCCTCACATGTGGATGAGAACCACGAGTTAAGAAGCCCCCTCAGATTCCAGCGTCATAGTTGAGTCATTGGATGCTGCTGTAAACGTTTACTGTACTGACTCATAGTCACCATCTGTAACCTTCACTGTGATGGAGGTTGATGACGAGCACAGTGGTGCAGCAGGATGAACACGGGAAATTCCTTTAACTGTGAGCTGTTGTGATGTTGTCACATCCCATACAGTATGATGAGCTGAGGCACTGAAATGTGAGTTTTGAATGTTAAATGTAATGCATGTGAGTGTATGTAGCTGCCCAGTAGGTCTTATTCTAAAAGATACATACATATTCCCCCAACTGATAACCTGTCTAAGTAGTTGTGTCTCTCCTTGCATTGGTTTGCTCTGTTAAGTGTGTGTCATGCACAAAAAATATTAAAAAAAACAAAAAAATCCAATCCAACTTTATTTGTTGAGCACTTTAAAACATCCACAGAGGACCAAAGTGCTGTACAGGATAATAAATAAAAGTACCAGAAATAAAAACACAACATCTTACATAAAACATAAAATTACACATATAAAAACAGATCTAAAAAAAACGTCCACATCTCTTGAAAGCTTGACTGCTGGTTTCCTGTCAATCAGCTCAGCTGTCTGACAAGATGGCTGGCACTGATTTTTTTTTAAAGGTCCCTGTTGAGGCTACACTTACAGATACCTTCATGATCAAAATATTTTGTATAATAATGACACTTTCCTAATTTCTGTCTCATGTTATTGTTGGGAAAGGCATGCTAGGAGATAGATAAAGCTCAAACTATACCAGACAGAAGTAAACAGTGCTCCTCCGTCCCTCCCTCCCTCCAGTCAGTTATGTGTCAGTAGGTCAGGCTCAGGCCAAGATCCGGCTGATCACGCAGCACTGATGCCCCCTCCCCGTTCCGTCTGTTTTCACCCCTGGTTCTTTCTTCTTCTTTGGTTCCTGGTTCTCCCCTCCTGTTGACTACATGTACGATTGTCTCATCTTGTCAGTTGAAACCTGTTGACACCACTGAACTTTCCAGTCCATCTCGCTGTGTCTTGTATCCACCCTCTTCCTGTTCTCCTCTCCTATCCCCCATGTGCAGGGCCCCTAAGCTTGTGTTGGGGCCTGTGGGAGCCTGCCTGCACTTCTTGTTGGGACATGGTGTTTCTCTCTCTCTCTCTCTCTCTCTCTCTCTCTCTCTCTCTCTCTCTCTCTCTCTCTCTCTCTCTCTCTCTCTCTCTCTCTCTCTCTCTCTCTCTCTCCCTCCCTCTCTCTCTCTGGGTGCGGTGTTGCAGCATATAGCAATAGCATTATATCAATTACATCATACATTTTGTGTACCACACCTCTTCCACTACACACACTGTGTCCCTCCAGCCCCTCACTTTCTCTGTCTTCGCTTTTACTCTTTGCTCTCTTGCTCTCGCTCTTTTTTCACCCCTTTTTTTTGTTTCTTTTTAGTCTTCATTTTCCATATTCATCTTGCACAACTGACTAATTCTTTCTTGGTACCTGTAACTGTTTTGCTTTCTTTGGTTTTGTCTTTGTTGACCTTTTGCTTTATGTTTTCTTAACCCCCCCCCCACCACCTTCCCACCATTCTCCACCTCTCCATTGTTTTCTTTTTCTTCCTTATTCACATCTCCTCTTTTTTATTTTTGGTCTGTTTTTCACCCTCCTATTTTCACCTTCTTATTACCTCAGCCAAGTGTTGATACTGACAAATCTATTTATGGTGTAACTCAATTGCACAACAAAAGTAGAGAGGTTCCAGCAAACAATAGTTTTTTTAATCATTGGTTAACTATTGCAATTATTTTCTTGTTATCTGTCTAATTATTGTCTTGATAATCATTTGTCAAAAAAATGTTCTTATGATTTCTCAGAAGACAGACAGATTAGTCTTCAGATGTCTTGTTTTCTTTGTCTACTATTGTCTCGTAGACATTGAAAAGCTGAAAAATCTCACTTTGCAAAGCTGGAACCAGTACCAGTACATATGTTTTGCTTGATAATGAATAAATTATCTGAACAAAATATTAGCTTGTATACTGTTGAGGATATTTAGCTTTACAGCCAGTTCACATATCACTTCAGTGATATAACCGTGATATAGGTTTGAAAATCTGCCCTGTTCTTTTTGGAAAACGCACATGAGATTAGATTAAAGCAGAAGTAAGTGGAATGTTTGTGTTAATATAAGTCTTAAATAGTTATATCTTCTGACAGCAATCACTTATATAGAGTGTTTGGTCCGAAACACAGGTCTGTCAGTCACTCTGCTCTGCTGTAAGCCGAGGAGAAAACTTTCCTTGTATCCTACAACCTTTATCCAATGAGGAGAGAGAACGGCATAAAGGGGCGGTCCTCTCTGTGTGTGCAGCCAAGGGATGCGCGTGAATGTGGTGACGTAGGGACGAGGGCGGGGACTGCTAACTCCATCGACTGACAAGAAGTTAGCCAAAACGACCGGATCGCTTACTTCTGCTTTAATTATATAAAATAAGATATGATAGATAAAAAATGACTTTATTAGCTCATTGTCCATTTGCAGAAGAATTAAAAAGCCTGATGGCTGTAGGTACAAAGGATCTTCATGTCTCTCCGTCCTGTAGCGAAGAGATAGGAGCCGTCCACCAAGGTGTTATGAAGTGGATGCTCCGAGTTGTTCAGAATGACCTCTAACATCTTCAGTGTGCATCTGTCCTCCACCTCCACAGTGAGTCCAACAGGGAAAGATGATTAAAAATGCTTCAGGATGTTTAGTCATATGTCATCGCTGCCATATGGGTAGTCACAGTCACTTTGCTGACTACCTCTTTTGGCCGTTGGAGATCTGACAGTGAGCCGCACGAACAGCTTTGTTTTATTTGTTGCTGTTTCAGTCTCTTCCGATTCAAAGTTAGTTAAAAGACAAGTTTTGCTCATGGGAAAAATACTTTCCTAAGTGTACTGTAGACACACCACCACTCTTTGATGTGACATATTGCCTGATCAGCACCTCAGCTTAGTGTTTTATTACTTGTGATATTGTGGCTTGTTATATGTGGTGTGAAAAAGATCTGTTTTAGTTGGTGTTCGATAGAGCCGTCGTACAGACAGGGCTAGGGTTTGGTGTGTCTCTGTGTGTGTGTGTGTGTGTGAGCCTGGCTGTGGATCCGTTAGGAATCACTGCATTTTTCAGCAGCAGGCTCTGTGGTATGCCAGCACATTCCCCACTGCTGAGCTGGAGAATCCAGCTCGGAAAGCAGGAGCGGGAACTTTTCCTTTCTACCCCCTCCCATCTCTCACTCCACCCATCTACTATTCTGGCTTTCATGACTTTGTTCTCCTCAAGTAACCTCCACCACGCTATCTCCCCTTTCTCCTTCCAGAGCTTCTTCCAAGTTGTCTAAACTGTTTTCCAAATTCCTCCCTCATACAGTGTGGGCCTTTGTCTGAACCATGAAGTCTTGTTATGTAGTTATATACGAGTCTAAACTGTGTGACTGCGTTGTCACGTGTCTGATTCAAAAGTCTATTCCAGGATCTCTTCATACAGACATTTTAATTCACCTTTTCATCTCTTTTCTCCCCTCCATGTCTCTCTCCCTCCTTGGCCGGTCCTTTCCCAAATGAAGCCCCCCCTCCCATCGCTCTATTTATCGTTGGTCAGCTCTCTTTTGCTTCCGCTCGGTTTGCTGTCCTTTGCTTGGTAAAGGGAACATGCTGTGTCGGACGTGGTGTTGAATCAACAACAGCTACAGCCAGTTGCCGGTAGTGGCACAAAATGAGCCACTCTCATGTTTGTTTTGCTAACAGGAGAAGCACAAGACAGAGGTTTACAGGCCACACAGTCGCACACACACACAGATTTTCCATGGTCTAGTTTCAACCCCTAGCTCTAACCCTACTTGGATCAGCCTCAGCTATGGCTTCGTTTACCCTTACAAAAAAAAACCTGAGTTTTATTTAATGAATATTCTAATATATTCCACTCACATAGGTCTGTTTATACAACTTCACAGTGGCTGACAGAGAGTTTTTTTTTTTTTTAGGTGTGAGCTGGGTTCATACACACCTTTTCTCATCTCCTTGTCTGTCACATACATAAAAAGTTGGTGTGTCATTGTCAGGGCAATTGGGAGTTAATGTGTCCCTTTGGTAACCTCTAATATGGTCTTATCTGTTGTGCTCGCTGCCTTGTTGTGGCTTTGTGTGCTGTTGACCTATCTATATATAGAACGAGAGGAATCATGTGTCCAACCAACAGTCTCCACAAATGTGTGTGTGTGTGGGTGACTGTGCGTCTCTCTCCACTGGGGTGTGTTTGTGATTGCACATAACCAATGTGTAACAAATGAGCTAAAACAATCACATTGTTTCCACCACTGTCACTTGTGTCTTGTGATCAGAGTCGGATGTGAAGGGGACACGGCGTATCAGGCTCAGGGTGAGTAAGTTAAACCCCAATGAACATCTGTTGGCTCCACAGTTACAGAGAACTCATATTACTCAGAAATGCAGCGTGCTTCATATCAATCACCAATATTTTTTAAGGAGCTTTTATTGCTGATCTCTGCTTTCTCAGCATTTTTTTTTGAGTGTTGGCATTAAAACCTCGGAGTCACCGAGCCACTGCTACACCTCTGATTTGAATCCTGTCCCTAATCTACCACAGTGACAAAGGACACTGTGTGACAGTGGTACAGGAGTCATGTGACACAAGACAGCACAGACATCTTCATTTCAAAGCTCGTCTTTATCATCAGTGATGATCATCAGATTATTTAATATTTTAATTTTTGTAGAACACATCATGTTCATAGCAGGAACCTCAGGCTAGTTTGTAAAAACTAGCTCTAACTAACTTTGGAACTTTCTAAAATATTCAAGACATATCAAAAATGAAAGATAAACCACCATACTTTACAGATCCAAAGAAACAAATCAGTACTGTAGGTCCCAACAATAAAATCTAGTCAGTTAACTAGTGTCAAATGGTGCTAAGGATGACCATAATAGTTGAACAAAAAATGTAAACGCAGGCTATTATTTCAGTTTATTAAATTATTTAATTGCTTACATGGTTTTGTGTTCTTTGACCCAACACAACTGTATTTGAGTGAAAACTTTGCCATCTCTCCAAAAGTCAAGAGTTTTGTGTTTTTGAGTTTTGTGTCAGCAGGGAAAAGCTCTGCTTTTCCACCCAGATGACTGATTTTGTTGACCCAGTCACATTACTCCGTGGGGTTTTCCAGGGATGGGACCATGTACAGTAACTTGTTAGTAACTAAGTGTTACAAGAAATTATCTTATTTTGTGCAGAAAGGCATTCATTTTCTTCTCTTAAGTACCCACATTCCCTTGAACTGACTTGCCCACTTGTACCTCAGTTTTACGTCAGTGCTTCCCAGAACGGGGCTGAACGACCGTCAGAGAACAAGAGTGAACTTGTTGCATTCAGTTGTGTCTTGTGCCTGTCGGTGGGTAGTATCCTATTGATAAATATCCCTGAGTAAGATGCTTTACATTTTAGGAAAAACTGACTCACATCCCCCACTCAGGACTATAACAACGCCCTGTCATACAGTAAGTCATGATCACACACTTTTCAACTGGGGATTTTCTTTCTCTGAGCAGATAGGTCAGTTGTTGTACAGCAACTCAAAACATGCGTGCATCTTTGCACTATTTCATTTCCAATAATCAGCAATAACCATTTAAATCTGTCCAGTGCATGACTTCCTGAATAGACCAACTTGAATAAACCAGTTAAATAACTTCATCACTGCATAGATTTGATTAGAGCATCTTACCCGGTCTGCTGTCAGGTATAATATAGAAAGATCTTTTTTTAGGGTGAATGTGCAGTGACCTACTGACTTCCCTGTCTGTCTGTCCGTCTGCTTTCTGTTTCTATTTTGCATTCCTCAATGACGATAAAGTGGCCAGGTTGTGGAAGAAAGGCATACAGTTTGAAGAGCTGCACTCGGAGAGGCAGGGGTGTGCTGAAAGCAGCAGCATTGTGTTGGTGCCAGAGAGGGTGTCAGAGGGCAGTGCCAGGGCAGGATAGCACACAGAGTTCACCAGCAGACATTGTCCACAGTAGGGAAACGCTGTGTCAGCCCCCGAACAAATGACTCTCTCTGTCTGAGGTTTCACTGTTTGTGTATGTCTGACTTTCTTTTTCACTCATTCTACTCAGTGATGCTGATGTGATTCATCAGTTCCCAGCATGCCGCTGTCTCTCTATCTTACATGAATGAACAGATTTAACCTTTGTCTCATTCAATACCTCGCATTCTGCGTTCTGTGTGTTTTTTATTCATTTCTTTGACTGCTTTTCAACAAGTGCGACATTCAATTTCACCCGACATATTTTGTTTTCACTTTATTGAAAATCTGATATCTGCAGGGTTCACATTTCTATAACCAGCCCTGCCTCTGCTTCCTCTCTGTTACGCTGGGATGCAGAGGTTGATGAGTTCAATAGAGTGAAGTCCAAGGTGAAGCTCTCAAGTCAGAAACTACAAAAGAAGAAGGTGGAAAATGAGCTGTTAGTGTTTCTGTGTAAGGAGGAATGACAACTCAGTGTTTCCAGTGTTTCTCTCCTCTGTCAGTGTCGTATTGCCCCTCCCCCCCCTCTCATTCCTCCTCCCCTCCTTTTTACTCCAGTTGGATGACATTAGCACTTTCCCCTCAAGGCTCAGGGTGGAAGCGAGTCTGGCATGTATGGGAAAACCTTCTCTTCCTGTTTGCTTTGAATTTAATTTGACTTCTTAATATTGTATGAATTAATGAACTTCTGAGCAGCATTGGTTCGAGTTACTCTCTCTGTCTTGTCGGACAAAATCAGTTCCATATCTGTGATAGGTAGACCAGTTTGTTTCTCCTAACAGCTGACCTTTGACCTGTGTTGGCTGCGACTACTCTGACCCCTCTTTAAGCTTTGAGTGATGCAGCCTGTTTGTTCACTCTGAGGGGAACTGCTCCGAGCCAGACTCCTTGACCTTTTGACCTTAGAATCACCAAGCCTGAAGTGGCTACCTCACTTTGAGGTGTTAAGTTTTCAAATCTTTTCCCAGACTTTCTCTCCTCTGGCTTAGTTTTTAAAAAAAATATGAATTTATTCAGGGAGCGAAAGTTTTACTTTCTGGCAAATTGTAACCTACCTGAATGATTGTGATACAAGGCATATTTCTTCTAGCATGAAGCCTTTACTTTTGCTACAGTTCCTTCCTCCTCTCCAAAGGGAATTAGTGCCATATTTCACAAGTACTAGTTTTTCTTTCTCTGCAGACAGCACTTTAGACTTTAGGTACTTTTCATAATACATGTATTTGGACTGTTGAGTATTTTTTAGATTAATTAGACCTGGTTAATGAACTGTTGCTGTCCCACCATTGTGGCGTTCTACAGAGTGACCATCTGTTCAAAGTGAAGGTTGAGGCAAATGAGATCCTGACTGAATAATTATGTTCAGTAATCAGTATTACTGGTTAAGAGATATATGACAAAGTATTTCAAAGTTGATCTCTGTGGATGCACATAAATGATTTTCCAAAGTCATAATTGTCGGTTTACACATCTAAACATCTTTTGAATTTAACACAATTTTATGTTAATACAGATCTCTGTTGATATCTCAGTCTGCAGCCTTGAACAGGAGTTCATTGAGCACATTCGGCTTTTACATATCTTCTTCTGGTTTTGAATATGTGGAACTACTTGGTGGGAGGAAGTGACAAGTGAAGTGATAAAAGGACTTTCTACCTGCCATGTACTTTCAAATCCAGCTGAACAATAAGACCATACAGAGAGCATCTACTGTGCTAATAACCACTCTGTAAAGTGAACAATATACAGATTGTCCTTGATATGATGTGACAGTGACACTTTGGCAGCCTCATCTGTCAAGTCACAGTCGACCTCAGCAGCAAATATTTTTGGAAAATAGCAGACTGCTGACCAGTCTGACCTGTTTTCAGACATTAGAAACGATGCACTGGTTTTATTATGTTCCTAATACATTTATTGTTTTGTCCATAAGATATCAGAAAATATTCAGGTAGCCTGTTATATTCAACCACCAATCCAAAACCGAAAAATGTAAGAAATAGAACTTCAGCTGATGGTTTCATATCAGTATATAACGTTTTTTAAACAACTAATTTTACAAGTGTGTTTATTCTTAAAATGAGTATAAGGAATGAATACTGATAAATTAATACAGACTGTAATGCCAACAAGACATTTTAGTTGCCGTCAGTAATTGAGTCTGAGACCAAAAGGACAAAAATTCAGTGTAATGGTGACGTATGGAAGTTGGCAGTACACCACTGCTTCTGTAAACTTTCTCTGAGTATTTATGACGGTCTCCGTGTTACATCTTAATGTTTTCCAGTCATTTGGAAATAAATGAGTTTTAATCATGGAACAATTCCTGTTCTCGGATGGACCGAGACTTGCCTCATTCAGAGGAATGAAGGATTACATCATCCCTGGAGCAGAGTAGAGTAACTCCCTGGCTCCTCTCACACACACACACACACACACACACACACACACACACACACACACACACACACACACACACACACACACACACACACACACACACACACACACACACACACACACACACACACACACACACACACACACACACACACACACACACACACACACACACACACACAGCGCTCCCTCCCTACATTTATTTTTTTTTCTCCTCCCTTTCAAACCCCTTTATACCTCAGTCTTTCCCCACCTCCGCTCCCTAAGTGTAGGCAGTGTGCTGAGCTCTGGGACAGCCTGGCCTAGTTCACTCTGCCATGTCCTTTCATGTCACCCATTCACTGACATGGATCTGAAGAACCTTTCTTCCAAAAAAAAAAAAAAAAAAAAGTTCCTATGAAAATTTTTAGTCAGGAGTATTTAGACTGCTTTTCATTCTATTTATAAAATACTGGGTAGGTTCACTGTGTATTGTCTTAAGTGCTCTGCAGGAAAAAGCCTGAAAACAACTAAGACTGAAGCTTTTTGTTTATTATATAAAAATGTTCTTGTTGGTAAAATACAATTTACAACGATTTATAAATTGATCGATCAAATATTATAAATCAATGGATTCATCTTTGACTTAAAGCAGAAGTAAGCGGAATGTTTGTGTTAATATAAGTCTTAAAGTTATATCTTCAGACGGCAATCACTTATATAGAGTGTTTGGTCTGAAACACGGGTCTGTCAGTCACTCTGCTCTGCTGTAAGCTGAGGAGAAAACTTTCCTTGTATCCTACAACCTTTATCCAATGAGGAGAGAGAACGGCATGAAGGGCTGTGTGTGCAGCCAAGGGATGCGTGTGAATGTGGTGACGTAGGGACGAGGACCAATAGATCCATGACGAGGGCGGGGACTGCTAACTCCATCGGCTGACAAGAAGTTAGCCAAAACGACCGGATCGCTTACTTCTGCTTTAATATCAACAGTACAGACACATAGGACATTTCAAAATAAAGTTACTGAGAACATGCATTCTCCCTGTTTTAATTGGTGACATATACAGTATCATATAATAAAATTGCTATCACAATCACACAGTCAGGTTTGAAACCTTGATGAACTAACAACTATTTTACCATTGCACTGACTACTGATCTCTGTGTGAGTAGACACAGGCATAGGATTATGTGTAAACAGGTGTGTTGAGGTGTCAGCTCCATGCTGTGAGAACACTTGACCAGGACTGAGAGATTAAATGATTTTTGTCTCATTTCTCGTGGGATGAAATAAATGTGAACCTTATTTGGAAAGCCCAATCAGAGGGCTAATCATTCTGTAGGCCTACATCACGAAATTAGACGGTGACATTGTGATATCTTTGGACTAACCCTTTTTTGGTTCAAGTGTCAGATGTAAAGATAAGATCCATACATTAAGACTGGCTGCAGTGGTCAAATTCCCACAGCCGGAAGTGAAGACATCCTGCGTCCGGTTGCATCCTGTCTTTATTTGTATGGTTGTCCAAAGCTGTTGCCCTGACCTGTTGGTATCTATAGCCCTGGTCCAAGATGATAGGAATGGGCTCCTAATGGCCTACTGACTTGTACAACAATAGAGCTCCATGACCTCCAGGTTATGTATAGAGCTGTACAGCCACCAGCAGCAGCCTACAGAGCTGGGTGTTTAGAGAAATGGCAAAATAGAAGGATGACAGTGCAGTGGGCCTGACATCATCTTGGTGTCTTCTATTTATAACCGTACATGTGTTCACTAATCCATCTTTCCATCTGTTAATTACAGTTGCCTTTGCTACCACCTTGTGCAGCAGAATGCTGTTTTAGCTGTAATTTTTAGACTATAACCAGTGATATTGTTTTCATCACTGTGGTCCAGTCAGGTCAGTCAAGGTCATGATTGGCTGGCAGCTTAATGAGATGCAAATATTTGAAGTTATGACACCCAATGCATTATTGTGATTAAAGTATAGCGATAGTGGGTTATAATGCTTCCTGTGTTGTGTTTCCTCTCATAGGAGTCATCAGCCAGTGGCAAGGAGAGCCTAAGGAACGCGTCATCTCGCTCGTCCTCACCCACCTCCCGCTGCTCAAACCTGGCAATGTGGAAGCCAAGGGTGAGTATATGCGCCTGCTGCCACGCATCCTGGCCCACACCATCGAGCACGGCCACCACCTGGAGGAGTCTCGCCAGCTCCTGTCCTACGCCCTCATCCACCCCGCCACCTCCTTGGAAGACCGCGCCGCCCTGGCGCTCTGGCTCAACCACCTAGAGGAAAGGGCCGCGGCCCGGGGAGACTCGCTGGAGAGGCCCCCTCCCTCGGGGCCTCACCACCACCATCATCACCAGTCCACGCCTCCATCCACCCTCACTTCATCAGGATCCTCCTCCTCCTCCACCAACACCTCTTCATCAGGCAACCTGTACTCCTTACATCACCACCAGCGCTACGGCTCAGACGACCGCCTCAACGGGTGGCAGAGCTCCAGGGACTCGGGCCTGGGCGGAGGCTGGCATCAGCAGCAGCAGGGCTGTGAGAATGGGCACCTGCTTCTCTACCCATCATCCTCGGTGCCAGCAACCATAAACACAGTTGGAACTGGTGGAAGCGGTAACACTAGTAAGTGAAACCCCATCTGTCCTCTGTCCCTTGTACTGTGTGTTCTTTTCTAATCATATTTGTGCTTCAGTAGCGCACATCCAGCAGCATGGGTCACACAGTGTAACACCTGATGATGTTATGAGTACGATGATGTAATGTAATTATATACATTACATTACTGCAGTGAGTTTTCAAAATATGATAAAAAATCATGACAGTCATGGCATTTTATTGCTTCCTTCTGTCTATTACGGCACTTGTTACTGAAAGCAATAAATTTGTGTCCCTCGTCCATAGTACAGGTTTTGTATGCATGGAGAAGGGTTAACAGACATTATAGTTGACAGTAGGCGGTGATTTACATACTCCAGACCACCAACATCACTGCAGAATGATAGATGGGCTTAATTGATTCATTGAGGTTTCCCATGAAGGGTTTTCACCAGTTTGCTATTTTATCATCTGGTTGACATGTATAATTATCCTCTAAATCAATGTGACACTTTCCAAACTGTACCTTCTCTTAGTTACTCTATGATCTTCTTAAGGTTGAGATAGACTGCCCAAAAATGATGTGGAACTGTGTATAGGAATTTAAAATACTAGATTTGACTAAAAAAAAAAAAAGACCAAATGCTTCACCCACAAGTGTGCGTTCTGGTGAGGTTTCTTTTTGCTTTTATTCCATTCAGTCAACTTCAAAGGGACATAAAGGGAACGAGTACAATTTCAACACAGGATTATTGTGTCTGGTACAGTTTTACTGCTCATATTTAGATAGATCCAACACAGAATGTCTCATATTACAGAAGATGCATGACGTACTCTCAGCCCTGCCCACATTTTAGACTGTATTATTAAAGAAATAAACTAATATCTTATTAATATTCTCTTTTCATCAGTTAGCAAAGGAAGGGCAGGATTATTTCCTTTGATAACCCCATTCCACTGAAAAATGCCAAAACCGATTAGTTCAGATTGTGCCACCATTTATGAAAAAATTACTTTACTTATTTTTTGTGTCTCTACTTTCTTTTTTTTTTGTTAGAGTGTGAATAATACAAAAACTTGCAATTCTTTTTAAAAGTCTAGATTCAAGAACACAAATCCTTCAACACTTAACTTCTTTTGATGATTGTATGTTTTTTTTTAGACCTGATGTGGGCTACATTTCAAATCAGACTGCTCTTGTGTACACCTAGAATCAAGGTGGTCAAAGCTGCTGCACCTCCTGAAAACACCTCTTTGATTAGATCCACCTACTCTGAGCTGGGCTGATGCTGACAGCCTCTCTGTCTGGAGTGGCCACCTGATCTCCTGCCCCTCCCTCAGGCGCAGCTTCACGTCAGGGTCTGCAAGTCATGACCAATCTGGCAAACAGCCCAAGTAAAGCTGCTTTATCTGTCAAATATCAGGTGCTGGCTCCATAGTAGCCACTTAAAACACAATACAGTGAGCAGCAGCTGTATGACAAAGGTTACTCTCTGCTGCAATTAGAATAGTACGGATCCGTTTTGGCATCAGCTGTGCTTGATTAGAAAATAATGACTGTCACAGTCACAGAAGCATCTGTATAACATTTGGCAGCTCAACAAACAATATGCATTTAAATTCAGGTCAAACGCTGAATTCATTAGAATTCCATTAAGACATAAAAGTACATCCCAAATTTACCAAAACGCAGTATATACACCCTGAATACACTAAATAGACTCAACACAGCAAATTTACTCTGGTCTGAACAACCCACACACCAACTACAGAGGCTGTGTGAGGTGGAAGACAACACACGGAGAGGGCGGGGCTGTTGAAATTGAACATAACTATGGTCAGAGCAGGATATTTCCAGACAAGAATGCAAGGGCTCTGTGTTTTTTTTTTTTTTTTCTCTGGGAGATGAAAGAAACAGCTGAGGGTTTATAAATAAAGACACATTTAAAGCTCTGCTCACTGCTCCAAGAAAGATCCTCTTGTATTTTTGACTGCTAACAGCTTCGGTCCCCGCACAAAAGACCTCAGGATTTCACTACTGATCAACTAGAGTTACCCCGGCCACCACAGTGATGGACATGGTGAGCAGATGCTGTCCCGTAACTGATGCAAGTGAGAGGAAGTGTTGAATATCGAACAGGCAAATTGGAGCTGGTGTGCGGAAATTGACTGATGAGGAGGAGGATGATTAATTAGCCGTAATGTTTCTTTCTTCAAAGGGCCGGTGTAAATATCCACTACTTAATTCCCATCAGTCAGAGAGTCAATCACCAAGTCTTCATGTCCCCCTGCGTACACACTGTGTCCATCAGTGCCATGATGGTGATCGGGATTACAGGAATATAATTGTCCAACCACATCAACCTGCCACTGATAGGACATCCTGATGACCCCTCGCCACCATAGTCCAAGCCACAGCAGGACATACCACCCATCCTTTCCCTTGTAAGGCAGCCTTTGTGGGAGACTGTATTTAGGGAAAATGGCTAATATTTAGGGACTGGAACTTGTAATGTTAGCTGGGCACCTATTTTAAACTGGGCCCATGAAGTCCTATACATAGCGCCAACAGTAAGAGGACCACATATAGGAGGAGGAGGAGAGAGACTGGAGTATTGGTGGCTGCTTACCCCGTCAGCGCGGCGACACAAAAAGCTCTTTGGCTGTCCACCTTTGCATTCTGTTAACTTCCTTGGAGAGGAAAAACATCTGATGCGAGAGCTGCTCATCTTTGGTTCAAACTAAGGGGATTTCAGTAGTAACCGTAACACTGATTTGACCCCAGTGGGTTCCCATCAGGCATTCATAATAAATTCATCACAGATTCATTATTAATTGAGTAATGAGGTAAGAGTGAAGAAAGATTATTCACCCAGATCTCTAGGCAATGGATTTAGAGTATTTCATCAGTACATTTTGTTTTTGTTCTGGGCTTTAAGGCAGAATATTTCAACCAATTAAGTAAAAGAGAGCTCTGTGTGTATTCCTTCCAAATATGGCCTTCAAACACAGAGTTAAATGGCAAGTGAACTTAGATGATGAGTGTCAGCGCACAGTATATCATTAATCTTCATTAAATTTACAAAGCCAACAGATGCGTCAAGAGATTTTTATATATTTTTTTGCATTGCTTGATATATCAACGTCAGATGAGTCAGTGACATAGAGAACCTTCCAACAACTGGCAATGAAAACCTGGATCTTAACTGTATGATGATGAGGTCATTTTCCCTCCAGGGTCAAACTCTGGGGTCAACATATTTAATATGTAATTGGATTGATGAAATATAATGTACGCAAAATGCACATTATTCTCATTACTGTGTGACAACGACATGTCTGTATTAAAAATGATGCTTAAACGAAAGACAGGCAGGTGTAATAATTACATCATGTTCATCATATTCATAATATCTTAATTGATATTTGAGTTAACAGTCAAACACTGTGATATTTCTGCATTATTTCAAATTGGTGTGCGATTGGTCATCCTGACTGTTCCTGCTGTCCTCCTGCAGTCCTGACCAGTGGAGGAAGCAGCCAGCAGCACAGTCCCCTGAAGCGCTCGGTGTCCCTAACCCCTCCCATGAGCGGCCCAAGCAACCAGCCTCTGGGTCACGTCTGGCTGTCCCAGGAGGACCTACGGACCGCTCGAGGCCCAGCCCCGGACCATGCGCCTCTCTCACCCCAGAGCAGCATCGCTTCCTCCGGCAGCGGAGGCAGCGAGCATCTGGAGGAGGCTGGTTTAGGAGGTGGCTCGGGTCTGCATCGCAGCTCCTTCCATGAGGAGGGCAGCGGCATGAGAGGTGAGTAAGGCAGACCCACCCACAAGTGCAATTATCAGCATTATCAAGTTGTTTTTACAAACACTAATGTTGTGGTAGTGTGATTAACTATTTAAATTTGACCCAGTTCTGTCAAAGAGAGCAACTGACTGTCAGACAGAAAGCAAAATGAAATGTAGATACAAGTAGGAAGTGCAAGGTGTTTGTATGAGGGACTTTCAGAACCACCCATTGCCAACCTAGGTTACAGTGTCACTACTGTTTTGTGATATAACTTTGGGCGACTTGATTTCTAGGAGCTTCTGGGAGCGCCAGCACCAGGGACTGTTTTAGCAGATTGTCTTTCCCTCCTGCTCGTTTTTTTGGTGAACACAAAAATGCTGTCTCTGTGGTCTCTTTTAATGGTAATTGCACATTCTGTTAACATATGACATATTGTTAGAACAAAAGACAACACACTGAACAATGTAAATAATGATAATGTCTGAAATGTATTGTTAATGGATTTAAATTTTTACTGTCACATGAAACTTGTATTGTTAAGTGTTTAAAGACATCCTGGTAGAATTCATGAGGAATAGTGAAATTAGCTAATCTCCCCAGAATATACAGCAGGTTTAGGAGTGATAACAAAGGAAAGGGACATGACCAGTTCACTGGAGAAGGGCCGTCTGCTATGTGTGCCTCACAAACATTTAACTGGAGGCTGTGGCAAGTTGTTGATCCAGTCAGAGAGGTTTGTCAGGGAAAGCAGAGGCCAGAACAGCTGACCCCAGTGACCTTACTCTGAGGCTGTCACTATCTACACCAGTGTTAAACCTTTAATGTAGTTCCTGTCCTCTCTTTTGCAAAGACTTGTCATCTTGACATCCAGCTAAACCTGTAGGAAACTAAATGCACAGTGAACGAGCTGTCATTTGTCTGCCTCATTTCAGAGAAGAATTTAAAGACCATTTTTCAGTTTTGTGTTACTGCCAAAAATGACTCTGCCCTGAGTGTCAAATGCCACATGTACTGTAGAAATAAGATCCTTGATTTCCTTAGTGTTACAGAGCATTGACTTCCCAAGATTAAATTTAAGATACAGTGAATGCCTACTTTTTTTTCCTACTCTTGGGGATGCTGTTATAAATTTTTAAGCAACGAGTTAACTAAAACACTGGGCTTCACTCCAAAGCTGTCTTAATAACTAGTTAACACACTCAGCAGTTTGAATGTTGAGTACAGACAAGTTGAGCATTAGTAAGCAATTTAGCATTTCCAGTAAGCGATGTCTGACTAAACATGTGATCAGTAAACATTTGATTTATTGGTCATTTTGCCAACTGCATGACTTACACATTTGCCTGAAAGCTAGTGACTTTCTTTCTTCATGTGCTATATGAAGAGTATTACCATAGATAGTAGATCTGTGGTAATACTCTATCTGCTACTATCTGCAGGCTTTGAAAATGCTTCATATTGTTTCAAACAAAGGTCATTACCATATTTTATTATGAAATGTCTTAAATATAGCTTGGCATAATAGTACTTAGGAAATATCTCTATATGGATTCAGGAAAAAATTGACTGTAAAATTCTCTGATGTGTTACATACAATTAACATATGGACTTTAATTGTATCCATCTATTTTCTGCTACTTACCCAGTTCATGGTTAACAATATTATTACAAACCATGTCACATTTATTTGTTCTTCTTTTGTATGTGTTTTGTGCTATATACATATTTGTATTGACAACAAAGTAAAACTTGTGCGTTTGCATGTGTGCACGCACATGTTTTCTTCCACCACAGATGTTCCTGCGTGGCTAAAGAGTCTCCGTCTCCATAAATACGCCGCTCTCTTTTCCACTATGACCTACGATGAGATGATGTCACTGACAGAAGAGCAACTAGAGGCACAGGTTTATATACACTCACACACATGGACAGAGCTAGTGTTGGTTTTCAGTCTGTCTTTGAACAAGAATAAGAACTTCACACGGACTAAGTTGTTCACTGACTCAAACTGATTCATTCAACATCATCAAATACTTTATGAATTTTTATACCAGTGCACCAATTTAGATTTGTTGACTTTGCGAGGCAAGACAAGGGACAAGGGCAGCATGTACTTTTGATACATAAGGAGCAATGCAGATAATTAAGAGCTGAAACAATACTCTATATAAGTATTGAATAAAAACAACTATCTTCTATTTGGAAGTTACCATATAACTAATGGTGGAATAAATGCTACTATTATGTCTTAGATAAAGATGCTGAAGGGTCTATTCTGACACAGAGGATGCAGCTAATATTAACACAGCTTCCCGGGAAATCCTAAACTTCCTCCAGGTGCTGCTAACGTTTTCTCTGTCTGGCCCCGACATAATGCGTAACTGCACTGAGACGTGCTGAATTCCAGCTAAAAGACAAAGAGGTTCCTTGTGTGACAGAGAATTCAGTATACCGTTGTTTGCCTGATCTGTAAACATCTGGATTGTCGGTATCAATCCTTCATGGGACTGAAATTAATTAGCTAGAATCAGTTTCAGGCCTTATCGTCCTCCTTAAAATCAAAAATGAAATTATAGGTAGTGGTCTGCAGACGGAGAGACCAATCGCCACGTGAAAGTCTTGACACATAATTCTTTCTTTCAACAGAAAGTCACCAAAGGAGCGAGACACAAGATCGTCATCAGCATTCAGAAGCTCAAAGAGAGGCAGAACCTACTGCGCAGCCTGGAAAAGGTCAGAGTGACTCTTCTCCACATCTCTCCTGCCTCGTCACCACACAGAAATGTTCTTATTCATTTTCTAGTCATACCCGAAATCAGACACATTTAAAAAATGTTATTTCTTACGGAGTTCTTTTTGAAATGGTGATTGAGCTTCTAACCTTCCTGGACACCACGGGACACCACCTCTTCTCTAGTGCATGACAGAGAGTCAGAGGAGTGGCCATTCTCAGTTGGTGTTACGTATCTGAGAAGGCAGCTAGGGGAACATCTAATCCAGGAAGGAGAGTTTTGGGCTCCGAATTTAAACCCATCCGCTTTCCCCTGCCACTCCCCCCCCTACCCCCACCAATTCAGCCTTCGAAGCAAGACAATGGCGCTCAAGGGCACACCACAGGAGGGACTTCTTGGGCCAGCTAAATTCAGGCTTAACCTTTTCACCAACGCTTCACTTTAAAATTTGTTACCGCTGCATTTGTAGGGCCTGGGGAAACAAGACACCTGGTGCTTGGTATTTTGGGTTTACACAGACTCTCATGTATGACGCTGCTCTGTGATGGGCGGGAGGAAAGCTGATGGGATAAACGGGGACTCAAGTAGTAAAGGAAAATTAGACGTATGTATTTTTGGTATTACTTTATTCTGTGCCGTATCACGTGGCTCTTCCGTTAGAGACCTTGCCATCTGTTTGTGGTAGTCTCTCTCTCTTGATATTTGTAGGTCAGAAGTAAGTACGTCCAAATTATTGTGAATAAAAGAAATAAAGAAGCCCATTCATTCTTTCTAATGTTTCTTCTCTTTCTTTCCCCTCCTATCATTTGCCACCACCAGGATGTGTTGGAGGGCAGTAATCTGCGAGCCCCGCTGCAGGAGCTCCACCAGATGATCATGACGCCTATCAAGGCATTCAGCGGTGGCGAAGAGGCCTCCCTGCAGCGCTCCCTCCTGAGCCCCGAGGGCAAGAACGCTGCACCCGGCTCCCACCTGAGTGGGGGTGGGGAGGCCGAGTCGGGTGCGAGTGTCATCGCAGAGGGGGACCTACCTGGCCAGTTCACTCGAGTTATGGGCAAAGGTGAGCTGCGTTTTATTAAATTTTTTCTCTCTTCCTTATTGCTTTATTTTCATCTTATTTTTATAGTTTTAACGTTTTACTTATTTAGCAAGGGGAAGAGGGGACGGGAGAATAGGGAGAAAAAGTTTGCTCTGTTTCATGCATGTAAGAATGCCTTGTTTGATTTGCTCTAACATGCAAACAAAAACTAATAAACATATGCTTAAAAAAAAAAGGTGAGCTGCGTGCACTGATACTCGGATGAGAATGTTTTTGTGGACTGAGAAGGGTTTTTGTTTTGTCTTAATGTTGTGTTTTCCACCTCCCCTGTCCTCAGTTTGTACTCAGCTACTGGTGTCGAGGTCGGACGAGGACAACATCAGCTCCTACCTACAACTGATCGATAAGTGCCTTATCCATGAGGTATGCACTCGTGTTTCATGTCAAATGAAGGGAATAAACAGCACATTACAGCACTGCATAGATATAGTGTGCATATGCACTAAGAAAAAATTATACAAGATGTTCATTGTTCATTGGGAAATTTAGGTCCGAATGATAGCATGTTCACAGAGTTCTTTACTTTTGTGAGTTTGAATAATAGTTCATTCTACATGTTTTTGAATTTAGCTTGGATTGTATTTAATGGAATTTACATTGTGTGTGTGTGTGTGTGTGTTGCATTGTGTCTTTATTCATGCAGTTGATACAAATCAAAAGATCTGGGGCCTCATGTATCAATACTTGCGTGGATTTCATACTGAAACATGGCGTACGCCAAAATCCAGAAACTGTCGTACGCACAAAGAAAATCTGATGTATCAAAGTGTGCGTACGCATGGATCCAAGCACTTTTCCTTTGTACATCCCAATCAACGTGGAATTGAGCGCACATGCCGAAGTGGTAATCTCCTCCCTGTCCACGCCCCCATTTAAATATGCAAATCAATGTAAATAAGGCCTGCACCAAAGATTCCCTTCTCTTTACGGTCAGATAACACCATGAAAAACTGTGAGGAACAGCAATTTAACCAAATTTGAGTTGAAGGTGCTCCTCGATAAAGTTGAGCCGTGTAAACATATTTATTTTTTTTTTTTTTTGCCGTCCTCTGGCACCATCACAAAGGGGGTGGGAGAGTGTGTGTGTGATATAAAGGTGAACGTGGGGCGGAGGACCGCTGTCATCCCAGATGAAAGCAGACAATGTACTCTAATTAAATTATGTGAAATGGATTTACAATTTTATTTGCCTTCTTTTATACACAGATCGCGTAGTAAATAAATGCAGAAGTGCGCCAGGGAGGCTGATAAAGACACATGTCCAACTTTACGCATGTGTTTATTGACATTAAGTACTTCACACAGTCTGTGTAGTTTAACCAGCAAAAAGAAAGTCACTGACAGCGTGATATTTCGGCAGACATGCTCAATGTGCATCGGGGGGTTACATAGGACAATTAAACAAATACATTTACTTTGCGCGCATACAGTCCCAGGCTGTAATCTGTCCCCAACTATGCTGAATGAATGAATCGTGCGCTGAACCAGCCACCTCGCCACAATGTTTGTTAATATGTGATGCATTTACGCATCACATATGATCTGTACATTTATAGTATAAAAATGCTTCCTGTTCACAGTGTGGTCAGCACCTGAATGGAGGCGATGGCTCCCCGACGTGTCGCGCTCTCAGGCCGGTTGCAGCGCACTGCGCTCAGTTCCAAGAGAATTGCCCTCGGAGTCATCATGTGCAAAAAAAAAAAAAAAAACCTCCGGGACCCGTGTGCACTTCGCACTGCAGCATCTGCAATATCTTAAGACTAAAGCTGATGCTATTTTCTGCACCACTTTGCGCATGCTTTTCTATCCACCTATCTAATTGCAACATGTGGATGGGTCATAAATGTGTCTCTGATGTGCACATTACTCTGAGGACTAATTGTTTTCACATTATTAACAGTTTCCCAGCTTCACCTCTAAGTGTCGCCAAAGGAACAACAGCAGTAGAAACGTGCGTACGCCAGCTATGGAGTTGGCGTGGGCCACCGCACTTTTCCACGGTCATTTCACTTTTGATACATCTGAACGTTGGCGTGGAAAATGACGTACGCCACTTTTTTGTGCGTACGCAACATTGATACATGAGGCCCCAGGTCAGTAAAACAAACTAGCCTAAAAAAAACAAAAACAGATTGTGTGATACATCCCATGAATCATAGATGAGTTCTACTCTCATCTCAGTGAAACTCTCCAGCTGGAAATACTGAAAGTCTAACCGTCATTGCAGTCTAGTGTAGATTTTCTCTTGCTGCCGTGCTGTCCACCAGTCATACCGTATTTCATCCCTGATTGCTGCTTCCTCTTCTCTCTCCCCTGTCAGTCCTTCACTGAGACACAGAAGAAGAGGCTGTTGTCATGGAAACAACAGGTCCAGAGGCTGTTCCGGTCCATTCCTAGGAAAACCCTCCTTGACATAGCAGGGTACAGACCGCAGAGGAGGTAAACATACAGACATGAAATAACCTTCATCATCCTGTCTCATTGGCTTTATCTTAAACAAAACAACAGTCAAATCCAGATTGTAAGAAGAGACAGATCATGATCAACTGAAACAGTGTGAAGAGGGATCAGTTAGTGTCGGCAGTGGATGAGTCTGCCTGTTCTGTATGTACAGTATATGTTTTTAAGATTGAGGGATGATCATTTAAAATTAATGAATTAAAATGTCAATGCCCTGTTGCATCTGGTTTATTCTATATATCCCCCCAATACAAATTAAGATAAATGAAAGGGTACAGCCACTGTATATTTCCCATACACACAAAAAAAAGATTATTTTGCTATAAGTAAAAAAGAAAATACAACAGACAATTGTATCACAGTGTAGAAATAAACAGCAGTGAGGAAGAAAAAAAAGATGGCTTCTAATTACCATGGTGATAACGATAGAAACATTTTCTTTTCCCCTTTTATCTCCCCTTGCTGCAGCCGCTTTGGCCAGTCCAACTCTCTCCCCACCGCTGGCTGTGTTGGGGGCAGTGTGTCGACCAGGAGGAGCCTTCGTCAGTTCCAGATGCCCTCCAGGAGCTTGCCGGGTGCCAGGCTGGGCCTGTTGGGAAGCACGGGGCTGCTGGGACCCACACCACGCAGCTCCAGCAGCACGCCCACCGGCCCCAAGCAGGGGAGACAGGTGAGGCAACCCAGCAGCCTGCGCACATACTGTAATAGTTCAAGTGATGCCAAAACTGCACCAGAATACCTTATATTGACTTATTGAGTATGGTAGTGTGTTTGTCTTAATTATTGATTATTATGTAATTTACACTATAAACTCATTGTTTATATTATGAAAAGAAAATAGTATTTATAATAGGAAAGAACAGTTTTTAGCAGAGCTTACATCATGAAATGGATAAATTAATTGATTAATTGATCTCATCCAAAGCCATTAAGTTGTATGGTTCAGTTCAGTTCTGCACAGAGTAGCCACCTCTTCAGCAGAGTTTCTTGACATGCTTCAACAGTTTTATTTTCAGTTTGTTGTCAATTTTGATGTAAGGTGCTCAGAGAAGTCAGATGAGGAAAGATAGTCTAGATTATTTCCAAAAAGCCCTTGATTTATGTTCTTTAATACAGGAAAAGCCACATTCCTGGTGATTTGTGGTATTGTCATGTGTTTATGTAGTAACTGGACTTATGGTATTGTCTTTATGAATGCACTGAACGGACTGCTGACGGGCAGTGGTGTTCGTGACTGTACAAAGGAACATTTTGAAATGTGAAATAATACATTCCAGGATGTCTACAATAACCTGGGCAGCAGAATTCCTTCTTGAGCACGTATTCCTCCAGAAATAGTCTTTTTATTCCATTCTGAAAAAATGCGGGGTGAGGAAGAGGAGTAGCGGTGGTGTTTGGCGAATGAAGTGAGGTGGATGGAACTTGTAGGCAGGTCACCCCACATACCAGAGGCCCTGCGTCAGCGCCCAACACTGAAACAGGAGGAGCTGTGGAGCTGTTTCAGGCCCATCCTGGCACACTTGGTCTGGGCTGACCCAGTTCATAGTGAACCTTTCTCTCTCTTTCTTTCTCTCTCTCTCTATCACCTTCTGTTTCTCTCTCTCTCTCTTTCACTCCGTCTCTCTCTCTCAATCTCTGATCCTTTACAATGGGAGGAAATACCTCAGTTCCTCCTCGTCACGCTGGATCTCCTTGTGTGGGACTGTGGCGTGGATGTGTAGAGAGAGAGAGAGAAAAAGAGAAGGAGGGTGGGAGGGAAATATGTGAGTCATAGTTTGGGAGAGGTAGTTGTGGTGTTGGAGGAGGAGCGAACAGAGAGAGAGAGAGTTGATATGAGTATGTATGAGAGAGGGAGTGAGAGAGCCAGTCAGAGGCAGTGAGAACAGTGCACAGGCATTTCCTGTTTTTCCCTGGCCCACGGCACTGGAGAGCCATGAGGGGGGGGGTGGGGGGCACAGAGGGGGAGAAGGGAGGGGAGGGGTGTGTGGTAGTGGTGTTGGGGGTATAATAGGCAGGTTACAGTGAGGAATTTGTGTGGTGAGTGTCTGAGACTGTCATTAGGTGTGGGCCAGACATCTAGACAGGAGCACTGGGGGATGGACATGTTGAAGAAGCTGTGAAGCTTAAACCCAACTCCTGTCAAGTTTGCCCGTTTCATTTCATAACCCTTTTTGATCAGTGAGTAAATGAACATGAAATGAGAGGAAGCCATTTGAGCATATAGTTGGGGGCATCCTGGTGAAATAGTGTAATAGTTTTTATTAATGAGTTATTGCCAAACAATATAGAAAGCCTTTTAATGTCATTATATTACAAAAATACAACAAAATAGTACTTTTGTAATGCAATGTTGTTCACCACTTACTGTATGTCCCAAAAAGTCATTATGTTTTAATTTTGCTTGCTCTTTTTATAATATTCAAAACAGTGATTTCTGTTTTCAGTACAAGCCAAATGTCTTTTACTCATAACTACGAGGAGTTTGTATTCTCAAGATGCACAATTTAATGTTTTGGTTCAAATATTCTCCTCAGGGTCTGTGGTTTGCCAACCCCGGAGGAAGCAACAGCATGCCCAGCCGGACCCACAGCTCCGTGCAGAGGACCCGCTCTCTGCCGGTTCACACCACGCCACAAACCATGGTCATGTTCCAACAAGCTGGTGAGAAAATACAAATACACACACACACACACACACACAAGTAGATGGACACTGACAGCAATGCATTTGAAGTTATTATGAGTGCTTCTACAATTGGAAGAGGATTTCTGGTTTAAGATACCTTTGTCTCAGCCCTGAGCCCCCCCCCACCCCCCTTTGTGTGGTGTTGCCTCTGACAACGCCTCTCAGTGTCCACACAGGCCCAGGTCACGGTAGCCACCAGCACATGGCGGACTGACCTGTAGTAGCCTTCGCTGACTGGACTTTGTCCCACAGGAACAGTGGACGGTTATAGGACAAGCTAGGACTTCCTCTACTCATGCACACACACAGACACACACACACACACACACACACACACACACACACACACACACACACACACACACACACACACACACACACACACACACACATCACAAGTGTCTCTTTTTAGAATGAGAGGAAAAACAAATTTAGAAAAGCAGGAGGGAGAGTGGAGACTGTATGTGAGAGAGGAAGAGACGGAGGCAGGCAGAGAGGGAGGAAAGAGTCAGAGGAGTCTCACAATGAGGCTCTTTGTGCAGCGAGGACGGGGCTCCCTGGCCCACTTTCCTTCCCTTCCTCCTCTCTCTCTCTCTCTCCCTGACTCACTCTCTTTCTTAACTTTCCCATCTCTCCCTCCATCGCTCCCCCTTTCTCTCCCATCTGTCCATCTCCCTCTCTGACAACTGCAGAGTCATGCACACATAACAGTCACCCTCAAATGTGGTTAGACCTGGGTCTCGGCCAGAGTTACTGATCTGAAAGGTTAGATATCTTCCACCACCCCCCACCCCACCCCACCCCTCTCTCTCTGTGCACATACAATATGTTTGCTCTCTCACTCTTTCTCTCCCTTCTTTCTCTCCTTCTCTCTTATTAAGTAAGACACAGTATAGAAAACGAGGGGATGACGGAAAAAGTGTGTGTCAAGTTCTTTTCAGTGTGTGTTTGTATCGTTCTAAGCCTGTGTGTACAGGCGGTGAAGGGGGGTGGTGGGTAAGGGGGGGGATTTGGAGCCTATAAATAGCCCAGTGTGGACTACTGGGCCTAACTCAGCTTTTCTCTCTGGCCACAAGGGATTTTCACTGCCCAGCCTGTGCTGGAGACTCAGATCACGACTAAATGGCTGCAAGGGGTTGCTAGGCTGTACTGTGGCCCAAATATACCCCCCCCCCCCCCCACCCCAACCCTTCCAATATACACAGACACACACACAAACACTCCTCCGCTCTAGCCTCAACCCAGCCGTTTACAAAACGATCTCCACCCTGCTCTCAGCTGAAACCTAGACAACAAACAGCAAATCATTCAGTGGTGATTGAAACAACAAGGCGGTTATTGAAGCTGTTGCCCTGGAGTTTTCTCTTGACTTTTGCTCTTATCATTTCCAGTGTACTTCCTCTTCTTTTACATTTGCTTTTGTAGCAAAATAAGTTTTGCTTGATATTGAACAAAATCATTTCCACGTATTATGAGCAATATAAGAAAGCTACTATAAGTTTTGTTTGGGTTGGAAAAGAGTTGTTGAGTGAACTGGCTCATTATTTATCATCATGAATGAATCGGTGGACTCATGAGCTCCACATCAGGCTTCTTGTTCCTGATTAGTTATATTTCATGTTCTTTCCAATTAACGAATTTTGAAATATTTCCCCAATCCAGTCTCAATTCATTACACACAAAAGACGTTGCAGCAGTGCACTCATTGTTTTGGTGGTGTAGCAGTAGCATGTGTCTCGGTGCTGGAGTTCACAGTGTGGTATAATCTGATTATCCAGGCGACACTCTGGTTGAGTGGACAACATTGTCTCAGTGGATTTGCAGCTGCTGTGAATTCATTTTTTTGTCCTCCAGCTAATCAGATTTAATAGAAAGAAAAAGACCAACTATGATTCTGTTCAACTGAGGTCAAATAATGGAGAGTGTGTCAGGTCAGGAGAAATCAGCACTGAATAAGGAACTAGACTAGTCGTCAGTGATATTATACATACGTTCTACCATGGAGAGGATCAGATTTGTTTGTATTGAATATTTTTAATCACTGATGCTAAATTTGCTTCAAATGTGTTTTTGTTGCAGATCATCAGTTACCAGTGACAGAGCCAGACATCAACAATCGCCTTGAGTCTCTGTGTCTGAGTATGACAGAGCACGCCTTGGGAGGTAAGACACTGCTTTTTATTGATCCTAAATATTAAACCATAGTAGATACTATACATTGGTTTTGGAGTTGAAGCCAAAAACATGTGAGGCTTCCATCTACTCTTTATTCTTCTTTTCGCATTTTGATGTTTTGAAAATGAATATGAGGATTAATGTAATTGAAACAGTCGCATTTTTTGTGGAGGTGGCAAACAGCCACCAGAAACCTGTGTAGTGTGTATATCCAGTTTTATCATGTTCAGCATCATGTTTAACATAAACACAGGAGCAGGACTTGATTCCAGTCTCTCAGGCTTCAGTCATCAGAGCTTCAGTAAAGGCCGGCAGTCAGGTCTGACTCACCACGACTTCTGTGTCACGTTTAAAGCCAAAAGTGAACTCTGAAGTGTCCAAACGTCCTATCAGTCCATCAGTTAGCGAGTCATGTTCAGGTTATGTCTCTTTAGTTGATCTTAACACCGATCTTAAGGCTGACTGGCCCATTCAAACCCCCAGTTAATTATACTGCTGTGTGAACAGAATCAAGTCTGGAGATCCAGGCCCATCGATAACTCCAGACTTGTTGGAGCCCGGCAACGGTTTTTCAGATGTGTTTGATTTGGTTGGCCCAGTCTGGCCAAGCAGCTCCAAAACTCGCCAAGTTTGAGATTTGACAGCAATTCTGGCAACAGCCGAGGTCGGTTCAGCTCAGGAGGGAAATAAAATGAGAAGAGTCAGAGGAGAAAAGTTGGGTTAAACAATGACTTTCATTCACAACTGTAATTTGCATCATCAGATATGACCTGCGGTGCAACTCTATTTGAAGGATTACATCATATTTAAAACACAGACAGTTGTAAATTAAATTGAATAAAATCTTCCGTGCTATTTTCGAATGATGTAACATAAAAGTAAACTATGTAACGGCTGTTTATTGTTTTCAAATTGAACTGTAGAGGAAGACATGGAAGAAAAAACACAGAAAAGGTGGAGTGTGATATCACAACAACATGTCTGTGATGCCCCATCACAGTGAAGTCAGTTGTTGAGGGATCTCAGGATCTGATCGTTATAATTACTTCATATAGAATTATCTATAAATATGTATATATGAGCAGCAAAGATGACAATAGAAGTACTAATGTGAACATAAAAACTTTGAACATGGAAGTTAACGAGCGTGATAATGGAATGAGTCCAGTCAGTCATTTGGCGAGCTGGTTATACAGAACATTCAGAGTTTTAGTCTGAGTTAAAGTCAGTGCCAGCTTCACCCCCACCAAAACTCCACTGAGGTGAAGACAGTGGGCCTCAGTGCTCGGCACAGAACGGTGGACAAGTGCTGCTTTGTGCGTGTGTGTGTTAGGTGGAGAGCAGAGCTGGGCAGCAGAACGACAGTGTGTTGAACTTATGAAACTCCTTCGTTGTCAGGGCTTCGGCTTCTTCTAGTCCTTTGCACCTGAACATCAGGCCAGCTGTGGTGAGCTTCAGATTAACACAGCTTCGTAACTGAATCCGAACCAGCGACAGGACATCATCCAGAACACAGTGTTTCCTGAGTGTGTGAGCAAAAGGATGTTGACATTTAGTCGGCATAGGTAGATTTTGAAAAGCCTAGTGTAATAAAGAGAACTGAAGCTAGTGTATATCACTAAACTAACAGCAGGTGTAAGAGCAGAGACCATTAGTTAGTTAGGATTGATTGATTTTTTTGCCTGCTGAGATAAAACCTCAAGAACTTGTGATGGATCCACACTGAATATAGTTTCTGAAATTCTGAGTTGAGGATCATAGTAGATGGTTAGTGGAGGGAAAAAATTGGTTAGTGGATTTCCTCCAGTGAATGCACCATCAGGTTATTTTTGTCTATTAGACAGAAATTGACTTTGGGTAAATCAAAGTGTGAATTGATCAGGAAAGGATGCTGGTCTCATCAGATCAAGTTCAGCCACTTGACTGTTGAACCAGGGCATTTGATTGGTCGAGACTCGTCAAATCTTAGTACTCCCAGCTTTAGTTTGTGCCACAGTCTTGTGTTATACAGTGTGCTCTGCATTGCTATTCAACAGCAGCACACAACGAGACAAACCTGCCCTTTCAGTATCATAATGGAGGCTTTATTACTTTGGAATAAAAATGTCCACCAGTGCGCAGCCTGATAACATTTTCCTCTCCAGCCACACCAGAGGCAACAGCTGTCAGACTGTTGTTTTTCTCTGAAAGCCTCTATCAGTATTTTGACAGATGTGTTGTTCTCTCACCATGACAGTGTGGGCCCTGGCCCCTCACTGTTCACCAAGTCAGAAATGCTTCAGGCCTTCGTTACAAACAGCTCATACCACAGTGAGATCACGACCACACTACAAATCAGATGAGGCTTTGTGCAAACAGCTTATGGTTAATACTGCTGTCCACTGGATCTTGTAAAGATGGTTTGGAAGAATGTACTGTTAAAAATCTCCCTGTTGTGTAACAGTTATAGCATTGGTTAATCTGAATAATAATAATACACTTTATTTAAAAAGCACCTTTCAAAATAAATGTTACAAAGTGCTGTACAACAATAAAACCAATAAAATGACCAATAAAATCAGGAAAGCTCTCAGATTAAAATGAGTTTTAAGGAAAGATTTAAAACAAGATACTGATGTAGCTGACCTAAAAGAAGAGATATTGGAAATGGGAGTTTGAACTGCTACAAGATCTGAAATCCTGCACAGTTCAGGGTGACAGGAAATCTACAGCCTGTCCCGGTATCTTCACCAGGATCTTGATGGTTTCAGACCTTAACGTCTCCTCTTCTCTCTCCTCTCCTCCTCAGACGGTGCCGACCGCACATCAACAATATGAACTGAGGACTGGAGTGAGAGCAGCAGGACAGCGCAGGTTCACGAGGCTCTCTCACGATAAGTCACCTCGAGGTCACCAGCCCTCCCGTTCCCTCTCCCTGCAGCCAATGGTAGAGCTCAACCAAAGGACCGGGCGGGATCCAAGAAACACAAGCGCGCCGATCATCAAACGGCTAACACAAGCTATCACATTGGCACCGTCCATCGGGTCGGAAAAAAAACACACTTTTCTGCTCCGCCAGCATGCTCACAGTCACCTGCATCTGGGGCGAGGGGAGAGGAAAAAGCAACAAACACGACCTGGACAGTGTGTGAACAGCGCCGCTCCAGAAGCAGCGCTGCAGTCCAGTCCTCCCCACAGCAGGAGGGAGACGCTGGCCCTCCGGATCAGGGCCCGGCGAGACTGAGGCCCCCCTTTCCCTCTCTCCAAGACCTTCTGGTCCCTGCACATCGACCACAGCTCGTGGCATCTTTTCAAACGCATTACAGTACCTCAAACCCAGAAACAAGACGAGACAAGCAGAGCTACAAGGACGCAAGAAGGAAGTTTGGGATTTCCTGGACTGTTTTCAGCGAGGACAGTGTGTCCAGGATGCTTTTAGAGCTTGGGAAGGCCTCTTGCTCAGTATTGGGTGGCCAAAAAAAAAAAAAAATCATTTATTTGTGTTTGTATGTATTTATTGTTTACATAATGATGCTACTTTCAAAGGGTACAGAAACATGTATGACCTTCAGGTATGAATTGTGGAATATTCTGTAAAGCCTTGGCCGCGTACCACCTTTACGTCCCATGAGTAGCTGTCACGCTAGTTTACAACCGACCTGCTTGTTCTTTATTTCATCAGCCAGCCGCAAAGTGTTGGCTGGAGTATTTACAATAAGAGAGAGCAAGGGAAGAGGATGAGAGAGAGAGAGAGAGAGAGTGAGATGTGTGAAGAGGGATAAGAGGAAGAAGAGTAAGATGCAGAAAGAGACACAGAAAGTAGGGGAAGAAAGAATAAAGCTGAAGTGATGCAGGAAGGGGAAGCGGATGTTTCAAGGAGAAAGACATCAGAGGCAGGACCTCTGATCAGCAGAGAATGACTGAGGAAGATGATGTCATGTCTAATCATGTTGTAGTCTGTTCATGTGAGCGAGTGAACGTAGGAGGAGGTGAATTAGGCGCCGGTCAGTCACATTATTGTTTATCCACAGCATGTACTGTATGAACTCTTTGAATTCAGAGCCTCTGTGAAAGCGTAGGTTCTCGTACACGTAAATGGGAGACGAACGCAGCTGTCGGTGTCAAGTGGGATCCGTCTGCACGTTCAGATACAGGGCTCGGTTTTTTTTTTTTTTTTCTAAAAGCAGGGTGAGATGCTTAAGCTGCATGTTACAACTAAAGTACAACTCATTCTCAGTGGAAGAGGAAGACTGTGAAACGTGTGAAACAGAACAAAATAGGAGGTCCATTTTTTTGGTTTCCGCGCAGACCGTGTTGCCGAGGCGATTGCAACACCGGAGAAATCACACAACTGTCAATCCATGAAGGGGTAGCGTTTCCCAGAGATTGTCTCACTAGTGCTTACCTCCACCTGCTGGCCAAACACAGTCACGGCGGCACAGACGACGAAGAAGAGACGGCCTGTGGACACACGGTTCTCTCAGTTCTGTCTGTGCAGGCCCACATGGAATACATTTTATCTTTTTTTTATTATTCTGAATTTCATGGTTATTCTGTGTCTTAATGTTTATCCTCAGTTTATTGTGTATGGAAAACAGACTTTATAAGAATAGATTTATATTGAAATAAGCTGGTAAGGAAACTCCCCCTCTGTGCCACTTAAAACTGAGCACGTGCGCTGAGAGTCCTGACCCTGAATGATCGTCACTGAGGGTCGTTGACGATTATTGTTTTAGTTTCTTCATTAGTATGTTGCAATTCTATAGTACTTCTTTTGTATCCTGCACTTGATATGATAATGTGATACACTAAACTCCAAACGTTCAAGGCTCAAATGACGGTTTTGTGCTTTGGAGTCGGACGAATCAGAGCAGATTGAAGAGATTGACACTAATTCTCGATAGAGCTGAAGTCTCAGAGGTCAGAAAAGTCAAGTGGTAGAACCACATCACACGGCGATGTTAAACCCCGCAGCAGAGGCTCAAAGCTCCTGACACCTATCGTTAACCTTAAATGATTTCTGCTCATCTGACTGGTGGTGGATGTTACTCCTGGGCTGAATCTACCCACACAGTTAAAGGGCCATATCAGTGTTGTTGCATGTTTTAGCCCATTTACATTATGTGACAATAATGACAAGTATTCTATTTTTAATAAATCAAAAGTTTCCATTATTTTAACCATGGTATTAAAATGAACTTGCACAGTCTTGATGGAGTTACTACATCACAATAGGTTCTGTTTCATTTTGCAGTTGCTTTTTTTTTTTTTTTTTTTTTTTTTTAAAGATCTGGTTTGAAGTGCAGGGCTGCAGCTAGTGGTTATTTTTGTTGATTAATTTGCAGACTATTCCCTCAGTTAATGGTTTTGTATATAAAATAGTGTAAAATGTTATTTCACAGTTTATCTGAGCTCATACAGTCTCCCACTGTAGGTTTCGTCCAACATTTTTCATAATATTGAACTATGCGGTTTACTGTTAATACATAACAAGAATCTGAAAGGATCACTTAAATCAGTAATCATTACAGCTCTATTACAAGGTTTTTTCATTTAAAAAATATATATATCTGCAGCTGACTATGAGCACAACAGTATGAACAACACTTATCCTCTGAGTCAGCACCATATCATAAAAGAAACAACTGACTACCTACATGTAAAACACCACACTACACTTTATTACTCTTGTGTGTTTAATGGGTTAAAACATGCAGAAATCCTGTTATGGTCCTTTCTTGAGCCTTGACTGGTTGAATGTGGCGTCAGATCCAGTGATAGTGGCTTTAAAGCACAGTCCAGATGTGGGCACACTCACAGTCCACACACAAACACAAACACACACACACATACCACAGGGAAACTGTGTGTTGTCAGTTTCACAGCCGTGACATCGCATGCACACTCTTCACATTTGTATGTCAGTATTTGGGGTGTTTCCTGCTCCTACGCTCTGTAGGAGCAGGACAGACGGCGGTCGTCTGTACGTTTGTGAGCGAGGACGAAGATTCCACCAAAGCACAAATGTGACATGAACCCGTTTGAATCCTGAGCGGGGGGGAAACGTCTTCTCCTGATGCTCCGCAGTGAGAGGCAGCATCAGGACCGTATTCAGACTCTTTGAGTGTCACTGCCATATGAATCAGTACTTAAAGTAGATACAATTATTTATTCTTTTTTTTTTTCATAATTTTTGCAGAGGTGATACTTTTACTCATTTAGGTGTATTATTATTTAAAGTACCATATGTATTAACATGTTATGGCTGGTGACCATACGTACATCTCAAATATTAACATAGTTATTGTTGACTTAGACTGTTTTCTCTTTTTGTTGTTGTTGTTGCTGTTGAACTATAACCTTGTTTGTATCTATCAGTGTAATGTTGAGATTTTTCATGTGAAGTTGGGGTGTTGGAGCACAGCTGAAAGCCGGAGTCGGCCCGTCACAGACACATCGATTCATGTTCAGTCGCAGGAGTCACGTCGGACGAGCTGTCAGAAAACAAAACAGTGGTGCATTGTTGTTGCAGTCGTTGTCTTTGGCAGGCCAGGAAGTAGACTAGTCCCCCCCCCCCCCCCCCCCCTGACAAGAGGCATTAGACAGTAGGGCCTTTCTAGGTTGAGATTTGAGGTCTGGAGTCTGAACTTGGTGCTGTGTGTGTATTACCACCTGGTCTTTATGGGAGAAGCTCATAGGTCTCTATGCATGTTACATTAAAGAGTAAGACCGGTAATATTCTATAGTTTTCTCATTGTGAACAAATTCTCATCTATGCCACATTTTGTAGAGATTCTGGACAGTCACCTGAGTTTAAAGTAAATTAGCATGTTTTGAGTGTAGAGAGCTAATCAGCACCAGCAGCCTCCGGTCTCTGCTCGGCCGTGGTTTTCTGCAGCATCACAGGGTGAAAGACGTCATGTTAGTGCAGAATATGGAGCCTGTGACGGGACAGTGGAGGGTTTCAGCTCTGAGGGCTGGATCATTACACATCTCTTCAAAACCAAATGCTTTTATTTTTACTGTTTTCTAAACGCATATCAGCTCTGTGGGTGTCCAGGAATGCTTCTAACGCTGTGCACACTGCGGTATTAACAGTTAGATAACGCCTTGATATTCCAAAAAAAAAAAAAAAAATACATTTAATGTACTTTAAGTCGAGACATATATGCTGTTTTTTATCTTGTATTTTTAGAGTCTGCAGTTTATTCAGTTTATGTCAATATGGGATGCCAAGATTTTTTTTTTTTTTTTTTTTTTTTTTTTAATTCAGCAGCATCCATTGTGTAACAAAGTGTTACCGCTTGACTGTGCTCCTGTACTTCATTTAGTTTTATTTTATCAAAGAGCCGGTGTCCTGTATTGACTGCAGGCTTACGTATATATTTGACAAAAGAATATTGTATGTTTAATAATAAAAAAACACAAAAAAGACAAAAAACTGAAGAAAATGCAGAAAAAAGAAAAGGAGGAAATTTGGGGGGAAAAAAGAAAAAAAAAGAAAGTGTAATTTATATTTTAAAACTGCATGCACAAGGCTGGGAAAGTCATATTTAGAATAACAAATGGCAGTGCCTTTTTTGTACTCGAGACATTTACCCCAAATGTAAATGGTTTTATATGGACTTTAAGAACTGTAATGTAACAGGATGAAATTAGCGACTGGTCACGTTCACACTGCAGCTGATTGTTCCAAATTCAGATTGTTCCTCTAACTCCTGTGTGAGTGCTGGGTTTTCATTCAGTCATGTTTCATCACACAGCTGCGTTTTAGAGGCGCTTCCTTGAATCTTCCTGTCTGGAATGATCTAGCTTTTTTTTTTATTTCTCATTGATATCCTGATTCTTTTCTTTATTATTCTGATGATCATTTTTTTGGACCACAGGTTAAACTTAAATGTTAAACAAGGAAAGCATATTGTTGTCACATGTGTGGAGTTTGAAAGTCAACCAACAAAGGACTTGTGTAATGTAGGAGTGAGTTTAATCCCAGAGCAGTGAGATGCATCAGTTCTCTGAATCCTTAGGAGATGATGGAGCAATGAATACGAACTTTACATCCACAGCAAATTCTCATCTACTTGACTCTTAGAAACCAAATCTCTGTCGGTTTGATCCACTGAGACACAGATTTTAAAGTGGGACAAAAGGAGAACTGATATGAGATCAAAACTTAAATCATCTCCCCATGTGTCAAATTTGTACTTTTAAAAGGAGACTTGAATGTATTTTGATGCATCTCGAAAGCAGCTGCATGTCTGACACTGTCTGTGCTGCTAAATGTGGAAATTAAAAGACAAAGTAAAATCTGACTTGAACGTTGAAGTGTTGCAGTGTGAACGTGGTCGGAGGTGACGGACTCAGTCTGTGTTGTTCCTGTACTCTGTAGGTACTTCTTAATGCTGATATGAAGTTATGAATAATTCTGGTCTGTACAAAAAATGCGTGAATGACTGTGACGGTGAGGATGTGTGTTTGTGTGCGTGTGTGTGCGCATGTGGGAATACTTTCAAGTGTTTTTCAATGTGTCTTGCTGTAATTTTGTCGCTACAAACCAGAATGCTGTGACTTGGCATGCCCCCGTTATACATAAAAACAAAACAAAAACAAATCTCTAACACGTTCAGTCTGTTGTTAGTGTTTGTGTGTGTGTGTGAACACAACAGTGAACACTATTGGTTTATATTAAAGGGATAGTTCGCCCAAAATTCAAATTTCACTCATTATCTACTCACCCTCATGTCGACTAAGAGCTGGGAGAAGTTTCAGAGTCCTCCATGCCTTCTCTGAGTTATGGGGGGTCCGTGCAGCAGTAATTGTCCATATAATGGTTGTGAATGGATACCACTCTTCTTCGTCCAAAAAGACACACCAAAAAACATCCAAATACCTCCTCATACTGCTCGTCTGTAATGTCCCTCTTGTATTGAAGCCCCGACATGAGAAATTGTTCAGAAAAAAAATTAAATAAGTCTATATTTTAAGCTTGTATGTAGCAGAAGCTCCCAGATTTGCATTGACCGGCGGAACAATTTCTCATGTCGGGGCTTCAATACAAGAGGGACATTACAGACAGTATGGAGGTATTTGGATGTTTTTTGGTGTGTCTTTTTGGACGAAGAAAAGTGAGCCCCATTCACAACCATTATATGGAGAAATACTGCTGCGCGGACCCCCCCGTAACTCAGAGAAAGCACGGAGGACTCTAGAAATTCTCACAGCTCTTAGTCGACATGAGGGTGAGTAGATAATGAGTGAAATTTGAATTTTGGGTGAACTATCCCTTTAAGCTTGTTTAACAGTGTCACAGGAAGCAATGTCTCTATTGTCTTAAAAAAAAAAGTATTCTATAAAACTATAAAGACTCAGCACAGGGGTTAAAGGTCAGTCAGCCTAGACTCTTTACATTTTTACTTTGGTTTAGAGTAGGGATGTCATGATTATAGATTTTCTTGATACGATTATTGTCAGAGAAATAATCACGGTATTACGATTATCACGATTATTATACATTAATTAATTTCACAACACTATTAATGTGTAAAATCAAATATAGTCAAAATATAATTCATTATTACGATAATTATTTATTAATTATTAAAATATTTTAAGTATCTATTAAAATATGACCAATTACTCCCCCAGGGGAAGTGTTTGAAATATTCAAGTCATTAATTGTCACCTATACCAAATGTTCATTTGAATAATTTTCTTTTAGTTACAGTACAAATGACACTCTAGCTTTAATTCCTACCAATTCAGTGTTACCTTAGGTAAATGGACCAGTATCTGTGCGTTTACCTTTACATTGGCACACATCTGCCGATACGGTTCTGACATAATCTTTTTCGGAAAGTGACGGTATTTAGGGATCTTTACGATCAATTAATTGTGGTGTTTAATACCGCGATTAATTGTAAAAACAAGTAATTGTGACATCCCTATAGTTTAGAGGAGTCGGCCTGTACAATGCTACAGCTGTAAAATTACTTTTCAGAGTTTGAGATCTCAGTTTAAGATTATAACGCTCAGAGCTCAGTGCACTGCAGCAGCAAAGAGACAAAACACAAGCTCATTTTAAGAAAATATTTTCTCTAAATTGTACAGGAAAAAAAGAGAAAATAAAACCAAATGTGCTTCATCGATGTTTAACTACCAAATTCTTCACCACTGACATCTGCGTGGTTTTATTTTCTCACCTTGTGCTCCTGTAGTCAAACTGAGAGGATGTCTCATTGATTTGCTGATGGTTTGCTGAGGTCGCAGTTACACTGCAGCGCCACACTCTGGTGGCGTGAAGAGGATAAAAGACGTACAGTACGCAAGGTGCATCATGGGAAGTGTAGAATCAATGTTTTGGAGCATGAGCCACATTAGCTGGGAAATCTCGTCTGCTTCTAGACTGATGTGTCTGTCGAAGTCATCGGCCTACAGACGTACAGTGACCAGTGACAGCAGTGCAGGATGTTCTGTGGAGAAGTGTGAATCATTTTGTTGCAGTTGCAGGTGACCTGGTGCACAAAGCCTGTATTATAGGTATATATAGTTAGATGGTTTTCTGCTTTGAATCTGCTCACAAAACCAAATTCTCTTAGTTTTTATATCATGAACACATTCAGCAACAGGTTTTTCTGTGAGTCTTTGCTGTCTTCACCACTGGAGGGCGGCAAAGTGTAAACACTCTTGATTCTTTGTCAATGTGAAAACCGTTGAGTCAGGTGACTGTTACAAAGTCATGAAACTGACTGTTACAAACTTATAAGAGTGACCCCATCTCTACATGAATGGATTCATTCTTTTAAGAGACATTTAAGTGTTTGCCTGATATGATTGGACTGAAACTGTCTGTCAGGGAAACACTGCAGACAAACGCACATGTAGAGTTTTTGTGTGAGCTGCCTCTTGACTGTGAAGAGCTGAACTCCCTCTGCGCAGCTTTAAACCCTGGTGGAAAGGAAATGCATGCATATGATGTTACAAAACTGAGGCGTAGAGCTGCTGAGTCATGCCTCTGTCAGACGTCCAGCTCACGATCAGCTCCACCTCACTCTGGGCTCAGGGTCAGACCAAACCCTCAAAGGGGCCCAGGGCCCGGCGTTGTCTGCTTCCACTTAAAGTGCCGGTTTTCTACATTTTCTCCATTCAAGCTTATCACAGTCAGCTCTGTAGAACACACTGTCTTTAGAGTTATCACATCTAAAAGTAGAAGTGTGGTGGTAAAGAATGACGCGGTCGTCGCTGTAACATACAGCAGAGATTTATTGTCTTTGATTAAAAAGTCTTTGAAGTGAACACAGTACATAAAGTGACAATGATGGTGAAGGGGCCAAAGAACAGGCCACACTTCTCAACAAGGCCACAGAAACAACATCAGAGCCGTTTGTTAGCGCTCGATTTCCCTCCAACACAAACACACACACACACTCACACACACATACACACACATACACATACACAACTCCACCCACTACATTACACTAGTTAAAACCTCCCAAAATCTGTCTGGGGACATTATGACGCACTGAAATGCGGAAAAAAAAGCCACAATAGTTAACACAAACACACACACACACACCTGTCTCCACAGTGTTCATATGCTGGGATGATAACTGTGAAGAACACACACGCGCACACACACACTTAATTTGCCTCTCAGGAGAGTCAGTTCAGTTCATTTTGTTTTGAGTCACAGTGTCTCCTCACTGTGTTGATGATTTTGGTTTTAATGGAGAGGCAGGTTGGCACATACAGGCAGAGCCTTGCACAGGACTAGAATAACCATGATAATCATAATAATGATAAGAAACATTTCATGTAAAAACACGGCTTTAACTGCAGTTGCACATTTTAGCTTTTGTTTGTTGTGGAAACACAAACTTAATTTTCAGGTCAGGTTTTATGTAAATCAGCTGATGTCTCAGAAAACCAAAGGGCTCTGAGAGAAAGGAAAGGAAGTGACAGTAACGTTTCTAAAGTGAGGTTATTGAGCTGTGACAGAGCGTTTCTGTGTCATCCATCACAAAAAGAGGTAGCAAACAAAGGGATCTGATGCAAAGAAAGTCATAAACTTTTGGATCTGGGGCTGCAATGTTTCTTTCTCCATTTACAGTAATCAAGTAAGTTAGTTAAGTTAGTTAATTTGAGAATCTGCTGCTGGCAAAGCACCAGAAGTCGTCAGGCTCCGACTCTATTGAATCTGTAATCTCTGCTGGCTGAGTTGTGTTTTTATTTACAATTATCCTGGCCATTCATTCAGACATGTTAAGGAGAAAAAAAGTTTATTGAGAAGCCATTTTTCCCTTTTTGAAGTAATGTGAATTTGTCACTTTATGTATCGCCTGGCAAGTGGTTTGAAAGTAACTTCTTTCCCCCCTGTTGTCAGGAAACCTTTACTCTGCCACTAGGCCACAGAGAGCACACAGTCTCATACGTATACTGTGATAAATCAAAGCTATTTGACATGTAACAAATATGTCCAAGGCAGGAATCAAATCCACAACTTCCTGAAGTAAAGAAAGACTGTGGAATGATAGCTGAATGGTAGAAAGTTTTGTGTGTTTTTTTTTTTTAAGTTGAATCAAATCAGAAGTTTGAGGGAATGATTCACTAACAAATTTGTTGAGGTGAGATTCAAACCTGCAACCTTGGAGTTAGTAGTTCTGTTACCGAACCACTCAACTATTAACAGACTTGATACACATGTCAGAGATCAGTGAGTCTGTTAATCGGCTGCGTCCTGTCTCACTCTGAAGTTAAAGGGATAGTTCACTCAAAATTGAAATTTCACTCATTATCTGCTCACCCCCATGTCGACTAAGGGCTGGGAGAAGTTTCAGAGTCCTCCGTGCCTTGTCTGAGTTACAGCATGGAGGTATTTGGATGTTTTTTGGTGTGTCTTTTTGTTACGAAGAAAAGTGGTATCCATTTGCAATTGTTATATGGACATGCAGTGCTACGCCGAGACCCCCTGTAACTCAGAGAAGCCATGGATAACTCTGAAACTTCTCCCAGCCCTTAGTCGACATGAGGGTGAGTAGATAATGAGTGAAATTTGAATTTTGGGTGAACTATTCTTTTAACGAGCTCAAAGTTGCACCTGCTCGTCACTCACACACAGAGCAGAGTGAGATTTAGGCTAGGAGCACCTCCTGAACGACAGCCTATTCTCATTCAAATGACTGCAGGTCATACAATTACGTATTTCACTAAAAGGTCGCACCATTGGTCAGCTGGCTGAGTGGCGAGTGGAGCTTCCTAATGTCCTGCCAGTAGAAAAACTTTTACTTTCACTTTGGTGTGAGACGGTCACTGATGTTTCCCTACTAGTGGCTTGAAAGTGACTTTTAATTGGTTGTGTTTCAGTCAGAGATTCAACAATTCAACAATTTCCAGTGAGTTTCAGCCACTTTTGATTGAAAGAAATTGTTTCAGTGAAAAATAGTGGATACATGTTTGCGTCCTGCGTCCTCTGACAGACTTCCTGTGTGAATGAGCCAGGATTTTTCTCTGTAAACTCTTCCTGTGTCTTTCGAGGCTAGTGACTGATATATGATTAACAAGCACAGAAAACATGCGCGGATGAAAGGGCTAAAGTCTGTCAAGTCTGAAAGTAAACAACAACATGTCAGTCAGTGGCCGTGGATGAACTCGGCCCCTACAGGACGCAACACTTCACCTTAGCTCACCTTTAAAAATGGTGGAGACACAGAAAACACTCTGTCATCGCCTCTGCTGAGATGGACACACAGTCACATACACACACACTCACTCACACACATTTAGCACAACGGTTGGTCCGTGCAGGTGGAGGTCACCCCAGGCAACAGGAGGAGGAAGAGGAGGTGAAGTAATATGAGGCAGAGCTTCGTCCTCAACTCCTTATCAGCGTCAGAAACTCGTCGCGGGTTTTTGGATCTTCCCTGAAAACTCCCAGCATGGTGCTGGTGACGGTTTTACTGTTCATCTTCTGAACGCCGCGCATCACCATACACATGTGACTGTGGAGGGAAAAGAGAGGGAGGAGAGTGAACGACAAGGAGGTGAAGTGAAGGAGAAGAAGTGGATAGAGGAAGGAAATGTAAAGAGAAGAAACAAACATGTAATAACAGTAATAATAAGAGTTAATAACAGGTAATTGGATGCCAATAAGATGAAAGTAATGGACCAGAGGCAGAAGAAAAAAGTGTGGAAAAGGAGGAGCTCTAACAGAAAAGAAGGAATGAGATGAAGTAGAGTTGAATGTGATAAAAAACAGATAAAATAAATAAATAAAAAGGATAAAACAGGAGAAGGGAATGTAAAAAAAAACGAATGAAAGATGAGATGAAGGAAAAGAGTGAAGTGTTGGATAATGAAATTAATGGAAAAACAAATCAGAATTGAAAAAGGAAGTTGTGAAAGAAAAGCAGGGAAGCAATAGTATGTAAATGAAAGAAAATAGTAATAGAACAAAGGTGATGTAAATAAGATGAAATGAAAAGAGTGAAGAAGGGGCAACATAAATAAAATGTGGGCCATAAAATGGGAGGATGGGGTGAGAGAAAATTGGAAGACAATGAATGTGATGGGTTAAGTGAATCTAATGGAAATGAGGTCAAACTAAATGAAAGAAAATGAAATGAAGTCAGTAAAATAAGTGGAAGAAACTGAAGAGAGATAAAAGGAATGAGAATAAGAGCAAAGTGGAGTAAAGAAAAAGTAAGAGCATAAATAAAAGGGGGAGAAAAGACTGAAAATGAGCTGATGGTAATGAAAGTAATGACAAGGGGTAAGTGAAATAAAATGGAAGAATGAAGGAGTGTGGAAGAAAAAGAGAACGAAAAGTAACAGAAAGGAAATGTAGGGATTCAAGATCAGTGGTAAAAAATAAAATAAAATGAAGAATGTGAAGGAAAGCAGAAAGAAAATGATGGATTAAGTGAAAGTAAAGGAGATGAGGAGATTACGTACGTTGCCTCAATGACAACGCCGACTCCCGTGGGCTGCAGGGCCTCAGTGATCGCCACGGCGATCTGTTTGGTCAACCGCTCCTGGACTGTGGACGAACAGACACATGATCATGAAGCAGCTTCAGACACAACAAACAACAGGAAGATGAAAACACTGAAGAAGAAGAGGACGAGTCCTCGGTACCTTGTAGTCGACGGCTGTAGATTTCAACAATCCTGAGGAGGAAGGAGAGAAGAAAGGAGACGCCTCAGAAAACACAAATATGACACTGTAAAAAAAAACACAACACTACACAACTTGACAAAAAAAACTAAACAAAAAAATGTTAACCAACTATCTAACCGGAACAAGTATTAAGAGTAAGGGGTAGTAAATACTAACTAAAATAATTTAGTATTCTCTGTATTTCAGCACCATCCTGAGGAACAAGGAGGTGACTGACCTCTATGACCTCTTTGACCTCTACGGTTTCTTAAATGTCAGCTCATGTGCCTGAGGTCGTTTGACTGAGGCAACAGAGGGAAAACCCAACAGATCTTCAGGAGGCATCTGGCCTTCAGCCTTTCACCTGTTGCTCTTCTCTGTGAGTAAAACCACTTTGGACAAATTTGACCTTGTTCACCTGGAAGAAAATGTCACTGATACTGTTTCTATGGTGATAGCTGGGACCAGAGTCTTGCGCGTCCATCCAACGGTCCCACTCTCATGATCATGAATCTCAGTAACACCATGAGTTGGCACATATTGTACTCAAAGGTGAGCTGAATGCAACTTGGTGGTCTAAGGTCAAAGGTCAAGGTCACAAAATTTCACGCCTGTCACATTCAGGCATTAACTCTAATGCTAATTAAATGTCTAATAGCGGAAGGATACAACAGCAGCAAGGCCGGTATTCTAGTCCCTTGATGCTGTAAAGAGAACAGACAATGGACCTATTGCTTGAGATCCTCTTCGCACCCCGATTGCAATCAATTAATTAAATGCTTTTTCACAAAAAATTTAAAAAGGCAGTCGCCTTTGGAATGGACAATCCTGTAAAAACGCCATCCAGTACCTTTGAACACCACAAACAAATTCATTGGATCATGATGCATCTATCAAATTGCCACCCTCTTCATGCACTATTTGTGCGAATGCTAAGAGTCTTCAATGATTTATATGAAAATGACGACACCAGAGGCTGAGCTTATGCTAGCGTGCTAAATTAAATGGGACAGTTGCAGCAATGTTATGGCAGAAAAGAACAAGCATTGCGTGTTCCTGTGCTCTCTGGAAGTCTGAAGGAAGGGGCTGGGACTTTTGAATTGTGTCTTTTCAAATTGTAGCCTGCTCGAACCGTTTTTTTCCAGGCTCTACTGCTCTACCTTTAACGATGTGAATGGTACATCCGGTCTCATCTCTCGGTGTCACAGTGTGTGTCCAGTACCCGGTTAGTAAGGGGTGTTAGTGCGTTAAGCCTGAGGGTATTGGGGTCAGTGGGATCAGATTCTACACTAGTACACACACAAACACACGTTTTAATAATCAGCTTAAACACACACACATACACACACGCGCGCGCATCATATTAGAGTAAATTTACTCACCTGGCCAGCTTACTAAGGCCCAGAACTCTCTTGTTGGGGAGGTAGCCAATGTGAACCTGCACAGAGGAAAACTCAAGGTAAACTATTTGGTAATTGATTAAAAAAAAAAAAGGTATTTATTTATATTTTGCTGTAGTTAACCTATGAGTTTCAAACATTGTTATCTGTAGTGATGTGAACCTGTTAAATGAGTGGAACGTGTGCATTTTGCCCTTTTTAATTTGAAAATTTGGGATGTGCTGCCCTTTTAAGTGTTTTTAAATAAATGCAATTTTATTGTAAATGTAGTAATTTCTTATTTAGAATCCATATTTTACACTTTATGTAATACGTGTTGATCCATAAGCAGATATAAAAACCATCTCAGTGTAGTTGTACATCCCTTCTCTCAGCTTCCCTTTGAAGCTCTAGTAGCAACAGGTCAGTATCAGCCAATCAGAGGAGAGGAGGCTCCGAGGCTCTTCTCTGATTGGCTCACTGTTTCTCCAGTGGTACAGGAAAAACAGAGCCGATGTCAGGTAAAACACTTAGAGCAACAAAATCCTTCAAGTGTTGGATGGTGGGTCCAGGTGGGCGGGGCGATGACCGCTTTGTTGTGACATCACAAAGTTACAGAAGTCCTGACAGCTGGTTTCAAGGCTGTGTGCATTTCTCTGTGGACTGAGACTTTGATACTTTCACAGGATGAATATAGAGCCTAGACCTGATCTTTAAACACACTACACATGGACATCTACACATCTCCCTTTAAACTGTATGTAGATTTAAACCATAAGGAAACCCCAACTTTGAGATGTCAAATGAAAGTAGTGGAGTCATGTGGTCATTTTAAGGCTAGTGGAGGTGGTGTACAAACCTACACAGTCACAGCTATACAAGGCACTAGATCCTCATGAGGACGAGTAAAAGGCCACACAAGTTTTAGTACAACACAAACAATAGGAATCAAAAAAGACGAGCAGAGCAGGTGGATGAGCAGCAGACGAGAGGAGAACGAGACAGAGTCAGTTGGAGAATCACTGCGGCTCTAATTCTCTCTCTCTCTCTCTCTCTCTCTCACACACACACACACACACACACACACACACACACACACACACACACACACACACACACACACACACACACACACACACACACACACACACACACACACTTATGTACACTCCACTCAAATGTCAAATGCAATTTGTTGACAAGACGAGAGAAAGGGCAGCAGCAACAAGCGTGCAAATATCTCTTTTTCCTCCAATTCTTTTTTTCCCCTCCATCTCTGCTGCAGCAGCCTGATATATCGACATCAAACAGAGTGAGTGTGACAGTTGCTTCTTCACTTATCTGCTCGTGTAATTCACATTTACTGGCACATGCTGCCAGGGACGATGGAGCCAGACCAAAAAAATGAGGGAGAAGAAAAAGATGGAGGAGAAGGATGAGTGGAATCATCAAGGTGAGAACTTAAAGTTTATAATTGTGGTTTTACAACACAGTCAGTCACTGTTTGGTTCATCAACTACCTTCACACATTAGAAGGTCATGATGAAGAAACAGTCTCAGATTGTTATCAGGAGCTGGTGGAGACCAAACCAGAGCTAAAAGCAGAGTGGAAACAAACACCACTTCACATCACTGAGCCAACTGAGCAACTTGAGCAGCTTGTACTTAATAAAAATACTACAGTATGCCCATTATCTGGGCACGTTTTTAGCTTGAATGAAGACAACGCCAAAAATCAAACATTACCAAGTGCACTGATTTTCTACCTTTTTGCTTTTGATAAAACTAATGTGATGTTTTTCATAGTTCATCTCTCTGTGTGTTTCCTTTGACAATAAAAAATAGCTCTCTTTTCATTACAAACAATATTCCAGTTTTAATATGTGAGCATATTTCACAGAAATGCTATGGCAGCATCAGGTGCGAGAGCACAAAGCCACAAAGCACAAAGCCACTTTTAAACAAAAACTGAACTTTTATTGATCTCTGAGATTAATTTGATTTTTATTTGATATCTCTAGTACAAACTTGTCAGCTAACTATGAGACCAATAATACAAAACAAAATAAATGGTCATACTGTAGATTGTAATTGAGGTAAAATGTTTAATTAATCACGAAAGGGATTTGAGGTCATATGGCCCAGCCATAGTTGTTCTTTGCGGCTTTGTAAGGTGTCAATCTTCTGCCATCTTGTGGCAAAAAAATATAAAAGAGTACATAAAGTGTTGGTTTATTATAGATTCTGTATTTTCCAGCGTCAGGTATATTCAACACTGAAGAACTGATAGCTGCAGTTCCTCTACAGACCACCAGACTGTGTCTCCAACAGTGCGTAAATCCCCAGAGACTCCCATGTTAAAATGTCCAACTTAACAGCAGAAATACACATGTTGACAGCCTGGTACAAAACTGTTTTGGTCTTTACAGCTAATTCCTTAGACGTTTTTCGTTGTGTCTTGTATGTCCTTGTGTGTTCTTTTTTGTTTCTCCACCTGACCTGGAACAACCGTACAAAAATTCCTATGTGTGTATGCACAAATGGCAAATAAAGATTTTGACTTTGACTTTGACTCTGATTACAGAACTCACCCTTTTACACTTTATTAAGGACTAAAAGTTTTGCACAAGTGACAGGTGGGTAAACAAACCAACATTTGACTTCATCTAATGGCTGAGACTTGGAGAGCATGGAGAGAATCAATAAATAAAAATATTTTTTAATTAATCAGGGCATGGATACAAAAGAACGCCGACCGGTTTCGACCGACACGGTCCTTGATCCACGCCCTGAAGAAGACCGTGTCGGTCGAAACCGGTCGGCGTTCTTTTGTATCCATGCCCTGATTAATTAAAGGCTTTTTACGCATCACCTTGTCTCCTGCGCGTGAGTGCCTGAAGTAAGCCTTGTGCTTTTTTCGTCTCTACAAATTATACAAAAGTAAGGCATGTCCAGTGGAGCCGAAAACTTCAGGCCATGATTATCATTCATATCTAAAATTTAAGCAAACATGAAACGAAGGTCTCAATCATCAAAACAAGCCGACCTTCTCTCTGTAACTTGTAACGCTGTGTTTCACTGAGCTGCTTCAACAGGTGACATGTCACTGAGGGTTGAGGAGAGATTTTATGACTGAATGTGAAACCGGGTGACAGATATGACACAATGCAATAAACTGCTCCTGTCAGCTGATATTGAAGGAGTTTATCAAGCAACGGGTCGAGGAGGAAGAGGAAGAGGGGGAAGAGGAGGAGGAGGAGGAGGGGTGTGTGAGTGTGGTGAGTCACTGAGAGACAGAACAGACAGATGAGAGAAGCTGCATAAGAGGCAACATGAGGGGAGGGGGAAGAGGTTCATGAGCATGAATAGCCACCTGATGGACACACACACACACACACACACACACACACACACACACAGGGGAGGTGCGGTGAGTGTTTGTGTGAGTTGCTGCTGTCATCAGAGCCCATTTACACTGGTGGAAAAGAATCAGCTGCCAGCTCTGATTGTCTTAAACGACGTGCACCTGCAGGCGAAGATGGAGGGATAAAGGGAGGCAGACAGAGAGAGAGAGAGAGAGGGAGGACAGAAAGAGGGAAGAGGCCAATCTGGCTTTAGTGGAGAGTAATGATGTCAAAGCAGCAGCAGCAGCAGCACTAGGAGGAGGAGGAGGAGGAGGAGGGGGCCAAAGCAAACGTGGGATAAACAGATCTCAGCTAATCTGATTGTTTCTCATGTTCTCTGTCTCTGCTGTTCAGACCCGTGGCCTCCAGATAAACGACAGAGACAGATACACATCTCTTACCATGTTTTTACCATTTCTCCTATTCAATTATGAACCTCTGCAGCTTCCTCTGCAGCTCGGGACTAAACCCGAAGTCCGCTCAAAGACCGCACAAAGAACGCTTCCACAGACTGTCACAGAGTTTCTAGTCTCTGACAGTCGACAGGAAGCTGACGATCTCTGTTTCAAAGTTGCATGAGAACATAAAACATGTCAAATAAGTAACATTTAGATCAGATGAGACACGAGACGTCACTGAAACTCTGAGTCTGGAGAAACGTAAATCACAGAAGACCGACCTGGTAAAACAATGAAACAAGCCTGAAGCACTGAGCTCTGCTGCTCTCTTCTCTTCTGGTTTTGTGCAGCAACATTTGTGCTGTAGAGAAGTTCAGACCCTGGTTGTTGTGACCCTGCATGGAGAGGACCCAGGCAGCTCAGATGTAGGAAGATCTGCTTCTCCCATATGAGCCAGGTTATTTTGTATTTAGTTTAAGGGGCAGCATTAAATGGAAGTTATCGAGTTAACTTAAGTTCGGAGCAGAGCCACGCCTCAACCACACCTCTAATCACTGGTCAAGCCTACAAATACCCAGTCAACCCGTTCCTTCCTCTGCTTGCCTCGATTTCTCGACCCATCCTCCCTTCTTCCCCTCGTCTAAGCGCCTCATGGCTTCTCCCGGATCATCCTCACTCTCATCCCTCCATCTCAGCCCTCCATCCTTTCCTCCCTTCCTCCATCCCCCTCTTCTTAACTAGAGCATTCCCTTTCAGATCTCCTCCGCTCCAAGGCATCGTCTGGGGGGCATGAATCCAGCTCGGACGGAACAACGCCGAGACAGAACCCCCACTCTAAGTCTCCCTCCGCCGGTCTCCAGTTCATCCTCCCAGACCAGACGCGCCGACATCAACCTTCCCTCACCTTTTCCACTCTGTACAATATTATTCATTCATCCTCAACATTCCATCCCATAATGGCACATTGTTGTGGCGTGGTCCTTGCTAGTGAATACCGAGTTGTGGTGTGTTGCACCGTGCATTTGTGCAAATTCATTATTCATTTTTACATTAATCATGCAAATTAACCCAGAGTCCACAGGAGTTCAGTGACAGTTCATGACAGAAAAGACAGAAAAAAAAAATATTTCCTTAAATGTTCCATTTATTTCTATTGTGTGTGTGTGTGTGTGTGTGTGTGTGTGTATGTGTGTGTGTCCTCTCACCCTGCCGAAGATGGGCACCAGGTGATGCTCACACATGGAGAACATGTCGATGTCTTTGACGATCACCATCTCGTCATGGTCTTCGTCAAAGATGGCATCGTTCAGCACATCTGCAGGGAGAAATGGAGGAGATGAAATGAAAAAATGAAAAAACAACAACAAAAGGAACAAGATTTTAGCATTATACATATACTTTTAATCTACCACTTTTACTTTCTTATTAGGGCCGCGGGCAATCGCACCGGGCACTGGTCCCAACAGCTATGAAATAGCTGCAGGGACCAGTGCCCGGGCGAAGCCCGGGCACTACTGTTATTGTGTGGATTTTTTCCTAGTTTTTATTATTTTTCATCTTCCGGACGCTTTTTCGATTCGCGACTAGTCCTGCAACTCTTCGAGTTGCAGGACATATTATATATCAAAACGTGCGTCTTCATCGGGATCGCTATGCTATTACTTTTTTCAACAGTTTACGAATTTTTCGCGACGTAAGTCGCGAAAAACTGCGCAAAATTTTGCATTGAAATCAATGGGACGGGCGAAAAAAAAAGAGCGAAAAAGACCAATCATTGGAGTTTAACAAACGTCTACTGCTCAGGCATACTTTCACCTAGAGACTTCATTTAAACTTTAAACAGTAGACACAAGTCTTGTGTATTGTCGTATTACTCCACGTTTTGATGGGTCATATAGTTTTTGATCAATCCCTGATCAATGACCATGATCATTTTTGGAGAAATTATGAGATTATAATGGGTGTGTATTGCACGGAATGTTCGTGTCAGAGTGCGTGACATCATCGGTTAGAGTGGGAGAGATGCCAGAAAAACTCCAGATTTTTTCTCTTTCCAAACTCGGCCCGGCCACAATTTACACTCTACACACATAATTTTTTCAGAATTTGTAAGACAAACTTGTTATCTCTCTTATCATCTGCTCAAAATATCAGAGAGACTTAGAGAATTTAAACTCTGAGCCTCTAAGTGCGGCCACGTCTGTCTCTGCTCCTCATTGACTCCAATACAAATATTTTCTGAGAGAAGCAGAACGGCCTGATGTTTTAAAACTGCCAGCGTCGCCAAAATATTTACTGTAGAAACACCAAATCGTACCAAAATTTTCAGTAAGTCCTTAGAGCAACGTTGATCTGTGTTTTGTTCTGATAGGAGTTACTGTTTTGTCATGCTAGGCCTAATTGTGAGACCGGTGCAGAGGCAGAAAATGGCTCTTTTTCTCCACGTTTCTGTCTGTCTCAGCCTGCGGGGGCCCCTATCGCCGTGGTAACCTCTTTGATCCTCAGGCCAGAGCTCGTTAACTTCATAAACAATCCACCTGGCGCTCGTTTAAATGTTTATAAACACAGACACAGCTAAATCAGACTGACACAGGATGCAGCTACTAACTAACTATGTGACAAGTCAGTCACACACACACACACAGACTCTAGAGCCAGCTTCATGTGATTACAGTTACACACACACACACACACACACACACACACACACACACACACACACACACACACACACACACACACACACACACACACACACACACACACACACACACACACAGTTAACCTAATGTGATTACAGCTCCTCCATATCAGTGCTTATAGAAAGATGATCATGTGTCTGTCTGATCAGCTCTGTCTTGACCTTAAGATCGTGGGTTTGATTCCCATGTTGACAGAGATGGCACAACCGGCAGTAGCCCCGCGGCCCATTCAAAATTTCCCGAGAGGAAATTTTCTAGTTGAATATGTTCCTGCTAAATTCTACATCATTTTTTTCATCTGCTCAGAATTTACTTTTGTATGAATCTCGTCGGCCGATTTATTATATAAATTCACTGACCAATTACAGTGTTTATTTTTGAATCCAGTTTGTCTCAATCTCTGCTAGATAAAGTAGGAAGCTGTTTATTTACTATATAGATATAAAAAATGTATACAGATACAATATTTGTTTATGTACTGCAGATTGTTCTTTTATGCCCATTTCCAGTGTTTATGTCTGGATTTTTGTCATGTGTATTAAAACCATCACTTCCTCTGCCCACCCACTGCAGTGTCACAGGTTCACTGCTCCGGTCTCTTTGTCGTGGACTCCACTGTTGCTCTCCAGCAAACACCAACGTCTAATTATAGCTCTGCCTCCATACGCTGCTTCCTGTTGTTGCCTTATTGCATTTTTCGGTTGCCGGGGGTTCAATAAACTGCTTTATCTGTTTGTGACGATGCAGACGCCTCTAGCTCTCACCGCCGCACTTTTTAATTTCCTGACTCGCTATCTGCTAGGATGGAAAGGTGGGGGAGGGAGGGGGCTGGGCGAGGTCAGAGAGACAACAGAGAACAACCCGACTTGTTGCTTCAGTCTCTGCTGTTTATTGTATGACTGTGTGTGTGTGTGTGTGTGTGTGTGTGTGTGTGTGTGTGTGTGTGTGTGTGTGTGTGTGTGTGTGTGTGTGTGTGTGTGTGTGCGTGTGTGTGTGCAGCAGTGGCAGCAGTTTGAAAACATTCAGATGTTCTTTAAGCCTCTTTTTGTTTGTCTGATTATGTCGAAGACTGAGCTACAAAGTCATGGCGTCCGTCGTCGTGACAATTTTAAGTCATATTGTAATCCAGCAACCATTATGTCTGATTTGGTTTTCAATATAACCAACAGTCAGAGTTCACAAAGACTGAGGCTGAATTCATGCACAAAGGCGGACTGTGGTACAATGAATTCTGGGTAAATCAAGACTTTTTGTTAGGGTTGGGGTTGGTCTTGGTTCTAAGGTAGTCTGGGGGTGAGGTGTCTAACGTCGTTGGCTTAAAGTAAGTCACTGTTTATGTTTGAGAAACAGTCTTTCTAACACCACAGACCAGAGACCAGTCAGGTGTCTGTGTGGATGCAGCACAACCAGTAAACAACGCGGATGTTGGCCGTCATCCATCAGCAGCCAGCACATCAAGAACACCGGGACAAACCTGTTTCTGGCCTTGAACAGTTGAAATGAACTGAAAACATAGCAAAGAAAGAATGATACGAGTTGACGGATCAATCAAATTCACTGATCCGTTAACCAGCAATCAAGAGATACTGCAGCTCTGTGTTTACATACAAGTCAAAACACATGGGGAGTCGGACAAAAAGCCCAGTTGCAGCTGAATACATGTTCTCCAGGAGGACCGGTCAGTCAGGAACGCCGTCGCTACACTCTGGACTCTGCCGACACTCAGTCCTGACACAAAACCACATAGGGAGAGTGTGTAGACTGACAGCAACAGACCACACACAGTCACATCAGATCAGATCAATAGCATCCGTTCTCTTGTTGTTTCTGCCATATACAAGTGATGTCAATTACACTAAATAGAGTTGAGATTATAAATACGTCCTGATTTATGTATTTTGCGATTTGGATAAGATTCCACCTCTGTGAATATAGGGATCAAATCTATACTAAGTCTTTTAACTGTTTTATCAACAAACAGGGTTTTATCCTACCGAATTAAAGGGCTGATCCCAGTCAAACCCTGCTCTCATCGAACACGTAACAAACTTTAGCTTTATTTCATGGTCAGGCCAATTCCTCATATTATAGGTTATTGAAGGGATAAACATCTAGAGCAGCAAAAGGATGAAACTTGTCCAGAACCCGTTCTGGTTGCCACCAACTGATCCTCAGAGGACAAACACAGTGAGCATTATACGAGGCGGAGAAGAAAGATTTACGCAGATATGCTCTGACATGTCGGTATGACACAACGCCAGGATTTTTATTCCCTCAGGACACAGAAGCACAAACTTGTTTCTGCCGTAGTTTTAGTGTCGTTGAGAACGTGGAGATCAAGAGTCCACAGTCAGAGCAGCTGTGACATTTACATCGACAGTGCTAAAACCACATCTGATATGAACATCACATGTAATCAAGTCAAATCACCAAGTTGGACTCTTGACTGTCACCAACTGTTGTGCCAAAGATGTTTCTCTAGGCACATATAGCCGACACTTTGACCTGCTGGTGGCGCTACAGGGCAGAGCATCAAAAGGCAGCAGGATTCATCTTCTGGGGAACATGAAAGACTGAACAAAGTTTCATAACAACCGCTGATGATCAATATTAGAGGTGAAAGATCTTTTGTTGTGTTATCAGGGGCACTACAGGACATTTCCACCTCTGCACATCTGTCTGAGGTCTATTTGTTGGATCTCCACTACAGCTCCTGGACAAACTTTTGTTCCTAGACCTTATTAACAAGAAGAATAGATCCGATCCTGGATGCAGTTTGCCTTCAGGTCGACGCTGTAATAAAGCAGTAATCCTGTTCTGAAAGTTTTTTAATCAGAAGCAAAGTTTGTGTTTTAATGTTCGTACTAATTCATGATGTGAAAACGCAACATATGAGACTGTATGAAACGTGAGCCCTGCCTTTACATTAGAACAAACTTATAAGTTTGTTCTAATTTAAGTCATTAAATGTATATGTCCCTTATGCTGTGTATGACAAACAAAAGAAATGTTTTTATAAATAAAAATGAGTAAATGTTGCATCAGATTTGGTAAAATGTAAATTTTGTTTTAATGCTGGTTTTATTTGAAATGACATTAACTATTTTTTAACAAAAGTCGTACGGTATGCCCCAGAAAATGTCAAATGGTGTACCCGCAAAAGAATGATATGAAATATTATATATATATATATATATATTGATATATATATATATATATATATATATATATATATATATATATATATATATATATATATATATATATATATATATATTGATATATATATTGATATATATATTGATATATATATATATATATCTACCCACAGTGTATTTTTGTGTAGATATAAAAGTATACTTATTCTGAAAACATTAAATTGAAATAGATTGTTTTCTGTATTTCTATATTTGAATTTTAATACATTTTAGTAACACTGGGCAGGACATATCCTTAAACCACTGCTTTTTTAACTCAATAATGTGACAAATTATATAGATTTTTTGTCATTTACACCACTTGACATAGGGTTGCATCACATCATTGACCCATGTACAGACGGCTGCCACTGGATTATTTTTATATTGATAAAAACTGAACAACGGTGATGATTCTCAAACAAATTCTGCACTGCAGTTATAAGGAGTGTCTTTTATCTGTGATTTCACTGCAGATTTATGGATCTTTATTCATGACGGACTTCAGAGATAATGACATGGCAAGAGTCAGTCACACCCAATACGAAAATATGTACGTATATCATGATTGTGTATTGAGATGTGAGTGAATTAAGGCTCTGACCTGTCTGATCGCCTGAGTTCATCATGTTTGTCTTCCTGTGTTGTGGCAATGTTTCCTACATACATAGGCTACACACACACACACACCCTGCAGGAAAATAATGTTAAATCAACCTTAACTAAATAAAGGGCAGCTGGCGAGAAGGGCCGGCTTGAAACCCTGAGTGTTGGGTAATGACAGTGTCGCTCATCATCAGCTCTACATTCAATTGTGCTTCCTTTTCTGTGTGTGGGTGGGTGGGTGTGAATGAAGAATAAAACACACACACACACACACACACACACACACACACACACACACACACACACACACACACACACACACACACACACACACACACACACACACACACACACACACACACACACACACACACACACACATAACGAAGAGGCCACATGTTGAAATGTTCTGAACAAAACAGGAAACAATGCAGTGAATGACCAAGTAAACATGGTTTTCATTTATTGTTCAGATGTGTGTGATGATGACAGTGTTTCCCATTAATTGACGACACTGTGGCGGCTCGCCACAGTCTCTCACAGAAAAAAAATTAAATTAAATTAAACAGTGTTTGACCATCTCTCATCTCTGCCAGTCAGCCGTCTCTCTTGTGTCGGTCGTCAGTCGCACCGCACATACACACGCTTGACCGCTAATAAACGGTTGAAAGTTATAAAGTCTTGACCCTTAAACAGCCCTTGGAAGGGGTCTGAGAAAGTAGCAGCCAAAATGTCCCCACTCTGATGGTTTAAAACTCAAACGGGTCCTCACATGTACAGCTATACAAGTAGCCATACACACACACACATCCTATAGCCTACATAGTCTTAACCCTGGGCATGTAGTCATGAGTCACCCCTGCCTTTAAATACACACATGCACGTTTGTTTTCCCACTTCACATCCCATAATGTTCAGTCTTCATGATGTTTTCAGACCTGCTGAGTCTCAGGAAATTGTGTCTGAGTTGATGTTAAAGGACGTTGAGTGACTTGAATCCGGTGCTGTCTTTTGGTTGGAGGCGACAATAGGTTTTTTTTGTTGTTGTTGCAGTTGCCAGGCAACCACACAATCATCTGGTGATCAGCTGTCAGTCCTTCAAACAGGTGTTGGCCATTGTTCTGGGAAATGTCACGTTAATGTTGTTGCTAAAACCACTGGAAATCAATGTGATTGGATGTTTTTGTGTGAATGCATAAATAGGCAAAACTATTTTATTTTCATGATTTCCTACTGATTAATAGACCTAATAAAGTATTTCTGATTGTGATTCTGATAAGTATGTATAGGTCTAGGCTAATTTATTGTAACTATGCTGTAGCTATATCAATGTGGTTCATTACAACTTGTGTCTTACTCTGACAATTTTGAGTCATTTCTCTCAGATGACACTGATATAGACATCAGACGTTTATTTCAGAATTAATTTATCAGCTAATTATCCACCCATCCATTGTCTATACTGCATATATGTGCAGGCCTTGGCTGGAGCCAGTCCGAGCTGACAAAGGGCGAGGGTGGGGTACACCCTGGACAGGTCAGTCTATCACAGGACCAACATACAGACACACACACACACACACACACACACACACACACACACACACACACACACACACACACACACACACACACACACACACACACACACACACACACACACACACACACACACACACACACAATCGATGGAATCGAACCCAGATCAAACCGTTCCCAGCACCAACTTTTTTCCATCCAACAGCCTAATGTGGTTTAGTTCTCAAAGACATGAACTTGAAAACAAAAGTCAAATGATATGGCTGTGAAGCTCGGAGTGAGCTGGACTGCCATCACCATCTCAGCAGTGCCTGACTCCGCCCCCTGACTGCCCCCGCTCATCCACACATGAGCAAAGAGGACGACCTGAGACTCTAAATCTTACTCAAAAAAATGATTTACATAAAATTTCACACCCCGAAACCAAAACTGTTTTTTAACTATGGAGACTGACTCACTGTTGGACACACACACACTGGTCAACAAAGGAACTGCAGTTTTTGGTTCTTCTGTGTTGGCTTGGTTTTTCAGGCCCGAAGGTTAATTCCTCCAATGTTTCTAGTTGTGTTCAACATGTGTTAAACTCTAACTTCTAACAACTTAAATAAAAATTAGTCAATCACCAGATCCTGGGGATTGACTAAAACCTTTGGGTTTAAACTGTGACCTGTTGAAACTCCCTGGTATTTCATAGATGATTGACAGAGCTGCTGATAGTGGAAATTGTCTCTAGTTCTATACAGCAGCTCTAATTTAAATAATTCTCATTAATTAAAGACGGAAAATGAACTGAATGACATTCTCATTCTCATTTCTTTAATTGGCCCCATGTAAAAGCTCAAGATTCCTGTTAAATCTCTTTATAACTTTCCTCGTTACTGTTTTGTTGGTCATGTGCTGGACAACAAGAGGATTTTAGGCTCATGTTGTGATGAAAGCTGAACCCATGACCTGACACACACACACACACACACACACACACACACACACACACACACACACACACACACACACACACACGTGAGCACACTGATCAAACACTTTATTACTCTCCAGACTTCCAGCCTCAGTCCGAACCTACATGTTTTTCTGCTTTCCAACAAGCTGAAGGGGAGGCTCCTGTGGCAGCCAATCAGCAGACAGACTGAGCTCCGCCACTGTCTAAAGAACAACACACATAAACCATCATTATCTGTATCATCCACAGCTCAACCAGCCTCTAGTCCACAGGAGCCTCAGGTAGAAACCTGGCTGCACCTCAAACCAGGACCCCAAAACACGCACGAACCCCCATCTTTGTGCCCCCACATTCTTCTTTCACTACACTGCATTCCTTCCTTTAGCATTAGAGCTTCATAACACACAACACCCCCCCAACAACAGCCAAACTACCTCCAGATGGACTTCTGGAGGAGGCAGATCCTCCAACTACGGATCAGCCACTCCCAGCGCTGTAAGCCCTGCACAGTATGGACATGACTCTGCAAATAAAACCAGCATCCTTTTATTGCACATGATTCAGCAAAATCTGCTCTGGAGCAGCAGGTCGGCCGGTTTGTCTGGATCAAACATGAGACCGTAAGACCAGCGCAGGTAAATCGGCAGCTTTGAAGAGCTGGAGATCTGGATTTATCAGCTCATATGAGGTCTCATAACAACAGGCTCAATTTTAATTTATTTGACTTTCACCTGTAGAACCTGGCTCTTTGGGTCGGAGCTGCACGGTCCAGTCACACACAACCAAACTGTGAAACGCACAAGAACAGAAGCAGAGCTGGAGATGAAGAGCTGAAGATGCACAGTGACACCGATGAGATACAATTTTCAATCTAAAGAAGAGATGAGTTATTTTTTAAAGTATTTTTTGGGGCTTTCATGCCTTTAATTGACAGGACAGTCAGAGGGAAACAGGAGATGGAGAGACAGAGAGGAGGATGACATGCAGCAAAGGGCCGCCAGGGGAATCAAACCGGGGCCACTGCAGTGAGGATTATAGAATCTGCATATGGGGCGCCTGCTATACCCAGTGAGCTATACGACGCCCAATCAGAACAGCATGTTAACCCCCTCATCCCTGTTGCAACACTTCACCCCTGACACCAGTCAGGACCCTAAAGTTTCTAAACAAGAGGAAAATTTCTGTCTGAATTTTGTTGCAACTATTGACTCATCTGGCGATCACTTCTTTGATTAATCACTTAGTATAAAACAGCAACAGGATAAATGCACTCAGATGCTCTTACACTCCTGTGTCTAATTTGACAGAAAATACTCCTCCAAAATAAAATGTGTCTGCTTTGCATTTGATTTGTTTTACTGGTGTCGACTTTAAACAGGAGCGTAAGAACCACAGCCTCGGAATAGACCTACATTTTACTTTTCACTTCTACTCCAGCACATGTTGTAGCTACTAAACTACTGAGCCTTTCTTTACTCCACAGCGCTGCAGATTTGGAACCAGTGACCAGTTTAAAACCTGCTCCAGTCAGTTATAATATATCTCTAATATATTTCTCTCAGCACTTCTTAAACGTAGAAGCATAAAAGTAAAAGAAAAGAAAGAAATAATACTCAGCAACAAATACCTGAAATCATTGGGTTCTGAACAAACCTCAGTTTTGGCACAAAAGACAAACGACAAATACATTGGGGACAGTGTGGATGGAGGAAGGCTCTGTTTAATCTCTGGGTGACAGCAGATGTGACTCAGCACAGCCAATTTTCACTTGTTTTATTGCACTGAGACGTGTCCTGATCATCAATGCTACAGTTTAAACCAACCGCACTGACAAAAATAAACTTTAAATGAAAGTGAAAGTCTTGCATTCAACACTCTCCCCTTGCTCAAAACACAAAACATGCTCCAGAGTAACCCCTCTCAACTTTGAATTGTTTATTTATTGGCTGATTATTACTGATCAATTACTGTGCAAAAAGCATTCACATGTTGCAGGTGGTGACGATGGAACTAATTTAACGAGGTGATTGATTAGTTTGATTAATAACAATGCCAACTTTATAAAGTTGTGACTTATTTTACTGTAGACTAAATACAGAAAGCACAACGGAGTCATAATAGGAGTGAAACTCCGTGGCATAAAGTTAAGTATGAGCGTCTATGTTGTGTTTGAGTAACTGTAGTAGTAATGTGTTACTTTGGTCCTTCCCTCCACTGACCTGTGATCAGTAAAGTCTGACTTTCAGACCCAGGATCATCTGTTTCCTGAGGTCCAGGTGAGTTTCGGAGGAGTCCACTGTCCCCTCTCTGTCACACCTGTTGACACCTGTTGACCACTGGACAAATCCCCGCCGCCTCTGAGCGGCTTTGAGGATTTAAAACTCACCTATAATTTTCTCCTGGTAGCCCTTGGTGAAGAACTGCATGGCGGTCGCGGCTCTCCAGGGGGTTTTGAGGAGCCCCTGTCTCTGCGGGTCCTCCCCGAGCCCCCGCAGGATGGTGGTGTAGGCTGCGGCCAGGGAGGGCAGGCTCATCTCGTTGTCCTCCACGCTCCTGGTGCGCTCCTCCTTCCAGCTCTCCATCACCGAGCTGGCCGCTCGGTGCGAGCCGGACTCCGCGCCCGGAGCCTGGGGAGCGCCGGTGCGCCCGGTGCCGCCGGCCGGCCGCCTCACCATCCCGTCAAAGTGTCCGTTGAGCGCGGAGCCGCCGTCCCCGGTGTCTTTCTTGTCGTTTGAGGCGAAGGGTTTCTGTTTGGAGTGATCCATCGCTTGGTCCTGTCTCTTTCCTGTCGGCCGAACACTTGTTGGTCACCGGTGCTTCCAGTTGAAGTGGGCGCTCCTCCCGCAGCCTCAGCATCCAGGCTTTATAATAGCGGGATAATCCAGGGAGGGCTCCCATTGGCTGCCCGGTCCCGGAGGGAGGGCTCACCCCCCCCCCCCTCTGACTCACACATGGACCGTGAAGATGAGGATGAAGATCTCCAGGGAATCCCGACCACGAGCCTTGTGCAAAGAGCAGAGGTTTCAGAAACACAATGTGGAGCTGGTGCAGCAATATCCTGCGGTGCCTTAAGTGTGTGACATTGGTGTAAACATCATGTTGTGCCACAATGTGGTCAATAAAAGTTTTTTTTTTTTACCCTTTTCACAAGTAAATAAAAAAGTCTTACAACAAGTGCAGTAATAAAGATAGAATACTGAAGTAACAGTTATGATTGCAATACAAAACAATTACAGTAGCTACATGTAGGCTACTGTAATTGGTTTTTATTTTGTAAAGTGCAATGTTCTGTATTATTCCATTATTCCAGTGTTTCCCCTATAGGTTTACAGCTTTTGGAGGGGGGTGGCAGCAGAGGAGGAAAGGGAGGAACACACACTCAAAGGAATCATGGTGTTCATGTGTTTCCTTTCAGTCAATTTTTTTTTTTTTTTTTTACAGTATAATCAATAGATCAATACAATATAACATAATTTCAACACATTTGGATAAACTGTTTAAAACCTAAACACATTTTCCTGAATAAACATGTAAAAGTGTTTAAAAAGTGTTCCAACGAATAAACACGTTCTCGTGTTTATAATCTAAACACCGTGACGCGTTTGAAAAGTGTTACGGATAAGTGTTTAAGAATGTGTTCAGATCCTAAACATTTGGTTTTACAGTGCATTTGTTTTACTGTAAACACAACAAATAGAGAATAAAAAATGAATCCTTGGAAATGTAAAAAGGAGGTTATGGTTATGGATCCTTCTATGTGGATCTGGCCACAAGACCTCATTCACATCACAGACAATTTCAGACAGTTCCTGGCTAAAATAGATAAAATATCACCAAATCCAACCTTGAACTGACCACACCTGAACATCCTTGCATTCCTCTTTCATTGCAAAAGAGGCATGTGGGCAAGTGTTTGGCGATCATATAGCCTACCTTCCAGTGCCATGCTGAGAATAATTCTTCAATTGGGTTCAGAAATGGAGGGGCTTGTTTGTCTTCTTGTATTCTAAAGTGGTTTGGTTGTCACATCATGAGAAACAAGTGTGATCAATTTTGAGTCGTGTTTGACGGATGACACGTGTGTTTTATTTGTGTTCATATTTTGCCACTTGTTGTTACCATTATGCATCACAAGTGCATCACAGTGACAACTGTGTTTTATTGCACGAGAATTGTGTTGAGAGTTTTGCAAAAGGAATGACTGAGATCATGGTGTTTTACTAGGTGAAGATAGTTTATGGCTTTGTCAAAAGGGGTTTCAATTCAGTGAATGAGTTTAGACAACTGAGGAACTGATTCACACAACAGAAAATTGTGTTTTAGCAGTTCAGAACAACTGCTCATCCTCCATTTGTGCTTTTTAGTGGTTGTTCTGTTAAAACTGCTGAGGTCTTCAAATTTTAGAGATTTAATCATGTTTAAATTGGTTTAACACATCCTTTAACCTGAACTGAAAAACTAGAAAGCCTACCTATTTCCTCATGTAAAAAGCATGCCATTTAAAAACAGAATTCGGAATTAATAAATGATTCAGCATTTGTAAATTTTCTATCAACAATGTAATTTATAAAATGTCTGTGGTTCATTAGATAATTCATAAAGCGTCAGTAAATGATTAAAGTATTTAGATGAACATTTATGCTGAATTTATACATAGCCTACAACAATTTAGACATGTACCAATGGTTAGTGTAGATAATTTATAAAGTACTTAGTTGTAATTAACAAGTAGTAACTATCAGGAAATGCAGTATTGATTAGGTTTTATAAATTGTGGCGGAAAATTGCTGTGATTAGTAAAAATCATCTGTTAAACAGATACAGATGTTCTTGTCAAATGTTTTCCATTTTACTATTCAAATATCAGAGGAGCAGCATCAAACTTTACAATATTCACATATAACTAAACTCAGCTGCTTCCACTCATCTTTATGACACAACAGTGTCAGTTTCTTTATTGTGTATTAACTGAATCCTTTTTTCTTTGTTTCTCACATCTGTGGTGTTTTGTGAAATGTTTTTGTGTTTTGTCAAATATTCTTGTTTTGTGAAATGTCGTTGTGCTTTGGCCTTCAGGGCCACTGAAATAAAGTGTGTATCTGTTAACTAGGACTCGGTATGTAATCATTGCACCTGGTAAAAGGTGATTACTGATGTGTATAAATAGGAATAAAAAGACGAATGTGTCTGAAAATAAAATTATTCCAACTGTATGGGCAACAGTGTATATCACACTCGTTAGCTCAGAGACAGGTCAGGAGATCTGGATGAAGGTAGAATAACTGAATAATTAACTGATCAGGTGTCATTTCATGGAGACCCATGATTAATCATTTTAACAATCACTAATCTGACTTTCAGATCACTGGGTGAATTTGTCATGTCAGAAATTCTTTCCAGGCTGAGATTCCCATCGGTGCTGCTGATAACCACAAGGTGTTTTTGTCACGGAGGTGTATTACTGTCTTCCTTACTTCCATGTTATTGTAACATACAATTGTATGATGTTAGATCAATGTAATGATTATTATGTTGCACTGTCCCATGTTATAATGTGATTATTATTATTCAATTTAAAGGTGTACAGAAAAGAAAATTGAATTTGAGCCCACTCTGGATCATAAAATTAATGTAATAACTCATCTTTCAGACGATGTAGGTCAAACTTTGTGCAAAATTCTATTTTTGAGTAAATCCGGGATGAAAGTGTGTATTTTAGTGTAGTTTTTTTTTCGCATTGGATAATGCAGGCGCACGGATTATACGTCAGCCTGTACACGATTCACCAGCCACTGATATTGGATCCGTCATCCGTCATTCAAACGTCTGAGACAACACACACACACGGAGCTCGGTCTCGCCCCAAGCTTTGAATATCCCGCCCGCTCGATAACGACCAATCAAATTAGTTTTCCTCACTCGGGTAAACTCGTGTTGCAGCTCGTGACAACTCGGCGCGACAAACAGGACAAACGGCCATTTCTGTACACCTTTAACATTATATTGTAATGTGTCAAATCTGGATTTTGTAAAAGCACAACAGGAAACAGGAAAAACATTGTTACATCTCTCATAACATAACTGAGTTTTGTATTTTAAATGTTGTGGATAAAACGGTGACATCCATATAAAACAGAACACGGAGCCTGTTTCTGTCACTGACATGTTGTTTAGGTTTTTTGCTCAGAATTGAATTGGAGAAGGTAGCTCTGCAATTTCTCTTTTCATCAGCATTGTTATTAAAGTTGTCCACTTTAAAACAAACTTTATATTGTCACTGATGAACACTTAAAGTGAGAATTAACTAAACACAAAGCGTTATCAGTCAGTAAATCCAAGAAGAAGAAAATCAAAGTCTAAAACATGAGCTGACAAAAACATTTACATTTATTCAAACATTAAAATACAGTAAAGATTTTTTTTTTTTTTTTAGAAACATTATCCGTGTAAATAAACCAGGAAACAAAACCAAGTGCCTTAAACTCACAGAGGATTTTCATCCACACAGGAAGTAGATCGAACATCTCAGGGATCCACTTGCACCATGAGGATGAACTGATTTTTAATAAACCAAAATGAAAAAAAAAACAAAACAATTAAAATGTTTAGCTTTTGTTAAATGCAAAAGCTGACAGCTTAGAGGACGGATCCACAGCTTTCTTCTTCTTGGTGTTGTTTTCATCTGCTTCATTTTGTCCATTTTCCTCCTCCCCTCCTCCTCTTTTCCTCTTCTTCAACTCTGCTGCGTCTCCACTCTGGCCTTTGGCTCTATCTGTCCACGACTGAACCACAGAGACAAGACATGAAGTACACATGTTAATTATCGAACAGGACGAAAACAAAATCACATTGTTCTCCAGCACCGGCTCCAAACACCTACATGGCGATGACTAAACGCACACGCGGACACTCAGGCGTGCGTCTGAAATTGCATCCTGTCATCTATAATCACTATTGACAGGCTGCATCTCTCTGGCTGCTGCTCTTCTCCTCCTCGAGCTTTTATTCCCCCCTCTCTCTCTCTCTCCAGTCGAGACAAAAGGAATCGCTTTCCTGAGCGTAATGGAGCTGGGATGAATCATCGGGCCTGGTGAGTGGACTGGCAGCGGTACAGGACACACACACACACAGACACACACACACACTCTTCACCTCCAGCACCTGATGAAGCACTGCCATTAACCCCATGCAAATCCAAACAAGCAAACACACGCACAGTGATTACAGAGCTGGTCGACGGTTCAAACTACTCTACTGTTATTTTATTGTATTTGGACTGAATAATGTCATTAATAGCAACACACACACAGTGACACACGGTTCCCGGCTAAATGCGCTCCTGCAGGTTTTTGATCAGTTGAAGCAGCGGTCAGAGCTGGTCACTTCCCCAGTAAAAACACAAACCCACTGTGGGAGTTGTCACAGGCATTGCTTGGCGTCTACAGTGGCCAATAGCATTGAATGTACCACAGAGGGATTGTTGGTAGCTGCTCCCTGCTGCGGAGGGCTCCACCACCTTCACCTGCACCTGCCGATCTCACTGATAAGTCGGGTGGAGGTGAAACAGAGGGAGGTTGAAAAAATCTTTGCAGTGAGATGATTGAGATCATATCCGATTGAGCCCGAGGTAGCAGTGATGCTGATGAGGGAGGGACGCAGGCTCATCAACACAACCACAGACAAACACACAAACTTGTGATGGTGACTGGCAGGATCTTGGATTTAGTGCTACATATGATGAAAGGGTTGGACAAAACAGCAACTGAGTGCAAACACCGACTAAACCCTGTTGTGTTGTGTGTTTGCATTGAAACTGACTCACTTGTCTGCATGACAGTTCGGGTTCGTACAATCGGTTTCAAATTGCAACAGTGAGCGAGCGAGCGCTCGACGTGACTCTAGGGTCGTCACACGGGATCTGAGTTTCAGAATGACGGAGATCTGTGTCTTTATTAAAGGCTCCACTGCGTCTCTCTCACAGGATTATCATAAGATCAATGCTTTGTGCCCTCATGGCTAAAACATACTCCACAGTGTTCCCAGGCAACAGCCCCTCCCCCTCCTCCCCTCTCACATCCACTTCCTCTTTTCTTTCTCTCTGTCGAGTGTCATCCAGCTTCTGCTGAGAGTCTTGATGAATGCGGGGTCAGGACCTGGCGATCGCACGCACACACACACACACACACATCTGGCAGCACTCGGGCGGATGAAAGGATGAGGTGTGTCATAGTGACACGACCGCCCTTGTTTAGTCACCCGGCGACCACGGCTGGTATCTGATTTATCTTTTTTAGATCCAACCATGTGGGCTGCAGCAGCTCTCCCTATCAGACAATAAAGATCAACAATTTACTTCTGTGATTATTTTTCTGGTCTTTTCGGTTCCGTCCGAGTGCAGAGGAGGGTTTAGTGGCTGTTCAGTGATTTCTGTCTGAGCCTGAAACAGCTGAGGCCGACCGACGAGACGGCGATGTGAGCGGCGCGGTGAGGACGGGGTTAACGGATCAGCAGCTGATGATCACTGCTGACTCACAAGAGTCAATTGTCGGGTTTCACTGGTCAATTTGCTCTTCAGGACAAATGAGATCAAGGCAGGAAGTGAAAACAGCTCGTTTTCAGGGACACGTTCTGTGACATGGACTCTTAGAACGACAGTGTGACGTCAGGTCACTGGATGAGTCTCTGGAGATAAAAATATCACTCAAATGCGTGGTCAGTTTATGTCACTGTCGGATAAATTTGGAATTTTGAAAAAGAAAAAAGAATTTGTACCGCCAGATTTGCTAAAGAATCAGTCAGGTTTTGACAAAATGAATGACGCATGTAAACAAAACGGAGCTACTATCAGAAGTTAAACATGATGACTTATATGAAGACATAACAATCTACCTGTTATTTTACCAAGACTCATACAAATGATCACACCGATGTTGAACAGCCGTTACTGGTCTGACTCTGAACATTTTTTAAATAAAAAAACTTCGGATTCGGATTCGGGAAGAAAACGGAAGTGGGCGCACTGACTTCAGCCGAGCTAGTGCTACGCCAATCTAGCCGGCTAACTTCTGCTTTAGCTCTCGGCTAACTAGAACGGGAATAAAATAATTTAATCGTGCGGCTCTTCTTGACTTTCCAAATGTAATCGGACTGAATGGATCAAATTCTGGAAGTGAAACAAGTCGTTTCACGGGGGTTGTGACACTCCAAAAAAAAAAATCCACCGTTTTATAGCCACTTCATTTCCCATTATTGTCTATGAGAAAATGCTAAGTTGTTGAACGGCGACCCTGGAAGTATCGGTGAGCACTTCCTGTCTACTGTAATGCAATGCATGCAGGGAGTTGCTGTTTCTTAGCAATCCTAACGTGAACGAGACACAAATGAAACAGGGTGACTCCCGTCGCGGAAGCCGGCAGCGCTGCCTGCTCGTGTTTGGCACTCTACTCATGTTGGGCTTCTTCTTCTTCTTCTTTGGCATTTATGGCGGGCGCACCAACGTTAAGGTGCATTACCGCCACCTACTGTGTTGACCAGAATCACCTGGTTTTGTGCTGTTGCTGATCCAAACGTTTCTTTTTCTTTAGAAAAAAGCTCCCGAATAATGAGGAGAAACTTCAGAAAGCCAAACTATTCGGGATCAAAGCATTATTTGTGTACTTCCGAATACGTATTCGGGTACACCCCTAACCTACAGGGAATTGATTTTCAGGCTGTAATCGAACACACTCTCTCTCTCTCTCTCTCCTTCTCTTGGTATCACCCTAACCCAGCTGTCTGAACCTCACACCCCTCTGTGTTTCGTACCAGTCGCTCCTCGGCTGACAGCGTCCTGAACCGTCCCATCGCCTCTTTGATGACGTCTGTCTCCTCCAGGTCAGGCTGATCGGCCAGGATGCTCTTCCTGTTCTCATCCAGCCACAGCTGGAAGCCCGTCTTCGGCCTGAACAGACAACAACAATATAAAAATAAAAAACAGACTCATAAAATCATTCTTTTTTCTAACTAAAACCTTCACCACAGGAGGTGGAAGAGTCTCAGCAGTCTCCAAGGTTCAGGTAACTTCCACCTTTTACCTCTTGTTCTCGGTGTTGTCAGCCGGTGAGGCCGGACGTGGGACGTCAGCTTGTTTCTGCTGGTCTGCTGCCGGCTCCACGATCTCAGGAGTTTTCTTACTGGCTGCTTTTGTGGCGTTCATCTGCAGCAGAGTGGACTGAGTCTGAGGGGGACAAAGGAGGACCATCAGCAGAGACACCTGATCAGGAGGCATCTCCAGCTCTGTGACCTGCTTGCTGCCGTAAACAGTGTTCAACAGGTTGTAGCTATCATACCGTTTACAGATGCTTTCAATGTAAATATGTGGTGACCTCATGATGATGATATTCAATTTGTGTCTTTGTTGTTGAGTAGTTTTGATCTAGGGAGGTTTGTCGATTTGGATACCTTTGCCTTGGGTCTGGGGGCCAGAGGTTTGAGGACGGGGTTTTTATTTGATTTCCCTGCAGATCCAACGAGTGGGGTCGACTTCCTGCTGGACGTCATGTTGTCCAAGATGTTTGTGACTCGAGGTTGACTGGACGAGGCCGCCGGTTTCCCAGACACCTGAAAATGTCCCATTAAAACCTTTAACACTGTTCTAGTCAATAGTTGTATCATACAATCAGACAAGACAGCTGTTGAAACATCAGGAGTCATTACCTTGAAGGGATTAGCACGTCCCACTTTACCAACTGAAAAACAAATCAGAGGAATCAGGTCAAAAATATAAAAACCAAGACAAACTCAGAACTACAGTACACTCCCTTGTCAGTCCATCAAATTTATCACAAATTAATTGCGTCTTTTATTTGTTCTAAATCCGTTTTCATGTGTTAAATGAAGGACAAATATGCTGGTTTACGTAAATGTAACTTTATTCTACATGAACGAAAGACAATGCTCAGTTTTGTGTCTGCCTGCTCTGGAGGATTTTATGAGTTTACATACACTGTTCTTCTGGTCTGAACTGTCTAAACTAAAGCTGAACATGCACAAAATCTGACTTGAACTACAGGTCGGGTCAAAGGACTTTTAAAGCCAGAAAGAAATTGTGGCAATCGCTATAGTCATAGCAGTAGGTTTGTTACCTTTAATTGTCGGTGTAAGCTATTTTTAGAACGGTGGAGCAGAGCCGTGAGCTGCTCAGAGCTACGCTACGGAGGCTAATGGGATTTCTTGGTTTTCCTCATCAAATGTGGTCAATGTGCAGGTCACAATTTGTCCACAAGAGCCTTTTGGAATTGTTGGATTGTGTATTTGATGAGTTTGATGAGGGAAACCAAGAAAAGGGTGCTGCTCCGCCGTTCTAAAAATAGCTTACACCGACAATTAAAGGTAACAAACCTACTGTTAAGACTATAGGGATTATGGCAATGGGCCAGTTTGCCAAAAATGTTGAACTATCCCTTTAACTTTGCCAGGTTAAACATAAGAACTCTTAACTTTAAATAGAAATTTTGTTCCTACGCATTTCTGAGGGGTGCCGTTTACTCACTTGGAGTCAGAGACGGTTTGGCAGGTGACGTAGCTTCTTTAGCGAATGGGTTCATACCTGCAGGACATGAAGGACACGAGACATGTGAGCTGGTATCAGTGGCATCTTGTGCTTTTTACAGAGAACATGCAGCACTGTGCAAGAGTTACAGACATGTTAGATTCATCCTGAGTAACAATCAGAGACGTCTGAATATGCAGCAAACTGTCTTCAGAGACAAGCAGAACAAGGAGTCAGTCTGGGGTCACATGAAGACACAGAGACTGAACCCAGTGAGCAGCGGTTGGAGACTCTACGTAACAACAGGAAAAACTGTTTGCAAGAAGTTAACTAATGAATTAAAAACTATTCACTGCTTCTTCCCTCAGTTAGTTTCCATGCAAATATGCAAAAAAGGCAGAACTGACATTTTCTGGTTTCTGTCGTCTCCTCTGTCTCCATCTCCTCTCTGTCCTCCTCCTCTGCGATTTCTTCTCCCCGCTCCTCTTCCTCCTCCTGATATCGTCTGCTGCTGTAACGTCCTCCTGTGGCCTCACTTTGACCGTACCTGTCCCGATGAGACACAACACTTTTAAACAAAGGACTGTGAAAAGATTACAGAGGTTCAGTTGTGTTTGAATTCCTCTGAACAAGATGCTTTGATGCGTCTTTGACGTCAACAGTGAAAGCGACAGATGTGGTTTTACGTTACCCAGAGGTGCGCCTGACGCTGGAGTACCCCGCCTCCTCCTCCTGCTCCTCTGGCTCTCCTTCCTGCACCTGGTTGGCCCTCTCCAGGGCGATCTCACTGAGCCGCTGGGCAACGGCCATGCGTCTGGATCGGGACGCGTATCGAATGGCCAGAGTGACCACATCCTGAGTCATCAGGTCCGCCAGCTCCACGGAGCGGAACTCCCTCTCCATTTTACAGGACAACTGGAGGAAGACAACACGGAGGAATCAGTCGAAGAAGGTGCACTTCTAAAATCAGGGGTTATAATGTCACAGTGTGATCCCCACTCACTGCAAACATCTTCACGAGCAGCTCCTGTTGCTCCTTCTGGGATTTGCTCTGCCCGTCTTCATCTATCTCGTAGCCGCTGGACGACAGGAAGCCGTAGTGGTTGTGGAAAAGAACCGAACGCCAGAACTGCTCCTGGAGGACGACACAGGACGACAGGTTGAATGAGAGGTCACTCTCTTAACTCTTTCGCGACCATTGACGAGTTAACTCGTCACAGCCTGCCGAACGTTCACGACCATTGACGAGTAAACTCGTCAAAACCGTTTTTTTACAGATTACAATGATAGACACTCTGAGGTACCCTGTGTGTGAATATGGTAGTCCTCTGATATGTAAAACTGTAAAACTAAAATCAAAACATAATGTTTTTTATAAACTGTGTGATCTTGGTTTTATTTGAGTAATCGTTCTCCTTGAATGCTGCTCTGGGGACAGCGTGCAGGCTGTGCGGCTGTCGGCTACAGTGTTGCGACTTTCTCGCTGAATCTGGCGACTTTCCAAACCCTCTTGGCGACTTTTGACAAAAGCGGCCGACGACAAATCTGGCGAGTTTTTCCGGTGCTGTTACAAACGTTTCTGGTTTGGAGACTCGGATCTGAAAGCCCATTATCACTGCTGTTTTCACGGTGCAGCGGAGCGGGCGCTGTGCAGCGGGGGCTGTGACCGGCCGCCCCCGCCACAGAGCACCCACCGGCGGCCAGTCACACAGCAGTGTCACGGAGTTGCTGCGCTGCAGCCAGAGACCCGCACCGCTGCTCTCCAAGCTGCCACACCCCCCAGATATGCCTACAAATATAGAAATGATTTGGGAGACATGCCACACTGCAGAGTACCGGTAAAATGAGCAGATTGCCACTTGACACAAAAGTGCGTTTTTCTCTGAAACTAGAGCGGGAGCTCCGTTTTTGGAGAAACCCAGCTCTCTTTTTCTACTTCGTACTCACGAACGAAACGGCGGAAAAACTCGCCGTTTTTTCGAGGAGCACGTTGTAAAGTCACTCTTCAACCACGTGAAGACCGTTTGTTTCTAGGTGATGTACAGAGTTCGGTTCGACGTGAGATAAAAGGTAAACAAATAGCCCAAAACATGTGGTCCTGAGCGGATGTGCTGAGGAATTAGTGTGGTCGCGAAAGAGTTAACAGACAACATGGACTGAAAATAATTAATACACAATAATTTACAAATTTAATTACATTTATAATTTACAAATTCAATCAAATTTTTCACATAAAAATAAACTACAATAGACAGGTCACATCTTTGGGGATGTGAATCACAAGCTCATCTGTAACGGCCTCCCACTAGACACTGTGTGTTTTAGAATTTATTGAATAAATGAGTCATGCTGCTGCTTTTAGTCTCCACACACTTTTACAGTTTGATTCAGATCAGACACTAAAAACCCCATGAACCACCTCCTCATGCCGCCGTGTTGAAGTCTGAATACAAATTAATCGATAAGTCCTTCCTTCTGTGTGAAATAGGTTAATGTCTGAAATCGTGTCAGGTGAGTTACCTCCATCTGTCCCTTCTCCGTGCTGGTCTGACACAGCGGCATCTTGAAGGGCAGGATGCCCACGGCAGGTCTGGGCAGGGTGGGCGGGTACCTGGAGCCTTTACACGGGATACACCTGAGAGGACGGGAACAGGCAACAGGGATGTGAGTAACATTCACTGTTATTCATCTCTGATCCCAGTGTGCTGTTTAAATGGAAATCACCAGGTTAAATCCCACTAAGTACAAAGCAGATACACAGTGGGGAAAATAAGCATTTGATCCCCTGCTGATTTTCACTTGATCAAGTGTAAATAAATTATAACATTTATATAATGATAATTCTGAAAGTTTTGTTAATATTCTGTCTATTTCTGTAAAAATAACTTACCATAAAAACTACAGACCGTCCATTTCTTTGTGGGGGAGTAAACTAACAGAATCAGCAGAGGATCAAATACTGTACGTCATCGTCTTGATGAGCACCTCAGCAAACAAACTGAGGATTTTTAAACTAAATCTAAACTTTCCAGTTCATTTCAGTCAACAGAAGCAGGCAGCATGAAAGGTTAATTTGTGCTGTTACCATTTTCTTAAGCGACTGTGTTTTTGCAACAAATTAAACTTCTTTCTCCTTGACTTCTTAAATTGCATTGAGGGGAAACACACTATCTTTGGCATTTTCTGTCAGGGTTAGGGTGTCTTTTTTTTAAGAAAAAATGTCAATAGTATATCAATAATTGATTGTTAATTTTCCCCTGTGATCAAACAAACAAACTTCTTCAGATGCCCTTCCCTGGTCCAGAAACACAGCTGCATCACTGACCAGGAAATCACTAGGAAATGTCAGGTCAGTATTTAAACGTCCCGTTAATCACTCCCACACTGAGCTTTACAAACATCTGAAAGACTGGACACAAAACACAGCAGGACACTGACCTGAGCTGCTGAGGGTTCTCGTGAACTCCGACCACCCAGTAGTGATCCGATTTGCTTTTGCAGGTGTCTCTGGTGTTGCACACCGGTGTCCACGTGTTTCCCAGGGAGCGGTTCAGCATCCGAACCATCCCGTCAGAATCCACGTAGCATGGTGTTCCTGAAAGAAACCACAACACAGCTGAACGGTCACCGTACAAGTCTCGGGTGGAACTGGCCAGAAACTGTCACTTGTGTTAAAACAGCTGATGTAATGTACAGTGGCATGCAGAGGTTTGAGCACCCCTGGTCAAAATGTATGTAAATGTGAACAGTTAAAGCTGGGGTAGGCAAGATTTGTTTTAAAAACAAAATATTAACTTTTTTTTTTAAAGAAAATTGTGTTTTTCCATTCGGCTATCAGTAATGAAAGGTCTGTGTTGGGGCCATCACAGTGTTTCTCTATGTCTCTGTATGCAGCAGCCTGAAAGCCTACAGCTCCCAGTATCATTGAACAATCAAATCTATTCTGGTCTGGGGGTTCCTGATTGGTTGAGAGGCCAGCCCTACTGTGTCCTCCCGATTTGTTAGGACAGATCGGGGGGACAGGAGGCCCTTCAACCATCAACAATCAGGAACCCCCAGACCAGAATAGATTAGATTGGTCAAAGATACCCGGAGCTGTAGGCTTGTTTTTAAAACAAATCCCAGCTTTAAGGAAGTGGAAGATTAGATGATCTCCAAAAAAACCAAAGCACTCTTTTGCAATATTTTAAGCAACGTTAGTGTATTATTTTAGTTTTCTACAATTTTAGAGTGAAAAAGGGAAACAAAGCAGCGCTCTGCAAAAGAATGTGAAACCCAGGAGACTCGCCGTTTCCAAATGGGGTGCTACTAGGTACTACTGTAACTATGCAGGGGGCCCAAACCTTTTCCTCTTCTGTCATTTTTAATATGTAAAAAATGAAAATAAAAAAATTATATTGTTTAAAATTTAAGGGGAATGTGTCATCTGTAACTCTATGCCTTTTGGAGATAATTTCGTCTTCCACTTGTTTAACTGTTCACATTGACAGAAATGTTGACCAGGGATGCCCAAACTTTTGCACTCCACTGTATATAAACATAAAGTCAGGGAAGTGAGGTGAATGAGGACTCACCTTCGGCGGTGAACCCGAGCCACGACAGATGGGACTTGCGAGAGAGTGGGAGCGGTTCTCCGTTGATAATTTGCCTCTTTCTCCGACCGAGCTGCAGCAGTTGGACGCCCAGAGCCTGATCCCCGTCAAAACCTGTGGCTGAAGACGGGAAATCAAACACAAGCTTCAACATGAGAGTGATGCTTCACTATAGTCTGTAACAACACAGTAGAGATGGCTTTTCCAGAACCAGCTGTTTTTTTGTTCATTGGTTTCAGCTCATCTTGCTGCTCTTAGAAGAAGAGTCCTGACTTTTACTGCAGATGAACCGATTACAACATGTGGCTTTAATGTTCACTTTGATGGATTAGTCCACTCAGGCCTTAAACCACCGCAAACAGATTGTTTCCAGAAACAACAGTTCAAAACCTACAAACATTGTTTAAAGTAAAAAAAAAAAAGTGTAGTAACTCATTTTTCTAAGAGCTGAAACAGAAAAAAAATAATTTTATAATAATTCATCAATGATCTAAATCAGACTGTTTAAATGCTGAAAAACAAATTATTTGCAACAGGAAGATCTTGACGTTTACTCAGAGCTCAGGGAGCTTAGATGAAACAGGTTGGTGACCACTGCTGTAGACGATCTATTAGTCTATGTATCTTTAATAAGTGATATCAGGAAGCTGGAGATCAATCAGATCCACCTCAACATAGCTGTTAGTGTGTGTGTGTGTGTCTAACCCCGATGGTAGACGATGAGCAGCTGCTCTCCGTGCCCCGACATGCAGACCACAGGTCCTGGCAGGCTGAACATTTCTCTCTGAAGGCCTCCGATGGAGAAGAGGCGGAGCATCAGCGCGCTGGTGGCGACGGCCGCCCAGCCCTGACCCAGACACAGCGCCCTCGCGTCCTCGTCCTTGGGCAGGTCCACCATCCACTCCTTGTTGGTGTCCCAGGAGGAGAAGTGCAGGCACTGCAGCTTGCTGGGAGGAGGGAACAGCAGGTTCAAAGATCTGCAGGGAATGATTCACGTAAAACACGAACGGAGGGTGGGATGGGGGAGGGGGGGGTTCACCTGGCGAGCTCGTCTGTGCTGGGGCAGGCCAGCAGCACGGCCTCCTGGGAGATATCAGCCATGGTGTGGCCCAGGGAGTTGGTGAGGTGCATGGCGTGGTGCACGGCCGTGTCGTGGAACTCCACGTCGATGGCGTTGTCCTGCTCATCGTTGTAACCTCGCACTATTCCCACCGAGTTCCACATCTATAGATAGATAGATAGATTCCAATTAAATGAACATTTTATCTACAGTTTTATATGCAAAGTCGGTTTTCCACACACACCTCTCGTGCGTGTCAGTCTAACATTAGCTCCCTCTGTCAGTGTGTCCTACCATAAAGCGGTGCGTGAGGTGTGCAGGGGTGGAGCCAGACTGGAAGGACTTCTGGGGCGGCGTCGGCATGGGCCCCTCATAGACGGGTCGTAAGGGCACCAAGGGGACGGATGGAGGTACAACAGCACTGCCCGCGTCGTCGTCATCGTCCCCGAATTTGTCCAGAGCGAGTTTCAGGGATCCTGAGGCTGAACAGACACAAAGATGGAAGGAGTCCCCCATGTGTTTCCAAGCGCTACCCCCTCTCCCCTCCCCCTTTAACCCACTCCCTTCACTCACCCACTGAGTTCTCATCATCTAGGATCGGCCCTCTGTTCCTCACCCGGCCGGTCGCCGGCATGAGGAAATCATCGTCGTCATCGTCGTCCGCGGCCACAGGTTTCTTCACCGGCGAGTTGGTGTCGCTCAGTCCTTCATCCATGGGTCTGTCGTCGTCATCGTCGTCGAACAGGTCGTCGTAGTCTTTTGTTGCTTTAGTTGCTGGTGCCTGCTGAAAGATGTGATGTGAAATCACCAACCTGCAGCTGCTGCAGTTCACAAATGATCCTTTAACACTTCACATGCAAACTGTGTTTCACATGCAAAATCGTTTGGGAGTTTATGGCTCTCATTCATAAAATGTGACCATCACCAGGAGCCTCTTGGTTTTGAGGGCCAAAGCATTTGCCTGATTTGCCCTTTCCTGAGGGTGGGTCTCTACCTTGGTGGCGCTGGAGTCTGGTGCGGAGGTGCTGAGACCTTCCAGCAGGCCGAGGCAGCCCTCGGTGTCTGTGTAGGCGATCTGATCTCCCGACGGGTGCCAGGCCAGGCCGCACACGGTGAAGCCTTTCTCGTGCTTCTGCCTGCAGCACAGAGGAGGAAACTTCAGCGTCAGTTTACTACAAAATCAGACCGGTGATGAGGGGGCTGCCAGTGAAACCTCACCTTTCTTTAAACCTCATTAAGCCTCGTTTCTCATGACGCGTCTCAGATATCACGAACAGAAGCTAGAAGTCACCGCCATCATTTAAAGGGATAGTTCAACATTCTGGCAAATTCAACTATTGCCATAATCCCTGTAGTCATAGGGACTACTCTGTAATTATCCATGCATGTTGTTTTGAGATCCGCTGGACAGAGACGTGAGCTGCTCAGCGAACACAGTGGAGGTGAATTGGTACAGGTCCCCTGTCCCTCAGAACTAATCAAATACACAGTCCAACAACTCCAAAACACTCTCATGGACAAGTTGTGACCTGCACATTCACAGCACTATGAAATAATAATGTAACATTACAAGACTGAGTTGTTTTCAAGGCAAATGCAGCCGGAGCTACATTTCAAACACAGCTGCTCGGCAAAGTGATTTCAAAAGCGCAAGTAGTTCTGGGTATTGGCTTCATGTGTCGTAATGTTACATAATTATACATGATTGTTTAATAGCGTGGTGAATGTGCGTTTTGGAGTTGTTGGATTGTGTATTTGATGAGTTTGATGAGGGAGAGGGGACCTGTACCATTAACTGAGCAGCTCACGTCTCTGCCCCGCTGATCTCAAAACAACATCCACTGAAAATTAAAGGTAACGAACCTACTCTTATGACTATAGGGATTATGGCAATAGGTGAATATGCCAAAATGTTGAACTATCCCTTTAACTCATTGAGTGCCACGCTCCTTTCCAAAGTTTTAGTCAAGTGTACCAGCAATTTAGACCATTTTTGTAGAGCCACAGTGTATTCTATATTATTGCCACCAACACATACTGTAGCCCACTAAACAACAATCAGATTTTACCGCGGGGGGACTTTGGGGAGGACACGGTGTTGCTCCAGATGAAGACCGGGCGGGACTGTGGGCTGAGAGCTTCCTGTTTCTGCTCCGAGCAGCTCGAGCAGCTGGAGCAGCAGCGCAGGTGAGAGCGGAGCAGCTGCTGCATCTGCATGCAGAACTCAACTTCCAAAAAACTTCCAGATCATGAGCTGTCGTGACTTTGATCGTCATCTATTTCAGTTCTCCTCGTCGTAGAGTCCCCAAATTTACATATAATGTGTATTAAAGTGTCTATTTTCATAATTAAAAAAAAAAGCAAAAAACAAAAAATCTCGTTTTTGGCACTCAACGCATGGGAACGAGAAATTACGTGGTTGGCACTCAATGAGTTAAGTGTGTTGAACACATACCCCCTCTCAACTCCTGCACACACCCTCGTTACACACCTTTCCACACACAGCTTGCTGTTTGCGTCCCACACCGTCAGTGAACCCCCCACGCTGCCAGCTGCCAGGAACCGTCCACACGGAGACCAGGTCACCACGTTGATGGGCTGCAGGGAAAAAAAACGGGGCGGGAACAAGAGAGAATTGAAGCGTAGCGGCTCATCAGTGTGTTCTGCATCAGTTCATGTTGTATTCTGAGTGGTTGGTTTGTTGAATCGGTCGCATCAGGAGATCAAACGTCTAAACTGCACTGGAGCGGAAAGTCAGTGGACGTGATGTAAGAAAGATGTTTTTCACAGACCGACGATGACTCAGGCACAAACAGTGTGTGTGTGTGTGTGTGTGTGTGTGTGTGTGTGTGTGTGTGTGACTGGACCTCACCTGTGTGAGCAGGTCGTCAGACAGAGTGCTCACATGTTCCCAGGAGCCTCGTTCGTAGAGCTGCACCTTAGTGTCGACAGGAACCGCTAAAAACTGAGCGTGCACACAGACGTCTTTCTGTTATTTCAGCGTTCTGCTCCGTCTCTCAGATCATTATCAGTTCTTTTTACATCAATCAATCACTGATGTGGTGCTGGACTCCTGAGGGCATCATGGTAGAAACCACACAGACACTGACCTTTCCTGTCCCGGGCTGCCAGGCCAGACGACACAGGGACTTTGCGTTACTGACGTCGTTGGTTTTCTGCAGCAGAGGCCAACTGATCACCTGAGTCTGAGCGAAGACAGAGCAGATCAGCAAGTGTCAGAAATAAAGAAATCACGGTTGTTGCCTCAAAATTATCGAGTACGAGTTGATAAAACACTGATTTACCTGCTCCTCGATGTTCCACACCACCACAGAGCCATCGCAGCTGGAAGACGCCTGACAAGAAGACACAGTTTGACATTCAAGTTAAAATCAAATCGGCTCAGGTCCAAGGTTTCCACGCAAAAACGATGCATCTGTAGCTCTGCCTTTAAAACGGAGCTCGACTAATTCATCGTCTCTAAGTCTTTGAGTGGAATTACGCCGTGGTGTTGCAGCACTGTGATGTCAGGAGCCTGATAACGGCGCCTGAAGGTTAACACGCTGAAAATGCACCTCACGTTTCATCAACCAAACTCAATCAGTCATGGTTCTCCACGGCTCAAACCATATTCTGGGCTTTTCTGATCAAGTGCCAGTAAACTTTTTTTTCATTTTAGATTCTTCACAATTAATTAATAACTCGTTTGGTCCAGAAAATGCCAGAAAATGCCAAAAAACAAATAAAATCATAAATTAGCCCAAAATGCAGCATGTCTTTGGCTACAACTCAACTGGTATTAGGTGCACCACAGCAACCATTTATATTTTACAAAATGAGTTTGTTTGAACTCATAATTTACGTATGTCTGTCTGTCTGAATGTCTGTACAGTGACGTTTGACAGTGATGTTCTCCGACAGTCAGGAGGATCAGTCGGTCCGTGTCCGACTGGAAACACAAGCGGAACTGATGCCGAGCTTGTGTTTCCAGGAACTCCCTCTCCAATACACGTGTTAACAACACCTCTGTCGTTGTTTCCTCACGTTTCCCATCAAATGTTGTGTCTGTTAAACCCTCAGCTGGCTAAAATGAATGCAGTCTGATACAACAGGCCTGCAGGTTGTGATGTGTGATGTGTTTTAATGCTCAGTTTTATCAAACCTGTTTCAGAAAATGTGGTTTAACTTTATGATCACTGTGCAGGAGGTAGTTTGTTTATTTCCTCACACAGAGAGACAGGTATAAAAATAGAAAACGCCTGTCTCTGTAAAGCAACAGAGTTCAAATATGGAGAAGGAGCTTTAAATAATGAGTGTTAAATTGAGATTAAAACAACCTCAGTGATGCACGTCTGTCGTCAGAGAGGAGCTTTACCCACCAGGAAGTCATCTTTAGGGTCAAAGGTGACACTGAGGACGGGTGCTTCGTGGCCACGGAGTGTTTTCTGTTGGCTGCTGTCGGACACCTCCACCACCTTCACCATGAAGTCACTGAGGAGCAGAGAGAAGCTGGGAGTTAATATGCAGCCAGTCTGCGTTCACACGTGAGCAGAGTGGCGGCTCCAGGGTCGAGGGGGAAGGACACGTCAGCGACGACGACCCGCACAAGTGCAAATTATCAAATCGATCAACAAGAGGAGAAAAATATTTGTAATTTCCCACAGCGTCCGCCAGAATGCAAATGCCAAATCTGCCCTAACAGCCTCAGATGCTTGAATTTTCACAATCAATACCACAGCAAAAGAATTACCAGTGTGAAAATAGCGGCATCAATACGGCGCCATGTCCGCGCTTCTATTGCTGCCATAAACCTGTTAGGGGTCAATCAATCCTGGCAGCAAACAGACGATCATCTCCAATCAGGACTAATCATAAACCAATGGAGAGTGCTGCTCCGTCTGTGAGGGAGAGACATCACCGAGGTGCACGGCTGTCTGCGTTCACCTCAGTCTGTGCTGCAACAACAACAACAACAACAACAGACCTGATAAGATCATAGTCTGGGTTCGTCATAGCGCACACAACACTGAACACAACAGACGCTTTATGCACGACGGCTCCGCCGAACGCCACGGGAGACGCCGCGGTGGAGTGAACGTGCATGTTTTGACAAAGTAGACACGACACCCGCCCGACTCTCGGCACCGAGATCACGCCTCAGGAGGAGCTGATGGATCTGTCCAGTCAGCCGCACGTCTCCGTAACTGCATGTGAATTCAAACCAAAGTCATGAAAAAAGGACGTGTTACTGGTTTTACACAGAAAAAGCAGAAACAGCTTTTCATCTGCATGGAAAGAACTCCGAGTTAAATCGTTTTTTGACAGAAGTGAGTGTTTCTTTTATTTTTTTGTGAAGATGAACAGTGGATATATCATTTTAGATGTTTACATCCTGATCCATCACACAGCACCACCAGGGAGGAAACAAACGCTGTCTGTTTAAGGAGAACAGCGATACCATTCATGTCTAAATTTTGAATCATAAAGCTGCGTTGAGCCAGCAGCTTGTGAGCTCATCTTCACTTAGCATAAAACAGGCTGAAAACAACCGACTCTGTCCACAGGTGACAGGACGTGATGGCTACCAGAGCTGTGCAGAAATATAAAAAACATCTTGTGTTTTGTCCAGTGTCGAGTGTTTTACCTCTTTTCTCTAAGTGTTATAGCACAGGGATGCACATAAAAACACACTTTTCTCTGAACTAAACTCCGGCACGTTAATTTTTGTCTAATTTCTATCATTGTTTTATGTAAAGGGAGGTTGCTAAGTTAGTGCTTCACTGTAAGGTTTAAACTGCTGTGCATACGACTATTAACATCTTGAATCTTGAATTTATGGTGTGTTTCCCAGTACTTTCTTCGACGTATTGTTTCATTTCTGTTTGTCAGGTCCGTCTACCATCGTCAGTACCTGGATCCTGCAGCGACTCTCGAGCCGCTGCTGTTGAAGGCGACGTGTGTGGCATTGGTGGTGAACCGGGTCAGGATGCCATCGGGATCGCCATCGGGGAACGTGTGGATCTGCACCGTGTTGTTGGAGCTCGCCGTCACCAGCTTGTTGTTCTGTGGAAAAGAACATGAAGGTTCAATCCGTCTCCAACGCCACTATAGAAACCAATCGTACATCATGAGTCCTGTACGACATGAATCTGGTGACCAACCTTGAGTGCCAGGGAGTACGCCTTTTCACCAACTGTGATGAACTTTGGGTCGTCGTCATCGAGACCCTCCCATATCCGAACATCTCCATCATTTCCACAAGTTACGATGAATCTAAGGGAATTTTGATCAGGGTCAAATTTCAGCATAGAAATAAAAGTAGTAATACAAAGAATAAGGGTAAATGTAAAGTAGTGCACGGTGTGGCACAATGTATTCCCTCAGTGACACTGCACACTGAGAGGTGGGACATACAACAGCATACTGTTCACCCTGACACCACAAAGCTCTCTCACTGTTTGCTGAAACTCTATTAGTTTTCCCTAATTGAGCGTTAATGACAGCACTTAATATTTACAGGTAAAGCTTCATCAATTTGAGCGAGTGCTTTTATGTGTTAAAATGTTCATATAAATCTAATAAACTAGAAGCTGAGCACATATAATGACTTAGTAGTCCAAGGGAACAGCTGATTTTCTAGCTGATACTTAAATGACATTGTTAAACCACAAAAAAAACTTAAATCTGAACATGAATGCCTTTGTTGTCATTACACAAGTGCAACAGGGTTGGATTGTAAGTCTTGACAGTGCAAATAACAAAGAGCAATGACACAGAAATTAAAGAATAAGGAAAGAGACGCGTTACGTAGTTCTGTGCTCATCCTACTGCAGGACTGGACTGGTTCTGTGTGTTGTTCTATCTGTGAGGTTTTTACTGAAGTGAAGGCCCTGAACGCATCTTCATGCACAAACTGTGTGACTTACTTCCCCCGGTCGTCGAAGCAGACCTCGGTGTGACCCTCCGAGTGACCGTAGCGCATCGGCTTCCTCTCACAAGGCATTTTCACAGAGCAGCAGCAGCCTGACGGACACAAACACACACTTCAAATTGACACAGAAGTTCAGCGGTCTGTAGCTCAGACAAGCTGCTCGCTGCACAGTCGGGCTGAAGCTGACAGCAACAAAGCTCAATGGTCCGGACTCGACGGTCTGATTCCCACACGGTGTTTGAAGCCTGACACGTTTAACTCGGCTCAAACAGAGAAGTTATCTGACAGGTAACGATTTAAAAGAGAAAATAACAGGACTACGTACAACTTTCCACTCCACACACTCGTTCCTCAGCTCCTCTGCTCCTCAATCTCCCGCGCTGAAAACAAGGAAACGCTGCGTCACAACTCCCGCCACCTACGTCATGACGCAAATGTCGAAACCCCGCCTTCGTTTGAAACACACAGCACGAGCCAGGTCCAGGGTCTGTGGTAAGGGAGACAAATAGCTACTAAAGAAAATGAAGAGATTTGATATGTTAAATTTATATTTATTGTTTAAATACTGTCTTGACTGTTCATTGAAGTAGAATATAAACTGCCACCGCTCCTCCACCATCCATGCATGCAGCTCAGGTGTTAAAGAGCATTCATTTTGCTCTGTAGCTAAACAATGAAAAAACCTCCAAGTGCCACCAAAGAGCACCAGATGTGAGGATGAGAGGTCGAGTAAAACACAAAAATAGCCACTAATGCTTTTTCTTTAGTTATTTTAGTAATTGGAGCAGCTAGGCCTACTGTAACATACTTAAAGCATAGCATAGCCTACTCCTTGGCTCTTTCCTGGCTGCCAAACAAAACCTGTTAGTTGCCGACCCCTTCGCTCACCTGCTTCAGAGACATCTCAGGGGAGGATTTGATTAATGTATTCTGCTGGCAGACACCTGTGTGTCTAAACATTACATCAGGGAACTACTGTAGTGTAGCCTAAAGTGAAATTCAGATGGACATGAAGTAGCTTTGGGTATAAAGTGCTATATAGATCTAACCTATTGTGGTAGGCTATAGCCTACATGTGTTGCAGGCAGCCAGTAGTTCTGTATAATATAACAACAAATATTTAATTTCTCTTATTTTGAAATCATGCTATGGAACATTTGTAGAGCCTAAATTAATACAACCTAGACATATTGTGAAATACCACACACAAGGTTCAATGTTTTTCCAGCTGTCCAGCAGAGAGCAGGATAGGTCCACTGCTACCTATCAACTCATTACATTTGATATCAAATGTAACATGAATCTAATCTAATATATCATCTGCAGAAAAATGATGCTCGACAACCAGATAATACAAGGTTACATTAATATTTCATGTATGTGGTTCAGGACGATCAATAGATGTGGCTCCTGACTCTGCCCATGCACCGACTGAGTGTTGACATGTAGACAAAGACAGTGGCAAGTGGGCGAAAAAATTAAGGTGTCAGTTTATTAGTTGTGCAAAGTTTGTCACCTGCAAGAGTTGTTACACTCCATTAAAGTGGAGGGCTCATAAGAAACAACATTTTAATAACCAATAAGCTGAAATATCCTGACTTTTAGTGTGTGAAGCTCAGTAGGAACACACATTTCCCATGCAGCAGTAAGGTTTCTATGACATTATAAAGCTGTTTTCACTATTGAAATTAAAAAAAAGGGAAATGTTTTGCTTTATAAATGTTTTTGTTGGTTAATAAACAAATAAGATATGTGTTCTAAGTCATGAAGTGTGATACCCCTGTTATTTGATATTAAAGGGTTTTAGAAATTATACTTACACAAAGTGCCTTAAATTATATAGTAAAATTAGTTATAATTCAAAGTTACTGTATTTTTGGCAAATTGCATCATTTGAGCTGGTATTCTGCCCTCTGCAGCAGAATATATAGGCTGTATGATATTTATAGATATTATTACCTAATAGTTAATGTAGGCTACTACCTGCGTGACCAACACAGATTATTTTTACCATCTCTTTTTTTCCAAGCCCTCTCCTCTTCTCATCCAGCATTAAAACAAACAACAACAAAAAAAACACACACACACACACACACAAATTTAGTGTCTTTCCATCTGATCTGTCACAACAGCAAAGTGGTTTCTAACATTAAAAACAGCTTTGTAGTGACCACAGAATCTACAACACCAGGACTGTGAACCTGAAGCAGCTATATCCAGCCGAGGTGTTGTGAAAATGTGTTCCATTGAACCATTAACTGGACAGCTCTTAGTTGTTGTGAGGATTGGGTGGCTAAATATTAAGGCCTAGTCTGAACTTGTTCACCCCTCTAACTTTACATTAAGCTAAGAATAAGACACTAACATTGTATTTCTCTCTGTAAAACCAAACTAACTGCCTGAATTGAAATAAAAACAATGAAATAAAATGGAGCAAAGAGCACAACAGATCAGTTGATTTACTCCAGCATGTTATAGTGAAACACTGATATTTTAATGGCCTTATGATTAATATTTCATGCAGTGTTTTGGATTTGGAAAAAGTACCTTAGGGCAGTTTTTTTCACACAGCTAGGTGGAGCGAGAGAGAGGGAGAGAGAGAGAGAAACTGACTGACACATGAATCAATTGAAAAATCTGAATCTTCCACCCCACTTACGAGGGAAAATGGTCTTTTTCATGTCCTTATCTCTCAATTTGCTTGGCTGAAGCGCTGGCATTTAGAGGTGTCCTTTGCACAGCAGTGAGTTGAATTGTTTTCTGTTTGATTCTTCAAAAGCAGGATTTTCCATACCATTAGCCTGTCTGGCTGCGACACAGCCCACGGCTGCAGCACGAACAGGCGCGGACAAGCATGACATGTGCTGCACCATTAAATCGACCCAGAGATGACAAAACACCTGAGAAACAGTCGCACTACACAGGCAGTGTAAATGGTATTTATTGTTTGAGTTGAATACAATATATGCTTCAGAGGGGCGTCACAGTGATTCTGACACTTAGAGGATAGTGCTTTAGTCCTTTAAAGTACTCTTCTCCACCCCACCATGTTAACAGTCTTTCAATAACTATACTTGTGAAAGCATAGAGACGCAGCTGCTGATATACTAACAGTTTACAGAGAAAGTTCCAACCAAGATTAAGCTGTAAAAAACAAATAAACAAACAGCTATGCTGTGTAAAGACGGATGAGGGAAATAAACCTTTTATTGGTGTAGTTGTGCTGCCATCTTGTGGCTGCAGAGGAGAAAGCAGCTCGAGTCCTTCTCATGAGACACATCGGTTTGATCCGCCTGTGCACAGGAAGGTGCAAAGAGGGGACATTTGGGACAATGTGTCTTTTTCTGTCAACATTTTTCTTTATTTCTCTCATCTGTATAACCTGTCAGCAGTGTCTGACCCCATTTTACAAACCTGATGAAAACTCACACAAAGTCTCTTTATGGTTTGTAATTTTGCAATTAGGTAGATTTGGCCGGATGGATGGATGGATGGATGGATGGATGGATGGATGGATGGATGGATGGATGGATGGATTAGTTAGACAACAAGAGACTTTCACTTATGTAGCCATGTTAGAAAGGTCAACTTTGTGCCACTACACCCCGAAGATTTAGTTTACAGTATTTGGAACGATAATGAAGAAGATAATGTCTGGATATTACTAGATACAGCTTGAGTTTCTGCAGCTCTGTCATTTCTGACAGCACTGGTTGTGTAGTGGACATGGCCATAGCAATACATCACATTGTCTGATACTAAGGTATGTGAGAGAAAGTTTGGTCTCAGCCAGGTGTCGTACAAGGTGCGGTTTCTTCCACTAAGGATACTCGTCAAAGGGAAAGTGCTCAAGCTTCAAGAGTCAGTCGTCCACAATACGTTTAATGTCTAGGTATTCCTACTCCATGTAGGGCATTAAGGCAAATGTTCTGTGATGTGTTTGCGTAAAAAACAACAACCTATATCCAAGATTCAGACCATCCCTTAGTGCTGAGGGCGGCTGTAGAAGATGAGATGTATCTTCATGTGTTGTTACACTACATGGATTTGGACCATTGGAGAAGGCTGATGACCCTTCGCAGGTTTTACTGTAACTGACTCTTTAACTCTCTAACTCTTGATGCAGTAAGATCCTTTAAAAAGTTCTGCACCTTTTAGTCCTCAAAGATTTGCAACCATGAGTCTTCAACATCAATAGTCAACTCTTAGCCTTTGCTCGTCCTGACTCTTTTCTCTGTCACACAGCACAGGCCCCCTCACACTTAATGTGGTACTGTCGTAGATAGTCCCTGAGCTGAGGCGGCAGTGGTAGGCTGCTGACGCCCTGGTATGTAGTGCTGCTGCAAATCACAGCCCTGCACAAGTGCTGGAGGGAGAAAGGGAAGGTCCTTAGCAGTGGCCGGGAAAGGAGGGGCTCAAAGAAGAGGCAGGTGGCTGGATCACTGTAGTGTCTCAGTAGTCCCGTCACACTGGGATCCCGGTACATGCACGGGTCACGCACATCAAAGCTGAAACGTTTGCCATTCTGCTCGATGCGTGCGTGCAGGGAGCGGCTGTAGCGACGAAAGCTGACTGAGAAGAGGAACTCGTCCTGGGCCGAGTCTCGCAGAAGGAAGGTTCCCTCCGGTTGGCCCTCCAGAAGCTCCTCGGCCTCAAAGCGGTTCAACACCCCCCAGTAGCTGGGGCTGTTGTTGATCTGGAGGAGATCTGGGACCAGGATGTAGTCAGTGTTGCCACAGCTGCCCTCTGCTCCTCCGTGCGGACAAGAAGGGTCCCAGTCCTCCAGACTGGTGCTTCCAGGCCCAGGGGAGCAGCAGATGTCCTCCCAGGAGAGGGGAGTCTGTGGTGGGGAGGTGGAGGAGGATGAGCCATTGGGTTTAAGCGGAGCCTCCATGTCATTGAGAGCACCTGGGTGTGTGGCGTGATTCTTTATCAGGTGCCAACATCGGGCCAGTTCAGATTTGGGTGAGAAGGGACACTTGTCCTGCATGAGCTCTGAGACATGGATCTTGCGTTTGGACCAGAAGAGCACCGAGAAGGGCCGGGAGGAGCCCGGCGGATGGTGGTGATGATGATGATGGTGGTGGTGGTGATGATGAGAGCGCAGAGGGAAACACTGGCCCACAGCATCCTGAAACTTCTGTCTCAGTGAGCGCCGGGACAAGGCCTTCCGACACACCACGTCAATGTCTGCAGACGTCAATGCGTCCCCGAGAGCACTGCAGCTGCACTTTCTCTCTCTGCGCCGCCTCGGACAGGATGTCGACCGCACACCGAGCTCCTCTGTCCCCTCCGCCTCCAAACCTCCAGGACTCAGGCCACTGCGAGAGCTTCGGGAGCGTTTCTTCCCCCGCCATATGTAACTGTCTGCACTCCAACTGCGGAAGCCACATTTGGGACGTGTGTCTGAGGCTCGTGGCTTCTTCTCCGACATGGCTGCTTCCTCTTCTTGCTCTGTGAAAACAGATGCCAGAGTAAATTATAGCACCAAGCCCCATATCAGTGACACATTCATGGCACAGTATGAATATGAGAAATTGAATGAACTTACTTTACTTTTTTGCTTGGACTTTAATTATGCCATAAAAGATCCTGTTTGAGGTGTTTCTTTTATAGCCACAATGGATTCTTTATGGTGGTTTTCATGGCTTTTATAGTTCATGACACCATGACCTTGCCAGAACTTTCTTTAATGCATGCATGCAAGGCTGCTATCTGATCAGTTGGTACAAGAATAATAGGCGGATGTGGCGTCCTACAGACTTTTTTCTGATTGTCTCCAGAGGCAATAAATCCGATTAAGACTGGAGAGTTCAGAAACAGCCTGCAGGCAAAAATGGATCCATTTCCATGAAACCACAGAAACTGAATCAAAACCTACGCAGGCGACAGATGTTTAGTGCTTCACTGTTCAAAGACGGTTAAAGGGAAAAGTTTTATTCAGCTTCTCCCAAATCTCTCTGCTCAGTTACTGTGATATTTGCACTTGGAGGCAGTTTGCAAATCTCAGAGACAGAAAATCTCCTCAACAATAACAATCTAATCTAAGTGGACAGATTGTGAGCAGTAGGAGGTTTAACATCACAGGCTGCTATAATCACTCTGTTGCTATCAACTCTCTGAAGATTAACACAAGAGATTATCTTACCTTACAAACAGTATCAGAAAGACTTCACATCCACGTTATGAGCAGCCGTTCACTGCACAATAGCCGACACGTGTGAGCCGCCCTGCAGCCTCTCCAGCTCTAACAGACAGCAGGCTATTCTGCTTCCTATATAATTATGGTGCCAAATCCCCGAGGGGGCAGCAGCTTCCTCTCCACCAGGGCCGGGTCTGAATGAATGAGAGGGAAGAGGTGGAGCGGGGTCGAACCGGGAGAACACTGTGTGTGGGGTGGGTGGGGTGTAAGCCAGGGGAGGGTGGTCTCAGGTTAATGACAGCGAGACGTCCTCCTCTTCTCTCTCGCACATCTCCTTTACACATTCATTGACGAATCAAATCTCCTGGAAAAAGAAGAAGATAACAGATAAGCAGGGCAGCCGGAGAGTGCTTTTTCATTCACAAAGTGAATTATTTCTACATGTAATTTTATTTCTGCATTCATTTAATTTCATTACAGCCTCATAGCTTAACTTAAAGCATCAAAACACATTTTACACAGAGCTTTAAATCAGTTTAAGTCTGTCTGTGGAGGATGCCAAACTGCAAACAGATTATTTCTCATGTTTACAAGCAGCCTGTGAAGACTTGAATGTTACCTTGCCAACTCTGCTTAATTATAAATTCAGCCCAGTAGAGGAAACAACTGTGCAAAGCTTAAAAGGCTTCACTTATTGATTGAGGAACCTTTGAGTTTCCCAGTTAAAACTTCCAGCAAGTGCTGTTAAAAGGACTCATCTGTCAAGGTGATGTCATACACACAGTGTGTGGGTCGGGACGAGCTACTCGCTCCAGATGACATTTTGGAAAATCTATAATTCATGAAACAAATAGACTGCATCTATCAGACAAATAATATTACTCCCAGTGGTTTTAATGTGTGTGCGGGTGTGTGTGTGCGTGTGTGTGTGAAGCAGATAACGGATAGTCATCAATATGTGTCTGACATCTCAGATAATGTAGTGACACTCAACTTCCTCTTAACTGAATATTTAATGCCTCCACATTATCACGCAGCCCGGCAGGATGGTAAGGCCACATGTTCTGGCAAACAACCAGATCAATGTATCTGACTGCAAACTGCAAACTCGACCAAGTAGAAGAAACTGAAACTACACTGACTGAAGTTTGGCTCAAAGGATTTAATTAACTACTTAAGCTTCATCAGAAAAGCAGTGATTTGAGTTATAAAACCGTTTCTTTGTTTTCTGGGCAAGTTTTATGCAGTTTTGTAACTTCATTGCATTGATCTAGAAAATAAAGGTTACAGTTACAAACTTACTTTACTGCATAAGGAAAGTTGTAACAGTTGAGTTGGTTTGAAAAACACTTGTCACTGACTGGACTTGCAAAGTAAAGGAGTGAATCTTACCGTTTCACATTACACATGGGTACAGTGCAGCAGAATCTACAGTATATCTACTCTTCTGCTTGTGATCAGTATCACACTGTGATACTTTAGCACTGTGATTTGCTATATGGATTCAAAACTCAATCAAACTCCAATCCCAGTGAGTTTTATTTTAAATTCAAGAGGCTGTAAAAGGAGTAAGTGCAATAATTGAAATAAATATATAAGTAAAAAAAATTAAGCAGATGCAAATATTATATTTAAAACACTTAGCTGGTGGACAAAAAATGTCTCCCACCTCACTCTCCAGAGTATGTTGGTGTTAGACATCATGTCACAACATCCTGCTCCTGTCTCTCCACACATCATAAGCTCAGATTTAACATGAGGAAAGACTTGCCTCCTTTGGCAATGAAAGTGAAAACTACGATGGCCAAGAAAGCTCAATTCACAGCAACTGAAGAGGACACATGAAAATAGACCAAACTTTAACAAATTATAAGAACTGCTTTATCAATTTCACAACATAAGGAAATATAGGAACACTGAAAGTAGCAAAGACAACAGAGGGAGGGTTTCCAGGAGATGCTAAAACTATAAATAAATCTGGCTGAGAGACTGGTTTGAACTGGGGAGGTATCTCTGTTAGGAAAATGTATCCGACATTATTACACTCACTAAATGTTAAGGGGTTTGTCTTGATGGCTAATAAACTAAAATATAAATATTTCACATTTGGGAGTTTCACTTTAAAGGGACAACGAGGAGTTTCTATTCGGTTATAAAAAAGTCTCACGTTAATGTGGATGAATCTCCGCTACTCACACTTGTTAATGGCTCCATTTTCGCTAAATATATCGATCTGTCTCTATCGTTATTTTGTTATTATTAGTGGTGGCGGAAATGCTGGTCGAGCCGACCAGCGTTTCCTTCATGGCGAGTTATGAGAATAACGCCGCAGAATCGCCGTTTATGGTCGGAACTACGATGGTATGTGAACCTCTTTGAACCTCTGACTTTAATTTTTGATGAATGAAACCATGAGTCCGTCTTGCGCCGGGTCAAAGAAATGTACGGTGCGCGCGGAGGCTCATAAATGTAGTGTGAAAACGCTTCGCTTTTCCAAAACTCCTCTTTGTCCCTTTAAATGGCTGTGCACGTTTGACAGTATATTGTTTCAGTCTTTGAGCTGTTCTGGCTGCTGGTTGCATGTCCCACCTCTGCCCCAAAGCCTTCACTAAAAGTTTCCACTGTCTGGCTCAAGTGATGGACTGAGATGATGAGGAGCAGTGAAGCTAAACCACAGAGTTCCTCCTCCTGGATCCTGTGGACTGTAAAGGTGTTATGTCCACATTTCTCTGCAGTCTAAACACGTTTGAGGTTTTGCCCATATCTGCAGTGCCTACCGGGCTCTTCCAGAGTGTGTCGACGGGGTGTGGTGCAGAGTTTTTGCGCAGGAAGTGCCTCACGCAGTGGGTGAAATCCAGTCGGCCCATTAACCTGCTGCAGCCATGCAGGACCCGACCAGGGGCTCGTATCAGTCCACATTACAGAGGCATCGATCCCCGGAGCAGAGCAGCCGACAGGAGCGTTCATAAATAATTGATGCTGCTCTGAATGAACGAAGACTCTCCTCTGCTTGTATTTTTATATGAAGGCTATTACAGTTTTCATTGACTTTTATGCAGGCCGGAGGAGTCAAACTACAAAATGTGTATTATAGCCTCGGGGGAAGTTTCTTTGCACTCAGCTTCAGATGCTCAAATGCACTGAAATCATATAATCTACAAGACGACATGGTACAAAGTTTTGGCACATCCTCATTTTCCCAGTGTTTATATAATTTTGAGGCCCAAATGGTACAATGGCACATGGGAAACTGAAAGTCATAGAAAACTTGTACTTTCCAATTTCCATGAAGGGATATAAGTGAGTGAAGGCTTGAAATTTAATGTACTGACTGGCAAACACTCTGGGTGAGAAAGAAAAGAAAAGAAACAAAAACAAAGTAAGACAGAGTGGTTGGTTATAGGCTCTTATTACAGCAAGATGATCACAGTCTCTTGGTTTATGGTTTGAACTGGACAGAAGGCGAAAACAAAGAAACTTGTAGCATATTAAATGTGAACTTAAGTTGGGATGAACTGTGAATGACATTTGATTTCCATTGTAGACAAAACCTCAAGTGAGTTGGATCAAACCATAAGTTAAAGCTCACCGTGATCCTTTGTTGTATAGATCTACAGTTGTTTATTTGTTCTGTGGTCTAATGTTGGAATGAAACGCTGGATAACAGCAGGTGTTGTAAAAGTTTTGTGTGAACTGTAGTGTAATGTTACTGTAATTTACATCCTGCATGAGTGGTTGAAAAGTGTTGTATATTTGATTATGACAACTTCACTTTTGGACTAATTTGACTTTGTTTTCCCCCAAATATCAAAGTTTAGGATGTACACAGAACTTCTGTACTGTACAGTTTGCTCCACCAATGTATACAGTCCCCTCAAATGTCATTTGGTTTTGAGGCAATACACAAAAACAACACCAAAATGGACCAATCAAATCAAAACTGCCCATTTGCTTAGACCATGGCTGTCGCAGACCTATTTGTGCGTCTGGACATGTTCTATATGCCTAACAATTTTCATCTGCCTGCTACAAAAAAACCCTATGGGCAGAGGTTTAAAAAAAAAAAAAAAGTTCCAAGGGGGTGCTACTGAAAGGTGCCACTGTAATATGTCCCACATCTGCTTTGTGTGTTCATAACAAACTGTTATCCAGCACCATGTCAGCTTGATAAGGTGAGACATGTCAGGGTTTTTTCTTATAGGTTATAGCCTGCTGCACTTGTCACAAGAAAAGATCAATAACACAGGTTTATGTCCATCAGCCAATCAGAGACGTTTACAAAGCATCGCAGGAAATGAAGGAGGAGACATTTGAACAGATTACACCTCACATCCTCAGACAGGATGTTGACCACCCACTGGGTGTGATGAAGCTAACACAGACACACATAACTTTACCATTTACTAATGTGTCAGTTTCTTTTCTGTTTAGATCTCAATCTGATGCAAGTGACAGAAACATCACCTCTGTTAACCTTTTCATGCATTTGTCCTTGACACATCCCACCACAGCTGTGACGTGCGTGCGTGCCTGTGTGTGTTGGCTGAGAGGCGGTACGATCATGTGAATTACAGAGATGGTAAATTGAATCATCAGGGAGTCTCTGGCTCCACTGGTCTCAGTAGTTTTCATTGATTTATATCAGAAGACTCCTCTGACCAACAGCAGCGCTGCCCCTCTCTCCTCAGACACCGGCCGGCTCTCATTACATCTCACTTGAAATGTGATGTCCACACAGCAGCCCGAGTCATCTGTCTCAAAGCAAAGTTAACGTTAGCTTGAAAATGTCATTCTTTTAATCTTATTAAATACTTATTATACTTATTATCATCAGCTTTCTACACCTATAAATATTTTTCTCTGTGAGTTTTTTGTCTTTGAATCATTCATTCATCTTTACCTTTTTTGATGAATGAAATGCCACATTCAAAACTCCAGTCTTCTTCACTACAAATACTTTGACTTTTTACTTGAAATAAACACATTCATTACTCCTTGTTCTTCATCTCGGGTCCTGCTTTTACTTCTTGAAGAGTTTCTCCCACATATGGAAGGGACACTTGTTTGTGTGTATCGTATACACAGTGTTTTGTAGCCATTAAGATTCTGGATATTCATCTGCTGCAGACATGTGAGCTTCTGTATCAACTTTCCCCAGGGGAGGTTTATTTATGCCTGCAGCCGCTCTGCTTCCCGCAACCAAGGTGCATCCAGAGCAGCTTCTCCTCTTTGTCATGTTAGAGAGAACGTAACCCAAGCCAGGCTGGTCACTGGATTCAACACACACACACACACACACACACACACACACACACACACACACACACACACACACACACACACACACACACACACACACACACACACACACACACACACACACACACACACACACACACACACACACACACACTGGCATATGGATATTTTTAAGTGCATCCTCTGTGTTTGCTTTTTCCTAAAGAGGCAGAGAGGGGAGATGTACTTGTGTTTGAGCTTTGCTTTACTTATTCAGACAGGTGTATCAAAGGTATCTGTGCAAAAATAGAAACGGATTGCTCATGCTGAGCCTTTCTCAGACACAGTCTGGTGGAAAAGTTTTTAGATTTGTTTTTAATACAAATAAGTTTTTTGAAACATCAAAGCCACAAACATATCTAAGGCATTAATGATCACTTAGTTTGTAAATTGTAAATATTGTATAAATTGAAGCTGATTATAAAGCAGGTCTAGCCCGGTCTAGGTTCTATATCACGTAATACCGTGTAAGTATCAAACCCTCAGTCCACAGAGAAATGCAAGCTAAGCTGTCAGAAGATCCACAAAGCAACACAGTAATGCACAAGCCAAGGCAAGAGGGAAAACTGCTAGCTGTTGAACATGGATGTAAACAAAACAACTTTGAAAAATAAATAATTCAGTTTGTCAGTTTTTTCCACATAGGGCACTTTGTGAAAACACATCAGGACACCATAAACTGGGTAGTGACGGTGGTGACAATTGGTTCAAATTTATTCACAAGGTTAAAATGAAAGTGTCACCGTGTCAGAGGCCCTGATTTTCACTGGACCATTGTTTGTATTAGAAAATCATTCTGTCCTCAGAATACTCTTGCAATATTTGCATCCATGTTTACATCATCTTCTTCTTACTTATCTTTTGCATGTATTGCTACATTTCTCTCTCCATATTATTCCATGCAATCGTTCATCTTCAGCAGTATGCCATCACCTTCTGCTTGTTTGTGCATATCTGACAGTATTCACAGTGACATTGCTTTAGTGTTTACATTTCAAAAAGCCTTAATGTAGGTATCATATCCAACGAAAAGGGAATTTTAACATGACAGGGCTATCGATTCCTATTTTGAACCAAAACATTTTCAATCCTTTTCTGTCAGTAATGTAAAAGAATATGTTGTCCCCGTCCACAAATACATGGGTGAAAATATTATTTTCACACGTGTATCTTCCTTGTGAAAACAGTTTCTGCATCCGCAGATGGAAGCACACAGAACCATCCAAAGCGCTGCATCATCCTGGCCTTGTTGTGCTGTTTCTCACAGTGAAATGATAAACTGAGAATGGAAGCAGCAGCATCTTCTTTTTTCTATAATTTGTTTCTTATTTTCTTTTCTTTTTTGGGTGCTACAGCAGGAAGTGAGTCAACACTGCCTCACGCTCCATCTGCTCATCATGTAGATGCCCTGACAGGACATCACAGCAGTGCCTCTGAATCAATATTAAGAGGATGAACAGGATGAGACATCAACAAGATAACATAATTACTTCTTATTAGTGCTGGATGTCACTGAATCACAAGCACACAAGAAAGCAAGAATCTGCTTATTACTCATTAGCATCACACTCACTTCATATTTCTTATACTTATATGTGCATGTATATTATTTCATTTCCTGAATGTTGAGAGAAACGGTCATTAATGTTGATCTGTCTTCATTACAAACAGTTTTAGACTCTTTATTCCCAAAGCTTGGGAAAATCGATTTGTCACTATTGCAAACTCTGTGAAGTTGTTCCAGCTCTTTCCTCAATGATTGTCATGTGTATAAAGGTCTTTTCACATTTTCTTTGGAAACTTTGGAAATGTTATTTACCAGAAGTTTAAACAAAAAGGGGAAAACAAAAACCTTATTTTGAGAGAAAGTTGATTTCAATAGGTGATACATTACAGCTCTATGTGTGCCAGGAAAAGCCTTGTTGTGTAAAGTTGTTTTAAATTAGTTATTGGCTCATTCCCATTTTTATTGTTGTTAAGCCGTGGGGCAAGCACCATGTTAATGGTGTTAATCCAATCTGCACCAAATGCTGTCCACTTCTCTTCACTGTGCTTTGTCTCTGTGAGGGGGGAGTCCCATTAATGTGTATTATACTGTTAAAAAAAAAATTCATGGTAGATGGGATCCACTTAAATTGTCCAGCCCTATAGCTGGATGACAGGTTTGGGTACAGGCATAACATCTGATATGCAGCCAGAAACCTCAGAACATGTCTCAGTTATACGGAGCAGATCCTTGGCAGAGGATGTTGTGTAAACAAGTAGAACAGAACGGATATACCACCTTCTTCAGTGTGAGTCCTTTAATTTGGACAGATGCAGTAAGTACACTTATGGTGTTTTCAAGAAGGGTAATAATTTGACTCTATTGATCCTAGAAAGGAAGTACGTTTTCCTGTCGTCCCTCCCAAGAGGGTTAAAGGTCAGAGGTCAAGGGTAGTTAGGAAACATAATGCAGCTGTTCAGGCTACTGTGGTGTTGGTTGTAATTTCCAATATTAAAAACGATTTTTCCCATTTTGGCCCTCAATGTTGAATAAATCTGAATTAGATGCAACAAATGATGGCTGTATATTCGTACTTCCAAGCAGCTGACTGCACTTACAGATCAGAACGAGTTTATGTTTTTACTTCCTTCCTCTCCTGCAACAAGAATTGCAATATAGACAGCTTCATCCCAGTGTTTCCTGCTGCAGCACATTATCGTCTAACACTCAGAAGTACAGCTCTTGATGGCCTCATGTAAGGCACTCAAGATAAAAGTTCCCTGTGTCCTTGCTTTGAAAAATCCATGCAAATATGAATTAGATGCAGTTCATTTTGATTCAAAAAACTTGATTTGCTCCTGCAGGACAATTCTGAGGCACAAAGAGTACGTCAAGACGGAAAGTAGCAACTAAATGCAAACAAGGACATCACATACAGTCAGAAGGCAGTGCATTATACTAAAAATATAAATTCAGGTACAGTCACGACAGATAATTACGAATATATTCAAGATCAGGTATCAGTCAATAATCGATATATACACAGCAGATGAGTAATAGATGAATAAATACAGCAGCGATGAATAATGAATGCAGTCATATAAGCTGCATATGCACCCTAACACTCTAAAAGCATGATAAGCTTAATGAAACAAGTGTTGTTTCATTGCAACTTGATTAAAGTATTGCTTCTGATATCTCTCAACAAATCCTCAAACCTAGATGGATTTTGGGTCTAGACCTTTATTGCTATGGTTGCCATGATAAATGTGAGGTTAATGAGGTGGAGCACAGTTTGGTTAGGTTCAGACACTATAAAGAAAAGTGTTTTTGTTATAGTTGAAATAAGTTACATACAGTCATGAATACAACATGTTGCCGGCCCCCAGATCCCAACATCTCCCTCCCACAGACTTTGTCACCTGCACCTGTTGTAATTACTATGACCATTAGAGGTTGTTTGATTGGGGTCAGTCATGCTATGGGGTCATTATCAATTGGAGGACAGTCTCCATGTGACCAATTATCACAACAATTTTGTACCTACAGTACACTATAGGTAAAAAGTGACCCTTAGGGTAGTTCAGTGACAGTGACCCACTCTCTTGGGTTGTCTGGACATTGGACAGACTCACTGTGTTGACACAACCCATTTGTATCCGTGCTCTTTATTGCTTACTGCTATTGTAATTCCTTAAAGCAGTGTGAACTATCAATAACACACGGCCCAACAAACACACATGTTAGCTGATACAAGATTCAGACTCTTTCCTCACACATGTCAGTGTCAGCAGCCACCACACTGACCATCAGTTCTGTAAGACTTGAATGCTGGTCGGATCAGGTCTTCCATGGTCATACCTCACCTCAGCCAGCTACCATAGAAGATACAAAAACAAAAGAGCTGCTGTGTGCTTTGCTGCCATGTTGTAAACCACAGGCTAGAGTATTGATTAACTGTGGATTTAGTTGTTTGCTTTTGGGAGCTCCTATACTTAAAGGATGACATCACATCCTACTACACTCATTAATGATAGAAAGTGATTAGGGTTGCACCGCTGTGAACTTGACATTAATGCTCAAACAGTGTCCGACAGCAGCTCCAGCAGTTTTTCCTCCGCGCAGGTTATTAGACAGTGACAGACTGACCACCACAGAATCACAGACAACCTCTCCGTCTCCCTGCAGCTTATCGGCCGGCTCACATCCTGTCTGTCTGCTGACCTCTAATGCACGGAGGGAGGAGAAGGGGAGGGGATCATTTGAAAAAAAAAAAAAAAGCTTGTATGCCTCTCACTAGTCATGTAAACATTTGCAAACTCCACTGAAAATCAATAGCAGAGAGGAGAAATTCCAGTAACCCTGTATTTGTGCTGGCAGCTTGTCTTACAGCGGAAGCATGGGCCCCAGTGACACAAACGCATTAGCATAAAGAGCCACGAAACACAGTATGGATGTTCACTGGGTTTGACCAGTTGACGCTGATAGCTTTGACACACACTAACACACTATGTGTTAGCAGATTAGAAAGTCTACAGAATTGAATTGTGCATCTAGTTTGTTGATCATTTACTGTCACTTTATACATGATCTTATGAACCCCTGACCTCTCTTGTGCTTTGTAATTGCCTTGATTCACAAATACTAAATCCATAATTTATTACGTGTGAAAATACAATCATTATACACATGATAGATTAATGTGTTTACAAATTACGTTCTAATTAGTATCGATGTAGAAACATTGCTTTATAAATAACGATGCTAACTAATGCTGAATGATGTGTTGTTATAGGTTACTGTTATTAGCCTACCTTTTAGCCTCTTTAAGTTAATGGTTGTGTTTTTGCAATACACCTCTGTTTGGTTTGGCCCTGTTTTCTGAGGTTAATGAGAACAACTTGTGGGTTGCTAGGGTTGTGAAAAAAAAAGAGGATAAAGACAAGAGAAAGTGATTTATCTCGCCCAGACAGTGCAGAAGTTGTGTTTATGGCTAATTTGTGGCCAACAAAGCGCTGTAAATTATTTATTAATCACTGACTAATCCTATAGTTACAACTAAAAGGGGGACTTAAACCTGCATCAAACTATAAAAACCTATGATCAGACAAAGTGTACACCAGCAAAGTGACCTGAGTTTTCTCCAGCATCAAATATTCATGACATTACATGATTCCTTCTGAATGATGGATGTGTTGATGTGTTACAGACATGTTTTGAAAGTTGTAGTACTATATTGTGGTATTTGCGTGTAACAAAAACCTGCATGCTCTCTGACTGTGATACTTGTCATGTTTCCTTCACTGTTTCCTTGTCCGTGAGGATGGACACCTGACACACTGTGCTTGTGAACAACCATCAGCACGTCCATGAGCAGGGGCCACATGCTGGTAATCACCACTAAAACCATTATCTATGTTGTATTGCAGCAGTAGGCAGTTATCAACCATCTGTTATCTGCACGGCAGCTATCATCAGCAGGTTTATAAAGCTACAGGAGCAGACATGATGATTACTGTCTCCTGCATGTGGATTGTTTTAGATTTACAATCTAAATTTTAGAAATCTAAAACTAGGGAGGAATTGTTAAGTTTTTATTGATAATGTGAGTTGTCTTATGCCTGCTCAGAAAACAGCTGCTGGTGCATGGGAAGCAGGAACATTTTCTGAGACATATACATAGGCCTACTGAAAATAATTTTTATAAGTTTGACAAAAGCAACTTTTGTCTCTGCAAAGTTACCAAAAACAAACTATACTTATTTCACAATCAGCCGGTCAGTGCTGAGCATAATGCAGTTCAATGGAGGGACTGTGTTTGGCACCAGCAGACAGCAGGTGACAGCAGTGAGACATGACCAAGGTGGTGAAGGTGAATCTGGCTGAGAAACAGAGTCATCAAATGTTATATATGCTGACAGAGTTAGGACATGTGTCATTTATAATATTTATACAATAGGTTAGTTTAAAATCAGTTGGACGATAAAAATGTGTTTACACTTTAAACTACTACTGCAGCAGCAGCATAGAAAGAAAATACTTAAAACATTCACTCATGTGATGTATGATATTAATAACAGGATAAAAGGACATTTTCCGAGGGAACAGAAGGTTTTGACATCTGACACATGCAATTTTCATATTAGTGGTAATGTAGCCTATATCATGCATATAGTAAAAACATTGTTAATGCTAATTTTTGTGCTCATAGTTTTAGTATCAAGTCACCATACTTCAAACGTGTGAGACCCACCAACTTCTCAAACTAAAAAGAGTTAGTGATAGTAAAACATATTTCTTAATGAATCCTTCATAAAAAAAACTCTGATATGCTTAAACATTTTTAAAATGTAACTTCTCCCTACTGGAATCTGGAAGGATCGAGACAACATGCACAGATTTTACACATCAAGAAATGCTTCTAATTTCAACATGATTCAATAAGTCAGCCATGTTTGTGAGCCAGTCTGGAGACATTATCATTATGCTGTTTTAACAGCCTGAAACTGCAGCCAGCTGCTTTGAAGTCACCAAGTTTTTTCTGTTTGTGCTAAACAAAGCAAAACAACTTCAAATGTGTATTTCAGCCAGTGAGAGTCTGGATGGAGGCATCAGATGTTGTGTAGGCAATCCACCTCCAAAATCAGCCTCCAGCTAAACTCCACTCTCCACACATACACTTTTTGTCCAGTTTAACTGCTGCGCTCTTTTTTATGCATGTGCATCATCAGCAGAAAAATATCTACATTTACAATATTCAAAGGAGCCTTCTGCCAAATAGTGGTGCATCTACATTCTGAGAACAAAGGGGGAAATGTTCGTTCAAAGGATTTATGAGTCTGCATGACTGTGTGGGAATACTTTTACCAGCTCTCCACCCGCGCCGACACTGAACAAACCTCACACCTACTCACAGCCAAACAGTTTCAACCTGTTTCATCATATATTCTTCTCTCCAACACAAAGCGAAATGGAAAGTGGACTTATTCAGCCTGAAAATGAGTGAGGTGTCACTTACAATCAACTAAATGACTTGAAATGTTTAGGAGTTTGTGTCAGCTTGCATTTTCCATTCACACTTATTCATTTGAAGATCAATGCATGTACCAGGGCTGAACCAAGAGACCTTAGTTCATACCGGGTGCATAAAACCATCAAACCACACACTGCATTTTATTTTTACAAACACATGTTGCATCTTTTGTTTTTTACGTTCTAATATATAAAAAGGTAGCAATAATGATTTGTCAGAATAAACCATTACTGTATATGACACACACACTGCATTCTGACCACATCTTCGTCCCTGATTATTCAATACACAATGTTAAAAGTGTTGACTCTATACTGCAGGAGCTGTAGCGCAGTGTTTCAGGCTCCTCTGCTACTTTGAATAATATTCATTATGAAGGCAGTTCAGGTGTTTTTCCAGATTGCTTGGGTATTTCCCTTTCAGTTCATGCAGCCAGGGGGCACAGAGACCTTCATGTTTTTACTTTCTAGCCTGTATTGAAATGACATCAATAAAACTAAGGCATCACTAACAAAGAGGCCTTTGCTATAGTTTCTGGATTGCTTCTTTGTCTGAACATTTAAAGCACATGTCAGTATGAACAATTAATCAAATGAAATGTGAGAGAGACTGAGACCACACACAGTGATGAAATAAATCATTTTATTTTAACTTTATATAGCTTAATTTATTTTGGGTGGCTAGCATTTTGCTGTGGCATGAATTGCTCAGTCACTACTTAAAGGGATAGTTCACCCAAAATCCTTCCTTCACTCATTATCTACTCACCCTCATATCAACTAAGAGCTGTGAGAAGTTTCAGAGTCCTCCGTGCCTTCTCTGAGTTACAGGGGGGGTGGGGGGGGGGGGGGCCGGCGCCCTGGTGTAATGTCCCTCTTGTATTGTAGCCCCGACATAAGAAATTGTTCTGAAAAAAATTAAATAAGTCTATATTTTAAGTTTGTTTGTAGCGGAAGCTCCCAGTGTCTCAGTTCACTGCTCTTCCTGTGTCAGTGCAAATCTCGCGTGGAACAATTTCTCATGTCGGGGCTTCAATACAAGAGGCGGGACATTACAGACGAGCAGTATGGAGGTATTTGGATGTTTTTTGGTGTGTCTTTTTGGACGAAGAAAAGTGGTATCCATTCACAACCATTGTATGGACAAATACTGCTACGTGGACCCCCCCATAACTCAGAGAAGGCACGGAAGACTCACAGGTTCTTAGTCGACATGAGGGTGAGTAGATGATGAGTGAAATTTGAATTTTGGGTGAACTATCCCTTTAATGCACAGACCATTTACTTTTTATTTTATTTTAACACGATTAAAACACATTCTGTCATACTGACCTTTGGCCTAACCCTTAGTTGCAAACTAAACCATCTCTGCTAGCATTTTCCACTCAGATGGTGCCATAATGTTGTTAGTTGAAGATTTTTTTTAATGCCTTAAAGGTTTTCTGGACAATTTATCATTGTTTCCATTATTAAACACACAATATCCCTTTAAGGTTAATTTTGAACAAATAACAAACATGGGATTCATTTGCAATTAATCATGATTAACTATATGCCAATAATTGCAATTTAACATTTCAATGGACTGACAGCTCTGCTATTAATAAATGAACTGAGGGAGAATGCTAGCCTGGTCGCGCCCACACTAGTGACGTCACGCCTCGCAAAAGCGCTGCTGAGTATCAACATTGGAAAGTCGTGCCAACCAGGCTAGGAGAATGCACCACCTCAATCATAGTTAGGCTAGGTGAATGTATTCAGAAGCTAAGGATGTAATCTGTTGCTCAGGCGTTGATGAGGAACCAAAAGAGTGAAAATAAGGACAAAATAGGGCACGGCAGAATGATAAATATCCAATAAACTAATTTTTACACTTCTGACCTTGGGGTTGAACATTTTACTCCTTGCAATGCATGTTGTATCAGGACTGTAGATTTGTGTAGGTGAGTGTATTTCTCCCCATTACACACCTGTACAAATTTCGACCCACAATCTGTTTGATTCTTTGAGACCTTGACAGGAGCTCAGCTACAAGATCTGTATGTCATTTTATCATCCATGTGAGAACAGCTTCAAATCTGTGGGAGAAAATTTAAGAGACAACTTCTGTAATAACTCCCTGATTACACATCTCTGCTCACAGTATGATCATGATTAGTGAAATTTCTATTGCTTCTTGGGATTTAGAGCCTACTTTTAATTTTGTGTTCTGCTCCTCATCCCTGTTGGGTCCAATATTTCTTTGCAATTTTGTCATTTTCATGTCTGTCATCAAGTGGATTGCTTTGGGTTTTCAAATGGGATTTCATGTTCTCGCTTTTCATATTTCCAATGTTTTTTTGTTTTTTTCATTTCTTTGCAAAATTAGCATGGTATCTTGGGGAAAATAATGGACATTTGCTTCAGTAGGTGAACATGCAAACTTCTCCCCGTGCATGCCTGGGTTCTCTCCTGGTATTCCGGCTTCCTCCCACAGACCAAAGACATGGTTGACGGGCGACTCTAAATTGCCCATATGTTAGCCCTGCGATAGAGTGACGACCTGTCCAGGGTGTACCCCGCCTCTCGCCCAAAGTTCACTGACGCTCCAGCTTACCCGTGACCAGTGCAGCATAAGCTGTATAAAAAATGAATGAATAAATGAATGTTTCAGTAGGTTTGGTGCATCATTTGGTATAATTAAACCACCTCACTGATTAAAAAGTATTATTCAATACTTATTATTACGTATTATTCAAATAAGAACAAAACCTATTGTCAAGTCACATAACAAACTAAAACAAATTGCATAATCACTAAATTTTCTGCATAATGCATATGTCTCATCTGCTCTACTGATGGAAACAACATAACTTATTTAGAAATCGCGACACTGGACTCAAATATAAAACATCAATCTTGCAGAAATACAGGAACCAACAGTGCATTAATGCATCTCCATTGTGACACGGCTTCAAAAGTCACAAAGCTCATTTTTTGAGTGGGAGTTTTTGGATGCAGCCCAAAACCACACTTCTGCTTCCTGGGGATGAAAATGCAATTCACTCCTCAGTAAAAATCTTTTTGACATTCATTCATGACCCTCCAGGTCAGGTAGAAAAATATTTCATACATATTTTCCCTTTTTTCAGTCCTCATATAATCCAACCTCTCACAGAGGGCAACCCAGGCCACAGAGTGTTTAATCTTTGTTCTGAGTCCTCTGTACACTTCACATCAATTAACATCAGTTTCTTCCTCCATCTATAATAGATGGATCATAAGAAAATGTGTCCCTGAGGGCAGGTAAAAAGCCCCCGCACCCATTCAGTATGACCTCATGCCAAATTGCCCTGTTTTTGGGTTATATTGAATTGTTGTGATTTTGTGTCTTTTAGTTGTTTTTTTATAGTCAATTTGCATCTCTCTATGGCCCTTTTTTGTGTCTCTGTCATCATTTTGTGTCACTCTGGGGTCTTTAATGTGACTCTTTGTGGCCATTTGAGTCTCTTTGCTCCTTACACTTATTTGATTGACTTACCATCAAATAACATGCTCACCAACTGCCTGGTCCACTCTTTTGGCCCCTTTGGCCTGTGCCCAGCCTATGGCCTATTTGTCCAGTCCACCACTGGAGTATAAGTTTATGGTAACACTTTACAATAAGGGTCCCTTAATTAACGTTAGTTAGTACATTATTAAGCATTAATATATAAACTAACGTGTTAATTAATGCTGAGTAATGCATACATAATGATAACTTTTATTATTACTTGATAATTTATTAACTAACTTTGAGTAGTAAACATTAATTAACTGCTTAGTACTAGGCTACATTAATAATGTGTTTCCTAATCCTAAGTAATACATAATAATGATCATTAATATGTTTGTAAACAGTTAATTAAATGCTTAATAATAGGCTACTAACTAACATTAATTAAGGGACCCTTATTGTAAAGTGTTACCAAGTTTATTTATCATCAAAATGAAACCATTATTTAGGCCTGTGCAACTATATGGGCTCTTTATTAATGATGGACAAAATAAGGCCAGTTTCATTAATAAATGGTATGAAAAGTAGGCAAAATAAAAAAGTATAAAATTAGAGATAAGAATGAGGCAATATTGCAAACACTGGTCACCAAGAGGTAGATCATATGAAAGATATCGCACTGGCTATGTAACAGAGATGTGTGTGTGTGTGTGTGTGTGTGTGTGTGTGTGTGCGTGTGTGTGTGTGTGCGTGTGTGTGTGAGAGAGAGAGAGTGAGTGAGTGAGAGAGAGAGAGGGGGAGAGGGAGACAGAGTGAGAGAGGGAGACGGCGGCGGATTCCCCATCACAACCAAGATGGCGGCGGAGCGGACAGCCGGCTCGGCTCGGTGACTGACAGACGAAGCCTCGGTCGGTTGGACAGCTAACGGTTAAAGTCTGACACGGAGGGGACAGATCTGTCTACGCACACGTAGATTAAAAAACCCCAACTACAACTACAAGCAGCCTCCTCGGCGGTCACCTCTCCTCCTCTCCTCCTCTCCGGCTCCGACAGCGCTGTAATGAGGCAGCGCCGGTAGACGACCGGCTGAAGTTGTGCGTGTGTGCGGGGACTGATTTGACGCTCACAGACGGGGTAAGTAGATGATGAACCGTTACCGTGAGCGACTGACTGACTGGCTGCGGAGGGATTTGGCCAACAGCTGCTAACTGCTGCTACAGCCGGCTACAAATCCCTCATGCTAGCGTTGTCACCTCGCCTGCGCTGTGTGTGTGTGTTATTTACATGTGTTTTATGTTGTGTAGTTGATAAACTGTCGCTAAATGACAATTCTGCCCTCGGAGCATCTGACCCCGACGACTCCCACGCTTTCCCCGAGTGGGTCCGACCTCTGCTCGTCTCCGGAGCTCATAACGTTACGTTACCGTGCCACAGGTTGTTAAACCTCGGGTCGTGCAGTGACGGTGAGAAACGTCTGTTTTAACCACGAGCATGCAGGCGTTTCGTGCTAAAAATAACCCCCAAAACACTGCCCTCGCCGTGCACATCCCTTTGCCTCGGGATATTTTAGGTCGCTCAGTTTGCCCTGCAGAATAAACGTCTTATTTAACCTTAGTTTCATGCAGCTGCACAGAAGGTGCATGGGGTAGTTGTTGCTTGTGAAGCCTGTTGGTGTTTTCTTATATTTCGCTATGAGCAGTCTGGTGTAGAACTGAATAGATTAGTCAACACAGAAAACAGTCGGTTGTAAATGAACAGGTTTGATGATGGATTAATTGTTCATGTGTTTTTTTGATTGAAAGGTTCTTGAAAATGTCAAGCCATTTAAATATTAAGATTCCCTGCTTGCCTCTGGGTTGAATCCATCCGAACAGTTTTGGGATTTTGATTGGCAGTCGCATAAAAACAACAGATTTGAAAATGTGATCTTGGATGTTTTTCTGTTTTCCGACAGTTTGTATGCAAATGCATCCTTATAAATCCAGTGTGCATGTCAGGGGAATGCATTCACTGATTGTGTGCCAAAACTGCAAATACAGTGTTGCGAAAAACCTGTAGGCAGTAAATCTAATCCCAGGATTCATGTGGTAATCATGCCATGAATAGTTTTTATTTATTCATGGAGTTTTGAAGGTGCTTTGCAGGGAGGATATTTAGCATCTAAGGAAGTTGCCACAGCTCTGTGGATTTAGTCTGTCTCAGTGTCTCCTGTCTTCACATGATCCCAGATTGTCTTCATGATGTTGAGATCGGTGCTCTGTGGGGACCAGACCATCTGTTGCAGAACCTCTCGTCTCTGAAGATCGTTCTTGGCTCATTTCCGTTGGGATTGAGATGTTTTTCCTGATGATAGTGCACAAATAAGAACCTGCGGAGCTTTAAACTTCTGCATGGTGCTGTGGGTCTGAGAAATTCTGTCAGTGCAAGCAGGATAAGGAAAGTGAGCTGAAGTCCTCCACCAGCCCCCGTCACAGCCCTCACCACTTCTCCTCTCTGACATAAGAGATCAGCAGTGGTGACGGCAGCCTGCCATCAGGGCTTAACTTTGTGGAGGTTTACTTCCCCAAAAAATTCCTCCTGCATCGTTTAGCGGTGTCGCACGGGACAGGCAAGTCTGGTCAAATCATACATGTGACAGAAATACTCTCAAGCCTGTCATTTGAAAACCTCAGCTCCACATACCAGAAAGGTAACCTACACTGTAACTCTATAAATCCTCTGCCTGCTCTGTGTGTGTGTGTTTTTTTTCTTCTTTTCATTCAAGTCTTACTTTCTCCACATATGGAAATTTTCATGGCCAGATTTTGTTGTTGTGCAAATGATGGACGGGATGTTTGTGTTCTCTCTTACTACCTTGTCTGTTCATGTTCAGAGGGCAGGAGGGCGCCCTGCAGGAATGCCAGAGGGGAAAAAGAGCCGTATTTTAAATGAAGGCACCGTCGTCTGGCACACGTGAGCCTAATGGCATTGAGTTGGTTGAATCTGGTGGTGGACTGGGCTGTGTAGTAGTGAGCACAGGATTTACGGCCATGAGTAAAAAGATCAAAGAGACAGACAGCTAGACGGTGTCTGCTGCTTAGCTGATTGAAGACTCCAGGTATACACTCAGTAACCCTGGCTCCTCTCTCCCTGACCCCACCCTCGGGGTTAATGCCTGCTGTCCATATAACTGACACAGACTGTGCCCCCCTGTGGCAGTGATGGCTTCAATACCTGAGGCCTGGGGAGCACGGGATCCCCACCGTCTTGTGTAACTCAACGAACACAAACAAAGTGGGGAAAAAGGCAGTCTCACTTCATGGAGCTGTGAGAGAATGTGGCTGCTCACCAGTGTCACGCTGGAGGGATGTTTGTGTATTTCACTTAAGCATGCACTTAAAGTTGTTCTACATAACATCATGCTTAATGTCTGAAGTGAAAACTGTGTTGACCGTATTCCCCTGGCAGTCTGAGGAAGTATTCCTTTTTTTTTTTTATTTCCTCTTTTAATTTATGTTTTGTGGAGATTCACTAGGCCAGCCTTCACTTCCAGGCTACAAAAGTTTGTTTCCCTCGGGAAGTTGTTTTGTAATGAAGCAGTGATGGAGATTTGAAGACATGATGATGTATTTCCTACCCCTCTCTAGCACTGATGCACAGGCTGATGAGGAGGCTTGAGCCCACAGGGTGTTTCACTTGAGTGAAACTAATATTAAGGGATGCTACCTCTTAATTTAAGCTTTTTAAGGGAATGATTTTAAATCGATGTTTAACTCATTTCCCCCTTTTAGGAGTAATTAACAATACTCAAAATGTTCTTCTTCTTTTTAAAAAAACCTTTATCTTACCTGTCACCTCTGTCTCAGCACAAGAAAATTAACTAACAAGACCTTGTCTATACTAGTATTAATGAATATGGAGTTCTCAGGGATTGATATTGGGACGTATTCTGATCACTCGGCTCTGCTGTGTTGTTGTCCCTGCGTTTGTTGCAGCTCCTCCACTCCCAGACAGCTGGCTTTGACAGTTCAGCATCCTGCTGCATAAGCCAGTGAAAATCAGTGTGTAACTCTGACACTGAGGAGGTAAAAATACACAGCTTCACTCGCTGTGGTGCTAAAAACCATTAGCTAATCAGAAGTTGAAGAGCTTCAGTTAGCGGGTTCTCATTCTTCGCTGGTGTTGAGCGTTACTTTTGCCAGTTAAAATGACAAATGTCACTGGCGGTAGGTCGTATCAGCTATCACTACTTAATGTTAATTCTGTGATAACTTGTTGGAGGTAGTTAGAGAGGGAAGATCCTTCTCTCTGCAACACCGCTACACAACCTTGAGTGAATTGAGCATGTGCATATTATCACTTATTGAAGTTTATAAACTTAATGTTTTGAACCATGACCTTCGGGTCGGGAGAAAAAGTATTTCCTGGCTGATGTGTTTCATCGAGTCGGTTATTTAATCAAAATGTAGCCTGAATAAAAGCACTGGCTCCAACTCTATTTACAGATGCCAATATTATATGGCCTCTCAAATATTTCTCTTTGAAGTAGTCTTAACACTGACAGGTTGCTTGAATTATATGTGAACAGTAAATTAGTTTTAATCAATAATAATAATTAGTTGGCCATAAACATCAAAAGAGAATACATGGTGAATGTTTATGTGAATCATAAAGCTTCTCTAATGCAATGTTAGCCAGTTAAATCTACCCTTCTCTCTCTTCTTTTCTCTTTTTCTTTTCTGTCTCCCTCTTACCTCAGCCCTACTGTCACCATGTGTCACCACGTCACATCAAAATCCCTCTGCCTAGTCACAATTGAAACTTTGCAACTTCATGAATCATGGCATTGCAGCGGTAGAAGTCATTTTACAGTGAGGTGGTGGCCACTGCTGCAAAATGATCAATGGGTCATGCATGGGTCTTTGGGATCACTTTGGATCCCAATGTATGTAACAGAAACACAATGCAAGATTTAAAGATGTGTGAGCTGATATGTTCAAGCAAATGCTTAACATTACAAATCTGATCAGGCAGGGATCTGGTGCCAGTTTTAGAGACTTACTGCTACAGAGACACTTGTTATTGTATTCAAAAAGTACTCAGACTTGATAATAATAATACTTGTTGGAAACAGAACAGATGTTTAATTGGTTAAGTGTCCTTTTATGGTCACAGCACTGAGTTGTATGCAAAATGTAACCAAAAGGAGACACTGTATTAGAAAAGAAAAGCTGCTATTGATTTGCGCGTAGAACAGGATTACATGTTCCCAGGGAATACCGTCCACAAACACTAATTAGCTGTAAGCTCAGAGTATTGTCTGCATGGAGAAAGGCAGGATGTGTCTTTGGTTTGGTGGGTGGCATCTGGTTGTTGGACAAATAATACAGCAGGCTGCAGTTTGTGGGAATGAAATTTACCGTAGTTCTGTGAAAAATAAATAGCTTTAAAAAATGGATTGACCCCTCGAAGAGCCGGACAGGTGCTTAGACCGATGAATCCACTGAGAAGTGTCAAGTTTTACTGCACTGGTATTAGCCTAATGTTTATCTTTGCATTGTTGCATCTATGGCAAGAACACACTAAACTCAAATAAGACGACTTGATTTAATGACCTGAAGACACATTTCAACTCTTCTTTTGAATTACTGGAAGGTGTTATCCATATACTGAAAAATTACAATACTCCAAGTAATGCCTGGTACTGTTCAGACAATAAGAGAGTACTGATCGAAGCACTTAATGAATTGGCATAACAGTGTGAACCCATTCAAGTCCGTAATTTGATTAAAATCACTGAAAAATACCTTTGCACCTGCCACTATCAAAGGAACATAGGAACAGAACAATATATGATCTGAAATATTACGTTAAAATAGACTGTGACACCAGGGAAGAAAGCTGTTAGACGCATCCCTACTCAGTGATTCAGTAATGCTTGCCATTTTAAGATACAACAAAGAGCGTCTTTGACTAATATGGATAGAGTGGCATTCACATGCACAAAAGTATGCACATTTTTTTCCTTTGCTAATTTACATTAAAACTCAGATTTTCCACTTGGGGGGGAAACTTGTAGTGCAGCAGAATTGGCTAAAACCTCCTTGCAACAGCCAAGGCTTCACCGCTGAAACTGTAATTGTCTTATTCTCATATTATTCTGCTGTTGTGTGGTCTCCTGGGTTCACAAAAGTACAAGGATTATTCCCCGCTGTCTTTTTTCTTCTAATCAGTCATACAGAAATTGGTTCTTATCATTAAAGTCTTAAGACATCAGTGAATAAAAACTGTTAACAAGCTGCAAATTAAAAGAGGTCACACAGGAAAACAAATGTGCATGTTTGCACAAATCACTTTATGTCTTTCTCAAACGCAAAACACCAGCCTTAAGAATGGTTTTGTGCCAACCAGGGAATTAAAAGATCAGGCTGGGAGAGTCGGCAGGTCGGTGAGATCGGGTTTCCTGGAGACATGGTATTAATTCCCACAGGGCTCTGCTTTAGCACATCTCTGTGCTAATACTGTATGGCAACACCCTGCGTATGGTTGAAGCCTGGGAATTGTGATCCCCAAATTTACCTTGATACCTGTCCCCGAGACCTGTCCCAGACTCAGCAGATGAAATGCCAGCGGCGTTTTCAGCATCACTGAAGCATCTATCTACTCAGTCACTGACTCCGACCTCCATTACTGCCATCACCAGCGCCTCCTCTGCCAGCACAGCTCCTGATTACAGCCAGGATTAGCTCATTGCAGATCCAGTATAGGTACCAGCCAAGTCTGCCACCTAATGACAATGATTCATGTCATCAGGTAATAATAAGACCTAGTGCCAACAACTCACATTCTGTCAACTGAAATTACATCAAACTGCGTCATGTTATGTAATAATACAGGAGCAACAAGTCACAAACTTGTCTGACAATGATTTAACCACAGAATTAACTAAATGAGTAATAATGTTTACACTGTCAGAGTTCATACATCACAAGGTATTACTCTAAACTGATTCAGGGACAGACCTACTATCAGAGTACAAGTCACAAGAAACTGAGTTTAAATCAAAATGTTAACTCGTGACCACTATGGATGGCTATTTGACCTTATTCAGTTATTGGTAATATCATAAACAAGCAATTATCGATCCATATAAAAAATAAAAAAAAGCCTCTGGCATAGAGCTAATTCGATTTTGCCCAAAAGTAAAATCACGATTTTCTTCTCTCAAAACCCGATTTCCGATTACAGTTTCTTTTTGGGTGAATTGACAAAAGGCAAAGAAATAATTTTTATTGAACATCATTGATTGGCCAGAGCGTCGTCACCAGAAGAGTCGCGAGTGCGAGAGTCGCGAGCGTGACGTCCGACACGAGAATCAAATCAATTTTGAAAACACACCGGCAACAGCGACCACTGATTTGTACTGAGATTGTTGTTGTTCTTTAATGTGAGTCCATAATGAGTTTGGAGCTGACGACAGGATCGGCCATAGCCGCCGTGATATGACAACTCCGCCCACATTGAGGAGGAACTATAGTGCATTGCTTCAGGACACAATACACGATACAACCTAGTAGTTACTATGCACGTTAGATTTCACGTGATTGACAAATCCATGATTGACAAGCCGCCCATACTACTCTGGAGCTTTTACACGCAAACAATCACTTGAAGGGAGTCTGGATGTTTTGTTTTCCCTGTGTCTTTACTGGCAGGGTATTGATTACATGTACTTTGCGTAGATTGATAGATTTGTAGAAACGGAGGGGAGTCTGTTTTGTGACAGAGACACGTCTCGCACTACAGAGATGTGACAATAGTCTACATTGCAGCTTTTGGATTGCCTGTAAGTGTTTTAAAATGTGTTTTTTTTTATATAATCAGATATTGCTGCTGTTAAATGGATGAGTAAAGTCTGTCACTGCTGCGTCTGATGCTCCTGCTGCTGCCACATCCATCATAGTTTCTGCTTAATTATCCGTAACAAACACATCACAGTCTCATACTAAGAAGGTGAAGGTTGCTTAATTCACTGCATCTCCAGGAAATTTAGGTCAAGACCTTGCACAGAGTTTTTAAAGATACTTTGTATGCTCATCAACGCTTTAACACCGATGCGACCGAAAGTACCATTAACATATTCATACTTTGTATAGGTCGGTCCCAGCAGGGCGCAATTGCTAACCCTGACATTATTGTTTCCCTTTTTTTACCCACTGATCCTCCTCTGCATCACGATCACTTACATTAGCAACACACTGCTTATGTAAAGGCAAGCAGTGAGTGGTAATGGATATAAGCTCAGTGAGTGTGTGACCCTATGCATCCTCCTCCTGCTTTGACAACTGTCTAACATTGAAGATGTCAGTTCAAGTCAAGGTGAGTCGTTCCGTAGGTGTAGTGGTGTCGTAGCTGAAGCTCTCTCATCCTAATGCTTGCTTGAAAGTATTTTTGTTCACTAAGCCGAGACACTTCAGAGGGTTTCTGTTTTTAATAAGACAGAAAGTCCCTCTTGTTTGGTTATGCAGGAGGCGAGGTTGGAAATTATGAGGGAAAAATAAAAAATAACGAGAGAAACAATAGAATTTATAGCCTCTGTGGTTTAAGATAGTTGCTTCCCAAAGGCTTTTCCTCCACTTGATATAGCTATAAATGTAGTGAGTGTCAACACCCACCGAGGCGTTGTTGGTATTACTGTTTTTAATGTCTGAAGAAAAACCTTCATCTGACAGCATTAGATAAATACCAAACTTGGCTAAAATCCACTTCTTAAAGCCATTTAAACTAAACTTGTTGCTGTAAGTCTTCTGACTTCCTGCCAGTCTGGTGGGGAGTTGTGACTCCTTTACCCAAACTGATGAGTCTCTGGTCCGCCATCGCCATCGGTTTTGGCTTCTGCAAAAAATACACAGTGAATGTTTGTTTGGCAGTGAAGAGGAATACATCACCTGTGTGTTTATTCTTACCTTGTTAGGAAATGAACCGCCACCCAAATAAGATGAGATTGACTTCATTAGTCTCTCAGAGAAAATTAGATTCAGGCTGGTGTTCAAGAAGACACACACACACACACAAGATGGTCGCATATCTAATTAAAACATGAAATATCTGTTGACGAAGGTTAATGCCTTCTGTTTTGCATAATATCTCAGAGTTCATACACACAATTATTAAAGTGCATCTACAGTGCCACTTGTTTTGTTATTAAGTTGACAGAGATACCAGGAAAAAAAACTGTTATCTGCCAAACAGGCTGGTACTGGATACATTTTCTGCAGTACCAACAGTAAATATGGCAAGTTTGCTCTCTGGATGTATCCTGCCGCTTCCTTCTTGTGTCTTTTGATTGTTATTTTGGAATCAAGATGCAAACTTCTGCCAGGAGAAATTAAAACCCCCATGCTCATTAGATTTTATTTGTCTGATTAAGGTTAAATAGCAGGTCCTGTGTAGCGATTACAGTTTGTCTTCTTTCTCACAGAGGTCATCTTTCCTCCAAGATGTTACACGACCTGATGCCGTGAAAAGGTACAGAGCCAAACACCCACCCCTCTGGGCTAACTGGAAGCAGATGCTTGGCTAATGTGGCTTCCTACTGGCTTGTGTTTATGTTCTTGTGCACATTCCTTTTCACCTCCTCCACGTGTTTGCCCTGCTGTGGCTGTCTCCGCGCTCGGTGTCTACACAGCTGGGCCCCGAGAGCAGCGACTTGGCTCGAGCCGAGCCTTAAAACGAGAAGTCCCTTCGGTGAGTTTCATTGGGCCCCGCTTCTCGTGAACTCGAGACAGCTGGAAATCGTTCCCTCTGTCACGTTGGCTTGAAACAAAAAAACCTAGTGGAAGCCACTGAAGGCCTGTTGGGTCTGGACATCTTATCGAACTCCTCCCTGAACTCCTGCTGTGGTTATAAGTCAGCGGGTTTGGTCTGGGAAGCTTTGTCTACGGCTCTGGCACCGGGCCCTTGATGTGGCCGAGTTTAAAGTTTCGGGGGCCTGTGGTGCTTTTCCACCAAAGTCTTGTTTCTCTTGTTTCTCTGGCTCCCACACTGCCCTCCATCCTGTGTGATTACTGTAGAGAATCAGCCGGAACCCAGATAATCTGTGCATTCAGCTGAGCCACTGAATAAAGAACCTTTAAAGCAAATGAACCACATCATTTAAGGTACTCTGTAGTCAAATAACTGATTTCACTCTGTACAAAGACAAATAGTTTGCAATATCTTGGGGGAAAACCGCGTCTTAAGGGCTTGGTAATAAATGTCCCCGTGTCATACATGATTTAGAAACACATGAATATATTCTGTCTTGCTTCAGGACCATTGTGTGGGGCTCTGGTGATCTTTAAAGAGGCTTCAGACCTGAACACATCCTCTCTTTAAAGCTCACAGCTTTCCAGCCATCACTTCTCTCTGGGCGTTAACCTCAAGACCAAGTCGAGCTTTCCCTTCCAGGTCAGTCTGCCAGGGGAGAAGTAGGGCAGCCAGCAAATCAAGACATTTGGATTAGGCCACGTAAACTGCGGCGCAGATTTTTTACTCTTACGTGTCAGGGAGTCACAGCTCTGACGTGTTTGGATACAGTTCCTGGGAGGGAACCCAGTGATGCTCTGTTCATGTAATACCATGGACTAAATCTGTAATACATGGGTGTTTCATGCTGTTCTGCCTTCTCAGCACTTAATGCACCTGAAGTCCTATTCAAAGCTTTGAATAGATGGGGTGATATTGTTTTTGGGTTGTCTCTATGCTATGTGTGTCATTTCAGTATGACTTGATGGAACTTCTTCATATTTGCCACATACTGGCCAAAGGTCAGGGTCCTTGTGGCATTACAAACCGGGTTCGGCCTTGTGAACACAAGCGCTTGGAGGACGAATTTCTTCACAGCAAATATGACAACATTTTGGGGCGTTGTTTAGCTCAGTTGGTAGAGCAGGCGTCCCATATACAGAGGCTGTAGTCCTCGCTGCAGCCGGTCCCATATCGAATCCTGACTTGAGCAATCCTATGCTGTGTGTCATTCCCCCTCTCTCTCTGCCTCCCCATTTCCTGTCTCTCGTCAATTAAAAAGGCAAAAAGCCCCCAAAATATACTTAAAAAATAAAAATAAGACAACATTTCAAGCAAATGGAAAACATTGTATATGACTCTGATCCCATAGGACTGCAATCTGAAACGAGTCTAAGTGGCAGAGGCAGACAACCCATGAGAGGGCTACTCTGGTCTTTAGTCTAGTGTGTAATCTGTAAGGTAACCGCCTCTTTGTAGGGTGAAATTTTGGTGAAGTTTTAATGTCGCCATATCAATGCAGAATAGTCTGGATCAGCTTGATTTGTTGCGTAACCCATAAAACCTTCCAATCACCTTTACAAGAAGCTTCGCTGATGGCTCAGTGGAAGCAGACACCGTGAAACCCAGAATTCATTTTTCAGCCTGTCACTTGTGTCTCTGTCGTGAACTCAGCAATATTGATTTCTTCTATTCTGGAAATATAGGGCGAGCGGATTGAAGACAGCAGCGGAGGTTTGATTTCAGTGGGAGTCCAAAGATTGTCCCACATATACAGTACAGTGTATATATGTAAATATTCATATACACTTATGTAATCCTTATGTAATGGTTGCCCCAGTGCTGCTGCTTTGGTTTTGCATCGTATTTTTAGCAGGCTGACAACATGGCACGGATGAGTGTCATTCTTTGGCTCGTCATGTGGCTCCGTAGTCGGTGTAACAGGAGGTGACACTGCAAAGCTCTCTGCTGCCTTTGAATCGGACTGCAATAAATTAGGTCACCGTTTTTCAGTTTTGTACCAAGTGAGGAGTTAACTGCGCTCATTGTGTTCTTCATGAAACAATACCCAAGTCTGGTTTTGTCAGTGGAGCCTCATGTTAAAAACCCCCTCTGGATCTATAAAGCAGCAGTCATTTGCAAGAAATGGGATAACCACAGCAGTGGGAGACACCCTGTCTAATTCATTTCATTACACAAGGCATATGATGCTATAGTTAGTTTCTTTTTTAAAATCTCGTCAGCAGAGACTGTGAATCTGTTCTCAAATGAGGAACAGTCAGATTGTCTTTGTATTGACAAAACCTCACATGTTGAATACATTACTTTCTGCCTTTCATTATGTCTGTAAAATACAAGAATGTGACCCTGGACCTTGTGGTTACACACACACACACACACACACACACACACACACACACACACACACACACACACACACACACACACACACACACACACACACACACACACACACACACACACACACACACACACACACACACACACACACACAACGTTTTAACCTTGTCTTCAGGCTGTCAGACTTTCAGCCTCTCCACATTCAGGCTCACTTGCAGGCTTTGTACGGTGGTGTTGAGAGCAGACATGAAGGTGTAATACGACTGTGTGTGTTCGTGTTCCACCACTATGAGCTTCCCTGATTTCTCATTCCTCATTTCACTTATGCTGTTGTTTTAATGGAGCCTCAGCTGTTCTGTCACTGCTTCAAGGGAGAGAGAAGCTGGTGATGGTGGTGGTAAAGTAAAAAAAAGATTTGAAGTGTAACAATTTGAACCAGCTGAGGCTCCCTTTGCATCAGTGCCGCAGTGAAACTGTTTTCATTTTGAAATCGGAGACAAGTCTCTTTTGTGTTTTGCGTGTTTTTATTAAGCTCCATTCCCGAGTAAACGTGTCAGAAAGAGAACACGTGTCCCACATCCTGTCTCCTGGGTGTTGCACCAATGTGTAGTAAAGCCGGTGTCTCAGGGACCTTTATGAGCCGGCTGTGTGTGTTGGACAGGAAGCTGAGTGAGCACAGACTGTGGTCTTGGACTCAGGATGCTGTGCAGATGTGTGGCCCTCGCTCTCGGTCTGACCAGCTGATAACCACAACATCAAGGTAGATTCGAAACTGGATTAAAGGTCTTGATGCCGGATGAGGAGTGGATGGGGCCAGTGGCCTGAGCTGCGTTCCCTCCCCCCTGGCTTATCACAGCTGACCAGACATCGCTTGGCACAGAGAATCAGCTCGGTGTGCTGTGACTGTCTTCTCATCAGTTTCTCGCAGCGAGGAAGTGATGAGGTGAGATTCATCTGTAATCCGAGCGTAAGAGCCAGAACACGGTGAACCAGCATTTTCTCACCATCTGTCAATAGCCGGATGTGACAGCCAAAAGAAAGAAACACAAATCGCTCTTTGTTTGCATATAAGCTTGGCTCATTGACCCTGCAAAGATCATTTCATTATACCAATAAACAGCCAGCTTTTGGTAGATTTGTGTAAGCAAACCCCTTTCTTCAACAAATAATGTGTCTCAAGCAGCTAACAATGAATACAAAAACTCATTAGACTGAAAAAGACAAACAAATGGGATTCTGGTCCATTCACTGCTGCTTTCACTCTGGATGAGTTGCATCAGCTTGATTTGATCTTAAAGGGATAGTTCAACATTTTGGCAAATTTGCCCATTGCCATAATCCCTATAGTTTTAGCAGGAGGTTCGTTACCTTCAATTGTCGGTGTAAGCTTTTTTTAGAACGGCGGAGCAGAGCCATGAGCTGCTCAGAGCTACGCTACAGAGGCTAATGGGATTTCTTGGTTTCCCTCATCAAACTCATCAAATACACAATCCAACAACTCCAAAACGCTCTGGTGGACAACAGAGTTGTTTACGAGGTAAATTCATGCAAAACAGCCGATGTGTGTCCCCGTCGTGGGCAGTTTTTCGGCAAGCAGTCTCTGCATTTACCTCGAGAACGTTTTGGAGTTGTTGGATTGTGTATTTGATGAGTTTGTTGAAGGAGACCAAGAAATTCCATGAGCCTCCGTAGCGTAGCTCTGAGCAGCTTGCGGCTCTGCTCCACTGATCTAAAAACAGCTTGCACCGACAATTAAAGCAGATATCAGCTTCACGGCCGTTTCGGCTAATGCTGCGTTCAAGGCAGGCTTTTGAAACCGTAAGTTACAGCTTCAAGTCACAACTACGACTTGGTAGCGTTCCAGGTAACCCGTAGCTCGTGTTTTTACCATCCTGTTGTCTGTGAAAGTTCCCTATAACGGCCACTCGTAACTTCCGACCCGTGAACTCGTACCAGATCGAACTGGTATGACTTCACAGGAAGGAAAAACACAAAGTACGAGTTTCTTTGAACGCACCATGAGTTAGCAGCCCCCACCCTTGTCAGGCATCAATTGGTCCTCGTGCTACGTCACCACATTCACGCGCATCCCTTGGCTGCACACACAGCCCTTCATGCCGTTCTCTCTCCTCATTGGATAACACTTGTATCCCGCAAGGAAAATTTTCTCCTCGGGTTACAGCAGAGCAGAGTGACGGAGAGACTCGTGTTTAGGCTGAAATACTTCATGTAAGTGATTGCTGACGGAAAATAGGACTATTTAGGACTTATATTAACAAAAACATTCCACTGATATCTGCTTTAAAGGTAACAAACCTCCTAAAACTACAGTATATTATGGCAATGGGCTAATTTGCCAAAATGTTGAACTATCCCTTTAAAGATAACTTTGCTGTTTATAGGCTTGTGTTTCTTGACGGTCCGTTTTACCGCAACATGTGTCACGGAGAAACGCAGACGTGAAACACTTTCAGCAGGGCAGCCGATCAAACACAAAGGTCAAATATTCTGTCACTTTAATCTCTGGTCGACTTATACTGGTCTCTGATGGTGAGGCGGATGAAAGGAGGCACTAACAGTGGTTTATGTAGCTGTGGCGGCGGCTGGAGTCGTGTTCGAATAACATCACACACAGACTGGAGTTGGCAGCTTTTTCACCTTTTCCTCTGAGCCAACACACTTAGACCAGCTAACACGCCCTGCTAATTAAACCTCTCCTCCCACACCCTCTTACTACATATGGTTGGAATCAGAGGCCGTGTCCAGTTGAATTATTCGCTATTACACTGGGAAACTCTGAAAACTCTTGGAAATGTTTCTAAAGAAAGAAAGTGGGTTTCACATCCACTATTTGCTATCGATGCAAAATTCTGACCAACCTTATTATTGACTTCTGTATCTCAGCCCCAGGCCGTGTGCTTGCTGTGCAGGTACACATTTCTCAAACCTCCTGACTTCAGCCGTCGCCAACCCACTGCACTGTGTTGTTGCACGACTCACCAGGAGAAAAGCGGGGGCACTGGCATGCTCCTCAGTTTTATCTTTAACCCACAGAGATGCACTCCTGAGGCTCGAAGGATGAATCTGGTCATGGAGACTTTACATCCCTGCACCCAGTGAAAAAAAAGTGCACTCAAGCAGTCTTACTGTATTTTTCTTTTTTTGTTCTTTAGCATTTCGTGCCGCTTTTATGCAAAATGTGCACCTCCTTGTCAAGAGGAGATAAAAGGAAAATTATGTAATTTTGCTTTAACCACAAGGCTCAAGGCAATAATGTCAAGAGACTGAAAAATAATGGGGTAAAATTGTTACAGTAATAAAAAGCAGGTTTACATTCCAGTTCTTCTTTGAGTTGTGTATCCTTGTGGGTCTCCTTAGGTGATGTCAGGACCAGATTTATTGTCTGTCGTTTTGTGTTAAAAAAAAAAACTTAGCATTTCTTTGATCAGAGAGAAACTCAATGCACAGTGCTTGAGGCAGGACAGAAAAGTCTAGTGTTACTCTCTTTATGTAGCTCCTACCCTAACAACTCGACAAAGGTTTTAGTGGTCAGCGGTGGCTCTGAGCCAGAGCGCTCAGGTGATAGGGCTTTTAACAGATCACAGAATTTGCGATTCAGTCCCCAGATCCTCCTGTTTGAGTGCTGAAGTGTCCTCGGGCAGAACACTGAACCCCATGTTGCCTCTTTGGATAAAAGCCTCCAAAATGAGTTAGGTAATGCAATGTCACTTCAATGACATTTTCTCATAAACCCTAAAATTCAAGTCAAAAAATAAAGATTGTTGTCAACATTTTTGGAAAAGCCTGCAGCAGCAGATGTTTCTGGAGATGCCAGTGTTTCTTCACATCATTGACCGTTCACGGTCTGTGTTTTAGGCCCGAATGCTCTTTTACTCCAACCTCTCTTGTTGAAAACGCAGCGTGCGTGCATCAGTGGTTAAGATTCACTGTTTTTTCTCAGGGGGGGGTGCTGACTCTGAGTGTGTTTGTTGAGTCTCCCTCCTGTGTTTCTGAAACAGACCTTATCACCCTGTGAACCGTTGTTTGGCTCAGATGATCACGGCTGTAACTCTCCTCTCTGCTCTTTTTAAGGGGATTTCTGAGCATAACTGCAATAATTAAATGAACTTTTGTGGTGATGTCCTGCCAGAAAAACAGGATTGTACAGCTTTATAAAGGTCCCAGCCGGTGTCATCATTTTTCAACTTGGAAGATCACATGTTTTCTTCAGCGCTAACTTGTTTTCCCACCTACTGTATAATGTCAGAAGATGTTTCATCCTGTGCTTCTTCAGAAATGTGTAGATGATGTCATACAGTCAGGTGCTGGCCTCCTTTGGACATATTAAAGGGATAGTTCAACATTTTGGTAAATTGGCCCATAATCCCTATACTTTTAGGAGTAGGTTTGTCACCTTTAATTGTTGGTGCAAGCTATTTTAAGAGCGGCGGAGCAGAGCCGCGAGCTGCTCAGAGCTACGCTACGGAGGCTCATGGGAATTCTTGGTTTCCCTCATCAAACTCATCAAATACACAATCCAACAACTCCAAAACGCTCTGGTGGACAAGTTGTGACCTGCACATTCATCACGCAATGAGATAATAAGGGAACGTTATGAGACAGGGTTGTTTTCGAGGCAAATGCAGAGACTGCTTGCTGAAAAACTGCCCCTGACGGGAACGTGCATCAGCGGTTTTGCATGAATTTACCTCAAAATGTTGAACTATCCCTTTAAGGGAACTGTTCACTGTGAATAAAAGGCTCCATGATATCACAAGGCATCTAATCAGCAGTGTTTATACGTGGGACCAGCCTGTAAAGAAACACCTCACTGCACCCTTTTTAAAATGCACACTCAGGCCTGTGAGGCCATCAAGGCTTTAACTGCTCCATTTCTCTGTGCAGAATTAGAGAAAGGTTCAAAACCGCCCAACACCAGCCACGATCCGTCCTCTTCATAATATGTCAAGCCGCCCTTGAGCCGGGACGCCAAACCTTAGCCGGTCATGTGAACTAAAGTCAATCTGGTGAATAGCAGTCGGCTAACTGCCCGAAGTGTAAATGGCTGCCTGGTACCTAATCATTGCCCCGCTCATCCTCTCATTTTCTCCCTCTCTTTTCATATGCCCTCCGACAGCCCCCCTCCAGCAGGATTTATGACTGTCAGAATTTTTATTTTACTGCCATAGCAAGGACGCCAGAACCGTCTGTACCTGCTACCACAATGAAAATTAATCTCCCCTTTCTCTCTCCCCCTGCTCCTCTCCTCCTTCTCTGTCTGTCTCACCGTGTCTCTCTTTCCTGCAGGCAGTCGGCGGGGATGGGAGATGATGGAGGACAAAGGCCCTCGTGTAGCCGACTACTTTGTGGTGGCCGGTCTGACGGACCCGTCCAAGCCGTTGGACCAGGAGATCCACTTTGATGACGTCTGCCACAAGACGGCCAAGCCCAAAGCGCCCATCACCGATGTGGCGCTGGTGATCCGCTCCATGGGGGAGGAGGTGCCGCCGGGGTTCACTTGCATAGAGACGACCCCGACCGGCCATTCAGCTGATCTCAACAATGGAGGCCTCATGGCGCCTCAGATCTTCCTGTGCTACAGGCGAGGCCGCGACAAGCCGCCTCTCACTGACCTGGGGTAAGAACCAAAAGAGCCTCCATCTGCTCAGTCATATGTTCAACTGATTAACGTGAAACCGTGTATAACATCCCACCAAGTGTCCACATTGTGCTTTGGTAAAGCAAACATTGTATTTCTGATCAGTCTAGAGTTTTAGTTTATACTCTGTTGTCTTACACACTCTCTCCTGTCCCTGTGTCTTTGTGAATCTCCCATCACACTTAAAAAAAAACACCTCTTAAAAAACCAGTTCCCATACAGTTGTTTTATGTCAACAAAATCTACTGTGGACTGGACAAGCCATTTGAGCTCATAATTACAGATGTAGTTAATGTTACTGGCTATTTTGGCCACAGTGGTGACGGTATCACAGTAAAGGCACTTTAGTAAAGGTTTGTTTGATGTTTGGTTGTTTCCACCTTGGTGTTGCTTCATCTGAAGCAGCAGAGTGTACACAAAGATAGCCGTGGTAAAGATACAGTGACTTCCATTTTCATTTGCTGAAATATCTGAAATTTCCTTTTGAAACATCAACAAAGTTTTAGTGGAAACTGTTTTGATGTTGTCAGAGATGTTAAAATCAAGCAAACTCTTCAGCTAGTTATTTTCAGAACTGATCAAGCTGTTGATTATTTGTCAAATTAAATGATTAATTGTATAAAATGTGTTTAAAATGTTTCCAAAATGTATATAGCTGACATCCTCAAGTGCCTGCTGCCAATACCCAGAGGATTTCCAGTAAACTTTGATGTGAGAGCAAGAAAATAAGCAGTTTCCTCACATATGTTTAGAAAAGTGATTAAATTAGCCACATAGTTGAGCATTATGATATCAACAAACTAAATCAACTGTTTCAGCGATAAAAACACTAATGAAATGCAGAGTCAACACATCTGTAAATTGCATTGCAGCCTGTTACCATAACCATTTATTTAAACTCTGAACAATTACCAGCAGTTATCAGCAAGCTTTGCATTTACAGTTGTTTCTATCTGCTTGTTTCCCACCTGCTGTGAATCTCTGCCCTGCTGTTGCTGGAATTTGTGTGAAAGAAGCACAAAAAAGTGACCCCCCCCCCCCATGCAGCTCCTCCCTGTTGTGATTTTACAGAACGATGTGAAAAGCTGTTCAGTCTGTTGTCCTCAGCAGCATCTTCTGTGTGAATTCAGCACCGTTTGTTCAGTCCACTCACACCTCTGTCTGACGGAGGCTGCTGGTGACAATCCTAAGGTGGTTAACTCTGGCCTCTGACTCTACAGAGTGCAGTGCTTATCAGGCACTGACACAGACACTCTCAGAAAGTATCAGCAGCTTCTGTGTGCTGATAGCTCAGAGGGGCTGAGCCTCCCAGACACTGGTCAGACTAATGGGAAGCTGAGTGTGTGTGTGTTCTTGTATGCTACGTTGTGAGGACCGGAACGAGTTTTTAACCAATAGAGTGAGGACATTTTTGGGAAGTGAGGACATTTTGGCCAGTCCTCACTTTTTCCAAGGGCTGTTTGAGGGTTAAGACGTTAGGTTATAATTAGGTTTAATGGTTAAGTTTAGGCATTTGTTTTGGATGGTTAAGGTTAAGGTTAGGGTAAGGGGCTAGGGAATACATTATGTCAATGACATGTCCTTATTAAGATAGCTTTACAAGGATGTGCGTGCGTGTGTGTGCACAGGTGTAACCATCATTTATGTCCATTTTAAGCCTGAATCTCAGTGACAGCTTGGGGTCAGAAGCTTTATCTTTTTAGGTTGTGGGATGTCAAATTTGTTTGTGATTTACTTTAAAAATATTCACTTCTTGAACTCAAGATGTATGTTTTGTTTCATAAGTCTTTTAATGTTTTTTTTTTTCTTGTGAGGTTGGATCATCACTGCAAAGATAAAGACCAGCTCATTTACAAATACTGCACAAAACCGTGACCTGCTTTTACAACTAGAGCTACAGTTTGAAGAGGCGTTAACATCTACTTTAGCAAACACAGGAGGCAATTTAAAATCCTGCAGAATTTGCTTGGTCTGATGGTAGAGACTGAATTGATAAAAAAAAGAAAAAAGAAAAACTCTGCTGTAACAGGGTTACAGAGCAAAAATGCACAGTGTTTGGCCTCGAATCATCACATCAGCGAGTGCTGAAATGGACCAACAAAAAACCTGTACTTGACCACTTTGAATTCTGTTTTTTCAGCTCTCAGATAAAGCCATGAAATGCTTGTCGAGCTGCAGAGTAATGGAGGATAAGTGCATAATGGAAGCACATGTTTAGAATCAATGCTATGAATCTGAGCACTCGTCCTCTAAGTGCTTTATATGAGTGTCCTTGTGCCTAATTGCAAGGCTGGACTGGGTTAATATGTTTTGACTGACAATGTATATAGACCTGCAGTGTATGCAGACTGTATGAACACTGTCAGATACAGCAAATTACAAATTAATTTTAAAAAGTTGAATTCTTTATATTAAAAAAAAAACTTGTGAAATGTAGATGCCATACAAACCTAAAGTTAACATCTTTCAAGTCTTTGCTGCAGTTAAAAGGATGGTCCATTGATAAGAAGGGAGCAGTGAGGATGCATATGAATATAATATAATTGTCCTGCATCTAAATACAACATTGCATCAAATGTTGCATTGGATCTCATGACTAACAAAACAGACATTTGGCTTAATCATCTCCATTTGTTAGCGACTGAAAAGCCAGGATAAATGCCCAATGTTACAATGAAATTTTGAACTCCACCTAATTGGCCCAGTGAGATCATGACTGCATCTTGTTTTGATTAGTTCTACATGGGAATCTCGCTCATAACTACACCATGATGTGGAGTTTTCTTTTCTCGTTTTGGCTGACTGCCCTGTTCTGCTTCTTCTTCCCCAGCGTGCTGTATGAGTGGAAGGAACGACTGAAGCAGGGCTGTCACCTCATCCAGACCACACCCTGCGGTCGCCCAGCCAACATCAGCGGCAATTCCTCCCAGCGCATCTATGTCACCTTCCGCCGGGCGCCCGAGAGTCAGCCGCACGCTGCTCTGGCCGTCACCGACATCTGCATCATCATCCCCAGCAAGGGAGAGACGCCTCCTCACACCTTCTGCAAGGTGGAGAAGAATCTCAACAGCAGCATGGTGAGAGAGACACAGATGTATAGAAAACTTAAACTTCTCTTCTGTGGTTTCTAATCTATCTCTCTAAACCGTGTACCTTTTGTTTATGTCATTTGTCAACATGGCACCGGTCGGTTATGTTCAGTCGCGTGTCGTCGGACTGGCTGCCAAGAACCAGTAGACTGTCAAACAACCCTTGACAACTTTACAACCCTCTCTGTGTGCCTGTCATTCAGGGTGTGCATAAGAAAGTGCTGCATGCATTTTCCAGTGCTTTAGTCTAGGGCATCATACCATCACCATTATGCTCTTTATCCATCCCATTCAAACCTCCACATGATCTTACACTGACGGAGGGTTGGACTGCTCTTTCTTCTTCTCCTGGTAATCCTAGAATCCATACAGAGCTGAACTACTTTCCCTGTCCGACCATCACACTCTCTCTTGTGAGTGCTCAATCGTACTCACCTACACAGTGCAATCATTCATGCAAGAGGGATCGGCATAATTCTGACTGCATCTTCTTAATATTACAGATTTCCGTAACCAGAACAAAAACCATAAAACATGTCAATTTTTTAGTGTCAACACTTTAAAGGGAAACTACAGTATGCAAGTCCTATTGCTGTTTTGCTAACCGTCCTCCCGGCCATGTGCATTTGTTTTCAACAGAACTGGCGAGAAAGCAAATCCATGGAGCTGTGAATAATATTATTTATCAAATACATGTTACGATGTGTATATTTATGTAGTATTATCTGTCATAAACAAGAGATCACGGATTATGTGTTGCCGTGCCGGCGAGACGAGAGCTGGGACACCGGGTTGGAGGCTAAGAGACGCTAGGTGGAAGGCAGAGAGCCTTCTCCCGCGTATCAAGTTACAAGTCATTTATGTAACCATCACAATTACTACGAAGCTGTTTAATTGAGGTAAAGATATAGCATAGTTGAGGTGAAGAAAATTGGAATAGTTCCTCTTCAAATCAACCTTTAAACCAGCAGAGGTTTCTCAGTTTTCTATTTGGCAGTGAGGTTCTTCCAAGATCTTGGTGTAATGTGTTTGGGGGTTGAATAACTCTTACATGTTGACCTCACTCAGGCTCAAATCAGCCTCGGCCTAGCAGAAGAAGAAGGTGGCAACAACTGCACAGCATGTTGTTTAAAGTACAGAGCTGTGAAGTTGTTGTTGTTTTCACTGCAGGACGTGCTGCCAGTTTTTTGCTGCTTATGGATTCCTCCCTGATGAAATGCAACGATGGACAATCTGACCATCTGAAACACCTAAAACCTTTGCACAGTTCTGTGGTTGTGAAAGGGAGTTCTTGACAGCAGAGAAAATGGGTAGCCGAGAGCCTCCACCCCCACACTGAAATCACGTAGAGTTTCTTCTTTGAAACTACTTCATGGCATTTTGAATTCGGTAGACTTTATCTCATCTTATCTGAGCCTTGTCTGAAATTCAAAATGTCAAGGTATTCTTTAGTCAGAAGTCGTGAATCCTCAGGTGCTCCGCCTCAATACTCCTGAATCCTCCTTCACGAGTTTTAAAGGAGACTCTTAAATCGGTAAAATGAGCTTTGGGAACTATTCAGGAATACAAAAATGACATGAGCGTTTTTTGCAATGACAATGAGCATGCCTGATCAAGCACAGATTTAGCCACCACACATTCTTCTGTTTCGAAATGACTCAGTTGTGTTGTGAAAATCACGGCCTAGAGCTAATTGGATCTTCTCTACGTCTTCTCTGCAGGACTGAGGATAAAAAAAGACTGCATCTCACCTGTTCATTCTTCCTCTGAGTTAATTGTGTTTTTTGCAGTAGTTAGGAGAGAGATTTCAGCCCCTAGGTGAGCTGCTTCGACTGGTTAGTGCTTCCACTTACGGAAAATTGTGTAAAACTATCCTACATTGCCTCAGGAAGTTTAAAAAAAAATACTTTATGTGTTTATGGTGTTTCAGTCTTGTTTCCTTTTGAAGAGGAAAGTGGAGTCTCTGGAGTTTTATCTCCTCGGTTTCCTTTGCACTGAGTACTTGTGCTGTTTAAGATTATTTCTCTCAGTTTCCCACTTCTCTGTCTTTTTGTTTCTTTGCTTTTCTCTCCCAATGACACACACACACACACACACACACACACACACACACACACACACACACACACACACACACACACACACACACACACACACACACACACACACACACACACAGTCTACATATTGTGTTTCACAGACCAGATGACTCTCCCGAGAAACTTTGTGTGGCTGCACGTGTGTCTTAAAATCTCTGCATACTTTCTCAGAGAGGGAGTACGTCAGGAAATGTTTTGAGTTTTTATATTTTCTACAGGGACTCGTGGTGCATGAAGGAGAGGATGGGGATTCTACACTAAAATGGGAATTTAGCTACACTAATTTTTCAATCTGACTAATGCAGGAGCTGCGAAGACCATTTTAATATTTCAGCGGCGCTCTGGGACCATGCTTCAGATTGTTAAAGATTTAATGTGACTTTTAGTCGCCAAAGACCTACTTCCTCTCACAGATGTGTGTTTATCAGAAGTATCACTGTTTCTCTCCAGATGCTAATGGTTAAGTGACTAGCTGCACATCCCTGAGTGGAGTTGGACTGAAGGTTGTGACGAGTATGTCTTCACTGTGGAGGGAAAATACATCTTTGTCCTGCATTTTTCACTCTATTAAGAATTGCAGTAACAAAAATGTGGTGGAGCATACTCAACTTTACCGCATTGTGTTGTAAGTTTGGTTTTGCTACATAGATAATGTCAACATTATCAGCTGAAATCACCATCAATTCATCACTTTACTCACCAAGAGCAGTGGACAGGATCATTCAACTTATTAACCCTTATCTCTATCTATCTCAACTGAAGTTCACATACTAACCAGTCTATGGATATTCTCATTCATCCAGGTCATCGTTCCCAGACAAATACAAGTCCAGTTGCCTACGATTCAATTTGCCCAGAAAATAAAAAGAACGTACTAACCAGCTAGCCCAAGGCCATCTTACTTTCTGACACTTTAACGTCCGATCTGATGATGTAGCGCTGCTCAGAGAGCGAATCATAAACTCCATCACCACCATATGAGAAAATAGATCCTATAAAACCACTTGACTTTAACACACAGCATTTCCATTAAGAATTTTATCATCAAAATCCTGGTGGCTTTGAAGTTTGAGGCACCGGCCATGTAGTCGCAGCATCACTTATTCAGATTCAGATGAGGATCTGTCTCTTTGACCTCTGTCTTTCTTTTCCTGCCAGCTTCATACTGTGTCACTTCAATAAGATCGAAAACGCCAACCCACCAGAATATTTTAAAATATGTTCTTGCTATTGAAAGATTTGCCATCTTTTAATTAAATCCAAGCTATTCCAATCAAGTTTCTCATAGGTGGCTACTAAAGCAGAGCATCCAAATAAATGTAATCAGAAATCAAAGCTGGGGAAACAATAAACAAACACGGTGTATGTGGAGTTAATTAGACTGTTAATTGCGTTTGAAAGATTTTAATGTTCAGCAGCCAACCCTTTCTTACATATTGGTGCGCCCTTGAACGCATCATATTTTTAGACAGACCACGTTTACACATGCTGACAATGTTACATTATCTGCATGCTTCAGAGTTTTGATACTCTATGTTCTCATTTTGCTCTGGCATTTAAATACATTTGTTTGAGAATAGGTATATGAACTGACTTCGGTCAAAGTGGCTGGTATTGTCTTAGTATTCATGATTTTTTAGTTTTTTTAGTCATTGTCATGAGTTTGATCAGTTATGAGTTAATGGGCTTAAAGTTGATGGATGTTTGTCTTAAAAATAATACTGCTCCAACTGTTTGATTGGGTTTGTAAATTGAAGTTATCATCCTTACTTCATCTGGGTATGTGAATAACTGAACTATACTGTAGGTCCAGATCTGATGGATCTTGTTTTTATGCGTTTTGTCCCGCATCATCCCAAAAGGACAACAGTCTGACTCTTCCCACTCTACTTGTTTTCAGTGGGGCTCCTCTGTCTACCTGTGCTACAAGAAGTCTGTGGCCAAGACCAACACAATAGCCTACAAAGCAGGTAAGCCCTCCTAATTCTATAACCACCAGAGTTCACACAACAATGCCGATGTGCACCTCCTGTTCCTGGTGAAACATGATATCAAATAACGTGTTTTGTGTAAACACTTTTCTCTCTCTTCCTCTGTTCTTTCCCTGATTACCAGTTTCTCGCCTGTGAGAATGAGGCTAATTTCAGATGCGTGTGCAGAGTTGCCGGCAGTTATATGAACAATAAATTGGAGAGGTTGTACTGAAGATGATTCAGAGTTAATTTTGTTATGAGCAATATTTGTGGCATTAAACACATCACTCGTTTCTGAATATGTTCCGATGAGCTGCTGCAGAAACATCTCTGGAGAGGAGGGTCTGCTGCAGGGTGAATCGTCTCCATGAGGAAATTCTGCCACAGCTGCACACGTGCATGTTCAGGCTTGCTGAACCATGTCGATGCCTCAGATTTGGAGTAATGCGATCGGCCTCTGCTGCGCGCCAGTGTTCTCCTCCTTTTAAAAGGTTGAAATGGATGCCATGTACAGTATGAAATGGCAATATGAGGCTCATTTTACTAAATCCGTCTTGACTTTTCAGAGCCATAAACACTGACAGAAGATAGTCATTTTCCGATAACGCTGTGTTAGCTCAGCGTGGCTGTGTTTGGCACGCCCCCAGATTTGCTGGCTGATGTTTTGTTGTACATGTCTTGAATATGCAGCAGACTGTGAACACACAGCGATCCTATCTGCTTCTTCACTAATGCATCGGATGAGTCAGCTCAGAGAAATGAAGTTTATTTTCAAGTAAAGAAAAAAGAACTCCAGCATACAGTACATCCAGCTTTTGCGCTTTGGAATCTGATGTGTTTTGCAACATGACTTTCTTTCTACAGTAGATTTGTTTTTCTGGTGGAAACATGGTTTTCATTTTTGGTGGAAAATGCCAAATACACATGTGCATGTGCAGCTGTAGAGCAGTTTACACTCAGGACGTTCCCCAGTGTGCAGGACACAGTTGCCTAATTTTAGGGATGAACAGCTTGTAGGTGCCAGCTGAAAAGAAAAAAAATATACATTTTCGCTCAGCTGGCAGCTTATTAGGTGCAAACAGCTCTACAATAAATCCCTCCTCGTGAAGTGTATAATGTTTTTTTGGAACTGCTTCACAGGTGTCAAGGTCTGTTTGGAGGTTATATTAAGCCTTGTTATGCTGTAGAAAGTGACGCTTGCTCTTGTCCTGACACTGAAACTGTTTATGAAATCTCTGCAGCTCGAGAGCTTTTGAATCTTGTTGCTTTCAGCCTGTTCCTCCGACAGACTACATGACTATTCATTTTCACTGATAGGTTTGTAAGAAATGTGATGTGCTATGAAAATTCCCTTCAGAGTGAAACTTGCAGATATTATTCCACAGTCTGAGGTGAAGTCTTCTCAGAGTTATTCTGACTCAGTGTCCTTGTTGTGCTCCCTGATTTCATTGTGAAATCAAGGGTCAGATTTGTTGAAATGTACTTGAACTATCCCTAATTCTCAAGGGTGAAGGAAAATGTTGATGAGCTCACTGATGCTGACACATTGTGTTCATTTGAACTTTTTGTCAGTTTTCCATCACTGCCATTTGACTTGTTGCTGTTCATAGTGTAACTCATCACTTGTCACTGATGGCTGGACAGTGGAAAACAGCAAATAATCTGTGCATTAGAGTCAGTAATAATTCACATAAATGTATTTCCTCTGTGGTGTTCTAAAGGGCATTTACCTGATATTTATTTAATAAATTATAATAATAGATGATGCAGCGTTTTATTAGGGGTATTTGTAAAAGCACACTTGTATAAAGCCTGTACTGTATATGTGCATTTTAAAATGTTCAGTTGCAGTTTCTTTGAACTTTCAATGAAACAGGTCAGTAGTTTGTCAATTGGCTTATACGTCAAGTTTTTAAACCACTCAATCTGTTTCCCTGACGCCGCTGTTTGCACAGTCTGTGACTGTAAATGCTGTGTGAGGCAAAGTTATTTGAGTTTAAAAAGTGCACAAAATAAAGTCACAGCTTCATCAGTTTCTTGTTAGTGTCCACTGACAGTGACTAATTACCCAAAGGCCTGATTAGCAAACACTGATTTCTTATTACAAAGCCAGTGGCTCAGTTAAGTTGTACAGCATGGCTGTGATCGTGGTAAATTGTTTCAGTTTTAGTGTGGTGGAAAGGCGTCTCTGCATCTGCATTAGCTCTTAATTGGGAGTCACAGGGGGGAGGCTGCACTTAGCAGCTCTCTAAATTGAGTCCTCAGCTTGTTTGTTTTGCTTTTTTCTTCCTGTTAGGTTTGTTCAGTAGATATCCAGAGGAGGACTATGAGTCATTCCCGCTTCCAGAGTCTGTCCCCCTCTTCTGCCTCCCCATGGGGGCCACGATCGAGTGTTGGCCAGCGAACACCAAATATTCCCTCCCTGTTTTCTCCACCTTCGTCCTCACAGGAGCCTCCGGAGAGAAGGTAAGACGGGGCGAGTGGCCGCACTCACTTCTCTATCCCACTCTTACTTCTTTCTCTCTCATCCAGACGACTAACAAACATCTCAGCGGCAGCATCAGATAAGAGTGGCTGTCGGTGTCCGTTAGACCTCATCAACAGACTGTAACTGCCATCCACACAGCTGACACAACCACAACGGGGAACGAGAAAACCACAATGCTCTGGATGCCAGAGAGGAAAGTGGGTCAGGCATGCATGGTGCCATTGTCTGTCAGAAAACCTCGTATCTCCACATCTAGTTGCTCTTTTTTTTCTTAGGAGGGGCTCAAAAGGAAAAGGGATGAAATGATTCAAGGGAATAAGGTAGAGATTGTATTAAGACCACAGTAACGACAAGGCTTTTGTTTTTTGTCAGGAGAGTTGATGTTTTCATGAGACAACGGCTTGTGTCTTTGTACTGACAAGGACACATACGAACACCATGCACCATGCATACATGTAGTATCCCGGTCATGCATTTTCTCATGGACATATTGTGTCCCAGTTTCAGAGGGGTGGATAAAGAAACCTGCATATGCTGCCTGGTTTACTCTGAAAAGAAACTGTGATGTTTTGGCAACGTAAATACCTCACAGACAGTTGGGAATTTTAAAACGCTGTTGCCAACTGTAGCTGTAAGACTTGTACTTGGCTCACCGAAAAGACACTAAGTCCTTGAATTTCTTAGACTTACCAACTGTAGCTTTAACATCAAGAGCCATGAAGATAGATCACTCTCATTTTACACTAATGGCAAAAGAACTCTGCAGATTTTGATGCAAACTAAGGCTTTGTTCAGATCAAATCTGATCAGGATCCGATCTCACTGACTGACAGTCCACATTACATGTTGCAAGTAATCAGATCCGATCTGTCGCGCCCATGTTGCATGTCTCATCCCCATCGGTTTCTACAGTAACAAACTAAACAAACAATCAAACAAAAGGATGACAGGGAACTGTGTGTGTTCATGTCCCAAGTAAATAAACTGCTAATTGCACGAAAGCGACGGAAACGGAGGCGACTGCTGAGCTGTGCCTCCTTCCACAGCTGGAATGACGGTGGAACGGGCCGTTTGGTGCAGGCAGACCAGTGATGCCTTCCGTCTCTCCGGAATTACATTATCCATCTTGTGTCGCGCTGCAAGTGACAGAAAAGACGCCTCAAAATCCTACTTGAACAACGACTGCGTTCGCATTGAATCAGATCTCCACAAATCTGATCAGAATTGCATTTGAAACCACCTCCTTATGCGGTTTGAATCTGTTCTGGTTTTTGGCTATTCAGACTGTCAAAAAAAAATCAAACTAGATATACTCTGGATATGAGAAAAATCGGATTTGCAGCGGCAGTGTGACCAAGGCCTAAAGACATCACATTCTTGCCCATACAGTAATAATAACCCTCAGATCAGTTGATGGAGAAAACAGCCTAAGCAGTTAAGTAGGAAGCTGACAGCATCCAATCAGTAAACAGAATTCCTCTTCAAGATACTTTCATGTTGTCGTCATTGTCGCGTCCATTTATATAAAATCAGTGTGTTTGTTTCACTGGTGTAGTGGTTTGTGTACATTGTCTCCAGACTGCGGTTGATTTCAGATTCTTAAGCGAGACGCTGCTTCAAGTGTGTGTACTTCTGTTTGTAGACATCCAGTTTAAGACCCCCCACACACATACAAACACACACACACACACTTTTGGTTTCCAAATGCAAACACAAGCCCCGTCTCATTGTGCTGGTCCGGTCTGGGTTTGGAAGGTGGCTCTGGCTCAGTTAGAGAACGAGGCCGTTGTTGACACATATTAGTATATTATGTGGCCAAACACAATCAAGATTGAAAACAAGTAACATCCAAAGGCTGCTGGTGTTTAGAAAGCAGCTGCTCAGCTGAACAGAGCCAGTCAGGGGTCAGGGGCGATCGCCGGTGCCAAACCCTCCGCACGCCGCTGCTGCCGACTCAAGTTTGTGTGTGTGCAGGTGCTGGCGTGTGCATTTGTGAGTGAGTTTGGAAAGGGCCCGCTGCAGCACATGCACGAGGACATTTGGCGAGGACTGTGTGTGTGTGTGTGTGTGCGCATATGTTAGTGTGAATGTGCTGATTTGTGTTTTACTGGCCAAGGTCAGAGGGAGACTCAGCAGGACTCTGGCAGTCTGCAGACTCCATGTTTAACTGAGGCGTCACCTGTTGACTGATGTGCACGCACACACACGCGCGCACGCACACAAATACACACGCATTTTCTTTCTATCCTTGTGAGAACTCTGTAATTCACTTCACCATAACCTTGACCTCTGCATGCACAACAGCTCCAGTCGTTACAGTTTTATTCACATCTCTTAGAAATCATGTCTGCAGATCAACCCTCATCTACGTTACGTAATTATTACACATTTAGATTTTGGATCATGATTGCATTAAGCAGTACTTCACTGTTGCAGATGATCAGGGTGGAGCAAGTTAGAGCTATTTTATGAGCTGTTGAGTAGTTAAATCTAAAACGATTTATCAAGCTTGAGCAAACTGTCATATTTTGTTTCAAAACTCTTCATCTGCAAAGTGACCAGAAACTATATCTCTTAACTAAATATAGTTCAGTGGAAATAGGAAAGATAGCTGAAGCATGAAGCACAAGTACCTCAAAACTCTTCTTTCCACCACTCACTAAACTAACATGTCTTTTTCTTTCTTCCATGTTGCATTGGTGAGTATGTGCTTGTGTGTGATGCACAGGTTGCAGGTTGTAAAAACCAAACCAACACAGAATTAGTCTCTTGAATAAGTCCCCATTGATTGTCTTCTGCCTGAAAGACCAAAAACAACAACAACAACAACAACACCAGAAATGCTGTGTTTGCTTTACAACATAACCAGGTCTGATTGTCATTCATTGAAATTCAAAGAAAACAGAAACATGATTCTGTCCGTCTAATAAAGCTAGTGGCCGGACACAGCAGCAAACAAAGGCGCTGGGGTGTGTTGGTCCCTTTTTGGGGTGAAACTATTTAAAACCGAGCCACATGAGGGGCCCGGCCGGCTGGCCGGCAGATAAGCCTGTTAGCTTTCATCTGTGTGTGAATTGGGAAAGTCTCATATTTCCAGGAAGCAGAGGGGATTATTTGGTCTAATGTTGATACTGGCTCAGCTCACTGCTGTTTGTTTGGCCACAGTCGGCCCTCATGGTATTGACGTTCAGTAAAAGTGAAACAATGATGCTCTATACTCGCTTCATTTCTCTTCTTATTGATGTTTGCGTTTGTTTAGCAGTGCAGGGATGATTTCAGAGAACTGCAAAGCTTCTGAACTACTGTAAACTGGCTGATCCTTTTCATTGTTATTTGACCAGGTCTTCTTTTTGAGCATGAAGCTGCATCTTCTTTTAAACTGCTGAAGAGCCGCTGTAGATCTGGAGTTTGGTCTGAGGTTAGCATTAGATTCAGCTAGTGGGTGGAAGCAGATCCTGCTCAGTCATTTTTTAAAGCAGAAATACTTTTACTCTGACCATTTCCTGGTTAGAGCGACTTACATAGGCATATTTGCTACTTTTCTTTCTCTCTGTTTTAGATGCCACCTTTAAGACATTCTTTGGCATTTTTACACCATGTTTTACCATTTTATAACCAAAACAATTATCTAATAATAAAAGATAGCAGATGAATTGATAATGAAACTAACTGATAGTAGCAGCATTAAAGGGATAGTTCAACATTTTGGAAAATTGGCCCATTGCCATAATCCCTATAGTTTTAGGAGTAGGTTCGTTACCTTTAATTGTGTATTGTGTATTGTGTATTGTGTATTTGATGAGGGAAACCAAGAAATCCCATAAGCCTCCGTAGCGTAGCTCTAAGCAGCTTGCGGCTCTGCTCCGCGCCGTTCTAAAAATAGCTTGCATCAACACTTAAAGGTAACGAACCTACTCCTAAAACTATAGGGATTATGGCAATGGGCCAATTGCAATGCACATTTGCTTTGAAAGATTATCCCACATGGAGACATAATTCTGGCACTGTCACAGCATAAACACTACAACAAAGTGATGCAGTTTGGCTTTGTGGCGCTGTGTGTGTGACCAACGTGTCTCCCTTTTTCAGGTGTACGGTGCTGCCATTCAGTTCTACGAGCCCTTCCCGCAAGAGTGTCTGAGCGATCAGCAGCTCTCCCAGCTCGGCCTCCTGAACCCGGAGCCACACAAGTCGCCCTCCTCCAACACTACAGCCGCTGCTGCCATAGACAGCCCCACCAGCAGCGCCGCCGCCGCCGCCGCCGCCGCCAACCCACGCTCAGTCCACACCAACAAGTGTATCTGTCTGCTCTCCCATTGGCCCTTCTTTGACGCTTTCCGCAAGTTCCTTACATTCCTGTATCGCTACTCCATCTCTGGCCCTCACGCCCTGCCCATCGAGAAGTGAGTCCTCTCTGCTTTTCCGACCATGTTTTTGCTAATTGTCAGTCCTAAGGCAAGAGTCGGACAGAGTCAGACACTTATAGCTCCCAGCAATATAAATTAAACATTTGCTTTATCATTTGCTGGGAACTATCAGCACAGTGTGCAGATCTCTCTCTTGCCCTTAAGTCTGACTTTTGATCCTGCACCTGCCAAGGTTGTTTTTTTATGTATATGCTTCACATCCCAACTGTAATTATTAGTCTTAAACCTTGTTATTTCATATTGAAGGCAATTCATAATCATTTGCAGGCTGCATCATCATGCTGTATTACTTGAAAATGTAGACAATTAGTAGTTTCAGTTGACAGAAGTGCAAGTTTAGCCCTATTTAAGAATTGGATCGATGAACTTGCAGCAGTGATTAAAAATAATCTTGCAAACCCTCAGAGTAACAGTTGCTATCCAGTGTTGCACAGGAATTTAAAATATGGTGTCTGACTCATAAAATCAAATGTGGGGTTGAGAGCTCAACCTCGTGTTTACAGTATAGGCGAGGGAAAAAGAAGAAAAGCCTCAGTGACAAAATACTGTATATGGGAAATACTTCATCACCAGCAGCTGTTCGTTCCACCAGGGTCAGGTTAAGTTTGGATATTTACTTTGATATTATCTTGGTCAGGTGATGTGTGCCAGGAGATTCATGCCTTTTTGTGTTTTACTACTGCTCATAATTTGTGCCCCTCTGAGAGGGGTGCGTTGACGGATTACTCAGCCGCCCACTGCTGTTATTTTCGGCCTCACGTCCTCCTAATTCTTCTCCCTCCCAGGCACATCTCTCATTTTATGCACAAAGTTCCCTTCCCTTCCTCTCAGAGGCCTCGCATCCTGGTGCAGGTGAGTTTTGATTTCAAGTAGCTTCCTGTTCTCCTTGTTGCATGTTTTGCATCTGTGTATTTTTTATAGATAATGGTGTTATTTTCTGAAGGTTTTGGTGGATTGCCTGTGAGCTGCAGTAGCTTGGGTCCTCCATTATGGATGCAAATGTAAATAATTCAGTGCAGGTGTTTTTTTGCTCGGTTGGTTTTATCTCACGTTCCGGCTTTTCTACAGCTTTCTCCTCACGACAGCCTGATGTTGAGCCAGCCGGTGTCTTCTCCTTTACCACTCAGGTGAGAGCAGCCTTGGTGAGAGTTTTCTTGCTGATATCTGACGCCACTCATTCTCCGATTTAAAGGGAAGATGTGTCTTGTTCTGGTAGAACCAAGGAAGCAGGAAATGTGCCAAACAACATGTTTCAGAGAGAACCTGAGAATATCAACATCAAATGTGTAACTTAGAAAACATATTAGACCAAAAAAGGTTCATATTGTCCTAAAAATATGGACTGTAATGCACTTTTTTATTGTGTCTTAATTTTGCACATTTGTGTTTCGTGTAGCGGTGGTCGATTTTCAACTCTGCTCCAAAACCTTGGACCAGAGAACGCCGTCACCCTGCTGGTGTTTGCCGTCACTGAGCACAAGATCCTCGTCCACTCGTTACGACCGGCTGTACTGACCAGTGTCACTGAAGCTCTGGTTTCTGTAAGTCAGCGGTTGTCAAACTTCTCACATCCTGGACCCCCACAACTGACACAAATCAGACCACAGACCATAGTTGATAAGATTTTGTTCCAGGGTGGTTACTTTTCAATGTTTTATTCCAAGGCGAGGCAAGTTCATTATACAATACCATTCAGACATAAGACATTCAGAGAGATATTCAGAGCAATAGAAACACACTGAAGATTCAATTAAACAGCATTTAAAAGCTAGATTTGGATAAATCAAAATATTTTCCTGTTTTATGGGTGAGATCAGCATGGTATACGTTTCTTTTCTTCCCTTTTTTTTAATTTGGTTTTCAATCGTACACATGCACACAAAATCACATGTACGGTATACTTATAACCTAGACAGTAAAACTATCATACCAAAACAAAAACTAAACTAAACTAAAAAAAAACATCTGGAAAGAAACACCAACAACAAAAAAAAGACAACAACATCAGAAAACACAAGAGTTGCTCAATTCAACAAAGCAGAATGGTATGTTGATGTTTTTCTCCTTCATAAAAGTCAACGGTCCAGTTTGTCCTCAGTATATTGTAACTAGTTGAAACCTTTGAAATGACGCTAATGAACCATCTTTTGGTCATGGAGGTTACACCTTAGTTTCAAAGTCTCTGTCATGTTCCATTTAAACACCTTCATCCTCCTCCTCCTCTTCAGATGATCTTCCCGTTCCACTGGCCTTGCCCGTATATTCCTCTGTGCCCCCTGGCGCTGGCCGACGTGCTGAGCGCCCCTTGTCCATTTATCGTAGGCGTGGATTCTCGATACTTTGATCTGTACGACCCCCCACCAGACGTGAGCTGCGTGGACCTGGACACAAACACCATCTTCCAGTGAGCAAAAGAAAAAATTAAAATAACTGTAGATATGTATGCAAGCTATTTTCTTTAAATGTAAAATTTCCTGTTTTTGCACAGCTGAATCTGTCTTCACTACTGGTGATGAATATTGTATGCACTGTGGGGAAGGGCAACTACGGGGCAAGAGAGCTGCACACATAATGTTGAGCACTTCCAGCTGAAAGCTCAACAGTGTTTCCTTTGCTGCATATTTCTTCCAGACCACATTACTGCCAGGTCATGAGTTCTAAGTTTAGAGACCCAGGTCCTGTGTTGGAAATGGTTATTTTCGTAGTGTCAGACTTGTTTTAATATGAAGAGAATGCTATTTTCTGGTACGCCAGGTAAGGCCAGTAATGGTTTACATCACTTTGGGCCTCATTAGCAGCCAGACAGCGTTAGGGGTGGTCTGAACTCCCCTGGCTCAACCACTGTCCAGTGTCCATGTTGGTTTTGGCCTCTCAGCCTCTCCAGAGCTCAGTGTGTATGCCTCTGCTTTTCCAGCAATGAAGATAAGCGAGCCCTCACATGGAAGATCCTGCCAAAGAAAGCCTGTAAAAACCTAATGAATGTGCTGAGCAATCTCTACCAGCAGCTTGTTGATGGTGAGTACCAAGCTAATACATGAAGTGGTGGGACAAATGATTGTACAGATGTGTGGCAGTTGTTTGATTTTATTGTATTAATTTCATGGTCACGCCTGTAAAAAATCTGTGGTGAAAAACACTTTGAGCAAACATTGTATTGGGTGTTCAGCTGAATACGAGGCAGTGAGGCCGGATAATCTCCACTCCCAGTCTGTTCCATCTTCCACTATATTAACCTCCTTCTCTGGCTTCAGCGTAATCGATAAGAAAGAAAAAAAAAGCCTGAAGAAAATCGCTGGCTAATTGAGGTCCTTACAGAGGGTTTGTTCTGCCTCCTTCATTATCATTAGGTTTGGATTCTGTTGTCTTCACAACTTGTTCTCCATCCAATCTGATCAGAAAATTGAAAGGCAGCCATAATCCCATCAAGGCATCATTTCCTAATTAGCCGACTTCCCTCCGATCTGCTGCTCATTGTATTCTCATCAACTTTTCCTGCCGCTTTTAATGGAGCACTCTCACTGAGAGACCATGAAACCTGCTGCTTGAAAGAATTGAATGAATCAATTTTCTAAATCAGTGAAGTTGAAAATCTAGCAAGTTGCTGCCAGAGGTGCTGAATATTGATGTGCTTGTCAGAGGTTTTAGTTGAGACATTTAAGCCCCATGGACCATACTGTAGGAAACAGAGGTGTCAACTCAAATTTATTTATTCCAGTTGCGTAATCCTAATCCTGGTTTGCCACAATAATACTTCAGTTCTAAAACTGTTGAACTCCTAAAGACTTTCAGTCTATAGTCTTTGATCAGCATGACTTCTTCAAACCCACCAGCCTTTAGATTCTAATACTTATTGCGACTATTGTTGAATTTCTTTGTGCTCCGTCTTCAGGTCAGTGCAGACCCGACGGGCTGCTGGAGCTGAGCATGAGCGACTCATCGGAGCTGAGCTGCGGGAAGAGTCTGCACACTCTGGAGCTGGAGATCCAGGAGGCCTTCCTCCGATTCATGGCAGCCATTTTGAAGGGTTACCGTTCCTTCTTACGACCCATCACCCAAGCACCGTCTGAGAAAGCCACGGACGCCAGCTCCCTCTTTGACTTACAAGGTATGCGGAATGACCTCGCGCTGACCACTGAGACCATTGTGTTGTGGAGCCGGACGGCCAAGTCCCAGACAGGAAACAGGGTTGAAGGATGAACCCAGCTGTCCTCCTCAAGCTCTTCACACGAGAACCAAAACAAGTCTACGTACTGTTGACTACAGTGATATGAGCCAACTTTTTCTGTCTGAAAGAAATCCATGTGCACGACGACTCCCACCCAACTGTTTACTGATTGCAGATGGTTTAAGCTTCGCTGCTTTAATACTAATAATCTCATATCGCCAGGACCAGCTGCTCCCTGCTTTGGCGGGCGGATAAGTCAGAATCCCTCGTGTATTGTCATTTAAACAGAACACAGTCAGAGGGAACTTGGGCACGGTTTGACAGGTGTCCTTGTGAACCGCTCAGAGAGAAACCTTTGAATTTCTTTTAGGAGAGAACCTGTTTACACTGGTGATGATTCTCTGCTCGTGGGGATTTTTAATTTTTTTTTTACACCATTCATTTCTTGCTTGGCTGAGCTATTTTTCTGATTTTTAGTTACATAAATGGCTCAGTCAGTCCCTCAAGTTCACAGGAGGACATGACGTATAATGTCTCAAACGGCCTCAGCTAAAGACCCTATTGCCACTTTCTATCCGCAATCAATTTCTTAGAAGCAAACAGTCTCAGATCAGCTCTCTGTCAAGGTTCTTCTGACCTACTAGCTGTGCTGATTCTTATTTAAATCATCTGAGATCTGAGCTGAGAGACTGATTTAAAAGGTAAATCAGTCAAGTGGAGAGAATCAATGATATTCTCAATTTCTGGGAACCTAGATGTGGTGTTCAGGTGTCAGAAAGTCATTGAAAAGTTTAGTTTCCTCCACTTTTTAGTCATTAGCCGAAGCTGTGAGGCCACTTTGAGTCACAGTTGTACAGTTACAGAGCATGATTAGCACTAATGAGTCTATGAATATATAAACCGATGCTGCGTCATCCGTAGCACCTTCCTCTCTACAGCTGGGCAGCCTCAGAAACAGATGGTGCTGTTTAATACATGAGCGATCATTAGTGTCCATCCCCACCTCTGCGTTAATACACACAGAAACAGTTTGTGGAGGCAGGCCTGAGGTGCTGGAGGTTCAAGCCTGAAGGTGAGTCAGTTAATGCTGCAGCTGCAAAAAGCTCCAGAGGCCTGAGTCTGGAGTCTGGCTCAGGAGCCCGCCCAGGCTAGTTCACATCACAGCTGAAATGAGTTGTGGTGAAATCTGGGCTGCTCTGCCAGAGGTGAGTGAGAGCCAAGGTCGTGTCCAGTGTGAGTTACATGATATAGCAAACACAGTGCATTACATAATGACTTGGGGAGAAATGCAACAGCTTGTGCTGCTTGTGTTTGAAACCCCAGTGACCATTTCCAGACCCAATATTCACAACAACAAAGAATGTTTGATTATAATCTTTCATTTGTCCTGCTGCCCCCAACTACAACTCTGCTGTGTGATGATAATTCAATTAGTCCAACATCTGTAGCTTTAACAGTATTACCTGTACACACAGATGGTCTCTGTATTTCCTTGGACTCAGAAAATGAAACCCTGAGGACAAATTATAAATAATATGTAATAAATCTTATTGTTGAATGAGGTTTCTATATTGTCACTGTTTAAGTCACAGCGAGGGTTGCAACTTATGATTATTTTTACTATTGACCAATTGAAAAACTTTTTTTTTTTGATTGGTCAAATAGTTATATTAGTTAAAAGTACCCATCACATCTGATCAACAGACCAAAACCTGAATATGTTCAGGTTGCCATTACACAATGTAGAAAACCAGAAAATATTCATACTTGAGAAGCTGGAATTAGAGATTTTTTTTTAACATTTTTTTATTTTAATTTTTTTATGAAAGACTGGCTAGTCTGAAAACATGGTGAAAGACACAGGTAAGCTCTGTGAGGGTGACACCCAGGTTTGTTGTTATTAGCCCTTGAAACTCATGCTGTGTTTCACCAGTGACACATACCTGGTTTTTCACCATGTTTTCAGACTAGCCAAAGACAAGACAAGACAAGACAAAAACCTAAGTCCAGTTGACTTGATTCAATTGCCTAGAGATTATGAGCTGTTCTATAGAGAATTTCATACCTAATCAAAGATATAAGTAGTCTAAAGTGTCTGTTGTTGATGCTTTTAACCTTGTTATTGAATTGTGGCTGCTTTTTGCTCAAAAGTTGAGTTTCAAAATTGAATCTGGGCTGTAGAAAAAACACTTGATTGAACAATTTCACACCTGAGCAGACCCCATCTGCTGAGTAAGATCACATCTTCAGGCACAATGATCAAAAGCTCCTCTAACTGGATTTTGCTCAGACTCATAATGCATTGATTGCCCTTTTAAACATTTACAGTTTCATACAGTATATATTTTGCCATGTTGTTTCTTCATTGGTTGTTGAGAGCTCCACTACAGTGTTAATTAAAATGTGCATTAATTTCTATTGGCCTGTTAGTCCCCTTAGAGGAAGCAAATCAGTGTGTTCACGTTACACTTACTGTATATGAAGCAAATAAAAGCAGGCAGATCTTCATCTTGAATAGCAAGCATAACAAACATGTTAATTTTTTATTGTCAAAAAGCTCCTGAGTCATTAAATCAGTAGTTAGGACAGGAGGACTGCCTTTTCAGGCTGCACTTGGAAAGTTTGGTTGCACTCTGTTGATCCAGGTTACAGGCGGCGAGTGTCAGGATTAAAATATTCATCAGCTGCAGGAAGTGTTTCTCCGCAGGGCTGGCGTTTGGCTTCCACCTCTGTGCTGTGAGCCAGTGGTCATCCATCCTGCTTTCAGGCTCGCACCAGCAGTGGCTTATTAGTCAGTTAAGCTGCTTTCAGCATCTATCAAGGAAGCAATTCAATATTTTGTTGTGCATCCCAAATTGGCCATTACACTAATGACATTGTGTTGGGTTGCATTATCCAAACCAAGACAAATGGAAGTTACACATTCAGTGTACAGAGCCTTTTATGGGATAATGGATTCTTTAACCACAAAATCACGCACCATGAATGTGAACCTGTCAATCACTTTCTTAGCCAATGGAATAAATGAGATGGAAAATATTTTTGAATTGAATTGTTCGTCTCATTTGTCTTTTAAAGACTAACATAAAACATGTGTGTCCTCAGGATTCCTGAAGAGTCGCGACCGCTCACATCAGAAGTTTTACTCGCTCATGACCAAGACCCAGATGTTCATCCGCTTCATCGAGGAGTGCTCTTTTGTCAGTGACAAAGACGCTAGCCTGGCCTTCTTTGACGACTGCGTGGACAAAGTGAGTTTGTTATTTGGAAAGCACACAGTTTAAATTTTCCTTTTGATGCAGTGGAACTAACGAAAATCTACAAAAAGCTTTTCTCTTCCTAGTTAATTTTGATCTAAAGCGTAGTTCTTTTGGAGAAGTTCTACCTTCTCTTCCTAGTTAATTTTGATCTAAAGCGTAGTTCTTTTGGAGAAGTTCTACCTTTCTCAGCGGGCTTCTCTTTTTCCAATTATAGCAGCATTAGTAGTTTCCACATCACCTGTCTTCAGTCACACTGCTTCTCTGCTTCTCTGATTTCTTGAGTTTCTCTTTCTCCTTCTCCCTCTGCCTCCATCTGCGAGCAGCTCTACAATTCAGAGCGGAGTGCGGACAAAGGAGGAAAGGTAAGCCTATTATTACTTGGTCGATTCTCACCTCTGCTCGGAGTACATTGTGCTTGGTGCTTGATCCTGGCACGTCAGGACTCTGAGAAGCGAGTAGTCTGCTGCAGTCTCCACCCCTGCGGCTTCAGTCTGAGATGTCACGTCAGTTTTCCCGCCCACTTATGAGCGGTTAATTGAAACGAGTTCCTTCTGATAGCCATTTTTTAATTATGATTTGAATATTAAAAGTCCACAGCAAATTCGCAGCGACAGCAAGTTGTCCAGAGATAGGGAAAGTACGCTGAAAGTCCATATTCACACATTTCTGCAAAGAGTTTTTTTGAGTCGAGTGAGTAAGGGCTTTTAGCGCTTCACTGATTTCTGAAGCACTAACAGAGCTAGAGGTTAGATTTTGTGTTCGTCCCCTGGGCTCTTATCCTTCAGCGTGACAGTATGAAGAGCCTTAGAGAGGCTCAGTGGATCTTCTTTGCTCCACTGGGAGTATTTTCAGCATTTGACACAGTGTGCTCATGGGGCAGTGTTCCTCCATCAGATGTGTTTGCTGAAGGTTAAACCGTGTGTGTTTGCAGTCTGAAAGTCCACGCTGCTGCCACTCGCCTCCCCAGTCACGTCTCTGGGTCACCGGTTTTCGCTGGTGACATTTGTAACAGACTCTGAAATAGATTTGGTGGTGTGTCCTTGTGTGTGTTGTCTGGATGTAATTGAGACATAGTGGATGTGAGTCCCGAGGCCAACATCCACCGCCTCCTTCCTGTGTGTTTCCCAGACCGGCGGCGGGGCCGGGGGCTCCTGCCTCCTGGTCCTCTTTTTGTGTGTCAGCTTCATAGGCGATTAAATCTTGAGTTAAGTCTCTCTGCACTGGATTACATTATCTGCTAGGAGAGAAGGCCCACTGCACCACTCAGCCACACAATGAAATTGTACTAGGCACAAAAGCGCACACACAAAAGCAGTCACATACTGACAGATAAGGTTAAAATGTATTGGTCCCTGAGGGAAAGTAGTTCAGTGCAGCAACAAAACTAATTCAGTCCCAGTGAACAAGCCTGAAGAGAAACTAATCATACAAATGAGTTATAATTACAGTAAAAGCTGTAAAAAAAATATGAACAGTGAATGGCAAAATTGAATGTAAAAACATGGGAAATATTAAACACATATTGAACAAAATTTCAAGGGCCAATGAGTGATTTAGCGTATACACTACAGGTATGAGGTTTATCATTAATCATAATTGTTGTGCTTCTAAACTAGTCTTCATTGGAAATTAGAAAACAGCAAGTGGCAACATCCAGGGCTAAAAATTCAGACGACAATGAAGAACCAAAACACTAGATCGCTAGAGTGTGGCTCCAACATAGACATGTTAAAATGTCCTTTACATCCGAAATAAACATGTTTACAACCTGCTACAAAAACAGTTATAGCCTCTAGGGTGTGGTCACTTTGAGTGACAGGTGGGTGAGCATATTAACTCCTCAGAAAACTATAGCTAACATCACAGAAGTTACACATTTATTTACAGTGTAGTCTATGGGAAACACGGATCCATTTTACAAAGAATAGAAACCTTTTGAAAACACTTAACTTAATTTGAATCTGTTTTAGTTTTGATTGAGGTTCTTACGTTTTTGAATTGCTAGTCCCCATCTTGCCATAGTTCCCAATAGCATCTCCAAAACATACATTTAAATCCTCCCACTTCACTGCTGTTCTGACACTAACAACACAAACTATTATATGTTTAAACATCTCAGGACCAGGGGCCATTATATGATGCTATGGCAGAGAAGTGAATGTTTTGGGAAGGACTGTGTGTACCTGCCAAGTCAGTCAGCAGACTGGGTGTCACTCAGTCCTTTGGAAATCTCCCTGTCTGATCCAAATGAACTGAGTGTTCTTTCGGAGACACAGACATCCTCATCTCACCTGTCTGGGTTTTTTAATGATGTCTGATGTTTTGATTACTGAAGATCTGGCTGCCTCTGCATCATTACAGCTGTCGGTGCTCTCTGCGGACCAGTGTAGGCTGTCTCTCACTCAAAACAACAAGTAAACACTTCTTGCTTGAATATCCACAGCTTTAAATGACATCATGTCTGTCAGTGTGTCGGGCTGAAGAAGTCTCGTTCTCCCAACTATTAGTTAATGGGATCATTTAGACTCATTAGGAAGTGCTTCAAATTGTTTTTCTCCCCCTGCTCTCCCTGCAGGTGTCTGAGCTCTTCACACTGTCACTTTGGCTGATTTACACAATGCTGCTTGCACACTTTTGTACTTTGGAGAACTGTGATTTAATCACATACTATGTCCAAGTACAAAATACTTTTTCTTCTTTCCTAAAGAAAAAAGTCTTTATACTGCAGCAAAGAACAGACACTGTAGATTCCTCACACTTTACTGCTGTGAGTGAGGTTAAACTTTAATTACGCTCAGAATAACTAGACTAAATTATGAACTTTCAGCAAGTGCTTCACTTCCCTTCCATCAGCCATTAATAAAACCATTCCTTGTAGTGCTAAAGCCTGTCATTAAGCACTTCTCAATTTATGAAGTTTCCCTCCGTGACCCTTCATTTTTTATGTCCACCATAAAGCTCACACCCTCTGTTTTGAGATTCACTTTGAAAACTGGAAATCTCATCTGTCTGCTCCATCGACACGGCTGCAATAAAACATGTGCAGCGACTCCAAATGTCACTGATGAATGATGCGTGACGTCCATTGCATTCGCTGAATTTCATTTTGGGCACCTAGATGTTTTTTGTTTTTTTGTTTTTTTCAGGCTCTTATAATAAAAATCAGAGCACCTTTCCCTCCACTGAGCAGCTGAGGCCTGTTATCTTCTGGATGAGTGGTTACGGCTGCAGAAACTCTGCTGTGCAGTTATGCTCCCGCAGAGTTGATTGCAGGCTTGAACCTGCCGTGTGTCAAACACACAGGACTGACTGCAGGGAACTTAATTATCGTCAGACCCTTGGCCTTGATGGTTCTATTACAATGGTCATATTGTGGTATATGATCACTGGTTATTGTTTATCAAATATGTAGTTGAACATCAAAATCCACAGACTATCTCCACTGAATGGTTTGGGTTTAATATGCACTTTACAGTAGCAGACCTCTGCAGCAGAACGATGTTACTGCCTTCACACTGACCCGGTTCCCCTGTGGTGCAGATTTAGATTTATAGAGTCGACACACACTTTCTGGACAAGCAAGTCTATTGATCAATCTTTTCACAATGTAAATCTCAACTGCTCTGTTTCTGATTCTTTGAGTTTTTGATGTTTTGACATTTCTACTTTAACTTTAAGTCTCACAACAAAACCTCAAAGAGGCATCTGCATATTTATCCTGCATCCAATATAACGACTGTGAGAACCAAGTGTTCAGCTGCTGCCTAATATGTCTCAGATCTCGACCTGCGCTGTTGTTTGAGGATTTTACTGGTTATTTGCTTCATCTGGGGCTGGTGGTGATGTTTTGGCTCGCTGATGTAAATGTGCTGTGTATTTAAGAAGCTGTTGTTGTGTCTGGTATTTTCTGCAATGTTAAGATTTTCTTTGGAGCCTAAAAGAGGGAGAATCTTTGAACAGCGATGGGTTTGCTGTGTGTTTTATTCTTCCTCTTCTGATTGACAACAAGACCCAGAGTGTGTCCAGTGCTCCATTATGGCTTCTGCGTCTTATTATTTTTTCTTTAATATATTTAAATTTGAATTTTAAATTAATTATGCCGATACAGTCGTGTTCTATCATCTAACAGCCAGCCATTTTTTATTGACTTTGCAATTAGAAAAAAAAAAAAAAAAGACTCTCTCTGGTGGCGACAAATGGAGAACTGCATCATACTGGCTAGTTCCAGCTTTGTGTGCATGTTTGTGTGTGACATGCAAAAAATAAAAAGAGGAAAGAAAAATGAATGCATGTTCACTCGGGAAATCTAGGTCACCTGCTGTCATCCTCCCTCAACTTGCACATTCGTTTTGTAGAAATCCTGTTATCAGAGTGACGACTACAAAACTGTTTGAGAAGGATGCTTCAGTTAAAAAAAAAAAAAATAAAACGTTATTTTTTTTTTTAAAGGTTAATCTGCCTGTGCCTGGGCGAATGCTGAACTATTTATTACAGGTCATAATTTCAAGACGTGTTGAACTTCTCACTTGTCCAGTGGGGTACTCCCTCCGTCTGTCAGCTGTGATAGATGAAAGGTCACGGCGCCGTCTCCCCAACGTCTCTGTTCCTGTTTGTGTGTGCTGCAGGTGGACAGTGACAGGCCGGAGGAGTCCAGGCTCATAGAGATTGATGAATCCCAGCGCAGCGAGCACACGGTCTTCATCACGCCCCCAGAGCTGCCTCCCCTACCAGAGGGGGAGGAATATCCACTCTGCTACAGGTAAAACACAGCAATATTTCCTCTCGCTTGATGTTTGGTCCGAGGCACTAAAGCTTTTGAATCAGAAACTGGAACACATGAACAAACAAGTGTAATAATATTTGTAAATGTGAAAGATGCACTGCAGCTGCTATCTTAAGACTCACCATACATCTAACAGCAGGAAGAAAATTGAAGAATCTCAATAATAACATGAGGTGAAATTCTGTGAATTCATACTTGGCATAGCTGATTGAGGAGCAGCAGGAGTCCAGCTCCCTCACCAGGACCAAAGGCTGAACGCTGCTGCTGGACTGTGCTGATCTGAAAATGTGCCATTTGTATTCTGCTGTCAGGCTCTGCACTAAATAATTCATACCAGGAGGATTTTCAGTACTAACCTAAGCTAAGGTCCACTAATGATCAATAATGACCAACAGCTTTCCAGAATTTTTCATCAGCTCTCTGCATTGGTACTCAGAAGCAAAATCATGTTTATAATTATTCTGATCAATTAAAGGCAAAATACACATTTTTTTCTTAAAGTGGTGGTTGATTCTTCATGAGTTTAAATGAACATATAGATCAACATTGTCAATATTAACGACAGGGAGCTGTGGTAGTCTTTGTCTGAGGATGGGGAGTAAAACTGTATGTGTGTGTGTGTGTGTGTTGTTTATCAGGTACGACGGTTTCCCAGTGTTAAGTCTTGACCTGTTTGACCCAATGGAGGGCCTGCGGACCCCCTCCTCTCGCCTGGCTGCCAGGCATAGCTGTCCCACCAGCCCCGCCCCCATGTTTAGACGCACCAAGCAGGTCAGCACAACAGTACCTCACCACTGTCACACATTCAGCTCTTGATATATTAGTCCAGTTGCTAAATTAGAGATTCTTTCTGAAATTGCCAAAGAAAAATGTAAATAATTCCAGAGCCAAGAATCAATGCTACAGTCGATAATTCAGTATACATTCAGAACTGCCATAAGTGATCCACACCTTTAAAAATAGCTAAGAAAAAGATGTTTCATTCCCTTTGTAGTAGTTGAAAGAACATTCATGTTATTCCCAGGGGAATAGTGGCTACTGACAAGAACTGATTTCACTCTAGATTTACAGTGATCATGCTTTGATGACTTTGATTTGATATGCACTCTTCCACATATCCTTGAGGATGAATGGTGCATTAAATAAAAGAGTATTTTCCCTTGCCCTTCTTTTCGCCCACAGGAGATCAAATTGGCCCAGAAGATAGCGAAGAAGTACTCATCCATCCCCCAGCTGTGGTCCAAGTGCCTGCTCCGTCACTGCTACGGTCTGTGGTTTATCTGTCTGCCGGCATACGTGAAGGTGTGCCACTCCAAGGTGAGGGCGCTTCGCACCGCCTACGACGTGCTCAGGAAGATGCAGGCGAAGAAACTGCAGCCCCCTGATGAGGTAAATGAACTGCTCCCAAAAATATTCAACCGGAAGCACATTGTTATTCCTGCGATTTTGACAATACCTGGAAAGTGGTACCTCGATGTTTCATTTTCGTCATTAAAGGGATAGTTCAACATTTTTGGCAAATTGGCCCATTGCCACAATCCCTATAGTTTTAGGAATAGGTTCGTGGTCACAACTTGTCCACGAGAGCGTTTTGGAGTTGTTGGATTGTGTATTTGATGAGTTTGATGAGGGAAACAAAGAAATTCCATTAGCTCTGTAGCGTAGCTCTGAGCAGCTCGCGGCTCTGCTCCGCCGTTCTAAAAACAGCTTGCACCGACAATTAAAGGTAATGAACCTACTGCTACGACTATAGGGATTATGGCAATAGGCCAATTTGCCAAAATGTTGAACTATCCCTTCAACTAAAGTTTAAACATAGCATTTTTCCCCCATGTCTGGGGTAACTTTTTCTAGGTTGTCAACTTGTCATGATTCTGTTCAAACAGTCATTGTTGTATGGACACAGGTCTGCTACCGGGTCCTGATGCAGCTGTGTGGACAATATGGTCAGCCTGTCCTGGCAGTCAGAGTCCTCTTTGAGATGAAGAAGGCCGGAGTCCACCCCAATGCCATCACATATGGCTACTACAACAAGGTACAGATCTCTATGTATGATGGAAATCTGCCAGTGACAGTTGATGCTCTTAAAACATAATTTACTTTGGCATTGTTTATGTATTTGTTTTTACACCTAACAAAATAGAGATCTTGGGTTGAAGTGTAAGAAATTGATGCAATAGGCTGTTAACTACCCACTAGAATGACTTACACGCTCAGTAATGAAATGTATTGGCACTGGGAGGCTGAGTAAACGTCACCCTGGGGCGCGGCGTTTCCTGATTTGGGACTGTTACAGATATTCTGCTGATTCTGCTGCAAGTTTGACTGAATGCCCGAACGCGCCCGAGACAGCCAAATCTGTGGGAAGACGGTCCAGTGGGATACTCCCGTCTCCATCATCTGTGATGGATGAGGACACAGACTTGAGCTGGAGCAGTAAAATACAATAAAAGTCTGGAGAATTGGCTGCTTTACAAATCAAACTGTCCTCACGCTCGCGTTATAGTGACATATAAGGAAGTAGCATAAACTCCCCATCCAATACAACTGTACGTCACCGTAGCTGTCACATCAGATCTGATTAAGAAATAAACATCATGGCTTACTTTAATGTGCTACATTAGTGTTGTTATGTTATTACAGTTCAAATGCATTTGGTAAATCTGACTAAGGGATAGAACAGTTATAGAACAGACTGATTGCAGCCGGGATGCTTATTGTTAATTCATAATTCACAGTGTGCATAAATAATTTCAAACTAATTATTGCACCACTGTACTTGGAATTCACTCTTCTCTGGTTGATCCTCACGAGGCAGAGACACTTCATCGCCGTAATGCCTCTGCAGACCTCGGCTTTCAGATGAAAAGAAACATCGGTGACATTTGCAGTTTCCCCCTCAAGGTTGCACGCCGCCGTGACTCGTGTGATGATGATCATCGCACCAGGTGTCAAGATGAGTCGTGGCTCTGTTATCAGCACAACCTGTCCCTGATCTGGCAACCCAGGGAACATAAAAGTAAATTGGATGATGTGGGAGTAGGCTGTCGGAAGACAAGGCCACAGCAAAGGTTACTCCAATGTGTTTAGATGGATCTAAACTCATCTTAGAAACAGAAGACGTTCCTCCACAGGCACGGAGAGTCTTCGCTGCAGCTGTTGCATTAGATGGTTGCAGGTGTTTTTTTTCGTTTTCCATGCTGGTTTAAATCTCTGAAGCGCAGGGATGGGACAGAAGAGGGAAAACGTTGTCGCCTCAGGTCAACACATGTTTCTTAAATGCAACCTCACTGAAATGAATCAAGAAGTCAACAGTTCAATTAAATGTGATAAGCAGCTCCAGGGAAACAAACCTGTGGCTTATATTAATAGAAGATTCCTCCTGATATAATGACTTATATGGAAAATGGAACTAAAATAACCTTCATGTTCCCAAGTAAAGGGATCTCCACACCAAACTGAGCATTGCTGTACCTTTTACCTGGAGAACAGCTCACCGAACAAAACATTTGGTAAGAGCGCTGTTCTCTTGTCTTTCACAAAGCGCAGCTACAGTAAGGCTCATCACTCTATCCTTGAGAATCAGCACAGAAATAAGAATAACACTCAGAGATGGAACAATTTATGATTTATGTGGGAGAGTAATTGACAACATTTACTCAACACAAAAAGGCAAACAACAGACAGTCAAGAGAAAATAAAGCTGCCGAAGGTACCAATGAAATGACAGTTTATTATATGCCGTTCAAAAGAAAACATAGTAAATTGTTTCCAGAGGAGGAATCTAGTGTTGTTGTACTGAGGAATTTTATACACAATTTATTTCATAGTTTGTAGAGCTTTTTTTCCATTAGATTTTAGCAACAACAGTCTAAATCCAGATGGTCCATTCCTGTAGAAAAATACCATAAACAAACCAGCGACATCATGAAGTGAGGTCAGACTTCGCTTGGTCAGGGAGACACCACAGCAGGAAACTGTTTTCAGCCTCACTGGGTTTTAGTCTCAGTGGTATAGACTTAAAAATGTTGCTGCGCTTTGGATGACAAACCACAAGAACCGTCCGCCACCATCAGTGACCCTTTGTACACTTTTGTCTGTGCGCATTTTTAAAGAGAAAATATGCAAGTCTGGTCGCTTTTCTGCTTTTTTAAGGTTAGTGACACGCACAAGGCAGAAGGCAGAGAGCCTCCATTCTCCCTTGTAACAAGTTAAGCCATTTATTAAACCATCACAGTTATTTCAAAGCTGTTTGATTAAGTTAAAAATGTAGCATAGTTAAGATACAAATCCTGCATAGTTCCTCTTTAATGCCTATCAAGGCTTGACCAGCCTGGCAATCCTGAAGGAGCTGTGTCTGTGGCTGTAACAGGATAAAACATTTTTTAGGCTTTTACTCCCCTCAAATTGTAAAATTGTAAATTAACAGTCAACGAGAGTCGTATCTGCCAGTTAAATATGAAGCTACAGTACAGCCAGGAAACAGATGTGAGACGGTGAAAACAGCTAACCTAGCTCTGTCAAAGGGTAAAATAATCCACCTGGCAACACCTGAACATCTCACTAGTGAATACTTAATGTCTCATTTGTTTCCTCCATACATGAGCCAAAGTGTAAAAGTCACACATTGTAGTTTAATGGAGGTCACATGTCAGACTATTTCCTTCCTCAAGGCTTTTCATCACCATGTGGTTGCCAATGTGCAAATGCATGAGCCTCATAACTGTTCATGTCTCCAAGGAAGGCCTGGCTGTTTCCCACAATCCAAGCTAAGGTTATCACATCTGGTAGATTTATATTTTATTAAAAGACAAGAGAAGATATAAGATTTGATATTTAAAAAATGTTATTACTTTACAAACATTGAATATCAGCTGTCGGTCATTTAATAGTGAACTACATTGATTTTACATTGGTTTAACAATATCCTGCCACTGTCAGATCCATTATAATAATCTCCTTCCATGATGAAACTCAACACCTTGCCTACATTATAATGCAACATTAACATTGCTATATCAGTGTGTTATGCTAGTAGCTGCTCATGTAGCACAAAAAAAACAAACTTCCTCTGAAAAACGTCTTTGGAAGATCATGATCTCCATATTTATTTTCCCCATTTTCAGATTTGTAGTCTTCAGCCCTAACTGACCGTAATGATACTTGAGGTCATTTATCAGATGTAGCGCAGCTCCTACTGGAGTTCCCCTTCAAGTATGAAGATGTATCGATATCACCCTTAATCAGCACATGTAGTCGGTCACACCCTGTAGCCAGGAGTGTCCATCCTTGGGGTTTCAGACGCTAAATGTTGAGCTTTAACTAAAGGTTCAGCTTGTCTCAACAGGATCGCTGACAGCATCTCCAGGAGGGGAGGCTCATTTCACCTGACCCAGATCCTTAGAGCCTCTTCTCAGGAGCAGCCAGTGTAATAAACCCAGCCCTGTTCAGTGGCATACCAATCGTGTTTCTCCCGGGGCTCTCTGAAGTATATTTTTGGAGCAGACAGGGACTGTTGAACGTGACTTGGCCGCCAACAGCTGCAGCGCCTTTCCTTTTCTTTTTCAGATGCTCAGTGTGACTGTGGATCTTAATACCACTGCAGTTATTGCTTTTGATGAAAAATTCATTCAAGATGGTTTTATACGGAACAGGGATTGGGTCAGTTTTAGTTCACTCACTTGAGTTGGAGCTGAAGTTCCGACAATACTCAGATGTTTTGTGTTCAGCGATTTGTCTCATAAGAACATTTCATGGTCTGAAATAAAAAAAAGAAAACCTCATAAAGTCAATAATTTAAATTAAAAAGGAACTGGCTCCAATTCTGCTATGAGAAAATGACTTCTCAAAGTAATTTGGCAGCTTCACTTTTCCTTCTGTCATCTTATCTGGCTGTCCTCTCTCTGTCTGATGTTGCTCCTCCATTTCCTCTGTCATCCAGGCAGTGTTGGAGAGCACTTGGCCCTCCAGCACCAGAGGGGGATACTTCTTGTGGATGAAGCTGAGAAATGTCATTCTGGGCGTGGCACAGTTCAAACAGGCTCTACGACGGCAGGCCCCCCACACCCAGAGCCCTCTGTCAGGTAACTGTGATCAATAACACTGCATGTCTGAGGATAGGAAAATTGTTGTCTCTGTTAGTCTGTGACATGATCCTGACAACATATTTATAAATCACTGGTTTAAGTTTTTTTTATTACAGACAATTTATTTCAAGGTCCAAATTAAACAAACTGGCCAACTGAAATTAAGTGGGTAATTTTGACACATATGCATTTCTCTGCAAAAGTAAATTTCCTGTAGGAAAAAAAAACATTAAGGAGAAATTTACATTTAACATGAATTTGATGGAGCACAGTGATGTATCCATTTATGTTGATGGATACTCTATGTGGATACAGCTGATTTAATGTAGCGTAAAGCAGTAATATAAGCTGTATATCATGGACAGAGCAGACTGCTGTTAGCTGTTGATGTCTCCATCCCAACTGACAAACATGAACACGTATCGTTCTGAACTGTAGCCTGCTGAATGAGTAACTAAACAGACATTCACTGGGGAAAAGTGGAGGCGAGAAGCTAATAAGCTGCTCAGCTGCAGCGCATTAAACAACATGTAAACTTGCAAATGCCAGTTAGACGCTAGACTCTGTAGTAACTGGTTGTTTGGCACTCAATACATATTTGTTTAGATTATCTCTTGTTCCCCATGGGACATCGGCACTCTGCCAGCCTGCCCACTTCTGTCAATCAAACACACAGAGGATCCGTGATATTTCCTCAATACCCTTTTGTCCTCTTTTTCAGAATGAACTGAACTTTAGAAGCACACTGACATTTTCTTAGACTCATTAAAGCTCATTAAAATTAAAACTACCACTATATTAAATAGATCAAAGAAAGGATACTGAACTTAAATAACATTATAAACAACACATGATCTAACTACAATCCCAGATGCATCTAAGTTCAGAAAAGAAAATTAAACCACCGACAAGTTCTTGAATCAAATGTCAGATGTAAGAAATGGCCAGTATCTCAACATGTGTGATTTAACTCACCTGCATGCCAGTGGACACCTGCACACCCAGAGCATGCTAATCCCCATCCTGCTAATCCCTGCTTTTTTAAGATACTCTGTGTTATCAGTGGTTAGCGTCACACACACGTTTGAACACGGCACTGAGAGTCAGAGTGGGATTTTACACTATTGTTCACAAAGATACTGACAATGTAATTTGTACCCTTCCCTAACCCCATATAGACTTTGAAAGTGGTGTGATAGTTGTGTCAGGATTATTTACACTTGTTGATATCCAGAGAGTTCTTGAAAGAATTTACAAAGTATGTAGTGCTTTCTTGAAGACACATGTCACATCCTTGCATGTTCAGCTCTGATTTGCTTTACTTCACTTACTGTATTTTGTCACATATACTTTATGCGTAACATATCTATTATTGACTATAAGAAATTAAAGAAGAAAGACGCTGTTAGGATGTAATGTAGCACATAGACTCAATGTATGCCACCTGCTTGTCAGGATTTAAAGGGATAGTTCAGCATTTTGGCAAATTGGCCCATTGTCATAATCCCTATAGTCAACGCAGTAGGTTTGTTACCTTTAATTGTCGGTGCAGGCTATTTTTAGAACGGTGGAGCGGAGCCGTGAGTTGCTCAGAGCTACGCTACGGAGGCTAATGGGATTTCTTAGTTTCCCTCATCAAACTCATCAAATACACAATCCAACAACTCCAAAATGCTCTGGTGGACAAGTTGTGACCTGCACATTCACCACGCTATGAGATAATAACAGAACGTTACGAGACAGAGTTGTTTTCGAGGCAAATGCAGAGACTGCTTGCTGAAAAACTGGCCCCAACGGGAACGCGCATCAGATATAGGGATTATGGATATGGACTATAGGGATTATGGCAATGGGCCAATTTGCCAAAATGTTGAACTATCCCTTCAAAGGTTTCAAATAAATACATTGAAAAGGAGTGTTGACCCGTGGTGGAGCAGAAGTGGCGCTGGGCTTCCTTTAACCCGCTGTTGTCTTTGGGCAGATGGCAGCGACCTGGACGCTGTGAGTCACGGCAGCCTGGATAGCTCTGCTGACACTAACCTGGCCGAGCAGGGCCCCTACGCCACTGACTCCGTCAAAGTAGACCCCACTGACGATAGATCTAGCACAGGTACACTTTAAATGGCTGCTGCATAACTCCATCTCTCACAGGCAGCCATTTTGTTCTACATCTTCTTTTTTTTTTCCTTCTCAATGACATTTGTTTTATCCTCCTCCCTCATCTGTCTCGCTCACCAACCGGCCTCCTCCTCCTCCTCCTCCTTGTTTCCCTCTCACACCTCCTTCCCTCCGCTGCCTGTTCTTCCACCTTCCCTTTGTCCCCGTTGTCCATCCACGTCTCTTCCCTGGTTTTGCGGCTGTGGTTTCTGCTCTGCTCTGTCCCTAACCCTGCCCTTCACTCTGGCCCTGCCTGTGTTGCCCTTGCATGCAGTCAGCCGTGGGGGCGGCAGCGTGGGCGCCAGGGCCCTGGTGACCCACTCACACTGGGGGGGCTCTGAGCTCAGAGAAGCCACCCTCCACCCAGGTAAACCTCTCTGCCAGTCCACCTGTCTGTCTCTCTCTGGTAGCATTTCTGTCTCTGCAGTGTTTTTTTTATTTGTTTTTATTTTCTGAGCTCCTCAGCCCTCTCATTGCCACTCTTCTCCTCTCTGACTCTCTCCATCTCTACGATCTCTCTTTTCTCCCCTCTACCGTGTCGTCTCTGGATCCACCACATCACAGTCTGCTGCTTCTCTCTCGCTCATCTCTCTCCGTTGCGTTTCTCTCTTTTTCTCCCTCTTCGCTTCTACACCGAGTGATTTATCATTGTCAATTATAGCGAGTAATTACTCACTGGCACATTCTTTTTGATTACGGAAATGATTCTAATCACGGAGATGGCACCTCTGCAGGAGACCTCGCCTCGTGTGCAGAAAGAGCGAGAGAGAACCACAGCTCATAGCGCAGCAGGAGGGAAGGACCTCGATGTGCAGCTCATTGATTATTACACGTCTGGAATGAGTTTTGTCTCTTGCCATCGGTTTGCCAGTCGCTCCATACTGTAGTACAGCCGCGCCATGCTGCCTCATGCTTTATTTAGAGCTGACGGCCAGGGAGGTTCATGGGAAAGATGAAAGAGGAGAACAAATCATCAGACAGCTGGTTGCCTGGAGACCAAGAACTTTAAGAGACAGCTGGAAAAGTCAGCCCGTAGTGATGGCAGGTTGTTTTTTTTTTAAATTCTAATGTCAAGTCTCAACAGCTAATTCATTAACAGCTGTGAAAGTGCAGTTTGTTTCCCTATAGTAACTGTAGAGCTGAATGCCCCGAGGACGACTCTTTTATCCAGCACAGCTTGGCTGCTCTTCCCCTCCTCTGTCTGTAACAGTGGTGCCTCCCAGGATGGAGGGAGATGAAAGTGAAGAAATGCCTCGCTAGTTTCTCCTCTTATGTTTCATTTGCCTCTCTTACCACAGTGCGAAGCTACAACAGATTCATGTTTTTTGTTTTTTTGTTTTTTTTAGTGCTGCTCAGTAGATACTGTGAAAATAAAGGATCTGTCACCTGCAGTGGTGCTGAAGTGCAACAATTTAGAGAGAAGAGGTGCCACTTTGAATCCCTCCCCTGTATAGATTTGTCATTCACTGTGTTTTTTTTTTTTTTTTTTACATTTCTGTTGTTTTGTGGTTTGATGTCGGAGGCGTATGTGTCCGTTCTGTCGCACTACTTCTCTTTAATCTGGTTCTTTCTCTGTCGCTCTCGTTCTCCAGGGGATCAGTCAGATTTGGGCTATAACTCGCTGTCCAAAGAGGAGGTTCGTCGAGGAGACCCCGGCGCCCAGGACGCTGCCCCTGACAAGGACGACAAGAAGGAGAGCGACTGCAGCTCCTGTCAGTAGTCCCTCTGATCCGATCTGATATTTCTCTCTGCTGCACCCTCTAAAAAATGATAACTTGGCAGCCTCGTAGCCACATGGGATTTCCCTTTCCTCTGCCTTGATCTTCCCGTCTCCTCCAGAGATGATTCATTCTTTTTGGTTTCTCATACACATCAAAGCATTTCAGTCGTGTGTTATCCTTCAGTGGTTTTTTTAACAACAGTATGGTTGTTACGAGCCGTGCACATGGTTAAAAACATTTAAAATTGTAATTTATGTGTTTGTTAGTGTCAGAGACGGAGAGCTCCAAAGGAAGTAAAGACTGCCTTCCTCAGCTGGACATGGAGGCCCATTCCTCCTTCAAACCCCGCGGCATCGTCCGCAGCAGCTGTGCGTTCGACGATTCATCCTGTAAACCCAAGAGCTCCGTCAGCACAGGTACGGGGTGCAACCTACGTGGAGGAGATGTTTATATCCACATAGACACTGGGGAGATTCCTAGATAGCTACAGAATGCTGTAGGTTTATGTAACGAACCTCGGCTTTAATTATGACAGTACCCATGAGCCTCTGCTGCTGTTGCCATGGAGAAGAATCCAGAGGATGCACTAGAATATTCAATTATCTAAAATGGCAGGGAAAAAAGGCTCCAGTCTGATATTGTGAGAAAACAGTATTAGTTGTTGTGAACTTAAATTTTGGCAAATCGGCCCATTGCCATAATCCCTATAGTCATAGCAGTAGGTTTGTTACCTTTAATTGTCGGTGCAAGCTATTTTTAGAACGACAGAGCAGAGCTGCAAGCTGCTCAGAGCTACGCTACGGAGGCTAATGGGATTTATTGGTTTTCCTCATCAAACTCATTAAATACACAATTCAACAACTCAAACGCTCTGGTGGACAAGTTGTGACCTGCACATTCACCACGCTATGATATAATAACTGAACATTACGAGACAGAGTTGTTTTCGAGGCAAATGCAGAGACTGCTTGCTGAAAACCTGCCCCCGACGGGAACATGCATCAGCGGTTTTGCATGTATTTGCCTCTAAAACAACTCCATCCCGTAACGTTCCATTATTATCTCCTAGCGTGGTGAATGCGCAGGTCACAACTTGTCCACCAGCTCATTTTGAAGTTGTTGGATTGTGTATTTGATGAGTTTGAAAAAATAGCTTGCACCGACAATCAAAGGTAACGGACCTACTGCTAAGACTACAGGGTCAGGGATTATGGCAATGGGACAATTTGCCAAAATGTTGAACTATCCCTTTAAGTCTGATCATGTCATGATGAAAACTCTTCCTCCCTCTCACTCAGGCCACGTGGCAGGTCTCCTCTTCACTTCCTCCCTGGACGAGATTGGCGAAGTCCGCGGCAACAGTTTGCTCAAGAGACACAAGAGTGCTCTGGAGGAGGTGGTGGGCAGCGCCAGCAGCGGCCCCGCCCTCGACTGGCAGGGGGTGAGGGGCCGCCGTCTGAGCGGAGACACGGTGGCCAGCAGCGGCAGCGGCACCACCGTCCTCGGCCTGGGCATGAGCCAGGGTGAAACCGACCCAGATAAGATCGCAGGTCACCTGGGCGCAGACGCCAAAATCCTCTCGGGCGTCGACCTCGGTAAGAGCAAGAGGCCTCGTTCGCTGGCTCTGGGCATGTTGGAGGGGGCTGCGGCCAAGACGGGGGCCGCCAGAAGTCTGGATCACAGGGAGGAGGAAGAGGACATGGAGGGGCAGGACTCCAGTGACGAGGACAGAAGTAACACGGAGGCCATTTTTGATTTGGAGGATCTGGATTTAGACAAACCGGCCGCCACGGGACCTGGCGTCAGCTCTCAGAAAAGCAACAAATCTCACAAGAAGCTCGTCGAACGCAGCGCCAGCTACAGCGCCATGAGCACGGTGGTGTCCAGAGGAGCCGCGAAGCGCACGGACATCGAGATGGGCTACGACCCCCTGTCCCTGCTGGCGGCGGAGGAGTCTCAGTCCACGCAGGAAAACGAAGACCAGTACCCGGAGGGGGACGAGGCCAGCACGCCGAGCGCCGGGAGGCACCTGGCCCGGGAGATCGAGCTCTACATGAACCACATGGGCAGCCCGCTGAGCAGCCGCACGCCCAGCCTGGACCTGCAGGACCCGGCCAGCCCCCTCCTCCTCCACCCGTCCTCGCTGTCCGCCCCCCGCAGAGCCAGCCTGCCCCACAGCTCCCCCCTGAGGACCGCCGGAGTGCCGCGCTCCCGCACCTACCACCCGCCCTCGCCCTCCCAGCCCATCTCACGCCAGCGCCTGTGGTCCTCGCCCCCCTGCCGCAGCTCCAGCACCACCCCCAGCCCCAGCCCCCGACCCAGCCCGTACAGAGAGAGGACAGACAGGAGGACGAGCCTCGCGTCGCCTTCGCCCTCCTCCTCCTCTTTCGCTCTGGACACGCTGCTCACGCCCACACTGGACGTGTTCAAGACCAGCGTGTTCTCTGCGGGGAAGGGTGTGGCGGAGAAGGCCAGCCGCTGGTACTCCCGCCTCGCCACATACACCACTCCCACCAAGGTACAAGGTCCTGTCACTGGTCATGTTGTAGGTGAAAGGAGATATCAATATGAAAAATGTGCAACTGCATTAGCAATAATTAAGAAAGAGAACATAATGTACAAATGAGTGTTTACCCAGCAAATGCAGGTTCATATAGTGTTCATATTGATTTAATAGCACATGGAAAATAAGTGCAATCCAGTGGCTATTTAGACCAAGAAACACAGACAAAATACAATTTAAAAGCCCAGAGCGTTCTCACAGACACTTACAGAATTCTCAGTATGTATCTCACTGTCTACACAGTATGAAGCGCTCATACGATCTGTCGTCCTAGAGTCTGCTGCCATCTTCAGGCCTTCTGAGTGTGTGACAGTATTTTTCTAGCAGAGATCCATTGATTAACTTCATTGGTCATGTTTGCTGTCTGGGTGTTACTGAACATAGTACCAAACACTCAGCAGCAGCAGGGGTCCGCAGTTGTTTACAGTCACAATTTCATCGTCAATGAGTTTTTCTCCTGTCATGTGTAAATCATGATATCAACCCCCTGACCTGTGAGATCTGTGTAAACTTTTCTCTGTAACTTCTGTTACCTTGATCAAAAGAACAGTTTGTCAATCTGCTGATTTTGACATACTTTTAAAAAAAAACAAGAACTGTATCTGTCCAGGGTTTTGTGGAAAACATATCCAGATTTAAGTGGGTTGTATGATTGTGGTCAAAATACAAAATGTCATATTTCCTCTGAAACACTTCATGTTACGTCCATCTACATTTTTTTTAACTGTCTTAAAGCAGATATCAGTGGAATGTTTTTGTTAATATAAGTCCTAAATAGTCCTATTTTCCGTCAGCAATCACTTACATGAAGTATTTCAGCCTAAACACGAGTCTCTCCGTCACTCTGCTCTGCTGTAACCCGAGGAGAAAATTTTCCTTGTGGGATACAAGTGTTATCCAATGAGGAGAGAGAACGGCATGAAGGGCTGTGTGTGCAGCCAAGGGATGCGCGTGAATGTGGTGACGTAGCACGAGGACCAATTGATGCCTGACAAGGGCGGGGGCTGCTAACTCATGGTGCGTTCAAAGAAACTCGTACTTTGTGTTTTTCCTTCCTGTGAAGTCATACCAGTTCGATCTGGTACGAGTTCACGGGTCGGAAGTTACGAGTGGCCGTTATAGGGAACTTTCACAGACAACAGGATGGTAAAAACACGAGCTACGGGTTACCTGGAACGCTACCAAGTCGTAGTTGTGACTTGAAGCTGTAACTTACGGTTTCAAAAGCCTGCCTTGAACGCAGCATTAGCCGAAACGGCCGTGAAGCTGATATCTGCTTTAATGTTGAGTCAGTGTTGAACTTTTAGTGTTAAAGCAGAAGTAAGCGATCCGGTCGTTTTGGCTAATGCTGCGTTCCAGGCCGGCTTTTGAAACCGTAAATTACAGCTTCAAGTCACAACTTACGATTTTGTAGCGTTCCAGGCAACCCACTCGTATTTTTCCGACCTGTTTTACCTGTGAAAGTCACTATAACGGCCACTCGTAACTTCCGACCCGTGAACTCGTACCAGATCGAACTGGTACAACTTCACAGGTCGGAAAAACACGAGTTACGAGTTGCCTTGAACGCACCATAACAGTCCTCGTCCCTACGTCACCACATTCACGGCGTCCCTTGGCTGCACACACAGCCCTGCATGCCGTTCTCTCTCCTCATTGGATAAAAACTGTAGGATACGATAAATGTTTTCTCCTCGGCTCAGAGCAGAGCAGAGTGACTGACAGACCCGTGTTTCGGTCCAAACACTCTATGTAAGTGATTGCTGTCGGAAGATATAACTATTTAAGACTTATATTAACACAAAAATATCACTTACTTCTGCTTTAAGATTTTAAGATCAGGCCTCTGTGTAGTCTGTGACAACACTGACCTGTCTGGTTCTGGTTCCCTGTTCATCCAGGATGGTGACCGTTTGAGCGTGTCCTCTCTGGGGATCGGAGATCCAGACTGCACCTCTCTGCTGGATGAGGAGGACTGTGGGCTGTTAGAGAGCCATATGGTCTCACCGCCCAGGAACGGCCCCATCGGCCCCACTGGGCCTCGCAGGAGCCCAAGACGCAGCCCCCTCCGAAGCAGACTGGAGAGCCCCAGCGCAGGCTCCAGCCACGGGAGAACCGCATCTCTGCTCCCTGGTAAGACTCAGTGATGGTGTGAAGGTCTCTGTCCTCAGTCACAGGAGGATGACAACAACAGTTTCTCTTGTTAGTTTCTAATATGATTAAATTCCCCAAAAGATTTCCTCTGTCACACATTTTCCAATTTATACTGAGATCTGGAGCTTTTCAGCTTCAAATTGTAACATCAAACTGTAACAAAACAAGAACAAACATTGTTTAATCTTCTCCTTCATTCTTGTTAAAGGATTTATTTGCAGTATTTCCAGTCACCATTCTGAGTTTTGTTTGATGTCCTCATTTTTCAATTTTTCTATTATGAAGATTTAGAAGAGTTTTTTTTTTTTTTGGTGATGTCAATGCAGAGCTTAATTCTTTATTGACATACTTTGTCATTGTGTTTTTTGGCAATGAGAGAGATAAACAGATAAACAATGCCATCACAGTCTGTTGTGTCAAACTTATTGGCTGCTTTTCTCAGCTCACATGTAGTGATCAGTGTTGATGTTCCTGCAGGATGTGCTCTGTCTCCTCCTGGCTTCCCTCTGCCAGATAAGTCGGACCTCGGCTCATCGCGCTACACCAGCAACACTAGCATCTTCAACAACTACGCCATGGAGGTTGGTGTCAGAGCAAGATGAGAAGTAGAACAGCAGTGTGTTAGTAATCGGCTCACAGGAGTTGAAGAAGCAGTTTTTAATTATAAAACGTATATGTGTTGTGCATGTAACAGACTTTAAGACATGAAGCATCTTTGACATTATCAATTTTCATTTAGCATGTGCTGCTGAATCTCACATGTCGACAGGGTTTGATTCTTTTCACTTTGCCTCTCTGTATGTGTTTGAAAACAACATTCAGAAGTTTTAGGAATAGTAACTGCTTTGAGTGCTACCCATAAACACTCTCCCATTAATATATTTTGTTCACCTTGGTAAATTCAGTGTGTAACCTATTTCATAAGTGTTGCATAAATAAGAAAGAATCTGAGGTTGAATAGATGTTATTTAAAGTTTGCCCAGAAACGTATTAAACAGGGCTCTGCCTGTGTGTGTGTTTCCAGCTGCTGATTTCCAGCTGTTCCCGCTGTAAGACGTGTGACTGTCTGGTGTACGACGAGGAGATCATGGCCGGCTGGACAGCAGACGACTCCAACCTGAACACCACCTGCCCCTTCTGTGGGAACCCCTTCCTGCCCTTCCTCAATGTGGAGATCAGGGACATGCGTGGACCCAGCAGGTAGACAATAAAACACAACACCATTCAGAACCTTTTTTCTCAGAGGGATTTTTTTCCCCTAATTATTTTCAAATATTTTTTTATGCTTTCATGTATTTATTGTGGTCTTCAGGATTAAGTCCTGTTTCAGCAATGAGGCTTTGAAACTTAATAAGATTAGAAATAATTAAAAAAAAACAAGCCAGAAAGATGACATCGTTTTTCATTTGTGATATTGTTAACAGGATGTAGTGCTGCAGCATTTTAAATACAGTATATTATAAACATAAATATGCCTCTGCTGATAGAACCAGTCCATGTTATAAAATAAACAACAAACACCATATTGATCTAGATTGTCAGGATGTGAGTGTGATCTCTGCCTCTTTCCTCCTCTCACAGGCTTTTCCTGAAGGGCAGTCCATCTGTGGACGAGGCCATGACCTCATCATACTCTGCCTCAACAGGTTTGGACACAGGGACGTCCACCTTGTCCACACCCTGTCCCACAACAGCTGTCCTCCCTCCCTTCCCTGTGATTGCTGTCCAGGACACAAATGGAAGGTACCGACTGTCCCACATTACTACATGTTATAATAACGTGCTGTTCATGCAGGGCAGTTATTAACGTATTAATGATTAAGCAACAATATCTTTAAAACTTTAACCACACAGCCACCGACCAAAAGAGATTTTTGTTGACAAGCCAAATGCCCTTTTTCTCTCAATTAGTATCTCGCACACCCGCTGTGTGTTTCTAAAATAAATTCAGTTTAATCACGTTCGTTTGTGCCTCCTTTTCAGGTTCTGAATATTGTACTGATGTAGGCAATGGATGAAACACTTTGAAACACAATGTTTGCTGTCAGTGACCGTCACAACTTCAGAGCTTTACGCAAAAAATATTCATCGCACACACACCTCATCTAGCTCCGATTATAAAAAAAAACAAACTTTTTTGCTCTTGTGGTCTATCCTGAAGGATTTTGTTTTTCACGGCTCGTCTTCATGCAGCTTTGAAATTGTCTGATCACACGCACACATAGACACACACACACACGCATGCAGAGCTTTTGAAGTGGAACCTACTGTCGCTGCAGCCACATACTGCGCATCTGCATTGTAAAAGATGTGTGATGATCTGCAGCACCTGGTCCTATCAAAGCTGTGTGTGTGTGTGTGTGTGTGTGTGTGTGTGTGTGTGTGTGTGTGTGTGTGTGTGTGTGTGTGTGTGTGTGTGTGTGTGTGTGTGTGTGTGTGTGTGTGTGTGTGTGTGTGTGTGTGTGTGTGTGTGTGTGTGGTCGGTCACAGGAAGGTGTTCTAAGTCGGTGATATCTATCAATAAGAGCTGAGAGTAATGGTTGGGCTGTGTGACAGTGACAGCTGTAATTTGTGCTGTGTCAAAAACTATCAGTAAACCTGCACCTCCTCTTTCCTGTCTGCACACTGACAGCTGTAACAAGCTGGTATGACGGTGGCAGTCGGCCAGTAACTGGAGGGTTGGCGGTTTTCGAATCCCGCTTCATCCCCAGTCACTTTCGTAGTGTCTTTGGGCAAGACACCTAACCCACCTTGCCTCGTGTGACTGTGTATGAATGTTTGGTGGTGGTCGGAGGGGCCGGTTGCCATCATCTGTCCCCATGGCAGCTGTGGCTACAGACAAAGCTTACCACCACTGGTATGAATGTGTATGAATGAATAATGGCTTGGGTATCTTGAAAGGTGCTATATAAAACCAATCCATTATTATTATTACAGTATGAGTATGTGTGATAATACAATGTGAAAACATCTGCACTTGCATCAGTTTATGGTGGACTGAGGAAGTGTTAATGGGGTTTATTTATGTGCACAGAGTTTTACAATGATTGAGATTTATGTTTTAAACAGCAGCCGGGTTTTGGAGTCCAAATAATTGCCCAACTTGTGTGCCCACAAACAAGTAACGAAAATGACACTGCGGTTTCACTCACTTTCCAGAGTGGAAACATTTGTTCATCAGAATTTAAGTACTTTGAAAAAAAAAAAAAAGAATTGAGGTCACTGCTACTGGTGATTTCTAAACATTGTCACTCAGCAGAGTCGTGCACGTAAACTGACTGTCCCCTCACTGTCTCTCAGGACTCGGTCAACCAGAGCTCAAGGTATCAACATCCCCCCAGAGCGCCGTCAGTCCCCCGGAGCCCCCATGGCCCGCAGCGTCAGCGCCTTCGGTCCTCTGGATGAAGCTCCCCGACCCAGCCGCTGTGTGCCCACGTCAGGCAGCCTGCCCAGCCGCCTCAACGAAGCCACGGTCCGTCAACACACATCGCTGATGTTGAGAGTATTTCACTGTTTTGTTCTTGTAGCTCTTGTCAAAATCTCGACAGGTTTCATGTGAAGCCTGACAACACACAGTTTGATACATCAATAGGTACAAAAGGTACAAACCTGTGGGGATTTTGAGTTGGTTTGAAATCCGCCTGTGACGGAGAACTCCAACCACAGTGTAACCTGCTGTCGGGCCTTCCCTCCCTGCCGTATGAAAAATTAATCATAAATTAACATACTCAGAGACTCTGGCTGTGCTTTACAGGGTCTCATCAGCTCAGTTTTGGTTCAGTCACTGCTCTCCACAGACTTGTTTCAGTAGCAACAGGCAGCTGCTTAAACCCTAAAAACCCACTGTTGGGTTTAGAGAATGTAGCATTTAGCAGCTGGAGAGACAAATACTTTCTTATTCTCACCTATAAATAATGCAGAGCAGAGAGAGAACGACAGATCATTCACCTTCCTTTCCCATTCACTTCACTCATTGCAGTAGGGAAACTAACCTCTATCACTCTTGTCCCCTCAGGATCCACTGAGCATGGAGTGGCGGCTCCACAACCCCGAGCCGGTGACGGTTCCCTACCTGAGTCCGCTGGTGTTGTGGAAGGAGCTGGAGAGTCTGCTGGAGAACGAGGGCGACCCGGTGATCACAGAGGCCGACATGGTGGACCATCATCCCATCATCTACTGGAACCTGGTCTGGTACTTCAGGCGGCTGGACCTGCCCAGCAACCTGCCCGGTCTCATCCTCACCTCCGAGCACTGCAACAGGGAGTCACAGGTCGGACAGCAGCACCAAGAAGAGCACACATTGATAATTATTATAACAATATATTACTATATATTAGTGTTTTTTACACAAAGAGCTGTACTTCATCTCTGGTGTAAGGTTTTAAGTCTTTTTAATAACAGTAGCTAAAAACACACATACACAGTAGAAGTCAAAGTCAACATTTTCTTTGTGAAAAACGTGGAAGTGAGGCAGCGTTTTAGTGAATTCATTCATGAATGTAAAACTTTTCAAGAAAATCTATTAGAAAATATTCCCTTTAATAGTTTGTGCTGAACATTGAGAAAGCAAAAATAACATTTTACAATAGAGGTGCAATAATATTGTCCAAGATAGATTTACATACCTTGCTGTGTATACACTTCCTATACTTCCATCACATTTCAGTATGACAACAACAGAGGGCACTGCTTAATCAATATTATTTCTGTATTTCAAAAACAGGGTCAGTTTTAAGGCTGTATCACACCCAGCAACAATGTCACATCTGTGACTCTCCTACTTGCCAAGTGGGCCAGTAGTGAAAAAATGTTACGTTGGACACTGATCATGTTCACTTCTACATCACTAAAGCAAATTTAAAAGTTGAACCACTGAGAAACACAAATACAAGATTAAAAGCTGTTTAGTGGCTCATTAGGATCCAGGTTACATTATGTTTAAGTTAGTTTAAACATAGCAGGACTGTCAGATTGCCTCACAGTGTGTCCCTTCCTCTTGGCCTCCGTCAGATTCCTCGTCACTGGATGTCAGAGGACAGCAAACACGTACTGATCCAGATCTTGTGGGACAACCTGAAACTGCACCAGGACCCCATCCAGCCCCTCTACATCCTCTGGAACACATTCAGTAAGTCTCAGTGTCGCTGCACGACCAGTTTAACACCGACTGCTGCTGAAACATGATGCAGTTGGTGGGAAGGTTTTTGAGGAGCAGTGGATTCAAAGTTTAATGATCCTCAAAACAGTAAAGAAAAACAAGAGAAAAATATTTTGAACACTAGAGTGAATAGTGAGGGGGATACATAAGGCAGGAGTTGACTGGGACTAAGAAAAAAATGCAAAATGTGTGAACTGAAAATACTGTATAGAACTGAGGTTTGTGTTTGTCATGTTGTCGTGTGAGAGCTGGAGTTTCTTCCAGCTCTCACACTGGACCACCAGCAGGAACAGCTCAAGCTGGTCACCACAATCAATGCTTTTCCTACATTATGTACTAGTCCTCACAGGGAATGGAAGCAGGAGCATTTTATACGTGGAAGGAAAGTGATCGAGCCGACTCATTCAGGGATAGTTGGGAGGTTACCAGCTACTAGTTACCAGCTGGTACTAGTACTAGTACTGGTAGTAGAAATTCTGCAAACTGAGAATGGAGCTCCATCTCCATTACTGTGCGTTCACACCAAAAGCACCTCGATTCTGAGTCGTTGCTGCCGAACCGCGTCATACTGTAGCTAATGACCATAAAGTTTACCTGAGACTCAACTTCTTGTCTGGTGACGCTTTTGAAGCCTTGGAAGTGCGGCTGACGCCAGTCGATGCTTTGGTCGCTCAGGTCGCCGGGCTCTCATTCAAAATGAATGACTTGTGGCGTTTTTGAAACTTTGGAAGCTTTTGGTGTGAACGCAGTTAGGATGTTGTGATTACAGTATATGGGCAGATCTCTATAGCAACACAACACTTATGGTGCTGACGATGCACAACAATGTTGTGACACATTTCACCTTTAAAAAAAGCAGTTTTCTGTGATTTAGGTATTGCACTTGGCCAGTACTGTCACCTCCTTTTCCTCCTCTGATGATGAGACTCTTTTTCTTTTGCCAGGTAAAGTTTTCACAGCTTGTCAGATATTCTACACCATTTCTACTACCTCAGGAACCCTCTGCCCTCCTCTCTCTGTTTTGGTTGCACAGTGACAGGTGCACTTCCTTTGCACTCTAACTTCAGCTTTTGTTTTTGTTTTTTAGGGAGATTTGGCACTTGGGTTTGACTGTACAAGTCTTTCTGCCACCAAAACCATTGATGTCATTACTCTGTAGCTGTTACATTGTGCAATCAACACTGACCGCATGATGATGAGTTAAAAGAAAAATATTCTCTGTCAGTTTATTGTGTGAAAAACCCTGATCACCGAGTCAGAACAGTGAAAAACGTCAGTGATCATTTCAATGTTTTACCACATAACAGAATCAGTGTGACGCCAGAATCTGAGTTGATCCTGAGAACCACTGCACAGCAGCTGGATGTGTGACCACTGTGAATGAGTCGACTCTTGTGCTGATGTGTGTGTGTGTGTTGGGCTTTGCTCAGTGTGTCGTCACGGACTGTTTGGTGGAGGCGGTGGGAGGCAGCCGGCTGACCTCTGTGCTAACAGCCTCTGTCTGCTCTCTGTCTTCCAGGGCTTAATTGTACTCTGTTGTTAGAGAGTGAGTGTTCACCTCTGCTGCAGACTCCCTCAGATGAGTCCCGTTGTCTGTTGCTCTCCCCGTCCTGTCTGAGCCCTGCCCCTCTCTCTGTGCTGTGTGTTCTTTGCCTGATGCATCACGGTGTCGTCTGTGGAAAACTCGGCTTCTAGTTGTCGTGGTTTCAGCGTCTGTGCAGTGTGAAGTCTTGTGATGATGTTGGCTCAGGGGTTGTTTTTGTTGTCCGTCTCAAATACAGTCCTGATCTGTATTTGAATGTTGGTTTGCATCTCTGCTGAATGTCAGACTGTTTTTCCTCCACTCGCTGACATGGACATGAAAGTTTGTGACATTGCAACTTTATAAGAGGAATGTTGCTGTAGTGCTTAACGGGCTGGGTACTGAACATCAGCCACTTCATGCTGCCAATCCTGAACCGTTATATTTTAATCTTACATCCAGCTGCAGCTGCAGCAGCAGGAAACATAAACTATAAATTATATGTTGTTTCATATAAATCTGCATGTATAAAAACGTGTTTCAGAGTTAGTTGTATTGTAATGAGTAGGACTGATCCAGTTTGACCCACCTAACCGGCATTATTGGAGTGTCTATGCTAATTATCAATAAAATGATCATAAGTGTTAGAAAGTGTCAAAAAATGTTAAAAGTCAAAAAAATCCTCCAAAACATTTAGTGTGTGTCACTGGCTTGCTAATTTTGCTTTAGAAATAAATGAAATTACTCATTTATTTTATCTTTAGAGCAATTTGTAGTTTAATTTACTAATTGTTTCAGTCCTCTTAACATTTTGTTTTTTTGAGTGCATCATGTTGGTTTGTGACATTATAATTATAAATGTCTAATCCTAATTCCTAATTTAGTCAAATGTACTGAATTTAAGCTTAAGCTTGCTGTATCTAGTTAACTTGTATATTTTTTAAATAATACAAATACTATTTTTAAGATTATTGATTTTTACTGTATCAGTAAAACTAGTACAAGAAGTTACCCAGCCCCAAGTACTGTGATGATCAACCCATCCTCATTGTGTTTGATTGTCATACTCCTCTGTATGTCTTAAACTCTAATATGTGTGTGTGTGTGTGTTTTGGTAGATGTGGGCTACCCCCTGTCCCGGCCGGTCCCTGAAGAGGAGAGGCCGTTCAGCGAGGAGCTGCTGCAGAGTGTGGTGAAGAGCATCCAGAGGAACGACGTCAGCCGCCCGATGGCTCAGCTGCTGCAGCTGCTGGGTCAGACGCTCGGGGTCAAGAGGCAAAGGTCAGTGTGGACGTGTCATATCTGAAAGTCATCAGACTTTGGATGTATAAATGGGCTCATTTATACATCCAAAGTCATGACATGACGAGATTCTTCTATGTGAAAATGAGGGTGTTAACTATTACATCTTATAGAGCATTTATCAAACACTCAACTTGTTGAAAGGCAGCTGCAATAATAAAAAAAAAAAGATAGTTATGTTGTCCTAAGTGTGACATCAATGGACTCACACATTTCTGACTAAAATGACAGTCAAGTTATGACATTCACCTACAGCACAGTTAGATGGGATCAGATTATTTACATATTGAATGTGGTGTTTGAGGACCAGCTGTGAAGGTTGTGTCTCGATCTATATATGTGATCATAATGTTAAAATCACAACATGTATGTTATTAACCTGTTTTTAAGATGTTCCGGGTAAATTTCACCATGTCTTGGTGTTGTAAGAGTAAAGACAGTGTGAACAAAGTAAAACCCTCCTTCATTCAGCCTCACTGTGACTGAACTTCTGTTGTTGACTTCTACTCTTTTCTTTCCAGGAGCTTGTACAGAGACATCCTCTTCCTCTCCCTCGTGGCTCTGGGGAAAGATAACATTGATATTGGTGAGTCTTACCGTCTACAGTCAATACAGTCACTGTCACACATCCACAAACCACAAACCAGAATAAACCAGTGCCACTGCACTTTTTCTTTGGTTTGGTTTGGAGTTTTGAAAAAAATATTTGAGGGGCTTCTAAAATATGCAACAGGTAGAATTAATAATAAGCCACTGACAACTGATTCTTTTTAAACAAAATGTTGACATTAATTACAGGTTGATATCATAGGTGTGTTTTTCCTGGCCTTCTTTTAGCTCCATTTGTGAACTCTGTTTGATCTCTAAATGTCACTTGTTCACTGCTGTGAACCACAACATCAAATCTGCAGAACAGAAAACCAAAGTGATGAACTTAAAGACACTAAAACGCTGAGCTGATGTCTGTTACTGCTCTTAATTCACATCTCTGAACTTTCTTTTAGGAAAGCTTTTATTTCTGCTTAAATTGTTATTCTCTTTATACCGTAGCGTTGTTTTGTTTGTTTTCGTCTGTGGCCTTGTTAGGAAAAGTGCTAAATAAATAAAAGCATCCGTCTCTTCCCTCAGACGCCTTTGATCGCGAGTACAAGTTGGCGTACGACCGCCTGGTGCCGAGCCTGGTGAAGCTGACCCACAACTGTGACCGTCCTCCCAGCACGGGGGTCATGGAGTGTCGCAGGACGTTCGGAGAGCCTTACCTGTAAACACTGACCTTCACACCGATGTCATGGCTTTAAGATGAGCTCAGGAAACCTGTTGGAAGACTGTGAATGTGCACTAGGTAAACGTTTGGAGAAAACTCTTCAAGGTACGGTCGACTGTGGTCAGCGTCATGTAGCCTGAACGAAGAAACGACCTTTACAGACTTGATCTCAACCAAGTGACGATGGAAACACCACTCACCTTCATAAACATAAACACCACTTCATTCAGTGCTGTTGACTGACACTCACCTGCTTTCTATGGAAATCCTGTGAAAACAATTCAAGCTGTCGACACACAGCGACAGAGGATTTTTTAAATGCAGCATTTATATTGTATAGTCGTACAGTATATGAAGACGAATATTAGCAATATTTTAACTTGAAAGTCTATTTATACAGAGTCGGCTTTATTTATTGTAGTGTTTTATTGTGTCCTGTCGTCACTGAGCGTTTGTCGTCTCGCAATTTAAATCAGGACCTTTACCACCCAGCGGTCCCTTGGAAAACAAGACACACTAGGGATATAGTGTCTGTGTGTAAATAACCACTAAGTTGGGGCATAAAAAAAAACATTTAAAACATTTAAATTAGAGCTGTAATGATTGATCAGTCCACAGAAACAGATTAATCATATCAATAAATATTCAGACCAAAATACACAATATTGAGTGAGGTACTTGGTAGTTAGGGGTTAGAGCACATCCCATGTGGGCGTAGTCTGCTCCAAAACGTTTGATTGATGGTTCGACTCCTGGCCGAGACGATCTTTACTGCATGTCATAACCCCAGTGTCTCTTCACTGTCCAAATGCTTACATAAGAACGAATTCAATACTTTCAGACTTTGGACTGTTGGTCACACAAGCCAGTCATTCTGAATATAATAGTGAGCTCTGATACCAGACAGTAAAAGTAATCAGATTAATCAATAATGAACGTGATCATTAGTTGCAGCTCTAATTTAAACATGTGAAACCACTCTTGAAGCTGCTTTAACGTTTGTCCAGTATCTGAAGTTAAATGTTCTCTGTGCTGCCCCCCAACCACTACAACAGTGCTCAACTTCTCACTTCATTTTAATGTAACTTTCTTTTTGTTAATTTAGGTTTCTTTACAAGACCTTTTAAAAAAAAAAAAAAAAAGTTGAATATTTCATCATCGTATGAACAATATTTTTTGTTTGTGCCGAGTGGAAACAAAGCTAATGTCAGTATTAGTGTTGGGCTGAAGGGACAAACACACACACACAGACCTGTGGTCATAATGACGTAGTTTACATGATGTCTGCGCTTTCACCTGATGAGGTCACTACAGTATGAACGGTCTGTCCTGAGCACATGAAACCAAACGGCACCACAGCCACATGTGTTCATATGATCACTGTCAGTGGTGGGGAACTTCCCCTGACATGGTTTAAGTTTGAGCTGCTGACACATTGCAGGTTTACACTTGTTCACAGTGGTGGCCATGTTTCTGTCAGGTAAACTCTGGAAGATTGCAACTTCGATCTTACAGTCGGAGTTGTCGACAAGAGAAAAACTGACACTGTGACTGAGTGCGATGGGGCTGTTATTCTGTTTTCAGCTGCACTTAAAGACCTCATGAAATGGCTCTCTCAGTGCCATTCAGTGCCACATACTGTAGTTACATGTGTCCACTTTAAACACACTGACAGGGAGGAGGAACTTGTGAGACCATATAGTATGTTTGAGCCAACAGCTGAAGGTAGCAGTGATGTTAGCAGGGGAGAGACACCGGCTCCTGTTCCCCACAACGGAGCTGATGCTTCGCGATGGTGTTTATCACCAGTGTACTATGAACATTATTCACAAAGTTTGTGGAAGTTCGCACAACAGAAAATACAGCGTCAGCCCATACTCTCAAACTACCTAGCAGGGCCAGCACTGAGGTTGGCATGGTGACTGGCAGAATTTATAGTATAGTCTATAGAGGACTGTTAATATTGGAGAAATTAGTTTTAATTGGATGTAAAAGGACCGCCCATGACCAGAGGATGAGTCATCAAATGTCTGAATTCATTTTACAGTGAGAGAAAATACATCAATTTTGATGTAAAAATACTCAAATAATATTTTTCTGATGTGAATTTGTTTTATGTCAAGAGATAAATTAATATTTAACATGTGGATACAGGAAGCTGGAAAACTACATTTTTAATTTCATGGGGTCTTTAAAGGCAGGCCACTCACAGGATGAGAGTTTTGGTCCAAATTCGGTCCAAATAATCCTCAAGTGTGTTTTGTCAATATGATTATTTTACTGCTCATCTCAACTACACATCAGGCTGCCTGCAATACTCTATGTAATGACGGCAAGTAGACCCAGAAGTGTCACTAATCAGGTGTTACGAGGTATGGTCGTATTTTTCCAATGCGTGTGTTTGGAAGCCGATAATGTTAAACATCTCATGTCTGTGCTCTCCCATGTTTTTAAAATGGGTTTAGATTTGAAAAACATCTCGTATGTAGCCAGTCAGAATTTTAAATCAAAGTCAAATGATCACTTAAAGCTCATTGCTGCATCCTATTACTTTTACTGTTTATCATGCAATTACAAGTCAAGATTTTACCTTTTTTCGCAATTCAAACAGGATACGACGTAACAACACATCAGACAGGATGAGGAGGTTCAGAGACATGCACGTCAGCAGGTCAGGGCTCCAGTTTAGCAGCAGTTCAGCTGAACCTGTTTGTTGCAGTGCAGCAGCTGTGTTTCATCCCCCTGCCACATCTGGATGAACTGAGAGAGAGCTGTAGTCCTGAACAGTCAGACGCACAACACCTTGGCCTCTTAATGCAGAGGGGAAACCTCATATCTTAGATAAGAGTTCTTACTACTCGCGTGTGTGTGTCCATACTTTTGCGGCACACACTTTTAAACCAGCCTCTAGTTCTTCAGTCTCACATCTGAATGTCGATGCAGTCACCTGTCGCCTGTGAAGCTGTGCTTTGAAAAACTGTTTATCTTGTAGTTGCGTTTTTGAGATTTTTGCGTATTTTGATGTTTGTTCGTTTTGTTATTTTTACAAGGAACTATCTGCAGATACACTGTGCAGCAGAGACGCCACAGTTGCAGAAAGATGTTTTAACCCTTAGGTAAATGTATTACAGTCACACAGCTGCTTTATCTCATCATGTCACAGTCAGGCCATAAAGGGATTCTCGCGCCATAGGAAACACTAATGATGCAGTAACAGTCGTTCTGTTGACGTTTGACTCATATCAACACGTTACAGCCACTGACTCTGAGGCAAATCTAACGCTAACCGTACGTTCCCATGTCAGTTCACCATCACAGTCATAAAAAACGTCTATGTCTGATTGACATCAGACCAAGATTTTAACACATTTCTCTCACAGTTGTCAACTTTTGTCTTAGACAGCAAAAATCACACAGTGCAAAGTGTCAGACCACATCATGGACTGACAGAGAGTAAATCATAACTTTTATGTTAAAAATTTGTTTACATATTTGACATGTGAAAATGTGTTGAGAAATGTTTTGGATGCATAATGTCTCTGTTCACGTCTGCACATGTACGCACATCTGCATCTCAAAGCCAATGTTATGTTTTATTTCCATAGTTTTAAAAGAAAAAAAAAAGATTTGTTGTGGTTTATTTAAAGTTTTACAGACTTGGTGGGGGAAAAAACCTCCTGATCAAGTAGATTCTGGATAGAACTGGATTTTGTCAGGATAAAAACTTGTCACCACACATTTCCTCTTATTTTCATGTGTACGTAAATCAAATCGACTGATAGAATGACACAGTGGTTGGAGGAGGACCTCGAGTCTTAGCTCGTGAAGGTCTCATGAATGTCAACCTATGTGTGATTCGTGGCCGAGGAGAAAACAATACTGGAAGAAAAAAAAAACTCAGTAGTCTGCACTTTGCCCAGAGGAAGTGAATGTTCGTCAGGTACAGGAGAGGACACATCGATTACGATGTCAGCAGCTCCAAGCAGCTGCCATTCATCTGTGGATTTATGTTGTGTTAAAAAAAAGAAAAGAAAAAAAAAGTTGTACACATGAAAAATGATTTTGCATAATCTGGGCCATGTAAATTTTAACTCGCCCTTTGTAGAAATCACATTTTATAACAGATAATTCACACGTGCTAAGGTCCTTTTAGATGTGGTGAAGGTTCTGTACAGCGACCAGATCTACAGGACGGATTAACTGTAAATAAAATCACTTACACTCTCTTTTGTGGCTTCTCGTTGTTTTTTGAAGCAAATTTTTTATTCCTTTGTTTGTTTTTGCTTCCAACAAATTACTGCAGTTGTTTTGATGATCAACAGTTGATTGAATCAATTGATTGCTGAAGAAGAGCTAAAGATTGAAAACAAGGGTGTAAACAAATGAGGACTGAAACTATTTTCAAACTGTTTATCCAAAATAAAACGTGTTCACGTCAAGAATACACACTTATGTGTTTCAGTGAGAAATGGAAACTTGACTTTTGGTCACAAACTCCACAGGAGCCTTCATGTTGACTGAGAGTCTTTGGTGTCCTCAGCCACTCCAGTATGCTATGGTTAGCATACTGACATCAGCACATGACCATGCTAACTGTGTTGTGGTAGCAGCTTAGCACTGACCTTATACACCATCTTGTAAATGTGAACATCCAATGCTACATCCATATACTGTAAACATGCTTAAGTTAGCATTTGGCTTGAAACACACAGACAAAATAGTGTAGTACAGCCCTCATAGAACAGGTGACTCTAAGCTAATTGGTAAAATGCTAGTTAGTCATTATTATTATTATTATTATTTTTTTTTTTACATTTTTCCTGCTGCATGCATATTATACATAAACAATGATGGGCAATTGGGCACAGACAGGTAGAAGCAGGGCCGTTGTATAGGGGAGAAAGGTCATGATAATTCCAGGGGCCCAGCGCCCAGTAGGGCCCACAAAATACCCCAGTTGTCAAATCTTTATGACTGAATTATTCTGCATAAGACGACTCTGACTAATACTAATGCTGCATTAGCATCAAAACAAAGCTAATAAAACATAATACATATGTAGTCTAAGAAAAAAAAGTGGAAAAGTCAGGGGGCAGGGGCCCACTTTAGTATTCTTTCAGGGGGCCCAGAATTCCTAGCAACGGCCCTGGGTGCCTGGGCGCTCTGCCTGCATGAGCACAATTTATACTTTACTTTATTTAAGGTTTTTAATTTTGTTCCTCTCTCATTTGTTGGCCCGGTGGCATCTTTTTCTTCTTCTTAATGTTAAGGTTGTTTTGTGTCTTTATCTTTTTTCTCTTCTACAAGATTTATATCAGTTTATAAAATTTCAAATGAGAAATATCTACAGTGGCTCTGAGCCAGGCGTCCTTCTGGTTCAGTAATCCACCTGTGCCTGTGATATTGAAGTCCACATCAATAGGTCATGGACTCTTTGTAGACACAGTGACGGACTAATCAACCCGTGTGATTAAAGATGTGACTTTCAAACCAAATACAGGATCTAAGAGCAGTTGTGTTTGTCTCCATTTTTTCATCCCTGCGGCTCTTTGTCCTCTGATGTAAATCACCACCACAGTCACAGTCACGCTTGTTCTTCAGCACACGGCTTCAGGTCACTGTTAAAAAAATAATTTATTGCAGCAAGGAATTTTAATCTGAAATATTGACAGTTTCCTATCAATAATACACGTTTGCATCCACTTCAATCCAACAAGAGCATTTAACGAGACACTAACAGCTGACGATGAGACACCTGTTTACCTGACACATACAAATCACTGCTTCTCCACCACAGTTATTATGTCAACGTGACGAAATACTGCTTCACACAAAAAACTCTCTGTAACACACTGAACATGAACAAACACTAGATTGAAATGTTGAACACAGAACAAGAGTTTCAGGGATCCAGTTCAGAAAATACTGAACAAAACAAAACTGAGGTTGCATCCTCTGATTTCACTGCACAGTGAACTGTCACTGAGGGAGTGGACGTCACTGTGTTTAACTCATCTATTGCAGTCGCCTCAGGGACACTCCAGAAGCTGTATGCTCACAAAATTAGGGAGGAAAAATCCAACAACAGCTGCACACGGTCAGCTGAGACGGTCGGTGGAGATGTGCTGAGTATGTTTGCATTTGTTAACCTGTTTTATAATTTACTGTATTTATGTTTGCCACATGTTTCCAGCAGCTACAGTGAAATCAAGAAAATGTCTCAGTGATCTGAGACGTCACTTGGTGGTAAAAAAAAAAGAAAAAAAAAAAGAGGAATTTATACACACGCATACACACATGCACAGACGCACAAAACATATTAATCACATTTGCCGTGTAGACTTGGTTTGTATGCGGTTGCTTAGATTTGTGCGACTGAGACGAAAATAAGTTATAACATTTCAATAAAAAAAATTGTTATATTATATTGTTATATAGTACTGTACGGTGGCCCTGAGAGCTTAACACACTGCAAACAGCTTAATCAATTTGACCCCGAAGTTCCAGGGGACACAAAAAAGTGACCGACCTGGCTGGAGAACTTATGTCTATGCTTACATCAGAGTGAGACGTTGCTTACGATCAGTGCTTCTCGACTTTAGAAGTTGTGAAGATGGCTGCCTGTTACTGGTGTTTGAAAATAAGGTGATTGCAACAATTTGTTTAGTGTATCAATGTGACATTAGTCAGGTATATCTTACTACTGTAATATGTACTGTTAGCTTAGCATTATAGTCTTTAGCCAGGTCTGTCACTTTTTTGTGTCCCCTGAAACAGAAATATGTTGTGTTGTGAGTTTCTGCAGTGTAGCCTATGTTGTCAAACTGATGAAGCTGTTTTCTGAAGTTTCATATTTTGCCTGCATTTTCTTGAGTTACAATGAATTGAGCCCTTTGGGCCACCGTACGTGAGAATAAAAATGTAAAATTCCAAAGAAGAAAAAAAAACAACCTTTAAAACATTTTATAGGGAATATTAGCTACCAGTGACCAATCAAACTGATTTCAACAACTGCATGTTTGTCTTTCTAACAGAACAGACTCACAACCTTTTCAATGTCCTGATGATGATGAGACAGAGGGTGAAGAAAAATTTCACAGGGAAGTCCATCTTCCTCATTTTAAATCCCATCCTAATATTTTACCTCTATTATTATTTATTTTTGTAGCTTAGTGTTACATTTTTATCCTTGAAATTTCAAACCATCTTCTTGACTGGGATTTAAGCCGGTAGAAAAAAAATCTTAGAAACCAAAATCTGCATATTTAGAGTTTCTTGATTAAGTTGAAAAGTAATTTTCTCATCAAGACGACCATCACTTCTGACACAAGACACAGCTCAGGCCAAAACCCTTCACTGCTCCCTGTGCAGTTCGGTTCGGTTTGTCGGTGCACATGTACAGTACAGAATGTCCTCCTGTGGAGTGACTCTAGACAAAATAGCTGCTGGAAAACGTAAATGACCACAGACGTGTTGATGTGAAGTTGTGCTGATGCAGATTTTTCCTCTCACACCACTGCTCGGTTGGTTGTGTGTTTCTACTATGGTTTTCTACTCTGGGCCCGGTCAGCCTTCTGACACTGGCCTTTAACATCTAACAAATCCTACGCACAGTACGGATCCTGTCTGTATGTACAGTACTCGCTCATGTACTGCACAGCGGGCACAGTTCGCTGTTCGCCCTCTGCCTTGCCCCGCTCCCTCAGCTCAGATGGAGATGGGGCAGGTGAGGATGCGGTCCTCCAGCAGGACGCTGAGGATGAGGAACACGAAGTACAGGGCGAACATGGTGAGGCCCAGCATCCGGCTCATCTTCCAGCGACAGGCGGCGATGGAGATGATGACGAAGAGGAGCATGAGGAAGAGTAGCACGATGGCGCAGAACAAGCCATTGGAGCTGACGGTCACCGGCTTGCCGTTGTTCAACATAGTGTAGATAAGCCAGGGCACTGGCAGACTGCAACCGAAGAGGACAGATGTTTGACACACAAACCTACATCAAATCCAGTGCAGGTGGAAACTAAAGGTGGACTTTTCCCCCAACAGAAGTAAAATTAAATTAAGATCCCTGCATCGAGGCCTTTCCTTTATAAATACATTTATATAATTATACAATATTCAGTTTGGCCACAAGATGCTGAACTGCACCACTGCCTCGCAAAGCAGGACTGAAACCATATGTTTTATTTTTCCAGTAATACATAATAATGATTGTTAATATATCTGTAAACAGTTAATTAATGCTTAATAATGTACTAACGTTAATTAAGGGACCCTTATTGTAAAGTGTTACCCAAAATTCTCTTTCCTCTCAGGGCCTCGGCTGTTGAATAATGTTTTGCAACCCTGGGCTTTGGTAAAATTAAAACTGCAGTTAAAGTTTTCACTTTGTTTTATTTGTGAAAACATTTTTTTTGTTTGACGAACTGGGATTCAAACCGTTCTCTGGATTACAGCTGGCACACAGAGAGTCTCACTGTTGCTCACCCGACAGTGATGTCAAAGATGTTACTGCCCACTGAGCTGGACACGGCCATGTCCCCCAGTCCTTTCCGGGCCACGATCACACTGGTGATCAGGTCAGGGATGGACGTCCCGGCCGCCAGGATGGTCAGGCCCATGATCTCCTCCGAGATGCCCATGGTCTCACCCACCTGTGCACAGGAGCAGAAGAAGACAGGTGTCATCTGGACTGGTGGACACCAGCAGCACAGAGACGCAGCCTCAGAGGCTTTAAATGACAACACTCAATGAGTAAATCAGACATTTGTATCATGGATATTAATAATATATATATATCTGGGTGAAATTCACTGCTCCATAAAATTACAATATTTTTACACACAAATGAGACATATGGTCTGAATTAGTAGGTTTAGAGGAGCTGGTAGGCAGATGATCACTCCATTTCCAGACTAATTAAAACTTCATACAATTAGGCTACTGCAGACTTTAACCCATTTACAGTCACAGAGGCTGTACATCCCTGTGACGTGTGAGGAGCTGACAAACCTGATGAGCCCACCACACCATCATGTAGGAGAAAATTCCGATCCACATGATGGAGCCGAGAAATGACCCAACAAAGTATCTCCTGGACGCCTGGAGGACGAGAGACAAGAAACAAAGTCAGGTAAACATCTGGAAATGCAGATTTGGACCCAGATGTATGAATACATCAAACTTGTTTTATACAGCCAGTGGAGGCTGTTCTCCAATATGTTTTCCTTTATTTATTTGTAATTTGTAATTTGTAATTGCCTTCTTCCTACATCGATACTTATTTGTATGTAATAACTTAGTTAAATGTTAAATGTTTAACTATAGATGAATAAGATGATCTATATTGTGTTAAATTATTCTATTTTCTATTTGATACAAGTATACTGTAGCAATTATTTATGAGATGTCATAAGATCCTTTATAAAGTGTCAGTAAATGATTAACAAACTATTTAGATGAGCATGCTACACTTACACATACAATGATTTAGACATACTAATGGTTAGTGTGTGTGTGTTAATAGATGTTTTATAAAGTGCTTATTATTACTGAAGGTCATGATTTATTAAAGTAGTTACTACATGTATATATATATATGTGTGTGTGTATATATATATATATATATATATATATATATATATATATATATATATATATATTATTATAAAACACCTTCAGTAATTATGAAGCATCAACTTGTATAAATAACCACAGGTGATGCAATGCTTCCTTTGTCATATAACAATCAAACAACTCCAAACATGTAGGAGAGGGCTTTAGAAAAAAAAGAGCAATATGATGCTTGAAAGTACATAAGAGTAAAAACAAAATATGACAATGTAAGTGTGAAACACAACCACTCATACAGGCAATATTCACCTGTTCGTCACCTGTAAAGCAATGAACCAGAAACACATGGAAATCTCACACGAGTAGGGCTTCTCACCCTCACCCAACACCATTCATAATTTGAGCAATTTTAAAGCAAAACTGTCAAATGATAGTTTGTGGTCCTTAGTGTGACACTTTCTTCATCTACGGTAAAACGGAATCTCTGTTTGTGTGTATGAACGTTTTCCATTGTTTACTGGTGTTTTCTGCACCAAACAATTCATTGGGGCAATAATCACAACATAAATCAATCATGAAAACCATCATTAGTTGCAGAATAAACTGAGTTTGACTCATGACTTTGGGTGAAATGAGCCTGTCAGGCTGGGCCGCTTGGGTTTTGGCGACTGAGTTGATTCAGCCAGACGACAGCTTCAAGTGTAACCCAGCTGTACCAGCTGATAGTGAAGGGTGGAGCTACTCACCAGGTTGCGGACGTCGGGCAGCGTGAGCCACAGCGGGAACACGATGGGCAGCAGGAACAGGTATGTGGCCTGTTTGCGTCTGGTTTCAGGCCATTCTAACGACAACGGCTCACTCTCCTCCTCCTCTTCCTCCTTCTCCTCTTCCTCCTTGTTTCCATCATCATCATCCTTATCTTCTTCACTCTCACTGGGGTCACTGCTTTCCCCGCCATCGCTGTCGTCTTCATCGCTGCCGTCTGATCCCCCGGGTGCTGCTGCTGCTGTTGCTGTTGCAACTGCCTGCAGGAGAGGAAACAGTTAACAGCGTCACACTGTCAGCATCAGGACCAGAGCTCGACCCGGTCCATCTACAGGAGAACCTCATCCAGCTGAGCTTCATCCTCTGTATGGTGACTTGTAACTAAGAATGTATTAATTCACTTAAAAACGCAGCGGAAAACCATGTGCCCATCTACAATCATTGTTATATTATGTGTAATGTAAACAGAAGAACGTACGTACATATTAATAACACATTTCAATACGTGCCAAATAAACAAACAAACTCAATAAACTGTCTTATAGCACAGACTAATTACCTGCATCCATCAATTTGTTGTGTTGTGAGTTACTGCAGTGCATGTGTTGTCAAGTTGTTTTCTAAATTTGTAGGTGAGCAAAATGTAGGTAAGTTGCGTGTAAGTGTGTTGAGCCCTCAAACAACGACACAGTGTCACAAACAACGTGACTAAAGGAGCATTGCATCATTTTTTTTTTTGCTACAGACAGAAGTGACATCCTCTCTGTACCTTGGACTCGTCCGGCGTCTCCTCTGTCTTCTCGGGCGTCTCCTCCATTTTCTCAGGCGTCTCCTCCTTCTTCTCGGACGTCTCCTCCTTCTTCTCGGACGTCTCCTCCGTCTTCTCAGGTGTCTCCTCTGTCTTCTCCTCCGTCTTTGGAGGCTGTGAGGTGGACGGCTCGGCTGCGGCGCCCCCCGCTGGACCAGCAGCAGCAGCAGCAGCAGCAGGAGTGACCTGCTCAGACTTGGGCTTTTGATCAGCATCTGGAGAGAACATGTGCATGAGAGGACACAGTGAACAACAGTCAAGTTCAACTGCTCATTCATCAGAGTTCAAACTGCACCAGCTCCATCTGATGATTCACATGATTGTTTGTTTTAATGCTTTCAGTGGTGTCTTGTTTACTTGAACCATCAGTTTACTATTGATTACTGTGAGGCTCCAATATGTACAGTTGGAGCCTGCAGTGTTAACTATACATTTTTTTTATTAAGCCATTCATTTATGATGCATTCATTTATGATGCCACTAAGCTCTTCCAACCAAGTCTTCAACCAGTTTTTGTAAACTTAAACTTAAAAATGGATGATTCTGAGTTTTAAACTTTGAAATGTACCCCTCTTTCATTCTTCCCCCTGTTTTTTTAACCTACACTGCACCATTGTAGAGAACTGTAGTGATAAGCTGACAGAGTTATTATGCTGCGTGGGCTGCTGTGAAGAGCCGGTGGGAGTGATTGGAGTGTTTGGAGATAAACATGCTGTAGACACGGAGGAAATGTGACACACACACACACACACACACACACACACACACACACACACACACACACACACACACACACACACACACACACACACACACACACACACACACACAGTCCCATCTGCATGTTAATCCCGGGGCTGATTGGTTGGGGCTGGTCGAGGCCTCTCCACTCTCCCTGCACCTCAGACTCTGAAGCACCTCATTACTCCACACTGTGACGCAGGACACACAGACTGAGAGGTTGTGCTGATTGTGGAGAGCGACCTCCTTCAACCCCAAACCGTCTCCAACCATCCACAGACAGAAAACCAGCACAGAAGTTTCACAATACAATGTCTTAAAATATACAATAATCTATCCATCAGTCACTTTCCAGCTGCTCTCAGGCTTTTATTAAAACAGGCGTTAAACTCACCTTCAGTGTGACGTTGCTGTGACCTGCTCTGTAATTTGCCCGTGACCGGGAGGTTCAGAGGTTTTACTTTGTTCTTCGCTGAAATCAAGAGAAGGACGACTGATACAAATCAGATGTGAGACCTGAGAAATAGTCAACGTCTAAACCTGCTGAGACAGCACGACCTGACCTCACTCACACACTGGCCACTTGGCTTTTAAGGGGACACATTATGGAAATATCACTTTTTAAGGCTCGTTAATGTTTATTTGGGTGTTTGTCTTGCCTTCCGGCCGCCAAAATGTGAGAATTGACAAAAAAAAAGTATAATTATCAGGCTCCCGAGGTTAAAATCCATGTGGTTTTAGGAGCTGTTCCATCAATTGTCATACAATGATGTCATTAGTTTGCAAATTTGCATAATCCCACCCCTACCTGTGCTGGTAGAAGGGGCGGGTTGAGCAGTGGTTCATTTGCATTTAAAGGGACAGGCACTTAAACCAGCCGTTCTGAACAGGGCTGTTTTGAGCGGAAGAAAAGAGCTGTGATGTTTGATCCTTGGGATATTTTGCCCAAAGCATGTCTTTAAGACCCCTGTGAACTATTTTAATTGTGGAAAAGGGGGGAATATGTGTCCTTTAAGAAACAGAGTAACTATCCAACAAGACAAACCCACACAGAGCTGTGCTTTCATTCAGAGCAAAAGTCTGTTAATTATCCAAACCTGTGATAAAACTTAAAGCTGCATCGCTCCACATTCTGTGCTCAGTGTTTGTAGTTTTGCCTTTTTCCTGTCTTTTATGTTTCAGTGTCAAATGAGCAACAGACTTACATTATTGTGGACTTCACAAACAATTAACAGCAAATACTGTAAGTATGTTTTAAAAGTACGTAGTAACTTGAGCAATGTAATATAAGCTTTTATGAATGAATGCCCATCTTGGAGACTCATTGAAACACCTCTGGAGCACTACCCAGGGTTTTCCAAACAGCCGGTGTGTGATGAAGGTCAGTGATGGTCACCACCACAACACGGAAACAACTAGATCCAAACGCGCACGCACACACACACATATGAAACCAGCATCTAAAATAAAACATGCAGAATATAAAACCAGCTTAGGGATGTTCCAGAGACAAACACGAACCTGACAATTGACAATTGACAGACTGTGCACCATCACCATGACTACATACTGAAGACAGCGATGACACAGACACGTCTTACCTTTCCTCTGCACTGACCCCTCCCCTCTGACATCACCGTTAAAGGACGTCTCTGATTGAGACACATCAGAGTGACAACAGCTGACATCAGTCTGTGACATGCTCAGCGTTGCACTTGAACGCATCAAATGACCACGAGACCGTAACGAGCACACACGAGACACGACAGGAAACAACAGTGAGGCGTCATCTGGTCGGCCGCTCTTACCTCGTCTGCTTTTCCTCGAGCCGGGGGTTTTGAGAGCCCCTCTAAGGGCGGCCTCTAGGGTGGAAACCAACAGCATCATTTTAACCTCTGATTTTTATCTCTTATGTCATTATTCTTCTGCTGACGCTGCATCCAGCTGAGCAACGAGTGTTAGATTCAGATTTTTTAGGGAAATCAACTCTGGCCTCAACTGGCCTGTCAGTCTGTGCCACCAATGAGCTGCTCTGCTGCAAAAAGACCCTACTCCTACTTGCACTTTTTTTTTTTTTTTTTTTGCCAGATGATTTTTATTACGATGATTTTAATGATTTCCAGGGGCTTCGGCATGGAAATGTTTGGGAACCACTGGTGTAATACTAGTGGTGAGGCCCTGCAGCTCAGTGGACACAGTTGATAACATGGCTACCACTGATAAATCCATTAAAAAACAACTTCTTCTACAGGTTGCCTTATTAGCGAGTGGTTAACCAGGTTAACTGGACAGTAGCTTTAGACTGTGCAGGTTAAGACACTGTAGCCTACTAATAGAAAGGATGAAAACTGACACTAAAACTAATCCACAGACTTTAAACCCATCACATATCTGTGTTCACCACAGCGCCTTCCAGCTCCCAGCCCAGATATCTACTGCAGCAAACTGACATCTGAGTTTACAACATGTAACTGAAAATACGACACATCAGCAGTGACAGCCAATCCAGCTGCACGGGGCCGGCCTCGCCCTGGGGCTCTGGGACCCACCGCTACACCGGCTCCATGGAGATAAAGAGCTTGGTCTGCTAGCACGCTGGCTCTTATCCAGCTTTTATTAGCCTATATTGAAAAGCTGATTAAGGATCAGCTGTGGCCGAGCGCTGTGGGAGCGAGGAACAGCGACCTGGTGAGTTCGAGGACGTGCTGAAGGTCGCCGTGGTTCATCACGCTAGCCTGACTTACAGGAAGGGACAGGAGGGACAGAGCAGCACTGAGCTGAGTCACTGGGGCTGGAACAGTGACTGATCAGCTGACAGACAGATAAGCGATTAATCTTTCAGTTATGTTTCAAGCACTTTGATGTAAGATAAGTTATTCAGCATTCATAATCTGAGCGTTTATTAATGTATCTGAATGTAACTGTCATTCCTCCAGAGAGACAGACAGACTCATAACCTGAAGCTGCTGCTGGATGAGCCTGAAGGAGCTGCAGCAACTACAGAGGCCAATACTACTACCAGAAATAATATTGAAAACAATATGACAGAAAAACAATTTCTCAATTAACTTTAAATAAACCTACAGTTTCAAGGATGTTATAACGCCTTAATTAACACTGTAACGTCTAAATTTGACAAGTCTAGCTTTGGTGGGTTTCGATCCAAACATGGATTGATGTTGTCTGGATGAGATTAACGGAGATTAATTGTTCTATGATATTTTTGAACAATATCATTTTCCAGGACCGGTCAAAGTTGAAATGTTTAAAGTAATGTACTCATTGTCTTAAAACTCTAACAGTGTAAAAGGTTATATCAATTTGCAGACAATAAAAAATAATTATAAGGTATTTCCTTTAAAGATAGTTTTCCTTATGTATACCTTTTTAGTGGGATTTTGTCGTGTTATTTAACACAAATTTATTTGATGAACAGAGTAAATATTAAACAACATACAGTCTTTGGTTGTTTTATGATTTATGACCCAGAGGTCCAAATTTCAGAGAACACTACTCTGAAGTGGTGTTTTCGTCTTTTGAAATGTTAGGGGGTAGTGCATTTTCTCATCCCAAAGGCACTGAAGATTTATTACAAACTTTAAAAACCAGAAAGGAGTCTGAAGGGAACATTTTTACTTTCTATGGGTGACCATTTCAATTTTATAAATGAAAACATTGTTTCGCCTCAAACACCTCCAGCACCAGGCTGCAGGTTTTTATCCTGTGACTGCAGAAGCTCTGGTTCTGGCTCTGGTTGTTACCTTCTCCCAGAGGGTCCAGCGTGTGGATCATCAGCTGGAAGATGGTGCTGCGCAGTGACGTGTTGTGGAGCGAGGCCGAGCTGCCCCCTCGCTGCAGGACCGGACGAACCTGCGGGTCAGCAGACGGAGGGTCAGATATTTAAACTTCTGCACTGAACGTCTGGGAAACAATCAAATCTTTTAGAACAGAGCCGACACATTTTGAGCCACAGCTACTGGTTACAGAGCAGAAACGAATGTGACATGATGACATTACAATTAACTGTGTGTAACAGATGAAGAATCAAATCAGCAGCTGCAGAACGAACGAGCAGAGTTCAAACACTTGTGACAAATATGTATTGGAGGATCAACATTTGACAAACCAAATGAGCACAACACTAACATTATTTTTCTCTAGTGGATCAACCAATGCAAGGATGTTATTTCTAAATTAAACCCAGACAATTTGCAGTTCACCCTCCAAGTTTGAAGGAACAAAAAACACAATGAAAATTAAAATGAATTGTCTCTTCTTTTGAAATGCAATTCCCCTTGTCTAAAACCCACAGTGCTCTGCTCTCTGTCCTGCTGCTATTATAGACTTATGTTAACCTCCAACGACCCCCTCGACCCACCAGTGGACACGCCTGTCTTATTGAGCCTGGGACATTTATGCTGCGTCCTCATGACAACAACAGCATGAGAGGAACGGGGAAAATAATCCTTACTCCCACTGTGGTTAGCCCTGATGCTAAAACCACATCACATAAGCTTCAATTAACTTCCCTCGTACGAAACAAAAGAAGCTAATTTTGTTAACAAGGCGCTTTAAAATGTGCTGCATGACCTTTGTTGACATGTGCATGTCTTCATGACTTGCAGGTGAGTTGATAAAGCTCTCTCCTCTCCACTGTATCAGTTCAGACGTGGAGGAATTGAAGAACATTACTTTTTGCACAAGAAATTAACTTTTAAACAACACGATTCTCCAACTAGATAAATTAACAAAACCAGTTGCAGAAGTTCAAAGATTCATGAGCAGCTGCAGTGAACAGCTGAGCTGACATCAACCTGCTACCAGCAGGTGCTCTCTACCATTTCTCATACCTTGAGTCTTGCTTTGTCCTCGTCGGAGGGGGGTTTGCTGCGCGAGGGGCTGCTGGGAGGAGGCTCAGGCTCTGGTTTGGATTTCTCTTCAGCCTTCGGTGCAGGAGGAGGAGGAGGAGTAGGAGCTGGAGCTGGGGCTGGAGCTGGAGCTGGAGCAGGAGCTGGTGGTGGTGGAGCTTCACTCTCCTGTAAAATGACAACCTGATGAGTTCACAGCACCTCAGTGATTCACCTGACATGCACAAGACAAAAATATACAAGTTCACGAACACACGTGCATCTGAGTTTTGTTTGTTCCAGTTGAAGTGATGATGTGGAGATGGACGGCATGATACATTACAGGTGAATCTCTCATGAGCATCAACCAGATGTTTCCTTTTTACATTGACTTCATACCAAACTAATGCCAAATATAATCGACTGACTACATCTTTATTCAGACAAGGTTGCTACAATTAAGTCAAACAAGTGTTTGTTCCTCTGTGGAGAGAGGAAGATGAGAGCTGTAACAACTGGTCAGTTTATCTGTTGATTGACAACAAAAAAAAAGGATTTTGGTCATTGATTAATCATTTAACCAATTGTTTGTGCAAAAACTGAAAAATATTACCTGGTTTCAGTTAATAATTTGTGAAGAGATTAGCTATAAAGGGTTTAGACAAATCAAAACATTAGAATATGTGGTTATTCTGATTATTCTTTTTCACTACTCCACAATTAAATAGAAACAAAAATAAAAATGATTGTCAGAATTCATTCATCACAGGTCTGGATCATGAAAATTCAACAAGAAAACTGATTAATGCATCACATTCTCTTGAATCCCTGTTTGATACCACTTAAGAACGAATCTGTTGATGAGAGCGTTTCCTGCATGAGCCTCTTGTCTCTGCAGCGTGAACCTTAAAGCCCTACGGCTTTAAGTGTAAGTGTAAAAGCGCATGAATGTATATTCAACAGGTGTCCAGGGGTAACAGACAAGACTGAATATACTCAAGAAAAAGATGCATTTCATTGTGGGAAATCCTTATGAATGTATTCATGTCATTAAAGTATATATATAAATTCCTGGAAAAGAGTCATTTCATTGACCCATTCATGTGGCATCGAGTCTCATTATCCTCAGTGCGATGACCGTAGTGATTGCACACATGCTTCAGGTTAACTGGAGGATGTGCTGTTGATCACGAAATACTCAAACACAGTCTTGCATGTTAATTACAGGCTCAGACATTTACTGCTCCATTAGCTGCAGGAAGCTGAAGCTCTTATGTCTTTTAAAAATGCATTATTCCTTTGTTTGGGTGTTTTTCATTTCTAAATGAAATGACGTCTCCATGTGGAGATTTCTGGGCTGTGACACAGAAACAGTGACATTTCCATCACTTCATCGCTGTGACACGCTATCTGTGACACCTGGAGTCCTTTCTGTTCAGCATCATCAAAGGATTGTACACACAAATACAGGCTGTCACCTGCTCAGACCCACCAACCACTGTCCCTCTTTCAGTGCCACTGAGCAGCAACAACTGTGAGCAGATGAAAGGAGAGACAATGAACTGTACATGGATGGAAGTTGGTCCCGTAACAACGGCTCTGCACAGACATCTGTTTTGTGTGTATCCATGGTTTCCTGTCCGTCTGATTACTGTAGAGTGGAGGTTTAAAATCAGCACCTGCTGGAGTTCATTCCTACTTCAGGTCTTTTCAGAGAAGAGGCCTCGCTCTGCTCTTTCTCCTTTTCTATTGTCCATGATAAATCCCATGAAAAGACTTGTTGACGTCCGTCAGCCCCAAACTAATTGGTTCTTACTGAAGACGTCTAAGATCAACTGACTGATCTGTAGTTGACTCGTTAGAAATCATGAATAATTTCAAACAGAATTGTAGTTTTCCAAACAGGTGAGTGCATTTGTTTGGGACTATTTTCCATTGTGGTGTTTGATGCATTGTTGATTGCAGTGTTTGATGCATCAGGGCTACATTTGTAAGTCAAAATAAACCACAGTCTTCTACATACACACTGTAGTAGTGGAGTTTGGGCTGAAATCTCTTTCCTGGTGTGTTACAGGACAATGGAAAACATATATCACCTGCACTAAGCAGCAGCTGAACGGATCATTTAAACAAGGTTATCAACAAATGATACTTTCGTCATCTCTGATTATCTGAATACTCCATTAAATTTTTGGTCCATAAAATCAGATACTGTAGCTTGTTTTGTCCAATCAACAACACAAAACCCATTAATATTCAGATAAATATTCATGGAAAACCAAAAAACAATCACATTTGAAAAGCCACAACCACTGGCAAGGCGCCAAGGCAGCTGTATTTACCCGTCAAATGAACTTTAATGGTGTACAGATAGAAAGGCTGGCCTTCCTGTCTGTCCTCTACAACCTCAGACTGAACACTACAGACACCTGCTTTGTTTCCTGACTTAAAGAACACATCATTATTCAGACGTCAGAGTGTGAAACCAACCGACCTTCTCGGGCTCCTCCGCCGTCCACACCTTGACAATACTCATGTGCTTGTAGAGCTGGGTCTTGACCGCCTGCTCGATCTGACTGTTGAACTTCATGAAGGTCACGTAGCAGATGTAGCCGAGCACCAGCATGATGCTCTCCCACCACAGGATGATGCTGTCCAGGAAGAAGATGATGAGCATGATGAGGTCCAGGATGTAGAAGGTCACGTCTCGGAACAGGGGCCACCAGGTCAGGTGGAGCATCTCCCGGGAGAAAATGGCGCACATGCCGATGACGAACAGGATGTTGAAGACAGCTGAGCCCACGATGGTGCCGATGCCCACGTTGCTGTGGGAGATGAAGACGCCGATGAGGGAGGTGAAGAGCTCGGGGGCAGAGCCTCCAGCCGCCATGAAGGTGGCCCCGGCCACGTCGTCGGAGATCTCCATCCAGACGGTGATGACCTCCAGCGCAGGGACGAAGAACTCATCGCAGACAATGGCCAGGGCGACGAACATGTAGATCATGCCTATGACGTGAAGGACCACCCATCCTTGTCGTCGCTGCTCCACTGAGAAGAGATCCTCCGGGTAGTCGCCCTTCCTGTGAGGGGGCTGAGGTGGGGGACGCGGGGAAGCTGTGGTGGTCGGCGGAGGTGGAGTTTGAGGAGGTTTGGGGGGTTGAGGGTCTACGTAGATACACTGTTCGATATCTGTCCTGTTGACGATTAGCACCAGAGGAGGCTTGGTGCCCTCGGGTGGGACGACCACCTCCTCCTCCTCCCCCGCCGTCTCATTGGACGCCCCCACCTCCCTAATGCTGACCTCCACAACATCACCCTCGCCCCCGCCTGCTCCGAGAGTGTCACCGGTCTGCGGCTCCGACAGCCTGGCTTTCAGAGTCAGAGTGTAGACGAAACACAGCAGCACACCTGAGATGAAGAAGAGGACGCGGCTGCGCCTGAGTCTCCTCCTCAGAGGCGAGCGCACGTTCATTGCCCTCGTGGTCTCGACTCCAAAACACGAAGCTATGTCAGATGCATTGCTATTCCTTCACAGTCGCAGCACCGTTGTGTGGCGAGAGGACACCACTGTCAGAGGAGAGACACACACATGTGCGCACAGTGTGTTTCATCGTTTACTGCCGGCAGCTTCAACCTGTGGAAGGACTGAAAACAGAAAACACACACAGATGAAAATCACATCATGAACAAAATGTGGATGTTTCATGTCCTCTCTGTTTGCAGGGAGGCAAATCTACTGAGCAGAAGTGTGTGTGTGAGTGTGTGTGTGTGTGTGTGTGTGTTGGGAGGGAGGGAGGTTGATGGGGATGCAGACAGCCACCTGTTACTATGGCTACATAATCACACAGGCTTTGGCTTTCACAAAACACGAGTCCATTGAAGACGCGTTAAACACGTTCAAACGATGAGAAATCAAACGCAGCATTTAATTCCCCTCCGATTATATTTAGTGTCACGGCGTGAGCGCGCTCTCGGAAAGAAAATGCTTAAATGCGCGTGCACGAGGAGATAATTTTTTTGGGGGGGACATTAAGTTAACCTCCCGGTTTAATTAACCATTAACCACCATGTTAATAAAAACGCTACATCTGTGCGTGGCAAGGGTGCGTTGAGCTTTAATTGTGGAGTAATTCAGTCCAGCGCGGATTATCACGCACAAGGTCGACGCACACTGTTAATCTATATTCTATCACCATATAAAAACCATAACACAGAGACAATAAGAGCTGTAAAGCAGCGGTGTGCAGTGAGAGGAGCTGCGGGTCTTACCTGTACCGCCGGCTGCTCGGCCCCTCGCCGCCAAGGACCGTCGCTCCAGCTGCGCGTAACGGACGCAGAGATGCTGACTCCGGTTTTTGGGGAGCTACAAGGGCGCACCGCATGTCAGGGCTTGAACGAGGCTCAGCATAATGCTGCTAAGAGGATTAGGAGCCAAACACCTCTCACCTTCCCTTTCACACATAACTCTGTATCAATACACCAACATTCACCGCGCTGTGCTGCTCGCAGCCGCCGGTTTGATAAGAAACCTCGGAAGCGCCTCTGAGCGCGGCGCCCGGTGCGTGCACCACAATTAGCACATGTCGAGAGGCGGACAGGAGGAGTTTGGTTTGGTCCGTGTGTTGGGTGTGGTCAGGTGAAGCCTCGATTATTGTTGGCGCGTGGAGTTTCAATCAGTCAGTGAGTTGAAAATGCACGAGAAGAACGAAAGTTTTCGATACCAACAGTCACATGTTTAGGTGACCATAACTTTTCCACATGCACCACAATCATGTTTCACCGTGATCCTGGATGTTTTGTGATTGGTGCTGAGGGCCAGTTTAGACTGTGGCTCCAGTTCAGATGGATCATTGAGTAAATGATCACACACAATAAATAACCAAACTCTGACCCACTGTGGGACTGAACACCTGCGTTGGTTTGACCTGACTGCTGGTTTTTCCATTTAACCCTGAATGCTCCATGGTGAGTGAAATTAACGCTATGGGTTAAAATGGGCTGGTTTACAGTAGCTGCATGTTACTACGACCATTCATCTGTTGTTTTGTTTAACTTCTAAGGCAGATCATTTCACACAGGTTTTCAAAAAGCTGATTTACAACAACCAACTTCAGCATCATTTGTGGACATCACTTCACAAGTTGAGAATCCCTCTCACGCCCATTACAGCCCATGTGGTGTGTTGTCACACCAGCTACTCACCATGTCCTGCTGCTTGTGTGTGCTACTGGTCTGAAGTGCAATCTGTCATCCCTATGAAAAAATCATCATGCCAAAAAAATAAAAATTAAATGAGCTCTTTACAAATTGAGAAACATCCAATGTTAGTTGAAAAAAACACACAAACACAGAGGATACATTTAAAAGTTGTCTATAAACGTTGAGTGTAATTTCTCACAACTCCATATCATCTTGGCCCAAACTCAGTTGTAAAGTTGATATTATCAGTAAAAACAAATGTGCAGCAGGCTCTACAAATAAAATGATTTCATAAAATAATTGGTTACCTACTTTACTGGTGTTTATGTTAATATTACATGTGATAGAGGGATAAATGTTTTATGCTCGACTGTTTTACATTGTGACCATTAGATGTCGCTGTTGTAACAGGAAGTGACAAAACCTTTTTTGAACCACAGAGCTGAGAAAGTGCATTAAAGTGAAACGCCTCACCTGAGGTACCTGCAGGTGATGTGTAGCTACAGACCGGGAGGTGTGGGTGATGAAGAGGAGGAGATCCCAGGACTGCACACTGAACTTCTGGCTCATAACAGCCCAGTCCCTGTATGTGAGCATAATGTCATGTCTGTTTGCTGCTTTCGTTTTCTTCTAAAATACTTTAAAAGTCAAAACACAACAATACCCTCATAGCATGGATGCTTTAAATATGACAGCTCCTACTGTGACACTTTTGATGTCACAATAGGAACTTGGCTCAACAACACTAGTGACAAAAAGCACACATCACACCCCAAAATAGAAACTCTGATGCCAAACATTTTTATTTGTCAGGGGAAAAAAGTGTGAGTAGTTACAGTACTGTAAATGCAGCATTCGTCTGAATTTGCCTGCAGAAAGACTTTTGAAAAATGAAATAAATGAGAATGTACGTGTGCCTGTAAACTGTGTCTCCACTAAAACACACCTTTCCAAAAGATCACTGGGAAATAAATTAAAAGCAACAACTTCAGTAAAGACAAATAAATATGGACAAATAAAGAGAAGGCTCAGTGGTGGCGAGATTACAGGTGCAACAAATCTCTGACTTCACATCACACGATTTGAGAGTATGTACTTGACTGGGTTTTCATTCACACTTGCTGCAGCTTTAAACTAGACCAGAGTTTTACTGGGTAGAAAAAACTGTGTGGGTCACACACGTTTATGAAGTGAGTGCCTGTTACTTGTTTTGGCATTTTTCAATCAGTGTGAATCCTGTCCAAAAAAAGAACCTCAACATTAGTTTGCATTGCTTTGTTAATATTCAAAACAGTGAATGATTGACACCTTCATCCAAGGCTCAGTGTGAGGAAAGCACTTCTGAAACCAATTAACATTGAAGCTTTAAATGACACTTCAAAATGTCAGTTTTCATGCAAAAGCATCTGGATGTATCTTCCTACCAATACAAAAACCATTAAAAAAACAGTGTTTTCAGTTACAAACTTAAACTTGCACAAAAAAAGGAAGTAAGAACAATTTTTCAAATGCTCATGGTGTCTCAATGTACGTTCCAATGTCTTCTGATGAGACAATTTGGAGACAATGATATGAATTTGCTCGAGTCGTATCACAACCAAATGCTCAAATATTGCAGCGTCTTTGAACACACCACAATAGAGAGTTTCAAAACTGTTGACTTCCATTTGCAAGAACATGCAATAACACAGCAAAAGTCTAAAGACGGGGTTACACGTTGGCAGTAACAGATTTGTGATTTCTAATAAATAGGTAAAGACGGAATGTTTTTAAATTTAGTTTTGAAAATACAGGTCGGGATTTTGTAAATACTGTCAAAGATGTAAATATGATAAACCTGTTGCAGCAGTTTACAGAACGGCTCCCAAATGGTTTTTGTAACCCACATGATAACAGTAACTATATTTCCAATAATTAACCACCTTCCTCCTACATGTTCATGTAAATACGTAATGCATTTGTTTTCACCTTTGAGAATAGTGAAAAACCCCAACAAGAAAACAACAAATGGAAATGAAATGTGTGTCCTTCCATGGACAGTGACTGCAGGTTGACACCTCCGACACGGAAATCGTGATAAATCAGGACGTTTTCAGAGCAGAACCATGAAAACAACTCAAACTCAACAGCAGCACTGGATCAACTGTCCATTCAACAGGGATTAATACAGTAGAGCTGGTGCAGTATACAGGGCCTGGTCTGGAGATGGTGAATAGTTCGCCCAGAGGAGGGAAAAGATGACCAGTGCCCCGCCTTCAGGTCAGTGTGATGATGTGGGTGAGGGAGGATGAGAGAGGCCAAGAAGAAGAGAAGAGCTGCTTGATCTGAGTGGACGGCAGTTCCCGGTGAGTACAAACTGACTGTGCTGGCCACTTAGTGAACTTTCCTTTTCCTCGAGCGGTATCTTCTCCTCCTCTGCTTGTACAGGTGCCGGAAATTGATGAAGAGTCCTGGAGAGGAGAGGAAACATCTGTCACTTGGTTGTAATGTTTGTCTAGAGGAAGTGATTCCGTAACAATGCAGGAGTTGTTTCTCCATCAGCGCTGCTTTTCTAGGAAGATATTTACTCAAGTTTGATTCCAATGAAGTCGACAAACTAAAAGTACAATTTAGTATAGCTGAAGTAGAAGAAGGGTGAAGAATCAACTTGTTGATCAAGAAAATAATGCAGCCATTTTGATAATTAATAATTTCAACAATTTGCAAGAGGGAAGCTTGAAAACATATAGAAAAACTGAATTGATATTTTTAATATATCTTTGAAAAGTAACAATGTAAATAGAAAATTTACATTGGAATTGAAAGATGATGTGACAGTTGGTTGATTGAAGAAATAAACTGATCAAGTCCCTCTCTATCCAATATTCTTACTGCACCTGTGAATCCTTGTCTGTCTGTTCCTGACTAGAACATCAACATCTATCACTGCTCAAGATGTGTCCTCTTCAGAAGCGGATACTTAACCTGCTGTGCTCATGGGCCCATTGCCATAATCCCTTTAGTCATAGTAGTAGGTTCGTTACCTTTAATTGTCGGTGCAAGCTATTTGTAGAACAGTGGAGCAGAGCCGCGAGCTGCTCAGAGCTACGCTACGGAGGCTAATGGGATTTCTCGGTTTCCCTCATCAAACTCATCAAATACATACATTATTATCTCATAGCGTGGTGAATGTGCAGGTCACAACTTGTCCACAAAAGCGTTTTGGAGTTGTTGGATTGTGTATTTGATGAGTTTGATGAGGGAAACCAAGAATTCCCATGAGCCTCTGTAGCGTAGCTCTGAGCAGCTCGCGGTTCCGCTCCGCCATTCTAAAAATAGCTTGCACCGACAATTAAAGGTAACGAACCTACTCCTAAAACTATAGGGATTATGGTAATGGGCCAATTGGCAAAATGTTGAACTATCTCGTTAAGAAGACAATGGAGGCTGTATCAGAGTGGAAAATGCGGTGTCAGTGCGGATGTCTCACCCAGAAACATGAGGACCAGGTAGAGCTGCAGAGTGTAGGAGAAGCTCAAAGAGTGTCCCAGCACTGCAGGGAGGGGGATGCTGAACAGACGGGTCTCATCAAAGATGGGCAGTGACTGGATCACAGCCACCGCTGTGCACAAGTGAAGAACAACACACCGTCAGCAGCAACCACTATTAATGACTGTCGCAAACACTCATTTATGTCTCCATGTTATCAGTGGCCTTGACAGCCCAGTGACTAACCCTCAGCTACGACCCCCAGTGGGTACAGGGGGATCCACAGGCTGTATCTGAGCCACGTTAACAGCTTCCACTCGGTGCCGATGCAGGCCAGCATGTAGAAGGGGTACCTGGTGGAAGAGATGGATGGGCCAAATGTTAGAGCAGGAACAAAGTGAGTTCACCACAGAGAAGAGGGAGGTGACCCGAGCTGACCTGAAGATCTCAATGGTGCTCCAGAGGTAGAAGACGAAAAAGACGACGGGTTTGTTCTGCATCTCCTCCAGGCTGCCGAAGATGACGAACAGAATGACGTTCCTGCCCGCAACCTGCAACATCACACAGAAGAGGTTTCTCACCTTAAAATTCATGTTCATTACGAACCCACCACAGAGGAAATGTGTGTGTGTGTTCCATTTTAAAGAATAAAAAATGCCACAGCACTGTCAGTTCCTGCTGAGACAACCTTTTTACTATAAACCCCAGTTTTAACATGTCTTTGAAAACATACCTACACATTACAAAATAAGTAAATGAACTAATGGCCTATACTGTAAAACTTTTAAGATGGTAGACCTCTCTCAGGCTCGCCCCCCTCTCTCTCTATGCGCAACAACTTTATTGTTTTTTTGTCGCGGCTCACTTTCAGCAGTGAGTGACGCTGTGTAAGTGCAACTCCTGTGACCTGTCCCTGACCCGTCAAGCAGGGCGCCCACTCGCAATGTAGCCACTGATGTGTTCTTTTCCACAGCCGAATATTAATTTTCACAATCGAATCTCCTTTTTTTTTTTTTTAAATATTCAAATATATATTCGAATTTAGAATATATCCCTACATAATCAGCCCTAAGAGGAGCCTCACTGATCCGCACAGAGCCCCAACCTCCACCCCATCCATCACCTTCTGGATGAGCTGGGACACCAACCAGGCCTTTATCACCTAATGAGACAAGTCCCTGGAGGGAAGAGTGGAGGCTGCTGCAACATTCATTGTGTTGGGTTAATTACGTGGTATACACCAACACTATTTTACGATTAAGATGTTTCTTGAGTTCTTAACTTCATGGCTTTGCATGTAAAGATGACAATGAATAATGTTCCAGGTCATCATATCCTGTGTTTTACCTGTATCATAGCTGGGAAAAATCCAGTCTTAACCAGTCCCAACAGGGGATTAATGACCTCGAGCAAGGCCATCATCTGACAGAAGTACATCATATCAGCTGTGGTGTGGAAGGTATCGTAGAATGAGTCTGAGGAGACAAGAGAGAAACAAACAGCACATTGCATGAGCCACTATCCATTAGGCTCATCATTTGCAAAACAAATCCAGGCGGTGTACAGTCGTGTTCCTGTTTCTATTCAAAGGATCTCATTAGTGAATAGCCCCTCACAAACAGAAACCACACACCCGTGTTTGTTTTCCATTATTGCACAGTGGTACTAATTGTGTTTGCATCTTTTTTGTATTTGTGTTAACACTCAAGTGACAACCATCCTCCAGTTTTTGTCCATGAAATTAAAAGAGGTCAGTTGCTCCAGTTTTAATCTCACTGTGTCGCTCTACAGTCGGCCCATTCTGCTGCTCCTCGCTCTCACTTTTACCTTCATCTGTGTGATGCACTGAATAAAGCACAAAAATAATATAAGTGACAACATATAAACTGTGACAGATTACCTGTTGCGTGTCTGCAAGCTCAGTTTTAGTGCTCGCTGAATGAACTATGTCAGATAATAGCCGCTGTTTGAAAGACAGGAAGTCGATCCTATTATGTGAGGTACGTTGTTTGCTTGGCAATAATTTGAAGTACACATGATTTGTATTCAACATTAAACACACAAAACCACACTCATATTCCTCTGAAAAATTAATAGGTTTCAAATCCAGAACTGAATCATTATTATAGATCCTGTCTCCCAAGTTCTGGATAATATTCCCAAATACATGGAACATGCAGGTGATGAAAACTTTGTCACTTTGTTTGTTGTATTTAGCTTTTGGAAACAAACCTTGACCAAGAATGAAGAGTCGAACAGTCATGTTGACAAAGATCCAGGAGAATCCCAGGAACTGCACGAGGTTGTACATAAACAAGTAGCCTCTCTTCAGACCGAGGAAGGCTGAGGAAACACAACAAAACGTCTTCAATAACACACCTGCACTAAACCTCCTTAAGGAAAGAAGATGTCAACTTATCCAATTAGAAAGTTTGACACATCTGTGAGGGTGAGGGGGGGGGGGGGGGGGGGTGTTTGGTTGTTGTGACTCACGGTCTTTACGCACTCTCGACTCCACACTTATCCTGTTTATCTTCTCCTCCTCCTGCAAAAAAAAAACACACCATCAAATCTCAGCATACAGCTTATACGTCTTCGGTTGCTTTAATTACTCTGAAATGATGAATGACTTCACTGTTTGATGCTTTACATTAAAACAAAATCAGCTGGGAGAAGTGGAAACATTTACAAACCAAAACTAGAGTCGAAATTTACACATGTATGGCAAGCGGATTTAACATTTAACAGCCGAGTTTGGCTATCCGGAATTAACATTGTAGATATCAACAACATCTTTCTGACTTGTCGTAATTACATTTTGAATAGTTGGACTTTTCACTCAAGATATCTGTAATTCAGTTTTTCATAATCAAAAAGAACATTTCAGATATCTGCAACTACATTCTTCCTATCCACAATAGTCATTTCAGATCCACAACTACATTCTTCTTAGGACAAATGACGTCACTTTTGCCATTCATGTGTATGGGGTTTGTCATTACACATATCAATTCAATTGCAGATATCCGCTATGTGAATTACAGATATCTGAATTACGACTATTCCAGTTTGAGATATCTTCAATGTCATTTTGACTAGTCATAATTCCATTTACAGATATTTACAACGTCATTTCGCCCAGTCAAAACTTAAAGCAGAAGTAAGCGGAATGTTTGTGTTAATATAAGTCTTAAATATAGTAAGGGCAACATATGAAAATCTGGGAACTAAATCCTTACCAAGAAATTTCTTCACAATTGTCTTTAGGAACGTGCGTAGTATCATGTCTTAAAATGTTGAAATTGAACTCCCGTGGGAAACCCCCTAAAAAACGACTCAAAGTTGGGGTACCCCGTAACTGGATTTTTGAACATTCCGAAATGTTAAATTTGGCCTTAAGAAACTTGTGAGGGGTCAAACTAGGGTTTTTTCATGATTCTGAGTTGATCGCAAACATTAGTTTTACACCCAAAACACTCCTTGGTGGAGAAAAAAACAGCCACACCCACTTTTCTTGTTCATCGGAAACCCTACTACCACCAATAGAATGTTGGTGCAGAGAAGCCATTCCATTCATTATCATTGCAGAGGTTGTGTTACATAATACTACTAAATACTCAATATAATATAACTTTTATTCTACCCTTTTTTCTATAGGACATTATACAGACCCTCCAGGATTTTATGATGTCACGATTGCAACTATTAATGCAAATTCAATCATGAATTCTTTGGCCTTGCCACTGCAACTTTTCAGCAAATTTGCTATCATAGACCGCTGTGGCTAGCTGTTTTCAGCTGTGGCCACAGTGTTTCCACTTTCCATTTCCATTTTATTTGCGAAGTGTTTTTATTAGTTATTATAGATAGATAGATATTATATATTACTAGTTATTGTTTTCATATAACATTACGTTTTATGCGGATCGGGAGCGAGAGAGAAGGAAAGAAATCAGATGCACACCAGATTTCACATACCAGTAAAAACGGAAACATAGCCCCCCCACACACACACACACACACACACACACACACACACACACACACACACACACACACACACACACACACACACACACACACACACACACACACACACACACACACACACACACACACACACACACACACACACACACACACACACACACACACACACACACACACACACACACACCACACACACACACACACACACACACACACACCTGCCTATCTCTATAATGCATTATTATCATACTTATAATGACTTATAATGCAGTTATAGCACTGTATAACTATAGTTATAAACACTCATAAATGATCATAATGCTTTATAACAACAATAATCATAACACACTATAAAGCATTTTATCATGACTTATAAGGTCAGGTATTATGTTATAATTGTTAGTAACTCATTGACAATGACCACATCGATAATGCATTATAAATATAGTTATAATGTGTTACAATTGGCTTATAAACATGTATAACTATCATAATAAACACTCATAAATGATCATAAGGCTTTATAACAATAAGCATAACACATCATAGAGCATTATAACTCTATTATAATACTTAACCTTAAGCCATTATAAAATGCTCTATAATGTGTTATGCTAAATGTTATAAAGCCTTATGATCATTTATGAGTGTTTATAATGATGGTTATACACTTTTATAAGACAATTATAACACATCATAACTATATTTATAATGTATTATCGATATGGGCATTGTCAGCGAGTTACTAACAATTATAACGTATTATACCTAAGTCACAATAAAATGCTTTATAGTGTGTTATGATTATTGTTATAAAGTATTATGATCATTTATGAATGTTTATAATTGTAGTTATACAATGCTATAACCACATTATAACTCATTATAAGTATGGTTATAATGCATTATAGAGATAGGCATCAAAGTCTTACCAAAATGGTTATTAGTTGGCTAACAGTAAATAATATGGTTAGTAAGCCAACTCCAATGTGTGACTGAATCTGATGACCATCTGACCATTTTATTTTCCTAAATGCTAGCTGACTGCTCCATTAGCTATCAAACTAGGAAAACATGGTGTAGGCCTATTGTCATCACGAGGATTTTTGCAGTTAGGTTTAGGCGGTGATCTACTATACTCAATAGAATACATTAGAGATAAAGTAAGCTATTCCTGTGCATGACAGAGGTTTTCTTTAATGTCACAAAAAACTTCTACTATTACTACTGAATACTTAATATAACTATATTCTACCTTTTTCCATTGTTGGACATTAATCTAGCACACACGTCAATCTCATGTCAAAAACCTGGGGGCCAGATCTGTCCAGCGATACACTTTTATATGGCCTTTAAGAAAAATATTATGTTATGTAATAATGGCCCACCAATATAGCATTCACATTACTCACATTACAAATCCCATAATACACTACAAGCTAACAGCTACCATACGGTCATGACCAAGCAATAGGCCCAAGCTGGAATGAACAAGTTTGTGACACACTGCAACATCTTTTTCCATTCTTCAAAAACGACCTCTTAGAGCCTGGATGCTCTATGGAGATTGATGCTCAGTGTGTGTGCAGATTAACATTATCATGTTTGCAATCAATGTAGCACCACTGTGTATTTTTTGTGCTTTTCCTATCTTCATTTCGAACAAACTTGTTTCAGTTGTTGCTGGTATGTGAAATCTGGTGCATGTCCACTCTGTCTTTTCTCTCTCGCCGCTTGCTACCGATCTGCATAATAAATGACATTTATAATAACTTTTTAAATAAATTTAGCAACACCACAAAATCCTGGAGGGTCTGTATAATGTCCTATAGAAAAAAGGGTAGAATAAAAGTTATATTATATTGAGTATTTAGTAGTATTATGTGACACAACCTCTGCAATGATAATGAATGGAATGGCTTCTCTGCACCAACATTCTATTGGTGGTAGTAGGGTTTCCGATGAACAAGAAAAGTGGGTGTGGCTGTTTTTTTCTCCACCAAGGAGTGTTTTGGGTGTAAAACTAATGTTTGCGATCAACTCAGAATCATGAAAAACCCCTAGTTTGACCCCTCACAAGTTTCTTAAGGCCAAATTTAACATTTCGGAATGTTCAAAAATCCAGTTACGGGGTACCCCAACTTTGAGTCGTTTTTTAGGGGGTTTCCCACGGGAGTTCAATTTCAACATTTTAAGACATGATACTACGCACGTTCCTAAAGACAATTGTGAAGAAATTTCTTGGTAAGGATTTAGTTCCCAGATTGGTCAAATATCTGCTAAAATGCCCTTACTAATAGTTATATCTTCCGACAGCAATCACTTATATAGAGTGATTGGTCCGAAACACGGGTCGGTCAGTCACTCTGCTCTGCTGTAAGCCGAAGAGAAAACTTCTTGTATACTTCCTTGTATCCTACAACCTTTATCCAATGAGGAGAGAGAACGGCATGAAGGGCTGTGTGTGCAGCCAAGGGATGCGCGTGAATGTGGTGACGTAGGGACGAGGACCAATAGATCCATGACGAGGGCGGGGGCTGCTAACTCCATAGGCTGACAAAAAGTTAGCCAAAACGACTGGATCGCTTATTTCTGCTTTAATTTAAGATATCTGAAAAGGGGCATGTAGATATCTTTAATTGAGGTGAATTAAATATATCTTGAACTGGAATTATGACTAGTCAGAATCAAATTGTAGAATCGCAAACTGGAATTAGTACCAGTCGTTATTCAGTTACAGATATCCATAATTCACATAGCGAATATCTGCAACTGAATTATAGATATCTGTAATGACAAACCCCGTACACATGAATGGCAAAAGTGACGTCATTTGTCCTAGGAAGAATGTAGTTGTGGATATCTGAAATGACAATTGTGGATATGAAGAATGTAGTTGCGGATATCGGAAATATTGTTTTTGACTAGGCAAATCTGAATTATAGATATCTGCAACACGTATCCAGTCTGTCTTTTACATGTTAAAATGGCTTGCCATACACATGCGGTTTTAGAGTGTTTACTTTAGCCTGCAGCTCCATCTCAGCGTCGGACTCGTCCAGCCAGCGGTCAAAGTCAGGAGCTAGAAACAGAGGCTTCTTCTCCTGCTGCGTCAGCCGGTCCCACCAGCGCTCCTCCTGCTTCTTGATCTTGATGTCGACCTGACGCTGCGTGGACCTGTGGTTGATCTGGAGTTCACCATGTTGGACGAACGCATAGAGTTAGGAAATCATACAGGGTTTCTGAAGATATGTTACAGATGGCTACAGACAGACAGAAAACTAGGCTGGTGAAAGGGCACGTAGCTTTGTGACACGTACAACAAATAACCATCACCTGGCACAAAATTGAATCTAGTCTGTGTCTATTCTAGTTAGGGGTGGAATGAATTAAAACCTGCTTTCTCCTTGTCTCCCAAATACATTCACAGGTAGTAGAGTGGAGGAAAGTGTAGCAGTTAATCAAGCCTCACTTCAGCTAGGAGCCGTTTTCCAATCAGCGCTGGCCTTGACTTGACTGCAGCCGTTTCCAGCAGGTCCTCCTACCCAATCAGTGCCATGATGTATTATCATGCAGTCTCTCACATAGTGCTCTTGTGATAAGAGGTGGCAAAAGAAATAGGAAATGTGCTAAATGTGTAAGAATGCTTGGCAGAATATAGTAAAGAATCTGTAATTTGTTACATTTTTATCTTAAATATTTATTTCCAGGTTTCCTGAACAGATAGGAGGTTGTGGGCAGAGGACACTTACATCTGCACCTACCTCCCTAACACCACAACAATCTGTCTTTGACAGATAAGACAATGAGAGGTAATGCATTAATAATAAATAATCAGACAATATAGGGGAATACACTGAGCCAGTGATGGACCTTGTGCACAGGCTCTGTTTTTACCTGTGTCTGCTGGTCTGTTTACTTCTCAGCAGGACCATGCAGTAAGTATTGAATGAATGTGGTGGAGGGGTGTAGGGTGGACCGAAGAACCCATTAACCCATTTGGTGTAGATCAGGTTACAGGCCCGGAGCCAGCAATTTCTTTCATCACTTCCCTCTACATTGCTTGTAGGGCAGGTTTTCAACATTGTCAGCAATTTCTCAGGAAGTGAGTGTTTGGATCTTTTTCACCGCTGATACAAAAAAGACCTAAGACATAAAAGATCAATACCTCAGGTCTGACAGGATGCAGAAACTCCAAACTGAACTCGTATTCATTATCCCCCTTAGCGCCGTGGCCCTGTGCTGTGGAACAATATGAAGATTACAGTTTTACATTATGATAACATTAGAGTTTTCATTGTGTTTATGCTGTTCCTTTCATTTGTGTAATAGTGGGGCAGATAACTGTAATAATCGTTCACTTCTGGAAACAAGCACCAAAATTGGCACACATACTCCTTAGGGATTGCTCTTTTGATAAAACCCGTTAGCCACCTAAAAATTAAAGATGGCAGCCATTTTTCAAGATGGCCGCCATTGAATATACAGTAAAATTGCATTTCGGAATACAATCGCAAAGACTTGTCCTATTTTAATGATCTTAGTATCAAATAATACATTTTTCACTATGCAGAATCCAAATTTGGACCCATGGACTTACTCACTGGCTTCCTTGTACCATATATCAGTCCTGGAGTCCTAATATTATGCTAAATTAGAGGTTAATTATGTCTGACTCGGCTAAAATGCACGGTAGTCTATATCGTAGTAGTGTTAGAGGTTTAGTATGTGTAGCATATTCCTGTACTAGGCTTCCAAGCTGGATATGACACAATTAGGTGTGTATGTGTGTGTAGGCCCCCACATACTAGACTCCGCGGACTCAATGCAGACCCAAAGCGAATACAGTAATATTGCATTTCGGAATACAATTGCAAAGACTTGTCCTATTTGAATGATCTTGGTGTCAAATAATACATTTTTCACTATGTAGAATCTGAATTTTCATGTTAAAAAATGTCGGGGGGAGTCTTGTACTCCTGGCAGGGTTACCCAAGCCGAACAGGTCGAAGAGTACAGACTAGACAAAGAGTGATCCCCCGTCGCTATTAGTCAAGTCAAGTCAAGTCAAGTCAATTTTATTTCTAGAGCACATTTAAAAACAACAGGTGTTGACCAAAGTGCTTTACATACAAGATTAATTCAAACAAAGACGGGACAGACACAAAGAAACATTAAAAACAACAAGTGAGGGGGAATGATGGTATGATGGTATGGGAGGTTCCAATGAGACTGAATTAAAAGCCAGAGAGAAGAGATAAGTTTTTAGCTGAGTTTTAGATGTCTGTGGAGGGTGAAGATCTGATTGTTTGTGGGAGACTATTCCATAGTTTGGGACCAATAACTGAAAAGACTCTGTCACCTCTTGTTTTTAGTTTTGTAGGTGGGATGAACAGCAATGACTTGTCAGTGGATCTGAGCAGACGAGAGGTAGAGTAGGGGATGAGGAGTTCTGAAATATAATCAGGTGCTAATCCATGCAATGCTTTAAAAACAAATAAAAGTATCTTAAAATGAATCCTATATTTAACAGGTAACCAGTGAAGTGTGGCCAATATAGGAGAGATATGGTTGATCTTTCTGGTACCAGTGATGAGTCTTGCTGCTGCATTTTGGATTAACTGTAAACGGGATAGGGCTGATTGGGTGATTCCGGAGTAGAGAGAATTACAGTAGTCTAGTCAGGAGGAAATTAAGGCGTGAACCATTCCAAATCTTTGGCTGACAGGAATGATTTGACTTTTGCAATGGATCTTAGACAGAAGAAGCTTGTGCTGCTGACTACTGAATTTATGTGTTTGTCGAATTTAAATCCAGAGTCAAAGATGACACCAAGGTTTTTTGCATGTGGTTTTAAATGTGAAGACAGAGGACCAAGAGCACTGATGATGGAGGAGGAAGTCTCTGTGGGGCCAAAAACTAGGAGCTCAGTTTTATTTTGATTGAGCTGAAGGAAACTTTGAGCTATCCAAGATTTGATGTCCTTTATGCATAGTAATAGTGCACTGATACTACCCAAGTCAGATATTTTCAACGGGAGATGTAACTGTGAATCATCGGCATAACAGTGGTAAGAGATATTGTATTTTCTTATCGAGCCCAGAGGAAGCATGTATAAAAAGAATAAAATAGGTCCTAAGATGGAGCCTTGTGGAACCCCACAAGGGATGGATGCAGAGGAAGAGTACATATTGTGCATTTGGACAGAGGCTGATCGACCTTTGAGATATGAGGAAAACCACTGAAGGGCCATTCCCTGGATACCAACAAGATGTTCTAGGTGGTCTTAGAGGATGGGGTGGTCTACAGTATTGAAAGCTGCTGAAAGATTTAATAGAATCAAGATGCAATGATCACCAGAGTCTAGAGATGTCAATCATTACTAACCCTCACCTGGCTGGCAGTGAGAGTAATAGACCTGGAGTTGCAACATGGTTGACTAGGTTTTGGAGCCTCACATAGAAATGAGGTGGAGAACATTATTGGCCAATGATCAGACAGAACATACAGTAACTATTGACTTGAACAATCAGGTCAGGGAGACCAGATGTTAAAATCAAGTCAAGAGTATGACCATGCACATGAGTAGGTTCTGTGACAGACTGGGTAAGATTGAAAGACTCAATTACATGCAGAAAATGACAGGTAAGTGCATTAGAAGGACAGCAGACATGGATGTTGAAGTCACCTAGAATTCGTACATTGTCAGAATTAATGAGCACTGATGATAAAAAGTGGGAAAATTCTTCAATGAATGATTTGTTAAATTTAGAGGGGCTATATATGAGTACACAGAGTACTGGAATTGATCTTTCAATCTTACACACCATATATTCAACGCTTGTGTAATCATTAGTTGAGAAAAGTTTACAGTTAAAATTTTACTTAAAAACCATAGCAAGTCCTCCTCCCTGGCCAGTGGTGTGTGGTGAGTTAAGAAATGTAAAATTTGGAGGACACAATGCAGAAAAGGAGCTGATATCACCAGGTCTTTGTCAGGTTTCAGTAAGACATAAGGAGTCCAGGTTGTGAGTTGAAATAAAGTAATTTAGAATGAGACTTTAGTTTGAGAGTGATCTGACATTGATGAGTGACATTTGAGTCACAGCACTTGTAGTAGTAGTAGTATGGAGAAATGTACAAGGGTTTAACACAGATGGGTTTAACACAGATGGGCCAGGATAAGCAGCTGAAGGCCTAATGCTGATCAGGTTGTTGTGATTTTGTGGAGATCTACCAGGGACACTATGATTTGACATGGAGCTGGTGATGACTACATGTAATCTACACTAGATGCTAAGCTTATTAGACAGCACTGATAAATGGTATAAGTAGGCCAGTGAGTAAGTCCATGGGTCCAAATTCAGATTCTACATAGTGAAAAATGTATTATTTGACACCAAGATCATTCAAATAGGACAAGTCTTTGCAATTGTATTCCGAAATGCAATATTACTGTATCCGCTTTGGGTCTGCATTGAGTCCGCGGAGTCTAGTATGTGGGGGCCTACACACACATACACACCTAATTGTGTCATATCCAGCTTGGAAGCCTAGTACAGGAATATGCTACACATACTAAACCTCTAACACTACTACGATATACACTACCGTGCATTTTAGCCGAGTCAGACATAATTAACCTCTAATTTAGCATAATATTAGGATTCCAGGACTGATATATGGTACAAGGAAGCCAGTGAGTAAGTCCATGGGTCCAAATTTGGATTCTGCATAGTGAAAAATGTATTATTTGATACCAAGATCATTAAAATAGGACAAGTCTTTGCGATTGTATTCCGAAATGCAATTTTACTGTATATTCAATGGCGGCCATCTTGAAAAATGGCCGCCATCTTTAATTTTTAGGTGGCTAACGGGTTTTATCAAAAGAGCAATCCCTAAGGAGTATGTGTGCCAATTTTGGTGCTTGTTTCCAGAAGTGAACGATTCTTTTGTAATTTTGCAGTTATCTGCCCCACTATAAATGTAGATACAAACCTCTGAAGTGAAGTGTGTTGTTTTCTTCAAGATTGATGTCAAGGTTCTGAAAACACAAAAGACCTAAGATCAAAACAAACCTGACACACACAAAGTAAATACTAGGAGGTGGAGATTAAAGGAGAAGTCAAGTGATATTCTACATTTTCTTACTGTCAATAAATTCCACATAAAAAAGAGAGGGGATTCTGATATTTTGTCAATACTCATTGATATACATGGGCCCAATATGTGTAACATGACAGGTGTTCCTCTGCTGGCCTGTTTCAGTTGCCTCACTCCTCAGAGACTAAACAAGACCCAGAACTCCCAGTAAAAGCCATGCATCTTTTATAAGGCAGTAATCTAGCAGATGCAGGATGTGGATGAAGTCTGAACCTGCAAATACAGAGAGGAAGGAGAACCTGTGTTTCATGTTACTGATGCAAACACAGGTTCTCTCAAAACCTGTCCACAACTTACATTATTCTCAATACAAATTGTTACCGATTGGCACAAATGATTAGCACTTCACTTTAACGCAATGTTAAAAACTGTGGAGTGAAACAAAAAGACAATGCAGTCAGAATAAAACTGTAACTAATAGCTGTTATTCTAGAGTAATTCAGAAATCATAAAGGCAGGTGTTAGTGTTTTGAATTGTTCATTTACAAACTCAATGATATTTGGTCCAAAACATGGCAACCAGATTACATCACACCAGTTTTAGCTGCACTAAAATTCCACTTTTATCATACATTTTTAAACACTGCGTGGTTTGGCTCCAAGCTGCCTCTCTAAACTCTATGATCTGAACTATGTGCTGCTGCCTGTGTTGTAACCTGAGGTGCTCTGGTTGTATCCAGGTCCAGGTTGATGACAAAGGGAGATAAAGCCATTGCCTCAGGTGAACCTCAGGTTAGCTGGCTCACTGACCTCTGTTGAATGTCTAATTAAAACTAACTTTTACAGAGAGGCTTCTTTTTAACCGGTTAGACAACTAGTGGTGCTCCTATTTTGTATTGTTCTCTGTTGGGCTCGTTCATGCTGTGTCTTATTGTTTTTAAATTGCTTAGCATGGGTCACAGGATTTTTACTGTTTATATGGTTGTTGCTGTTTCCTTTTTGTCTTTATTTACTTTATTTTACGTGTACAGGCACCTTGTAACTTTGTTAGAAATTCCTCTTCGCCATTATCATTAGGCTATTTCCAATAATGACAATATGCAAAAACGTTAAATGACCCGGATGCCAGATAATAAACGTCTGTCAGCGCTGTAATTGTGTTATTTGTGCCACCAGTAAATATAAAGGCCTACGTTACCAAAAAAAGGAACATACGGTAGTCTTTTTTTTTTTTTTTTAGCCTTCACAAAGCAACATAGATAAATGTAGCCTCCTTGAGCTGTGGGTAGGCTACATCGCCACTTAGCTAACAGTGAGGCTAACTGTATCTGCTGCACATCACATTATTAAAGTAAGTTACGCACACTGCGATGAGAAAAAATGGACAAGAGGCATTTAAATGCGCCACCGGAGCCTTTGATAGACTGGTGTGTGTAGGTTGAGGCTGTGTAGGTGAGCAGCCGGTTGGATGCTGGGGACTTGTCCCACTGTACAGTACCTTGGCATCGCTCAGCTCCACGCGCAGATAAACGTCTCCGTGTCTCTGGGCCCAGTACACGTGGGGAGTCAGGCTCGGCATCGTCACTCCGTGGGTTCTGGTGTCAACATGCCACAACACGGGGAGACTCTACTCTGATGGATGAAGCCCCCGTCTGAAGCTCTGAAGGTCTGCACACACAACACAACACTACACAACACAACACGGTGGATATCCGACTAGGTGAGGATGGAACATACTTCCGGGAGGAGGTCGCTCGAGGATTTCAAAATAAGACACTAATGTTCAGCTTCAAAATAAAAGGTTATTTTCCCCAAATGTCAAATAATGGACAAAGGTGGACATAATAACTCTTTGGGGGGATACTTTTATTATAAAGGTTAACAAAAACAAGCTCAAATTAATAAGAACTGGTCTTGTTACAGCAAACAAATACATAATGCCTTTACTGTCATTACACAAAGTGCAACCAGATTAAATTGCCACTCTTGGAAATGCAGAAAGCACAAAAAAAATACATACAGGTAAGTAAAATAGTGTAGAAATATATGTGCATCTTACTAAATAAAATAAATTAAACTAAAAGGAGTGCAAATTATTAATTGAAAGAGTGGGGTAGGGTTGGGAAAGTAAAGTGTGTAACTGCCACTGCTATTGCAGATTAGTGCTATCAAAAATGATTGATGACCTTTCGCTCTTTTGTGGAATTTAATCTAAACTGTATTTTCTATTTTGTATGATACATGGCCTACATCTTTCGTTATGTAAATTGCATATATTAATTTACGTTTTTAGAATTAAAATACTAGAGTCTTCTGTTGACTGTCTCAGCAAAAATAAAAATTATTTAATTGAGATGAACAGACTGCAACTTTAGTAATTAAAAACAGATGCTGACAAAGCAGAACTAGGCTACTTATTCTCATTTATAGGTGAGTGATTTATAGGTATTGAAAATATTCATTTTTAACAGATTTGTTTGTCGCACCCCCACGTTCATTCACGTCATTAAAAACCACGAACAGGCATCTCGACAGCTCTACGGTACGACCTCAGCAGAGGCACTTGAACGCACCACCGTCGAAAACTTCCACATTCCCTGTGGGATTTTCTTTAATAACAAATGTCCGCCCAGGTCGTTTGGACCGTGTTACCGGCTGGATTTGGACTCACGGGCAGATCTAGCTGTCCCGGTAAACGATTCTCAAACACGTCAGATTTCACATTATAGTCAGATAATATTTTATCGTAAGTCGCTAAAGATCTATACCACCGGTAACGCCTCCTCGTCGTCTGTCTGCTCCAAAGTACAACCGGTGTTAGGTTTGCAGCTTCATGTGACTGTTCACTGGGTTAAAGGCTACTTTGCCGGACAACAACTGGACTTCCACCGACTGTGTCCTTCTTCTCACACGGTGCCAACCACACTGACGGTGCCGTCGGCGGCTGCAGGTTCGTTTCGATATGGGTCCGAAAGGTGAAACGACGCGAAACGAGGGGACAGCCGGAGGAGCAGCTCAGCCACAGAGCAAGAAAATCATTTACATCGTCTACCTCATCGCTGCTCTGGACATAACATGGATGTTTTTACAGTTTTCTGTTACCCCGGTGAGCATATCTGCTACGCCAGAAGCAGGAAGCCGACATTTCCGTGACCGCCGTGAATGTGAAACATTGATAAACATGATTTATCCCCTTAGCGAGATTCAGGTGTCCAAAACAGCAACAGTTAAGGAGAGGCAGAAGACAGTCGTTTAAAAAGATAATCAATCAATCAATCAATCAATCAATCAATCAATCAATCAATCAATCTTGCACCTTATAAACACTACAATCCAACTGTTACTATCCTGATAACAACAACAACGACACTGTTACACACAGTTATTATGTCGTTTTCCCCATTGTGTGTTAGTGTGAGTGGTGTCATGTGGTAGAAATGTATTACAAGACAGGTGAAAGGTGAAACACACCTTATTACACAAACACAGCATGTACACTGTGTAGTATGTGAGATACATTTGTTTGAACTAGCTCCTTAATCCTACACCTAAAAAGTTCACATGCATGATTAAAAAAAGAAAAAAGCAGGACAGCTTAAATCCTTCCACTGCCCTTCTCAAATACCCCCAGTTATCATTTTTATGAAGGGCTGTACTGCCATCATGACAATTATTTATTTTTCCTAAGGACATGAAGTTATGAAAATTAGAGATGCTGAAATGTGGTGATATGAACATATGAGTAGCTTCACTGAGATGTGTACCAGTTGTTGTGCTACACTGCCACACACCCTGTCAAACTGTGCTGTCAAAATCAGCTGATTTCTAGATCATACCCACTGTGACTATATTAACATGTTTTATATGTGAGTGCATCATTTTATTGACAATATTTTATTTCATTATGTCTCTGTTTAGTATCTGGCAAAGAAACTTGGCTTTGACACTTTGTGGTTTGGCTATTTACAAACCACAGTGGGCGTCATTCAGCTGCTTGGAGGTCCTATGTTTGGAAGGTAAAAGCCATTGAAGAGACAGATCTGCTTCAGATTCTTCCTTATGCATCCTGGTCTGCACTGTTTTTGCTGTCCAAGAAGTAACTTGTTGTTTCTTGGCTTTGATCCGTTGGCAGGTTTGCAGATCTCTTCGGGGCACGACTGGCCTTATCTCTGGCCTGTTCTTCAACTGTTGTCTTCTTCCTGCTGTTGGCCATAGCAGATCATCCTGCCATGCTGTTTGTCCACAAAATCCCAACAGTCTTCATGCATGTCCTGCCTGGTGAGGAGCACTCATCTACAACCCTCTTCACTCATCTTAATGTGGCAAACGTCACGTTAGATCAATCAGTGATATTTATCAACACCCACTTTCTTTTTTTGTTAACTCTGTGGCTGAACTATATACATGGCCAGACTAAAATAATAGACCTCTGCAGTTGCCTGCTTTGGCGTGTTGTTAATCAAATTTACCTATTCATTCTTGTAAATTCATAAATGTTTCAAGGTTTACAAGAAAAAATATGTGGAGATTTTATGATATATCTAATATTCTGATATTCTGACTTTTCCTTCAGAATATTATAATTTATTTTGATGTGGTATTTTAACCTGTTCTCAAAATGTTATTATTTTTTTATTCCAAAAGGTTACAAAGCATTTCTAGTTTTTGTGATACCACCACTACTAAAGAAGATACAACAACATTTTTAATGTAATGTAGTGTAATATATAATTTGGTGTCATTATCAATTCATTCAACCTAATTTCATTTATAAAGATTTGGACTTTAAGATTGCAGAAATAAGTGCATCTTCTGGCTAGCATGCAGTAAGCTGACATGTTTGAAATAGTTATAGGTTTCTGCTGTTGTGACCCTAAACTCTGATGGTCTTTCATGCACAGTTTCATCATCCCTTTGTTTTTCTTTTTCCCCCTGTCTGCAGCGTCTCAGATGGTTGTTGCAGACCTCTCAGAACCTGACAAACGTGCAGATGCTTTATCCAAACTAGGCCTGTGTTTTGGCGTGGGTATGATTGCCGGCTCTACATTGGGCGGACATCTCAACACGCGTTTCGGGTTAGTCTCACTGTATGTGTGTGTGTTTTGTGTGTTTGCATTGGGTGGTGAATGAATGAATCTAGGGCGAGTCATGTAAAGGATGTAGAGTTGAGAGGTTAAAGCAGATATCAGCTTCACGGCCGTTTCGGCTAATGCTGCGTTCAAGGCAGGCTTTTGAAACCGTAAGTTACAGCTTCAAGTCACAACTACGACTTGGTAGCGTTCCAGGTAACCCGTAGCTCGTGTTTTTACCATCCTGTTGTCTGTGAAAGTTCCCTATAACGGCCACTCGTAACTTCCGACCCGTGAACTCGTACCAGATCGAACTGGTATGACTTCACAGGAAGGAAAAACACAAAGTACGAGTTTCTTTGAACGCACCATGAGTTAGCAGCCCCCGCCCTTGTCAGGCATCAATTGGTCCTCGTGCTACGTCACCACATTCACGCGCATCCCTTGGCTGCACACACAGCCCTTCATGCCGTTCTCTCTCCTCATTGGATAACACTTGTATCCCACAAGGAAAATTTTCTCCTCGGGTTACAGCAGAGCAGAGTGACGGAGAGACTCGTGTTTAGGCTGAAATACTTCATGTAAGTGATTGCTGACGGAAAATAGGACTATTTAGGACTTATATTAACAAAAACATTCCACTGATATCTGCTTTAACTCAAGAGGTGAGAGACAATGAGAGGCTGCTCGTGTTTCGTACATTACAATGATAAAAAAAAAAAACATCCAATCACCAAGTTTTTGGCAAAAAGCTTCGGGTTCACTTTTGATTTCTGGGCCAGTTTGGAAGCTCTTTTGTCCAAGTATTTGTCTCTTCAAAGTAAGGTAACAACACTCAGAGGTGGGGTTACTTCCTGCTGCCTACAATGGACTGTGTTTACAGGTGCTCAAGTACCTTAGATTTATTTTGTGTTTTTGGACATATTTAAGGACATATCATTTACATGGAATATGAAAAATTATATCCCTGATTATATGACTGCTCAAAAACAGGATTAAGTGTTTACAGCCACTGCACCCTGGTTTCATTTCTTAAAGCCAACATAAGGTCTTACCCTGGTTTCTGAAACTGAGATATGATCTATTCTGTACATATGCATGCAACACATAACTGAGATAAAGAGTCAGTCATAATTGAGAAGTAGCCTACTTTTTCCAGGATTACTACTAACTACTAATTACATATGGAAAATGGCATGATTTTTGAAAAGCAAATCTATGACCCACTCTGTGTTTGTGTTTTTTTGTCCCCAGTTGGAACAAAAAATGTTAATACTGGTTAAACTATATAATAGAAATGTTATGAAAATGACAATGATGCGAAAAGTGTATGTTTTTGATCTTAAAATTTATACCAAAAATGTCTGTAAATACTTTGTCCATATCACTGCTTTGTCTTTGTATTTCCTAGGGAGTCACTTACTGCATGTTTTGGTGCTGTGGGAAGCGCCTTCAGTTTACTGTTGGTTTTAAAGTTTATCCCGAAAACTACTAAACCTCAAACTCCAAGAACCAACTCAGAAAGTAAGACACACTTCCCACTACTTCACCTCATGTTCTCAACTGTCTCAGAATTTGTATAAAATCCTCAAGTATAGACCTACTGTATGGTGTTATGAGGCAGTGTTTAATTTAGCAGCTAAAGTCCAACTGAAAGTACATTGTATTACTTAATAGTACAGCTTTATATTTCTTTCTTTTTATTCCTGATATTAGGGAGAATGCAGAACATGTTAAAGCAAACATGAACAGTACGTTGTAGCAGACCAAATACATTCAATGAGCTGCCTGAATGTGATGGTTATTGTGTGTAGTGATGGCTGCTGCTGAACAAAGGAAGAGACAATGTAGCTGTCACTCTGAATTAATTAGTCTTCCCTTCACTGAAGTTTATCCATTGTCACTGTTGCCATGGAGAACGCTTTGCTGTGCCTTAGTTACTAAAATCACCCAAAATGGACCCAGAGATCAAAAGTAAATTAATTCAAGATGAAGATTGTGTTAATTTTATATGTCATAGCCTACATAGTTTTAAGCTTCAGTGATTAGATGATTAACTGTTTTGAAAATATGTAAAATGTGCAAAGCAAAAATAGTGACAATTTAGTTTTCAAGTTTTTAGATTTGATTATTATTATTATTTTGGCATATCATTGCAAACTAAACATTGTTCATTACTTTGACTTTTGATGGGACAAAATGGTGTTTGAATATGTTTTGCAATTGTTAGTTTCAGCCCTAAACTTCGGTTGTGATGATTTATCAGGGGTAGTTTCATGCCAATCCAAGTTACAAATGCAATTCAGCTTTGTTGTCTTACAATGTTGATGAGAAAAATGAATGGGATCTGTGAGGCAGCCAAAATACAAGGAGAAGACCAGAATGAATTGCACAACTGTAGAATTCTATTGGAATGTTCTGACGTCACAGTTGGATAGAAACCTACATGTTCCATATCTGATTGAGAGCCAGTGCTTGTCTGCAGAAATCAACTGGAAAGATGGAGGGCTCTAAAAAAGTGGCACTTGAAGATGAGAAGGATGCACAGAAGACTGCCCCCATGTCAGCGTATCATCACTATGTCTTATCTTCAATCCTTCCTGACACCGAGCGGGAACACGCCCACCTGCAGAAGAAAAATCAGACCCTAGAGAGGGAAAACACCATCCTCAAGAAGAAAGTTGAGGGTCTGATGTCTGATGCTGAACATCTCAAGGCAGAACAGCAAAGGATCCACCAGGTGACCAGCAACAGAGACATCCTGAGGAACCAGCTGGTGGTCTGCAAGAATGAGTTGTCGGTGATGGGTAAGAACGTTAAGACTCAGAAGACAGAGCTGAAGAGGTGCAGCAAGCAGAATGAGGACCTCACGGCAGAAGTGGAGTCAATGAAGAGGGTGCTGTACTCAGTGAAACATGGTACTGTCAAACAGAGGGCACAGCAGAAGAACCTCAAGGAACAACTGGACAAGGCCATCAAAGAGAGAGACGGCCTGGGCGACAAGTGGCTGCAATGCCAAAATGAATGTTCAGAGCTGCGTGACAAAGTGACCGAACAGCAGTCGAACCTGACCATGAAGAGTGGTCAGTGTAGAGAGTATATGAAGCAAATCCATCTTCTCAAGCAGGAGAGCCTAAAGCGGGAGAAGGAGAGGGCCCTCATAGAGAGCGATGCCAAAGATCAGAGGCGGAGGCTCCGTAAGTGTGAGGAAGAACTTCACACACAGAACCAGAAGCTCCAAGAGAGTGAAATTTGTCGCGCTGTTGAGAGCCAGATGGGGAAAAGAATAGTAATCCTCAAGCAAAGACCTCAGATGGTCAGAAAACTCCCAAAAGAGGTGCATGTCCAGAAGATCGAGTCCTTACAGAAAGAGCTGAACACCCAGTCCGAAGATCTGAGGAAAGCGCTGAAGCAGTGTGAAGAGCTGAAACGTAATCTGACTCAGGTGTCAGTGCAGCTGAGTCAGTGCCGGGCGAAGGTCAGAGGCCACAAAGAAAAGCTTCAGGTAATAACAGGAGAGAGGAACATGTACAGAAGTGAGGCTGAACAGCTGGGCAAACAGCTGGCCACCATCAATAAAGTGCAACGTGCAGAAAAACTGCAGAGGAGTGCGGCCAAGAGGACGAAGAAAGCCAGCCTGGCCTCTGGAGACAAAACAAGCACCTCCAGCACCTCCCGCCTCTCATCCGTCCCCAAAAAGTTCACCCTGAAGACTGGAGACAAATTAAAGCAGCCTCATCTCTCCACAGTATCCAGTGAGGTCCAAGCGCAGTCCAAGTTAAGGATTGTAGGAATTAAAATTTAACAGTTAACCTTTCCAGCCGAGCTCTGCGAAAAACAATAAATCCACTTGACTTCTGACATTCTGATTCTTGTCAGTGTTATATTGTGAATATTTTATACAGTATTATGTACAAAATGCATGGTATAACTTCAACAAAAAAAGCCTGAAACCATTTATTATGAACCTTCATGTGTAAAAAAAAAAATGAAAAAGTTCTTGAAAGTGCTGACACAAAGTATATGGGTTAACCTACATGTGTTTTTTAAAACCACTTCAATGTTTGTAGGAATAGAAAAAAAGGGTTTATTGTGCTGCTTTTATGTCCCAGTTAGTCAACCATCATTCAGCTGTTGATACTCTATTATTTGTAGTACTGTTTAATTCTTAGGACATGGTTGAAGGAATACTTTTGTGAAATAAACTTACTTGCCCATTTCCTACATAGTCTCAGATGAGAAGACATATCCACATCATTATATCAGTCCATAAATATAGAGCTAGTGCCAACAGTTAGTCTTTCCCTACATGTTAGAATAAAGAGAAGAATCAGGGAGGAAACTGTTTGTAAATTATATAAAAATAATCCACAGAGCAGCAGCTCTATGACTGACATGTTATGGACTTGCTTACAGTTTTACATGGGGTTATAATCCTGGACTATTCTTTTTGTTCTTTACCTCCATTTTCAGTAGACCTGTTTTTTTCATCAAACTGCGTCTCTGCAATGGTGTCTGAGTCGTAGTGAAATATTTTTGAGACGATGACATGAAACTGTGATTGTTTCACTGGACCTGCTGGAGATTATGTAATCTTGCAAGTACTGTTTGTGCAATTGTACATCTGTTTTATTGTCTTTAATGTCTTTAAATCTGCTGCAGGTGACAACAAAAAGTCAGTATTTAATGTGGGAGAGATCACAAGACTAATGAAGTTCCCAGGTGTGACTGCGACTTTTGTGGTGAAGGTGGTCGCAGGCTTGCCCTCAGGTGAGAGTTACTTTTCTAAAAACCTCTGCAAAGACAGCTTGAAAAGTGTCAAATCTGTGAACTGGACAGAGGAATTGCTCTTTTCTTTTCACAGGTATTTTTCAAGTGATGTTTTCAATTATTGCATTGGACGTCTTCAAGTTGAAACCTGAGCAGAACGGATATTTGATGGCCTACTTTGGCATCGTTCAAATGGTATGTTTTGTTGAAACCGAAATTCAAGAGAGGTTGATTAAAATCTCTGTGAGTTTGTTAAACGTGCAGCAGCTTGTGACATAATCAGACTATAAAACCCACATGTGTCTACAGGTTATTCAGGGAGGAGTGATTGGTCCACTTACAGCGAGATATTCTGAGCGCTCGCTGTTACTTCTGTCCATTGGAGTTTCTTCTATGGTGGGACTGGCTCAGGTACGCCTAAATTATTACAGTTCATCCTCTGGGAATCATAAATGCCTGTTTTTAATATTTATGGGAAATCGTCCAATAGTTGTCAAAACATGTCATGTAAAGCCACAAATATGAACTGGATGACGGTGCAAGGAGAAAAGTTGAGAAAAGAAAAGTCTAGCTTTTAGGTTTCTCCTCTGGGAACCATGATTGCTCTGTGAGATAGTGAAGACTGGCCTGCAGTGATGTTCTGTTTTACCAGTCTGACGTGAATAACAAAAAGGGATAGTTCACCCAAAATTCAAATTTTCAGAGTCCTCCGTGCCTTCTCTGAGTTACAGGGGGGCTCGGCGCAGCACTGCATGTTCATATGACGGTTGCGAACGGAGCTCACTTTTCTTCGTCCAAAAAACATCTAAATACCTCCATAGTGCTCGTCTGTAATTTCCCTCTTGTATTGAAGCCCCAACATGAGAAATTGTTCCGAAAAAAAATTAAATAAGTATTTGTTTAAAGCACTGCGTTGCACTGCTCTTCCTGGTCCGTCCAAATCTTGCGCGATTTGCATTGACAACCAGTTCACAGTTCCGCAAATCGCGCAAGATTCCGGCAGAGCAACACTGGGAGCTTCCGCTACAAACAAGCTTAAAACATATACTTATTTAAGTTTCTTCAGAACAATTTCTCATGTTGGGGCTTCAATACAAGAGGGACATTACATACGAGCACTATGGAGGTATTTGGATGTTTTTTGGTGTGTCTTTTTGGACGAAGAAAAGTGAGCTCCGTTCGCAACCGTCATATGGACATGCAGTGCTGCACAGAGCCCCGCTGTAACTCAGAGAAGGCACGGAGGACTCTGAAACTTCTCCCAGCCCTTAGTCGACATGAGGGTGAGTAGATAATGAGTGAAATTTGAATTTTGGGTGAACTATCCCTTTAATCATTTTCATTCCTGTAATTATCCTATAATGAAACTAATCTTAGACACTTTTATTCTGAAATGTCTCTCTTCCTGCAGGCCTACATGCAGAATGTGTTCCACTTCTGCATCACCGTCATCCCCATGATGTTTTCTCTCAGCGTGTTCAATGTGATCACAGACAGCATGCTCACCAAGAGCGTACCATCCTCTGAAACAGGTGAGCTCGTCCTTACTTTCGATACTCAAGGAGACACAAACAAAGACAGACTTGACTTGACAGACTTTTGCAAAGCATAATTTTAATCAGTCAGTAAATGGCAGCATCAGATCACAGCTAAAGGAGAGAAAATACACACAGTGTCAAACTCAGATAGTGAGGATTTGGAAATAGTAAGATGAGGACAGAACAAAATAAAATAAAATAAAAATTTATAAAACTCAAATCAATTATTTTAATACAGCAATTTATTATTTATTAAACCCACTCTGCTCTCACACAGGCACAATGCTGGGACTGTGTTCATCTGTTCAATCTCTGCTTCGCACGGTCGGCCCGACCGCTGGCGGCTTCCTGTATGTGAACTATGGCGTTTCCTCTATAGGTCTAATCCAGTTTGTTGTGAATTTATCAGTGTTTATTTATCTTCTGCTGCGTCGGCCCCTGAAGCTAGCTGAGCAAAAGGAATGAAATCACATAGCTTTTGAAAAGCTAGTTAGTCTGATGTTTCACAAAGGAGATGGAAATCAACAACTGATCTTAGGAACAATTATTTCTAACTTTGCCTACACTTAAAGCTGCGCTCTGCTGCAGCTGTTTACATGATGTGATGAGCCTGACGGCTCAGCACTATTCATTTTTCAGTCTGTGCTTGGGGGAGAGGACCAAAACCACTAGATGGCAGCAAATCTCCCACTTACATGAGAGTTTTTGATGAGAGGATTGAACATCACACTCACTGAGACACTGTTTCCAATCAGGTCACTGAAACAATATAAGATTTCATTATACATTCTGAAAAATATATTAATCAATCAATCATTTCTAATGAGAATTGTTATATTAGAACAACTTTTAATTTGTAATGAAAGTTTATTTTTTCATATATCATTATTTTTCATTAAATCTTTTGAAATTAAATCATTTGTGTATGTTAATTTATTTAAATACAGTAATGTATTTTGTACTAGTGTTTATTCATCTCCAAGATAGTTTAGATAGATAGAAAGTTTGAAAGTGTCCAGAATCAACATGGCCAATACAACTGGTAGAAAGTATGTTGGTTGGGAACATAACTTCCTGATTTAACTGCGTACAAAAACTGTACAACTGTACTGTACATAAAATAGTATGAGTTCCACCTCAACCAACTACTGCTCCTTATTCACTGATAACGATCTAGTGTTAAATTACTTGTAGTGAATTTTGCTGATAATGTTTTTGTACTTAAATGATAAGCTTAGTCCACAACTTTTATTTGTACAGTAATGTAATGCAACTTTTGGATTGTTGCATTTAGTTTTACAAAGTAACAAATCCAAATACCTCTTCAACCGCTGGTCATTGTATCAGTGTATACTCAACAAACCTTGTATGTGAGAGCAAATATGAACTAAACTGCGCAGAAAAACAAGTAACATGCTGTGAGGAGGATAAACAAATTGTTTAGTGTTAATCACAGCCTAAGTCATTCTCTGACATATTTATTTACAGTTTTCTGCTACCTCGGTCGCCAGGCCGCAGCATATCGTAGTGATGTCACAAAATCTGGAGCAGGTGTTTTCATTGTTTCCACAAAACACTAATAATGTTTTTGCAATATTATATCCAGCAATCCCAGATAAATATGATCTTATTTTAGCAGCAGGGGGTCAGCAGTGTTTAATTGCTATTATGGACCAGGCTACACCTTCAACAGATGTCACATGTCTGCTCACTCTGGCAGTTTGTGGAGACCAGACTGTGAGACACAGATTGTATCTTAAAAGTCATAATATTTTAAAAGTAGATTTCCGCCAGTGTTTCTTTTAATAATTAAAAAACAACACAAAAACAGCATTTTCTTCATGAACCGTTTAAAGCCATTCAAATTTCATTGGGCTATAACTGATTGACCATGTCACGTTTTATTGTTGTCAAAATAAAGTTATATATATTTTATCATCATTACACTTGAATAAAAAAAATAATTTAGTAAACATAACTATTAGAAATGAGTAGCCTTGGCTTAAAATTCAAAGTATATTGCCTGTTAGCTTACAAATTTTAAAATATTATCAAGCAGACTAAAACGTAACACTGAGCTGGCGCGGTGTGACAACCTGTTTAGGCAGGCTGCACCTTTAATGTGATCAGCCGTCTCAGTGGCAATCCCATCATCTGAGCCTGATCCCACACCTCGCTCGTTACTCGCTGTAAATGTCGTCTTCAAAACACACGCTCTGTGCACGGCCATCAATGTCAGTGCAGCTCCACTGACTCTTTACACTCAGCTCGTACAAAATAAAGCCACATGCTCTCAAATCATCTCTCTCTGCCTCTATGTGACTCGCAGAGACTCAAAGGAACTGTAGATGGATCTAAAGGGTGTCACTGTATCTGTGAGCCCAGGGGGCGGCCCCGACCACAGGAGGGGGTGCCTTGTTACACTTGGCCCTTTGAGTCAGGGGGAGCCGGGACAATGCTGTTGTTAACACTCCTGACGGGGACCTTTGGGTCCTCTGAAAGTTTAATGTGACTCTGCGAGCGACCTGCGCTCACTGAGGTCAGAGATGAGCGCGGCCCGGCGATGGTCCAAGGTTGCCTTGTGTCGGCACATTGGAAACTGAACGCCGGCGAGGGGGGGGAGGATGTCGGGTCCTGGCCTTGTTTTGTCCCCTGTGGCATGGATAATGAGGCATCTGTCCCCACCTGCCGCATGGAGAGATGAGGCTCACTGTCTCACTTAAAAAGAGCACAGGTTACCTATCTGATTTGTCCAATGCAGGCCAGAGACATGATCTGAAGCCGAGGAACCTTCAGTCTAAATGTTTTATACCGCGGCTTTCTTACTTCTTGTGCTGCGGCACACAAAGCTCCTTATCACACTAACAACACTTTGCTCAGTGTCTTGTTATCTGCATCTAGATAACTGGCGTCAAAATGAATCAAACATGAGTCAGTTTTAATTACTCTTCCCCCAGCACGTCTGACACCTTGTATTGAGCATGTATATTTAAAACATAACTTCATTTCAGCCCTTTGATGGACCACGGACGACAACACAGGATGATTCTTGCTCAAAAATAATACGAACCTGAGGAGCATGTGACAGCAGCTCACCAACCCCCCCACCCATCCAGTCCAGTGTGGACCTCGTGGAGCTCGTGGAGTTGGCCACAGGAATGAAAGGTGATCTTAGAGGGGTTTTGTCTTGGTGTAATCAGACAGCGACATCATCAATCATGAGAGGGGGAATTACAGCAGGCTACAATGGGAGATAAGATAATGAGTGGGGCCACAGCGACCTGGTGAGGGACAGCTCGAGTTCCCGTCCTGATTACATGGCAGAGGCCTGACTGGCTGCAAAACCACTGAGGACGCTGCTCGCTCAAGGTGGACGTAAAATGTTTCTCACACTGAATGTAGCAAAGAGCTGCATGTACTGTAGGGTCATGATCCCAAACTTTTTGAGTCTGGTTAGTTAACTCAGGGTGAAATCAAATGACTGAGAGGTGCAGTTGTATAGTGGCACTGTGTAGTGTAGCATAACGGAAGCTAAATGCAATATAAAGTCAGATTGAATAAAAACTGTAAGACGGAGCTACAGCGGGGCCAAAAATGTTAAGTATACATTGAAGGTCCAATTAAAATCCAAGCCTCTGGGGAGCATGCTTAGTGAATTTAATGGTCATTTCATTTTTCTTAATTTTGTGTAGAAATCTATGTGTGAAAAAGCCACTAACATAAACTAAAACAGGACTAATCCTCTGGGAAACATGAATATCTACAAATGGATCATTAGTTTCTCTGTTAGCATCCAAAGGGTTGGTCTAGAAGGTGTTGCTACTGTATGACATGGAGACTGAGTTGTTAGCAAGGTTGTAAATGATACGTAGTGAAAACTCTCTAAATTTAAACATAATATTTTCAGTGTTTTAAGATGTTTTATTCACCAGATCAATTATCAGGTAATTGAGAATATATATTTATTATAATATTGATAAATAAATGATTAAATATATCCTAGTTACACGTGTACCATTTGAACACTGTCAAAAATTGAAAGCTCTATAACCTACATCACCATCTAAATACTAATATCTCCAAGCACGTGTTGATACACGACCGATGAGGTATCAACATAATCACATACTTTAGTATTTAGCACAGACATCACTGGTCTGCAGGTGAGCATCACATGTGAATGAAAGCTCCAGCGTGTGTGTGCTGTATCACCAGGCATCTTAGGAGACAAGTGGCCCCCTCCTCTGTGTCTGGGCTGCGGTGAAGCGTGCTCGGCCGTGTGTCAGCAGCCCTGAGCCCTGTGACGCCCGGCCTGACCAGCACGCTCTGGTCCACACTCTCACTCCCTGACATGTGCCGCTGCTCGCTAATCCTCCACTGACGCCTCTGCAGCATCACACTCGACAACAGAACAATGAATGACCACTGTGGTGACCTCGGAGGGCAACCGGCTCTCGCTGCATCAGACGGGATCTTCCCTTTTCTCTATGTGGAGGGCCATAATAGTTTTATATACTTTATCCTGTTAATACACAGGAGCTGCTAAATGTTCTAATTCTCTTGTAGACACCAGGGGAACATGGCAGAGGTTCCTTTATCATTTTTATGCTGCTGTATGGAAATTAATTGTTTTCCTCAGGCTTAGGGCAGTTGGAGATTTGAATGATTGAAGCTAATGTGATTCAAAGGAAAGGATGTGGATATCATTTTAATTATGCCTGAGCCGATTAGATAACAATATGATGCATTAGTAAAAGGCGGGAAAAAGTGCGCCATGAGAGGCATCTGCTTGAATTATTGAATTAGTGACAGTAAGCTCTGCATGTTGTTTGCATGACTCATATGGAACAGCATCTGTGCTCTGCTAGAATAAATCTGACCATTATTGGTCACATTGGTAAGCTTAGCTTACCATGTACAGTATGACGCAATGAAGATTTCATACAGTATGTGCCAATTGTTCATACAATCAATTAAACACAGGTTTAGGTAGAGCTGGATTATCTGTCTGTACTTCAGTTTGAGAAGTTGGATATCAAAGCTTTGACTTGGCAAAGCTCTGATGTATTTTGACTTTAAAAAGTTTATAAAATAAAACCATAACTTGCCACCAAGACAAATTTGATTAATAAAATATGTTGTAGGCTATAGGATGATTCAACTTTTCTCAGCGCATGAAGGATTCGTTGTATGTCAATATCCTTAAACAGTGTATTATAAAAAGTTCTTGGAACAAGTTGATTGGCTCTGACAGGTTAGACTTGACAGTCACCAACACACCTGTAGAAAGTGAGAAGAAGACATGGGATCCTCTTGGGGAACTTGAACACACGTGTGGGCAGCAATGGACTGGTGACTGGAAGGACTCTGAACCCAAGCAGTACTTATTGGACTTGTGGATGGGCCATAACTAACAGTATTGATGTGTGAGAGTAGTTGGCACCATAACATTCTAGACCTTAGTTTGATAATGATGTATATCTTTACTGATGAGCAGTGTGGGGGGAAAAAGTGCTGGTACTCCCCTTATTCAACTGTTGCCAGGTAAATTAGGCGGTGGGCGGTTGGTACCAGCAGATCATTAAGTGATACATTCAAATACTGGAACATGATGCTGATAAAAATAAAAATAAAAAAAAACATTTAATTGAACTTTCCACAAAGAGTTTTAACAACTTGTTAAAATCCATCTATGAATAACTTATGTAGACAAATTAATATATTTTTTTGATTTTAAGTTAACCCACTTCATAGAAGGTGTCTCTGTCCTACTGAAAAGTTCTTTCTCAGTGTTTGTGCGCCCTCAAGTAGCTTGCACTGGAGGAGACTGATGAACAAGGGAACTCGAACTGGCACTAACCATTTTCTGTGGACACACACACATCAGAGACAGACATGTACAGTATGAAATATGGAGACCAGACATGCAGAAGATTGGGGAAGTATAGGCTAAGCGATGCAGTTGACAAAATCAGTCAAATAAATGACATAGGCTACTCCTGTGTATATGTTTATATTGTAACAAAACATTATTTTAGACCTTTTGGTTATAGTATAACATATTTAGGAGGACCAACAACATTGATATTATTGATGAATAAGATTGTAATATAGCCTACTTACAGAAATGCAAACAGTGTATTCTGGGGTTCGACGTCCAAATTTGCCATTTTAATGTGAATGTCAATTGACACGTTTTGGCCCCTTTGGCTTTCCATAGAAATGGGTAATGTAGTATAGACATAACCTGAGTATAACTATCACGAATCCCTAAGAGAGAATTAGAACAGGACAGGGTAGGCCTACCATGAGCTCATGAAAGGTCCCGGTACACCGTAAAAAGTCCTGGTGCACCGGAGCTATATCTAGAATTGCCGGTAGTCTATACCATTGCATACTGGCCCATGCTGTGAACTGATTAGGCCTGGTGGTGAATTGGATCAGATGATGGGTGAAGCAAATGTAAAATAATATTGCAAACATAAAACACATAATACTTTGGAAAACTGAAGAGTAGGCTACAAACACTTTTTTTTCTTTACCTGTTAACAAATCGAGGTCAGTGGTTTGACCTTGTTTTCAATGCTAAGCTAAGCTAATTGCTTCCTGGCTGTTAAAAAAAAAGTATATTCATGCTTTTATCATTTTCATGTCTTCAGGCTAACTTGAAATGACCAGTAATGGGCGTGGTGGGACTCATCATGGTGGACTGGTGGAAGGTGCTTGAAAGCTTTTGATGCAGTGACTTTTCCTGCCCATGAAAACTGTGCAGTGTCATCAGCAAACAAACCACTACAGCTCAAAGCTGTTAGCAACTGCTGGAGGACTGTGAGTGTTGGCAAATTAGTTAAACATGGTGAATAATTGGAGCAGAGAAGTAAGGAAGTCAATGTATGATGGCAAGTTTCCATTTAGGGCTTTAATGATGAATAGAAACCAGTGTCTATTGCATCTAACTGGGTCCTCTGAAAGTTTAATGTGACTCTGGCCTGGCTTTGTTTTGTCCCCTGTGGCAAGAACGTCCAACCGACCCTTTTCACACAGAATGCAATGATGAGTAGAATAGCTGTCACCCGTCATAAATCTCAGCGATAAACTCAGTCAATGAGGAAGGACAGTTTGTTCCACTGTGGCTACAGTATCTCAGGCATGTGTGAAGACATTGAGACAGGAGGTTAACGCTGTGTAACCCAAAGACTCATAACTTCAGACAGACAGCATGCTTCTTCTGCTCAGCAGTGAAACCGCCTCAGAACCGTCCTGCAGTTGAATACACTGGGTTAACTGGTGCCGATGATATTTACTCAGGCAATTGACTTGCTCACACTGATTATTATTTAGATGGCAGATGGTGAGCCGGTAGTAATCCCAGCTGCAGATTGGCCTGACCCTTTGCACTCCACCCACCTCCTCCCAAACCAAACCCCCCTACCCACCCACACCCACACACACACACACACACACCCCTCAAAACCTCAACAAACCCACTGAGCCGCGCTGCCAAAGAGCTTCTTTAAGCTGGTGAGTATGGCTGTGTCAGCAGTCAGCGGTGAGCCAGGGTGTTGGGGTGGGATGGGGTTTGGACGGGTGAAGAGCGGAGGAGGTGGGTGGTTTTAGGACCCCATTAAAGCCAAGTGGGAAGCATTGTTAACGAAAATGTATTATAAAAACATGCAGCTACTGTTCACACTCCTGACACCCACAAATATGAAGTCTTATGCTAATGAATTTATTTTTCAAGAAATAAATAAAAAAAGTAACATTTTCATCTTGAAAGCATTAGAATTAGTTTTTCCTAATAAAAAAAAAAACAATTTAAGCAAAAAAAAAGGATAAGCAATATATCTTGATTTATTGAGCTATATATATTTTTTTAAAGGAGCAGATCAAAGTTTAACCTTTACATGCCAAAAATAATGACACAAATCATGTTGCCAGATCATAAACTGATGCAAAAAAAGAAACAACATGACATGACATGACAAGTGACATGGAGTAAAATTTGTTTTAAAAGGTTTTTTTGTTACGTTTATACCACAGAATAAATATGTATCTTATCCACAGGACCATGAGATGCAGGAGAAAACTTCCACATGCTTCTCACATGCCTGATGTTTCAGGATCATTTCAATTGTCGACAAAGTTATCTATTGATGTGCTGTTTAGAAAGTACAGCGCTCCTTCAAGTACATCCTTCCATCTGTTAAAACAAAGCAGTGACTCTGTAATGTAGCTTACAGAAATGTAACAATGGTTGTTTCAGTTACCTCATTTGCTATAATCTTCTTGCTTCCTCTGCGTTTCCACAGGGGCCCTAATCTAATCTAAAGTCATCTCAGCTAATCCCCAGCAGCAGCAGAAGCAGCGGTCGAGGTAAATTAGGTCTTTGACTGATAGCCATCTGCCAGACATGTTTAATTAGTTTGTTTTACTCATAACTTACGCAAGAATGAAATTTAGATATAGGTGAGAAGTTGGAATTGAGCTAAAGTTGTATTACAGATCTTTGAAAACTCAAAAATCATCCACTGCTCACAACAAGTTAGGGATGTTTGCACCTACGGGATGTTGTCAGAGGGAAGTGTCCACTGAGCTCAGAGTGTCACAGAGTGTCATCAGCAGGTTGAACAGAGACCGAAAGAGTCACAGAAAAGCAGAGAAGTGGACGTCCTTTGGCCACATGACAACTAATTGAGACATTGACATTTTTTGTTGTGGTACCCACCACTTTTGTCAGTTTTTGTTTCAATACACTGTCCGAGATGAAGAAAAAAAGAGCAGAAGTAAGTGATATATTTGTGTTAATATAAGTCTTAAATAGTTAGTTAGAGTGTTTGGACTGAAACACGGGTCTGTCAGTCACTCTGCTCTGCTCTGAGTCGAGGAGAAAACATTTATCGTATCCTACAGTTTTTATCCAATGAGGAGAGAGAACGGCATGCAGGGCTGTGTGTGCAGCCAAGGGACGCCGTGAATGTGGCGACGTCGGGACGAGGACTGTTATGGTGCGTTCAAGGAAACTCGTAACTCCGACCTGTGAAGTTGTATCAGTTTGATCTGGTACGAGTTCACAGGTCGGAAGTTACGAGTGGCCGTTATAGTGACTTTCACGGGTAAAACAGGTCGGAAAAACACGAGTGGGTTGCCTGGAACGCTACAAAGTCGTAAGTTGTGACTTGAAGCTGTAATTTACGATTTCAAAAGCCTGCCTGGAACGCAGCATTAGCGAAAACGACCGGGTCGCTTACTTCTGCTTTAAATTCCCTACTGTCATGATATACCGGTAATATCACTGTAGCATTTTTTTTTTTTTTACATATTCCATACATTTCACCCAAAAGTTGAATATCCCTTACTTTTTGTGAGTAGTGCATATTGAATCATTACAGTACATTAGTAATTGAACAGCATCTGCAACTGCATACTGTACAGTATACAACAAAATAATTCTTCTTTATTAATATTTTACACATTGTTGAATAAGGTTTGTATAAAGAGTTGAATGGACAAGATTTCTTAACTTTTTGTGCTCGATTACCTGACACCTAATAACAGGCACTGAATGAATAGAGTCAGTGTAATAACCTGTAGCAGGACAGTGACAGTGTTCAACTGTTGACATACAGGACTGAGCTGTTACACTCTGCTAAATCTCCTGGTGTAGTAATACCTGCTAAATAACAGAATACCTGGAATTTGTAATCCTACTCTTTGATAACAGTTGACATTCAATAGGATTATTCAAATCTTCTTAAGTTGATTCACTGTTTAACTGTAGTATTGGCTTCAACTAGTCAAACATGTGAATGTACAGAAACTATTATTTTTATTAATTCACTTGCTTTAAACGTGGTCTAATGGCTGAAAATTCAAAATGAAAATGTGAATCAGCCTATTTTTTCTTTTTTCTTTTTTGGCAAAAGTATGGCCCTGAGCCACATCATAATGTGAATGAAACTACAGTGGAACAAGTTTTCTTCTCCTATGCTAGTAAAAAGAGTAATGTTGCAGACAGATAATCACAACAAAAGCTACATATAAAACAGGATAATACAAAGACAAGATGAAGAGGTGCAGTGGATGATTCAATTTATGTAGGCCCCAGATTAAACACAACACAACACTCATTTGCCAAGCAACAGTCAACACTGTTTTTTAGGAAAAATCATGACCATGTGTCATGTTAATGATAATAATAATGATGGTCATTAGTAGTAGTGGTATGTTTAATTTTGCACAAATGTTCTATATTTTACCAGATATAAAAAAAAAAAAAAAAGAAAGAAAAAAAAGAGAAAAAAAAGCAACCTAATGAGGACATGACTTCACAGTCCACTTTTCATTTTCAGTGTTTGAAGCTTGATGCTCAGTGAAGCAGACACAAGGCCTCCGCTTTAGGCAGTGTGAAGTTTTTTTTTTCTGGCTATTGTAGGCCTTAATTGCAAACTGTTAATTAAAACTCAACAGAAAACAACAAAGTGTCACTATCATGATCATAATCATCATCATCATCAGCAGCAGCAGTTGGCTGCTAAGTGTCTGTGGATCTCCTGAACAAACTGTGGGGCCCTGAGCTGCATCAAGAGGCTCAGCCGTGGTCCAATCTGACATTTATCTCTCCGGGCCGTTCTGCTGATGGCAGCACGACGTCGCTTTAGGAAGCAGCTGTTTACTGTCAGAGATCTAGGTCAGGACAGAGAGAGAGCGGGACGCGCAGCCAGCCACAGTCCGGCCAACAGTTTATGCACACACACATTCACACAAACACACACCAGCCTCCAGTGCATCTGTAAGGGCCCCAGAATTGTTTAGGGCCGAATGCGGGTTAGGGTCATTCCATAAGAAACTGAAGACAACAACCAAGTAGCAAAAACAGTAACTTTGAAATGATTAGAACTTCAGATAAACACGAACATGGGGACATAATAAAATGTAGTTTTCAAAGTGTGAACATGACGATTACATAGTAAACGTTAAGTGTGAGGCAGTTTTTCCTCTTGGCGTTTGATGCACTGCTGGTGAAATGATCGCTCAGGCTGTCGGTGGAGTCGTGGTCGGCGTTGAAGATGTTTAGAGAGGTACAAATATTATTCTGACTGATGCCAGCAAACCTACAGAGAAATGTAAAAAAAAAAAAGAAGCAATAAATATGCTCAGTATTTAATCTTGCCTTTTTAATTTGTATTCTGTGATTAAGTTCATCAGATTTATCTTCCATGTAGATACACAGAATTTTTTTTTAAATAGTCAGTGAAACTGACAGGAATCAGAAATGTAGTACAATTCAGATGATTTGTTAAAACAATGAAAATCTCCCTGTGTTCACAGACCAACGTGTATTTTCAGTCAGCTCAACGTTCACTGAGATGACTGATGTGGAAGATGAAGATCTGCTGCCAGAGCTTTCCACCTGACACACCTGACACACAGGTAAGAGGCTCAGCAGCCACAGTCAGATCCCAAAGGCAGCTTTATCACACTGTTATATAACATAGACAAACACACACACACTGATGCAAGGCTGATGTGAGGACGCAGCCACACTGCTATCGTCAGCACTGGTCAGATCAGATTTAACAGCCCCCCTCCTCCTCATCTCCACACTCCTTGAGTTTCCCTCATGATCCGTGGTAACACACTCCTCCTGTGTGTGTGCGTATGTTATTTTATCCTCTTTCATATTTGTGGCCTGCTCAGGCAGGTAAGGTTAAGGTGGTGATGTAATCGGATGTGTTGTAATGTGCGAACAACAGATGTGAAACAAAGATTCATCACAACACCTGAGGACATATGGGAGTTATGCAACATAGTAGTCAACTGAAGAAACCAATTCACAAATCAAGATTTAAAATAATCAATCAAGAAATATGCAAATTTTATGATAACTGTAAAAAAAAAAAAAAACGTATAATCAAATAACAAAATGTTAAATTCTTAAGCCATTTTCAGGACTTTTATTTTTCTTACTTTTAGACTTTTTAAAATAGTTTTCAGTCAGGATCGATCTGTCAGATTTCTGATAAATGACAAATCCGGTCAATCATAAAGTAATGATTCCACAATTAATACGTATATATTAAGACCATTAAATGTTAGTATTTTAAGCTCTAATCAGTAAATTTGATGCAAATACACATTATTAATAAGAAAAACATATTAATATGAATAGGATTTCATACATGCTGTCTAATAAACCCTCATAGAATATACTGTATGGTTGCAACATCTTGCACCAAATAAAAAAGTACCATATAGATATTTTTGAATATGTCTACAGTATGTGCACATTTTACCATGGGAATTGTATATATCAAACACATACAATAAAATAATAATAAAAAAAACTCCATGCAGTGGACTACAGTAGTAGTATAGTATTCCAATGCAACATGAAAAGAAGTGGTCCAACCAATGGTCAATAACCAAGCTGTAGACCATCATAAATTATGAATTATGCATTGATTCATGCTGAAAGACAGAAAACTGGTGTGGAGAAATGCGTTTTCATTTTTACAGATGAGCTCAGTCTATAGTCCCCTCCACTGACCTCTGTGGTTAGTGAATAGGAAGTTGATAATAAGCACATGATTTTGGACACAACCTCAGTCTAAAGACCAATTCATGTGATTCTGCTGTGACCAGTGTCTGAAACTTGTCTCTTAATGGTCACTAACCTCCGACAGACTGAAAAATAGTAGAAATCTGAGCAAAATCAGACGTAGAGCTGTTGATGGAGGTTTGTGCTGTCTCAATAGACCTGTTTTCAGACTCTCATATTAGGCATAGCAGCGACTCATTAATGTCATTACATAACACGGTTCCTCTAATCATTCTTTGAGTTCTAATATTAGGCTGCTCCCGAGCTAATCTATTTGTCTTCGCATAATCTATGGCCTGCTCGTGTAAGCAAGTCTCCACCTAAAACTTGATGGTGTCACAGTGTACTTCAGCTTATTATTATTATGTAAACTGTTTTAATGCTGCGATTGGCCCGGGACAGCAGGCTGCAGCCACTCATCTCAACGGCAGAGTCATCTTCTAAACTTAGAGAGCAGATCTGATCTGCAGCTCAACAGCTTCACACTCATGCAGCAGGTGTCACTTTTATACAGGGCACACCCGAGTACATGCATGTTTGTCTTTCTCAGGGAATGATCAAAGTAGTTTCTGTAGTAACGGTGAATAGTGCGCACACCAGGTCCTGCAAACATCAACAGACAGCAATCAAAAAGTTAAAAAGTTGTAAAATTAAAGTGCACAGGAAACTTCTTTAAATTGCTGATAATATTTTTATCCTGTTTGTTTGTTTTTCATATTGTTCATTTAGAAAAATCTAAAAGCAGTGAGATGGTCTTTGCCAGTATAAGGCTGGTAGTCAATACTGATGGTTAACAATTGATCAGTTGTTTAAGAGGAAGGCCTTTTGTTTACAATGTTAACACCCATTATCCTTCTTTAATTACTTTATAGTAATTATAACAGAGGTTAATAATTGAGGCTTTGCCAAACATAACCCTTCATGCATAGCACATATTATTTGAGTGGATAATACACATGATTTCAATAAATAATAAAGCAATAATCCCATCACTCATGAGGTCCTTCTGCTCATAAGATATTAAAAGGAAGCACCAGCATAAGTAAATTACACCTGCATAATATATGAGTCAGATACTAGTCAGTTAGTTGGTTTTGGTCTGAATCATAGACCTGGTGCTGGTGGCACAACTGCTTTAATTTTCAATGTCACTTCTGTAATACTTTACTCTTTTAACTGTAAAATAAAAAGCATTAGTTAAATGTTCAGGAAGGTTTATTTATATGGCCAAATTTCACCTTTGTCAAAATCAAAAATGTAATTCCTTGTATTAAAAATACATTCAAATTGAAATGTCATATCCACACAAGTATCAAATGTAACAGAAATGTAAAAATATCATGTAAGTTTTGAGGACATTTCTAAAATTCGCTAACAAGCAAATAAAACTGTTTCAGTCCACTGCCTTTCAGCTAAATTTGTAAATTTCCCTTAGCTAATATTAGCATTTAAAGTTGTTAACAGTGCAGAATAAACATTGGAAAATCAGCATCACACTTAATCCTTCACCAAGAGCTGTCTGCAGAGGTGGAAAGCAGACCAATCTTCACTCTATCACATCTTTACCTCTAGTTAACATGCTAAACAGCCTCGCTGGCCTGTCTTGTCTCTCTCGCAACTGCCTTCAATTTACAATCTGTGCTGCACAGAATGCATATTAAAGTTGTCTCTTAAAATGATCAGTGATGCAATATGCTATTTTATAGATTATTGGAGAATTGAAAATTATCTTGTCTTGTCAAGACTCCACCCACTCCCAGCAAGAAAGTAATTCAGCATCAGAAATTAATTCCACCTGAAAAAGAAGCTAAAAGTAAAACAGTAAACAATATATCCTCTGATTCTGATGCACCATGTGGTGTTTTTGGACTATTTATCTCCACTTTGTAGTTTTATAACAGTGAGCACATTTCCTGTTTTTCAGCAAAAGAAAAGGGGGGGGGGGGGGGGGTCAAATTATTTTCTGTCAGCCTTGATCTCAGCTTCCCTCGTACAAAATAAAAAAGGCTCCGTCAGTAATCAGCGTGTAATTGGGTGAACTGGCGCAGAGAGCCTGACCTGAGAAGACTAATTAACTGGTAAATCTTACAAAGGTCAACAGTGTGTTGGCCAAGGATGAAGAGAGTAGCCACCATATGGCTAAAGATGCCCACAAGAAGTGTGTCTTCACTGCTCTTTTAATCTTTTGAGCTAATTGTGTTTCTTTCCCCCCTCTGTCTCGTGGTGACTGCGGCTGGTGCCCAGGCAGACAAAATGTGGTCAAACTCTAATCTACTTAACTGCTTTCCACTTTGTTTTTCCAATTATGGCTGGGCCTTGTTATTGTGGATCTGAAACTTGCTGACATCAACTTTAATTTTGCTCTTCAAGCAAATTTTCTGCTTAGAGTTTAACAGAGATAAAGCGTTTAAAAAGACAGTTGTTTGAAGTTTTTTTTTGCAGATTATACCAATAATAAAATGAAATAAATTAAATAACCAATTATTCAGCATGAATTAATTGGCTCTAGTTTATGTTCCTGGTAAAATTGTGAGTTGATTAAAGGTGCAAGAATCAATATTTTTCATACTGATAATAGATCAAGTGACTACAGTATGTGTTATACTGTGATCATTCACGGTGAAGTCATGATTTGAAGGGGAACTATGCAAGTCCTGTCGCTTTTCCACTGTTTTGCTAACCGTCCTCCCGGCCATGTGCATTTGTTTTCAACAAAGTCGACGGGAAAGCAATCCATGGAGCGGTGGATAACGTTATTTATCATAAACGTGTTACAACATGTGTAGTCCTATCTCTCATAAACAAGAGATTACCGGTTAGGGGGTGCTTAGGGTTGCGGTGCTGCTGAGACGAGAACTGGGACACCAGGTCGAAGGGAATGATCTTGCAAGGTTAGTTTTCGGCCAAGAGATGTTGGGTGGAAGGCAGAGAGCCTCCGTTCTCCCTGTAACAAGTTACAAGTCATTTATTAGAATTGATAATGTATAATAATTCATAATTTAATATTATTTATTTATTAAACCATCACAAGTACTCCAAAGCTGTTAAGTTAGGGTAAAAATGAAGCACAGTTAACCTAAAGATCCTGCATATGTCCTCTTTAAAGCAGCTATAACTGATTTTTGATGTACGTTTGGTTCACAGAGCTCTACACTTCCTGCTTATTGCTAAACAGCAGACACAGAGACCAGCTGGTGAATATAGCATGGAGCACTGGGTGACAGAGATTTCCCTCAGTTGTTTTGTAGAGTGGAGAAACAGAATTTAAGGATGGATGATGGATCTATTGATAAGCAACTGCTTACTAAGTGGTGTCCTGTACAGGTGATGATGTGTTGTGTTCACAACCCAACATACTGATGTCAGACCTGACCAAAACAAAACTCTGACAAGTCAATAGGTCCCGTATAGTATAGACAGATTATTTAATTGTAAACCAGGTCTAGGTTCTAAGCCTCAGTCCACAGAGAAATGCACACAGCCTCTATTCAGAAACTGAACCTTAAGGACTTGTGTGACTGTGATGTCACAACAAAGCAGTCACCAATCACAGCCATGCCCCAAGCCCCGCCCACCTGGATCAAATCGAGACTTACAACTAGAAGTGTAAAATGTGGCACCTTTGCTTTTTACAGGATTTGTTTTAATTTAAAACTTAGACTTCAGGTGAATGGTTTCTGATCTGGTCCAAACTCAAACACCAACTGTGCAGATCCCATCAGGACTACAATTTTTTTTGTCTACTAGCTCATTGTTTTAGTTCCTTTGGACAAAAATTGTTGTTTTCAGCAAATTAGTTGAACATAAAACTAGCAACCAGCTGACAAAGACATTTAGATGTCGAACAGACAGACTGTACAGGGGTTAGTGGAGATGAAAGACAGAGTTAAAGTGAATATAACATCTGTCATGTGGCCAAAACAGTGTTTGCCAAATGATCTAGCGCAACAACATGTCAGATGTTAGTTTCAGCTTGGTCATCTGGCATAAAAACATCAATTAATACGACATGCTCATGTGTCCAATCTAAAATCACTCATTAGTGCTGTTACTGAATCACAACAAACAGCAAACAGTAACAACAAACAAAGAGTCGGTGCAGATGCCAGTGGACAGATGTCAGAGACACTGCAGCATGCGTCCCCTACAGATTTAGATTCATTCACTTGAACCACTCAACTGTGTGGAACAACAAATAATGGACAACAGGCAGAAAGTTGTTCTGGCAATAAAAACAGAGGTGCTGCCTGATGCCTGCTTCCACTTTTAGAACTGGATATTTCTTGATTTTTACAGTTGATGCTCTGTGACTTTTCTCTAAATTGATTTTTTACAATCATGCAGAGAAAGAGTTTTTTTTAATGGCTTGTTTCCTTTTGTTTTGTCGGCCGTGCTTCTTTTAATCATAGCAATAATGTGTAGTGCTTTTTTTCATTTAGCCCCAGATTGTCTGACATTTTAGTAAACAACAATTCATTTTCATTTAAATGTGATTACAAGGCTGCATGTTTCATATTCTCCCCCTGGTTCTTGGTGGCTGCTCCCCATGTAACAGCCACATGTTTGATGATCCCTGCTTCTTTCTAAAAAATGAGAAATCGTTATAAAATGAGCTAAATTAGTGACACCTAAAATATCAGCCATTCAAAACTCTATTATTCCCTCTGTGACCTGTTTCCTCAGTGGGAGGAGAGGGAGGCTGCTGATCTCTAGTTTGTCAAAAAAAAAAGAAAAGCAAAGTAGGAGTTAATAAGCAGCTCCTCTGCAAACACTGGGAGTCATTATGAATGGGAGGCAATCATACAGATCAAATATACGGCCGGGGGGAAATAGAGCTGGAATTCAGAGGCAAAAAAGATGGAAAAGGAGGGGAAATACAAATTGAAGAGGCTGGTAAATATAATAATGTGCGCCTCATGTAATCATTCCTTTAAATGCAGATACCGAAGAGGCGTGTTGACTGATGGATGCCCTCGTGGACAGAGGAGACACAGGGAGATGCAGCAGGATGGGAACTGGTCTAAAGTTACAGCTCCTCTACTGTAGAGAGCTTTAGGAGTCATCGCTGTTATTTCTTTTCTTTTTTTTCCACGTCTGCTTTTGTTTGCAGACTCGATGGAGATCCCAGTCTGAGCAGCACCAACGTTCTGGCAATGTGACTGATTGATCCAGTAGATGAACAGTAAAGATTAAGAGGATGACAAATGGGCATGCTGCTTACACAGCGCTTGGGGCTAATCCTCCCCCTCCACCCCCTGGACTCCCTTTTGAGGAGCTGCCACAGAGGAGCACCCACAGACAGTGACCGACCCCGACGACCAGAGGGACGACACGCAACCTGTTGACGTGCAACAAGTGTCAGCCCCGAGCTCATGGCAGGACCCCAGCCCATCTGCAGCTCCACACAGTAGAGGCTCAACCTGCCATCTGTCCACTGGAGACCAGCAGAGACCCCGACAGCTACACACAGCTCAACTTTTCACCGTGGTTCAAAAGGAGCTTGAACTTTCTGATCCCGGACGTTGTATCTCATTCAAGAGGACAAAAACTTTACGACAAAGTTTCTCATCTTCATTCGTGGCTGAACGAGGATACAGGATTCTCAGTGGCAAAATGATGGAGGATCACCTGTCGAAGATCCCCATGATGGCCTCCTCTTCCCCCAGTGAGTCGTCAGCCAGCGCCGGGACTGATGACAGCAGAGGAGGTAAGAGCTCCACATGCACCAGCAGCAACAGCAACAGGTGAAGCCTAAAAGATGGGAAACAAGTTTGGCCTTGAAAACAGTTACAAGGAAAAGTCGGTTATGGATATTCTTTATTTTTTTTATTTTTTTTAATGAAAAGTCTCTATTTGAGATACCAAACTTTTTTGTGCTTTTCTAAAATCATAAATAATAATAATAATAATAATAATGATTAAAAATAATGACTAACTGAAAACCATCTGTGTGGTATTGAAATCTTCAACACCACACAACTATTAAGTAAAGGATCATAAATACACACATAAACATATTTCTAATAATATCCAAGCAAAGACACGATGGCTCCAAGCTCATAAAACTGCTTTGTTTTTGAATAAATACATTCATTAAAGCAGAAATAAAAAATACATATTTATCATGGACCTGTGGGCAATAGGCTACAATCAGGATTTATCTATAAATAATGGGTTTATTTGGATTAATTTCAGTATCTCTGAATCATTTGTTTTAGTTGTTAATGTGCCTCCAGCAATTTATTTGTTCAAATTTCATAATCATCCACTAAATGAGATTTTCAGATCTAAACGTCTGTTGCAATATTGACTCGTATGCTTTGTGGGACCATGTAGCTCCATGCAGACTGAGCTGATGGTGCAGATGGCAGGCACATGTATGAAACAATACCAGGCTAAATGAATGGCACTAACTAACCGACCTGCCCTGTCTGTGTGTGTGTGACTGTGTTTGACTCACAGCCAAGAGTCCAGCGCCTGGCAAAGCCCTGAGCCCGGCTCTGGTCTGCAAAGTGTGCGGAGACACCAGCAGCGGGAAACACTACGGCATCTACGCCTGCAACGGCTGCAGCGGCTTCTTCAAACGCAGCGTGAGGAGAAGGCTCATTTACAGGCAAGAGAAAGCTCCAACTCTCCTGCTGGGCCACCATGTCTCAGCTTTTACATCTTCACACACCTAAACTCATCATGTCATGTTCCCATCCTGTAAACCTAGACAGGATATGGGGTGCACTATGGGAAATTATGATAAAACTTTTTACCAAAAGATTCTCTCAGCCTTTGACTTTACAAAATCCACAACTTTATATGATATTGTACAAGAAATGATGGCCATGTTTTCAGAACAATAGTACAAATGTTTTTTTTGTTCAAAGGCACTATTCATGATCCAAATGTAAACGAAACAAAATCTCAAGTTACTTAATGTTTTGGTTAGTTTGTGCTCATGAATGCTTTAAGATAATATGTGAATATATATAAAATACATAGTAATTACAAAATTGCTAAAATTATTTATTTATTTTACATATTTTCTAAATATGTATATGTTTGTAAATTCACAGAAATTAGATTTGTCAGTTTATCGTTACTGGAAATTTACAATTTTTTTTTTTAGTTTTTTCAATTTTGCGCAGGATTGTCTGTTTTCATTTGGATCACAGATTGTAGTGTGGATGTTACAAATTTTGGTAAAGGTTGGCATTCAGTCCTTCATTTCAGCTTTTGTTTTCATTTAAATACAGATAAGTCTGTGGTTTTTTTAATGTACAAACCTGAGTAGAAAGTGCATTTCTAATATTTGAAAACACCTTCAATCAGAAGCCAGACACAATATTTTTTTGATAGACACTCCTCTTAATAGCTTGATTGTGTGTTGACAGGTGCCAGGCCGGTACAGGCATGTGTCCAGTTGACAAAGCTCATCGCAACCAGTGTCAGGCATGTCGCCTGAAGAAGTGCCTGCAGGCGGGCATGAATAAGGACGGTGAGTGAGGAAATATAATCTCTGGTTGAGCTTGACATGTGAAACTGTGTGAAGTTAAAATCCAAACTACAGATGTACAGTATATCATGGTGTTTGTGGTTCTTCTCTTCGTGCAGCGGTGCAGAATGAGCGGCAGCCTCGCAGCACAGCTCAGGTCCGCCTGGACTCCATCGATGTGGACCCAGAGAAAGAGCACCTGGCCACCACACGGGAGCCCACCTCCTCCTCTTCCTCCTCCTCCTCCTCGTCTTCCTCCTCCAGCGGCTCTGTCATCACGTGGCCCCACATCACCTCCTCCATGTCCATCACCTCCTCCGTCGTCCCCCAGCGCTGCATCAGTCCCCAGAACAACCACCGCTTCATGGCCAGCCTCATGACGGCTGAAACCTGCGCCAAGCTGGAGCCCGAGGACGGTGAGCACTGAGACTGACTCAACGAAAACATCTCCAGCAAACATTATTGGCAACATCAGTGAAAATTAAGAGAGAAAATTAAGAGAGAATAGCCCTCTCCTCACATTATCAAGGCTCCACTCTGAATTTAACATTTTGGATGTAGCAAATGGATGGTGAACACACTGAGAAACAAACATGTTAGTATATAAACTAGAGTTCTGCAAAAATCCAAAAAATTAGACCTTTAAGGACTTGATGTGATTGACAAATTTGACACTGACCTGAAACTAGAAGCTTTGACTATTACTTTGTGAAAACATGTCCAGCCTTTTATTAGTTATAAGTCTTGAAATCGAGTGAGAAATGAGGGTAGACAGAAACGAGGTACAGCAAATAGACTTATTTGGATGAGAACCAGGGATGATGTAATTGGGGGTCCAATATCTATTGTAATTTTCACAGTTATTTTTGTACATATAAGAACATAAAATGAACTTAAGTGGGTGACCCTTGGTTCTAAACTCATCTTTTCTGACTCAGTTGATGAAAATATCGACGTAACCAGCAACGAGCCAGAGAGAGCGTCCTCGGAGTATCACATGGCTCTGTACCCGTCCAGCTCTGAAAACGTGTATGAGACGTCAGCAAGGCTGCTCTTCATGTCGGTGAAATGGGCCAAGAACCTGCCTGTGTTTTCCAACCTGCCCTTCAGAGACCAGGTGAGACATTAACTGAGGTGGTTTTACTTTACAGTAAGTTGCTAGTTGATTTTTGTCTGTTTTCCAAGAAAAACAAACAAATAAATGCAAATTTCACTTTGTTTAGATATTCAAAATTCTATAAACACACAGCAACACCATTGACCATGTGCATTCTGTAGAAGCCAAAGTAATAATCTTTGAAAATCATAATTTAGATTTTTTTTTTTTTTTTTACCAAAGTAAAAACAGTTACAAGGAAAAATCAGTTATGGATATTCTTTTTGAGTCTCTATTTGAGATACCAGACTTTTTTGTGCTTTTCTAAAATAATTAATAATTATTATTATGATTAAAAATAATAAATAACTGAAAACCATCTAGGTGGTCTAAATTACTTAGCCATAATTATTTTTAAGTTTAAAAAATATTTTATATTCATTCATCAGGCATCATGGTTTTGTGGCAGCACAGAACTTCCGTATATTCTCTCAGCAGCTCCTCTGTGAAGCTGGAAACAAAGCTGCTTTTTCCAGCTCTTGAGTTGTTTTTGTTAGATTTTCACCGTCTCCGTCTTCACCAGGTGATCCTGTTGGAGGAGGCGTGGAGCGAGCTCTTCCTTCTCTGTGCCATCCAGTGGTCTCTGCCCCTGGACAGCTGCCCGCTGCTCTCTCTGCCCGACCTCTGCCCCGGCATGCAGGGAAAGACCAGCTACACCAGTCTCGACCTGCGCCTCCTGCAGGAGGTCTTCACCCGCTTCAAGGCCATCGCCGTCGATCCAACAGAGTTCGCCTGCCTCAAGGCCATTGTTCTTTTCAAGCCAGGTGAGGAACCAAACAAGTTCAGTCCTGTTGTCTGCCCAGGACTTATATCAGCCGTACTGTATCAGTAACTCTAAACGCAATCAGGGAGATTTCCATAGAAGATCCCACAGAACACTGTAATCCCACGGGGGGAGGCCGAGCACACTCTTCTTAGAGGATCAGCCCTTTACTCCAGGAGCTTTCCTCTGGTGCCACCCTGAGGCCTAACTGTCAGATTTACACACAACATATCTCAACCTCAGTTTCAGTTTTAACTTTATTGTTCCAGAGAGAAATGTATCTAAAAAGTAAGCCACAAAACTATTTTGCTCCATTATTATTGTGTGATACTTTTTACCTTATTTTTAATTATACATTACATTATATTAGATTATTTATCTATTTATTTTATTAACACTTACATTTTTTCTGTCTGGATTGGAATGAGCTTCCATAGTTGAGCTTATATTTAGTGACTCTTTATTCTCCGCAGCATCTTCTCCTCTTTATAATATTTGGATAATTAATCTGTCTTTCTTCTCCACAGAGACTCGTGGTTTGAAAGATCCAGAACAAGTGGAGAACCTGCAGGATCAGTCTCAAGTGATGCTGGGGCAACACATCCGCTCACACTACCCCAGTCAACCAGCCAGGTATGTCCTGTCACTCTAAAATAAAAAAATAAGAAAACACCCCTTCATACTCTTTTAATTATTAAGTCAAATTGATGGTCACCTTCTGTTGAGTTGAATTCAGCCCCCTCTACTTTTGAATTTCTCCCTTTTCTAAATTTCAGCCACAAGAGGGGGCTCAATACATGCAAATAGCAATCCATAGTAGCCTACTGTTCATTATCTGTGTTATCAACATACCTATTTATCAAAGAAAACTATGTATTTTTCAGCTTGACCATGTTGAATATGAAGTAAAATACAACAAATTATTCAGTGCACCTTGTTTTTCTGATTTATTAATTGCAAAATTGAATTTAAAAAAAGGACAACTTCCTGTTTTAAATATGGAAGACTGTTAAAATTCAGACTTGCCCTCAAAGACTTGAATATCTTTCTTCTTTTACATTGAATATTTCCTTGTTGTATAAGTGATAAGATACAAACAAATTGTTTATGCATGCTGTGCTGTCTCCGTCCTGTTGCACGCAGAAGTTGATTTTTATTCTATTTTTGTGTCTGTTTAGGTTTGGGAAGCTGCTTCTCCTTCTTCCGTCTCTGCGCTTCGTGAACTCGGAGCGGATCGAGCTGCTGTTCTTCCACAGGACCATCGGAAACACTCCCATGGAGAAACTGCTGTGTGACATGTTCAAGAACTGAGCTTGTCATCCAGACACCCATGCAGTCTTCAACAAATCGAGATCACATCTCCCCGTCTGCAGGAATGACATTTGACACATACTGTACTTGCTTCATAACACATCAGAGATTCTGTGTGATGTTATTTTTTTCAGAAGCCACTTTATTATTTGTTGTCTCAACATCAGGTTTTTGTGAAAATTAAAATCATCATGCTTGCTGTTTAATTGTATCATATTTAGACTTTGATTTGTGTCTGAAGTGACTCACCATCACAGTTCCTCCTGTAGTGTTTCTCTGATTATGTTTTTTTTTTTTTGTGCAGATCTTTATTTGTTTGGGTATAGATGGACTGTATATCCCTGCTGTCATTAATGTTATGTTCATGTTGTCATGCCTCCATAAAAGGACAAATGGCTTGAAAGTGGCTCTTGATTCTGTTTTCATGACTATGACTCATAAAAGGTGATGTAGCCTCCAGGCTTTCACTGATAAAACATGAAACAGCTTCGTTGTGCATAATTTAAAAACACAAACAAGTAAAGAAAGGAAAACCTTGTGAGCTGCAGAGAAGAGGGCTCCTCCACATACACACACACACACGCACACACACTTGATTTAGTGCTGTATTAAGAGTTCATTCTGATTCATTAATAATTTGATTTCAAAACTTAATTTGTCATTAATTATTTTCCAGTAAAATTGAGAAAAACAAAACAGAACAAAAAACATACACAGATCAGTCATAACAATAAAACAAGTCACCTGTTATAATGTTAATGACTGGTCAGCACATCCTCATTGTTTACAATGATGTAATTAACAAGGAAAACACGTCCTCACAACAACAGAAAGACATGTGCGCGCACACACACACACACACACACACACACACACACACACACACACACACACACACACACACACACACACACACACACGTATACACAAGTATGATCTGTAAAGAGAGAGTCTAAGCCTTGACCATAGATAAGATAGGAAGTCCAATGTGAGTTTAATGTTTCCCTCGTGTCCAGTTGCATTGTCAGGATAATGGGCTTAGTCTGGAGAAGACCAATGCTTACTGTATGTCTTCTGTGTATTCCAATTACTGTGTAGGACTCACGTGAAGTTAACGGCCTGTTATGACTTTAAGTAAAGAAAAAAAAAGAAAGACAAAAACTTGGTCAAAGAGGCCGTGTTGTTATCTTGTTAGGAGATGGATAGTTGCAGTGCAGGATGGGGTTTTAAACAGTGCTGACATTATTCTGTTAGAACAGGCACACTTCTGTTTTTAAACAGTCATTCAATTATAGATAACATTAATAAAACTAAAATAAATAAATAAAGAAGAATTGCCAGGAAGTAAAAAAAAAAAATAAAAAAAAAAAACACTGTGTAAAAACACTGTCAGCAAAACAGATTCATAGGAAGTGAATGGCAGCATGTACAGTACAGGAATCTCCTGTGGCTGTGGAGATGATGACTGTCATCGAGAGTCAGCAGGAGGATTTCTTCATTCATGTCAAACCAAATTGTTCCTTTGTCTAAACTTAACTTCAAACAATGAATTAATGAGACTGAGAATGACATGATGTAAGTTAAGAAAACTAGTTTGCAAAATAAAGTGAAGGTCAGCCACTTCTATTGAATCCCATCCTGACAGGTGGGGAGGGCAGTATTCACCTGCTTTTTGATGTGATGAAACTCTTCAGACTCCTGGATTCATTTGTTTGTGGCCAGTGTAATGTAATTATTCTGACACTTAATGTATAAGATGCACTGACTCGTTTGCTGAGAGGAGAGTGTCTGCAGCACACCCAGCATCTCTACACTGAAACCTGAACAGGGGATGTGTTGAAGCTCTTTCAGAATAAAGTGACTTTGAAATGAGAAGTGAAAGCAAGACATTTGTGGTTGAAGTCAGAGTCGGTGCACCTCAACCAAACCAAATGTCAGTGTGATAAGAGACGTCACTCAGTATTACTTTACTTTCTGATTCAAACACATGAAAACCGTCTCACACACATCAAACGCTTCTGCCACTGACTTCGACTGAGCTGTAATTCTGGGGTTTAACAGAAACTCAGCACATCAGTGGTGGCCTTTTATTTTGAAATAGCAGCAGTTGCGCGTTGAGTGTCCCGTGCATGGCCCCTGTAGAAAATCCATGGGGTCAGATCAGCTGGCCCCTCCATGGTCTCCGTCATATGAGCGAGCTCACAGATCCAGATTAAAAACTTTGAACTGCCAAAGCAGATTCATCTGATTTCACAGCAAACTGTGTCACTTTCAGCCATGAGTAACGGGTCCAGTGGTTCAAACCAACACTTGCTTTGATCCACAAGATGAGCCTAAAAGAGCTAACTATGTACCTTTGTGCTAAAGTTGTGGGGTTTTGGGCTCAGATTAGTTACTATGCAGCAGATCGTCTGTTGTTTTCTGTCTTATCAAGTTATAGAAATAAAACATGCGTCCTGAGTGATCCAGAGCTGAAGCTTTACCTCACGTGTCAGATGAACAACATTCTGATTTTGGCCTTTTCCTAATCTCTGTTCACACAAAGGTCGCCTGTGTTTAAATGAGAGATTTTCATCTTATTATGAGATTAGTCCGTTGAGTAACAGGCGGAGGGAGGCAAACAGGTTAACGCCACGTTTCAGTGCAAAAAAAGGAAGAAAAAAATGACATTACTTAACCAGCGATCACACAGAGAGCTTTTATTTCAACACATGTTAGAATCACACGATGAACTGCGTCAGACCACTTCACCAAATGAACAAGCATGTTACACATCCTGCTAGTTTTGTATTTCTGGTTGATGTGTATATTTGTGGTTTAAGAAAGTTTTAATATGGCTTGGAAAAAAACTGCACAGATCATTGACCACATTTAAATCAGTCACCTGGGTGAAAGCTGAGTCTTCGAATCATTTTAAAAGAAAAATCCAAACAAATATACAGTAGAGAAAGAGATCTCTCATTGCACAGATTGTGTATTTGACCTTTGCACTTGTCCAACTGTTATTCTGGCCATCAGGCCACACTGTCTGTCTGTTGATGTCCATTAGTGATGGTGCTACGCCAGTACTGTATGTGTGTTTTCAAACAGTCTGGCTGCAAACCTGTTTCCCTACAAGGGAGGGTAAAAAACACTTTGAAGTTCGAAATGAACAAAAACACTGGGCGCTTTGGTGAAGCTTTTACTGAAGCACTTAGAAATGTCAGGTAGAGCTAAATAAAATCCTCAAAACACAATCACAACAGAACAGTGAAGAAGGGATTTTATGCAGTGTGATTCATTTTATTTAATTTCATTCATTTGGCAAATGCTTTTGTGCAAAGTCAATGACATTTTGCACCATACTTTTGGCAAAATTTGGGTTTCAGTGTGTTGCTTTTGGACTGAACCACCAACTCAACAGTTAACTGTCAGTTAACTAATTTCATCTTCTGAAAAAAACTTACATTTCAATAGAAAACACAACATATTTAACGTCTTCACTGAGATTCATTACCTAGTACAACCATAGCTTATGTATCTACAAAGACATGTAAATGTTTGAGGCGTTATTAGTTGTAAAAGTGTCTCTCGTCTCTTCTTGTGATTGTGATGACTGAATCCATGATGCTCTGTGAGGGCCTGACCTTCTGCCACTCTGGTCTCTGCAGTTATCACTCCTCTGGGCTCCTTCCTGCACCATGGATGAGAATCTACTGAAAGCTGCATAATGATTTATATTAATCTTTACTGATACAATTCGACTCATATCTTGAATAAAAACATTTTTGAACTTGTCACTTTAAGGAGCAGCAGAGGTCACTTTGGGTCAGTTTCTTCCTTCACTTCTTCCCTCTCTCATTGTGATGTTGAAACTCTCTCTCTCTCTCCCTCTCTCACTCCCCTCTGAGCAGCTGTTAATCTGCTGTGTTTGGCTCTTGGTTGGACTGGAATGTGTCGGGGGTGTTTGGGCCAAACTGTCCCGCCACGTTACAGCACCAGCAGATCACGGAGCTGCGGTTACCTGTCTGACTGGGAGGACGAAGAGGGTCCCGACCTCTCTGGATCTTTACCTGTGTCCTGCTTCACCTGTTTGACTCGACCAAGCAGCCGCCATGAATAACAGCAAAGTTGAATTTGAGCCTTTTGAATATTCCTACTATGACTACTCAGACTGGTACTCCAGCAACGCAGAGCCAACCAAACCACCTAAAGAGTGAGTATGAAAATCCTGTCAGGGTGAAGTTTGACAATGTCATGGTAAATCTCCATTACCGTAGTTATTAAGTACAGCATGCAGAACAGATATGATTTGACTTCTTATTGTGATTAATGTCCAATGAAAGCAGACGCTGCTCACAAATTAAGTATGAATTCTGATCCTGAAATTCTGAAGCATTGAACTGTCTAATACATAAGTTGTAAAATGATGCTATTTATCAAGATATAGATATTAACAGGGGCAATTTTGGATCACAACATTCAAACATTTCTCTCTGTTGTCTCTCACACATTTGCAGGTGTTTTGTTCTGATCTTATTTCACAATTTCCTTTTGTCGCCACAGAGTGATTTTACCATGTGACCCCACGGCAGATGACAACCTGTTTAACATATGCATGCTGTCAATATCTGTGAGTATATTCAAGTCCAAATAGTGACTGTATGGCTCAAATGTAGAGACACATGTTTTTTCCTACAGTAAAATATGACCTCGGCTGTTAAGGAAGTAGGCTTATTTGAACCCAAATTATTTCCTGAACCTAACACAGTAGTTTAAGTGCCTTTACATAACTGTAATTGTACTGTAGTAACCATGGTGACAATCTGAAGGCCACAGTCACATTGAGGGTGGAGGAGTGGTTGGTTTTTATGCCTAAACTGAATAAATTTGAACACATTTATTATGTTTGTTTATTTGCTCATGTTATGAATCTTTTTTTAATGTGTTTTTTTTAACTTGAGCTCTCAGGGCCACCATACTTTATAGCACTCTAGCTATACAGAACTCAACAGAACAGACAGGATTTTAACACCTCCCATTTAGAGAGGGTAAATATTTAGTAGCCTATCTAACCACTTTGTGTGGTGCAGTTTTATGGATAAAAATTGGTAACAACCAACACCTAGCATTAGAAACAACTAAAAGTTTGAATCTTTGAACAGCTGGAGAAACCAGCTCCACAGTCCGAGATTATAAACATTACTAATTCATATAAATGTGTAGAAGACATTTACACCTCTTCATCCTCCTTATAAATACAGGATACATGGAAACGTTTTTTTTTTCCCATCTTCCTTCAAATTCGTGGGACTTTTTTTTCTGAAGCGTCAGCTGTGTCTGTTTCAGACTTATGTCAAATTTAACGATGTTTACCCTCATTTCACCTTCACCCAATTACGAGTGAGGGCCACTTTAACTCGGTCCAGAGAGAGACCCTTCATACTGTACACAGGGGGAACATGGGCCAATTTCCTTGTTCAGTAGATAATAAACTGTGACAGCTGGGTCACTGCAGCTGAGCAGAAATAACAAGGCACTGCTCTCAGCAAAATACGGTTCTTTATATGAGGCACCCAAGAGAAAATCATCATAGACATTTAGTCGAATCTAACAGTGTTTTATCATTAGAATAAATATGTTAGTTTGATTGATGTTAGTTTAGCCTAAAATGTGTGGTTGTTATTTTCAGACCACTGAGAAACTAAGAAACTGAAAATGAATCATTCTGACTTGAAATGATGAGTTGAATGAGGAAACTGCAGATGGTTTAGTCTAAAAATCATTAGATTAAGTTTGTAAAGACTCTGAACAAAGATAAGTGGACTTCCCAGCATGCACTGTAGTTAAAGTCCCCAGAGATTCCTCATGGAACTTAATCACTGAAGAAAACAGACATGATCGATGGAAACAAAGAAATGAAAGTTAAGTTTACGTACTCAATTCAGCCCATAGCCGCACACTTATAAAATGTTGAGGTAACTTTCAACAGGGTCACATAGTGATTCAAAGGCGGTAAAGGTAACAGTTCACAGATAAAAACACAACAATAAAAGGATAAAACCCCTCAGGGTTGTCCACATCTGTCCTTTTCATGATGTTTGAGTCTGTCAACAGCAGGAAAACAGTCACATATTTTAGCTGATGCTCTCCAGTACAGCCTGTTTTATACAAAGTCCTGATGAAGTTCATATTCCCCTGCAGCTGGTGGTCATGTTGATCCTGGCAGCTCTCTCCAGGAAAAACAAACTCTGCCAAGGCTTTGCACGAGGATCCTCCAGTATCTTCAGGTGGGCTGAGTACACCTACACATAAACACAACATCAGACTGCAGGATTGTCTCATATGAACCAAATGCTCCTGTTTTATTTCCCAGCCCGACCAACTTCCTGGACCAGACTCAGGAGAAAGGCTTGGTCATGGCAGTGTTTGGACTGGTGTTCAGTAAGCTGGCGATGCTGGTCATCGCCCCAGACCCACTGCCTTTCTCCAAAGATACACCAGCAGAGATTAAAGGTGCACATTTTTATGTTTGTTTTATTCATAAATATCTTTTTGGTCACAAGTAATTCTATCAAATTTACAATTAAACATCTAAATCTTGTGCAGTCTAAGAATACAAACTCACGCAGAGTAACTGTTTCTTTAAAGCAGTACTAAAGAACTTTCAGTTTTGGTTGAGTTTGGCGGCGCCTGTGGACCAAAGCGGTAGTGTTTTGCCTGAAGGAAGACTCCATTTCCCATGAACACTAGCGTGAAGCCCTGTAAATATCCTGCATTAAAATTAACAAAAGACATCAAAACTAAGTTTCTGTTTCCAGTGGATCATTTCAAAGTGAAAACACAAACATAATCCATTGCTAAAGTGCCGTTTTGCCTGTTCCCTCCTTGTTGTGACTCGCAAAAGTGAAAGTGAAGGAAGACTCCATTTCCCATGAACACTAGCGTGAGAGCAGGGTTCCTACCATGCTCCTCAAAGCTGCTTAGTGCCAGAGAAAGAGATACAGACCCCCTCAGGCCATGACAGAGGTGTCATTCAACTTGTTGTAAGTCGATGTATCATCACAAAAGTTATGAAAATATTTTATGAAGGTTGAAAAGTTCCTTAGTGTTGGTTTAATATGCCATAAAGCTTTTTATACGTAGTAAGTGGAGAAAAAGAAAAGCCATATTTCACTCAAAGTGAAACTTTAAATACTTTTAGGACAACTGCATAGTATTGATTAGAAAGTATTCAATACCAATCCAAATATTTACAATTTACATGTGAGTGTAGGATTTTTAAAAGAGCTATAAGCTTCTATAGAGTTACATAAGAGAGATGTTAATGTTTAAGGGACCTTGAGTTCCTACAAAGGAGAAAATGATCAAGATCAGCCTCTATCATGCTGCTGAGACTGAAAATATTTTGAGGCAACATTTTCACATGGTCAACAGAATAATATACTTGTCTCTGTTATCTCTCATTTGTCAGAGTACATGAAGATAATTGCCATCTTCTACTATCCAGTCCTGTATTATCCTCTGTTGGCCTGTGGCACTCTGCAGCGTAAATCAGGCTACGTATTTGGTGCACTCCTCTCCTTCAGTCACTTTGGGGTCCTGGTGTGGCAAAAGTTTGACTGTCCAAAGACTCCAGAGGCAAGACACTTGTAATGTATCAACATACAAAATGTTTTACGGAAGTATTAAAGTATGCTAAAAGGGGAAGAGTGTATGTGTGTTGTTATTGTCAGATAAGTTAATGTGTGTGTGCACAGTGTGAATGAGGTTAATTAGATATTAGCAAGACAAGTTTCTAGCTCTGTGTTACTTTTCTCCACGATGATCAAGGTACTGTTTTAGCCTATATGTTTACATTACAAACTCAATTATTAAAATGTTGGAGCATTCATGTTCATTTTTCAGATGCAGTAAATGGAGAAAACCAAATAAGTTAGCTTTAGCTTAGACTAGCTGTGCAATCACTGTGATTGCTCAAAATCTGAGTAAATAAAACATGAACTGACCCTTCAACTCTTTCCTCCTTTTTCACAGATCTATAAGTTCTACGCTCTGTTTGCAAGTCTTCCTCAGCTGGCCTGCCTCGCCTACCTCTGTGTCAAGTTCATTTTGCTGTTCGTCAAAGGACCAGAGACGGATGAGGTGAGAAAAAGGCAATATTCAGTCAGGACAAAAAAATGTAATCAAGCATTTTAATTCTTTATGATTTATACGTGTAAATACAACATCTAAACTGTCTGTGAAGCAGGAAACATGAATTCCAACTATGTAAAACATAACCGTGATTACTGTAAGCAGCTTTTTCAGGACAGAATGGGTTTAACTCAGCGTCCTTGTGCAGATTATGACAAGGGAGGTGATATTCCCCCCCTTTCAAACAAATGAGTTTGTTACAACAGCAGATTTAGTCACAGTCTGCTGTTTCAGTGATTTAGACTCAGAGCTCCCTGTGGTGGGTTAGAGTTAACAAACAAACAAGCAGCCATTCATCTTTCAAACTTGTATTTTTACTCTGACAATGAAAGCCTCCCTGTTGTGTGTTTAACTAAATATTGATGATTAAAGTGTATTAAAACCTCAGAATATAACAGGCTGGAAGCCCCCATTTTCCAAAAGAGGTGGATGATTTTAGTGTCACAGGCCCTAGTGGTTTTAATCCACTGTGGATGCCTGGTCAGAAAACAGGCAAGATCACAAAGGCAAAGCAACAGAGCAGCAGAGCAGCAGAGGTGAGGCGAGATCATTTTATTTGTATAGCCCAACAGTTTGTCTCAAAGGGCTTTACATAGCATCATTACAACATCCCCTGCCCTTATACCCTCACATTGACTGAGGACAAACTCCCAAGGAGGATTGGACAAACAGGAACAGAGCGTTGAGTCTGAGCTGAAGAGCTGGTCGAGCTAACATGGTGTTTCCGCTATTGAACCTTCATTGATATAAACCCATAATGCCCATGGGAAGAATTAAACCATCAACATCAGTCCAGACAACCATAGAGGTGGTTTTTATGGGCACTGTCTCTCTTAATGTTACATCATTTCACTTTTCCCCTCTGCTCCTGTCATATAAACTCAAGACGTCACCTAGCAACAAATCACAATTTGCTGCATGCGGGCTCAATTTTCACAGCTGGACAGTTTTGAAATAAATTCACCCACCTCCCTTTGTACTGATGCTCCAGAATCAAGTTTTCCAGTGAAGATCAGCAATTAGATCATGATCTTATTAGTTACAGCGACAAGTCATACAAGGTCTCTTGATTGATGTCTAATGTATTCTGCTCACAGGACCTTGACAGCAGCTACTACAACAACTATGTGAAGTGTCTTCTCAAGAAAAAGTCCTCCACTGTCAGGTGAGTGATTCTGTGCCATTAATCAGCTCATAAACCCATCACAGGAGAAGTACAAGTGGAACAAGCTGTCCCACAAACACAACACCAGCACTGGGAACCAGCTCACCTGAATGAAATGCACTCATCATTTCAGTAATTAGTTTCACCTGTGCTTCTTTTCTAAAGTCAGAGGTCTGGTAAAAGCTCTATGAGATACAGTAGGCCTGCCAGTACTTCCTGCTCTCATTTACAGACTTTGGTTTGGACTTTTACATACATCTTTAGAGCTGGGATATTATTGTTAGAAATTCCACCAGGCAACTGTCATTATTTGAGCGTATACTGTAGAAACAACTCTGATACTGTATTTGGCTAACGTGATCTGTTCATGATTGTAGCTCCACAACTACAGACAAGCCGACAGTGGCAGAGAGAATACAGGAGGTGCTGAAGGGTTATATTTATTTGCCAGATAAAGGTGAGTGTCCTTCCACCAATACAGCTTTACATTATAAATGATACACTGACTTAAGTGTGTGATGACAGTGAGTTTTGTGAAAAATCTGCCTCTCTTCTTGTCTTTCAGTTTTTCGCTTCCCGCTCAAACTGGCTGTGTCTGTGTTTGTTGCTTTAGTGGCCATATATCATGTAAGATCTCCATCAGCTTCATCACCACGTATTACCTCTAAAATCTGACTGAATATATTTGCTACTGTTTGTCTGGTGACACTTTGAAGTAACTACACACTATGCACCATTAGTTATGTGCTTAATACATTATTTATAAAGCACTCTCCCTACTTTGATACAAATATATCTAATTACAAAGGTTTATCTCTGAATTAACAAGCTCATCTTTATGTGTTAAATGATACTAATTGGTATCAGTGTTGGAAGAAAGCTCTATACATGATGAATTTAATAATGCTTTAACTCTCGCTTTATAATGTTTAGTTTTTATAAAGTGAAGTTGATAATCTTTGTGGAGCCCAAACACCTTGTATGTGACGTCACTTTGTTTCAGACGGCCTTGTTGTTGGTTGTGACTGTAGTCCCCACTCTCCACATTGTTCGTGCTGGTATTGATGAAAACATTGCCTTCCTGTTGCTGGGCTTTGGGATCGTCCTGTCAGACGACAGGATGGAGGTCGTCAAGATCGTGACCTTCTACACTTGGTTGCTGGAAGGTAAGAGGCTGCCCTTTCAAAAATTTGCTTTATTTTTATTTATTGATTTTTATTTACCTATTTGTGTTTGACATATTAACCATGTATGAGGAACACTGACTTATTATGTGTTTTCTTTTTCTTTTTCACCGTGTCAGTGTGCTACCTGTGTGCAATGACCCTCTCTTGTCTGGTCAGTCTCGTTATGCTCCTGAGGTGCATGGTTCTTCACAGGTATGTGTTTAAAGCTCCACAGAGAGAGAGTCACTGGTTACAATGGATTATCCTAATGTGATAATTTGAATGTTAATGACAATACTTTTTTAGTTCTTAATCCTGTTTTTATCTTGGAAGCTCAGTATATATTGTATTTCTGTATGTTTTTTATGAGCCTCACTGGCTCTTTCTATGAGGAGGTTTCCAGTCAGAGCTTTAACAAGCACAGAGCATTTCACCACGACTGAATTTGTGGAAGAGAGAAAAACAACAACAACAACAAAAATCAAAGGGGAAATTAAGTCAAATAGTTGAATTAATCCAAATAGAATAATCAACCTAGATGAGGAGGAAATAAATCTTTTATCTTATTAAATGGAAGCTATTGTTGCAAAACAGGTGACCTGTTGGCTTTTTTAGGCTTATCTTAGATTCTATCTTGTCTGAATTTAACATTGATATTTCCCTTGTTTCAGGTCAAACCTGAGAGGACTCTATAAAGGAGACATTTACAACATTTGTAACAGCCAGAAAACCATCTCTCCATCTAAGCCTGGTGTCGTCTGTTGGATGGGTTTAATAGGATATCAGGCTGCAATTGTCTGCTTCGGTAAAGCTACAGATCATCATTCTATAACAACTCATGAAAACATCAAAATTAAATTAGCACCATATTGCCACGAGACTATGCTCCAAACATTAGCCAATTGGTTTATGTGTTGTTTCTTTGCAGCAATGGCGATCCAGACTGTCGTGTTTTTCATCTGCTTCTTGTTCCTGGTGTTTTTGATCATCATCCCTATTTTTCACGGCCGTAACATTATCGTCTTTGAAATCGCAGGGAAAGCATGGTGGGTCAGCAACATCTCATGCAGCTCTCTTTGTAGTTTCTGATCAAAACAGAGGTAACAATTGTCTTTTTTCATTTCCATCACTGTTGTTTGTGATGTGTCAGGCCTGCCTGGGTCACACTGTTACTGGTCACAGCGCTTCAGCATGTGACTGCCAAATTTGCTTTCATCAAAAAGGAAGCTGGAACAAGGGACTTGAAAAACAGGTATCAAATGTTGTGGTCTTGTTACTTGTTAAAGGTGTTTTTCTAAGTTAATTGTTGCAATTTCACAGTGAATTATAGCATTATATTTTAAATACGCGAAAAATGTATATTACTGCTTTATCCTCAGTGTTGCAAGTTTTGTTCTGTTTACAGACTAAAACAGACAGTTTCGTAGAATATTATAGAAATAACTCTCTCCTGAAATATTAATTCCAGAGCTATGTGTAAGATTAAAATGTTAAAATAAAAGGAAAGCTGAATATTAGAAATAAATTGTACAGAATATAATTATTAGAGAAGTGCTCCATCAATTTAGTGCTGCAGTTTTATTAAGTTTGGGTACGTAAAAGATATATTCAAAAAGATATAAAGGATAATCACATTTGAAACTTCACATGATGGAGATCCAGTTTCAATTTTTTTGTGATGATTTGCAGAGAGAGCCTCTTCCTCCTGACCTACCTGCTCTTCCTCATCAACACTGTGTTGGGAATGATCGTCGCCATCTGGAGAATGGTGATCACAGCTTTGTTCAACATCATCCATCTTGGTCGTATTGATGTCAGTCTGCTGCACCGCACCTCAGAGTCCTACGACCCAGGTACAGTACAACAGTGTGGCTTCTAATGGGTCAATGAAATGACTAAAAGCATGTAATGCAGTTCTGTGGCATGATAAGCATCAGCTGTGAGGCTGCAGCGGGAAAAAAAGATCTGGTTCTAGTTTCTCCAGGTGATTTGGTGTCAAAGAAAAGACAAAACCACATTCACCAGTAAATGGTCTGAGTCTGACTTTTACTCTGTGACCTTTGACCCCATCCAGCCTACCGATACTACACTCAGTTTTTGAAGGTGGAGGTGAGCCAGTCGCACCCGGTGATGAAGGCTTTCTGTGGGCTGCTGCTGGACATAATGATCGAGGGCGGCAGATGTGGACAGAAAATACGAGACGCAGAGGAAGGTACAGACCCATGTAGCACCTAGCTTGTTTGTCACCATTCATTCAGTTAGCATCCAAACATCTAACCAAAACCAGGAAATCTGGAGAGAGACCCTCCACCCTTCAGTGTGGTGCCTCCCTCTGCCCTGACAGCCTGCTCCTCCTCCATGCTTGCAGGGATCCAGGAGAACAGGCCCAATAAGGCAACTAGCAGTCAGAGGATCCGCGCTCGGTGGCAGTTGCTGTACACGCTGGTCAACAACCCGTCCCTGCTGGGCTCCAGGAAGCACTTCCAGGCACTGCACACCTCAGAGAGCATCCTGAATGGCACTCCTAAACACAGCTCCAAGAAAGGCAGCAAGAAGGAGGCCAGCAAGGCCGCCGCTGAGCCTGACCAGTCCACCGAGACCCCGGCAAGCCAAGAAAAAACTGACTGAGGTTCTTAATCTAGACAGTACGGCCTGTGTTTTACTCATCATGAATGCAGTTATGTCCATTCACATCATGCTCAAAGGTTTGGCACAAGAAATCAAAAGCATGCTCTGTAACCAATCACATTTTGCTGTACAGCTACAGGTGACTTTATATTTTTGGAGTCCATCAGATTATTTTATTATTTTTATATTTGACTATGTTTGGCTGATCCATCTGCACACACCAGTGATTCAAACCCACTGACAGGAAATTTGAAAAATGGTAAGTACAGTCATAAACTACAGCTGAGATGTAATTATACTTAGACAAGTAAAAGGTTTGTTAACGTTAGGTCTAAGACTGTGATTGTGGAGTAAACTGTCTGTACAGTCATGTAAGGCTTTTCCACAGCCCAGCTGGTGGGACTAGAATAAACTAAATCATCAGTTGGGCTCTTTAATGTCGGTCCAGTCAGGCACATGGTGACATACTCAAAGCCAGCAGAACATTTGTTGTTGCAGAAGATAAAAGCACAGATTTTTTTTGGTCCTGATGTGATTTAAGTAATAAAATGTGCCATTGATGTACAATAAAGCAGCTGCAGACTGGTACTGACTTTAAAGTTTGTTCCCACCTGTTAATGATATACTGAGATGCTTCTTAGCCTCAATGGTTTCATATGTGAATAAAAGCTTGTAAAACTAGAATAAAAAGGATCATTTACCAAGAGGCAAACTGTGCCATTTAACAAAATAGAGCAACTGACCAGATCTCATCAGCTCCAGCAGCAACATGAATCAGGTCACAGCTACTGATGAAAAATTAAGTTGAATTGTGTCACGTTTTGGCAGTAGTCTAGAGGCCTTTTAGTCATTTTAAACTGACACTGTACAGACCGACAGAGCTGATCAATGTCGGCATCAGAGCTGGAGTGAGGGGTCGATAAGAGGTCGGACATTAGTCTATTGTTGCCTCAGGTTGATGCAGAAATGTCAGCACATGCAGGTTCTCAGTGTGTATTCTGCTTGCCTCGCTTTCATGTTCAGAAGGATCTTTTGTAAAGTCATGGATGGCAGGATTTTATGGACTTGTATTAAGTGATGAAAGTGATAACTTTATTGTTTCTCCTTTGTAACCTTTAGTTGCTATGATACAAATAGAATGTAATACAAATGTGAAACAAATTACATCATATTATACTGTAATATAACAAATACTGATGTCATACACATTAACATATCAGAATATGGCAGATTAAAGTGATCTGTTACCTGATGCTTTTTATTTCCTACATGCTGTTTTAATGGTATTACAAATACAATTTTCTAATGCCAGTTAAGTAACTGCTAAAGAAAAATAAATGTCTCCAATAGAAAGTACTTTTTTTTGTTTGTTTGTTAATTCATATTCCTTTTATTCTCATGAAACAAATCAGTTTTTAAATACAAGTATTTGAATAGCATCTTTTTACAACTTTGATATACTGTATGGTATATGTTGAGGTCTGAGGACTGACTGACTGACTGACTGACTGACTGACTGACTGACTGACTGACAAGTGTTTTGAATAACAATGAACAATGACCAGAGTTTTGTCTAAACTTTATTGAGGCACACAGGATTAGGAGGAGTCAGTGAGGAGATTTAAATGCTTTGGTAAAAACAGACAGTTTCATTTATTACACAGGTATAAAACAAAAAAGTACAGCAGCAAACGTTCACCCAGAGTTGATATTTTAAATATCTAAAACATATAAACAAGACACAGCATACTGCGGCTCACAACAACAGCATGCAGATTTTCTAACACAGCAATTACTGCAGGATGGACACATGACCCAGATACAACAGAGTAGTAACTTCACGTACACACTTGTTAGTGATGTTACAGTTTTTAGGGTTAATCCCACTACACTAAAGTAGGCTTAGTGGATAATATTGAACTAACTTGTCGACATTTTTAGCAACGTTTTCTTCACAATGACAACAGTTATGTTCATAGGAAATGTTCACAGTAACTGGACAGAGAGCTCACAGCTGTGGGACACAATAGTTTTCTCTTTGAAACAACACAGGTTTTTATAAACATTGAAAGTGTCTGCATTTTGAAGCTACTTCACTCCTACAGTGAGACGACAGCACAAATTTACTGTGGTTACTTTGAAGCAGAACATTAGTACATTTTAGTCACAGTTAGTCCATTTACGACTGCTTACATCTAGTTTACATTGTTCTTAATCAGGTTGCGTTGCACTTCATATGTGACAAAAGCTTTGTTTACTGTTTTCACGCTGTCTTTTTATTGTTACACCTGGCTAACTGCTGCTCCCTCTCATCCTGACACTGGATGGCAGAAATAAGGTCAGATCATTGTGTAGTCATGTCTTGCTTTCACTCACTAGCCTTATATGAGGAACAAAGAGATGTGGAGGGAATAGCTAAATGTTAAAGTTACTGTAGTAAAATCATTTGATCACAGAGATTTCTATTCCTCATTGTGGGCGTGTGCGCTGAGGGAAACATTAACTAGGGCATAAAATTAAAAAAATGTAATAGGCTAAATCAAAAAAGAAGGAAAATTAAAGCTGCACCCAAACTATAATCCACCCACACAGACTATGTAACATATATTGTATTGTCAATTCTCTTATAATCTTTATTGCAACTATTAGGATTGGGAACACTTCATAACACTATATGATATTAATGAAATTGTATTTCATAGAAAGTGTCTGTAGCAAGTGTGCATGTAATTGCCAGCACAATTTCACTCAGCTTCATCCTGACAAGAGTGACTGAGAACAACTGTGGACAACAGAGGCTTTGAGGATTCACTGTAGTTTCTGGATGGACTGTATGGACAATGTATGGTTCTTGTGGACAAGCTCTCACACTGTCACCACTGTACAATTTACAGGTGGGTGATGGACATTTCACAACAAGTCTGTAGTATTAGCTCTAAAGTTATATATTAATTATATACTTTTGTCTGTTGAGTTAATGGGACACCTCCTAATGAAATGTGCTCCAAAGTTTCCCCAGCGAACCAAAAAAAACATAATCAGATTGTTGACTTGTTTAAATTGTTTCTAAGACGCTGTTGGCAAGTTTTCTCTGTTAAGGTCAGTTATGTAGCAATAGCAAAAACTTAGATATAGAGATAAGGCATTTTTGAACAATTTGGTATTTTATAAACTATATTGCGCTTAGGCTACATAAATAAACGGGACATGTTTGGTTTCCAGTGATTGTCACTCACCATGTGTAGGTCTATTTTGGTGCAGGCCTTGATGCAAATTAGAAAGTAAAACCATCAAGAATTGTGCAGTTAAGTGCAGAGTTTCTATGTGCTCTTTAATTAATTATCACAGTGGTCAGTAGGATAGCTGTTTCCCCAGTCTTTGTGCTAAGCTAACCGACTGCTGCTCGGAGCTTCATATTTATGTTATTATCTGACTTTCCCACCTGTGTCACAACCAGGGTAATAGATTATGACAAAGGACAGGGAGGGACATGACCTGCAAATGATATAATCGTAATTTATTTAACAAACTACATAAATTTATCAATTTAAGCAGGTGGGGTGTGGCAGTCAGTGGTATCCTTAGTGTAGATATGGCTGTGTTTAAATGTACTATTTCGAGTGTTGTGAAGTGAAACAAAAACAACAAAAAGAAGAGATGTGGCTTGGATGAGGGTGCTGGCACAATAGAGAGTAAGTAAGCTGCAGAGCGCCGGGCCCAGGTGCTCCACACCAGGCCTCCAAACAAATCAGTCACTCAGGTTCCATGGCAACCTCGGGGGGAACACAGGTCTTAAACACACCCACACCATGTCACATTCATACCAGTAACCCACAGGCAGGCACACAGCAGGGGCCACCACACCTGCTTGAAACACAGTTACGAGTGGCATTTTAATGGAAACCAAAGCTGCACACTCAGACCTTGCTGATTTTTTATTTTTTATTTTTTACTTTGATAAGGTTAAGGTATGTTGATAAGGTTTGTTAAGGTTAAACACACACTGGTTGTGTGCCAAGTTGTGGTTTTCTTTCTGGTGTTTATTTAGGGAAACTGCTTTAGTATGCATTAATGAATGGACAGACATTTGCCTTAAAAGGATGAAACAAGCCCAGATGTTTCTAGCTGCAGCAGATTCGGGATAACAAGGTTTACATATAGCTGACACCAGGTCTGATGCTAAAGGGCGTTTGTCTGGAAAACCTCTCCTGACAGTTGATAGAGCCTGGCAGCTGCATGCAGCCACTGATTGTTTCAGCTTTGGGTGTGGTTTGAAGCCAATAAATGTATTCTTGTAGAATAAAGCAGTGTTTCTAATCAGCTTTCTTTAAGGCTAAACCTTTGGCACAGACTGAAAACAAAACACACCTGTTTTACCTTGAAACTTAATACAAATTATGCAATGTCACAAACATTCAACATTTACTGATTTGGATATTTGTAGTTGCTTATAATATTCACTGCCTCAGCTCCCAAAGGCAACCTATCACTGTACTCTGATCCTACCTCACAGTCGTCTAAATTCCCCCGGCACTGAGACAAAGTAAATGACTCAGTCACCACACTTTCTTCTGTATCCGCCTCTTTCTCGCCATCTCCGTCCACGCTCTCCGTCTCCCCCTCTTCCTCGTCCAGCTGGCTGACATTGATTTTCTTCTGAGAGTCAGTGTGAGGTGCGTGGATGTTAAAGTTGGCAGCGAGATTCCTCTCCATGTGGTACTGGTCTTTGGCCTTCAGGATCAGCTTGTACGTCTTGCTGCGATATTTGTACACCAGGTGGAAGCACGTGGCGCCAAGGAGAGGCACAGTGGACACAGTCAGGAGGCAGATGCTGACCGAGATGATGATGAGCAGGTTTGGCACCCTCCTCCTGGTGGTGAACAGCACCTGGACTTCGCAGTCCTCCCCCCTGTAGGTCAGACACAGGGAGTAGTTTGTACCGGGGCGTAAACCGCTGAACAGATACGTGTTAACACCTTCCTTGATTCTTGACCACAGCACGGCTGAGTGTTTGCGATCAGCGGTGACGCACAGATACAAGCCGCTGGAGTGGACCTTTTCAGAGACGTCCTCTTCACTGTCGGTGTTGACACTTTCAGATGTGGCGGCCCGGTTTGCACTCTTCTCCCTTGGTATGAGCAGAGGGTTGAGTCGCACTGTCGCCTCTGTTTCCGACACCCCTAATGCAATGACACCAAAGTCAAATGTGTACTGTTTGATATCATCCAGGCTTCCATTAAAGACATGACTAGAAATGTATCTTGTGTTAGCTGTCAAACCACACTTGCTAGCACGGGACAGATACCTAGTTTCATTCTCGTAAGACTTAGAACTATTCTCTATAGTGAGCAAGACAGTTGGTGCAACGTTGATGAGGTCTTTTCTCTCAACATCAGGCAAATGCACAGAATCAAAAACAGATATTTTGTCTGTTGCTCGGTGTATAGATGATTGCGTCTCAGTGTGAGAAGGTGTTGTGGTCATTTGGGTTGGGGATGTTGGTTTGGGTAAAACCATCACCTTCACTGACACTGAATCTTCAGCTCTACCAAACTCATTTGTGGCCGAGCAGCTGTAGTTGCCACTGTCCTCTTTCCTAAGCCGAGAAATGATGAGAGTCCCATTATTAAAGACTTTGACGAGATGGTCAGACAGTAAGGAGTTCTTGTTCGATTCTGCTGAGTCATCCTCGATGAACGACAACACCAGCTCTTGCTTCCGGCTTTTGCTGCGAATATTCCACATGACCAGTGGTTTTGGGTTTCCTTTGAATTCACAAGTCAGGACCAATGTGCTGCGCTCATTGATAGTTGAGTCATCAATATTTGGTTCACTCCGTATTGTGACGTTTGGACTTGTGCACTTTGATTCAGGCAAATTCGCGATCACCTTCCCTTTAAATTTCTCCGGGCTTGCACAAACAATCGAACTCTGCTCCGCGACAGACATGGCGTTTGTTGAAATCCAGTCTCTGAGCCAGTCGAGGGAGCAGGTGCACGCAAAAGGATTTTTATAAATTTGCAAATGAGATAAAGACACCAAACCATCAAATGTCCCCTCAACGATGGTTATAAATTTGTTTTCATTGAGGCGCAGGGACCTCAGCTCTTTGAGGTTGGACAGGGCGTTCCTCGGCAGGTGGGACATCTCATTGTTGTTCATCTTCAACAGATGCAGGCCTGTGAGGTTCTGCAGATCCTCCCAAGGAAAGTCTACGATTTTATTATAGCTGATGTCAAAGTTACGCAGATGGACCAAAGGTGTGAGGGCCCCTTGCTCGATGGAGATGATCTCATTGTGGGCCATCCACAGTGATGTTACCAGAGTGACATTGTCAAAACTCCCCAATGGTATCAACGTGATCTTGTTTGCAGAGAGACTCACAGTTGTTACATTAGAGGGAAAACCATCTGGGACTTCAGTTATTTCTTTGTAGGAGCATTCAGCAAAGTGGCGGCCATATTTATCTGAGCAGGTGCAGAGCTCAGGGCAGCCGAGTGCCGTGGTGAAGACTGTGGTGATCCACAAAGTGAAGAGGAGGATTTCAGCCATTTTCTGCTCCTGTAAAACAAGGTCACAGTCGATCGATCAGAGTTCATTAAAATGTATTTACCTATCACATTTAATACAAAAAGATCATAGTAGAAGACTAAAAGGTTATAGGCATCCACCCATCCATCCATCAGCCTTCAACAATAGTTTCTAAGGTGGTTTCTCATTGGTCAAGGTTACCAAATTCTTCTTCCAAATATATATTTTTTCAATTAACAGACATTAATTCATTTTCAAATGGGAATGTTTTCTGTCATATCTTTGAACTACCAGCATGTGTTAAAGTGTTACAGTGTTAAACTGACCTCCTCCTGAGACTTAATCTTGGTGACAAACATTTTGGTTGTTTGAGGTCAGTTTCTCCAGTTTTGCTTCCAGACCCTCCAGTTCCTGAAGGAGGGCATCCTGCTCTCACCTCAGCCCCTGGATCAGCTCCTGATCCTCTTTCACCCTCTCAGCATGAGACTGTCTGCCAGCCTCGAGTTACTGCTGATGGGAGTCTTTTTCTTGCTGTAACTTCTCACTCAGCTTCCTCTGGATCTTGGGGATAAGATAGTCTGCCTGATTTAACTGAGACTTGATCTGAGTAGTTTGTCTCCAGCCTGGCGGAGAGATCACTAACCTTTTCCTCCTGACACCTAATACGCTGCTCTGCTTCTCTGAGGGTCAACACCTTGACCTGTGAGCCTAGCTGTCAGGGTGCTCAAAATCTTCAGTTCACTTTTTTGTGGAGCCAAAGGCTGCTGGAATCCATCTAAAGGTCATTGAATATTGATATGAATATTTCAATTATTCAGTTCTGGGAGCACCATGAAGTAAAACTCCATTTGCCTCAACTGTAATGTAGCAGGAGCAGAGTTGGATATTTTAGATTCAAACATTATTCTTCCATTTGAGAAACACAGCCAAAGCTGGACCCTTTTTGACCACAAATGGTGCAGAAAAAAATATGTGTGCCCTCAATTAGAGCCCATTAGGCTCTGCCATTGCCTTCTACACTTACGTGAAAAAAAAAAACACACATTAAAAACAAGAAAAAACTGTACAGTACATTAGGCCAGTTCTAGTTGCAGTCTGCACTGCACACCAGTTTGTATCTGAATTGATATGAATGTTCTGATACTTTCATAAAGCTCCAATTGGCTCAAGATTCAAATATGACAAACTGTCTCTCATTTAATCCCCCACCATGCCCTTTTACATCGTCTGCCAGTTTTCTGTTTCTGTCCATGTTCTAAGGAAGATGAATGTGAGTTTTAATCAAATATGTTTCCAATTTTGGACCTCACCAACTAAGAGACATAAGGGAAGTCAGATCTGTCGTCCATTTTAAACCAATGTAAAAATGTATGAATTCTGCTGCATGCATTTAGATTTATTAGTATCATCATAGCCTCAAATCAAAAACACAAAATAGACATAATTTGCACAAACATTTGTCCATTTGACTGTTTTTTTGTGGCATAGGAAGCTCCTGTTCACTACATTAAACAGAGGCACAGATGCTTTGTGCCTGTCTGTTGATATCACGAAGTTGCTCCTAATTTTTTCATGCTGCAATTTTGCTATTTTTATATTTTGCACACATAGCATATAATGCTTCTACTGACTTCAGCCAAAGCTTTAATAGCCTAGATTAGACTCATGTCATTCTGCTATTAACAAATTAACACTGACCCTTTTTCTGTCTAGAAAATTGATTATTTTCCTCTGCTAGTCATTGGTGATGAGTCAGATACTGAGTTAACATATTTTTTTTTACAGAGGCACAGCCAGTGGCGTCATGAAAAATGGTGCAATAACAAATACACAGCTCATCTTCGCTCTTTTTCTTTTAAGGTTGTTATTTAGCCTATTTATTATTATTGACATTCGTCAGTGTCTAGTTCAGAGGGGAAACAGCTTCAGCTGTGTGGAGTCATCGGCAGCAGGAGAAGCCTCTGGTGATAAACTACGCAGCAGCCTCCGGTGCTCTGTCCTTGGTGCTGAAAGGCAGCCGCATGTCTGCTCTGTTTGTTTACAGCGGTGCGATCAGCTGCTGCTGCTGCTGCTGCTGCTGCTGCAAACGGCAACACCTATAACACCAGCATCATAACTCCCATTATAATCTGACACAACAAGACCAAAGTTCCTCTCTGCAGAAACACCGAGACGCAGGGTCACGCATGAAACATTGATGCGGGGAGAGGGAAGACGATCCCGCACCTCTCTCCGCTTTATCAGCCAATAACCCTGGAGGAGAAGCCTCTTACCTGCGGGGTTTTTATTTGATATCAGTGGAGGAATCCGGCTTCGTCCGTCGCTGTTTCCAGTCGCAGCAGCTCGGGCTACATGCTGCTGTGAACTTTGAGTCTGAGTCCGCCTGTCGGTCTGTCAGCTATCAGTCAGCCTGTCTGCTTCTACATGATGAGGACGTGAGAGTGTTGCGTGGGTGCGTGGGTTTTTTCCTGCCTGAGACTGTATGTCATACCGAGTTATCGCACCCTCCCCGAACCTCTCCTGCTCCCCCTCCCTTCTCTGGACAGAGCACCATCGACAAAAAGCAACATTTAAAGCGGAAACGACCTTCAATCTGACGGTCACCGCTCACGGGAGAGGACCAGGCCTACTGTACTGATGTTGAGGGCTTTTTAATAACTTAACTAACCCCAATAGCTGCTGTTCATCTTATCTCATCAAAGTTTCATAAAAAAAACAAAAAAACAAAAAAAACCCTAACCCACATAAAAAAAATCTAAACTGTTACTGTAAAATAAACATAGCCTACTACAGTAATAATTACAGTCACAAATTAAGAATAATGAAATATATTTCAGATAACCTTTCAGATTAAAATAAGTTGTTATTTTTAATTCAATTTTTCTCACACATGCTGGTTGTTTAAACAAGAGACATATTTGTCATATACTTGAGATATCCTAACTTTTAGTTAGGTCAAGCAACTTCATAAAACGCTGAATTTTACATTTCTCATAATGCAACCCATGGACCACCATGTTCACGTGAGCAGTTTTTTTGTATCAAAGTAAAATATGTAGAGTCAGTTGACTCCATGGCGTTTATTCTCACCTTCCCATAAATCAACACGTCTGTCACCTGTGGGTTTCAGAAGGTCCACGGCAACTACAAGCAGATAACAGGGTAATTTTCTCAAGATCTTGGGAAATTAAACTTTGTTTTGCTGCAGTTAATGACATAATTAAGGATGTGCCTGAGATTTCCATGGGTGGCTGTATGCTGATTGTGATCTGTTAGTCGTATTCTGGTATCAGATGGAGACACCCAGGGTCTTGAAGGAGGTCAGCTATGTAGTTAATGATGACTAAGATAACACTGAACCTCCCTCACTTCTTCTTAGCTGACACACAGTATAATGTGTTTATTGTCTACAATAAGACATGAAGCTGACATGAAGTTTCAGAGTCCTCCGTGCCTTCTCTGAGTTACGTACAGGGGGGCTCTGTGCAGCACTGCATGTCCATATGACGGTTGCGAACGGAGTTCACTTTTCTTCGTCCAAAAAGACACACCAAAAAACATCCAAATATCTCCATAGTGCTCGTATGTAATGTCCCTCTTGTATTGAAGCCCCAACATGAGAAATTATTCTGAAAAAAATTAAATAAGTATAGGTTTTAAGCTTGTTTGTAGCGGAAGCTCCCAGTGTTGCTCTGCCGGAATTTCACGCGATTTGCGGAGCCGTGAACTGGGTGTCAATGCAAATCGAGCAAGATTTGTAGCTTCCGCTACAAACAAGCTTAAAACCTATACTTATTTAATTTTTTTCAGAACAATTTCTCATGTTGGGGCTTCAATACAAGAGGGACATTACAGACGAGCTGTGTGGAGGTATTTGAATGTTTTTTTGGTGTGTCTTTTTGGATGAAGAAAAGTGAGGCCCATTCGCAACCGGACATGCAGTGCTGTACGGAGCCCCCCTGTAACTCAGAGAAGGCACAGAGGACTCTGAAACTTCTCCCAGCCCTTAGTCGACATGAGGTAGAGTAGATATCATATCATCATCATCAGCTGAAATATAAACATAGCAAGATGAGATTTAAGACAAATTAACCTGAAAGAGCCACACCTCATTCAGATCTTACAATCACATATACAGAAACAGACAGTGGAGGGCAATTAAACATTTACAATATGAAAATTGAGGAGAGCACAGCAGTATTTACACCATGCACAGTATCTCTGTGTCCTTTAGGTGGCAGCAAATAACCAGTGACACCTTATGTTGCTGGTTATTTGTAATGGTTGAGGTCCTGACTGTTTCTTTAGTCCACATGTTCCACATGGTTCATATGTGGCAAAGGGATTGATCTCACCTGCACTGTAAGGGTTTATTTTAGAGAGGACTGGACCCAAAGGCAGGCAGGAACAAGAACGGGTTCAGTGGCACATATTTATTTAAACTTACAAAAATCCCTGGAAAAACGCAGGGGAAAACACTGGCACAGAGGGCATGGACAAGGCATTCGATGCAGACGATCCGACAAAGGCAAAGGGAGAACACTAACAAGACACAGGTGGTGAAATCAGCACAGGTGAAACACATTGGGTAATCACAAGCAGGGAACACACAGGAAGACTGGACACTGAACTTCAAAATAAAACAGGAAACAACTCAACTACACAAAGGAACACACAGGACGTGACACAGGACACAGGTAATTTCATCACGCAAAATTTTATTGAACAAAGTGACCAATACCCTAATTTGACCATCAGATTGACTGATAAAAATGACAAAACATTTTTTTTTTTTTTTTTACCCGTGGCTTGTTTGGTTAGAACATTATAGAAAATATTGAAAGAGAGAAAAACACAATGACAATTTGGTAACACTTTACTTGACGCCTAACACATTATAACCATACTTATAATGAGTTATAATGCAATTATAGCACTGTATAACTATACGCTCATTAATTATCATAAGGCTTTATAACAATAAGCACAACACATCATAGAGCATTTTATAATGGCTTATAAGGTCTTAGTATTATAGTTATAATGCTCTATAATATGTTATGCTTATTATTATAAAGTCTTATGTGATTTATGAGTGTTTATAATGATAGTTATACATGTTTATAAGACAATTATAACACACACATTATAACTAGGCTATATTTATAATGCATTATAAATGTGGGCATTGTCAGCCAGTTACTAACAATTATAACATATTATAATATACCTGACCTTATAAGTCAAGATAAAATGCTTTATAGTGTGTTATGATTATTGTTATAAAGCATTATGAATATTTACGAGTGTTTATAACTATAGTTATACAGTGTTATAACTGCATTATACCTCATTATAAGTATGGTTATAATGTGTTATAGAGATAGGCGTCAAGTAAAGTGTTACCAAGAATTCTAAAATGTCATGACATGCTTTGTAAAATTATCAGGAGGCATAAATTTGTCATCAAACATACGCTACAGACAGTATGCACAGTACAAAAAAAGCAAAAAAAAGCAACAAAAAAAGCAATAAGAATAGTAAATAATGTTGGTTTACCAATTCATTATTCATAAAGTCAAAAGCACTTAAATTCATGACCAGAAAACAGAGTTAGTCATGTGCAAATCCAGAAATAACCTGCTTCCATCCAACATACAATCCATGTTTAGAGAGAGAGGGGGGGGGGGGTTACACCCTCAGAAACAAACTAAATTGGAAACAGCCCGCCTACAATACAGTTTAAAAGCAGGTGCATTTCTGTTTGTGGCGTGAAGTTATGGAATGCATTAGGCTACCTGATTAACTAAAATACAGTAAGAATGTGCCAATATTTAAAAAAAGATACAAAGACATGATGATAGATAAATACTGACTTGAGAGCATTGAGTAATATAATTATCACAACTTATGAAAAGATGTATGTACGTATGTATGTATGTTTGTATCTTGTGAATGCATAATACGCATTTAGGTGTGTGTAGGTGTATATATGATAGGCTACATATGTTTGTACGTAGGTATGTATATATGCTTCTTTTTTTGATGGATATGTAAGAAAAGGGGGGGCTATATAAAAGCTGAGGCTTCCGCCCCTATCCTTTGGTTGTGACCAAAGTTTATACTCTCTGAGTAACCAATAAATTTAATTCATTCATTCATTCATTCATTCATTCATTCATTCATTCATTCATTCATTCATTCATACACATGAGATTTGTCAGGTATGAGCCATTACAGTAAACTATGTTGAGGTTAGGGTGAGGAGCCTGTTTGTCCAGCAGATGGCATTACAATCCTTTTAATGATGATGAGGATCTAAGTTCTGTCTCCTCTCTGGGAAAATATCATACACATGTTTAAAGCTTTATCAGAGAGCAAACTCTCCATATTGTCTGTTTTTCTTCAAATACATTTTTGATCATTTATTGCTGTTGTCTCTCTTGTGTACTCAGTGGTGGTGTACAGCCTAATTCACCCGCCAGGGGTCAGTCTCTACAAAGTCATGTGATGTGAACAAACCCTGTTTCAACAATCAACAGAGATGTGTTTGAAGTTTTATCCCAGACCCCAAAGCCTCGTGTCAACATGTTCAGTTCAAGTGAAACACATAAAAAAAAACAAAATGATGTAATGCAAACATCGTTAGGCTTAAAAATTTCACCACAACCCTTTGTGCATTCTCATCTTATTTGATAAAAATGTAATAAACCAATAGCTCATTTATTCATGGTAGATACAGCAAACAATAAATAAAAGTCAAGTCCTTCTCCTACTAATTCCTGGCATACTGTAAATATCTGGTTGTTAATTGTGTCTACTGCACTAGTCACATTGTGGGTTGATCAGCTGCCAATTAGACCTGAGAGTGAAACACATTAAAACTCTCGATAAAGCTGTCATAAGCTTCTAATTAATAACTCTCTGGTTTAGTCACTATGATCAACATCTGTTCACTTTCCCAACGTCAACATGGTTTTTCCTTGTGACCTCCTGAGTTGGAACAAAACCTTGGCTTTTTTGAGCTGTAATCATTCAGTATGAACATAGATCATTTTTGGTGCCCTTTTATATTATTTCAAAGGACATTTGTCAGCCAATGAGATATTGGCTATTGCCTTGACAAATTGGTTGACTCTGGTAACAGCACATGGGTTCACCAGCACTTAATAAAAGGTAATAAGAGTAGGCTACAGCGTCATGCCATAGCTTTGTGAGGCTGTACTTAAGCTTGAAGCTCAACCATTGGACAACCATGGACAATGACTCAAAGGTGTAGCATTTAGCCAGTCTGTAGTTGGCTTTGTAACTACAACCTTCATTTGTTTGGGCTTGACCTTTCAGACGGAAAATATTTTACTGTCCAACGTGAAAAACACTGATATCCCAAAATTTACTTAGTTAATTTACCTACTGTAATTTCATGAACAGTATGTGTGTAGGCATACGTATAATGAAGAGACACAATTAAAGTTACACATTTTCTGGTAGTGGGCCCACCTAAAGCCAACATATTTGAGTTTTTGATGAGCTGGGAAAATACAGAATTATACATTCTGAGGACAGGTCTATGCAGCCGATGCCGATAGGAGGCCAACGTACCGTTCTGAGGTGGACGTCAGTGAGACATATGTGTGCTGTCTGGGAAGTGATCAAAGGCAATAGTTCTTCCTCTGGGCACCATTAACATCTACAGTATAAAAGTAAATCTCTTCTGATATATGTAAATCTGTCAGCCAGGAAAAGCTAAGGTATTTTAAGTATAGGGTTAAGTTAAGGTTAGGTTAAGGTTATATTGACCAAAACTCCCTAACCATCCATCAAATAGAGATATTTGACAGGATTGACAGTCTGGCACTGCCAGTAGCATCGCTAAAAACTCCTTGCCACACAATAGCTCCTGCATTTCACTGAAAGCCATGAGCAGATGTAATAAAACAGTGTCAGATTCCCCGCTTTAACATAATTTCAGCTTACAAAGGGGTGCATGTGCAGTCACTCAGTGTGCGCCGCTTCGCATCAGAATCCAGCCAAGGAAGAATTTAATCAAGTCATCTTCAATATTTCACACAGGCAGAAAATTAAAAAGAGATCACACGAGTCAATGCAGATTGTGGAGAGGCTCAACCACACCTGCACTACCCGCACCCCCAGCCCCACCACCTCTTCCCTTGTGTGCTCCATCCATTTCCGTGGTAACTTACACCCCTCAGCGGGGGAGAGCAATGTGATTTCAGCAGTAATGTGTTTCTATTGCTCTTCCTGCGATGCCCCGCGGTATCACTGACTATCACTCGGCTGTATGGAGAGCTTGGAGGGCTTTGGAGAGCCTCATTTACCTCCATAATCTTCACCAGTCATCGACATGCTAGCATGGTGTAATGCACTCATGCACACACAATATACAGACTGAGAGAGATAGAATAAGTCTCACCACAAAAAAAGAGCCCTTGTACATGGCTGAGTTGAGGGAGAATTAACATAGTGAAGACGCTGCATTATGCAAATGTGTTATGGTTCCTCTCCGACAGTGCTGGTAAATTGGATGATGTTTTATGATGATGTAAGAGTGAGTTAAGGCATGGCGGATCAGTGCGTTTAATACCTCTTTGATATGTGTCTTCCTCCCCAGGAGCGAGCCCCTCCTTGACTCGCTTTCTCCGAGAACGCCAAATTCGTCAGCTCGCCTTAGTGACGCCTCCCACAAGCTGTTTTGATTCCTGGAGTTCAGGCTTGGAGAGTCAATGAAACAATAAAAGAGTGCTGGATTAGTCTGTGGATGAACAGGGGACGAGGCTGACTGCAGCAGCTGACAGTGTTAAACCTTACTAAGGGGATAAAAGGATTGGGAATGTGTTTTGGCTGCTGAGTGCCAATTTATTTTGTTTCAAATATCTAAGACTTTTTGGTGAGGTCTGCAGTCTTGACTGGAAGTACGGGATAACGGGATCATCTGCAAGGTCAGACGCATGGAAATAAACAAGAATTAATCCTGTTATAGTGGCTAAGGTTGAGTGAAATAAGGGAGTCAAGAGCACTGCAGCAATATACGTAAACACAAACACATACAGCAACACACACAGGACAGCGGCCTTGGCTTTGTTCTAAAGCTCTTAGCCGTTTGTCTAGTGTTACACAGGCTCCATTTACTCCTGATTGCCTGTGACTGGTGACCTCTGAACCCAATCCACCCAGGTACTGCAGGAGGAACCATCAATACTGGCAGCAAGTTGTTTTTGCCTCTAGGCTGGTGGATAAATGATGCCCTTGGTGGACACACACATGACCAAATAACAAACACAAACACACCCACTCATACAAAGACATTCTTGGAAGAACAAACCAATGGCTTTGCATGTTTCATACCTTTTACCACAAAATGATCATCACAAAGCTCACTTCAGACTATACTTACAGTATAGACGTAAAAAGGTGCTGTAAAATTCACACTACACAACTTGCTGACTGGTTCTACACAGAGAGCTGGTGCTAATAGATTTGATTTTAAATCTGAATGACAGCACTGCAATGTTTCTACTGTATACAAGTATCCTGCACTCTTATTGGCTGTATAGCTAGTTGGCACATTGGCCAATTATTCAGTAAGCTAGATAACTGGTAAGGAAGACTTGTGTTTGAAGAGTTCACACATAGTGAGGGACGTTTGTACATCAACTGCTGATTTGCCTCTTAGCAGGGCTTTTTGCCTGTGACCTCTAAAATCAGAATTGGGCTTTAAAATCATGCAGGCTGATCGTAACATAAATGGTTCCCTGCTGTGCTTTAGAGATTTCCTCTGCTGTCCCAGGTAGACGCTCAACAATCAGATTCTTAAACTTGCTGCAGATCTGCAGTTTATGATACTGATCATCAGACCGATGCCGATGCAAAATAAAAGAGCACGTAGAGGTCTGCTGTTATGAATGACCTCGGCCAACAGGGTTGTATAGGGGAGAATGGTCACTAAACTTTACACCATTTCACCAATTCATTCAAACAACTGAACAGCAACTTTGATTTATTATCTGGTTTAACTGTTTAACAAACAGATTTTATCAGTGCAAAAGATGTAGCTGTTGACTTCTGGACCTTCACCTACTCTATTTGAAAAGTACCTTGAGATGACTGCTGTGAATTGGAGCTTTGCAAATAAAAATCAGCTTGACTTTACTTTAAAGTTTTGGATATCAGATCGTCCTTGATAGGAGAGTTATAGAGAGTTTTCTTATGGGGCCTGGGACTGGTGTCACAGAAGGTGTATGATGAATAAACCCAAACACATCTGGTATGCATTGGACAGTGATCAGCGGGGATGTAAAGTATACAATTTCCAATTAATGGGCAACATAGTACATAATTCAAAACCATGAAAATGGTCCCTTTGAGTAGAAACGTTTCTCTGAAGGTCAGCTTGTTTTCTGTCTTCAGAGGAAGAGTTTTCATTCTCATTCACTTCCCCAGAACAAAACAAGCATTTAAAACATTTTCATGTCGCTGCTGCATTTCTTTGTACTATCTCAAAAACATGACACCTTACGGTACAAAAGTAATTATCACATTTTTTACTTGTGAGTGTTGCTCGAGTCAATTTCCAGTTAAATGCATGTGTTAAAATGACAAAAGAAGCTGCTAAAAACACAGTTACGTATGTTTGGAAATTGTGAATTTGATGTAGACATACTGTAGTGTAAAAGACGTCTGCAGGCACACACACAGTATGCAAACAGACACCCTGTCTCTTTCACACACATACACATACACATACACACACACACACACACACACACACACACACACACACACACACACACACACACACACACACACACACACACACACACAATTCAATGTGATGAATCGTTGCCTCGTGGCAGGAGGCCTTGATTTTTGAACATCATCCAATATCAGGCCCAAGGGGCAATACACACTATATACATGATATATATATATATATATATATATATATATATATATATATATATATATATATATATATATATATATAGACATGCACACACATATATGTACCAATACACACCCCAACTACCCAACCCCTTCCTCTCATCCTGCTCCTCCTCCCTTCCCCCTCCCCCTCCCCCTCCCCATCCCCTGCTGTCTGAAGCCCTTGTTACAGATACAGCAGATTTAGTTGGGGGGCCAGGCGCCCAGGGACAGCACACATCAGCTCAGCCCCTCCCTCCCCCTGCCTCCTCTTCCCCCTCCCTAGCCTCCCATCACACAGGGAGTAAATGTATTCATATCATCCTCTCCGGCCAGAGAGGTCACAGCCTTATCTCGCCCTCTGCTGTAGCGCTGTCAGCTCACCAGCCACAAACCATAACTTCTAACTGCTAGCAAGAGCGCCGTGTGGTGGGAGGCCAGCAAAGGAAGGAAGACAGGGAGGCAGTGACGAGGGGGGAGCAAGACAGAGGAAGGGGAGAGAAAGAAAGGAAAGAGAGCAAGGAGACTTGAAAAGGGACAAGGAGAGTGATGAAGGTGAACAGGTGGGGAGAGAACATCCATGACACAGAGAAGGGGATGTTTAAAAAAAAATGAAAACACTGAATTTACACAAAAAGAATCAAGCAAAGTTTACCTTGGTCATCGAAGAAATCAGACTTCCTGAACAGGCAAGCACACAGACAGATTTATCCAAATTCCACATTTCTATAGGGTTGTAACTATTTCCACAGGTTCTGTGTATTTTCTTGGGAATATTCTACATTTCCACTTTGCATGATTCTGTGCATTTACTGTGAAAGCTCCAGCTTTTCCCAGACCTCTTAAACAACCCACTGGCACTGTAGCTTTTGTGGGAACTTCACATTTTGAAAGGCCTGTAAACTGCACGCAGGGTTTGTGTTGGTGTAACCTACAGTTTGGTTCTGTCTATGAACTGTACTGCAAAAACTCTACTTTACCTGGGCCCCTTAAACTACCAACCTATAGGCAAATCCAGGTTCTTTAAATTTGAGCTCAATATACTGCAAGGATCTTTTGTCCACATTGTTTGGTCAGGTTGGTCAATTATAGTATGAGTTTGTAGAATATGTCAGTTTAATACAAAACATAAAAAAAGATTTGTTCGGGGCGACACGTATTTCACACAATTTTCTGTTGTAGTTTTCTGAAGCTGCCACTAGATGTTACTAAAGAGCCACATTCTCCTCATAGCCCCTTTAAAGAGACTGACAAGGCCAAGAAAATCTTTATGCAAGAGAAATTGCAGCGCATGGTGTCACCCGGCTAGAGATTCCTTCTTGAATTAAGAGCCTTGAAGCCTGAAAATGAGTCTAAACGACTCGTTAGGACAGATGGGTTTTGAAATGAATATAAAGAGAAATGAGGACTGTGTGAACAGGGGGAGGGAAGTGAAGGGTGGAAGACAGTGGGGGTGCCACTGGTGGGGGTATTAAACTCCCCTCCACGGGAAGTGTTTTACAATGCTGCCGTCAGATGTAGAGGAAGGCGCTTCCACCAGAGTCCAGTTAATTAACCACATCAGTTTCTTAATGTGATCAGTTTTAATTAAAACAGAATTTAATCGGGAGTTGTAGCAGGAGGGTAGCGGTGGTGACAGTTGGGGGAGGGGAGGGTGAGGGGTGTGAGGAGGTTACGCCACAGTAGGCAGGTTGCTTAAATGTGTGCATGTGCATCTTTGTGTGTGTGTGTGAGTGTGTTTAGGCCAGAAACCGCAGCAGCCCCGGTTTCCCTCACTTCAGATTTGTGGGTGTCTAATTAATATGGATGGAGCATTAAGCCTTTTGGACTCTGGTGCCTCTCATTTCATGACTATTAATGATTTTAATGAACTGGGCTAATAAGGCCGTTTTTCTCCGCTGAGCTCTGGAAGGGCTGTCCGACACACGCCAGGGTCAGAAGGACGGGCTCCCCCGGCCTCCACATGGGAAATTAAAACAGCACTCACAAACCCATTAACACTACATTGTGCGTGTGCTCATCAGACGCCAAAACATGAGAGATGGCGCCGTGTGAAACTCCTGTTTATCAGGGAGGAAGACAACGCCGGCCAGCCATTAGAGGAGGCAAGGGTGTGAGTGGAAATAAACAATGAGAGAACAAGAGCAGCATCACCTGTTAAGGCAGGAGCTCTTTCTCATTCAGTACAGTGAGTGTCTGTTATGTAAATGTCCCGATCCGGCTGATTCAGGGTTTTCTGGCGCTACCAGAGCACTGCTGGTAAAATGCTTCAGAGTTGAACAGTAAAGACACAAAAAAGTATTTTTCTGTTCTTTCAGACTTTGCCACTGAGGGACATTAAAATCATTTTTGACACTTTTGTTCCTGCCTGTTGTAGTGAATCCCCTGAAAATGCTGTTGGCATGGATGCATATTTCATGTGGTATGTTAAGCATTTTTCTTGATATTCAAAAAAATTGAGTCCATGCAGTTGGAACAGGATTTTTAGTCAAACCAGCACAGTGGTTCTTGCTATAGCAATTACTAGTGTACTGTCATAGATAAGCACTAATGTTGGTTCAGACTAAAAAATATCTCAACTATTGGATGGATTGTCAGTAATTAATGTAGGCTACAGACATTCATCGCTCCCAGACAGTGAACCCACCTGAATGTTTGTGGATTAGTGTGAAAAGTCTTGACAGCTACCATATGACCATGAAACTACCTCTTCATTCTGAAATTGTATGTTTACACAATGCAAATGAAGGAATATTCAACCAAATACATTCTGATATGCATACATGTCCAGAACATTGGATGAAGCCAGGTTTAAAAATTTCAGGACAGGAATAAACACAGTTAATCAGACAATAGTGTCTTAAAAACTGGCTCAAAAATACCAAGTTTTAGGAATGAAATGTCAAAGTTTGGCTAGACTGAAAGACCGCAGTGTGTATTGGATATTTCCATTCCATTAGTTTGAATGTTTAAAAGAATAAAGATTGACCAGTGCATTTGTTTGCCATGTTGCACCTGTCACCTTCAAAGTTTATATCATGGCATCAAGTCAAATCTTTATTTGTCCCATGTCTTATTGATACATTTATTCTTGCAAAAGTAACAGGAAGCATGATTCTGCCTGCTGTACTTTATGTTTTTTGCAAGTTAGCATGCATGTTAGATGGCAAACATGTTTTTTACACATAGTAAAGCATCATGTTTGCTGAACATTGGCAAGTTAGCATTGTCATTCTGAGCATGTAGCCCAGAACATTGCTGTGTAAGTAGACCCTCACATCTTCACACGGGAAAGGGAAAATAAAACCTTTGTCTAAACTCATTTGATAATCTCCTGAACAATTGAATCATCTCATTTCAGCGCTGTGTGTTTTGTAAATCTGTTTTATTTTCTTTGTGCATCACTTATGAATGTATGGTGTTCTTAACAATGCAGAACATGATGTACGTTTAATCTCTCTGTGCATATTTAACCTTGCGCTGCTGCATCTTTTACATGAATCTGAGAGCTTTCGGCTAAGATTTGTGCTGATTTGAAAGTGTTGGGGAAATTTTACTAGGTCAGACCAAGTGGGATTGTATTTGTTTTTTTATTTTATTATCAAAAAAAATCAATCAGGGAACTTGTTCAAATGACAAGTGCAATTGTGTTCAAACCTTTTCTACTGAGGTTTGTGTCTAAGAGGGCTCTAGTGAAACTCTACTTCAGATTATCAATAAAAGCTACAATCACTCTAGAGAAAATCAAAGTCTGATCTGTTTAATGAGTGACACACCACTTTACATGAGTAGGGAAAAGCAACCTTGATGCATGAGTATTTTCATTTCTTTTTCTGTCGAGGCTTCAGTCAGTGAATCTACTCTGGAGAGCTTTTGTCCCGTCCTGTGGGAATGAATGTGTCTCATCTCATTTTAGCTCATTGAATCAACGCAGAAACAGTGAAACACAATAAAGTAGCTGTGCTGCAGAGGCGGCTCTGGATGAAATATATATATACAAAGCATGTTGTGCGACTGAAGAGTGTGTTCTTTTCACAGCGAATAACAAGGTGAATTCTTTAGGATTTTTCGCCTCTTTCATGTGTATAATCATAATGTGAGAAACTCACTTTCATGTCCAACTTCAAGGTCTGGGTTAAAAGGGAAACTACTGTGGCCTGGTTCTCGTGCATGAAAGCTTGTGACCTCTGATGCATTTCACACGGCACACTAACCCTGAACACCCCCACCACCCCCTACTGGGCCTCAGAAAATACTCTCCGTCACACTGATAGACAGGCATTGGTTATCGCTTAACCACAGCAACAAACAAAGCTGTTGAACTCAAGCCTTCCAATCACAGCTCGGCCTAAACCGAGCGAGGAGAACACTCATCCTTGACTTCATCCCTCTCCATCTTACCTCTCCTCATTCTCCTCGCCGGCTGGGTCACATCATGGCAGAGTTGCCGGCCTTGTGTGGGGAAATTTACAGCCTGATGTAACCATCTGTTATGTAGCATGACGCTTAGGCTCCTTCACCTTCTTGAGCACACTGCTTTGTATTGTAAATGCGCTATTAGCATTCATGAAGGTATTTACATGCATTCACAAGCCATCCTGCTGGTATTTATATCGCAGGCTGCACACAGGAAAAGTCGCTGCAATCTCTTTAAGTTATGATGGCTCTCCTTAAAGGGACAACTCATCCCAAAAAGATTAGCTCTATGATCTCTTAGTGATGAACTTCAGATTTCCTTTTTACCTACAGTATGTAATAAGTGGATAAATGAAAGCACCGTCCCATACAGTAAGATGTAAATGGTTTCCTTAAAGTGTGAGAGTTTATTTGGCAGAACAATTATTGAATATTGGGTTGGAACAGTCATCACTCACATGGTAACTTGTTTTTGTTTGGAGCAGGCATATGTATAGACAAAGAGCATGTTCTATTGCCCATAAATTCAAAGGGTTTATTTTCACATAGTGACTCTTGTTTGGACAAGGAATTTACAACAGACTCTCTGAGCATCGCTAAATCTTCTCCAAACTGGTAAAGTAGATAAGACTGTACATCACATAACCCCATCTGGAAAAACCCAAGCCATCATTTTATGGTATGATTATTCAATGTTCAATATGAAGGATAATCGAAGAAACAAAATATTTCACACCAGTTTTTGGGAGCTTTGGAATCGCGTAGGCTATAAATCAGAAATTGCCAAGCTGGTAGCTTGAGCCATCCTGAGCTGGTAACTGGTAGCTGGTAACCAGTTTGAGCCAGCTTGAGCTGGTAGCTGCTGGCCAGTTATGCAAACCTTCATGAGATTCTGAAAATGCGAAGGCCATCAAAAGCATTATTTTTATTCAGGGATAATATCACTCCCTCACACCAATCTGTCACATAAAAATAATCAACATGACTTTGTCATACCTGCTGGTATATATATCGGAATATGGACCGGAATATGCACCGGCTAAACTCTCATGTGTGTTTTTCAATATCTTAACCTGTCACAGTAGATAAAGTACAGGAGTTAGCAACATCATTAACAATGGCTTTGGTCTACTCAAGTGTCCCAGCAGGTTATGTGATTGTGAATAAGCAGTAACACATAACCTCAAACAGCCTGTACTAAGTCTATATCATTTACACATGCACTTTGCTACTGTAACATGTCGACACCAACCTGCACACCTGCCCCCAGGTGCCTAATCAGTTACACTGTGTGTACTCCTGCCCCCTAGTCATTGCTTTGTTCGTCCAATCATCTATTGTGCCAACTCAGCTTCTCCTCTTACCCTGAATCCCTTTTTGGACTTTCAATCACATGCTGTGAGATTTCATATTGGACTAAATGATATTTGCTTTCATCTTCTGTCTGGAGGAGAATTTTGATCCACCTGCTCTGTATTTTCAATTGAGAAATTCAGAAAGAGAATAGGTATCCACAGCCATTCCAGGTTCATATGGAGATCTTGTTATCACTGTACATCATCTTAATGTGTTTGTTTCTTCTTCTTCTGTGGTTTGTTATAATGAACTAGTAGTAGTCAATGGACAGTTTCTTTTTCTTTTGTGGATCTTTGGAGTTATTCTGGTTTGGTTTCAATGATGCTTTACATGTAATGTAGGTGTTGATATATCTGCTGTCTTTATTTCATTATTTAGCAATGATCACTTTAATACAGTAGTCTGGGCAATTTCTGCCATTGAATGTTCATCAGTGAATTACTTTGTTTTCTCTCCAAAAGTCAGATTGAAATATAAATAAAGCCATTTATAAAAAACAGCATAACGACTGTCCTAGTGCAGATCGAGTTTCAAAGTAAAAGGCAGTCCAAAACTGAAATGTCTGAGGCTCTCTGGGTAATATAAAAATAAATAAATAAATAATAATAAATAAATAAAGCCATCTCGTAACTTTTTTTTCACAGCACAAACTGAGTGAAATATTGACACAGTCAAAGTGTCAAGCATTTTCTTTTTTCAAAATAAATAAATGTGCGCCATAAAATCTTAACTAAATCCACAAAACAATGAGGATTATGTTGAGCAGAGATATTTATGTGTACAGTACATAGGTTAACAAATTTGAAGCAATGAACAAATAACTGTAAGTCTGCAGTTTAAAAGTTTAAATTTTGCCTTTTTTCCATCAGTTCTCTGCTGCTCATCCAGGGCTGGGTTGTGGTGCAGCAGGTTAAGTAAGGTAGACATCTATCCCACCTGCCATGTTTCCCAGCTCCTCCTGAGGCGTTTCCAGGCCAGATGACATAATCTCCTACCAGCTGGATGTGCCCTCAAGACCTCCAATGGAGAGTACCCAGGAGGAATCCTGATCAGATGCCTGAGCCATCTGAACAGACTCGTATCGACACAAAGAAGCAGCCCCTCTGAGCTGCCTCCAGCTCCTTGCCCTATCTCTATGGCCGAGCCCAGCGAAACAGATTTCAGCTGCTTGTAACCTAAACCTCAGTCTCTCGGTTGCCACTCAAAGCCCATGACCATTGGTGAGGGTCAGAGCATAAATCTGTTCAGCCTCCACCCTCCTGCAGTCAGGCCTGGGAGGAGAGCTTATTGCTGAGCTTCAGGTGACCGGGCACAGCCTGAAAAAATCACATGGGGCCACCACGTGGAGTAATGACAGGTGTGAGTTTGGGTCAGGTGGTCATCCATAGTGTTCCACACTTGTGCAACTTTACACTGTATTTTTTGTATACGGGAGGTTTATGTCAGGATTAAAATGTCGGGTTGTCAGTGTTTCATCTATTGATTAATAATCCTACTGTAGTGTCTGTTAATCATGCACCCAGCATAGCCTTGATTTGGCCTTAATGCCCAAATCTGGACAGTGTGTGGTATCTTCAAACCTCACATCAGCTGCAGCTGGGATTCTGTTAGAGATTAAGATTTTTATAATTGAACATCTGAATGTGATTCTCTAGTTGATCCTATTGGGGGAGGGGGCAGGGTCAAATGTTGGACAATTAACGTCAAAAAGCTCTCCACACTTCACAATATTAAAACCACGTGGCACCGCTGAACTCTCCTCTCTTTACATCACAGAAAATGAATGAGCATAATAATAGTCGTGAAACATTATGGGGAGATAAATGACTTTGGCCTGCTGGCATTTAGCTGGATGCTCCTCTGTATGCTGCAGACATGCCTCTCCGCTCCTCAAGGCCTTCGCTGGCTAATATTCTGCTCACTTCTTGATGGGCGAGGGAGCACAGCTAATATGGCCATGGTAGCTTTTTTTTTACAGCAACATCTATTACAGCCACTAACTATCTCATTTGTCCTCCTGACCAAACAACAATGGTGGCTGGCTGAGGTTTTTGCAGGTCCTGGCTGCGGTTGTAGCAGATGGCAGTGGAGTATGTGGAAGACCTGCTATGTTTACATTCCCCCCTCCACTGCATAAGTATTTCATTTGGTCATTACTGGGTCCCTCTCCGACATAGTCATTATTTTCCGTCACCATTAAAGCCTTATTGCCTCTTTTTTAATTAAGCAAGTTTCTTAATTAGATGTGCAGCATTCAGGCCTACAAACGGCCTGTCGAGGTAATGAAGTAAAGGCCCGGGTTTATGGAGGGAGAGTGGATAAAGAGAGACAAAGAGAAAGAGAGAGAGAGAAAGCAGGGGCATCTGCTGTAGAGTGATGGTGTTTGGTTGCTTATTGTGTTGCTCTGTGATGAATGCGTTAGCAAGGCGAATAGAGCTGGGGGGAAAAAAGAAGAAAAAAAAAAAAGCTCCGCCATGAGGCAAATAGTTTCTTCATATTATTCACCATTGACATCCTATTTTAGTGCAGCTTGATCTAGTTAGTGCTGCTGCAGTCAGACATTTGGCTGCCAAACATTAGGCTCATCTCTGCGAGACATCACACACTGAGGACGTGCCCTGAACGGCAACAACCCGCCGTCACAAATGGAAGGACAGAACCTATCTGTTTCTGCAAGATGTTTTGTGCGCTTGCATCTTTTAGCAGGGTAATTCACGGTGCGCGCGTCAATACATCATAGGCCTCTCTAAATTGAGCTTTGAAACACAAAGGGAAGGGCAAACAAGATGGACACAGAAATCAATCTCCTGCCTGATAACACACAGTGAACGCACACGCCGCCGCTTTGAGAATTGACAAGGAGTCGGCATACGGCAGTATCTGTCCATCTGCCTGTGATGTCCTGCGAAAACAATCGTCTCTGACACGCCGTACACAATTCTGGAGGCAGACTCAGATAAGGCTATTTAGTCCCGACCAAGCTTGAAGAATACCATACATGCATTGCCTCGCAGAAATTGAAAGAAGAAAAGACAATCAGTGCGGACGTTTGAGAGAAAATATGTCACACTGAAAACCCATCAGAGCAAATAAAAAGTTCACCTGTTCCCAGCGTGTTTCTCTCCGCAGCTGAGGTTCACTTCATTTATTGTAAGCGTTTAAGAGTTTGATTAAACAGGGGCAGCGTGAGGTTTGTGGTAGGAGTGAGGAGGGATAGCACAGTGGGAGTGCAGCAACCATGTTTCTGCTGCTGCTGCTGTGTGGACTTCATCTCAGCCCTGCCTCTGAGCTACTATTGATCTGAAGCACATTAGTTCTGCACTAGGGGACTAAACAAGGCCTACAGAGCTGTGCCACAATCACGCAGCAGGCTAAAGATAGGCTTTTGCCTGGAGACCTCTGCAGAAAAGACTGGAGCTCAGGCACAAACACGGGCAATTCTGCTCACTGGGAAATTTAGGTTTTTAAAACCCCATAGGTACTCATTCATATTATGATCATATGTTACACAAGATACATGGGAACTTTTTAATCCTTAACTACATGTCTGTGAGGGCAGCAAACATGAACTTCAGTAAAACTTCAAACCACATATTTGGAAATATTTTCCAACTCAACAATTGTTATTTTCAATTACCTACTTTCATTTAATGTCTTCTTGATGAACACACAGTATTCACAAAAATGTGTATTACTGTACATGTAGGCTATTGTAGACACAAATGTGTTGAGCACACTTGTTCAGACTTTTGAAGCTAAAAGCATTGATCGACAAGTGTCCGTGGATCATACTGTGTATCAGCCAGGTTTGTGTCCCCTAAAAAACTTCACTTCTGAGCTACTTCCAAGGTGTTTGTGTATTTTATTGTGTTGTGTGTATTGTACAGTACTGTATGTTCTCTCAATTAGTTTGTGTCTTTGATATCCAGTGGGTTCAGCTCTCAGGGCACAATTACAAATAAATACAAGATTATTTCAAAAGTGAAATAAAAGAGAAAAAAGCAGCAAATTCTCACAAATTAATATTTTTGATAAATCAAACCACTACGTTTCATTGAGTATTTTTTGTTCAACAATCAACAATTTGTTTTAAAACTGTGACAACCTTCAGTTGCTTTGTTGATCTGTTTCTGGTTGAACCTTCGCCACTGTCTTATCCTCTCAAAGAGAAACTTTTCAGTCCTCGTTGTAGAGCAACAGAATACACACATGGAGGATGTTTAAGTGGGTGTGTGGGTCAACAAAACACACGACTAATTTCTTGGTTGCTGTGACCATGAAAACAGGTGAGGAGATGATAAACTGTATGTTGTTAAAATGACTAAAGGTTTGTGTTCACTGCCTTCATGCCTGTTGGTGTAAAGCTGTGTGTTCGTGAGCTCCAAAATGTCCACAGCAAAGCAGGTGACTGAGCTGCTGTCATGTTATTATGTAGACTGAGTTCTACCTGATGAAGCTGTTGTGGGTGGAAACACTGCATGCATATATTCAGTGTTTAGTGCGACAGCCACTTTTTTCCTGCTGCAGGTGGAGGGAATAACTCTGCTCATTCCTGCCATGAGCAAAAATAAAAAAAACACTACAGCAGTATTTTTTACTAAGCTATACACTGTATACTGCATGGTGTATATCCATGCTGCTGCAGCTTGTTTACATGTCACTGTCTCTGTACTAATGGATGTGTGAATGTCACAGGTTGTGCTGGGAGCTGTTTACTACATGCACAGACTTTCCAGGCTGGATGCTTGAACTCAGCCTCAGATTTTGAGAGTGCGGATGCCTTCCAGAGCCAGATTCCCTGAGCGTCCCTGGAGAGAGACCTGACAGAGAAAAGCCATAAGACAAGCTTCAAAGGACACACAGAGATTGCCTGCCTCTCCTCCACCACACTATCCTTCTCTCCTCCCCTCCTCCGCTTCCTCCTCATCTCCACCCCCTTTCTCCTGCTTCGGCTTCATTCATACATCAGATGGAGGAGATGGAGGCACGCTCCCAGGAAGAAGGGAATGGGTACATTTGCAAGCCATTCCCTTGAGGGGATGTAAGATTGCATCCATTTGGATGGACTGTCAGTGGCCGGGGGGCTCTTATCCCCAGACAGCCCCAGCTACAGTACCATGCCCGCATCCCTCTGATTCTCCTCACCAGCTCCTGCCCTGGGCCTCCAGCCTCGCCGTGTGCCATCTGTGCCCAGCACAGACCCAGGCTGTAGTGCTCACTCTCTGGGTAATCTCCCCCGCTGGAGCCTCTTTGATCAGAGTCAATACACCAGGCGTGGCCACGGGTAGGCCTGCTGCACTGAATAGCCACCCAGGAGAACCAGCGATGTGGTTGGAAGAAGCTGAGTTCACATGGATCTTTATAATTCAGCTGCACATTATAAGTGAGATAGATCTTTTATGTGCAAGTCACTGTATAAAAAACATAATGTAAATGCTTCCTCCTCCTTTCACTTTCTCTTTCTGAAAGATCTTCACTTTTCCTGCACGTGCATGCCAACATAATGCGCTCTCCTGGCAGACAACAGGCCGTTACAAGCTGTGAGTTTATCTTTCAGTCTCTGACCCAACACACTTTATGAGTTTTCTGACATCATTTTGTTGCTACAAGGCTTACAAGGCTCAGAGTGGAGGATATGAGGAGGATATGCTTTCCAAAAATAACAACACTGAGGATGATTGTTGGTCAATTGACCGTTTGTTCAAACAGTTACTATTGTCAGACCTGTCAAGCTTTCCAGATTTATTTCTTGAAATTTGCAGTTGTTTTTCAAACCAACCGGTTTTCAGTTTCACACAGCATATGAAAGTAGGACTCTCACTTCTAGACCACAGCCCTGGATTTTCTTCTCTGAAATGACGACTGTCACCAGCAGATTTTATCAGCTGTAAGTAGCACAAGTGAATATTCAATAGCTGATTTGTTTAATTAGGAACCTGTAAATTGTTACAACTCTGTAGAGAAACTGCATCTGTGAGTCGCAAAGCAAAGGTCATTAGTAATAAAATGGACAAAAGATGACAAAGGAAAACAAAGGTGGAGGCTGGAAGCAACACAAATGATCCTGGCTGCAATTTGTGACAGAGAGAGTGGGTGGAGCTTAGTGCAGGTTTTTAAAGGTCTTCCAGCAGGTGCTAGAGATCAGGGGATGATGGAGGGGGGGGTTAAGCTCATGACATTGGCCTTGTCTTCAAGTATATAGACACAACAACAAAACTTCTTCAAATTTGGCACCAACATTTAGATGAACTGATTGGATTGTGGGGGGTCGAAGGTCACAAACATGGTGACAGCACAAAACAGAGTTTTGCCCCAAAAATTATGTAATTTTCTCACTTTTCCCAGATCGAGGCATCAGTGTGTTTCATCTACATCTCAGTCTGAGAGAGGCAGAACGTCTCCCTCTCATCAGCTTCAGCCCCTGCTCGGTGCCAGCAGTGTTTGCCATGTTGGTGGAGATGATCGTAGGACTGGAGAGGATTTGGTGTGAGGAGAGGAGGCAGCGCAGATGCCAAAATACTATATGTGCTCTTCTGTCTTGCAGCCTTTTCATGCATCTCACATTTTCACTCCAAGGAGCCACACGAAGGGAAAGGAGATCCAGGCTCCTGTTTGTTTTACACTCTCCCACTCAAAGGGAAATATTCATTAGGTCTCCCTCGGAAACACTGAGGCTGAACGGGACGAGGAGGTGGGAGAGACAGGTAGGCAGAGAGACAGACAGGAGGAGAAGAAAATGAGATAGTGTGTCTTCATGTGTGAGTCTTTGTTTGTCATTCCTCACTTTACCAAACATGATGAGAGGACATCAGTATGCAGGCAAATAACGGCCATATTACAAAGCAGCAGGCAGTATTAGGGCACAGGGATAGTCTATATCTGGGCTGGGAGGGTACATTAGTTTGTAAGTAATGCACGCCCTGAGCACTGGCAAGCTTTCCAGTGATGTAATATAAGAACCAAATGAGAGTTATAATCACTGTGTGGACCAAGAGAGGGGGAATGCATCACCATCACCATCGCTGGATGCCTCCGATTTACGATCGCTCATTCTGACAAATGGAGAATAATTTATAAGTCTCTCTGGTATTGTGCATTCAAAGGCGTCCATGTGACTTATTGTGCTTTAAAATGGATGAAGTGAAAGCAGATTATTTGCCAATACAATCAAACCATTGTGGCTGTTCAAGGGATGGCTCACTGGACAAAAATGGTTCGGGTACGATTCCTCACCTTAACACTCACTGCTTGTTTTTTTCACATGACAATCACCTTAGGGTAAGACGCTGATCCCCAAGCTGCTACTGATAGTTGGGCACTTTGCACGGTCGCCCATGTGTTTGTAAAAATAGTTGATAGTTGAATACTTTTCAGTACTACAGACAGGATTGTTCCTGTTCATGCTGAACTGATGCTTGTACATCAATGAATGCCAATAAGATGCTTCAGTCACCCAGCACAGGTACTAAATTTACATAAAGTACGTAATTTACACCTGGTTCATTCATGGTTAATGATGATTTGGAATTTGCAACGTGTTTTAACCACATACGTCTGCATGTATACGGTAACAAGGGGCAGATCAAACCTGTAGAAAGCTATGATCAGAGCTGGTGTCTGGTGTAAAGCTGAACACTGAGTAGTTTGGTTGAAACTTCAAGTGACAGCTCAAACATTTAAAGCTGTTTGGAAAAGTCGCATTTGAAGGTCAAAGCAAAAGTCATCAATCATGCATCATAGAGGATAAAAGGGAATGATGACACCACTGGTACGGTTTCTCCTTGACAGCATTCACAACGCTGAACAGATAAACAAAGGAACAATTGAACAGATATGTAAGTGACAAGAGCAGTTGTGTGAGGAATTACAAAATATCATAGTCCTTTGGCAAACACTTCTGTCCAAAAGTTGTTTACAATATGTCTTTAAATCGAGACCTATGCTGGAATTTGCAAAATGTATAATATCATAACTCAGAGGTCAGGTTTTGCATGTTCCCAGTCACCTTTGTCATCAAAAACAACTCCTTACTGTAAGTCATAACTTTAACTCAGACACTCAAGGTGACTTCATCAATAGTCAGTAACACTTTTTCTCAGCCACTTCGTTCTTTTTCGCATCATTAAATTAGCTGAATCCATAGTATTTTGCATCTTCTACAGACACGTCGTTATGTTGCAGTCCTGCACAAACTATCACGTAGTCTTGTTGATATTGGCTGGTATTTGCTAATTATGCTAACAACAACAATAGCTAACAAAAGGGTTGTTTATCCCACTTGTTTTCAACTGGAGCATGGCCAACTCAGATGTGATGTTATTCTCCAAAGTCCAGCTTCTGAGGTGAAAAGTTAGCGTTCAAAAGGTGGGATTTCTACCTGAGGTGGAAGATGGGCAGTGACTCTTGTTGTTGACTCCTGGGAGCTTCTTACACTGACTCAGGGTCAACTGGTTTGCGTTGTGGCTTGGCTAGTATAGGTATACATGCCGGAGAAAGTCGAATTCCAATCGCCTTATCTGGGTCTTAATCAGAGTTGGAGAACTCCGATATTAGTTGGACTAACGCGTTTACATGCACTCAGTTGTCCAGCTATTCGGATTAAGGCAATTATTCGGTTTTCTCAAGTGTCATGTAAGCGTAGGGCCTACTGATTGTCTGCACCAGAGCTTTGAACTGGGAGCAAGTGGCTGCAGGAAGCCATGTGTGGTGGACTCCTCACTGATGAGAAATGAACTGATGCTGTCTCCATCGAATAAGCACAGAGTTTAAAGTGTTAAGTGTTATTCTACTGACATGATTGATCTTTGATTCTCCTCATGTCGGGTTCACATATTAATGGGAGAAAAATCCTAACTCTTCCATTCCATCTTCTAAAATCATTGGCTTTCACAGTGGAAATTAAGCATTAGAGGAGGATTGAGCTCCTGAGTGTTTTCTATCTGTATTTACTTCTGTGACTCTCTGACCTGCAGTAAAACAAATATTGTTTTCTTGCCTTCCAGCGCTTTCTGTTGCATGATGGGATCTTTTCAACATCCTTGTAACCCTGAATAGGAACGAGCGGGTAAATAAAATGAATCAATCATGCCCCCCCCCCCCCCCCCCCCCAGTCTGTTCCTGAAGTGACTTGACGACAATAGCCAAGGACACTGGATTCTGATTGAGGACTGACAGATCAACTTGTTTTCATTGTAGCAGACTATCACCTTGAAAAAATAAGTCACTGACAAAGTGATTGTCCTCCTCTTTCTTGTGGACAATGAGGCAGATGGCGTGTCAAAAAAAAAAGCCAGTTCCTGGGACGTGTTTCCAGATGAAAGGAGAGAGAAAATGGACAGGTCTCAATAACAGAAGATGACTCGATGTGTGTGTGTGTGTGTCTCAGGTGAAGTCAGAAAAACCCCCGACCCCAAATGTCTCAGGAGACAGGCCTATCTCCTCTGGGAGATGCTGCCCCGTCCCACCATCTGACATCGACTCCATCGATGCGTTCTCAGGGACGGCCCCTCGCCCGCCGTCAGCACCTTAAGCTACTCCGCAATCTCTCTCAAATGCCACCTCCTCCCCAGCCTTTAAATCCCATCCACACCATCTTTCAATCTTCATCCTCCTGCTCCCGCGGCTTATCGATTTTCTATTTTCCCTTTTCTTCCCTCCCTCTCCTCCTCCCCCCCTGTCCTCCAGCTCTCTCAATCATCTCAAACACACTTCCTACAGTTCAGCCCGTCTCTGAGGTTTTTTTTTTTTTTTAATTATTTTATTCCATCTCTTCTCTTCTCTCCTTTCTCCCTCTCTCTTTCGCTCTCTGGTCAGAGTTTCTCCTCTTTGACAAGGTCGAAGCCCCAGCCGTGCTCGGAGCTGCTTAAGGTTCGTAAATGGAGATGTAATGTAATAGAGCGGTGGGGTAATAGAATCTGTGAGGGTTGGGTCTGATCTTGTTAGAGAGGGCTGGGTTGGAGAGGCTCCATCGGGATCCTGAGGCATCAGTGTTCTGGATGGAGTGGAGGCTTTGTTCGAGACTTTCACTCCGAGATGCACGAGGTAACCGTTTTAAGGTGTAAAACTGTTCTTTAATTATTCTCATTTGATCAAAGCTGCAGTTTTAGTCTGAACGGTTTCTGTTTGAGTCCATAAATTCAAAGACCCAGCACTTTGTTCCAGGTAAGTCCACACAGGTTTAGGCTAATGCTGTACTCAGACGGTACTTGTTAAGTCAGCAGTTTAAGCAGCTTCAAACAGGTCGTCAGTTTGGCCGGCCCTCAAAAGAATCCAGGGAGGGATGGATTATGAGAAAACGGGCTCCCTCCTCTGTATGACCCCTAGACTGAAAGAGACACAAAATAACTTGATTCTTTCTTCTGTCGCTCGGTGTCTTTTATCTCTGTGACTTTGAAACCGCAAACACAGCAATCATCGCAGTCTTATTCCACAAATGACAGTAAACATTACAGCCTCAGCCTGTCCAGTGTGAGTTTAAATGAATACACATAAGAAACAAATGAAATAAAGGGAGATCTTATTCAGGGATAACTGGGGAGGTCATTTTCTCTGCATAGGCAAAGAAAGGCAACATTTAAAAAAAAAAAAAACATTTCTTGGAAGAACCTTCAGTGAAATAGTAAATGAACTTGCATTTGTATGCTTTTCTAATCTCAATGACCACTCAAAGCACTTTACACTACTACAGTAGTTATAAATCTATATCTACATTTCTCTCTCTTTCCTCAAGGATGGAGGAGCCACGGATGAAACCACCTATGCTCTGGTTAGTGGACAACCCACTCTACCTCCTGAGCCACAGCCACTCAAGTGTCTATTGGATTTTTCTTTTTAAATGATTGAATATTTTTTTCATCCAAAGAGTTTGAGCTGTTTTTTATTTTGTTCACACTGCAGGTCTGAGTTCTGCCCTACAGCACGTGGCATATATTAGATATAGATACAAGACTGAAAGGCAGATTATGTTTATAATTACAAGCACACAAATTTAAATACTGATAATGTGGTATAATAATAATTTTTCAGTTTTAATTTGATGAGACGACAATGTGAGAATGTGTTGTCAGTTTGTTAGGATAAAAAAAAAAATCACATCCTGTGATTGTCATTGCAGACCCCTCAGCCTCCTCCTCAGTCACCTTGTCAGGACCTGCCCGGCCCGCTCACCTGTCCCTCGCTCCTTCTAACGAGCCCCTCCCCTCAGGTATTTGTCCTCTGGCTACACTCGTGTCTCACAGTAGTGTCTCTGCACTGTGTTACTGCACACTGCAGGAAACAGGTGATTTCCCATCAGAACTTTCCAATTTAGCGCTTTTCCTTCAATAAAAGCACACTATTTCATATTGTGCAGAGATGAATGCTCCCAAATTGCCTCTATGTGCAGGATGATGACTGAAATATCATCATGGAATTAATAAAATTAACATACTTTCTTATACTATCAAATTTGTTTTGCATTCTTACTTTTAAATGGCACTTAACAACTAAAGTTTTCCATGTTAAAAACAATTTAACACCAATTATTCTATTGGTTAAATCCATTAACTCTCCTGGTTCTGAAAAATATTTATTTCCCAATTTGATTAGGGGACATAAAATGTTAAATTACTAAACATAAATGACGCAGGACCTTTGGCAATTGGTTTGAAAAATGAAGGTTTAGAGGACACAGTTACGAGTGGTTTTCTCTTTTGTTATTTCCTGCAGTGCATTCCTCTGTCAAATTAAGGTTAACCATATCAAACAGAAATCCATTACAGTGTGCTTAAAGTCAGTAAAGGAAAGAGAATGACATTTTTTAAAGTACACAATCAAAGGGAATTTTGTGCCTAAAAGGAATTCCTATGATGTAGGAAAAAGTTTTCAAGGTTTTTGATTAAACTGATGGAAGTTCCCTTCAGAAAGCTCAACAGTCTTCTGCAAAAGAAATTGTTGTTCTACTTCCCTGCTCCCTCCCCAGGCCTCTAGCCTTGTTAGGCCTGTGTCCTATCCGAGGATGGATCACTGTAACTTCCTTTGTCCCATCCGTGGTGACCTTCAGCGGGACTCTGATGCAGTAGGATATCACGCAGCTTGGCAGCACTAGACGGACCACCGCTAAGGCAAGGACGCAACCGCTGTGGATCTATCACCCAAACAAACGGCCACTTCCTCGTGGAGCGACGCAGGGATACATCAAACTTAGACACAACAGCGGGTCATTGCTGCAGGTGTCCTGACCATGACTCTTTACTCTTTCAGGAACAAAAGCTTGGTAATCTGAAATTTTGTGAAATTTGCGGAAATGTCACACTTCATCCATAAAACAAGTGATTCATTACTAAGAAAGTGTGCAGCGGAGGAGGTCTGACTGCACAGCAGGCCTCTTCAAATGGAGGCCGACAGGACACATGCAGCTCAGGAGCAATCTCACAAGAGAGGCCCAGGACGTTGTGCCCACAGAAACACAAGAGAAAAACTGAGAAAAAGACAGTTTGTAGACCTTCAGAAATTCCAATAGTCATACAGACCATGAATGCAACACCCACAAAGCAGCTCATTGTTGTGAAAGTTTGTCTACAGGTGGTGGTGGTCTATGACAGGATCCAACAACATGTCTTTCTCAACCCAGCATTGTAAAATTGACACATAAAACCTCTTGTTTATTTTACTGCCAAGTCCAAACGCTAAACCGATGTGTTTAATTTGCAATGTGTGTGAGTAATGAGGAGTGTTGATAGCAATGATTGTTTTTTATTCTGTTCACTTTATGATGTGCCTCAGTTATTTGGCCAAAAAGTAAAAGGGAAACTAATGTTATTGCTTAACATTGTGCACTGTTGTGTTTTTATGCCTAGGTCAGGTCAGGTCAATTAAATAGCCATTGCTTCATCCATCTCGTGTGCCCAGAACAGTTTCACATACTTCTAATGAAGGTCTGGACGAGAGACTGAAACATTATGATGAATTATTTGTGACGCTGAGTGAGGTTGATGACACTTTCCAACACACCTGGATCTAAAACAATTATGTGCTTTTGTGATGTGATCTTGGTCAAGAAAAGTGAAACCAACAAAACTAAAAGCATCAACAGGAACAGCATGAAAGCTCAGGTGAGTGATATCGATTATAACAGATGTGCTGTAGTACAGCTTTATTTGATAATAGATAACTCTGGTAGCCAAACATTAGCAGGAATGAATGGATGAAAATGAATGAAGCAGCCGTCTGAACTAATGCTGCAGGATTGCTAAATGTTAACCTCCACAAGGTTGGACAGACAAAAACAAATTAAGTTTAAAAACCTCAGAACAGAGAGAAAAAAAACAGAGAGTTTGTTTCTGAGCTAAACTACATGCCTCACTTTGTTTTCCAGGCGTGCGTACCTCCTCCATGTGTGCCACACTCAGAAAATCAAGAGATTTCAGCATGCACACATTTTTAAGTGCACTTAATTTTGTCATTTTCCAGCATGCATTCGCCACGTACTTCAAAACATGGGTCAGTGTGTGTTGTTAGCAAACAACTAAGGGACACACACAGAGTCAAAAAATACCAAACATCCTGCAGATACAGTCCTTGTGTTTTCTCACTTAGCCTCACGGCCGCTCGGCTGAACCATTGTTTGATAAACTTCCATTGACGCCTCGTATGATTAATGATGGTTAACAGAATTGAATTAAGGTTGAGAAAGACATGGCTGTGTCAGGAGGGGCGGTCAGGGGGGAGGAGAGGGGGCAGTGCTTGGTTGAAGGTAGCAAGTGCGGTAAATAACTTCTTTAGAGGAAATATACGACGGCCCCTCCTCCGCGCCCTCTCCGCCATGCCAAGTAATTACTCGCCCCGGCCTCCTGTAATAATTCCTATTACAAGCAGAACGGAAGAGTCGGTAACTCAGCGCGCAGGACAAGGTGAAGGCAAGGCCACGGAGCAGCGGATCAATATTTCATTTACTCACCCTGCTTCACCATCCTGGGCCTGGATCAAATTCACCAACAGAGGCGGATGGAGGGAGAGAGAGCAAGAGAACAGGAGAAAGAAGGAGGGAAGGAGGAGAAAAGAAAAGAAACAAGGTCCATTGAAAACAACGACACAAGGCCTCTAATTTCCTCTGGGTTTTGGTGAGGGGGAGGGAGGGAGGGAGGGAAAGCAAAGGCTCTGGAGATGGTGCCTGCAGAGGTCAGGTGTGTGTGTGTGTGTGTGTGTGTGTGTGTGTGTGTGTGTGTGTGTGTGTGTGTGTGTGTGTGTGTGTGTGTGTGTGTGTGTGTGTGTGTGTGTGTGTGTGTGCACGCATGCTTGTGTGTGTGCTTGAATGTATAGAGATGCTCCCACAAGGTCGTCAATCACACACAATCATCACGGGGGGAGGAGGCTCACTGTCGTTCACTTAAAAAACCCACTCCACAATATTTTTGTCCTTGTGCTCCAGTCTGTGAGGAAATCACAGTTTTTAATTTAATTGAGCATTGAAATTAAAAAGGTCAAACGACCCTCTTATATGAAAGTATTTAAAACTTTAAATAACAAGTTTCTGAATCCAATTTTATACCTAAAATGTATTTCTTTTAAAACCAGATGTAGCTGTTCATTTCTTCTCGGTTGCCTGTGGAGGTGAGTCCACTTCCTCTGGGCTCTTAAACGGCGTCTGAGGCGGTGAATGGAGCTCTGCAGCAGCACGACTGCAGCCTTGTTTTCTGCAGAAATCACACCTCAGTTTAAACCCACTGAACCAGACTGTCTCGACTCCACGCTCCCGGAGCAGTGTTTCACTCTGCATTGATTATAACCGTGTGAGTGGGTCAGTGTGGCGTCCAGCAGCACAATCTGAGAGCTTGTAAGAGACCCGTTGGAGGTTAAGCTGTTAAATGTCGTTTTATTTTTCCTTTGCTTTTTCAGCTTGCACCTTCACAGCAGCGGTTCAGTCTCCCTGCTCCATCAACCTTGTTTCTTTCACTGCACTCAGTGAAACAGCTCTGATAAGCCCAGTGTACACAACCAGCCTCATGCCACACAGCAGCTGCCTACACCAGTGACTGAACACGGTGGAGTGTTGAGCCACTAAAGAGTCAGATGTTTTTCCCAGGAGCTTGTGAACTAACACAAGTGTGAACACTGGACTTGGATTCATAAATAACCCCCAGTTGACACTAATGTTGCTCTGTCTCTTTGCCTGTTTGTTCAGGTGTGGCTTCTTCACATTCACATCCCTCTGTCCTGGACAGAGGTTCAGTCCATAAAGATGAAAAATGAACTGGTTCACATTCATTGTCCAGTTTTTTTAAGGCAACTGCAATTCTTTATCAGATCACTCCCAAATTACTGTAAACAAATTATTGTACGACTGAAAAGTTGAGTTTCATATAAAAAAAAAAAGTTTCATAAAAAAAAAAAAATGTTGAGAGAACATTTTTTAATTATTTCTTAAAACATGGGTCATATATGCTGAAAGTGAAAAGGTGAGGGTATTCAACTTCAAATGCTCAAACAAACAGCTTCAGCAGATGCGTCTGTACCATATACTGTACCACTAACATCAGCCATGCTGGATTGTGCTCCATGCTGCATGGAGATGTCACACGGTGTGCTACAAAACCAACTCATGTTCATCATTTGTAAACTGGTTCATTCAGTTCAGCGTCACAAAAGAAAAGAAAAAGTGTTCATGTACAACACTGCTCCTGACGGGCCAAGTAAAGATAACACCTGTTTCCTGAAGATTATATTGTCTGAAAATAAAAAAAAACAAGCAACTGCATCGTCTAGACCAGATGACTTACTACTACTACTCCATCCAGCTCTAAAAAGAACTGCGAGAAGAGTGATGGGAAAATTTGTTATTGTTATTTAGTCAATGAGAAAGATCATTGTTCCCAGGCTGTGAGTAACCCGATGCAGCCTTTCAAGTGTTTTGCACTGAGGAGAGGTTTTCATCGGCCATACAGCCCAAATTGGTGGAGGCTGCAGCAATGGTTGACCTTCTGAAACCTTCTCCCATCTCCACACAGGATCTCTGGAGCTCAGCCAGAGTAATCTTTGGGTTTTTGGTTACTAACCAAATCATGTCCCCCAATTGTTCAGTTTGGTCCGGATGGCAGCTCTACGAAGAGTCCTGGTTGAACCAAACTTCTTCCATTAAAGAATGATGGAGGGCACTGTGTGCTTACAATACAGTAGGTTGTTTTGTAGCCTTGCCCAAACCTGTGTCTTGCAACAGTCCTGTCTCCTGTGAGTTCTTTGGGGCAGTTTCTTCAACCTCATGGATCTCATTTTGCTCTGATATGCACTATGAGCTAATGCCTTATTTAGACAAGTGTGTGCCTTTCCAAATCATGTCCAATCGCAAACACAGTGCTATCTGACGGGACTGTGACAAGTATCGCAAGAGTTTTATAGTAGGGAAATGCAGACAGCGAGCAACCAGGGCTTTCAGCAACTGCATCAGCAACATTAAACCAATTTATAACTTTGTAATCGGGCCATCGGCTGGTTCATGCTACATTTAGAGTAATTCAGGGGTCCGTGTACCTATGCACTCAGATCTTTAAAATCAAAACCACTTTTCCGATTCAAAATGGTTATTTGTTACACCCCTAATAAAAACGTAACAATGGACTCACCTGTTCAATAGAGTTAAAGAGATTATAAATCTAAAACCCAGAAGGCTCCACAGCATTCAGGATTCTTGGCCCGAAAGGCTGAAGACTGAATGGCGTGACATTGAAATCAACTGCTCCGGTACAATCACTACTTTCAGTTCCTCTTATACTTCAACATCCGCCAAAAAAAAAAAAAAAAAAAAAAACTGCCTCAACCTTGCACCCACACATCAAAGCCAAACATAGTATGAGGTTATAAATGTAAGCAAAGTCTCTGCTCGGGGGGCTGTATCTTTCAAGATTGAATGCATCATAATGGGGTTAAAGGCTGTCCCACTGTAAAGGTTGCTCTAAAGGGAGCTGATTTCATCATGTACTTTTCAAAATACCATACCACCACATAAAGTTTACCAAGTACTTTCAAGGACTAAAATTGCTGCTTCCCGTTTCTCTTCCTCTGCTACTCAAACCAGTTACACCCCTGTTCGTTCAGAGTCATATAAGATATCAACCTTGTGTGAAGTCTTGAGTGATAGCTAAAAAAGTGTTTTGTGCGGTGAATGTGACCTTTGAGCATCAAAATCGAATCAGTTCATCTTTAAGGCTATGTATGTTTGTGCCAGATTTAAAGGAATCCTTGTTGTGTTTAAAAGGCCAAAATTGCATTTTGTGAGGTAATCCCGACCTTGACATTTGACCACTTAAATCCAATCAGCTCATCCTTGAGTCCCTGTAAAGAACTTCCATCATGCTAGGATATCATACCACTGGATGGGACAGACAGAGACCACACTCAGCCACTGCACTGTAGGATCATCTGAAAATTAAATGAGATGAAAATATAATTTATGAATTTCCCAGATATGTGTCTCTGAGATTAACGCTGCTTTCCTGCACATCTAGGTACACCAAAACTTCATCAAAGAATAAATAAAAACATTATATCTGATTGCGTGTGTTTCTAAACAGACAGTGATCTGGTTAAATTTACTGGAGTTGCCATTTAAGCCACCGAGACAAATCGGTGCAACCACAACAGTGTTAAAACATTCCAAAACTAAAGCCATTCTCCTGCTGCAGAGGCTGACCGTGGCTTGGATCAATACGCGAGAACACTCCTGACTTCCCCCAGTCCTCTCTCACAATCGTTTCAGTTCTGTCCGAACCACAAAGGTCAGATTACCTGAAGAGAGGACAGGAGAGAGAGGGGCAGCCCATGCATTAAAGACTGAGGCGAGTTATGGGGTTTGGAGGCGAAGTGGAGGTGGAGGAGTGACTTTAATAAATAACAAATTCCCCTCAGCTCCACAGAGCCCATGCTTTGTGTTTAATTGCACTGTATTGATTTTTCTCTCTCTTTTCTTTTCATTCTTGAGTCGGGCATTGCTCTCATTTTGGAACAATCAGGTGGCCAGGGTGGACCTCAGAGTTGAATGCCATTTATTCTCCCTCCCTCCCTCCCTCCCTCCCTCCTCCTCCTCCTCCTCCTCTTCCTCCTTCACCTTCTCATTCTTCTGTCCTTCCTCCTCCCCCTTCCTCCTCTCACCTTTCTCATGATGCCTTTTGTGTTTTACACTTTCTGTGGTTACTCAACTGTCAAGGTTATCTTAAAATGTCTGAACACTTTGCGACTGTTTGTGAGGGATTTTGATAAATAGAACAGATTCCACAGGCATAAAGGTTTTTGTAAAACTCATAAATATAATATTCTTAATTTTTCTGGTGAATGAAAGAGTAGAAGTAGAAAGAAGACATTGGCCACAGGATCTAAAAATCTAGGAAAAGCATTTACACTGAGGCTGGAGAACTTTTATTCCCCACCACACTATACTATCACATTAAAGAGCAAGTTGAACCTTTGTTGCAGACGTGAGTCACTCAAAACAGTCTTTAATTACAGCTTACACAACACTTGAACTCAACTTCTCCAGGTGTTAATTATCATAATTTCTTTGTCCTTTTCCATCTTCAGCATCATTGCTCATATTAATCTGCTTCGGAAAGTTTGGAGAAAAAAAACTTCAAAGGTGACATGAAGCTAAACTGGAGCACACAACACAAAATAACGTGAAAATCCACCTGAAAAAAATTATAAAACTGAGTTGATCTAACTGGATGTGTCAGCAGCCCTCACCTTTAAATAAGAGCGTGTGGGAAATTATGTGTTTTGAGCCAACAGGGTTCAAGTTAAATGCCATGAATAAAGCTACAGTAGCTCAACCTCTGGTCTGATGAATCAGGGAGAAGATCACATGTGTCAGCGGTGCCATCACACCGCTCTGAGCCCCGTCTGTGAACGGAGGTGTATATTTTCATCTAAAAGGAAAGCAATTTCCAGAGATCCTCCCCTTTAAAAGCTGACTTGACATTTCCTGCCATTATGAGCACAATGTGCTCTATTATAGAATGAATGGCAATTAAGCACATAGGAAAATGTCAGGTGAATTACCATCAACCATCACCCACTTTGATCCTCCCTTACCTAACCACAGCATCCCCTCATCTCTATCTGTTCAAACTACCTGACAAGGGGAAGGTTTTACTGTAGGTCCAGAGTAAACTTTTAGAGCATGAAAACCAGACACAATTTTATTTAAAAGTTATCAGTGTGTGGGCACAGCTGTGTAGAGGGCAATGACAAAAAAGTAGAACCAGGCTCATCTGAAGAAACTGAAGGTGGAATAAATTCAGAATAAACCTGGACATGAAGAATGAGAAAAAATAAAGATGCTGTTCCAACTACCGTTTTCCTGTTATTTAAAAGAACCTGAAACTGTGACTATACACTTTTGCTGCAGTTTGGTGCTGAGATGTTCAATAAAGACATGGAATATTTCAGTCTGTGTGTCATGGACCTATATTATAGGTATTAGTTTCACTTTTTGAATTGAACTATTGAAATAAATGAGCTTTTCCATGATATTCTAATTTATTGAGATGCTCCTACTTTTTGTTGGATACAAATTTCTTTTGTAACCTGAAAATAAAACCATTGCAAAACATTTTCCTTTGAACACACCCCAGGCTTCATTGTCATCAGCTGTGCCCACTTAAACACACCTGTGAGAGTCCTTTAAAAGAAGCTCCTGAGGCTCCTGAGGACATAGTGCTTTTGGAAGACTGTTGTGCCAGTAGCAGGTGAGACATAGTGTTTGTTTAATGTTCATGAGTTTATTGTCCATTTTGCTTTAATGTTAACAGGAATACTGCTGTCTGTGCTTTACCTCTGTAGCTTCTTAGGGTGAAATTGTAGGGCAGACATCTTGAGTTTATCCACCTGCTGTACCATGATGATGTAAGTAGACAACTGACTTTTCATGAACATGTGACTGGCTTTTAAAAAGGTTAACGTTAATGTGTTTGCAGGATCTTCTGGATTCCATATCTGCTGTTTGGAAGCATCACTTGTAGCCCTGTGCTAAAAGGTATGACATTGCTGCCTACTGAAGACTGTTAGTGTAGCAATTAAATGATTCTAATTGCAGCCCTTGTTTTTCCAGCCCATGGACCACAAGCTGCACCAGTAGCTGTCTCAGAACCTGTGGAGGTGCCACTCCCTTACTCCCCTGGCGCCAACACGGCTGCGGCTGACCATGACATTCCTTTCCCTTACCACCATGGCACCAACATGGCTGGGGGCCGTGACCAAAGACCACAAACTGCACCTGCTTCTGAACCTGCGGAGGTGCCACTCCCTTACCACCTTGGCAGCTGGAGAAGATGGGCGAGTGCTAACAGGGGCAACACTGCTGGGCCTGCCAGTGCTTATGCTGGAAGCTACAGTGGCAACAACATGGCTGCAGGTAGTGTCAAAAGACCACAAGCTGCACCAGTGGCTGTCTCAGAACCTGTGGAGGTGCCACTCCCATACCACCCTGGCACCAACATGGCTGGGGGCAGTGAGTTCAATAGTGGCTACGCAGGTTACGGGGTTGAGGCCCATGGAGCCCCTGAGCACGGTGGATATGGGGCTTACGCAACCTCTCATGCAAGTGGGTACGAAGGCAGCGCTCCAAGTGGCAGCTATGGTGGCTCAGCAAGTGGCTATGGAGGGAGCCGCTCTTACGGGTATGCAAGCTATCAAGATGGGGCCAGCTCTGGATCTGATGGCAGCTCTGGATCTGATGGCAACGCTGGCCCTGAAGCCCCTGAAGCCCCTGAACCAGTTTTCAGTGACGTGTCTGACCTAGAGCCAGTCTCCTCATTCAGCTCTCGTTCAAGCTACCAGCGAGGAAGGTCAGTGTTTGCTCAAACCCGCTACAGCCCAGGAGAGCCAGCTCCCCCTGTCATGCCAGTATACAAACTTGTCAGGAAAACTTCAACAGAAAGTGGCCCTGCTGCAGCTCCAGCCAAAGGTGGCTTCTAGAGACCTTCCAGGTAAGATGCAGTTAAATCAATACTATACTGTAGCTGTTTGACTATCTTTGCTCTCAACTTGCCCATGTTTTTGTCTTTCAGGTCCCCAATGTTTCTTCTTGATGACAACCTGATGCCAATAAAAGTTTCTTACAAAATCTTGTGCCTGGTCTTGACTTTACCCCAGTTAAATATGGCTGTAGTTGAAATGGACCTGTAACACTCAAGACAGAGGCTGTTGCTGTCTGACAAGCACAGAACAATGGTTCTGGTACTGTATGCAACCAATGTCTCAACTCCCAAGACTGGTTATTGGGATGGCGGCTGCACGAACAGCAGGGTTATTCTGTCTTCAGGCTATTTGAAATTGCCTTAATGCTAAACTTGTAAATAGTCAAGGTGTATATCGCAGGTCTTGACAACCACACAGCTGAACCTTTACACATTCTTGCCTCTTGTGAGGTAGAAACTGGGGGCAAGGGAAAATGCTTGTCCTACGACAGGCTGTCTGTCTATATCTTGAAAAGAACTTGGACCATTTAGAGACTTCCCCGCCACTTGCTATTTAACTCAATTGAGAACATCAATAGTTTAGTCCTGTTGTGCTTTAAGCCCGCTGCAAAATTAATATGCATTACTTAGCCTGACTTGAGGTAAACGGGCTACAGGCGACCGATAAAACCCTTCACCCAAAAAAAGATCTGATGCTGCAGTGGGATCTTAAAAACTGTTGACAGCCCTGGTTTTGATCTTGATTTCTGAAGATCCATGTGAAGAGGGCCCGGGCGGCTTCAAACCCCAGACTCCCGGGTAAGAGTCATGCGAGCTAACCACTTGGCCAAAGGGACATCCCCTTGGCCAAGTAGCCAGGGCACATGATCAATTGGAGGCATAGTGACGGGACCCTCAACCATAGATATATAAGAAGACTAGATGACTCACCCGCAGCTGTTTCCCAATGACATGGCGTAGCCAGTACGGTGGCCATCTTGGGACGGGCAACTCTCTCCCTCAGAGCATTAAGCCTCTGCTGCATGTTCTGCTATAATGACTAGAACTTGCTCAGTTTTTGTCCGATTTCAAAACGGTTTGATTTTTATGAACGTTTATGCAGTTATGATGCAGCATATTTAGAATCATGGATAATTTTAATGTGTTTTTTTTGTTGTAAAAGTAACATTATAGTGACATTATGCAAATAGTTAAAGTAATAGCTACATACTGATTTATTTTACACAGAGTTGTGAATCGTTTTTTTAGTGAAGATGACTGGATCACCTATCTACTGCACTGTAACTGCAGCCAGAGTCAGAGCAAGTTGCCCGTCCTCATATGGCCGACTGTGAGCTACGCCTGCGTGTAGTCAGATCTACCCCCTTGCCCTCAACTGTCACACATGCAAAGAAGTTGAAGCAACCTCTTGGCCCTGCCACTCAGCATGCCCTGGCCTCACATTAGAGATAATGATACAAGCAGCAACTTCTGACGCAGGAAAATTAAATCAAAACTGAAGTGGTGAAAGCAGCAGTTCCACTCCTGACCAGTGTGTCTCCAATGACTCAGTCCCTATAGACTGTCATGTTAAAATGCTAGCGGTGTCCCAGACTAAGAATTTTCATAATCGAATCTGATTGGTCAGATCTTTCTTTTCGTCGACTAATATTCGCATCATGTTATGTTTTTCCCCTCATTGATTCATGATCTCATTTGCGTCTTTTACAAGTAGAAGTTCACTGGTGGTGACACTGAAGTTGTGACCTCCTGTTCGCTGTAATGTCATCCCCTATGCAGGAGCAGCCCCAGCACAGGACTGCCTCAGACCTTCTCTTGTTTAACACATATTAGTTCATTGAGGTTAAACATCCAGACAGAAAATGAGCATAAACACTTTAAAACCAAGGGTTAATCACACACCACTGATCTCCTCTCTCTGTCCTTTACTCCTTCACCTCTCACCTCCTCCTGGCATCTTCCCCTCAGGATGGTCAGGATTTAAAAAGCATGGCAGCCTCCACCATAATAACATAAGCATACTGTGCTCATTGCTAATTATGTAATATGTATTAGGTTAGCCTCCAAAGTGTTGAGAATCAGTGAGGTTTACCTGATTTGCATTGATGTTGAGATACAGAGGAAAAAAATCTACAAAAATGACTAAATAATGACTCCAAAGACTGAAACACTGGGGTGAAATGGTTTGAGATCATTGTTTCATTGGTTTGAAGAAACTGGAGGCGGAATAAATTCTGAATAAACCTGGACATGAAGTATGAGAAAAAATAAAGATGCTGTTCCAACTACCGTTTTCCTGTTATTTAAAAGAACCTGAAACTGTGACTATACACTTTTGCTGCAGTTTGGTGCTAAGATTTTCAATAAAGACATGGAATATTTCAGTCTGTGTGTCATGGACCTATAGCTATCAGGTATTAGTTTCACTTTTTGAATTGAACTATTGAAATAAATGAGCTTTTCCATGATATTCTAATTTATTGAGATGCTCCTACTTTTTGTTGGATACAAATTTCTTTTGTAACCTGAAAATAAAACCATTGCAAAACATTTTCCTTTGAACACACCCCAGGCTTCATTGTCATCAGCTGTGCCCACTTAAACACACCTGTGAGAGTCCTTTAAAAGAAGCTCCTGAGGCTCCTGAGGACATAGTGCTTTTGGAAGACTGTTGTGCCAGTAGCAGGTGAGACATAGTGTTTGTTTAATGTTCATGAGTTTATTGTCCATTTTGCTTTAATGTTAACAGGAATACTGCTGTCTGTGCTTTACCTCTGTAGCTTCTTAGGGTGAAATTGTAGGGCAGACATCTTGAGTTTATCCACCTGCTGTACCATGATGATGTAAGTAGACAACTGACTTTTCATGAACATGTGACTGGCTTTTAAAAAGGTTAACGTTAATGTGTTTGCAGGATCTTCTGGATTCCATATCTGCTGTTTGGAAGCATCACTTGTAGCCCTGTGCTAAAAGGTATGACATTGCTGCCTACTGAAGACTGTTAGTGTAGCAATTAAATGATTCTAATTGCAGCCCTTGTTTTTCCAGCCCATGGACCACAAGCTGCACCAGTAGCTGTCTCAGAACCTGTGGAGGTGCCACTCCCTTACTCCCCTGGCGCCAACACGGCTGCGGCTGACCATGACATTCCTTTCCCTTACCACCATGGCACCAACATGGCTGGGGGCCGTGACCAAAGACCACAAACTGCACCTGCTTCTGAACCTGCGGAGGTGCCACTCCCTTACCACCTTGGCAGCTGGAGAAGATGGGCGAGTGCTAACAGGGGCAACACTGCTGGGCCTGCCAGTGCTTATGCTGGAAGCTACAGTGGCAACAACATGGCTGCAGGTAGTGTCAAAAGACCACAAGCTGCACCAGTGGCTGTCTCAGAACCTGTGGAGGTGCCACTCCCATACCACCCTGGCACCAACATGGCTGGGGGCAGTGAGTTCAATAGTGGCTACGCAGGTTACGGGGTTGAGGCCCATGGAGCCCCTGAGCACGGTGGATATGGGGCTTACGCAACCTCTCATGCAAGTGGGTACGAAGGCAGCGCTCCAAGTGGCAGCTATGGTGGCTCAGCAAGTGGCTATGGAGGGAGCCGCTCTTACGGGTATGCAAGCTATCAAGATGGGGCCAGCTCTGGATCTGATGGCAGCTCTGGATCTGATGGCAACGCTGGCCCTGAAGCCCCTGAAGCCCCTGAACCAGTTTTCAGTGACGTGTCTGACCTAGAGCCAGTCTCCTCATTCAGCTCTCGTTCAAGCTACCAGCGAGGAAGGTCAGTGTTTGCTCAAACCCGCTACAGCCCAGGAGAGCCAGCTCCCCCTGTCATGCCAGTATACAAACTTGTCAGGAAAACTTCAACAGAAAGTGGCCCTGCTGCAGCTCCAGCCAAAGGTGGCTTCTAGAGACCTTCCAGGTAAGATGCAGTTAAATCAATACTATACTGTAGCTGTTTGACTATCTTTGCTCTCAACTTGCCCATGTTTTTGTCTTTCAGGTCCCCAATGTTTCTTCTTGATGACAACCTGATGCCAATAAAAGTTTCTTACAAAATCTTGTGCCTGGTCTTGACTTTACCCCAGTTAAATATGGCTGTAGTTGAAATGGACCTGTAACACTCAAGACAGAGGCTGTTGCTGTCTGACAAGCACAGAACAATGGTTCTGGTACTGTATGCAACCAATGTCTCAACTCCCAAGACTGGTTATTGGGATGGCGGCTGCACGAACAGCAGGGTTATTCTGTCTTCAGGCTATTTGAAATTGCCTTAATGCTAAACTTGTAAATAGTCAAGGTGTATATCGCAGGTCTTGACAACCACACAGCTGAACCTTTACACATTCTTGCCTCTTGTGAGGTAGAAACTGGGGGCAAGGGGAAATGCTTGTCCTACGACAGGCTGTCTGTCTATATCTTGAAAAGAACTTGGACCATTTAGAGACTTCCCCGCCACTTGCTATTTAACTCAATTGAGAACATCAATAGTTTAGTCCTGTTGTGCTTTAAGCCCGCTGCAAAATTAATATGCATTACTTAGCCTGACTTGAGGTAAACGGGCTACAGGCGACCGATAAAACCCTTCACCCAAAAAAAGATCTGATGCTGCAGTGGGATCTTAAAAACTGTTGACAGCCCTGGTTTTGATCTTGATTTCTGAAGATCCATGTGAAGAGGGCCCGGGCGGCTTCAAACCCCAGACTCCCGGGTAAGAGTCATGCGAGCTAACCACTTGGCCAAAGGGACATCCCCTTGGCCAAGTAGCCAGGGCACATGATCAATTGGAGGCATAGTGACAGGACCCTCAACCATAGATATATAAGAAGACTAGATGACTCACCCGCAGCTGTTTCCCAATGACATGGCGTAGCCAGTACGGTGGCCATCTTGGGACGGGCAACTCTCTCCCTCAGAGCATTAAGCCTCTGCTGCATGTTCTGCTATAATGACTAGAACTTGCTCAGTTTTTGTCCGATTTCAAAACGGTTTGATTTTTATGAACGTTTATGCAGTTATGATGCAGCATATTTAGAATCACCGATAATTTTAATGTATTTTTTTTGTTGTAAAAGTAACATTATAGTGACATTATGCAAATAGTTAAAGTAATAGCTACATACTGATTTATTTTACACAGAGTTGTGAATCATTTTTTTAGTGAAGATGACTGGATCACCTATCTACTGCACTGTAACTGCAGCCAGAGTCAGAGCAAGTTGCCCGGCCTCATATGGCCGACTGAGCTACGCCTGCGTGTAGTCAGATCTACCCCCTTGCCCTCAACTGTCACACATGCAAAGAAGTTGAAGCAACCTCTTGGCCCTGCCACTCAGCATGCCCTGGCCTCACATTAGAGATAATGATACAAGCAGCAACTTCTGACGCAGGAAAATTAAATCAAAACTGAAGTGGTCAAAGCAGCAGTTCCACTCCTGACCAGTGTGTCTCCAATGACTCAGTCCCTATAGACTGTCATGTTAAAATGCTAGCGGTGTCCCAGACTAAGAATTTTCATAGTCGAATCTGATTGGTCAGATCTTTCTTTTCGTCGACTAATCTTCGCATCATGTTATGTTTTTCCCCTCATTGATTCATAATCTCATTTGCGTCTTTTACAAGTAGAAGTTCACTGGTGGTGACACTGAAGTTGTGACCTCCTGTTCGCTGTAATGTCATCCCCTATGCAGGAGCAGCCCCAGCACAGGACTGCCTCAGACCTTCTCTTGTTTAACACATATTAGTTCATTGAGGTTAAACATCCAGACAGAAAATGAGCATAAACACTTTAAAACCAAGGGTTAATCACACACCACTGATCTCCTCTCTCTGTCCTTTACTCCTTCACCTCTCACCTCCTCCTGGCATCTTCCCCTCAGGATGGTCAGGATTTAAAAAGCATGGCAGCCTCCACCATAATAACATAAGCATACTGTGCTCATTGCTAATATGTATTAGGTTAGCCTCCAAAGTGTTGAGAATCAGTGAGGTTTACCTGATTTGCATTGATGTTGAGATACAGAGGAAAAAAATCTACAAAAATGACTAAATAATGACTCCAAAGACTGAAACACTGGGGTGAAATGGTTTGAGATCATTGTTTCATTGGTTTGAAGAAACTGGAGGCGGAATAAATTCTGAATAAACCTGGACATGAAGTATGAGAAAAAATAAAGATGCTGTTCCAACTACCGTTTTCCTGTTATTTAAAAGAACCTGAAACTGTGACTATACACTTTTGCTGCAGTTTGGTGCTAAGATTTTCAATAAAGACATGGAATATTTCAGTCTGTGTGTCATGGACCTATAGCTATCAGGTATTAGTTTCACTTTTTGAATTGAACTATTGAAATAAATGAGCTTTTCCATGATATTCTAATTTATTGAGATGCTCCTACTTTTTGTTGGATACAAATTTCTTTTGTAACCTGAAAATAAAACCATTGCAAAACATTTTCCTTTGAACACACCCCAGGCTTCATTGTCATCAGCTGTGCCCACTTAATTAATGAACACACCTGTGAGAGTCCTTTAAAAGAAGCTCCTGAGGCTCCTGAGGACATAGTGCTTTTGGAAGACTGTTGTGCCAGTAGCAGGTGAGACATAGCATTTGCTTAATGTTCATGAGTTTATTGTCCATTTTGCTTTAATGTTAACAGGAATACTGCTGTCTGTGCTTTACCTCTGTAGTTTTAGGGTGAAATTGTAGGGCAGACATCTTGAGTTTATCCACCTGCTGTACCATGATGGTGTAAGTAGACAACTGACTTTTCATGAACATGTTCCTGGCTTTTAAAAAGGTTAACGTTAATGTGTTTGCAGGATCTTCTGGATTCCATATCTGCTGTTTGGAAGCATCACTTGTAGCCCTGTGCTAAAAGGTATGACATTGCTGCCTACTGAAGACTGTTAGTGTAGCAATTAAATTATTCTAATTGCAGCCCTTGTTTTTCCAGCCCATGGACCACAAGCTGCACCAGTAGCTGTCTCAGAACCTGTGGAGGTGCCTCTCCCTTACTCCCCTGGTGCCAACACGGCTGCGGCTGACCATGACATTCCTTTCCCTTACCACCTTGGCCGTAACACGGCTGCGGCTGACCATGACATTCCTTTCCCTTACCACCATGGCACCAACATGGCTGGGGGCCGTGACCAAAGACCACAAACTGCACCTGCTTCTGAACCTGTGGAGGTGCCACTCCCTTACCACCTTGGCAGCTGGAGAAGATGGGTGAGTGCCAACAGGGGCAACACTGCTGGGCCTGCCAGTGCTCATGCTGGAAGCTACAGTGGCAACAACATGGCTGCAGGTAGTGTCAAAAGACCACAAGCTGCACCTGTGGCTGTCTCAGAACCTGTGGAGGTGCCCCTCCCTTACCACCCTGGCACCAACATGGCTGGGGGCAGTGAGTTCAATAGTGGCTATGCAGGTTATGGGGTTGAGGCCCCTGGAGCCCCTGAGCACGGTGGATATGGGGCTTATGCAACCGCTCATGCAAGTGGGTACGAAGGCAGTGCTCCAAGTGGCAGCTATGGTGGCTCAGCAAGTGGCTATGGAGGGAGCCGCTCTTACGGGTATGCAAGCTATCAAGATGGGGCCAGCTCTGGATCTGATGGCAGCTCTGGATCTGATGGCAACGCTGGCCCTGAAGCCCCTGAAGCCCCTGAACCAGTTTTCAGTGACGTGTCTGACCTAGAGCCAGTCTCCTCATTCAGCTCTCGTTCAAGCTACCAGCGAGGAAGGTCAGTGTTTGCTCAAACCCGCTACAGCCCAGGAGAGCCAGCTCCCCCTGTCATGCCAGTATACAAACTTGTCAGGAAAACTTCAACAGAAAGTGGCCCTGCTGCAGCTCCAGCCAAAGGTGGCTTCTAGAGACCTTCCAGGTAAGATGCAGTTAAATCAATACTATACTGTAGCTGTTTGACTATCTTTGCTCTCAACTTGCCCATGTTTTTGTCTTTCAGGTCCCCAATGTTTCTTCTTGATGACAACCTGATGCCAATAAAAGTTTCTTACAAAATCTTGTGCCTGGTCTTGACTTTACCCCAGTTAAATATGGCTGTAGTTGAAATGGACCTGTAACACTCAAGACGGAGGCTGTTTCTGTCTGACAAGCACAGAACAATGGTTCTGGTATGAAACAAATTGTCTCAACTCCAAGACTGGTTATTGGGGTGGAGGCTGCACGAACAGCAGGGTTATTCCGTCTTCAGGTTGCTTCAGGCTATTTGAAATTGCCTTAATGCTAAACTTGTAAATAGTCAAGGTGTATATCGCAGGTCTTGACAACCACACAGCTGAACCTTTACACATTCTTGCCTCTTGTGAGGTAGAAACTGGGGGCAAGGGGAAATGCTTGTCCTACGACAGGCTGTCTGTCTATATCTTGAAAAGAACTTGGACCATTTAGAGACTTCCCCGCCACTTGCTATTTAACTCAATTGAGAACATCAATAGTTTAGTCCTGTTGTGCTTTAAGCCCGCTGCAAAATTAATATGCATTACTTAGCCTGACTTGAGGTAAACGGGCTACAGGCGACCGATAAAACCCTTCACCCAAAAAAAGATCTGATGCTGCAGTGGGATCTTAAAAACTGTTGACAGCCCTGGTTTTGATCTTGATTTCTGAAGATCCATGTGAAGAGGGCCCGGGTGGCTTCAAACCCCAGACTCCCGGGTAAGAGTCATGCGTGCTAACCACTTGGCCAAAGGGACATCCCCTTGGCCAAGTAGCCAGGGCACATGATCAATTGGAGGCATAGTGACAGGACCCTCAACCATAGATAATATATAAGAAGACTAGATGACTCACCTGCAGCTGTTTCCCAATGACATGGCGTAGCCAGTACGGCGGCCATCTTGGGACGGGCAACTCTCTCCCTCAGAGCATTAAGCCTCTGCTGCATGTTCTGCTATAATGACTAGAACTTGCTCAGTTTTTGTCCGATTTCAAAACGGTTTGATTTTTATGAACGTTTATGCAGTTATGATGCAGCATATTTAGAATCACGGATAATTTTAATGTATTTTTTTTGTTGTAAAAGTAACATTATAGTGACATTATGCAAATAGTTAAAGTAATAGCTACATACTGATTTATTTTACACAGAGTTATGAATCGTTTTTTTAGTGAAGATGACTGGATCACCTATCTACTGCACTGTAACTGCAGCCAGAGTCAGAGCAAGTTGCCCGTCCTCATATGGCCGACTGAGCTACGCCTGCGTGTAGTCAGATCTACCCCCTTGCCCTCAACTGTCACACATGCAAAGAAGTTGAAGCAACCTCTTGGCCCTGCCACTCAGCATGGTCTGGCCTCACATTAGAGATAATGATACAAGCAGCAACTTCTGACGCAGGAAAATTAAATCAAAACTGAAGTGGTCAAAGCAGCAGTTCCACTCCTGACCAGTGTGTCTCCAATGACTCAGTCCCTATAGACTGTCATGTTAAAATGCTAGCGGTGTCCCAGACTAAGAATTTTCATAGTCGAATCTGATTGGTCAGATCTTTCTTTTCGTCGACTAATCTTCGCATCATGTTATGTTTTTCCCCTCATTGATTCATGATCTCATTTGCGTCTTTTACAAGTAGAAGTTCACTGGTGGTGACACTGAAGTTGTGACCTCCTGTTCGCTGTAATGTCATCCCCTATGCAGGAGCAGCCCCAGCACAGGACTGCCTCAGACCTTCTCTTGTTTAACACATATTAGTTCATTGAGGTTAAACATCCAGACAGAAAATGAGCATAAACACTTTAAAACTAAGGGTTAATCACACACCACTGATCTCCTCTCTCTGTCCTTTACTCCTTCACCTCTCACCTCCTCCTGGCATCTTCCCCTCAGGATGGTCAGGATTTAAAAAGCATGGCAGCCTCCACCATAATAACATAAGCATACTGTGCTCATTGCTAATTATGTAATATGTATTAGGTTAGCCTCCAAAGTGTTGAGAATCAGTGAGGTTTACCTGATTTGCATTGATGTTGAGATACAGAGGAAAAAAATCTACAAAAATGACTAAATAATGACTCCAAAGACTGAAACACTGGGGTGAAATGGTTTGAGATCATTGTTTCATTGGTTTGAAGAAACTGGAGGCGGAATAAATTCTGAATAAACCTGGACATGAAGTATGAGAAAAAATAAAGATGCTGTTCCAACTACCGTTTTCCTGTTATTTAAAAGAACCTGAAACTGTGACTATACACTTTTGCTGCAGTTTGGTGCTAAGATTTTCAATAAAGACATGGAATATTTTAGTCTGTGTGTCATGGACCTATAGCTATCAGGTATTAGTTTCACTTTTTGAATTGAACTATTGAAATAAATGAGCTTTTCCATGATATTCTAATTTATTGAGATGCTCCTACTTTTTGTTGGATACAAATTTCTTTTGTAACCTGAAAATAAAACCATTGCAAAACATTTTCCTTTGAACACACCCCAGGCTTCATTGTCATCAGCTGTGCCCACTTAATTAATGAACACACCTGTGAGAGTCCTTTAAAAGAAGCTCCTGAGGCTCCTGAGGACATAGTGCTTTTGGAAGACTGTTGTGCCAGTAGCAGGTGAGACATAGCATTTGCTTAATGTTCATGAGTTTATTGTCCATTTTGCTTTAATGTTAACAGGAATACTGCTGTCTGTGCTTTATCTCTGTAGCTTCTTAGGGTGAAATTGTAGGGCAGACATCTTGAGTTTATCCACCTGCTGTACCATGATGGTGTAAGTAGACAACTGACTTTTCATGAACATGTTCCTGGCTTTTAAAAAGGTTAACGTTAATGTGTTTGCAGGATCTTCTGGATTCCATATCTGCTGTTTGGAAGCATCACTTGTAGCCCTGTGCTAAAAGGTATGATATTGCTGCCTACTGAAGACTGTTAGTGTAGCAATTAAATTATTCTAATTGCAGCCCTTGTTTTTCCAGCCCATGGACCACAAGCTGCACCAGTAGCTGTCTCAGAACCTGTGGAGGTGCCTCTCCCTTACTCCCTTGGCGCCAACACGGCTGCGGCTGACCATGACATTCCTTTCCCTTACCACCTTGGCCGTAACACGGCTGCGGCTGACCATGACATTCCTTTCCCTTACCACCATGGCACCAACATGGCTGGGGGCCGTGACCAAAGACCACAAACTGCACCTGCTTCTGAACCTGTGGAGATGCCACTCCCTTACCACCTTGGCAGCTGGAGAAGATGGGTGAGTGCCAACAGGGGCAACACTGCTGGGCCTGCCAGTGCTCATGCTGGAAGCTACAGTGGCAACAACATGGCTGCAGGTAGTGTCAAAAGACCACAAGCTGCACCTGTGGCTGTCTCAGAACCTGTGGAGGTGCCCCTCCCTTACCACCCTGGCACCAACATGGCTGGGGGCAGTGAGTTCAATAGTGGCTATGCAGGTTATGGGGTTGAGGCCCCTGGAGCCCCTGAGCACGGTGGATATGGGGCTTATGCAACCGCTCATGCAAGTGGGTACGAAGGCAGTGCTCCAAGTGGCAGCTATGGTGGCTCAGCAAGTGGCTATGGAGGGAGCCGCTCTTACGGGTATGCAAGCTATCAAGATGGGGCCAGCTCTGGATCTGATGGCAGCTCTGGATCTGATGGCAACGCTGGCCCTGAAGCCCCTGAACCAGTTTTCAGTGACGTGTCTGACCTAGAGCCAGTCTCCTCATTCAGCTCTCGTTCAAGCTACCAGCGAGGAAGGTCAGTGTTTGCTCAAACCCGCTACAGCCCAGGAGAGCCAGCTCCCCCTGTCATGCCAGTATACAAACCTGTCAGGAAAACTTCAACAGAAAGTGGCCCTGCTGCAGCTCCAGCCAAAGGTGGCTTCTAGAGACCTTCCAGGTAAGATGCAGTTAAATCAATACTATACTGTAGCTGTTTGACTATCTTTGCTCTCAACTTGCCCATGTTTTTGTCTTTCAGGTCCCCAATGTTTCTTCTTGATGACAACCTGATGCCAATAAAAATGCATCTTACAAAATCTTGTGCCTGGTCTTGACTTTACCCCAGTTAAATATGGCTGTAGTTGAAATGGACCTGTAACATTTAGACTGTCTGACAAGCACAGAACAATGGTTCTGGTACTGTATCAACCAATGTCTCAACTCCAAGACTGGTTATTGGGATGAGGCTGCACACAACGGCATTGTTGCATTTCCTTGGGTTATTCTGTCTTCAGGTCCTGGTTGCTTCAGTCAGTTCAACTTCAAATTGCCTTAATGCTAAACTTGTAAAATAGTCAAGGTGTATATCGCAGGTCCTGACAACCACACGGCTGAACCAGTGTCATGGCACAGCATATCACTTAATGCCATACAAATCACGTTCTTGCCTCTTCTGAGGTAGAAACCAGGCTGTCTTGTCTAAATCTTCAGGAAAAGGAACACTTGCTATAACTCACTGTACAATGAGAACATCAATAGTTTAATCCTGTTGCACTTTAAAGGATCCATCACCTGAAAATCACTTTTTTTCAGGTTATTGCATGTATAACTCGATCTTCTCTGTCACTGACAATAGCTGACATGTTTTCCGGGCAAAGAACTTCACTCTCGCCTCCTCCCCCCTAAATTCACCGGCAGTTGAAAAAAACGCGATTTTTGATTGGTCTTCTCGTTGACGTCACCGAGAAGCCGAGGATCAGGAGAGGGAGGGGGGACTATCCCCCCGCACGCCGTACGCAGCAGCCGGCAGCGGTAGTGCTAGTAGCTGTGAAACAGGCAGAAAGCTGTTTTATTTCCTGCTGTAGCGCTGTTATTACGTCACTTTATTAAGTTTTAATATTTTTGAATGCGAGAAAGTAACCTCTGTTGCTCACCCTGATGTTTCTCTAAATCTTTCCCTGTTCTGGGTTTTCTTGGGAGTTTTTCCTCAGTCGATGTGAGGGTCAAAGCCCTTTGAGACAAACAGTAAAAATGGGCTATACAAATAAAATTGTCTTGCCTTGCCTTCCTCCAGACTCTGGGTCCTTGGTTTCCAAAATGCAAAACTTACTTTCATCTGAAAAGAGGACTTTGGACCACTGGGCAATAGTTTTGTTCTTCTTCTCCTTTGCCCATGCAGGTAAGACAACTCTGATGTTGTCTCTGGTTCAGGAATGGGTTGACACACTAGACCCAAAAATGTAGATGAGCTGAGAGCGGCACTGCTGAGGTGTTATGGAAGCCCAGGTTGCATTGATAGGCAAACAGCTGGAGTTGCATGGAGTTGCCTCCATGTTAGCCGAAATTATGCAGTAATACAAGCAAAAGGAGCCCCTACCAAGTATTGAGTGCATATAAATGGACATCCATTCCAGAAGACCAACAATTCTTTATTAACAATCATTTTCTAATTGGTCTGATGTAATATTTTCTAATTTTTTGAGATACTGAAATTGGGGTTTTCCTTAAATGTATGCATACTCATTAGGCCTACAATTAAACAAAATAATGTCAATGTGATTAATGTAGGTGATTCATCAAACCAAATATGCTTATATTTATACTTTCTATTCTGTGTCTTTCTGTTTATCTTCCTTACACCTGGTGCTATATTGCAATTCAGAGAGTTTGGTTTCTGTGGAGGCATACATTTCTGAGAAAGACAAATAAACATCCAAATTAGCCTACTTGAAAGTAGCCAGATATAGAGGTAAGTGGCAAAACATTTCAGTGTAAAGAGACAGGTATTTTGTCCTGACTTGTTTTTGGGAGACCAAATTCAACCATAGATCTCAGGTTTACATGCTCATCCTTGCAGCCACACACTTCACAACCACTGGAGATGTGAAAGAAAGCTCATGTGGACACAGGCGTCCCTCTGCTGCATGTAGTGCTGGATAAAGTTTTCCAGCCTTAGCAACAGTAACCAAGAGAAGTAGAGAAGTGTGGAATGCCAATTCATTCTCCAGGAAAGGCTAATTGCTGTTCGGCCACTCAGATTAAACCTCAACTCTTGGTTTGCTGGAGCTTCCTTTGTTCACTCATACACATCGCGCAGAGTGACTATTGCAGGTGCTGACTTCAGTGTAACTGAAATGTATCTTTGTTTGTCCATAAGAACATAGATTTGTGGGTTTAAGAACCAAAACCCATCTCAGTGTAGTTTAACATCTCCTCTCTCGGCTTCTCTCTGGAGCTCTAGTAACAACAGGTCAGTGTCAGCCAATCAGAAGAGAGAAAGCTATGAGCCTCTCTTCTGATTGACAGTCTGATTCCTGAATGAAAATAGAAAAGATTACAGGTAAAACACTTACAGAAAATCCTGCAAGTGGTGGATGGTGGGTCCAGGTGGGGCTTGGTGACTTATTTGTTGTGACATCACAAAGTTGCAGAAGTTCAACGACTGGTTATAAAGCTCAGTTTCTGAATACAGTATTTCTCTGTGGACTGAGGCTTTTATACTTTCACAATATCAATATAGAGGCAAGACCTGCTTTAAAATCACACTACACATGGACATCGACTTTTATACAACATCCATCCATTGTCTACCACTTACCCATGCGGGGTCACAGGGGTGGAGCCAATCCCAGTTAATGTTGGGTGAGGGCAGGGTACACCCAGGACAGGTCACTAGTCTATCACAGGGCCAACATATAGAGTTTAAATATACATACACACACAATTACACTTTAGAGTCAACCTAATGTGCATGTTTTTGGACTGTGTGAGGAAGCTGAAGAACGTGAAGAGAACCCACACTGGCACAATGAGAATAACTCCACCCAGAAAGTCCCCTGGCAGGGGAATTGAACCCAGAACCTTCTTGCTGAGGCAACACTGCCAATCACTGCATCACTATGGTGCCCGCCTGTATCCAACAAAGGACCTTTAAACATGTTGGAGCACATTTCCTTTGATTTCTGGGGGTGCCAGCCTCTGATAATTTTAACTGATTTAATCTCCCACATGAATACACTCAGCAACTTGTGACCCTTCAATCAAACCACCAACACCCAGCTTAAAGGAATAGTTCACTCAAAATTTAAATTTCACTCATTATCTACTCACCCTCATGTCGACTAAGGGCTGGGAGAAGTTTCAGAGTCCTCTGTGGCTTCTCTGAGTTACAGGGGGTCTCGGTTGCAAATGGATACCAACTGTCTTCGTAACATCGTTATATTGACATGCACTGCTACGCCGAGACCCCCTGTAACTCAGAGAAGCCACGGATAACTCTGAAACTTCTCCCAGCCCTTAGTCGACATGAGGGTGAGTAGATAATGAGTGCAATTGGAATTTTGGATGAACTATTCTTTTAAGGAGGAAAGCAAGACATAGCACAGTTACCCCAGTGTATAATGAAGTCCAAGCACAAATTTCAAACGAAAATGTCCTGTTCAGGTGTAACCACGAAGCAAAATGTTTAAGTGTCCCACACCAGTAATAGCAACAAAAACAGTTCAGTTCAGTTAACAGAAAGTGTTACAGCTAACTGGGAACCACTAAAAAACAATCAGCTGCGGTGAGCTGAACACAGGAGAAAATTGTTGACCCGACACCAAACTCCATTCTCGCTTCCCAGGCTCTGTTTAACACCTTTTATTTCTATCTCACAACAGTAGCTACAGAAGCTCCAAATACTAACAGTCGTCCATGCAAAGATAATAAAGGCAAAGCACACAGGAAACACAATGTGATGCCATATATACGGTCAACACAAAATTTCATTCCCAACGCTCACTTTACGCCATGTTGAGAAGAGGCTGAGAAAAATACGTGAGTGCGATTGACCCTTCGCTAAGTCCCTCCCACAAGTAGCTACTGTCCAATCCTCCATTAGCAAGTATGCACAAGAGGCCTGTCAAGCCTTCGGCAGAAAACAATATGCTGAAGCGGTGTGTGTACAGGACATGCAAGTCCGACAGCCAATATCCGAAAAGTTTAGAGGGTGATTGAATTTTTCTCCTTCTCTCAGCCCAAGACCTGAAGATTTGTGTCATTAGACGTTAATGCAGTGGCCAAATCGCACCAATCCCTCCTTCTCCATAGCAACCCAGGCTATCTATTAACGTTAGGAAGGTAGCTGCTGTTAGGTAAAAAGCATTCACCTTTGCTTTAATAACATATCCCTAGGTTGTTGTAGGGCTTATGTGGTAGGGTGGCAGGGGGTGTTTTATTTTATATTTTGTTTATTGTCCTAACGTAGACCGATTCACTGCGAACTGTACGTTTTGTGAGCAGCAACAGCAGTTCAGAGGAGCCAGCTAACTAACTAACTAACCAGTTAACAGTGAGTCATTATGTTTGCTTTTGTGGACAAACTGACACGTGCTGAGAGAAGGACGAACAACATTTGTTTGTAGAAGGATGTTGTTATTGTTGTTGTTGTTGTTGTTGCGGCGGTGGCGGACGTTATTCAGAGGATATGAGCAGAGTTTGTTTTGGGGTTTTTTCAACTTACTGTACAATTTCTCTAGTTGCCTGAGGAAGATGGGAGCCTTAATCCAGTGTGTGGATATTCCCTTTTTTCCTTTTCAATGATCCTATGACTATCCGGCACCTGGCCTAAAATAGGCACTGGATGCGCACACATCTACCCTGTTTTTTTATGAATTAATGAGATGACACCATTGGCTGGGGCTGGAGGTGTTGATATAGATCCATGGATGTGTCAGGGGCGTGAATTAACAGTGGAAGGGACAAAATAAGAATGTAAAGAATGACCGTAATAATTCGTTACATGTCTTCAACAATACAGGGAACATTATCAAAACTTTTTTATATTCAAACAATGTTTACATGAAAGATTAAATATCCTTTTGGAAATATTGGACCTATGGGACAATGTAAACCATGAATTAAACAAATAAATAAATAATGTAACAAAAAGTTATGATGCACATAGGTTGTCAGAATAAAAGAAAACACACATCTACACACACCGTCACACTGTGAACCATCTACATCCTCAACATTCCTGAAAAAAATAGGTGACGCCTTCATCTGTGCCTACTTACCTCATACTAACTCACTAATCATCAGCGACAGATTTCCAATGCAATCTGCTAGAGGTCATGCCTCTTTAATTATCCAAACAGGTCAGAGGTCACAAACACTTATCATGTGGCAAGAGGTCAAAGGGCAGCCAGCAGGGTCACAGAGGTCAAGGCAGTGGTAAGGCACAGGGAGAATCTGGCAGCAGATCCTGCTTACTAACCAGACGTGATTAGTGTCGGCCGTCAGAGAGCTGATCACTGGAAACTCTGCTGGGTCAGAGGAATCACTGTTAAAGGGAAAAATCTTGTGTGTGACTCTTACTGTTACACATGTTACTTAGGTGTCAGTGTGTGGTTTTACACAATCCAGATTTTAATTGAACCTGTCAAAATGTGAGCAGATGCACCTCTCACTCACAAATACAACATAATCAATGTATTTACATCAATCAATGATGAAATATGCAATATGTGTAAAATACTTATTGATACATAATTGATCGCACAATTACAGTGGTCTGTCATTATGACTTCATATGAAGCAGCCTGACTGATGATTTGATGAAACAGATTATGTATTAATTTCACATAATCATCATGTTTGTTTGTTTTTTTTGCTTTCAGCCATAAATGAACATGAATTGACTTGGCTGAGAAATTATTAAATGAATAGATAAAAAAAACTGTCAGATATCTGACATATCAAATAACATTTAAAGGGACATTGTTTAACATTTTCAGTTGTTTATTGGCACAAAATCGATGTCTGAATTCATATGTATGTGTATTATGACCTGTGCCAATAATCTGACTAATTTTCGTAAGCGAAGAATTTCAGATTTGTTTGTACATGGGGCGGGTAAGTCAACCTGGGAGCTCCATGACGGTCTGCCATCTTGAAACTACTGCTGCCGGTAAGGGACATATAGCTAGCACAGCATTTGGCTCCTTTCCCACTGGCCAAAAAAACCCACGTCTGATCTCCAGCTGGTGACCTGCATGGCCATTCACCCCACGTCTAGAGATGTCATCACGTTGATGACAACATCAGTGTGACAGAAAACAGCGACGTAAAAAAACAAACAGCATGGGAGCTGGTGAGGCGCTTGTTTAACGTATATAAAGGAAATAGCGGTGGACAAAATGATGTGGCTTCACAGACAGACGTTTACTACAGGACAAGATGTTACCATGGATACAAAAAGTAAGAGCATAGGCTACATATCATATGCACATGAGAACATTAAGCCTATCTATTAATACAGTATCTAACGCTACATAAACACTACAGCTGTGGTTAGTGGGGTTTTTTTTCCGTCCCCTGCACTGAACCTCCTCTTCCCCACGGATCATGAGAAGCTCTCTGTTCTCGCTGTCTTTTCATTACTGTGCCATGTTGAATGGCAACAACTTCAACAATTATCAACTTATCAGCAGTATGTAGCCTACTGTTGCCCCCCCCCCCCCCCCACACACACACACACACACACACAGCTCTTCTTCCAGACCCAACCATTCGAGGCAAACTGTGGCCCCCCACACTGAGTCAAGTTCTGTTTGAGGTTTCTTCCTGTTTAAAGGGATTTCTTCCTCTGCACTGTCGCCCATGGATGTTTCTCTCAACAATATTCTGAGGTCTTGACCTTACTTTGCAAAGTGCCTTGAGATAATATTTGTCATTATTTGGCGCCATACAATTAAAGCTGAATTGAAGATAAACATCCAATACAACCATTGTGTTCTCAAGCTATTCACTGGAGAAGCAGTAAACAGAACTGTAACTTCTGTTCCACTGGATGAAAAACACATTTCAAAAGCTTTTGTCATATTCTGCATCACACATCAATGTGATGATGAGGTTTCTGTGTGTACATAAACCTAAGAGATCTAGTGCCGTGTGTGTAGCCCTGAGATTTGACATTCAAGATGACTGCACATAGGTTTAGATGACCCAAAGTAAACTGTCATTATTGAATTTTTCTGTAACATTGGTTCTTTGTAGGCAAAAGGTAAACATCATTCTGTACTCAAGCTCAGGCGTTGCTGTGGCCTGAGGGTCCTTTTGTCCTGCAGTTCACTTGACCAACAATAACATGATATAGGAACGAGTGGGCCGACTTTCCACACTGAGTTTGATAATAGCCATCAGTAACAATAATTGTCCTCTATCTGTCAGTGAGTGGTAAGAAAAGTGAAGACTTGTGAATGGACTGTACGTATACACAGCTTTCCTGGAATGCACATGTACTCCTTCACACACACACACACACACACACACACACACACACACACACACACACACACACACACACACACACACACACACACACACACACACACACACACATCACAGCCATACACTGATGGAGCAGGCATCAGGGGAAAAGTGGGATTCAGTATCTTATCTTTCCGATTCTGCAACTGCGTCGTCACAGAAATGGTTTTCTCACAGATAAAAAAGTGCAATTAATTCAAGGAAAAGTATATGTCTAAATTATTAGATTGACTATTGGTTCATTTCCACTGTTATGTTATAGCAGATTGTGCATGTTATCTTAGTTATATGCTACATTTACTATTAGTGTTGGTTGAGCTTTCAAATGCAGACTGATTGAATTCTTCCACTTTTTGCAGTCCCACAATCCAGGACACTGCAGCTGTTAGTGATGATGATTAGAAGCCTAAATGTTTGAATTTAAATTTACTGCTCAATGTTGAGTAAATATGTGATACATTATGTGGGGATTATAGGGTTTGAGTGAATGAGAATTGATTGGGGCATTATTATTGGTGACATTTATTCCTGCGATGTGTAAATGTGTGTAGCGATGATGTGTAGTTACGAAAACAGGGATGTCTTTGGTTAAGAAACACACTAATTTCTTTCCCTAGTGTTAGGGTTGTTATTAGGGGTTGTAGTGTATTGTAGTTCTAACTTATAGTGCAACATTGCTTGACAGGGAAACAAGTAATTATATTTGATGAAAGACATTTTCATTTGGAGGCATCAGTTGATGGAAATGTGGCCAATGAAAACTATAAAATGATTCCCAGTGATGTTGCATGTTCAACCACCTAGCCTCACCAAATCTGTTCTGCCTTACACAAAGACACACACATATACATGTACACACACTTTTAATTGACAGTTACTCTGTAACAACCTGTCTCCGTTTGAATTTACACCACCCACCTCCTTACCTCCCAACTTAACCGCTTTAAGTTTAAGAAAACACAGGAGCACACAAACATGCGTGCAGACACATGTACACACAATCTTTGTCTGCTTTCTAGGGGACAGCTCTAATGCCGCCAATCTGCTGCAGCTCAGCAAGGTCACCTACTACTAGCGGTCTGATTGGCTGTTTGTGCCTTTACCTGTCATCTCTTTCTGCTTTGATCACTGCGTGTGTGTGTGTGTGTGTGTGTGTGTGTGTGTGTGTGTGTGTGTGTGTGTGTGTGTGTGTGTGTGTGTGTGTGTGTGTGTGTGTGTGTGTACGAGTGCTATACTTTGGAAGTGAGAACATTTTAGCTGCTATGTGAGACAAATTAATTTATCTTGAGACTTTAATTGAAGAAAAAAACAATCAATAAAATTAAAGAGATGCAAGTAAAAGTCAACTATTGAAATCTACATTATCACATATGCTTTTGTTTCTATGTCAAATTGACTTTTGTCTCACTCAAATCATCCATGTGCATTTATCTGTTCAAGATTCAAGAAATAACAAGATATTCACACACACACTTATACAATCAACAGGGCCAAACAGCGCAAAATGTAAGCAGGCAATTATTAGAGTGCGTTTCTTTATTCTGCCCGCCGTCAGAGAGATTATGGGAATAATCGGTTTAATGAGCTCCAAACTAAAGATGGGATCCAGATTCCCCAGGGGGGGGGCAGGCTATTGTACGAAGGCCACAGTCTACACATAGCTGCTATGTCAAACAGCCCCGCTGCTCAAATACCATTTACTGCAACACCAATCACTGCAGCTCTCTTTGTTTTATGTGTGTGTGTGTGTGTGTGTGTGTGTGTGTGTGTGTGTGTGTGTGTGTGTGTGTGTGTGTGTGTGTGTGTGTGTGTGTGTGTGTGTGTGTGTGTGTGTGTGTGTGTGTGTGTGTGTGTGTGTGTGTGTGTGTGTGTATGTGTGTGATAGGGGAAAGATGCCAGTGAAATCTACTGTAGAGGATCCCTGTGGTTTCTACTATCATCAAAGACAATGCATGTTTGTGAGTGTGAATGGCCATCACACACAAGTGAAATCGAAGTCTACCTCGGCTGTGCTCTGTGAAGGTTTTCAGATAAATCTGCTTTTTTAACACTATGAAAACACAAAGTAATGATCCTTAAATGTCTATTACATGACAGTAAAGTTGCAGCATCATAGTGATACTGGTGCAGTGATTCATGCAGATGAGAAAATGTGGTGTCATATGCTTTATTTTCGGAATGAATAACTCCAACCAACAGGTTATGTTTCCAACAAGTGTTCATTGTTCTTCTTTAATCCTTGATTCATCCAGTATACATACTGTAGCTTTACTGCTGCCACAGTCTGATCTGATGGCCACTGAGTAACTCCACTGCAGAGGTTGGGGGGTTGAGACTCTGATCAAGGACACCTCAGTGTTGGTAATGAGTGAAGGGCAAGTGCTGCTCTTTCTTCTTTGTCACCCAGATTTATCCCACTGTCTGAGATCTTATCTTAAGGTCACCACTGTCCCAAGTGAGCAAGTGTGTTTAAAATGACACAAAGCATATCCACCCCTGGGGGCAACAAGCACTCCTTTGTGGGAAGTTGTAAAAAGAGGAGGGACATGTAGGCTACAGCCTCTGTACGGTCTGAGCCCATCCACCTCATCATTGTGGTTTTAAATATAAGACATAAGATGCTGATCAACAACTTCCAAGTTAAACTGAATCCACAATGGAAAACATCTGAGATGCTACTGAGAGGCAATTACAGGAAAGTGAGAATCGTGGTAAAGAGGGAGCTGTGCCAGACAAAGCTTCAGATTTATTTGTCAATCCTCCTTCCCAACCTCACTAACAGTCATGAGCTCTGGGCAGATACAGGCAGCTGAAATGAGTTTCCTCATGGGTTCAGGTTCAGGGATGAGGTGTTGAGCTCTGTTATCCAGAGGGAACTCAGAGTAGAGCCACTGCTCCTTTGGGTCATAAGGAGACTGTTGAGGTGGTTCAGGCTTGTGGTTTGGAGGCCTCATACAGTAGGTGTCTTCCTCTTGAAGTCCTGCAGGCACATCCAGCTGGTAGGAGATGTCAAGACAGACCCTCTCCAGAACATACTGGAGAGATTATATATCTCATCTGGCCTGGGAATAGCCTGCGATTCCACAGGAGGAGCTGGAAAACATTGCCAGGGAGTGGGATGTCTGGAACACTCTGGATAACGGATAATGTATTGGCTTCTTCAGCATAATCTTGAAGAATCTAGTAAAAAATAAAACAGAGGAAATATAACCCAGCGTGGTTGTTCTTGAGCTCTGTGGCAGCACCCCAGAAGGTATGAGTGAAGAGCTGTTTCTGACTGATACAGTTATACCTTGGACCTGTTTGTGAGAACATATGTTTATATGCATAAAAGGCATAAATGTAATCAAATGACTGTCTGTTGTGCTGATTGGATTAAAACATAGTCTATCCCGTGCATGTCCAACACCATCTCCAACAAAAACAAAATAAAACAAACTTCATCTGCTGCCCATGTCTTGCAACTCCTGCCAGATGGAGATGATGAAGACGAGCACTTCCTCTGGAGCTGCTTGGTGTGATCTCCACCTCTGCTGACAGTGCTGCCAGGAGCTCAGCAGCCGCATCCAGGCAGAGAGCTCTGCAGTACATTGACATTTTATCACTGCAACTTGGATTACAGTGGACCTTTTATTCCTTTGATAGTGTGACAGTCTTGTGACATTTTCACTTCACAGCTGAGAGACGCCAGCACACCCACCCAAACCTGAGTCTCATAGGTAAAAAATGAGACATGCCAGCAACAAGGATGCAATTCCCCCACGAGACAGGTGGGTTTTGAGTGAGATGCCACTTCTACTGGTTCTTTTCTAAGACATCTTTTGAGACTTGGGGCCGCCCAGAAAAGAAAATCTTTCGCTGAAGCAGACATTGATTGAGCAGGTTGGATGGAAATTAACTATATATAGAAATGTATTTCTTGTATATATCCCTCCAACCTATATACACATTCTTTATTGAACTTTTGTTTGTTTCTAAAATAATTTACTTGCTACTGGATGACCAGTCATTTCAAGTTCACAATCAGGTCTCTCTGTCTTCTTGTATCTGGAGGACACTGGGATATACTTTGAGCAGGAGAGCTGAGTGGGGAGGGTGATTCCACTTTTTAGTCTGATTGGGAACATATGGACCAGGCTGAAGTCTGGCTGGTCTTGTAAAAGAGGTGAGAGGCTGTTTAATAGTGTGACTCTTACAGCTATGAGGTCATCATCTGGAGACAAAAATGGGGTGGAAGAGGGGGGTGGAGGGAAGCACAGAGTAAAAAAAAAAAGTAAAACACAGACAGTATATAATTTCTCTATCAATCTAAGCCATAACAAAAGACAAAGTTTGGTGACATCATTGCAGTCGGCTTCTCAATTGTGTCAGTCATTAGAGAACACATCTGAAGAGGTCAGACCACAGACTGTGGACACAGCACCTGTCATTCAAAGTGATTCACCCTCAAACAGTCTTACTAGAATTGAAATGACTGAGTTATCCCCTAAAGCATGCTGTAACCCAAAGGTAATTTTTAAGGGGTTATATAAAAATCCATCATTGTACACTTGTCATGAAGGAGGAAATTAGCAGTAGACACCGAAACCTTTGCAACAGGCTGTAAATATGTTTATTTCTCCTGTGACATTGGGCATTTTAACATGGGAGTCTGCGAGGATTGACTCCCTTTTGGAGCCAGACGCTACCATGAATGTGTAATCCTAATCACAGTGTCCCGGGCTTGAGTCCAGTGGGCGTCCCTCTGTGCAATATCATCCCCCTCTCTCTCTCTCGTTGACTTTTCTGTCTTTCTCTCCAGTGTAACTAATGTGGAACAGAACTTAAAAGCATTAAATGAAAGGTGTGTCCCAGCAGGTTCTTCACTCTATAGTATCCCTTGAAACACTTCTGTTGTTGGTGTTGTACTGTAGGACTGAATTAGTGTACTTGCATGTGTTTGATTTTTATTTTTTGTTGTTGTTGTTGTCAATTTAAAGAAAATGTTATGCACTCTAGGGCCACTGTACATTTGAAACTGGTATTTGACCAGGACTGGGGTGAACTAGTCTTTAAAGAGGAACGATGCAGGATTTTTAGCTTTATGCTACATTTTTACTTTAATTAAACAGCTTTGCAGTAATTGTGATGGTTTAATAAATGACATGTAACTTGTTACGAGGGAGATTGGAGGCTCTCTTCCATGTAGCATCTCTTGACTGAATAACAACTTTGCAAGATCAGCGCCGCTGCCCCGGTGACCCAGCAACACAATCGCGCCCCGTAACCCATTATCTCTTGTTTATGACAGATAAGACTACACAAATATAACATTGTATATATAACATTGTGTACCACTCAAATGATTGCTCTGTCACTGGCTCCATTGTAAACAAATGCACATGGCCAGGAGTAGGGTTAGCAAAACAGTAAAAAAGCAACCGGACCCCTTTAAAAGGTAAACAGTGTATACATACAATGCATATGAACTTTTGAGGTAAATCTAATGAAAAATAAAAATGTATTATACACAGCATATGTCTATTTATCATGATCATTTTCTTTATCATAAGAGGCCACATGAATCCAATGAAGTTCTGTCTTTCTATGTTTAGTGAATATTAGGTTTTCAATCCTAAAAATACTCAAATAACTAACACTATAACATGAGCCTGAGGTTTTGTACAGCTGAAAACCAGAAACTACCACCTTATGACACATTCATGATCTGCACCAGCTAATCACCTGTTTCACCAGAGATCAAAGGTCAAAGGGATCCTAGTGGAGCTCACTTCAATAGTCGGCTCTGTACAATATGCTGATGTCTCCTGGTGATGTCACCTGACCCTCTGACCCGCTCAGTGTTTTAGAGCTCTAATTAGCCGTTGACCTCGTCTCCTCCCACGTCACCCCTTACACCCAGCGTGACCCTGCTGACCTCAATGACGAGGTCATGCCTGTTGACATGGGCAGTCATCGCTCTTGTCTTCTGCGTTTGTTTCAGGAAGACAGCAGGACGATAGATCTTACTGGAAGTTAGTTACAATTTAAGAATTTAAAATGACAGATTGTTGATAAGAGTTGTAATCCTCAATATATGAGGAATATACTTTCGTCAGAAATAGAACAGAGGATCAATAGTTGTATCTATTTCCACTGCAGCCAGGTCAATGAATCCACCTTTTTCGATCCACGTCATATCCTGAGTAGACATGAGCTGACTACATTCGATTTGCAAATGTATTAATTGGTAATTGGTCACCAACTTGATTGATTTTTTTATTTTTTTTATTTATTATTTGCCTTTATTTAACCAGGTCGGTCCCGATGAGACACAATGACCTCTTTTTCAAGGGAAGCCTGGCCAAGACAGCAGCATAGAACAGTTGCAACAATTACAAGACACACAGAAATCACACAGCAACAGAGATAAAATACATTACAAGATAGAAGCTACAGGACTAAGGCTTCAGATTCACATTAAAACAAGAACAAATGTGGTATGAAGCTGCTCCAATATCTCTCACACGAGTTTTCAAAGATCCTAGGTTGATGAGCTCCTCTAACTTGAGATTTTATTTTATTTTCCTCACTGCTCTTTAGTATATACAATTGTTTCAATCTAAGGCAGTATCTTTTTCAAAGGAAATTAGCCTACACCTGAAACAAGTCCAAAAAGGGGTTTATTGTATGATCTGCAGTAAGTATTTCAAATTACCAATATTGGCAATTAGAATTTAGAAACTGTACCTGATATTATTTTATGCCCCAGTTAAAAGTAATCCAGTAGTTTTTCTGGCATGAATGAAAGAGGAAAACATAGATTTTAAGATGTTAATAGGGAAAAGATGATTTTTTTTTCATGCCATATTTGCCACTTTTAGAGAAACTTTTTTTTTTTTTAACAGATTCTTTGTGAAAATTGAAGAAGAAAAAAACTTCACTTCAAATCACTCAACTCTCCGGGAGACACAGAAACCTTGGTCGTGTCCTTGGCTCTTGCAGGTTAATTGATTTTCTGATTCAACTGATTTCTCAGTTCACCTGTTTTTTGAGGTTGCCACGTCTTTAAATAATAAAGATCTCGAAACTGCACAGCTGCACGAAATATGATAAATAACATTTCTAGAAGCCAAATGCATGCACGTCGCCGGTTATCACCGCTGACTGGTGAACATTAGTTTTTTTTATAGACTGTGCACAGGAAGCCACTGCCCCCCCAACACCCCTGCAAAATATAACTTGACAATGCAGAGTCTGTTTCCCCTTCATACTCCATCAGACAGAAAGATGGAGACAGACTGACAGTGAGCTGTGTGTGTATGTAAGACGATATCCTGGTATTCAGTGAGAGGAGATGGGCAGATGAGTTGTCCGTCTTCACCCTGACATTACAGACCGAGACCCCAGCAGAGAGGAAACGTTGGATTAGACTAACTCTGTCTCATGAAATATAAGTTCCCTGTCTCTCTGCTGTCAGGAGCTTTTTAAGGACATGGATGTGATGGAGGGAGGGCGACAATATCACCCCTAAAACAGTGCTTTTACATCATATTATGCAAGTATCAAAATAGTTGACACAAAAGATATCTTTATCTGAAAACCTTATTTAGATATTAATTGGACACCTCAGAGCCCAGAATTTAAGAGCTTTACTCATTTATTTGTTAAATAGGGACAATGTAGATCAACACAGTTCAGTCAACACAAAGCATGAATCTGATGTGTTGCACAGAGAGTTTATCAGCTCTTGTCTCTGGTTTGGCTTTTACATGCAGAGTGTGTTTAAATCCCAAAAGAAACCTCTCATTGAAAAGGTGACTACGTAGCATCCCTAATTAATTATCTTTACTACCCTATCCTCCATGGTCACCATCCTTCTCTCTCTCCCTAAACAGCCAGTTTAATAGTCTCCTCTGCTCTGAATTTCATACAGTCTGGCCTCTTTGGTTCAGGCAATAAAAGTTGAAGCTTCTTTAAACTAAGAAGAGTTGTGTATTTATTCCCCAACTGCTGGACAAGTGAAAGGGTCAGCCCTAGAAAACATCTCTCCAAGACTAATGCTAACAGGATATTTTTCTTGCTAATGCACTGTTAGCCACATTTATAAGAAGTTGCATTAATCAAGTCATTATGGCCTCTATCTTTTACTGTTTAGATCCTGTTAGTGAGCAAATCTAAAGGCTCCACAATAGGGTGGCCATTTCCACAACACTAAAAAGGAGGACACTTAGTGGCATTTAGTGAAACATACTTTATAAATCACAAGACAATTTGATCTATATATCAAAATGTAGAAGAGGAAAAAATATCTCTGAGAATACAAAAAGTAGCAGTATTGCCTTGCAAAGTGCACAGTGCCACAAAGCAAAACATTTTTGCTCTTAACACATTTCAGTTCTCAACAATCATAAAGAAATAAAGTTTTGGGCCTAAAATCTTTTCGGATGTACAATATGGGGAGATGACAACAACAGCAAAAAACAAATCAACCACATAATGAACACTATCAAACAATTAGCCAAAACGTTTTTGTTTTGTTTTGTTTTTTTAACAAAAGACTAATTCAATTTTTGTCTTTAGTCAGTCCTCCTGTCTGTCCATGTAGGTGGGGGAGCTCCCATTGTGGCAGTAGCCACCATGTCCAATGGATGACGACATGGTCCCATTTCTTATCTGTAAACTTTTCCAATCTGTTTCCCTAATCTGGGTTGATTTTAACAGTAATTCGGGATATGTCCAACCTAATCCTAACCGACTAGCACACTGGAGGGATTATACTGTATCCTATGTAAATTGCAGAATACACCTTCAGTTCTCTGGAGGAGAACTGGCACAGGAAGAGGACGCCTGGGCCTGTCCTACCACGTTACATTCCTCAGAACAGCTCCATGATTATCAGACTTTTGTCAAAATCATTTGACTGGTAAAACCTATGACAACATTTCAGAAATATAAGACATTTTGTATAGGATAGAGAGGGGACTCATAGTTACTAGTGAAAAGTGGAGGATTTGAGAGACCCCAAATAAAAGAAACAAGGAAGTTTATGATAGGTCAGGGTGAACTGTTCAAATGAGTATGCTTTCTGTTTCAAGTGTTGACAGACTTGGAGAGGACTATGTCAGCGTTTTTGGAATATTCCCTCTAGAGAGCATCGTATTTAAGACTAATTTTCTATACTGCAGGTAGAGGGTCAAGGCGTGCAGTAAAAGTATAAAGTTCCCTGCATAAGTGGGTGTTTGATTCAGGGTGCTCAAGTAGCAGTGAATGTGAACACACACACTATGCTGCACGCTACTCCCCGACTTGGATGTCCCCTATGACCTAAAGCCCTAATAGAGCGGCAAAGTTTGAGAATTATGTGTACTGTGTGTGTGAGCGAGTGTGTGTGTGTGTGTGTGTGTGTGTGTGTGCACGGAGGTGAGGGGGGTGCTGAGTTACACTGTCAGGGTCACCTCTGCTGCCTCTTGTGAACACTCCTTACAATGCGCCACCTTGAGGTAACAATGACTCCATTGTTCATCCAGACAATGCCGTCTGAAAGACAGGGTTAAAGGGGCGGAGGGGAGAGGAGGGGTGACGGAGCGGAGGAGACAGTGGGGGGCTCAGCACCTGGTAACAGTGTATGGACTGGAGCTGGAAGCGGTGGGGGTGGACACAGTCCATCGGGCAGCAATGGTGGTGTTCAGGGCTCCAAGGCGAACACGCAGCACTGATGTTGGGCAGGACCACTGACCTGAGGCAGATTTTCCCAAAGCTGTGGTCTGGGAGGCAGCGGGGGCTCAGAGAGGGTGTCGTTAGATCCACAGTGGCTAGGTTTGGAGAAATCAGCAACACAAATGCACACATGTGTTCCCTTCTGTCCTCAATCAAGTTGATTTTTGAGAGTCCGGATCTCAGAGTTACCAGGACCACAGAGCAGACACAAAAAGAAGGGAGACAGGGAGGAATGGGGGATGTTGCTGATCCATTGTCAGAATGCATCACAAAATCCGCCACCCTACCCTTTATAGGAAATTTAAAAAACAACAGGAAACATCGGCATTTAAAACACTATTGTGTATGTGTGTGTTTTCCTGCCACACTCTTGTCCCACTGTAAACCACAGGTGCTATTTTCCTCTTGAAAGAAAAATCAACATTCAAAGTTGGCGGTGTTGGCCCACAGAACAGCTGAGATGGAGTGCAATTTTAAACAAAGAATCCACACGCTGTTTTTTAGGGAGCTTATTTCACCAGTTCAGGCAATGGTTTGGTTTGACAGGTGGGTAGATGGATGAATTTTTTTTTTTGGCTCTCAGCTCTTTGTTCTTGTTTGTGAGTGAAAGGGCTCTGCAGAGAGATGTGCACGGTTATATAACTCCTGAGTGTGGTTAATGGACATTAACCACACAGGTGATTTGCAGGTGAAGCTCTCTCTTTGCACAAGGGGCAGTGATGTGTCCTTTCCAGTTTGGTGTCTTGCAAAGAAGACAGTGCAACACTGAACAAGCTTCAAAAAGATGAGGATTAATACTTCATAGGAGTCCCCAAATAGTGCTTGCTTTTAAATGTGAAAGGACAAAGGCGAGAAGTAGGCTACATACACATTAGATTGACTTTCCATCCCTCAACCTCAGAGATGCATTCACTCTCTAAAGGATCCTAACCGATTTGACAGTCCCTGACATTGCCAGGATGAACAACAGAGTTTTCATATGTACACATTGTGTGTTAATTGAAAATATGAAGAGAAAGCTTCAACCACTGGGCTGCACACTTGTTGACTTCATAATCTGCTGACCCCAGCAGTGTCTCAGACGTTCAAGTTCTCATCACTCGGAACAAAACCAGGTGAGTTTTAGATACATTTGTGATGAGCTGAACTACAACCAGAGGATCAAGATTACAAGTCACGAAGCTGAATGAGGATTCTTGTGTTTTAAGAAGAAGCCTGCTCTATGTGTTCCTGCGAAACTGATACTGCTCTGCTCATTTAATGCTTCTCAGTTCATTTAGTTAGGAAAAAAATACAGTGTGACTATTAGGATCCTTGAAAGGATAGGTTTAGTCTATATTCATATGTGCATAGCTGACTGTAATAATTCCTCCTGTCCATATGAACACTTTATATTAAATGAACAGTCCATACACTGATTCCACATGGCCTTCAACTGACTGCATGACACATACTGTGGCAGTCTGAGCGTGCAAACATGGTCGTCTATGTGAGTCACATACACACACACGCACCCGCGCACACAGATGCGTACAAACCCACAGCCACTGCCACTGCACTCAGGGCCACAAAACAAATACATCCCATTTTTGCTCGGAAATAATGGGCCCATTTTTCTCCCACACAGTGGTCTTTATGAATAGTGTATAAACCCGGCCACGCGTTGGATCCTTGGGGGGTGAGGGGGTGACACTGCCATAGGAGGTGGGAAGAGCTCAAACACATTTCTGCCTTTTATCCTCTACTGATAAAAAAAAAAAAAAAAAACTCCCACTTAATATAAACACAAAGTGTAGCAGCCAGATACACACACAACAAATATACACACATGAACACATACACTGTTTGATTTTGCAGAAGACATGAGAGTGCTTAAAAGCTCTGTCTAAACATAGACCCAAGGCCAACAGTGAGTGCTGTGGTCCTGAATGGAGCTCCACCATCGCCGCACGGCACAGGAATTGGCCACAATAGCAGCTCTGTGTGCAGGAAAAAGGGCGTTATGCACTTCCTTGCATTTTTAGTTTAGATAATATATTTTTAAAATGTACAAATGCCATCATTTTCATTATGCCACCCTGTTGGCAGCGGCACAGTAAGATATATGTGGTAGTGAATGTGAGGATTACTGCAGGTCTCAGTGTCTCTTGCTCCCTCTCTCCTTGTCTTGTCCGCAGCGTTGTAAAAAAGCCCTTTGTTGTGCTCTGCAGTATAAATCATTTACAGGCTTTGCATAAATTTGTGTAATCTCCTTCATGGGGGCTGGACAGCCTATCGGATTCACTGGAAACTAGGGAGGAAGAGTTCGTGTTGACAGCGTGTGCCAAGCAAGCATGTGTGGAGAGAAAGGCTGAATGCACTTAGTTACAGTATCACATGTTTTACACGCAACTTGCAAGGAAATGCAGTCACATATTGTTTCCAGTACATTTATATACTAACATTAAAATGCCGTATTAAGCATGTTTCCATTCAAAATCAAACACTGCATTGAATCTATCTTAAAAAAAGTTCTCAGATAGTGATTCACTCTTTAAACAATCTTTAATAATGAGAGTTCAGGCAGGTTGTAGCAGAGGGAATTATAAACTACAAGAACAAAATACTGCAACGTCGCCCCTGAGGCTCAAAACTAAAAAAACACCTTTCAAAACTTTAGTGCTTCACAATTAAAACTAGAATGGCTGTCAGTACAGTGAATTCCTCTGCCAAGGCAAACCAATCCAAATCTGTGTGGCTCTTATGAAAAAAAAAGAAAAGAAAAAAGGAAGTCATCTTATAAGAAAAGTATGCCCTTTTTCCTCACAGTATATTATTAACTGAGAAACAGTATCACAGTGTTTAGGAAAATTGTCACCAACATTTCTGGAGCTGGTGAATAGCTTCTCCCTGGCCCATGATCCATTCCCCCACTGGGTTTGGTGGAAATAACTTTTTACTAAATTCTGCTGACAAAGAACCATTACAAAACAGCACCATAGCAAGATAAAAAATAAAAAAATAAAAAAAAACATTGTGCAAGAACAATGAAATATGAATGAACTGTGAATCTCACAAAACAAACTAACTAATAGGGGCCCACTTTAAATACATTTATATTTTCAACTACTGAGCTCCAGTAGTGATATGCAAAATAATAATAATAATAATACATTTTATTTACAAGCAGCTTTCGGGTCACTCAAGGACACTTACAATTGGGATAAAATAAAATACAAAGCATTCATCAGAGGTATATAATACAGACAACACACAAACATGTTATTTACATCATGAATCAGGAAAAGCAAGTCTAGACAGGCAGGTTTGTGACTTTAAGGTACCTATAAATGTTCACTTGCACAGTTCCATAGGGAGAGTGTGTGCCCAGCTACACTTACGACTGCAGAATCTAGAGGAAGGAGCAGAAAGAAGATGGAGGGAGTGAATGATGACAAGAAGACAAGAGGAAGAACCCGCCTAGACATTAAGCAGTTACTAAATGAGAGGCAGTGCAGTTGTTGAATAGGCAGGTGTGATGCACTCCCAGGATCGAGTGTGGTGAAGAAGCTCTTTGGGCCGAGCATATAGTCAAATTTATGTTACAAATGTGTGGATAAGGGTGTTTGCAGTGGGTGTGTGAGAGAGAGGGGGGTGAAGTCTGGAGAAGTTCTTGAGGTGTATGAATGCAGTTTTTGCTCTAGGACATAGATATACAACAGGTCAGTGGGCTCCATGAACACGTTGGGGCCACCTCTGTATGTCGTTCCAAATCTGATACAGCCATGTGACCTGTATCGGAATTCACTGCAACTTTTACGTCACAGGAGACACAAACAAGAAAAAAAAAAGCAGAGGTCATCACATCAATAAAGATGCAAATATTGGGCCTAATCAAGGGGTGAAACATCTTAAACCTTCTCCTCAAAAGGCCAACTTCTTCTTCCTTCTCTTCTCTTCTTCTCCTACTCATCATCTGCTTCCACATTCGCCTACTTCCTGCACAGTAACATAAAAATGAAATCACAAGCACTCACATCTGTGGCCCCCATATTTGTTACTCCCGACTTGTTTGTTTGCTTCGCTGCACGTGGCGTCTTGTTGTTCAGGTCATATCAAGGCCATGACCAGTGCAGATTGGGGTCTAATATTTGGACAAACTAACGTCATGAGCCACATAAATAACAGGATCTAGACAGAAATCTGGAAACCACCAGGGTTTGTAGTGTGAACATGTTTCAGTTGCAGACTGAGCTTATGTAAATTGCTTACGTAAATTGAGCACTCAAGGCCACCATAGTTTTCCATTTGAGCAGTTTACTGTAATAGTTTAATGCCATTATGTGTCAAGAAACTGATGGGAATGATGACTGTAAGAATAAAACCTTGATCTTCTATGGCACCATTTTATGTATTATCATAATGAGTCATGACTCTTTTATCAGTTTTGTCAGTAGCTGCCAATAGTTTGTTCTGTTGATTCAGACTCATCTAAGAGTTTTGTGGAGCAGGGAAATTAAGACCAACCATTCCCCCCTGAGACCTGGCTGACTGCTATAACGCTGTCCTCTTTTCCATACCAGTGAGTTTTATTTGAATGGAGGGGTAATCCCAGTAAAACCACTATGGCTGCTGTCACAGTGTCCTTGCTGTCGTGCCATTATTCACAGTCCATGGAGGAGCTCCAGGATTTTTGCCTCTGGATGACATCATCTCCACAGTCTGTCTCTCTCTGTCCTTCAGTTTAATGAAAGATCAGTTCAAATCCATTAATTAGACAGTAACCGAGTTGCACTATATTATAGAAATGAGATGAGGATTCTTTGTCAGGGAGGATTTCTTCTTTAATTGCATGAAATCAAATCAAATTCCAAGAGTGGGACAAGATAGTGTGTGTTTTATAGATGTCAATTAAATTAACTTTTCGGGACATAATTAGTTTTTCCTGAACAGACATTTCGTACATCATTCTGTTCTCATATATCTCACACCATCAATTTCCACTAGTGCTGTTATACACACACACACACACACACACACACACACACACATTCACACACTCCCTCGGTGCAGTGACGAGGCTGCTGCGCGACAGTAAATCATTGGAAGGCGGAGCGCAGCACTGAAAGCTCAGTGACAGAAGATAAAACATCCAGCAGCAGGCGGACTCTCCACTCTGGGCTCGCCACACCTCCCCACCAGATCTCCCTCTCCTCCAGAAAACAGACAGTGTTTAGTCAAATGAAAACACCATCCACTCCATCAGGAGGCGCAGAGGGAGCGGTCACTTCATTCACACATATATCACCTCAAACAGACGTGTTAAAGCAGAGGAATGCGGGTTTATGTAGATTATATGAACTGAAGGAGAGGAGACAATATGCAATCTGGAGGTCTCAGCAAGATCCAACCAAAGACCTGAATCAGACCAAATCTAAAATATGTGGTACAGTGGCCCAAAGAGATCAACACAAATTCATTAATTTGATTCCAGGGCACACTAAAAAGTGAGGAACCTGGCTGCAACTCATTCATTGCCCAAATGCGCCTCCCAACCCACCACCAACCTAACGAACATGTCCACACACACAGTTGGAAACACTTTCGTTGTGTTATAGGACTAAATTTGCATCATGTTTGTGTGTTATGCAAAGGGTTGGGGAAGATCTGATATGGCACTGTATCACAATATGCTTTACTGCATTAGATTAAACAAAGTTTGCACTACATATATATACATAGGCTACATTTACACTGGATATTGCAAAATGCTGAAAATCACAATAATATCATATGACTTATGTATCGTGATGATATTGTATCATGAGGCCTCATTTGTTGTGAATTATTGCAGCACATTTGTATATTTGGATGTCTTTTCTTAATTTACAGTGCGCTCAGCTCACTGCAGCGTATTTGTTTATATGATATATTAGTCCACCCACCCACAATCAATCCACATTTTTAATGAGTTCTATGTTCATTTTTATGACTGTACTGCTGCACATCCGTGATCCAGACCTCATAATATTGGAATCATGTAATCAGCATGTTAACATTACTAAATTAAACATTGTGTACTTATTTTCCAACGACACTGATGAGTGGTCAAGGATTAGTGTCTCCATGATGGTTTTATCTGTTTTCTATTCTAAATGCAACATAATGTGTGTTTGCGGTGATTCATGTGTTTCCCATTTGCATATTTGTATTTAAGTTGCAGTGTGTTGCGCTGACACCTCATGACAGGGCACTGAGATCTTTTTGACTGGAGCAAGTAGAGCTAAGAAAATTGGCAGACTTCGAATTGAGTCACACAGCAGCAATCAAATGGGTTTCGAAGTAGTTGTGGGGTAAAATGAGAGCCGCAGCGTGAGACCACATAGCCTGGATTTTCAATCAGACTCGCTTCCTGCCTTACCTGTTCAAACATAATTGTAACACACACATAATGTCACATTACACACCAAAGTCTACCTCTCTTTCTCTCCTGCACACACACACACATACACACACACAAATCACTTGCCAGGATCATTTCGCACGTCCTCGGTGGGAAACCCCATCAACTTTCACAGCAGGGGACAGAGCAATGAAGCGCCACATCCCAGACTGCCGTACCTGCCTCACACACGCACACGCACGCACGCACACACACACACACGCACACATGACGGATACATTTACTCAGAGAAGTAGTGGGTTATCAGTACCCAACATGGTGGTCACATTCATGCCTGCCACACTGAGACGTAGCCTGCTGCAGGAGGTTAAGCACTGCGCTCTCCCAAGGTCTGAAACCAGGAATACCAAATGGCTCCCTCAGGTAGCGCTGACACTGATTGCCTCTGATAGAAGACACTGATTGGACACTTGGCTTCAGTGTGCTGTAAAATACTAAATATCAATGCTTGTAGATGAAACTTCCCTCATATGATGCTCTGTTTACTGAGTACCACTTTTCTTTCTTTAAGTAACTAGCCATATCAAATTCACATGTATGTTGAATGTAGTCTGTTTCCCAGAATGCCTTGGCAGTGTCCCATAGAAACCACAGATGAATATGTGGTGTGTTAACTGGAACTACTTCCCTGAGGAAATTTTGCTTTTGAGCATATAGGTTTCCTTTTCAGAGCATCGGCATCAGACAAAATGGAATGGATGTAGCGTTCAGTGTAAGTCAGTGGTCAACGTTTTCCAGCCAAAACTTCCTGAGGTCGCCCTGAGTGAAAGTCAAGATCTACCTGTTGTAGGCCTCTTTATTTGTTCACCTTAAAATGAATGACACCAAGACCTCCACTGTAACTAGAAATCTGAGAGCAGCTTCTTGTTCTGGGAGGAAAACTAGTTTGTTCATAATGGATTTAAAAAATATTCACATCTACTGTGAGCAAATCATATTAAGTCCCATATAACTGTTCTGCTTCACTATAGCTTGAAAAGTTGCTGCTCTTGATTTTCAGCATTGTCAGAAAGTACAACTGTACCGCTGCAAACACCAACAAAACTCTCAGAGCAGTTTAAGAAGTACTGTATGTTCTCCTTCTGTCGTGAAGCCTCTTCCAGTATGGTTGGATAAGAACCTCTAATATTTGACTGATGTTTCTACTCGTCTGCCCACTGAGTCAAGGAATGAGATCATAGACTCCGCTATTGAAACCCCCTTGTGGTGGAAGGTGGAATTGCAACTTGAATGACGGAAATAAAGCCCCACCCCTTTTACACTCCTCCATGTTGGTTACAGACATCTTTTCTTGTAATGTAGCTAGCAAAAAGTCTACATGTGCCAGGTCCATTATAATTATATGTAGTAAAACTCTATTGGAGACACATTAATTACAGTAGGTCTGTGACTGCAGTTGTATTCAGCAAGAGATTTATACTATCCCGTATCATAAAAGAGCCTTTTTTTATTTCAAGCATAATGCCAGCCTTTCTGCTCTGATGTGTTTGGATTGAGGACAGGGTTGTGCCTCCTTCTTACCGTGACTAAAATCAGATCGAAAGTTTTGGCTTTTGAAAAAAAAAAACACAGACTCACGTTTTGGCCAAGTGAAGAGAAAGTACGCACATCCTGATTATCTAACCACAAATCAAAGACCTTGTCAGTAGTGCTGTCTGGCAGGCCTCCTTTTCCTGGACCCCCTGCAGATGGTCCAGAGCTCAGCAGCCCGTCTGGTCTTCGATCAGCCCAAAAGGGCACATGTCACTCCGCTACTCATCAACCTTCTGGGTCTGCACCCATCTAGTTGAACTGGATCGTACAGCATTATGCTCCTTCTCAGCCACTGTGTTCCTATACGAGGAGTGATGTCTGATGTTGCCACAATGTCAGTCCAGTCTGTGGTTCCTTGATTCTACAGAATCTGTCTGTCTCTGTCTTCACGAGTTGTCTCTGCTGAGAGCTCCTCCTCTCTACTCTAAACCCAAATATGCCTGACTACCACCTACTATCTTCTTTACTTGATCTCTGAATAGATGTAGCACTTAGTTCCAAGGTTTCCACTGGAGCTTCAATGATGTGCCTCACTTGTAAGTCACTTTAAACCCTGTATGTCAAATTTGTTAATGGATATATTATGTTATGTTATTTAACATAGAGTGAAAATACTTCATTCTGTTGGGTTGCTGGCCAATGACAGGTCGACAAAGATCATCCTGTGGCTGGGTTTAGGCAGCAGAAGTACTTTTTGCTCAGGTTAGAAAAAGACTGTGGTTTCTGTTAAATGCTGATATTCAAATTGACTTTGGGATTCGAGTCACATTTCCAGCATTAAACAAGACCACAATCTTCCCCAGCTTCATTCAAAGTGCTGTGAGTCTCTAAATATAACCAATAAAATGTTTATTACTATCGTAACTCACTTTGAATGGATATTGTGTCTGTAATGTTGGATATTTGGTTGAAAAACTAATGAAATATGTCAACTTCATTGAAACACATCAACATTTCTGCAAGTAGCTAGAAATCTTAATAAACAATGTACTTCTCCTTTCCTCCAGTGGAGCTGATGATTTGGAGTTGAGTTTCCTGCTGAAACTTGTATGACATTTGTATGTCTGGCACATATTAATATGTAGTGTATACTGGTTGTATGGTTAGGTTTTAGACCTATCTATGTTGCATTAATATATCCAGACTAAATATATGTTTTTGTATAGGTTTCATAACTTGCATATAAACTTAATATATATTGTGAAGATCTACTGTATGCTCATGTATATTTTACACATATTTTATAGATTGTTTTCACTCCAGGCAATATGTTTATTATCTCACAGAATAATATGTGATAATAACATACATATTCCCTTATAGTTGACATGTACCATAGAGCAACATCACTCTTACTTGTAAGGAAATGTGCCATATGTTACATTTCTGTATGATTTAGCTCTGTTTTTGGTCTCCACCAACTCCTGAGGGAAATATCTGACAGTTCATGTTTCTAAGTGTGTCTGTCTTGTCTGTTGGCTGAGCAGGAAGTGAACAGTAGCTTTTCAGATGATGCCTGCTGCTGCCGCCAAAGCCACATTATGAGAGCAGTGGGAGGGAACCGAAACAGTAAATTTATAGACTGGACTGATGATGAAAAAGGGCTGAAACTCACTATAAAGCTCCATTCAGCCGAGTCGAGCTCCAAACCAGGGTGATAATTCTCTTTAGTTTCATCATGAGAGATTTCCTCTCTTTCCCGTTACACTGCTTTCACATTGTCATTTGACACATTGATAGTTGAAAATATTGGTTATAGCTGTGCACTTCCACCTATACACCAATGTAATTCATATACATAAAATTGATTACTATATATATATAACATATATGGGTATTTTACATTATTAGAAATTATGATCATGTGTGTGTGACATATATATCCAGCCCATACAAATATCTAGTATATTGTATATGTTACAAAAATATATATCCACAAGGGACATAAATGTTAGCCTACATATTACATTTTTGTTTGGGAAGAAAATACATGTCCACATCTTACAAATAACTTGTTCAATGCTTCATCTTTATAATGAATTAAAGTTCCTGTACTGTAAATTAAAACAAACCCCAATTTTATTGGATGTGGGACCACTGAGTGCAATAAGGAACAGTGATTTCAGACACAGTACAGTTTTCTTAATATATCCAAGCTCCAGACATGACTCTGACTTCTGTGGTCTGAAGTCCATGAGGGTCAACCAAATGTCAGTTCTAAAACGAAGCCTTGTATGTGGCACTAACCGATCTGATAGCAATATCTGACGTTTCCTGTTACAGCTTTCAGGCTGAGAAAAATACATCACCATAGATTGTTTGCACCGAGAAGCGAAGGGCATGCCCACTATCTGATTTTAACCTTGTTACAGTAATACACACTCTTTTGCCGCTCTCTGCCCTTGTTGGGTTCACTTGTCTTTTAGCCGGCATCTTTGCCCTCTTTCTGTCGCTCTGTTTTCTGGGTGAGCCTCAGTGTCTGGAAGTCCGGCCCTCACTGTCTGACCTGCTGACATGCTTTTATCCTGTCGTTATTCCCTCCAGGTCCTCTCACTCTCAGAAACCAGTGTAATGGTGAACCAAGCATGCACACACACCCACACACTCACACAGGGCCAAAGTGTGGGGTGGTGTTACATTAAGACAACATTTTTATTGAGAGGTATTTATACGTACACAGTCAATGAAGTGCAGTCAAATCCCCACAAATAAAAAACAGCAGAATTATCTGTTGAAGCGCTTAATATAATTATTGTAATAAATAGGCTGTGTCTCAACCTCTACATTAAGTCAAATATATTCCTCTAACACATGAACCAAATCCCTGAGGATTCTTGGGATTAATTTATTTTTTGTTCGTTTTTTGGGGCAAATGTGTCTTGGAGCTCCCCCCATTTATAAGTGTGCAACAGGAACCCAAAGGAGCTGCATTTTCATTTTACAAGACGTAAAAAAATTGTTGGCGTATTGAATGACTGATGGAATATAAAGCAGCTGTATAAATATTGTGGAAATTTATAAATTCAGTGTGTGTAAAGTAACAGAATTTGTCCTGTATCCTGCAGCCACTTGGGCTGGATGTCCATGCTACATCATTTCAGTTGAACAAATTCCTCTAATCTGGACTTTCTGGTTTAGAAATTAAGGGCATAGCTATATGTTCCAATTCCATATGCTTTGTATGCCATTTACAAATACCTTCATAGCACAGTGTTTTTGCAGGTTGTATAAGAAATTAAAATAGTAACCATTTTGTGCCAAAGGACATTTATCAAGCTGTGTGCCAACAACCATCAATCAAAGTGCAACTTTGGATAAGGTAATGCATGTAAAGCCAAGTGCATTTTCCAAGAAGGGTTGAATGGAGGGCAACTGGACTGGGTTGACCCAGACATAGGCTGTTTGGTATGAGTCTGTGTTGGTTTCTGCAGTCCTAAGATTTCTTGGTTGTCCTCTCTCACACACTCATACCACTAAGGTCATCCATCCCAAAACGCTTGGGAAGATGAAGATTCTCAGTCATTCGGGTCATGGTTATTCAAGCAGAAAAGGATTGAGGCCAACTGGAATTGGTCAACCAACCACGCTTCAAATGCTTTTACTTTGGTTCTTGGATTTCACTTTCTGTTTTTTTAGGTACGGGAAATGCTTTTTTATTTGTTTGTTTGTTTGTTTTTGGTGTGTGTGCATAAATCTTATAACTCAAAAGTGTTGCATAGTGGGAGCCGGACAGTGAAAACAGTATTAAAGTTTCGGCTTGTGGAGTTGTGGTGTTGTACATGCACAGGATTCTTGGCAAACACAAGCTGAACATGGAGAGAGGTACCAGGGCAATAAAACGTGCCGACAGTGGATTAATTGCAAGTGTAGGTGTTCAGGTCGTCACCTGAAATGAGCAGGAGTCACTTTAACAGAGCGGCCGAGGACTGAGTGCAATCCAGTGTTGTCCTCCTCTGAACTTCAGCTAATCAATTAACGTGATTTAATACACAGGCACTCCACATGGAGGCCGGCGTGGCTCAGCGTTCTCCTAATTTATACTGTATCGACCGTTTCACATACGTGCAGAGAGAGACAGAAAGGGAGGGAGGGAGGGAAGGAGGGAGGGGGGGACGGAGAGGAAGTGGCGGTAGTATAGACTGTTGAATGGTTATGGGTAAAGCTGCATCTCCAGGGGAAATGGAGTGATTGTTTTATTTTTACAGTTTAACGTTGCCAAAGTTTAAAGGGCTGCGGAGAATAAAAAGAGAGGCAGAATGCAAAGCGAGGCAGAGAGAGACTGAGTCAGAGAGTCCTCTCCTGTGTGCCTTCATCTAGCCTTTGGCATAGAAAGTGAGCCTGCATATTACTCAGTCTATCACAACACAGCAGGAGAATGGGAGGAGAATTAATACACTTTCATGCCAGTGTGCTCTCTGGTTGCCTTTCTTCTCCCCTACACTGCTGCTCTCTCTTTCTCTTCAAGCTCCACTGGACAAAAGCACTTTATGTGCAAATAAAATTAACTTGTATATAGCTTTGATTTTTCCTCTAGCTGATAACAACCAGGCTGAGAAAAAAAAAAAAAAAAAAAAAAACAAGGCAAAAAATTAAAAAAAAGAAGAAGTGTTCATTTCTGAACACAAGCCTGGAGCTAGCAGCAGCTCAGTCTTCGGAGTGCTGCTGAGGCTCAGGGGCAAACATTTTTGTCTGTGTGCATTTCAATGACATAAACAGCATCTAGCCCGCCATAGCCTCAGCAACCATCTATCTGTCTCCCATAAATCTGAATGACATTAACATTTAAAAAACCCAACTCCTGCCTGTCTGTGCACAGCCCTCTCAGAAAGACGGACAGACAGGCCTAGATTTTATTTATCCACATGACGTGCAGGGGAAGACAGGCATCGCCACAGACAGGCATAAATCTGTGCAGGTTAGAGCCTCTGAAAGCGCCTCGGCCAGCAGGTTAAGTGAATATCACCCTCTGCCTCCTGGAAGAGCTCACACTCCTATTTCCCACTCCTATTAAATATGTGTTTCATTTCTGCCTTATTTGGATGGAAAGTCATTTTACTCTTTTATATAAGGTCATAAAATATATAGTGTTTTTTTAATACTCTGCATAACATTTACATTTTCTATTGTATAAATGTGATCACGGCGACACGGGGCTGAATAAAACATTTGTGGCAAAAGCCATTTCTTCTGTGACATTTGGTCCCCTATCTATCATCAGTTTTCTATATGCAGCCAGGAGAACAAACGCTGGTCAGATGTTTAAATGTGGCCTCTCCACATAAAATTTAAACCCTGCTTTCACATTAACACCCGCCGGCTAGTAGATGGAAATGCCTTTTCTTTTTCTTTTTTTTGCGCAGATAAGAGAAAAGTCAAATGGAAATGACTCGTAGGGCTGTTGTGGCAGTGGGGCGGTTGCTGATGGGCCCGGGAAATTGAAGCATGTCAGTAAAAATTAGAAAACGCCAGTTCTGCCTCAACTAGCAGACATGTAAATGTGGCACAGCCCTTCAGATGAGTCCATTATGGACCGTCCGACGCAGCCTTTTCTCATCAAAAATCCCATCAGTGTATTAAAAAGGTATAGCCTTGGCACAGACAAATTAATTCTTTCATTTTTTTCCCTTTTCCCTTAACTGATTTGAATCACTGCTGAACTCAGTGATGGGCAGCAATTCAACATTATCATTCATCGCCATTCGGCAGGAAAATATTGCAAAGAAAGAAATGGAAATTATTTTCTAAATCAATGACATTATGTAAATGTTGTGCTATGTACAGGTCTCACATATTGAGAATTGAAACAACAGAAAGCTATTTGTAATCACAAGATTTATTTTATTTAATATAGTATGCATGCAGTGCAAGGCTGTAAACATCAGCTTGACTATTTCCCAGAATTACTTTGCATGTCTCATATGCCTGTGTTGCTGTTGTACGTTAGGCCTTATACTGTACTCAGAGAAAGCCACAAAACACCCCAAACATGCAGTAATATTTAGTAATAGGCTTTACAGGATTAAAGGATTACAGCAGAGTGGAGCAAAATGAGCACTGTATGTATGAACTAATAAACAGAATCAGTTTTCATCGAAGTGATAATCCCTAATGAAGAGTTCTAAAATATGAAACACAAAAAAAGATTGGACAAAGGGGGGAGACCAGGAACACCTGATGAGAAGAAGAGTGCCTTTTTCCCCTAATAGTCTGTAATTTTCAGCACAGCTTCAAAATGATCCAATATCACACTACAACCATGGTCACTCAGCAAAGGAGAAAAAATCACCATCCATTTTTCAAAGTTTGTCTGTAGGCAGTTCAACCCGTTGTAGGTTGATTTCTCCAGCAATTAATATACAACGATTGACTATTCATATATTTTGACTCCCCTGCCCTGAGTCTTACAGGGAATTGACCCTTTTCCAGAGCTGTCTAAAACTTGTTACTGTGAGATTTCTTCCTTTACAAACAGAGAAAAAGTTGACGCAAAAAAAATGTACACACGGCTCATTCCACTGAAAGAGAACAGCTAACTGAAGGACAGCGAGTAAAATATTCTTACTAGACATACCGGTAATAATATAAACTTTAGTCACAGATAATGAGTAGAAAGTGACAGCTGGACACCATATGATATCTGTGCTATTAACAAACAGCAGCGGGCACAGAAATTAACTGGTGAGCTACATCGTTTCAGCCCCTGTGTGGCTCAGAGCAGTTTTTATTCATTGTGCGCATATGCGATGCACATGTTGGAGTACAGTTGTGAATGTGATGTCGATGTGATGCTTCATTAACCCTGATGGAAGGATTGGGACACCTCCATTTTTCAGACCTGGACAACAACTTACAGCTGGCAAGCTTACGTCATTTGAACAGCTACAAACTATAACAAACAATACAAGCACATTCTGGTGTCTGCTGCTGTGACTCCATGTACAGAGTTGAGTCGACTGGGTGGCCTATGGACCATGAATGCCTGTGCAAGGAATTTTTTTTTTCTGGAAATCCATCCACTTGTTGACTGACCCACTGAAATGACCATCCCCCAAACACAAGGCTGTTTGCTGACTTTGGAAAATGCAAATCCTTCACACTGATGTGATCACAAAAAACAAATCTGAACTCCCTTCAGTTTGTCACTCATGTGAAGCAGTGAAGGCAGCGGGAATGCAACAAAATCAACTCTTACCAGTATGTTTGACTAAGAGGGTTGGATTTACTTAATTCCTAATTTATTTATGGGTTAGTTCTCAATCACTCAACTTTATTTAAAAAAAAAAAAGAGAGACAGTAAAGATGCAAGCAAGAATTTTAGCTACTGCGTTGAAAGTGTGTCAATCTGTGATGTACAGTAGACAAAGTCCACCAGCACATCATGGAATTATGAAAAAGATAGAGTACAGTACAGACTGCAATATCAATAATCATATGATGGGTTCATGTGTATGTTTGTTTGGGATCAATATGTTTGAATAGGCTACCCGTGAGATGAGATGAAGACCAACTTTCTCCCTGGCTTCATTTATAATTTAGTGAACTCATAATCATCAAGGTATAATGCTATGATCAGGATGCTGTCTTTACATCCAGTCATCCAGGACGCAGGATTTTCCCAGTTTGGAAACTGTGTTGCCCCATTTCAGGTTGTGTAAAAGACTCCCACAGGTGCTCATTAGTATTGTTTACTTGTGAACCCAATGGGACTGTACTGTCTTCTAATCATAGATTTTACAACACCTTCTATACCCTGGCACCGTTTCCCCCCACACATCTGTGATCTTATGAGGAAATGTTTCAGGTCAACATTTGCACTGAACCGTGCTTCCATACAGGAACATACATATTAGCAAACGCTCAAATAAATACTGAGGATGTGGAATTCAGGTGTTCTAATTATCCAATTTACTAATAAAAAATGAATTGATTTAGCTGTTACTGTCTATTATCATTAACCAAATCAATTTCAGTGCGCACAAACAAAGCTGTGTGTGCTAGGTTAAAGTTACAGCAACCAAAAATATTGAATATAGTACATGAGATTTTATGGGGTAAAATCAATAACCTTCCTATTATGCTAAGTCATGAAGCCGCACATCCTGCAGGAAACCTATAAGCAGTAACATGTTTCAGCACAAGACACACAGACTGAGAGAAACCAGTCAATTCAAGAGACAGGGTGGATGAGTTGGTGTTCTCAGTGTCTCCAGGGATGATAAAAGTAACCAGGGGGGGATGGGTGCTGATGGGAGGTTTCAGTCGTTATTACCAGTTAATTTGAGTGCATGTGTGCACCTAGTTTTTGAATAAAGAGAGAGTGCAAATTAGGCAGGTAAAAAATGTTTGAACTGATTCGGTACCACTTTATTAGATTGCAGTCTTTATGATTGGGTTGTAATTTATAACCAATGCCTTTACTCATGTTAAATAGATCATTTAGGCATGTCAGTGACGATGTCTTTAGGTTGCCATGTTTGAAAAAGTCCCCAAAGCTGGTGTTGATTGAAAAACACTGTTTCATTCAGTGGATATTCTGCATAGGTACACCAACTCCTAACTTTAACTTTGAAATAAATCTCTTGGAAAACACACATATGCTACTGATTATGTGAACAGATGGGTAAGAATGGTCTTATTTAATTAATTTGGGATAAGACCTTACTCATCCCTCATAAAACAAAAGCCCCAGCATACAAGGTAGAAAAAAAGACACAGGAATAAATTGACACTAAAAGGAAATGAGAGCACAATAAAACAAAAGTATAAAACTACCAATAATAAAAAGTGAAAAAAGAAAGAAAAAAAACAGACAGCCTATGTATACCATAGACATAAACCTACTTGAATAAGAATTGGGCAAACATATATAAAAGTAGGCTACCTGTAAATTAAAGGGGACGTTGCATGTTCATTAATACGGGTCTGCTGTTTTGGTGTAGGCTACGTTAGTGTCGGACTGATGTTATAAAACAAAAAACACACAAGAGAAGAGGCGCTTCTGTGTGTGCGGTGTATCTCAACAGCAAAGTGTCATTTCCGACAGCAAGTGAATGCTGCACGGAGGCAGCGCGGGACTCCTCCCCCTCCCTCCCGCCGCCAGCCCTCCTCCTCCTCTCCCTCTCGCGCCTCGCTGCGCGTGTGCCCGCCGGTGAAGGCGCGCGCACGGGAGGTGGCGGGGGGTTGTGCTCGCTCCTGCTCTCTCTGCTCTCTGACCCCAGTGGCAGCTCCGACTCACTGCACTCCGGCTCCCCCTCCGTCAGACCGAGGCTGCTCTCTCTCCCTCCCTGTTGTCTGTCAGTGTCTCTCGCCCTCCTCTCCGGCTCTCTCCCCTCGCTCTCTTGTCTGGTTTCTCGTCCACAGGAGCCAGTCGAGGTCCCGCCGGGTCGAAGGTGCTGCCCTACCCGCCCAGACCGCCGCCGCAACCCCCGGACGGCCGCTACGACCCTGCCCGCTCCCCTGCTGCTGCCGCATGGACCCGCGTCCCTCCGCCGCCGCTGCCGCCGCCGCCGCCGCGTAGAGGGCGACCCCGACCCGACACTCTTTCTCCGGCCAGATTTTAAAAAACGCACAAAAAACCCCACACGACGAAGGTAGAGCAACCTTTCCGCTTTGCTTTGAGAACCGAGGAGAGAGGGAGGGAGGGGAGAGAGGGGAGACGGGGAGGAAAAAAGAAATTCCTGACACAAAGCCGTCGGTTAAAAGGTGGCTTGTCATTTACGAGGAAGAGCAGGAGGTTAGCGCGGCGGTGCAGTGACACTGACCACCTTTCGCTGGCTTTTTTTTTTTTTTTTTTTTTTGGTATTATTATTCCTGGAGCAGAGTTCAGGATTGCACGGACCTTTCCTTTTTTGTGTGTGTGTACATATGTGCAAGCGGCGCATAGCACACATCGTGTATATGCATGGTATCAGAAAGGGTCAATTTATTCGCCTTCACCCCCTTCACCTCCCCCCTCTGCTCCACGGAGTGATTTCTACTCGTGAAGTTAGCTATATGGCGCTGTGTAGATCCAACGACACACACTGACAATGTGCGTGTGCACCGACGGTTGTATAAGGAGAGCAGCTCAGTGCGAAGCTACAGCGTGCATAATAATAAAAAAGAAAGATCCACAGCCAGGGCAGGTTTAGCAGGCTAAGCTAGAGAGCTAGTTGCTGCTACTGTAGCCATAAGGTAGAGACAGACAGACAGGCGAGCAAGGCGAGTTTCAGCAGCCCGACACACACACACACACACACACACACCAAGGAAACTGTAAAGCATGCTGCACACAAATCCGTCCTCAGCTATTCGGCCTATATGTGCAAAAAGAGGAGCACATTTTCTGGTCAGCAGCATCAGCAGTTAATAGTTCAAGTTTAAGATTCTTTTTCTGTAGCCTGAGGAGAAATGACTTCTGAGGTTAAATGTGTACAAGGAATTGGACAGGGCAGCTTTTAAACACGAGTGAAATTATTTTTTGTAAGGGTCCAGGAAGATCTTGTAAACTTGAAGTTGTCTCCTGTGCAGCCCAGCAGCAGTGATTCAATGAATCGGGGAATAATGTCATGTATTTTAACTTTGCAGTTGCAGGAATTGAGTTTAGCCACCCTTTTTTTTCCAGGCTGGCATAAATCTTTCAGACTTAAATTCATTGCACACGTTGTAGGAAACAGCATCCAGTTGACCCAGAAAATATGAATCAATGTTTTTTTTTGTGTGTGAAAATGGGACAGCTTTTTTTTTTTTTTTACACTTTTAAATCGAGGCATGTTTGCTTTTAAGATATTCAACAACTGGAGGTTACAGCTTCTTCTTTTTTTCTCTCTCTTTTTGCACTCAACCACTGCATCACAGGATTTCACCATCAAATGAACTGCGGAGCTGCTGATTTCCCTCCAAAAGAGATGATAGACTTGTAGTATTGAGGGCAAAAAAAAATCCTTTTTTTTTCTTTCTTTCTTCCTCTTGTGCTCGTGCCTGCATCAGGAGGTCTGGTATATAAAGCTTGTCAAGCCCACAGTGGCCACTTTACTATCAGTCAGGGAGGTCAGACAGGAGGGAAGCTCAGGGTGCAAGGGACACACACAGCACAGCCAAGCCCGGTGAGTGAGCTCTGAATATGCAGCACCGCGTTTGCACTTTAGCTGCTTTTCCTTCCTGGATTTGAGGAGTAAAAGACTGTATTTTTTTTAATTATTTCCCATTTTACCTAATTTAGTGTAGTATTTATTGTACGGGTGTGCAAAGGTCCTAAAGCGGTTCAGCTGGAAGATTAATAGTTGCTGTTTCATTTCAGAATTGGAGCACCAGGCCCAGAATAACAAAAGCAGATCTTTGTTTTATATTATTTTTTATTTTTTAGACATGTTTCGGGGTGTAGTCGTGAACAGGGAAGCATACCTCTTTTTCATGCATGCGTTATAAAGAAGTCGTGTTTTACCTTTTTACTTTGGAACAATTTCTAACAGCAGCAGAGGTTGTACCTGCAGCTTTCCTTTTTTTCTGTCTTGGTGTATTTAATTTCAACAGGCTGATGCCTTAGAGGCCACTGCCTGCAGTCATTTTTACATTTGAATGTATTAGTTTGCATAAAAACCAACCAGTTTGCAGCAGCAGTGTGCAGCATTTCAAAATCTGCCTTCAAGACTGTGAACTATCTTATTTAGCAGTTGGAAAGAAAAGCTACATGCAAACTTTTGAGCAAAGCTAATTTTTTTGTTCTTTTTGTAATGAAATGCCATATTGTGTTGAAAAGGTAGAGTAAATCTGCTAATTGTGTTTAAGTTGCCTCACTGCATTTTTATAATTAGGATTTTCTAAAGAATGGTTTGATGTGGTGTTTGAGGCATTAATTTTCTTCCAAGTAAAATCAAGCAAATCTGATTCAGTGTGAGCTCTGTGAAGCTTTACAGGGAAACTGAAGCTCCATGTGTACAACACAGACAGTGTGTCTGAGTGATTAGAGAACGATTCACTTCCTTCACTTGATGTGTGCTCCGTCTGTGTTGAAGACACAGAAGAGTTGTAGCGTTTCAAGCCACATAATGTTAGTTTACCATTGTTTATTAACCTTTTGAACAATTTGAATGTGTAGAAAAGGGAGGTTTTTAATTCCTGGTTGACCGAGAGGCTAACCTCACATGTAGGTGTCTGCCCTGTGGTGCTGGTTTAAAACAGCTGATGTGTGTGTGTGTGTCTCTGTGCTCCTGTCGGTGCAGACTGCAGCGTGTCGTGTTTGAGTCGGTCGGCCAGGTTGCTGCTGCTGCTGCTGGGAGACTTCCTGGGCTTCTTGGAGGATGACTGCTGCACCACGGCTCGCTGCTGAATCCTGGTGAACGAACGGCGTCTCATGTCCAAACGACGGAAGGATGGCTCATGGCAAAGTGACCATCGCGGTGGACGAGTACAGCTCCAACCCCACACAGGCCTTCACACACTACAACATCAACCAGAGCCGCTTCCAACCTCCACATGTCCACATGTAAGTGTTTGCAGCTTCATAAACAACACACTCGCACTGACACACACCGTGGATCATCTGCCACGAGCTGGTGAACTATCGTGAGTCACCTTTATAAGCAAGTTAATGGATCAGCCTGGCTGTTTTTCAAGAGATGGAACTTTTTACGAATACGCTCTCTGTCTTTTATTTATTTTATCAGCATTTTTAATGTTAAGGTGGCTTCATTGTGAAGTTTTATACACATATTGGAAGAATGCATATTCCACAAACTGAGAAGAAAAGCAGATATGCAGACATTTGAGGTACAACAGGAAGCCAATCAGGAGCTTCTTTGATGCCGAGTCTTTGTTTATACTTTGATTTAATTGGCTGGTGCTCGGAGAGAGTGTTCGCCGGCCAGTCGGTGCAAAATTTTAGGGAACAGGCAGAGAGCAAAAAAAAACTGCGTGAACTGCGCTGTGCAACGTCTGGAAATATGACTGTTTTTAAAGGAAGTTTGAGGGGAGTGCGGCAGGTTACGCACGTTGATTTTTACGACCATGCAGTGTTTGCACGAGCTGAATCACTAATAAACAAATTGATCCCCATGGTTGGCATAGATTTGATCAGAAGCTTTAGTGACTTTGCTGCCTCTCCCCTCCCCGTCGTGCGTGGCGGACGGCCCGCCTCTGTCCGTCCGTGGTCGTGCAGTGAAACCGTTATCGTTTGTGCCATGTTGTCATTGCGGTGCATGAACACTTTCTTCGCATTAGGGCTTTCGCTGTTATTTATTTATTTATAAGACCAGTTGCTTAGTGTTGCCTCTTGTCTGATGTGGTTACGCTCTGACTCTCATTAGTGGGTCAGAACGTTGTGACCGGTCAGCCCCCCCGCCACACACTCATCAGAGGGGGCTGTGTGTTTTTATCTGTGTGTGGACAGATATGAACACAGAGCTGCAACACAGTTTGCATCCTCTCCCAATTACAGCGGTTTTGATCTTTTTATAAAAGGTTTTGAGACTTGATTGTTGGTTCGAGCTTGAGACATGTTACATTCACTGAGAGCGATGTGTGAAAAAGTTGACCTGCAGCGGAGACAGGAAGTGATTGAAGAGACAGCCGGAGTGCTGCCTGCCTGCTGTTCTCATTGCCACCGTGGAGGATGAGTTTGTCACTTCTTTTTTTATGTTGCTTGACTCTTTGTCAGTAATTGTGGTTTGATTTTGGTTTCTTGTAGATGTGTGATTATATTTTGGAGAAACATGATCACACACTCCTACTGCTTTGGCATTTTCTAAATTACATATGTACTAAATAAAGGGATAAAATATTGAGCCAAGACAATGAAACATGAAGTTGATTGAAGACAAGTGTAGGTTTAATTTGTACAAAGTAGCACACTAGAACAAGGTGTGCAAACACTGCACTTTAAGCACCATTGTAGTCTTTTGTCATTGATGGATTTGAGACTGAGGTAAACAAAACTCTGAAATCCCCGAGACCTGACATACAATTATATTGTTGTGGGTAAAACTACAGTGAAGCTTCAAGCTTATTTCCACTGTGTTCCTTTTGCAAAGCTAAAATGATAATATCACAGACTGTCAGGTGAGGCAGGTTTTGCTTAAAAAAGATGCAAACAGTTTGATGATCGACTGTTCAACAACTATTCCTTCAAGTTTTAACACTTACTTGAGTGCCCTCAGAGATAATTAGAAATACATTTTGGGATCAGATTGAAGTTAAAGAACCATTGAAGTTTTGTAGTTTAATTGAAAAAGTCTTCATCGGTCTGTCAGGATGTCTGTGTCATGTTGACAGACTCTGAATCAGAGTTTCTTACATGATGAGGCTGCGATAGTACGAATACATGAACATTGTCAAAAGAAAAAATAGATGCAGCAGATAAATCAGAGCCGGTCGTGCGGCAGTGCAGGTTCGGTGCAGACTGCAGAGCTGCAAAGCAAAAAAAGTCGACCAGCCGCACTGCTTCACTCCGGGGACCAACAACAACAACAACATCTGGCAAACAAGTGGATGAGTTTTTTTGTTTTAACGTATTGTTTACCTCAGACACTCAGATTCCCATAATTCTGTGTGCATAATCACGTCATGTAAACAGGATTATTTTGGGGACATGGTCAAATTATGGAATCATGTAAACAGCTAAACGGGACTCTTACCTTCCTCCCCGTGCTTGTTGGCAGCGTACACGTTATTGTGCCACTGTGTTGTTTTGGGATTCCTCAGCTGCGCCGCCAGCACAGTGAGCGTCGGCGCCTCGAATGTGGAATAGGAGACAAGGTCACCTCACAGTTTGTGTTACGTCAGTCCTTTTTTAATGGTCGACAAAGGCGGCAATAAATCAGGCCAAATGCTTCAATATGGATCAAGGTAAACACACGGCAGACAGCACGGGCCTCATCTGAAGAAATTCTGGTTTGATCTTTCTTTCTGACATTGCAAATAATAGATGGTACAAAACAGTATTTTCTGGCACTTGACAGAATGACATCTGCAGGCTTCCAGATTTGCTGCAATTTGACTGTTTATTTTTGGATTCATTATTATTTTATGCTGCAGAGCCCGACTGAGACAGGTTTTTGTTTTCGGCTGCCTGGAAAGTCTTGGTTTGGTTCATCTTTTTACTCTGCAGCGCTGCATCAGTTGACCATAAGCAGATTTAGATTTAGAAACAAGCAAAGTGAGACCTACCTGGTGCTCGCGAAGGGGAAATCCTGGATATGAAAGTTTTCTATATGTGGCTCATCAGCTGTCGTCTGGAGACGGATTCGTTTTTATTTCGGATGACGAACAAACAAGAACAGATTGAGGCTGTAAAAGAAGGAGCTGTGTTCAGCCTATTCAGTTTATTTAGTGAAAAGGACACATTATGAGTCAGACACGAGGAGCGGAAACATTTTCCAGTTTCAGCTGCTCCGAGAAACACAAACATTTTGCAAGTGTGTCTAAGGTGCAGAAGTGCAATTAAATTCCCTGAATCTTGGAGCAAAAAAAAATCCAAATGTTTGTAGATAATCGGTATAAATGTTTTTTTTTGCCCATACTCTGCAGTTTTTATGTCCCACTTTCACCATGGCAGCATTATAGAGGTGAAGCGCCTGTAGGAAAGGGATGTGTTGAAGCCGCGGGGCCTCTCAGCAGATATGTGTTTGGATAAATACATTAGGCTGTTTCCTGGCTTCCACAGAGCCTGCAGTGTTTTACTCTGTCATTCTTAAACTCAGACTGGGAACTCCGGGATCACACGCACACACACACACACACACACACACACACTCTCATGTTCATATAAGCCCATCCCCCCCTCTATGTTTAAGTGCTTATAGAATACAAGCTCTGTTCTGGGAAAGTAAAGGCTTGTTTAGATTTGGGAGATAATGATCCTACTTGCTCTACGTTCCTCTCTCACTGCATCCACAGTATTTGGACATAAATAAAGTTGTTGCTTTTCTGGAAGCAAAGAATGAGAGAGAGAGGGGAAAAAAAATCAAGCAAGGGGGTTGCCCGTCTTTTGAAATACAATCCCTGCTCTAATGGTTAACCCCCCCCCTCCCCTCTTCTCCTCTCTCTCTCTCAGACAGAATATTTAGATTTCTGTGATGGAGTACAGCAGCGCCTTTTGTGCGGCGTGGAAGGTATCGCTCTGAACCGCATATGAAAACATGCATGTAGACTAGAGCACGTACACACTCTTGCTGACACACACACACACACACACACACACACACACACACACACACACACACACACAGACTGGTAGTTGCAAGCAGGAACGTGACCCCGAAGTCAAAGTGGGCTTTCTTCAGAGCATGGGACGTCTCTGCGCGTCTGTAAGTGAGCGACAGACTCAATCCAGCCCTGTTTATGTCTGGTTTATTTTTCTGCGCCGTCTGTGTTTTTTTTTTCTTCTTCTTCTTCTTCTTTCTTCAGCCCCCTCATCGTCGTCTCGTGAAATGAAATGCTCAGCAACTTGGAACATATGCTTCGAGTTGGGACACTAATGGCTTCGAATCCAATTTGAGCAGGATCTGGGCCAGACACGGGGAAGGCCCAACACACAGATGCAGACAGACAAACTGACACAGAGACTCTTAACATGCTTAAAATCCTTTTTTTCTGGACTTCAGTAGATGGTTGACCTTGACTAATTTAAAAACAATTTGATTTAACTTTTAAATTCCTAATGATTTTCCATTAGCAGTTATTCATATACACACTCAACTGTTATTTTTAATGTTGATCCCTAAAACATGGTCCAAGAAAAGTGACAACTGATGATAAATCAATTTACGGTTAATTGACTAATTGTTTCAGGACAAATTTGAGTACAAATCAAAGTGCTTCATTTGGCACTGGAGCCATGAAAAAAAGAGAAAATGTCTGTGAACCACTGGAGTGAGAAGAGTGATCCATGCATGGAGCTAATCAAGGGCACCTCCTCGTTAAGATGGTGCAGGGGTTGGCGATGTTTGTGGTTGATCCTGATCACAGATGTGTTCACATGTCTCACTCGGTGACTTAACTGCATTAAGCCATTAACGCCTTTAGAGTGTTAATTTATTTAATTCCCACCGGATGGGCACAACATGGGAAACCAGCAAGGCCGGGATAGCGGATGAAGCCGACTCTCTTCCTGGTCGATGCCAGGGTCGGTGATGGCGGACACGTTTGTGTCATTAGAGGTGAATGGTGATTGGAGAGTTTGTGTAAGTGTATGTTCCCTCCTGTTCCAGTCATTTGTGGAACTCTTACATCACACTCCTGAACTTTCTTTATGACACTGTGTGTGTGTGTGTGTGTGTGTGTGTGTGTGTGTGTGTGTGTGTGTGTGTGTGTGTGTGTGTGTGTGTGTGTGTGTGTGTGTGTGTGTGTGTGTGTGTGTGTGTGTGTGTGTGTGTGTGTGTGTGTGTGTGTGTGTGTGTGTGTGCGCGCTTGTCTGCAATGGGTTTAAGATTACTCCAAGAGGAAATCTGATTTTCTGTCGGTGCCTTGGAGAGAACCACATGCTCCACCAAGTTGTTGCACGTTCGTCGCTTAGTGTTTTTTTTTCCCCTTAAAAAGCACCTACAGTGGGACTCTGCTGAGTTAAGAGCTGCCAGAGCATTTTGGAAACATATTTTGTGAATATAAACCTCAGCGTCTTTATCTGTCAATTTTAGTTTCACAGTTGGCCTCTTTTTTGCCTCCTACTTTGTTTTTATATTTCACATTTTAAACCGGCCTAAGGTTCAACCCCAAGCTCTGTCAACTGGGTCTTGGAAAAACACTAAATCCATCTTTGTAAAAGTGACACTGCGGGATTAAATGTGATGTTTCCCATAGAGCTGGGAAATCGTTTGAAAAGTGTCGATTCTCATGTTGTTATCGTATCTCAGTGTAGGTTCCGGTGACAAAATAAGTTGTTAGTTACAACTCCTTAACTTCAGGGATATAGCAAGGTTTTCTTAAGATCTTTTATTTTGTTTTTTTTAAATAAAATCTTTACACAAAGTGATTTGCGTCAATAAAGTAGAATACAAAAACCTAAATTATCTTTAATCTGATAAAATAAGAGTTTCACAGTCTTCACTATCATGGAAGCGCTAAAATCATTTGCCCTACTGTCATTGCTATGACAAAACAGAGGCACTTAAATGTAATTATTATTTAACACCAATGTCACATTATCGGTTAGTGTGTCACTCTTATACAATAACCACAGCGGTATTGTTGTCGATTTGTATTTGCAGTGCAAGAAAAAACTTTTTTTTTCTGTTAATGAATTTAATGCAATGACTATTAACTGGAACAATGTGGACACCAAGCAGCCAATCAGGCTGGAGCGTTTCCAGTGGTTGTCCTATAATATCTCCTCCTAACAACACAGTAGTCAGCCTGTGGTTCTTCACACAGAGTCATTGCCTGTAAACACGCCAGAGAAAACACACAGTGTTAAATGCTCTTTTCCTTTCTCCTTCTCAGGTGCTTATTTATTCACCATTTAAATATAACTCACTTAAGACACCTGGGCTCTAATACATTAATTTTAATGCTGGGAAATGAAAATTCTTTGAACACCCCCCCCCCCACACACACACACACACACACCAACATCACACACACAAATAAAAATTCCACATTTAACAAACTCCTTCTCCTCCAGATGCCTTGTTAATTATTCCCGCCCTCTGAATAATTGAGGAGCTCATAAGTATGAATCATTTAATGACGCCGCCGCCTGCATCCACACACGCTGGTGAGGAAGGAGAAGAAGAACACAGCCTTCACACATTCGTCCTAACATGTCCTGGTTTTTATTAATGAACTCCTTGAGGTTTTTTTTTTTTTTTTTTTTTTTAAATGTCTTGTTTCCTTTTTTGTGGTGCAGGGGAGCAGGCTGTAAATGTGGTTAAGGAAGTAGCTTGGAATAATGATTTTTATAAGATCTGTTTCTTCACAGTGAGAAGAACAGGAACATTTTCACAACTGACAGTGTTGTATACACACACGTGAATGACTTCTGCAAGTAAATCAACATTTTTTTTTCATAGTGTAACAGAGGTAGAGAAGATACTTGGCATTTAGCGTCACGGGACGGAGGGACCCAGTCGAAGTGCTCAGATGATAATTAAAAAGGACATTTCCCTCTCTGTGTTGATAATGGTAGCTTTTCTGCTCCTATTTCCAAAGGAGGGATCCCTGCGTATTTTTCTTGTATCTCATTGCGCAAAACAAGTTAAACCTTGTTTGTGCAAGCCCCTCAGCAGCAGAGGTCACTTTGAAGATGAAAATGTCGGGATAATTGGCAATTTAATTGTGGAAAAACACAAAGTGTGACTCGCAAACAAATGTTTTAAACTCCATGTGCTGCCTGATCTACCACTGAACGCATCAGAAGTGTCAGCTTCTCACCCTCTCCTCGTAGCATTAGTTGACATTAATAGATCTGATGGAAGCAAAAAAATGACGGAGAGCAGCGCTTACCTGCCTTTTCTAGTGGATCATTTGCTTTTTCGCCGTCTGAGCTCTTGAACCAGTTGTTGGGAAACAGACGACACTCTGCTTGTTTTGGAGTAATAGTTGGACGTCTATAAATAACACTTATCTGTCAAGAAATACAACTATTGAATTTAGAATTTGAGCCCAGACATTTGTTTTTACTTGTTGTATTCCAGTTGCAGGGGCTCCTCTCTGTTACTGTTTTTGCTGTAATTGTTGCAATGCATTTGTATTATTAGTTTGTGGTGCAGCTACGACCTGAAGCTAAACACCAACCAGGATCCGCTCATGTTTGTGGTCGCCTGATTTAAATCCAAAGTGTCTCCAGATGACAGATGATGATCCACTTTTAGGAACTAAAACACGGTCAGGGTTTTGTTCTATAACCTGTGTCGGATTTTCTTTCCCGTGTCGAATGTCACTCTTGATTTTCCGCACAAGCTCTGTGTGAAGTTTCTCTGCTCCTTCTCCACCTGTATGGGATCGCATGGCTCCAATTGGTCTGTTGGCACTTGTTGCAGACTTTTTAATCTCTGCCTGCATGAAGGATTAAGGTGTGTATGCTTCAGTGGGTGAATCTGCCGCAGACAAAAAATGGCGCCAATGGTGTATGAGATGAATTGGGCTATACAGGTTATTGAAGGTGAAATTACTGAAATAATTACTCTCGAATGGACGTTAACATCATCTATCATGTGGACGGAAAATGACGTTATGAGAGCTTGAACAATCTCCTCGTTCCCCTTTACCAAACAGAAGACAGCTAATGTCTGACTAAGTGATTGAATGAAAATGAAATGGCAACTCAGGCTGATGGTCCAACCATTGATGTGCCACAATAGGATTTTTTGGCAGGGATTGAAAAGCAGTGTGGCAATCTGTGATTATTAATCAATGTTGCAAGTAAAAAAAAAAAAAAAAAGGATTCCAGTTAACTCGGCAGCCTCATCCTTACCGCTCACGGCTACATCCCTTGCGTTATTTTCCCGCCAAACAGTTTGTGGAGCGGCAGCAGCAACAGTCTGGCTTCAGCTCCTCTGAGAACAAAGAGCCGACCCCATCGCGCGACCTTTTGTTTCTGTCGGCCTGTTGCCGCCCGCCGCCCGGCCGACAGGAGTGGAGGGGCTTTTGTAACAGGAGAACCCTTGATTAAGTTCCCTCTCCACCCCTGACCTGCGATGAGGTGGTGGAGTCGGTGGTAGTTGTGGGTTAAGTGACAGTTGACGTTGGGCAGGTCTGCTGTTTTTGAGATTGAAGCCCTTTTGATGTCTTTTGAGATTTTCGGCCCTCGAGTCCCTGGAGCCTGGCATCGCAGGGCACGATCGCCTGATGATGTCACTTCCTCTTTGACATGAAGTAGAAGTGAAGTGGTCTGAGCCTGCAACTCCTCAACGTGACAAGTCCTTTTGTTTGTGCAGCTTAAAGTCTGTTCAGTTTGCTTTTACTGGTAATCAGTGTGTGTGTATCATAACCTGAAACATTTAATCTCTTTACTTAACTCTTCATGGGAACCTAGAGTCTTGACTTTTCAGTCAGGTAAATTTTTCTACCGTGCGTGAACAGGATCATTTCCTGGTGTTTTCCATTGGTTTGATTGATCCTGATGAACAAGAATGTATTCCAATAGGTTTCATGATTGAATCTCCATCGAGTTGTGTGATGCAGGTATTTGTGTTTGCTGCAGAGACGCAGACACATGCACATTTCCTCATTTACAATTCATCATTTGTCAGAAAAGTAAGTTCCACATCATGTATAAATTGTACTATACATTAACATTATAATTTAACACACTTAAAAAAAAAAAAAACCTTAGTTTAAAAAAGGGTTAAATATAAAAGCAGCTGTACAAGAAATTTTCCTAAATTACACTTTAAAAAAATGTTTAAACATGATGATGAATCTGACGTTGGTTTCTAACCTGCATAATTTGGCTTCTGGTAGTACCAGAAAACCATTAAAGTTCAGTACTTTATACTAATTGTGCGAGAATATCTTTGAAAAGCCTGAATGCCAGGAAACGGTTTGAATACCTTGGTACAAAACTGGCCCATCAAAGGGTCTTAAAGTGATAACCTTCACATGACAAGGTGCAATAAAGTTCATTTACATTTCTTCTGTACTTTGTTATTAGCCAGGTTATGGGCTCATATGGGATATGTGAAGCTGATACCGATATTACGCAGTAAAAAATAATCCCTCAAATATGGTTGCAACGCTGCATTGGAGGCTCAACGATAAATAACTTTTTATTATTCAAAATGGCCTCAGTGCAGCACTGCAGTAAACTCTAGAAAAAGGTAAAAAGCCTCCGATGAATGATTACACACTTTTCTGCTTTTCACAAGCCCCCGTCAGTCCCACAGTGATGTGTGGAGCAAACCTGTAGAAACAGGAGAAGAGCCACGAACTGAATGAACACAACACTAACATTAGTTTTCTCTTGTGGATCAACCAGTGTAAGGACACAATTTCTAAATTAAACCCAGGCAGTTTGCAGTTCACCTGTAAAAGTTTAAAGGAACAAAAAACAGATACACTGATACTGACTGAGAAAGACTCAAATCAGACAGTAAATCTTAGTAATTCTAGTCATGTCATCTCTACTGTTTTCTTATTTTTTCTACCTCTCCCAGCGGTGTGCTGGTTGGCGTTTGGCCCCAGGAGCCACTTTGCGCCCATCTCCTCAGTCTTCCTCCCATCAGGCCTGCAGCCAGGCAGACTGTCAGCAGCACAATTAAGGGCTGTGCCATAATGAAAGGGGCATTAGCAGAAGCAATTTATTTCCCAGCGCAGCGCCGGAAGGTTTCTCCGGCGCTGATATACCAGTGCAGGCTTTGTGTGCCATTGTGAGGGGAGTAACGGGGAGGGATGACGCTGACGCACCCTGCCTGAACAAATGGAGTCGCTGTGTGCGTTTGTGTGTGTCGGGGGCAGGGGGGGCATTATATTTTCCTTAAAATCAATTCTCATTTGAATGTTTCTATCGGCGTCCTCGTGTTTCACGTCCCCCCCCCCCCTCTGGTGAATTTCCATCTGCTGCGCATCTACATTTTGTTTGTGCTTTGCCCCCATGTTCCTGTTGGGTTTTCTTGTTTTCTTGTTCTCTTCTCCCACCTTTGCCTCATTCTCCACTCCCTTGTGCAATCGACTTCCCCACCTCTGCCGCCGCCACCGCCACCCACCACCCCCCTCTCCGTTATTCCTGTGTTCATTTTGTTCCTCTGAAGTTTATTGAATTAGCGCAGACAGCTGAAACGCAGAAGATAAGAGAGGCGCTCTCTCTGCTCCTCTCGGAGAAATGGTATTGCACCGTGGATGAGTGAGCGGTGTGTGTGTGCGTGAGAGTCTATTGGAGGGGGAGGGGAACTGATGCAGAGGTTATAGACAGGAAACGTGGATCATTGTGTTTTGATGTTTCCTGTGAAAGGGGTGATAAAAAGAGTGTGAGCTCAGTATTTTGTCTCCAATTCAGCCGTGATAAGGTTTTGAAATTTGCCACTCTCTTTTACTGTAGTGGACACACAAACCTCAGATTTTCTCTAATGCTCTTTGTTGTGGATTTCAACAAGGAGGCGCTGAAGAACAGAGCTTCGTTTACACTCATTTAATCAGCCGCTGTGATTTTAGGTTTGATCATCAAAGGTGTCACTCGTCTAGAATTGGTCCTCCTCGTCCTGCTCGGCTCAGATTTAAGTCACAGCAAGATAAACTTCTGTCATAGATCGTCTGCATTACAGTATTTAACTTTGTTGATAAATACATGCAGAAAGAAAATTCTACAATATTTCCTTTTTATATCATTATTTGTGTAGTTCTCAAAGGATCGATTCACCTGTCATGTTAGAAATAGGAAAACATACTGGCAGAAGAAATGATCAAACAAACAGAAATATTCAAATTTAAGAAACTGGATCTACAAAAGGGATTAACCTCTTTGTGTGACAAATGATTTACCAATCAAAGTTGTTAAGTTTTCTCTTTGTTGTTGTAAAATTGTTTCAAGCAATTCAAGCAGCACATGTATTGTGGTTACATCCTGCAGGACCCGAAGATTTTCCGATGGTAATTCAGATCTTGATCCTGTTTCATACAAATTCAGGGAGTGAGATGTCATAATAACTCACGATTTAGATTTTTCATGCTGTTGATTTGAGCTTCGCTTGTGAACCGGTGAGTCTCCTCCACCCAGTTTGTCACGTATGAGCAGGTCAGCTTTAGTTGATTAGAGGTCTATTTCCACATTTCCCCTTTGACCCCTGTGGGGTGGAGGCATGGTAGGGGTTAGGTGGCTGTGTCCCAACTGGTGGCCTCATTGATGAAAAATCATTAGCAGGGCAATTCCATTAACAAGAAGGAACAGGCCGGAGGAGGAGGAGGAGGAGGAGGAGGAGGAGGAGGAGGAGGAGGAGGCTAATCCGTCAGCAGCAGGTGGCGGCAGGTACGAATTGGATGGAAGCAGAGAAAGGACTGTGATTGACATGCATTTCTGTCTGAGACAAGTGGGCAGCTCAGAGGTCGTTGACCCTATTAACCCTGCCAGGACTCGGGCGGGACATCAGCGTATTCAACCCAGTCTTAATATATTATGTTACTCTCAGTGAGACTGTCTCCACGCTGCAGCAAACAGAGATATTTGGAAGCCTGTGGAAGTCATGTGGAGTTTGGTGTGGAACATCCTGCTTGTTCTGCACAGAGTCCCATCCAGTGCCCACAGGATGATGAGCTGGAGTGCCAGACCCAAGCCAGCTCTCATCAGCCACCATCAGAGTTGGACCTCACCACTGTGAATGACTGCAAATCCCTGCAGCCAGGTTCAGCATCTCTTAGAGGAGTGGAGCCTGTTGAAGGATTAAATGAGTGTCCATGGTTTAGGAACGGCCTGGGCCATCATGTTCAGGGTTCAACATTCCTGTTTTTGATGGGTCACATGCTTCTAGTTCATCTCGCGTTCACACAATTCGTGTTTTCCAGCACCGGAAACTGAAAACTTTGGGACTATGTCTGAACTGGTGAAAAACCTTAGAAAGGTTTATATGTTGAAGTTGGTTAATGAGGTTTTATTTCCATTGAGAAAGACGGATATTATGTTTTGTCTTTTCCGGTTAAAATTGCCTTTAACTGTTCTTAAAAGTTTAAAGTGTTGCACCCTCAGAGAGTAAAGCATTGCCCCCCCCCTCCACTCTCTTTGGGATTCCCAGCCTCACCTGCCTTAATCCCCTTTTTTAATAAAAATGGATTTCACAGTTAAAATCATCGAGACTTTACAGTTCAGCAGCGATTCCTATGGTCATGTCTATTTTCACATTAGAGGCAAACATTAAATCATCACTTGTAGCAATGTAACTAATACTGGAAAGAGTGATGAAGAGCTCTTTAGCCCGACAGGTTTTTGGCCAGGTAGTGAACAAACCACTGTGTGTTTGTGGATTGGAGCCATTTTCAGTAATGGGAGAGAGAGAGAGAGAAAACACACACTCACAAAAAAAACCCAACTTGCAATCAATCACAGTGATTATATGACGTCCTTAAAGAGCAACGAGGAGTCAGAGAGCGACAGAGACGGCGACCTCCTTATCTGCAGTGAGTTAAGCGTCACGTTTGAAGAAGCAAGCTCAGGCTGAACTTTGACCCCATTTGCTTGTGTGTTTTTCCAAAAGGCCACGGAGCCAAGTGCGCTCAGTCAAACGAAATATCCTCCTACAGACATCAGAGAGCTCTCCACCTTTCCTCCTCCTGCTTCTCCCACGCTGATTTTCACTCCTCCTTCATATCACATGTATGGGTTTAATCCTGGAGCAGAATCGAGTTTGTCCGCCTTATTTTTCGCTTTTAATAAACATGCAATTTCTATAAATTGTGGAGGCTACAGGGTTTTTTATTAGGAATACCCCAATTGTCATAAAATGTGATTTCTAGATTGGACTTAATGCCGTTTAAAATCTGCTGTCTGCGGCTGAAAGAACAATATTTTGGCTGACTGGAACTTTTACAAACTGTGTGAGACGTGTGATATCTGCAATGCAAATTTTTTTTTTTTTTTTTAAACCTCCCGTTTGAATGCAGCCTGTGTCTGAATAGAAATCCTTTTATTATTTGCATACAACCGAGTTATGTCCTGAGACATGTTACCTTGGCTTATTTTTTCTGTTAATAATAATAATAATAATAATTGTGTTAATTCACGTGAACGCATGTAATTATTACATAGTGTAATTCAGTTGTCCTCACTGTGGGATACCTGTTGCTGCTACAATAAAACACAAGCTGTGGACTGACTGATCTCAGTTGGGACAACATCACTGGATTTAATGCTATTGCTTCAGGATGTAATGTTAATGATCACAGGATGTAATGATACTGGACTGTTTCATGTTCATTCCCCCTGAATTTCTTTTTTTTTCCAGTAACATTCAAATCTGCTACCTTATGGTGATGTAAATAAATGACGGCTTCAGACACTGAGGCAGCAGAAAGGCTTGACATTCTCAGAGAAAACAAGAACAAACTGGCTTGATTTTTTTTTTCTTCATTTTGCTGCCAAACGTGAAACATCCTCTGTAATTAAGAACAGAGGATGGTGTGTGGCTGGTGCAAGCCCAAGAAATACTCCACTTCATAATCAAAGTGAAAATGAATGCGCTGTTGCAGAAGTGCAACGATGTATAATTTTGTTTTGTGAGACGGGCGCACATGAAGGCGACTTAACCATCACGGTTTTGAGCAAAAAAAAAAAAAAAAAATCTTAAAGCTAATTTCTTGCCGTGAACGCAGCAGCCGGAGGTGAGGTGGAAGTCGACGCTGTGAGGTTTTCTCCGCCGAATGATCACAGACGTTTCTTCATCGAGCAGATATTTCTGCAGCCACAGACCTCGGTTTTGTGTCAGCTCCAATGTCATGGCGGATTTGAGAGTGTGCTGCTGCCCTCCTCGAGCGCATTAGCATTTCTCCCCACCCCACCCCCCTCTCCCCCCCTTCACTCTTTCTCCTCCGCAGTCTTCCCTCTGATGTCACGCCGGAGCTCAGACATGTTAACACGAACCTTCATGCTAACACAGTTCAGTCTGTCACTGGAGAATATTCTTTTACCTGCAGCCGGAGCGCAGGAAGTCTTTTTCATTTTCACTGTCTCCGTTTACAATAGATCAGAGGCCTGTGCTGCACTGCTGAACTCCTGAACTCCTGTATACATTACTAATGAACCTCTGAATTCTTATACAGTCATATGTTAACAGGAAAGACAGGGGCCCTCTCTCTTTGTGTGTGTGAGAGAGAGAGTGAGACACCAATGCAGCACTATCATGAAGGTTTCTTGGCCCAGGCCTGCTCTAATTGATAGGGGCTGCTGGTATTTACTTACATTCTCTTGGTGGATTAAATCTCAAAGGAGTGGATATGGAGGCTGTTTTTCTCTTGGCTTTGTTTTAATATTCATGCTTGTGTGCATGCATACATATGTATATATGTGTGTGTGCGAGTGTGCGTTCTCGTGCGCGTTGTCATCCCATGTGGTTCTGCATTCGTCCTTCCTCCATGACGAGAACTGTCGAGTCCTGTAAAGCTTCATGACGTCCAGGCACCACAGAGCACCAGATCTAATCAGCAGCTACACTGCAATGTATGTGCTGCTCTGCTGGCTCAAGTTAATGTGTGTGTGTGTGTGTGTGTGTGTGGGTGCAAGCGTGTGCGCGTGTGTGGGGGGGCGCACAGAGACTTATTTACTGCACACAGTCAATAGTAAATGTTATTATCTCTGTGGCTAGTTTTTCATTTTGTCCATTGTGTTTGATATGGAGGCCAGGCCCGCTGTGGGGCAGCTGAGGAGCTCAGATCTGCTCCGGCGTCTCCCAGCTGAAGCTGTGGACGAGCTTGGAAGGAGGGACACGGCTAACAACCGGCAAACACTGATGACTGACTGAAAGCAGACGACCAATGAAGAATGAGAGCCACAGACACAAAGCTACAAGCTACAGACCAGAGACGCATTAGAAATCCTGTCTATAGCCATAGTCCTACTATTTTGAGGCTGGTCGGTGTTGGACTGTAAATGAGAAAAATTGTCAAAAATACAGTAAAGCTAACTTTTTTTAATTAGACGCATCTTTAGAAAACATTAATTTTGAGCGCCATTAAAGTTTTACAGGTCTACGGTGCATATTTTGTGCTTGCTCAGGCAAACAGACTGAAAACAGCCCTGCATAAACTAGACAAAGCAGAGGACTGAGGTGGTGAGGGTGTTGTATTTGTTGATCTGAATAAGCGTCTAAATTGCAATAATTCAGGATTCAATTAATATTTCACTGCATGTAGTTTTTAATTTTATGGGCATTTTTACCTTTTTATCATGGTAGGACAGTAGAAGGAGACAGGGCAGCAGAGGGCTCCCAGAACATCACTGGTCAGACTCCTGACTGGATGCATCATTCATAACCACCCAAAAAATAAAAATTTAAAAATAAATTTACAGTCCAGGTCCCAGAGTTCTGCAGTTTATTATTATATAGGACCAATGGAAACTAGAAAATATGCAAATTTAAGAGGCAACCAATGGGCCCACAGAGTCTCCTCATTCAATTTGATGAGGGGGCTACATTTGATCAAACAGTGCTGTTGTCTGTGTGAGTGCAGCCTAAGCCAAGTATGTCAGTCTTTTTTTTTTTTTTTTTTGAGCAGCCTCTTCTCGCTCGCAGCTTCAGATTCATCCAGTCTTGCAGAGGCAGAAACAACAGACCCCCGGGGAGCTGGAGATACAGCATGTGTGCAGCTGCTTTACAGGCTGCAGACAGTGGCTACTGAACACAGATGGCGACTACAAATGTTGGTTAGACTTCAGTGGCAACAGACGAGAGTTGTGCAACATGTACAGCGGGACAGCGTTAATTTATCAGCAATATGTTGCTGTTTCTACTGACACACGCTCTCAGCCCTCTGATATCTGCTTGTATCAGTCCTCTGTGGTGGGAATTGTAAGTCAAAGAGAGCGGCAAAATTGCATTTACCCGACGTTTGCCGTGTGATTAAAAGACAGGGTTTGTGGAAAAATAGATAATTCAGTTGATCCATAAGAAGATACATTTGTGATTTGAATACAAAAGCCATGGCAGTGTAGTATTACGTCCTCCTTGGAGCTCTAGTAACAACAGGGCAGCGTCAACCAATCAGAGGAGAGAAGGACCCCTGACCCTCTCTTCTGTTTGGTTGACTGTTTTTTGAGTGAGTACTGTACTTGGTCATTAAAAACAAAAAACAAATCCTGCAAGGTTTGCACACTCGCTATTGGTGACTGCTTTTTCATGACATCACAAAGTCCCGGCAGCTTGTTTTTAAGACTCACTTTCTGAATACAGGCTGTGTGTGCGTCTCTCTCTGGAGTGAGGCTTTGATACTTTCACAGTAATAATATAGAAGCTTGACCTGCTTTATAAACGCACTATGCATGGACCTCTACCTTTATACTGTACGAGACCTTTAACACACCTTGCAGATGGAGGCAAATTAAAGGTGAAAGCAGAATAAATGAGAGGAGAAATACAACATATCCTGGGTTTTATGAAAATGAATGTGGCATGACCTTCACAGTCTCTAGCTTTCAACTGAGCTCAACACCTGTGGAAAATTTTGAACTGCGACGGCACTCTTCTCCACCACCATCATTAAAACATCAAGGAAGAAGGGAGTTCATACCTTCAGTGTAGTTCAGAGAGCTGGAGACTTGAGGCACTCTTGGAGTTGTGTGGTGGATCAAGATTTTGTGGCGTTTTTTCCCTTTAAATTTGTCGCCCACCACTGTACCATAATTGAAGATTTTATCATAATTGACCACCTCCACTGCAGACTTCTGATCATAGACAGTGACAAGAGACGCTGGGTGGACTTGAGCCTGCACACTGTGGCTACAGGAGTCGGCTCGATCACCATCTTCACCGTCAACCTGACCTTGTAGACGACTGTTCATCTCAGAGACAGAACGACGACAGAACCCCGGTGGTCTTTGTGTGGAGACTTTCCAAGTTTAATATTCTGGTCAACATGACACAAATGGGGAAAACAGGAAAATTGCTTCCCAAATGAAACCTCTCAAATTCAATGTTGCCTCTCTCCCAGTAAGATTTTCTTTTGTGCCAAGGTGCCTATTTTCTCCATCTCCGTTAATAGCGTCTTCGTCAGTCTGAAACCTTTTGATTTCATCTGCTTCTGTGGCTGTTTTTGTGCCATGTTTGTGCACACATGCGAGTTAACTCTGTATGTGTGTGTGCGTGCGCTTGTCAGGTTGGAGATTGCGGCGTTGATTATGTGTCTGATGTTGTCGACAGAGTGACATCCCTTCTAATGAAATAATGGTCTAGTGGCAGAGTGCTGGAGGATTGCACATTGTAGACTTCAATTATAGACAAGATGATTTTTTCCCCCTCTTGCCTTTCAGTCCAAAAAAAAAAGTACAGGTTTTCTTCTTTTTTACGCACTCGTATTGAACAAAAACACTGAATAAAAGGCTTTTTCCAGCCAGACTTGGGTCTAAGTGTTTTTTCTTTAGATAATGGATAGAGAGGGCAAGACGTGGCTTAATTCACTGTCTCTTTAGCCAATCTGATGCCACAAAACAGCCATTTCCCTCCTTGTGTGCACAAATCAACCCGTGTGCTGGTTGTTTTCCAGACCAGAATACAGATTTTTCACTGTTGTGATGTCCACTCTTTTCTTTGAGACGCATTTTGCTCTGCTGCATGCATTATTCCGTGCACTGTGTTATTTATTTTGAACAACAAATTATCTTTTTAAGATTCCTGTTTTCGCCTGTGCCCCTTCTGCTATCTGGTATGAAATTTGCATATAATTCCTAAAAAATAAAACTATGCCTCCATGTGCTCTTATCGAGCACATCCCTTTTAGGATATAACAAAGAGGAAAAAGGGCACATTCTTTGAATTGTAGCTCTTTTTGTTATTTAACAAAAGGCAATGTTCACAATTTTAAAACCAAGGGCAGACGTTTCATAAAGAGAGAACAATTTCACACCTTGCATGAGATTGGTTGAGTTTGGTCTTTTTGTTGGTGACAACATGCAATCAGATGAATCACTTGACTGATGGCTGATGGGATTTCATGGGTCGGAAATCACTGTTTAAACAGATTGCATGAATTTTAATTTGATTTTAATGCTAGGACAAAAAGCTAGACAGGAAACTGGACTGTGTTGACGGCATAGTGCAGAGTGACATGCAGCAAGTGGTCGGAGCATCCCAGAGTCCAACAGGTGACTTAAGCTTGGCCATACACTGTACACCAGAATAGGGATCAAACAAGGGTTATGTTTCAGTGTGAAAGCAGTTGTTCATACTTCAACGAGACACATACTCACAATCTGAATTGTTCAAATCGTCAACTTTCAATGTATTACATCTCTGGGTGATCTGATGTCCAAACCACATCCCACTTGGGCTCAGTTAGAGCTGCTGGTTTGAATCCGGTTCAGCTGAACCATGTCGTTCCCCTGCTTGTCTCTGAATCTCCTGTCTGTCTCTACCGGCTGTTGTATAAGCAACAAAATATCTGGGAAAAATGTATAAAACTTTCAATAACTCTTGTGTAACTTAAGGGAGAATAATGAATGACATGTAAACGGACATTCAACCAGCCAGCCAGCCAATCAGCTCACGGTCCAGACTCGTATCACGCTGCCTAACTCTGAACATCTTTCTCTCTGTCTTTTCAGGGTGGACCCCATTCCGTATGACACTCCCAAACCGACGGGACACACCAGGTTCGTGTGCGTTTCCGACACACACTCGCGCACAGACGGCATCCAGATGCCCTACGGCGACGTGCTCCTGCACACGGGCGACTTCACCGAGCTGGGCCTGCCCTCCGAGGTTAAGAAGTTCAACGACTGGCTAGGTACTAAGCTGCTTAACACACGCTGCCGCTGAGCGCACGCATCGTTTTCACACTCACACGCCACAAACATTTCATGGTGTTCTATGGTCAGGGGCCAAGGGGGGGACAAGAGACACCAGACATGTTGCGTGCATAACCCAGTAACTGGACCGCACAATGAAGCTGCCCTCCCTCCCCTCTTTCCCCCCGTTGACCCCAACTGCTGTGCTAAAGTGTCCAGTTTAACCCCTTCTGACCTGACACCCTGGTTGAGTTAACCTTTGACCTCTCCTTCTGGCCTCATGCTGTGGGATTGGTGGTGGTGGTGGGGGGGGCTCTAGGCTGTGTTTGAGTGTGTGTGTGTGTTTGTGTGTGGCTTCAGTCCCAGCAGACAGTGTTTCATGTGTGGACCCTTCAGGCGAGAGCTCATGGCAACTCTGAAGTATTTCTGTCCTGCCAGTGTTGTCATGTTGCACACACAGACACACACACAATCTGACACTCAAATATGCCACCCACTCTGACCTGTTCTCTTTTTTTTTTAACACATTTCACTTTCCCCATTTATGTTTTGGTTGTTAGTTTCAACAGAGTCGTCATTCCTCGGCAAGTGAAACAAAAGAGTTTCATGAAAAATTGATTATTAAAAAACAAAACAAAGCATTGCATTGTCGACACCAAGAAGCAAGCAGTTGCAAACATACTACCTGGTGTAAATTAAAACGAGGTAAAAACACAGAACATTTGTGCAAACTGATGCTAGCCGATTGTGCTTAAAGGAGAATTCCGGCCGTTTTTGATCCCTAAATCGTTCAGAAATGAACACCTTTTCCTTGTTGTGGTGATTTCAAAAAAAAAAAACGGTCGCAGTGCAGTGGTAATGTCCAAAATATCTCTTACCGTTTATTTTTGTAAAGAAATCATCACAACAAGCTGATCGCTCTGCGATCGGATAGTAATGTCTTTCCAGGATGTTTCAGAGTTAGGCTACATGAGGTGAGTGACTACATGCAAAAACACGAAGTTTATACTGTACACTACATGAGTTCAGTGGTGTGTCATAAGGATTTGAGTCATGTAGCATAGATATTTGATTGTTTTTTGAGTGCTTGTTGTGGTTGAAAAAATTGCCCCCATAGGTTAGCGTTGTTGCTATTGCTAGTGCCGTCTAGCCATGGTGTAACTCCGGTTTGCCTGCATCAATTTTAGTCGCGTTTTTTGCTCCCCCCAACACTGGGTGACCATCAGGACAACGATTTAGGGGTCAAAAATGGCCGGAATTCTCCTTTAATGTCTCTCACTGGCTACAAATAAGCATAGGCTGCAGAGCTCTGCAGCGGCCGACAGGAAGGTTCACCATGCCTTTTCATGTGTGCACTAAAAAGAGTAGATGAAAAGTAGAAACGAGGGTGTGAAAGAGGAAGGCACCACAAGAAAATGGGAAGTGGTTTGATGTTGACAAAGCAGAGGGAATAGAAGATCTGAGGTCTGAACCTTTTAAAAAAAATCCTGGTTCAGTTCCCAACCCATGACACACTTTCTCTGCCGGGAGGAATACATTAATTCTTGGTGAAAATCATTCCCAATTAACCACGATGAAAAACCAAGTTCCCTTTCTCAGATTAAATGGTAAATCACAATAGCAGAGTGTCAAACAGAAAACTGCGGGGATGTGTTAGACCTTTAAAAAAAAAAAAAGTAAACCCTCTCAGCTTAAGGCAGCACTCCTCTCAAAATCTGTTTTGAGTATCAAACACTCGCCTGCTGTGAAGTTGAAAGGTGGCTGTCAAAGTTTTCCCCTCTCTAAAGACGACACCAGCTACAGTCAGTCTGGATTCACAGCAGTTACAGTGGCTTCCAACGCTGACCCAGTTTTCACAGCCAAAAAGAAAAATATAAAGTAACATTTTTAAAAAATGATCCAAGTGGCTATGGAAACTTTTCAAACTATTTCTGCAACATAATCCACACTTTTAAGGTGATCGATGACTAGAAACTTTAACTCTCATCAACCAATGAAGTGTTTTACTCTTTCTTTCTTTTTTAAATGAATTTAGTGAGACTGTAACAGTAAGATACCAAAGTTGTATCGTAATTGTGTGTTGCCTTGTACAGCAAAGACTGGTTCGCCTTCCATCATATCTTAAATAATCAAATCCTAGAGATCTCATCACTTCCACAGCATCTTCCTGTCATTTTTCCACATGGTTTTCCAACTGGAATTAGTCAAGTCAATAAGATTTTGTCACTGAAAAGATTTTAATTCTTATTGTATCTTCTTTTTCTGCTGTTTGGGAGACAGAAGGCTCTCTGCAGGCCAAGAAAATGCAGCTCATTTATGTTGTGGCTCGTGCAGTGCAGTTTTGAGCTTTCCATGCTTAATTGACTCTGTCCAAGAAAGCACAAGTGCATGTGAAAGGTTCAATATTCTCTCCAAGGCTGTTTTTTGTCCTCTCAGAAGAAGGCGGAGGGAGTCACTGAGTGAGTCAGAGAAACAACAGCATGATGGAAGTTAGGGGTGGGCAAAAATATCGATATGGCAATATATCGCGATACGTTATACCGCGATACGATATCGATATTCAATATTTAAATATCGATTTTTTTTTTCAAAAAAAAAAAAAAAAAATTCAAAAAAAAAATTTTTTTTTCAATTTTTTTTTCAAATAATAAATCATGTTTCAGACCTAAATCCAATTGAAATATGTTGTTGTAACTTGCACTTGTATAAAATGGGGGCGGCGCTGTCTTATAATGTTACAGAAAATGATTTTTAAATACCATGAATGGAAAATTACATAAAACAAGTTGCTACTGACTTTTCAGTATCATAAAGCACTGTCTTGGTTTACATAAGACATGTTATTAATGTTCATGCACTTTAATGTCTCCAGCTGTACAGTGTTTATTCATTTGTACATTGTACAAAGTTTTGGAATAAATGCATGAGACTTTTTCCCTTTTATGTTTTTTTTTTCCATTCACATATATCGTGATATATCGTTGATGAAATTTCTTGCAATATATCGAATATCGCAGATATCGTGTATCGTGATATTATCATTATCGTGGGCCAAATATCGCCACAGTATCGAATCGTGAGTTACCCATATCGTCCCACCCCTAATGGAAGTCATCAGGAAAAATGGCATTTTAAAGATATACTGTAGTAGTTAAATGATTTGACGTTTTTCTGGATGACGGTTGCAGTACCGACTCCTCAAACATGCGCAGACTTCAACACGCTGGGATGCAACTGTGGCGTCTCAGGAGAAACAAAACTATTTTTTCAGCTTCATTAGATTCATCTCCCTGTGGAAGTTGTGAAGCTGCATATGATCGATTCATTCACATCTGATAGTTTTTCTGATCGTCCTCTGGTCCGATTTGAATAATGCATTGATTTCTGGTTGGTAATGGTCACTCGACCTTTATGTAAAGAAGAGCATTTTACAATATTGTGGAAATTAAAGGTCACGTCCTCGGTAGTACATTTTCATTTTTAAAGCATAAAATTGATCTCTGTCCAGACGTGCGTGGTAGCTCCACATTAGAAACAATCTCCTCTCCTGAAAACGCAAAAAGCAGTTCCATGCATGCAGGATGTTAAGCAGGACTATTTTCTTTTTTTTCTTTTTTTTACAGCATGCAGAAACTGTTATTGCAAAAAAATTGAATCAGTCTGAATCTAAAGTGGTTTTGACAGGTGGAGAAGGGTGGGGAAAATTTCGAGTTATGTGTTTGCGCTCCTCCGCTGCCCCTCCTCCCCCCTCGGCCTCCTCCGTCTGCTCCTCTCAGACTCTGGAGGAGGCAGCACTTTGTCCGGGCCATTGACTGCTGTTTGGTCTCCTGGAGGATATCATTGGAGATCGATGCCGAGGAACGAGCTTTCCCTGACCCAGCCTGTCTGATGGTAGAGCACCGACTCTGATCTCCTGCTTTAAGATGCTCCCAGAGGCGCGCGTGTGTTCACTTGTGTGGGTTTTTCTTTTCTCCTTTTTTTTTTTTTTTTTTCACCAGTTTGTTGTAAGAGTAGATGATTTGAAACAGACGTCCAACCATCCAGAAACCTCCAAATACCCCTTATCCGTACACACAGCACGAACATTTTGGATTTGATTTTTTGGTTCTTTTTTTTTTTTTTTTTTTTAATAAAACAGAAAGAAATATTTGCAGATCGTTTTTTATGACACCTAAAAATTTTGTTCAGGTTCCTCCCATTTCTCTCGATCATCAGTTTTTGGAGTCCACTCCAGGTAAACTGGATATGGTTTGCAAACACCTGTTTATGTAAGGTCTCATTGCAGACCAAAGCAAAAACCAGAACATGAGGAGGAAGTTGCTCGAAGGTCAGAGACACACTGTTCTGCTGCATTGAAGGTTGCAGAGGAAGTCCTCCTTCATTTGTGCACAGAAGAAGTTAGGAAAAAATGCAGGACTCACCCTCGAGTCGGTAAACCTGAAAACCTCTCTTGCTCAACCACAGAGATTCTGTGTGTTAATGGGACAAACATCCAGATGGACAACCATCACTGTGACTTTATGGCTTAGTGGCCTCTTCTCAGTGAAAGACACACGAGAGACACTTGGAGTTTGAAAAAAAAAAAAAAAAAAACAGCACCCAAAGGACTCGAGGCTGTCTGTTCTGATGAAACCAAGATAGAAAGTTTTAGAGAGTAAAGTCTTTGTCTTCTGTTTTGCCGCTGCATATTTCACATTAACCTTCTTCTTCTCTAACTAATGCATACTGCCTGCCTGCGTCTGCACTAATTAGAAAACGTGTTGATTCTCTTTCATCATATTTTGTCAAGGTTTGACATGAGCAGATGGGGGGTGGGCACCTTCATTTTGTATATTCACCTCTTTTAATTTTCAGGATGTCATGTAGAGTATGATTTTTCTGTTAAACCCCTGGTTGGAACCAGTATATTTTTAGTTGTGCGCTGTGAAAACTCTTTCTCTAATTGTAATATTTTGATTATGCAGACGAATTGATGACAAATCTACGGCTGCGTTCGTCAGTATGACAAAACATTTCTGCGAACACACAATTCTTCTTTTTTCAGAGCTTGGATTTTGATTCTCCTGCTCTTTCATATCCCTGTTTGTGGGTGAAGAATACAAAATAAATCTAGGTGTATCACCGCACCATGGCTCGGTAGGATGTATCATGGTGGCAATAAAAAGCAGTAAAAATTCCCAGTGGAGTAATGGAAATGGAGTTTGTTTGATGGTAATTATGTTTTCGCCACCTTTTCCCAGCCTGGTGGTGGAGACGATGATTTGCCATGGTGTGTGTGTGTGTGTGAGTAAATGGATGCGTGATCCAGTTAGAGTGCTGAGGGACTGAGACACGGCACTCTCATATAAGGTTAGCCCGGAATTTATGATCCTGAGACGCGACAAGAGCTAATTTAGAGCAGCAGGAATGAAACTTATAGACCAGGCAGGCAACCATGATTCTTTCATTTTCAGCATTAGAGAACACACACTTTCATTCTCTCTCACATTCACACACACACACACACAGCTGAAATGGATGTCTCTGCTTTGAGCCAGTGTATTTTGACCCATGTATTCACTTTTTATTCGTTTTATTTCCAATTGTGAATTTGACTTTTGTCCACTGCAGTTAAACATTTCCTTTCACTCTCACAAGCTGAAAGCATACATATTTTGAAAAAAAATATTTGTAAAGTCTCATTGGATTCTTTATTGGACTTTTTTTTTCAATTTTTCACCATGGCTCGTATTACTATACCTTTTGCTATTAACATGGAGCAGAGCAACAATTGGACAAAGGCACCTCGTGAACAAAGGGTGTCGGCTAATGTTGGTGAGCTGAATACCATCCTGTCAGTCACACTCTGTGTTGTAGGTGGATGTAGGCGTCGCAATTGTAAACCGATGCAATAATCCTGCCGTGTATGTGTGAGGATTTCATACCATTCAGCGCTTTGTGCAGTTTCTGTCAATAAATATATTTTCATATTTTACAGGGAATCCTGTTAAATCACATTAGGCAAGTTTGTCACCCATGTTCAGAGGCTACTTAACGTTAACACCAGGTTCATCTGCTGGCGATTGTCCACTGTGATCCATCCAAACACGAGAACTCTTGGTATGTGACGCTGCATTTGGATCTTAAAATGAAAACAAAAAGCACATGGCTCGTTGCAATATTGTAAATAATGTTCTGACGGCACGTGTAACATCAGCCAAACAATATGACCATATGTTAACAAAGGTGCTTTAGTAATCATGGATTCCCTAGCATGGCACAGAGCCGTCGGTGGCACGACTCTGAGGCTCAGCTGTTGGTTCAAAACAACAACAAACACTTCACCTTGAGTATTTTGTTCAAATTCTCAGCTCAGCCTCTTTCTGGTGAGGATTTTCTTGTCTGTTTTAGTTGAAACTTAACACACAATCTTTGTTTTGTTGGACTGTTGATCAGACTAAACAAGCAATTAAATGGTGTTATTGATCACCAAAGCTCCAGGAAAACCTGACTGTTTTCAACAGACAAAAAGATTAACAGAGAAAATAGAAAATACTTGGTTGGTCAATTGATGATGGAAACAAGAATGAGTTGCAGCCTTGACGTGGATCATATTGTTTGGGGTGCAGCTGCACCTTAACATCCATTATTCCCGTAGCTATTGTTAGTTTAACTCTTCACATAAATTAGTCTGTGCTGCATCTACAGAAAAGGCTTAAAAGAGACAGGAAGGATCGAAGGACGAGTGGAATAAAATCAACAGGAAGCCCCAAAAAATGGGGGGAAAAAAGTGAAATATGGAGGGAGAGTAGAAGCATGATGAAGGCCAGACCCTTTCGTTGAGTGCTCAATCAGCTGGAATAAAGTAGTAAGGCAGTTTCTTGATGGCGAAAGGGAACCAAGGAGAGAAAAGGGCACAGCAGAAGTTGAAAGATGAGGGGATGGGATTCGTAATAGATGTTCTTCTCTATTTAGTTCAGGTTCATGCCTCTTCCAGCAGCCCAGTGTTCGGCAGAGATGGACGGCGGTCCGCTGGGGTCAAGCTGAGCCGTCGGCTGTGGTTGTAACCTCTCTGACTGTCTGAATGGAGAGTATTTTTCCCCTCCACTTACTGGAGTTTTCTCTCCAGCCCTGATCTGTGCTCAGGGTTAGGAATATAGAGAGCGTCTGAGGGAGTCTGTGCCCTGTGTAAAAAAAAAATATAGGGACAACATAACATGCTGTTACTGTAGAAATGGACATTGAACATGGGAAGAACAGCACATTTATGATTCTACAAAATACTGTTCTGCCTTCAAGGGCGGAAGAGCTGCATGATCTGAACAGAATATGCATGATAGAGTGGTGGGGAAAAAATGTTAATTTTACTATTAGAGACACAGTCTCTCTCTCTCAGTAATATAATTTACAGATTTGACATAATGTAGTAAAATACATTAAAATCCACATTCAGAAATGCATAGAATAGAATAGAAGTCGACTTTATGCAACGGTTTCACCAAGTCTGAATTTCTCAGGAATGCTGAGTCACTTCTGAGTGGAGAGTTGGTTTAAATCTTAAGTTTCTCATTATTTGATTATATGGTAGATTGAAAAAAAATGTCAATCATTTCATAAAATGTCATGTTACTTTCATTGATGGTAAGAATACAATGTATTATTCAGTCATAACAGGGAGCTGGAACACAAGGACACAGGATTTCAAAACCTTTAAACAGGACCTGTGCAAAACTGGATCAAAGCTGTTTGATAATATGTGGATCAAACGCTGACCTTTTGTTTTTTGGCCCCTTCATTATTTTAATAAGCTCGTTAGCATTGTCCACCTCTTCACAACTTTCTTCACAGATTCGAAGCAAGAGGTAAACACAGCTGATTGGGCGTTTCTCTGCGCAGCTTTGACACTGCAGACATGTCGGGTTTATAAAAATGTAGCTTCAGGAAGAACGGTTCAGAGCTTGTGCACAGAACTGAAGTAATCACCTATATACTGTACCGATACCCAATATATGGAGTCAGTGGATTAGAATTAAGAAAATAATAATTCTGTTGTTTTTGATCCTGTGTTTTTTTTTTTTTAGAATACTGTAAAAGCAAAAGCCATAGGTAAAAGCAAATTTCAATGTTTAATTCATTCCTTTATACACTTTTTATTTACATTTTTATTCTTTGATCCATTCCTTTATACATTCCCACTTTTTTTTACTCTTTAACAGTCTTTTTTTTTGCGGCACTCCTGCGACTCTATATGAATTTTCCAGATATGCCATAGTAACTGATTTTTTTCAGCTGAGGTTGGAGGAAAAAGTTCTTGTCTAACAAACCGTGTCAGTGTGAGGAGGAAGTTTGGCAAAGCCCGACATGTGAATCACTGTAGATTGTGGACTTTCAGCTCACCGGCCACTTTTCTCCCTGCTCTCTCTCTCGTCTCTTCCAGGCGGCCTTCCGTATGAATTTAAAGTCGTGATCGCTGGGAACCACGAGCTGACCTTTGATAAGGACTTTATGGCTGAGCTGGTCAAGCAGGATTACTACCGATTCCCCTCAGTCTCCAAACTCAAACCAGAGGACTTTGACAATGTCCAGACGCTCCTCACAAACTGTGTGTACCTGCAGGACTCGGACGTCACCATAAAAGGATTCCGGATATACGGGACGCCATGGTAGGAGACTACTATCCCCCCCCCCCCCCACAACCTCACCCCTCCACCTCCATCCTTAACTTGTCTCATCACCGTGTTATCTTTTATAACCGCTGAGTCACATTTCTGCCTCGTTGTATTGTGAATCCCCGAGGTGAAGGTGTGTCTTCCCCTCTGTCAGTGTCTTGGCTGTTTTCCAGCTCCCCTCTCTGCAGTAACTCGGTACTCTGCATACGCTCTCAGCGAGGGGGGGGCCTCTCTTACATGCAGGGTGCTATTCCCAGCTCGCACACTCTTTTATGAGCTCAGGACCTTCGCCTGCTCCCTGGGTTTACGTTACACCTGTGTTTTGACACGAGGTTAAGTGATACGCGTGGTACCGGGACACTGTCAGTGGGCTCTCAGGTGTGGAAACACCGCTGGAGGGGGAGAGTGTGTTAGGTCGATGAACAGTGTAAACAGCGTGTATTCAACAGTCAGAGGCCAATGGGAGTGTTGTTCAGGAGAGAGATGTTTGTGCAGAGAAAACACTATAAGTCTGTAGGTGTCATTTTGTAGTTGTGTGACTGTTAAAATACGTGTTTGATAGTGTTTTTCTCCTTAAAAGCAAAACCAAAATCCAATATTTTTATATATCACATCAAATTGCGATATACATTTTGTATGAAATGAAAAACATGCAGATACCAAACCATTTGAGGTTTTTACAGTTGCCTATTTTACTTCAGACAATTTTAGGCGGCTTGAATCTTACTGTTAATTAACTCCTCAACTGTACTTTTACCGAAGGGAAATTGCTCTTGCAATTGGCACATGAAACATAAACATAAGAAAACCTAAATCTAATGAGATAAATATATCAATCGTATGTTAGAATTTCACCCATAAACTAACATAAAGCACAGTGAACATTAAAGCAGCAGCTTAACGTGAAACCACCACCGTCCTTTTCAGTGGTTGTAACAGCGTCACTCTGGACTTGTTTTTCTGTACGTGACAATTTAGTCTTTGAAAATGTCAAAAGCATCTCCAGACCTTAACTTCTCGTCTTAAAATGAGTGATGGGACACAAAACCAAATCCTCACATTAGTGAAGCTAAAGTAGTTTCTTTAAATGAATAACTAGAGTTGTCACTGATCACATTTAGAGTGGATTATTTTTCCTATAATCTCTTAAATCCTAAACTTTCTCTCCGCAGTAGAAAGACGGATGTCTGCGCTATAGTTTGTTCATGCAGTTATTCCGTTCATCCATTCATATTTCCAATTGTTAGAAAAGCTATAGTTCAGTCCGAACTGTAATGGAGCAGTCTGAACTCGCCTGCACTGCTGCTGTGAGTTCTGTCGTAGGACGTTGGAGGCCTGAACCCCTCCCCACCCCCCACCCCCCTCGTGTCCTGCTGCGACCGCCTCTGTGCTCTCTCTGCACAGTGGTTCTCACAAGTCTGCTCCAGACTTAAAATAACTATTTAGGTCACACCTTCATCCTTTAGCGACTATAATTAGCAGGTTTGCAGCCGGGCTTCAGAAGTGGCGGAGGACATGGGCGAGGAGGGGGAGGCGGGGCAGATCCCAGCATTCCTCAGACATCACAGCGGCAGGAAGAAGAGATTACGCTCTTCTTTTCCCTCCATCCTTCCTCTTTTCCATCCTCCTGTTTCAAAGAGGAAGGATGCTGCCCCCCCCCCCCCCCCCCCCCCCCTCTTTCCCTGGTGGGTGTTTAGTGTGAGGGCTGGTAAGTGTCTGTTGTGACAGCTGGGGGTCTCATGAGAGGGCGGAGTGGACAGCTTGGCTGCCCCCCTCCCACTCCCAACCTCTACTCCGCTTCCTCACCTCCTTCACACCCATATGCCACCGTGGCCTGAGGTCTGGCCTGCCTGTCCAGTGTGAGGTCTCACTTAGCCCCGCACTGACCCCTCACTTCATCAACAGCTCGCCAGCTTGCCGCCTGGGTGGCCGAGCTCCTCCGAGCCCTCAGTGGTCTGCCGCTGCAGGCCGGGACACGACAGCATCACACAGGAAATGTGCCGTGTAACTACCACCTGATAAACACTGCTGGAGCTGCAGCGGTCTGTGCCGTTGCCACATTTAAATTGGTATTCAAGGGTGGACACGGCATTAAAATCCTCAGTTAAGCCCTGTTTTCAAAACTTACCAGCATGAGCAAAAATGTACAAAGTATGAGAGCAGTTCATCTTTCTGAAAGCTTGAAGCAAAGAATCTGTACAAATAACTGAAAATGATTTTCCTTTACTAGTGTTTTAATTACTGATCCCTCAGTCCAAACAAACGGTTCATACTGCTTGGTCCTCTTGTTTCAGCTATAAAATTGTATCTTGTTTTATGTATATCTGTGAAGTCTGTGAAGTGGAGTGTGTTGATCCCTAAGAAGTATCTGTGGCTCAAAGAACCATCTCCGTGTAGTTTACATCTCTTCTCTCAGCATCTCTCTGGAGCTCTAGTAACAACAGATCACTGTCAGCCAATCAGAAGAGAGGAGGCTCTGAGCCTCTCCTCTGATAGCTGTTTCCTGAATAATCCAGTAGTGTAGTTATAGTAGATTTCAGGTAAAACACTCAGAAAGGAACCAAACCAGGTTGGTTGTCCAGGCGGGCGGTGCTAGGTGATTGCTTTGTTGTGACATCACAAAGTTGCAGAAGTCTCAACAGTGGGTTTTAAGGCTCAATTTCTACGCTACACATGGATCTCTACCGTTATATTGTATGGAGCTGTAATGTGTTTCACAATGCTCCATCTCAATTTTTAGCAAGCATAAGAGTGTTTTGCTTCTTAAAAATATGCCATTGCCCTTTTTGTAAAAAAAAAAAAAAAAAAAAAAGATTGCAGAGTATTTTTGGACATTGCTTTACACAGGAAAATACCAACCAAAAGTCATTTCAAATGCCACAGATTTTAAAACTTTGTGAACATTTTTCGGAACATGTCACGTCCCACCCCTGGGACTAGCTCAAACTGCAAAATGTCAACAAAAATAAAATGCCATCAAAAGGCGGTTTCCTTTGTCAAGAAATCACCTTTGATAGTTTTTGTCTGAAAGAGCTGTTTGCAAAAAAAAAGAAAAGGAAAAAAAAAGACTTTTGAGTCCATCAGCGCCTCCTTTAAGATGAAAAACTGATTGTTTTGTTTACTGATTGTATCTTTAATATTCTCTTTACATCTCCTCTGCTGTTCAGTAAATCAACTAAAATAATTAATTGTTTGGTTTTTTAAGGGGGACATTAACTGTTGAGCAGTTAGTCAACAACCCCAGGAAGAAGCAGAGTCTAAAATTTTGAAATCTCATGGAAATCATTGGAGGATGGAGGAAAGGGTTTTGCCCATTACACCCTTCATTTCCATCGCTGCTCCCACCATTGGCATCATTTTTTGATTAATCCATCATTTGAATGTCTGTTTTTAAAGGTCTTATGGATAAAAATGACATTCAGCCACAGCACTTTGCAAACACAATCTATTTCATAATTATCTGCAGCAGGTTGTCAGTTTAGCATGGGGCCGTTTTACAGCAGGAAGATCAATCAGCCACTGGGTCTGTGCTACGAGTCTTTCCCTGAAGGATTTTTTTGACACATCTGTGTCTCATGGCCTCTCATTAGGTGGGAGTGTGGGTGAGCAAAATACTTGTTTTCACATCATTTGACTACAAAACTGCACTTTACCTCGCCTGAAGTTTAAACATTTTATCTCTTCAAGCAGAGAAATTAGAGTCTGCTCTGAACTCGACTCTACGGGGATCGAGGTGGATTTGAACAAGGCCAGGCTTTCTCACAGGCATTAGCTGTTTGGTTACATAAATATGTTCACATTGAGATTGTGCCAACAGGTTGCCTCAGTTAATTAATCTCACCAGAGTATTTGAAGAAACAGTTATCTAGAAAAACAAAACAAAAAAGACAGAAACTGTTGAAAGGAAAAATGTCCCAGACATTGGAAAACTTAATACTGCTTGATGAGAGATCAGATTTATGGAGAAAAAAAAAAAAAACGATTTAATCATGGAGATGAGGATTAGGGTCCCATAAATTAACTTTGTTTTGTTGCATTATTGTCATTAGTGGCTTACAAATGAAAGTTCTCCTTCATTTCTTAAATCTATTTCAGTACAGCAGCTAATGAAATGGCCACCACAAGGCTTAATTACTCAACAATACTTAAACATTTCCCTCTAGAAAAAATCTTTGCTTAAATTCTGTTAGATGCTTGTTGAATGACCACAGAAATGTAATTTCACTGTCATTGTTTTTAGTTTGAACTTTTTTTCACCTCCTGAATTAATAGATTTAGATTCTTAAATTATAAAATTCAGCCTCTGAAAATACCTTGCGAGGAAATAAAATATACTGCAAATGTGTTAATGAACACTAAGGGAACAGGATGAATTTTCTAGAGTTGCAACTCTGGGTTATTTTCATAAACGTTCAACATTCAACCCTGCTGATTATTTGATTGATTATCTATTGGAAGTCCAAGGTGACTTGTTGTCATGTTGCTTGTTGAATACGACCAAAACAGATCCAGCAGCAGTTTCACATATTTGAGAACCTTAAACTACTGTATTAAATATTTAGACATTTTGTTTAAAAATTCTTAAATGATCACTCATCGAAATTATTGCTTATTTTTGTCAGTGAACGCATTGAATTTATTTATGACCTCAAGGACAATACAACATGAAACATATCATGAAACACATCCAGATGTTTGTTTCAGCCTGTTCTAAAGCTAATTTAGTCATTTTGAACAAATCGCCCTGTAGAAGATATTTTGAATACCTCCTAATGCTCCTGATGCTGCGGTCGAGACTCAGTTCTGACCCAGTTCACTGCTGCTCAGAGTGAGAGCAGTGTACCATGAAAGACACACAACACACAATGTTTAATGACAGATGCTTAACAGACCGAATACCTAAACCTCCCCCGCAATACTTACACACTCCTCCACTCTCTCTCACACACACACACACGCTGTGGAAAGATGAGCAGGCTCCTGCACCTTGTCAGTCAGCTCTCTGTGAGAGGGGCTGAAGGTCTGTTGAAGCCTGACAGCTTTGGATTTTATTCACATCGTTAACTCCTTCTGCTCCATGCAACATGATTTTTAGGCAAAGTAAAACTCCAGAGTCCTTTTTGTCTGAACTTTAAACCCATTTAATGTATTAATTAATCATCTTTTTTAATCTTCTGTCTCTAGTCTGCTGCTTTAATGCAGGATATGAATTTCAGTTTTTTGCCCTTTGTAAATGGTAAAAAGTCGCTCTCAAGTCGATCAGGAATGTGACACCTTTTGCTTTAGGTTAAACATGTACAACACTCAGGAGCCTCACTGAAATGTTAGATGATACAACCTAAAGATGGAGCAACAGAAAACTGATCTGGAAACTTTGACTATGTGTCAAGTTCATAAACTGTAAATGTAAAATGTTTTCAGATGACAGACATGAGGAGTTTTCACTTTTTTTCTCTGTCTGGTGTCACTGTGCAGACAAAACAGTTTGACATTATTTTGAAGAAAAGAGGACCACGATCTTTTATTTAAATTATTAATAGTGAGCCCTAAACTGTTAATTAATAGGATCAGTTGGCCAAAATTCTTCTTGTCAGTTAAGTAATATCATAAATATGTATTGATTTAAGGCCCTTGACAAATACTAAGTCAGGAAAACAGCTCTCTGATTAAGGCTTAAGTGTATAAAGAAGTACTCTAGTATTCTAGTATTCTAGTGCTAAAGAGTTCAATTCATATTTGCAGTTTTACATACAGTAATAAAAGATTCATAGTTGTCTATGAACGATACAATATTGCCACACAATACAATATATCTTGATGATCAGTTTTCTTTTTCCCACTCCAATCCTAAATATTCCCATATCATTCGCTTTTCCCAGTTTTTCCGATGCTGCTCTGTTTGGTTCTTGTCATTTGAAAACGGCGTCCGTTATGACTGTTGATTATGGGATGAGTCCGTAAATCAGAAACAAATAATAAAGGATCATAAGTCGCTGCACAGACTCTCACACACTCTGCTCAGACACGGATACAGACGGAGCGACGGCCGGCTGGCCACAGATATGTGAGGAATCCTGCTGCTTTTACCCACTCTGATAAGCTGCTGACTGATTCAGAGCAGGGAGGTAAGAGAGAGAGGGAGAGACTCAGGACTCTCGCTCCTCTTCTCTCTCTCTCTATTGGGATAAACCTGTTTTGGGATTTTGGGCTTGACCACAACTTGACTGGAAAGTCAAACTGTTGCTGCTCCTCCTGCTGCCTCCTCATTCTCTCCTCCTCCTTTATCCACCTAGGGAGAATATCCTCATCCATTTCTCTCACTTCATCTCCTCTACACTCACACATTTGTATTCCCCTCCATTTCTTTCTACTCTTTTCCTGTCCCGTTGACACTCATTTTTCCCTCTTGTCCAATTCCCTTTCCTTCTCATCGACCTCCTTTCTTCTCTGTTTTCTCTTTGTCGCATCCTCTTCTTTCTTCTCCCTCTTGCCTCTTGTTCGTTTATGCCCTTTCTTTTCTTTTCTGGTCCTTTTTCTGTTTCTCCCGCCATTTCATGTTCTTCCTTTTACTCTTCGCTCTCTTCACAGCACTCACTATCAAGTTTGTTAATGATAATGTTTCTGGCCCAATCTACAACAGCAGGACTCAATAAATGTGAATGTCATTGAGCGCCTGACTGACTGACTTTCCTCATTGTCTATTTGTTGCACAAAAAAAGCAGTGGCAATGTTGGACCGTCAATAGACGACAAAAGCATCTAGCCACAGCTCTTGTTTCTTTTTGGTCAAATGTAAAAATATTCTTGCATATTTTTGAGGGCTGCAGAATGAATCACAACGTATTTAAAATCACAGTATGGTCAAGTGCAATATCCACATGATCACATACAGTATTTTTAACTGTTTAACTAAGAATGAAAACCTTTGTCTCGGCTCAGTGATGCCGGTGACTGCACCACTTTGAAAAAGCACAGCAATGACTAGGCTGTTGGTTTTTGTTTTCATAACATTGTCGCAGTCTTTTGGACTAATTCCTCAGCGGTTTGACAACAGTCGATCTGTTACTACCACACATGCTGTTTCGAGAGCAGTAGGAGGTATGAGCGTGGAAAAGGTTGAAAAGATAGGTGTATAGCACAGGTTGTTCTCTATGGCTGTGTAAAGTTGTGCTTGGACTTGGATACAATTACCAGACTGTAGTTTCTGACCGAGAAGTGGGTGAGGACGGAGATGATTCATTTTTCTTCCATTTGATCCTTTCAAGTGAAGGGTGAAGATTCAGGTTTAGAAATGATTAGATTTGGAGTTCTTGTCTTTCTAAAACAGGTCGCCATCCGTCTCGTAACCCCTGACCTTATTTATGAGTGGTTGCAGCATTAAACGGATAAAAGGCTGAAACTCACTGACGCAATCCAAAATTCAAACGGGCTCAGACACAGTCCAGCCGTATACTAGGTTTTGACATTTGGACCTAGTCAAACAAACTGTTGAAGGAGTCGTACTGTATAAGACTTAACAATATTTTACTTAGTCTCACATCCATCCACTCAGCATTTTTTTTCTTGGTATTTTTCCAGATAGTTAGTGTAGTCGGCTAGTTTGTGCCTAATGAGCCATTATAAGCACTTGAATGTCCCCGACCACAGCCCCTGTGCTCCGGGACAAATGAAGTCAGGACAGCAGTGCCTAAATCTGAAAAGCAGAGGTCGACCACCCACGACCACGGAAGAAAAACATTCACCATCGGCAACAAAGGACCATCACGCAGACTATTCTTGATCCAATAATCATTTTAATAAAACAGAAATACATCAACCTGCTGTCAAATTTGACTCGACACAGGCGCCACATATTTATCCACATTTGCATGTTAGATCAATGTGGATGTGTCCTTTGCAAAGTGAAGCACAGTCAGGGTGCTACAATTTGTAAGAAGCTGAATAAAATAAACATTTAAATGGTATTTTCTTAAATGTACATTATCAGTGTCTTGTGCAGCCAGGAGGAGCATTTTCTCTTTTGCAGTCAATTTGGGTCAGAGCCCGTTCCACTGTGCTGGTGCGGCTCGGAGGGAGGGTGGGTCACAGCAGGAGATCTGCTGGTGCTCTCAGGCAGCAGAGCTACGAGCAAAAGGAAATGCAGCTGTATGTGACAGGGGAATGTGGCAGAGATGAAACAAGGGCACACAAATGAATATATGGGATAAAATATTTACTTTTTAATTGAGTTGTTATGAATGTATTCATTGTTTTCTGCTCTCGTGAGATAGGAGGAACACTGATCCTTATTTGGTTCCTGTTAACCAGTGTCATGGCAATCAGTGTGTTGGTTTATTCCGCAGCAATCCAGTTTGCTGGCTTGCTTTAGTGTGTGTGTGTGTGTGTATGTGTATGTGTGTATGTGTGTGTCTATTTGTCTGTGTGCACCTTCCACAGGCGGCAGATTAAATCCAACTGCCCTCATTTGACTCTCTGAAGCTCACCTCAGAGGAAACCCGCAGGGCCAAATGCAGATTTGTCATTTGCAGATTTTAGTTTTATTCATGTATTCATTTTTCACTGTAAAGGTCAGGTGTGTGTGTGTGTATGGGGGGGGGGTGTCTGAGTGCGAGCTTGCATGTCTGTGTGTGTGTGAGAGAGAGAGAGAGAGAGAGAAAGGCAGAAAGGAGGAGAGAGGGGAAGACAGAGAGATGCACCACTACACAGTGGTTATGTTTCAGTATTGGCATGAATTAGCCTCAGTTGTTGTAAAGAGAGGGAGATCTGTGAGGTTTGTATTTCCTCTATCCATCCATCCATATCCCTGTCTCTCTGACTGTCTGCACTAAATTACATAGCCAGAAGTATGCAATACTTTTATTTCCTTTTCTTCCATTTTAGAAAAATCATGATGTGTAATCTAGAAATGAGGCTGAGCCAATCCATCATTCGTATCAAGCTTTTAATTACAAAAATGTGTACATATATATAAAAAAGTGCATTGGTTCACTTCCAGTTGAAACACATAGTAATATTTTCGACAGTCATGTGTTTTATTTTCCTTGTTTCGCTGTGACGATGCCCCTGCGCACAAATCAAGCCCCATAAAGAAACAGTTTCCCCAGTTTAGCTTGGAAGAACATTTGCAGACCTCGACCACATCCAGCGCCTCTGTGAGGTGAAGTAGAACGAGCCAGAGCCAGACTTCACTCACTCGTGCTCTCGGGTCTGAATGGTGGCGAAATCCCTGGTGCCAAGATCCACTGGAAAGACTTCACAGAGGAGGCTGTCGCAGCAGCAGATCCATTCATTCATTTCAAAATAAGAGTTTTATCTACAGTATCACATATAGATACAGCGGGGAAAATAAGTATTGAACGCGTCAACATTTTACTCAGAAAATATATTTCTAATAGAGCTATTGACATGAAATTTTCACCAGATGTTGGCATCAACCCAAGTAATGCACACATACAAAGAAATCCGAACATTAATGTCCATAAATTAAGTTATGTGTAATAAAGTGAAATGACACAGGGAATAAGTATTGAACACATGAAGAAAAGGAGGGGCAAAAAGGTATGGAAAGCCAAAATAACAGCTGGAGTTTGTCAGTATTTAGAATGTAATCCTGTCTCCTATCAGTGCAAAGTAATATCTGCTGGTTTAGTCCTGATTGATGCCTTTTAAAAAGGTTTCTCACCACCAAGGTGTCAGACAATAAGTATTGCATGGTGGGCAATGGCAAAGAGCTGTCTAAGAGCTGTCTAAAGACCTACGCAACCTTACTATTGCAAAACAGGAGTCAAAACAATAATCAGAAGGGTTCCCTAACAGTCCAGGACACCGGTGGAGAGCTTCAGACAGACCTGGGATCAGCAGGTACAGTTGTTTCAGAGAAAACAATAAGTAATGCACTCAACCGCCATGGCCTCTATGTCTTGCATGGTGTGTGTGCATGGAGGCCATGGCGGTTGAGTGCATTACTTATTGTTTTCTCTGAAACAACTGTACCTGCTGATCCCAGGTCTGTCTGAAGCTCTCCACCGGTGTCCTGGACTGTTAGGGAACCCTTCTGATTATTGTTTTGACTCCTGTTTTGCAATAGTAAGGTTGCGTAGGTCTTTAGACAGCTCTTAGACAGCTCTTTGCCATTGCCCACCATGCAATACTTATTGTCTGACACCTTGGTGGTGAGAAACCTTTTTAAAAGGCATCAATCAGGACTAAACCAGCAGATATTACTTTGCACTGATAGGAGACAGGATTACATTCTAAATACTGACAAACTCCAGCTGCTTTCTTGGCTTTCCATACCTTTTTGCCCCTCCTTTTCTTCATGTGTTCAATACTTATTCCCTGTGTCATTTCACTTTATTACACATAACTTAATTTATGGACATTAATGTTCGGATTTCTTTGTATGTGTGCATTACTTGGGTTGATGCCAACATCTGGTGAAAATTTCATGTCAATAGCTCTATTAGAAATATATTTTCTGAGAAAAATGTTGACGCGTTCAATACTTATTTTCCCCGCTGTATGTACGTATATTCAGTAGTAACGTTCAGGTTGTCCACATACTTATGTCTATAGCGTGGGGCAGGAAAAACCTGTTACCCTCTCTCTCTCTCAGGAAATGACCTTGTGTTGAATGAATATCCTCTTGCTGTAAAATAAGGACCACCCCTGACCCTTTTACACAAACCACACACACACACACACACTCTCTTTCTCTCTGTCTTACTCTCCTTCTGGGAAATGTCTCTTTGAAAAGAGCAGGTTAAATAGTTGCAGTATTCCTTTTATTAAGCGCAACAAAATAAAAACTGCTGAATAAATCTGACAGAAACAAAACAACCTGAAACCACAAGGAGACAAAATCAGAAGAGAGATGACAAATCCAAGTTAATTTGTAGCTTGTATTGTATGAAAGCCATTGAGTCTTTTCAACAGCGTTTAGGAGAGTTTGTGTAAAGCCTCCTCCTTCTGTAACTAAACATAAATAAATTCACAGAGCTGCTGCAGACTTGATTAATCCACAGTTCAGTTTTTATGTGAGTAGAGCGCTCTTCTGTTCAAAACCATCTACCGGGTCTCTGCAGGTCAGACTTCACATGAAATGACATCAAATATTTTATTTAGACTTCAAAACAAGGTATTGAAAAATCTTAATGGCAACCCAAATATATGATCCAATTCATTGTGGTTTACATTTAGTCCATATTCATCTACTCGAATTGCTTCTGTCACTTTTCTAAAACAGCTTTTGAATATGCGGTAAATGATTAAGACCAAAACCTTGACACCTTGACAGGGATGGACTAAATGAACATTGCAATATTTAAACTAATTTTATCCCAATGCACAGGTTGTGATATTTAATTGTGACAAAAAAGAACAAACTGATTTTAATGATGTTCTATGTACTGAAAGATATTTTGCCATTGCAAATCATTGAAAAGAAACTGAATGGTGAATTAACACTACCTGTAAAATACTCATCTTCCACTCCATGTGCCTCAGTGACCTGTAATCTTAACTCACTTTATACTCGTGTTGCATTCGAGATCATTTTTACTCCACTTGTGAAATTCATTAACTTGTTATTTGCTCCCAGGAGACACAGCAGAGTGATCTTCACTTTGACTTGATAACGTTGTCTCTCTACTCTTATGAACTTCTTTTAAAGACCTCAGCGTGTGTGTGCAGCCCTGCGACACGTGAGTGAAAGCGAGTCCAGACATTTTTAACTCCATGTTGTTTTCATCTGTCCACGTCGCTGAGGTCTGACATTTGTGTCGGCTGCTTTTAGCTTAATCACCCCTAAGTCACCTCTTCGCCGGCGCCAGCCTCTGTCAGTTTGTGTTGGCTGCCTGCCCGCCACACACACACACACATACACACACAGACACAGACACACACACACACACACACTGCTTTCTCCGTCAGTCAGAGTGTGAGCGCATGGCAGCGCTGCCTCCAATGAGGCAATGGGCCCTGACAAATGTCCGTCACCAGAAAGTCAAGGGCTTCATGTTCGCTCTGCCCTCCTCTCTTTAACTCTGCAGACAGATCGTTTGGTGAAACTTCCTGAACCTCCTGGAATGTCACGCTGTGATCAAAACCATGGAACAAATGGAAACTTTTTGTTTTATTTCTTGATTCTAATCGGGCTTTTGCCGTCCAAGTTTTACAGCAACACACTGAACGCTGCAGGGGTGAAAGGTTTTGGATGAACATGTGTCGTGTCAACCTGGATAACGTCAGGCAGGATGACTCTTAGAAAGAATCTCTCTCTCGTTTTAAAGATGCATCACTGTTGTGTAAAATACTGCAAAGTTGTTAGACTGTAATTGAACCGAATGATCGGTCAAGCAGCTGATCAATAGAAAATAAATATGCAGCTGTTTAATAACTAACATTTTCCTGCAGAAATGCCCCAATATCCTCAGTTCCATCATCATTATTAAATATGAACATTTGCTTCATATGATAATAAACAGCAGCATGTTTTGATGGTCAGTTAAGACGGTCTAAAAACAGAAATTAGGGCTCTGGGAAATTATGATGGATATCTTACTATTTTCTGACATATTACAAACAAAACAGTTGATGAATAAATCTATATTTGCAGCCTCAGACGTCAAACAGGCATAAACAAAGACAATTTAACTGTTGGTGTTTCAGTGTTTAACCCTGCTGAGATCAGTGTCACACTCGTTAGGATATAATCTGTTTGTCAACTCAGACAAATTAACTCATCAAATGACTCACAACGTTCAGTCGTTGTCTTCAGTTTCCTCAGGTAAAGAATAGCGTCATGACTTTACTGTTAATCAGTCGTTTTCTATGAAATTGTATTTATATTGTTAGTTCCCATAGGAATTAGTATAATTGATGAACATAGGAATTGTTTGTCTAAAATGCACCAATTAACTCATTGAGTGCCAGCCCTTTTATAAAATGGTCAGTGCCATGTGCCAGCGTTTCGGGGCATTTTAAGTAATATTTTAAGACCAAGAGAATATTTTGTATTATGACTCTGAAAACACAAAATAGCTCAAAGGAAAGAGGAGACTCTCTATTTAACTAGGGAAAAAAAACATTTGTTTGTACCTTGTTCCATTCTTAATTTATATTAAGTTGAATAGAGCCTGGTTGCACCAAAAATACCACTTTTTTTCTAGAAAGCTGAGAAAAATGCATTTTTGTGAAAGAGAGTCTCTCCAGATAAACAGTGATTTATCCGTTTTAATTTTGGCTTCAAAAACATGTAAGACATCTGAAAATTTCATTTCACATGTTTTTTCATTGTACAAAAAAAAAAAAAAACTAAAATACAACAAGTAGGAGTCCTACTATGCAGAGTGATGCCTGCTCTCCTACTCCTCCTGCAGTTGCTGCCCCCTCACCCTCTCCTCCCCCCTCCTCTCCCCCTCCCCTCACCCCCTCTCTGCCCCTCCCCTCTCCTACTTCTCCTCCTGCTGCTTCCCCTCGTCTCTGAAGGAGGGAGACGTCATGGCGTCTTCAGCCTCTCTGCTGGAAGCGGCCGCGGCAGCGACGCACCGCGCTGATCTCTCGGTTCGTCGTCACGTCGGTTAGACAGCAACTGATGAAACTGACTCCGCGATCCGCTTTCGCTTCGGCATTTCGGTGCTGATCATCTAGATCAGTTTACCTTTCCTGCCTCCTCCGATCACTTCATGCTGGAGCTATGCTAATAGCATCCGTGGCTAAGCTTTCCTCCAGCTCCACGTTACACTTGTTCCAGGCTCTGCCCGTCGTTTTCCTCTAGAAATAGAAACTTTCCCCAACTTTTTTATCTCTGTACCGATCGCACTCGTCTTCTCCTTCCTCTTCACTTCTTTCTCTGATCTACAGTCTTCTTCGTTCTACACATCCCAGGAGCCCCAAAATTACTCACAGTGTGCGCAACAGCGTCCCCATTTACCAGCCGCAGAAAACTGCATTTGACGTATATATACGTCAATGGCACTCAATGAGTTAAAAAAAAATACATTGTATCTTGTTCATGGCAGGAGAAGGTTTACATGTTTAAAAGGAATAAGATAAACAAAGCAGCTTCTTTATTTTCAGTTTTCCTGCACAACTCTTTTGAAATAAAGAGTTTTCAGTCTGACAGACACTGTCACTTTAATTACAGTAATATTTCAGAATTAATGAGATAATGATTTATTGATGTTAAAACGTGACACCTTTGCCTAATGGAGCGTAAAATAGAAATCGTCAAGCATCTGTTAAAGGGGCCAGAGTGTGCTGGACTCTACTCTGTGTGTTTGTGCATGCATTAGACTGTGTGTGTGTGTGTGTGTGTTAGACTGCACAGTGTGTGTATGTGGTTGTTGTTGATCGGTGCTGGTTCAGCTGCAGGTTGCAGATGCAGGGAGCTTCAGACTGTGTGGAGCCTCCTGCAACTGGGGATGAAGACTTGTGAGGAGGAGGAGGAGACTGTGTTTGTGGTTTGTTCTGCAGCTTGTGTGTGTGTGTGTGTGTGTGTGTAAAGTGTTTCCCAGTGTGTGTTAGGGCGGGTGAATGAGAGGGTTAAGTGATGGATTTGTCATCGTGCCCTCACTCTCTGCAGTGTGACGGCTCACAGTGTTCCCTGCTAAATGACTCAGCCTGCGCACGCACACAACACACACACACACACACACACACACACACACACACACACAGAGGTGCATATGCACAAACACAGCCATGTTTCTCAGATGGCCGTTATGCAACATAAATATGAAACGGGCAAATTCAAAAGTGCAACGTACTAGAAAAGAACATAATCACAGGCCTGTAGATTCTTGCAGAGGTGTGTTAAATGTTTCACATCTCCCCGACTCCTTCACCAACCCCCCTCCCCTCCCCTCCCTCCCCGGGATGAGCCCCCAATATGTCAGAGGGAGAGTGATGGGTCCTCGCCGTCGTTTAATAAAGCGCTCCTCCGTGGCCTCATGTGCATCAGTCACCGGCCGGGGCCACGCGACGGCCCGCAGCTCCATCACAACGCCGCTGGGCCTTGAAAAGGGCTGACGCAGCCAAAACGCTGCTCTGTCTGGATCCAGGCCACGGGGGGAAAAAAGGCAAAAATGATCCAAGTCATTTAGTCGGTATATTTTAAGCTTGTTTGTTAGTTAAGAATAAGACGGGATCACAATGCAGACGGAGTGATCATTGGCTCCTCTTGTGCACATTTTAAAGTGTCTGCGGGCAGGACACCCAACCTCAAATCACCCCCGATGTGTCAGTGCTGTCTGGATGACACTGTGTGTGTGTGTGTGGTAGGAAAGCAGTCTGTGTGTTGGGAGGGGAAACTGCTGGCTGAATGAGTGAATGTGACTTGTGGTTTGAATGTTGGCCGACGAGAAAATAAAAATCTTTTCCTACACAAACAAACAAAAGCAAATCTTCCAGTAGGGGAAACAAAACCAAACTGAAAAGCACTTTATTTTTATTGTTTGTTTTTTCATTTCATGTTCAGCTGCTCTCTCCCCAATTGCAAATCAAGACACGTTGGAGAATCATGTTGACATTTTCTTGACACTCGTGTCCTGGATCCAATAAAAGACAGATTAGTCATTTAGTTTGGTATTGATTTGAAAGCATCTCTAGACAGGACTCAGGATTCCGGACTGTATTGATCGTTATTTTGGATTGGAGAGGGCGAGGGTGGGGGGGTGGGGGGGTAGCGATTGTCTTTGTTGATCAGGAACTCGTTTCATTAGCGGTGGAGTTTTTTGTTTTAAAGCTGATAGTGATCAAAGAAGAAAGTCATTGTTCTGGTTTTGACATTTGCAGGTAGTTTGACCTCCGTCTCCGTCCTCAGGAGATAACGAAACCATTTGAAGTCTTTTAAACAGTTTATGTCGTCGTCTCCCTCTACAATGTGCACCACAAGCTGAAACCAACGCTCTGTGAATGAAAGTAACAGTGTGACATAATGGAGAAGGGACCACTGCGTCTGCGGTGTCTCTGCTCCGGAGTCTGTTAGCGCTGCTCTGAGGTCAGGCCGGTGTTTGTCGCTGGCGGCGTGGACAGACGTGTGGTTGCAGCACACACACGGAGCCTCCAGCTGGAAGGTAATTGTTCCTGTCGGTTTGCATGTCTGTGCTCGCGTGTGTGTGTGTGTGTGAGAGAGAGAGCTCAGTCGACCCCGTCTGACTCGTCGCCGGCCTCGTCTCTTTGATGGGGTCACCAACGACAGATATGGAACACTGTTATCTTCTCCCCGTGTGACCTCACTTCTGGAAAAGCTTCAAATAACAGGATGGGTTGTGTTTTTGTAGTAAATTGTTAGTGTTTGTCTTAATGTTGTGACACCAATGTGCAGAGCTGGCAGCTGTTGCGAGTCGCCTGCCTCTCGCCACCTAACACGGTTTCCATCTTTCATTTGGAAGGCCTGGATTTCTTGCAAGTGTGAGAAACACACGTCCGTCTACAGCAGCGAGACATCGAACGGTGGGCTAAAAACGCCGCTCCAGCTGATTCTGTTCGCCGTGTAAACGGACACGCCGACGTGTTTCTTTCTGTGAGTTTTCATAAGGTCAGCTTCCTGGTCTCTGCCTCGGAGCTTGTTGGAGCTTTTGTTGTTTTCCCGATGGTCTGATCTTATTTTAGTATATATATTTTTTTATTATTTATTTATAATCGCCTTTCAAGTCACCCAAGGGCAGTTTACAGTGGCGATAAGGAAGATACAACTATATACAGAGCTTTACAGTACAGATAACACGTAATGGACAGGAAGAAGAACCTTCAACGTAGTGTGGTGATGAATTGGGAGTCAATGCAGTTGTTGAAGGGTGGGGGAGGTGGGGTTGTGGACAGACTAAAGTGTTTTTAGGCCTGGGTCTGGTAAACCATGGAGCAGAGCATTACAGCAGTTTAGTTGAGAATGAAGATGTTACAAAAACACGGGAGATGTTCTGAAAGTGTAGGAATGCAAAGCGGATTTCATGCCAGCGGCTGTAAACAATTACGTAGCAATTCGTACTCGATGTTCATCATATTTATTCACTACTTCCCACATGGAACAAGCTGCGTTACACTGAGTGTTTGTTACATCGCCCACCCCTGATTTCTTGCAAAGTTTCTGCGTTTCAATTGGCTTCTTTTGTTGAATGAAAGCAGACTTTCGGTATTTCATTTTAGTAGTAAAAGTGGCATCACCACTATTACAGAAAAAAATGTCAGTGTTTAGATTCATCCCAAGTTTCCTGTATATGTGCTCGACTCTGCTCAGGATGGGTGTTTCAAATTAAAACGAGCTGTAAACACATCTAATACAACACATTGAAACTGTGTATTCAGCTTCTCCGTTGCGTTTCCATCGCGTGTGTCCGAATCAAATAAACAACATGAAACAAAACAGCGGTGCAGTTTGTTAGTGGTGAGCATGTAAACGCAATCAAGTCCAGGAAACAGCCCCCGAAGCTCCAGGGTCTCTGGGCAGGAGGACGAGGAGGAGGAGGAGGAGGAGGTGGAGGTTGACATGTGACAACCAGCAGTTTCTTGTGTTGGGAAATAAAGGCTGAAATGAAGTTGAAGTGACAACACTGTTGACTCTCCCTCAACTCTGACCAGTAAAGAGACCTCAGAGTCCATGTGATGGTGTTTGTAAGCTCCGGTCCACTTGTACTTGACCAGATACATGAAGGGACTCTTTTACACTGCGGTTGAGGCTTTTTTTTGTAAGCATGATGAATGACTTTCTTCAGCACAGTTGCTCCCTCCAACTCAACCACCAGTGTCCTCGAAGACCCTCTTTCTTCTTCATTCTGTTTCCAAGAAATCACACCAAGGTCAGGCTCCACTTTGCTGGAAGAGAACGGACATGCAGAGGTCAACAGCGCTACCTTTCTTCCAGTGAACAGATATCAGAGGAGCGCTGAGGAGTGTGGTATAGTGCGTTTTCTGTTTTTTTTTTTCTCCAGTGACATGTTTGGCCCTCCGATGACGGCCTTGTGCTTTCAGAGTGGCGTCCCCCGCTCTTTCATCACACTGAAAGGGCTCTGAAGTGCGAATTTCCTATAGATGTTCTGTAGCCACTGTTGAAAAAGTCTCTCCTCTTCCTCCCTCTTCCCTCCTTCCTCCTTTTTTTTCTCTTGTGCCTCGTTTTCTTTTCTTTCTTTCTTTCCCATTGAATGGGTAAATGTGCGGAGGCTGCTTGAGAGGACAAAACTTGGAGAGGAGAGGAGAGCCGGAGGAAGGAGAGGAGGTGCAGGGACTAGTGAGGGAGGAGAGCAGGTTAAGGAGGTGAAGGGAGGGAGGGGGACTGCTGATGAGGGCGGCCTGCCTTTCAGCCTGTTTCACAGTAGCTGGCTACCTGCTCATGTCAGTGGTAGCGTGGTGACCTCTGACCCCTGGGCTGGCGGGCTTCAGTAGCAGCGTCAGCTTTAATTAGCGAGCCACACGACTGGACGCTCTGCAGAGCCTCTGATCCTCCACTGCAGACGTCCAGGCCCAGTCCGCAGCAGGCAGAGGGGACCACAGATGCACATAACGGCCAATACACACACACCAAAATATCTTTCACATCAAACCCTTTGCAGCACAATTTCCCATAAACTGTATATCATTTCTATATTATTATTTATCAATATAATTTTTGACATTTTTTAAGATCACATAATGGACAGGTGTAATTGTGGGGAGCTTCTGACATTAGAAGATGAAGAAGATGGCAGCTGCTGTTTGAGCACAGAGAAGAATTGATTCCCAGTGAATAGTGTGATGGCCTACAACACTGACAGCAACCATCACATCCACACAGGGTCTGTGATATAGAAATATAAAGCAATCATCATTTCTTTAAATGGTGTAATTGGATCAGACTCTGAACATCTCAGAGTGCAAGATCGTTTTTTTTTTGTGGTGTTGTCCTGAATTTGTTTTACACTGTGTCCACTTTATGTCACAGATCAAACCAAGTACAGTATGTAAGATAACACACCAGATAACTTTTTTCCCCCATTAACGTAACTTCAAATTGTAACGCTGTACATAGTTTTCCTCCAGCGGCTACACTCAGTGTGCTACACATCCAAGAGAATGAATTAGATTAAACGGGACTGTTTGCTCACATCCATAAAGTGTTTGTGTTTTCTCCTGCTGGACTGTGTGGCGGTTTTTTATTTTGATTTTTTTCTCTAAAGAGAATAATCATTTGCATTACGGTGAAGGCATTAGTTGGTGGTTGTGAACCTGTGGGACCATGGCTGCTGTTTGTAAATCAACAATGTGGATTTCTGTTGGCAGCTACAGTGTGTATACACAACCTTCACTCCGTCCATTAGATCTCGTCAGGATCACTGCGTTTCGCTGCTTTTGACTGCAGTGTGTTCCACGTTTCTGAGGTCTGTGATGGTTGAGGAAACGCCGGATGAAAGGCAAAGAAATAGATGCTCAAAAAGAAGACTGAAGTAAAGCGTTGAAAGACGGAGAACGAAAATTATTTTAAAGAAAAAAAGGATTCTGCCGATAACTTTGACTAATTTGTTTGTCGTCATCAGCTTCCATAAATCCCCACTGTTTTCCAGTTTGGCCTCTCCTCTAAAATCCTTGTAAATCTACCTAATGAGTTTGCACATTGTGTGAGCCTTTTGTCTGTCGTTTTGACCTCCAGCCAACGTTAGCTCGCGGCACACTGGCTGCGGGTTTGTTCACAGTGGAAGTGGACTCACCAGCCTTTAAGCCCGTGCAGGGATCAGCTTCTACTCGCCTACGTAACCAGTGAAGGTGAAACCGGCCGAGCTGAGTCTCACAGCATCATCAGCAGCAGCAGCTTTCTGCAGCCGTTAAAACGTGGAAGAATCACACATCTGAGGAGTGTAGTTTTTCTAAAGCGCAAACATTTTTTATTTCCCCGTGATAAAATGTTTTGTCCAGGCGCTCGTTTGAAGTGCAGCTTTTCACCTGCGTGTGATGGAGAGAAGAAGACAAGGAGCCCGGACACACTGGCACAGTCCTTTTTAATTAAAGCAGGGAAAGATTGTTGTCAAGCAAATGGACTGAGATGTGAGAGAGAGGGAGAGTGAGCGAGGGATGAAAAGAAAGCCGGTGTTAGGAATACAGCGGGGGATTAAAGACAGTGAGCGAGTGTTACAGACCCCTGGCCAGCTTGCTGCTGTAATGAACATTAGGGCTGCGGCATAAATTTAATGACCTGTGAAACAAACAGCGTGGCCGAGACCAGTGCCTCTGAATGCTAAGTGGCTCTATTATTAATACCAGCTCAGAGATGCCACTGTGTAAACACACTGTAAGTCTCTTTTCCCTATGAGGCCTGTTAAACACACCGAGGCCGTGTGATGGCGGCGCACCGGCTTCTCTGAAAACGGGGTCACGTCTCTCTCCCTTTGTACCTGCAGAATTAATGGCACGTCGGCCGTTAGCGGCGTAGCTGCGCTAACTAACGGGTTGTGAATAGCGTCGCGGATAATGGCTGTGCAGGTTAGTCACCTTGATAATGAATAGCTTAGTGATGGGGCAGGTGAGCAAGGGGGTAATAAATAGGTTCCGTGCTGCTCACAATTTAACAGGTTAGCGAGTGCACATGAATAGCAGAGTTCATCCTACGCCGTTTGGTGGCATGTCATCAATTTATGCACAGTGTGTCAAAAGAAGAGCCATTCAGCCTGCAGGGAGGTGACACAAAAAGGTTTTAACCCTGAATTTGATTATCATTTATTTTATCCCAGTTAGAATCAAACAAAAGACCTAGAAAAATAGTAACAGGTATTTTTCAATATCTGCTGGATTAAAAGTGGATCTTTGCGGGGGCTTTTTCTTTTTGGTTTGTTTTATAAAACATGGAACGATCTTGAGATTTTCTCCAAGTTGAAACTTGTTGGCAAAACTCGAATCTCAGTTAGTTGTAAACTTTCAATTGAATTTTCAGAGAGATGATCTTGACTCACTCTTTGCAGTTTTGATATATGGTCCTGGAGTAGAGATAGCGTTTCTTTATTTGGGAAATAAAACTTTGAAAATGTTGTTTCACTGCATATTTTCAGACGGATTACAGAAGCCAGACTCAAGATGCTGCTGCTGCTGCTGTTGTTGTTGTTGTTGTTGTTATGTGAACTGTGTGCAGTCGTTCTGCAGGTATGGGAGTGGGGGGATGGAGCCGTGAGTCTGATTACAAGTGATGCAGGCTTAATCAAACGATCCAGCGCAGCACGGTGCACTGGGGGGACTAGGAGAGCCCAGAGCGAGCCAGATGTCTGCTACACGAGGAGGGATACATGACATGAGGAGTCTGCTCCAGGCTATAAAATGCAATCACAATTCCCTGGAAGGAAGCCCAAGATGGCACAGCTACCAGCCGGGGCGGTAAAGGCGGCCTGTCAGCAGACGCCCTCCCCTGCTCTCTCCCGCTCTGAACCCGACCTCAGGCTACCGGCTCATCCAACAGAGGAGATGCTGCTGAACCTCCGGGCCCGCTCTTCCAGCAGCGGCGAGTTTCTATCATTATCGGCGCTGCGGTGACGCGGGGAGCACATGTACGTCTCTGACATCTGAGTCTGCCCATCTGTTTGTTTTTTCTCTGCCGTGTTTGTCCTGGTGTATATGTGTGTACACTGGCAGATCCCGGGCTCAGCAGGACTCCATCTTGTTTTCCGTCCCATGCTGTGTCTCACGCTTTGAGGGGATAAATATTTGAAAAGCAGAGGAAGCCCTGTGTCCCCGGCTCCTGTGGCCTGAGGTGTGCCAGCCCTGCATTAGCCGCACCTAAACATAGACTGGCCATTATTTTCCGTAGAGCTTGGTGTGAAAGGTCACTAACTTAAGTGCTGGTGCAGCTGAATTCAGTAAGATGTAAAAAGCTGAGATGAATAAGTAATACCATCAATGACAACAAGCTTGGACACGACACTGGAGATGCTAAGTGCTCGAAGGTTTTTGATAGAGAGAAAAGAGGGCCAAGCTCTGCTGCGAGTTTTTCTTGCAACTTTTAGGAGGAGGAAAACATCAATGATTTAAGATGGAGTGAAATGGAAAAAAGAAGGCGGCAAAGGCTCAATCAGACTGAGAAAGGAGTTCAGTTTTTCGCACTACGCATCCTCTGAAAGCAGCCAAAACGTGTGGCGTGGTACGGAGATTATCACAGAAGCTGAGGATTACCCTTCTGGATGCATCTCCACATAGGTCTGGTTACTTTGGCTCTGGGGCTGGTTCACATCAGTTCCCATAAAGAGGAATCCTACAGCTACAGCGTCCAATTATATTTTAGACAATAGTCTGCTTCCAGCTTTGTGGCAACAGTTTGGGGAAGGTCCTGTTTCTTCCTGTTTCAGTACGACAACGCCCCCCCAAGCGCAGTGCCAGCTTCACACGGTTATGACTTGAGAGATTGGTGTAAAAGTAGTTGACGGACCTGTACAAAGCTGCAGCCTCAACTTCATCCAAAACCCTGAGGATGAACTGCAATGAGCCAGACCTTGTTGTACATCATTGTCCTGAAATGGAGCAAATCGCTGCAGCTGGGCTCAGAAATCAGGAAAGGAAAGACTGAATAAATATCAGAGTGGTACATAAACATGGATGTGGCCTCCGCGATGTCACCCATAGGTTTCTGAAGAGTGAGAAGAGTTCACAGTGAGATGCTGCATCATCAACGTCATGCTGGTACCAAACTCCACCAAAGCCCCAGCCAGCGATGAAATGGGCGAAGTAGAGCTGCAACTTCAGTGCATGCCAATTTGTTGTCAGCATACAGGTGGGTACCTGTCACCTTAAAGGGATAGTTCAACATTTTGGCAAACTGGCCCATTGCCATAATCCCTATAGTCTTAGGAGTAGGTTTGTTACCTTTAATTGTCGGTGCTGTTTTTAGAACGGCGGAGCAGAGCCGCGAGCTGTTCAGATCTAAAACTCATCAAATACACAATCCAACAACTCCAAAAAGCTCTGGTGGACAAATTGTGACCTGCACATTCACCATGCTAAGAGATAATAACGGAACGTTACGAGACGGAGTTGTCTTAGAGGCAAATGCAGAGACTGCTTGCTAAAAAACTGCCCCCGACGGGAACGGGCATCAGGAGTTTTGCATGAATTTACCTCTAAAACAACTCTGTCTCGTAACGTTCCGCAACTTGCCAATATGTTGAACTATCCCCTTAAGTTAGCCGTACTAAAATTTAAACAAGTGAGTTGTATTAAAATTCATCCTCCATACAGTCAACACGAAGAAGGAAGGAACTGCTGTACAATTAGACAGTTTAACATGGGAGTGTACAGCAGTATTAGACTTGCAACTGGAAAACATCTGCAATTCATAGTGAATTATACTGTAAAAGAGTAGTTGATGTAATTATATTTTTACAGTGTACGACTTGCACAGCGTCTCAGAATATTAGAGCGGTCAAGAAAATGGACTTAACATTCACCGTTCACCATGACTGGAGCTGGTTTTCTAAGTAGTTTTTTTTCCCTCCTTCTTCTTTCCAGTCCTCTTCACACACACAAACACCCTCGCACACATTTTCATCTCCCACCGCACCACGTCGGTCATGTGGGAGATGTGGATTGTCTGTAGCGAGCCATCAATCACAGCGGTTACGACAGCTCCATAAACAGAAGGGCAGCCTACCTACTGGTTTCTGCTCGGCGGTGATAGCATTCACATCGTCCCGCAGCACTTCCCTTCCTTCCTGCTGACCTCTGCACAGTTTCGGTGGCAAGGACGGGGGACTCTCTGCTTATCTCCACCCGCTGGATTTAGACCCACCACGGTGGTGGTAGAAACACCCAGGTGTCAGCGGGGATGTAGCGTTGTAAATAAAAAGGCAGGGAAGCTGTGACCTCCGCTCAGTGATCAGTGTCAGACAAAGGACCAACAATAGAAACCAAACTCAGGTTCTATTTAGGAAAAGTATTGAAAGCAACATGTCAGATTTATGGCACTCGTCAGTCTGGTCGCTGCAGCTAAATAAAACCTTAAATTTCCCATCAGTCTCTCTGTCACTCTCTGGATTTATCGCTTAGAAAATAGTGAAATCAAAAATGGTTAAATCAGCCCTTCAGAATTTGGGTTCAATTTTCAGGTATATATATCACAGAAAGGCAAAAAATAATTAACTCCATGACCTAGAGTTAAGCATCAATATGATTAGTCAAATCATTGATTGGACTCGTTGTTGTGTTTTGTGGTTTGTGTTTTACTGGTGCGTCTGGACCGCTCCTGGGCTCCTTTTGTACACGCTGCCCCATGCAGCCTTGTGTGTTTTATTTTGTCTGTGTTCCGGCTCTTTGTACACAAACCCATGAGACTAACAATGCCAGTTTGTGTGCTTTCCTGTGCCTATTGTCGACACCGCGTCTTTGTGTCCTCGCTAACATCCACTCGTTGTAGGGTCGAGACAATAACCATGAACAGAGTGCCGCGAATCTGCACTGGCTTGACCCTGTTTGCCCTTCCTGTTGCCTTCAACACCCCCTCCTCGTAACTCCCCCTTGACCTTTGACCTCTGCCGCAAACACTTGGCCGGCTTGTCATGTCGGGACATGGCAGGGAGTGCTCCCGGCCTTTTGACAGCACCCTGTGAGAACCTGCTGCTTTTCTTCTAACACCAGTGAGGGGAGTAATTCCACTTTTGCGGAGCAGACTAGCACCAATATAATCAAAGCAATAATGTCATTTAACAGCTTGCAGCGTTCTTCATTAATGATTTTAGTTTCCTCTTCATCTGGCCGTGGCAGAGAAAGCTAAGTAGTGTGAAAGCTGTGAAGAGAAACAAAGCCGAGGCGGCCCTTGTCGGAAAATATGGTTTTATTTTTATCATTTTAAATCTTTAATTTGCCACTTTTAATGTGTAATCACATAAAAAAAAACTTGTGAAAGAAAAGCTTTTTATTGATGCTTAAATGTTAAATGAATAACTCAGCGCTCCATGTGTGGAAGAATCTTGTTAGTAACACAATGTAAATCAGCATTTTGGTTCTTTCTAAACAGTCAAAGAAAAGCCTCTTTTGGGAGCATTGTTTGTTAACTACTATCACATGGAGTCCAGCACCCTCCCTCGTTTTGACTGTGAATTAATGTCGACCGTAGTGATATCAAATTTTAAAACCTCAGTATGTCAGCTCAGGTGTTATTGAAAGCACAGCAGGCAGACAAAAGGAAATAATGCAGAGGAAAAGTTTGAATTCTTGTGCAAGCCTCTTCACAATAGTTAAGTATCCTTATGCTAAAGCCACAGCCTACAGCAAGTAATCAGAAATATGTGAAATCACAAACAGCCTGTGTCCTTTTGCATTCAGCATTGATGTCTCCCCTAACATCTTACAAGAAAGAAATGGGAAGGAGAAAGAAATTGTGTAACGGTAAACTGGATGTAATCTGTTCTTAAAACATCACAATAAGAAGGGAAAATGGCTGTTGACATCATTGTTAAATAGTTGATGCCATATAAGGGAGAAAACAGCAGCTGAAAAGTGAATCCCCCTAAAATACAGGAGTAAATACAGTGAAATGGGGCAAGTGAGCAGAGTCTGTTCCCAGGTGTTGGCAAGTGGGAAGTGCTGCTCTATAATTGATGAGGTCAGAGGTGAAGACTCAAGGTCGAAAATAAAAACAAATCTGAGGGTGTGGAGAGAGAAAGAGAAATTGACTTCCATGACTTGTGTAGGCAGCCGTTCTGCTTGTGGTGAAAGCGTTTTGATTTGAAGTAGATTGTGTTGAGGTGAGCTGTACTTTATTTTCAAACAAATCACTTATTACTGGATCAGATGAATACATGTCTGTTTCAGTAGCTGACCCAGGGCTGGTCCAAAACTTAGATTATGGTCTAATTTAAAGCGTAGATGTTAATGGTATGTATCTGTATAATAATAATAATTTTTGTATAAAACCTTCTGAGGGGGTAAAAGCAGCACCATATTTCACAGAATACACCGCTACATTCAAGGACATTTAATGTACAAAATTAAAAAAAATTAAAAAGCAAAAACATACTTGCGCTCAAGTAATTTCAATCACTGAAGAACAATATGACGTACAATAAAATCAAGCTGCACAATGTGAAAATAAAAACAGACTTTCAGTACAAGCTGACTTCAGTGTGTTGTCCCCATCAAGTTTAAAGCTTATTCCACCACTTTATCGTCCCTTTAAGAAATGTCAGTCTGTTAAATAATGAAATAATCAAATGAATTAACAGAGAATTAAACTTACTGACACATTCCCTGCTCTGAGTCTGACTTCTAAATCGAAATGTGTCATAAAAAGTTCACACGTAAATCTCGTAAATCCGCTGCATTAAAATAGAGATTCAGCTTCTTATTTACCTGTTTCCACCTTGTCACTGTTAATTCAAGTGTCAGGGCTGCACAGATGGATCTGTTTTTACTCCCTATGTTGAATCTATACAAGTTGTCAACTCACACTGAACTGCAGTTTTCTCGCCAACTCACAGTTCAGGCATAGTCAGTTTTGTCCTCTCTGGATTAGATCCTTGACCTTATTCTTTGTCTTTATTTTGCCATATTGTCTTTTGTCTTTATCAGAACAGCTCTGGGGCCGTATTCACAAAGAATCTTAAGGCTAAAAGTAGCTCCTAAGGGCCGAATTTAGGAGCAACTCCTAAAAAAAGTGGGCGTGTCAGTCTTAAATTTAGGACTCCTAGTTTTTTAAAATAAGAGTAATTCACAAAGTATTTTATGCCTAAAAGTAGCTCCTAAGTCTGGGAGAGCTTAAAAGTCCTCGTGAGGACTCCTAACTCACTAAGACCTATTCACAAAGAATCGCAAATGGCTGCAGCCAGGCAAATGTATGGAGGACTGCGAATTGCTGCAGAGGGGGGTGCTGGAGCACCTGCCCCTTTGCCCTTTGATGCCCAACGTGCCTTTTTGTCGGTGTTTTTTTTTTTTTTTTTTTGGGGTCATCTACAACATTTTCGCTATAAAACGGTCGGACCGAGGTAACTGCGACTGCTGCGATGCAGTCATGCTGATGTGAGCCAAAAATATTTTTAACAAGTTGTTGGGTGAGCTAGACACATTTATCTGTTAGTAGTAATAGCTCATGTGATAAGGCTGCTCCCCCAGTACACTAAACTTATTGTTAGTCTGGGTTCAAATCCTGCTATAGGCCACAAATGTGGGTAATGCATTTTCTTTTCTCATCATTATTATGATGATCACCATATAATATTAGGGCTGTCAACGAATGTGAAAATTAATATTAAAATGTGGGAAGAAAAAAAACCAGCGGCTGCTTTGCGAGTGGACGCACTGACCCTCATTGCATTTGCACAGCGTCACACTGCAGAAAGTGAGACGCGACAAAAACTGTAGCAGAAAGATGCAGATGGCAGAGAGAAAGACAGAAAGTTCAGAGCCCAACTCGGCAGCAGAGAGAGTGGTTTGGACTCGAAGCAGTCTACAAAGCCCCGTCGGACCTGACGGCAAATAAATAAATAAAAAGTGGAGCGGAGCGGCGGCGAGGAGGAGGAGGAGGAGGAGAAGGAGGAGGGAGGGGAGGGGGGGCGCCGCCGGCACTCAACAACCAATCACCTTGTTGAGCGCCTCGAATTCGTGCACGAGAATTGACGTAATCCATAGCAACGGGGCGTCACCAGGGGCGTCACTCTTAGTTTGCTCTTAGTGATTTATCCTTAGTAAGAGTAGGTCTCAGCGGCTTTGTGAATAGCTTTTAAGAAAAAACTCCTACGTAAAAACTTTTAGTGCGAGTTAGGAGCACTCCTAGCGGTAAGATAAAAGGCTTTGTGAATACGGCCCCTGATGTTTTAAACTCAAGAGTTGCCACTTCTATCTTTTTATACAGCTTCAGGCTCAGTTTGATTCAAGCATCTCCTACAGACAATCCACTACAAGAGGTGCGAGTTGGGCAGAAATAGTTTTCTATGTGTTGAATAGTCTTTTTATTACAGCAACAAGGATTTTTAGTGTGAATGTCCCAACTTCTAATGTCACCTCTCTGGGCTAATTTCTGTCAAAGCCACTTCAGTTGGTTGTTTTTTGTTCTTTCTTCTGTTAAAAAAAAAAAATTCTGTTTGTGTGTGAAGAGCAGCAGACCTTCAGCGTTGGGCCTGAATTGGCACAGTGACTGGCAGCTGAGGCTGAAAGTCTTTGTGCCGAGGAAAAGAAGCAGCGAGAGGGCACAGCTTTGAAACAACACCTGTGCAACCAAAGTGCGCTCATTGCATTTTCAGATCACCTTGTTCCATTTAAAATCTGCAGAATAAGGGCTGCAGCCCCCCAGTCCTTGGAGCGGAGCTGAAAAATGAAACCTTGCCTGTCAGTTATTGTCACTGAGAAAAAGCTCACTATTTCCCAGAGATATTATCCTCCTTCCCCCCTGCCTCCCTTCACTCCTTTCTTCCCCCTTTTCACATTGTTCTGGGATCAAGTTCATGGAGTTTGGGGCTGGAGGAGGGTAATGGGACCCTTGTCCCTGTGTCTCAGGGCAGGTTGAATGGGCCTCGGCCCCTGCCCCCAGCCCCCATACAGGCTCTCTGAATAGGACCCAGATTCCCTCTCTGTTTATTAGTCTGCTCTCCAGTTTCTCCTGACCGGGCCCAGCCTCCTGACAAATCCACATTTCAAAGTGTTGAGATTCCCCCGTCCACATGCAGAAGCATCTGTGTTCCCACAACACCTCGGTGCTCCTCCCAAGCCCCACCTGCCACGCTGCCTGTGAGCTTCTCACCCACCACCTGTTGTTCTGACAAAGCTCCTATCTGGAGAATCTTCCAAAAATGATCAATGTCCCTAAGTCAAATTCATTAGCGCGTGACTCAAGACGGGAGCTCAGGAAAGCAAAAAAAAAAAAAACCTGGCTGTGGGAATCTAGCAAATGAAAGGTGCCTCTGACAGGGATACAAGTGCAAATATTCAGTGCAAATATTATTTCAGTTAACCTCATTAAGGCTCCCGTACCACTCTGCCGTGGTTCCACGTGAATCGTGTTTTTCACTCAGTCGCTGGCACGCTCTGGTTCAGACGCACAGACACTTCATTCTGCTGGAATTTTTTTTTTTACACTTTACAGAAATTAATTGCCCTTATTCCACTGCAAGACTCTGCATCACACACACAGATATACTGCATGTACACTCAGTCTCACTCTTTCAGAGGAACTTTCAGTTACTGTAGTCTTTGATGGCTTTGATGTGCGTATTAATCCAGTGTATCTCCAGCAGCAGAGTGCAGAAACTGTGTGTGTGTGTGTGTGTGTGTGTGTGTGTGTGTGTGTGTGTGTGTGTGTGTGTGTGTGTGTGTGTGTGTGTGTGTGTGTGTGTGTGTGTGTGTGTGTGTGTGTGTGTGTGTGTGTGTGTGTGTGTGTGTGTGTGTGTGTGTGTGTGTGTGTGTGTGTGTGTGTTGTAGGAAGGGGGGAAGAGGGGGAGGGGGCGCTGGTTAAGGAAGAAGTCTCTTAGATGTAATGATGGCAGAGGATGCACTCCGAACCTCTCGGCTCTTATTTGATTTCCTGCTATAATATTGAGCACTTGCCCTTCTCTCTCTCTCTCCCTCTCTCTCTCTTTCTTTCTCTCTCTCTCCCCCACTCTCTCTCTCTCCATCTTCGCGCACACACTCCCGCACAGTTACTCAGACCTGTATGTGGCGGAGTACCGGGTCGGAGCAGCTGTGTTTGCTGTTGAGCGTCTGCTGGCTGATGCAGCGGTTGTTTCACATTAGCAGCCTGCAGGTCAAACTGCAGCTGGCTGCGTCTCAGTGCAGGGGACAAACCCTAGGGAGTGTGTACGTGTGTGAAGATATATTTGTGTGTGTGCACACCAACCCGTCCCCATGGTTGTAGCCTTTCCTAAGCGGGCTAAGTCTGGTGGCTAACCCTTAGCGCCTCGGCATTTGGCAGCATGACTGCAGCGAGATTAATCCATTCCACACTCCATCAGTCACTAGGCACAGGTTATTAGTGCTGGGGCAGAGTGTACACACACACACACACACACTGGCACAAAGACACACACACATTCACGGCCCTTTCACCCTTGTGACTTCTCCTTCTACCTCGTCCCCAAAGTTTGCAAAGGTGGCCTTGGTGTTGAGAGGCCATTTGTCAAAACCCAGCCAGAGTCTCCACTTGGCTCCTTTTAATAAGGCTACCTGGGCTCTGGGATTACACACACATGAACACACGCACACACATGCACACACACAGGGCATGTACTTTGCTTTGCACATACTCATACAGCTTTGAGTGTCAGGTGATACATCCCGCGGGGCTTATAAAAGTCCCATTAACATGGCCTTCCTCATTGGTTCTGACAGGTTGATCAATTAGACCCCTCCCCCCTGCTGACCCCAGGGCCGCTCTGACTCAGAGGTCAGACACGATGGATCGCCGGCCCTGCACACACACTCTCTACTCTCCCCTCTCCCTCTCTCTCTCTTTTTATCTCTCGCCCGGTGCAGCTTGTTCGTTCCGTTGTGTATTTCAGCACCGGGCTGATATCCCAGGGTGCAGCTGTTCTCTGGCTTTTAGAGGTAGAATCATCCTTTACCTGAGACATGTTTCGATCTTATCTCAGCTCTCAACACGACCAAAATACACACACACACACACACAACAGTCCTCTGTCACACCCTGCAGGGACATGTAAGTTTGTGCGTCTGTGTGCAGCTGAGTGTCGTCTTCTGCAGATCAGATGTGTGCACATGAAGACGAGGACTTTATACAGTTCTCACTTGGTCCTGGTTGAATGGTCACTTTAAGCCAGAGAGAGGCGTTAATTTAGCCTTAAAGGCCCCATGGCATGAAAAATGTGATTTTGGTTATTTTTTGGTGCTTGGGGAGGTCTCTGGGCCACGTATATACTGCCCCATGCATCAAACTGGTCATAAACGGAGAAACACACTCCGCCCATTTGTAGGAACATTCTCTTTAAGACGAGCGGATAGCACTTCCTCCTTTCTGTGATGTCACACACAAGGTAACTCCGCCCACCGTGACCAGTTGTTTTCTTTCAATTTTTATGAATGCAGCTTAGGTTTCAGTTACTTGCCTGTGATTGGCCCGACCACATGCCACTCTAAAACAGTGAGCCAATCAGAGGAGAGGTTCTCATTCTCTCTTCTGATTGGCCAAATGACCTGTGCCTGCTAGAGCTCCAGAAAGAGGCAACAGAAAGGGGCAGTATAAACATTATTAAGCAGATCACAGGTACTCAAAACCAATGATACATTTTGTTAGGGATATCAGCAGGTAAATAAACCCAGAGAAAAGTGCACAGCATGGGGCCTTTAAAGAGGAACTACACAGGATTTTAAGCTTAACTATGCTACATTTTTACTTTAATTAAACATGTTTGGAGTAATTGTGATGGTTTAATAAATGGCATGTAACTTTTTATGAGGTAGAATGGAGGCTCTCTGCCTTTAACGTGGCTCTTGGCTGAAAACCAACCTTGCGAGATCAGCACCGTGATACAAACGCGCCCCGTAACCCCTGATCTCTTGTTTATGACAGATTTAACTACACAGATACACGTAGTAACATCGTATATGATATATAACGTTATGTACCGCCCTAATGATTGCTTTCTCGCCAGCTTTGTTGTAAACAAACGCACATGGCCAGGAGGAGGGTTAGCAAAACAGAGGAAAAGCCACCGGACTTGCATAGTTCCCGTTTTAAACATGAACATAAAGGTTATAGCCATATATAGCCTATAGTTGGGATTGTCTTATAAACTGTGACATGAATCGTCACATTCTCAACTCGCACTGATCTGAGCTCAGTTTGTGCTTGGTAATGACACATTATCTCTTGCTACAGATGCAAGCGGTGTGTGTAGATGGATGCTGCTTTATTCCCTCCATCTCCCAAGCGAAGAGCTACTGCTAGCCAACAGCCGCCAGCAGATATCAGGCCGTACCTCTGTGGGTTAGCTTTTATTTTGTTAAATATCCTCAATGGCAACATAAGCAGCGCAGCTTTTTATTATTCTTGCTCAAAGCTTTTGCACATGTAAAAAGTCAATCTTTGATCTCCATTTTTCTTTTTTCTTTTTTATCGGAAAATAAACAACTGCAGTCTTTCATTTGCTTTGTGTATCAACACCTCTGGAAAATGTGTCTGAAGTTCTCTGACCAAATTTATTTTTTTCAGACTATGTTTAATAAACTATCTTTAATCAGTGTCATCTTATCCCATCAGTCTACTTTGAAAGAACTTGTAGGGACATGATCAGACTTTAGGACTTGTTGCAGTGTCTGAGCAGGAGATTATACAGGCTGAAGAAATGAAAGCAGTCCGGGTCTTTAAAGGTGTAGTGATACAAACAGACAGACTCGTCTTTCCGGTCTGAGTGTTTGTTGTGAGCTCTGCACCGCTGTGTCTCACTTGTAAGTTCAACGAGACACAAAGAGAGGGGCTGAGAGTCTGCACTGTGTTTGGTAAACAGTGGGTAAATGACTGTGTGTGTGCATGTGTGGTAAAGAAAGGTGGGCCTGAGAAAAAAATATTTTGTGAGGCACCAACATCTGAATAAACGTCATGTTCAACAAAGGAGAAATAAAATGGAAAATGAACACACGAGCCTCCATGATCAGGATCGTTACGGTGTTATTTAATTTATGGAAAATATCTGCGGAACAAAATGTCCAGAAGTAGATGACACTGAGTCAAACAGTCTATTAACGCCAAAGATGCCGCACATACATATTCAATAGGCGAACGGGGGTTATGTAAGTGCCAGGTGTAAGACGAGACCGTCAGATCTGCCCACATGCTGCTGGTTTATTTTAAAGACACTTGTTGAAACAAATCTGCTGAAATTTGACCACAGAGCAACAATTATTATTACATACAGTATTTTTCTTATACATGCTGTATATCCAAATATGGTAAATGTTGGCACAAATCACACTTTCTTTACTGTTCTGTGTGTAACATTACTTTTATTACAGTTGGTTTGTAAACAAAAAGAGTTAATAATATGATGATGACCACAGAGTATGACGGGGAAAAAGCCTTATGAAAGGCATACTACTATATTGATTATTGATTATTGATTAACTTGTAGATTACCTCCTGTGATTTGGATATTGCCCTTGACCATTCTGCAATCACGATTACGCTGCGATTGGTCGTGCAGCCTCAAAAATGACTTTCGATGCTCAGGTGATTGTCAGAAGAGTCGTCAATAATTTCCACACCAGAATCTGGTTAAACTGTGAACACAGCAGTTTGATTAAATCAATGTACCAGAGAACTCACCAAAATAATTTCAGGGGGTCACTGACACAGAAATGTCGGAGAAGCTTCGCCTTGAAACAGCTGATCCAGTGAGCTGTAAAAAATGGTCACAACGATCCAGTAAATGAGGGGAGGGGCCAGATTAAAAGGCGTAATGAGATGATTGTAGGGTGTGTGTGTGTGGGGTATTAGGGGGGATATCATAGCCTGTCTGGGGACCCGGAGAGAGCAGCTCGGGGGAGCAGAGGGGTTAAGAGCGGTGTCACGTCCAGAGAGACGCGGCGCCGCCGTCCTAATGATGTCCACCGGCCTAATTGGATATTGACGTTCTGCACACGCGGGCTAAATGGCTTCTGTCTGCTTCACCTCCGCTGCCAGCCCCGGGTTGCACATTTTTAACCTGTTTCCACTGTTTGATTCCTGGAGGTTGTGGAGGGGGGTTGTAAATGCCCCCTCGTTACCATGGTTACTGTCTTTTTCCTCCTCCTCTGTAGTTGTTTGGAGTGAAAGACGGTGTCACGTGTAGCTGCGTCTTTTCCTTCTGTGGGTCTACTCTTCTTGTCGGCCGAGAGGAGGTTACATGAACTTAAACACTTCCTCTCCTGGAGGCAGCAACACACACAGCTGTGTGACTAACGCTCCACATCTGGAAGGAGAAGTTTCGTGCCTCATCTTCTCTTCTTCCTCCTCTCGCTCTCTTTTCTTCTCTTCCATCACCTCTTTGCTCCTATTTCTTTTCTATTTCTGTGATGGTGTGTTTTTTTTTTTTTTTTTACTTCCCAGTGTGTCTGCCTCCAGACGCTAGTCCTTTGTTGCCACGGCGACATGCTCCAGATGGCGAGTGTCAAGGCAAGACTGGGCTCTGAATGTAGTCTGATCTCAACACACACACACACACACAGGTCCACATGTACTATATGCACCCTGAGAACAGACTGAGACACTGGCAGCGTACATTCTGTTCAACACACACATCCTACTCAGAAGCTGGTGGACCCGACACACACACACACACACACAGACACACACACACACTGCAATACAATATAATAAAACCTGTGTCACAGCCACACAGGAAACAATCTCTCCTTTATGTGACCGGGATGTCATTAATCTTGGCGGAGGTTAACAAATGCACTTGCATGGAAGGTATATTTCATAGGCAGACGGCCGACAATGGGGCCATTGTGGCGTGGAGCCGCAGCGCCTCGCTCTGCATTCAGTCAGGACCTTTTGCTTGGCTCAGGATCCACGGCTCATGTCAGGGGTTATGTTTCATCTCCCAGACGAATGTGTTTATGTGCGAGAAAACATGTGAAACACGCAGCAAAATCAGCGTTGCAGCTGTTTATTTATTTTCGCTGCGAGAAACCACGATTTATTTTTCCTGAACTATTGTGGGGGTGGAGAGCGAGGGGGGGGGGGGGGTGAATAAATGCGCTCGGCCATTTTTCAAAGTTTGGCCATGTCGCTATTAGTCAAAACCGGAGCCAGACAAATACCCTGCCCGTTCTCTGTTCTGTTCTGTGCAGCTCAGCTCTGATTCACCGCTTTTTCTAAGTTTCTCCACTGCCGGCGCTATTTCCATCTGAGAAAGTGGCGAGTCTTTTTCCCCGGTAATCCATTAGACTTCCATTAGCTCCGATTTGTGTGATTAGTTCTAATTAATCAGTTCAGTCTGTGGCCTTCACTCCCCTGCGCGCTCCTCACATTTCATTTTTAACCTCATTTCTCAGCTCTCCACCGAGCGAGAGAACAAGGCGACGACTGAGCGAGCAAATCAAAGAGCGGGCTCCAGGTCTGCGCCCGCCACCGCCGCCTTTTTTATCCGAGGGCACAAACACTCGATACTCCTCAACCACCAGACCCAAACGGGCTGAGCCGGTGCTTAGACTGCGTTATAATGCTCTTTTTTTTTTTCTCTCTCTTGCCACGCTGAATTAATGAGATTTTTTTTGTGTCGTGCGTTCACTTTCAGACTGTCGGAGCCTGGTTGTGTTTTTAAAATGAACCAGGAGGGATTGTGATCTCATGTTTTACACATCCTGAGTCTGGTTAGCCCCACTTGGCCCTCCTCAGGAACAGTAAGTATTGATTAGTGCTGGGGCGTCCATCCTTCATTGTAACAAAGCCTATTGATGTTTGCGGAGCCCTGATTTCCCCTCGGTCAAATACCATACGCAGCGCCATCGCTAAGTGACTGGAAGCGGCTCGGAGCTCAGCGGTCGGTCCCAAAGTAACCGGGGAATAACGGAGCCCAGAACCGTCTGTTCATCAGCGGCTCCGCTGCACTGCGCTGCCAGCCTCCACGTAAAATGAAAAGGTTTTTTTCTGGGGGTGTAGCAGTGGGTCAGCTTATATACTGAGGTATTATGTGATGATAATCTATCTTCCTTTCCTCTGTTGTCAGCCTTCTTCTGCCATTACCACTATTGTGATAAATGAAGGCTCAATTTATCAACCAGCCTCTGCTCGATTTCTTTTTCTCCCCTCTCCCTCCCCGCCCACGCTCCTACAGCTAACCTCTGCACAGTTCATTTTATTTCTTCATCTGGTTTCACACCCCCCCCCCCCACCCCTGCATCTACCCTTCTATCCATCCATCCATCCATCCATCCATCCATCCATCCCTCATTCCCACTCAGCCAGATCGAGGCTTTCTTTGTGTCTGCTGGGGGGGGGGGGGGGGGGGGGGGGCTGAGATGCTGCCTGTCACCCTGGAGCTGCACACTCCCATCCAGGCTGCTGGAGGTGGCCCGGCTGCTGTCAATCACTCTGTAACTGGGTAGCAGAGGGGATGGGGGTTGACGTGTGATGTGGCGCCCGGCTCTTTAGAAATTCACTTTTTTTTTTCCTTGACTAGTAGAAACCGCTCAGTCAGTCGTATTGGGTTCCTAAAATTACTTCAACTTGATCATGACTCTTTTGGAATTGCAGACGCCTGCTCTGGTGCTTCAAACCAAGCGCTCCCTGTTTAACAGTCTGAACAGCTGCAGGTGTAAAACCATCTCATGCATTTTCAATACATACTGGTTACTTACACATGTATAGCTGTACTGTGTACTCACTTGCATGTCCTCAGGAAGGGCCATATTGATAATTTCTACTGAGGCATCGTCTTTATTCCAGGATTCATGTCTGAGACAAAAAGCTTTTTATGCATTTCAATGAAGTTTCTCTGTTTTTCTCAGTTTTCACTGCAAAAGAATAAAATATTTGTGATTACCGCTTGTTTTTGTTTCACGCAGCTCTGTCTGCTGCACAATTAATTTGCACATTGTGATTGTTTTTTTCCCTGAGAATTTATTTTATTTTGGTATTAAGATTTTCCCACTACATCAGGGCCTTCACAGCCTCAACGGTGCCACTATCAATATCTGAATATTTGTAATATGTAACAGCCCGCACTCTCACTGATTTAAGCTAAAAAAAAAGCTCTGATAAATGAAAGCTAACATCGCTACGTGTCTGCAGGTTGTGTAAACAGGCGACTAAAGCAACTTAACATCTGGTTGTGCTTCCAAAGTGGCCAAGAAAAATCAGTTAATGCTGCTTTTAAAATCTTTTGCAGACATCAGAAAACAAAATTAAATTATTGGAGCCTTTTACAGCGAACAGCAGCAAGTGTTAAGTTTGCATTGTTGCGTCGAAGCTGCTTTACGACGGCTCCGGCGCTTTGTGTTTGCACAGCCTTTTAATCTGATATTTTACGACGCTTATAAAACCCTTTTAGTTGCTAAACATGCATCACTGTCTGCCGCGCGGACACTCTGTCTTTGTCGGTGCTTATGCGGCTTAAAATACACATTATGGATGGAACTGTAAATGTGTAATGACATTTAAATGTATAAATATGCGGCATCCGGCTGAAGAAAAGTAATGTACATTACTCCCTATACCAATCTAGGTCTGAAGCCATAATCACGGCGGAGTTGTTCTCCAGAGCGATGCTAATGTGTTCCCTCTCTCCCTCTCTCTCGGCAGGACTCCGTGGTTTAACGGCTGGGGGTTCAACCTGCCTCGGGGTCAGTCTCTGCTGGATAAATGGAACCTCGTCCCCGAAGGCATCGACATCCTGATGACCCACGGACCTCCACTGGGTGAGTCCAATTAACCAATCACAGTCCCCTCATCACCATATCTAATGAGGTTGTGCCTCATTATTCAAAATCTGTACGGAGTCACTGGAGGCGTCACAGCAGGCTATGTGTGTACGTGTGTGTGAGTGTGTGTTACAGTTGACCCTCTTTTCTTTCTGCATCTGCAGTGAACACGGTCCCAGAGTCAATATTTGTGATTGTGTTCTTTATGAAAAACAAGATTCATATTATTTGGTTTCATTTTTTTTCCCCCGTACAGACTGACTCAGGTTTACTTCTAGCTGTTTGGGCTCCACTTGTTTCACCCCCCCCTCATTTTGTTTTTTTTCTTCCTTTCCGCTCTCCATCTGGCTTTATTGAGTGATTTCCTTCCCTCTCGCCTACGGAGGGTTGCTGCTGCTGTTGCTGCTGCGGCAGCCGCTGTGGCCGTTTGATTGCATGGAAACTCGATTTTGCAGCAGAGTGACAGACGCTGCAAACGACTGGAGAGAGACCATGGGAAGGGGAGAGAACGGCGCTCGGGGGAGGAGGAGGAGGGGAGGGGAGGGGGGCAGTAAAACTGGAAGACACAAAATGGAAAGAAATCGGTGCTGCACCACTGTGGAGGAAACATAAGAACGTGTTTCATCTGCCACAGTGTGTTTGGTTTACTGTCGTGAGGTTTTTTTGGTTATTTCAGGGTCGAGTATCGAGTAAGAGCGGTTTCTGAATTGAATGAGTGTGTGTGTGTGTGTGTGTGTGTGTGTGTGTGCGCCTTTGTGATACAGTCGCATTGTTTAGTTTACACAGGCTTTACCAAAGGCTGTTGTATGAAAAGTCATTATATGCGAAAGTATAATCAGTTCACGGAGGTAGTTTGATGTAAAGTCTGAAGTGTGTGTTAAGATAATATGGGATAATTTTTGTCTTAATTATTCATTTTTAATCAGGAAGAGTCACAAATTACTTCAGTATTTATGACAAACTAATGAAATTTAAATCAATAAATAGGGAGCCGGCGGCTGAATCTGCTTAAGTACATACATCGTATTTGTAAACAGTTTATTTTCTTACTCTCACCATATGACAGGAATCAGAGCCAGGATTTTAAAACAACCAGACTGAATAAGCAGATTTGATTTGTCACTTAATTATAAACAATTAAGGGATATGGTCAGTATGCATGTCAAAATATAATGAGAACAACTTGTTGTAGACTTTATCATACGTTATCTCAACTACATGACATGTTTAAGGAAACAACACACGTTTAGATTTTGTTCTTTACACTTCAGTAGCACTGATTTTCTCGCACATCTGTTGCTCACTGTATAAAACCGATGAACTGGAACATCTGTTTCTGTTTTACATAGGTTTCCGAGACTGGGTTCCTAAAGAGCTGCAGCGGGTCGGCTGCGTGGAGCTGCTCAACACGGTCCAGAAGAGGGTCCGGCCCAAACTTCACGCCTTCGGAGGAATACATGAAGGTACGGAGACTAAGGCCAGGGTCGACTTTTAGTTCCCACAGATGATTTATTCTTGTTTTCAATAAATCTGATTCTATTTTTCTTCAAATCACTTTATTTATTTCAAATGAATGTGCATCCACACTTAACCATTAACGGGCTTCATAACCTTGAAACTGGATTTGAATTAACTTTATAAATTAATTAAGTCTTTACATTCCAACAATCCCCTGTCCATTAAAGCCTTAATAAGGTAACACAACATTGTATTTAGAAGCCAAAACCAAACACACACGCATTTCAGCTCTAAATGAAATCTGAACTTTATTTAACCCACACCGCTCAGAGCAGTTAGTGCTGAGAGGAGAAAATGGATGTTATGACATGAACGCTGTTCATTCATGGAATGTATGGTAGGAATCTCTGAAGTGAACACACAACGATACACTGAGCACAACTCCTCCTCCTCCTCCGCGGCTGCACACAGGTAGCTTCTGTTCCATGTGTTGCGCTCACACCTGTCTCCTCCGTCCTCAGGCTACGGGATCATGACAGACGGCTTCACGACGTTCATCAACGCGTCGACCTGCACTGTCAGCTTCCAGCCCACCAACCCCCCCATCGTGTTTGACCTGCCCAACCCCTCCAGCTCCTGAGACCAGAGGACACAGGGGGGGGTGGGGAGGGTCGCAGGGAGGATAAACTACTTTTTTTCTATAAATATGTCAAGTTAAAAAAAAAAATTCTAAGTGTTTCTTTGCAAACTTTTGGTCTTCTCTAAGCTGTTGTTGAGATTGAGAAGATGTGGAGACGGGCGTAGTGGGGAGTTTGTCTGGGAGGGTTAAAGGAGAATATCGGTGTTGTTGTTTTTTTTTTGTTTTTTTTTAAGTAGTGCCAACAATGCTGGTGTCTCTGTCAGATTTCAGTTTCTCTGCATGCTGCCGGTGCAGCTGCAGATACCAGGGCTTGTTTTCCTCCAGAAGAGCAGCAGCGAACAGCGAGGAAAAACTTCCACAAAGCCAAGACAGAAGCCCTGAAGAAACTTTGTGTCTCGTCCTGAACTCGTCGTCGGCACTCCTTCATGTCACACTCTTACTTCCTGTCAATCACCTGACATCCACAGGAAGCCATGACAACCTCATCCAGGAGATAATCCCTCAAGAATAAGAACAATGGGAACAATTTAAGGCAAATCTTTCTTTTTTTTAATCATGAAAATAATTTAATTCATCATTTACTTGAGATCACAAAACAGTCATTTTTGACCAAAGGAAAATACTATTTTGTGATTCAAATTTTTTTTTTTTTTTAAATAATGAAGCAACTATTTGAAGATCACAGGAAAACAAAGCAAGAGGAATATTTCCACACTTGTCCTCTCTGACCTTCTGTACCTCATTACCATCACATCTGTGTGTCTTTGGTGTTTTTTTGTTAGCTGACAGCGGTTCATTTGTTAAAGTTTGTATTGTAACAGAAGAATAATGATCAGAATCTGGACAGCTACAGCATGCAATGCAGAGCAATGGCACCGGTATTCTCCTTTTCAGAGGGATTTTGTGGTTAAACAATCTTGCTCTTGATAAATATTGGTCAGATCTGTAAGATAAATGATGCTTTGTGAATTTGTACAATTTCTTTATGTTTGGTTTGCATTGGCCGGACAATGGATGCCATTGTTTTATGTTGTGTCATCTGATATTTTGCCATTAGGTTTTCTTCTTTTTTTTGTTTCCGTTTCTGTTTTCTCGTCAGTTCCTCTTTTCTTATTGGCTGACAGGGACGCTGCCTTAAACTAGCTTTAATGTTCTCAGCTAGAGCCCCACTCTCTGCGAGCTCAGAGAAAAGTCTTTATTTATTATCCATCATCCCAGCAAAACAACACCTGACTAACGCAGGGACGGAAAGCTATCGAATTACAGCCCAAAAAATTTTTACTTTGTAACATCCCATTATGAATTTCTGATCTAATTTGGAAAATGTATGTATAAAATATATATATATTATATATTCATGTTGTAAAACATCTGTACTAAAAGTTGTGTTTGACAAAAAAAAAGAAAAATCTGGTGCATTTTTTTTTTCTGGATGCACCTGTATGATTTACATGTTTCTTTAATGCTCCCATCAGACGCTCTTCAGAGTTTTCTTAAATGTTTTTTGTATGGACTCTCCCAGTAGGGTAGACATTCATTTTGGATGAGAGAGGAAAATTGTCAGAGTCACAATCCACCAGGTGCTGGTTGTTCCCAACAACACACCTGCCTAAACATTGTTAAGTTGTCCTTTAAAGTGTAAATCTGATAGTATTTGTGTTTTATTGCTTTTTTTCTAATTTTGCACTGTGTGTAAATGCAATCTTGCTAGCACAAAAAAAAATGTTGCCAATAGTTGTCTCAACTTTGCCGCTGTAAATGCTCTTTTCGTGCTCTGTTCCTCTCTCGCTCTTGCTCTGATTGTATCCCTCTTCATGGAAATGTTAGTTCTCTCTTTCAGTTCATTGTGATATATTTAGCTGCCTTTATATGCAAATAAAATTGCAAGATTTTTACTTATCAAGCTCAGTCTTGGTTTTTAATCGCAAAACACGACCAGTCTTCAAGTCCAGGTTAAGTCCTGAATGTTTCAATCCAACTTTGAGCCACAATGATGGTGTTCGAGTCGAGCTTTGAGTTCTCAGTGCTTCACATCAAGGTCACGCCAGCTCCGTTTTATTCACTGACAGAACAAGATGTTTTCAAGATGTACGGTGGCCCAGAGGGGCAAGGCAGCAATAAAAAAAAATCTATAAAGGATAAAAAGTGTTTTCTAGAAATACTGTTTTTAGAAGTGCTTTGTTTTGCACCTCAGGGTCGACTCAGTTTGAACTCAGACTTGGGGCTTGTTGGTCTTGACTGAGGACTGAGTCCTGCAAGTCCTTCGCTAAATTTACTCGGCTGCTGTTTGATTTATTCATCCATCCTTCGTCTGCACCACTTAGATTTATCCACAGGATTAAACGTGCCAACACCACACACAAAGCCTATTGACAAACATGATAAATACTGACATAGAAGTCACAATTATAGAAAGCAAAGTACATTACAGAAAGGAAAAAGTGAGAACAAAAAGTAGTGTTTGTGTGCACGAGTCTTTGCTGAGCTAAGCAGATTGCTGGGAGAACATTACAGCAAAATGTAGAACTGAATTGATGCATTGAACACCTCACCTATGTAATCAGTCTGAGGAAAGGGAGGTCGATTCTTAACATAGGTAGCCTATCATCGCATGTGTTTTTCACTGAATTCATTTCAAGTTAAAAGGCTGAAGTCTAAGCGATGCCACTGTTCAGAACTCTTAATTTCAAGTTTCAAGTATTGTTTGATTCATCATCATCACTGGATTTACGACTTCTCCAAAACTATAAAAATGTAACAACAACAAACAAAACTGAAATTTTGTGTCAGCATGTTTAGTAAATATAGATGCTCTTCATGTTGTGGACCAAGTAGTGGACACAGCTGCAAATAGGCTTGGCCTACTTATGAGAGCCAGGTGTATATTTATTTGTAAATTACAAATGTATACTTATCGGTACGGGCCAACATCACAGCAGGTGTTTTTGCTCTACAGGAACAACACGTGCCGGCCTGATTGTGGAGAGGCCAGAAAAAAGACATGTTTAAATATTCCCATCCCCGTGCAGATGAGTATAAAGGCAGGTCGCTTTGACTGTAGATAAAAGGCATCAAAGCTGAAAGGTAAAACAGTTTGCACCTCGTTGACTGTTTAGCTGGGAGGGCCGTTAGAAATGATGTCAGAACTACAGGTAAGGTTGTGACAAATCTGAACTAAACTCAGCTGGACGCAGTGGGTGTGTTGTACAAGATTATGAAAACAGAAAATACACTTATGCGCTGCCAATTCAAAAACTTTAGGTTAAAGGTTTGAGGTTCTTAAAGAACTTGGAATTCACTAAGAACGGAGATCAGTAGTTGACTCAACAAGCCACACTCAGCAGGAGAGTGTATAAAAATATGGCTTGTGTTTTTTCCTGGTACTTGTTGTCTCAATATTCACAGTGTTTCAGCTCCAGATCAGCATCATTTCTAATTGGTTTCATCAGGTTTCATTCCTTTTCACCACTTGCCAGCACAGATCCCTCGTAGGCCAAAAATAAAATGGGCTTGAGTTGTAGGGCGCCTTTGCCAGTCTTTCCCACCAACCCCCTTCTCTCATCACCACAACATCAAAGCAGCCCAACCAATTAACTATTCCCCGAAACGAGAGCAGCAAAGCATCGCCCCACACCCACCAGATCCCCCTGCACATTACCATAATCCAGTCTAATCATATTAACATAGGCCACAGATGAGCAGGAGGAGACACGGCTGCTCTGGCTCTGCTGTGTTCCTACAGCCTCTTAGTGTGGGTGTGAATGCATACAGGCACTTTTATGCTGCACTGTGTGAAGGCGCATGTTGTGTGTCGCCAATGCTCAGCGCTGTAATATACTGTGTTCCTTTAATCCTTTAATATGGCCATATACTCTTAAAAATGCTAAATGTTATGTGCTAAACATCATCCTGTTAGTGGAGTAGAAATGCAACAATTAGTCGATCATTAAAATATATTTATATATATTACATACATTTAATAATTACTTTTAATCTAGTCTTAAAAACAAAAATGATAAACATTTGCTGGTTCCGGCTTCTCAAATGTGACTATTTAAGGCTTTTCATTTACCACACATGACTGATTATCTTAGCCATGGCATGGCAGCATCATTTGTATAGCACATTATCATGCATTCGCTGTGTGTTACAGAAATACAATTAGCATAGAGGCACAAAAACATCTGACGACCTCACACTGATGGATTAGAACAGGGAGGTCTTTTATTTTTATTTTTTTTGTTTTGCCATTTTGGAAATATTTTAGCAGCAAAATAAATAGAACATAATGTTTAAATGTAGTTCTAGTACAGCATGCTAGTATGTTAAAATTAGTCAGTATATGCTTAAGGTCCTATACCACAGGAGGATTGGACTTTTCTGCTCTCAGTGCCCCCCTACACAGTAGTGTGTAATCCCTTTGCTGTCGTAATTGCAAACTGAAGTCTAAGTAACTAGTTAGGGTACAAGTCCAGCAACGAGATGGCGAGTCTGAAAAATATTGACAAGCTAGGTCAACAGTGACCTTAGCTCGGCCAGAGGTGTATGTGTTCGTGTTTGTGTTCTCACAAGTGGGAGCCAGGCAGGGAACCATTGTCACATAGTGCAACCATTCTGCCTGTTAAAAGTCAACAAAATGTCAAAATGACTTAACTATATGTTTAAGCTACATATGTTAGGCTACCTCTAAAATTACTAATTTATTAATTAACAGTTACATCTTAGTATGTGGGCTGGAGTGTAATTTTTCTTGTGTCCTAACAGAATGATAATGGCATAGTGATAAACAGTAGATGTTTCCAACCTGTCAACACCTTGAACATCAGCGAGATATATTCTAGACCTTCTAATGTAACACGTGAAGCATAATGTTGACTGTGTTGTGTTGTGTTGTGTTGTGTTGTGTTGTGTTGTGCTCGATAGGAGACTACACACACACCATGGACACTCGACTCGACCGGAGTCGTCTATTGTGGCATCTGACCTCGGAAATCACACAAAAAGAAATTCCATCATCACAGAGCATCACACAGCTCAAGCCCTTACACAAATTACACAATAGAGAACTATTTAGTATATCTCGTACAAATTTAATCTGGCAAACCTTATTTAAATCTTTCATGTCAGTGCACCAGCCGGTTCTCTTACAGTGTGTCCCCTAAAAGTGTCTATACTGTGAATGAACTGAGGAGTAGGCTACATCTGAATGGGACAATGGACAGGTTTTCTGCTTACTAAGATATAATTATGAAGTAAATGTTGATTGTATAATGACACAATCTGCATTTAGATTGGTTCCCTATAAGGACTTGCTTTAATTATACAATTCATACCATTTCCTATCTCCTAGGAAAAGGGGGTCAGGGTCATTTTTATATTATTAAGGAAGTGCACCTGCCATTGCGCCACTAAAACAGGAGGAAGAGAGTAGTGGTATTTCTCCGGTCATGGTGGAACAACAGGAGTACTGTGGAAACTCTACCTGGGAGGCAAAGGAGTGACGTCAAAAAAAAAGAAAAAAAAAAGTCAGTTTCAACCTCAAAAATGTCACATTTTTCCTTTGACTGACATTTAAATTGGTTTTATTACCATCAATGTGTCTGTCAGAGGAATCCGTTGTTTTCTTGATTATCAATGCTTCTCTCGCTCCCTCTTTTTCCTCTTTCTCTCTCTCTCCTGGCCAATCTGTTTTTGTGATACTCACCCCTTCATGTCTCGGTGTCAGGACGTTTATAGCTCTGCCAAATTGCTGGCTGTATTAATTATCCTCGCCCAGGCAGCTGCTGGTGATATTGGGTGTTTGTCAGGTTAGCCTTCGTCTGCTGCTGATGGATACGGGGCAAGACACGGTGAGGGCTCACAGAGTCTGAGCGCCCATATCAACCTGTGTGTGTGTGTATGTGTGTGTGTGTGTGTGTGTGTGTGGCTTACTCTGGTGCCAGCACTCTGCATGCAGTGTTTATATGGACTTAATTGCCCGCCAGGGGTATTATTATAATCTGGAGCTCATTTGGCACAAGTGAAGTTACTATGAAATAATTCTCTAAATCAGAGTCATGCAGGCTCATGTTTTCCATGCGCTCATCTTTCCCATGTGGTTTTAGTTAACGTCTTTTTAGACAAAATATTTCATTACTACAGTTTACATTATTTGGGGTTTATTTGTGCAAGAGATTTGCAAATTGTGATATATTTTTTAAAAATGCTCATGAGAGCTTTATAAACCTCAAATCGACACACTGGGCTTTCATATTGACCGAGACACGTGATTATATACTGTACTTACAGCCATGCCATGAACAGCTATACGCAAATCAAGAGACACTGCTTCAGTTTTAATTCAGTCCGCTTCAAATGTAAAACTTGATTAAATGAAATTGAAAGTTCATTGGCTAATGATGGAGCTCTGCTAATTATTTTTCAGATTAATTATTTCCCCTGTAGAGAAGACTGATGCTGCCATTTCTCTTTACATTCTGACTTTTTAAAAGAGCTGGAGCTGATTGAGCCGGAGGAGAATTGACCCGCCAACCCCGGTAACAATACATGATTATCACAAGTGGATCGGTCGGCCAAATGACGGGAGATGATTAGTACCTCCACTGTTTCTTTACATCACCACGGAGACAAAAGCTACATTTGCTTAATGGTATATAATTTACCTCCTTTATCCTTTTCACTCTGCTCACTCTTTTTTTGCCACAGTTTTGAAAGCACCTTCTTAATCAGTTGTGTGGAGTTTAGAAAATTGCCGTAATAACAGTTATTGGGCACCATTGTCTCATTATTCACTAATCAAGAGCATTGCTCAACGGACAATCAAAAAGCCTGACAACCGAACACACCAGTGTAGCTGTCTCTCTCTGATGGTTAAATCTCCACGTCAACAAATTAAAAAACGGGGACTCACCAAAATGTTAATTAGTTTTGACACAGTGTGGAAGATTAGATGTAAACATGGGTTTTTAAAACCAGTTATTGTTCCACATTCTGTTGAACGTTTCAATAAAAGAAAACCAATTGTCTTTGTTAAAGGGTAATAATTATGCAGCCTTGGTCTTTCTTCCTGGTTGATGACTTTGAGCTCTTCCCAGTCTGGTCCTGGTCTGGTCTGATGCCGGAGTCTTTGTGTTGCTGTGGGTGAGGTACCATCTCCTCCCAGTGACACGCTCAAACATGTTTCTTCTTTCCTTCTTTTCAAAAGTTGGGGGTTCACGTGACAGCGTTATTTTTTTTCCAGCCTGTGCACGGGAGGAATACAGTTTGACCATTGAAAGCACTGATCCATGTCCCTCGCCTACACTTACCTACAAATACAATATTCATAAGCAGGGTAAAATTTTACAAATGTGTAATTTCATTTCAAGAGACAGTAGCTGCGATACACAAATTCACAAGAACTATTTTGACCTTGATTTTGTTATGTCTTGGTTTCATTCCGCAAACAACCATCCTTCTTTGATCTCCTCTGCAAAGGTAAACAGATGGGAGGAGGATGTGGAAATCAGACACTCTGAGTTGATTTAAGTCGAACATTTAAATATGCTTTTTGCAAGATAGCTTTCTTGTCCACTGGTTATGTTTGTTTGTATGTTGCAGATGGTTAAATATGGCTTTAGTTCATTGCAATGTGTAAAGATCACAAGCAAGCGCATGCACTGCAGAAATTCCTAGAAAGTGACCAGGAATCCTGTCATCTCAGGACTTCCCTCCATTCAATCTGCACCATCTGCAATACGGATATTGATTCCAGCCATCAATCATCAGCAACTAATTACTGAACATGTTCATGGTAATTTATTAACTACTAGAAAGACTGTCAATTAAAAGTGTTTAAGTTACAATTATATATCAGATAATGAGAATTAAATTAATTCAATGACAGGAGAAATATAACAATAATAGGTGAAGAATTAATACACACCCCCTCACACATGTTTTGGCTATAGAGTCAGGTGGTGGTATACTTCAAGGCTTTCTTCAAGATTGACAGCTCTGTTTTGTGAATTCATGTTTTTTTAATTGATGCATGAATGCTTCCCTAATAGTTCAGAAAACTTTCAGATCACATTTTTAAAACTCACTGGGAAATGTTGCAGGTAAATTTGCAACACACAGTCTTTTATACCTCACAACACGCCTGAGAAGTCCTGGTTATAAAGAAGCACAGAAATGTATAAAACTGCTGACTGAAAGTTTCTGCACAGAAACAGGTGCACAAGCTCAAGTGTTCATGCTCATCAGATACACCATCAGATACACCAGTCATGGTAAATCACAGTGATTCCAATAAATTATAATGCATTTGCACCAAACATGTCTGTTTAGCTTCTTTTTTCCTTTTGCCTTCTCTGTAGACGGCTGCTGCTGTCGGCTTGTCGTGCTGAAAACTCTGCAGCCGCTTCCAATTATGTGTCAGTGTAATATATATTGAAAATCGGATCCCTAACAATCAAGGAAAAACCCTCGAAGAAAGAGAGCGGCAGGTCAATGTGAGTCCAGACGTAAACAGGCAGACGTACACGGTGAACAGCAGTGCAGTGCAGAGGTCAATACTTCATTAATGTCTGATTAATGTCTTCAAGCTGATTAATTCAATTGAGCCGTTTATTACACTGTGTGTATTAATAGAAGTGAAGGAGTCCCTCAGCAGGGGATGCTGTCTGCCATATGGGGGAGCATTATGGCTGTGTTGGCTGGGAGGGTGCAGCCAGCGCTGAGGAAGCCAACCGCAGCACTGGGAGGGTCAGCAGGTCACGCTGGGAGAAGCAGGAGGGTTGGCAAGAACTTGATATCTTTAAAAAAAAAAAAAAAAAAAAGATTATCCCAGCATGCACTATGAACTGGCATTAAAATATATATTTCATTTTGTATTAAGTTCTCTACATTTATATAAGATTTTCTTCTTTCCAAAGTAAAACATTATGTCTTCTCATTCTGAGAAAATGTGCTCAGACTTTAGGACTCCACTGTAATATGTATAATATAACATCAGCTCATAGTAACAGGATTTGGGATGGAAGTATCTGGCATTTTTCTACAATATTGACAGACATGTTTTGTTTTAGGTTCTTTTTTTAGACAAGAAAGGTTTCTTTACCTTGTTGACCGGCGTTAGTCTGCTAAGCAGATAAGGCACATCTGGTCACAGTTCTGAGGAAGGCGGAAGACCAACAGCAAAACTAGTCAACAAGGTAAAGAAACCTAAAACAAAGTATTCACCAGACATAATGAACATTCACAGTATATTTGACAGACATACTTAAACATGCATATTTGTAGGGGCTTGACATGTATGTTAATATATTGAATTATTTCAATTTCTAATAGGTTTCATATATAATATTTACATTTGTCTGTGGGCATCAAACCTGATAGTTAAAATCCATTTAGCTGATAATACCTCTGAATGTAAGGAAAGGATAAAAGACACTTTAAATCAGCAAATTCATGAAATCTGTAGTTCAATCGCACACAAGTACCTCATTTTCTACATTGCACCTTTAGTGGACAAGCACAAATCAGGAATCACAGAAGTCTCACAGCGTAAGAGTATCTGAAAGGGATTTTTCTTTAATCCTGAGGAATTTCTCCTTCTGTCCTGTGAAACACTCAGTTGGCGCCAGCGTTTCTTCCTTTTACCCCAATGACGCAAAACCCTGGCATGTACTCACACACACACACACACACACATGCACACTCGGGCTCACTCACTCAGACGCACTACAGCTGTTGTAGCTGGCACACAGTGTCAATTGTGTTTGCCCTGAGAGTTAACAGCAGCCACTCGACATGAGATGCCGCCTCACCCTCGGCCCCTCTGCCTTCACATGACAAAAGATCTGTTTCTATCTCAGCGATGGCGGCTTAATTGAGTATGATAACCTCGGTGTCACAGTTGTTTATCCAGCCGCTCTCTTTTCTCCACCACCACACAGTGAATTTCAATATGTTTGACCGGAGAATGTGAAAGTATCCATTAGGAGAATGAGGTAGTCTTTTATTGAGTAGCTCTTTATTCAACGGTGGGAGATGCTGCACACACACAGACCAGGACTTGAAGGTATGTTTTCAATACAAAATTTTTAGCTTTATTACAAAACAAAACCTTACCCAGAGTCATGTCACACACATTTTTTCATCAGTTTTCACAGCAAAGCAGCAACATAATGAATAAAATGTAACAGTCTTCTCTTTGTGGTCTGTTTGAACAGCCATCAAAGTGGAAAATACACTGACAAATATATGACATGGTATAATACATGGTATGATTACAAAAAAAACAACCTGTCACTTTTCCACTGTTGAGTCCAATAAATCCTTTACTTTGTGTTTTGTTTCCTAACAACTGATCTGTTCTGTGTGAATAATGAGGCAGTGATACGTAACAGGATGGGACGCTGTCAAACTTGAAGCTTTATCATGATCTTTAAATTAACAGCAGATCAAATGAATGTGTGAGAGTTGTTGCTGTAGCGACCTCTGACCAGATAGAGAGGGACTTGATATGACCCACATAGGTGCCATCTTGCCAATCCACCTAACTGCTTGTTAATCCACAAATGGGCAAAAAGGTGGAGTATTTCAGTCCAATTTTGACCTGAGTATTTAGCTGCACAACTCATTTTAGAGTCGGGCTGAATTTCAGATTCATTAGGCGTTTTTTATAGTGCACGGTACCGATGGAGTAAGAACTGATCATTTGTTTCTGAACGGCCATCAGGCAGTCGGATGAATCTCTGACATGTCAGAAATGTTGGTCGATTAACAGTTGAATCAGATTCCACAATGTCAGAGCCTTTTTTCTCAATGCGTCTGCGCAAAGCGTCAAAAAGATAGTTTGAAAACACCATGGCAACACAATGCTGGAGAAAAATATGGAGGCCAGGTTGGTGTTGCTGTGGCAACAGCTGCTGCCTCTTTGATGTTTCCTCCTCCTCCTGTAACGACTGATATGAAGGGGAAAGGAAGTGCTGCTTCTTCTAGGACTGTACAAAAAGATGAAGGCTGCAGCTTCTTCCGTCTTGTTAGCATTACTGCTAAACCAAAGTGCCTCAGACCTTTCAAACAAATCTTTATTGACAAATGTCAGTAACCAGTGGAGTCTGCAGGTGCCAATGGGTCATTTTTACATGTTCAGTCAGTGTGAGCACTCAGGTCATGGGTGACGATCAAACTGAACAGTGTGACCACATACAGCGAGAGCTTTGGTTTCACATTACGGACGATTCACTTTCAGTGTGGGTTGGAATTCTGAAATTGTACACTGTATGTCCACCTTAAGATTTTGAGGAATGCTGGTTTGTGGCAAAGATACACTCACTCAGCTTTAAAGGTTCAGAGTGTAAAATGGGGGGGAAATGTGACATCTAGCGTTCAGATTATAGATTGCAGCGCTCACTTGCTCGCACACGCTAACCCCTCCCGTCAATGACTGGAATGACTGGGAGTATTTCAGGAGCATCGAGCGGTCCTACTCCTTCTTTCCTTCTGCCTTCTTCTTCGTTGTTTATGCGTGCGGAATTCGCGAAACGCGCTCTCTAGCTGGCTGGATTTGCCGTTCGGACTGCCGTACAAAAATGGCCGCGCAAGATGGCAACACTTGCTACATGTATATAAAAGAATATGGCAACGAAAGCCAAACTAATTTTATTTTATAGTGATTATACACTTATACAAATATATTCAGGGGTAGTATATTCAGATTTTGCCATAAACCTTCAAAATATTACACACTGGACCTTTACAGTAAGTGGCCATTCAAGGAGCTGCAGTTTTTGACACTTCCTTGTTCTCTTCATTTTTCAACTTCACACATTGCAGTCTAGGAGTGATGAACCCACAATGTCAGTTTCACTATTTATTGAACTGACATGTACTTAGATTAAAATTTCCTCCTTATAATAATAATTAATATTACCTAGCTGTCGATGCGAATGAACTTGACTCCAAATGAGGGTTAATGTTGCTCCACTGAATATGAAAATATGCAACTTGTTGTTTGTTCTTCATATCATCTTAAAAGGTAATCATTTGTCAGTCTGGTGAACCATGAAGTTGAAGTTCTCTAAACTTAACCCTAAACGTTGACAACATTGTGTTGCAGATCAGAAAACCAGAGTCCTTACGTACCCATCATGACTTTACAGCAGCACGGGACTGTTTGAACCACACATTGATGTTACATCAAACGCACAGCGCTGTTTTTCTGAATCTAACAAGTCGAAAAAAGTAAATTAATTGCTATTATTTGTGTTGTGCCTTAGTGTTCACCCGTGAGTTGACTCCACCACCCCTCCTCCTCCACTCTGTGTGCAACTGTGTCTCAGTGCGTGGCCTCGAGTCCAGGGTTGAATCATTTAATTAGCCATGGTTCTTTTTTCTTTTTTTGTGACAAGCCATGTAGGTGCACGGCCTCCTTTAATTGAATGACCTTCTGTGTAATTACTGCCTTTGTGAGCACAAGGGAGATAGCAAGAATACAAGAATATCCCTCTCTCTCCAGTGAAACTCAGCAAAGGTGAGCGAACTTGTGACGCTCAGAGACACAAAACACACTTTCCCCGTTGTAACATGATAAATAACTCACTAAATGTGAGTTTGTATATATCCAATCTGTCTGTTTGGTCAAAAGATTTTGAGAAAGTTCAGAAAGGGGAGGAATATATGGAGGCTGCTTATTGTGATGTACACAGCTAACCTGCACCTGCTGTGAAGGTCAAGTTGCCTTTGTTCTCTGACTAACGAAATCTCCTGTAATTACAGCACTGCAGGAAGAAAAAACTGATGAGGGGAGATTTAAAGCAGCTATAGATCTGTATGGATGCAGACAACGCTCATCACATATTTATAGAGCCACCGGGTTATGTGGAGACTGTTATGACCATCATGATTTGATCAGAGGGTTATTTGCAGTTCATTCCTAACACTCTACTCTGTGGTTCACCAGCAACAGAGAGAGAGAGAGCACGAGCTCAAAGGGTTGAAGGAGCATTCATCATTGTTCTTGTTGCTATGCGACTCACTAATTAGCCTTAGCTAGCTCACCTGAAGAAACAAAGGGGATCGGGTTGTTAAAAATAAAAATGGATAACAGGAGGTAAAGTAATCGCTGTTCTTGTTCCTGAAGTAGAGAAGCGTCCCCCGAAGAATAAGTCAGAGCTGACTGTTTGGATTTTTCATGTACAAATCATGTACAAATTTTCATGTACAAAAGAAAAACCTGCAGAAGATTTTTTTTTTAAATGATCAAATATTATATACTTTTATTTAAATGTTAATAATCATAACACATATTTATAGTTTTTAGAACCAAAAACCATCTCAATGTAGTTTAACTCAGGCTTCTCTCTGGCCTTTCAGGAACAGTGATGCTGAGGATGAATTTTTCTGAACGATCCAATAAAAATAGAGCAAATTTCATATAAAACACTCAAAGAAAATACATTAGCTACTACATTCTCCTAAGTGTTGGATAGTGGGTCCAGGTGGAGTTGGTGACTGTGTTGTTGTGACATCATAAAGGTGCAGATAGCCTGACGGCTGGTTTTAAGGCTGTGTTTTCTGAATACATGCTGTGTGTGGAGTGGACTGAGGCTTTGATTCTTTCACAGTATTAATATAGAACCTAGACCTGATTTTTAATCACACATCTACCTTTGTACAATATGGGACCTTTAAAGTTAGCTGTCTAGTAAGCTTTTTACACAATTTCACAGAGTAATCATACACAGGTAAAAATCACTGAGATATAACTGCTGTCATTATTCAGTCCGCTGACATCCATTGATTAACAGATTCAGACTTTGGAAGTAATTATACCTTGTCGTATAAACAGCAAATTGCTGTTTCTGGTGACAGTACTGACCAGGAAACAACATATCATTGATTTATCACATTGACTATGATAAACACTGTTCATCTTTAAGAAACGATATGCATTTATCTGTAGTTTATACGATCTAGTTAAGCCTCTTTGGATCATCAAAGGAAACAAAAGTCATCACTGGCTGAGACCAACTGCACCATCAAACCTCTGCTGAATGAAAGCATTGTGGGAGATCCGGGGAGGAGCAGCAGGATGAAAACCTGGGACAAGGAGATGAGTCGGGCAGCTTTGCACATTATTTTCAGCGTGATTGGTTGCCGTCTGCCCTGTGGTGGCAGAAGACAGGTTCCTCAAACTTCACTAAACTCCACCCACTCTTTTTTTTTTTTTTTTTTTTTTTTTTACTGCAACCAGCAGCGTCTTTGTACAATCTGGCCTGTTTCCATCTTTTAAACATCCAGTCCATCCCCCTCATCAGTAGCTGTGTTTCCACTCTGTTCTGCTGGATCAGTATAATTGCAAAGACACTCACACAGACAGCCTCGTACATTGCACTGGAGAATCTCCTATATGTTGTACGCACATTAAATCCCATTTCTTGCCAGAACTGTTTTACGCATCGACCGATAAACCCAGAGGGTGGAACTAGACTTTATAATCCTTTTGAGGGATGCTCAAAAATGTATTTTACCTCTTCCACTTGTGAGACAAGTGAGGACCACCAAACCACTGCTACACATAAACATTATAGTCATAAATCAGTCACAAATAGTGGCAATGAGAACATTTAAATAAATAAATAAAACTATTATTTCAGGAGTATCATGAAATGTTGCATGATTGTTTTAAAACTTGCCAATTTGAATGTCCAGGTCAATGTATCATGGTCAATGTCACTGGTGGTGGAATATAAATATACAGTTTATATACAGACACTTTGACATCAAGAATCTTCTTATATTTTATTTTAAAAAGCCATAAATTTCATAATTTCAGAAACAAAGCTTCTGCTCCGTGATCTCACACAACATTTGCTGGGGGATAAAGCTAAGCCATTAGTAGACCTGACTAAAAGGCCAAGGTTCCCTTAAAGCAAATGAGTTGTCATTCAACCACATCTAAAGGAGAAAAAAAAGTGTTTATGGTTTTTCTAAATGGCCACACTTGCAGGCAGTGTGAAAAGCCTCCTATCGTAGAGAGAGATGCACCACACTTTCATACACTCTGTCTTTGAATCCATTCATGGTGTTGCACTTAGGTTTATGCGTTTGCACTTTTTTATTGTGAGAACCGACACACATGTCGACCACTGTGAGCTTGTTTGAGAGGCTGTTGTTAAAACACTCAACACAAGTTCACTTGCTTGCATTCATTTTAAGCTGTGTTAGTAGGCTATGGATAGAGTTTCTTACAGTGGCCCTGAGGGCTCAACTCACTGCAACTGCAAAGACAGGAACATGGTGTCTAAATTCAGAAAACAGCTTCAATTTGTCTCACAACAGAAATGTTTCCAAAAAATTGACAGACGCATCTAAAGGCTAATGCTAAGCTAACAGTACTTATTTGCAATAATATGAATTTTAGCCTATGTGATATTGATATCATGATAAACCAAACAAAAACGTATCTTATTTTCAAACACAGCTAACAGGTAGCCGTCTTCACAACTTCTTATGTCAGGAGGCATTGAACTAGAGCGTGCCCCCAGCTGGGTCCGTCACCTTTTTTGTGTCCTCAGAAACACTTCTATTATGTTGGTAGGCTACATGTAGCTACATGTACAAGTACATGTGTTGTCAAATTTATTAAGTTGTTTACTTAATTTGTGGCATGTTTGCGTCCTTCAATGTGATTTTCTAAGTTGCAGATGAGCCCTCAGGGCCACCGTAGCCTCTGATAGTGAGGGGCTGTCCCATTCCTCCACACTTGGCTCAGTGCGCTTGGTTACGCACACAGCACAAAAGATCATTGGGACAGCACTGCCTACACTGGAGGACATCAACAACACCAGAGTTCTCAGGAGGGCTCACAAAATCATAAAAGACATCACCCACCCACAACACAAACTGTTCGAGCTCCTGCCATCCGGGAAAAGATACAGGAGCCTAGCAGCCAGAACAACCAGGCTGAAGGACAGCTTTTTCCCCCAAGCTGTCAGACTCCTGAACAAAACCCTCCCACTGCCCCTGCCCCCTACCTCTGCAGATTGCCCAATGCCACTTTAGCTGCATTTGCATCTTTTATTGTTTTACATTATCTATTTATAACTGCTCTTGCACTATTTATTTATCCATTGTTGTTATTTTAATTAGTGTTGTTTTTTATTATTACTTGTTTTTTATAATGTTGCCGGAGGTATTATCAGAGTAAGAATTTCATTGTACTGTGTGACGCTGTCTTCAGTATATATGACAATAAAGACTGCAAGCATGGATTAAGTGGCCAAGCGTGTGGGGGGGGGGGGGGGGGGGGGGGGGGGGGATTTAAAAGCAATCGGGACACACTTGACAAGTGCAGCCTGTGCCATTGCGCACACTAGCACAACTAAGACACACACACACACACATACACACACGCAGCACAGCAACAGTTTTAATAAACAGTGCTGCTGGATCACAGTCTCATATACTCCAAAAGTGTCTCTATGCGCAAGATCATAAATGTGTAAGCCCAACTCTGTAAGTAAATGAAACAAACAAGAAAAACGAAAAAATAAAAACATGAGCATGATGAATATAAAATATGACATTAAAAAGTCATAATTACGAGATAGAAAGTTAATTTCATTTTATTGAGATTAATTCAATCGCATTTCCTAAACGTGGCTTGTGGCTGCCGGTGACGGCGGACTTCACCGTGGTGCATTGTGGGATTTATACTTGGCCAAATACCGCTCGGATGCGGTCTTACGTTAAGTGTGGGTAAAGTGCAAATCGAGCGCGCTGCACTTTCAGTCGTTGGAGAAATGGGACACACTTGTGCACTGACACTAAGAACATGAACGCGCACGCCAAGTGCCCAAGTGTGTAAGTGTGATCGAGTGTGCATATTGGGACAGGCCCAGAGTCTTCTGAACAGAGTTTGTTTTTTTATTTTTAAATGAAAACCATTGGTGTGTCTGATAGCAGTCTCCTGTCTGTGTAGCGAACGTGAATCAATGATGAGCAGCTGTTTAGCTTAACTTAGCTTATCTTAGCACAAAGACTGGAAACAAGTGGAGGCAGTTAGCCGGACTCTGTCTAAAATCCATCGCTGAGCTCATGTGAAAGTCCAATATATCTTGTTATCCGACTCTCCAATAAGAATAGGATGGCATCCTCTAAAATGTCACACTATTTCCTCGATCCTCTTATCACACTTTGCTGTTGACTTCAAGTGATGACACTCCAAAAATGGTCACTTTCCTGCCACACCAAGCGTTACTTTGGCAGGCAAAGGGAGAGAAAGTCCAAAGAAAAGGACACCAGGTGAAAATGATGTGGTCTATTTCTGACAAAATAAAATTGTTGCAATGTGGCATATTTGTGCATGTGGGTGTGTACTGATCACCCACTAACCTAAAATCCATTTCAGGCTTTCCTGTGTCATTAAGCATGAGGCTCACACACCCAAGGCCACTCAGACCAGTCCATGATTGGTTGGTAGTCTTTGTTACCCGCAGCGGTCCTTTCTGAGGGCACAAAGGTCGGGCTTGAAAGCTCTCATTGGAGGGGGGAAAAAAAACCTGGAATGATGAAAGAAGGGCAACAGGGAGAGGCTACAGATTGATGGTCTCCAGTAAGCAGACAGAGAGGAAGAATCATATCCTGGGGGAGAAAGAGACAAATGTTGAAAGAGTTGTTTGTTGCACTGATTGAAAGGATTGTGGAGTTGACAGAACATTCGGTGCACAAGGTTTTCTAGCTGCTTCTGCCTCCTGCAACCAGTTAGTTGCTTTAATGCCTGCTTCCTGTGTCTATTGATTCAAATTATATACAAACACAGGAATATGCACACACACACACTGGCAAACACAGACACACACAGCCGCTCCTCTGCTTGAATTTGACATGTGTTTTTATTAAAGTAAGCAGCTGCTCGATAGTGCTAAGGAGTAATGGGGATTGACTCTGGCATAATTATACAAACCCCTGCATGAATTTGGTCCTAATGGAAGCTGAACACTTAACCTAGACTAAATGCAGAGGGGCAGATCAATGCTGAGGGGCTTTTTTCCCTCACTTGAGCTGCAGCCAGCACTCTCCAAAACAGGACATTTACATATGCAATGCATCTCCTTTAAGATAATCACAGCCAGGCAGGAGCCCCGGCGCCTCGGGACCAGTCAGGTGGTGATACCTTATAGGGCTTTAGAAATGAAGATGCATGTATGAAAAACCCTCTTGTGAGGGACATATACCCAGACGTGCACACTCGGAAACATGCAAACACGCACTCTTTCATGCATGAGCGCAGACCATTTCGGACAATTTCTATGGTAAGGACGATGGAAGTGACACATAATGAATCCAGAAGGACAACAACGGCTCTTATGTTAATTGTACAGGCGCAAAGCTGGAACTTGTGGGCCTCTCACAACAGCTCGCCCCCGCCACTCATCTTCAACCAACAATCAATACCTTTAATCCCAACGTGACCCTCAAAACAGACAAGGTGCCCCAGGTGAGGCAGACTTTACTTTATTTCTCTGATACACCCCTAATACCTAATACCTCATTTGCGATATTTGCTCTACACTTTGAAGCAGTGTTGATCCATCCATCCATTGTTTTATACTTCTCCTACTACTCCATATTTTTCTATATTCTCATCTGTGCAGGGTTGCAAGGACATCTGGAGCTACTCCCAGCTGACCTTTGTCCAAGGCCCTGAACAGCCTGCCACAAACAACCTCAAACACACACATTCACACCTACAATCACTTTAGAGTCAAAATCAACCTATTGCATGTCTATGGTCTGTGGAGGAAAGCTAAAGAACCCACAGAGAGAGAGAGAGCTCACACAGGCACAGGGAGAACATGCAAACTGGGCACAGAGATGCTGCAGGCCTGAGGTTCAAACTCCTCGCTGTGAGACTGATTTATTGAGTTCTGCAGATAAACATTGCCCTAAGTTGTCTCCAGATGCCTTTTCACCTTTACCAGCAGGGTATGAGATTCCCACAATGGAATCACCAGTGTTATATTGAGGACATGATCCCTCACTGGCTTCCCACACTGCCAATTTTGCTCTTATGGATGATGTTGTGTTGTGGGGGAATTAAAGCCCAAGCATGGATGTATAAAAAGAAAAAAGGATGAGTCTTCAGCGTTATTCTTCCTCTGTGTTCAACTGCAATACTACAATAAAAGCATTTCCCTGTAGAAGACTGTTATTACTGAGATACCTGTGAAACAAGGTCAATTATATTGCCCTCTATGTAATGTGTAATTACCAGCAGGTTCCTGCTCTTTGTACGGAGCACAACGTCCTCCACTGTGTCAGAAGTACTCTATGAGATCAACATTAATCCTCTGTATAGACTAAGCTGTGTTGTGTAAGTCTTAGGTGCTCATTTAACAAGCTAAACAGAGACTGGGTCAGGTTTCTCAGAATCATTTGGTATAGATTCACCAGGAGCTGTGGCTTACATGTGTTTGGTTTGAACAGGTAATTGCAGGGTAGAGAGAGTTTTTTGTGTGGCTTAACTTATTCTTTGAAAGCTGAATTATCACATCGGTCTGGATTTGCTTTTTTTGGAGAGATTTGCCACAGTTGACAATGTTCCCAGGGTTAGACGCCTGCTGCTACTTCTGTCTGTGTGTGTCACTGCTAACTCGACTGTTCTCCTCTGGGGCAGCACTGACTGACATGTGCTACCTCTGTGACACCAGCTGCTTCCTTTCACCTCCTAGCATTGAGCTTCACAGGGACATGTGTGAGAGTCAACACTAACATCCCTGATCCTGGGAGTAGGGTTATGTCTGTTTGTGGCTGTTCAGATAAGCCTCATTAAAGGGTGAAGTGGACGTTGGCTTCAGAGAGTTACATGGTTGGGCGCAACCTCCTCGTAATGATGTTTAAATGTGAAGTATGGCCGAGTTTATACAGCTTCAATCAATCTACAAGCAGTTTGGACAGTTTACCAGCAGCTTAATCCGTCCATATGAAGGCACAGACATACTTTCCATGTCCATGTCTGTGTCCATGTCCGTGCTGACAGCTGCAGTATTTTTTCCTCAGTCATACCGACGCACACAAGCTTCCATTCATACCACAACTTGGGTCCGTGTCAGTTTGGCATTTCCTGATCCACACTTCAGTCCAGTTGGAAGCAGCGATGCTCCAGCATTGTTGGTCTGGTTTATCATTGTTGTCTGGTTTAAAAATAATTTAGTAGAAGAGGAGAAAGGAAGGCAACAAAAAGAGACAAGAGTCCTAATGAGAATAGAAGAATAGAGCCAGGAGCTCAACACCATTTGGTGTTGTATATTTTCAGAGAAGAATCTGAATCTCTTTATTCACCAAATGTTCACAGTACAGAGAAAAGTGACCTGGTGATAACAGCACAAGATCGACAGAAATAAGCAAAATATCCAATTAAAACAATACCAAGATTAGATTAGACTAGAAGTTATAAGAATGGAAAAGTACAAAATAAAAATGGCAGTAATGCAGCATAGTGCAGATCAAGAGGTAAAATGATACTGTTCTCTATTGTACAGTATTTTGGTTTTAAACTTTTTCAGAGAAGAATCACTTAAAAGTGATCTCACACAATCTCACCTCAAAACACTATGTTCTTTTGTCTGGAGTACACTAGAAAAAGCATATACAAACTTTCAAATGTTATTCCATTGGTTCAAAAATGCACTTTTCTTGCTTTGCAAATTGTCAAGAAAATTAAGTATGATGTTGGTCTACTTGTCATTTTCATTTTACTGCTGTGCCCAGCTTTAGCTTTCAATCTTGCAATTTGGAAATGTTCTTTCTTTCTAAATGTCGTTATAACTCAGAGCATTTTGCAATGCTATACATTAGAAATTTCTGAAACATATCGTCTGCCTGGTGAGGTGCAAGGGGCACTGTAGTTCAGCTCTTCATACATTAAGGCCCCGTCCAGACGAATTCGTTTTTTTCGAATCCGGATAAATACTTTATCGGATTGGCCTCGCGTCCACACGGATCCGGCGTTTTCAGGGGGTGAAAACGGTATTTTTTGAAAACGGGTCCCAGAGTGGGAAAATTTGAAAACGCCGCCCCAGCGTTTCCGTCTGGACGGCCAATACGGACTTTTTCAGAAACGATGATGTCATGCCCCCCGCCGCTCTACCTGTAACCTGACACACACACACACACACACACACACACACACACCGCTGCAGCAGCAGCTGCACACTGACAGTCTATGCACGTAACAACAACAACGGCCGACTAACGTCGCGTCGCTCAGACGCTGCGGCTGAATCGCGTCTGTTTAATCATCACTGATCATCATATTTACTCTGACACGACTCCCTGTCAACATTTAATCCATGTTTGAGTTTGAATACAGCGGGGAACTTCTTCTTCTATTGAATTACAGCGGGGACCCCGTCTTCTTCAGCTGTCTTAAGTGTTTATGTGTGGCAGGCAGAGCTGCAGCGACACACACACTCCACACACACCTGCAGTATGTAGGTACTACAGCGTTTTGGGTCGTTTTCACTGGATCAGTGTGGACGCAGATATTTTTGAAAACGATGCCGTGTTTACGGAGATTTTTTTCAAAACGATTAAGAAAAAGTTCGGATTCAGTGAAGCCGCGTTTTCGTGTGGATGGGGCCTAAGATTCCATTTATTTAACCAGAGATCCAGCACACAAAGCCTCTTTGTCACCACAGATTTCCACAAATTCAGTGTTACAGCCACTGTCTTAAGGACACGGGAGTGGGCACACTCTGCCTCTCTTTTGTCTGGCCCATTGACATGTAAATGTCCTCCTGCTATAAGGCATCAGCAGAGAGCAGTGAGAGAAAAAAACCCACTAAATTGAAATGTCAATAGTAATTTTTGGCATGCAAGGGACATCTGAGAGTCAAGGGCTGCCTCCCGGGAGAAATGTAAAAAGGAAGAGAGTGAGGGAAGTACTGAGAATGTGGAGGGAGGATGATGTGTGCATGAGAGAGAGAGGGAGCGATAGAGGGAGAGAGAGAGAGACGGTGAATTGGCGAGAGATGGGAGCTGTAATAGAGGGGGCAGACAAAGTGGAAGTCAGTGTGATGGAGGAGAGGAAGAAGGGGGAGTAATAGCAGTCAGAAGGTGAGCTGTCAGAGGAGAAGCAGGGCAGGGACATCCAGGGGGGAGGAAGGAGCGAAGAGATGTGGTGGGGGGGGTTGAGAGAGGAAGAAAGATGGAGGGAGGACGGCCAAGCCCCCGGTCCTCCTCTGGGAATCTCTCCCCATCCTCCTCCTCCTCAACTGATGGACAGGCTGAAATACCACAGGAGCCACCTCCCGTAATGACTTGATGAATGAGCTTCTGCAACCAGCCTCCCCTCCCCAACCCCCACCCCAATACCACCTTCACACCTCCTCCTACCCCTCACATCGCCCCCTCACCATCCCCCATCATACACCAGACGAGCGGCAGCATCCGCATTTACACCACAACATATTTACATACAGTGCTCAGTGGGAAGTGTCGCACCTTTGCAGCGACACTTCCATTTCTTTTCCAAACATGTCACTGATGCCGTGACCAAACTGTCGGTTTGATGTTTTACATTTTTTTGTAGATATTTAAATGAAATCACAGCTATTGAATGTCACTCAAACCAAACAGTGTTTGCTTTTGTCTGATTTGATTCCTCTTCTGATTCTACAGCAATAACACTGTGTGCTGTGCTGGGCAAAGTCATTAATAGTGGATTTTCTAATCAATAGCTCTGGCTCTGTCTTGTTTGTCAAATCAATGTTATGCTCTGATGTTGCCTTTATTTTATCTGAAATGTCCCCTGTCTCCCTCTGTGTCTCCTGCTGTACTTTTCTCCTCAGACAAAGCAAAGAGAAAATGTTTCTGAATCTCAATACTGTCATATTTTCTGAGCACACTGACATTAAAAAACAGCCATTTTAGAAAAATAGGCAGAAAAATGTCAGAATGTGAAATTATTCTGGCAATACTGAAAAGCATGAAGCATAAATGTTCCTGTGCTAAAATAAAGTAAGTGTATGGATAAATTCCCTGTAATGTTTCAGTAGATTGAGCTTTACTTTCAGATAAGAAAAGTAGAAAATGTTTTATAACTAAATATGGAAATGGAGCAAGTTGATTTTCCATAAGCAGTAAATAAAATGTTACATAGAAACACTAGTTCACAAAAAAACAGATCACGGAGATTCAAATAATATCCTGAGATCTTTGCAACCGGACATTCCCAAACGCCAAATCAAAAAAAAAAAAAGACAAAGCCAGAAACAGCTCGAAGTCCATGACACTTGTGGTTAATGAGAGTTCTCCCAAGTTTCTGCAGCTCACTGTGATTTCTTATGGCTGCCATGTCCTTTTGGTGTTTTGAGACATTGCAGTATGTTTTTATGTTTTTTTTAAGTAAAAAGTGGAGGATGCAGTGATGAGACGAATCAAATTATCTCAACTATGCAGCAATCCCTCAGAGCTGCAGAACCTTTCTGCTATAGTGATTTCTATTTTTCAATGTGCTTCAATTTTGCAGAGTTTGTTGAATGCAAATTCTTCTTTCTTAGTTGTTGATGGCAAAAAGAAACAGGACGTGCAGTTTAACTCCAGAGAATAAAGAGCGCACGGATTCATGATTAGCTGACTAGAAATAATCAGGGTTCATTCAGCGAGGCGAACAACAGCAGGTAGCTCCCTCTGAGGCATTTATCCAGATGCCCTCAAGCAAAATGCACACACACACACACATACACACTCACATGAACCATGGGGTTACCTATCTAATCCCAGAGGCTGCACCCTGAGGGAGGGCAGGGTAATCTCCGGGGCAGGCCACTTCAGGACAACACACACATTATCACGAAGTGGACTGCATTCACGTAGTGCAGCTGGTGCTCAGGCAGGCTGAAAAAAGACTGGAGACGAGTCTGAGGAGTAGAAACGGAGGGAAGCAGGAAGAAAAGAAAAGAAAAGAAAAACGTGAGCAAACGCTGCAGAGAAATGTGCAGGCGGGGATGGAGGGAAGAGCTTTAGCAAGAGGGAATTACAGAAATAGATATGAATGAGGAGGAGAGGTGGGGAGGCATGAGGGAAGGTAAAGAAAAGGTGAAACGTACGAGTGTGAGTGAGAGGGGCTGTGCGAGTGTATGCACGGTGTTATCGCCCCGCTAAAGCAGATGTGCTTTATCTGCCAGGAAACAGGAGACCGCGTCTACAAAAGCCTCTTTTCACAGGTGAAGCCTCAGTCTTTACTTACAAGACTCTTACTGCCAGTTTGGCCTTTTTGAGATTGAACCTGAAACAGAGATTACACACACACACAGAGAGAAGCCAGCTGTAAGGCATGCCAGTGAAAGTGAGACTCTTCCACCTGACACACATCGTGTCCACTCAGGTTATTTTTGCACACCGTCCGTCCCCCCGGGCCGCTGTTGGCTGCAGCTGAAAGCAGACAGACACACTCTCAGTGATGCAAGACTGGAAATTTGTCATTTTAAAGCGTGGGTCAAACGGCCTCTCTGGCTATTGATTGGCTTGTCCTCCTCTATTACTCCTGTGTTATGTATTGCACCCTTTATCAGAGCCTCGACAGCCGCCAACACATTAAACTTGAGCAGCTTCGATCCGCCATAAAGTGCCACAGCATGTCGACCCGTGTGGCTTGCCACCGATCAAGGACACGGCCGCAATGTTCTCAGCCGCTCTCTTTCCTGGAGTTACGACCCAAAATCACAGAGTTCGTGCCCGGGCTGAGAATGTACAGCTCCCATGTCTCCACGGAGCCTCACCCCATCACACAAGGTCACTCGCTCCTCTTCTCAAGAAAAACTGCCTGCATATGAGAGATGATGTGCTGTGCTGCTGTGTGGAGCAGCCACCGAAGTGTCACATCATGTCTTTACTCATGGTACAAAGGCTCATGCATGAATATGGCAGCAGATACAGAACATGCCAGGTTCTATCTCTGTGCCACACTCCACTGTGCATTTTAGGATAGTAAAAAAAAACAAAAAAAAAACATCCATGACTGCAACAAACACAACTCTGGTTTAGCAGCTATGGAGGGTTTGTGTCCTTGCTGCTGCACCGGTGACTCCTACTGGTTGGCTGCAGAGCCCAATGGGGGAATGGCACGAACCTCCAACACGTCATGCTCCCCCCTTTTTATCTTTCCGGTGAGAAGCAGAGGCTGGGGATGCTATATGTCATGGAGGTTGCCATGTCTGTATGCAGCTCTCTGAAAGACGACACGAGACGAGATTCAGAATAGGCAAGAACTGCGCTGCCGAGCTCAAAAAACAGAAAACAAACAGAAAAACAAGCAACATAAATAACCACTGACTGCAAATACAAGCTGCTTCTTCTGCTCGGTGTCTGGACTCAGCGTTAGGCCACAGCCACCTGTTGCTTTCAAATGAAAACAGTCTCTGTTCAGATGAGTGTTTTAGCTCCGTATCAGAAACCATCGCTTCATCCTCAGATGATCACACCTGAAAACATACACATGCATGAGCAGGTGTAAACAGGAAGCAGATTGTCTACTCCACATTTGATTAGTTGCAAAAAATATCAAACATGAGTGACTGAAAACACTGCTGCAGAGTTTAATTCCACAACTCGTTATCTATGTTGTTTTCACCACTTATAGGCAGAAAAGACCCAATTGGGGAGGAACCACAAACATCTACGTCATTATTTCCAAAGGTCTCAGTTTTTACGCGTCCAGATGATAATAAAATCACAGAGTTTCCAACTAAAATGGAGCAAGCAGCATTTCTGTGGTGCTTGATGCTCGCAGTGCTTGGTGCCTGAAAACTCAAACAAAGTCACGTGGACAGGGAGGTGAAAGGAGGTAGCAAAAGAGGTGCTTTCTAAAATGGAAATGTATAGTAGCCTTAGCGATGGGGTAAGGAGCTCTGACATCCTTGCTTTGAAATGAGCAGGTTGAGGTGGTTTTGGGATCTGTTGAGGAGGTCTCCTGGGGGCCTTGAGCTGGAGGTCTTCCAGGCACGTCCAACAGCTACAGCCTCAGGGTAAACCCAGAACTCGCTGGAGAGATCATAGATGTAACCTGGAGCATCTCAGGACCTCCCAGGAGGAGCTAGAAAAAGAGGGCAGTCTGAACTTTCCCCTGCTGCCACGGCAACCTGATTTTGGACTAGAGGCAGAAAATGGATGGATGGATGAATGGTTGTAGGCAGAACTCTGGGTTTTCTTGAACAGAGTCATTCTGAGCATGCTGACTGCTTAAAGTTCAACACAATAGTTTTTGTTGAACAATAAGCATCATCATTTAGATTTAGATATTACCAAGTGAATACAACCAGCATGTGCGATTTTAGCATTTCCTGCTAGCATAAAAAAAAAGTAGCACCAACTAAGTTCATTTGGCTCATGGCATTCTTTCTAAGTATGCAATGAAACCGCATCTCGTGTGACATACAGCCACAGTTCAACATGTGTGGTAGCCTCAAAAATGTTTGCAGAATTCTGAGCAGAGTGTCCATGTTTGTGTGGTGCGCAGCGCTTGAATCCCATCCAGACAGAAAACATCCACTTGTGATATAACTGGTTTTCATGAGAGAAATCTGATAAATTCACCAAACTGCATTGGTGCACTGCTTTTGTGACTGTGAGCAGATGGCCACAGCAACAGAGTTCACACGAGCAGATTAAACACAAACTTGAATGCCGTCCAGTGAAGACAGTTGCCAACCCTTCGCTCAGATCCCTCAGCTAAAAATTCCTTTATCTCACAGTAGGCGTTTAAAACCCTTGAGTTAAGCTCACCTCACACGCTGGCTCACAGAGTCGGCTGTACAGAATTTACATATCCACCAAAAGACTTTTATTATCATTATTATTTTTATTATTATTAAAGCGGTCATGACAATGAGCCGGCAATATGACAACAATTTCATGTGTTTGAATGGTTTAAAAAGAAAAGAAAAGAAAAAAAAAAGGTTTCCTCTGAAGTTCCTCTCTGGCTGCTTCATGTGCTAATGGAAATCAACACTTTGCACAGGGAGTTCATGTCCTCAAGGCTCAGTGTGAGCGGTTTATCAACACATTAATGTGACAATTGTCAGACTGTTGCAAAAGGTGAAAGGAATGGTTGTTGGGACCGGTGCATGTTTCAAGAGCCAGGTTGTTTCATTTCATACCAAGTTTACTTCACCCTGCATGTCCTACATTTCCCTGTATGTCTTTGACTCTTATGCAAATTTAGAATAGTATATGCTGTATTATGTTTATTGTTCCTATTTTTTCAAATGTATTTTTAACCATCATTATATCCCAACCATCAGTATATCATATTTAATATTTATTTGATTTTTCGTATTTTATAATTTTAAATAGTATATTTTCATGAATTATGTGTGAAAAGAGGACGGTGTGAATCCAGTGAGGGTTTGAGTATCTGCCTAGTTTGAAACTCACATGTGTGTATTGGTCGATTGGAACTGGGTGGTTGAGAGTGGTTTGAGTTGATTGTGTTTCTTTGTTGTTGTTTAGCTCTGTTCTGGGTTGCCACAGGAATCCATTATAACTGCTGGGAGTCGAAGCCTTGTGCATCTGCTGCTCCCAAACCCCAGCCCTGACCCTGACATCCCCTGCTGTATGTAACATTCATAATAATAGTAATGAGTGCAACATCATCAGGAATTTTACCTTGAAAGAAATTGACTTTTTTCCTCTAACCTGATTAAGAGGCCCCCTCTCTTTTGCCACAAGTTGGACAGATGACAGATGAGGTAACAAATAAGAGCAGCAGTAACTACTGTTTCATGCTGTATGGGCTTTTGTTTGTTTCTAACCCATGCAGTCATTTTATTTCCTCCATTTTCCTGTGATAACAAAACATTTCTTGAGATCTCAATATCATATCAGGAAATTATTGATCAGTGCACCAAACATCTCTTCAATCATGGCCTGACACAGACTGGAATATAGAAAATATACACAATTACACATTAGTGTTTCATCTGGGAAGAGGATAGGGAGGCTTCAGCTTTATCTTAGTGAGTCTGATGTCGTCATTAACTACATAACTGACCAGCTTCAGGCCCTTGGTGTCTCCATGGATACCAGTTGATGACTGAGAGATGCCAATCAGCATACAGGCACTTAGTGCGTAACGGGTGTCTCAGGCAAATCGCTAATTAATTATGTTGTTAATTATGTCAAAGTTTCTTTTCTGGCTATCTCGAGAAAATCATGCTGCTGTCTCTGGAAAACAAAATATAAAAGTAAATAAGGCAGATGAATATATGGCTGCTTAGAGCTTCCATATCCTCGCCAAAGTATCAAGATGGGTTTGGAGCTAAAAACTTTTAAGCGACAGAACATTGGGGTCAAAGTATTTGTATTTGAAGATTTTCTTGTGCTATTTATTGACTGTATGATGGCAGGAGATGAGAGGAGGGGAGCACACAGACAGAGGAGGCTTCATGCTGAGAGATCAATAATTCTGCAGACTGGACTACACTCCCACCACAGCGGCATCCCCGACTGACCGACTGTGTCGTGTCGGAGCGTGTCCCAGTGTGCCAGTGTTGACTGTCCAGACAGCACAGGGCCTGTTGCATAATGCATGACCACTGACGACACGGCAGGCCCGGCCGAGCCCTGCTGAATCAGCTGCAGAAAATGCCGCCACTGCTGCACTGAGAGAACGAGGGCCCACAGCGGCCGCCGAAGATAGGCAGCCCTGCACTGCCCCCCTGCCCCACCCCTGAGAAGAGCACTTGATCACCCTTGCGAGCACTCATGCAAAAGTAACCTTTTGCATGAGTGCACTCAATCTGCCACTCACTAGAGAGCCACCACAGACATGGGGCAGACAGGGGGCATTAGGTGGGATTATCACCCCCGCTGCCCTTTGTTGTTCTGATGTCCGTCACTCACCAACCCCCCCACCCCCCCCCCCCCCCCCCCCCCCCCCCCTCCTCTGGCAGCCCCTTCCTCCCTCAGCTCCTCACCCGCCTGTCCTGCTCTGGCACTGCTACAGAGGCAGTGGCCCAGCTGAGACCAGAAAACCTCCCCTCAGTAGCCCACTTTCACAGCCACATTCAAACGCACTCTCACGCAAATTAAACCAAACAGACAAAGACACATCGACTGTACTAAATAATGGGGGTAATTTCTCTTTTTAATGAACGACATGATGAGGTGAACCTAGATTAAAGCCATTATTGTTAAATGATCTCCCTCATTAAATCAAAGATGTAATCACAGAGGTGAAATATTCAAATGTATTTCAGGCTGCAGTTTTGGTGAGATACGGAGTCTGTATGTTTCACTATATGGACAATTTCCTGTTTAAAAAGCTATCGTTCTTGTTTCACAAAGTCAAAAACAACAATATTTCTAAAATTCTAAATATATCAGAACACATTTCTCCTATCGTTTAAAAAAAACATTTTTTTTTTGTTTAATTAGTTGCTGAAATCGGCAGACATCCTGATGTGCAATCAAATTTCTGTCATGTTACTTTCATAATCATGGCAGACATGACATCGGATCAATTGAGCATCAGCAGGGGGGTGATGTGCCCATCAAATTTCCTGAATCTTATTTTTTTTAGGAAATGTGGTTAAGATATCCTGCTGATTCAGAGACAAACCAGTAAAAGGGCAGAAAAATAACTATTAGTAGTATTACAGTGATACAACAAAACACTAAACCCTAAAATTTTACATTTATTGATTGCAAAAACAATGTCACTGTCCTCAAGTCCTCAAACTAAACCTTAAGGTGCTTTAAAGAGGAACTATGCAAGATTTTTACCTTAACTATGCTACATTTTTGCCTTAATTAAACAGCTTCGGAGTAATTGTGATGGTTAAATAAATGACATGTAACAGTTAGGGAGAATGGAGGCTCTCTGCCTTCCACATAGTATCTCTTGGCTGAAAACCAACCTCGCAAGATCAGTGCCACCACCCCGCTGTCCCAGCTCTCGTCTCAGCCGCACCGTGACACAAACGCGCCCCCTAACCCATAATCTCTTGTTTATGACAGATAAGACTACACAAATATGCACAACGTAACGCGTATATGATAAATAACGTTATCCATCACTCCATGGATCTCTTTGTCGCTGGCTTCATTGAAAACAAATGCACATGGGCCATGGCTGAGAGGAGGGTTAGCAAAACAGCAGAAAAGCGAGGAGCAATTAGCAGCATAGTTAGTGTTAACATGATTAATAATGAACAGTTTACAGAAATAACAAAAAGAAACCATATTGGTAACCAAGAAAAAAAAAAAAAAAAAAACATTACTAAAATATTAAAGAAGTATTTTTTCAAGCATCTACATAATCAGAATGATTGTGGTCTGCTTACTTAACTAAGCAGTCAGATCGCTGTTTGGATTCTTAAACATTCAGTGCTGATGACAGTTTAGTAAACTAAAGTTAAAAGCTCTATATTATATAATTTAGAACCAAGTTATCTAATTATTAAAAGTAATACTGTGTATCAAAGCTGGGTTGAAACTCCACCAGTGAAAAGCAACTGTATGAAAATTCTCGGATTGAATTGGTGGTTATTTTATTGATGATGGCTCACTTTAGCACATACCAAATTTTCAGCCTGTTACAACAATATTCTTTGCTTGTAATCACCTCCTTTGCAAATCTACAGGCATGGTTTTGATTTAACTGCAACACGCTTTCCTTGAGTGTTTCCTGGAGCTCTCTATTGCATGTCACTCCCTGACCCATCCTGTCCCACTGTACCCATCATTTAATAAAGCGGCTTGACTCTGTCCCTGAACTCAGGGAGCACAACAGGAAAACAAAGCTCATGTCTACCCTGAACTCTGACCGACACCTGGTGTCAGGCTTAAGTGTCTTGATTTTCAAGCTTCATTTATCCACTCTTGCCTTGTAAATCTTCCATTCCATGCAGACATAACTGTCCATATTCACACTGATTTACCTCTGCGTGTGTCCGCAACCGTATTTTAAAATATACTAATTTCAAACATTACACACCCTCACCCCCGCCAGCCCTCCACCAGTATTACCCTGCAGAGTGCTAAAGAGGTCAAGCAGGGTTTTAGTATGTGACCCTTGCTGTTATAGGCGGCGGTGTTCGGGGCTGACCTTTAACCCTGAATATTCCCTGGTCCACTGGTTCAAATGCAGACCGTGACCCTGCCGTTGAACTCCCAAAGCAGGGAGTGGCAGCGAGAGGGGAGGGGGGCAGACTACAGTACATGTACCTTCTGCTTCTGGGGAAGACTGGTTATGTCACGTATATAAGTCTGAAGGGAGTCAACTAATGATTGTAATTGTGTCCCAATTCTGTGTTTAATTAGAGGATGTGTTAAATATTTAGAGTGTGTATATGACAGGATACCTGGGAGACCAAAGTGATGCAGATTTATGACACACACAAGACTCTGCTGCTGTCTAAAGGCATTTCACAGTCAGAATTTATGTATGAGGTACTAGACCAAGAATGTAGTTTAATGCTTATGTTTCCTTTGTCTTTGCAAAATCTATATAGTTTTATTTCATGGACTCACCAACACAGGCTGAAGTCTCCTGCAACAGCTAACATGGGCAACTAAACGTGCACTTCTTGTGTGCCTTTTTTAAAAATCTATCTTTAAAGCAGAAGTGAGTGGTCCGGCCGTTTTCGCTAATGCTGCGTTCCAGGCAGGCTTTTGAAATCGTAAATTACAGCTTCAAGTCACAACTTATGACTTTGTAGCGTTCCAGGCAACCCACTCGTGTTTTTCCGACCTGTTTTACCGTTGAAAGTCACTATAACGGCCACTCGTAACTTCCGACCGGTGAACTCGTACCAGATCGAACTGGTACCACTTCACGGTCGGAAAAATACGAGTTTCCTTGAACGCACCATAACAGTCCTCGTCGCTACGTCACCACATTCACGGCGTTCCTTGGCTGCACACACAGCCCTGCATGCCGTTCTCTCTCCTCATTGGATAAAAACTGTAGGATACGATAAATGTTTTCTCTTCGGCTCAGAGCAGAGCAGAGTGACTGACAGACCCGTGTTTCGGTCCAAACACTCTATGTAAGTGATTGCTGTCGGAAGATATAACTATTTAAGACTTATATTAACACAAATATATCACTTACTTCTGCTTTAAGGTTGTCCATTTTTATTTCAGTCCTGGTCTCCTCTTTGTGCCGCTCTCTGTGTTTGGTTCCCTGTCGTGTGAATGATGTGCTTGGTTTTGCACCTTGTATGTTTGTGTAGAGAGTAGTTCAGGTCCTGTCTGTTGGTGGCACCAGGAAGATGTTGTTTGATCCTCCAAGACCATATTCTTCTAACTAAACTTCCACCTTTTCCTGTAAAGTTTATTTATGTATTTGTTTCCTTTTTTTTTTCTTAAACAAGTCAGAATTGTAAGGACGAGGGATGTTGTATGTATGTGAAATGTCATTTTTTTTAAAAACCACAATGTTTATGACCTCAGGAGTGCTCTCCTCTTCTCTTTGATCTTATTCAATTTGTTTGAATTCAAGTTCAGTGATTACATAACCATGCTTATTAGGCGACAGGAATCTGTCAGTATAATTTTGGATAATTTGGCATTGAAAATTAATTAGTTGATCTATGGTGGCATAGAGACGTGCTGGGTGTTACACAGTGCACTGCAGAGAAGCATGAGGGTGGGTGGGGGGGGTGTAGTTTCTGGTACACAGCTCCACTGTGGCCACTTCAGATTTCCCACTTCATTTACAGCCAAAAGTTTTAGCAGCCATTGTGAAGTGGATTTTCCATTTCAGATGAGATAAGACAGGCTAAACCTCAGCGACTCACTCGTCCCAGGGAAACAGAAGTGCATATTTCTGGTTCAGTAGTTAGAAAGACTTTTCTGACGTGTGCTCTCCCGCCATCTCATATTCTCCTATAATTAAACAACAAAATAACTGGCTCGCATTAAGGCGTGCATTCCTCCTTTGTTCAACGAAGCAACAGTCACAACAGACAGATCTGCAACGTTCAGTCCCACCGGCCACCGCATAATTTATTACCATAATTAACTTCTATCAGCTGGGGTCTTCTCACTTTCATATCTGCCAGTATCTCTGGAGAGTCTGAGCAAATCTGGCTGTGAGCACAGCAGGTTGCGCAGCATATTACTGACTTATTCATTCTCATTACAATAAAACAGCCCGGTGTCAGGTTCACATGTGTTTCCAAGTAATCGTGATCTTTCTTGAAAAACGTACCAGTCCCTTCAGTTTTTCTCTCACAGGGGGAAACAACAGTGTGGTTTGTCTTCTTAAAGCTGCACTCGGAAATATATTTATTTATCACCACCTCTTACTTCAGCTACCAGCTGTAATAGGCAGATGTATCAGATCCTGATAAACCCACCTTACTGTACTCTTTCTGCCCAACAGCAGCAGCTGCAGGGGGAGTAGGACGAGATAAAAGCAGAGCTAAAAGGAGGGTGGATATTACCTTCATTCATCAGGTGGACACAAACACCACTGCAACATGAGCCTCTGTGTTTGCTGTGTAAATGGCAAAACAGCTTTGTCCCAGGTTATATCCCTTCTGTCTCCAAACTCAGTGTGTTTAAGTAGAAAAAGTGGTTTGGAATTTAAAGACTACTTCTTTGTTGAATAATATGATTGGGTTTTCACATTAAATGCCTTGATGTCTGCTATTTAAAATCTAAAATGAGAAAATCCTTCAAGGCGTTACTGAGATATAACCTCCACAAGATCAAAATTTTGATTCTTGACCTTTGACCTTTGACCACCAAAATCCAATCAGATTATAGCTACTTGGGCGATACACTGAACATTTGTGAAAAATGAAAAAAAAAAAAAAAAAGGCATTACTGAGATCTTGTGTCCACGAGAATGAGAAACCAGAAACAATATGCCTTCATCTCAGGCTGGCGTAGAGGCATAAAAAGCGCAGTTTGTTTATATATGCGTTCAATCTTGTGTTACTGATACTTATAATATTCATCTAAAATGTAATCTGTTCTGGAGCTGAGAATAACTCAGTTCTAAACCTAAAAACAAATGTGTTCATTAAGAAGCAGGGAGAGTTTCCAAAGGCCAACATGTTGTTCATGCCCAACCAAAAACAGTACAAATACCCCCAATCGGAGTTGTGACATTTTCGCACAACATCAGCATTGTTAAGTTCCACAAAGGATTTAATGAGAGCAAAGTCCGTTCACACAGCTCCCACTCTATCAGCACTGAAACACACATCCTCTACATGTTTTCACTGGATGGCCCTGTTTCCTTAATCACCTGTTTTAAACGCCCCCAGTGGCTGCTGGGTGAGCGTATGGACTCAAACCAAAGTTTTAGGCCTATAATATGTTGATGTGCAATCCTCCTTTTCCTAATACCTTACTCCCATGTCTCATGCAAACCATAGTAAACTTGACCTTTAGTCCTGCTCACTGTTATGACTTCCTCCTGACAGCTCAATTACTTCTGCTTGGAGTTTTCTCTCTCTCTCTCTCTCTCTCTCTCTCTCTCTCTCTCTCTCTCTCTCTCTCTCTCTCTCTCTCTCTCTCTCTCTCTCTCTCTCTCTCTCTCTCTCTCTCTCTCTCACACACACACACACACACACACACACCAATTTGGCGCATGCACTCTAGTAAGCTGAATGCAATGCTTTGCTTTGCATATATATTTTCATTGAAAGTTTAAATAATAGAAATAAACATTTTTTAAAAATGCCAGATTTCAATAATCAGAGTAGCTCAGACCAACAGGAAAATATTTGGCAACTTAAAAAAAACATCACTGGCATCACTGTGTTATGTAATTGAAATCTAGGTATATTTATCAATATTTTAGAGGAATCTATTCCAGTTTTAATCAGGTAAAAAGTTAAAAATACAAACACAAGCTGTCGTTACCTGCCTCTCAGGTGGGAGCGCATATAACTGATTGTGAGCTGAAGTGCAGAAACTAAACATACATGCAGGTAAACTGAGGGAAGGATGATCCACAAAGATGGCTGATAGTAGTCAGATGGATGGTGTCATATTGTGGGGACAGGAGACCAAAAGCTTGCATCTTAACTTCATGAATTTGTTTATTTAATGTTTATTGAGATTAAATCTCAACTTCAAACATAAATCGTGCAAACGTCTCACCTCCTTCCATCTTTTTCATTATTTTTGCATGTTAACTACAAGTAAAAAATTGACTCTCATAGCCTAGATGTTACTGTCATGTATGATATAATAATGAGGTTTTAGAGGCTTAAAACTAGGTGATAGCAAAGTGCTGCGGACAAAGAGACTTTATTCACTCATTACACAATAATAACAAATTTAGCTTGTAGCACATTACTGTCTGTTTAGAGACCATCCACACACCCACCTACATGGAGAGCACAGCAGATGAACTTCATTGTAGCCTTATCAATTGAACAGTGGCGCCATCTACTGCTTTTTTCCTGGATGTACAAGGTTTGGCTAAGAAGTTCTGAAGTTCATTTTTGTGCCATATCATCCGGGTTGTGTTTGGACATAGAGGAGGTACAGTTAGGTTAAGTCCTCTTAAACAGCATATTGGGAATTTAAATCATATTGGAAATAATACAATAAACAAACTCTAATTTGAACAGTGGCACCATTTATTTGAACCTTACATAAGAAATAATTTTATAAACCACAAAAAATCTCTTTGACTTTCTAGATTAGAAATGTTAAAAGTAGGCTATTACTTCAAATGGAGTTGGATTCTGACCTCATAGTAGGCCATCTAAAAATATATATATACACATACATATATTTTGTATGAAGAGGTTTACTGTGGAATGTGGGAGTTTCAGACTGAGAAACTCTAAATAAAGAAACTATTCTAGCCAAACTAGACTATTTGAGTTAATATAGCTGCTGAATTTGATTATCTGTTATAAATGAGAATGTGTAAACTGTTATTGAAAATGTCCAGTTGTGTTGAGTCAAGCAGATGCTGCTGATGCTCTCCACTTCACGTTTCCATGTTTGTTTTGAGTTCATGCACGGGTCACAGTCTCTGCACTAACAGCTCCATGGTGACAGTCACTTAAGCTGCATTATTTCTGAGGCTGTGGTCCATGTTTAGCCCCACAACACTTATTGCAGCAAAGGAAAAAACAACTCTTCTCCTGTGATTTGATCTGGAGAAGCAGAGATTAATATAAATAAGTTCTGTGACAAATTTGAGCAGAAAACACTTGAATATAATGTTTAGTTCATCACAAACAAACAAAAAAGAACAGCAGCATTTATGGTTCTGTGCTGCGCTGCCACATTCATTGAAGACATTATTTGCTAACACCTCTGTCTACCTTGGAGGCTGTCCATTTAATTTTCTGGGTTGCACACTATTCAGGATAAAGGTCTTCCTTGTGCTTTTCATGTTTTATTCATATCCATCTTTCAATCTAAGTCAAATGTGACACAATGATTTTGATTTTAAATTTCAAAGGACATAAAGAGCCAAGGTTTCTTTGACCAGTTGTGAATATTGTGCACTTTGTTTGAGCTTCTTGCTCTTATGTCACACCAAGGTTTCCTGCTGCACTAAAAGCTTTATGATATCAAAGGAACTCTTCACAGTGAATTTTAATTTTACAGAGGCCTTTATTCAGAGAACTGTTTAAAGATAGTTTAAAATCCCACATGCCCCAGATCAATTTATAACAAGCATTAGCCTACATTCCTCATTCTGTTTACTTAATATCTAGATGTGTGGGTTTTTCCCCCCGAACCAAAGCAACCGTTGATTTTCTGTGCATTTCCATTGAAACTCTTGTTTTTCTTCAACGATGCTTTAAAAAATTAATTTTCACCGATGAATAATGCAGGAAGAGGCCTGTAGGTGGGAGTAAAACAAAAGCCCAATGACAATCACCGTTGCATTTCAAAGGAAGGAAAGTGTAAAGGGGGGAAAAAAAGAATCAAGGTAATGAAAATGACTATAAGAACATTTCCTGTTTAACGCCTTGGCCTTCAAAATAAAATGTCAACGTTTAAAAGGTGAACAGCTAGGAGAACACTACACCAACTTTGTAATTAATTTAATTACAATTAAGTTTAATTAATCCAAAACTATAACCCATTCTTCTGAAACGGCGTTTTACAAGACTTTAGAACCAGTTAGGACAAAAGAAAACAACAAAAACAAAACATAAAGGTATGAGATCCTCCATCTCACACTACACATGCTGTTCATTTTACACTTAGACTTTACACATTTAAAGTTAGGCCAATCCAAACACACCAAAAACTCCTGGGTTAAAAAGAAGAAGAAAAAAAAGGGACCAGTAGCTACTATCTGGGTTATTTCAACCCAGAAAATTGGGTTATTCTAATCTTTTTGACCCAACTTTTCGGTTAAGGTTAGGTTATAGCCTATTTTAACCCAACATTAAAATGTCCCAGTGGGATTCAATCTTTTCAATCTTCTGGTTACTGATCAACTTTGAGTCACTGCCAATCCCATGCTGACCTTGGGTTACTATTCAATTTACTGTATTTCAGTAGGCCTAAGTAAAACTTTGTCTTACATTATATTTATCGTCAGTATATATATCTATGGACTTCATGCATTATGCAAACATGCATGCATTTTAAATTTGGTTCAATGACCAAACAATAGATTTGTTTTCCAGCAGTTTCACCATTAAATGATTTCTACAAGCAGTGGATGTCTGCGCCACCCCAGCTAAGAGTCGACATTTATTTTGAAAAGTCACTGAGCGGAAGTGATACGTTGATTCTGGCCCGTCCGGCTACAGGAACTTTCTCTTCGTTCCTCCACAACAAGATGGACTGGCCTGGGGACGGCAATGTAAGTCGCTTTATGGTTGTTACCTGCTGCCGTCGTCCCGGCTCGTGCGGGGGGCTGCTGGCTCACGCGCTGCACACCTGGCTGGTGTTTTGTTTTTCCCATCCTTATTCCACTGTCACCGCAGGTAGTTGTTAGCATTGACGAGCTAGCTCGCCGTTTTATTGGTGTCTCGGCGGTAAGTTGCTGTAAGGCGGACTAACCTGTTCGGACGGACTGATAACCATAGACTGTAAAGCTGATAACACATCGCCACGAACGAGCTGTCAGTTGGTCCGCTGGTTAACGTGGGTGACGTCAGCCAGCTGCTAATCACACGGTGTCAGTAGCACGAGATAACTAATTCATCAGTCAGATTTAACATTAACAAGCCAATTTTCTCCTCGTATATGGCCATTGACGTCACGTTACGGAAAGATCCGTCTGATTGATGAGGATGATGATGATGATGAAGCGTGTTTAACCATTTCCTTGCACTGTAGCCATTAGCCTTGCTCATGTAGGTCGACGTTCACGTGTTTTCATTTTCTTTGGAAACAAACGTCAGTCAGGTGCACGTCTGAAATTGCAACCAGATTCTGCTGATCCATAATTGTTCTTCCTGTTTTTGCAACCCGTCAAAATATTGTAACCTTATATAAACTTATTTGCAGGTTCTCATAAGATAATCAAATCAAAATGGATGTTACACCGTTTTACTGCACAATTTCCTGTCTGTATTTCTTCAGTCAGTGGTTCCCCTGTTGGGCTGCAGTGGTCCCACAGGGGTTAGCATAGCACAGATATGTCAAATCTTCAAATGATTCAGTTGTACAACTCTGAGATAACCAGTGATGGGCGGGGAGGAAAGGGTGGGGTGATGTGAGAAGTATTTCCCTTAGCAGCCATGGCAGTTGTGTGAAGCTGCAGTACCTGGATGTTTTGGTTTGCTGACACCAGATAATTGAGACAGTCCAGTCTGGAGGAGATAAAAGCTCGAGGCTGACCTTCTCTGTATCTTCAGATGAGCTTAACGACCTGCTCTTGGTCAAATCTCTGAGTTGTATGAAGATGTGTTGCACAATTATGTTAATATGGATAACTCATATTGACTTATACACATTTTTAGTAGGCTATGTTTTGTCCTGGAAAGAGGACTGGACTTTGTCCTGCAGTTTCAGTTTTACAGTGGAAATGACCACAGTGAGCAGAGCAACACATCAGTCTGTGGTGGACAGCTGACTGTTGTTTAAAAACAAATTGTGAAAATTAATCCTTATCTCTGAGGTCATCATAAAATGGCCTTACTGTCTCACAAACTGATTATAGAATATAGTTTTAAAGTAAAAAATATTTTGTGTAGTCTAACTATTAATGTGTTTCAAAATATACTATACAGTTCAGTGAAAAACAAAATACTCTTACATTTTCAACATAGGGGCTCCAGACTAACATTCTACTTGGAGCACAGTGGCCCCTAACTAAAATTGTTTGGAGCGCAAGCAGAAAATTTAGGGGTGCACACTGTAAATCGACTTGCAAAGCAAATATTCACATTTCCTTTTCATTCATGATCCTCATACACATTGGCCTGACACCTGTATTGACAGATTCCTGATTCTTTAAATCGCCCCTTCCACGTTTCACCAAATAGGGGAAAAATGCCCCCATAAGGGGCAGTCTGAGTCTGGAGCCCTCATGTTTCATAACTGTCTCGGCTACTTCTCACCGGGCTGCCTGTTTTCATCCGCATCCACTTGTTCATGCTATTGAAGCCAGACAGCTTAGCATTAGCCATATGTTAGGTGAGCCATCTGTCTGTATTATGGCAGCAGCCTGTCATGGGTCTACCATCAACATCAACATCTGGACTGACGGATATATCAGATGACGAAAAGCAGCTGGTGTGGTTCACCCCTGAGTTCAACACTCGCCAACGTCAATGACAGGAAGAAAAAAAACAAATAATAATAATAATTCTCACCTATTTTTCAGAGTGACTCCTCCTTCCTTAAAGCAGAAGTAAGCGGAATATTTGTGTTAATATAAGTCTTAAATAGTTATATCTACCGACAACAATCACTTATATTGAGTGTTTGGTCTGAAACACGGGTCTGTCAGTCACTCTGCTCTGCTGTAAGCCGAGTAGAAAACTTCTTGATACTTCCTTGTATCCTACAACCTTTATCCAATGAGGAGAGAGAACGGCATGAAGGGCTGTGTGTGCAGCAAAGGGATGCGCGTGAATGTGGTGACGTAGGGACGAGGACCAATAGATCCATGACGAGGGCGGGGACTGCTAACTCCATCGGCTGACAAAAAGTTAGCCAAAACGACCGGATCGCTTACTTCTGCTTTAATAAAACTCAAATAACTGAACTGGCTGTTAGCCCCTTACAGGCCTTGGGGGTGTAATGACTCTCTGACTGACATAAATCAACAATGTTACAACGTTCTGCCAGTTTGACGTTTCCATGCTGACCATGTTGGACCAAATCTGTGTGTTTCCTTTGTGTGGCAGGATCACAGCCACATGCGTGACAGCTGTAACCACGGACACGGAGGCCATGGACACAGCCACGGGCCGAGGGCGGCTGCGTTCGGCGGGATGGGGAACCCCTTCATGCCAGCTTTTCACGGGCAGTTCGGCCAAACTGCAGAGCAGACCCAGCAGCCGAAGAAACGGTCACACATGGACGACAGCAGCAGCTGGGACATCGTGAAGGCAACACAGTAAGAGTGGTGGACTTTTAGTTGTCTGTCAGACATGGACACTCAGGGTGTGGCTACTTCTCTGCCTCCTGTGTTGTCGCATTTGTCAGATTGATGCAGAACATTAACATTTCTCTGTGGCATTTTTGAATCACTACTATGTCTTCTTTGAATCTGCTGGATAAAACGTGAAATAAGAAGTTGAAGCATCCCTACCACAGGGTCAAACAGCACAAAAACCAGTCAGGTCTAAAAGCTCCTCAAACAATCATTCATCATGTCAAATGTAGATTTATATAAACTAGTAACCTCATATTTAAATGCCTCAAAAGGTTATTTCAGTTATTGCTGAAATTCTACTTATTTTTTGTTGGTTTTCCATCATGTAAAAAGTTGAGGATAGTACCTAATACCCGGTGCTGAACATTTCTAAACAGCCAAGCAACAGTGCACTGTCCACTGTCTGTTATTCTGCTTTGCTTATCACTTAGCAACCCAGAAAACCACAGCATGGTCAGTTGAAGAGGCGGAGGTGTTAAGCCTCTGTTAAGCCTCCTTTTAATATAACTAATATTTAATGTGTCCTGAAGATAATGTCATGATAGCAGAAGTAGTACATGTAAACAAAAGTGAGTGGTGTTGAGTACCGTGTGTACCTTGTGGTGGAAAAAAGGCAAGATTCAAATGTATTAAAACCATGTTACACAGAGGTGACGACACACCGAGTCACGACTGGCTGTTCCTGGCCTTGACTGGTATTTGATCAATGTGTTTGCGTAGGGGGTGAACAGCGATATAGAAGGAATGCACAAAGGCTGTCGAGCTCTGTGTTTAAGTCACAGTCAGAGGCTGATGATTCTTTAGTTATAGTTTGGGCAGAGCAGCAACTGTTGAAGTGCAGCTGAGCAAAGGTCACGTTTCTTATGAGACAGAAAAAAAAAGAAAAGAATCGGCAGAGTCAGTTCTTTCTGTCCATTCATCTCACTGTTTGTTCACTGTAGCATTATGTATATGTGCTGAGATTTTCTTTACCCACGGCCCACGCACACAGAAAGTATTTACAATGAACCTGCTGAGCAGCATACTTTCTGATCTAGCAATAGGTTGGTTTCAGCAATAGGTTTCTGCATTTTGATGTCGGGCTCTGTTCTGTGTTTTAGTTTTGCTGTGTTCTTTTTATTCATTAGTTTGGAGCACAGTCCAACTTAAATCTTCATTATTATTATTAATAAAAATTATTGATAATATTATTATGTTAAAAAGTGTTAGTGCATAAAAAAATGTTACGTGTGTTAAAAAAGTTCTTCTTTCTTGTGATCCTCTCAGGTTTGGGATCCTGGAGCGTTGTAAGGAGCTGGTGGATGCAGGATACGACGTCAGGCAGCCGGACAAAGAGAATGTGACTCTACTGCACTGGGCGGCCATCAACAACCGCTCAGAGCTGGTCAAGTATGACATCCAAATATCATGTCTGTCTCGGTACAGCTGACATCGAGGAGGCACATAAGGAATAGATAATCAGGGGTGTTGTTTGCATTTCGATTTAGACTGAATTGCAAGGTCTGTGTTTGTGTCAGTCATGGTAGGAGGCAGTTCTTGGCTTCTGTTTGCTTAATTTAGGTGAAATTCTGTAAAATATAATACCTTAAGTGGATAACTTGGTGCTGTTGTCAGTTGAACATCAAATGAAAACAAAGTCAGTCCTTTTGTGGGGATGTGAAGTGTTTGGTTTTTTTATAGTCAAGAGAGGCTGAGCTCAATCTCGGTGGTTTGAGAAATATTATACAGCAAGCAACACAAAAACATCCAGATATGGAGGAAAAGTTAACTAAATATAATCAGTACCACCATGAAACGTCACAAAGTGTTGATACAGACATTGATGTGCTCTCTCTGCTCTGCTGTTGTCTTACAGGTACTTTATTTCTAAAGGGGCAATAATTGACCAGCTCGGAGGAGACCTGAACTCTACTCCTCTCCACTGGGCCATAAGGTGACTGCAGGGCTGTCAACAGATTGGTAGCTAGGGCTGAGCGTTGTCAAATTTTAATGAATCAAATGTAGATTACCTATTTATTTTATATTTATTACTAAAATGGATTCCAAAGCATGTCTCTAATATATCCCCAGTTCTTACAAATATGAAAGCAGGGTTGATACATAGGATCACTGACTTCTGTGTTTCGTCCATCACAGGCAGGGCCACCTCTCTATGGTGATCCAGCTGATGAGATATGGAGCAGATCCCTGCATAGCTGATGGAGAAGGTTACCGTGCTCTCCACCTGGCCATCCTCTTCCAGCATATGGCCGTAGCAGCTTATCTGATGGCTAAAGGACAGGTCTGCTGCAGAGAAAGAGATTTTTTTTGATTACATAGTATACATATTTCTTCTCAGTTGGTTAATGTTTTCTGTCTCTTGTTTTTTGTTTTCCTTTTCTTCTTCAGGAAGTTGATGGACCTGACAGCAATGGACAGACACCACTGATGTTAGCAGCCCAGAAGATTATTGGGTGAGCACCCTGCTCCTTTTACAGATGTGCTTCAAACCCCACTCATGTAAAGCAATCGTATAAGCAGCTAAATCTTTGACATTGACACTGGGTGAATATAATGAAGATTTTGTCAGCGTGTAGCCAGAACAAGTTTTTCCTTTCTCTGTGGTACTTTTTTCTGCCCTAAAAATGTTGCAGTTGTTGCACTTTTCTCACTCACAAATGCAAATGTAGTTTTCCATTTCCATTTTGCCAATCCAGTCTAGTTTTAAAAAGGATGCACTTGACTAGCTCCTCACTCATTCCATTATTAATAAAAAATCTATTTTTGAACCTACTTACAATGTGAACAAACTGTAAAATATAAGTAATACAGTTCAGACCGAGGGAGACTTTATTTGTGTCTTGGAGAGCTGTGGCCTGCTCTGTCTGTTGTTGAGGTTTACCAGGGGTTTACGTCTGTTGGTGGATCCTCTGTGGTTGAGCTCATGAAGCTTTCACTTGCTGGTTGAGAAGGAAACATGTGTGCCCACATCCTGGAGAGCATTCTTGACTTGAGCAGTTTTTTACTTTTCCATACAAAAAACTTTCTGCCCATCCAAATGACTTGGGCTCGCAGTAAAATTAAAATTGAATGCGCTGAAGCTTGGAGCTTGAAAGAGAAATACTTCTGGTCTGGATTGTATTTCCTCCAGAAACTTGAGAGGGTTGGTTAAGTGCTGATTACAAACCACAACCTCGTCATCACTAGTATCATGTATTATCTCAAAGATGTTGTTTTTCTGTCCTAGGCCTGAACCCACTAACTTCTTAATCAAGAATAATGCTTCTGCGAGCGCCGTGGACAAAGTGAACAGGAACACCCCGCTGCACTGTGCCGTCTTGGCAGGAAACGTAGACGCCGCCCACATCCTGCTGGAGGCCGGGGCCAGTGTGGACGCAGACAACATCAATGTGAGCTTCACACAACTCACACTGCATTAACAATAATTGCTATACAGAAGGTGTCAGCCCTAAATAAATCCAGATGCTCATCAAAAAATGGATGCTGCTGGACATCCGTGGACTTTGTGACCATTTGGCATCAGGAGTGACTCTATCAAGCACTTTGTTGCAATGATGAAGGGGTTAACACATAAAAGGATTCTCAGTTTTTTTTTAAACTTTTATTTATATTACCTAACTGGAATCATTGTCTCACTACTCCACAGGCCCCTAACACTGAGACTTTTGGACACACTGCTGAATCTGTTTTTGTTTGGTTACACTTTAGTCAGAGACCTTTGGAAACAATGACACAGACACCCACGTTCACTCCTTGATGGGGTCACTCTTATCCTATCACTTTTCTGCAACTAAGCAACCAGCTATAGATTAGGCCATGTGAATGTGTGTGAGTGTGATATTATGGATGGAGACCATTTCTAATGTAGAACTAAAACACTATTCTGATTTCATTTTAAAACATACTTGACAGTGATTTGTCAGTTTAGTTACCTGCAGTGGGATCAGTGTTTTTTAAAGCATCACACATGTATTACCTCAACACTTTGAATCAATAATGATTGAAGTCTCCCTGGTATTTCTCATTCTTCCTCCTCAGGGTCACACGCCCATCGATTTGGCCCACCAAGTCCACAGCCCGCTGCTCATCCACATGCTCAACCACGTCAAGCAGGAGAGGATTCGTTCCAACTCGCGCTGCTTGCGGCTCGTCACCAGATACAGGGTACACCGACACGCCATCTCAAATTACAGATTTAAATCTCCTGGTTGCCCATGTACAAAAAATGCAAATACCCCTTTGCATTTTTCCAGGTCATTCTGCAGTTTTTGCTCTGCACTGCATTGTTTGGGAGTTTGGGCGCTATAGTTGATATGAACTCAGAGTCCTGGTTGCTCAAAGGGATCCTGCTGGCCTGCGCCATAGGTGTGATGAATCTGGCCACAAGGTGAAGACATGTTTCCACTGAGCTGTTCTCATGACTGTTCTGAATTACATGCAAATGTGCTCCACTTGCTTGTTTTTTGTTTAACTGCAATTATTGTTTCCTAAACAGGAATTTCCCGACTCCAGCCTTTCAAACACTCCTACCATCTACAGCCCTCATGGCTTCAATCTTCTGGATGATCGTCACTTGGTGCCTCTGGTTCCTGCCTGATATCCTCTCTTAAAAGAAAACATCTCTCTACAAAAGTTATAAGACTGATATTTGTGTTAAAGGGATAGTTCAACATTTTGGCAAATCTGCGGGGCAGAGACGTGAGCTGCTCAGCAAACACAATGGAGGTGAACAGTACAGGTCCCTGCCCTGTCCCTCATCAAGCTCATCAAATACACAATCCAACAACTTCAAAACACTCTGGTGGAGAAGTTGTGACCTGCACATTCACCACGCTATGAAATAATCATGTATAATTATGTAACATCACGACACATGAAGCAGATAATAGGAACTACTTGCGCTTTCGAAATCATTCCAGCCAGCAGTCGTTTCTGAAATGTAGTTCCGGCTTTGCATTTGCCTCGAAAACAACTCTGTCTTGTAATGTTACATTATTATTTCATAGCGTGGTGAAGTTTTTTCTCTGCCCTGCAGATCTCAAAACAACATGCACCGATAATTAAAAGGTAATGAACCTACTGCTATGAATATAGGGATCATTGCAATAGGCAGATTTGCCAAAATGTTGAACTATCCCATTCATCTTTGATCACTTTGATGCCAGTAAACTCAGCAGATGACTTTCTTGGAGTCTGATGTCTTGTTACATTTTTTCTTGACCTAAAACTTCACATGGACCCAGCGCCACTGTTCAGGTTCTGTTCACTCTGAATGCCACTGCTCTGCTCTATTACTACCTCCGCACCTGCAAGACAGACCCTGGCTTTGTCAAGGCAACTGAAGAGGAGAAGAAAATGGTAATACATTATAATAACCTTATCTTCCACGTGATTGTTTTAAGCTCAACTGAGCGGAAGTTTTGCTCTTGTGTTGTCAGAATGTGCTGGTGTTGGCTGAAGCCGGCTGTCTGGACCCCAGGATATTCTGCACGTCTTGCATGGTGAAGCTCTGAACACAGAACCGTCACATTTTCTGACACTTTTGATGAACACACACAGTAACAACCTCCTCTGCTGTCGACAGATAAAGAAACCAATGAGAGCAAACCACTGCTTCTCCTGTGACGCCTGTGTGGCAAAGCAGGACCACCACTCCATCTGGACCAACAGCTGCATTGGTACGACACACCAAAGACACACCAGCATATTCAAGTCATATCTAGTTTGAGAATACAAACTTCATGGATGAACAGTCATTAATGTGTGATTTCAGTAACTGAAAATGTTTCTGGCCTCGACATTAACAATCTATGTTTCAGATTGTTACTGTTTAATTTGCATAGTTCAAAGAAAACTCCCCTAGAGATCTTTTCTGCACACAATCTGTGTTTATATTCAAATTTGATAGTGAGCAAATCAAATACAGATTCATCAGCAGAAGTTTAAAATAAAAAAAACACATTGATACTGAAACAGCTGAAAATGGAAACTTTTTCAGTATATAATTCATTTAATTATAGATTTGTTTAAGTATAATAGAGTTCAGTAATTAATTGTATGAGGATGTCACATTTTCATTTTCTCTTAATTAGGATTTGACACGTTTTTATAGTGAAGTATCAGCTTTTACTTCCTCTGCAGTGAGTTGTAGCAGAAGCGTCATTTTTTCCCACCTTGTTCTTCTGTTCCAGGAGCGAGGAACCATCACTACTTCATCCTCTTCATGCTGTCCCTCTTGCTGATGGGAGCCTGGATGTTCTATGGGTGTATCATTTGTGAGTGAATCAACGTATATTGTACTCACAGTGTCTGAGATTTTTGTTTTGCATTTAACACTAGATACACAGATACATGTCTGTGCTGTGTGTGCTCTTCCAGACTGGTTGAATCACTGTGAGCTGCACTATGAGGAGCAGGGCCTGTGGGGCGTGGTCTCCGGCCTGGTCGGCTGTTCTCCCTGGGTGCTCTGCATCTTCATCCTGGCTTTCTACCACACCTGCTGGTCCGGCTTGATGCTCGTACTGCAGCTTCACCAGGTGACAGTCAACTTTAGTTTCATCGGTTTTGAAGCACCACTTGTGGTGAATCGTTCATGGAGAGCAGCAGCTTCTCCTCCACACTGTCCATAGCAGGACACCGTGCTCCAGACAGCTGTGTACAATATGTTGGACTCATAAGCAGAGATGATATCCAGCTCCATTGACCCCTTTGAGCCTTTGACTGTCACTCTAAACTAGTTACTGATTATTTTGCATGCTTTTTGCAGTCATCTCAGTTGGACGTCTGCAGATTGAAATCCTCTCCATTTATTGACAGTTTGCGTAACTTTTTGAGATGACAGGTTTACCATTAGCTGAAGGATTCACATAACTTTTTTCCTGCCTGCACTGTGAATGTTTGAATAATGTATTCAATGTGTACAAGAAAAATATAGTGACGACTTTGATATTAGTGATAATAGATTGTCCTTGTTTATTATATATAATAAGATGACCAAATTTGAACATAAATGGAGACGACTAATGTTTTCTTGCCGTAAAATATCACAAGTACTTTATCAATAAGGAGAATTCCACGACTGTACAAAGTTTGTACAGTTGTGGAATTCTCCTTATTGATCTGCTGTGTTTATACACACAACAAATGTCGTCCCAGTCCTTGTGTTGACTTGTGTGTTTTGTGTTCAGATTGCCTTCCTGGGACTGACCACAGCTGAGCGGTCAACTCTGACGTTTCACCAGCGGAAGCTCCGACAGCCCGTCTCTCTGAAACAGAATCCATACAAGTGAGTTGCTCATTAGTGGGTTAGGGTTTATTGTTTACTGCAATATTTGAGTATTACAATTTACAACTTAATTGTGGCTTGACTACAAGCTGCTTTGCATGTCAGTCCTTAAAAACAAAAATATTGTGTTCTTCCACACTTCAGTGCAGCTCTATAACACCATGTGCTGTGTTTCAGTTGGTAGTAGTTAATATCAGGGGATTAGTGCAGTTAATTGTGAGATTGTGTGGCAATTACAGTATGATGCTACAGGAGTGTTACGCTTTTCAGTCAAGGCCCTGTGTGATAATGAACATCTCATTTGCTCTGATTTATCACTGATACCAGTGTGGATATAGGATCAGGACCTTAATCACTGAACACATGTAAGCTCATGTTTGCAAATGTTTGCAAGTCGTGTGAATGTACACGTTGATGTTCAAGTCTAGATAGTCTCCAAGGCATCAGTCAGTGTGCACAAAATCTGTTCTGCCAAAGTTGTGAGTCTTCTCTTCTCTTCTCTTCTCTTCTCTTCTCTTCTCTTCTCTTCTCTTCTCTTCTCTTCTCTTCTCTTCTCTTCTCTTCTCTTCTCTTCGATGACTATTTTGGACAAAACTAGACTGCAAATTACAAGTTCCTGCAAACAATGCTGTATCCAGCTGACAGGATGAGGTTGCAAATTTGTCTGGGGGAAACCAACATTTTAAATAGCTTTCAAATTCAAAGTATTACCAGTGGTCCTGATTTCGTTTCCATTAATCTATCTCTTGAATAGATTAGGTAAGAATTTTATTTTCCATGTGCATATGAACTCTTGTGCGTTTCCCTGAGTCAAGAGGCAAAACACACAGTTAAAAATTTCAATTATATAAAAGACATAAAAGAAAAGGTGCAAAGGACCTGCCCAATCATACATAAATAGATAATACAAACGGAAAAAAGGTACAAAAAAAAGAAAGGTAGTGCACATTAACATCAGTTGTGTGGTGTGTGTAGGTGTGAGGTTATGGCCTGGTGTGGTTCAGTCCCTCTTTAATGTCCTGTGCCACTAATCTGACAGCTGATGGATAAAAGCTTTTATGAAGGCGGGCCCTGTGAGCACTGATGCTCTCCAGCCTGCGGTGTAGCCTGAGTCCACCCACTGGAACAGAGCCTGAGCTGGGTGGTATCTGTCTCCGAGAATACTCTGTGCTTTTTTTCTGACAGCTCTGGGTGTAGATAGTTTCCATGGAGGGGAAACCAGAGCTAATCACCCTCTCTGAAGTTTTAAAAACTACCCCATCTAGTTTCATTTAGTGAAATTTGGAAAAGATCATTTCCTGTCATTGAGCAGTTCGGCAATTTGAAGTGAATTTCCAGTCATAAAAACAAAAACAAAAAAAACAATAGGTATTTAGAAATAGAAAGATAATAATGTAGCAATAATGTAGCACATGATGTTATAAAAGTAAACTCATCTCTGATCATCTCTTGCAGTTTGGGTGTGGTGCGGAACCTGGTCTCCTTTTTCCAGCTGCGTTGTTGTGGCCTCTTCAAACCGACCATCATCGACTGGACGCAGCAGTACCCGCCTGGCCGCGACCAGCACATGTTCGGACTTCCCGACATGGTCTGACCTCATCACTCAGGGTCAAGGGTCAGACATTAAACAGTGGTTCTGGACCAAAAGCACAGATTCTATTTATTTATTTTTTTATGTGTTGACCTCTTATGAAGAGAGAACACAATGTTAGAAGTTGGGAAAACACAAAGCAACGTGTAGATACTGATTCAGTTGCTCTTTGTACAGACTGCTGCTGCCTTATACTTGACCAATGTAAGTGAAATGAAAATCACAATCATTTTAATTTGGGTTGAACAGAATCTTTAAAGGCCTAAATTGTAATTGAAGTTTTGAATTGTTTTTTTATGAACACATCAAGCCTATTTTATATCATCTGTTCAGGAAGAAAAAAGGATCTTTGTATATGTAAACACTTGGTTTTATGGCTTTTGTAAGATTGCATGTGTTAAATAATGAATGACCACTATACTTCAATAAAGCAATGTTGTGCCTGTCTTTTTAACTCGCTCTGTGTGAATTCAGGGGTCTCGAAGTATCTCTCAAATTTGAGGGTGCTGCTGTCATTGGCTGGTTTAATGTTAACATTGTTTATTAGCAGGAATGCTCACACGGGTTAATGGTTGTGGCTGGATTGTTTTTGTTGGTGAACAAATTTATTCAGTCCTGCTTTTTGCCACATCTTTAGTGGCCACTTTTATTTGCTCTTTAATGATGGTTTTGTGATGGAGAGTGAAAAGAAGCCAGATGAGACCAACAAGGCATTTTGTCAAGGGCAACATCCAGTGGCAGTGACAATCTCTCACTGAGCCTCAAACATGACAGTTTAGGACACAGAACATGTTTGTCTTCCCTTTCTGAGGATATGGGTATATAATTTTGAAATCCAATAAATCCATCCAATAAAGTGTGTCCAAGCAAATTTCTGTCGGTATGATAAATAGTAGTAATGTTGTGACAGTTTGTGTAATTAAATTCAACCTTTATTCCCACACTGTACAGTCTACCCATAACACATAAATTTAGTGATGGGGCCATTCCATAATATTATGTATTCTTCTATGTTAAATATATCATGAAATTCTACAGACAGAAAATTGCTTTGACAAACTTTACCACTATGTGTTGACAGGCAGGATTAATATGTTTTGTGTAACATTATATACACATATATTGTATGACATTTATGTCATATGAAATTGTTGCAATTTCTAACAGGATTCATATATAATCTTAACATACAGTAATGTGTAGGCTAGATAGAATTTCGGGCATATTATCAATTTGTGTTTGGGAAGACCATTTTGAGTATGGCTGGAAGAAACAATTACATTGATTATGGATTAATCTAACAATTTATTTTCCCCAGTCATGATCTCCTGATTGCATTTTAGTCAAGCATTCAGTCTTGAGGTGATTTTAAGGTGCTACAGGAAATGGCTGGCTGCTTGTTTTTATTAAAAGTGTCATGATGCCATAGTTTTTGGTGTGTTGAGGTATCAGATGATCAGTAATCAAAACACTGCACTGGAAACATAAAGGGAAAAATGTTTTTCACTTTCATGGTTGGTTGCTTATCATCTCATGGGCAAAGGCACAAATAATGTTATAAACTGAGCTCTTTCTCTGGAGCAGCTGTTGCCTTATGTGTTTGTCAGCTCCTCTAATTTAATATAGAGAGATAACAGCTCCAATTTAAGTTTAACAAAAACATCTAAGCTCTGCACGGCTGCACACATTCCATTTGTTAAATACTTGTTGCCTTCATTATTCTAATTAAACACTGCTCTGAATTATTTATAAATGCAAATAAGGTTGTATTAATAATTAACTTTGACTGGATGAGGCACGGCTAATTGTCTTTTCACAGCTGGAGGTATAGTGGTGGAAAGTCTTCATCGACTTATACGCAGGGCTGGGCAAGGCAATCATCAAAAGTCAAATTAATAATGAAAACAAAAAGATTTTCTATAGTGATGATCAGTTCAGTTCTTTTCTGTGTGAGATCCAGAAGATACAGTGACATGAAAGACATGGACATCAGGCTGTCTCAATGCTGCATTTCCAGTTCCCCTTTATTTCTAGAAATGGTAGTCTCCATAAACAAACTCCATTCATGATACATTTTAAAGTATCAAAACTGTTTTTATTGTGGATTTAGAATTAACCACAAACCATGAAAAATGTAACAGAGTAATAGTAAGATAATGGTTTACACAGAATATTGATGTCTGATGTAGCAGCTTCTCGTCACAGAGCATCAGTCAGTGTCTGAGTGGAACCAGCTGCAGCATAGCACTGAATGTGAGTTTGAGGTTTTTTAAAAGCAGACATAGTCTTCACTCTCGTTCCTCCAACATGGCTTCATTCCCCAGTCCAAATCCTTTTGGGCCAAAGTTTTTAGCGTAGCAAACTAAAGAGAACATCAGAAAACAATACTGAGTTAACAATGAACTGCATCTGGTGTGTGTGTGTGTGTGTGTGTGTGTGTGTGTGTGTGTGTGTGTGTGTGTGTGTGTGTGTGTGTGTGTGTGTGTGTGTGTGTGTGTGTGTGTGGTTACCTTTACAGTAGAGCTCTCCATCTTTGTCTGTCACTGTGGTTGATTCCAGACTTTTACCACACAGTAAACAGCGGAAACAGGTTTTATGCCAGGCCTACACACACAGAGACATACGCATTAATAAAAGCAAACCTCAATCGCTTTGATCTGTAAACATAATAAATAATGCTTCTGACAGTGTGATAATGTACCAAAATGGTGATGAAATAAACCAGAATAATAACTTATAGATTTCTAAACACAGACATTATGAGGACAAACGCTCATAACAATAGAAAAACAAAACAAACTTTGGAGTCAGAATTTTCATCTGTTGGTGTGCAAAAAGCAAAGCAAAATTGAAGGATTGAGATTGTTTAAGAAATGTGTGGATTGCAATAACCATCCATGTTCCAGCCCAGACTGTCCTCACCTTTCCAGCTCCCATCACCTTCTCCGCGGCGTAAACAGCTTTGGAGCAGCGAGAGCAGCGTTCTGACCCTCCAAACTTCTGGGAACATTTGCTTGGATTTGTGTTTGTTGCTGAAGGTCTTCGTTTAGAGCTAGAAAAAAGAGATTACAAAGACTCCCTTTTAATTAAGCTGTGTTCAGAAGAGAACTCTCTTTACTTCCAGTAATGAAAGGATAAGTTCACCTAAGGCTGGTGGACTTTGAAGATGGTGTTCAAATGGATATTACACCTCTTCCTAACCACCAGTAGTTGTAGCAAACTGAAATGTTCCTTTGTGATTTGGGTGAACTGACCCTTTAATAAAAGCCCAGCAGTTGCATCGTTACTCTTACTCATGAGGCTGCTGGTCGGCGTTCTCTCCGGGAGGATCAGAGCTCAGAGCTCCAGCTCCCTGCCCGTATCCGTAGCCTTTTGGCCCATACTTCTTGCCGTAGCAGGACTTGCAGTAAATCTCAGACTCGTGTGCTGCGACTGTGGTGCTGTCCAGCCCCTTTCTGCAGCTCACTGTGTGAAAGAAGCACAAACTATGCACACTTGAACCCAGTATTGTTTGGCTATATTTGGCTGGGTGAAATGGTTTGCCCACTGGTCTGAGGAGTGTCATGGTGGAGTAACGGCGGTTAAATAAAGCTCCCATCCAACAGGTTTTATCAGTCAGCAGAGGCATTACACATAGTAAGAGGTCATGTGTTTCTATTTGTGGGACGAGAGGAGAGTGTGAGGGGAATGTTGGAGAAAAGATGAACACTTAGCAGACGGATGAGCTTATCACAGAGACCTCTCAGAGCTCCCGCTGGAACAATCCAGCAGTCAGCGGCCTCAGTGTTTGTGCAGACAACAGTAAACCTATATGAGGTGGATTAGAGTGCTGCAGCTGGCCGGAGAGCTTTGGCTGTATCACAACAGGAGGGCAACCGAAATTCAGACCAGGATCTTCAGCCAAACAGGAGGAGAGGAGGGGAAACTCCACTGGGCTGTTGAACCCAGAGAGCAGCCATTCAGCCCTGCAAAGAGTGGCCATTCAACTACTGGAACATGGAAGAAAGGGGAAATATGAATGACTGCTGAGAGAAGGTGACCAGAGTTGGCTTAAGTGCAAAAAACAAAAAACTAAAAGAAAAGCAACAGCAGGAGGATGAAGAATAAAAGAAAAAGAGAAAAGGGGATTAAGGGAAGCACAAGAGAAGAGGGGGAAAGAAGCAAGCAAAAAAGAAAAAAGAAAGATTAAGTTGACTAATTTAATAAAATAAACAAAAAATACAAAGTGAGAAACAGGAAAAAAGGCATGAGGGCAGAAAGGAAGAAAAATGAAGGAAAATATGGGAAGAAATAGTGAAATGGAAGTGATAAACATAGAGGGGTGGAGGGAGACAGCATTACAGAGGTAAACCCCTCTGGTTCTGCTGGTCCACCATGACACTCGCTCTCAGGGAGAAGACGTCTGCTCACTGCAGATGAAGCAGGTCTTGTGGAAGCTGCGGCTGTTGCACTGGATCTCCTCTGCATGGTAAACCGTCTTCTCACAGGCTGCACACTTAGCACCTCCGCCCCAGTTTGGCATCTTAGTGGAACAGGAAATAAATAAATGATATAGGACTGCAAAGAATCACTCAGATAATTTCTATCAATCTGTTGATATCTGGCTCTGGTTAAATGTTTCACTTGACACCCAGCACCTGTTCCCCAGGGTCTGATGTTGTTGGGCTTTAGATGAATATCATTTATTAAATAAACCCATTGATTAACTGTGCTCAGAATCAAATGATATAGTGCGAAATGTCCATTCAGTATTCTCCCATGGCTTAATGTTCAAGTGGCAATTAAACAAGATATTCAATGTAGTGATATGAAACAGAGACGGGAGCTGATTTAAAATGGAAGCAAGAAGTGTTTGATATTTTTACTTGGTCAAACAATTTCTTTCAAACTTCTGCAAATTACTTCAAGTTAGCTGATACATTAAACATATTCAACTATTAATTTATAATTATAAAATGGATAGAAGTCAAGTCTTTTCCCATAAAGCTCCAGCAAGCTTCACTTAAGACTTGATGAGTAATAGATAGATATTTTTTCTTTAAAAAAAAAAAACAGTAATCAATCATTTAAAGAAGCATGAGAACACATGTCTGTGTTCCTGTGTTACTGTCAGTAGATGTAATTTAAATATGATCATTGAACATGACAAGAAGGGAGAACAGGGGTGAGAGCAAATCTTAAATTGGCCAAATGAACAGAGAATCCGGTCTGTCATTTTTACACCACATTTTCACCTTGTTAAATCCAATCCAGAGACATATTCACATATTTTAAGACGTTAAAACCTCATTATTTTATTATCTTTTTAATTGTCTAGCCTACTTATAGTCTTTTGTCTGTCTGTCGGTCTAACCGACTCTGCCTTTGAATTCCCTCTTCCATCACTTTTGATGGTCTTTGTCTCACTTGTCTCACTGACTCTAATGCCCTCCAAAACACCAGCAGCCTTATGATTTTCTCTTTGACATTCCAGCTCCCGCTCGTATCAGAAGCGGCCCGTCACCTCACAGGACTGGCATGTGATATTCCAGGAGCAGAGCAGAGGCTTTACAGACTACAGAGACACCAGACAGACAGAGGCTGAGCTGCCTGACAGGAAATCACCACTGGAAAGTTATGAATTTTCTTGAGATGAATTAGAAATCTTACATGGAACTGACTCCTGACATTATGTACATGATTGTAATTACACCGAAAGGAACTAAAACAACTATAAATCAACCACCCTGTGTTGTAATATACCACTAAAAAATGTGAAACCTTGATACAAAAGAGTCAAGTCCTTACCTTGCACCCAGTCTGTAGCTTCGGTCCTAACGAGGCAGTGAAGACCCAGGGCTGCCTTATATACCGTCCATCTCTCCATCACCAGTCCACCAGTGACACCACAATGGAACTATCCTCCTAAAATAACTCGTGACAGAGCAGAGCCCTCTGACCCTTCATCACAGCCCCTCAAACATTTGTCCTGGACTCACACAGACACAGGGAGCTGAACTCTGACAGCTGCAAAGTGGGCAGTGACACAGTGTCGTAGGATCACGTACATAAACAATGGTGATTCAAAGCAGCAATGATGACATGGTCGAGCTACACTATGACTTTATGATGCTCATCATATTACAGAAAATGAAATGGTTGGATAAAAAATAGGGAGAATGTATCAGAGGTTTGGCCTGTATAATACCGTATGTATTCAAAGACATCATACCATGTTCAAATAATGTCATACAGAAATTTAACTTGTGTAGTTAGATGTGAAAAACAGTTATATTTCTGATCTGTTGTAAAGGAATGAATAGTGAGGCAATGAGGAAATTCATCCAAATGATCAAGCAATGAAAAACGAGTTATCAAATATAAAAAGGAGATTTGTAAAAGTGTCCACAAACATATCAAGGTAACCATGTTTTCTACTCAGCGCATTAGAAGAAAGCTGTCCAACCTACACTTTTTTAAATGTGTCTCAGAGTGTTAATTAACTGCTTTTTATATGTGAGGTGACACATCTCACTTTTTTCTTTTATATGTCATGTGCGTAGGTGTCATAACAGTGTCTTTTCCTCACAGGTGTACGTTTACTACCAGGTGAACATTTTCCTGTTTTTCTCATTTTAAGTAATTTTCATATGTTCATGTGTTCATATTTTGCCTGCTGTTTGGCACCTTATAATAATTGTTACCCTGAAATCTAATGTGTTTCAGGTAAGTAATTTATTTTTTTTGTGAATGTTTGAGTCCATAAGTTAATGAAATGTTAATTCACAGCTTCTAGTTTTTTTATGGCCTTCAGACGTGTGAAAACTCCACATCAACCCTTCCAACCAGTGTTATCAGCTTGTCTCTACGTGACTTTAAAGTTACTGCTTGTTACCATTAATATAAGATACTCAGTGATCAACAGACTCCAGAGGGTTTAAGTTTATTCATTTCAAAGTGTAACTGATACTGTGATGAGTCCTCAGAGACGTACTATACCCATGTGTGAACAGAAATGTTGAAAACTTTCTGATGAAAAGTCTGGATGTTTATTATTATTATTTTAGAAATAATCTATAAATAAAGTATACCGTCATGAAAGTGTAAGGACCACTGATCGGATGGTGACACTGGATGAAAAGTCATTTTTATATTCTTCTGGAGACCATGATAAATGATTAAAAAGGTCAAAAAATCTGATGATCTGCTGCAAAAAAACCAACACTATCTCATGTCCTATTTTAAAGACTGTTAGGAATTTTCAATTTCATCAGTGTACACTGAATTGCTTTGGATTTTTGATTGAAAACAAGGAATTTGAACGTATCACTGATATGTGAGCTGAGGGAACTTGTGATGGGCTTTTTTTCTGTCATTCTGTAGACTTAAAAGAATCATGAATTATCGTATTCATACATAATCAAAAATAATTATTAGCTGCATCTGTACCAATTCTCAATGTAGTATAGCCAGTACTTGTGGAAAAGTGTCACTGTAAACCAAAACAAAAACCCAAATCTTAGGAAAAAACATTAAAATTTATTTAGCATTTTACATTTAGCAGGACAAAGGAAACCAGGTGATTTCCTTATAAATTAAACTCAACAAAATGTCTCATTAGTCTCAGAATGTATCACAAATATTCACATATTCTCAAAATTAGGAAAAAAAAAAAAATCAATTTCAAGGGGTAACAGTTAACATGTACATATGTGCAAAAGTGAACTCATTCAGCTTAGAAACAAAATTATCAATTCACAACTTTTTTCAATCAAATCTTTGATTACAAAAGAAAAACACATCCATATGATCTTGGTGTGTTTTTTCTTTATAGCACTGATGTGGTGTTTACTGCCAGTAATTTGAAGAAATAACAGTGTTCACATCAACCACGGTAGCAGAAATAAAAAAGTACAAAACAAACAAAAGTAAATCTCCTCCATTAAGTTATGAAGTTTTTGCCCTGGAATAAGTTTCTACCAGCATCACAGTCAGTGTGACAGTAGTGTTCATGAGTACCTGGTAAACTTGGTTTGGAATATAATTCCACGTGTTCCCTGGGCCACAGCCAAACACTGCATGGCAGCTATTTTTAGAGCTGTGATAAGAATGAAGGCAACAAGGTCGCTGTGAAATGTCCAGAGGTAATGAATACTGTGAAATGCAAAAACAAAAATAAAAAAAAATCAACCCACCCACCCAACACACAAATGCCAACACTCATACACACACATAATGACCACAGACATTAGAGGGTTTCCTTCAGGAGTCCTCGGTGGTGACGTCCAGCTTTCTCTGAGGGATGTAAACGGTTTTGGTGGCTTGATGCCCACTGGTGGTTACTACGGTAGCCAGAGGAGAGAGGGGGACTGGTGTGTGGAAGAAGCTGTGCGGGGGTAGCCCGGTCCCTTTGGGGGTGGTCATCAGAGGCTGGACAACAGACAAAAAGTTCAGTTAGGGAGACTGCTGATACTCCACACACACACACACACACACACACACACACAGGAGTCGGTCCTACTACTGTCCAGCAACAACGTTCCTGTCACTGTGGATAATCTACAAACCTCACTGTGAACAGTTTTCATTGGAACGACACAGCTCTCATGAAAACTGCTGACAGTGAGCTCTGAGGCAGATAACCCCAAACTCCTGCACTTAAACTGAAAACCATGTGGCTCTTGTAAAAACAGGTGAAAATGTCACTTTGTTCAAATCAATGTCTTATTGTGCATTAATGACTAAAAGATCTCACTTGTTGAACAAGATAAATCAGATAGATCAGTTACATTACAACAGGTGACTGGTCAACTTAATAAAAAGTTGATACTATCAATTTGCTGTTTAATGAACTGCATTAAAGCCCCACAATGTCTATTAACAAACATCAATTCATTCAAAAGTTTGTTTCATTAATTAGAAATTACCCCCATCAACAAACGGAAGTGTTCTGGTTAGCTTTGAATGTACCATTCATATATACAACACAGAGCTGCTGAGCTCCATGCTGGCTGCCATGTTGTGCCGCCATCTTTTACCTTTAGTGGCAGCGTGACCATAGGTTACCATGGAGATACCGACTCACAGAGAGAGAGACCCCGGAGTGGTCGGATTGGGGAGTAAAAATCGAGGTGGCGTTTTTGAAAAACATCACTGTGGTGTAGTGTGAAAAAGAATGGAGGGTCGCACTAATGCTGCATTCACGTGGAACCAGGCAGACGGCAAAGAAGGCCGGTCAAACATGGACGAGGTAAACAATATGACATCGCCATAACAACATTTGTCACGTGCGTATCGTTTTGCCTCGTGCCATGCCGACGGACCACTTGTTTGTTTATCTCGTTACGTGCAGCAGCTGTCGTCCCTCTGCCCAATTCCACGTGAATGCAGCATAAAGAATACTATTCAGTTAGAACCTCGCCACTAGATGGGGGACATTTTTACAAAATATGTCTTTAAAGTACTACAACATTTTTGTGTCATACTTTCATCAAGTTATGGATCTTGAAAAAACAACACAAAAAACTTTAAGTCTGAGTAACAGAGCCTGAAAATTAAGTCACTAACAACATTGCAAATACTTAGACACTTCTATGCCAGACTTTATCACTGTTTTCACAGTTTAAATACAGTAGCACAGAACACGATCTATAACATCAGTCAGAAAAAAGGGTAAACAGTTGTGGAAGAAGTGCGTGTATTTGTACCTGTTGTACACTGATCAGGGCCAGTGGTTGTGCAGATACAGTCTGCTGCACAGGGACAGGGGACACGGGCTTGATGAACACCATGCCTCTCTGCGGCAGAGCCAGGGGTCCGGCCAGCGGGCTGGGCAGGGTGTTGGCGCGCTCTGGTGTCTGCGGGGCAGCGAAGGCGTTTCCTGGGCTGGAGCCTGAGATCAGACCCAGGTTCTGCAGGGTGAAGTTGAGGATGGCAGGACTGGGGCTGTGGAGGTGGTGGGGCTGCTGGGGGGCGCACGGAGAGTCAGCCATACCGGCGGCAGGTCTGTGGCGGCGGAGGCCGGTGGGTGTGATCTCCAGGGCTGAGATAGGTCTGGAGCCTGTGGGGGAAAGTTGATAAAGTTAATCACATGTTCTTACTTTGATCTGTAGCTGACCCATTACATTAAATTCGTTTTTTTCTTTGAACAAACCAAGGACTTGCTTTTCTGAATTTTTACATCTGTAAATTCAAACTCTTTGGGGTCTATACTTCAAATCAACATTTTATCTCATTTGATATTATGTTTTATTTCAAGCTAAAACATATTTTTCAGTTGAATATTTGCATTTTCTTTATTTCTTAAAAAAGCCTGGGCAATGAGACAAAGAGTGATATACAGATGAGTACTGGAAGTAATCTTAAATTGTTTATTTATGTGTCACACTTGTGTGGCGGGTAATACCAACAGGAAGGACTGTCTAATTTTTGTATTTGTCAGTATGTGTCTTGTAATCCCAAATGGGATGGGCCACAGTGATGGCATGACATGAAAATTAAAAAAATAAATAAAATAAAATTCAAATATTCACCTGCAGTTGGTGTTTGGTAGATGTTGTAAGTGGGAGTTTGTGCCTTGTTGCCTTCTCCCCCTGCAGCTTGAGCTTCCCTGTAGCTGATGAGGGACTGCTGGGAGATGGGGATCAGGTATCCGGCCGGTATTAAAGTCTGAACGGACAGAGAGATAACGGTCACACACACACACACACACATCTCAAAAAAACAAACAAACCCCAAAACAAACATTGTTGAAGAGCAGCACGCGCTTTTGTGCGTTTACCTCAGTGTGGAGCTGTCCGGGTGTCAGGGGTATGGCTCTGACTGGCGTTAATCCTGCCTCGCTGTCCGAGTTGACCATCTTGTCCTCTTTGTCCAGGAAGGTCTCCACGCTCTGCTCTAGCGTCTGATTGGCCACGGCACAGCCGGGGGTGTTGACAAACTCCGGGTCCAGATGGAGGGCGCGGGGCGAGGGTCGGCTGGAGAGCTGATTGCCGCGTCGGGCCTTCAAACGGGCCTGAAGGATCTCACACAGCTTTGGAGACGTGTCCTACAGAGACGGAGAGAGACACTGAAGGTCAGGGACAAGTAACTATATAAAAAGATTTATCAATGATTGGATTAGCTTCCTGCTTCTGGATTCAATCCATATCAAACCACTTTTAACTGATCAATTTCTTCTGCATTACTTTGTGCAGCCTCAGCAAACGGTTGTCAGTGTAATTTAGCTTTAGCTTTACTTTTCTTTGCCCTTTTCTACTTTAACTCCTCTCTTTACCTCCTTAACCTTGTGAAATGCTTACAAAGGGGTTTTACTCTCTGATTTGCACACTTGTTTTGACACCTCCCTGAATTCTTATTGCGCTGTGTGCTGATTTTAGAGCCAACAAAGTAAGCAGCTTTATAAATTAATGGCAACTGCAGCAAAACTTGAGGTTGTATTGTGCTGTGGTCTGTTTATTGCACCTCTGGGTGTTGAAGACATTTTTCAGCATCAATGGAAAATTGTGGCTCTGGACAAAACATGTTTTTTTTTCTTTTTCTAAGTGACAAAAACACTTGTGGGTGTTATGCTGAATTTTTCACTTCCCTGCCACAGTAAACAGCTTTAAGAACAACTTTCCTTTATTCAGTCAAAACACCGTGGAGGTAAAAGGCTGAAATAGTACCGTACTTTTAAAAAAATTACCTTAAAGTTGGGGTCAGCCCTCTTGGTTTTTGAGGGGCTGCTCTCTGAGGCTGAATCTGAACACGGCCGTTTGAGCGTCATGGGGCTGTCGTCCGTCGCCCTGGAGGCCGCCGGCTGGCTCTTGGACGCAGACTGGCCCGTCGGACTCTGGCCGGTCTTATCCTCAAAGGTCATGGAGCGCACGGCCAGGCTGGTCGGCTGCGGCTTGGCCAGAGGGTTCGGCCTGAGGGAAGAAGGGTGCAAGTACACGGCGTAGGGGCCGCCTCCCTGGTGCGGGGGCAACAGGACAGGGATCAGGGGTGAACACTGTGCAGGGAAATACGCGATGGAGCCTGTGGGCGGAGCTGCCAGTGGAGTGTGTGGGGTGAGGTGCACAGTAGTGTTGACTCCAGGCTCCTGGGTTGGAGTTTGTAACCGTGCCTGAGGCGGCTCCATCACATTAGAGGAAACTGGCTCTTTGTTCACAGCAGCTGGGTCTGATTCAGCAGCAGCAGCAGCAGCAGCAGGTTTGGGATGTTTAGCTCCCGTCCTGCAACAAAAGTAAAACTCTTTTTTAACACAAAAACATATTGAAAGGACTGGAAACTGTGGCACAGTGTACAAACAAAGATAAATTTACATAAAAATGTTTTTGTCAGCACAGATAACAGTCTGCAGGGAAGCAACATGCTCTTCTGTTGAACAGGACAAGCACAGAGAATAACTCATAATGCATAATAACCAAACAAAGTTAATGCAGATTGCAGTAAATGCTAAATCTGAACATCAACATTATCAATGTCCATCCCAAATAAAAAAAATGCATGAGACTTTTTTATTAAGTTGAACCACCTCACATAAGGACACCACACCAGGTTTGAGTTTATAAAAGTTCAAACAGCTCAGGCTGAATGATGAGAACCAGACTTACACAGACTCCTGGTCGAGCTTGATCTTACAAATGGCAGCGAGCTGGGCCATTTTGTTTGGGAAGTCTGTGTTTGATGATTCACCTGAGATGAAAGAGAAAAAAAGGGGGGATTGAACATATGAGTCATCACACCACAATACTGACCATTTTGAAGAAAACATGTTGTGTACTCACCGAGGACAGCCTTCACCGGGCTGCTGGGAGCAGAGTTGATCTTGCGCCTGTCGTCCTGAATGCTCTTTGCCAGCTTTATGAGGGAGGGGTGTCGGGTGAAGCCGCGTTTGGCGCCCGGTGATGAAAAGAGGTTTTTGGCACAGTTGTCTACAGACCCACGTGACTCCAGCACAGTCTTCTTCTTCTTGGATGCACACTCTGAAGTGGGTTTCTCCAACTCTGAAACTACAGTTTAATGTTTTAGTGTGTGAAACTAGGAGCTCGTTTTTTTAAGAGAACAACAACAATAAGAAAAACTAAACAGAATAAAGTCCGGGAATACCTTTGATTGGTGGGAATTCCTCAAGGCCGACCCACTCAAAGGCCGGTTTCCTCCCCCTCTCCTCGGTCACGTGGACTTTCTCGATGAGCTTCAGGCTCCTCAGTACATTAGCTATATCGTAGAGCCGGCGTACTTTGGCTATAAACACACAGGCAAACAGCAAGATTATCCAATGGCAACAGACAAATGCAGAACTTGTTATAATATATAATATAAATAATGTTGGGGTATTCATATTCACTGCATTTGATGCCTTTACCATAGATCTTTCCTTAGTTGGTGACTGACTATGACTAACTAGCCTTAAATGAGTATTGAAAGCATTACTATACACATACATGTTATAACGCTTTAATTATGTGATACTGGTATTTTGTATAGATATAAATAAATACCTTTACAATGTATAAAGTTGGGGAGACACATTAGTTTACATAGTTGACCCACTACTCACTCTTGAACTTGTTCTTGTCTTGATCTGCACCCTGGTCCTCCCCGATCAAGATCTTGGCAGCCACGTCCAGACTGACCACACGAGGATTAGACACCAGGAAGAGCATGACGAACTTCTGGCTCATCACCCGCAAAGATTTGTCCTTTCGACTGTTGACAGAAGCTGGGGAGGACACACAATGAGTCAGTTAGGTATTTTTATGAATGGCTGAAATACCATGTTCTTGTACTTTTTGTCCAGGGTTCCTACATATTTGACATTTCAAAATTCCATACTTTTTCCAGACTTCTTGGTAAAAAAAAAATCAAATAATTTGTGACATTTGAGTCATTAGATATGTATCATGTAAATAAATGATGCAGTTAATCGTTTGTTTTCATTATTCTGAATGTGTATGCCATTATGCCACCAAATAATTTCCAGGAGATTGTAGCTAATAGCGCATGGTACAAAATAATTAACCCTAATGACTTCAGATAAGACCAAACCCAGATGGGTATTAAGATAAATATATTTCCATACAATAGCTTCTATTTTCCACACTGTTCCAGACCTGGAAATATATAAAAATCAAATTCCATACTTGCGGAGGAACCCTGTTTGTCCTCTCTCCAGCTCCTCACCTGCTTTGAACTCTACTCCTGGAAGCTCCACGAAGAAGAGCTCCTTCTGCCCCTGCTCTCCGTTCTCCAGCTCCACCACCTCCTCGTTCTCCTTCTCGTCTCCGTCAAAGTCAAACTCCCTGTCCTGCAGACGCTGCCGGATCTGCTGCATCTGCTGACCGTACCGGTGCTCCTCGCCCACCTGCTTCAAAATGGCCAGAGTCTGAGCCAGTTTGGAGCGGCCGTGCCACGCGTAGCGGTTCTTGGCGGAGCGGCTGACCATGTGCAGGCTCTCCAGCACGTTCATGATGTCGTAGATGCGCCGTCGTTCCACGTCTGTGAGGGCGAAAGGAAAACACATTGGAACAACTTAATGGATAAGCCTGTGCCATCAGTAATGAAGGAAACTACAGAAGGTTGTCTGGAATAAATATGTTAATTCAAGATCAACATCACACTCATTTGTGTTTGTGGAAAAAAACATCTGAGCACTGGACAAGAGGCCTCCAGTACATGTCACAACATACTAATCTGATGATATACATGATTTCCTGTTTTACTGTATTTTCCACAGATACAGTTATATTTAAAGCAGAAGTAAGCGATATTTTTGTGTTAATATAAGTCTTAAATAGTTATATCTTCCGACAGCAATCACTTACATAGAGTGTTTGGACCGAAACACGGGTCTGTCAGTCCCTCTGCTCTGCTCTGAGCCGAGGAGAAAACTTTTCTTGTATCCTGCAAGTTTTATCCAATGAGGAGAGAGAACGGCATGAAGGGCTGTGTGTGCAGCCAAGGGATGCGCGTGAATGTGGTGACGTAGGGACGAGGAGTCGGACCAATAGATCCATGACGAGGGCGGGGGCTGCTAACTCCATCGGCTGACAAGACGTTATGGTGCGTTCAAGGCAACCCGTAACTCGTGTTTTTCTGACCTGTGAAGTCGTACCAGTTCGATCTGGTACGAGTTCACGGGTCGGAAGTTACGAGTGGCCGTTATAGTGACTTTCACAGGTAAAACAGGTCGGAAAAACACGAGTGGGTTGCCTGGAACGCTACAAAGTCGTAAGTCGTGACTTGAAGCTGTAATTTACAGTTTCAAAAGCCTGCCTGGAACGCAGCATTAGCCAAAACGACCGGATCGCTTACTTCTGCTTAACGTAATTGTTTATTGATCAAGAAAAATACCAAACATTTTCTAGTTCAAAAGTTTTAGTAATTAGTAGTTAGTTAGTTAGTTAGTATTTGCTTGACTCTATGTGCACTTACGGAAACGTAGTTTATAGATTAAAAAGTAATGATAGCAACAGTCTGACATTGACTGTGGTGTTGAGCATTCAGCAAGAGCTTTGTCCCCTCTGCTATAACAGAGCTAAAACAGATCAGTGAGTAGCTAAATGTGTGTTTTGTTTATTGTTATATGTGGGTTATGTATTCATAATGTGTGTATGTGTATACTGTATGTTGTATCTTGAGGATGTTTATTTGTATGGGTTGGTGAAAACAAGTTTCCTGCAAAGGACAAATAAAGCTTAATCTGAATCTGATATTGGGTGAAGGGACAGCAAATATAGTGATATATAGAGGACTTACTGAGCTCTGTGGCCACATCATCCAGGCAGATATCATTGTTGAGGGTGGGGTCTGGATAATCTGGGTAGCGGGCGAGGAACTTGTGACAGAGCAAACCCAGACTCTTTTCTTTCCTGCTGATCATTTTCTCAGACTCTTCTCCATTCTCAGTGTCCTACAGAAAGGTAACAGAGAGCAGCAGGTAAGAGCAATGTTCCCTTGAACACCTTAAACTATCAGGGAAAAAACATCCATGTGTAAATGGTACAATATTATTTGTTCAAATACCTGTGTAGAGTCAAGACCTTCCCGTCCGTCGTTGTCCATGCACAGCTCCTTCTCTCGGTTCCTGATGTCAGGACTAGCAGCACTGATGAGCATTTTAAGGTTGGAGGTAGGTGTCCAGGGATCAACAGATCCTCCTTCCCTTCCCTTTTTAGGCGTGGTGAGGGGACCCATGGCTGTCTGGTTCTCCGCTGACAGAGCACTTGAGTCAAACAGTTTCATTGGAGTATTTACAGGAAGCAGTGGTGCTACAAAGCCATCATTCTAGTTGGGAAAAGGAGAAAAAAAAACAATTACTTAATCACAAGCCCACTCCATTTTAACAAAGGCATTTCTCATAGAAAACAACACATTATGTGCAAGAAAAGTGTGTTATTTCTCTGTACTTACTGACCTTTGAATGAGATTTCTGGGACAGGTTTTGAGATTCAAGCTTTGTACTTGTACTTGACATTTTGCAATTTAGCATATTGCCTAATGATGGAGTGGATCAGCTAATTTCAGCTATTCATTAACACTTTTATATCTAGCTTTTCTGCTCGGAAATCGTGGACAACTTTATTTTCTTCTTACACTTGATCTACCATCTCATGGCCCTGATTTTGAACAGGGGCTCTGCCACTATCGTCAACAACTAGTTTTATCAAATCGGGAAAAAAGTTTACTCTCGAACATTTGTAACTAATTTTATTTAATCGGATCAAGGCACAAAATAGCTACTAACTTTTACAAGCTAAGATTTGTGCCACGTAATAAACGCTAGAAATACTAGAATGAAAATATCACTGCAGTTAATTTGGCGCCATTAATAAAAATCAGCGATCTTATGTTACAAAATAGGAATAACATGGATTATATTTTATGAGCGCCTTACCGCTTTTTGAGCGCAATACCTCTGTGGACTACCGGCATTTACACATCTGCGTGACAACAATGAGTACAAAAACATGCTGATAGTTAAATTAAAATAACCCCTGTCCTTGTCGGATGTTGATATTAATCAAAAAATCTGTTTAAATCTAATCAAAACAGCAGCTCGGTATTGGCGGTAACTGACGTACGTTCCATCGAATCCTGAGAGCCCAACGGACGCAGCGGTGCCGCCCTTTTCGTGTAAAGTAGCCAATGGGAGCGCGGCGCGAGCCGGCGTACAGGAAGTGGAGGATGTCCCGCGCAGGTAAACTGTTTTTGAAATCCTTGGCGCGGAACCAGGGCACGGTAACTGCGGCGGCCCGTTTCACATTGTGATAAAAACAGTGGCTCGAATTCTGGATCTCCACTAACGTTACATTGACACGGTTGCTGTGTGTTTAAAGGGGGATGTGTTTTTACCGCGGGTAACGGTTGAACGTTTGGCGTCTCGTAGCCACAGCGACAAGCGCCCTCCGTCTGATAAGGTTTAGGAGTTAACGTTACTGTTAACTCGTTTAACGAAACACGGGGAAAACCGGACAATCCAGAAATGTTTCACATACTAGCCACTTCACTAGAAAGCTTTAGAGCAGCGATAAGCACTGTAGCTGAGGTTAGACGCCTGTGAATCCGTTTACAAAAGGGGGGAGCGGTAACACACACCGATACTACAGCTCTGGCTGAAGGAAACGCTTTGATTTTCGTCCTTCTATACCTAAATAAAAGCCACAAACATGCACAGACTTACCCAGATCCACGGAATAAGCCTGGTTCACGGGCGTGTTCCCATATCCTTGGGAATGTGTTGGGGGTTACAGCCTCTGTGACTGTGTGTGTTTTTTCTTTTTTTTTTTTTTTTACACCAGAGCACAAGTTTCTGCGTACAAAACGGCGACAGAAACGTGAAAAAGTGAAAGAAAACAAAATGTTCCCGGGTGTTGGATTAGTTTTCCCCCTCGCTACTTGGTAAACACTGACCTCCGCCTTGGTCAACTTTACTACAGTGAGGAGGAGAAGTTTGCCCAGCGGAGTGGTGACCAGCAGCCTTGGGCCCGCCCCGTCTGAGCATTCACGTCAGCACCGCACCAACCCAGCACTTCCTCCATGTCGGGAGGTAGGCGGGCCCATAGTATTACCGTATGTAAGTCCATTATTTCACATGAAGGATAAATCCACAGCCCTTCATGTCTGCCAATAGTAGTATCATCCATTCAAAAAGCCCTTTGCTCTTCATATTCATGTCAGTGAGTTTTCCTTCTCAGACTACACTTCCCCTGCTATTCAACAGCCAGGTAAACTGGTGAAACACATAATAAAAAGGTTTTAACTTCCCTGATTCAATTCACTCGGCCTATGTATATGCAACTAGAGTATAGGCTACATTTTGAATAGTTTTTTGACTAGACTTTATTTGTGGGCAATCACAATCACTAACATTAAACATGAATTTTGTTTAACAATCAGTATTTGTTTCAACTACACTTGGTTTAAAAACGATTGTATCTAAAGTGTATCATTAGAGGCACGTTTTAAAACACTTTATATATTTGTATTGGCTTTTATTGATTTATTGATTAATCAATAAAAAAGTAAAAATGCCAGAAAGGTAGGAATTGCTTTAAATGATACAGTCTCTATAATATAAGTAGTATAATCATTTACTGGTACCAACCATGGGCAATGGGCCGAGTACTGTAGGAGCTAAAGTTATCATTGATATGTCTCTTATTTCGACGCTAGATGGCAGTAGAGGTTGCGCTACTGAGAGTCGCCATGGAAACCGACGGGCGCCTTCAAGGATGTTGGGAGAGAAGAGTGGAGCTTGAAGCATCCAGTGACGTAATGCGATGGGGGCCCTGATGCTGCCTTCAAGTACTCCTCGGAAAATAAGCTCCTTATTTCGAAAGGGTAAATGGAGTAGTTGATAGGGTTTTGACGATTTTAAAATGACAGAAAACAGTGAAAAAAAATGCATAATTTCCCGTAGCATAACAAGGGCCTATAAATAACGTCCCTTACAAATCAAAACCTACAATATTTCTGCATTAACCTATACATTCATTAGATATACATGATGCTCTCTCTCTTTTTTTTAAAATAAAATTTGAGTAGCCTAATAGTGAAACTATCCATCACTATTTTTCATAACTAGCTATCACTGTCTGACATATGGGAGATGCAGTCACTGTCATAAAAACAGAGAAATAAAAGATGAGTAAAACAATTAGCCTATCAGTCACCAATACAACAATTTTGGGGGATAATATATTGCTTAATTGAATTTTACAAGATATATAAGAATGTGTTGGTTTAACAAGACAGAGAGCTCCGCCCTATATCCTTCAGTTGATGGGAGTTACTGGGGAAATGTCAGATCTGTCATGCATTTCCCCTCAGTTAACTTTCGTAATAACTAGGCCGTTTTAAAAGGACGAAACGTGGTTTCTTTCCCTTCCCTCTCGGGAAATAATCGCCTACTTAGGTTGCATCAAACTTTATTAGGCCTATGTTGCAAAAGAAGGTTATAAAGTGTTTTATAAAGGTCGATGCAAAAGCGGGAACTTTAAGCTTAGTTCTTAAAAATGTGTTAAAACAGGTAGCCCATTGTAATTTGTGCTGCGAATGAATTGTGAAGTGACTATGCCAGTGTTGTTGACCATCACTCTCCCCCGCGACATTTCCGACAGCACGTGAACGCAGCAGCTGGCTGCTCCGCTCGCAGCCAGTGGAACGGCCAGTGCAGCGCACGAGGCAGGGACCATCTCCACCGGGAAGGAAAGAAGCAGAGAAGTGCAGGGGTGAGCATCATTTCTTCATATAGAAACTCCTCTCTAACGTCGATTCCTCTTCGTAGTTCATTAATTGTTCGTTAATTCATGCATTTACGAACAGTTTCCAGAAACCTCGGAACAGCCGGTGTGTCAGGCAGCCTCGCAGATCCTCCTGCAGGGATGCTGCAGTAGCTCAAACCTTCGGCAAGCAATTTGTTCCACATTGTAACTCTTGAGTCAACGTGTCTGCTGTCACACGGAGGCTGCAAAGTCGTGTTTGCGACAACTTGGGGGACCTGTATAGCTCGGTAGCAAGTTTGTGACCATGCAAAAGTTTGCTTGTCATGATTTAAGAAGTGTTTCTTTCTTGGGGACTGCATAAAAACAGACACCTGCAGCAGTTGGCCGATGCTTGGTTGACCAAACTACTGTATGTCCTATCTGCAATAGATATGCTGGCGCATCATAGCATTTGAAGCATACGTCTTGGGATTGTCTATATTTTTCTTTAGCAGACTTGAATTCTTCCTGCAAGCAAGTTTTCTCTGTAGAATCTGCTCCATCCGTTTCCCCTGTGCCATGCAGCTTAGTTGTTGCTCACAAAATATTCCAAACACATCAGCCGGGTTTGCCCCTTTTATTATAATGAGTGTGTTCACTGTGTTATTTGTTTTTAGTCGGTCTCACACACTCCATTATGCTGCTGTAAATAGTCACACAAAGTGGGCATTAGTCCTGGGTGGAAAATAATTCCAAATTTGCACTGTCGCAGTAGCACTGTCAACTGTCTACAAACCAGAAATGCTCAGCTGTGTGAATTACTTAACCTTTTTCAAGTAATGGGAAAGTGAGTGGGATGTAATGAAGCTGAGGCGGAATGCTGCAGACAGGCTGGAGAACATGTAAAGCATTTAAAGATGGACTAGTTGGGGCTGGGTGCCGGAGGGATGGGGGTGGGGGGGGGGGGTGGTATCTGTTCTGGGTTAAACTGTATTTAGATCTGTAATCAGAACACTATTGTCTTTGTAATATGTAAAACTCAATAAACAGACTGTTCAAAAAAAAAAAAAAAAAAGATGGACTAGTTGGGTATTTTCATCGAATGTGTTGACAAATAATAAAAATGTTGCTTTATTTTGTAACTTATCAGTCAATTCAAGTCAAGAAGACCTCTGAAATACTTCTAGTATGCTATCAGATGTGTTTTATCCCATTTATAAAATGGACTTTGCTATCCTGTTGAATTTAACTCTTATCTCTTCTTCACTGTCAGGATACCAGATGTGACCTAGGCTGTGAATGACACCAGCTTTTACACATCTTCTTTTGCTGGAAGTTTTTTGGGGTTTTTCTTTTTTTTTTTTTTTTTTACTGGTGGATGTTCCCTGAACTCATTTTGATACACAAAAACGGAAACCTGCTCACATTTTATGGGCAGTGGGAGACAGACTGATTCACATATTGAGGATCACCTCTTCTTTTAGGATTTGATGATGTTTTTGGGAGAGAGGACCATTCTGGTTATCTCCGGTTCTTGCCCTGTGCCCTGATGCTCACCTCAGGCCACCCCCTCTTCATCAGGAACTGCACAGGAAAACCATCAAGCATCAATATGACTGAGACGCGGCCTGTGGCTGAGGTTGGATCCCCCCTGAGGTTGGGCGCCGTCTTTATCATGAAGCAAAGTTGATGGACAGACGGCTTTTCCTTTTTTTGGATAGACCCTTCATGCACAACAACAAGGAACCAAGTGGGAAGGGGGCTGAAATACTATAAGCAGGTATTTCCCTTAATTCCCGTTAAGGATATTTAGCCGTGGAAGAGCCTGAGGACTCACTCACACTTATGGGAAGATGGAGAAAGGAGCAGAGGCGAGTCCACAACAGCATGCGAGGAGGAAGGCTGTGCTGCACTGCTTGGAGGACCAGAAAAGGGTGAGTTAATGGCTGCTCCTCGTTTTATCCTCCAGCTCTACCTGTCTGCTCTGTGAAGTGTGACACTCTGAGAGTACCCCAAGGCTGAGTGGGTACTTTTGAGTGTAGTGTGCACAGGCAACCTTTGAAGATAGATTTTGAGTGTTGATGGTTGAATCAGGATAAGCTGATGATTCATAGGTGGTCAACACACAAAACAAAACTGGTGCTACCTAAATGAACAACACTATGAAAGTCTTTGCATTTAATGTTTTGATTCAAAGTTGTCACGAAGAAAAATCCAAGACAGCTTGTCTTGTCATGGAGAAAACGCCTGTATTCTGACATAATCTGACCTTTATCACCTTTACAAAGTGTCAAAGGAAGCTTAATGTGATTGATTTAACGCCAGAGAGTGAGTGAAAGCATCAAGGCGTCTGTTACGTCTTCTTTGATGCTTTGTGGTTGTGTAGAATTACTTCAGTAGTCCGCACTAAGATTGATGGAGCACTTGATACCGCAACTCATTTTCCCCGTTTCAGCTTCGCTCTGCATTTTCCACATGATGTTGATGTAGCACTGTTGTTATATGCAAACCTCATATAGCTCTGGCTCTCTGGGTTTCCGTGGCTCGACTGCAGATGAAGGATTTAGGATTTAGGATGAAGACAACTGACAGCTGTTAAGGTGTATGAACCTTTTTAATGTGGTGGTGGTCACTGGTTGACTGAATTTCTCCTCCTTTGCTGCAGTGAGGACCGAATCAACCCAGTTACAGGTTTAGTGCTGCAACTATGGCTCTGTTTACTATGTGTTTACAGCTAAGGTGGCAAAACGGGGGCATCCCCAAATCCTCTGGGTGGGTGACCTCATCTGAGTTTCCAACACGTGGGGCCCAGGAGTAGACAGGCTGAAGTCTGTTTCCGATGGTATGGACTGCACTGGAGGCTTGCTGGACTTCAGTCCCTCTGTCAGAGGTGTGCCAGGGATTAAACGTAATAAGAGGGTTTATTCCTTTTCCTCATTTCTGTCCCGTCCTCCCTGGTCCTCCCCCTGTAAATTATTGATTTGATCAGGTGTGTTAAATTAGTCACATGGGATTATGTAGAACATGAATATTAATTGATGCGACCAAAGCCCCAGCTGCTGTTTTTCCAATTTTCCAGACTGCCGATCCTTTCCCAGGGAGCTAACTTCGGCATCTTTGTCTTGTGTGTGGATGCACCTGTATTTACAAAATCTCATCCAAACTTTTTTTCGTTCATTGGGCTCTGATACCTTCTTTCTTATTGTGAGTGTTCACTCTTTGTACTATATGAGCAGTGACATGTCTAGATTTCATCAGATTCCTCACCTGCCGATGCACATGTGGTGGCATCATCAGGCCGGAGATCAGACGTGGCCCGGCGCTCTCCAGGGAAGAGAGGCTGCGCTAGACTTAGCCAATACACACCTCCATTCTTAATGGACATCAGCCGACTTAAATAAATTGAAAGCACTGAGGTAGGAACGTGGACACCCGGACAGTCATTGTTGGAGAATTACCCCAGGCTCCCATGCAGTAAGATTCAATGTCCCCCGACAATTACCTAGGCTGTGTGAGTTCACGATCCTATATGAGATACTCGCCCCAGCAGGAGGTAATTGGATTTTGTTCTCTCTGTAGATTTAGTCCCTCAATTGTCCCTTGCTCCATATATTAATGTTCATTGAGTAGCAATCATGGACCTACATGGGAAAGCAGAGAGGGATGTATTGTATTTTGGTGAGTCGAGGCTCTGTGTTTGATGGAGCAGAACTGCAGACTATCAGAAACCCGCCTATTTGTAGTCGGTCAGTATCCTTGGACTACAGGATTCCAGGAGATTTGATCCTTGATGTTATGTATTGAAAAGCTGCAGACGGAGAAGGATTAAGGATCTACACCATGTCTGTTTTATCTGCCTTTCAGCATTGTCCTGAACTGCTTTAACTGTAAAGTGAAATGTTGGCAAAGGTTTTTTTTTTTTGCTTAAGTTCTTTTGGAACGATGGGTGTTATATGGTACATTACCCTTCAGGAACTGAATAGAAAACACTATAGAAATCATTTAAAACAAGGGAAGGGTATGCGTGAATATTTCAAGGCATCAGAAGTCTTTTTTTTTTTGACCCAATATTACTTATTTCCCGAAAACATATACAAAATCATTATTTCTGGAAAAAGAGGTCACTTTGAGTTACCAAAAAGTTGTTTTTTGTCTAACAACGGCAGCACGTGCTACATATTTATCATTTTTGATTTATGCGTTGTGTCTCCCCTACCACACATTTGTGAGAGCCAGCGTGAAATTAGGTTCAGAAAGATTTGAATACCTGTGAACTCCAGGTCTACACAGACGTGCTTCATTTATTGGAGCACAGTCAAAGAAAAGGAGCTGTGAGCCGATCTTTGATTAACAATGTCTGCGCAGCATATGGGATATCCCCACCTCCCATGCAGCCTGGCTCTCGATGGAGCGCTATACCGAGACACTGAATTACATGTTATTCAACTGCTCTTTGATTTATATGGAAACGGTCCAGTTCTACAGCACTAATGTTGAACACAGTTAAAGTACAGACTCTGTTAACAGATCTGTGCTTTTCTGTTGTAAGGCTACCCACGTGTTTGGCGGGAAAACAGTGCTCACAATATGATCATTATGCACAGCCAGGGTTCATTATGCTGAGAAACTACAAGGTCTTCAAGCAGACCATCAGGAGAACACTAATCAAAAAAATGTGCACGATTTCAGCACCAACATGATGTTTTTAGAATAAAGACCGAGTCTCCACTTGTGCCTGATACAGACGACGAAGGACATTCCGAAGGTGACAGAGAACATCCTCTAATGGAATCCATTATTGATTCAACTCAATGAAGATGAAAAGCAATGTGACACTAATTGCTCAATCAGAGCTATTGGAAATTATGTATTTATTTTCTGCGGTCTAGTTTCTGACTGCTCATTAAGAAGCGTTTGATACGGTTGGGTGGGGTTCTGTAGGATAATGAGGTGTTTACGGTGGATGTGTGCGCCGCTGACTGCCCTGCTGCAGTCACTCTGTTACACTCTCATAATTAGTTAAGAGACACAGATGAGTGGGAAATCCTACATGGCTTTGTTTATTTCCTTCACAAGATGGACTTAATCCTGAACCTCAGGTTACACACTCAGCAGGAGAGGGCTAGTTAGTAAGCTCCAGTGGTTCGTTCCACAGCTGCCAGATTTAGAGAGTGGTCCAGTGGTGTGAGACTTGATGATGAGACACTGGCTGGTCGATAACATTATAGCAATGTGCTCCAGTAACAGACACTTCATCAATAACAAAGTGTAGAGTATTTAAGGCAAAGTCCTCATTAAAATATAGTCCTACTGGCCTATCAGTATTTAAAGGGATAGTTCAACATTTTGGCAAAGTGGCCCATTGCCATAATCCCTATAGTTTTAGGAGTAGGTTTGTTACCTTTAATTGACGGTTCAAACTGTTTTTAGAACAGCGGAGCAGAGCTACGCTACGGAGGCTGATGGAATTTCTTGGTTTCCCTCATCAAACTCATCAAATACACAATGCAACAACTCCAAAACGCTCTGGTGGACAAGTTGTGACCTGCACATTCACCACGCTATGAGATAATAATGGAATGTTACGAGACAGAGTTGTTTTTGAGGTAAATGCAGAGACTGCTTGCCGAAAAACTGCCCCCGACAGGAACACGCATCAGTGGTTTTGCATGAATTTACCTCGAACACAACTCTCGTAACGTTCTGTTATTATCTCATAGCGAGTTGTTGGATTGTGTATTTGATGAGTTTGATGAGGGAATCCAAGAAATCCCATTAGCCTCCATAGCATAGCTCGGAGCAACTAGCGGCTCTGCTCCGCCGTTCTAAAAATAGCTTGCACCAACAATTGACCTTTCGCAAAAGCTCCGCCCCCCTTAGTTACCGTTGCTAGCCCGACAAGCTTCTCAACGCTGCCCGAGTGTAAACAGTGTTTTTATATTGAGCGTCTTGAGGCATCAGAGTCTCAGAGGCATATGAGCGCTATATTTATGAATATTAATAATCACTAAACATTCTGACACCACTACAAAATTGCGTGGTCACAATGTAAACATAATGGTGATCAAAATACGGCTTTTATCGATTCATAAATTGCATCATGTGGCGCATCTGCAAGAGAATACGGGTAACAGGACGTGGTGTTTGTGTCGCGGACCGAGACCAGAGCTTCTTCTTTTCTATTTTTCTCCCCACCGAGAGGATTCAATCTGTGGAAGTACACTATAGTAGGCTACAGTGTTTCCTCATACGTACAGCTCCTTCTGTTTTTTAATTGTCGCAAATACACCGCTGCATGTCTTCCGTTCATTCATCTCCTCATAGCGCTGTTTGTTATTGACATTCACACACACAGAGCTAGAGAGAGAGAGAGAAGTGCGCATGCTGCAGCAGTGTTTGGTGAAAGTGAAAGTTGTAAGGTCCGATCGCCCCCCCCCCCTTAAAAAAAATCCTAGAGGAAACACTGTAGTAGTGAGTGATTTGGGCTACAGCCCATAGTCCTGCTAGCTTACCTTGGAGCAGATGGAGGCTATGTAGCCTATGCTTGTTTATTTTCATGACATTTAGCTGGGAGGGGGAGAAGGGTCCGGCTGCAGGGGGCTTCCACACGGTTTGACCCATTGTAGGCACCTCTCCTGTTGTGTTTTCAGTCTTGGGAGGGGAAAGAACACGACTCCCCCAGCCAAACTCTTCGGGTAACTACTGTCCGACAATACACTTTGCTTGTCGGAGTTCCGCAGCTTGTCGGACCTTGTTTACATAGTAACGGTTGCTATGATGTCTGATTGGACAATGACCGTTCGGGGGCGGGGTTTTGCGAAAGGTCAATTAAAGGTAACGAACCTACTCCTACACCTAGGGATTATGGCAATGGGCCAATTGCCAAAATGTTAAACTACAGTATCCCTTTAAACTGAAACAAATGGCCATACAATTATAGATTTAATATGTTATAGTAACAACGATTTACCTGTACCTGCATCCTGATACACACCCCATCCATCCATCCATATATCCCTCTAGCATGTCCTGCGGCTGCCCTGAGTTGTCCTCCTGGATGATCCTAGCATACCTCCACAGGGAGGCATCATGGAGGCAGCCTGTCCACATGCTGAATCACCTTACCTGGGCTCTTCCTCTTCAGGGTTTCATTATTTTTCTTCTTACCTCTTCCACTTTTCTGAGCCCCTCACCATGCTCCTGAGGCTGAGCCCAGGAACACTGAAACTCATTCAATTTTTTTGAGACATGATGCTTGTGCTTGTTAAGATAATCCAGGCAATAGAAAATAATACCTTGTTTTTTAGTTCTCTCTCGACAGTATTTCCTCCTACAATGGACATTTAGCCAGACATATGGGCAAGGTCACAGTGGCCGTACCCTCCCTCAGCTGCCAACCTGTTCATTAGGACTGCAACATCTGTGCTACCCACCACTCAGATTACTGCAGTCCGTGCCCTGGTGCATTATTCTCTTAAACAAGCGAACAAACTATGAAGGCCATATCTGCAGTGTACAGCACAGAACAACCTCTCTTTTGTCTGATGTATGAAAAAACGTAGCTATTGAAAATCGACAGACATAATAATGAATTCCATTGGGCTAGTACAGGTTACATTTCAATGGAGGGTTAGCGAGTACTGATGCTGTATTGTGACCACAGGTTGAGACATCCGTTAGACTTGGTGAGCACCGGCCCGCATCATGTCTCCGCTGCTACATTGGCCTGTTGCCTAGATATAGAGAGCGACTGGAGGGGTGACGATTTGTCATTGACAGGGTTTGATTGATTGTGCGCGCCAGCAGCCCTGCACTGCTGGTATCTGAAACTAATTGAATGTAATATCAGGGAGATAGGATAGTGTGATGACAAATGAGCAACCTTGTGAGATTATTTAGAGCCCATTGTAGACATTATCCCTCTTTAACAGTTGCTCTTCTCCAGCCAGTCTGCCTGGATAGCTCAGATGGATGATTTCTATCTTCAGAGATTGCAGTGGCCACCACTCATTATTTTATGTACGACAATGTGAACCATTTTCTCTTTTAAGGTGTTTTTTTTTTCAGCATCAGGAGAAGGTTCTGGCATTTGGTGATAGTGAAAATCTTAATGTCACGAACACTGTTCTGCCAGCACAGAAGAAGGCTCTTTTAAGCACGGGTTAAGCTTTTCTTGCAAACCAAGCAGCTGCATTGGAGAGATGGGGGGATTTATTTTGGTGAAGGACTGTGTTTGCTCAGTCATGCAGCACTGACGAGCGCTGGGGCTCAGGGGTTTGGACTGGGGAAGGGGAGGGAGGGTCAGAGGGTGGAGGTGGGACCAGGAGCTCTGAGGCTGGGGGGTGGGGAGGATGCTGCACTCAGGATGCTGCTTGGACCTCAAGAGCCATCTGGCCGTCACCCTCTCCCCCACACCCTGAGGGGGGGGGGTGAAGGACAGGTGGCAGGGGCTGGTGGGATGGCCTGGACTTCAGCTACGGGGCAACACGATTGGCTAGCTGGGCCCCCTAATACACTGACCCATCACATACCAAATGCCTGCTCAGCTTCCTGTCAGGAAGGACATCCATGATGACCCTGGAAAGACATCTTCAATCTGTATGATATGGTCATGTACAGGCCAAGTACAGAAGCATGTGCTGTTCATCACATTTGTAGCCCCTTTCACTTATAGAACTTTAAGTAATTTGATTATATTATGTTTTCCTCATCTACTTCATATGATAATCCTCTTCACCTATTAGTGGCAGTGTCAAAATGTGACAGCAGTTGTACTGAAATATCAATATATGACCATTTACAGAGATAAAACAAGATTTGTGTGTCTGTCGTCATACAACAAAATCAAAGATGAAATAACTGATTGAAATGTAAAAAGCTGCATGTTTTCCCCCGTTATAAATTGCACAAACAAAATAATAAATTTAGTTTAAGACGATATTTCTGCCCGAAGCCGTCATTAATTTGCTGAATAAAAAGACAAAGATGGGTGGGAAAACAGTACAACTTACAGATGAATTTGAACTGTACAAATCAACAGCACATTTTCAGTAGAGGTCAGTTTTGTACCTTCTGTGTGTGTGTGTGTATGGCCGGAGAAACGGTGTGGACAGTAACACACTCAGCAGGGTGTGTGATGGTCCGGCTGTTCTGACTCACACAACATTGTAATCCCTGTCTGGGGGTCAGTGGGTAGGATCTGGTTCAGTCTGGTTCAGAGGAGGTGCTCGGCCGGCGAACAGGTGCTTCAGCTCGCTCCTGCGGCGATGGGATTTCCTCTGTGCTCCGGTCATTGTATCCATATAAATACGCGCACACACGTTGAGAGCAAGACATTTTTTTAATGGTTTGAGCAGGTGGCTGTGAATTGGGAACAGTCTTTATAAATTAAGGACTCTTTTGTCTTTCATTTTATTGATTAATGAGGTTATAATTAAAGCTGAGACTGAGCGTTCGTCGTATCTGGGGAGAGCTTATTCTAAAGCCGTCGACCCCCCTATCAGACTTAAATGCTGCTGCCACTTTCACTGTTTAATTATTTTTCCTCTTAGAACAGTAATGTTGATGAGTTCTTGCCAGTGGTTGTATTTCATATTATTAGGTATGCAATATTTATCTCCACCTCCAAGCTCATGAAAAAATAAAATAAAATCCATGTGCAGCACCTGTTAGGATAGCTGCAGGCTCAGATTGTAGATGTGTATGTGACTGGAATAGATAGAAACAGGAAGGTGAAATTCTAGATTAAAAACAGCAAAGGGAACTCCTCCTGTCGTTTGCCGCTGCTCGAGTGTGAACGCCTGCAACATCACAGAGCCGCCAGATCAGCATGTGTGATATTGGAGGTGGCTTTTTGTTTGCATCATTGGCTTAATGTGCGTCCACTTTTGCTTTTGTGCTAGAAAGCAGGCTTTGTTGTCTTGTGTCTGCAGTTGGTGTGTGTGTGTGTGTGTGTGTGTGTGTGTGTGTGTGTGTGTGTGTAAAAGAGAGGGATTGAGCAGTGTTAAGAGCAGTTGTCCCAGCTTCTCCATATTATGTTTTCACCAATCCCTGCCCTCTCATCTTGATCCTGGGAAATACCATTGGAATTCAATTTTACACACCAGGAATTTTCCAAGTGATAAGGAGGGATGAGGGTTTCTCATCTATAGCTGCGAGTGTAAGAGCTGGAGGTTCCCGTCTTCACGTTCCTCCAACCAATCCCGTCCCCCCGCATATACACAGCCTCTTAACCTGAGCCCTACCTCCATCACTGAGCCTGTGGTGTAAATCTGCCACATTTGGAAGAGGGGGGAGGAGAGGGGGGGTTAAGAGGAAGGGAAGGTGGACAAAGTTTCTCTCCATCAGTTGCCATTATTACAAGAAATTGAAATTTCTAGCAAGTGTTGTTCAATGAAATATTGCTGGACACGGCTCGCCTCTGGGCCTTCAGGAAACACAATTGCCATTGAGATGATGAACAATGGTACCAAGGGAACACCGGGCCTTGAAATTCCTTCAAAGCCTGTTTTTCCATAAGTAAAATTATATTTCTGTCCTCATAGTTGCTGTAGATTTCATAGATTTTTTTCATCCATTATCACAGCACAATAGGGCCAAAGACACACTGTAAAGTGCTGTATAGGTCTACCACATGCAGGTTCAGAGATAACAACGTATAAGTGTAGATTGAATACATCTTAATGAAATCCAAGTTCATCCATTGCGTTGCCTTTGTTGGCATTTAGTGTCCGTGAGATAATTTATCTGCAATCCTGTGTAGGGATTACACCTTGACACGTCTTTTATCTCTCTGAATAAATAATCCCATTTTATTCATAGATTCTCCGTGTTTAATCTGCTAAACCTGAAGTGATGAATCAGACAATGATTTCCTGTCTCCAGTACCTTCCCCCAGTCTCCCTCCACCTTCCCAGACACCGCTGTTGCTTTCCCCTGCATCTTAATGCCCTATCCGCTCGTTGCGCTGCGAGGGAGTCGATGCCGCGTTGAATCTGAAGGATGAATAACTTCTACAGCTCCGAGAGGTGGGAAGCAAGCAGCTAATTACACCTGCTTGTTTCTGTGCTCGCAGAACATTGCTTGATGCCTGGATGTGTTTTCTAACTTGTTTTTTTTAAAGCACTTGTGTTGCATGTTGAGAAACAACCTCTGTATATCGATCACTAGATAGGATTCATTAAGAAAAAAGCTTAATAATTAGATAATAATTATCAATAATTTCATAATTGGAGATATAAATCTAATCTCACTGAGTTCATTCATGCAATAGGCACAATTCACAAGCAAATTAAAACTGACTGAGAAGCAACTGTATTTTTATTCATGCAGATTTATTAGTACTTTTGGTGCTTCTTTGCTTTTTAAACAACCTTTTGAAAATGGTAAAAAGTGATGATAGCGGTGTCATTACTGCAAATAGGGGACCACTGTGCTGTTTTGTCCTTCTGTGTTGAATTAGTGGGAATGTGACGCATTTTGAGGTGCAAAATCGATGAACTGGGTGGATGTTCTGGAAAAAAGTGTCTGGTACTCAATTGACTTGGCTGTGAAATCACCTAGTGCATTTAGTATGTTTACCTCTAATAACTACAACAAAAATCGAGATAGTAATGACCCTTTTAATTATAGATACTCAATCTGCAGAACAGACACAGGAACGTGCTCAGAATTCAAATTATTTTTACTTAAAGATGGTGGACTTGTGCTGCCGTCCGTACAGCAGCTTCCATGGTTGATTAAAATGTCTCGGCACTCTGACGGCATCTACGTAGATTTCAGATGGAAGTGTAGCGGCTCATTAGTGGGAATATGCTGCAGGGATATTTGATACTTGTGTCATAGTGACCCATGTATTCGGGATCTGGGGGTCTGGATCCCAGGAGGTGATGCAGGGTGCTGCTGTGTCAGCTTTATTTTGGAGGGTGGTGCTGCGTGGACATGGAGCTCAGTTGTAATTGAGCCATTCAGGTCCTTGGAGAGCACTAAGCTTGGCGTTAGAACAGATGTTTTTCATGTGACTCGGTCTATAGCAAAGACACAATCAATGTAAATAAAAGGCTGCAGGGTTGACACTAGGGTCATGGTTTCTGTCTACGGAGGAAGGGGAAAATGGTACAAGGATCATTTGAGTGAAGTTTAAAAAACAATTTTGACCTGAATTGAAATAAATACTCCTCTAATGCCTTTGGAAAGCAAGTAATGATGCAGTGCAGGTTGTTTGTGAATAAAGCCCTGTGTTGCTTGTTTTATTCTTAATATAAATGGTGCATTAAGTGTGCTTTTAGAGATATACTGTAGCAAAAATTCCCATTTTATTCATTAGCCCACACCTGCAATCAAGTACTAACATTTCAATATGTTAATAAAGTGGCTTTTTCAAGTTACTTAATACTTTGCTGGTAGAATTGACTGAAGTTTTTATCGGCTGAATCTCTTGCATGTCTTGCCACCTGGGTTGGACCTACACTACTTAAATATCTCCCCCACATCCAAGTTGTAATTAACACCTGGAAGCTAAAATGAAAATGGTTTCTCACTTTTCAGCTTGTATGTTTGAAAACGCTCCAGCAGTGGTGCAGATTAATAACTGACTGGCAGAGAATTTCTTGGGCGTTTTGGTCTTATTAGTTCAAAAGCAGCAAACTTCTCCTTCAGCAGAGCATTTTGGTGGTTGTGTTACAGTAGTTTGGCTGAATCCAGCTCAGAAATAGCTTCTAGATTTTTGAGATACTGAGTCCATTGCAAAGGTCAGACCAGGACACGAGGAGTGTGTGTGTGTCTTGAAATTCAGGGATTGACATGTATTGAATAATATGGCATGGACATCCTGTGTATTGTTTTCTATGTCAGACACAAGTAACATACACACACATGCACATACCCACCCACAGTTTACACAGGGTCACCACAAGGCTGTGTCTCTGTTACCTTAATCCAGGACACCTACCTCCCACCTCCACCCCCCCACACCCCCCAACAACCCCCATTCTAGTATCACTTACACACATAATCAATACAGGCTCTCTGCTGTTATTGATCCAGGCACTGTGTATACACAGCTGCTGAGCCCAGACTGCGGCCTCCTGCCTGGAATCAAGAGGCTAGAAAAAGACACTTGATCACCAGCACCTGGTTTTCCTCAGCCACCTCCAAGACGCGTCAAGCATGGGGAGATCAAGGCAGAATGCAGACATCAAAGCTTCTTACTTTATTCAAGGAAAACAAATCAGTATTTGCGCGCCAATCTTATTTGTCACACGTCAACGACTCTCTTTTTGTAATATAATGAAGTGTGCACTTGAGTTATAACTGCAAAGCTATATAGAAACTGATGAGTACTGACTTTTTATTAGTTATCAAAACATTAAAGATCATTTCTTTGCCAGTGCCTTTCTCAGTTGATAGTGGATACATGGACAACAGGGCCAGTGTCAACAAATGAATGTCAGATTTATGCAAATTCTAATGTAATCGAGTATTTGGTTAATTTTGGATTTTGACCTCAGCAGAGATGTTAAAAAAAAGAAAAAAAGAAAAAGCTTTAACTGGCAAGTCGTGATGAAAGTTGCTGTTTCCTTTGGAGAGCAATACAGAAACGATTCCATGATACCATAATGTTTGGATTTATTGGAAAAGAGATCTGTTAGAAAGCAGTTTGTCTTGTTTGGAAAGCTCAGGTGAAGTGTAATCAGTCTCAGCTCTTCTGATCCTTGTGTCTTGTTAAGTGGTGCAAAGACCAGAGAAGTTTGTTATCCTCAGCAAAAGTTCAAGAGGTTGGAATTTGCTGCTATGATTCTCCACTGACACAATAACTAGCCTGGCAGGACGACAGTAGCAGTCTGTTCAGTGAATGAGCTGCTGATGAGGCCATTGGAGTTTTGGGCTCATGCCAAAGATATAAAATCATGTAGATAGGTTTAATGCTCTTGCTGTGAAGGAATCTCCTCTTTAGCAATTTTGAGTGTCTCAGCAGCACTATATTTGGCATCATAGCCTTTTTTTTTTCCTGTTTTTCTGTTGCAAATAACTTAATTTATCCTGATTTTAGTGCTGTATTTAAGTCAGTTTTTATGTAATTATTAGTTTGCTTTTTAAATGACAGTGCATTCAAAATAATTACTTATTGCATTAAACACTTGCATGCAGAACACAGAGGTGAAACGCAGTGCTATTTGCCTTTCTCTTTCCAGAAAAATAAACATATAGATAAGAGAATAAATAAAACACGATTTGCAGGCTGAATCTTTTAAGTGCAGAGCCGTACAAATCAGAACACACGGTTTTAATAAGTAAAATATTTGTCAAAGAAACAGCGCAAGACTGATGCAATATAAAATGCAGTGAAAAATGTATGAAAAACAAATATATCTTTCCTTTTTTTTAATGAGGCTTGGTCTTAAGAAATCAAACTGTGGATGTGACTCCCTCACACCATCTCATGTGACTGATGATTGCCTGAAGGCTTTTGTTTATAGCTCGGTGCAGGGGTGAATATTGCCTGGAGATCTAAAGACAGCTTTGCCCATACTGACAGCAGGCTGTAACTGCATCCTTGGAATTCAATTACCTTTAATTTTGCCTTCCCCACTTGGACATATTACCCTCTGTCAGAGCCAATCAGTTTAATCAAATGGAATCAAATATGATGTGTTTGCCCGTGATTGATTCACGCATGGATAGGCTCGGCTGACGCGGCGTGATCAAAATGTTGCAAGAAACCTGCAAGAGCCGTTCTCGGTATTCAGGTGAGGTATTTTATTGACACTCATTCAGCCAGAGGAGCCGAGGTGTTGCGTTACTGGAAGGGGCTCGCGCCTTTGACAGATCAGAAATGATATCGGGATTAGAGAAAATGATTAGTTCCTGGCTGCAGAGGTTACAGTGAGTGCAGATTAACGGCAACCGTACTGGTGTCTCCAAGATTGGGTTTGAGATGACGCAGAGAAAAGATACATCACTGTCTCCCACCCACACACGGTAACCCTTAGAGACTGGAGTTCAATCCCAGCATCAGCACTTTGTCCCTCTGTTCTCCCCCCTTTCATCTCTCACTACTTTGGCTGCACTTGTAAATGAATCATGAGGACAGTGAATAGAAGTTTGAGGGCAATTAGTTTCCTTAGAGTGAAGATTATTCTGAATAAAAGTCAAACACATGCTGTAAGAACTCCCAGCAAAACAAATGAAGAAGTTTGAAAACAATAAAAAATGTGAACCTTACAACTGACGGTTCCTAGAAAGGTACTTTTTGATAAATGTCAGTCATTAGTAACATGTTTCTACATTTTTGTTTTTTATTTATTTATTTTTTTGCTTTGGAAGTGTCAGTTTTCTGTACATTTTCACCTGTGGAACGGCACCATTTTCGTTTTTACAATATATTGCAGCCGGTAAGACTTTTTGGTTGTATTCAAGAGCTAAATATAAAGCTTCTTTATTTGTCTCATGGACCATGAAAAAAAGGGGATCATTTCTGTACCTGATCTAACAAATTCAACATAGTTATCTTATCCTGTTGGTTTTTCAATTGCCAATAACTCAATGTGGTAACTCTTCAGATCTTACCTGACTGTATTAGAAACTGTGATAAACCCAATCAAACCCATGAAAGTATTAGGTTATGATCTGTGTAACCTGTAGCAGTGAGCCCCGATCAATGTAATGTGTTGCTTTTGTGTACTTCAGGGCGTCCTTACTCTTCAGAGTGTCCAGCGTTGGTTGTGGTGCTGCTTTATTGGATTTGTACAGCAGCGTCAGGTCTGGATTATGTGTTTCACCTCACATCACAATGTTACTGTAGCACTCTGATCAGATTAAAGTGGCAAACAAGACTCTTGGTTTTCCACTCTAAAACCACACACACACGCACACACACTGTGCTGTGGTGGTGGGTGGTGGTTCCCATCATTTTTGAAGGCAAGAGGTGCTTGTGTAAGCAGTACAGCAGGGGTCACCCGACATGGGGCTCAAGGACGTCGCAGTAATGTAATCTTAGCTGTTGATAGGACTCGTAGGGGAAGGTTTGATAGCCCTAAGAGTGGGAAAGCACTGTAACCTAATATCGGCTACTTATAGACACCACAGGGCATGATGGTTACACGCACGCATGCACTCATGTACGCACGCACGCACGCACGCAAACAGATCTTTTCCTTTATCGGTAGAATCAGAGCTTTACTGTGCTATCCTCTGAACAGGCTGATGATCATGTCATTAGAAAATGCTTTAGTGTAGCTAAATGCTTTAAGCCTTTAACCTTTCATTCTGATTTGACATTCAGAGGTTACAGGAGTGAATGTGTGTGTGTGTGTTTGTCTCAACAGTGATCACAGTCAGTAGGGATCGATAAAGAGCGGATAAGGGCTCTAATCAATACCCATCAGAGTTCCGCTGATCAAATATTTATCCAGGAAGAGAGAGGAGAATAGACTCCCTGTCTGTCTCCCTGCTTGTCTTTGCCAGGTCTGTCTGCACACGCCTGCTCTGTCTGTCTGTCTGTGTAATAGGAGTCAACCTCAGGGGCCTCGGTGCCTGTTGACACCGATATGCAGGAAAGTGAGAGGGTTTTAAACTCCCCGTATCCTCTTGACTGATGATGACTGTGACACGGCTGTGATTTTATTTCACCGAGAGCAAACTCACTTGTTTGAGGAGACGCATCCTGTATCACCTGGCAAACCACTCCAGGAGATCAATGAGTGACAAGAGATTCTGGAGAAACAACCTGCTCCTCCTGTCTTCTCTCACATTACCGTCATTAATAACCCGAAATATCCCTGTTTCACCTCCATCTCTTTTACTTCTCTCTGCCTAATCCATTCTGTCTAAATCAAGTCATAGACATTTCATCAGGGTGAAAATGAGAAGTTTCCCCCAGAAAGTTGTGTACGGAGGTCTAGTGGTTCCCTATTTATGTGACTTTTGTAAACCAGTGGATTTAAAAGGTCATAAGGTCAAAAGACAACCATGACTTACACTTTAACACATGGATGATACTACTACTATACTTTACAACGACACTGATGCTGTGCTCCAAATGTTGCTGCTGCTGCTGCTGCTATTATTATCTCCTCTCCTTTCATAAAGTGAAGGCTCAGCGTATCCTAGGCCAAATGAGATAAGCTTAGAAGTGTTGAAGCTCCTCTCTCCTCGGCAATGAGACAGTTCGATCAGGTCTTATCGTGGCTGCCACTAGATATGAGAAGATGTGAAGATATTTCACTCAAATCTGTGGCCAACACAAACAGAACTCCTTTCACCTCCCTCGTCTTTGGTTGGTGGTGGAGTCTGATCAACAGATGGGCTTATAAAACCTTAAAGGCCCCATGGCATGAAAAATGTGATTTTGGTTATTTTTTGGTGCTTGGGGAGGTCTCTGGGCCATGTATATACTGCCCCATGCATCAAACTGGTCATAAACGGAGAGACACACACCGCCCATTTGTAGGAACATTCTCTTTAAGACGAGCTGATAGCACTTCCTCCTTTCTGTGATGTCACACACAAGGTAACTCCGCCCACCGTGACCAGTTGTTTTTTTTCAATTTGTATGAATGCAGCTTAGGTTTCAGTTACTTGCCTGTGATTGGCCCGACCACATGCCACTCTAAAACAGTCAGCCAATCAGAGGAGAGGTTCTCATTCTCTCTTCTGATTGGCCAAATGACCTGTGCCTGTTAGAACTCCAGAAAGAGGCAACAGAAAGGGGCAGTAGAAACGATATGAAGCAGATCACAGGTACTCAAAACCAATGATACATCTTGTTAGGGATATCAGCAGGTAAATAAACCCAGAGAAAAGTGCACAGCATGGGGCCTTTAAGTGAATCTAAATCTGCACCAGATAACACTAGAGGTAACTGAGCCTGAACAGACCCTTTATCTGACAAATCAAATCTAGGACTGCAACTAACGATTATTTTCATTATCGATTAATCTGTCGATTATTTAAACGATTAATCGATTAGTTGTTTGGTCGATAAAATGTTTAAAAATGTAGAAAAATGTCAATCAGTGTTTCCCAAACCACAAGATTACATCCTCAAATGTCTTGTTTTGTCCACAAACCAAAGAGATACTCAGTTTATTGTCATGAAGGATCAAAGAAGCCAGAAATATTCACATTTAAGAAGCTGAAATCAGAGAATTTGGACTTTTTTTCTTCAAAAACTACTCAAACCAATTATTAGACCCGTTCCCCGAGTGCTACCTGCAAATATGCTAATTTTATTTTGACATACCTCTCTACAACCCCTTTCCTTTGGTTATGATGACACTGCAGGAGCTTTAACATACTTGTCTTTCTATCCGATGGACCACGGTGCATCCATCTCAGCCTGACTCTTTTATGAATTACCTCCCTGTGTTAAGCCTGTGCCGCTGTTTTGTAAGGCGGAGATGAGCACAGCAGCTCCTCCTCATACAAGATCCGTCCAAAGCGCACATGATAACACCATGTAAAAACATGTTAATTTATTGGCTGTTGGGAGGCCCGTCTCCCTCGTCTCCCTGGTCTCTCTCACTAGGGGGAGAAAGGGATTACTCCAAAACCTGAGGATGTGAATGTTGGACAAGGTGATTACAGGGCGGCTCTCTTATCCTGATTGTGTTAATAGAGTGTGTTTATCGGTGTTTGTGTGCCCGCCCTTCCACCGTCTCCAGCAGGTTTAATGCTGTTTGAGTTGTCAGGTTCAGGGGGGTTAATTCGCTGCTTGTGTTTTCTCTCCCATTGAGCTTCTCCTTCCAGCTGTTTCAGCTATTGGCAAGCAGCTCTTAACGCTCTTACATCAGCCCTCCCTGGCTCGCTGAACTGTGGAGCTGGCAAAAGCAAATGGCGAGGGGAGGTGGTGCTGCAGGAGTGCAGGAGGTGGTGCTGGTTGGCTGAAGCAGCGAGAAAGTGAGGTTTTTTTTCTCTTTTCCTTTTCGCTAAAGAGACCCCCTGTAGCTGCAGCGATAACAGAATGATAGCGTGCGACTCGGAGGCAGACAAGCTGGGTACCTTGATGCAGTGTGGAGCGGGAGATAAGACGCACACACACAAAGTCGCACTCTGACAAATAAAAGCGGCATGTTTGGAGATGTGTGCATTTGAAGTGGTAGAATAGTGCGACAGCAGCAGTGCAGAACATACAGACTTGGACTGTGTACAAAAGCAGCTGGTTATTGTGTGTGTGTGTGTGTGTGTGTGTGTGTGTGTGTGTGTGTGTGTGTGTGTGTGTGTGTGTGTGTGTGTGTGTGTGTGTGTGTGTGTGTGTGTGTTCAAACCTCTGTCTGTATGAACAGACTAAGGCAAAATCAAACAGCTCCATTTATTGAACTGTGATTTTCTGCTTCTCAGTCACTGTGCGCTCTGTTTGTCTCCGCTTACTTGATGCAACTCAGTTACCTCCTTTTTAATGAAGCTAATATTAAAAATACATAAGGGCATAATTTAAGAGCCAAAGGATTATTGTTGAGCTAGTATTAATGGTGTATTGCAAGTATTGACGGGTTGTGTGTTGTATTTATATTCAGTATTCAACTACTGTTTAAGTTTAATTTGTGTGTGTATAATGTGTTGTCATATGGCTACATCTAACTCAGCATGTTTTGTAGAATAAGTGGACATTGAATAGAGAAATACTCCATACACCAAATAAAGTGGCACAGTTCAGCTTTACAGGGGATGATGTGGATATTTCCTTTGTTTTTCACAGTGTTGCCTCACACACAACCTCTCTCTGGCTCTCCTGACCTCCCACACCTTCTCTTTTCTCTGTGTCATCCTCTCTGCCTCAGTGGTTTTAACCACAGAGCTGTGAATCTTGCTTCGTAATTGGATGGATATCATTACGATTTCAACCCTACCAAATAAACAGAATTGACGGGTTTTTTTCCCCTCTTTTTTTAAATACTGAACATACCACGATTATAGACTGACTTTGTAATGATGAAAATTTAAATAAATGTTACACTTAATTATTTACTATGGGACTTTTTCTGTGATAGTATTTTTATTGTTCACTAGAAGATTCGTGATGAACTACAAACTTGTTCCTCCTGTATGTGATGTTATGAGAGATTGCTGGTGTTACTGTTCTCTTGGCCTTTGTCACGCACAGTTGAGTTTGTGAGTGTGAGTGCATGTTACAGAGAGAGTTCAGTTGAACTTCTGCATTGGGAGCAACAGACACACACGCAGACGCAGACACACACACACACACACACACACACACACACACAGTGAGTGAGATAAAATATGAGGAAGAACTTTTATGTTGCAAGAACAAATAGGAAATCTATGTTTCTAATTTCTCCAGCACAGTGAGCAGAACTGATGGCATTGCAGCTCATCGATATCACCACCTTTAAAAATGTTGCCCCTGGGTCTCGTTTAATACTAGATCGCCCCTACCCACCCTGACTGGAAACCCCTGTAAAGTCTGTCTCCCTCTCTGTCTTCCTCTAGAAATCATTTGGTTTGATGTGTGTGGTTTACACTGATGAGATCCTGCTGTTGTTTAGTAGCGGCAGCTGACACAGGTTGTTGTGGTATAGGCCATAAACCAGAGGATTTAAAATATTTCATTCATCCTAACTCTGCACTGTAACAAGTTTGGGATTTTTTCTTTTAATCCCAGTTTGGCGGGGTGGCTGCAGGAAACTGAGATGAAGCCCAGAAATCCCACTGAAGTGTGTCTCTGTCATAATTTGTTGTCGCAGCCCAAATATTACATTTGTAGCTGTGGAGGTGTGGATCCTTTTGTAATTCTGGCATTCAGGCTAAACACATTTTCCACACAGCATGCAGAGCTTGACGCTTATTTTTCTTCTCAAGGACCACATGTGGTCCCAAGTTGAAATATTAAACCCGCATAAAGACCTATGGGGTGCAATGCAAATCTATCAAAAATGTGTTTTTCCACAATAAAGGGAGATTTACAAGCAAAAATTATTTAATTTATTCATATTTAAGGCTTTTTAAGTGTTTCTTTGACAATTCCTTCCATTGAACAGTTACGTATGCTTTATGAACACCCCTATAATAAATCCTGCTTAAAAAGCTTAGAAAGTGTCTACAGGTCCCATTTACTTTTGTGCTCCCAAATACATTTTACAGTGCACATTTAATTGTAATTTCAGATTCAAGTGAGACGCAACAAAAGTATAACTGCATCTAGTCAGGGTGAATTTGCGTGGTGCAGAGATTCTTGGAGCAACCGCTGAGTTTCTGCCTATTTGGATCGCTTTATCAAGGTCAGCTCAGGCTCCGCAGCACCTGCCAAAAACTGAAGACTTTGCCTCATCCAGAATGCAAATGAGGCTGTTTGGCTGTTTGCATATCTTAATTTAGACTACAGTAAGCACTTTTGACTAAAGGTTACCATAGACTTGGAAGCCAGGCCTGCCGGCAGCTGAGGTTCAGCTGTTTGTGGAGTGATGCAGTATTCACAGGAGAGGACGGGAGCGGTGTACGCTTCCTGTTTTTGTGCATTTGTGTACGTTTGTGTGCAGCATACATGCATGTGTGTGCGTATATGGATATGGCGGTGTGACAGAGAAGAAAAAGCTCATTTATCACAACATGCTCTGGAACCTTCTAGGGGTCAGCTCGCTGTCCAAGTCCTCTCTAATGAAGAACACAGCTCAGCCAATCAGAGCTTGCTCCCAATGAGGCGGCCCCAACTGCCAGCCAATCACAGGCGCGCGGTTCAGCGGAGCGACGGGCAGAATTGATGAGAGGAGTAAGTCCTAGTGAAGGATCACCGTAAGCTGCCTGAGATAACACTATGGCGGAGCTGAGAAACACTCAGCTCCATGGAAATGCAATAAAGCCTGAACCATATCTCACCGTTGGGCGATGGGTGATAACAGTCCTATAGTGGAGTATGGAAAATAGCCCATTGAAATGCAGTGTGAAATACAGCACCTGCAGGGTCGTACATGTACAGCAGTGGAAATGGGAAGACGTCTGAATACAAGCGGTCTACAATATAACCCACTATTCTTTAACATGACAAAGAATGAGCAGCTGAGGCGATTAGTTAAATCATGGCTGTGGAGATGTAACTGTGGAGCCTCTGCGAGCAGAATGCAGATTACAGTAGTTCACACTGAGGTCACACTCATACTGCGTTTAAAATGCCTGTAAGTGTAACTGGAGATCCTGGTTGTGTAGTTAGTTACTACATCTATATTTCTGTAAAACCTGCTTTTTATCATCCACGTCCTAAGTTTGGATGAACATGAGGCTCTCATGATGGAATCGTCACTACAAAATATGAGCATCCCTGGGAAAATGTTCATATTGGCTGGTAATAGACCTCAGGAGAGAAGTAAACTTCAGTTCCCAAGATGCAGATGATGATGAATTATGTAATGTGTGACTCCTGCCAGCTGAAGCTGAAGGTAATGCTCTGTAGAAACCTGATTTCTGACCTGGTCTCATTCTCTGGTAAACAGTAATACAGTTAATGCACATTATAGCATTTAAAGGCATACCAAGTTGATGTAAAAAAAAATATGGAAAATTAAATTATATTATAGTTTTGACATTATTTCTGTGGCTACATTGGTAAAACAACTTCCAGAACCAGCATCAACCCTCTTCCAGTTTCTTCTGGTTCTCTTCCTTTAGATTCCTCTCAATTTCTTCTCTTACGTTGAGAATATAAAGTTCACCTATAGAAGGTGTTTTATGTTTCACAGATTGTAAAATCCTGAAAAGGTACCTGACTTGAAACAAGCTGAAAACACAGAGAGTGTGATCTTGACACCTGATAGCCAGCGGTTCTTCATGCTCTGAAAGTGGAGCGTAACAGAACGAATATAAATCCACCCTCCTTAAATTACAATGTCCGGGCCTGGATTTGTTTTGACTGCTGTCACATTGAGGTATTTTCTCAGGTGCGCTCCGACATGATTGATGACTGCCGGTTTATGGGCCTTGACCACAGATTATTGGACCGTTGCATCTCCTTCTTCTTATCTTATCAACCTGCCAAGACACTGCCAGTCTGGGTAAAGGTGTCGGTCACAGGAAAGAACTTCCCAAGGACTTCTAGATGTGTTGACTTGTAGCAAAAGTATGTCAGGGGAGCAAACTCCAGTAACAGAAACTTGGCCTCATTTTAACAGGGGCTTTACATGATGAAGAGTTTACAGGCATTACAAATGAGACAGGGAGGAACGGTCTCTCTGCTCCGTTTGTTTTATTTTTACAAGTCCTGGCTTTATACTCTGTAATAATTCACCTGTTTTTAATAAATGACTGACTAATTTGGGCTCACTGGGGTTGGTCTAACCTGATTTCCTGGCATTTTGGAAACAATCAGAACATTTTAGAGCAGGTGAAGCAGGTGAACACTTTTCATTTTCTAAACTGGGATGCTTGTTTGGACGCGTTGGAGACAAATTGTCGTGTACAGCAAAACACGGCCCTGCTGTGCTGCATGAGCAGGTCACTTCAGTGTAATGTATGTGTGAGATTCTGGAAGAGAGAAAAATGCCCATCAGATTGTGACGGTATCGACTGCAGAGCAGAGGCGCTGTCGCCCGCTGATGATGTACGAGGTGAGGAGAAGCGTTCATCAACGAGCGGAAGATTACTCCTCCATCTTGAGACACCTCTCTCTCCCCCTCTCTTTCTCTCTCTCTCTCCCTCTGTCGCCTCCCCAAGTGAGGATCCATCACCCTCTCTCCACCCCCACCTCCTCTACACATCACAGTGGCTCCTCTCAGACACTTTTCACTTGTGCTCTTTTTCTCAGTGTTTATTGATCCATCTCTTTTTTTTCCCCCTTTCCCTCCTCCTTCATCGGGAGCCGAGGAGTTATTGGTGTACTGTGAGTTCACATACTAGCGAACATTTTTCCAGCCAAGGTTATACCAAATGAATTTGTGCATCGCATCACCAACAAATGTATGGATTTTTGTTGTATTATTGTGCTGCAGGCAGAAAAAGTGTGATGTAGTAATAGATAAAGTAATAATACTAGACCATATTGTTCCTTGTCGTATTCTCTCAAACTTGGGCTGTAATGACTGTGAAGCTGGTGAATATATGTGATAGTAAAATCAACAAAGATGCAGGAAGTGTTAGTGGTTTAGTTCAGTTAAATTTAATCTGAAAGAAAATATATCACCAGCAATTATAACAATCAAATCAAGTCTGTACCATATTTGGATAACAAATGGAGTAAATCCAAATATTTGTAAGTTCCACCTTTATAGCTTCAGAGCTTTAGGTTCCAGTTGTCAAGATTAGCAGTTGCTGTAGCTATAGTGTTTAAAGGAATATTTCAATATGTTGACAAATGCACCTCTCTCTCTCCCCCGCCGATCTCAAAATAGCTCGCGCCGACAATTGAAAGTTATGAACCTACTCCTAAAACTATAGGGATTATGGCAATAGGTGGATTTGCCAAAATGTTGAAATATCCCTTTAAGGTTATCTCAAATAAATTGTATGTTAAGTCTCGCAGTCATTGAAAAGAATAAGGGTGTGTCATAAATATACTTAGTAGATTTAACATTGCAGTTTTTAACCTCACATTATGTAAACTGGTTCTGTGAGTGACATCCCACAAATCTAAATTAAACGAGAAAGCTGGTGCAACAAAACAGTAACACACATAATTCTTGCACATCTGGACCAGATTTTAGTAGAGGCTTCCTTAGAATCTGTATGTGAGGTTATTCCAAAGAGACATTTTGTGACAGATCCACACTCTCACATGTCAGGACGGTGAGATATACAGGAGCTATTAGCATCACTGAGGCTGCCCTGTGCACCACTATGTCACACATGCAAACACTTAATTTGGATTTTTGCCTTGTCATCCTTTCTGTCACCCTGGTTCCCTGAGGGTCATGGCCATCAACATGTAATCCCAGTCTTTCTTTAAAGGACCAATACCCATTTTTTTTAAAACTACCCTTTAATCTTGCATAGCAGGACACGGCCGCTGTGCGCTCCATTAAGCTCGCCACTAATCGTGGGAATCATTGCTTTTGGGGCAGCTTTTCATCACAAATCCTGCACCTGATGATGCAATCACGGGCCAAGCAGTAGCAACAACCTCATTTAAACCCCAGAGACCTTGAGTCATTATCTAAGTCAGAAAATGCTGTGAAACTTTGAAGCCAGTAAAGATAAAGTGAGAATTTTAAACCATGGGAGCTAAAGTTAGACTTTGAAACTAATCTGTTGTTGTTGCTGTTTTTGGCACAGCATTTACAGTTTGAATAAACCTTGTGATGATGTATCAAGTTGAATATTAATATGTGTAAAAGGATTACAACTAAAGATTGTAAACAGTTTAATTTGAATTTAAATACTTGTGTTAGATCTCATGTTAGGTCAGATTACATCTCAGACTGACCAAACACCTCCCATGCGCTCCCTGTTGCTGTTAATATGCTTTCATATCCACCACTACTTCATATGTGATTAATGACTTTTTCATAGATATTACATTCACAAACACCACATTTTGCATTTTTAGAAATCAAGAAAATTGTGATTTTAAGTAGAAATAGATGAGAGGACGTAAAGGACCAAATGGTTAGCCACAGCACTTCACAAATGACCTCTAGACCACATTAAGCTTGGCAGACTGATGAAGTATCTTGAACAACAGCGTGTGAGCAGTGACAGGAGGTCCCCAGAGGAATCATTGTTAAACTAAGGTGATGCTCTGATGGCAGGGTGATATGATTAATAAAACATATTATCATAATAGCTAACTTCTCAGTGTTAGCTTTATTTTGAAGTGGGGACTAAGATTTGTTATGTTCTTAACTGTCATTTTCTTATGCTCATCACATGCATCACACAAAAAGTCCACATATTTATGAATTAAAGCAGATATCAGTGGAATGTTTTTGTTAATATAAGTCCTAAATAGTCCTATTTTCCGTCAGCAATCACTTACATGAAGTATTTCAGCCTAAACACGAGTCTCTCCGTAACTCTGCTCTGCTGTAACCCGAGGAGAAAATTTTCCTTGTGGGATACAAGTGTTATCCAATGAGGAGAGAGAACGGCATGAAGGGCTGTGTGTGCAGCCAAGGGATGCGCGTGAATGTGGTGACGTAGCACGAGGACCAATTGATGCCTGACAAGGGCGGGGGCTGCTAACTCATGGTGCGTTCAAAGAAACTCGTACTTTGTGTTTTTCCTTCCTGTGAAGTCATACCAGTTCGATCTGGTACGAGTTCACGGGTCGGAAGTTACGAGTGGCCGTTATAGGGAACTTTCACAGACAACAGGATGGTAAAAACACGAGCTACGGGTTACCTGGAACGCTACCAAGTCGTAGTTGTGACTTGAAGCTGTAACTTACGGTTTCAAAAGCCTGCCTTGAACGCAGCATTAGCCGAAACGGCCGTGAAGCTGATATCTGCTTTAAACTGTGACTGGACTCAATGGGATGTCACCTGTTCAGATAGCCGGGGAAATGTTTTGTGTTTCCTGTCCCAGGTCGTCTTGCATATCTTGCAATGGATAGTAAAATCTGAACCGTGCAAACAACCAATGTTTTGCGATCTCTCTTGGCTACAATGTTTTTGACTTGTACGGATGCTTGAATCTCCACTATCTCTCATTTCTGTTACCATCCTTGCAGGCATTTTTCATGCTAATTGTTAATATTGTGTTATTCCTGAGCCCAAGCTCCTCTACGTCTTCCAAGGTCCACAATTATTTGGCTACTCTTGATGGGACAGGCCTTACCATCATGAACAAACAACAGTTTGATCAATACTTGTAACTCTCCAAACCAACTACTGTGCACGTCTTTTTAATTCTGCTGTAAATATTTTCTTTTCCCCTCCTTTTTCTGCACAAATTGCAGCACAAAACACAACTGCTGCAAGCTGTGTGGGCTCCCAGTTTGCCAAATTTACTTTGGCATCAATTCAATGTAGAACAACTCATTGTCAATTCTGAAGATGCGCATTGAAGCTGCACAGCAACACAAAACTGTCATCACAAATGTGTGCCCTACTCATTTTCTTGAATGTAGAAACTGTACAATAGGGTCGAGATGTTACACTAAGCAGTCTGGTCTTGAGGTGTCTTCAACCAAACACAAAAGCAGCTGATTTCACCTTCAGCCAATAAGAATGAAGTAATCAGTGTAATCAGCTGCTACAGATGGAATAAAAACCTCTCAGCCCTCTCATATCTCACCATTTAATTACTCTCCCTGAGACCGACACACACAGGTAGGCTTCCTGTATAGCTAGCTCAATACACACACACAATATCAACAAAATGAGCACGTTTGAGTGTTTATTTGCAGGGAGTCTTTTTTTTATATTCACCCATATAGTCATAATTCTTTTCTCAGCGATTTGTCTCAGTCTGACCATGTAAACCTGGCACATCTGTCTGAATAGTAATGAGCGTTTTGTTATTCCATACGTCCACTGCCGTCGCCCGCAGGACCTCACCAAAGATAAATGAATAAAATGGATATGTAAATAAGTGGAGGTGAGGTAAATAGAGTCAGTGAAGGAAGAGGCATGAATAGTGAATGTTCCAAATTGATTTCCGCTTCCCTGCGCTTCAACTCATTTACTCAGCTCAGGGAATACCTCATGAACCCTTGGAAAATATGTGTGTTGAGGTGCGCTCACGCGATTGTCTTGTGATTTAGGTCGGACACAAATTCATAAGAATTCTAAATATGTTAATGTAGGAGTGACATATTTGATTTGTGGCACGGTAAAGCCGAGGCAGGTAAACACAGGTGCTGCTTCATTGTAAAGGAAAAGAACAGACTGCATTAGACTGTGCTTCGACAACTGCGTGGCTGTTTTCCGCTGGTATAGAAAACTCATTGTGCATTGCAGATTACAGACACATGAGAATAGACGCATGGGTATCACTATTCAGACCACACATCTCAACAGTTTCACTGCAGTGAGCCAGTAGAGGCATTTAAAGTGTAGGACTTGGTCACTACTAGTTTTGCAAGTTTTCAGTTCTGCTTATTTATGCTTGAAAAGCAAAGTTTGAACCTTTGAGCTGCTTATGCGTTAACATACAGGTATAGTATTATATTGAGGTCTTAAGGGAGTGCTCCAATCTGTGGCTGTTAGAAAAAGAAGAAAAAGTTGTGTTACAGGAAAATGTACTTAATTAAAAGAGTAAAGCTAACATCGTGAAGCATTTCCTGCAGTGTGGTATAGAAGGATCTATTTTTGATGATGCTGCATCTTTTTTTCTCGCTCACTCGGGGGCTCCCTGCATCATCTGTGATGCATATTTTACTGTTTTTTCCCCCATATACATCTCACTGCCTGTATCCATCTTGTAAAATTACCTAGTCACTGCGCGTTGCCTTCCAAGCAATGTTTTTCCTGTCTGCATCACTTCAAACCAGTAAGGTGTTGAACATTGAGAGCAACTGGTGCGTTTTATGCAGAATTGGTTTCCCTCTTTTTCCACAGGCGATGTAGGTGATAAAGGAGCAAGTGTTGGAAATAATGAAATTTGCAAATAGTGGAAGCTATTCTTCATGCTCTGTATCCCACATTGACAGATCCATCACACATCATTCATACGTCAGTCGCTTCTCTGTAACCTCCACCTTTACATCCATCTCTTCTTTCACTTTTGCCCATTTTGTGATTGAAGCAACTCTCGCAGATGAAATCAATAAAGAATCATAACTTTCATCTCGAAATATTATTCTCCCCGTACCAGCTGCAGGACAGGTGGTCTTAGTATATGGTTTTGACCATTTTGCATTCCTGATGCACATGCGTGCCATGAAGCATTTCTTGTCTCACCCTGCAACTTAATTTAAAAACAGAAACCTCTAGAAGCGCTTGTTTTCCTCACAATGAGGACAGATGTTGGTGAGTAGGAGGTAGTAGAAAAAGAAGGAATTATGTAGAAAGCGTATGTAAGTTTCCAGAAAAGTCAGAGGGAGAGGTTACATTCATGTTTTCCACTCTCTGCCAAGGAGGATTTGTTTTCATCCCTGTTAATGAATTGGTCAGTTTATCAGCAGGATATCTCCAAACCCCTCTCATTGACAAATCTCCATGGTAGATAAGCCTGAGCCAAAGAACATTAGATTACATTTGGGTGCTTATGAGGAAATTAGATAATGTTGTAGACATCACAATTAAAGGAATAGAGGCACAGAGGCACTTCCAGTTCTTGGGAGATGTATTTAATGACCAGTTCAGGTTGAACAACTGCACTACACTGACAAAACTTGATATGAGTTCCTTCTACTTGGCATTTGCACCCTCAAATTTCAAATAAACAATTTCTTTAGCTCATTCAACATTGCTTCAGCAAAAGCATTCAGCTCCTTTCAGCATTCACACGCATTTCCATTCTTGGAAACGCTTTTTCTAGTTTCAATTCATATTTACTTGGACTTGAGGATGAATTGATCAAGTTTTGGTGGTCAACGGTCAAGGTCAGTCTGATCCCCGGAAAACTGTTTTGGTCTCGTGAACACAATATTTCATCAACGCTTCAAGGGAATTTCTTCAAACTTGGCACAAAAATGACTCAAAGATGATTTTATTGGACTTTGGTTGTCAAACAGTCAAAGGTCTTGGTGACCTCAGAAAATGCAGTTTTGCGCTTCTGAATGTTACTGAAAAAAGAAAAAGTGGAGGTGTAGGTGTACAACCATGAGGTGGTAATCCTGTTTACTTGTATTCCATTGTAGCTAAACAGATGTGCAGACCACTTACTCCACTGCCTTTAGGTAATTGTGGATTACAGTGTGTGTGTGTGTGATGTGGAGAAGTAGCAGTAGGTTGTTGTTGTTGTGAAGGTGGAACCCCATGCAGCTGACTGACAAGGTCTTTGCTTTTGATGTGACTAGAAGCTTTCTCTCTCACGTCTCTTTCTCTATATTTTCTCTGGCTGTTCGCTGAGAGCTAGTTACAGAGTGAATAAATGCAAATGAATGGAAATGTTCCCTGATGTGTGTGTGTGTGTGTGTGTGTGTGTGTGCGCGCGTGTGTATGTGTGTAGTGCTGCAGTGCTGTGCGAGATGGCAGATATCTGGCTGCTAATAGAGCAGCTCAGAGCACATCTGTCTCCACTGTTTTTGTTTCTTTCTCCTTGTTTTTTTTTTGTATCTCTACAGCATGAATGGATGTTCCCAGCTAACACAAAGCTTAATGTCTGATTACATTACATTTACAGTCCCTAAACGTGTGTACGCTTGGAAGCCTGAATACATTTGTGAATTTCGTATGTACAGTAGCTCTCAGGTCTCAGTTGTGCTGCTTCTTCTAATTTCCCTGCTCAGCTACATTTTTTCACGGCAAGAAGAGCATTACTTAAACATACAACATTTTTCAGAGCCTTATGGAAAGAGCAGCTCTGGTATGTCCACCAGTAGCAGGTATTTTTGCATACGTCCAACTGGGAGGAGACCCTGGGGCAAACCCAGAACACACATCTGGTCTGTAACACCCCAGGATGCCTAAAAGAAGAGCCGGAGGACGAGGCTGTGGGGAGAAGGATGTCAGGGCTACTTTGCTTCGCCAGCTGCTGCGCCTACTGTAAGACCTGAACCTGGATGGATTTGTTTTTATTTGGTTCACATCATGTGTTCATGTTTATATGGATTCTTCTTGCTCATCCCAGCTCATCCATCACAACACCACCTTCTCTCCTTGTGGGAAAACAACCACACCTTCACCCTCGCTCTCTCCAGGGCCTCTCTCCCCTCTTCTTTTCCCGCTGTGCTCATTTTCCTATTTATTTATTAGTCTTTTATTATTCTGGCGTGTCTTTTTTGCCCGGCAGCCATCAAGCCTTCTGAAGGGCTTTTCTTATTCAAGTGATTTCCTGCAAGCCCCTCGCTGTGAGTGAGACACTCTGGGCCCCTCACCCCACTGTGCTGATTTACTCAGGCTGTAGTATCAGAATGTCTTCAAGACCCCCCCCCCCTCCATTCACACTCTCATCCACTGCACTACTCCTGGTAATTTTGGCTCATGTTGCGGACTCCTTGCGACCCGCTGGCAGGAGGGCAGCTGCAGGACACTGCTGTAGCGCAGCAGGGGGCTTCACACACATGTTCTGAGATTTCTTCATATGTTAGTGAGGACGTGTCATTATTTGATTATCACTCGCAGGAGAGAAGCGTCATGCATTTTGCAACATGACAGATGCACCTGAATCAGAGGTGTGAATGTGCAGAGCGGCAGTGAGAAGCGTGATTGTTGCTAATTGAGTGAAGTTTATATTAAATGGAGAAAAAAAGAACATCTGCAGAAAACAAAATGAGTAAAATGGCCAGTCAGTAATTGTATATATGCACAGTTAGTCTTCCACAGTCAAACCTCCCACTATTTCACTCCACTCTTCTGTACATGCCTGTAGTCTCGTCTGCCAGAGATGGAAATTCAAATGAACTGATTGACCTTGGTGTCCGGCCGGGAGCCTGTTTGCTCTGTGTGATTGGACAAACATTACACGTACATGGGTATTATCAGATACATGAGTATCAGGACGTCACCTGGATGGAACCACAAAGAGCTCCTGTATGACAGACTTTCATTAGTTCAATGTCTAGATTGTGGAAATCTCACAGTTGATTCCAAGAATTCAGCGATTTTTTTATTTCTTTTTGGCTCCTGTAAGGATCTGGGTGCAGATCTTTTGATGTGACATCTTACAGTGATTAGAGCAGGTTCAGCCCAGATTTCATCATATCTGGGCGGCAACTCCATCTCAAGATTCTGGAGTGTTTCGTGCAGTATTCATATTATAAGACTTCTCGGGGGCCACTGTTGATATGTTACATCTCATCACTGAGCTGTGTTGAGTCTTTGGATTGACTGGCACTTGAAAACCCATGAGTGTGTTAAGATAGGAAGTAATTTTTCAGTTCTCAAATTCAGTTTTCAGTAATTAAATCATTTAAAGTGGTTTAATCTCAGTGTGTCTACCTCTGTGTGCATACTACCCTTCCTCACCCTCTTCCAGTCATTGATTGAATGCATTTCCTCTGCTTTAGTGAACATGGTTGGATGAGAAAATACAGACTTTTCAGCCACAGTGTCACTGATAAATCTTTCTCTCCCTTGATGGGATTCTTGATCACACACTTGTGGAAGTTTGTGTTCACTCTCCTCCATCTGAAGTGGAGAGTTTGCCTGAATAGACTCTGTGACTGTGTCAGTGTGGAGGAGGACAGGAGGTCACCCTGGACCAAACCACTGCTAATACACCCGCACAGAGACTTTGAACCGTCTCCATTCATCCCAGCAGTCTGTGCCTGGATAAAGTGGAGGACCTTCATCTCCTGTCAGCTTTAGGATGAAACAGAAAATACACCAGAGAATGAAAGAGTCACACCCCTGGATATACTGTGGGCTTGACTGTGTAGACTCGAGGCACACATTTCCTTCTATACCCAACTACTTCTCCTTTTCTTTTCTTACCTCTCACTCTTTTCCATAGCCTCTCCTCTCCCCTGGGTAATCCTGGTGACCCAGACACTGCAACCTCTGCAGAATATCAACGTGCCCTTAATACCATTTCTCTCAGATCCTCCAGAGAGCTGGTGGAGGGAGCAGAATGGATCGAAGATTGAGCTGAAGACAGATCTAGACGTTGATAGTGTTGGCTGTGGAAATGACTCAAAGGAACCAGACCGATGGTTTATGTGGTGCATGGACACTATTTTTTTTTACCATCATGAAACTGTATTTCTTTCCATTTTTGCGTTCGACTGGTATTTCTGGAGAATCATAGAGTGAAGGCTGGTTGGTGATGGGGAAAAAATTCAGGCAACTGAATCTGTTTTCTGAATGCTTCATTTTATGGATTATTTTACGGAACCAGTCATGTTTTGAATTGAATTGAATTTATTTTCAAACCCTGTTATGTCCACTCTCAGTGACAGTCTCAGTGTCCTCCATCATAATGTAGATGACAGAGTCGATGAACATGCAGGTTCATTCAACTTTGTTCTCAAAGCAACTTGCTCAAGAAGAATCTGCATTTTTTTTTTTGCCCAGAGCTGTGTCTCAGACCTGCAACTAATGGTTATTTTCATTCATTTAGAACTTGTCAGAGCAGCTTTCTCCTATGCCACCCCCGGGTCCTGGAACCACATTCAGACCTATAAAATAATTAAAAAAATTCTCAAAGAATCTGCTGAATTCATCAGTCTGTGTGTAAAATGACAGGGAAAATGTTAAAAAAACACCTCTGACATTGAGCTGCTCAGTTCTGCAAACTCTTTATCTAAAACGTTCAAACAAGCTGTTCAGTTCACTATCACATGTTTAAAAAATTAAGTGCTTTACAGTTATTGGTTTTCTTTGGTATTATTTGATTACCTGATTTATTATTTTTGCTCCAAATGAGGTTTTCATCAATGTCAGGGTAAAGTAACTTACGATACTTTCAGGAAAAACTCTTTCCATTTATATTTTCATTCACAGTGTAATAATATCTGAAAGAGAAATGGATTGAAACTACACTATAGTGCTCATGTGCAAGTCTTGAGGTTCATTCTATATAGTATATTTCTGTGGTCAAATACCATAACTAGCTATATCAAACCGAGTTGCCTTCTTGAAAAGCCTTGACTTAATTTTCTGATCCTGCAGGAATATTTAAAGTATTTAGAAATATGCATATGATGATTGATTTATATTTTTGAGCTTACCGGGTTTTCCTTGGTGTTTCCCCCTGTAGAGGAAAAAAACAAAAAAACATTTACAAAACAGGAAGGAGTCAGGCTTTTTAGGCCAAGTACACAAAGACAAACCGAGTGAAACTTGGGTAATGGTCACAGCAGTTGCAGCTCAAGAAGAACCTCTAGTCTCAGGCCTCATTCAGTGGGTTTCCTCTTCCTGTGCAGTAGCCAGGTGATGGTTTTTCTCTACTTATTTTGTATTGATCGCTGTGCTTCAGAGGTGCTGTTCGTCACACAACCTCCACCACACCGCAGGGCTAACAAGACTGGTCTACACACTCCAAATATTAGACTGACTTTCACATCCCTACACGCTCAGGTAATGAGATGAGGTAAATCAGGGTAAAAGCAATCAATAAATCTGCACACATAGGCCGCGGGTACAGACAGGCGGACGGGGAGATACGCATCTTTAAAGAGACCAAGAGTGCAATGAATTTTCCATCTTTTTGTTCCTCTCCTGCTCTGCATGCAAACACTCCCCTCTGTCCTCTCGTCTCATTATTATCCTCCCCTTAACGGCTCATTTAGGATGTTGGTTTGTTAGTTTATTCATTAAAGTCTTGATGATAGAGATGACTGTTAATATCAGCTGTGCTCTGTGCAAGGTAGACTTAATAGTTGCTTTTTAAATCATGGTTTAATGCGGAAAGAAGCTGGAAAATGTGCTTATTTATTCGCATTTTATGGATTTACAGAAAAATAACACAAAAGTCATACAACCACACAAATTCATGCATTTTTACAAAAATACAGAATAACACAGAATTTAGCTTTGACAAGATCTTATTTGTGACACTAACACTCAACAATGAGGCTGTGAAATCAGACTGACATCAGCTGTGTGCTCTGGACCAACGCCTTTGCACTAATTTGCCAATAGCCAATATTTAATTAAAGCCCAATATTAGCCCCATTCATTGACCCTTTTAACCCTTGTTTAGTCATCTGATGGTCTATGAGCATTGATTTCTGCAGTACTTGTCTCTGTCTCTTTTTATTCAGCGTTTACCACCTGCACCCTTCTGTGAGGGGGAAGAGAGTTCGACACCTGGGGGGGGGAGAGAGGGAGATAGCCACTGGAAGTAGACAGAGGTAGAACTGAACAGTCACTTTGCATTTACCTTAAAAAATGCAATTTGGAAATGTGTCATTTTCCAAGTGCAGAGCTGTGATTAGCTGATAAGTGAAACGAGAAGTGTAGCTGGCAGATTTGTGAGTTCTTATGGTAGCTAATTAACATCTGTCTCCAGATGTGTGCAAAATGTCTACATGTCGACTTGTTGAAATAGCTGTGGATAGGTTTCTTGACGTGTGATATTTGCACACAGAGTGATTTTGACTCAGGACCCGTTACTTTGATGTTGACTGTCTGTAAGTGACCCATCATTGTTTCCTAATGGACAGCTGACAGCCTCAAATGTCAGTGTGATTAGTTTAATAAGTGCATCAGGTTCCTCTAATGTTTTATTTTACTACTCTTCAACTAAATGTGTGTATTTTCAATAGAGAGGTTTATTTGGCTGATGGTTTGCAAACACAGTCTTGTAGGAGGACTTATTATAAACTGTTTTTGTATAATTGCAGCTCAAAATGCTTTAAAGGGGATGCAGGATTTGTAGCATCATACTACATGCTTACCTTAGTTAAACAGCTTTGGCGTAATTGGCATGAGGGACAATGGAGGCTCTCTGCCTTCCATGAGCATGCACTTATTGTGTCTCTTGGCTGAAAACCAACCTTGCAAGATCAGGGCTGCAGCCCGGGTGTCCCAGCTCTCGTCTGTGCAGCACCACGACACAAACGCGCCCCGTAAACTGTAAGCTCTTGTATATGTAAGATTAAACTTAATAAATGTTGTAACATCGTATGATATATAACATTATCTACCGTTCTGTTTCTAGCCGGCCTTGTTGTAAACAAATGCACATGGCCAGGAGGAGAGTTAGTAAAACAGCAGAAAAGTGACCAGACTTACATAGTTCCTCTTTAAATAATGTAATAACTTGCACTGAGCACTTCATGTGAAATACATAGACTGAAATAAAGACGAGGATAAAATAAAATCTACATCATAAGGTGAAAAAGCTCAGTGTCAAATACTGTGCGGACATTTACAACCTTGTGGAGGCACAGAGTGTCTGAGAGAAAAGGGAGCTCCATTGAAATAAATGTGTCCCCTCATTTCCTCTCCCCCTTTGTCTCCTTTTCCTCCCCACTCACCTGCAGAGCTTTTTCTCCCGCATCCTCCCGCATCCTCCCGCATCCTCCCACTCCTCCACTCTGCTTTAGTCATTTGCCAGATGCCTGGAGCTGAACAGGTTTATCTAATAACTGCAAATTTTCCTCACATTGAAATTCATAAGCCAGACTTCATTTTAGTGCTGCAATGCTACTGTCTGTAGTTACTACAGCAAAACATTGTCCTCACATATTGTGTATGCATATGTTTCTGATGATCAGGCCCCCATCTTGAGATGGAGATGGATGGATATCCGTCTGAAACTGAATGTGTTTCATTCCTCTGTGTGGAGTTTTTTTTTAAATTTTGTTTGTGCCACAGCTATAGCTCAGGAGGTTGAGCAGGTTGTCCACTAACTAGAAGGTTGGTGGTGAAGTCCACATGTGTCCATGGGCAAGATACTGAACCTGAAGTCTCAGCAGTGTGTGAAAGGGTGAATGTGAGTGCAAGTGCTATAGGCGTTTCAAATCTTTATGAACACCTAAAGCACTTGCACTCACATTCACCCTTTGACACATAAGTATATTTGAAACTGTCAGCTGTTTATACGTGTACTGTATAAATCGTTTCAAATGTATTTATATTTATGGTATTATTTGATATTCAGCAGGGGAAATCCCAGATAAAAATGTAAATCTGATAGGGAGTTGATTAATGAATCATTATATTAATGTTTGATGATGTGTATTGTGCACCATCCCCCCAAAAATTTGCTTTATAGAGACCAGAAGTGTTTGTGTACCAGGCTGTATTTATTTCTGCTGTAAAGTTGGACATTTTGACATGGGAGTCTATATGGAGACTGATTTGCTTTTAGAGTCAGACTCAAGTGATCAGAAGAAGTGCAGTTTCTAGCACTTGGTTGTTGGCTTCATTTTTCATCCTCAGAGGTTGCTGCTTGAACATGCTCTCCTATGCACCCCAAGAGAGAAAGAGAAAGAGGGTCTGTTAAGAGACCGACATGGCTGGAAAGACCTTTATCGATCTTTTGACGGCCCATCAACCCACTGGGATTTTCCTCAGTGCGCCTGATGGCCAGTCCGACCCTTGGCCTCTCTGAGAGCTGTTGATCCTGCATGTGGAGGCATCTCTCTCTTTTCCTTGTAATGGATGCACTATACTGACACCACTAACTCTAACTGTGACTTTGAGGAACACCCACAGCACTCACTGTCACTTCCTCTCACCTCTTCACCTCCTCTCTCTCTCTCTCGCTACTACTCGGCTCGCACCTGAAAAAGCGAAGCTGGGTGCGCTGGCGGAGCTGCTCTGGGCTCAGCATCTGTTGGATGCCTCGCTGAGCCAGACTGTAAAAATGATTGACGCCAGGTGCTGTCACTGTCTCTGCTCCCTCTCTGTCAGGATATCGACTGATTGGTGGGAGATAGCGGATGAGACTAATAAAATATTAAAATGCAGAGGCCGGCGTCTGTGTCAGAGCCTGTAACGTGGTGACATGAGCTATTGAATCCAGGCTTTTATCACCGCCATGGACGACCACACAGAATCACGGCACTGATTTGGGGCTTCTTTTTTACTGCCTGTTTTTTTTATGACAGACACACTTACTGTTGGTACTTTTGGTAAAAGCCTTTTGAAACCTCATGCTGTTGCCTCATTTGTAAGAGTGAAGCTGCTGCGGCAGTCGTTCCTCATGTGGGAAACTAGATCTTCTGCTCAGGCATATCCCCTCAGACACACTCTTAGCAGCACAGTGTGTGTGTGTGTGTGTGTGTGTGTGTGTGTGTGTGTTTATGCGTGTGTGAGGGAGTGAATGAATGGAGCCGCTTCAGGACTCCAGCCAACAACAAGCCCGGCATCCTGGAAACCTCATCCTCTTTATGAATAATAAAACAAGCATCGTAAAAAAAAAAAAAAAAAAAAAAACCTCAGCCCTCACTCACGTTCTGCCAGCATGGCAGCCTGTCTGCCTGGCTGCACTGGCTGCTGCTCCATTATATATTTATTATATGATCTCTCTATGTGTATCTGTTGTTCGACAGGGGGCAGGTGATGCCGCCGTCCCACTATCAAGGCCGTTTCTTTGTGTCCAGCTGGAATACTGACAGAACTGAATCATGCGTCTTCTTTTTTTAATTTGCTCCTTAGATTCGCCTCATGAGCTTCTGCAGGTGCATGCTCAGTTAAATCTGTGAATTTAAGATAAAAAATGCTTGAATAAGGCTGCGGAGCTTTATTTACTCTCTGCTCCTTGTCGCCTGTTGCAGCTTAGCGCTCATTAAGTCAAACTCAGCTTAATGCCTGACTTACGAACCTGTATTTCCGTGCCACACACACACACCAAGAGGGATTTGAATCAGAGCAGCTATTAGTTTTTTTTTTTTTCTCCTGTTAAAAGTCACAGCTAAATATCCCACAGATTTTCTCATTATGTTTAATCAGCATGTAGTGGCATTGTCCTGTGGTCCAGGCTGGCCAGCATTGAAGCACAAGGAGACAAAGAGACAAAGGGAACCATTAAAATGGAGACCGATCACCTTATTCAGCTGACCTGACCTTTAAGAGTAAAGATGGAGGGGTGTGGGGGAATAATGGAGGGGGTGTTTAGAGAGCTGCGCCTTACGACTCACCCTCTTCTGGGGTTTCAGCAGCTTTTTTTGATAAAGTGTGAGGATAACACAGAGAGATGATGAAATGTCAGACATTGTGTGAATGTCAGGAGACCTGGAGGCGGGTTGAGGCGGGGGCACTCCGCTTTAAACAATAACGATGAACGTTTAAAATGATAGAATGACTGGTCATATGCAGATGATGTGATGCTTTTTCTTTGGGATTGATTTGTTTTTTGTATGAATAAGAAAATGCAAATAAATGCAACACAAGATCATATAACAACTGGACCAAACATTTGCAAAGTATAGTGTGTTCGGTATACGTTCATGTATCCCTCCCAGCTCCATCCACCAGCAAACAATGAAGAAAGAAAACAGGATGGAGGAGAATTAATTACAAAATCAATGAGTCGTTTAGAAAACATAAACACACAAACATAAAACAGCCAACCCCTTTATCCCCATTCCCCACCCCTCATCACCAAGATAAATGTTAAAGTCAATTTAAGTTGTTTTATACAATTGAGTTATTCAGGGGGGGAGGGGGGCGACACACAAACTTGTATGCATTTGATGTGTGTTGTTGATTATGGGAATCAGTAGCCACTCCCAGCAAGATGCACAAACACAGGGTGACAGACCAGGCAGCACCACAACCAAGGAAAGAGGCGTAGACACAGTCTGACTCTAACACCGTCTTTGTCTCAGTCACATCAACAATAGTGAAGTGAATGGATGAATTGTTTCAGCACATGCAGAAGCAACATTGCAGTTTGATGTGAGATGTTCAGGCTTAGGGGTCGGCCCCTCAGACTGGAGGAGATATAGGCTGCCATCTAAAGCTGCCATTTATCGCTGTAACATTCAACAAGCTGCACACAGAGGACACGATTTGAACCTTTGATACCATTAAACGGCTCAGTCGGGGTCCTGCCGTTGATATTTAACAACACAAGAAGACTTATCCCCTTAAATCCACAGAGTGTTTGTGTGTATCATTGTGTCTCGTGGCAGCGCGCACACCCCCCCCCCTGATGTATTAGTCTGGTTTGTGTGTGTGACGCATGAAGACGTTGGTTTCTCTGTCTGTCGTCTCCCTCTCTCTTCACCCTCTGTCTGACAGCCTACTCTCTTGTCACGTTAATTGTTGGTTTTCATCACTGACGTGTAGACACATTTCATCTCCAGCTGCGCTCGGTGCACTCAGTGGAGAGATCCGGGGCGTGGGCTTGTTGTCAGCGTGTGCATGTATGTGTGTCTGCCTTTTTTGTCATGATGTGCCGTTAAAGCTCTCCTCGGGGCCTCGCTGTGTGTGACCCATCTCCATGTCAAACTGTGTCCCCGGTATTTTTGTTCTCGTTTCATGCCCTTGAGCAGTCTCGGGGTATATATCTGTGTGTGTGTGTGTGTCTGCGAGGTGGGTGGCTGGCAGCGGGGGGTCGTGGAGCAGGTGGTACACCTTAGACTGTGACACTGTGCTTGTCGCCGATAATTTGGGAGTGAGACTTTGCACCGCCTGGAGTACATTGTTATTCATTCGTTCAGTTTCAGTTCAGCTGAGGAGACGACGGAGCTGAGGAGACGCTAAACACTCCTGACCCCGCTACAAAAACTGAAAAAAAAGAAAAAAAAAGACATGAACAGAGGAAATAATTGCAATCCACTACAGTTACTTTTAAATTGGAAGCAGCTTTACCAGCGCCAAACGCCTGCAGACAAGCTGGGATATTTTGTTTCACGGAGTTAACAAGCAAAACGGAGGAAAATGGGGTGACAGGCCAGGCACAGATAATCTCTGTAGTAAACAGTCTGCATCTCCAGTCTGTGCCGTCTTTACCTTCACTCTGCTCTCTTCGTTTTCCTCTGCTCTGTCTCCAGTTTTTTTTAGCTTGGCTCAGATCGTTGTCGTTTACAGCAGCGAGCAAACCCGTGCCAGTGTTGTTTGGCCTTGGTGAAGGTGTGCGCTCTACTGGGTGCCATTCCAGTTATTACTAGTGCAATACATCTCATTGTGTCAGGTGTATTGTGTCAGGTGTGCTGGAAAAGGAGAGAAAATCCTTTTCTGGTGGCACACAATGATTTGATCCTCAAGAAAATATTTATCTACAGCCCTACGAATCAAAGCAGTAAAACATAAAACGGGAGCGTTCCCCGATCGGGGAATATAGGACCCTCTTTTTGAATAAGGGTTCTGTGTTCCTTGGTTTTCCCAAAAAGGGTCCTATGTTCCCTGGTTGGAATACATACTGGGGAACATAGGACCCTTTTTCTGAAAAAGGGTCCTATGTTCCCCGCTCTTACCAGGAAACATAGGACCCTTTTTTCAAAAAAAGGGTCCTATTTTCCCCGCCGTTGCTGGTCGATGGACTATCTCTACTTATCTGGACTCTCTCTATCTATCTGGCCTGTCTAACCTCTACCTGGTCTTTTTAATAAACTTCTAACCAACTCCTTTCTTCATTGCCTAAACCAATGGGACAATTCCACTTCTCACTCAAAGTCACAACTTAACTTCTCACTCAAAAATAGGCAAAAATAGGCCAAGTCACAACTCCACTTCCAGGTATGGGTACAAAAATTGCATGTTCCCCGGGTCCTTTTGGGGAAAAGTAGGGAACATAGGACCTTTTTCTAAAAAAGGGTTCTATGTTCCCCGGTCCAGACACAGCGGGGAACATAGGACCCTTTTTTTTAGAAAAAGGGTCCCCCGGTCCCATACAAAGTGGGGAACATAGGACCCGGGGAACACAGGGATGATCCCCATAAAACACTATGATTTAAAAAAAATAAAAAAATAAATACTGTGACACTGCACTGCAGCTTTTTTTTTTTGACACTTAACCTCATACCAAAGCTCAAATTAACAACTGGTCACATCTTTACTTTTAGAAACATTCAGCCTAGTGTTGATCCTCACAGCTTAATTTTGTGATGGAATATTTTCTTTTTCCAATGAAATTAGTTTTAAAATGTTAGAAAATTGTATCAAAAACCATCAGGAGGTAATAAAATCAAATCTCCATACTTAAAATCCAAACCTTAGATGTACTGTATTTCATTTGAACTTCATTAAAGTAGATGTAAGTGATATATTTGTGTTAATATAAGTCTTAAATAGTTATATCTTCCGACAGCAATCACTTACATAGAGTGTTTGGTCTGAAACACGGGTCTCTCAGTCCCTCTGCTCTGCTCTGAGCCGAAGAGAAAACATTTATCGTATCCTACAGTTTTTATCCAATGAGGAGAGAGAACGGCATGCAGGGCTGTGTGTGCAGCCAAGGAACACCGTGAATGTGGTGACGTAGTGACGAGGACTGTTATGGTGCGTTCAAGGAAACTCGTATTTTTCCGACCGTGAAGTGGTACCAGTTCGATCTGGTACGAGTTCACCGGTCGGAAGTTACGAGTGGCCGTTATAGTGACTTTCACCGGTAAAACAGGTCGGAAAAACATGAGTGGGTTGCCTGAAACGCTACAAAGTCGTAAGTTGTGACTTGAAGCTGTAATTTACGATTTCAAAAGCCTGCCTGGAACGCAGCATTAGCGAAAACGACCGGACCACTTACTTCTGCTTTAAGGGGACAACGAGGAGTTTCTATTTGGTTATAAAAAAGTCTCATGTTAATGTGGATGAATCTACGCTACCCACACTTGTTAATGGTTCCATTTTCGATAAATATATCGTTTTGTCTCTATCGTTATTTTGTTATTTTAATTAATGGTGTAAATGCTGGGCCAGCGTTTCCGTACTTTCGGTTTCGCGGACGCTGCCCGGAGGGTCATGGGAATAACGCTGCCGAATCGCCGTTTATGGTCAGAACTACGACGGTATGTGTTCGTCTTTGAACCTCTGACTTTCATTGTTGATGAATGAAAACATTCTGGGCAAGACGGATGTCTTGCGCCGGTCCAAGAATTTCACCGTGTGCGCGGAGGCTCATGGTAAATGTAGTATGAAAACACTTCGCTTTCCAAAACTCCTTGTTGTCCCTTTAAGAGAGAAAAGCAGCAAACACATTTGAGAAGCAACAGCTGAATCTTCATCAATGTGCCTGTCCTTGCACTGACGCTGTTGTCATTTAAACCAACAGACACAGCGAGGCCTGTTTTCCTCTCCTGTGCTTCTTCATACATTCAACACAGCTCAGAGAAGGTCACACGTTGAAGGAAGATTTTATAGTTGAGAGCTCGTCGCCATACTCTATCAGAGACTCTCACATCGTTACAAGAGCCCGACGATGAGCTATTCCCAGCAGAAATCACTCTGCTTCTGGCTTTCTTAATCTCCCATCCGTCATTCATCACGGGGGGAAAGGGCTGTCAGAGCTTTGCATCCTACCACTACCTCCCCTGCATTACCTCCCCCTCTAGTGCACCAACCCCCCCTTCCCTTCCTGCACGAGGGAGCCCTCATTAATGGTGACAGGTGAGCATCCCCCCAGTGGACCAGCAGCAGTCAGGCCAGAGGGGTGGATGAGGATTTCAATGGAGGTGAACACAGGGAGGAACTGCTCTATGTGATCCTGTATCTGGAGAAAAATAAACTGTCCCTGGTGGGGGGCCATTATGGGGCTCCCATGGTTTGGAAAGGGAGGGGGGAGTGGGGATGAACAGATGATAAAATGGGAGTGGGGGGAAGGCACCGACAGCCTTAAATAGCAGCACTTCATATTTGCATGTTTGTCAGACACATCCATTCTGTTGTGAAAACATTGAAAATGATTGAGCACACAACAAATGCCCAAACTGAAATGGCTAAATCTCCTCTTTCTTTTGTTTCTCATTCGATCATTTTACTACAAATCAAAATTATGAACGAGTTGCTCTCTGTTGTGGGAAGACGCAGACACAGTTACTTTGCTAATTCCTACCTCATTAAACCATCATTATGTCCCCTCCCTGTTTCAAAACCCATAATGAGTTTTGAAACAACACAACTCATAATTCAGTTGTTCTCATTTACATGTGTCTGTTATGAGACAACTTCACAAAAAGGAAACAGAGACGTGACTGTGTCCTGTAGATGCTGTTCACCTGTTGTTAAAGTCAGTAGTTGATAAGCTCCATGGAATGTAAATGAAGATGGCAGCAGCCACAGACATGTCACCTACAGGTTTCTGAAGAGCAGTTCACAAGATCAGAGTGAGCTATTTGCAAGCGCCATCTTGGCTAGACTCCATCCCTGATGCCCAGAGAACCCTAAACCCTAATCCTAACCCTAACCCTGTGTATGCCAGGAAGCATACAATCATCCACCTGTCACTCCAAGTGACCACGTCCTCAGTGATACAGAACTTTTTTTTTTTTAACCAGGCTGTTAACATGTTGAACATCATGGAGTCAGTGGAGAACGAATCAATGTTGGAGACACACACTAGTGGTCAGGAGATGAACTGCAGCTTTTGGAAATTTGGTTCCTACGGCGGGCTTCGTTTTGCAGCCCCAGAGGTTGCTGCTTCATCAGTTCACTAAATTATCATCAGGAACTGACAACACCATAACCATGACTACATTGTTGTTGTTGTTGTTTTTTTAGCAATGTCTACAAAACATCATTGCGTCTGGCCAGTCACAATAGATTCCATCAGTCTGCCTCAGATTTGTTAAAGTTAAAGTAAACTTTATTGTCCCATGAAGGGAAACTCGTCTTGGGCGTCAGGCCACTACATTGCACACATCCATCAGAGTATGAAATACAATTAAAATCCATCGTAATACAGAGAACACATTCACACATTCATCGCAGTTACAATATAGTGAAAAACCATTGTAATGAGTAAGTAGAAGAATTTGGACTCCTGTGACTTGATACAGCAATGTAAGAAAGCGTTTCCACCTCAGTTTTGCAGAATACTGCCCATACTGTTCAGAAACCTACATACAACATTTGAGAGTTTCTTTAGGAATCACCCTTTTCAGTTACGTGTTTTTTTAGCTCGCAATTTCAGGTTGTGCATTAAGAGGGTTAATGGAAAAGCACCTATAGAGACAGGATTAGAGGCAACAGCAATTTCAAAGCTTTTGAGCTTTTTGGAGAAACAAAAACAAAATAGCCCACATAGTTTCTCTATGTTAAAAGGGGACACATTAGTGTGAATAAAAGGCTTTAATGAAGAGGAAAAGTGTTTTCAGATGTAGCCGACTAAGTGTGGTTGTGGTGTCGTACACAGACGACACCACCACACTGCAGCTTTGTAATACAGATAAAGCCTCAGCATAATATTCCTCTCCAGACTCCCTCCACATGTAAACACAGTGCTGCTGCTGTCGTTAATGGAGACAAACCATAATAACAGAACACACATAGCCTACTAAGCTGGAGGTGTTTACAGCTGAGCACAACCAGCACATATTTCCTGATGTGCACCAGCACTGACTCGTGCAGTGTCGATCAGAACTGCGGCTCTGTGTTTTTTTCGCTGTGCTTCCGCCACAGGGCCGAGTGTGTGGAGATCAGAGGCTGCAGATGACCTCCTGTCCACAGAGGAGCCAGGTTTGGAAGGAGGAGAGGAGAGGAGCAGGAGGAGGAGGTGGTGGTGCTGTAAGGGGATGGGCGCATCTGGAATCTGACAGAATAACAGATTGATGCGCAGAACCTTGGGTTAATTTTAGCCCACCGCTGACACTTTCTTTCGGAGGGAAAAAAAAGAAAGAAAGAAATTTTCCACCAGGAGCGTCATTTAGGAACACATTTTCATTTTTAGCAGCGTGTTTGCATTAATTTTACCTCGCTGTCAACACGTTGTCTGGGTGGAAACATTGATCTGAACGTGTGCAGGGAGAAACAGAAAAGTAATTCAAATTTCCATCCACTTAGCATGGAGGCTTTTACTCCAGAATGAAAAGTAATGCAGTGTTTTATGGGAAGTGATTTCCACCTGAAGCGGCTCACCTAATAATGTAAACCTGCTGTATTATAATGGAGCGTTGTCGTCCTTCCCGCTTTGCCGTTCTGCAAGTGTTTGTGTAGCACCGCAAAAGAATAACAAGTGTTCAAGTTTCCTCAGCCCGCACCGCTGACTGATTCCACACATGGCAACATGTCACCTCCACTGCAGACCACAGACCTCACTCTTTAGCTCCAGTGCCCTGTTGTCTTTGTCGGCTTACTAAATGGAAATGTGAGGCTAACAGGGTTTGGTGGCCACCTACATCGTATGTACGCACCCGCAGCTCCGCTCGCCGACTGGCTGCTGGCTGTTTTTAATTACCTGTCTGATGAGACAGCATGGAAAGTGTCAGAGCGGCTACTTCTCACCACGTGTATCGCCGGTCTGGAGGCAGAGGGGAGAGATGTGCGTCCCTCTGTGCTGAATGCTGCTGTATTTTTTATTTTTTATTTACTTATATTTAATATTCACCTGGTTTTGAACCAGATTTGAGGTGAAAATGTAAACTGTGAACATACATGGGATTGGCTGTATAGTTTCATTTTATACCAGAGGCTTTCAATTAGGATTCAAAGACAAATTGCCTTCAAGCAAAGGCCCTGGGGAGAACATTATTTTTAGAAGTATAACATGGAGAGTTTTCTCTTTCTTTTCCTATTGTACCCTAGCCTGGCTAACACCAGACCTCATCTCAATGTGGATTGAGATTCGGTCTGGGAACCACCCGTTCATTTTTTCGTATTTGAGGCTCGTATTTGAGGCTGGTTTATTGGGCGCTACGAATGTCTATCATGCATCTGTACGTAGCTTATAGCCAATCATATCAATCATACCCGATGACGTATGTAGAGCGAATGTTGGATAATGAAATAGTTTAACGCAAACATTGCTCTTTTTTCAAAATAAACTTGCGGTCCAAACTACTTTCTAAAGTGTCTGCCGCCATGTTGGATCAACAAGCTCAACAGAGTCACTTCGGTCTGTCGTCATTGTCTTGCTGCCCGCCCTCTCCCATCCTATGATTGGCTCCCTCGTTGAGGGAAGAATTGGGTCCATGGTTTCCAGGCTGACTTGTAGAGCGAATAAAATCGTGCACAAGGCAGCATGGGTATACCCAGGCTAATTGTACCCCCTTTCTACCTATTTGGCTCCAGCTATCGTATTTCATCTTACTAATTTGCAGTGATTGGCTGATTAGCTTAGGTTATAGGTTCAGGCGGTCCGATGACATTAATACACTACTGTGTTTGAAGGGTATAACCTCTTTAGTTTTTGTCATTTTTGCTGGTTGCATTTGTTTCCTCCTCTTTCTCAATCTTGAGTTGTTTGCTCACTTGTTTGGATTCATTCTCTCAAATTTATTTGACAGAATAGCTCTTGTGAAATAGTTTGTGAAAAAGCTGTTTGCCAGAGAAAAATCATTTTTCCATCAATTCTGTTGACTTCCATAAGACAAGACAAGCACCTAAGAGCAAATGTTGCTGAGTCTTCCTTTGTGATCGTAGCAGGTTCAGCTGACATAACACACTCGGGTCATGAGATGATCAACAGCACTGGGTGTGTCTGTTATTGACACAACTGTGAGAAGATGTAATCTTTAAAATTGTGAATTTTCCCTAAACAGTTGTAAAAAAAATATTGTCTTCCATCAACAGATTTTGAAAAAGATAGTAGATGACCCACACTACATAACACCGCTTTTCATGTTACTGTATCTGAGTGTGTTTCTGGTTTAGCATGAGATTGGAAAGGAAGTGGGGAGATTTATATGTGAGGTTTTTTTTAGAAAAGAAGGAGGTGCTGCGGTACATGAAGTGATGAGGTTGTTGAGGGCTGGGAAACGGTCTCTGTGTACAGTCAGATCCACCAGGACGCTCACACATGCAGCCCAGATGCTGGAAGCTTCTCGGTGTGATCCACTGGAATTACAGACAGGTTCTTTTCATACCTGGGGGGGAACTACAAAGGCTTCTTCCTGCTGCTGGCTGCGCACATCACCAGCAGAGCCATGAGAGTCAGCAGAGCCAGTTTATAGGCCGCACACTGCCGCCAGCCTCGCTGTGCAAACTCCCCTCTGTGATGCATTCCTCACGGATCCCACGATTCCCTCCCAGATATTATGCTACTGAAAGTTTCCACAGCATTTTCTGCAACAAAACCCTCGGTTATGATGTTACATTTGCTGCATCATTCAGCATTATGAAATGAATGAACAGGCCTCTCTCTGAAAAAAAGCTCTTTATTCAAGAAAAAGTAGCGAAACATATTCTGTTATTTAATGAATAACAGAAATGATCTCAGTTTCTCTTTTGTTTTTGTTCATTCAGATCCCCATGGCCCAATGGCAATTGACCATGAGTAATTAACATTTAATAATAATATTTCAGAAGGTAATCAGCAAGTTAATGTGAAGGACAACCATGAAATATTCACAGTTAATAATGCAATCATAAGAAAAAGTGCAAAGTCTTAACAGCAAATAGCAATAGTAAAAGTAAAATGCAAGTGTCTGTTACACAATTGATTTATTATTAGTATTGCTTCAAGGTGTAAGCAGCATTTGAATGTTGTAGAGATGACCGAGGTGCTTTCGTAGTCCTGTATATTTTCCATATTGTCGATGTGTAAACAGTAGAAATAGAAGCGCCCAAGAACCTGTAAAAACTGTTCTCAACAGAACGTAGTCACTTTAACACTTTTGCAGCTGTCAAGCTCCTTTCAATATGAAGAGCAGCATGGTTTAAGTCCGCCTACACACCCTCAGCTGGGCTCACCGACCTGTGGTGACTGTTTTTAATTACCTGTGTGATGAGACCGTATGGAAAGTGTCAGAGCAGATACTTCTACTTCTTACCACAAGGATTGTCAGTTTGGAGAGTTGGAGAGGGGAGGGATGGGAGAGGGGCACCAGTTGAATGCATTCTCTCATTCTGTGGAATAATTAGCCATAGGCACATATCAAAGTTGAGTTTTTTTCCCCTGAACAATCTGCAAAGTGTCCTCTTCCCTCAACAGATGTTTAATAAGGAGGATCTAAGTTTAGTCCCAGCTGCACACAGCTGGTCAGTTTTTCCTAATGTACAGTAAATATGGTAAATTAGTTTTATTCCATTGTTTCAGATAGGCAACATATCCCTGTCTCTCTTTTCCTTTGTTTTCCATTGTGCATTTTAATGGTATGATATTCATAGGAATGCATTTTCTCTAGTTATTCACACTTTAGCCATCTGTGAATGCATAAATGTATATCTTCATTTATGTAGCCTGCCACCCACCCCCTGCCACGCACACACACACACACACACACACACACACACACACACACACACACACACACACACACACACACACACACACACACACACACACACACACACACACACACACACACACACACATCCGACATTATGATACAGCTGATGCTAACAGCTGGTGTCTATATCCCGGGGTGTGTGTGTGTGTGTTGTGGGTGTTGAGGGGTGGGGAGGGGAGGGGGTTTACTGGCAGACTAACTGGCTGGAGATGGTGCAGCAGCAGCAGCAGCCTGGATTAGGGGATCAGTGCTGGTGTCAGACAAACATTGGATTAGTGCTGTAATCTGGGCCTTGTTGGCCTGAGCCTGAAACTTAGACCCAGGCCGGGCCTCTCTCCTCACACCTGCTCAGGTTCACACAGACGCGGCCTCATTAAGACCTCTGGCCTCTCATCCTGTAATGAGACCCGTAATTGAGCGCGTGACCATAACTTTGCCCATGAATGCCAATCATCCTGCCCCAGGGGCGGCTATACGGCAGGAGGTGGGAGATGAGCTGTGTGTGTGTGTGTGTGTGTGTGTGTGTGTGTGTGTGTGTGTGTGTGTGTGTGTGTGTGTGTGTGTGTGTGTGTGTGTGTGTGTGTGTGTGTGTGTGTGTGTGTGTGTGTGTGTGTGTGTGTGTGTGTGTGTGTGTGTGTGTGTGTGTGTGTGTGTGTGTTTGTGTTTGTGTGTGTGTGTGTGTGTTGCATAATGGGCTCATACATTTTAAATGGCAGGTTTGCCATTTATCGGGGTGTGGAGATAACGAGGTGGAAAGATCAGGCCACATGTCAGAGATATTTGTGTTTGTCTGTATTTCTAAACAAACCACACACACACAATCAATTTAAATCACATCCTCATTACAAATATGTAACCGTTAACCTAAAAATTATGTATTCACAACTTCACTAACTTCGTGCTCATCATTACTAAAAAAAAAAAAAAATATTGCTAATAAAAAAAAAATCAGATACAGGGAATTGTCTCATTTATCTGCCAATAAATACTACAAACTTGTAAGATTATGGAGCAATGTTTTAAGATTCACTTCAGAAATATGAAGTCCTATTTTCCCTCCCACAGAGTAAACATAAGAGTGAACTTTGCTGGGTCAGATGCTCAGTGTTTGTGCGCTGGCCTTTAGAGATGCCAAGTCACAGTCGCATGAATTTCTCCATTCTCCTGTGACATTTGCCTCAACTTTTTCTTTTCTTTTCATTTATCTTTATCTTTTTGTACATTTAATAATGTGAGTGGAACAACTGGAGAGCTTCTGGAAGTGTGCAATCTGTATCAGTGCAAAGATTTAGATTTGTCTTCACTTAGAGCAGCTCTTAAGAGGCAGTGACATGACCAGAGGCAGCAGTGCAGCGGTCGTAATGACGCACTACCACTCCTGGACTATGAGCTGCTGTAAAAATTCACACGCTCATTAATACCAACAGAGAGCAGCACAGTGATGCAGTGGTTAGCACTTTTACCTCACAGCAAGAAGGTTTCAGCCTGGGCTCTTTCTGTGAGCTTCAACTCCCACTTGCACTTGCACTTCCTCCCACAGTCCAAACACACTCATTAGGTTGAGTGGTGACCCTAAATTACTCATGGGCTGTAATGTGTGTGAGGTTGTTTGTTCATCTCTACTGTATGTATCAACACTGACTGAATAGACTGGAAGCCTACCCCTCCCTTCCCCTCTCGGTCAGGCTTCACTCTCTGTGAGCCTTCACAGAAAAGAAATACAGCCAATTGATGGAATGATTATTGATATACTAAATTAATATACTAATGATTTCATTCAGGCCGTGTGAGTGCGACAACACACGACTTTATGTTGGAATTGTTCAGAGTCATTGATGAGGGCGTCCTGGACCCACTCACTCTTCTATTAGTGAGTGGAAGAAGTGACAGTTGTATTGGTTAGAGCAGTGGGGGCCGCCAAGGGGTTCTCAGCAAATTGGCGGGAAGATGAGAACAAATGCAAATAGCAAAATAAAATACAATTTTGGGCATTATTATAAAATCTTATTTATGATAATAAAACATATTGAAAACTTATTTGCCATGCTCATCTTTCTAATTGCCTGCCAGACAAATTATCATTCATGACATCATGACCATTAACTGCTAACTTTTTCAAAACTCAGTAGGTTTGCAAAGAGGGTCCCCGGCCAGAAGCTAATGCTATTTGCGGGGCCTTGCCATGGAAAAGTTTGGGTTACAGTGTTAGAAATCAAACCAGGGACTGTATCAGTAAACCAGAATCAGCAATGAGAATTTCCAAAGTATTTCTGCAGGGCTTTTCGCCCTTTAATTGATAGGACAGGTGAGAGAGACAGGAAATGGGGAGGCAGAGAGAGGGGGAATGACATGCAGCAAAGAACCACTGGGGGAGTCGAACGAAGGCCGGCTACACAGCAGTGGGGACTGTATAGCCTCTGCATATCCTGCCTGTTCAGCATGTTTTTGATGCATTGGTCTGGTCTGTTGTTATGTAGTTTCAGTGTTATTCCTGATAGTTCACACATTCATATACTGCGTCCATGTCGCTACAACTCCAGACAGAACAGAGGAATTCCAGATGAATCCGCATAATAGAGCAATAATCATCTTTATCCAGTATCTTTACCTCACTTCTATCATCAGATAAAATATTCTTTTGTTTCTGGTTGTCAACTTTTTTAAAAATTATTATTATTTTACTCCAATTCCGAGGGCGTGGATGTTGGTTTTCTTGATCCTCTTTCCTGAAGAGGCCTACTGTAGATCTGACGGAGAGAGAAATCCCATGGGGAGCTGGAGCTTGAAGTCTTGCAGTGTGTGTGATGGAGACGTGTTGGCAGAGACTCAGACATCATTAGGTCTGTTGTCTCCTGTGGAGCTCCAGACGGATGAGCAGAGGTGAGATATAAACTGGAAGCACTGCGCACTTGCCGACTGACACATCGAGAATCCGTGACTGCCCTGCAAAGCACTCTGGGTACCGTAGTTATTGTTATTTCACCACCGGGTCTTTCCAAGAGCTGTCACGGCAGCCGCAGCGGTGCCAAACCCAACAAAAGCTCGGCTGTGGCTGTGGCGTTTCCATGATCAGCAGCACAGGAATGTGACTCTGGCGGATGTTTGTCTTTCGGCTGACGTGATGTGTGTTTGCTTGGAGATTTGCTGCGAGAGCTATGGCAGAGATATTTGGCAGGTTGTGGTGATTGGCTCACCCGCGCCGTGATTTGGTGATGTGTACGTAAGGGCTCCTAGGAGCTATATTTAAATGACAGGGGTGATTAGCAGCCTGCAGAGGTGCTGATAGGCGGGCTGGCAGCGCGAGCAGCTGGGATGCTCAGAGCCGTCAGACCGACTGGTGAAGAGGCTAACGGTAACCAAGTGGGTGACGGGCTGTGACGTCAACGTGTCCAATCCAGACAGTGGTCGCCCCTGGTTTGGCAGGTTTCATAACTTTCTGTCCAATCCTTCCAAACACTGTGAAGTGAGAACACATTCTGCTCATTTGAGAGCATTGAGAATCAAAGTTCAACACGAAGTTCTACGATGCTCTGTTATTGCTGAAGCTACCCACCAGTGTACTGTATATACAAGAGGAGCTGAAATAATTCATTGGTTGCTTGATTTGATTGGAGACTGATTTAAATCGTCATTTTTCCTTCAACAACGCCAAATGTCTCATGGCTCCTGCTCCTCAGATGTGAGGATTTGCTGCTGTTTCTTTTAATTATTTTAATCATTTAAATGTATTTTTAATCACTGCAAAGTTTGAATAGCTGAATTGTGCAGACATCGCTTTGAGATGATGTTTGTAATTGTAGAAACAAAATGGGCACTGCAGAAGATTAATGCATAATCAGAATAATTAATATTTGCTGTACTCTTTGATTATAATTATGTGCAGTACTTTTACATTATGCCACATTTCACTGCAGGGCTTTGTTTGCGCTATTTCTACAGTGTAGAGTCACTACTTTAACAATAATAAACAATCTCTCTGCTTCCCTCACCACTGAGTTGAGAGGAGATAGAGTGATCGGACACTAAATGGCATCATTAAATGTGATGTTGCTTCAAAGCAAAACCAAACCTGACATATTTGTGTTTCCAATAACACAAAACGAGACGTGGATTCAGCCCCAGTGCAACATCAAGTGCTTTAAAACTCCAGCGGCCTGGATGGCGGCTGGTTAATGTCTCCATTCTTCAATGTGCTCAACCTTATTTCGTGCCATAAATGGAGCTCGGAACCACTGGAGCTGCATGATCGTGACTTCAGTCATATTTGGTTTCAGCTGTGAGAAATACTGGCTGCATTAAAACTTATAATGTGAGCCATCTAACAAAAATTGGATCTGAGCTGTAAATTCAGATTGAGGCAAATGACTGCAGAGTGAGTCAAGTAGTGGAGCTCATGTTCCTCCACTTATGAAGAATTATGGGAGCCGAGTTAGGTGTAGTCACTTCCGTTAGTTGAATAAAACAAATCCATTCAAGTTAAACTTTGGAATTTTTTGAAAGGAGACCTTGGTCAATTTTTTGGTTTGAGAATAACAAACAAGCAGCAATGGGCAATTTAAATAATCAAGAAATAGGTTGTTTTCTTCATGTATCGCTGTACTTTACTACTAGCTCATTCTCTTTAGAGTTTTTTATCCATTTGTTTTAATGTCACTTTGTGTACACAGTGTGTGTTTGTATTTTAAGCCTGTGTGCTCATTACAGATAATTTCATGTATCCAGGCAGAGCCGCATGACCTTTGAAAAGTACATTACTGGGGGAACCGAGGAGTACACCGAAGTCTCATAATGAAATCTAAATAAAACCAAAGTAATAACGTTCCACATGTCTTTCAAGCCTTTTCCGTCACCCAGCATTGACACTGAAAGCACACAGCTGATGCATATTCATCAGTCTTGTAATCGCGATCCAACCCCGAGGCAGAGAGGTTGTAAAGGTCGTCATCATCACCGCGTGCGTCACACGCATGAGTCATAGTGTGGGACTGCGAGGTATTGCTGCCTCACTCGCTCAGCATTCAACACACAAACACAGGAGATAATGAAACAGGACGCAGGCGGCAAACCCAGGAGCCAAAACCCGTCGTCATACTTTTCAGAATCGGAGGTCGGCGTCGTGCTTTGACTCAAGAAAGGATGAAATTAAAGGAAGGTCGGCCATGTTTAATCTTGAATGATGCGGAGGCGGTGCACTCCTGACACATTCCTCTGTGTGAGGATGATGCAAACACTTAAGCAACAGCAAAAATATTTTTTTTAAATGAACTTTGTTCATAGTCTTTTTGAGAATCTATATCACACTGGTCTCCAGTCTTTTCAAACCCATGGCCCACTTGGAAATCTCAAAAATGTTGACAGCCTACGTACATCTGACCTTGTAAACATAGAGAGGCTGAATAATACCCTTTCAAAGCACATCCAACAGGACTGGACTGAAAGCAGGGGAGGCTCAATTTTTCATCTTTGATTGACGGCAGTGAGATCACCTGTGGATTCACTCTCTTACCTTTTAATACTTCCTGTTGCTAAGCAGCTCTCCTCTTTGATACCCAAGTCCTTTACTGTGGATGTAATCTTTTAGTACACAACCAGACTAAAAACATGTTTAATGCTTAATTTGAAAGAGACATACAGGAAATGCAGGAAGAAAGTGGTCCTTTACATGCAACTAGAGAATGCATTTCCTGAAGGAAATACGGGTGAATGCTGAAAGCTGGAAGCTGAATGAGCTGAATAAATAGTTGAAACAATGCTGAATTAAGTGAAGAAATTGCTGAAGCAATCTTGAAAAGATGAAACAATATCTGAAGAGTAAAACTAAAACATGTAAGAAGGAGGCTGTATGAAATGGTTGGAAATTATTGATACATTTTAAATAAATGGTCCAGCTGGCATTTGACCCCATGTTAGTGGAGCCCTAATCAATCAACTAACCACCAGGATGTCCTGATTTACATGTTTATATGTAACATGTATACATTTTAAATACAAATACAACGTTTTTTTTGTTTGATAGTCCTAATTTTCAAGAACAAAGGTGATTTAAAGGGACAGTATGGGACTTTATTGGCTTTTTATTGACAAAAATCAAATATCGCTTTCATAAATACGTATTTCACTGAAGTGGAATCGCGCCCGCATACAAACGAGCGCTTTCTCGTACCTTAGAATGAGATGTTACAAGTCGTTACAAACATACAGGGGGGGGTTCACCGAACCTTCTCTGCCATGTTGAATCGCCATGTTTTACGTTCAGTGTCACCGTGGCTGTAAGTAACCTCAAACTCGGGCCGCCGGAGCTTCTCGGCTCGGGGAGAAAGTTTTCCAGACAGCGCCTGTTAAAACTGTCACCACCGTGTAGCTAGTGTGAGGAAGGACGGAGGCACTGGTGTTGCCTTCAGGTGCTGTCAGACACCTGAATGACGCCGTGAGTGACGCCGTCGGCAAACCAACTGGATGTTATTTTACTCGACGAGAGAAAGCCGGTAAAACGTGGGTCAGGTAAACAATACGACATCACCATGACAACATATTGTCACGCCTGTATTGTTTTGCCTCGTGCTGGCGGACCGTTTGTTTACATAGAGGCTTGTTTATCCTGATACATGCAGCGTGTGTTGTTTTTCTGACTTCTGCCCGAGTTTACGTAAACGCAACAGCAAGAATACGTGCCGACATGCAACCGCACCGCTAGATGGGGGTAAATCTCACATACTGTCCCTTTAAGTAAGATGAACAGACTGAGAACATAATCTTTTGACACAGTTTTCCTTTCAGGTCCTAATTAGCAGTGGCAAAAAGATAATGAATTGCAATGGATCACAATATAATATTGTAACACTTATCACAAAATAGTATTGTATTGTGTCTATCCCACCCATACAGTAGCTTCTGGTGTCATTGAGTTGTTTTCCTCTGGACTGTCCTGTCCTCAGTATAGTCTTTGCTGTTGTCACTGTTGATTTCATTGTTAACATTAAACCACATGGCCCAACTACATTTGAGATCGTCAGCGTCAGCGTTTTCGTCTGGGTCCTCTTCACGTTGTCTGACTGATTCTCCATTTCATGCTGCAGTCTGCGTTAATGTGAGAGCAGTGTGTGTGAAGCTGCAGAACAGTTGGAAGGGGCTGAGCTGTGAGAATGTCTAATGGTGAAGCAGTGGCCTGTAGAGCCATAATGGTGACTGGCCTCTCAGCTGGAGCAGCGTTCTCATTACCCTGCCTGTTAGTGAGTGGGTTATAACGTGGAGGTGACAGCTCGAGGCAGGAGACCAGGTAGGCCCGGGTCTGCCCATTTAACAACTCTGGGCTGAGATGAAGAGCACCGGGAGGAGTAGCGGTGGACAGGAAGATGGATATAGATATGTACTGTATATGTATCATCCTTCAGCACATGACTGACAGTGATCTGGATTTTTCTCTAACTCCGAAGATTTTTCTTCTTCATTTTAAAGCCTGTGAGCAGATGCAGTTCAACGTCTTCCCTGAATGGTTGTTTCCAATTTGAACAGTGGGATAAATCTGCAAGATGGTTAAGATAATAAAAACAACTATATTTCTTTAAGATGACTTGATTGCTTGTTATGATACTGTATTTCAAAAAAGAGATTCACTTTTGAACTACAAATTTGAGAGGGAAAAATATACATTTGCATTTCAATTAACTTTCTTATCCTTTGGTGCTAACAGCTCTTTGTAAACGAGCTGTAGTCTGACTTAGTGAATACTGAAGAGCGAGAACACTACTACAGTAGTCTGTTTTTCTGAACCTCATGTCAGCCTTTGGTATTGCTGTAACAGAATCTAAAAAAGGTCCCTACATATTTTTTTTGTCTCCTTTTAAAGCTAATTTTGGCATCATCTAAGGCAGTGTATTTATTTTTTGTCTCTGAATGCCACTTCCTTTTTGAAATGCTTGAAATGTTTTCCCAAGACTATTTTCCTTCATATGACAAATAGATCTGTTTGGGTGAGCAGCAGTGATGAATATGTGAGCTCCTTTTTATCTGTCACATCATCCCTGTCCATGCTGAACAGTGCTATTAGAGAGAGAGAGACCTGATGATGATTAAACAATACTACTACATGGATGGATGGCTGTTGTAGTTACAGTAGTTCCTCTACTGACTTTAAAGTGGAATATTGTTGTGATGATATAAACATAGTCAGGAAAAAATACTCTTGGTTGTGTTTTTAAACCTTTTTTTGGACAGAATGGTTAGGAGAGACGGAGTCAGTGAGCACAGGGATGACATGTGGCCGTGAATTTGTCAGGGCCTCACCACTCAAACAGAAGTTTAGTCAAATACCACAGATTAAACCCTTTGCTGGAAAGTCTAAGACAGACATAAAAAATGTGATCCAGGAAGCTGATGTGTAAAATGTAGATATTAAGAATCATAATTATCCTGATTTACCTGTGTGATGTGTTTGGATTTCTCCTGCTGTGTTTCTTGCTGAAGCTGGTGAACTCAATTATTAATGCTTACTGTATAACCCCCCGTTGTCATTAGGGGTAGGCTAAATGCCAGCTTTGTTTTGTTTTCTTCACCTTTGTGAGGATTATGTGGTCACTGGAGGAAGCAGACTTGTGTAGCCTAAATAAAACCTCTTTCTTATCTTTCATATTTTAATTCTCTGAAGTACTTGCTCTCAAGTTCTTCTTCCTCTTCCTCTTCTTCTTGTGTTTGTTGTTTGGTTGGGGCGGCCACTTCTGTGGTAGCCAGAGAGCCGGTTGCTGGGGTAACGTGCATTTGACAGCTGTTATTACTTTGGGTTCCCACCGCTGCTGAACTGTAAGGGGGCACTGTATTGGCAGCACCTTCGGATCAGAGCCGGGGCCTGAAAGCAGCGAAAGCGCCTCAGGATCGCGGCTAATTAGCGCTAACTGGAAGGGGCCAGGCTGTTAGCGGCCCGCTCATTTAGTGAAGAGAGCTGCTAAATTGAGGGAATCGACTTGTGCGCCGCCTCCCAGTCAGGGTGGCTTGGATGTGTGAATGACCACACTGCAGCAAGCACTGTCTGAAGGCCAGCGGCCCACTGCAAAGCATTTAGACACTGTGTGATGGCTCTTTGTGGCTCTGTCGCCGGGCTAATGAAGGTTCCCCAGAGATTTACGTGTCCAAGGTCGTTTTCCTATTCACACAGAGGCCAGCGGGGCCCCGGCGTATCTCCAGCCCCCGTTAATCCGCCGGATTGCTTTATGATAGATCCTAACAGGCTAATAAATCACAGCACCGGTCGTTATGGCTATAGCTCCTCTCAGATCTCACGCAAAATGACTGGAACGTGCAGCATTTATGGTCATTGTTGAACTGCATAATGGAGTGATTGTTGGCTGTTGTGGTATGCTTCCATTTTTCACTCTGAGGCGTTGCCACTGTTTAGTTCTCGGCCTTGCAAGCTGCTTCCCTGCTCTAATATTTACCCCATACTCATTATTTGGTTTTTATAAAGCTCATAAAATGCTATAAATTCTCATACTTGCCCCATCTAAATCGTCCAACTTTATCCCAAAATTCATAAATACAGTACCTATTTGATTTTATCAATTGGAGAAATCATAATCAGCATCATTAAGTCTCAATCAACCGATCAAATGCCAATTCCATCACATCATTCCTTTTTAAATAGAAAATTCATATAAGGCAGATCTCTAATTTTTCAGTTTACCAGTTCAAATAAGAAAAGATGATTAGATGTAAATTAAATGGCCGTCCTATGTCCTATTAAAATAGATTGAGTGACTTAATATCTAGATAAGAAAAAACAGAGCAAGTCGTATCTCACAGACCTAAAGGAGGAGTAATGAGTCTTTAAGTCTGACGGCCCCCATCTTTTGATGCCCTTACACCTTCCAAATCAAAGCAGCGAATCTGTTTAGTCTCATCACCCCCTCCTATATCCACCAAGCCCTCACAGTGCCACAGAGGGTGACAACTGGAGACGGTGGCTGTGTCGTACAGACTCTAATCACGCAGGTCTAATTCAATTAGCCCTGGATTCTTAGAGAACAGAGCAGCGGATGGACGGGGAATGGAGGAGGGAGGAGAAAAGAGCAGTGAATCCCTCTTCCTTTGTCAAACACCATCATATCCATATCTATTATTCCCGCCCCTGCTGTAAAATGTCCCATTTATTTCCCACCAGTAATCTGCCGACAGATATAAATGGTTCAGTCTCAGCTTATTTGGAGCAAATTTGTACCCTATCATTCTCAGAATACCGCAAATGAAATCAATTAGTTGTTAATGAAGTCTCAAGTGAGCTCTTTTACCCCCCCTCCACCCCCCATTTCACCCCCACCCTCTGCACTCCCTACCCAAATCAAATGCTACATTACAGCAGAGACAGTGAATGCACCAGAGTCCTCATTAAACTCTAAAGGCCTAATTTAGGGCGTATGCTGTTGTTCAGGTGTGTACGCAACAGCACACGTGTGAAAGTGAAAGATGAAAGTACCAGAGGAGAGAGAGAGAGAGAGAGAGAGAGAGGAGTAGACAAGCAGTATCCTCTTAAGCCTGTGATCCTTTAATTATCAGACATCAATATTAAATAAGACCAAGCATGTCTGTAATTATCTGGTGCATAATACACCTCTGGTTAGTTGCTGGTCTGCTACAGTGCTGACTTGGTCCAGTCCTCCTCTGCAGCTACAGACCTGCTGTCTGCTGTGTAAAAATAGAAATGGTTCTGTCTCCAGATGCGTCATCAATTTAGAGATTTACCGGTAGTTTATTTTTTTAAGCTTCAGTTTGTACTTCAGTACAAACAGTGGTGATAAACAGCTGTATGTCGCCATTTGTATCATATTTGATACATGAAAATACATGAGTTTTTGAGACCTCTACATCCTCACTGTGATTTTTTTTCCTGAAAAACCTAATGTATACAAGCAGATACAGTACATGTAATGATCAGATAATCCACCAGGGTGCAGGGGCCTTCACTTGGGACATCCAATATGGCCGCTGTCAGTCAGTGACTCAAATGTGTTTTCTCATGGATATTTTTGCCAATTTTTACTGCATTGAAGCAATGTAAAACTATTTAATATTTCATAACTGGTTTTATAGTAAAACTGTGTTGAAAATGTGTTTATCAAAATAGATACAGCAGGTATATAAGGTAATTTTCTATGCATATCTGGGAGAGAACAACTTGTGCACCAAGAGGAAAAGGAACGTCTGCATAGTAGTACTGTCTGTTGACACCAGTTTGCACATGTAGAGTGATTGCTTAGGTACCGTAAATGCTCAAATAGAAGCCCGGGCTTTTATTTGCTTCAACTGCTGAACTGACCCGGCTTATATCTGAGTCAGGCGTCTATATGGGACAGGCTTTTATTTGATTTTTAACAAATCTTATGCTCAGCAAAGATGGAAAATCCTCTCAAATCATTCTATTGTTTCTGTTTAAAAGAGTAAGAATAGAAGGAAAGAGCCGGATCTGGAGCATGCATTCATTTAAATTTCTTATAAATAAATGCGTGCTCTGGCCATAGACGGTATATAGGATCCAGCTCTTTACTTGGGTCAGTCAGAGTGGCCTGAACAACCCGGGTTCGGGTCAAAAACATAGCATATACAAATAACTTGGGTCGGGTGGGTAGAATTAATGCTTGTGAGTCTGGCCATGTGGGGTCCAGGCTTCAACACCTGTGGGTTGGACCGGGTTGGGTTTCAATTTTTAGGCCTGTTGAAAATTCTGACACGAATTAAGCTTAAAATTGCTCAAACAGGCGATTGTGGGCTTTGAGAATTTACGGTGTGTATGCATTTTCAGGTGTGATAGATCCAGTACAGTGTGATGTTAAATTAATGCTCAATAGAGAACAGTTACACAAATCTGCAGATACTGCTATTCATGCAACTGTTATCTTTGCATTGAAGCCTTTTTCTGAAATTGTTTAAAACCCAATTAGGAAATTAACACTTACTTTCATACAATGATTTTATTTTAGACCATAGCAGCTTTTACGCCTTTTAGAAAGAAATCTCTGTTTCCCTGAATTCAATGGAGAGTTTGTTGTGTCACTGCTGGGCCAGGCAGAGAACAGATACATGACTGACCAGAAGATCTCATGAATAACAGGGCAGCCAGCTGTTGAAAAGATTGCCAACATCTGCCCATGACCCCAAGCAGCAGCCGAGTCTTCAGCTGCAAAATAGAGCCAGTGTTGTAAATTCAGATATGGAGTGGTGTGTAATGGATTTACAACTGCATTTACAACTGTTTTTCATTGACAGTTAGGCCATCAAAGTACATGGAGGATATAACATTGGTCTTTCATGTGTATAAAGTCTAACAGAGGGAGCAAAGTTCAGCCTCCTCATTTCACTTTTCCTTCTTCAGCCATGACAGCATTGGTTTTTAGTCCATGATGTCATCCTCCCTGTTAATAATAAACTCCTGTCACACCACAGGTTGACAGTTTAACAGGAAGCAGCAGGTAAGAGGTCTGGGTTTGCAAGTCCAAGATCAAGATCAGCAGCCGCTCATGATTGGTTTATTGGCGAGTTTTGAATATAAACAGTTATCAGACCGGGGCAGGTGCTGCAGGGTTCGCACCTCTGATCTTCTAACTCCACCACATTTACCCACACAAAGACTCAAGCAGAGTTTGGTAAGTAGTAGTTTGCATTTTTCTCCTAATCTCAGCTGTGTCACTTCAGTGGCCGCCGTGTGGTTTTTGAAGCTACTGTATGAGCTCAAAGGGATTCGTTTCACTCCAGGGAAGCTTTTATTCCCTGAGTATAACTGACAGCCTCTGTTTTTTTGATGGGATTTTAGAATCTGACCACCTCGGTGTTATTTAGCAAGAGCTAATTTGGGCAGTCCTCTGGATTCTTGAAAGACGGAGCGTACTGTATGTGCATGTGTTTTTTTTTAACTTATTCTTTCCAGCTGTGACACTAACACACTGAGTGGCATTGCTCCACTGGGTGTGCTCCGTGTACCCCACACAGACTTAATTATGTGTCCCAGGGAAGCACTATGACCCGTGGGAAAAGAGGAAATCCCAGGGGTGGGAGGGTCACTGTCATGTGAAAAGAGCAAGTGAGAAGCTAAAGGGATGGACAGTCTTTGAAGGCTTTGTCTTTCCGTGTCTTTTCGAGCAGCACAGAGGGACTCAGACAGGCGGAGAGAGAAAGAAAAAAGCTCATTCTTTTGTGTACCATCTTAATGGCCGTGTCTGGACATCATCTGGGCGTTGTAACGAGCTGATTTCTCCCCAGTGGCTGAGAGTGTGAACACCGATGACGAAAAAAAAAAGGAAAAGGAAATGAAAGACTGAAGAAGTGGGAATTGAATAAATGCATAATTCAGAGAAGATGAAGAAAAGAGGAAGGTAGAGGAAGATCACCTTGATCTCCCCACCTCGCTGCCTTTTAATGTGAGGCTGATGCCTTCACTGCACTGTCACAGTCAATAAGGAGAGAGCCATGGAGGCAGAGAGGGGGCAGAGGAGGCACGGCAATTTTATTTATATGGCACATTTCACTTCCACTAAACTCAAAACACGGAGGAAAAAGAGAGGGGAATAAACAAATATGAAGTGATGGGGGAAATGCATTCAATAATATCTAGACAGACATGCTCTAAGCACTGCAGCCATCCTGAGTTTCGTGATGATTTTAGAGAAGGTTTCCCCCATTGGATCCAAGTTGTCCCATCGTCTGAACACTGGACAACCATGAGCAGTAGGAACAGATGTCAAGAGCTGATTTGTGAAACTGATAAGGGCCCAGTAGGACCTTGTTAATGTCATCGGCACTGGCGATTTAAGAACAGATTAAATTCCTCCTACATAATGTTGCGTTTCTATTTTTTTCCCCCAGTGTTGAGTGAAAAATGCAGCCAAGCAGCATTTTTAATGAGGGAACCTGAACTGGCAGTGGGAAAAATCGAACAGAGCCGCTTTGGTTTACAACAAGAACTCCAACTAATTATTATTTTTATTATCAATGAACTGTTTTGTCTTAAAAATGTCAAAAAGGTGTAAAAAATGGTTATTACACATCCCAGAGGACAAACACCAAGATACTGAAAATCCAGGCAGGAAGCAGTGCGTGCTTTGTATTTCTGCTTGGAAAAATAAAGAAGGCTGAAATAATGAATCCATGAAAATAGTTGTTGTTGTTTTTTCGGTTTACTGAATAAATTAAGATTTCAAATTAGCATTTCAGCTCTTGTTCAAATGTTTTGCTGGTGTAACTTGTGCAGGTCAGGACTTTACATCAATTAGGAGCTTCATTTTAACAGTTTAAACTACAAAGCTGAAAAGAATTTTGATGCATCAAATCCATAGAGAATCTGTAGTCAACAATATGAACTCCAGGGATGTGAATCTAGGCTTCGCAATACGATATTACCATGATACTTACTGTAAGCCACATTACGATATTATTGTGATTTCACACATTTATAATGTGATAACTGATTGAAAAAATTGCGATTTATTCATTATATATTAATTATATCTAGTGGAAAAATGTCATTGCATTTATGCATCTCCATGTCTGCTGTGTCTGCAGAACACAGTCATGCTGATATTCCTCTGGACCCCCTGCTGGTCACACTCAGCCTCTGAGTGTGACCGGACCTTTCTGCTCCTTTCTGGCTTCACAGTATAGTCGGGGGAGTGAGGGACGTCTGTTTTCTTGTTTCTGCAGACAAAGCTGATTGAAGACCAAAGCTAATTTTATTAGAGAGCTACCTGTGCCTGGAGGGGGTACGATCTCTCCCCTGTGCCCCGTACCCACACATCCACCCACACACACACACAGGCTGTAGGGTATGTGTTTGTGTTTCGTTTTACATCTACGTATATGCTGACACGAGTGCGCATGTGTAGTTTCATGTCCCATGTTGTCCAAAATTCAGCAGGCTGTGCTGTTTTTCCCCTCTGCCAGTCCTTCTGATTGGTTTTTTTGGGGAGAGGGGGGGTGGGTTCTCTTCAATTTGAGCTTTGCTTGAGGTGCAGCGTCTGTGTGATCTTGAATATAAATCAGTCCCCTTTCCCGGGCGCTTCTTCCCCTGTCCCATTCTCCACGTTCATGGCTGCATGCCTGGGACCCCTGGCAGTGCTTATAAAAAGATTCAGCATGCAAGGCAAACTTCAAAGGTGAAAAGTGTGCAACGCGATGAGTGTATCTGAGGATAGACGGGGGTTGAGGGGAGAGCTGATAAAGTGAGAACTGGGGGTCGCAGGGAAATTCTTAGGTGAGTTGAAGACTTTACAAATGGGTACCGGCAGTCACATTAATTCTTTCTGCTTTCCCTTTGTCTCCGTGAGTCCTCGGATTTCTTCTCCTAGTCTTGTTTCATCACCTCGCTCATGTCCTCTATAAGTCATATTTGATCTTTTCAGAGAAAGGGAATGACAGTCTTTTATCTTACCCTGTTTCCACTTTCCATTTATTTCCTCACGCAGCGCTCTCCCTGACATTCAGCCATCCCGCTGCTTCCCTGTGTAACCTCCACATCGCTCCTTGCTGGGAGGGAGATGTTCTTTGTACTGTGTAGATGACATAACGGACGAACATGCCCCCCCCCCTGTCTTTATATACTCTCCCTCCCGCACTATCGTTGTCAAATGTCACAGGCTCGCCGACTCGGGCTGTCCCCTGCTTTTGTGGGTACGGGCGACAGGGAGCTGGAGCTCTCATGTGGAACAGCCTAAGGGGAAACCACGAGGGAAACTGATTTCACTTCCTGGAATGAGGAGTCTTGACACCGCTGCTCCCACCATCCACCCATCATCCATCACCTCTGCTTTTATCTTTCCTTCTCCTCGTGTCTCTTGTGCTTGAATTCCTCCTCTCTTGCTCTGTGAGGGCATCACAAATTCAACCTTTTCCTCAAGCGTTTTGCAGAGAAATGTGCACAATTCACTTTTTTCTTCATAAAATCTATGAATTTCTAAACTTAAATGTCATAAATCAAGTCAAGTCTCATGCTCAACAAACCAGCAGAATTGTAACTGGTGAATTTTAGATGCTCTGATATAGAAAAGCCACGATATGCCATGGTATCAGTTATGTTGGGTGAGAATAATTACACTAAATCTCCACAAGATCCTGCCCCAGGTCTTTTATGTTTGAAACTCAGTAGCACAGCTTGCTTTGTAAAGCTGAATTGAAAACTGTGAATTATAGGAAATATCTCAGTTCACATAGTTTCAAAATGAATTGTAAAATAGTTGATTGAAATGCTAATGCCCAGTCAAACAACACAAAACGTACAGCCTCACACATAGCTAAAAATATACAGTTTAAAAGAGACAACAACAGCACGACAAGAAGACAAATAGTCAAAGAAAACAATAAAAAACAGACAGTTAGCTAGAAATGATCACAGCTCTGGTTTGCCTCAGGCCAGAACTTCATCTTTGTTGTGAGGGGATTTATATGTGGAGTTTAATATGATTTCAGATGATAATGTCTTGCACAGTTGACAGCCCTTTGTGGAGAAATTTGATTGTCTAAATTTAGTTCTAAATATATTTTCTACTTTCCATCCACTGTCTTCCTATTACTCTGTTACCGTCTTGTCTTTGAGTATCTATGATAAGAGATTCTGAGGCTAAACTTTATCAGTTTATAAATGTATTATTTCATAAAGCAAAGTAAGATAGTATCTTTTCAGTATATGTGATAGCGATACCATTGGACAGGATTTGTGTCCGTGTCTTTGCCGTGAAGGGAATGAGACGTGCAGCAATCTGACAGCAGTGGCTGAAAATAATAAAACTAAGGCTTCAATGGGGAGAAAAACCCCAGACTTCTCCTTTAAAGTAGCCAAGTGTCAGCGCCTGTCAGGGTCTTCACAGCGCGTGTCGGCTGTAGCAGCCCAGTAACAACCGTGTACAGTGGCTGAACCCCGGTGTTTGCCCAGTGCACTGTCCAATTACAGGACCGGCACACGTCTGCCACCAAAGCTCAGGCTCTCCACCGGAGAGGAAACTCCCTCAGACTGCTGTGGCCACTTCCATGGCTCCACACTGGCAGCCTCTTTTACCCCCCCCCCCCCCCCAATGATATCACTGCCATAGATGCTTAGCGGGTTGCTTACAGTTGATCATTAGTGCCATGACAAGTGTGGAGCTGGAGAGGGCATGGCGAGTAGGATACTGATGATTATATCTGCTAACAGTTGTTAGACGTTGTGCTGGGCTCTGTCTCCTGCTCCTGCAGTGTGGTGACAGTTTGCGTCTCTGCTCCGAGGGTGCAGAGGGAATAATACTGCCAGGGAGGCTTTTTTAATAAATCCTCAATATGTCCAGAGTGCCCTGTCTCTATGGTAACTGAGGCTTGCATTGTGTATGTGAGTGAATGGTGAAACCATGGCTTTGTCTTCTGTGTGTGTTTTCTTGAGAGTCCTGTGTTTGTAGGGTTGTGTGATATTAATTTTATGTGCACACTGTAAATTGAATGTTTGTACTTTTTTTTCTCAAGAGTTGCTTTGAAAATAGACAGAAATGTATTCAGGAGCAAATAGTAGGATCCTGAAATAGCACCAAAATGTAGAGCTGTCTTATTATTACCTTTTTCGCTGTGAGGTTTCAGAGTAAACATATATGATTTTGTGTTTTATTTTCTGCCTTAGGAAGAGGCACAATGGCTTATCATAGCTGGCGTGTGGTGTTTGTAACACATAGCGATCTGAGGCAGTGAGTGAGGCTGCATTTGCATGTCACAACCTGCCTCATTATTAAAGCGTAAAATTAGGATGAACAGAGGTGGGAAAACCTCTGCAGGAACAGAGGTGGGAAAGCATATCACTGCATCCGTTTAGCCTTGGTACTGTTACTGTGAGTGAACTGAAAAGCAAGAACCTGCTGTGATGTTGTGTTGCCCAATGGGTAGTGATCTATTTTTGTTAACACAGAGGTCAACCATGGTTTAAGTTTCCTTTCTTTTCCGTGTGCCGTTCTTCCTTAAAGGTCCATATATTCTTCTCTCTTGTGTTTTATGTATTTGAAGGGCTGTTAGTCATACAGTAAGAAGATCTATTTGTGGTTTTAAGAACCAAAAATGATCTCACTGTAGTTTTTCATCTCCTCTCTCAGCTTCTCTCTGGTGCTCTAGTAACAACAGGTTGGTGTCAGCCAATCAGAAGAGAGGGAGCTATATGCTTCTCCTTTGATTGGTTGACTGAGTGACAAAAGTGAAAATATAGGCTAGCAGATTTTATGTAAAACGCTCAGAGATCCAATCCAAATCCTTCAAGTGTTAGAGGGTTGATCCAGGTGGACGGGGCTGTGTTGTGACATCACAAAGCCACAGAAGTCCTGGCAGCTGGTTTTAAGGCTCAGTCTCTGAAGACAGGCTGTGTGCATTTCTCTGTGGACTGAGACTTTGATACTTTCACAGTAGAACCTAGACCTGATTTATACAGTACTCACTACACAGGGAATTCTCAGTATATACAATATGGGACCTTTAATACATGTAATGGTTGTAGAATAGCCCTATGCCAAATTCATTAAGTTGAGATAGAGCTGTCCTCCCTATGTGTTAAAGTGGTAAAACATAGATTGTCATGCAGCCAAACTCCTTTAAGTAATGACTGAGTCAGGAAGTCAAAGCCATCTTAGCTCTCCATGTAATTACTTTACTTTTAGTTGCTCGGTCATCACATTGAAATAGAGCGAAACTACGAAGAAAAGAAAAACATAATTATTCAGTGTCTTTTACAAAAATAAAATATCGCAATCTATCAATAGAATTAAGATAAATTCAACAGAGATAAGTCAATCTACTGTAATGATGTAAAACGTCAAAGTTTACAAACGTTACGCAATATATTGGAGAAATGTTTATTGAGAAATGGATGAGATGGATCTGGTTCAAGTTCAGTAATAAAAAGGAGCTGAGATTTTAATCTTTCAGTTGAATGCTGTTTTAGCAAATAATCTCCACTGATGTTTTTAGTATCAGCATCAGTGAAGGTATCAGGAAACTTTAACTCATTGAATGCCAGTCTTAGAGTTATAGTTTTAAACCATGGTAGGACACTAAACTTTTATGGATTTGACAACTACACAACCTTAATATTTCTAAAAACGGTCCTTTACATTTTCAGTTGCCTGCCTGACCACAGATGTTGAGCCAGTCTCTTTACAGTCATGTCCCCAGTTTGCTTGCTTGTCCACACATGGGGGAAATAACCATGGAAATAACATGCTTGCCATGCCATGATATAGTCCGGAGGAGGTGCTGAAGTAATTAGAAGCCAATGAGTTTTGACTAGGAAGAGCCCACAGTTTAATTGAAAGTAATTAGTATGTACGGTGGGAAACAGCACGCACATGCAGCACACACACATACACACACAGACATGCATGTGCATAATATACAACTAGAGATGCACACACATAGGGATAATAAAGTTTTATTGCATCTCAGCAACGTTGCGAATGCATTTTGTCAAATTAATGACTCAATAAATAATTGTTTTACAGTAAATCCCAGTCGGTGAACTACATGCATTGAAGGAAAACTCTCTGGATACACTATGCACTACTCTACATAAATATCATCAGCCTGTGATTTTTAGTGTAATGGCTCCAGATGCAGCAGTCTGTTTTCAGTTCTGAAAGACCGAAACAAAGAACACCTGACCTTCACTGCTGTAAAAATAATTTGACCCAGTTAGATCTCTGAGAATGACAAAAATAGACCAACAAACCAAATCAAAGATCAATAGGCAGGAGATATTTCAGACTAGATCTTCCCTTCATTTGTTGATGGGTAGAAGGACTCTGGCTGCCAGATGTCAAAATAAAATCTGCCTTGAAATATTCTTAAAACAAAATATTTTTAACTTCAAAATTGAGTCTTGCTGTGCTGCCACATTTCTCTGGTTACTAGGGAAGAAAAGACGTAATAAAGATGTTGAGATGACTAGGAATTAATTCTTGGATTGGGCCACCAGGGCTGAAAGTGAACAAGTGAAGTGTCATTTAGAGACAGTTGTCTAGCTATTTGTGTTAGCTGACACCCTCAACATGCATCAAGCATTTTCAGTTTTTTTTGTTGTTGCCACACAATATGTTGACATGTTGTTTGGTCTGTGACCTACGTATAGTCGTTGCTTTTCTAGATCCACGGATGTTTACGTGCGTCTTTACAGAACTTGACCTCCGGCTGTGGTGTCTTGGAAGACAGAGACAAAAGCAAGGCTGTAAACAGTGGCAAATCCTTTATGTTCATTAGTTATATTCATTTACACTGAAAGATGCTGCTGCTGTGATATGTGTTTATCTTGGAGTTGATGAGAACACATTCACAGTCGTCGCTGAACAACTGCAGAAAACCTCTGAGACAGATGGCACAGCCCTTCGTTAACGTTCCCTTTGTAACGCAGGAAATAATCAGTTATTTTGCTTGTTTGATGCTCCAGTGTTGTCGACACAGAGAGTTCAGAAATATCCTTCTCTGCATGTCACAGAGAAAGCGACACAAAAAATGAAAACGTAACAGCTTGACAGTTTGCATAATAAAACACCAGGCGTGTCTGCAGTAGTGACAGATTTCTTCCAAATATGTCAGGAAACAGGCAGAAGGATTGCGTATCGGCTTTGTTTTACACACTAACAATGTGAAAACCTTTGTTCAAAAACTCATAAAGCATAAATCAGTGAGGAAAGAATCAGAGGAATGAGTACCATTGTAAAAACAGTTTGATGTTTCTCGGGGCACAAAATGCCCTTCATAATTAAAGCAGCTTTATTTGCATTTGACTGATGAACGCCTGAGGATGCTCTGTTGTTCATCTGGGTTAAAAGGCAGCTGATTGGACAACACAGAAAATATACAGTGAGGTTTACACCTGAGAGCTGTGGCACTGGCACTTAATGCATTTACAGAAACAAACTAAAGCATTAGTGGGAGTGGAGGATGGCGCTTTTTAGCTTTTCTTTACCAATTAGTGCAGGTAACCCATTAAATCACGGCATGTGACATTAATACTGTATACGTAAGCTGTGATGTTGTGTCTCAAATCATGTACTTCAATACTCACACTTACACACACATGCTGTTAAAGTGCATAAGTGCCTTCACATTAATAAGTACATAAGCATGCAGTGCATTAAAGGGATAGTTCACCCAAAATTCAAATTTCACTCATTATCTACTCATCCTCATGTCGACTAAGGGCTGGGAGAATTTTCAGAGTCCTCCGTGGCTTCTCTGAGCTACGGGGTGGTCCGCGCAGCAGTATTTGTCCATATGGTTGTGAATGGTGCTCACTTTTCTTCGTCCAAAAAGACACACCAAAAAACATCCAAATACCTCCATACTGCTTGTCTGTAATGTCCCTCTTGTACTGAAGCCCCGACATGAGAAATTGTTGCGGAAAAAATTTAATAAGTCTATATTTTAAGCTTGTTTGTAGCGGAAGCTCCCAGTGTCTCGGTTCACTGCTCTTCCTGTGTCAGTGCAATGACCGGCGCAACAATTTCTCATGTCGGGGCTTCAATACAAGAGGGACATTACAGACGAGCAGTATGGAGGTATTTGGATGTTTTTTGGTGTGTCTTTTTGAACGAAGAAAAGTGAGCACCATTCACAACCATTATATGAACTCTTCTCCCAGCCGTTAGTCGACATGAGGGTGAGTAGATAATGAGTGAAATTTGAATTTTGGGTGAACTATCCCTTTAAGAGTACCTCAATGCTTAAAATGATCAAAACATTTTGAGTGTGAAGTGATGGACACTTCTCACCTTCAGGAGCTGCCATCTTGGCTGTGTAAGGTTAGAGGAGGAGCCAACATATTTTCAAACTAAATTTCCATGTCACATGACACGGGAGGAACACACTCAAGTCACTATCCTGTGTGTTTGCAGTGTACAACTTGAGACACAGCAAAATGACATCAAAGACTCAGCCTGTTGGCTTCTTATCCCATCACCAGTTAAAACCAGTGCTCATTTCTCTTAACCTTGACTCCAGACTTCATCGCTGTAGCAAAACCATCAAGACTTCAATCTTCTGCCGTACAGTAATAGAAATATACAACTGTTGTACCGTGACCAGAGCATGACATGCTGCCTTCCTTCAACCCCTGTAAACAGCAATATGTGTGTGTGTCCCACCGGTGGGAGGAGGGAGGTGAGGACAGTGACAGACTCTCTGAAGCCATGATTTTCTTACTGGTGTGCGACAGACAGGACGCATCAGACTGTACACAACTTGTCAGATAGGGATGAGAGCATTCATGGTGATGTTGCCGCTCTAACCTACACACACACACACACACACACACATACACACACACGGGCAATGAGCTTTTTGCTGCTGCTTTTTTTTTGTTTGCACTTTCGGCTCCATTATCTCCCATTTGTTCTGTGATGTTCCTGTTCAGCTCTCAGATCTGAGCAGCAGCAGCAGCAGCAGCAGCAGCAGTAATGACTGAGTGTCTTCTCAGGGCAGAGCAGAGCCACCGTATAGTGACACGCTGCTGAATTTACCAAGGGGGACACCTCACTAGGCAGGAACTGAGGGGGACAGCTGCTTAGCTTTCTGCATACGTGGACCAATGAATGTGTGAGTGAGTGAGGATAAATGGTGATACAAGGAGGAAAAAAATACCCATTAGTAAAGTGAATGTCTTCCGGTGCAGAAGCCATTGACTCCACCCAAGGTGACTCCTCTCCTGTCAGGATCCAGGTGATTTATAACTCCCTCAGGGGAGGTGTTGATACTTGGAGGGAGGGGGGTTGAGGGGAAGACTCCAGCTGTATAACAGCCCCTGAGTCCTCTCCTCTCCGACTGCTGTCCCCTGCTCCCCCCGGGGAGCTGAGCTGTCACCAGGGTGCTGCCAGAGCACCACCACATCTCATCCCATTTGAGGCTAATCGTGGTATTATGAGGCCGTTAGTGTTGTCGTCACTGTTCCCCTCCGCTCCATAAAAGCTCCATCAGTGCAGATGCGCCGCCCTGTCGCCGTGCCGCCCGCCAGTCTGCATGTTTACTGCCAATTTCATTTCACTTATGCCAATTTCAAATGCGTTAGGGCTTTTTGTATGTGCACGGTTAAAGTGCATTTTGTGTACTGTTAATATGTGACAGTGCATCATGGAAAAGAAAACTGTCATGAAGCAATGCACCCTCCTGGCTCAGTGTGCATTACATCTTTACTTTGGGAATGGACAATAGAGGGTTTTTTTTTTTTCCTTTCTAGACTGGGGAGAATTTTGCGTAAACTTTAACTTCAACCTTTAACTCAATGTAGTACTTTTCCCCATGTCACCAACTTTCAGAGACACTTTCCTCAACTGCCCCTCACTCAGGTGTCACAGCTGGAGAAAGTAATTATATTTTGTTTGCTTTTTTCTTTTTTTAAATCTGGTTTTTCAGTCTGGTTTGTATGAAGCTACATATCTTATATTATTATATACTATATATATATTATATTTGGTGATGCAGGGCAAAAACAAAAAGTAACAAAACATAACATTGTAGATTCATATTTTGAATTATTTAGAGGTAGTGGTGCACCCTGCTGAAGAGGTGGACGGTGTTTGTTTCTTTGTTTACTCATAATCTGCGATACTTGGATATTTTTTTATGGTTTTGTTTTGTTTTGTCAATAAAGCACAGTAGTGCTCATGCTGCATGACCCTTGGAAGGAGGTTGATCATCTTAGGATGGTTACCATGGTGCTCTCTCCACATGAAGGGCATGGGTGTTAAAGGTCTGTGAGTTGCCTTCACTTACCTTTGCAAAGGTCTCAGTGTGAGTCGGTCCATGTACAGTGTGAGCTTTGATGGGCTCCGGTGTGTGTTGATGACAGATGGATGTCAAAGGAGAGCTAAGCTGTTTGAGCGCAGGTTAAGATATCAGGACACATTTTCCTCCTTTAACTGCAACTGACAGTCTCCTTACAGTACTCGTTATCACATACAGGCTCCAGAACTGTATAGTTGCTGTTAGCAGAAGAAACTAGCTTTGACACCTTCAGTATCAAACACCCACCGCCCGTAGGCTTAAAGGTTCGCTGTGAAGAACCTGCAGATTCACAACAATGGCAGGTTTAGTGTGAACATGTCGGGAACTTCCTGCAACGTAATCCACCTTAGTCAGTCACAGTTCTGACAATACAATACTGTTTTTATGCTGTTCCTTTTTTAAAAAAATGTTTTGTCTTCATGTAAAGCGCATTGAGTTGCCTTGGTATGAAATGCGCTATATAAATAAAGATGCCTTACCTTGCCTTACAGAGCCCCCTTTTTTAAAAAACTTTAAATGTCTGTCATAAAAGATATGTAAATGAACACTTATAAGGTGTGGAATGTGTTTCAAAATGCTGCAGTAGTCACGACAGAGGCAGAAGTGAGTGGGCTGAAACACACACCAGTTTTCTCCTTAAGGAAAAGTTGGTATGTCATGGTGTCATGGTGTCAGGGCACCAGAGCGAGACAGAGTCTTTTATATGCAGCGGAAGTGGAGGTGTTTCAGCAGATGGTGCAGTCGGAGAAATTTGCCTTTCTGCTAAACTCAAATTTACACCTTGTTGAAAACGCCACAGTGGTGTTATACTCAAATGTTATCGCTATTTTTAAAAAAGTGTCCATGGACGGCTTAGGGGAAATCAGAGGAAATAACAAGCTAAATCTGCTGTCATAACCCATTTGATTCCTTCTCTGAGCAACACGCTCCCGCACGTCCCTTTTGATAAACATTTCTGCTGTGACTGAACTCAGCACGTTGCCCGTGGATTGGCATCGGTGTGGAATATCCAGCACAGTTTCCTGCCTCTGTCTAACATCTCAGTTCTCACTTGCTCTAGTCGCTTCTTTTTTCTTAACCTCCTATCTTTTAAGAGTTTTGGATTTGCAGGGATTTTACAACACGTGACTCAAAATGACAAGTGACGCTATTGAACAGCTCTTGTCTCTATTCCAAAAGGAGCCTCACGAGTGAAAAGTGTTATTTTAAAGACAGCTTACATCATCGCTTTCGCCTCCTTAGGGGGGAGGCCGGGGATAACAAAAGTCAGCGGAAGTTTATTTCGCCGTCATTTGGAAATCCGGGCCTGTCTGCAGAACTGCTGACGGTGCACATATTGTCCTGGATGAGCAAGCACATTTCCAGCATTGGGTACAATTGCTTGACCTTGTACATTAAGTATTTTACCTACCTGCATACCTGTAGGGTCCACCCCCCCTCCCCTGGTGTTCCTTTTGGCCCGTGTCTCTGCTGACACATCAGCAGAGTTTGTCCGTCGTGATTGGTTCAGCCCCAAGGGACAGTGCTGCTCTGAATGCCACCGTGACGTTAATGCTGCTTAAGGTCAGAGACTGTCTGGTTTGCAATGATGTGAACTCAGTGACTTGATGAGTCAGAAATAGATTGTTCCTATACAGTAGATGGCATGCACACAGAGACAGATAGTGGTAGTTGTTATGTGCGCATTGTAATCTGAAAGTCAGGTTAGAGTCAAAAGAACTTTTGATATTGAATTGAATTTAACTCTGAAATAAGAACAGGAACTTGAAAAAAAAAAGTCAGAGTCAGTAACAGTAAAAACAGAAAGAGTGACTTAAATAACTTTTGGTTATAGCCGAGGTCTGCAGAAGAACATCTGTGAACCCCAACATGTGGAACCGTGCAGATGTTCTCCAGCAGCAGACGACCACACTGGGTGTCATTGCTGTCAGCTAACAACAGGATACCGAGGCTACAGTTCACACAGGCACCAACACTGAAAGATAGAAGAAGGAAAAACATTGCCCGCTCTGGTGAGTCTTAACTTCTGCTGTGATGTTTAGATGGTTGGGTCAGAAGTTGGGAGAAACAGTTTGAAAGCATGGATCCCTCCTGCCTTGTATCAATAGTTCAGGTTCACGTTTGGCCCCTTAGAAACAGATAAGCATCATTTAAACACCACAGCTGACCTGAGTACCTTCATGACACAGTGATGGCTACTTCCAGCAGGATAACACTAAGGGTCACAAAGCTCAGATCATCTCAAACTGGTTTTTCTTGAACACGACGATGAGTTCACTGGACTCAAACGTCCTCCACAGTCCCCAGATCTCAGTCCAGCAGAGCTTTGACCTTTGGGATGTGGTGGAACAGGAGATTCTTATCATGGATGTGGAGCTGATGAATCTGCAGCAGCTGTGTGATGCTGATGCTGGAATGTCTCCAGCTCCTTCTTCAGTCTATGGCACCAAGAATTATATTAGTTCTGAGGGCAGAACAGTCCAACCTAGTGCTATAGCAAGCTGTACCCGATAGTGGCCATTAAGCAAATTTTTCTCCACAATACAGTTGTATTGTGCCATACTGTCAGGCGAGCAAGTTCCCTGCTGTTGTTGCAGAAATTCCATCAACATGTCACGTTTTATTTCACTGCCATGTCTGTTGTTAAGTCTGTTCTATGTTTCACCTAAGTCCATGAGGAACTGTTTGCATGTAAAGATAATAATGAACTTGAACCTTGAACCTGAACCTACGATCATCTCAGGGAAACGTGTCGCAGAAACAGCAGCTTTAGCCTCCTAATAACAAAGATGGAGAACAAAAGATCACATCCAGGCGAAGATGGTCATGATGTGGCAGTTTCTAATGTGTTTCAGCTGAGAGAAAAGGACATTACTGATTCATTTTTACTCCGCCTATATTTGCTCAGCCATTTACCCTCCTCCTCCTGCTGACGCGGATGATGGATGATGATGATGGTGAGGGCCATGTAGGTGATGATGGATGGTGGCTGATGATGACTGTGATAATGGTGATGATAGTGAGTTCTCTCTCTTTTCTTTTCTTTTTTTTTTTTTTTTTTTTTTTCATTTTTATTCCAGGCTGCACAGCACTCTGGTGCTGAGTAGCCGAACACAGTCCCAGCTTCCATACATCATTCCTCTCATCGAGCGCCGTGGCCCCTACAGGTGTACCACCCCAACTGCCAGAGTGACCTCATCCGTCCTCATTATGTCCACATCATTTCACACGCATGTAGTCGCACACATGTGTATAGTCCACACGTGTATAAATAGTAAACTAGGCCAGAATATCTCAAAGGTTTTGGCTTTGAGAAGAGGAAAACTTATTTCTTCTTTGCTCTTACAGTATTTCCTGTGCTTCTGTCTCACCATCCTCCACCAAACCTCTGAAAATCTGCGCCCGCCTGTGCAGCTCTCCACCCTGCTGTCCCTCCCTCCCTCCCTCCCCTCTGCCGTCTGTTATCTAGCCAGGCAGGGTCATCCATCTGGGGTCACCGGCTCAGTGTGGAGGCTCACCCATTTATTAGCTCCTCGTGTTGTTGTGGCTCAGAAAGGCCACAGAATCAATTGTGTGCGTTAAAAGCCGGTCAGCTGTCAGCAGGCCAGGAGCCGGGGAGGAGGCCGAAGCGTCGGAGAGAGGGGCCGCGCTGTCAGCCGGAGAGAAATGGAATTTCATCTGGATAAATCGCCAGACCGTTCACCAAGAATGGGAAGAATAGGATCCGATGTCGCCGCTTGTAGAATTAATGACAAAAAGCAGCCAGATAGAATCAATGGGGAAAGTCGAGAAGCCGGCGTCTCCTTTTGTGCTCGCTGTCAAAAAGGAATCCCTGCTCCGTTTAAGAGTGAAAAGCGTCCGTGTTTTGGTAAAATGTGATTAAGTTCTGACTCCAGTAACTAGATTTTTTTTCATAACATTCTTCTTGTTGGATGTTGTGGTATTTCCCATAGGGGACAGGGTGGGAGGATGGGTGGTAGAGGGAGAGGATTGGCAGCAGGAATTTCATGTAATCCCATTTGGGATGGAGGGGATGCTCCCAGGGAAATTACTCGCTGGTATAAAGAGGGAGATGTCTGCAGGGACAGCAGAGAAGAGGGAAGAAGCAAGTAAACACTCGGGAGGAGGAGGGAAATGTTGAGAAACAGATATAACAAACTGGTCCGCAAACTAAAGAAAACAGAGAGGGAGAAGAAGGAGGATTCATGTTTTATTTTATGAGCCAACTGTAACCTCAGGTGCTGGCACTGCAGCAGCAAATGCAGGGATAATATATTTAGACTTAGTTTCCACATGGTCACAGGGATGTAGATGAGTGTGAATGTGGATGTAGTACTGTAGGTGTTTGAGGTTCCTCAGTCGGGTCTTTTGTTGTCTTCTTCTTCTCCTCCTTCTCATTCCTGCCTGATGAATTATTCATGAAGGCCAGAGTGTCAGAGCTGCACACAGTACAGGAAGAGAGAGACTGACCACAACAAAAGCATAAGAGGGATGAGAGAGGAGAAAGATTCAGAGGAAAGAAATAGAAGATGAGGGAGAGGGAGAAAGCATTGATGGAGGAGGAGGAAGATGAGAGAGTGAGGGCTGGTGAGATCAGAATGATGAGAGAGAGATAGAGAGCGCTTTGGTCCTTGGCTCAGAGCATCACACTCTGATTTCTGTCCAGTGTCCACTCGTTAGAAAAATGAAAAGGTGAAGAGCCTCACAGAGACGGCAAACGTTTATCTCAGCTGGATAAGATAATCTGAATGTTACAACTTATTTTACGTCAAATACTGATGTAACGGAGGTCCACAGGTATAGCCAGTAGGGCTGTTCCGATTATCATATTTTGATAATCGAATATTCGCGGACATAAAATCAGTAGTAAGTAATGGCAAATAAACACTGCATATCTCCAAAATCAGGCAGGTTTCCAGGATGCCAAGTAGCCTACTCATTTTAATGTAACAATTGCCAATGAGAACCGGTGTCAAATAGGAAAAAAGGAAAGAAAAAAAAAATCGATCACGGACTTCATGATCGATTACCATGACAACGAACGAAGCTTCGAAGCTTCGATTTTTTTGGGTCAGCCCTAATAGCCACAGTCACGAGGTACTAGTGAGGAGAAGCGACGACGTGTTGCGGTTAGCGGTACTGAAGTTAAACCTGGGAGACTCAGGTTCGAAAACATCACATTAAGCTGCCAACACTCACCTCTTTCCATTCTTTCCATTCTTTAATTCACCAACAAAAGAACTCCATTCTCATAGTTTTCGTGTTATTTTTCATGGTCATTTTGTTTTTATGCTGGAGACATTTCAGTGTATCCATGATACAAGAGGCCGATTAAATGTGTAAGCCATTTTGCTTGTTGGTTGCAGGCAAATCATTAGAAATTTAACAAGATATTCTAACAAGGTCACAGCTGTACTGTTACAGCTGCTGCTTATCACAGCCAACGTTGTCCACTATGCTGAAACCCTGAATATAAACTAATAATATCAAATGTAAAGGGAGGAGCTTGTGTGCAGTTGAAGCAAGTCATCCGAAAAGAAACCCTGTGAACGGTAGATGGAATGACTGTGGGTGCTATTTGTTTGTGTGCAGGTAATGAGTTTGTGCTATTCTGCTCATGAACTTGTCACAGCTGATGTGGATTTCCTCCTGTTGGTGTCGACAGGCACTCAGGCTTAATTGGATTTTTTTCAATTGCATACTCGCAAATGTTCATATTGCTGCTTGGCATTACATTGTTGGAATAATCCTTCAAAAGGATAGACTTAATAGTCACCTCTTTTGTAGTCATTCATTTTAATTGTCTGCATTTTAGATACACAAAAATGTAGTTGCATGTACTGACATATTGGGTAGTGTGAGGCTGACATAAACAAGTCAATAAGCTGTAACTGCTCTGCTGCCTAGAAGAAATATATGTGTGTTTACAGTTATGTTTTTCTCTGGAGCTTTGTGGACAATGCTGGCACCGAGCCTCACTGAGGATCTGATACCTGCATTCACAGATGTGTGTGCGTGTGTGTGTGTGTGTGTCCCAGCTGTGTGTTGTGCTCACCACTGGTATGGAGCTGTCACTGAGCAGCCTGAGACAGCAGACAGATGGGGAAGGAGGGAACCGTCTGCAGAGAGCATGTCAACAGCACCAGCCAGCAGATTCCCATTAGATGCTCAGGTGCTTTATGTACTGGGGGAGACTGTGTTGTCATGACGGGGGGAATAAAAAGCAATCTTGGCAATCGACACAGAGAAAGGAATAGAGCCAGACTGCTGCCCTCGGTGTTCAGATTATATACTGTGTCTGCAGATCCAGATGAGGTGAATTATAGCTCGCAGCTCACATGAATCATAATGTGGCTCAGATGCTTTTTGATGTTACAGGTGACCTTTGGTTTCACCTCTCTGGTATCTTGTGACCACTGTCAAACAGAACAAATGCACGTTTATTGAAAGGCCACAGAACTGGAGAAAGCGATTATTATAAAAGATTACTAATGTCCAGTTGGCATCTTAGAATTGGTATCTAAAAATGAACTGGATCCAATGGCAGGAGGTTTAAATGCTAATGAGATGATAGTTAGATATATCTGTTTCCTTTGATGTGATCAGGGACTTATTTGAATTCACTCTGCATCATTTGTCACAACCTGACTGCCTTGAAATGTAAATAATCCAACCTCAGGCCCTATTGATGAAACCCTGTTACTGCATGTCCTATATGCAGGTACAAATCAACACACAGATCACATTTTTCCAGATCTACAATAGGTTCTATGTCCGTAGTGTCCCTGGTTTAGGGCGAGCTCTAGTAACAACAGGTCGGTGTCAGCCAATCAGAGAGGAGGAGGCTCTCCTCTGATTGGCTGACTGTTTTCTAAATGTTCCAATTGTAGAGCAGCTTTCAGATAAAATACTCAAAGAAATCAAATCCTGCAAGTGTTGGATGGTGGGTCCAGGTGGGCGGGGCTTGGTTACTGCTTTGTTGTGACATCATAAAGTCACAGAAGTCCTGACTGCTATGGCTCAGTTTCTGAATACAGGCTGTGTGTATTTCTCTGTGGACTGAGGCTTTGATACTTTCACAGTATTACCATAGACCTGCTCTATAATCACACCACACAGGGACGTCTACCTTTATACAATATAAGACCTTTAACTTGCATCTTTTTTGGTGCATCCATAATGGGGTATAGAGCTGTCTCCGCTGATGCACTTTTTCGTTTTAAGTAGCTGATTGATATGAGCAGCCCAAATATTTGTTAACCACATGTGCTTCTGTCCACACTGTGGAGAGTGTGATCCACAGTGACCTGTTCGCTGTCCAGCTCAATTTGAATCTCATCTCTTCACACAGAATGATTAGCTGCCTGAGAACAAACAGAGGGCTTTGAAGCTAACTGGCTAATCGCTACTCAGAGAGCATGTTAATATAAGATCCAAGGCTTTAGTACAGTGTCTTGTATTTGAAGTGTGATGCACTTTGGTCTCTCGAGTCAGTTATTCACGGTGTTGGTGCAGTGCAGGTAGCCTGACTCTCGCCAGACCCTTGTAGTTCCGCAAAGCTACGCTGAGCTCCACACAAGGGTCTGGGACTGCTCCATAGGCGATTCATTTCAGAAGGCGGGGCCTTGTAAAAAAAATCTTGTATGTGATTGGATAAACCACTTGTCCGTTATCTTGAATGACGTACTTCAGCCACTCACTGCGAGCCGCCATTGTTGTTTGACTCAAACAGTCGCTTCAGCGCCTCAGAAAGTCCCGCCCGGCGATCCTGATTGGTTCATTATTTTTTGCTCCGGGGAAGAAGTTTGCATTGGCCTCGAGTCCAGACCCTTGTGTGAAGCTGAGCGTAGCGCCTCTGGTGGAGCTTTGCGGAACTACAAGGGTCTGGCGAGAGTCAGGCTACAGTGCAGGTGAAATTGAAGCAAAAAGTGATAAAGAAGCTGAAAAAGGCACAAAGCACATTATCTCATTAACAAAAACACATATTCACTCAGCTGCAGGTCTGATAAATCCATATGGGAGAGAAGAGGAGAAGAACAGGGAGGATGGAATTAGGAGGAAATGAGAAAAAAGAAGAATGAGGGGAAAGGATGTGATAAAAAAAAAGAGAGAGAAAGGTGAGAGGGTGGTGGATGGGCAACAGAAGAAAGGGCAGTAAAATGTTTAATCATTAGACAATAATTTAGCCACTCCTTATCCAACAGTTTGGCCCCTGATTCTGAGGTGCAATAAAACTTAATTATCCCTGTGTATGTGCCTGTGTACTTGGTGTTGCTCCACTTCCCCGAGGCACTGGGAGCCCAGTAATGGTCTCATTAGATCAGACCTTATGTGCCTTTTTATTCCCAGAGGTGAGAGAGCAGCGGTCAGCCATACCTGCTGCACAGCCCCCACATTAACCCGCTGTAACTGTCAGTTTCTGCTGTCATTCCTCAAGTCTGCTGCCACTACAGGGGAGAGACACTACCTCAATGTTTTAAATCACAACCCATAACGTTACAGTATGTCTCTGAGATTATATTGTATGAAATCCCATATTTGACACAATTCTTCAATTTCATTATCTCTGAAATGACATCCATTATAAATGAATCCACATATCTCAGTTTACAACCAGTATATAAATGTTCAGCACCATATGAGGGAGCAAAGTGCCTTATCCGTAAGGAGCCAGAAAGAAAAGGTGTGGATCGTCTGACATGCAGGAGAGGGGTTAGTACACACATGTGTAATTAAAGTTTAATTAATTTCATTCATTTAATTAAAAGCAATCTTACACTAGGTGCCGAAGCAATAATTAAAAAAAAACAAAAAACATTGGCACTGAATGTAAATAAGTAGCAGTAGCAGACAATTTCAGAATTACAGTGTTAAAGGAGCTCCCGCTATATAGCTAACGTTAGCATCAACAGATGTTTACTTATTATATCGAGAAGAAATGTTGTGTTTTCAGCATTAAACTTGGTAGAAAGCAACCTCCCCTTCTATTTCTATTGCATCTTGTCTTCTACTGAACTTATAATTAACATGGTAACCACTGAACCCAGGTATTTTTCACTTTCCCATACCGAGTCACTCCTCGGCCTCCTGTCTGCCCTGTATAAAAAATGCTGCCTTGTGAATGCAATGAGTGACTGACTGACGGGGAACAATGAACACACATCCTGGGCCTGATCCAGAGGACAGAAGCTCTTGTTGCTGCTCCCAGTGATAGCCTACACATGTTATTTTAACACAACAGTTTAAACTGTAACCGCAGCTGTGTCCAAATTACCACCCTGTCACTCCCAACCCAACTACTCACAAATGGAGGCTAACAAGAGTATACAGAGTCACTTGCAGGTTAGAGCTCCCAGAAGCCCCTGTGCCCTCTCATCAGGTTTCCAAGACTACCTTGATTCCCCCCTCCATCTCTCCTTCCCCCCCTATAGTACCTCTCTCTCTCTCTCTCTCTCTCTCTCTTCTCTCTCTCTCATATCTCTCCGTCTCTTGCTTATCCGAGCGTACTGGTGCTAAAACATCACCGGGGCTCTTTAATTGGCTCTGTCCTGCAGAAGAAAACCTATCTATCTGTGAACACTGACATGAGAGGCAGTGGGGGCACGGTGTGTGCATATGTGTATGTGTGTGTTTCAATGAGGTAATGGGCTGCTTGAACAACTCTCCTCTTGAAGCCCTTTTCATTTGTTGGATTTCCCACAGACCTCCTAATGGAGCCGCCTATTTTATTTGTGGAGTGACCTCCCTCCCTGCCACCCCACTCCACAACACAGAAGGGTTAGTGGGTTAGCCTGTGCTGGGGTCTCTCTGTGTGTGTGTGTGTGTGTGTGTGTGTGTGTGTGTGTGTGTGTGTGTGTGTGTGTGTGTGTGTGTGTGTGTGTGTGTGTGTGTGTGTGTGTGTGTGTGTGTGTGTGTGTGTGTGTGTGTGTGTGTGTGTGTGTGTGTGTGTGCGTGTGCGCTATTCAGTTTTTTGAGTGCCCACTGGTGCTTCTGTCTGCTCTGCCGGCGAGGCGGAGATGTTGTGAGACGTCTTGGGAGTGGGTGTGGGTATAGCGACCCTCTCTACTTGCTACATTATTTATCCCTTTTTACTACAAACGTTTACTCCATGTGACGTTTCTCCTCCGGCTGACGCTGTGCAGACAAGACAGAAACATCTGTCCTTCACCAAGGAGACCTTCTTCTCTCTTGCTCCACCAGTTTGCCTTTTTTCCAACCAAATTCACCCTCATCACTTTTTCCTTGTACATTTGTTTAGTGTTGTTCTCGCAGTTTAATGCATTGAATAAATGAGGTGTTAGCATTTCTATTAAACATCCATACTTACAATATAGGCTTACATTTAGTTTAAATTGCAGCCTAAACAGAGGTTGACTCAATAGCCAGTCAGTTACCAGACTGCTGTATTTGCTCCCACCTAGTGGCGCTTCACACTCAGCACATTTGTCCACACTGGATGCAGGTGCACAAATTCAGCTGGTCTAAGATAAGAGTACTTTGTACTAGTTCCTTGTGAGAAAATTGAGACAATTTGACAATGTATAATTAGAGTTACTTAAAAAAGGTTCTCTTTCTTTGGAAATAAATGGCTGCGATGCATAAAGAAGTAGGATTTTATACATGTTAACTGATCAGAGGTGGTTGTATCGGCGTTGTAACTCGTGACACTGTTGAACATGTTACATACAGCTGTGTATGACTGTTGTTACTTGACCGAATGAGAAAATGTGGAAGGTCAGTCAGCAAAGTCAATGTTGTCCTCATCACAATATCAGCAGTGCTTGGCTCAGGAATGATGACAGTACTAGTGTATTCAAATTGGATATGAGCGATTTGTGTTTTACTTGTCTGTGATAAAGGGAAATGATCTTTATTTAGCTTCTTCATTTCTGGGTGTGAAGTCTGTTTTTTAGGTTGGTGTGAGAAGCAGCTTTCTTATGAAACAGCTTGTGTATCTTCTACATTTAACACATTGATGATGACATCTTCTTGTATATACAATCTCAGGTTGGGATTTCCATTTACCTAAGAATCAAACATCATAAATAAAACAGTTTCCAGTGCACCCCCGGCTCTGTGGATGTGTCACCTCAGGCTGTTCCCCCCTCGATCCCCGTCCGGCCCTGTCGACGCTCTGAGCTGTTGAATTTTCTGTTTCTGGTGAGACTCTGACTGGGAAGAGACCGGCTTAATCCTTTTTGTCGGCAAAAACAATGGGTGTGAAATCGCACCGTGCGTGGATGTCTTCAGGCAGACTTTAATCGCGTTACGGGCCCACATGCTCAAGGGAGGAATTTGAATGCGTGTGTGCTGCGTCTGCTGTGTGCTCATCCGTGTGCGTCTACGACAGAAGATCATATTTAATGTCTTAATTAAAGGGAGATTTATGCAAATGAGGGAATCCTATTCTATTTCCCTGTAAGGCTGTTTCTTTATCCAATCTAGGGGTATGCAGAGAGATTTCAGGGTGTTTCCCATTTAAAAAATAATAATTTGTGGAATTGCTGAGATAAGAGTTAATTGAATTAAAGTGGCACCCTGGGCAGGACCTGCTGGAGGATGATGATGTGTTTGTGTGATTGAAATCAATAGCTAAAACTGCCACTCAGTGTTAGTGCTACCATCTTGCACATTTTAGACATTATTAAACATGATAATGTTTCCTAATGTTTCCTCTTTGTCTCTATTTACAACTTTGGGGATGTTTCAGTTTTGTTGAGAGGCCTGCTGGGAAAGGTAGTTGATGAGGCTACCAGTGTAATACATTGCAGCACTTTTTAATAATTTTTCACCCTCCTCCTGACTCAAGCTGTATGTTAAAGTGTAGATTACACTTATTAGAGTCGGTTTATTTTCTCAGAAACAAGCTGAACACAGACATCTTTATGTTTGACTTGTGAAACTGAGCCCATGAGATCTTAGTCTGGCATTTTTCTACCTTTTTCACACGCGCTGTGTTGTTTTAGGAGCTGCTGGCTGTTTGAACGACTCCAGTCAGAAGGTGAGGACACATACTTAAATATTTCAGCGCTCTAGACCTTCACACTGTATACACTGTTTGGAGCAGACTTCAATATTGACTGTCTGCAGGGGGCTGTTTGCTTTGGACGGCAGCTCACCGACTCCACTCTGAGTCGGATCAAACCAGCAGAAGTCAAGTAGAGCACCCTGAGAAAAAGGAAGAGATCGATTCATGATCCAGAGAGGAACGTTTTTTTGTTTTTTTTTCCTCCATCGAAAAACAAGATTTTGCTGATTCTGGACCAGCCAGATGTTTTTGAACAACTCTCACATTTTTTCCTATACATTATTAATTCTTAAAACTTGAAGCATTATTAAATTATTTCCTGGGTCCCATTCCAGCCATAAGGATTGCAGACTGTATCTGCTTTTGCAACTTGGCATGAAACAAGAGCAGTTGTCCTGAATGGCCACCAGAGGCCGCTGCAAATCCACCTCTGTTGCTCCGTTAACCTCGCTGAGGGTTCAAGATTTAGTGAAATCTGTGGCTGCTCCCATCCAAATAGTTGTTTTGTTCTTTTGAATATAGAAAAGGGGAAACATTTGTGTTGTTATTTATTTATTAATTTTTTTTAAAGAAGTGTAGGATACTGAATATTTTGCAACTGTGCAGCAGTTTCACAATAAATGCCACATTGAGATCATCTTTGTAGCAGAATCCCTTCTGCATTGACTTGTTTTTAAGGGACATCAGCAGTTTTACAATCTGCAGCATCATCTTTGTTTCTTATGAAACACTCTGCTGCTCTCTCACTAGGGACATAATTCTTCTCTTACTGGGATGTTTTTTCAGTGTCTCTGCAGTCAGACGTAGACGAACACCCGGCTTCTCCGAGTCTAATCCTGGGAGTTTTGATTTTGGTTGCTTTGGACTTTGGAGCTGTCTCTGCCTGCCTTATGTCCTCCCGCATCATCCTGTTACAGCCTAGAAGCTGTCAGATCAAGCGGGGCCTCTAAGCTGCAGTCGTGAGCATATTGTTCCTCTTCAACATAACTTCTCTCAGTTTGTGTAAAGTATTTGGAAATAAAAAAAAAACAGTTTTATCCAGTGTCAGAACATGAATGTAAACAAACGGCACGTGAGGAGGACACCACAGGCTCTGGACTGGAAGCCAAGGCCTCACGATTAACCCCGGCCGTCACTGAGAGCAGGTTGGTGTCCAAAAAGGCTTAAGGCAACGATAAAGAGATAGAGGTGTGTGTGTTTCCGGTCACACATGTTTGCTGAATCAGCTCAATCTCAGGTTCAGTAATGCCCCTCTTGAGTTTTAACCCTGCAAAAATGGTTTCTGTTTTGTTTAAGGCTGGTGGAGGTCTGCTGGAGTTCAAGATGGTTTTAAAGTAGAGAGGGAGAGAGTGTGTAAATGTGTGTGTGTGTGTGTGTGTGTGTGTGTGTGTGCGCGTATGTGCGTGTGTGTGGAACCATCCCTGTAATTGCCAGTAAGTGGCTTAGTGGTATCTCAACCCTGCTCCTACTGATAAGGCTGCGTTCTGTCTACCGTTTCTTGTAAGACTGATAAGCAACACTTCTCTGTCTCACTGTGGGACACCGCCACCTCATCTGATCAGGGTTCAGCACCCAAAACAAATCACACACTCAGAGCTGCAAAACATTCATGTCAATCTGGGAAAGGTTGTATTAGTTAACCTGTTGTTTGTAGTATATGGCATGGTCACAATCTGGGTTTTATCACAGAAGAAGGAGAATGTATTTCCAGTTAGTTCTTGATGTCTGATGATTTGCTAACTTGAACTTGAGGGCTGTCGCAGTGTAAACCATCCAAACCTCATCACTGATGCGTCGGCTACATCTGGCCTCACAGTATTTTGAGTCCTGTGCTGCCACTGTGCTGTTTCTCATGGCAGCAGCATGTGAGTACAGGAAATTTCCCAGAGCATTTAAAATCTGTCTGATGTTGTTCTGTGATAGAAATGTGAAATCTTTTCAGCCTCTTTTAGCACATTGTTTTAGTTTCCCAAAGTCATTTCCACCAGAATCAAACAGTTGTTTGACCTGTCTAAACAGACAGGTGTTTTTCCTCTAACTAGAGCAAAAGGCAAGGGACGCTGAACTGCGATCCGTCAGTTGGACACAAACATGAGATCCAGGGTATTAATATGTGTCTTTCAGCTTGTTATGAATCTATTAATGCTGCCTCTGATGTGTCCAGCTGCCCTGGAATCCGACATCAGTCGACCTGTCTCCCCGTGTTAAATGAGCGCGGGCTGACGCGTCCACCCGTCCGTCACTCAGCTCGGGGCTCATTAACCGCTCCGCTGTCACTCTGGCTGACACCGCAGCCACAGTGCGGGCTCCAACTCAAAGGCGTTTGCATCACAGAGGTCCCGAGTGCAGATGTGCTGCGTGGGAGTGCAACTGCTGCAGTCTCTAATAAAAAAAACAAACTCTGCCTTTTATCTCAATGTGCTCAACTTGTGTGTCGCTGATGCAAAGTCACGTTTAGTGTTGAGAAGCCCAGGGAACATACGTCTGTGGTGACACTTCAGAGCCCGAGAATTACAGGAAATTCAGTGAAATGCAAATGAAAACACAGGGTGCCTCATGCTAGAGCAGCTTTACTGCATGTTTATTGGCATAATGGGAAATAGAAATGGGTGTTAGTTATTTTTTGTTCACAAACTCAAGAAAGATGCTTTGTTTGTTGATTCCTCATGTCTGTCCACATGATGTTAAACTTGTGTTGATTCATATCTGTCTAAACTGTGAAGCCTGCTCCTCGTCTCTCACCTTTCTATCATTCCATCCTGACCCACTCCTCCTTCCCCCAAGCACCAGTCTTTCATCTTTGTGCACCGGTGTAAAGTATGTGTCGTTTTTATGTCCTTGCTGGTGGTCCGTTGAACCCTCGAGGGGGTCCACCGTCCACCACATGTCTGCCTGTTTACCCAGCAAGCCCACTCTCTCCCAAACACTTCAGCGCTTGCCTTTAAATCAACAGGTAATGCGATGAAAGCTCCCGTCCACTCTTTCTCTGTTCCTCATTCTCACTGCTGCCATTTATTTTTGCGTTCGGCCCCTCTGCCTGTGACAGTTTTCAGCAGCGTTGACTCCTTTAGTGTTGGCCTGTTGCTTTTGTTGGCAGCTGAGACTGGTACCAGAACAACCAAATAAGTCCGTCATTCACTTGCGGAGCTGTGTGCAGCAGCCAAGCAAAGCACTGCCTTGGGTTTTTATGGCAGGACTAAGTCATTTTACAGTAGACAGAGTTCACTCCATTGACTTTATTTGATTATATTTTTTCTTCAGGAGAAGGGTGAGTGGTTTAATTTATTCAGCTCCACTGTACCCATGACACCTGATGTCCTTTTTGCCGTGTCTGTCTTGTCTCTTCTGTGCCTCATTACCCGCTGGTCTATTTATACACCTTGTTATCCGTGAGTGAAGCTTTCCTGGCAGGAGTCGCTGAGTGGTGCCAGCCCGGGAAAGAATGCCCGTCCTGGGCCTCTGCGGAGGGCACGGCCCCCGGCTCCTGGAAGAATTGCTCAATGGCACTCCTGTCCTCCACGGCCGGTTATGTAACCGGGCCGACCCGCTCGAGCTGATGAACTCAGCGTGAGCACGTTTGGCAGCGGAAACAGTTGAACTCGCTTGCAAAGCGCTGTTCTTCATTTAAATGAGATGATGAGGAAAAAGTTGATGAGACTTGGATTCGTTCTGAACTCTGCTGACACCAGACTGAACAAATCCACCAGTTAATGATTTAAAGTAGGTTTGGAGCACGATACAAGGTTTTTTGTTGTAAACAGTGTCAAGCACTTTCCAGTATGACTTCAGTTCTGAACCACGGCGGCCAAAAACCGAGTCTGTAAAGCCTAACACTTGAAACTTTTAGTGTGTTGAATGACATTAATTTTAACATCAAAAGTTAATTAATTGTTGACATGAAGCTGTAAAAAACACAACATTGATTTTAAATTAAAGTGGTGGAGCTGGTAGCCTGAAAGAAATTCTTATTTTTCCCCAACATGATTTGTCAAGTTGACATGAAAGTAATCAGTTGTGTAAATGATTGTTTAAGCAGCAATGACAACGTTTCTCAAGGTTCCAGCTTCTGCAGTGGTTGTATATGATTTTAAGTTGGGTTTTGGACAAAACCAACATTACATAATGTTCCTGCTTCGTGGCTTCCCTGGTCGAGGCAGATGGTTGTCCACCTTTAGTCTTGAACTGAAGTGCCTTGAGATAATGTTTATTATGATCTGGTGCCATAGAAATAAAATAAGATTGAATTGAACTGAAAATAGCGAGATGGCTTAAAACTTTATAAAGCTCATTTTACATTATTAGCTGACATTTTATCAACTCAATAAGAATAACTTGCACTTGATGAAGATGTAGTATTTAATAGTAATGCAAAGATTGTCTATTGCACTGAAGCTAAGAAATGTGACATAATGTTATTTTTTGTATTGTAGTACTAGTTTCTTATTCTGGTCTAAATGTCTAAATTTTCTTCTGGTCTAAAATGAGGACCATGTGAGGTCATCTCAGCAGAAACAACAGAAGAAAATCCAAATATTTTCCCATTTAAAGAGCAGCCTGGTTCTTGCTAACCCCACCGTACTGTGTGATACATACTGTGTGGTACACTGTGACTTCACTGGTGGGTGTAGACGAAGGTGCAACACTGAGAGCGGCAAAACTCCTCAGCCTGATATAAAGGTTATCTTTTAAAGACTCATCTTGCGTAATCTGAGAGGAAGAAGTCGAACCGATGGAAACTCAACATCAGTGAGAAGTGGGTTAAAGCTTGGCTGCGGGTCGGGCTGGGGGGTGAAGGAGAAACCAGAACCTCGTACTCTGCCGTGGCGCTGACACGGTGCAGAGGGGAGGAAGGCTAATTGGAGGAGACGGAGGCGGAGGAGGACAAGGGTGTTGAACGCCAGATGTTTAGCTATATGGTTCAAATGGAAAACAGCCCAAGTGGAACCAAAGCTGTGACGCTGGTTGATTCCCTTTATGTGGCTTCCCTTCCCTCCCACCTCACAGCCTTCCATTAGAGGTTTTGGGGATATTTTGCTCGGAAATTAGGACTCCACTTTGCGTCACAGGCTTAATATAAATAAGTAACTGTGTCTCTGCCCTTGCAGCATGTATAGACTCTTACTTTGTTCGTCTGCGTGTTGGATTTTACGCGTGGTGTGATGTGGTGGCGTGTTGCCAGCGCTGTCTTCCTCTCTGCCTCAGAGCTCCCTCTCCACTATCACTGTGTCACATGTACAGTGCCAGCTGTTGTGGAGAAATGACTCCCCGGTGTATGATGAACGAGAGAAAATGTTAATACAGTAGTAATTGACGTTCAATAAAATGAAACAGACTATGACTAACTGCTAAGAATGATAAAGACCCAGGGGCGGCCTCCTCTGAAGCTCTCCAGGTCGTTCTTGCTTCGCGCTTTCCAAGAGGCGGGCCGCGGTGCTGGCACTGCACTGGGATCAGCTGCTGAGATTCAGTCTAATCCATGTGAGAGTAGATGAGATGAAAGTGATCAGAGGATTTTATTCCTCCGTATCTTTTGCCCTCGTGGTTCGGTGTGAGTGGGTTTTCTCTCTGACGTGTCCTCGCTTCACCCCTCTGCCTCTTGCCCTCACCAGGTTTCCCCGCTCTGCTCTGCTGCTCTTAAAGGGAACCACCACACTAAATCATCTGAATATACTGAAGTGCATCATGTGAGTGACTGCTGCTCACTGACTGATCAACAGTGATGTAATATGTTTTCTTTTCGATGAAAACCTGACATCACAACATAATTCTCACTTCTGAATGAGTGAAAATAAATGGACTTGAATTGAAATTGTCCACAGACAGATATATTCATTTCAGGTTTTATTATGTAAAATAAAACATATTAGTGCAGCAGTTAGTGACAGATATTATATTCCTGCTCCTTCCTGTCGAAACATTCACCACAAGAACCACATTTCTATCTGTCATGACCCAGATTCCTCTCTCCTCTAAAACCTGACTGTAAGCACAGAGGTAGCAGAGCAGAACTACATATGAATCATTTTTAGTGCAAATGACATGTTTTCAATTACTATGAGGACGTACAGTACTCATATAATAATTAATAATATAAATTAATAATTAATACATTCACTCACAGCAATTACTTTCAATATTAAAGAAAAACATTAGAAACACAATAAAGGGAAGAAAAAAGAAAGAAACAGAAAGTTGCATAATACATTGTTGTCATTGCGCTCTATATGTGAATTCAACACAACTTGTGTTGATATATAAAACCTACATGATCCTGCGAGAGACTGAAGTTTATAAACTGCCTGTAAATTGCAGAAATTCAATCTTTCGTTTGCATTTCACCCTTTTCATCCCCTAGTTTCTCCGAACATTGAACAGTGTTATGTAAGAGTGAAATAATATTATCCTTAATTTTGTCCGGGACCCCACTCTGGGATCCTTGGTGGTCCCTGCATGGACCCCACAGCCTGGCAACTGCTGCAGCACCTCTAACCACAACATGACGGCCACATGCGTCACTCATTCTCTAATAAAAACACGACAGCCACTCCTTTTCCTTCACTCTGCCTCATGTCTGTGTCACTGTGTGCGTGACTTCAGCTGTTTGCTGTTTGTGAAGGGAATAAATCTTGAGTGAAACCTGTTTATATTCCCACACTGGAGGTAAAATATAAATAAGTAAAGTTTATGCTTTTCTCTGTCACTTTTATGCAGGCTCCTGCTGCATATATACAGTGTATATTTCTATAATAAACGTTATATTTGGTGTAGCTGCTGATCTCTGCAAAAGGAGCCCATGTAAATCAATAGAAAATAAAACGGGCTCTTGTGGTAACAGGGTTTCAGGAGATTTCTCTATTACCTCCATTCTGTTGAGTTCTTGATTTTCCATAAAGGACTTCAGCGGAATTACTGTTTTATTAAAAAGCCCAATTACCCCCGCAAGGGGACATTTATGGCTGCCACTACTCATGGTAAAGCACATTTTTATTTTACATCTCACCTCATTAAGGCTTCTTTCCTGTACACTCAGAATTATGGCTGTAGTTAATATGGAAATCTGCAGGTGCAGTGGAAAGGGGGAGCCATGAGAGCTGAGGTCTTGTTTTACAGCATATTTATATTTATTAGTGTAAATTTCCAGTGCTGTCATCGCGGCACAAAAGCCTGCGTGCAGATATAAATGAAGTTATAGCCACTGACTTTAATTACAGCATGATTAAGATGTTTTATGGCGGGTGCAGGACCTCTGCTCCGCCGGACCCGTCCAAGTCCATGTGTGAACCAATATCAAGGCTCGGAACAGTTTCTGTGCGTTGCTGCCACACTGAGTACCTAATGAGCAGAAATAGCTCTCCCTGCTATTTTCTACGCTTTTCAGCCCGTTTCATCGATATGCTGCGGAGTGAGGCGGCACGTTGCCATGGAAACAGCAGACAAAGACGATGAACAAGGGTGCATGAGAGCGGCAGCAGAGAGAGGCCTCCCTCGAGTGACGTTGATGTGTCTCTATGTGTGTGTGATGTGTGTGTGTGCACTGTGAATCTTAAGCTCAATATCATAGGAACCAAACTGCTGTCTCCTTTAGCGCTGTTTTGCTCCTTTCATGAAGCGTCCACCTCTGCGGACACCGGCCTTGGTCTTTTATGAGGTGACACAATATGGAGGTAATATTGAGCAGCGCTGTGCATCAAGGGGCATTGCAGGACAGAAGGAGCCATCTGTCAGCTTTATTTTCCTGGTGGGACGTTTTCAAAAGGCCACACCACAGTTACGAGGCAGGATCGTCCTTTATGTTTATGGCCGTGGCGTTTCTGCGGAGATGCATCCTCATCATCATCACTGACGCTGACGCCTCCCTCCTGTTCTCCAGCCCATCCAAACATGTGATGATGACCATGTTTTTTGAGACAACATTTTCGAAATGGTCCGTAGCTCTGATTGACAAGCTGTAATTGGAACATATCCTATCAGTTCTACACGTGGCTGATTTCACAGCCGTGTGCTGGTAGTTTGAAGATAAGCATGAAGCGAACACATCATTTGCTGAATTTACAGTAATTAGTTTACGGCCACGGCTGTAAATGCACAATCCTCCTGATGACTTGAAAGAGGAAGTTTTCTGCACATTTCTACATTATTATTTCAATCAGGGATAAAGCTTTCGCAATCATGACTCGACCAGAAGTATCATCTTCAGGAGACAGCATAGGAGCTTAATCACTCTTTCCAAAATGTTGGGGAATTCACAGGGTTTGTTTACCTCATCAGATATAAAGTGCAGTACGAGTTGGACCCTTTGGAACAGTTGCTCAAACATCCCACCATTTAGACATACCACCATTCCAACATACCGCTATTCCAACATGCCATCGTCCCACCATTCCGACAAGGCTTTCAAACTAAGAAAATGTGCATTACTCAACAGGTGACTCCCTCCTACTTCTCTGGGCTCTCTACTTCTGGACTCCCTCTCTCTCTCTATCTGGCATGTCTAGCCTCTACCTGGTCTTTTTTTTACTAAACTTAACCAACTCCTTTCTTCATTGCCTAAGCCCAACCAGTGCAAAATCTTTTGGGGGAAAAATACACTATTAAAGGAATTGTTGAAAAGGCAGGATGTTTAAAAAAAGAAAAGAACACTGTCATTCCGACCATAGGAGGCAAGAATTGTCGGAATGATGGGACATTTGATAGAAAATTAATTCTTGCCAGACAATTAAAGGGACAACGAGGAGTTTTGGAAAAGCGAAGCGTTTTCCCACTACATTTTTGAGCCTCCGTGCACACCGTGAAATTCTTTGACCGGCGCAAGACAGACTCATGTTTTCATATCAAGAATTAAAGTCAGAGGTTCGAAGACGATCACATACCGTCGTAGTTCCGACCATAAACGGCGATTCGGCGGCGTTATTCTCATGACTCGCCATGAAAGCGAAAGTAAAGAAAGCTGGTCGGCTCGACCAGCATCTCCGCCACCACTAAATAATAACAAAATAACGATAGAGACAAAACGATATATTTATCGAAAATGGGCCCATTAACAAGTGTGGGTAGCGGAGATTCATCCACATTAACGTGAGACTTTTTTATAACCAAATAGAAACTCCTCGTTGTCCCTTTAAGACAATTAAAGTCCTATGTCGGACTGGTGGGATGTCGGAATGGGGGTTGCCCCCCATTAGGGTTTTACACAGGACTACAGGTTTTATAAGAACTTCATGTGTGAATTGCTGCTAGCTGAACTTGTAGTGTGATAATAATTTCATAGTTTGTAGAAGCTGGAAGAGGTGAAACTGTCAAGTCCCATACAACAAACGCATGTTTGAAATTTATGTTCTCATGTAAAATATGACATATCAGAAACAACACATGCACCCCACAGGAAATACTGGAAAAAATAATCCACAGACGTTTATACCAAATGTTTGAAGAAAAGTCTGAAAGAAAAAAAATTATGGTTTTCACAGTTAATGATTCCCCCCCCCTCGCTTTTCAGTCATCTTCAATTGTATCTCTGAACACTTGTGTCCTCAGCTGAGAATCAAACTAAGCCTCGCTCTCTGTTTAGTCACAGTCTCCAAGACGTGACGGAGGAGTCCACAGATGTGGGTGTTCGTTCAAGATGGTCCAATTTCACCCTGAACAAATTCTTAGTTTGATTGGTTGCCCTCTTCAGCCTCAACAATCTCTCTGGGTCCAAGTCCAATCAGCCTGAGGCCACAATGACCCACCTACACAGCAACACTTATCAGCACAGTGCTCATAGAGAGGAGCAGGAATGGCCTCATCACTCGCTTAGAAAGAAATGAAGCCACTGAGAGAAATAAGCAGAGGAGGTGAGAGTGTAGTTGTGTCAAGTACAGAATGAAAACCTCAGTGGATGGTGAACTCTGGGGCCTGGTGGAGATGTAACATCTTCTCCGCCTGATTGGAGAGACCTGCAGATGACTCTTTAATGTCCTGAACTGTCGACCTCTTCATCCTTTTCCCCAACAGAGTATGTCACCTGCTGCATGATGGAGAATTATGCATCATGTCAACCCATCTCTCTGTAGATCAAAGTAATTACCCTGTCTCCATTCAACCTGGCTGGAGAAGGAGATGTCAGGAGCAGGTGGAGCCGGGCTGATTGACTGTGATTTGAGTCACGCCTCTCAGCTGTTATGATCACGCAGCCGCTCTCCTGACAGTGACATCTTTATCGAGGAGCTCCTCCACTTTGATTAGCTTGTTTCAATTGAGGTCGGCCTAAATTGAATTTTCCTGACAATTTACAATCTGAAATCCCTATTAAATTGAATATCAGGGTCTGGAGTCATGGGAGCAGATTGGTAATGATGAGTGACCAATAAGAGCATTTTCAAGGACGTTATGAATTTCCCTGAAAGCTGAACTGCAAACTTCACTGAATCTCCTCTCATGTTTGCAGAAAGTCTTTTTCTAGGAGGGTGGTCCTATCATCTGCTAAGATTATTTGGCATTTTCAAGTCAACATTAAATATGAGCTGTTTAACTAACAACATGGTGCATAAATCTAAGAGCTGTTTGAATAAAGACAGTCTGACCACATGCTTTAAGAGATTCCTGCAGCAGCTACAGATAAACCACTCAGTGAGGATGGGAGCTTGCTGTGCCGTGCGCAGCGGTTAACTCTGACCTCAGCCTCCTCCAAAGCCTTCTGAGCGTTTAAAGCACACGGCAGGTGCCAAGTTGGGTTCCCCCTGCAACAGCCGATCCTCTCTCTGGAGGACAGAATGAATTAAAGGCAGCTCTGAAAGCTTTGGGGAGCATTTAGTCGGCCTCCTCTGGTTTGCATCTGTCTCCTTCAGCTCTGAACGTCTACTGCGCAGCTCTCATAGCCGCTGCAGAGTCCGGTGGAGCTGTGCCAGCTCAGCAGAGGTGGTGCTGGGGCGCAGCCAGTGGCAGACTGGGACTGGCTCCAGAGTCAGCCATCAAACCTGCTTAAATCTGTATGGAAACCTCCTGGTGAGCCTGCAGCCTCCACTTAACTCCTGGAGTGGATTTATCTTTTATTTTGTGATGATGAGCTGCAATCTAATATTTGCCTCTTTTTTTTAGTAATTTCACCACATATTCACTTCATTTCCCAGGATCCCTTCCAAAAATGTGCGCTGCATGGCCCCTGTTTGTCTGTAGTGAAATGTATTTACCCTTTGCCAAATCTATGTATTTGCTCCACATTCCTGTGTGTTTCCTCGAATAGCATGTTCTCTAATTCCCCAGAAAATCTCACAATGCAATGTGTTGCATTAAATGTGAAAATCGTAAAAAAAAAATAAAAAAAAAAACTGTCTGAAATTACATAAAATTATGAACAAGGAAATTACGGTAGCTATATTGGGTGCAGACGACAACCAACTTAAACCAGATTGATTTTAATCAGTCCAGATTGTTGTCAGATTAACAGTGGTATGTGTGAATCAATGAGTCAACATTGTTAGTAGTTCTTAATGAAGGTGTGTCATGATGGTTAGGGAGAGGGTTAGGGTTAGGACAAAATCTGTCTGTCTAGGTTGACATTTCTTTGACTTAGATGTGTCAAAGAACAAACAGCATGCACTTGCTAGTGACGGCCTGTAACCATCATTAGTAAGTGTAAAATATGATGTGAAAATCGAATTCTAAGTATATGCAAACGTGCTGCAGATGTTTTAGAGATTACCTGCTGTAAATCTGATGAAGCTGTTCTTGTCTGATGGTTGGCCACTGGCTGAGAAACCTCTAGATCATTTTGTGATACATTGAAGGATCAACAGTCTATACCTTGTCATGTCATTCAAATGGTGAAACACAGCAGCTGGGCTCCTTTCAGCTACACAAGTGGATTTCTCTGTGTGTGATTGTAACTGTAGCTCTGATTCTCTAACAGACTCACTCCAAAACGTGACACTTCCCTTCTTGAGACTAATATTCTTTGCAACGATGCATCTTCAAGGAAACAATCAATAGAGACGGCAGAGCATCCAGGCTCAAATTGAAGCTCTAACTCAGCCTCTCTGCGTTTGTTTCAGGTCATTCCTTATTCTTCCTTGTCTCTCCGGGGCGATATATATATATAAAACCCAGAGCTCAGCAGAAGCAGCAGTAGCAGGAGGTCACAGTGAAGCCACCCTCACTTGGCTTTAGGGCAAAAGCAGAGAGATGACCCTCAGTAATATCCTGGGGTTTCCAGGGGTTAGCACGGACCAATGACTAAGCAGGGTCCCATAGACTGTATGTGTGTGTACTGTATATATTTATATACAGACATATATAACTGATATACACACACACCAGGATAAATTGACATTACCGCCCTGTCACTTTGTATTTCCTATATGTGGATCCCTGCTGCCCCCAGGTCCATGTAAATAAAAGAACAGTCTTCTAACCACTGACCATAAGCCTCACATAAACACAGTGAGCGGCAGAGGGTGGTTTCTGTTGAGCCGGCTCAGTTGTTCAACCAGTCAACCAGGCCGGCTAATTGCAAAGTACAATTTGACCACATTGGAGCTGACAGTCATTCTTCTGCTTTCTCCACACGCTTAATCCCATTTAGGGTCATAGAAGGGAAAGAGGAGGTGGGGTGGGGGTGGCTGGAGCCCATCCCAGCATGCACTAGGCCGTAGGAAAGGCAGAGGAGAACAGCCTTGACAGGTTGCCAGTCCATCGCATATTGGCCTCGCGTTGACACGAGAGGCCCGTGTGAGTATAATGCGGCTTTTCCAAAAAACCTCAGAGTTTCCAGGTTGGATTTCCATCAAGGAAACAAGTCGACAAGATGATTCCACTGTGTGTTCAATTCGTAAAGGAGACGGTTCCCCCCATTGGTTGAATAATCAACCTTTTCACTTGTAATAATCTCTTGACTTTCCGGAACCTGGACAAGTGGTACAGCTCGGATGGTGAGTCATGTATCAGGAAAATCTAGAGACGGAGTCCCCTCTCTCTCCAGTCAGGCCCTCTAGGAATACTTTCCTCTTCTCCAGTGAAACCAATTATTCCAGACAGCGCTGCTCGACAAGAGGGAGGGAGAGAGCGCAATGTCCCCAGCTTCCCCTCCAATGAATGAACCAATATATTAGTGGCCCATGTGATTTAGCCTGGTATTGAGATAGGGAAATGTTATTGTCCAAATAAATTCATTCAGGCTGCACAGACGCGAACAGCTCCTCCAGGACTTCATTTAAAATCGCTGCACGCCTCTCTGCTGCTGCCGCTGCTGCCAACGGATGCCAGCTGAATAGTTTGTGAAGAGCTGCCTCGGGGTGACTACCAGTGGATGGTGCATGGTCCCAGACCACAGAGAGCCACTTGACAGGGAGCAGCTCCTCCGCTGTTTCATCTAAAGTGTTCTAGCGCTCATCAAAAGTTTTGCCTCACTGCGGCTGCTCGGTGAAGTTAACGAATTCAGCTGCTCTGTAGCGCTGTAAGGCACATCCAGCTCAGCTGTGTAGTCATATTTCGGTGCTCTTGCATGGACAGTGCTGCCGAAAAACACGGGGAGTTCTTTAGATGGAGTCACTGTCTCTGGATCAGTTCGAGTGTCCATGTATCTGACATGTACTACATTTCTTTAAAACAAAACTTTTGTCAGCTTTGTCACTCTTTGCACTGTGCGTTTCAGGCTGCGGCTGTTTCCTAAATATTACATCCATACGCATGCAGCTGATTGCAGAATCACTTAGGCCGCATCTGGTACTAAAGGTACTCCTACCTGGATTACACTATGTTGTTATGCTTGATGAAAGAATGCTTGTATCAAAACACATCAGTGAATTGTTTGAGTAAAAATTATAGAGCTGCAGAATGGTTATCCTGATTAACTGGATTTTATTAGCTGCACCTGAATCCTGGTCTCCAATATCAAAGCCCTTTGCTTTGTAAGTCCAACCTTTCTCTCTGGAGTCTCTCGCTGTCACTGATTAGAGGTGTGAGTAAGTTGCCAGGGAACATAATCAAGAAAGTAATGCCATTTTCTTCAAACTCTATTTCTAAGGGCAGCACGGTGGTGCAGTGGACAGGACACTACTGTGAAAGAATATAACTGGTTGCCCTGTCTCTCTATTGGTGCCCATGGGGCGGCTGTGGCTCAGGAGGTAGAGCGGGTCGCCCACTAACCGGAAGGTCGGTGGTTCGATTCCAGGCTCCTCCTGGCAACATGTCGAAGTGTCCTTGGGCAAGACACAAGACACTTGCCCCCCGATGTGTCCATCGGGGCATGAATGTGTGTGAATGGTTAGATTCCTGCGCTACAGCGCTGTATGAATGTGTGTGAAAGGGTGAATGTGACCTACAGTGTAACGTGCTTTGAGTGGTCCAAGAGACTAGAAAAGCGCTATATAAGTGCAAGTCCATTTACCATTTACCATACCTCCTTCTTACATTATCCTACAACTTACTGTGGTTCTCCAGGTCTCAGTCTATGTTGTTGGTGCTTATGGGTTCTTATACAGTATGTTGCTGTTGTTTAGGTTCTTCTGCGATTATCCTCTTTTTTATTGCTTTTATGTGAAAGCTCTTTGCAAACCCTTCAGTGTTTCCTCCACCGCATGTCTGGTGTCGCCGGGCGTCATATCACGGCACCTACAGCCGCGTTGTCTGACTCTCTTTTTTCTCTCCTCTCCTCTCGGTTTACCGCCACTACTTCAAAAAATCCTAGCAAAAACACTGCCCTTGTTTCTAAAGGTGCTATATAAAAAAGGATGTTTCTTTTATTATATTTCAGTCCTGCGATAGGCCAGTCCCACACCTTCACCCATTGTAAACTAGGATTGGCTCCATCCCACTGATCGCTGTTGATGGATGGCTTTTCCTTCGATTGTCTCAGTTGTAATAATAGCATCATCTACCTTCAGTTTCTTACTTCTTTTATTTACTTGTATTTTTTACTTTTATCTATGTAAATACAACACATTAAGGGTTATACTTTCTGTATTTAATCAAATAAAATATCATAACTGTATGACCAAAATTCATTTTTTGTAATTGATTTGTTGATATGTGTTGAACACAGCTCTGCTCCTGAATAATCATTAAAAAACAGAAACATTTCATACCCTACAGCCAACGTAGCTGAGTTGTGCTGTCGTCATCCTCCTTCAGGGTGGAGGCTCCAGCTCCACTAATGTGCTCCTCCTCGGGATAGTTTAGCCCTTATTATGGGAGGAAAAAGGGAGAGAGATGGAGAAAAAGAGCTGAACTGGGTCACACACATGATATGAAAGAGGGAGCAGGAGAGAGAGAGAGAGAGAGAGAGAGAGAGAGAGAGACAGAGAGAGAGAGGAGTAGAGTTGAAAGCAGTGGGAATAGAGTGACGGAGGGTATTTGTGGCTGAATCCTCGGGGAGCTCAGCAAACGGACTGCCTGTCACTGTCTGCATCGCACAACTGATTCAGCCACCAAATATGCTTACCTCCTCATATCCCTGTTTAACACCAGGGTGGATCGTGTATGTGTGTGTCTGTGTGTGTGTGTGTTCTCTAAGCTGTTGCTGTGAAATTGGGCCACAGGGGCGATGGGATAAAGAGGGAGATGAGTTAAGGTTCGAGGGAAACATCTCATGAAGGCATTTCCCTAGTTGTGTGTACTGTATGTGTGTGTGCGCACAAACTCCTATGCGGATCTTTTGCGTTGTTGTCTTGGTGTGTGCACGTGAGTGTGTGCTGGTCGGGAGAGGAAGGAGCTGGCAGCGACACTGATGCGATCTGACATGGTTGAGGCTTGTAAAGAGGCCTCCGCGGCTCCCAGTGCAGATCCAACCCCTCCTCGCTGTCGTTTCCTCTCGCCTCATCTCCATCCTCTCCTCCTTTCCCCTCGCAGCATCCCTCTGTCCAGCTCCATCCTCTCTCCATCCCCTCTGTTTGTTTGTTTGTTTGTTTGTTTGGGCGTTTTGCCTCTCAGCCGTATGTGGGATCGTTTCATGGCTGGGGTCTTGGTCGGGTCAGACATCTGTGTGTTTTTACTCCCTCTCCTTCTCTTTTGCTCCGTCTGCCGCCGACTCCCCCTGCGATGATCGCCCGCTGTCAGCTGGCGTGGTGATGAGAAGGTGCGGGCACGGCCTCTTTATCTGTCACAGTCGCTTCACCGCTCAGTGAAAGCGCTGAGGGTAAAGACGAACCAAGGATATCTGCCACCGACCAGTAAAACAGCGTCACTCACAGATGTGCAACAAAGCCTTTTTTTTCATCATCAGCATCAGCATCAGCTCCCAGTGGACACAATCTGGAACTGTTTTTTTAAAAAGAGGCTTAAAACTGCTTTTTTTCCTCCTTAATCATTGAGTCGTGCACTTTAAATAGACACTATCTATTTTATAATCTGTCTTAATACTTTTTACTTCTGTTTTTATGCCTATTTTTAAATGTGAAGGTACTGAAGGATCTCTGTGTATGACAATGTGCCATAAATCAGCCTTGTCTTGCCAGTAAACTAGTCACAGGGGGATGAACATGTTTGTGTAACGTCTTGTGTGGCTCTGGAGAAGCTTTGCCAAGTCTGAATAATGCACCCCAGTGTTCTCATCATATTAGATAAACAGTGAAGATGGGAAAGATTTCCCCCGTTAATGACTTGTGAGGGTTCACATCATCAAGGTATGATGATTACACAGTTGGTTGGGTGAAGATTAAAACACTGTTCATTGACAATATAATTCTGTTTAAATTGGGTTTAATAACAATCAGTGGTAGAGATATTAGTCAGAGATATTGGCGCTTTCAGAAAAGTTAGTCAGTTAGGAACTGATTATTACACAAACTCTGTTATAACCTGAACACATGCAACATCAGACCTGTGGAAAACAAACTGTGTATCTTTTAATCAGTGGCATAATCAGAAGTGATTGTCCTTGAAGCAGCCTGTAGAAATACTGTATAACTCCTACATAGTGTAAAACTGTAACATCATAGAATCTTTCAGCTGTTTGTCTGTATTGTTCCACAGTGACTTTTCTGTTCACTAAATGAAAAAATTAAGCTGAACATTTGAAAACACGTTCAACCCACTCTTTCTTGGCTTTTATGTCAGACCTCTATACAAGTGGGGAAACCTTGAACACATTTTTCAACCTTCTGCATTCTCTGAATTCAAACATTCAGTATCCCTGTTTCATACTGTCAGCAAATAAAGGATGGATGTTGCCGCTTCCACGGCCTTCAGCGCGTCTCCTTCAGCTCAGCGCCATTCAATCCCCATGTCCCTCGTTGTCATCACAAGGATAAACACTCTGATCCTTTGTGTTTTCTTCTCGCTCTCCTTTCCCCCCAACATTTGCCTCTGCAACTGTGGCCGAATGTTTGGCTCTGGGTTGGCATGAATGCTCTGCAGAAAACAGGATTAGCGCAGAGCGCAGAGCGGGCAGCGTGGAGCCGCTGCCTCCCTGACCCAGCACGCCGTCGGAGGCAGACCAGGCCCACTCACTAAGCTCTTTAAAGGATTGCTTACTGATAAAGAGCACACCGTCTAATCTGATCTCCAGATTGCTACTGTCAGAAACAGTAGAGGTGCATTTAAAGTGGCATCTGCTGCGAGGTGCCACCGGCCAGCTCAGCAGCCAAGGAGTTGTTATTACTTTTGCTTGAATGAGTCAAGGACAAAGTCATTACGATTTGAATGTGAATGATACTGGGTTTGGTTTTTAAATGCAACAATTCAGTGAGTCAGGTTTTAGATAATTCAATTTTCATAATCTTGTTTTGCAAATGACTCAAAGGAAGTGTGTGACATGTGGAGCTAAACACATCACATTTAATATTTCAGGATGACAAATGCAACAAATTTAAATAAATACCCCATGCATACATGTGCGTATGTGTGTATAATTTATTTTTATCATTTCTTAGTCACATTTTTTTCCCTCCTGACTCCGTCCACAGCAGCACAGTGCTCAGCTTCTGTGCCAGTGCTCCCAGCAACTTCTCTCAGCTGGGAGCACGCTCATCCAACTTTGCTGCAGGTAACATCCTGCCTCACACAGCACCACATCAAATAGGCAGAACTATGTTGAAAATTTGGATAAAAAGATGCCAGATGCAATTTTCCTTCTGAAAACCTTTTATGCTAAATGCTTTCTCGATATTAGTTGAATGATAGTATTTCATCTTCCTCAGGAATGAAATGACTCCTCCTCACTTAGATGTCAGCACCTTACATGAACAATGTGTGTGTTTCTCCTCCATCTTCATCATCAGCATCATCAAGCTTTCCTGACACACAAACCTTGTTATTTCTTGAAGGAGAAGGTTGATAGATGCGGCTCTTGTTCTTGTTGCGTGTATTAAACTGAATGCAGCTTCCTGCGGAGCGCACTATAGCGTTAACAAAGGGTGTAGAAAATCATCCACATTGAATCAGAGTAACCTTCGCCCACCATCTCTCACACACAGCGTGAGAACAGGGAGGCACATCATGGCCGCGGGCCTCTGAGCCTCTGTGTGGAGTCAGATTCATCGCAGCCAAATTGGCTGGTGTTGAGCTGTGGCGAGGATGCCGTGGACCTTTTTGCTTTTATTCTGGGGGATTTCCGCTCCACTCCAATGGTAGAGCTTGGCCAATTAGCTGATCTGACTAGTGATGTTGATGCTTCAATGCCAAAATGTTGCTGTGTGTGTGTGTTGGTGTTTCCAATTTCCATCTGAACCCTCTGCAAACTGCAACACATATAAACACATACAACAACATGTGCATACACTTACCACACGCAAACAAAGTTTTTATTCTGCACGCTGCGTCCATAAACAGTTTGCTCTGTTTTCAGATGTGTGGGCAGGCTGCTGCTCTTTGTTTTATTCACCAGCTTGTGGTGCAGCACGTCTATTAGAAACATCCCTGCCAACCTCCGCCAAATTAGAGCCTTTAATTGCAATTCCATTTTGTGGCTTGGAGTCAGTGTGTTTCCTTTTCCCAAGCTGTTTGGCTTTGAAAATTTTAAAGGCCCTGCTTTCAAACTTTTAAGGTTTCTTTTTTCTTTTCTTTTCTTTTTTTTTTTTTTTTTACGGCATTTCATAAAATTCAGTTTGTAACCCTTAAGTTTCCATCAAAGCCTCGAGGGAGGAAATGAGGCCTCAGACTTGATTTCCTCTCTGTATAACCAATATGTTTACATTGGGACTCGCATTTGTTGTTTGTGGGTGGCGTTCATTTCCTGTTTGCACTCGGGAGGTTTCGTCACCGGAGAGTCGCACAACTTGTCCGTCATCGCCCGTCTCGGTCGTAAGTTTGCCCTCGTAAAAACAGGTGTGCGAGCTTTTCACATTTAGTCCGAATTTGCCTGCAGTAAAAAACGGCTTTATGGGCTTTACATCATCGTGCAAACAGCATTACATATGGAGTGGAAGCTGCTGGGAGCCAATGGGGGCTGAGCAGGGTGGGCAGCGCTTGGCTGCACATTTCAGCCCTGACACCCCGCAGGCAGAAACTGGCTGTAAACGTGACATGGGGGGGGGTACGATTACTGCAGGGGGTCCCCATTACGATTACCCCAGGTCCAAGGCCAAACACATCTCCTTATTAACAGATACACCCGCTCAGTTTCGCCCCCTTGCTGTCAAATGACGGATAAAATCGGGCGCAAAAAAGGGCGTTTTTAATTCATCAATTACAAGCTCTTGTTCCTTCGGCAACTTTTATTGATGTGAGTTCAAAGGGAGCTGTGCCACAATAGCTGTTCAGTGAGCTTTTCTGCAGCATCAGGCATTCCTCCTCACTGTTTATCAGCTATTTTAATGTGTTTCAGTTGTTTTATGACTTGCTTGCACCTACATCATTAAAAGTATAAAAGATTTAACAGAAGTTTGAGAACATGAGTCGATAAAAACGTCTTTCAGGGTTTTGGATTTATGAGCCACTGTGCATTTTTGCATGAAGACATCGTGTGATGTTGGAATGAAATAAATGGATTTTACAGATTCACAATATAATAGAGATTTTGGAAATAAGTGCTTCTGTATTTCTGCCTTGTTCTTATTATTCCCTCTCTTCTCTCGTTCTCTCCCCACGCTGCCGCTCGTCCTTCCTGTGCGCCGCTGTGACCTTCTCCTCTCAGGTAAGAAATGTTTTGTTTTTTTTTGTTTGTGAGCTTGTTCCCGCGTCTCGTGTCCTCTCTCCGGTGGCACGCTGGTTCTAGATTCAGCTGAGTGTGAGTTTCTGTCAAACACTGGGTCTCTTGACAGAAGCTCACATATGTTTGCCAGATGGAGGATTGAGCACAGTACGAGGCCGCTGTGAGATGAATCTTAAAATCTGTGGGTGTAGTGTATGTGCACACTGATGCACTCATCTGTGCATCTGTGTTCACCAGCGTTGCTGTGACTCTCCGTGCGGAGGCACAGCACAGTGAATGTATCATACTGTCAGTGAGTAAAGTCACGACCTGTGAGTTTTACTCAGCTGTGGACTCACTAGGGGGGAAACTTTTTGTGAGTTTAAACTAAGGATTTGCATATTGTTAAAAGGTTTGCTGACGAGTTAAACAAAGTAATTGAAGGTTTTGGTAACAATCACAACCACTGTGCAAATAATACCTCTATTATCCTTCATTAAGTTTTCTGAGATTTACCGTTTCACTCTCCTCGTATCTGTGGTGGTAGTTTTTATCCTGCCTCCTTCAGTTGCAGGTTTACATACATCAGGTGAGCAACATGTTCACAGTTGTATGGATCCACTTCGAGTTGGAGGAAGCACATACATGTTTTCTTCAGGCCTCATGCCCCGCCCACTGCCGCTGCCGTTTATGCTGGGTTCACAGGTGAAAGAGCAGAGAGCATCAAGATGGTTAGAGGATGAAAAATCAGAGCGACTCAGCCACATGTTTGATGATTAGGAGTCTGTTGAGACCAGAATATGACAAGCAGATATATCACAATAGTTAGTGTAGTTAGCATCTTGTTTTTGTTTTTTTGATTAATTAAAAAAAAATGTTATTGAAGAATGTACAAGATCATACACATAGTTTTTCCCCCTTTTCCACCCTCCCCACATAGTATATGCAAACAGACACAAATCCACTTGTACATGCAGGAAGGTAACAATAGTAAAACCCCTAGTATATCCCTCCAAACCCTCCCCATGGCGATTCCCTATGAACCTCCCAGCCAGGACCCCCCCGTCCCCAAATAAAAAATAAAATAAAAAAGTCAAGGTTGGCCACGCTGAATCCTCTGTAACTAACTCGTATGCTGCCTGCAGAGTCTTATGGCTGGCCCCATGCACCCAGGCCACGGACCATTCCACATAGTTAGCATCTTGTTTATGTTGTTTGTTGGTGTAAATTTGGAATGGTTTACACAAAGCCAGTAGTTGTGCTAATGCAAACTCTCGCTCTCAGGTTTCATTTGCTTGCTTCTGACCCACCCTGCAAGGTGAGAGGGTCACTTCCTTGGGTTTGTCATGTGCGAAACTCCATCTGTGTGATAAAAACAGTTTTTCTAAGGTGGAAATACGCAGCTATGGTTTGACTGATTCCAGTGACGATGTGTCTTGTAGCTACTGTATATCAAAGAGGTCTGAAAGGCAGTGTGCATTTTTCAAAATTTTTCCAGTTTTGGAAATAAACTGTCAACTGTCACCTTTTTCAAGGTCTGTGAAAGTTCGTGGCAGCGATTAAAAGAAAGCAGGAACTGAAACAGCGACTGATTCCAGGTAGAAAACACAAAGCACAGTAAACTCACAGGTTGTGACAACTCTAGTCAAGCTCTTCGCTATCAAGTCTTTGTCGCTGTGCCAGTTTTTGACAGTCGAGAATCATAATTGACTCAGTTGCGAGACGCTTTCTAAGATCTATGTCAACTATTGTTACTGATGTTGGAGAAAGTCTTGCTTGAACTTGAACAGTTACTTTAGTTTGACTGAGGTTATTTGTTGAGCTGTTTGGTCTGTAACAGAACGCTGTGGAGTTTACAAAGGTGGAAAATACTGATCATATAGACGGACAGGGGGAAACTGAGATAAATGCCAGAGGACCACAGCTGCTGCTCTTTATGAAGAAAACTATCAACTTTTTCACAGACCTTTAAATCTTTACTTTTTTTTTACACCTCTCAACAAGCCTACAGGGGACAAGTGTTTGATATTAGAAAGATTTTGGGTGGAGTATCACTTCAAATTTTACTGCCCTTTAAAACAGCATAGCTCATGTTGTGTGTGGGAGCGGCTCAGTCTTTTTAGTTTTATACCTGCAACAACTAAATCCAATGCTTTTATTGAGTTTGACAAATGGCATTAAGTTACTTGGAACAGATAAAAATACCTGACTACAGGGGGAACACACAGAGAGCAAAATTACTTTGACATTTAAAAAAAAAAAATGAGCCGCAGATTGTGGAAGGGGAACAAGTCCATACAGAGCAGAGTGATATGCCAATCCACCGCTGCCGTAGAAATAAGGTCAATTATCCAGTTTTGAAATGACAGAAAATGTCCTCTGGTAACACATTACTGAAACTGAGACTAAAGAGTCCTTAGCATCAATAACATAAAGGTCATTGTGCATATAGACTCACACTGAGCTTTGACTTTTTTAAAGTCTTCCTCCTGGAGGGTTGAGGAATGATCCCCACATGCAAATACAAACTGTTTCGCAGCCTCCGATGAATAATGCATCACTGCAAACAGTCACCTCAATAAACCGGCATGAAATTTTCCAGCACTTTGTTATTCGGGTGGCCTCCATTAGCATTTTTAATCCCTGATCTCTGCTCTCTCTTTTTCGTCTGCCAGCCTCTCTCCGTTGTCCCGGCATCTCTGCACATAAACGCTGCAGGGGGGTAAAAAAAAAAAAAAAAAGGTGACGTCTGTGAAATACATTGAAGTCTTTGTTTATTTCACAGCGTGGATGATATGTTTTTATTTATTCCATAAAGTCGATTTCATCTGGCAGTTCAAATGCTTTTTTCTCCTGCATGGATCAACAAACATTTTATTAATAACACTTTGTTGGATAATATACTGTATGTACTGCATGACCGGGCTCAATGCTTGTGTAAGAGCTTTGGAAGCCTCAAGTTTGGATCAAACGGTCGCCTGCTTTATTTATTTAATTCGCTTCAGATTCTTCATTCCTGCATCCAAACGGCAGCACTAATGAGCAATTAGCTGTGTAAATGTGCTCCAGAAAAGTTTTGTAGGATATGGCTCGGTGTGGATGTATGGACTCGATAATGAGCTGCGTATTCTCCTGTGGACCTGCAGCACAGGGAGAAATATCTCAGAGCAAAAGAGGGGGATTTTTTTAAAAACACGGAAGCAGACAAAATGGTGATTAGGAGACGCTCAGAATCTAAGCCAGAGAAACTGCATCAAACTGTTTAGTTTGACTGTAACCCTCATCAGGCCAGTAACTGCTTTTCATGATACTGTAAAAGCAGGACTGTCTGTTGTGGTGGATTTGAGCTTGTAGCTGGTTTCCTCTCAGTCAATTTCACTCATTTTAGTCATGTAAAGTCTAGTGCTTTTACAGGGTTTTTGGTTCTTTCTTTCTACAATTTGAATCTGGTGAAAGTTTGATGTTCACTTGTAGTTTTGCTCTGTTAAGTGACATAAATCTGAGCAAGAACAAAATCCAGATGAGTCAGATCTTTATCTTATTTGTCTTCACATCACATTTCAAGCCAGTTTTCTGACTGGAGGTGGATTTACATCAACCTCATCAACATCTGTTAGTGACAGAAATGTGTTTAATACTTGATATAGAGAGAGAGAAGTAAGAAAGAGGTGTTGGGAGCATCATTTAGTTGGAACATATTTGAGTTTAATCTTGTTTTTTATGTGTCTCTTTTCCGATGGTGTGTGTGTGGAATAAAACTGCAAGTAAATGTCAGTGATTTCTGGCTTTCGTACTTTTTAAAGTAGATGTTGTTGCCTCTTGTAAGATGCTTTGGACAAATGCATCTAATGTAAAGTTAATGTTAAATGATGGGCCAGTGCACCAAGGGTTCATCACATATATTCACATATCAATATATAGTATTTTTTTTTTTAAAGAAAAGGTTTGTGTTTCTGTTTACCACTTAAGATTTGAAATCTGAATTATTGTGCACTTTTTCCCAGTTTTTGTCTAAATGTATTTATTTGTACGAGACCTGCACTGATGCTGACTCTATACTGCAGCAGCATATAGCTAAATCTAAGCCTGTGGTCCATTATGTCCACAATTTTATCTCCAACCTGTCATTATGTTCACACCTCCGAGGAAAATGCATGCAATGTCTGCATGAGTGGTGATTTATCAAACCAGGACTGTACAGAATGGAGTCATTTCCCATCTCTCTCCTCCTGCACCTCCTCCTTCACTCCTTCCCATCAGTCTCTCTTGACCCCACCCCCCCTCAATCGTCTCCTTGTCTTTTCTTCCTTCCTGTTCCTCAAAACCACATCTGCCCTCATCTGTCTCCCTTTCTTGTCCTATTTTATCACAGAGAAAAGAAAAAAAAAACAGTAAGTGGTTTTGTGTCACAGCAGTTGTGGGGTAATTGCTATTTAAGCCTGGGGGCTCACATTACACCGGCTGCTTTATTGCTGCTCTGTTACGTGATGCAATTCTTTAAAAAATCTCACTCGTATTGATTTTCCTCTTTCTCCATGAAGGGGTAGGGAGTGTGAGGAAGCAGAATAGGCAGAGGCTGTGTTTTGGATATACATCAGGATATTTTCTGAACCCCGGAAGGCATAATGAAGGTCGCATCAGCTAATATTGACTCAGGATCATTAAACATATCATTTGGAGCATTTTCTAACATCAGCCAGGTTTCGAGGCTCTAATTCATGCTCTCAGACGTCCTGGCGTCCTCTCCTTCACCCCCATTCATTCATGAAATATTCACTGGTGTCTCCTTTGTCGAGTTAGCACAGCTAAAAACACTATGTTAACATCAAATACAAGGGATTCCTAGAAGTCACAGTTGTTCTGCAATTAATTACGAAGTGGAAAAAAAAAACAATGTCCAATGTAATGTGTTCACATGTTATTCCACCTTTAGCTAATAGGCATTAAATGAGCTGTTAAAGCCTGATTAGTGCTGGTTAATTATGCAGACTTCATTAAGAAGTGAGGCAGGAGCAGACAAGTTCATTGTGTTTCTGCTTCATTTTCCCCACTAGGTCAGAACATGCCCTCTCTGTGGTCAACACACACACACACACACAAATAGAGCTGCGTCCGTGCTGACTTCTCCCTGGTTTCCTTATCTGTCACCCCAGTTTACCGCAGGGAGACTGTTGTTTGGGTGCTGCTGTCTCCTCTGTCTCGCTTTTTCCCCTATGTCTGACTCTCTCTCCATGTGTGTGTACGTGTGTAATCTGTGTAATTTTTATGAGATTCCTCCTCCTGTATTTTTTTTCTTTTGTTCACGCGACACAGTTCATGTCATTTTCTGTTTTTCTGCAGGTGTGTGTCTGTGGTTGTTCTGGTTCCACTGTCTTTGCGTCCTTGAGGAATGAGGACACTGTTAGTACAGTAGGGAGAGGACATTTGTCAGGTCTACAGAGGACGGTTGAGGGGGATAATTCATAAGGTTGTTGTGTTAAAGGGATAGTTCAACATTTTGGCAAATTGGCCCATAATCCCTATAGTCATAGCAGTAGGTTCGTTACATTTAATTGTCGGTGCAAGCTATTTTTAGAACGGCGGAGCAGAGCGGTGAGCTGCTCAGAGCTACACTACGGAGGGTAATGGGATTTCTTGGTTTTCCTCAATACACAATCCAACAACTCCAAAACGTTCTTGTGGACAAGTTGTGACCTGCACATTCACCACGCTATGAGATAATAACGGAATGTTATGGGACGGAGTTGTTTACGAGGTAAATTCATGCATAAGCTCACGGCTCTGCTCTGCCGTTCTAAAAATAGTTTGCACCAAAAGGTAACAAACCTTCTCCTAAAACTATAGGGATTATGGCAATGGGCCAATTTGCTAAAATGTTGAACTATCCCTTTAAGGCTGGAATTGGGTTGAGGTTGGATTAAGGGGATGGAGTTTGTCATGTAGTTGTGATGGACAAGGTTAAGATAGGAAATGCATTTGGCTATAACAAGTAGGGATGTCCCGATACCACTTTTTCACTTCCGATACGATACCGATATTGCAGCCTTCAATAACGGCCCGATACCGATATTGATCCGATATTAGGGGTGGTGAAAAAAATCAATTATTTATATTTTTCAAATTCTAATACAAAGGAGAGTCCTCCTGTTGCTGACTGACAGGCTGCTGCTGTCATGTTCTTCTATGGGACAGACAGTAACGCTTTTGAACTGTAAAATATTAAAAAATAAACCTTATTTACAACTGTTATTGAATTACTGTATGTACATCAATGTCAAACAAAAGGCAAAATCTTCTTGCTTCAAGGTTTTATTTGTCACTCCAAATTGAAGATTATAGCCTGCCCTACAGTAAAAATGGCATGTATGAAATAAAAAGAAGAGTAAAGCAATATATTAAGCAGCAATATTTAAGCATCAAAGATGTTCAATCAAACCCAAATAGTTTGAAACAACGTTCAAAACACACAGCCAGTGTCACAACTAAGCATAAAGCCCGCTAGCTTAATGCTAACGTATAATGTAAAACGCCATAGACAGGCTAACAGAAATTAGCATCGTTAATTTAATTCTGGCTTTAGCGCTGTTAACACGGCACAACATGTGGACCAGCTGGTCTTCCTCCATAAGAATCTGACCACCGACCCCGTCGGTGGTTAATTTCACCTACATTTAGAGCAATATAGCGCATTTACCATTTATTACATGGGCTAATCGCACACACGATGTTGTTGTTGTGATCATGTGATCTCTGCATGCTGGAGCCGGGCGCTCTTCTTCTCTGGCAGGCGGCGCACCAACATTAAGGTGCAGTACCGCCACCTACTGTGTTGGAGTGTGAACGAGAGTCACCTATTCATATGGGACAGAAGTGTTGGAGCGGAATAATGGACTGCTTTTATCGGAGCTTTTATATCGGAGATTTTAGATGCAGTCCGATATAATCCGATATTCGTTTTTTTGGCTGATATCGGACATAAATCCGATATCAATATCGGATCGGGACATCCCTAATAACAAGTTATTCTGTGCTGATGCCACAGATTAAAACAATGGTTTAAACTATGAAAATAAGATATAAAACTTTTAGTCTCAATGACTCGATAAAGAGAATGGCATCTGTAGTGTGTGTACGTGGGTGTTTCTGCAATCTGTTTGCCATCCATCTTTGTTGTTGATGAAGTACTGATGCACACTCAGATTAATGTGTGTGTAACAATATGAATCCGTGTTCTGTATTAACTACTGTTTCAGTTTTTCTCTACTCAGTACAGTAGCAGCTCTCATACTGACAAAAACACAAATGACCTAAATTCTCACGGATCCTTCTGGTTTCTTTACACCTGGTGTATTTCTCAGAAATAGCTGCCGTGGCTCCTGCAAAAAAACAATATGTACAGACAAACAGCACCAGCCTCCAACAGATGTACACGTTTCATTTCATTTATTTACACAGAATGTGCATTGAAAAGCACAGAGACAACTTTCTTACTCTCTCCAGCTTGCCACCCACTGTCAGTGCTTAAAGGAATAGTTCACCAAAAAATGAAATTCAGTGACTCATGCTGATGAATACTCCAGAGTAGTTTTTTATTCCTCAAAGTGCATCTGGAGACCCGGGAGGCCGATTCGTAGTCCAACGAAAACTTTGTATGAGAAAAATAGCGCCAGACACAAAAACGTCCATAAAACTACACAAAAACCATTTCATATTCCTCCACACTGCTCGTCCACTGCAATCCAAGTGTCCTGAAGGGATATAGTCCAGAGTTTACTCGAACCAACGTCATTTAGGACATTTTTACAGCCTAAACAGTCCTGTATTGAATTTGCCTGTTGTGGAATAAAAAACTACTCCAGAATATTCATCAGCATGAGGGTGAGTCACTAATGACTGAATTTCATTTTTTGGTGAACAATTCCTTTAACAAAAAAGTCCTGTCATCACTGAAGTTATGTCTATCCAAAATGTGCATTCTTCATGGGAGAGACGATTTCTTTTGACAGCAATGCAGTTTGATCATAATTCTACTGAAAAAAAGAACCATGAGAACACATTTCTGACATTGTCATCCACAATGAAGATAAGGAGGGAGTGGGGGAAGGCACAGAAACAGCAAAGTAACCTGAAGTGCGGTTGGACAGTTTGTTGACTTGTGAGCTTGAACTGATGCAGTCTCATCTTTACAGGAAACTAAAAAGAAAAAAAAAGACAGCACTCCAACATGATCTCGCCAAATCTCATCACACACTGAGACATGTTTGAAAATCTCACCAAAATCATCACCTTCAGCGTGCGACTACATGGCTGCCAGTAAATAAGGGAATCCATTTTCAGTGTGTGGGTGTGTGTCACCTCACAGCGATGACCCGTGGAAGTGACATGTGACAAAAAAGTGACAGGATGCCCCCCTCAAACTGCCCCAGAGACCCAGAGACCCATTTAGATCACACATGCATACACCCCCCCCCCCCCCCCACACACACACACACACACACACACACACACACACACAGACGCTCTCTCTTCTCTCTTGAGTGTTGACTCTTTATTTTCTCGCCCGTGTATCTCAGTCTCATTTCATGTTTCATAAGCAAACAGGGCTTGTTTCTCCTCCTCCCACTCATTCTCCTGGGCTGATTTGTGTTGAATATGTAGTAGGTGTGTTGTTGTTTATTTGTATGTGTTTGCCCTGACATTGTGTGTTGTGGTAGCCAGCATCACTTGAGCCATGCCAGAGCCCTGCTGGGCTTCATGGACTCAGCTCCTTTCCCCCTCCGATCCAGCCCTACAGCAATGCCACTGCTCATTACTGTTACTAAGGCGTGCGTGAGTGTGTGCGTGTGTTTATATGTTTGTGTGTGTGTGGGAATACACCCGTGTGTAGGTCAAGTTGTAGATCCTGTGCTGTCATGGTGGAAATGTCAGGCCGTTGCTCCAGTTAGTGCAGCTCTTGTCAGTGAGAGCCACTTGTTCTGCTCTGCTAACTCCGCTAATGAAATCCATCAGCAGAGGGACTGTGTGCGTGTGTGTGTGTTTGTGTGTGTATGTGTGCACATTTCATTTCATTTGTGATGCATAAATATTGAAATATAGAGGCAGAGTAGTTGGATGGAGACTATAGAAATGGATCACTGTCAGTGTTTGAATACATATACATTTTCATCCTCGGTGGCCAAATGAATTAGAAAAAAGGAGTAAAAAAGGACTTTGAAGTAAAATTATTATTTAAGGGATAGTTCAACATTTTGGCAAATTGGCCCATTGCCATAATCCCTATAGTTTTAGGAGTGGGTTCGTTACCTTTAATTGTCGGTGCAAGCTGTTTTTAGAACGGCGGAGCAGAGCTGCGAGCTGCTCAGAGCCACGCTACAGAGGCTCATGGGATTTCTTGGTTTCCCTCATCAAACACAAATGCAAATGCAGAGACTGCTTACCAAAAAACTGCCCCCGATGGGAACGTGCATTTAAAGGTAACAAACCTACTCCTAAAACTATAGGGATTATGGCAATTGGCCAATTTCCCAAAATGTTGAACTATCCCTTTAATTCTGTCATTTTATTTTGAAATGTATTTTTTCTCTCGATGAAGTCCAGTCTTCTAAATTCAGGATAAGCTGGCAGAGGCATAAATCTGAGTTTGTAGAGGGGCACCCACCAAAAATGGTCTGGTCTTTGTCTTTCATTAGTTTCCTTGTAAGATGTACATTAAAAAAGCAATGAAAGCACTCAGAGAGTATATATCTCCATGGATGCAGCAGGATTTTCTCTGTGCATGGATGTGCAGCTGAAATAAAATACATGTCAACCATGATTTTTGGTGATGAGTCGTGCCAAGTCTCAGGAGGAGCAGAGCCATGAGCGCTGAGCTATGTTTCTGTGCAGTGGCAGTAAAATTAGCACGATGGCTCAGACTCATTCATTCACTTATTTGTAGCTGCACAAAGCGTTCATGAGTTTTCCCAGCAGGCACTCCACTGCACGTCAGCGTCACGGCAGAAAGACCTTGAACTGTCACCACCCCGGCATTGGACAGACTTTAAATTCTGGTTGGAAATAAAAATCAGATTGATGTTGGTTAATTAACACTGTGACATTCAGATGTTTAGCAGACGTTGGGTTTTACTCAGGACTAAAATCTCAGTATTTTTAAAGTCAAGATGGCGCTGGCAGGCGTTGGGTTTTGGTGACTTAACGACAACCAACTAAATGGAGTTTTTCCTTCCCACTGTCGCCAAGTGCTGCTGAGTGTGAGAACTGTTGGTTTCTCTATAATATCAAAAGGTCTTGACCTCATCCTGCAATGTGCCTTAGGATAGACTTGTTTTAATTGAGCTGAAGTATCAACATCATCTGTAGTCTATACTCTGTGTCATTAACATTGGCGTTAGAAGTTGATTAATTGAACTTTCATTTTCCAATGTCACAACCTAAATTCAACCAAATCTCCCTCTCAGGTGATGATGTTAGCTACAAGCCTGCAGGGCTCACATCAAATAGGCCTGTAACCATTTGGCAAAGGCAGCTCTGCGGCAAAATACTAATATCCTGGATCTTATCCCGTGGGCCAACTTGAAACAGCACATTTAATAAAGAGCAGCAAACAAACAAATGGAGAACTCACCTCCTTGGCAGGGATACTGTAAATATTTGCCTTGTGTTCAGGTAGACAGCAGCACTGGGTAAAAAAACAAAACAATACAAAAGAAACGAGAAGAAAAGGGGAAAAAAAGCTGTTGCCTCATTCATTTCAGTGCAGCCACAGTGTTGACACAGCAGGGACACTGGCACAGGGGTGGGCAGAGAGAAAAATGCATGATCATGGCTCAAGTTTGGCCAATCAGTTACATGCAAAATGTAAAAACCTGTCAAGATAGAAGATAAAGTGGTAAAGCTGCTGCGATGATTCTCCCAAGTTGTAAAAAAAAAAAAAAAAAACAGTTTCACAGTACTGAATATCTAAGCTATAGATACAGCCTGTCAGATATCACCCACCATCCACCCCACACCACTGTTTATTATTCTAAGAAGAAATACTGTATAAACATACAGCGGAGCAAGGCAGTGGGTGTCCTAGTTATTACTGTCAATACCACCCATTTACAGCCAAACCAGCTCTATTATTAGACTGCACTGGACTGTCATCAGGTATCTTCAAAGGTTACTACATAAATCACAAATGACAGTTTTTTTTTTTCCTTTTTTTCCGGCTCTGTGAAGTGCAGCTCTGTGATATGTCTGGGACATGTTTACCATCACAGAGGACAGTAGGAAAATAATGAAAGTTTCCCTTGTTATGCTGCGCTCTGTTTGTTTTCCTTTTTCTTTTCTTTTTTTTTCCATTTTTTAAATCATAGAGTGACATCTGAGGCCAGCGGGGTGGAGTTTATGTATTTTCCTATACGTTTCAGTCAAACAGCCCCGGTATGTTTTGATGTCAGGAGGATATGAGCGTGTTTTCAGTCAGGGAGGCGGCCTGGCTTTTCACTCCGCACCAGTTACGACGTGAGCAGTAGTTTATGACAAGGTGGAAAATCTGTCAGCTGCAGTTTGTCTTTATCATTAAGTGAAAATACACAAACTAGAAAAAAAGAAAAAAGTCTTTGCTTCAGTTGAGAGTCACTGACTCAGTGTGGTCACCGTCCAACTAAGACAATAAATAAATAACATTTATATAAAAAATCACTGAGTTATATCACTGTTTATACACAGTCACAGCTTTCATGCAAGAAATATTAAAAGTGGACCTGCAAATCTTCAACAACATACACTGTTTGACACTCTCTCTCTCTCTCTCTCTCGCTCTCTCTCTCTCTCTCTCCCCCTCACACACACACACACACACACACACACCAAATGACACTAAATCATAATCAGATATTAGTATTTACATAATTTGGGATTAATGTAACAGGATTAAGATTAACATACTAAACACATCCACTCCTGGATTAAATTATCGCTCTTATGAGGTGTGTTTCAAAAGTCTGTGTGTCAAAAGTGTGTGTATGTGTGTGTGTGTGTGTGTGTGTGTGTGTGTGTGTGTGTGTGTGTGTGTGTGTGTGTGTGTGTGTGTGTGTGTGTGTGTGTGTGTGTGTGTGTGTGTGTGTGTGTGTGTGTGTGTGCGTGCTCCGTATCCATCTGTACTCTCTATAATCTCCTGTGATTAGCCGCAGTATGAACTGAGATGATCTTTTCACATTGCACTGGAATGACTTGAGCTCTATTTACTGGCTTACTGTTTCTCATTTCTCTAATGCTTGTAATTTCTGTTAATGTGTTTCATTTGGACTGTTGTGAGCAGCCACTTGAATGTGCACTCTCTGTTGTTCCACAACAGCAACAGCAACAACAACAATTTCAGAATAATATCTTGACATTTTCATGCGTGATCTTCTCTCTCTTATCCTCCCAAAACTTTACTCAGACAGTTATGAGGTTACATCCTCAGAACTTGAGGATTCTCTGACTTTATAATGCCACCAGCAGCTTTAGATTTCACTCATCCAGCAAAAAGCCTTAAATACTACAGTATCAGACTATGTCCTCTATGTTTTGGCACAAACATTCATGGTCCCTCAACAACGTGTCCTCCTACGTGTCCTACTCTGGTGATTGTACTGCCACCATGGGACTGACACCGTGATTTACATACAGTATATCTGACAGTAACTCTTATATTATAATCAATGAATCATTTAAAGTCTTTAAAAAAAAAAAAAAAAAAAAACTAGAAACACCTCCTTCATCTACAGTATACATCTTACATTTGTCTTATATAATAGCTATCCTGAAACCTGAACCTGGTGTCTTCCAGGTTTTCTGGCTCTCACCTGCTCAAACTAAGTGTTTTATTAAACTGCAGACGAAGCCATAGTGCAACTGTTTCTAAATTCTTAACATCTGTCTTGGTTTGGAGAGTTAACTGTTTACAAATCTTGATCTAAATGCAAATCTGAATGTGAATTCTCAGATTACCATGGGATGGAGGAGAAGAGGGAAAAAAATGCAAATCATGCTCTCCCCTGTTCTCTCTCTTCTTCTTCTTTTTTTTCCTTCGGTTCTGCGGCATAATTTGAGTCAACGCCTTGGCAGCCTTCACTAAGCCTGCTGGGAGTCGGGCTGATCCAACACTAGTCCACTAATTGGCCAGCCTCATATTTAAAAAGGGGACGCTTCATAAGTCTGAGGACGGAGAGAGTAGAGAAGACTATTAATACAACATTTTCAGAGTCAGTACCTGTTATGGTGAACTCCCTGACACTGGAGCAGCAGCACTTGAAGAATGATGTACCGGTTTGGTCTGGTTATTTAAATGGAGAATAAAACATTCGTCAATCATTTGGTTGGTAAATATAAAACATGCTTTTATTGCTGTGTTAACTTTGATTGCTGACATGTGCTGAAAGGTTAGGATGGAAAACGCATCAGTCTCATTTTGGTATTATTAGATTTGATTGTGACCTCACACTGCATCTCTCATTGTAGCTCTCATAACATATACCACCATTCTGGGGAAAAGACTTCAGAAAACCTGGTTGTCATCTTTTGAGTAACACTTCTATCGTCATACTTTCATCCGTCCATCATATGTTGAAATCCGATGTATATTTTTCAGCTGTCAAAGTAAAGAAAAAGCGGTGTTAGTGACTCTGTGAGGCTGGATACTTGGACGAAGTGCAGTTTGATCTGATGGTGTCCTTTGATGAAAAATCAAGGCATCACCACAGAGATTCGAGGAGAACAAGAAAGTTACCAAATTTCACTGCAATTCTTAAGCAGTGGAGCTAGAGGGATGGTCAGGGGATTATTGAGGACCATGAATGTCAGCATAAATGTATTTACTGTATATACCTCTGTTTAATATTTCAGTGGATCAATGAACCAGAGTCAGTTGGCTTCATCCTCTGGGGAACATGAATCTTGGTTCAAATGCTCATGTTGTTACTTAGTTTCATGATTTATTGTATAGTTACTGGTCAAGTCGTTACATGTATTAGCACATCTGTTTCTTGTCACAGTGATTTCCTACAATATGTTAATTTCTATTGAAACAACATTGTTTAATGTGACTCAGATTTTGGCTCTGGGGGTACAGCAGGTCGTCAACTAACCAGGTTAGAGATTTGATCGTTGGTTTGATCCCCCTCTCCAGAGACGATGTGGCAGAGATGCTCTGTGAGGTCGTTGAGACCAGAACAGGTTCATGTATTATTAGCGCTTCAGTAACTTTATATGATAACAAACCACACACCATTAATCATTAGTTAAACATTATTAAATACCCTTTTCATCATTTACAAAGCATTATTCCCACTGACACTATTGTGTAATATTATGAACACAGTTATAAATGTCTAACACTGCATTAAAAAGATCATCTTTAATGCATTTATTTATTATGATAAGTGTTTTCATACTTGGTTTATACCATTTTCAAGCCACTTATATTGGAGCTGTCATCAGGTGTTAAACATTTATTACTGTGTTCATAGATTACACACTCATTAGTATCAATGTAGGAATAATGCTTTGTAAATGACGAGTTAAGTATTTGATAATGCTTAACAAACAGTGTGCAGGGTATTTTACCAGCAAGTGAGACTATTCCACAGAACTGGCAACTGTGTGAGATTTAGTTGCTTCCTTAGATATGTTTTTTTTTTGACACAGAGAGAGACAGAGAGGCAGGCTGGAGGAGCATACTGAGTTGATGTGTTGAGCCTTTCTCCACATATGTCAGTCCTGATCTAAGCCACACCTGCTGCTAACCACGACTTACCACAGAGGGAGAGGCAGAGCGGCAGCAGAGTGCAGCGTGTTTTCTGGCTGCACAGTCACAGGCTGAGCAGTCGCTGAGGCGAGCGGTCGCTGTGTCGCTGCTGCCTTTTCCTTTTTTTTCTCTCCATCTCTCGCTCTCTGCTTCCCTCTCTCTCCTCTCCTCTCCTCGGTGGAGCCTCAGCCTTTTCCTCCGATCATCCTGAAGCAATGGTGTAATTAACAGGGCACCGTGGGAGTCAAATTGCTCCGCTTCTCTATAGGATCCCTCGGCCAATTGCTGACACTCAGTGCTGGAGATGCGTTGAGGGGAACACTTCGCTCTGCCACCAGGCAACTGGGGGATTCCTCTGAGTGTGAAGTGGGATTTCTGATTGTCTTTCCTGGACTTTGCAGAGTGGATTTTCTTCTTTTCCATCTGGACACATTTTTTAACAGAGCACTCTGAGGAGGCTCTGGTGTTTTCTGCGCGAAATCAAGAGCTGAAGCTTCTTGATCGCAGGAAACAGGTGGGATCAGTGGATTTCAACCCCCCTCCCCTCTCCTGCATGTCGGGGATCTCGGCTCAGCTCGCCCTCCTGCTGAGACCCAGCGCCAGGACCCCCACAGGTCAGGTGCAGACTGCATGTGTGATTCTTCAATCTGGTGACACTCTGAAAAAAAGCTCCTGCATCATATGAGAGTTAAAGAGGAGTCTTGCTGACCGGTAGCAGGATTTCCACCTCGGTGTGAAGGGGGAGGAGAGCGTGCAGTCATCGGTCAGCTAGGGAGAAGATGCCAGCCATCCTCGTGGCCTCAAAGATGAAGTCAGGACTCCCCAAACCCAAACCGGTGCACAGCGCCCTGCCCATCCCCCAGACCCCCAGCAGGCCGTCGGCTCTGGCTCTGCCTTCAGCGCCTGTCAAAAGCAACATCCCTTCACTGAGCCAGCAGGTGGGCTCAGGACCCCCGCGGAGTAACGCCTCAGAGTCAGAGGTCGGAGAGAATACCCAGGTATACTGCTCTTCTGTTCTACTGACGGAAATCCACTCTAATTGTTGTCTGTCTTAGAGTTAGATCAGAGCTGTGAGCGATGTTAGTGCTGTCACTTCATCATGAATCTAGGTACCAGTGATCATCTGTCAAGTTCAGTTAGAGCTGCAAAGCTCCACATCGCTTGTCTCTGTGTGGCCTGTAGAGAACCTGACAGGTGTCTCTGTACATGGCTTTTGACTTTTGTTAACATGAATAACAATAATTTTTCGTATTACGTATGTATGCACAATAACTATCGGTACAGATAATAGATAATCAGCCGATATCGGCCAATAATTATTGGCCAAAATACATCTGATAATGACATTTTTTGCCGATTAGAGCTGATTATAGTTAACATTGCTTTGATTTTGCTCATTTTCAGAGCGTTCGCCCCCTTAGTTGATTTGAAACGATGATAAATGTTCATTTTTGAGTCATAACTGTTCTTGTTTTAGTTGTGATTACAGTAGATATCGGTTATATTATTGTGTTAAGTCAGAGGCAAAGCTATAATGTTAAATGAATCTGTACTCATAGCTTTTCTTAACCTGAGGTGTGTAAATGATTTTAAAAATGGTACTGGTATTGGCAACGGTTATGAGAAAGGAGGAAGTTATCGGTGGGGGGGAAAAAAGAGTTATCGTGCATCCCTAATGTTACACATTTGTAGTTTGTGTTTCCTGATATAAAACCCTAAAAATAGCTACCACAAGTCACAGTTTTAGTTTTTGTCCCATCATGCTGTTTGCAGGACTTACCCTGTCTGACTGAGGATGGGATCAAGAAGGGAAAAAAAACAATTCTACATGTTTGGCGTAAAAACACAGACATTTAAATCTTGGCATGACGAGTAACTGGTCGCCTTCAGCTGCCTCTGCCATGCGGCCGGCTCATTGAACGATGATTCGTGTTAGTAAATCAAGACACAGAATATCAGAACCACCACACTTTTCCCTGGCTCGGCTCAGTGTAACGGAAACACGAAGCCAAATAGAGTGAGTTCCTGGAAGGAGGCAGAGCAGCCTGTGCCTCTGCTGTCCAGGATGGCAGCGTAGCAGGATGTCAGGGTGGCTGTTTTGCTGTGTTTGTGAAATATTGGCTGCGCTTAGCAACCCCACACAAACGGTCTGCAACGGCAACAGGGCTCCTTCTAACGCCATGTAAGGCAGTGAGGGGAAGGAGGTGTGTGTGTGTGTGTGTGTGTGTGTCTGTGTGTGTGTTTGTGTGTATTAGCGAGCCAGCAAGTGCATGCTTGGCAATCTGTCTTTTACAGTAAGCGTGACTCAGAGCCATTGAGGCGTCCAAGGAGACGAATCTGAATCCGGCGTGATGGTTGATCGCGTGAGGGAAAAGATACGGGAGGCCAGAGGCGTCGGACACGGCACGAGTCCGCTGCTGGTGTCGTTTGTTTAGTGGCTAATCACGTTTTCTCACTGACCTACTTTCTGTGACTTTCGCTCTTTCTCTCTCTCCATCTCCTCTCCGCTGTCCCCCTTTCTCTCCCACTCTCTATCCCCGCGGTGCTGATGAAGCAGCCGTCTTCATCCTCCGCTGAGCTAACCTCTGACCTCCCTGACCAGCAGCAGTGATGGGAATTTTTTACAGCCATGTACTGAAAGTTCATCAATTCTGCCTCTGTGTGTGGATAGATGTTGAGTGTTTTGTGAATGGGGGCTAATTATACAGCTGCTGTTTTTACTGTTGATGTGACGCAGATAAATAGATCAACTTTATGTGCATTTTTAATTTCTTTTTTTTTTGAGTAGCAGATTTAGTCTTGAATTATTGTCAAAAGAAATTCAGGGATGCCTGACAATGGCAGATTTGTTTTTCTGGTGGATAAAAAGGAAAAAATAATTTGGCACAAAAACAAAAAACCACAAAGTGACAGACTACACTGTAAATATGATTTCTACTTCAGGCATCTGTGCTCATACGCTTCAGTGCTCACAGATGCTCAAACAGTAGAGTCGATCATCAGTTTCATCTATTCTAAACTATAGATAATAATGCCAAAACCTCAATACTTACTTACATATCATAATACCGTCTAAAAGCTGTAATGACATGTCCCTCACAGGAGAGATGACAGATGGAAAAAGAAAGAACACAATAAGATCTTATAATCAAAAATATCAATGATAAAATGAATAGTTTCCTGGACTTCAATAACAGGCTTGTCGGTTTCTCTTGCTATTGCACAAAAGCTGACTGATTATCTTGCAGTCGGGGGGTTACTTATGTCCTAAATCCAGGGCAGGAGTGTTAGTTGTTTCATGGCTCAGTTTTATCGTCCTCATTTCTGTGCTGTGTCTGCTGGGCTGCACCCCAGGGACCCACAGAACTGGAGAAAAGGCCGAGAGGCAGCAGTGCTGGGGCACACTCGACAGGATCCTCGAGTCAGTGCAGTTCCCAACCCTCGGTGGATTTCGTGCACAGACGCCATTGGTAGTCGGCGTGAACCCAATCAGCTCCGAGGGCAGAGCGAGATGAGTGGAGGGTCTCTCTGGAGATGTGGAGGATGCTTTGTGTTTCTTTTGTTGGTGGTTTCTTCAAGAGGGCGGACAACTCAAGTGACTCTTTCTTATACTCAATAATAATCAAAACCAATCATGTCAGTGAAGCGTCAGGATTTCAGGGTGGGAGGGCTTATTTTAGGAGCTGACGTTCATTGATCATTCAGAGAGAAAATCTACCACAGGAGAGGTGGAGACGCTGATTTCTGCTCCCACGGTAGCAGCAAATAGACCAGAGTCCAGCACAGTCATACTGTGGGAGTGGGTTGAGAATTGAGTCATTTCTCTATAGTTGAACTTACCCTCTTACTCTCGCTATTTCCATCACTGCCTCTAATTAATCAGGATGAACTATTTTTTTAACACCTAATGAAGAGGAATAAGGAAATGGCCATAAAATGCTCAGTATACAGTATATATAAGCCATGGCAGGTTGTCTGTAGGAGACCACACCATATAACATAAAAGAAGACACATTTGAGGACAAATGGGAAAACCAAAACACCTGAACACAAAATGTGTCTGGCACATGTTACTAGTTATCTGAGGGATTAGAGGAGTCATGGCAGAGTGTAACCTCACAGTTGGTTGGCCCAGTTGGCACTGAACACACAAACATGTTGTGAACACCTGTAACAAAGAGTTAATCCGTAACGCAACGACGAGAGCAGCAGGAGGCAGAGGGAAACAGCCAAGCTGTGTTTACAGACAGGGAAGAGGACAGTACCGCGTGTGCGTGTTTGTGTGTGTGTGTTTTTGTGTGTTTTGTCTGGCACAATCTCCAGATTCTGATGTGAAAGTGACAGTCTGGAAATGTGTGAATGATATTTGTGAGCTGTGGAAGACCACCTTCTTTTTTCGAGTGTTTCACCATATGAAATGACAAGCCGTTCCGACCTTCAGCCTCTCACTATAGCGCAGTGGTGTCAAACATGCGGTCCGTGGGCCAAAACTGGCCCAGGTAGAGGGTCCAATCCGGCCCTCAGGATGAATTTGCCAAGTGTGAAAATTTTTTTATCAATACATGTCAGGTTGTTCATAACATGTTTTGTAAAAGGATAGTTCATTAACTGTAGAAATATCGTTATAATGTACTTAAACAAAGGGAAAAATTAAATGTTCTTTTTATTTATAGGTTATCATGCTATTATTTTACTGGTCCGGCCCATTTGAGATCAAATTCTGCTGTTTGTAGCCCCTGAACTAAAATGAGTTTGACCCCCCTGCTATAGCGAGTGAAGCCTTGCGGGTATGCTCTGCTGCCCTCTAGTGGCGGCTTTCTGCCCTACATCTGATCCATTCACAAACAGGAGAGAAAGGAGTGTGTGGGTGCATTGGCAAACATGTGTGTGTGTGTGTGTGTGTGTGTAAGTCATTCAAGGCCACAGTCTTTGCTTCTGCATTCACCTTTATTGCGTAGTTTAATCCCCGACCACCTACTCACTCTTGTTCTCTGACTGTTTTCTCTCTCTCCTCTCGTCCTTTAGTTCTTTCTCTCTCTCTCTCTCTCTCTCTCTCTACCTCTTCGTAATTTCAGCGTTCATTGTTTGCCAGCTCATTATTTTCTTAGCTGCAGCTTTGAAAGAGAATAGTTTTAAACCAAGAGTCTCTGAAACCCACATTCACAGCAGGGGACCCTGAAAAATAAATAGTGATGCTTTGTGGAGTGTGCATAGACCTCTATAAGTCATGTAGAACAAACACACACATGCACACAACACACACACAGAGTCGCATGCTCACTCACACACGAGCGCACAGCTACAGAGAGAGATTTTGTCCGTGTGCCGGTGTGATAAGGAGCTCCTATCTTAATAAGTATCTCTACAGATAAAGGCTTAAGTCAGGCTCTGTGTAAAGATTGGCTTTATTAGACTCATTACCAAAACTCATCCTGGCCTGCAGAGCTAAAAACCCAATCACATAAAACCATGATGGCACCAGTGAAGAGGGTCATCAGCCATCTCGGATAATATTTACCAAGATGATCCTGTGGTAAATAAACCAGAATTCACAATTTAGACAGACCCCTCCCCCTCTCGTCTGAGGATAGAGAAGCTTAGTCTGGATATTTAATCATCACTGTTAAATTACCACTGTGTGATCAATGCATCGCTGATGTTCAGCTCCATTAATTCAACTTTATCGTTCTGGAAGATGTGTAATTGCCCGAGATTATGATTTCCTTGTTTTGAATTATTTAAATTGGGGGCAATTTCATTTTGAAAATTGGTCTGAGTGAGAACTTCTCTGTGATATGTGTGAACTCATTTAATTATTATGGATTCTGAGATAATTAAATGACCCTTAACGGCAAACTACTGATCAAGGGTGAAGGAGGCTGGAGAACAGACTCAGACTGGTACAGAAGTTTGGTGAAAAACCAGACAGGACAATTACGTGTGACTTATATTGTAGCCTGGTTAGTTACTTTAATGTCTATGTCTCCCCCTATTAGCATTGGATATATGAGCAATTTTTAACTGCACAAGAATTCTTTGTTATGTCTCATTTTCTGAAATGAGCAGTCGATTAGTCAAAGATGAGTGGAGGACATTCTTGATAAACAATAAATCCTTGGTTCCAAATTCTCTCCTGTGAAGATTTTCTCTGTTTTCTATGAATAAATTGATCAATTTAAAGATCCCATCTTCTATCTTGGGAACATTTAACAGGTACCACTTGACCTTTTCTGACAAATAACTGAACAATTTCCTGTATACAATAACCCTTGGTTCACCCAGCATGTGTATCCAGAGACACTAAATCTATAGTTTTCAGCATGATATGGGTAGAGTTATACTAATTGTGAGAAAATGTTGAATATCAGCATCTCAAGGCAAATATCAGCATCAACCTTTTAAACACTTCTCACTTGACCTTTGGAAGGAAGAATTCCTCTGATGCTCCTCCCCCCTCCACCTCCTCCTCCCCCAACATCCTGTGAGAGACAATAATGCCTTTTTTATGGCTTCTACATTGAGCCTGCGTCTCGTGAAGATGCAGCTCAGCAGGTGAGAGTGAAAGGCGCAGCACCGTCGCGCTTGCATTGGATTGCTAATGCCCTCCTGCCCGCCCAGAGCAGGACAGATTGGGTGGGGGGTCTGGGTGACTATATTGCTGCTTTTTTAAAAATTACCATGATAAAGGACCACACATAGACATATGTCTCCTCAGGAGGTGCTGCAAGTTAAAGCCAGATTTAATGGGTGTTTTGGTGGTTCATTGTTGGAGAGCTCATTGTTGAATGGAAGAAGCGAGGTTTTAACAGACTGCAAGAGTTCAGACAAAGAGCGCGGGATTAAAGATCACATCTTGTTAGGCCCGTGAGTGATCTTCATGGATTCAATTTATGCTCTTTTATCAGTCTGTGGTTGTATTTATTGCCGGTGTCATGTGAGAGCCCCTATCCACATCGGAAAGCCGTCAGAAAATTGTCAAAAAGTCAGTTTTTGTTCAACTGAAATCTCGCTCAGGCTGTTTTTCGCTCAAAGCTGACACTTTGGAGATAAGAGATTTCCAAGCAACAGAGGCCGCGTGTGCTTCTATCAGCGTCAGGCAGGAGGAAGCCCATGTTGCTGTTGATAAGAGGGACAACACACCTCTCTCAGAGAACACAGGGATGGTCGTCTGATGGCCGCAGATTCATCAGGCTGAGCTGGAAGAGGCCGACGGCTGCGATACAAGCCGAGGCTTCACACACGGCTGTCAGATGGACAGATAGCAGCAAGTCTGAAGTCTGTGGCTTTTATTGAGGAGGTGGAGTATAGGTTCTCCTCCATACATCAGAAAAAGTCCTTTATTCTTTGATTCTGAACCTGTATTCATGGATTTAATTTGGCTCTTAATTTCACGATACCGTATCTGTATGAACAATAGTGTGATCTAATTGCTTTAGCTAAATCTTTCCTGGTTTTAATTCATTTTTCTGAATAAACTTTTTTCTGTGGAAGTCAGAGAAGAGTCCAATTGAATGTTCAGTGATGAACTGATGAATCTATTTATACATTCATAACTTCAAAAACCTGTTAAGATGTAGTTGTGTTTTTCATAAAATAACAACCAAGAAAGCCACAAAACCGTTTTTTTGGAGCTGTTTTCTTGAACCTATATGACCCTATCTCTGTTAAGCTGTCATCTTTTCAAATTAGCTAAATGTAGGTTTAACACTAACACCGTCTTTTAAGGATGTGTATGATCATATAGCAGTTGGCTCCATCTGTAATGACCTCATCAGTGCCTAATGCGTCTCGATCAGATTCCACTTCCTGTGCAGTTGTCCCGTCGCCTTCCTGTGTGAGGTCATGGCTGAGGACATAACCATATTAATTAAGGCCCGGGCATCTGCCTGTCCTGAGTCAACATCCTTCAATTGATCTGCCCCCGTCAAGGTGCCCTCCTCCCCTCCCGTGTCTCTCCTTCTCTACTTTCCACGCGCAAGTTGTCACAGGCAGCCCGTCGGTGCGGACAAACGGCCCTTTGTGAGCGGCGCCCCCTGGGGATTCGGTTGGTGCAGAGGCGGTTAGGCTAACACAATCAGCTCCATCGCTGTCTGGAAACAGGAGGCAGTGTGGAAAAAACGGAGGAGAGGCCAGGAGGTAGAGGTCACCGAGGCTGAAGTCACCCTCCCTAGAGGCCCGTGCCTGGGGTCACCTAAGGCCCCGAGGCAGGTTGGATAACTTCATGACCTCTGTGGAGCCAGCAGGGAGCGGATGACGTCCGTTGGTCGACCGTTTGACCGTTTGAAAAACAAAACGGAGCGAATCAGAATTGGAAAGTCTGATCTGGAACAGTAGATTAGTGCAGGGGGCTGACACACACCGTAGCTTACAGTGTAAAATTACAATTCACTGGACAATAAACTCACAAGTTAGGAACACCTGTACACCTGCTGTTCTAAGCATGCATAAACTGTGCAGATGCAAGTCAGGAGCTTCAGTTCATTTGAAGAAAACATGATCTCAGTGACTTTGTTGGTGCTGGAGGGGCTGGTTTGAGTATTTCTGATCTCCTGGGATTTTTAGATTGAACAGTCTCTGGAGTTTTTACAGTGTAGTGGAGCCTGAACCAACACCCAGCAGCTCAACACCTTGTTGATGAGAGGTCAGGGGAAAACAGATGGGCTTAGTGTGTTTTAATTTGAGGTTTGGTTAGTCAAGAGGTTTTCCGTGGTACTGTATTTATTTCTTAGTTAACAGTTTTGGTTACTAGCATATACCTGTATGGTGTGTTGTCTGAGACCGTGTGGATGCCTTGAACATTTTTCTACATTTTTACATTCAACTGCATACTAAATCTACCTTTGGGTAATGTAAATACAATAACCTATACAGTAGCAATATACCTAACCTGGATCTGACAGAAAGGCTATGGTTACTCAGATCACAGCAGCTGAAGAATACACCATGTTCCACTCAGAAAAGAACCCAAATGTGATGGGCTTATGGTCAGTTCAGGGTTTGGCGTCAAGACCTGACCTGCCTTGTGTCAACAGTCCAGTCTGCTGTTGGTATAATGGTATGAAGAGTGTTTTCTTGACTAGCTTTGGATCCTCAAAGCCAATCAGTCCCATTGTGAGTAACACAACCTAGTCAAGCACATCCCTTTATATTCACAAAGCAAAAGTCTGATATCAGTATCATGATCGCTGACAAACCTGCAGAAATAATGTGATGCAATCATGTTGATATGTAGAAAGAATCCCAAAGGAAAAGGTTTGCAACATCTTGTTGAATCGATGTTCAAAAGAAAAAAAATATTTGCAGGTAAAAAACAAAAACAAAACTTGAATATCTGGATGTGTGTTTCCTCTGTTGGGTAAGAAAATGTTGAAGCCAATAGGCAGCTAGAGCAGGTCACTGAATGGTTAAACCAGCGTGTTACCCATGTCAAAGCCACAACACAGGGCTTTTATCACAGGTGCAAAGCAGATTCCCTTATAATAAAATAGTATGATACCATGTATTTAATGGTTCAAACTGTGCATCCAGCTGCAGAGGTCTGGTTGATTCTCAGCTGTGCTCTGAGTTTGATGTTTGATGTGATGGTTGAGTGTAAACAGGCAGAAACAGTCATGAAATATTGCTTGGCTTTCTGTCAGTGCCGTCTGTGTGAGTGTGTTTCCACATCTCCCCATTCAACAGCTTCAGGGAGTTTCCCAAGCTGCTTTATTCCTCTGATTTCAACCTGGATAGAAGCTCTGTGAATGTGTACATGTGTGAGTGTGTGTGTGTGTATGTATACGTGTCTATGTGCTTGTGTGTTTTTGTTGTTCTGCATGTCTGCGCTCGCTCAGTTGACACAGGACGTCTCTAAGCTTCCTTGATAAAGGGCTGAATCCCAAGATGGGTCTGTAAGTCTGCCATTCAAAAAGCTTCTCAGTGATTGTAAACACACCAAGTCTCTCCCACATCACATACACATAAAACACAGAAATAAACCTCATTAATTAAAAAAAAAAAAAAAGTCATATTTGCTACATGACGAATAAATGTGTTTTAGTTTTAGAAAAATTACATTTTACAACACAACATTTAACACAATGGAGAAACTTAAATAAAAAACAGATACAGACACTGGTCTTACAAAAAACTTGTTGATTTAAAACCTGCAGCACTGACACGTTCCATGTTAACTGTGTCTGAAGATAACAACAACACGGTCCAGACTGAGGGCGGGCTCGCTGCCTTGTGCTTAGATGTACACTAGTTTCATTAGTGCGGTGGTCTCAGCTGGTGGCTGTGGTAAGTTACTCAGGCCCAGATGGCATCCTCACATTTAGAGTGTTCTGATCAGTTTTTATCACACAGTGCTTGATGACTTTAATGACATTGTCTATGCTCTTTGCAGGACAAACTGAGCTTCATTATGTGGAGCAACAAAGAACACATGTCTCATTTTCATACATGCAGAGTGAAATTATTTAAAATATTCATTGCAAATCAACAACATACACAGTGAATGCTGTAGAATGAAATGGAGTGTGATTGCAAATCAACAGATATTTTTCTTCTTTTAAGTTATTTTTTTAAAGGAGTTTAAGATCTCAATCATACAGGGACCCGGAGATTCAGTCTAGTTCTGGTTCTTCTGTTTAATGTCACTGAGTGACTTTCTTTGAGGAACTCATCAAAAACTGTGCAACCCTCATCAAAAGTTCAGCCCCAGCTTCAGTGGCTGATTAGAATTATTAATAATAAATTAGCTGAAATCTTTTTATGGCTTTTAATTACTTCACCAGTATTACATCTCATCTGTATGGTGCAGTGAGCCACCAAATACAGCACATGTACTACTGAAGGTTGTGTCCAGATGACGCTGTCGAAATTCTCACTTCACAAAAAAAAAATTACATTACACTCCTGTCACTTGGTTAGACATTTTAACGCAGACCAGTAGTGATGTAAAACAGCTTTAACATTGTTACACTCTGTAGCACCGACTTTTTCAGATCACTTTAATAAACTTTAATGCAAATAATTACACTTTTTTCACGAACTGAGTCAGAATAAATTAGAATATACATGCCAACTTCTGACACTAATGTTGTTTCATATCATTTTATGTGAAGGCAAGTGTGCCATATAAAAGAGAAAAGTCAATAAAAAGAGTCAGTTTCCCATTTCCATTACCCACTGTCTTATTGTGTGCGTCTCTTGAGTCCATACTATGTCCCTCAACCCCCCACTCACCTTCACCCAGAATGGAACAGCCAGGCAGTAGAGGGGCATCCCATCCTCCCCCACCCACCATCACCCAGATCTTCCTCCCCAGCCTCAAGAGCACGGAGTTGGGGGGTCCCCCAAAACAAAGACCCCTGCATTGTGGGGCTATCCCCCTATTGTCCCTGACACACTGAGGTTTATCAAGGGCTGTGAAAGGAAGCACACTCAGCCCATTCACTGCAGCTGCACTTAATGAGCTTGTTGAAGGCCTGTACTAAAATTGTTAAACACAGGCACTAAATGCTGACATATTCTCTTCTTGTGGAGCCACAGTGTCATTAAATCAATGCTGGTTAGGAGCAACAGAGGAGGCTACTGATGTTTCAGTGGTGTGGTCGGCCGAGCAGATGTGTCTCTTATTGTGGTGGACATTGATGACATACAGTGTAACGGAAGTAGTGTGCGTGCAGTAGTGGTTTTAAAATGGAAAGTAACCAGAGAGATGCACAATTATTTCGTTTCCATCTGTGGTTTTTGCTCGTGGATGCAGAGCTTGAAGCTGCAGGAGTGCTGTCGCTCTAATTAGTCATACTAACTACAGTATGATTCTTCAACAACTGTTATGATTCATGGTTCCCAGATGATGCACTGTGGGAAACATTAGTGACCACTTGACTTGACACTTTTCATGTAGCATCACTAGCAGTGAGTTTTCACTAATTCAGTGAAAGATCTGAACATCTCTTTAAGTGGAGAGGCTCAAAGTTTGGTGCAGAAATCCAGCAGCGCAGTGTAACCATCCGCTGCGTTGTGTTGTGCATATAATGTTGTATAATGATGGTCGACACTCTCAGCTTTTGGATCGTACTTTTATTTCCTGTGTAACAACAAGGAAACCCACTGGTCAGTTGCAGCTCTCAAGCACAGCGCTCGCTCAGCACAGCTTGGCAGAGGAAATTAGTAACAGTTAGCTTAGCATTTTTGAGCTAATATCGCTAACAATACAATATGCTGTGTGGACGTCACAGCCCATATTTATGTGCCAAGAAGAGCCATGCCAACCAGTGGGCATCCATGATACGTGAATCAACATGATTCAAACTCTGTTACACCAGCACCATGGTGTCTGTGGTGGAGTGAAATGTCCTGACAACTTATCAGATGGATGTTCGTCAGGTCACAGTTGTGATTTGATGGCGGTTTGTGATTGATTCTTTTGATAGCTGCAAAACAAATGGCATTCCCTCTCCACTGCTGATTAGCAAACATTGGCATGAGAACATGCTAAACAGAGATTGTAGCCATTATCTTTGTGAACATGCTAGCAAAAGTACAGCTAAAGGATCGTAGAGCCACTGTCACTCAGTTATTGTATATTTGATAGTGATAGTCGCTGCATTGACTTTTGTTCTGCCTCCCCTCTGCTGTATTGCACTCTCATTGAGAAAAGTCTGAACTCTTTGACTTGCAGTTAGCATTGCGTTTGAGCTGCACGTCAGTTATTCCTGTTTTACACAAACTGAAAACATAAAATGCATAATTTCCCTCCAGACAGTCAGAACGAAAGCTGCCATGAACCAGTTATAAGACACATCTCTGTTGCGTTTCAGTATTTGGCAGCGGAGAGGCAGAACAGGCAATTATTTCTCACAGTTCATTACTTTATACTCTCTACATGTCTTCAGTATTATTGTTGTTTCATGAAGCTTAAAGTATTTTTGTTCGGCCTGCTGGAAGTGATCAGGCACCCCCCCTACTGTGGGAACTTTCTGTAAATCTTGGGCCTTTCCCAAAATTCAAATTCGGCTTGTAATTTGTGGTCGGTGGTGGGGTGTGTGTGCACAGGGGGTTGGAACGCGTTCAAACAGAGGGCATCCTGTGCAGTGGACTCCCTTACACACACAGAGACACACACACCACTCACACACACATGCATAAATGCTTAGGTTATGAACCCACTGTACACATGCACATAAATACACACATGCAGCTGCTGCGATGTGATGTGGGTGACGGCTGATCAGAGACCAGACTGTCAATCTCTGGTCGGGGAAAATAAAACTTCGCTTTTTTTAACAGACAGCAGAGGAGTTGGTTAAAGAAATAATAAATAGAAAGGAGACGGTTAGCGTTGAGTTCTGAGTGGTTTGGCCTCTGAGCTCTGAGGTTCCTGTTATTTGGTCCCTCTGCTGTTATCAAGGCTGCACTGATCATCCCCCTTTTTTGTCATTCTTCCTCACTTTTTTTTTGTTTAACTGTCGGGGGAGGGGTGGTTAGCAGGTTAAGAGGTCTGTCCTTTTCTCTTTCTTCCTCCTCCCCATATGACCGGCGGTCCATTGAAGAGCAATGGCATAATGTGTTGCCGTGGGCAAGGGAGGAGGGGAAGTGGGGGGGATCTCCTCCTCCTGCTCCCCTCGGTGCGTTTGGTTTGGCTGCCTCTCAGAGCGGCAGCAGAGGCCACTGAGCTCCTTTACCCTTTCGTCTTCTTGCGTTTATTTTTCCCTCCTCCGTGTCCCAGAGTGGGTGGAGAGAAGCTGGAGGCTCCGGACTCCCCCCACCTCCCACCCCCCACCCCCTCTCCTCAGGCAAACAGAGACCTGCTGGGGCTCAAGCAAGCAGCAGCTCTACTATTTCCTCTGGATCTACATGGTGCTCTCATTCAGGACCTTTTTCTCAGGGCTGCAGCTGCCTACTATTGTTTTTTTTTCTCTTTTTAGTTTTTTTTGTTGTTGCAGCTCTCTCTGTTGGGTCCACTTTGACCTGGACCTGGTTCTGATGGCTCATATTTGGGCCTGGCTGGACAACCAGCAGTCCTCCTCAGTGCGAGGCAGGTGTCACTGAGAAAGGAAGCTGCAAGAAGCAACATGAGTTTGATGCTGTGCCGCTGGGAGCAGAACAATTTCACCATGAAACTGGTAGGCTGGACACTTCCAGGTCATCAGAGGTCAAACACTATGGGGCAGTTAAATCTGACAGGATTTCTGTTCCTTTTCTTTTCCATGCATATATAACATAAAATCACATCTTGACAGTTTTTTTTCTATAGCAACACAGTCACATCTTTATCCTGCCTGTCTTTGATGACGCTGCAGCTTCAAGACATGCCTCACTCAGATTCTTCTCTCTATTGTGTGTTTATGTATCAGTGAAAATGCTTGTCTCATCAGCCCAAAGCCTTACAGTAACCGTGGTGTTGGATTGCAGGCATCCAATGGATTAGTGGCGGTTAGTTTTAATATCAGAGGAAAGTGCTGAAGGCATGCATCCCGGTTTTCCCCTCACCTGATACTAGTTTTACTTTGATGTCTGCATGGAAAGTTAAAATAGGCTTAGCGAGGACTTGAACCAGACTTTTGCAGTGCATCCATGAGTGTGTGTGTGTGTGTGTGTGTATCTGCGCGTGTTTGTGTGTGTGTTTTCCTTTCAAGCATTTGTAAGAAAGGGAGAGTCTGTGGTTCAGCTTTGTTGCCCACTGTGTAGTGTGATGTGCCGTAAGTACAATGCTGCAGAGATGGTAAATATTCAACAGGATCTGGCGCGCTGTGATAAAAAACAGTGGCGGTCAGGTGCAAGCGAGGCCATGTGGTGCAAACAAATGAGAAAAAAAGATCTTTGTAATAGCTGATGTGTATGATAAAAGAAGGAAGCAGTCGATTTAATAAAAGTCAATTTTGTATAATGAGCACCCTGTTGAGTTTACACATAACACAGGTGGACGGGGCACTCTCTCTTTCTTTCTTTCTCTCTCTCTCTCTCTCTCTCTCTCTCTCTCTCTCTCTTTCTGCCTGTCCTTTTGTGTGTCTCTCTCTTTCTCTCAGCTGTGGCTCTTATCTGGATCTGCTGTGAGCCCACAGAGGAAGGGGAGATGGAAGCAGAGGAGGTTATTACCAGTCTAGAGATGAGCTGATAAGGATGCTAGTTTAATTACACACCGCTAACCTCAACGCAGCGTGACTGACAGGAGGCCGGCGGGCCACAGGGTCATCGCAGTGTGTGTTTGTGTGTGTTTGTGTGAGAGAATGACAAAGGGATTACAGGCATGCACACTTGAACATATTGTGTGCACACACTTCCAGAAATTAAAATGACCCTCCTCTTTTATTATGAAGTGTAAGTCGATGCCCACGACCCCTCTCTGTTCTAATACAGCTCTATTGATTATTTGATCGTCATGGTCCTGATGTCAACATCTGACCTGTACGGCATAAATCAGAATGCATGATTTATGTGTTTAATCCTGTGCAGAGACTCGGCAGCTTACGCAGAGCAGAGACAAGAACGAACGGAGCCGTAATTGTTTTTAGTTGAGGCTGGTGTGGTGCACAGTGGTACTCACTGCGTCTTTGTGGGCAACCGCTTTTTGTTTTTCAGTTATTCTTTCGATGACATATGTGATAGCGCTGTGTTTTGGTTTGACTTTTTCCACTTCTGTTTAGGTTTCCATAGCAACAGTAGAGATTGACAGGGAAGTCATCGGAGAAGGAAAGAGCCCGGGCCAGACTCAAACCCCAGGCCACTTTATTAAGGCATTAGTCATCATTACAACATAGTCTACGCTTTACATGCGAGCTGGGTGCCCAGAGTTTTGAAAACCAGTTCAGTGTATTAGATTGTAGTTGGGGTTGCAACTAATTAATTCCTTTATTTTGCATCCACATCAGACATCTTGCCGCCACTTGATTGGCACCCTTGAAATCCATCAAACATTGCTGAAGCTGTATTGAACTAATTAGAAATATGATATGAGATTAAATTTTTCCTCACTTTAAGAAGTATAGTTTTTGATCATGAATCAAACCCTAGATGTCACAGATACATATAAGTTAACCACTATCAAATCATTGACCAAGAAGAGAACCGACATGTAGAACGAGTCTCTTGCCAAATTCACACTAGATGTTGCAGCAAAATTCAGGAGGTGCAATTAATTCCGAGGCAGCAGCCTCTCCCCTGCAGAGAGAGCAATTTACAGCAATTGAAGAGGTGCATTTTCTTTAAAGGGTTGTAAAAGTCATCTGTGGGTGTGTAATAGCCCAGTCAAACAGCAATTACAACGTAGCTCGGAAATAGATAAGATGCCGCACGATGAGGTGAAACCTGCTGAATCTTGAGATTATGTTATGGGGTGCAAATGTGTCCATGGTACAGAGAGTGAGGAGCTGCTGATGTTTGAAGACCAGCTGCCTGAGGGAAATCTCCTCTGTCTTTGCATATGGCTTGTTCACTCACACAGTTCTGCTAACAAGCTATAAGACCTCTTTAATAAACACTGGCAGTGCTGATGTGCCGTCATGTGCATCAGGATTTGTCCTGATCAGATGTTGCGTGGCAGATACTGCTGTGCCATTTCAAGTGTGCAGCAGCCAAAACCAATTTAAGGGGATTTAAAAGTCTAGTATTCATGATCCAAAGTTTCTTATTTTCTGGATTAACCTCTGAATATTTGGACTTTGTCAGGTGTTCATGAAAAATTGGTGCACTGTGCTCTACCTGTACTGGGAGTGAATGTTTTGCAGTTAAGAGGGTCAAGTAGGTTGATGTATGGCATGTGCACTCGGCCTCTTGGCTTCCTGATGAATGTCTCTATTTCCCATACATTAAAGTGCAGAGGTCTGGCCAAGTCATTTTGTCTGCCATGTGCCCGGTATGGCCTCTATGCCTCACAAAGCCACACGTCTTTCATGTGCCAAACGGAGAGCAAGCAGAGACACGAGGGCTCATTTGGAGCTGGCCTGTTTCAGCTTTCTGCGGGCGAAAGCCACTTGAGAGGCTGGTGTATGTACAACTGAGAGCAGAGGAGGGGGGGGGGGGGGGTAGCTGCCAGGGGGCCTCACACACCAAAAACCATCCATGTTGCATCCTGCTGGAGGCAGACGAGGAGGAGAAGCAGCTCCAGCTGCAGCAGTCGTGGTGAGGAGAGAGCTCGGTAAGCTCGGTGCTGGCTGCCATGTGGTGTCGCCATGTTTTTACGTTCAGTGGCAGCGTGACGGTAGGAAACCATAGAAACTCACCGGAGACACCGGAGCTGTCGGCTCAGGTCGAGGTGGCGTCTGTGAAAAGTCACCGCGGTAACGCAGTGAGGAGGAATGGAGCGTTACACTGATGCTGCATTCACGTGCAGTCGGGCAGACGTCCGTCGGTAACAAACCAGATGTCATTTTAGTCACAGAAGTCGAGAGAAAGCCGGTAAAACGTGGGTCAGGTAAACAATACGACATCGCCATGACAACATATTGTCACGTGTATTGTTTTGCCTCGTGCTGACGGAGGCTTGTTTATGCCGTTACGTGCAGCGGCTGTCGTCCATCTGCTGTCTGCCCGATTTCACGTGAATGCAGCATGAAAAATACGATTGAGTTGCTTGCAATCTACAACCGCAACGCTATGGGAGTAATTCCTACACAATGTACCTTTAAAAAAATAAAGAAATAATCTTATGGAAGAGTAACGAAGGGGAGATAAACGTGTGAACTTTGCATTTATGGATGTTCAAGTATTCCATGTCTTTATCTCATGCAGCTACATAGATGGAGAGATTCAGCAGGAATCAGCAGGACAACAGTCACGCATTTCAGTCGACTGAGCCTCCAGGTTGTTTCGGTCCAGGTTGTGGTCAAGCACTGAAAATATCACAGGGCTGGATCCATTGTGTCCTGCATAAAGCAGCACAGCAGCACAGCAGCTGGCCGAGCAGACTCCTCTGTTGTCGTATCATACCGACCAGGGACACTGATTTCCCAGAAGCCATCTGTCTGTGTCTGCTAGTGTTCACTGAGAGCTGTGCAGACGATGCTTCTCTTCACCCATTGTTGACTTATTTGAGCTGACAGGTAGGTTCCTGCACTCACAGCTAGTTTCTTGGTTCAGTCTACGTGTTAACACCTAAGATGATGGAGAAAAATAACACACACACACACACATACACACACCTATGTATCACTGTGTCCCCTCCCTGCATCCTTCTGTTGGAGTACATTGTGCGAGTGGATCCATCAGTTCATCTATCATTCTCCCACCAGCCATCTGCTAGCCGGCCCAGACTGGGTCAGAGGGGGTGTGGTGCCACATGTCACCCTCAGCCTGCAGCAGCGTGGCGTAGCTGCAGAGTCCTTAGTGATGTGACTCCTCATGGCCAGGCGGCGTGATCAGTCACCGATAGGAATATGTGATCCTATTGCTCCTGAAACGTCAGCCTTCACCACCAGAAACTACAACCACTGCAGTGAAAAACTTTGACGATGGTGGAATAAATGGAGGATTTATGAGTGAAGGAATTGTGCTTTAAATAGCATCTGACAAAACAATTACAATATGATATTTTTGCATATCATGAAGGCCAAATAGAAACCTTTTTTTCAAATTCAAATTCTTTATTTTTAAAAAGCGACAGTGCACATTGGTCAACATTTCTGAACAGAAAGTAAATGTGCCTGAATTAGCTGAGGGCTGGTTTTCATTGGCAGTCTCTTCGCCAGATAGTTGATAATATTTGATAATAATTGATAACAATTCTAAATAAAAGCAAATAAAACAGCATGTTACATAGAATAAACATTAATCCATGCAATGTATGCTTAAAAAAACTAAGTTAGTTATATGGTATCTATATTGGACATGGTGACAATTTCCCACCATCTGAAGCCTTGTCAACAATAGCCGTTACCCCCTTTTTTTAAAGCCATTATTTGAACAGGATTTATCTGAGCCCTAATACATCTCACTTAATTTAAATAATCCATTCCTCCTCTAATTGCCTCCCTTTTTATTTTCTCCTCTGCCCTTGACAAATTATTATTTTGCACCACCACTGCTTATTAGTGTTGCATGTGTGGTTTTCAGCGGTTCTGCTCTCTCATCCTTTCTGGTACCACGGTACAAATTGTGTCAGTCTCTGGGCAAAATGCCACCAAACCAATGTTATTTTTTGGTCGGCGAAGCTGCTCTGAGGTCTGCTGAGTCTGAAGTGCGGGCTTTGTTCTGGTGGAGGTGTGAAGTTACAGTATGTCCAAGGTGAAATCACCTGATGACATGTTGAGGATGGCTCGATTCAAGCCCGCAAGGGAGATCAGAGACCTCCTGTGTGTGTCTGTGTCTGTGTGTGTGTGTGTGTGGGCGCCTGCAGTAACATACAGCACCAGGTGTGTGTGCGGGAGGAAGACACTAAACCGCTCTGTCTGATAGTAACATCCATTATATTTACTCCATATGTCTTGGAAACTGGCGGATGTGAGCTTTAGGCCACCGTGAGTACTGGAAAACTTTTTCAAATTGTGCTTTCTCTCCTGTTGCCTAGACGACCACAACGTGTAACGAGGAGCCAGTGTAGCACAAGACGCAGTTAGGTTGGAAGTTTACTGTCAAAGGTTTATTGTATAGTCAGACTGGAACAATTATTTCAGTTAAAATCAGAAACAGTAGCCTACATGTTTAATCAGTTGGGCAAAACATGCACTGCAAAAACTCACAACACAACAAGTGTTTCTGGGGACACAAAAAGGCGATGGATCTCCAATAATATCTGAATTGCGATACTGCTGTTATAATAAACCAAACAAACTCATGAAGACTGACCATCTTCACAATGCCTAAAGTTAAGAAGGATTTAACAAAAACACCTCAGGGTCCATCTTTTTTTTGAATCCCCAGAAACACTTTGTGCTGTTCCTTTGCTGCATGTGTTGTTATTTTCTGAATTTGTAGCACATTTACATGTGTTTTTGTAACTTCCAGTGTATTGAGCTCTCTGGGCCACCATAGTTATCAGCTTCAAAGATGTTGTTGCCGATCTGTCTTTCTACCAGTAGCAGAAGAAAAAACTGAGTCAGGTCGTCTGACTCAGGGTGAGTGACACCCAGAAAGAGAGAGAGGGAGTGAGAGAGAGAAAAAAAAAAGAGAAAGGGGGAGTGAGGGGTTAAAACAGTGTCAGAATGTCTGAGGCTTCACCATGAAGCAGAGTGAAGGGAAGAGGTGAAAGAGGAGCACGTATGAAGAGGAGTAAATCATGTCCTGTTGGGACACACAGAGCTGGGACAGAGATGTGAGCGGGACAGGAGCCTCATCAGACATCCCCTCCTCTCCTCCGTCATAACGGAGCGCGCTTGTCTTTTGGATTTCTGGATGTTTATGGACTCCCAGCTCTTATTTGCATCATCCAGTTAGTGGATTATCGAGGTGACGGTCAATATGGCACACATGGCAGTGCACGGTGGGCTCAGGGTGCCGGCCAGGAGCTACAGCCGCTTCTCCTGCAAAAACTACAAAGTGGTAAGAAACCAGAGAGGGACTAACCCAACCTGCTGATGAACTGAGAGGGATTTTTTTTTTTTTTTTTTACTTTGCAGTAATTTGTTCATTTTGAAACCTGACGGCAGCTTTGAAGTGGACAGACCATCCACAGTGTTTGTATCGACCGCAGAGATCAACCAGGGAGACTTGGTCGTTATGAGAGAAACAGACTAAAGAGGAAAGGTCAGCCTGAAATAGAAATGTCTGGGGCAGAGTCGAATCTCCAGGAGGAGCCAGGAATTATTTTAGAAGCCCCCCCCTCCCTCTCCCCTTCCTGTCAGAAAGCAGGTAACAGCCACAGTGGGCTCAACAAATGAATGAGATCTTACTGTTGGGATTTGGCTTTACCTCATAAACCCCTGGATGTCCTAAACAAGAAGCCTTCATCTTAGCCGGCTCTGCGCTTAACGTTCAAAAGGTAGATCTCCTTTGAAAAGGTAGAAGAAAGCTCTGTTATCGGAGCATGTCTTCTGTGGACTCAGCAAACCCAGCTCAGTGCCAGTACCTGAATTATAACGAGAGCTGTTTAAGTCCTGGCTCCCTCTGAAAGCTTCTCGTGAGAGATAGCACTTTATAGCAGCTTTGGTCCTGCTGTGTTCTGTTTATAGTTCTTGTTCATGTCAGTAGATTAGTTCATAATGGTGTGTTAAGTGCAGCGCGTTTCAGGTCGCTCACTGAACCCTGGAAGTAATAAGGCTAATAGTCCTTAAGTTATCAACATAATTGTTTTTTGGAAAGCACCATGTCGTCAACGTATGTGAGAACTGCATGCGCTCCGATGGACAGAGCTGAGGTGTTGCGTGTTACTGATGCTGTGAAAATGTAAAACTTTTTTGCTAATGCTTTGTGGTTTTCATGCTTCAGCTTCAATTAAGGACTTAAATGGTCCTCAACAGCAATGCAGCAGTTCTATAGGATGAATGTGCGTCATCTACGTCGTCAGTCTGAAACAGGCAGAAGAATGATCCTGTTGTAAAGCTGTGATCTGAAGCAAATAGTTCCTCAGTCGTGTGTGTATTATGGTAACCATGACGACTGAAGTTCAGTGGATGCACTATTTCGGGAGACACTTCAATGGGTCATATCAGAGGGTTGAAAAAAAAAAAGACCATCATGGTTGTTTAGTTTGGAGGACTGGTGGCATTTTAAACATCTGTATTAAAATGTCCTGTAGAGTCTTTTAAAATGTCAAAGTCCTGCACTGTCAGAATGCAGGGGTCATGAAGGAAAGTAAAGCATTTTATTTTTTATTTATTCTACCTTTATTTTACCAGGCAGATTATAAATATAAATAATAATATAATATAAATATCCACTCATGTTAATCTACTGTAAAAACTAACTTTTAAAAAGCTTCACTCCACAGCAGTGTTTGCTCAGTGAGCAGGTTATCACTTAACAAGTCAGTGCGTTTAGTGCGAGATGAGAGAGCAAAGTCTGTAAAAATCGGAAGTGGTTCCTTCAGATGACTGACAGTTTGACAGACACCTAAACACACACAAAGTACAAAAGCACATCTGCTGCGCTCCTCCTACACTATAATCAGCCTCGTCATGAGATGTCGTGACGCTGGCAAAACCCTGTGCCTGTTCATCTGCAGCTGCAGCCAAAAGCAGAGAACTGCACTTTTCACTCCTCCCCTCCTCAGAAAGTCCCCTTCAACTCAAGGGCACTCTCTCAGCGTCTCAGTGTGATGCCCTGGCTGCCCTCGGCATCTCCCCGCCCAGCCTGACCCGGCGCTGCGGGGATGGCCTGTGTGCGTCATGCCCTTCTGTAGGCATCACACACACACCAGCCTGGTGACTCAGCAAGCAGAGGCAGTGGGGATCCTGGATGTGGAGTAGATATGTGTGTGTGTGTGTGTGTGTGGTTCATGTTAAGAGGGAAAAAAGACACAGCTGTCTGAATGTGAAGGAGTGACTCATCACTGTTTGTCACAAGCTTTGAAGGACTCCTTTGTCATTTTTGGAGGCAGAAATTGGACTGAAGTTTGTTTTCATGCAGCGTGTCTTTGTGACGTGATGGAGTGTGGTCAGTTGTTTACACGATCTCGTGTTTTCCTAATTTGCACAGGCTTATCTGTGTGTACAGTATTAGAGGGAGTGGGCGCTGTGCGGACCGACCGTTCTCTATTTATTTCGATCCTCATTAGCCTCTGTGAAATGTTTGCCAAATGTTTCAGCCCTCTCGAAGTGAAGAATAAAAATAAAACATACAAATCTCATTCAATAAATGAAAGGACTATACTAACCAGCCCACACACTTTCTGAGTGCACTCAGTGTCAATGGTCGGTGTTAAAGCCAAAGAGGATGCGACCTGGAGCCAGACTTTATTCCTGAAGGTGACAAATTCCCAAACAAAGCAGGAAGTCTAAAGACTGGACAGGTCACACATGACATTTTCCACATGTCCCTGACAGCGTGAATGAGTCGGTGTCATGTTGCTCTCTGTGGTGACAGGAATGTCCCTGACTCCACCACCAATTTGCTGCTCCTAAAAAAGACCCTTAATCCCATCAGGAGAGGGGTCCCAGTTTGTGGGAACGGAGGGATTTTCCCTCTTGAAATATCACATACACATACGTGCATCACAGTCACACAGTCACAGTGTTGGTGGATCCCCGACTCTCACTGTGTTGACATATGGATGCGAATGAAGTGGGTAGTGGAAAGAAATATTGCAATGAGTTGCCAAGGCCCAAGGCAGCACAACAGGGCTTGATGCTATTGCACTGTAATACAAGCAGAAATGCAAGATTAACTATCAATAATTCCTGGTTTTGATCAGGAAATATCTGATCACAGAAAATGTAAATGAAGAACTACAATCAAACCAATCATTCATTACCACATTTGGTGCAAGCTTGTGAAGTAACAATGGTGACCACTCAGCCTGCATGGCGTCTTCCTATCCATTAGATCCATTAGACCCATTAGATCCAAACCATGGATGGATGGATGGATGGATGGATGGATAGATGGATAGATGGATAGATGGATAGATGGATAGATAGATAGATAGATAGATAGATAGATAGATAGATAGATAGATAGATAGATAGATAGATAGATAGATAGATAGATAGATGGATGGATGGATGGATGGATGGATGGATGGATGGATGGATGGATGGATGGATGGATGGATGGATGGATGGATGGATGGATGGATGGATGGATGGATGGATGGATGGATGGATAGATAGATAGATAGATAGATAGATAGATAGATAGATAGATAGATAGATAGATAGATAGATAGATAGATAGATAGATAGATAGATAGATAGATAGATAGATAGATAGATAGATAGATAGATAGATAGATAGATAGATAGATAGATAGATAGATAAACAGTAACCATACAGCTTATTAAAACGTCTCTGGGATCAGATGCCTGCTTCTCATCACCCCCACTTGTCCTTCATTTTTCCTTCAGCCCTTCAAGCAATATTCAGATCACAGAACCTCCAATAAATCTGTGGTTAAACACACATGATTCACATTAATGCATTCTCAATGATTTTTTTTTTCAATTATTAACATGGCCTTTGTATCTGACTCTTGTTGCTTGCATGTTTGCTTTGAGGTGGGATGGATCTTTGTCCAAGTTATTTTTCATTGGGGTTGCAACTAATTAATTCCTTTATATTGCATCCGCATTAGACATCTTGCCGCCACTTGATTGGCACCCTTGAAATCCATCAGACATTGTACAATATTGAAACTATATTGAACTAATAAGAAATATGGAATAAGATTAGAGGATTTGTTTTCTCCTCACTTTAAACTGGAGTACTAGTTAGACTAATAACATGTTATTGGCCACTAGGAGGCAGCAGACACATTAAGCCTTAAAAGATTGTAACGTGTTTATCAACAGACACATTTCACATTACGTTTCACTACAACTGATCAATAGAAATCCATTATCTACTTCCTTTATCTCTGTTTTGGTCTCCACCAACTCCATATTCTTTAGATGCTGGATGTTTGACTTCCTCCACCAGCTAGTTGACAACATTGGTCACCATGGTGTTGGGCATCCATGCGTACAGGAAACAGTACAGAGCTTGTTTGCTAGAAACAGCTGTCTGCTGCTGCTGGAAATGGGCTCACTGAGTGAGATGGGGAAAAAACAATGACCTAAAACAAACCAAAATAGGTTGTTAGGTAAGAGTTTTTTGGTGGAAGCAAAAGCTTTCAGGATACACATCAAGTGTTAGTTTTACAGAGAATCTGTCTTGAAAAGTCTCCAAATCTGCAATAACAGCAACATCATATTTGCTTTGTGTGAGTGTAGACTGTTTAGAGACACAAATGTTTCACATCTGTTTTACATTTACAAACCACAAGTGAGACTGGTGTGAAAATGGATTGTGCAAACATTACATTACTCAGTCATTATCAGAGGACTTTATTGATCCCCGGGGAGAAATTAGGTTGAGTTCCAGTTGCTCCTTCAGCAAAGAATAGAAAATATGAAATAGGTTATAAAGATAAAACTAAAGATGAATACAAAGCGTGTCCTTGTATATTGTAAATAAACAATAAACAAATGTGGAGGCATATGAGGTCAAAATTCATGTTTCAAATTGCACTTTCACTCATGAGATCATGTCTGCTGACTGGGGTGAGATAAGACCAGCTGAACCAGTCTGTTGGTGCTGAGTGCTGCTGGACACTCTGAGGGACGAGTTGTAAAGTTTAATGGCCGTTGGCAGGAATCACTTCCTTTTGTTGCATCCTTGGGAAAATAATAATTTCCTGAAAATGCTCTTGTGCTTGATCAGGACACTGCAGAGTGCGTACGAGGATGCTCCGTAACTCAGACAGCATCAAATACTGAATACAGAAAAGATTGAGGTGCTTCTACCTTACTAGTTCTATTTTCACTTGGACCCCCCTCCATTTCAGAGATGTGCAGTAATTCAACCCTAATCAACTCTTAAATGATGATGTATTATGGTAAATTTAAGTTTTAATCAGTACTACATTAGTGATGGTCATGTCTCAATGAGAACTACTTTTCTATCACTCTTTGAGCAGTATGAAAGGAAGGTCAAATGTTTCAACGTATCATATTTAATATCTGAGCCTGGTGCTTTGTCTGAGAAGAAAAGATCAGAGACACAAAGTTTGTTTTGAAAAGTTACATTTTCAGGATTTAAACAGTGACCTGCTGTGACTTGCCCACTCCCCCATGTCTTTTCTCTCTCAACCTGCCCACTCCCTCCAGTGTTCCTTCAAGCTTTTTGACCCCCCTGTGGTTTCCAGCTCTGTGACTGACAGCTACCCATTTCACCTCGTTTTTAATTACACTCCAACCCCTCAATTTACCTGCCCGAAACTACTTCAAAGAAAGCCTACACACACACAAAAGCTCCTGAACACTGCACTTCCTGTTCTCCATGAGCAGCTGAGAGTGTGAATTGAAAGCTCAGAACCTAATCCTGATGCTGGGAGGCTTATTCTAGCTCCGTGTGTCACTCAAGACTCATTTTATAACTGTGTGTTTGTGTTTGAATACACAGCCGGTGTGATTTAAACGTTTGCTCCAAGGGTCTTTGTGTTTTAATGTGTGGTCGCGTACGCTCATAAACCTTTTTGCATTTGAGCTTGTGTGTGAAGATGTTTATACGTACGTGCATGTGCATGCGTGCCTTTGAAGTGCTCACACCTGTTGTAAGCCATCACGAGAACAGTGATTCACCCGATGAGTACCGTGGCAGCAAAGCTCAAGGTCTGTTGACAGTGCAAACACAAAGAAACGAGGCTCACAACTGTGTCACACACACACACACACACACACACACACACACACACACACACACACACACACACACACACACACACACACACACACACACACACACACCTCAGCCTATGTTGTGTGTCAAGTTTTGAGCTGAGGCTCGACCTTAACAACGCAGCGCGCTCATTCGGCACTAATACATGCACTTGAATTTCACAGTAATGAGAGAAAGGCTAATGCTCTAGCTTCCACTTGGCTATGAGAAAGTTTACATGCACACGAGAAAGCCGGGTTACTGGGAGAAATCAGGTTAGGCCAGAAATCCAACAAAACATTGACCTGAAGTGTAGTAGTCAGTGTTTAACTGGCCAGTTAAGAGATTGTCCTCCTATTTTGCATGGTTATGTCTTTTCAAATGACATGATTGTCTCATCACACTACAGCATATTCCAACATTAACATTCAGAATAGACAATATCTGCATTTAATTTCCTCCCATAGCACAATAGATGCAACAGAAATTACTAATTTTAAGACATATGAGAATTAAAAAAAAAGAACAGGGTTTTGGGGGGAATTGATTTGTTAGGCCCTAATAGTTTTATTTGCCTCTTCATCATAAGCAATTGAATAGATCACTTATGGCTATTTTGACTCAAGGTACAGAACTCAATAACTGTGCATGGATCAATTCTGATGAAATTAATGCACATTGAGACAGAAAAAGAGAAAATGTAATGCGTTTTCAATCCGATGCAACTTGCCCGGATCCTTGTTCAAATTATCCCAAGCGCTGGCGTCTGCTGCATCTTTTATATTCCTCCATTCAAATATATAATGTGAATGATGTGATATTTATACTGATCTTTAGGTAATTTCCAGACAGATGTGAGTGTGATGAATAAAAGTTTCATTTGTTTAGTTGTTCAAATTGTCTCTGAGAAGCTGAGAGAGAAATACAAAAAGAGTTGCATCAGAAAACATGAAATCTCATCCTTTACCTTATTATCACCCAAGTTGTATCTCTTGTTCTTGTTTCATGACACTGAGGAAATCAGCTTGCAGCTGAACACTGACAGTAACCCGGTTACTTAGACTCGCTGATTGCATCTCCTGTGTCATCTTTTCACCACACCGCCATACAGTAACAGATTCTGAGGTCTGTGTGAAAACGGGAGTGAGACACAGAGGGAGAGGTGTCTTTATTTAGCCAAGCTGTCGTGCATGTTTTGCATCCCTGCGGGGGGCGAAGCTGTTCTGAAGTCGCACTTGTCAAACAGAGTTTCTGCAGTTTAAACACAGGCTCAACAAAGCTGCAAATCAAGACCCATCCATGAGGTGTCTGTTTCTTAAAAATAACTCATTCCTCTTTTATTAGGAATAAAAGTTGTGTGAAACTTCTCTTCAACCTTTGAATGCCCTCTTTAAAAAAAAAAAAAACTCTTCAGAAATGGAAACTCACTTCTCTTGATGAGAGAGTGAGAGAGTAAAAGAGAGAGTTTGGCAACTAATTATGAAGGAAGCTATTCAGATTATTCAGATGCTTGCTCTGCCCCTGCTCTCCTCTCCTCCCCCCAGGCAGTGAAGGGTCTTTTCTGTCCCCAGAGAGTGATGTCAGCATGGCCCATTGAAAACAGCCGCCGTGCGCTGTGAGATGAATGCCCCGGCTGAACACAATGGCCCCAATTTGAATACCACGCGGATATATGCCAGATCGGAGCCCCAACAAAAGAAAGAGGGCTACTCTGCTCCCATTCAACCATGTTGTTATTTTATTAGTCGTAAATTTGCTTCAACCATTTATACCTTTTGTAGTTTTCAAGTGTTTATGGAGTTTGAAACACGTGGACGACCCGACGGGGCTGCCTCTATTTTGGATTGGATTTTTATTTTCACTTGGCTCGTCACTGAACGCTGCGGTGTGTGTTTGTGTCTGCCTGCAGATCTACACGGACTGGGCCAACCACTACCTTGCCAAGTCAGGACACAAGCGTCTGATCAAGGACCTGCAAACAGACGTCACAGACGGAGTGCTGCTGGCTGAGATCATCCAGGTCGTAGGTAAGGAAGGCACACGTTTGACTCTGACAAAATCTGCAAAAAGAAACTAGTTGGGATCATGTGGCTGCTGAGAAAAAAAAGTCACCAGTTATGTTTAAAGGTCTGTCTGACCTTTACCAAACAAGTAGTTGCTGTTTCTTTCACAAACAGGGTCCTAATCATTAGATATAAATCTGTTCATTTTGCAGCATAAAGTTGAATGAACTGCCCTGTTCTCTGTCTCTATTATCTGATGTAACGTCATGTTAAGTATGAATTTTACAAAGAGCTTATTTAGTGATGCACAAGGAGAGTGATATTTCTTCCTTGGATATCTGATAGAGTTTACCTTCTCCAGGTTGGTCCTCAGGGTTATAAGTGAACTTGAGAGAAGTAAGATGCTTGTTTGCTCCAAAAAAATGTTTTCTTCTTAGAAATAAAGCCCAAAAAAAACAAAAAAAAACAGAGGGATCTGATTTAGAAATCTTTAGTTCCCCTTCCCTTTGGGGATTCACACTGAAATACGGTCATGGACAGACCAACAAAGTGTAGACTGATTAGAAATAGAACATATTATGTAACAGTGTGAGAAATATAGGAGACAAAAGGGCCTTTTTCTTGACTAATCTCTTAGTCAAAGTGTATAACACTCTCTCTATTTAAAATACATTCACTTGTATAGCATAACCACATGACAGTGGGGCTCTGGAGGTTTTCTACCGTATAATGCAGGCTGTGAAAGTGGGCCGTCTCTCTCTGTCTTTGACCCTCACCCTGGTGTGTATCATCATCATCATCATCAGTCTTGTCATTTCGTCTGGCCCCTCTGTAGTCTGTCATTTCTTGCGCTGACGGCCCCGAGGCGGAAGCGAGACGACACCAGCTGACCGGTGACTCAGCGCTCTCAGCCTCTTCCTCCGTGTTTCTGACCCAGATCATCCCACCTCCGCTATGAAGAGTCTCACTGTTCTCATACTGCAGCTGTTACATGTGATGCATTTCTTCAGTTAGATCAGGCATCATAGGGCATTTCATAAAAATGTAATGCACTGACATGTATTAACATCACACGCTTGAGTGGCTACTGGCTCCAGATGATGGTGGCTGTTTGGGTTTTCCTGGCTATTCCGTCCCGCACAGCTGGAAAAGGACTGTAAAGTTACTGAGGTTAGTGCAGTGGCCCAGGAACTAAACTCAGCAACTAAAAGACAAAGTGCTGAGTTTTGTAAAGTGCTGTGATTCGTGAAACTATCCTGAGAAGAAAATGTTAAGATGTGGACAGGAAAGTAGAAAATATAAATATCCACCTGTCCTCAAGGTAGCAATGATCTGCTGGCAATGTTGCTTGACAGCAACAAGGTTCTCAGTTTGATTCCTATGCCTGGGGCCTGTCTGTGTGGAGTTAGTTCAACATTTTGGCAAATTGTCACATTGCCATAATCCCTATAGTCATAGCAGTAGGTTTGTTACCTTTAATTGTCGCTGCAAGCTATTTTTAGAATGGCGGAGCAGAGCCGTGAGCTGCTCAGAGCTACGCTACAGAGGCTCATGGGATTTCTTGGTTTCCCTCATCAAACTCCCTCCATTCACTCCATTCTAAAAACAGCTTGCATCGACAATTAAAGGTAACCAACCTACTCCTAAAACTATAGGGATTATGGCAATGGACCAATTTGCCAAAACGTTGAACTATCCCTTTAATATGTCACCTGTCCAGGTGTACAGTATGCTGCCCTTGATTGGCTCCAGTCCTCTGCGACCCTGCACAGATACGTGATACAGATGAAACAGAAAAGATTCCTGAGTTTCTTGAAAAAAAAAGAAAGTTTATGTCTTGAAGAAAGTGCCTGTGTGACTGAAAATGTCCCAGTGGTTGAAAAGTACCATAGCATCATCCTCCATCCTGTCCTCATGGAGTATACACACTCTGACAGCTGACCACTGCCCTCACATTAAAACTACACAAACCAGAACCGTCTGTTCACCTGTTCTGCTCTGCCTGATGCCTGAGGCCTCTTGCCCGCTGGGGAAACCTCACACCACACATTCTCCGGTGACACAGGAGCAGCCGACTGGTGTCAGAACAGCCACACTGGGACAAAGGCCCGATCGGTTATGGCACCTGTTTGTCTGCCCGGTTACACACTGAGGGTCAGGGTGTTGGAGGAGGGAAACTTCCAGATCCAGGTCATCATCAACCCAGACGATTAGTTGTTTACTCAAATCCAGCTTTGAGTCAGCAAGGCTTCTGGTTTGGTTATTGTCCTTTTTATTTTGACAACATTCAGTTTTTTTTGGTTTAAATTTGTATCTCAAAATTACAGAGTAGCTGTCCTTTATGGGTGTCATAACCACACGGTGCATTTTTTCAGGAAGCACACAAATCAGCCATCATTTTATTGTGTCAACACATTTGCCGAGTCTATTTCTAAATGTATGAAATGCTACTTGCCATGTTTATGCAGATATATTCAGTCATGATGATGATGATGATAGGTAAAGTTTCCCAGGGATCATTAAAACTTTCATTAAATCTTCTCTGCACTTCATTATTTCACTGAGGTCCTGGTAAACAGATGGAATGTGTTGTGCAGAAAAAAATGGAACGCATCTTCACCTAGTCACCACTACACCTCATTACAAGTTAATTCCAGTTTATTAAATGTTTTGTTGTTGCCAAGCAACTGACATCTCCCTTCCACATTTGGCTTAACAAACAAATATTCGGTAACACTTTATTTTAAGGGGTCCTTGTTCCTGTGTATCTACCTAATTAATTACAGTGTAATTACCTATGTAACCGTATGTAATAACATGTACTTACATTGTAAATACATAGTGTATTTTTGTGTACTTACAGGTCCTTGTTACACTTGTAATAAGAAATGCTTGTGCAAAGAGAGAGGCCACTTTGGCATTTCTTATTACAAGTGTAACAAGGACCTGTAAGTACACGAAAATACACTATGTATTTACAATGTAACTACATGTTATTACATACGGTTACATAGGTAATTACACTGTAATTAATTAGGTAGATACACAGGAACAAGGACCCCTTAAAATAAAGTGTTACCCAAATATTCTATAGAAAAGATAACAGGCAGGGATGTTCTTCAGTTTAATTTACCTTTTGAAACTAAATTTAACAACAACTAACAACTTAAAATTAAGTGAAGGAAAATAAATTCAATTTTTGGTTAAAGAGTTCAACATCTTGGCAAACTGGCCCATTACCATAATCCCTAGCAGTAGGTTTGTTACCTTAAACAGGCAACGTGCGCCAGGAGATACACCCGCTTTAACATCATGTAGGGGGTGTGCTGGGAGGTTTTCACTAATGATTTTTTGCAACTTATTTTCCACTTTTCCACTATTTTCCACAGAGCCGCAAGCTGCTCAGAGCTATGCTACGGAGACGAATGGGATTTCTTGGTTTCCCTCATCAAACTCATCAAATACACAATCCAACAACTCCAAAACACTCTCCTGGACAAGTTGTGACCTGCACATTCACCACGCTGAGATAATAACAGAAGGTTAAGAGACAGAGTTCTTTTTAGAGGCAAATTCATGCAATTTTTATTTATTTATTTAGCCTTTATTTAACCAGGTAAAAAGACCCGTTGAGATCGAGATCTCATTTTCAAGGGTGACCAATACCGCTGATGTGCATTTCAGCAGGGGCAGTTTTTCGGCAAGCAGTCTCTGCTTTTGCCTCGAAAACAACTCTGTCTTATAATGTTCCATTATTATCTCACAGCGTGGTGAATGTGCAGGTCGCAACTTGTCCACGAGACTGTTTTGGAGTTGTTGGATTGTGTATTTGATGAGTTTGATGAGGGAAACCAAGAAATCCCATTAGCCTCCGTGGCGTAGCTCTGAGCAGCTTGCCGCTCTGCTCCGCCATTCTAAAAATAGCTTGCACTGACAAATAAAGGTAACGAATCTACTGCTATGACTATAGGGATTATGGCAATGGGCCAATTTGCCAAAATGTTGAACTATCCCTTTAAACTACCTTAAATATGCACACGTTAACTTTGTTTGGAGAGGTCACAATCCAGAAAGTTTGTTTACCAGGAGGTACAGTAGTAGGAGGAGCATTTGAGATACGTGGTCCTGAGGTGGAGCTGCACCGTGGGCCCCACTGGCCGAGCTTTTGGCACAGTTGTCAGCTGTGAGCTGACGGCAGTGTCTCAGCTGCCATGGGCTGGGCCTCTAATGAACGGGAGGAATCCTTGACGCCACACACACACACATGCCCACGCCCCCTCTGAAAAGATGCAGTACAACACTCCCATCCCGGTCGGGCCCTCAGTGGCCCCGTCCCCATTTGCTGTGACCAGATAGTGTTTCATGTCTCAGTGGGTGGACAGACGAGGGAGGGGAGAGGAGAGGGGGGGTCAGAGTCACCAGTATGAACACCTCTGCTCTCCTCACTCAGCCAGAAACTGTCTGGGGCACACACACACATCGGGATCTCCAGTGGAAATAAAAGAGAGGATTACATTAACCAAACACAACTGACAAGAGTTTTCACTCTCTCCTCTTTTACCTCTCTGTCTCTGCCTCCTCTTTGTGTCTCTCCTCAGCCAATGAGAAGATTGATGATATCAATGGCTGTCCCAAGAGTCGTTCTCAGATGGTAAGTGACCTTCTAGGTTTGTTTTGGCAGAACGTCGTGAAATTTACCTCTGTGTGAAGTAACACACTCCCCGATGTCCCGTCCCGCCGCCTCGTGGGGCCCTCCCCCCTGGAGCTGTGGCACAAAAGTCACTGGTGAACAGTTGTAGATGGGGATGGTTTAGTCCATTTATTTTTACTCTTGTGGTCTTGCGGCGCAGGCTGCTGTTTGTGAAAACCTCTGGCTCAGACTTCAGGCAGTTGGCGCTCAGTTGAAAGCGTCGCAGGCTTTGGGTTTTTGGGGCCAGCTTTGCCTCATCTTATTACACTTGCAGCGCAGACGGCATTCCTCTCGTCTCCCGGAGTGAGAGCAGCAGTGACAAAGAGTATAGCCGGTTATGACGGGTTATTGTCTTGCAGTGACATTTAGCAGGTATGTAAGTGGGATTTTCCTTCCAAAAAACGCTGGTGGTGGGATTTCAGTGTTGTCACAGTGTTGTGGGAAAAAGGAGCCGACAGTCCCGGGGCAGGGCTGCCCTCCGCTGAATGTGCAGGGGTCATAAATTGGGCCAGTGTGCCAGCTGAGGGGGCTATTTTTGGCGATCTGCAAGACTGCTGAAGCCTTTCAAAGCACCAGAGAGAGGGAGAGGGAGAGAGAGAGAGACATACACACCCAGAGCTAACAACTGAGGAGGAGGTGGTGGTGGCACAGCTGATCCCTGCACACCCTCCTCCTTCTTCACTGCAAACATACACATGGACCTGCATCTCTTCTGCAGAATGTTGATTTTCTGTGGATTGTCTTTCTGTTTTACCACTTAAACAAATTCAGTAAATATACTTTATATGTTTGGGGTAAACCAAAACTGCGTACTTACCCTTACCCTTACTTATTTGGCCCAGAATACTATGTTTTGTATTATTTGTCTAAAAAGAAAAGAGCCCTGTGTGCTCAATTGAGAGCTGATATTCTTGGTCTTCATATCGAGACAGGCAGATATGTTGGCACAGCAGAAGACGATAGAATTTGTAATTTATGTGACATCCAAGAGGTGGAGAATGAAATTCATTTTGTGTTCTACTGTCCTTTCTATGACTCTATAAGACAAAAATTGTTTAGTACGGTAGATCCAAATAACGAATTTGTGTGGTTAGACGATGCTGAGAAGCTAAAACATCTTTTTCAGTTGAATATATCTGCATTTTCTTTATTTCTTGAAAAGGCTTGGGTGATGAGACGAAGATCGATATACAGTTGAATACTGAAAGTTATCTTAAATTGTTTATTTATGTCACACCTGAGTGGCAGATAACACCAACAGGAAGGACTGTCTAGTCTTTTTTGTGTGTCTTGTAATCTCATATGGGATGGGCCACAGTGGTGGCATGACACGAAAAAAAAAAATTCATTCATTCATTCATTCATTCATTCATTCATATACAAACATGAGTATGGCTCACCTCCCTCCATACTTCCTGTCCCACTCATCTACCAATTACTAGTCCTTTTCCATTAGCTCTATTCACGCCCTCCCAGTCACCAGTAGCCTAATTGAGCGTTTTGTGCTCTTTGGTCTCAGTGGTTTGGGCGTCTCTCTCTGTTATCAGCATCCTGTGTCCCCTCTCTCACATCCAGCCCCTCTGTCATCTGCAAACACACATTTTTTTTTTTTGTTAGACAAGAAGATTGCTGGATATGTTTGAGACAAATCGAGCGTTTTCAAATATACTGTGATTGTCAGCATTCAGAGATAGTATTTAGTGTCCATTCAGTTAGTAAGAGTTGGATTTGTTGGCGTATAGCTTTCAAAATCTGCTTTTATTTTGTCTGAATAAACTCAGACGTGTGTGTTTGTGATTATTTTTGGATGGCTGTGTATAATCTCAGTGAGATTGTCATCTTTAAAGCAAAAAATCTGATGCAGTGAAGCAGTGGTAAGGGCAGGTGCAACCTCAACCATTATGCAAATGTCTGCTTTGTGTTTTTTGTAGTACTGTCAAAACAAACACACACAACTCCTGAGTGTGTGGAGTCGGCAGCTGGAATGAAGGAGCACGAGAGCCCACTTCTGCCGCACTTGATTTCATTGCTTTCAATCCCACAAAGCTTTCAAAGCTGCTGCCAATTACCGCCACTTAACTTAACCCCGGTCTCTAAACGAATAAACATGGAAATAAGCTCCATCGCTGGAATAAACTGGAGCGCTCTCACCTCACATTCATGCTAAGTGATTAGCATGCAGGCTATCCCGGCCAAACTGACTGGCTGTTTTTACAACTGTCACAGCCTCGTTAAACGGACCCCCATCATCGGGTCATTCCTTTGCCACCCAGTGTTGTGTTTGTGTCTGTCTGTGTGTGTGTGTGTGGTTGTGTCTGTCTGCGTGGGTTCAGCCCAGAGCGAGAGTGTTGATTTGACACTGAGCTGCTAAAACCACACACGGGATGCCACGCACACACAGAGACACACAAACAAACATGCTATAGGGGTGTCTCGTCCAAGCTTTGCATGCTATAGCAGCAGAAATGAATAGGAAATTGAACTTCCCCAGGGCTGGAAAAATGAAACCAGGCCTAACACAAAATCATATCATCCTCATCTGTGTTTTACCTCAGATGTTGTTGAAGTCACTTTAAGTGATTATTTCATTGTTCATCAAACAAAGACTCTGAGGAATCTGAGTCATCGTACTCTGCCCTGTTCAAAGAGAAGTTGATATAATCACTACAAATTAAATCAATTTCAGCTCCAGTATAGGGCTGAAGAGAAAGGTAATTCAGAACATTGGCAAATAAAACAGATGGTCAGATCCAAATGGTACAGATGAGAAAATAAATGTGTTTAATGCAATATGAATGAACTGACTAATTAGATTATCTTGCCCTGACATATGTCTCTTTTCCTTATGTTATCTAACGGCCCTGTGTATATTTATTATCTGTTAAAATGTAATTATAACCCATGACACAGACAGTATATGTATATATATATATATATATGCAGTGCTGTACAGAAATAGAAAGTGAAAGAGTCTGTGTGTGTAGTTGTTAAACTGTTTCTACCTCGGCTCTGAGGGGGAATACTGTCACCTCTCCATGTCACTTTGAGTGAGTCAGAGTGACAGACAGCCACACAGGTAGAAACCAGCATGAACAGGTGTTTTATGGAGCTGACACAAAACAGAAAAGCTCAAGGGCCCCAGCTGAACGTTAAATGGAGATACAGCTCACTTGCCTGACAATAGCCCTTATATTTATCACCTTAAGGTGTCGCGTTGCAAATTTTTCTAAATTGATCAGAACACACCCACTTCTTAACCCGAGTGCTCACAGTCCCATGGGTCTCTCCGGTGTTAGAGACCAATCCGTCTGTCAGTGCAGACAGATTCAGACTGGTGGGGCGATGGCTGCAGCTCTGACACAGATAAAGTTTAGTATTTTTGTGGATGGGGGGAACTTTTTGCAGGCACATGTCCCAAATCCACTTTTTATTAATGATTCAACAGGCTGGTTAATGTTTGATCAAAGGGAGAGGTGCTTTGTGTGTGTATGTGTGAGTGTGTGTGTCAGAGAGAGAGAGAGAGAGAAATTCCCACTGCGTGCGTCAGCTGGTCAGAACTCAGGTGATCACATGACGGACTGAAGGCAACTGAGCAATCACAGTTACTGTTTCTAAGCAACCAAATATACCAACCCCCTTAAATATGATTTCAGAGCGTGCATGCTTTTATTGATCGTGAAGGTAGTTTGTCTGTCTGAACCATGGGCGACAAAGACATAGAACCTGCAGGGGTGGACAAAATAATAGAAACACTTGGCAGGACAATGCAGTACGATATATATACGTACATCGCCCTGGTTACTTGAGCTGTCGCTGTGGAGCATATGACGATCTGTGACGGAGGTGATCACACGATGCTCAGCAAAGTGTTCATGTTATTTTGTCCACCCATGCATATACACACTGACAAACTGTGCTCATTTGTTACATGAGGTAGTCATCTGTTGCAACAACAGTTAGTGCATTCATAGGAGATGTGACAGAACAGTTTGTAAATTACACAAGAAACCTCAACCTTGGGGGAAAAAAAACAGCCTTTCTTAAAGGAAAATAAAAAATGATTTTGCAAAACTCTTCTGTACCAGCAAAGACAGCTCAAAGGTTGTTTTTCATCCAAACCTCAAATTAAAACAGCTTTGCCTTCAATCATTCTGTACATTCTGTTTGATACTATGATCTTTTATCCTCCTTTTTTGTAAGGTGACCTTGGGTGACCTGAAAGGCGCCTCCAAATAAAATGTATTATTATTATTATTATTACACAGGTCAGCGGGGAAATGTTCATGTAGCCAGAGGAGAGTTTTGTTTTTGTTTGTGAGAGCAGTTCATGTGAAAAAATAGGACAATCAAGAATTAATAAGATTAGTAAATCTTATCAAGACACCACAATAAAACATTTTAGAGACGACAAATTAATAGAGAGCGTGCACACTGTGAGTGTAACATGATTACATGAACATGAATAAAGATGCACGGCACTGATTTGGTAAATATGCTTTTGCAAAATAAATAAGACAGACGACGCTTACTGGAGCGGACGTGTGTGATTGTGGATCGTTGTGCGTCTGTCATAGATGCTGCTGCTGCTGCTGCTGCTGCTGCTGCATCCTCTTTGTCAATAAGCAGCGAAAAGCAGCACTTCACTGAGGCGTCAAAACCTGTGCCTACATTTACAGGGAAGTGAGAATTACTGGAGTGAATGGCAGAGTTGTGCAGGTGAGCTTTTTGCTGTAATCTGTGAAGCCTCCTGTGAGACTGAAAGTGTGTGTGGGCAGGCTCTGACAGATGTAATCACAGTCACACAGACACATCTACAGATACAGATACAGATACACATCACGTTGTGTCACAGCAGTGTTACGTGACCGGATTCCTCAACACTTAAACACTCAGACAGTGAAATGATGGAGATTTTGGCAGAGAAGCTGATGTTGTTACACTACAGGCAGACTGTATGACAACACTTCAGGTCAGACATATTGGTTTTTCATTAAAAGATCTTTTAAAGATGCATGTTTTCCTCTTCTGCTTTTATCTGAAGTGTTGATCCATGAGAAGATATATCTGTGGTATTAAGCATCCTAGTTTTTGTCCTCTATTTGAAGCTCTAGTAACAATGGTTTGGTATGGTGGAGGATCTGAGCCCCTCTTCTGAGTGGTTGACTGTTTTCTGAGTGATCCAATGCAAATAGAGTAGATTCCAGGAAAAACAACCAGAGAAACCAAATCCTGAAAGTGTGACTGCTTTGTTGTGACATCACAAAGTGGCAGAATTCCTGACAGCTTGTTTTCAGACTCTGTCTTTGAATACTGACTGTGTCTATTTCTCTGAGGACTGAGGCTTTAATACTTAAGCATTATTTATATAGATTAGAACCTAGACCTGATCTATAATCACAATACACATGGACATCAACATGGAACCTGACAATGGGGCTTATGTTTTAGTAGATATGCCTATCATTTCTATTAGTAATGATAGAATTAATCTCACCCAATGAGAAGCTGAGATCTAGGGGCACGTCGACACCACTGAACAGATGAGCTGACAGATTTCACCTAATCCTCCACGTGCAACAAAGTGAAAACAAAGAGAAATTGTGAAATTATACAAAAAGATCATCCTTAATTAACTTTGTGTAACATCCCATCCGACTTGGTGATGCTGTGTCACCCTGTTTCTGAGATTTACAACTATTACTGTAGGCAAGTACAAAAATAAGTATCAAGCTGTAATAAACCAGAATTATCATTTATAGGGCAGATTTGAGTCTTAGATCACAAGTATTGAATAGCTGTGGTGGGGTGGTAAAAAAACTGCTCAATACTTAACGTCTTACATAAGTCATGGTTATTTTTATAGCTCATTATCACAGACTCGTCCCAGTGTGTTTCACAGACCTACAGCAACAACAGTCCCCATACAGTAAGTTTAGACTCTGTTCATGATGCTGTTTCGGAGGCTTTTTCAGAATAAGATTGTGAGCAGATCCTGTGTTACTTTTAGTGTTTTGACGTGAAAACAGTTAAATATGGAAAATGGTTCTTTAAGATTGTCTGTCAGCAACTTTGGTTTAAAAATATCAGCCTCAGTATCAGTCTTCAAAAGCCTCAATCTGTCATATCCTGCTTCAGACACACAACACTCGTGGTCACGCTCCCTCCCTCTCTCTCTCTGCTGTAGCTCTCTCTCTCTCTCTCTCTCTGCCTCTCACACACACACACACACACACACACACACACACACAACAATAGTATCCCTGTGATGGGAGGTAGTGTTTGTTCAGAGGGCTGTGTGGCTGGCTGGCCCCATGCTGCTGCCGGGAGCCGGAGCAGAGCAGGAGGTGACGGTGGCGTGGATGGAGGTGTGAAGCCAGGCAGGGCAGTCACACTGCAGCAACAGATCATACGTCCAGCCAGGTAGGAGCGTGACGTCCATACAGATTCCAGGTGTAGTTCCAATAGTGTGCAGCGGCGCGTGTCACCCAGAGCTACAGGTGATTTGTTTAATGTGTGGATTTCTCTCCGAGATTGTTTAAAGATATTGTACTTTCTATCTGTTGATTTGCTCACTCTGTCAGTGGATAACAGTAGATTAATGGATCACATAGTTAGCCGAAAAAGCTAAACTTAAACAGACACATATTGTGTTTATAATTTCCTGTTCTTGTTCGGTTATAGAAGTTTTATCATTCATGCTGATAACTATACAAACATGTGATGAACAATATGACGTCAAGTGAAAGACGTCTCAGTAAACCTTTAACTAGGAGGAGAGAGGAGTTGTACAGTAACAGATCCCTGGGCAGTCTTGAACCAGGGAAGCTGTGATTACTTGAACAGCATCTTAAACTCTGAAGCCACAAAGCTGCCCTCCCAAAAAACCTAAATTATAATCTTCAATCCACCGAACCTAACTAATGGAATCACACACAGATGAGTCCTGTGTCCAGTGTCTTCAGACCGGAGATAAAACGTTGCTCTGAGCACAAGTTAAACTTGGAGGGCGTTTATTGATCTTTCTATTTCGAACAGAGAGAGGTCTCGGGCTCTGGAGCTGATGGTAGATTGTGACAGAATAGTGTTACAGTACTCTGGCTTTTCTGAGCTCTGGTCTCCACAGGTTTTAAATAGCGAGAGGTTTCAGTATTTATACTTCCTGAGAGGAGGGGCCCGGGTGCATCTCAGCAGGACGGGCCTGGCATTTGTGATGGGGTATCTTAATGAAGCATATTTTCTGCAGGCTGCTGCTATTTAAGCAACAACTCTACCAGGGAATTTGGGGCAGTGGTTGGGGGGTGGGGTGGGTGGTGGTGGTGGTGGGGGGGGGGTTCAGTCACCCAGATGAAGTTATAGTTTAGGCCCGGGGTATTAGAGACAGAGTTTATTTTTAATGCTCTGTTGGTATCCGGAGAGGACCACACTCTGCATTCCTCCTGTTCCCATGTTTTCTGCCGTATCACCTCGGAGGAGGGCAGCATGTGTCAGCCCCTCTAACAGCTGTTTCTGGGGTCACGGGGTCACGGACGTGACAACGGGGTTAGCACTGCTGTTTCGACTCAATCTGTGACTTTGTGTCCTGTGGCTGCTTCCCACACTCAGATAGACATGCAGTTTAATCTGGGGGTTGATTCATTAGTGATTTCATGAATAACAATAATATGATCATGATGGAAGTCTTGTAATCCAGATGCAGGTGTAGCAAGTAGTAACAAAGTGATTATTATATCAATATACTGCAGTTACTAATAGTTTGGTTGCAGATGGACTCAGCTCTAATAGTTAATGTATTAGCAATAATCGAGGCGTCATTAAATCTGGTAATAGATATTATTTGGTGAGCTGGTGGTAATGTAGCAAGTGGTGGTTAGTTGCTTATAGTTGTGTGAATGTCATTAATATTGTTATTAAGGCTCTGACTATTCATTTTGCAGTGCTTGACTATTAATAGTAGAAGTAATTAATAGTAATTGATAGTACTGGGGTGGTGGATTTGACAATAAACTAACTAAGTTATACATTTATTTTGGATGTAACAAATGGTCGTTGTGAGGGGATGGAATCAATGATAATATAGTAGTGAGTGCAAGTAATAGTAGTTGTTTGAAAATAATAATAGGTTTGGTTTTGTTTAACAGGTTTGAATCATGGTGGAGGATGTCACCAATAGTACCATGCAATGTTGTAGTAATAAATAATATATATAATACTGTACATATGATAATATATTACAGGAGAAGTAGGTAATAGCAATACAGCAGTGGGTGTAATACATTGAAATGGCTTTGTTTAGATGAATGGATTCAGTCACACACTCCCAGAATCACCTACTGTACAGTGAGTGCAGACAGGAGACGTTGGCAGAGTTGAACAGAGGCAGATGTAAATGAGCTGCTACTTCAGCTTCTCACCTCACAGCCGGATACTTCCCAACAGGAGCAGCACAGAGGGAGCTGTAGGTCAGGCTATATTTAGTCACTGCATATTAAGTGTAATCATGTCATTAATCTTACGAGAGCGGGACCCTCCCGGTTGCAGCCCGCACCCGGCCTGGTTTACAAAGGACACAGTTCATATGTATTTTAGTTTACAAACCACACGCAACTGGAGTATCACTGCTCTATATCTTTACTCCCTCTCCTGTGAGATTCCGTTTAACCTGTTATAGGTTTCAAATGGTGTGAGAGTATTGTTGCACACCAGCCTCAATGTGTTGTAAATCCACTCTGGCTTGTAATAAATGTCATGCTAAAGAAGATTTATCACCTCTTTAACCTTTGTGCATACTGTACAATGCTGTTTTAATGCCCATTTCACAGTTGAGCCTTTAGTTAATTACCCTGCTTACAGTATCACTGTATAGCCACCACTGTATGTAACATGAGAGACAAAACGGCCATGCCACATTGATATCCTTTGTGTTGTACCTGCTGTGTTTGCTCATTGGAAACAACAGTTGGTAAACTTTGATCGGACAATCATTCATCTGCAGCGATGACTTGTTTTATGTGGTTTACTTTGTGATTACGTGAGCCAGCCAGCAGGCCCCGCTGCATAATGGGCTCACGTGGGCCCTGAACAAAGCCCGTCTGCCTATCAAATCCTCTCGCAGTCCGGTGACAGCTCAGCAGTCTGCTCAGGTTGCCAAGGCTGCTGTCATAGCAACCTAGTCGGGATAGATGGTTAGCTTCCCTGTAGCTCCGCGGGCACATGTCTGCTTGGTTTTGAATCCTGTTTTGACTAAGTCACCATGTGGTCAATAGTTACTTTCAGAGCTTTTTTTGCACATCACAGGTCAATCAGCCAGTCACTTTAAAGCTTTCCCACTATTTTCCAACTCTGGTATGTTTGTCTCACAGCTTGATGCCTCAAATACTAAACTACAGATTTAGATTAAAGTCATTTCACAGAACGACATTCGAATGAATGATGTTATCATTTTGATCCTGCACCATTTTGATCTCATAGCCTTTGTTATTGATGCAGCCAATCAAACACATCTGCCACAGACATTCTGATGCTTTCCATGCATTTGTGTGGTCTTACATCTGGGTCACATGAAATTTTGCACAACATCCTTGTATAAAGTCTTAATGCAAACAAGATTGAAACACTGCTTGCTACCATCAGCCAATCATGGGATTGTCTTTCTGTTATGTGCATTTTGATGCAGAGGTGCATCCAGATGCAGGTTGTGAGGCCTTAGCATCAGCATACTGATGCTACATGTAGCTTTCTTAGATTTCAAATGTGTGCTTACTGGCATAAAACATGTAAGTATTTGCTGCCAAAGTAAATCCTGTAAACATCCAGGTTTGGTTAGCAGCCTGTTGTTCACTGTTCCAACATTATTCAGTCAATGAATATTGAAGGGTATATGATCTGTATTTTCTCACATTTCAGTTTTGATGTCCAGCACATCTTTTCTGAAGTTTCTAATAAATAGTACATGTTGTGCTGCCAACTTTTCTTCCTGGAGAAATCTGTAGACGTTCACTTTCAGTTTTGACATTATGCTCTCAGGAGAAGCGTGCAAAAGACAGACCAACACGCTTCCTCGCATTATACAAATATGCAAATCTGAATGGAAATGTGCAGGATGTAGTGTCTTACAGCTGTGTCTGTGTCTCTCCGTCCAGATTGAGAACATTGATGCCTGCCTCAGTTTCCTGGCAGCCAAAGGAGTCAACATCCAGGGTCTGTCTGCAGAAGGTAAGCTCTGGACTCCTGCACTTTTGCTTTCACTGGAGAATGGGTGGTGGACAAAAACCCAGGCCAGGCTGGGCCAGGCCAGGCTACATACTCAACCAAGGTGCTTTATGCTTATAAAAAGAGTGGCACTTTGTCAGAGATGTGTTTATTTTGGCAGACCCTCTCATAAAGGCACACTAGATTAATAATAGACAGTACATAAAAACACAGGGTTGCTAGAGACTGATAATATCACTGGTAAAACTAATGTACCTTAAAACTAACAGTGAAAAATGGTGTTTATTCCTCACATAGGAAACCAAGGAACAAAAATAGTAACTGTACTAATACTGATAGTGTTGTCATTGGACAGAGCAGTGGGTCAGTGAGTAGCGATATCCCTTGATTGCAACAAAGACACAGGGTCACTCTACTCCAGTATGTTCTTGTGACTTTCATCTTGCGGTCCAGGAACATGTAATTTAGATAAATTGGAGAACTAACAACAGTAAATTGGATTGAGTTTGTGAAAGTTTGTTTTCAGGCTGAAATTAAATAGGTACTACAGCTCCTCACTGTTCGCTTAACTGCATCAATGCCAGATGAAAGAACTGGTTGAGTCAGGTTATTGCCTGTGTGTTCCTTTGAAAAGTAAGGAGCAGTTGGTGTAAAAATAGTGTAAGTATGTAATTAAACTGAGAATATGCAACAGCATGTGGGTGAAGCCAATAAAAGGATGAGTCACTGTACTGTCACAACAATATTATATACAAAAAGGGAGGTGACAGCCAGTAAAAAAGTAGCATCTTTAGCTTTAGCTTTTCAGCACAGCATGTTGTTATTTAGCAACATCTCTCATCCCATCATTCGTCTTTTCTTTCTCCCCGACCCGCAGAGATCCGCAATGGTAATCTGAAAGCCATCCTCGGCCTCTTCTTCAGCTTGTCCCGCTACAAACAGCAGCAGCAGCAGGCCCAGCGGCAGAACTCCCAGCCCTCTCTCCACCCCACCGCCCAGTCCCAGAGCGCCCACCCCCCCCTCAGCCAGCAGAGCAGCGCCCCAGCCCAGCTCGGCCACTCTCCGCATGGGACTCCTGCCCTCACAGCCCAGAAAGCAGCACAGGCCGAGATGCAGTCCAGGTGAGGCTCGCAGGCTCGCTTATGAAAAAAACCCTGTGAAGTAGAAACACCCAGGAGTGTACAGTATAACCTTGAAACTGGGTGAACAGGAGTCTGTCTCCGCATTCTTCGCTCTCTTGCCGTTTCTGCTGCTCTAATCCATCATTTTGTCATCTCTATCTTCCTGTTCACACTTCCTGTCATTTATAACTGTAAACCTGATCTCTCCGTCTCTGTCCTCTTCCATATCCCTCTTTTCTTTTCTTCTCCTCTAGGGATGGGTCTCAGAGTAAACTACTCAAGTTTTCCCTTGGTCAGAAAAAGACCTCTAGGTCAGCGTCTTCTGCATTTCTGTTTTTCTTGCTCCTCCCTCTCTCTCCTCCACCTCCACCTCCACCTCCTGTCCCGTCCCATTCCAGGAAATAGGAGGGTAGAAATTGCCCCTAATCAAGGATAACATTTCTTTTGTACTGTAATGAGTCTCATGTTGTTTCTTTGTCTGTGATTAAGGGCAATCTCTACTACAAGCACTATCTAATATGCATGAGTGGTAGTGTTGAGCAGATAGGGACTAAAGCTCTAGGCTCCATTTTCGGACGGCCCTGTCTGTCTGGCAGCGCGCCTCATTTGGCAAGCCTGCTAAATGGGCTGTGAAAGACCTTTAGATAACCCTTAAGTAAGTGTGTGTTCTTGTGTGTGCGTGTGTGTGTGTTTGTGTGTGTTTGCTTGACAAGCACACACACCCCCCACCATATAATGTGGCATCAATAATTAACACAGGAGGATTCTGTGGCTGGAATGTGTATCTACAATATGACAATGTGCCACTGAAATTTAGCTCCAGTCTGCATTTGGCCTTCAAATCTGTTTGCGTTTGCCTCTTCTTTAGCATGCAGTGTTACACTCTGTGATGATGCACCTTGAAATTGGATTTTTACGATGTGGTTTTTTTTGCATGCTGCCCATCCCAGATTCTGTTTGCATTGCACCTGCCCCCACACCGGCTGCTCTACAGAGCAATGCAATGGCCCCACCCTCTGGCCAGCATCTGTAACAACAAAGGGGGAAAAAAGGAAGAGCTGTGGGGGTTGTGGGGGGGTCACCTGGTGCCCTCCACTTAAACTACTGCAGACTTTTTCTCTTCTGTTCTCCTTTAATGGCATTTTTCCTTCAAATAATGCATATGCTCCATCAGATTGAGCTGTTTTTTTTAAATGTCCAGCATGTGACATTGAATTTGATGTTATGCGGAAACGATTTTCAATGAAAAGCTGCTTCATGTGGAGTTAAGGTGAGACGAGAAATATCGCAATTTTCTCTTTTTTTTTCAACAAATAAATCAAATAATTTGTTTTAAATATATGAATTTGTCACAGTTTATAGGGTAATTTCCTTTTTTTATTGTCAAGTAAGAGTGAGCAGCTGATTTTGCCTTAATTTCATCAAGGATGAATAAGCCTGAGTACAGTAATAGAACTTAATCACTTATTTATTCAAGGCAATATTTTAATTGGCTGTGTATGACACACTATGTTGAAATTCATCAAACTGTCAAACTAAGCATTTGTTTCAATAGACTGACTGCTCCTGCCATGATTGAAAGTCAAATTAGCTTAGGCTACTCTTGGCTAAATAATATAGTAAAACCTATTACCTTGCAGTGGCCAAGATAAGTAACGGTCAGTCAAAGTGAATGGCAGGGAGGAAATGAGCGTTTGTATAATGTATACGAGAGCTGAAAGAGAGAGCTGCTGTAATCTTCTTATCAGCATCCGCCTCACAGTCCCAGGACGATGATGATGTCGCCACTGGATGAATTAGCATTTCATTAGCAGCCTCTGTGCCACCGCCTGGTTAGATTACAGCCCGGCTCGCAGACCTCACCAAAGATCAATTTACAACACGGAATAAAGGTGTCATAAATTTCACCAAGCCGCTGTATCCTCCTGTCTAATCCATGTGGAGAAATAAAGGAGCAGGATGTGTAATCTGAGGCTGCTGAGCTCAACACAGCCCTCATGAGACCTGGATCCCCGTCAGATGGTCCAGGCCTCCACGCACGTGCACATGCTGCTGCTGTGAGCTCATCTGTCTCCATTAGGGTTTACTGCAGGTGTATATTGGAAAGGCAGAACTGGGGCAAACTATAGCTGAGTGTGCGTTTATTAAACAGCGAGTGGCTTCCCATCTGAGCCACAGCCTGACAATGAACCAGATGTAAATATTTGTCTATGGAGAAGTCACTGTTACCAAAAAGGTCTAAAATAGTCGACAGCTGTGGCCGTGTGGTTAGTGCAGTCATCCGTTGCCCCAGTCAACCCGGCCTTGTTGCCCAACCAGAGGGCAAGAAGAGAGTTTGTCTCTATTGGAAATCAATACGGTAGCTCAAAAATCACAAATGTTATGAATTCAGCAGCAGCAGCATGGATGTTGAGCTGCATCAGTTTCCTCAGGCTTCACAACATGGAAAACGAAGACAGAATGATTCCTGTGTGAGATTATTATGCCTGTCAGTGTTTTTGGTTTGGCTGCTTATTCCCTTTAACCAGATTATATTAGCAACTTTATCTATGGAGCACTCTTCCTAACGTGGTGGCACAGTGCTCTGACAAATAACAGAAAAGCAGTGTGAAATGATATCCTTTGAGTCTCTTAGTGCCACATATTTTGTAACTACAGTGTCTGTTGTACAGTACCTGCCTGCATGGCCCCTGTGCTCACAGTCCCACCTAACCTTAACCTACCTTAACCCCCTCCTGTTTGATCCTGTTTGGTTTTAGAAGCTGTGTGGACTAATTGTGTGACGTGTTTTTGCCGAGCAGAAAATCAACCTGTTGTGTTTCCATGTCAGATAAATGCTTTATAGCACAGATGTCCTCCCCTAATCTCATCACCTCCACTGACTAATAAGCAAACTAAATGTTTTGGCCTGTTTACGCCCCCTCTCTCTCTCTCTTTCTTTCTTTCTTTCTTTCTTTCTTTCTGTCTGTCTGTCTTCCTTTCTCTCTCTCTTTCTCTCTCCATCAGACTTCCCGGCCCCACAGCGAGGGTGTCCACTGCCGGCGGTGACATCCCTCCAAGGGGCTCGGTCAGTGCTGCTGGGAACAGACGCAGCCAGGGCTTCAGTGACAAGACCAAAGCCAATTCACATCTGAACAAAGGTAGGCCTTTTTTACACAACCACAGACACACACACTTAAATTTAGCCTGGGACGGTTATTAATACAACCGTCATAAGATGAAAACACTGAGATATCCTTAAGATCTTATAATAGTAGCTGCTGTAGTGAGTGAAGTTGCAAAATAGACTCTTAAAAGTTTGTGTTGCTGCGTCAAGGATCATTTGAGGTGAATTATGAGTCTTTCGGGGCTTTTGTGTTATCATACTTAAAAATGAAAGTTAGCTCTGTTGCTTTGAGACCGAGAGAAAGTGTTAAAAGTCGTGCCAGAAAATACTGCATAGCCCTCAGCACGCACCGCTGTGCTGAATAATGAAGGATACATGAGGATAAAGTCAAGATGCTTTCAGTAAATGAGTGCTCATTGGCTTCTTTTTAATGTTTACCAGGGTCGAGTCGGCTCAGTGCATTTATTAAGACTTTATGCTGTTTTTCACTGCAGCAGGAGAGAGTTTTAACCTTTCCTTTACAAACAAGTTGTTAGATGAAGTTCTTCCTCTGGACGTGCACATCGACACAGCACGATGTGATGGTGACCTTCAGTCCGCCGCTGTAATGGAGCACTGAGCAGAGGTGGAGAGATCGCTCGGGGCGTGCAACACAGTTTGAATCTTTATCAGTGGCTGTCTCTTCCCAGAATCCTCCTTGGGAGTCACTGAATGATTTCTAGTCTGCACAGGTTTTTATTTTCGACATATTGACTTCCACCTTTGACTTTTAACCAAGAAAATAGTATGTATTGTCCACCACAGCTGCTCTGTTCATTCCCATCTACATCCATGCAGTTCTGTAACTGCCAGCTAACAGTGTGTGTGTGTGTGTGTGTGTGGGAAATGAGTTGTGGAAACAGACGCCTGCAGTAACTTTATCGAAAATATATCATTTAAATATAGTTTACTTTCACTCTCTGTTTGACAATAGACCTGTTTGCCGTCAAATGTTTGGCTTGGAGTCAGAGCTCTACGTTCACACGTTTATTCCAAACTGGCCTGACCCAGTTTAATTCATTCTACTCGGTGTTACCGCTCTGCAGAATACACACTGACTGTGTTTGGCAGTATATTTAGTTAAACCAGTGTTGAAATAGCCTCTGTCGCTACTCAGTGAGCCAAGGCTTTATATAGACTGTGTTAGTGTTCACAGTCTAAACTCATTACCCAGCTTTAGACACAGAATCTGACCGCCCAGAGAGAGAGAGACGGGACCAACGAGTGACATATACATAGAGAGAGAGAGAGAGAGAGAGAGAGTTGTGTTTAAATAGTGACAAATTAACTGGGAGCCACACGGTAACATCTCACTGTGGGGCTTTTACTCTGATGTACAGCTCCATTTAAGCCGGCAGAGTTTGAAGTGGATGGTCATATATTTGTGGATATGTGCGTTCATGAACGTACGTGTGACAGAAATATAGACAAACATGATGGAAGGAAATGCCCTTGAATTTCCATAGTGTTGATGAAACACGTCCTCAGTATTACTATTAGTTAAGAAGGTGGTAGTGGTTGTAATAAAAGAAGTGTTAACTTAAGTGTAAAAAAATTCAGTATGGAAAATACCTTTATTTGCTTTCTCTATGTTAAGCTTTCTCTATGAAGCTAGCATTAGCCACCTGTTGGCTTAGCTCAGCATAAAAACAGGAAACAAGGGGAAAAAGCTGAGGGTGACAAAATTTGCTTACCAGCGCCTCATTAATAAGTAATGTCTTGTTTGTTTGATTCATGGAAAAAAAAAAAAAAAAAAACATGTTGTGGTTTTGTGGGTGGCCGGTGACTTCCTGGTTCATGACTAACAGTTTTATATTTATTTTACATTCATGCCATAGTGTCTCACGCGTTTATCGCTGAATAAGCATGTTTCTCCAGAAGTTGAACTACTCCTGTGATGCAGTGGTAGCCTAACAGTGGTGGTAACTGTAGCAGTGGCATTAATGGCTATAGTTTAGTTGATTACAGGGTGTTTTTAGTTTAAGCAGGTGACCCTTTAAAACATCGTCAAAGTTAATTTGGTGTCTCAGCTTGTTAGGTGTTTGTATGTTTGTGTGTTTGGGAGCAGCAGGCCATATGACTGACAGCAGGGAGGGTGAGAATCACTGGTCGACCCCCCCCTCTACAGTATATCTTGCCCTGTTGTTGACATATAGCCAAGCCCCTCCTCCCCCCCCTGTCTGCACTGCACTACACTCCTCCTCCTCCACCTCCTGCACTCTTTGGACGACTGGCCATGGTTTTGGACTCTTCCCTCCTCTCCTCTCCTCTCCTGTCCATCTCCTCCTCTCCTCTCCTTCTCTCTCTGTCTGTTCCTCCTGGACGTCTGCAGCATCTGTGAGGTTTGTCACCGTGCACTCGTAGATCACCTGGATATAGCATATCGTAACAGTCATAGTTTTCAAATGAGTACCTTGAGCTATATGCGTTTGATAAATGAAAATGTGGCAGCCGATTTAGACAGTTTTACAGTTTTTGAGCTGCTGAAGGGAATGCACTCATGATCCTATAGGAAGACTTTTCTTCTGTTAAGTTGCACTAAAGTTTACTTAATTCTTTTGAACAATTTGCATTTTAAAAGCAGTTGGATTGTAGAGATAACAATTTAACCATCATGTTTGCACTGAATTAGACTTTCCTTTTGTTGCAACCACAAAACCACCATTAGGACCTATTTATCCTATTTTATCCAACCACTTGTTGTGACACGGTGCTGCTGCAGGTTGAGATGGTTCCAGAGACACCTGCACTTTTCTTTTGTGAGGCCAGATCTGCTGTGTGTCAATGTGCTGTGACACCAGAATGGAATCACGTTGCTGCACGGACCGTACAGTGAGGAAACAAGAAGACCTGAATCTTCTCCTCAGCTCTGTGTTAACATAAGGTGACAGCGTCTGGGTGTCCACCGAGTGACACAGAGCAGAGGGACAGCGAGAGCAGGGGGGAACCTGTGGTTGTGTATTGGTGCACATGCAACTCTGTTACCCTGCTACTCTGTGTGTGTATATGTGTGTGTATATGTGTGTGTGTGTGTGTGTGTTTCTATGCCAGTGCCCTTGCTGAATGAATAGCCTTCTGATGAGCTGTAGCGTCACTGTTTGAGTGTATTCATGTGGAGAAACTTTAAAAAGTTTCAGTCTCCACACAAAAGCCGGCTGTCCCTCTCACTTTTAGGTGCACAATGACTGAGGAGGGAGCGAGAGAGAGACAGAGAGAGAGAGAGAGAGAGAGAGAGAGAGAGAGAGAGAGAGAGAGAGAGAGAGCAGGCTGCTGAAATCACAACATGATGAGTAAGCAAAGACCCCGCAGCCGCAAACGTTGTTGTGCCAGTCTGGCATAATTGGTGCAGATTTAACAGATTCAATTATCTGTAAATGAAATAAATCTCATCAGGGGAGAGGTGTTCCCACTGCAGCAGATATGAATACACTGTGGATAACATTGTAGTCATGCGTGCTACATGTGAGTGACTTGTACTGTACGTGAGGCCGTTTTCAGGTCAGCAATTTAGTGGCCGACTGACTGAGAAGGTTTAGTTCAATGTCTTGTGACCGGTGCAGCCATGAGAGGGGTTAGATGGCTTGTGATGTCTAAACAGAGTCAGCCGACGCTACCTCTAATGCATTTACTGCTTGTTTTTTTTCTGTGTGTGTGTGTGTGTGTGTGTGCAAATGGGCTCAACCAGGTCTGCAGACCCAGCAAATACGTAGAGAGTTCAGCGTTTGAAGTCGCAGAGGAGAACAAACATCCTCCTTTCTCTTAAATTTGACATGCACCCACCGACGTGAAGACACACACAGAGAAAAGTGTGAAATGACATGCTTTTTCTTCAGTTGTAGACAGGCATTAACACACAAAAAAACACACACACACACAGTGCACATGAGTGTGACAATCCGTGACCGGAGCTTTGAGTCCACTCAGGCTGATTTCCTAAAAGGCCTTGATGTTATCAGGACCGCTCTGAGAGGAGCAGGCAGCTGGACAAGACCCCCGAGACAGGTTTTTATGGCAGACATGAAGTAGAAGGGTGGTCTGTGAGTCTGTTCCCTGTGGGGTTTATCCTCTACTGCTCTTTATTTTAATCTGTAATGACTGCGGTAATTAAGCAATTTAGCTGTAAATACGAAAATTCTTTCAGCATGTTTTCTCAAGCTGGACCGGTGCAGTGAGCGAGGGGCAATGAGCTGTTTAATTCCAGGACCTGGCCCAAGGCCGAACAGGGTCATTAGGTCAGCGACCCGGTCTCAGGGCATGTTCAGACAATTATTTGTTTATTTTTGAAGGAGAGGGGATTCCACGAGTTGTGCTTGTAAAAAGTTTCTGTGAGTGCAGCGGCAGCCAGGCAACGATGAATTCATCTTATGTGTTTATTCATGATCACAATATTCCTAAGGAGTAGTTTGTCCACCTGATGCTGTTGTTGTGTGGTGTGAAAATGTTTTTTTTCTCCTTTCACAAGTGGAGATTTCTCTCCCGCACTGCTGAGTCTGATGCAGCAATGTGAAATCTTTACTCCACCTTGTGGTCACTTTATTAAATGTACAAATGAACGCTTCAATCTTCAATCTTGCCCCTTTCCCTCAAGAAGCTTATGCCTCTTGTCAGGCCATCATTGTAAATAAGAACTTGTTCTTAATTGATTCCGTCTGGTTAAATAAAGGTTAAATAAAATACATAAAAAGAAAGCAGCAGCAGAGTGACACAGATTAAATTTCTTTTTTTTGTGGCTGGTTTGTATTTCAAAGTGGTGAGTTGTGAGATTTTGCTGAGTCGAGTTGTTGATGCAACAGTGTCCAAGTCCGTCGCTCTAGTGTCACTTCTGACCCGACGTGTTGAATATTGACCACTTTCCCCTCACCCTGGGCAACCTAACTGGAGCGTGTCAGTCCCGGTCACTGGGTCCAGTCATGATGACAACGGCCGGCTGTCCCGGTGTCCAGGGCCTCTCCATGTCCTCTCTTACCTCTTCTGTTCCTTTCTGACCCAAAATCCAAGCTGCCCCCATTCACGGGCAGCACAGAGCATCCATCCTGCTGGCCCACATCAAAGCTTCACTCATACCCAAAACCTGCAGGCCCAGTCCCCCTCATTCTCTCTGCCTGCTCCATAATCACAGCAGGTCCCCCTCTCATTCAGCCGCCTCCAATAGGAAGCCGGCTATTAGCAACCTGACCCACTTTTCTGATTGCTAACTGCTAGCACGGCTAATTGGGCCCTAATCACTTCCTAATGGCTGCATTGTTTCAGGCTGCTCTCACTAAATGCTAAACAGGGAGAGAAATGAGAGGCAGCGAGCGGGTGCCTATTTCCAATTAGAGCATGAAAGCTGCCATAAAAAATGAAATAAAGTGGAGAGCCAGATGAGAAAGGGGGTAAACAGGCGGGCTGAGTGTTTAATATTCCATGTAAACGCGGACTTAATTAGACCATATGAATGACAAATAAATATGGATTGAATGTAGCCGCTGTGAATTAAAGCTCTGTTTGACGTATATGATTGGGCAGAATGACTCAGGAACCATCTTCTGTTAGTTTGATATGTAGTTGAGGATCAAAATATTCTTTTCTTTGGAAAAAAAAAAAGAATAAAATGTTGTGAGAGAATTCATTTTTAATTATTAGACACTGACACCTCCTCCGTTTCTAAGAACCTTGTTGATTTTTATTAGTAGTAGTAGTTTTTTTTTTAAATAATCTGTTATTTCTGTTTTATATATATATATATATACTGTATATATATATACATACACACACGGTTGCCCAGAAACTTGGAATACATGATCTCTGATTCTCATGAAATGATTGTGACAATGTGATTTATGCTTGATAGATGAAGTGTATATCTTCTGAAAAACTTCATTGGTCAATCTCTTCCAAACATATCACTGTGAAAATTAAACCTTTATAATATAGCAATAAAAGGAGGAATGTGTCTGAAAACAAAATTATTCCAACTTCATGGGCAACCGTGTATAAAGGCCTTTGGTGTGGCCTAATATCTGGTGTGGCTTGGATGTTCATGCAGAGGATGTAACCCTGTATGAAACATTTGACTTTCACAGAGGAGCCCTTTCTGCTCAGGGGCCCCTGGGCTCAAGGGTTCTCATAGAGTAGATCTGGTCAAGCATGTAGTCACTCATCAGGTAAAAGTCTCAAAAAAACAAACTGCATCATGTCCTAGACTTGTAACTGTAAACAGCCGAAGGAAAATAAGTTTGTCTTGTCTTGAGAAAACTCGACTTCAAGGAATCAACGCGTAACACAAATGAGTTCAGATCAGTCTGAGGTGACTTCAGTTGTATGAGAGGGCAGAACACAGCAGCAGCATTGATTTATTGACTTAGAATGAATACAGGTCTGTAAGACACAGTGTGTGTGCGTGTGTTTGCACGTGTGTGTGTGTGTGTGTGTGTGTGTGTGTGTGTGTGTGTGTGTGTGTGTGTGTGTGTGTGTGTGTGTTGGTGGGTAGGTTGCAACGGAACTGTTATGATTCATTCCACCCAGTGCTCCCTGCATGGCCCCTCTCTCTCTCCCTCTCTCTCTCTCTCACTGGCCGTTGCAGTTTGAATATTCAAATGTAGCTGGTCTGAGCTCTGTGCTGCTGGTGGCTGCACTCTGCACACACACTGACAACCTCAGCAGCCCCTCAGGACACTCTAGGTTTCATAGTGACTTACTCCAGGAACTTCATCTCTTCCCTTGCTCATTCAGTCCTTGGTAAGTCTGTTTGCTGAGCTGCTGCTGCAGTTTTGTTCAAACTGTATTTTAAAGCTGTTAATGAATTGGATTTATGAGTGTCTGAGCGTTTGTAACCAGATGTGACCAGACAGTGTTTCTCTTGTGAAGCAGAAGGATGCTGATCAAAATCGGTCCATATAAGTCCAAGCTTTATAAATGCAGCAGCAGTGCCTCTTGACTTGGCCTGCTTGGCAAGACTTTAAAGCACTTGAGCCTGCTCCTCATTGTTTTTATAAACAGCTTGTGAAGGGCTCCTCTCATTGTTAGTGCTAAGGGGTTTTTAACAGTTCTGGTGACTAGCCCGAAGCAAAGTAATGGCACGTTTGGCTGTATCAACAACACAGGCCACCTCCCGGCCCTTATAAGGCGACTTTGTGTGGGGTCAAAGAAGACTCACCCTCAGCATCTGGTTTCTCTTCTCCCTCTCTAGATCCTCCTCCACTCTGCTTGACTTTTCCTCCTCATCTGCACCTTCATATCTCAGTCTCATAAAATGTGTTGTATTCTGTTGCAGATTCCTCAGAGGGCACGACCTCACAGCCTTCGGTGATGACTGAGCATGCTCCGTCATCTGCGGTGACCGTCAGCTCCTCCACCAGCATCCCCGCCGCTACCTCCGCCCTGAGTCCTCCCTCATCTTCTTCTTCATCGTCGCCTCCGCCCTCCTCTTCCACGGCCATCCCCCAGCCCAACGGCAACGGCAAGCCCTGGAGGAGCAAGTCCATGAGCTCCAAGCACGCCTCCTCTCCTTCTCCTTCTCCCTCCTCCGCCAGCGCCGCCTCGTCCGCCATGCAGTCGGCCAAGCAGGAGAAAGACGCCTCCTCCTCGAAAGCCGCTCCGGCGACTGAAGCTCCTTCGAAGGCCGTCGCTCAGAAATCGATGCTGGAGAAGCTCAAGCTCTTCAACAGCAAAGGAGGCTCCAAATCATCCACCTCCTCGTCCTCCTCCTCCTCCTCCAATGGGGTAGGAGCCCAGAACGACAACGCAGCCCCGACCAGGCAGGTGGAGAAAGCTGAGACCGGCTCCAACACCGACTTCCCGGAGGAAGACGATGGTAACGTCCGCCCAGGAATGAACGGGACCAGCAATGGTACGGCCTCTGGAGCAGCAGCACCCCCCGCAGCTACCACCGTCTCCACCACTGCCAGCAGCCCCAAAATCGCCCTGAGGGGCATCGCCCAGCGCACTTTCAGCAGAGCTTTGACTGCCAAGAAGGGCTCGGTCAAAGGCCCCGAGAAGGACAAGGACAAGGACAAGGAGAGCAAGAAGGAGAAGGAGAAGGAGAAAGGAAAGGAAGTGGGGAAACGTGGCTCGGTGCCCGACAGGACAGAGCTCAGGGGGGAGGAGCCTAAGGAGGAAGTATCACCTGTTGCTGTAGACACAGACAGCTCAAACAAAAGGACCTCTAAAATAGCCAGCTTCATTCCCAAAGGGGGTAAAGTGGCAAAAAAAGAGAGTTCCACCCCTGCACACAGCGGAATACCAAAGCCAGGAGGCAAAGCCCCGGGAGTCGGGGGGAAGGCCTCCTCAGTGAAGGAGGCGGGGGAGAGGCCTCGGAGCATGCGGTTAGGAGGAGGTCTCTCCATGCACCGCGGGCCCCTGGACAGAGACAGGGACAGCAGACACTCCAGCTCTACCTCCAGCCTGGCCTCCACAGAGGGGAAGAGCAGCGCCGCCCCTGTGGCCGGAGGAGGCACAACACAGAGCACAGCCAGCAACACGGTCAGCGTGCAGCTACCTCAGACCCAACAGCACCATAGCCATCCCAACATGGCCACCGTCGCACCTTTCATGTACAGGTGAGATCACACACCCATGGGCCGGCCTGACATATCATATTTCACATAATGACAGTAAGGCCTACGACGGAGTATTAGGGCTACATTGAGAAAAAAAAACAAAAAAACACAGACTTCGAGAATGAGAAAAAAGTCATAACATTATGAGAATAAAGTCGTAAATTTACGAGAATAAAGTCGTACATTTCCTACGAGAATAAAGTCATAACATTACGAGAATAAAGTCGTAAATTTATGAGAATAAAGTTGTAAATGTACGACTTTATTCTCAAAGTTTGTGATCTTTTTTATTTGTCAATGAGGCCCTAATACTCCATCGTAAAGCCCCGATAATTAATTGTCAAAAACTAAAAAAACATATGAAAACACTTCATCTCCAGGAACTGAGAAGATTAGGATGTAGAGCCGATAGTAAAAGATTAAATAAAATGTAGTACAGGAAGATACTGCACAGATGTTCATGTGATGGTCCCCTATCTAAAGGATCTCCATAGGAGGTGTTGCTCCTGTATGTGTCCTCAGAAAGTACTGCATTATAGCATCCAATACACTGCTTTCAAGTGCTGTAATTTCAACATCTTCAAGCTGGGCTTTCACAAAACAGCAAGAGAGATTCATAAAAAAGAGATGAAACAAAGTCAGTAAATCACTACATGTTGCACATCCTCATTATACAGCTCATTTCCCAGCATGGGTTCTTCAGTGACTGCTATTAAAAGCTGACAAATGTTCACAGGACCTAATTTGGTCTGTCTTATACTTGTTAACATGGATTTAAGGAAGCTGCTCTTCATCTTTTTAATTATTATGATAAAAATGATAACACTGGTATTGTTTGCACTGAATGTACAAGTCAGAGTTTATGAGAACTGTTTTAAGTCTTCACACGTTCTTCCTGACAGCATCTGGAAATAACCCATCTGTGAACTGTTAGCCAAGAATGTCACATCTGTGTTTGTTTGTGTGAGTGTGTTTGTGTTTGTGTGTATTGTGAGTGTGCACAGTATCTGGGCAAATATGTGTGGATGCCGCCTGCCTCTGACCTCTGTCCTGGTCCCAGTGTGATAAGGAAAGGAGCTCCCTCTGCCTCTCAATGAGGCCTTTCTCTAACCACTACTCATTCGGCCTCTGACACTTCCTGCACTGCCGCTGCCCCCCACCCCTCTCTACACACTCTGACATGTGGCTAACCATGCCACCTCCACAAAACACCCCCATCCTCAGTGCTCAGGAGCTTCCTCCTCCGCTGTATACCTGTCAAATACCATTACCTTTCAAACACCAGCTGTCAGTAAGAACATTTGGAGTTTGGTCATAAATAAAAGACAATAGAAATATGCAATCAGTGTTTTTTCTCCCATTGAATCAACTACATAATAAAAAAAAGCTACTGGAAAAAATGAATTCAAGCCAAAAAAAAAGTAAACAAATAAGTAAAAACCAGTTCAGCAGAAGTTTAAGTGCAGTCATTCATGTGGGGCAGTGTGTGGATTTGACTGGCTCACCCTCACAGAGTGTGTACAGTAGTCAATAAGGACAAAGTCTGAGATCAGGCAAAGACCAAAGGCTGTGTATAACCACGGCTTTCAAACGTCATCGTCTCAGAAAGCCACCGGCCGGCGCAGCGGCTGCGCTGTATTGATTTTTATGCTTCAAAGATAAACTTTAGAGGCATTTGGGGATTAGCAGGTGCTCACTTTGGATCCTGGTCACAAGACTTGAAGCACAGCAGATTTAATTCTTAATCATTTTTTATCCCTCTTTCGTGACAATTTGCTGAATATTAGGTTCCCGCTAAATGCACCATAATTCAGAATCGATGATTTCACCACTTTGATCCCTCGCACAATTGGTTTCCCCCAGATCCCAAACAGACGGCGAGGGACCAGCAAACACTGACGGTTCCTTCACCAAGACCAGCCAGCCGTCCATCGAGGACCTATCAGGTGGGTGATCGCCTCATTGATCATAGATACATAACCTGCTCCTCATCCCTCTGGTAAATTTGAGATGTTTTTTTTTTGTTTTTTTTTGTCGTCTCACTCAGGTGAAGACCCAGAGACCAGGAGGTTACGAACTGTCAAAAACATAGCAGACCTGCGGCAAAACCTGGAGGAGACCATGTCCAGCCTGCGAGGAACTCAGGTCACACACAGGTAACCTAACCAACCTGTTGAAGAATTACTTCTGTTTCTTTATCAGCTACTTTAGAAAATAGAAATAAAAAATAAAAAAATCTTATTATTGAAGAAATAACCAAACAAAGCCGTGTTACTCCCAGGTAACTGTGGTAACTTTTGAGAAGCGGTGAATGGAGAACTATGGGTCAAACAAAATACTTCTAAAAGTGACTTTCTAGAGCAACTGCTTACACAGACGTCGTGTACATAATGAATTCCAGCGGAAAACAAAACTCTACTGTTTGGGGATCATCAAAGTGAAGCGCCTTACAATGGCTGCTACGGCTGAGCGGTAAACAGGCTAAGTCAGGCTAACCGGTGGGGATTTGAGTCAGTGACTGAAGTGCCTCATGGTCAGCAGACTGTGTCTGTCTAAGGGTTACAGGTATTACCTCTGTCTTTCTTCTTGTTGCCGTCTCAGCCTCCTTTAGAGGGACTTTTTACTTTGATCGCCGGGCGTGTCTTTCATGTCGTCTTTGATTCATGTTTAAGCTCTAAACACCCCCCCCCCCCCCCCCCCCCCCCCCCCTCACCCTACAGAATCCTGACCTCTGCTCCGGCCTTGTGTCTCGCCACTGACCCAGCCGTCTAGATTCAGTTGAGGGTCTAACTGGAGATTATATAGTTTCCACTGTACTTTACTCTTTATTGTGGCAGTTAACAATCGATAGCTCTTTGTAACTATGAAACTACAGGCTGAGATTTAATACCAAGTCATGAAGGGATTTATTGAAGTTCCTCAGGTGCCTCCCCGTTGGCTCGGTTTATTCTCTCTGCAGATTGCAAATGTATATTTTTATGTAGTGTTTTGATTTAGGTAATGGGTCCCTCCTGTTCAGATGTGAATCACAGACTGTTCCTTTAATGTCCCTCCTCCACCTTCTCAGCACCTTGGAAACCACCTTCGATGGCAGCGTCACAACAGACATCAGCAGTGGCGGCGGCGGTGGCGGCAGCAGCGGTGGTGGTGCTACCAATAACAGCGGCGGGGGTCGAAGCATCCTCAGCCTCACGTCTACCCGTCCCTCCCTGTCGTCTTGGCGACTGGGCCAGTCCAGCCCTCGTCTGCAGGCGGGCGATGCCCCCTCTATGGGGAACGGCTACGGCGGCCGGGCGGCCGGCGGCCAGGGAGGGCGCTACCTGTACCCCGGCCACCTGCGGCGGCAGCTGGCTGGAAGGGGAGGAGCCATCTGCAGCGTGGACCTCGAGGACAGAAGAAGCGGGGAAGACATCGACCTGGACGGCATCGCCATGGAGGTCACCGGATACATGAGCGACGGAGACGTGCTGAGCAAGAACGCATCACGCACTGATGATGTCACCAGCGGGTAAGTGGACGATGGACATTTTTCAGTTTCAGGTTTTGAATTTACTGAAGCTCAAACTTTTTATGAGCTGATTCCAGCTTCTTCAGTGTTTAACAGAGATTTACAATTGTTCTGTTTTAAGGGTGCTTATAAAACAACGTTTACAGACATCACACCAGTCTCTAAGAACTTTTCAGATTTCTAATTTTAAAGACAATTAATTCAGAAAAAAAACTGTGACTAGATTCGATTAGAATAGATTTATCAATCATAAACATTTTTAGATTATATTTATTTATTTGTTTATTTCGGGCATGTCAGTTAGATCATCATCATCACACATCATCTTAGTTCAAATAATACAATAACATGGCCGAAAGGGAAAGCGGGAGAAGCAAAAGCTTATCTAGTCCCGCCCCGGTTACCCACAGAATACATTATCTTCATCGTACTTTTTTCTATGACTATGATTATAAATGCAAATCATTCTTCTGCAAACATTTCTTGGTCAGACAAAAGCAGGACAGAAAGAAGGAAGTGCTTAAGAGAAAAAAAACACATGATATAGCAGCCTATATAAATCCAACTAAAAACAATGAGAGAAGAGGTACAACAAAAAATGAATTGAATTGATTTTTTTTTTCCATATAATTTATTTATTCTGCAAGGTGTTATGTTTATAATTGGAGTTCTTCAGTTAGTGGATTAGCACTGTGTGAATTCAGTCTGCCACAAGGGGGCAGTAGAGTTACTTTGCTCATGGTCCTGTGCTCCAAGTTCAGACCGTATACCACAGTTTAGCCTCGGTAGCAGGAGCAACATTTATTCAGTGCAGCTCAGATCCCACAGGTATCCCATCTCCCAGTCTGCAGCTGCAGAGACACTGATATGGTGATAACCTGTTTATTTGCTCTCTCAAAGCCAGTGTCCATGTTGTAACAGGCCCCCTGCATACCTTGGCTGTCACACTGTGCAATTTAAACTTGGGCTGTCATCGTTATTATCAGATGAAGCTGTGAACGGCGCCAACTCGCCCTCAGATGGCATCGAGAACCCAGAGACAGAGACCAGGACCTGGTTACAGAGCTGCTTCAATGATCAGTTTCAATTCAGATCAAATAAGAGATTTTAGGGTTTTTAAAAAAATGCAGGTTCATACACACACACACACACACACACACACACACACCCCTCTCTCTCTGGAGTGGGAATTACTTCCTCTGACCCCCGGTGTAAAAGCACTTATTCAGCAGCCTGGAGGCGGCCATATACAATTCAAGGAAGCTATAAGGGTTCTTGAAGTACTTTGGTGTGTCTGAACAGACAAAGGCCGAGCCACAGCCACACCTGGACAGGTGAGTGACGTGAACAGGTGAGCAGAGGCGTTTGCTTGCTCTGAAAACTTGATAACCAGGCTGGGTCAGAGGCAGGAGCAGAAACACACAAAACATTTAGAGAGAAAATTCCCACAGAGAAATGTGTTGGATGACCGACTGAAATTTAAGATAAACTGACACGGTCAATCAGTTTTCAAAATTCAAAATTCAAACGTATAAAAAGCAAATTCTCATACTGAAGAAGCTGGAACCTAGAAATGTTTTTGCATTTTTGCTTGATAAATGACTTAATTGATTGACATATGTTCAGATTCAGCAGATTTTATGACATAGAGTGTATTTTGAGCTGGATTTAAATGGTGGAAATGGAGCCCTGGATGGAAACTGCATTGTTATTAGTGTTGCAACATGTTTTGTGTGTGTGTGTACAGGACATGCTTGGTGTGTGTGTGTGTGTGTGTGTGTGTGTGTGTGTGTATACTTGATGCTTTCAGCTACATGAGCCCAAGAGACTAGGTGATGGATGTCTGGCAAAAATGAGCTTTTTTTTTTATTCAAATGGGAGCGGATTGACTCGATTAGGCTCTGTGTGATGGTGGGGAGTGCAATAGGTACGAAGCGTGTTTGTGTTCATGTGAGGAAATGTGTGTGAGGGTAAAAGCATGTGGGTGGGTGTATGGTGGGTGGAGTTGCCCTGTGGGTTAACCATTTAAAACTGACACGGACGGATGAGCCCCCTCCTCCTCCTCCTCCTCTGCATCCTCAGGCCGTTGAGCAGTTTGCTCTGTCACAGGCCGTCAGCATCCACTCACCAACTGGTTCTTCCACACTGAGGTGGGATATTTACCTAAAGAGGAGGAGCTGACATTTGGATTACAACACAAAATTGTTCATATTATAGAAGGTGGATCCGTACATGCAGATAATTTAGGTTGTGGTTTCCCACAGTTTTCAGATATTGGCTTCCAGCCCACTGCAATTGAGGTGTAGTGAACCTGCATTTTAAAGCTCAGCAGACCCTCCTCAATAAATACTGAGAGTTTTAAGAATACGTTTTGTGACTATGAGCATCACAAGTTAAATTTAATTCACTTTAGTACTGAAATCTCTCAGCATGTGAAACTAAAGCAGCCACCCTCTTAGATCAAGACGTCGATTTAAAGAAAGTTAATTGAAAGAAGGTTGAAAACTGACTGATTACTTGTCATTCATTAAGAAAAAAATAACTGTCACATTCACTGATTTAGCTTCTTAAATGTGCGGCTTTACAGATTTTTTGTGTTTTCTGTAGGTCCATTATAATTTATTATAATTATATTATATTACATTACATTATATTGTTTTATTTTTGATTTGATTTGAATTGATTTATTTGTGATCCGACAAAATGACCAACTTGAAGATACCAACATTTTATAGAGTAATTCATTTAAAAAAGCAACTGAGAGATAATTGAGTGGTAATTTACTCCGTGAACCCAACAATAGACAATATGACTGATGACACCACGTTTAGTATCTTCTCCAGGCTCCAACCCCCTCCTCTGCTTCCCTATCCCATGGAGACCAGGAACCTCCCACCCCCCCACCCTCCCCACCATCTTGGCTTGGGGGTATGCTGCCCAATCTACCCCCTCTGCCTCTCCCTTCACTTCCCTTCCCTTCCCTTTCCTTTCCTTCCCTCCCTCCCTCCCTTCCTTCCTCCCTCCCATCCCTCCTCCACCTCTACCTTTGGCAGACTAGACCCAACCTCCAACCTGGAGGGAAGAGCATGTGGGGCTGAGGAGAGCGGCTGCATACCAACACAGAGCCACGCATACTCACACTCACACTCACACTCACACTCACACTCACACACTCACACGTATTCAGGCTACACATGGGCGCATAATCTGTACACGGAGAGTTCACTGATAGTGCGCACTGGCTGATATCACCATGGTGAAACACGCTCTCACCTGGTAATATTGTTCAGCAGCTATCGCTCACAGGTTCAGACGTGATAACAGACAGTAGCCAGACAGTTGGGGGAGAAAAAAAAACAAACAAAAAGAAAAACGGAAACCTCTGCTTTGGAGATTTTTATCGACAGGGATCAACCCTCAGCCGGACCTGTTTATTTGTTTTGCTTCGGACTAACTGTGATACCATGTTTGAGGCAGAAAGGTAGGTCAGAGTTTTTTAAACCCATGGATAGAAATCAGAAGCCCCGAAGGCTGATTGTTTGTTTTCTCCAGGCTTTTTTTTGTGAATTTCCTCCACAGTGCAGACACATTGTTTGCAAGTCAAATATCCCTGCAGCTTTATTCACCTGAGAACTTTTGCCTGTGTTAAGTGCACGGCTGTGGAAAGCTGTTCAGTTTCAGCTCATAAAATGTCTTGTTTGGACACGTTTCTCCTGCTGCAGAAGGTTACAGGTTAACAGGCAGTGGGAGTGGGAGGTGCAGTTACTCATTAGTGTGAACGAGTAATATATATAGGTGAATGTGTGTGTATGTGTGTGTGTGTGAGACTGTCCGGCGATCTTCAAGGTGACTTTGTTTTGGGATGATGGATGCTTTCTATAAAGGACAAGCTAACCCCCCTCGGAGCAGACCCTCTGTCTGAACATCCGCTGTCTTCATTGTCTGTTGTCTCGCTTGTTATTGTGAAATCTGCTACACAGCAAGTCTCATATCCCTGAATGACGATGATTTATCTGCTTGATTCTGTGATTCCGGAAAAAAAAAAAGAAAGGATCCAAAAACATCCATCCTTGGCGGACGTCAGGATTTTCTAATTGTAACTCTGCAGAATGAGGACGGTTTATTTATACTTCCCCTCTTACCTCTGAAAGCACGAGACTTTACAAACACAAATTAAAATGCCAGAAAGCATTTTCTGTAATTACTGATGAATACTTGGTAAAAAGGCAGCTGCAAATATAATTGTTTTTATCTGTCAAAAATCAGGCAGCTCCTCTCTCATCTGGAAGTTTGTTCCAGGCTCTTTAGCGAAAACAAAAATGCTGAATCTCCCTCTGTAGTTTGTGGCCGTTGGAAATGATTAGCAGAGTGCTCCCAGATGACCTGGGAGAGAGTGGCCACTCATTCATGTTCTGATGAGAAAGTGCAACATCTGCTACTTTCAGGTTTGCTGCTGAAACAGTTGTGCTCTTGTGCTTCTAGGCTCAACAAATCAGTCCCCAAAGGCAGTAATTGTGCGTGCATGATAATGAATCAAGTAAAAGTTCCAAATGATTGCAGGCTTCAGGTTGTCAGATATGAGGATGTGCTGCTTTCTTTGTTTGGTGGTATCACAAGGAGTTATCACCCATTGTTACATCTCTACAGAGCTTTGGCTCATTGTTGAAGTTTTACAACCTGCACTCTCAGAAATCTAACATCTCATAGCTAAAAGCAAAGCTGATGGCGACAAATCCAGAGCTCAAAGAGCGTGAGAAAACTGGACTGAAATTCATCAGACGGCTCCAGATTAATGCTAATGCTGCTCTGGTGTCGTTATATTTAAGTCATATGTGTTTTCACTTTGTTTTGTGGCCCCAAAGTGAAGAAAAAAACAGTCAGCGCAACTTAATAATGAATTCACAATCATGGATGCAGCTGTAAATGTTACAAAGGCTGCAGTTTGTTCAGCATCTGCACAGTTCACTCTGCTGAGCGCCTTCTTGCTGCTGTGTCACAGCTCAGATGTTGATTCTGTTTGACTGCAGGCTACACAAAGGGGCTCTGTCTATAGGAAACACTGTACTGTGTGTATACTGTATATACATGTAGGTATAAATGTGTGTTTGTGTATGTGTGTATGTGCTGGATTCTCTCTTACTGAGATCCACACAGAGATAACACAGAGAGTGTTTTAGTGGTCAGACCCTCGCTGGGTTTATTTTTCTACTCACTTAACTGCACAAACAGAATCATCACAGTCCCACACAGAGAGCATTCACCCAGCCTCGGCTTTAAATCAGCAAACATTTCATTGAATTACACCTGGCCCATACGAGCCAATATTTAGCTCCATTATAGGAGTCTCCTCCACGGGTAAATATTTGGAGAATTAGTTAGTGTTGTTCCAGTTTGAATGGGAATGTTTGTGTTGAGTGTTGAGGGCCTCGGCCTCAGCCTCGGACTGTGGCTGCTGCTAACGGTCGGCCTCTGACTCTACCAACCAATACATCAAGTCCCTTCAAATGAAACTTTCCATTATGAAATGAAGTGAACGACCTACTTATCCCGCACTTGCATATATACTGTATATTTTTAGCCTCTCTTCATGTTCATTTACTCAGTTCATCATAATATCCCAGGCTGGAGTGGATGATGGACTCGGTGTTGGTTGATGAATGGTGACGTGCTTCCTGTAGGAATAAAAGAACAGATTCATCCCCTGTCTAACTGAGCCGCTCCTCTTAAAGACCACTGCTGTTTACTGCTGGCCACATGAGAGAAATGTGTCTTCGGTCAGACACTTTGCTGTCTTCAGTGTTTGTGTGGGAGCTTTCTGCCAACCGTTTAGGGACTGATTGATGAGAGCTTCGCCTCGGCCGGAAAACCGGTTGGATGTGGGCTTCTCCTGCTCTATATACAACAACAGCAGCTCTGAGAAGAGGAACCGAGTGTGTCGACTCAACTCCGGCCAAAGTCTTTAAAACAAAGTGTGGTACTGCACAGCTTCAAATCATCCCCTCTCAGCCCTCTAATTGTGCGTCTAAGACGTGCTTTACGGTGCCTGTGTGTAATGTACTTTGTTGTGTTTTGCAGCTATATGACCGACGGAGGTTTGGGTCTGTACACGCGGCGCCTGAACCGCCTGCCCGACAGCATGAGCGCCGTCCGAGAGACTCTCCATCGAAACACGTCGTCGGGACAGGGAGATGCTGACAGGTAGGTCTTCAAGAAACTTCTACCCTCTTCTTATTTATTTATTTTCCAGCTGAAACTAAACTCATCCACGCGCACACACACACCATATTCTTTTGTGATACAGAAGACAAATGGTTCACATAATCTGTGCGTGATCAGGAACCTAGAAAGCTGCAGCAAATGTGAATTTGCAATTGTGGTTGCCTGAAATTTCTAGTAATTGATCAAAAAAAATTACTGATGAAAATATGTTTTTAACTAATTATTATTCTATTTAAATTATTATTAAAAACAACACACACAATCTTAAACAACTGTATTCTATACTTTCACTTTCTAGAATATAAATCGAGTTCAAATAAAATGCAGCATAAAAATATCTGAGCTGGCGCGTCTTGATTGACGGGGGGTCGCCAGATATTTATGATGGGGTCACGAGCCAAAAAAGTTTGGGAATCACTGCTCTACACTGTCCTGTCAAAATATCAGATGCTCAAAAGGCTCAGGAGCAGCCAGTGAAGAGAGCATTGGTTAAATCTGCTCTTTTTAAGATGCCATTGAAAGTGTTAAAAATGTCATTGCTTGGAACGCATAATAAGAATACTATAGATGATACTGTATGTTACAGCAGCAAAGAGCTCTGTGACCTGCACCACACTGCTGATGTGCAAACAGATCCCCAGTGTTTGGGTTGGTGATGTACGTATAGGCCACAACATGTAGAAAAGCGAGAAGACTGGCTGAGCGTCTCCGTGTCTGTGGGACTTTCCGCAGCATCGGCATGAGCGATTCGATTGGAGATGCTGCCGTCTTTGTCCTGTCACAGAGATGGAGAGGGATTTAGTTCCTGGCTAAGTGACAGACGGAAATGGATGAAGGCAGAGTTACAAAATAAAAGGATGGGGGGTGCATAAAGAGAGACAGAGTAGGGGGGGGGGGGTGGGGGACAAGCATGATATTAAGATGGAGTGCAGAATGGCTGGAGGTGGCTACAAGAATAAATGAAAGGAAGATAGACTGGGTAAAAATGTAAAAGAAAATTTTCGTTGTGTTTTAGAGAATGAAAATTCAAAGAGAAGCTTTGATTCTGGAAGGGAGGTGTTAACACAGACAGACGTGCTGTAGTAGTTTCAAGTGCTTCAAGCAGCTTTTCTCCTCTAAACCCTCAGGTGTGGCTAATTTCCTGTCTTCCAGACTTTTGACCTTTGCCCCCTTGCTGGCATTTACCCTGCACACACACATTTAGTCCTTCACAATAAACTCCTCCTGGCCCTCAGATGGGGCTAAACACAAACTGTCCTCCTCCTCACCTTTCATCTCTCCCCCCCCGGAGTCCCCCTCTCCTCCCATCTTTCCCCCCTCTCTACCTTGTTTTGATTAGAGACTGCAGCAAGTAAGAAACCAGAAGGAAATTAAATGATACGAGTTTGGGGGGGATTTCTCCTTTTTTATTTATTTCTATTCGTTTGATTTTGTGCTTTCATGTTTCTGTGAGGTTTAATTGACCAACTGCTCGGCAGGTAAAGCTTCTCTATGAACTTCTCATTTCTACTTTCATGATCTTCAGACAGCTTCATTATGGCTTTCATGAGATTAGAGAGAAAGGCAAGGAGAGTCTTGAAATGAAGAGGGGATGAGGTGCCCCCCCCCACCCACCCACCTACCCGCCAACTGCACCTCCCACCCTGAAGGAATGTCTGATAAATGTGCTTACTGCTTTTAGTTTGGGATTAATTAGGAGAGCAGGGAAGAGGCTGATACCTGCATTAGCATAATAAACCCAAACTGGAGGAGCTGGAGGGGGACTGGCTATCTGTTGTAAAAGATGGGGCTAATTTAATACATGAGAGGGGGCGGGGGGGTTAATGTTGCCATTGGTGCAGGTGGAGGAGGGTGAGCCGCTCTCCCTGTATGTGTCTCTCCAACATGTTGTTGCTTTGCTTGCTGCTGTCAGAGGTGTGTCCTGCATCTTGTTTGCTCTCTGGGTGTGTTAGTCATCTATAAACCTGCTGGAGTTTAAATGCTTTTTTTTTTTTTTATGTTCTCTGGTTCAAGATGCAGCCGGTGAGGAAGTGGGGGAGGGGTGAGGTGTTGGGTGTCACTGTGGCATTGGGGCGAAAACCTCACGACCTGTGGATGAAGAGGTCAGGAGCTTCAAAAGGCCGACGTTCACAGTCGGGAGCTTTAGGAAAACCTTTTAGTCAGACCGACCCCGGACTAATGAGGAGTGTGAAAGATGTGGCCAGAAAAAACTGCAATGTCAGATGGCTCAGAGTATTATTCCACATCACATCACATCACATCACCTCACATCACCTCATGAACTGAGATAGAGTTTGACTGTTGGAAATGCAAACAACTAGTTTTGCGAACTGTCAAATGTATGTAAAGCAGAGCAATGGAGCAAAAGAGGGTCACTCTGAGTCATGGGACAACAGGACCTGCAAGGCTGAGTAAAGAGACAGAGACAATAGAGAGTAGAAACTGTGTGTGTGTGTGTGTGTGTGTGTGTGTGTGTGTGTGTGTGTGTGTGTGTGTGTGTGTGTGTGTGTGTGTGTGTGTGTGTGTGTGTGTGTGTGTGTGTGTGTGTGTGTGTGTGTGTGTGTGTGTGTGTGTGTGTGTGTGTGTGCGTGTGTGAGCACGCTTATCCCTGTCATTTATCTCTGCAGCAGGAGAAAGAGGAAGCTATCTATAATGGTCCGTCTTGTGATTTGAATTCTCTTTGTTAACACAGACAAAGAAAAAGGTCTTTGTGGTGTGAAACCACTGTAGCTGAGTGTGAGAGGGACCCCAGCCCCTCCCCTTCGTGCTCGGGCGTTGGAAGATATAATTTCACACAAAGACGAGCGGAGCAGAGCACCACACGATTCTGATGACTGATGCTCTCACATGAAAAAAGTGTATAAATCAGTATAATGAGGTGGCGGGCTGGAGTTTTGGACATTTCTCTCAATGATCTATCTCCTTCAGCGGCATTTGTCTTGCTGGTGTTTGCACGCAGACAAACTTAATGTGTATTATGGAGGAAAAAATAGCAAATGCAAGAGAATTCAGTGCAGAAAAGAGACAGTCTTCATTTTGTTTTGTGCGTGTAAGTGAAAAGACTTACTACAACTCCAAGAGATCAGCGCTATAAATAACAAGACTTAATGTCACGTCAGGTGAAGGCCAGTCCGCATCTTTATTAAAGGGTCAGACGGTAAGCAGCTGGATGTGAGAGGGTTTAGATCAACACGAGGCACCTGACGAAGCTCCAGACACCACACTAAGTGTTCCTGAGCTGCAAGTACACACAGTTTAAAGGAAATAAAAAGCAACATTTAATATAGAGAGCTTTCCATAAATACTGATTGATCTACAAGAGAAAAGAATAAGAGAGAAATGACATAAAACTAAATTTAAAAAGATAGAAAGATAACGATAGCATGTTAATGATAATCCCTTAAGGCCAGTCACTCCAACCCGCAACCAGACAGGAGCCATTAGAGAAACACAGAGAGGTCATAAACCTTTAGGCGACTTACAGTCAACAGAGAATCGTGATAACCTATTTAACTGCTCTACTGCTTCTCGCACAACAAACAACATGTTCCAGTGACAGGAACACCTCTCATCAGCAGGTGCAGTCGTTCATCCTGACACTTCTTATTGTCTCATCTCATTATCTTTTATTTTGTAGATTTACTGCCTTTTGTAAACTACTTTGAGCTGTGTTGTGTTTTAAAGGCAGAGAGCAAATAAAGCTGCCGTGCCTCCTCTGGTCTTTGTGCTGCTGAGCCTCCTATAAGTGTGTGTGTGTGTGTGTGTGTGTGTGTGCTGGCTGGCCCACAGCAGCATTGCATATAAATTCATTTCAGCGATGCTCCGGCAGTGAAACATCAAGTGAACCTGGGTCAGCTCAGCTGCTTTTACCACAACGGAACGTTACGTGACATCATCTGGCATTGCGCTGCGTTGGCCAATCAAATACATTGAAGCTCGCATTCCTGACAGGTTACTCTGCGGTGTGGACTGAGTAATTCTACTGCGATAACTTCCCTCTTATTATGAACCATTGTTCAGCCCGTTGGCATCTGATAAACTCAAACCAGCCGTCCACAACCCCCTAAGATTTATAACACAGAGCTGTTTTCTATCAGAGTGGACGCTAATATACGGCAGCACAGCGGGTCACACACTGAAACACTCCCCAGTCTCATGCAGGCAGTGGACAGTGTCAGGTGTGATTTCACTTTGAAGGTACTTCAAAGTGAAAGCCCTTTTTGATTAAATGTTTACATTATTATGGTAAAGATTATTTTGACTGCCCCCATTTTAACTTAGAGTACAATGCATGTTCATGATTCATTGTCTAAGGTACTTTAGGCGTGTGTGTGTGTATGTGTGTGTGTGTGGCCTATGTGCGTGTGTGTTAAAGGGATGGTTCAACATTTTAGCAAATTGGCCCATTGCCATAATCCGTATAGTAATAGCAGTAGGTTCGTTACCTTCAATTGTCGATGCAAGCTATTTTTAGAACAGTGGATCAGAGCCGCGAGCTGCTCAGAACTACGCTACGGAGGTTCATGGGATTTCTTGGTTTCCCTCATCAAAATCATCAAATACACAATTCAACAACTCCAAAACGCTCTGGTGGACAAGTTGTGACCTGCACATTCACCACGCTATGAGATAATAACGGGAAGTTATGAGATGGAGTTGTTTTCAAGGTAAATTCATGCAAAACCGCTGATGCTCGTTCCTGTCGAGGGCAGTTTTTCGGTAAGCAGTCTCTGCATTTGCCTTGAAAACAACTCAGCCTCGTAACGTTCTGTTATTATCTCATAGCGTGGTGAATGTGCAGGTCACAACTTGTCCACAAGAGCATTTTGGACTTTGATAAGGGAAACCAAGAAATCCCATTAGCCTCTGTAGCGTAGCTCTGAGCAGCTCGCGGCTCTGCTCCGCCGTTCTAAAAATAGCTTGCACCGACAAGGTAACAAACCTACTCCTAAAACTATAGTGATTATGGCAATGGGCCAATTTTCCAAAATGTTGAACTATCCCTTTAAGCATTGTCTCTTCTCAGGAGGCTTTTAATCCCACCTGCAACAAAACTGAAGATGTTAAGATCATGTTATACTGTACCACTCACACACTCACTGTAATTAATACACACACCCTGAGCTCTGTGTGTGTGTGTGTGTGTGTGTGTGTGTGTGTGTGTGTGTGTGTGTGTGTGTGTGTGTGTGTGTGTGTGTGTGTGTGTGTGTGTGTGTGTGTGTGTGTGTGTGTGTGTGTGTGTGTGTGTGTGTGTTATCTCATCTGTCTGGACTTGAGCAGGTTCCCCGATGGCCTCAGGGAGGAGGAGAGAGAGGTTCTCCCTCCTCTCCTCAGCTACCAACAACAACACCTGGCGCTCCACCTGTCTCCCCCTCTTACCTGTCTGTCTCTCTCCGTCTGTCCTCTGTAACCCCACCTCCACCTGCTCCCCCCCCCCCCCCCCCCCCGGTGCAGCAGAGTGAATGTTGTGGTTTGCCCCCAGGCTCTTGCTGTAATAATAATCACTGGATCGGTTTCCCCCCCTCCCTCTGCTCCTGTCGTTTCATGAGCCAGCAGTCCTGCTCCCTGTACAACCAGGACTCTTATTTGTATGATAATCACAGGAACAGGGGGGAGCACATGCTTCATCTGCACTTTAACCCTCCAACGTCTCCCCTGGACACACTCATGCTCTCCCTGGTTGGTCCTGTCCTACTTGGAGACAACATCAAACTGTCAGTGCCGATCACAGCTGCTGTTTCACGACTTCTTCTTCTCTGTGAGTGTGTGTGTGTGTGTGTGTGTGTGTGTGTGTGTGTGTGTGTGTGTGTTTCTGTGGGGCCTCGGCTCCACTCTGGAATACCAGGAGTGTTTGGTTAATGATGGCAGAAGAAGGGTGCAGGCCCGGTTAGTTTTGGGTTACCACCAGGATCAGTGGCACCAGGGGAAAATGATGAACACACCTAAACCATCTGTAGCTGTCGCTGCGGTTTACATGATTTTTTTTCCTCCTCCCAATTAATTCCAACAATGAAACAGTGAAGTCATTGTAAACGACATGACCTGAAAGCTCAGATTCACCCCCTTTTTAATGAGGAAATTGAATCTTCTTGTTTAGACGTAAACTCACTTTGCTTGATAGTGAGTTTCCAGAGATGAAATCATGATGTAGAACTTGGCTTCCAGGTCATGATAACTCAGCACCGTTCAACTGAGAGCTTCTCACATGCTGGAAAAAAAAAACTCTTTGTATTGGATGAGCAAAAGTGGGACAAAAGTAAAAAACGTAACTTCTTAATTGGCAAAGCTAAAATGACTGTGAGCTGAAAATGTGGAGTATCTGATTAAAGCTAAAAGAACAATGACATCTAGGATACAGCAGATACACAGCACTTTGAGATTTTGTTTTTATCAAAATAAACCTATTCATTAACCTCATACTCTCATCGAGATAAAGATGTGCTAAACATCCGACTTGTGATACTCCATTGTCTGCTTTATCCTTGCTTTATCTACTACGCACACTCAACACACATACTAGTCAGACAAGTACTTTTCCACAGAAAGCCAGACTCTCACAGCCTTTGACTTCCCTGGAATACTAAATACTATAAATGCCTCCAAGCCATGTTCAAGCTGTCCATGCAGTCTGAGTGAGTGTGTGTGTGTGTGTGTGTGTGTGTTTGTAATGAAGCCATGCTGGCGAGGCCTTCCTGGGGCACGCTGGAGCAGTCTGACCCACAATCTGTGGCTACTCCATGTAAGCAGTGAGGCCAAATATGTTCCTCGAGCTAATGACGCTCCCACACACCCACATGCTCCAGCTGCTGCTGCTGCTGAATGCTCCTCCACCTACGCTGCACAAACCCAACATCTTACTCATTTTAGTCTTGGAAAAGAAAATATGAAATGAGTACACTTTAATCTGTTTCCAATACAAACCTACATTTTATTCTAGTTAAACGTTTTACTTACAGGAAGATCTCAGTATCATGCAAAATCAATTTATTTTACTGGAATCAGTGCATTTATCATTGGAAGCAGAAGTGCTCCACAAATAGTTTGACTTTGGTGCCCTTTGACACTTGAATAAAACCAACAGAGTCCAAAATAGAGAGTTATTTGAACATGCCGTATCAGTTCTCTGTGCCTTTCTCTGTTAGAGTATGAACTGCTCCACAAAGGAGAAACAGTTTGCATACAAATATCACATTTGAATAAATTGCACAACCTTATGATCCAGTAACCAGCTGCACTACCAAGCTATCTAACTGACAGTTAGATGGCTTTTGCAGTGACTCATTCTTGAAAGAAATTATACCCAAACCTTTATTCATAATCCTATAATTGAGGCACTTTTCAAATAGAGGTAGAGGTGTAGAGCTTATTTATAACACATCATTTACTGAGACCCACTTAGAGCAGCATTTGATGACAGCGGTGAGGAAAAAACTTGGAGTACCCATGTACTTCAACTGGTTGATATTGATAGAAAGAGAGCAGATGAAAATACCGTGATAGTAATAATAATTTTTGTTATTATTATTTTTATTTTTTATTTTTTTTGTTATTATTAATTACATTGAGGAGCAGGTGTTGAACAGGATCATGGAGGCAGAGGCAAATCTGTTTTCAACAAAGCCACAGATTTGGACTTTAGTAACCGGAGGAAGATGGGGATTTTTTTTTAATACACGTAGAGGGAGGAGGAGGTGGTGTTAATTAAAGCTGAAGGTCCTGATTTACATGAAGAGGGAAAGTAGAGAGAGTCGACTGGGAGAAATTAATAGGAGGTTCGTTATGAGGGGAGAGAAACAGACTGAGTCCTAAGAGGAATGATGTTTTGGTTGCCATAGATACTGTATCAGCAGACCACTTCCCCCCCTTTGGGCTTTTAACAAGCACACCTGCCTCGCCCTAGGAAACACACACAGTCAGACACACATACACAGTCAGACACACACACACACACTGCTGAGGGTGGGGCTTGCCTTGCACTCAGGTAAAAAAAGGGGTTTTCTCCCACACACTCTCTTTTTTATACCAAATGTTGCAGCTCTAAGATCCACTGCTTTTCTCTCCGTTCTTTGTGATCCATAGTTTTTGTTACAGGCCGTTTGTGTGTGTTTGTGTGTTTTTGCCTAGTTTCTTTGTTTTACTCCTCATTTGAAAGCAGAGATGTAGTGCTGCTTACCCACAGAGAGGGAAAAAAGCTTTGGAGGGGAAAGGACGTCTTGATTGCAAAGTACATGAGCCTCAGCCAAGCTGAACTGTCCAGAGAGCCAGCAGCTTTTTGAAGGGAAACACAGGAGGTCAGAGGCTCGGTCCACTGTCTCTGGTCCAGTGTGTAATCTGAAAAGGAGTTAAACAGTGGAGAGAGCAGAGCAAGGAGCAGAGCATGTTGGACTTTTAATTCGTGGTTTGTGGAGCGCTCAGCACAGGGTAAGTTTTAATCCTTTATACCTCCCCTGACTGACATTTTCCATGAGGTTTGGTGCAGGTGTGAAGTTGGAGAGTCAGCAGGTTCGTGCAGGTTTAAGTAACTGGATGATATTGAGTATCCAAGTGAGCTGCAGGAACAGCTCCGGGACAGAAGTCTGCATGCCAGACCTTTCCTGTCATGGAACTGAAACAGGCTACTAAACAATATACTGTCAAAAGGTTTTGTCCCAATAGCCTCAAATTGAATGGGTCAGATGTGAAAACTACTGTTTAATTTCACATTTTAACCCTTCAATTCACAGCTTTCCTATTTTATTTCACCTTCAGTCGCTTTAAGGTTGGAAAAATCCTCGTATTCCAAACGCTTTAAAAGGATCATAAAACTATTTTTTATCTGCTAATTCCAGCTTTTCATCATAGCTGAGACTGAATGAAATGTTTAAAAATCTGACTCAGCTTTTTTAACATTTTCCCCCAAATTCAGTCTGACATATTTTAATATTTGATAAAAGTTTGTGTCTCCACATGGGTTTTTATTGAAGCTCTGTGGGTTTGAGCTGTGTTTGGAGTTGAAGTTATGGGGTCAATGTGAGGTTGATATTATAAAGTCATTATGAGCTTAATAACTGTTTTCTTATTGATCTATATCGTTTCCATCCTTGAATAATTATGGAGTTTTTATATTATTGGATAGTTTTCCACATTTTAGAATACTGTTTCTTTTAAATCAGCAATCGTAAACTTGTATTTAATGCACATTTCTGCACTGTGACACAACAAATTAAGCTCAGATGGAGAAAAGAACTGAGAGCATGGTGGGGAGAAAAATGTGGCTGCACGTTTACAGAGGAAACTTTCCTTAAAGTGGCTCATCGTGTGTCATCTGGAGACACTTCAAACCAGATGAGCATGAGAAAGGACAGATCCTGGGCGCAGTTGTGGCAGCGCCCGACAAAAGCAGAGCGGTTTCTCTGGACCACAGGTGGAAGGAAGGTATAGAGGCAGTGGCCGCATTTGCTTCATTCTAGCGGCGAGGCGACAATAGGTCGGTTTGTGTGCGGCGTGTGTTTACGCAGTGTGGCGACACACACACGTGAGGAATTCCTGCAGCATTTTTATAAACATGGCTCTTTGCTGCAGCGGAGGATGCGGCGCGGCGGAGGAGATGTGTGCCTGTGCTTAGTCATGCGTGTCACATGTTGACACACTTTGGTGTGTTTTTTTTTTTTCCACAGATCCGGATCAGTCGGTCGAGTCTAAGGGAGTGTGCGTTTATACATCAAACACAGAAAGAGATAGAGAGAAAGACGAGTCAAAGGATTTGTGTGTGTGAAAGAGAGGCAGCCAGAGGGATCTAAATGCTTTGATAGATTCTCAGAGTGCAGATAGCAAATGTTTTCCCAAGACAGGAGACAATGGGACCAGGCATGAGAGAGAGAGAGAGAGAGAAAGAGAGAAAGAGAGAGAGAGAGACATTCCTGAGTGTGTTGTCCAGTTCAGTCCTGTCATTTCTCGTCACTGCAGGGACAGCTGTGTCATTTTCGTACCACACGGCTCCTGGGCTCCGGCCCGGAATGTGCCGGGTCCTGTCCCGACGGCCCCTTCACTGCCTCCCTCGCTCACGCTGTCTCACTTTTAGTCCTGAAAATGTTCAAAACAAAAGAGAGAGAGAGAGAGAGAGAGAGAGAAAAAACAGCTTTTACTTTTCAAACAATAACACTGCTTCTTTTCTGTTTCTCTGTGGGTGGAAAATAAACAGAAAAGTATAAAAAACAAACTAGACATGTAATCATTTGAGTGCAGGTGGTGATGTCATACTTCAGATCTAACCAGCCAAGAGCCTACGTCTGTTAATAAACCTTCAAACACTGAAATAACATATTTTATGAACCTGGAGACAAAGAGCAGCAGCGGTTCAGGTGCTGATGTGAGAAACTGTAACGTGTTTCCTTTGAAATTGTAAAACTGGTAGAACTGGAACCTGGAGAAACACCTGCAGTCGTCTTTTCTGTTTTGTTTTACATTTCCACTGTCTGCAGCCTCATTTGCATTTTTCATCTGTTTCATCTGGTCTCCCACTAAACAGCATGTCTCTCTGTGTCTGTTGTTTGCATGATTATATAGAACGGTTGGATTGTTTAAGTGATAACCAGGCGTTAAATAGTAGAAACAGTAATGTACAGTGATGAGAAAAACAATGATTTCAAGATAAGCACAGATATTTTACAGCGACAAACAGCTGAACAGTTGAAGTCAGTGTCACAGTATGAATTAATCAAAACATTTTATGCAGTTTGCACCATTTATTCAGGACACACAGTTCTGTGAAATAATAATAATAATAGTCTTGTTTACATATTTTGATCAGATGGTTCCTGGTTTATTTCAATTTTAGAGGTTTGCAGAGAACACAGTCATATTTGTGTCTGGATGTATTGATCAGATATTGTATCAAAAAAACGATATCATCTTCTAATCATCATGCTATGACTTCAGTAAAAAAAAGAAAAAAGGTAAACAGTCATGTTGTGTTGGCCCACTTCAGGAGAAAAGCTTGTTTTCATGTTGTGCCTCTATGCAAAGTGTTTTTCCTGATAGGAGTGCGGTCTGTGATGGAGCTGATACGATGAGTCACAACAGTGGCTCCTCTGTTCTGATGTTGTGTCTGTAGACCTCACCTACCAACTTTTCCGTGGTGTCACAACTGTGCACCCCCAGCCCCCCCCACCCCCCAGCCCAGAGGGCTGTAAGTCAATGTACTCCCTCCTTCCTCCCCCTGTCTGTCTGTCCGTCTGTCTGCCTCTCTGTCTGTCTGTGTGGACAGAGACAGACATTTGGGGTTATATGATCCAGACTCAGTATGAGGACCAGTCGTGGCCCCTCAAACACAGGAAATCCCCTTACTTCTGCTTCACGGCTCTGTTATGGCCGCATGTCTGTGTGTATATTTCTGCGGCACAGAGCCTGTGAGCATGTGCCAGAGTCGGACGGGGTTTTTCAGGAGGAGTAGGAGGAGAGGAGGGGTGGGGTTAGGGGGGGGTTACTGTACTGCAGGGCCGACCAAGAGACCAACCAACCACAGTCCCCGAGGGCACACACAAGAGAAGTTAAACAAACATAACCACGGCCTCTTTCTCAGGACACCACCAGTCACTCCTATTGGCTGACCCGCGAGGCAGCTTTTTTGTGTCGGTCCCTGCGGCCTCCCCCACTCTGCTCTTCTCTTTAAGGAAAGTTTGGAGGTTTGGCCTCTGACCTCTGACCTCTCTGGGAGATGCAGAAAAAAGCTCTATAAGGCGACCTGGCTAGAAGAGAGGTTTCTCTCTGGCATGTCTTGATGTGGGTCACTCTTCCTCCTTCAAGGGAGAGTGGATGGAAACCTACCTCACACAGTTTTAATTGCACACCCTGTTGATTTAAAGGCTCAGTTCACCCAAGGTAGTAGTCTCAAAGTCCCAAATAAATAACGTTAGCCGTAATGGACGGACCCTTTAAAGAGGAAGCACTTCACCTCTTTTCCTCTGCATGATGATGATCTATTAGATGCCGGCTTCGTCGGACAGCGCTTGGCACCGCTTCCTCGTGGGGGCAGCGCGCGGTTGATGTCTCCCGTCTCCTGTGATTGGCCGTAAAGGGGCCCGGTGTTGTTAACTGGCGGGTTGGCTGTGCCAGCGGGAGGCTGTGGGCAGGGCCACGCTGCTTGGCCTGATCTCTAATTAGCACTGGCTTGTCAGCTAGTCAGGGTGGATCTGTCTGGGAAATTGTAGTCTTGTGCACAACCAAGACACACACAAAACCATAGCCGGGGGAACACACAGTATAAAGCAACAGTGGGATGAGGGATTGTCCTTGAGTTTTCACAGAGTTTGTCTATGATCATGTGGCTTTGACTTGTGTTGCCGTTTGATTCTTCTCAGGCTGAAGTGGCTTATTTAGGGCTCGGGGTGTGTTTGTGTGTGTTTCAGTGTGCTCTATTAGTGGTGCAGCAGCAGCAGCAGCAGCAGCAGTGAAGTGGTTAACAGTCCCGGGGGAGGCTCATGTTACCAGCAGCAGGGCAGGTCCTTCCCTCCTCTCTCTCCTCTCTCCCCCCCCCACCTCGGTCTCTGTGTCTGTTAGTCCAGAGAGAGCCCAACAGTGCCCGGGGGATGAAGCATCAGTGCAACCAGTGACAAAAGAGCTCAATCTAGGAAGAGTGCCAGAAAGAGAGAGAGAGAGAGAGAGATAGAGAGAGGGGGGCGAGAGACACTGAGAAGGCTCAGAGAGAGAGAGAGGTAGACAGAGACAGAGCGGGAGAGATATTTGTCTGTGTGAACTCTCAGCGGCATGGAGTCATGAAGCTCTCTGTCCAGCTTAGCATTTTCCCGCAACGCTCTGGTTCCCACGGCAACCCAGGCACCCTGACCAGGTAGATGCGTGTGTGTGTGTGTGTGTGTGTGTGTGTGTGTGTGTGTGTGTGTCTTCAGGAGACTTTTTGTCTTTCAAGTAATGACTTCAATGACTTTGGTTTAGTTTGTGTTCAGGAAGCTTTGTGATCTTTGTGTATGTCTGTTTCTCCTCGGCTGTCCACAATATCTTTATTTTCCTTCTGTGTGTGCATGTGGATGTATTTGTGTGTGTGTGTGTGTGGGACTTTCCCCTGTGGGTGTGTGTGTGTGTGTGGACGAGTTGAGACGGCTGTGGTCACTCTAAATCTCTCAGCACCTCTCCACTCGTCTGCTGCACGGATGCTTTCAACTCTGGAGCTTGTGTGTGTGTGTGCGCGCGCCGCCGGGCTGCTGTTTGATTCAGTCCGCTGGTCGAATGCAGACGAAGATGCGGTTCCCCTCAGTCTCTGTTTGTCAGGTTGCTCGGCAAAATGTGCGCTTGGCTCTTGTTTCGGCCGAGCACCGGCTGATTAGATTTCTGTGGTAATCTGAATCTGGGATTTCAGCCATTTGAACGTTCTTTGTTTTTGTTTAGTTTTTTTTTTTTAAAGCCATAATTATGATGTTGTGTTCAAGTGCTGGTGGGAAACTCTCAGGCTGCGTTGACTTGCTTTTTCTGTCTGAAAATCTAAGCTGACAGATGAATGATGAATGGGATCTGATATGTAGCGCTGGGACTGGAGCGTCAGTGCTGAGAGAAAGTTTCTGCATCATAAACTAAATCATGTGTGTGATGATAGCTGAACTCTTGGTCAGATGCTTTAGACTTCCCTCATTCTAAACAGTATTTTATTTTTGGCAAAGTCCCTCTTGGCTGCTCGTGTTACCACAATATTTAATCTGATGTTTCTAGGTTTTTCGGTTTATTTTAAGTAAAAAAAAAACAGATTTGGTATAAATAGTGCTCAAACTGATGTAAGATATTGGAACAAGTCTTGTTTGGTATCAGTGTCAAATTATGTCGATGATCTGATAAGTTGATAATTGGCTCATTAGTTAAAAATGAACATAATAGGCAAACAGCCTGAAGCATGAGGATTTGTTGCTTCCCTCTGTTTGTGTGACTGATTTTCTTTTTGTTCTGGGCTGCTGGTGACGTCAGGTTTGGGGCTTTGAGAACATGTGAAGGCCATTTGATCAACTGAACAGTTGGTTGATTTATTGGTAAAGAAAATAATCAACAGCTTTACCAGTAATGAAAATAATCTTTAAAAACTGGAACCTTGGTTGTTATTGTCTGTACATGTCATTGTCAACATAAACAAGACATGTGACAGGTTGTTATGTTATAGTCTTTAGTGAATGGTCCTCTGGTGACACTAAAATCACAGATAGTTTGACAACACTAACTCTGTGTCAGTGTGTGTTTGTGTGTGTGATTGTGTGTATATCCTCTGGTGCAGCCAACCCTGCACTGGCCATCACCATCAGCCTCCCTCTGGCCCTTTCAGAGTGATGTTTGCCAACTGGCTGGGCTTCCTGTCCCCCACAGACTCCCAGCGGACACACACAAGCACACACACACACACACACACACACACACACACACACACATATTTACAAATATCCTGCATTAACTCCCAGCGTGTTTGCTGTGTTCAGATGGATCTGTTTGAACAACTCACAGACACACAAACACACCATGATGTCACCCCTCTGTCGAGCCTTTGTTCACGTGATAGACAACCCCATTCAGCCTGTGTGTGTGTGAAGTCAGTTCAGACGGAGAATAGAGGAAGAGAATCTCCAGGCAGCCGCCCAGACGCCGGATCCATGTTTGTTTGATTATTTGCATTTGCATTAATTCTGTAATTAATAGGATTATTTTTCTCTTCATACAAAGGCGTACATTTATCAGACACATGACTTCATACTTGCTTTTACAGGATGTTTTACGTGTAGACACATCCACGATCACAACTCCAGCAAATCTGAAAGAGGGAAAGTTTTATGCTTAATTTTTACAAAACTGACAATCTGACTTGAGCTGACTGATGCAGAGAAGTGTTGGGTTTTCATGACATGAGAGGCATCATCCCTCACTGCTGAGTGAATGTAGTGTCTGTAGTGTCTCTATAATGAGGAATTAAACATCTTCCCATTGTGCCAAGGAGCAGATTTATTGTTCAGAGTACTAACCCTAGCCTCTCTCTGTCCTCTGTTGTGTCTGTATGTGTTCAGCTGGGATGACAGTAGCTCTGTGAGCAGCGGCATCAGTGACAACATCGACACAGATGACATCAACACCAGCTCCTCCATCTCTTCCTACGCCAACACGCCTGCGGCGCAGCGCAAGGGCCTCAACACACAGGTAAGGCTGCTGGAGTTTTAGTTCTTTTAATACCAGTGGTTAGGAGGTTAAGTCTTAATAGATTAAGTCAAAGATTGAAAGGGATTTGGATCTATTGAATTTGCTTGTGCATTCAGATTTGATGAAATGCCTCTTGTGCCAGGGGTTTAAGTCTCTCTTTGTTTGCAAACAATGATCTGCACTGCAATACACAATCTGTCAATTTAATATGCCTTCAAGAACAACCACAAGTGTAGTAATAAAAAAAAAAGTTCACTCGAACATGGTTTCTTTTATACCTGCGGCATGCATAGACTGTAGGTGGCATGCCTTCGAGCACATTGAAAATTCATTTGCTTATCTGCAACTTTTTGAATATAATTTTTCTGACAGTTGACTAAATGATTAACTAGGCTGCAGTCAGTGTTTGTCAAACATCTCCCTGGCTGCCCATGTTCTTGAACATCAAATTAAAATGTGAAAAGCACAAAAAAACATATTTTTTGTTGTCAATCGCCTCGCGACAAACATGTCCTCAGCGTCTGATTTTAAAAAGCTGATCTTGAGTTAAATGTGAAGGCAACATAAAGCTCTACTGTAGGCAACACGACTACGCGTAGGCTACGAGCCCGTGCCGTGTGTGCAGAAGACGCCGTAGACTGTCTCTCTCTACTCTACTCCATAGTTAGTTGCCCAAAATACCATGAACGAGTAACAGCAAAGTCAGAAGTAGCGTTCAAATGCAGAATCTAAGGGCACACCTGCTGGTAATGAAGACACCCACCCAGGTCAGTGACGCTTTACAGGTGTTTTTCGCGTTGACGCTGACAAGAACGAAACACGGGGAGTGATTTGCGTGCTTACGTAATGGTTTCCCCGGAGACTACGCGACCGCGGAACCCGGCAGCGTTTCACATGGCTGCTACCGCATTCAGCCTGGCTACTGTCAAATGCGGTTTATAAACTATTTGCTAAGTATCAGATACAACTACAACGCTTTACCTCGTGTTTGTATTGAGAGTGAGGAGTCACGTGCCGATTTGGTCTAATCTGGGCGGGGTTTGAGCTTTTTAGTCAGCCGGTCGGCCATGATGGAAGGAGACGCTATCGGTTGCCAGGGGCAACGTCATCAGAACAGCACAGAGACGGACTAAATTCTAGCTCTTTTTTGCGCCAACAGATCAACAAATTACAAGAAAGAATAAGGAGAAAGTAAATCACTGGAGCAGTTTTTAACACAGCAGTGATTTCCAGGCATTGTAAAACAGTAAATTACGGAGTAGACGATTTTGTTTTGCCCATAGACTAGTATGGCTTTTGCCACCGGAATCCTTCCATCATGGCGGAGAAGGGGGGCGGGGCTCTGAGCTGTGACGACAACTCCTCACTCTCAATAGAAAAGGGCTCAGTTGAATCGGTCTACAACCCGCTCCGAGTTCTCCAAGTACCGGTAGTTGGACTGAATCTGTGAGAAAGCTCGGTGAGCCGCCATATTGGTTTGCTATCTCCCTCTTTGCCTCCGCCAACGTCGCCGCTCTTTTTTTTCCTTTTTTTTTTTTACCGTGTTGTTTTCACAGTTATCCCTTGTCTCCGACTGTTCCGACGGCCAACAGAGTCCTCACCCCACCCTCCCACCCATACTGTTTTGGTTAGACAATGGCAGGTGCACAAACAATAACAGAGCCAAACACTACCTCGTGATAATAAGTCAACAGAAAAAAAGGTAAACTGACATAAAACAGTTTACAGGGTGAGTTAATTATAAATTATAAGCAGAAAATTGCAAACTCCTCTTTCATGCATCTACATGGTCATTTCTCCTTTGCTTCATTTTCTTAAATCCAGTCTGCGCCTGCATTCCTGTGCATTCAGCAAAGAATGTGAGACTCACAGAGCTAAAGCTGATGTTGACTCAGGCCTCAAATCACTAAACACTGATTAAGAGCCTCTACGGTTCAGTAAGGTGATCGGTGAGACGATAATATTGTCAGCTGACTCACTGGAGTTCAACACGTGTGCACGCACACACTGCATTGTGGCTGATGTGGAGTCAGTCATCATGTGATGTGTGTCGATTACAGCTGCAGAGGTCAAGGTGCTGGAGAAAAAACAAAGGAGAGTACAAAGGAGCCTTTCTCTCAGTACGGCAGCTCTGACACGGCGAAGCTTAATAAACTCTGCCTCATCTCTCCTGTGGTAATAACACACACTGGCTGGACCGTGCTGCATTTTTGTAGCGTTGCCTGGAAGACTGCAAAACCCGAAAGCAGTCGTCATCCCCTAAACAGCTGTAGTTTACTGTGATAGTTACCGGTAACTAAAGGCTGTGTGGGGGGGGACTAGTCATGTTACACTTTTGTTTAAAACAGCAAAACCTTCACAAAAAGTTCAATGAAGTTCTAAGTGAAGCAGTAGGATACATTTCCTTCAAACACATTTATAACACTCAGCTGCAGACACCACCGCTGTTTCTTCACTTTGCCAGTATAAACTTGTTTGAAGGATGAAAAGAAAAATATTGATGTAGGCCATGGCCAAGTCACTAAATATCCAGGAACAGCATCAGGTATGTTGTAAACACACAACAGAAATGCTTTAATGTTATTCCTGTTGCTTAGAGAGGACTTGCAATTATCAGTGTATAAAAACACCTAGCATAACTTTGAAGAGGAAATATCTCCTTCATTATGATGTTTATTACTCAAATGCCTAAAAGACTGGGATCTTGAAAGTGTCTTTCTTATTTTTTCTTTAAAAATATGAGAATCTTGTCACGTTGCACTAGGAGAAGTTGTTTTTGCTCAGGCATCGTGGTGCAGTCACTAACTGCGACGTCACAACCAGTGTAGCTCCTTCTAATGTGGTCAAACGGCCTCCTGACAAACTGCCCAGGTGACGGCGGTGAGGATGCTGGTAGGATTACCCAGCAGGATGGCTGCGGTCGTAAACTGGAGTGCTACTTGGAACCACTTGGCAGTGTCTCATAAAAGACGCTTTCTTCAGCAGTAATAAATCTGTATGTGTGTGTCTCTGTGTGTGTGTGTGTGTTCCCAGCCTGTGACGGATGCAGAGAAGCACTCGGCCTCCACAGCGTTGCACCAGGCCTGGTCAGGAGACGAGGTGAAGAGGCCAGACGGCGGGTCAGACAGCGGGGTCAGGATGGAGACAGGCTCCAAGTGGAGCCGCCGGAACCCCTCCGACATCTCTGATGAGTCCGACAAGGGCGGCTCAGGGAGAAAGACCCCCTCTGTGTCGCACACAGGCTCTTGGAGGAGAGGCATGAGCACTCAGGTTGGGGTGACGTCCCCCCGAACTAAAAGCACCAGTAGCACGGGCTCCACGGGCTCCATCGGCCTCAAGACCCACAGTTCAGGTAAAGGACAACTGGCTAATGTTTTCACCCTTTGTCTCCATACTTATAGACCCCCTGAACCAAAAATGTATGTTTTGAAATTATTAGCATGTCAATGTAGTGTTTGGGTTCTGCTACAAGACATTTCAGCAGCGAAGTCGCAATGCACGCCATAACTGAGCATTTTAGATTTTAAAATTCAGTTTTCGAAGCCAGAGACTGAAAAAGTTGGATTCAGTTTTTCAGCACCCAGTCAGGTTTAATACGTCAGAATCCCTAGCAACCAATCCCGTTGAATTTTTGTGCATCTCATTTGTTGTTCGCTGTGATGGTGACACTTATCTCTACTTATCTTGCATCTACTTATACAGCTCGATGTTCAACAACAGTATCATTGGTTAACGTGGCCGAGAGGCGTTACTGCTGCTTTAAATACGGGAGACCCGGTTAAAATCTCAGTGCGAGCTTCATGTTTTGATATCGCCCTCCCGTCTCCCCTGCCTCCGCTGATGCGCACCGCAACCCGGTGGCGGTGGGCGGACGCAAGCCCTGATGCATTTACATACTCATGAATATTCATAGAACCTGGATTTTCCAATGAGAGAGAAAAAGTAGACATGTCTTTAGCCTCTTTGAGAGTTTTTTGAGCAACTATTTTGTGGGAAGACAATTTTAATCAAAAAATAGTCATAGCAGAGCATTTTTACAAATTTTAAAGTCCCTCCTCAGGGGGACTTTAATATTTGAACTCACACAAAATGCTTTAAACTACATTACAGTATAAATATAAAATAATTTCTACTGGGCTTATTTCCCTTATGAAATTACCCAGCCACCCTGCTGATGTCTCCTTCTGTGTGACCTGCAGGAAAGACAGATGATGTCAAGGTGTCAGAGAAAGGCCGCGTCTCTCCTCGTTCTAATGGCCTTCACCGTTCGCCCTCAGATGCGGGGCGCAGCAGCGGTGACGAGGCCAAGAAACATTCGATCTCCAGCGGCCGCACGCCTACAACAAACGCCCTCACGCACACCGTCTCAGACCCCCACTCCGGGACGCACTCGCTCACCTCGCGCACCCCAACCAGCACCTTCGGCTTCAAGAAGCAGGGCCATGGGATGGTAACCATGGTCACGGCCAGCGGTGCCACCATCACCAGCGGTTCAGCCACTCTGGGGAAGATGCCCAAATCTGGCGCGCGCTCACTGGCTGGAGGTCTCAAGGCCGGAGGACAGGACGGAGGGTCGGCTCTGGGTCACCACGACGACGGCTTCCTCCCCATGAGCGCCCGCTCCACTCTGCAGTACCGCAGCCTGCCCAGACCGAGTCGCTCAGGAGCCGCCGCACGCAACGGGAACCGCTCGTCCACCAGCAGCATCGAGGCCGCCGTGCTCTCGGTCACCTCCCATGGTAAAAACTCCATCAGCATCGCCAAGGGCAACGGCGTAGGAGGCCTGCTGGCCAATCAGACGGATCGGGAGAAGGGGGTCTCTGAAATTGACAACCTGAGGAGCGGAGTCTCAATGCAGGGCGGAGGAGCAGCGACTGTTCCTCTGACAGGAAGACAGCAGGTTTCTTCACCTACACTACGCAGGTGAGCGCACACACACACACACACACTCACACACACACACACACACTTACAGAACACCATTTATAATGTCAGTAATCCTGTAGACATAGTGACGACTACCAGATGAGCCATGCTGAGTGGCTCTTTTCTTGTATGGGCTTGATTTTACCCACATAAAGCACAGACACACATACAGCAGACCATTATAAAAGACAGTAATCACGTGGTCACAGTAAATGATAAGAAATGGTGAGTAAGGATCACACGTGTGGACTTGTTGCGCACACACACACACTTAGTGAGGTTAAATCAGGCCATGGTGAATGCAGGCCTTGAGCTGGGCTGATCAGCTGCCAAGCCTCAGCCTTGGTGGTGGTGGTGGTGCAGGGGGGGGAGGGGGTGGGGTGGAGCAGGGTAATGGGAGCTGACTCTTACCTCAGCGCTCTGCCCTCATTAATGTGAGGGAGTGATAACTCTTCAAAGAGGCTGTGTGCTGCCATTATCGCCCACCACGGCTGCAGTCATCACAGCCTGCCATTTAACTCTAACTCTGGATTAGCAGAGAACCAAGGGGGAGTTCTTTGTGTGTGTGTGTGTGTGTGTGTGTGTGTGTGTGTGTGTGTGTGTGTGTGTGTGTGTGTGTGTGTGTGTGTGTGTGTGTGTGTGTGTGTGTGTGTGTGTGTGTGTGTGTGTGGGGCTGGCCTTGAGTCAGATGTGAGCACACTGACTCTACCTTCAGTGACTGCTGCAGGCCCGCTGCTCTCTTTCTTGCTCCATGCAGAGTACAGAAAAACACCAGTGGCAAACACACTCTGCTCAGCGCTTTGATCCAGAACAGTCATGAATATTTACATGAAATGTGTTGTTAAATTTACTGCTAATATTCTAACTCCCCGGAGCTAATGATTTCAATGACCCCCCCCCTCCCCCTCTAACGTTTCTTATCCTAACATCAGATTCATTTTTTCCACTCACTCACAAGGAAACATGGGTTCACAAAGAAATTTATGTTGACAGTCTTTTATTACATTTAAAAGACGGAGTGTTCTTTTAGAGGTCCAAATAGCTTTCACAGATAATCCACCTCTTCTTCTTTGTTTATACTTCCCTTCATGAATGGATTATGTGATGTGTCACAATGTCAGAAATGTTATAATTTGTTGTAAATGTTTAAATTTGTGCTGCCCCCCACTTGGCCTCTCATTTACTCTTTCAACACTCTGATTTTTCCTCAGGTTGTTTGGTGGGAAGCCCAGTAAACCGGTCACCACGGCTGAAAACATGAAGAACTCCACCGTTATCTCCAACCCCCACGCCACCATGAACCACGTGGCCACGGTGCTGGAGTCCCCCGATGCGGGGCTGGGAGGAGTAGACAGCGAGACCAGCAGCCCGCTGTATGGAGGCAGAGCACTGGGAACGGGGATGGGGACGCTGGGCAGCGAGCAGGTGAGGGTTATCGGTGTGTTAATGGGAAGAGGAAGAGAAATGATCCTGGGAGAGTATTAATGTGTTATCCTTCTCTGCAAACTGTAAGATAAAAACATGTGGTTTAAACTAAAGCTAAAGTAGTCTGGTTTATTTTTAGATCTGTGACCCAGGAGCCGCCGCTTATTCATTTGTCACGCTGCACACATTCTCTAACTGCCCACCACACACTACTTAGCATGAAAAGAGAGAAAGCGTTTTGTTTTTTTTTGTTTATTTTGGACTTGTATGCAAGTTCTTTTTAACCGTGTTATGACAGTGTCGGTCTGTCACTCAGTCCACCACTTTAATCCAGACTGAAATATCTCAACAGCTATTGGAAGGATTGCAATGAACCTTTTTCTGTAGATATTTTTATGGTGCCCAGCGGAAGAAAAACCTGCTGACTGGTTATTTCATTCAGCAGTGGGGTTGGTATTTGCGGTTCAGAGTCGAGAGACATCCAATGAATTGTGATGAAATCTGGTGCAGATATTTATCAGCATGCTGATTACTTTTCATTTCATGTCACCTCATGTCACAGTACGCGTCCTCCACAGAACTGACTCACCACTTTTAATCCTTAGAGCTACTGTCTTCGCGTCAGCTGAATGGTTTGCGGTCGAGCGTCAAACCAGCCGGTTAAGTTTGGTTTTAAGATTTAAAATGATTGTGTGCCCGAGAGCTTAGAGACAATTAAGCAAGTGTTTGTGTTGGATGTGGGGAGGTGTTTGCAGAGTGATGACACAAGGATCATTTTCTTCTCACCTGACTAATGCAACAAACTTCCCCAGAAGCACAAGACGGACAGTGTAGACTCCTCTTTGACAAACTGTAGGCTACATGCCGACGCAGGGCATTAAGACGCGAGCGTGCTCCGTCTTGAACCCTCCATCATGTTCTCACATGATTCATGAAGCTTTTTCAGACGTGTTATGAATCATAAAGTGACACAGCGGGCAGTGTTCTTTACAAACAGTGTGAATAGTCACTTGTTTCAAAGCAATCGGACCATCAAACTCAAGGGTAATTAATCAGCCGATGACTGTGACATCAATGATAAATCTATCAATGTATTTTTCATTGATCGTGATTGGCGGAAAGTCAGAAAATAGTGAAAAATACCACACAGCCCATGGTCCAACAGTCCAAAACCTTTTTTATTTTATTAAGTTTATGGACAGTGTACACAGACATTAAAGAAAAGAATGTAAAGATGTGTCAGATTTAGCAGAGAGCTAATTTATATCTGTAGTCTATTACTGTACATAGAACACAAATTCACACCTCCCAGACCCCAATACAATAAAAATAGTAATATATAACATCGATACAACATAAACAATGCATAGAACATAGATAGACATTCCAACAGGCTACTTCTGATGTAAAGTGCGATGTTGATGTACTTATATAGTGCTGGTTTGTTTGTAGAATTATACTATATATAACATTGTAAGGACATAAAACACCAAATGACAATCCAAGGGGCTGCTCCTGATGTAAAGTGCAAAGTAGAAATGTGCTTAGATAAAGTGCTGGTTTGCTTGTTTGTAGTCAATAAGGTGCAAAGCGCTTGTGGCAGCATGAAGTAAGAATTACAGTTTTATGAAATTACAGAGTTATTATAGCAGTGTTTTTCAACCTTGGGGTCGGGACCCCATGTGGAGTCACCTGGAATTCAAATGGGGTCGCCTGTAATGTCTAGTAATTGATTAAAAAAAAAATACTGATATAAATATTTTTTTAACTAATTATTATTCTTTTTATAATTATGATTAAAAACACCACACACAATCTTAAACAACTGTATTCTATACTTTCACTTTCTCGAATATAAATTGAGCATCTTTAATGACGGCCGCCAGAAATTTGTGACATCAAAATGGTCACGAGCCAAAAAAGGTTGGGAACCACTGTATTCTAGTGAGAGGAAAATTGACATTTTCACTTTTTAGAAATGGCCTTTGATTCAGTGATGAAGTAACTAATTGTTCTGAACACCCTCTCCGGTCCACAGGCCTCCAGCCCCGGCTCGGTCTACTCCTCCACTGGGCCCTCCAACAGCCTGACGTGGGGCACCACCTTCAGCAGCTCCTCTGCTCAGAGCAGGGAGAGCACGCTGGGCGGGCACGGCGGGGCGGGCAGCATGGGCTACCCCTCCGTCAGCAGCATGCACACCAGCAGCGAGTCTATTGACATGAGCCTGGGCAGTGCCGGCCACGGCACCCACAAGGAGGACACTCTGTCTGCACTGGGCCGCGCCGGCAGCGTCAAGACCGGCATGTCTGAGAGGTGAGGACACACAGAGGTGTTGAGTTTATTTTTTTTTTGAAGTGTCATTTGTTTTCCAATGTCAGCTTTCCTTCTTTAGTCGGTTATACAGTTATCTTTCCATGTCCTTTTCACAGAGTCTGTTAAGGACTTCTGACTTTCCAAAAGTTGCCTGAAGTAATTAACAGATGTTTTTGAAGTGCATTTCACTGCTAAAACATCTGTATTTTTTATTTAGTAAGATTTTGAATGTTTTTTGCCACTCAGGTAAAGCATCTAAACGCTTCTCTCTCTGACTGTGTTGAAATCCTGCCCAGTTCTGACGTTAATTCCTTTTAACGGATCCAGAACCGAGGTGATGCTCAAAGCATTCGTCACGGCGAGGTGTCGCCTCTTGTTTGCCGTTCCGTCTGCGCTCCAGCGCGGAAACCAAATCCCCTCGGCGTCCTCGGTCTGTTATACAGTAATTGTGGTCATTGTCGCAGATTCCATCCTGACAGGTTGACTGTGTAATGTGACAGGAATGTCTCGGAGGAAACTTAATAGCATCTGGAGTCGAAGCTTTGAGGGCCATGACATCACCCTCCTCCTCCGCGGAGTTTTCTTATTAACAGCATTGGTGAAGAATCTCGCAGCTCTGAAGGATTTCTTCTTCCACTTTATTCTCTAAAACCTTCTCTCTCTGTGTCTGTGTTTGTTTTCCTTCCTGTCGTCCATCAGTCCCCTCTCCTCCCCCTCCGCTAGCCCTATATTCAGCCGAAACACGCTACCTCGGAAACAGGACAGGTAAATGCACCTGTGTGCAGTGTTAGGCTCCCTGGTGAAACAGCTGTGGAGGTTCCTACTAAACCACCACCTGCTGCCACACACAAAGCAATCACAGAGGACCACAGAGGGTAGCTCTGTGTGTCGGCTTGTTGCTGTACTTTGTGTCTTTTTTTTTGTTGTGTGTGCGTACGTGTTTTTGCTCTGTGTGGTAGTTAGTGGTTATTTTTAGGACCTCTCGCTCCTGTGTGAATGACAGAGTGCGAACGAGAGGCCGTGTCTGTGTGGATGCCCGCAGCTCCAGTGCCTTTGTTTAGAGGTTCACTCTAGTCTGTTTTGACTGTGACACACTGCCACCTTGTGGTAGAGTTTATACTGCATGTGCAGATTTAGAGCTTAGGATGTTTATTGTGGAGAATGTGCTGCAAAAATCTCCATCTTACGGAAATGTTTTGCTATTTCTTAGCTGTAAAAGTCCTATTTTTAGCACTGGAAATTAAAATAATGAGTCAGTTTGATTAGACAAATGTTTTAGGCATTTTCTATTATCAGTGATCAAATGTCTGTTTCTTTATTTCACTACAGTTGCCTTATTTATTCTAAGAAAATGTTGTTTTAAGTTTTAGAACTGAATGAAATATAAATAAATAAAAATGCAAGATAGAGATTTATTGCAGTGAATAAGTTTGTCTATAAAAAAAAACATAATTAGTATTAGTTAGCCTTTGAGTGGTTTCTTTGCCTCCTTGCTTCCTTTTCTTTGCTCCTCTGAAGTGTTTCTCTCCCACAGCGGGCCACACTGTGGTAGAAACACTCTGCCTAAGAAGGGACTCAGGTACTTATTCACTTCCTGCTGGACATGTTGAACTTTTGCACACTGGTTCACCAAATTGTCGTCTGACTTTTAGTTTCCCTTTTTTTTCTGCGTCTACATTCACTTCTTCGAAGCTTGTTGTGCTCACGCTTAAAAAAATGCTTTATGATGTTTTTGTTTGGCACTTGTGTTGTTGTTTTGTGCTTCTGTGAAGAGGCATGTCACCTTGTCGTTGTACAGAGCTGTCACTGTGTTACGCTGTAGCGGGCTCGATGCCTGGGGTCAGATTTTCTTTGGCTTCTGTTCTGCTTTTCCCCCCAGTTTGTGTTGCTCACAGCTGAGAATCAATCTGTGTTCACGCTGTTGTGATTTCTTGTTTCAGCATCTGATTCATCCAATGTTTAGATCCCAGCTAGTAATCTGGCTGCAGTAGAGAAAAAATCCTCCTCTTTGATTATAAAATGTCTGAAAAATCAGAATCCAGATCAACTTGTCCTTTTAAAATGAAGAACTGTTCTCTTTATGTCCTCACCTCCACTCTAACCTCCTCTTTTACTTCTTGTAGGTATGGCCCATCTCCACAGCTGAGAGGCCATGAGGAGAGCCGCGATTGGCTGCGCTCCCACTCCACCAGCGGGTTGCAGGAGTCAGCCAGTAACTCCCCATTCTCCCCCGGCTCCAGCCTCACCTCCCCCTCCGGCACTCGCTTCAACTTCGGCCAGCTCGGTACGCCCCACACACGACCAAAACACAGCACTACACATTTATATACCCATGATTTAGTATTTCTTTGTGGCCTTAGGCAAACTCAGGTTTATGGAAACAGTATCTGCAATTGCAAAAGTAAGTTACAAAGTGCTTTGCAACAGCAGAAATATGAAATCAGTCAAATCAATGCATTTCAAACAGTTAAACCATCAAGAGCATAAAAAATACTGGGTCATTTCAAAGGGACAGTTCAACATTTTGGCAAATTGGCCTATTGCCATAATCCTTATAGTCTTAGGAGCGGGTTTGTTACCTTTATCATTTTTATCGTAAAGTTCTGTTATTATCTCATAGTGTGGTGAATGTGCAGGTCACAACTTGTCCACCAGAGCGTTTTGGAGTTGTCGGATTGTGTATTTGATGAGTTTGATGAGGGAAACCAAGAAATCCCATTAGCCTCCGTAGCGTAGCTGTGAGCAGCTCACAAAATTCTGAACTATCCCTTTAAGAGAAACAAAACAAATGTCAGTTATTTATCCAGGAAGAATTCCAAACATTCTTTAGTTCCAGCTTCTCAAATGTGAAGGCTTGCTGCTTTTCTGAGCTGTATATGGTTGTAAAATGTATATCTTTGACTTTTGGACTCTTTTTTGCACAGAACAAGCAAATTGAAGATGTCATCTTCAATATTTATAGACTGAACTATTAATAAAATACTAGACACTGATGAAAGTGGTCCTTGCTTGTAGTTAATCAATCATTTCCCATTTCACATCAACAGCATCCAGCCCGACCTCAGGAGCTCAGATCAACCTCGCTGCCCTGCGCAACAACAGCCTGACCAATCAGGACGGCTCCTATGACCCCTGCGGCGACAATCGACTGAGAAACTCCTGCATGTCTCTCGACGAGAAGACTCGCACCATGAGTCGCTCAGGCTCCTTCAGGGACGGCTTCGAGGAAGGTAAGAGGAGACAAAAGGCAGATGGATGATGAGCCTGGTGTGAGTCTCAGCCATGTTTTCTTTAGACCTTCTGTGAAATATGTAATCAGGTGTAATCCTTTTCCGAGACCTGCGTGGCCCCGTCTCTCCAGAACGCAGAAGCCTTCCCTTCCTTATTCCACATCCCCGTGCCAAAAGAGTTATTATTCCATTTGTTTAGAGAACATTAACAGGGATTACAGCCGCTCCTCCAAGAAAAGCTCTCTATCCCCTTAGAAATCCATAATCAGCTTTAGTGTGGCTTTGTTTTTTTCATAAGCTTGTTTATTGGGAAAAGTACCCAGCAGTGGTTTTCCCACCGGCAGGCAGACTCCCTGCTCAGAAGAGCTCTCTCCATTGGAGTCTGCTCAATCCTCAGAGCCATAGAAACACAGAGCTTTGATTTAGACCGGGAGAGGGAGAGGAACGTGTTGTGCTACGTTCTCTTGATGGAAAAATCCAGCTTTAAAAAGCTCTGGGATTTTGGCAGTGAACTTGCATTTCAGTGAAGCACAGTATAAACATTCAACCACTTCATAATGCAGCCACAACACATGTTTGCAAATAACGTCACTTTTCCTGACAGTTGATGAATAACTGAAGCGTCACAGATGGAAATCACAAATGTGAAGGTAGTTTTTGTCCTGCAGAGTTGAACAGATGCAACATAAGAGACGGACAAAGACTTGGAGATCAAACCCAGTGACACTGAAACTGGCTCCCCTTAGGGGAATCAGCTGTGTGCGTGTTCTTTAGGAAACCTGGGAAATTCAGACACCTGTTTGAGAGCTCAGTGGGTTTTTTTTTCTTCTCTTAACCAGATTCTGATTCATGTTGCCTTTTCAGAATAAAGAGTCAACATATGTAGCATATAGGAAAGTCCTTTTAAATCACTGCTACAAGACGGGGCAGTTCATAGGCTACTGTAAGAACAAGCAAATGCACAAATACTAAATAACGGCACAACCAATAAAATATTACATTAAATGTATTTATTTATTATCAAAGTTTGATATTCTGGAAAATGTTTGATGGTTTCCATAACAGTTTTCCAGCCAAGACAGAAGATGATGATGATGATGATGATGGCCACTGAGCAGCATAATTGTCTAATCATGTCTGTTAAAGTTGATTAAATAGGAAACAGCTATCAATAGTTCGTTAGTATAAACAATTTAATTTAGCCAAATCTGTGTTCAGGAAAAACTATAAATGTTGAACCTGGAAGAAGACATCAATATATGACCCAGGCCAGCCTCAAATGTTCACCTTCAAAGTGTCGTCAATGTGTCTTGGGTGCATTCACACCTGAGCTCAGAGCACACCCTCAAATCACCAGAGACTTTAATTTTAATAACAGGTGTTTGTCTAAGGGCATTTGGCTCAAGGAAATGCCGGTTCAACCTTGATATTTTAAAGCGTTTATACAGATGTACACGCACCACACGCCAAAACGCACAGTAACACAAACTCAGAGTTATTATTATTGCGCCCCTCCCCCACTGGGCCCGGTCGTATCCGTGTCGCCGCGTTTCCCAGCCTCACAAGTCAGTCTTCCCTTTCAGTTGAGGAGATAATTACAGGGATCACAGTGAGAGGCGTGAGAGAGAGAGGTGATGACATACAAGAAACTTCCAACATAACTTTCTCTCCCTCTCTCTGTGCCTGCATCTGTGTGTGTGTACATGCCATTTGTGTGAACATGTGTGTGTTCCTTAAGGATAGAGTTACCCGACCGTTGTTAGATTGACAGGACAAAAGTCACATCATCCACCCAACACTTTGTCCTGATGGAGAGCAACACCACTACACACTGTCACCTCATACTCTTGGCCACAAACCCTCCCACTTACCTCTCATGTCTGAGAAAACCACATTTGCTGAGAGACACAATTTATAATCTACGACTCAAACTGAGAGGTAGATGAACATAATCTTTAAGGAGATTAACAGTGTTTGCATTTGTTCTTACTTTCTGTTCCCACACAGCACAGTTGAAGTCACTGTGGGGGGAGGTTTATACTCTTGCACAACTCCCAAGCATTAATCAAGCATGAGAATAAACAGAAAGAGACCTCCTGCTTTATCTTTACTTTGTGCTGGGGAATCACTCGCAGCCTGCAGCTCTGGTCCAGTCAGGTCTTGAAACAATGACAATGAGTCGACAGTGGGAGACGCAAATTCTGCCTTTCATGTGGTTCCATCTGCACGTTCCTGTCTCAACCAAATTAGAATAAAAGAGCGAGTCCTCATTAAAGTCTCGTCTGCTCCCCGTGAGGTAACTAAACCAATCTGCTGAGATCAGCCCCGACCTCTCGGTGCAGCCGATGACTTCACGCTCCTGATCTCCCTCTCTGATCTGCTCCCAGGCGGGAAACAGTGCCGGCGTTGTGTCTTGGCCTCTGATGTATGATTAGCGGCTGAGTCATTAGCACAGAATTGCTCAGGCTGTCATTAGTTGCACCACAGCGCAACAGCAACTGCAGAGCGTAGTTTTTTAAAGTCTTTTTATGACTGCAAAGCCGCGGGACGTGGGGCAGGTGGGAGCGCTGGGAGGAACAGTTGTGGGGTGAAGCAGGGTGGGTGGCTTCTGTGGGGGGTCTGCTGGTAATTATAGTACTGTTGTGTTTACAGATGTACTTTCTAATCCACACTTTTACTTCTGTCTCCTCAGTCCATGGATCATCCCTGTCTCTGGTCTCCAGCACCTCCTCCATCTACTCCACGGTGAGTTGGTCAAACTAACACTTACTTAGGGACAAATACATGACGTAATATAATTTTCAATGCATATTAACCGTAATATTTAGGAACATTACATAGTTTCTCCACTAGGGAGCACTGGTAAATATTATATACCCTTTATGACACATTAGGGTCACAACCTTTTAATTACCAAATTTATTGAATAACAAAAAAACTTTCTGGTGTCACGGTGATTAGGGCACGGAGATGCCCTAGGCCAAATGTAAACTGTCTAATAAAGTTAAAAGCGACTGAAAACAATTATGAAAATGTTTAAGTCAAATAACAATTTTGTTAATTATTAGTAACTTAAAATATGAACATTTGTTCAGCCTAAAAAGCGGGAATATAAGTTGGCTCAACTTAAAAGTAGAACATTAAACACCATTATCATTAATGTCACACAATTATAAAGTAAACGCAGCTCTGTGTAATTATTCTAGACAAAATATGTGTTGTAAACAGTCTGAACTTTTTGGGGCGTCTGAACAAACACGTGCCATTTTAGAAAGTTTTACCAGTGAGTTTTCTCAGGTCCAGAACAGAGCAGCCAGTTTCTCCTTCTGCCTGTCGGATTATCAATTATTATATTGAGGATTTGAAGTTGGCAAATGTGCCTTCACACATTTACTGTCTAGTCCATCCAGACTTGTCTGACTGTTGAGAGAAACGCCTGTCTGCAGACACGCAGACACAGCTCCCGCGCACACACACACACACACACACACTGTGGGCAGTCACACAGCATAGCCCCTCCTCCCTCTGTGGGCTGGTTTACTCACCTGTGCAGGTGTAGCAGTTCAACTCTCAGACACTGTATCCCCCGCTCGGCTCTGGCTGGTCCTTTGAGTCAGAGAGTCAGAGGTTTGAAATCAGAGAGTGGAGGAAAAATGATGGCGACTTTATCCCTGACGGGCACCGTCACATCCTGGCAGCAAACGGTAGGGACAGGGGGGGAGTGGAGGGCTGTGAGGGGGCAGGAGTGCTTCATTCTGTTTGTTTTTCTGTGCCCTGCTGGGACTTAATTACAGCTGCAAGTCAAAGGTATAATTACACAGAGCATACATTAGCAGATGACTGTATGTATGGCTCTATGGCTGTGGCTTGTCAGGCTGAAGCTGGAGTCTCAGAGGCTTCTATCTGTAAAACTAATCTAATGTTTTGAAATTCCACATCAACACAATGAAATCCATCTCTGCCGCAGCCAAGTTTGCGTTTACTTTTCCTTCTGTTCATTTTCCTCACCGCTCGGTCTTTCCACCAAAAACCCCCCTTTGCTGCTACAGTATGATGATGTCCGTAGCTCCTGGCTCGGTCTCTGTTTGTGAAGCTGCTCTGGGATTTTGCATCAGTGTGAGATCTCTGTGTTTTGTCTGTGTCTCCAAGACGGACGGGCTGCCGTGTTTGTGTGTCTAGGATCAGCTGGTCATGTGTGTGTGCGCAAGACTGACAGCTCTGTTTGGGTGTGGAGACAGATGTGCGGATAAATGACACTTTGTGATCCATCCACTCTCGCCACAGAACACACATGTGTCTTCACACTGTTATACATACACAGACACATTATGCTGTTGAAGCCTGTTTATGATTATGACAAGTGGTTTGTGGGTGGAGCCACATGAAAAATCATTAACTATCACACAATTGCTGCATTCAGGCCTCAAAACAAACCTTAACGTTTAAGAAAGGATTAAAAATGTCCTAAAAATGAATGAAAGAAAAACGTTTTGAAAACAACTGCCAGTCCTTTTAAATTATTTTAAGACTTAGTAATCAACAGTTGTGCAATAAATGAGCCAGATGTGCAAAAATATCTTTCATAATGTCAATTCTGAACATGAAATTCAAAATATCTCTATAAAAAAACAAACATTATGGCTTCAGTGAATTGATAGTTTGTTGTTTTGCTGCATTTTTTGACACCAAATAATAAATACTGCACGTTAAAATGCTTCAAATGATCACCATCAGCTGATTTGTTCAGAGAAACCGTTGCAGCCTGCTCACATGTAAATGTGGGTGTTGCGTGTTTCACTGTTTTGGTGATCAGCGGCAGGGGGAGGGGGGAGGAGGAGGGTGCGTTGCATTGGGTTCGTTCGTGCGAGCATTTGTTTAGCGTGCTCTCTGTATGTCTTTTCTTACTATTGTCCTCTGTGGCGTCCGTGAAACACAATGGGACTCACACACACACACACTCGGATGTCTCAGTGAAATGCCTTCAGGAGGACATCTCTGCTTTCCAGACACATTACACCAGACAATCTCCTGCACAGTTTATGAAGCTCAGCTAATAAATCAAAAAAGTCGGTACATGTGCAGACTGACACACACCCCTGCAGCTTGAACTGCTCTTGTTTTTTTTATTGAAGCATGTCAGGATTCAGTCAGTTTGTCCTGTAATGATTTTCTCTTCTTCTGATGTTTGTTTTTACAGAACGAGGAGAAGTCTCAGTCGGAGGTAAGTGTCAACCCGCCCACAGCACTTCTGCCCTCTTTAATTTTCTGTGTGCAGTGGCCGGACGTGTTGGAACACGGAGTTGTTTTCACAGTTGTATCCAGTTACACGTGTAACTGTATTGTGAGTGACCCTGTAACAGGCTCTTGTTCCTCTCCCAACACCTGTGTTCACCTGAATGTCGTCTTTTATGCATCCGCTGCATCCGTTCATCTCTTAATCTGAACATATCGCAGCTCAGATCTGGGAGCCTCCCTCGTTTGTCGCTGCAGCATTTGTGCGTGCATATGTGTGTGTGTGTGTGTTAGCTATTGAACGCCTTTATGGAGCCAGTACATACTGTATGCTTTTATCTCTGCGCTTTTTGATGTGGTGCTTTCTTTTACGTCTCCAGATCCGCAAGCTGCGCCGGGAGCTGGATGCCTCCCAGGAAAAGGTTTCCGCCCTGACGACACAGCTGAGCGCCAACGTAAGAGCAAGCACTCAGACAAACAAACACACACACACTTCTTTGGACATGTATATTGTTTTGTTTTGTCATCACATCTATGATGAATTATTGCACAATTAAACAATATATGAATCTGATTTTAAATGACATTTTATCAGTTAGATATAGTGTCTCAGGAGCAAATCCCAATCTGTTTTTGATTATGTTTTTTTCTGGCTCTGTAAAGGGAGGAACTGAAAGATACAGAAATCCCCAGTTTGATCTGCAGTTTGAAACTAATTGAGTATACCAACTATTTAAAATTTCTAGGGGAACTCTGTGATCAACCTGATCTCCACTCAAGAGAAAATTTAGCAATCACAACCTCCTGAACATTTTCCAAATGTTCATCGGATACTGAGCAGAGCACTTTATTCAGACGAAGGTGTAATTTTACATCTGGCAGAAGCATCAGAAAATCTCTCTGAGCGTCTCCAGACACGATCCTTTCTGCTAACCCCGGCTTCTGTATTGCACAAGTCTCACCACGCTTCGCTCGTAATCTGCTGTCTGAGTCAGAGCACGCCGGCGGTTCGGCTATGGATTAGAGATATGGAGCGAAGACAGAGGTGTTAGATTACAGCAGGGACTCAAGTCTCTGCACACGGCTGAGGGACTGTCCCAGATGTGGACTCAAGATTTACAGCTAATGACGCCCGGGCACAAGGAGGGAGCGGTGCCAACGTTGAAAGACAAACACAGATACAGAAGAGTGGGGATTGGTAGCTGGGGGTGGGTGGTGGGTTTTATGTTCAAATATTTGATTACTCGCCGCAGACAGTTGATAAATTATCTCAACACACCTCGAAGGCCCCCGAGGCCGAGAATCTAAGACTTGAATCCCACATCAGTCAGCACATCATTTCTATCTGCGGCACAAAGGCCAATACAGCACAGTGATGGATCACCATGCTCGCTAGATGAACTGGTTTGTTTAAACCTGCAAAATCAGCAGCACTTGCTCCCAAACCTCGTCTGACGCCTCGTGTTGGTATCTCTTTGTGACCGAGTCAGTTTTATCTTACACAAGCTCAGCCAGAAATCCATCAAATCAAGCTAGGACATGAAAATCAGCCTCAGCCTGTGGTCAGAAGATGGTGATGACTTCATGTCGCCCTCAGGACTGCTCAAGGATCTGACTGTTTTTGGTGAAGATGATGTAAGAGCTTGGCTTCAGTTTGTGACCGATCACACAGGGGTGTGATCATTTATCACAGGATGTTATTATTATTTCTACTCTACGATTATTGGGGTTTGGTTATGTTTTCATTTTGGTATGAAGATCCTTCCACTGACATCATGTTGGGGTTTCTGTGCCAAGCTTGAGGCAAGTTTTCTTTCTCTTCACGTCCAGTCAGATGCACTCGACTGTCTCATGTTCTCAGCTCAAGGCGAAGTTATTACAGCCCAGTGAAGACGTCTTCACTCCTCACGCTCTTCAACAAGTTCAGTCCACATTCATGTGGTCATTAGCGATCCAGTAAGCTCTGGTAGCTTCAGAGATTCAGGATCAGTTGCTGTCAGTGTGGAAGAGGTTCATGAGGAAACTGTTTTACTGTCAGACTATGAGTTGGAATGAGGGTTTTGTCTTGGTGAAAGACAAAATTTAAAGGAGACACTTTAAGCATTTTTATGCATCGACCACATTATACATCCACAACCTGTCTGTTTCTCCTGCAGGCTCACCTGGTGGCAGCGTTTGAACAGAGTCTGGGCAACATGACCATCAGACTGAAGAGTCTCACTCTGACAGCAGAGCAGAAGGTGAGAGCAGCCCTCCCCTCCCCCTCCCCCTCCCCCAACACATCAATCAAAATGCACATTCACACTCCCTGCAGCCGATCTGATCCTCTGGTCGTTTTCTCCATGCAGGACTCTGAGCTGAATGAGCTGAGGAAGACCATCGAGCTGCTGAAGAAGCAGAACGCCGTGGCTCAGGCCGCCATCAACGGAGTCATCAATACACCTGAACTCGTACCCAAAGGAGACAGGACAGGTACAGACCAGACATGGCCAAAACTACACACGGAAAAGGATATTAGAATTTTTGTCATTTGAATTTTAAGGCCAACATTTAGAGCCAAATGTTTGATTGATAAAAAAGAGTAATTGATGCAACAAGGATTTAATTTTCTCAAATGGAAAGAAAGTTTTCTAACTCTTGTGGGATTATCTGCACTTCTGTAGGTAATTACAGAATTTGCACTGCAGAATCTGTAGTCAAAGGAAAACCTCTATAAACCTCTAAAAGGACGGACTGTATTCCAGCCTGATACATAGACAAACATGTGCCTGTCTCTCCTCAGCCGGCAGTAATGGCAGCCCACACCAGCAACAGCAGCAGCAGCAGCAGCAGCAGCCGGATCTGCGCATCAGGAGGCAGCACTCCTCCGACAGCGTCAGCAGCGTCGCCAGCGCAACCAGCCATTCAAGTGTGGGCTCCAATCTGGACACTGACGCCAAGAACAAGAAGAAGAACAAGAAGAACTGGGTAAGATGAAAGAGAATTAAAAATGAGGAACTGTGACGGACTTGATTTTGAGATTGTGATAAGTTACAACAAGCACGCCTGTTGGTTTGTTGTGTTAGTCTTTGTCTCTTTTTGTATTTGCATGTGTGCGCTGGTGTGACATGTTTGGGTTTCTGCCCCCTCAGGCACCATTCACTGGAGAAAAGGTGAATACATATTGGATTTCCATAGTCTCTTCCTGTTCAGTATGAAGTCGTGACTGATTTGGTGAATTGCAGGTCAAAAAAAGAAAAAAAAGAGAAACGTGTTTGCTTTTCCTGTAATAGTCGTCTCTTTACCTGCAAATAACCAGCTCAGTGCTCACTGGATAGTGTGTACTGTGTAGTCCAACTGTCAGCTCATTCATTGCGTTTCACTTGTGATCATACAACAAAACATCTCACATACTTTCATTCAACAACTTTTCCTTTTTTTTGTTGAAAGACTTTTCTGTGCAGCGGAGGAGGGCAAGTCAGAGACGATGACGTACGCAGTTTTGTTTTGTTTCTTCCTCCCTGTGCTGTAGACTGACGTGTTAGCCTCCTGTGGTTTTCCTATCTGATCCTGATGTTGTTGGATTTGTAGGAAGTGCAGTGCGGTGCTGTCTGGTAGCTGTTAAAGAGTTTCCTGCTTTAGGTCACAGTGATAATAAATGGGCTTCCTCCGTGTGTGTGTGTGTGTGTGTGTGTGTGTGTGCGTGTGTGTGTGCGTGGCTGCGCCTCCGGCTGTCAGTCTTTGTGCAGACGAGACCCCACAGAGGGCTCCACCATGCAGGTGCCACTCACTCAGTGTGTGATATGGAGTGTATAGGGGCTGTGTGGAGAGACTATATAATGGATCATGAAAGAGCTTCCGTGTCATGCTGGCTGTGATGTAGAATTAGTCAGCAGCTGCCTGGAAGTCTAATGAAATCAGCTCCAGTCTCGTAGGGGCCCGGAGTTTAATCTCTGTCCCTCCATAATGCATTAACACACCCAAACCCATATGAACATGTGCTGTTTTGTCTCTGTGTCTTCCTCTGCTTCGCTTCATGTGGCAGGTCTATGAGGTAAGAACGGGTATGCTGCGAGAAATAAAAGAACCAAAGCTGCCTTTAACCCCTGCACCTTTTCTAGGTTACTAACCTCTGTCCTCTTCCTCCTCTCCCTCTCTACTGCCACTGTAGTGCCTCTCCTCCCCTCTTCAACACTGCTCCCCTCTGAAATCTGCTCTTATGACACTCGAGTCAGCTCTGAAAGGAGGAATCCACATGAAAAATACTCTCGTTGTGTGTTTTTGTTGAACCAGACAAACACAATTCACATTATATGAGATATTTTGTGACAATTGCTGAAAGTCCCTCCCTACCAAAGACACAAATCACACAAAATGTTATACAGAGGACTTCTGCCTTAAACATAATCTCAAATAAGGATGGTATTTAAAGAGTTCATCCAAAATTAGAGAACAAATTCAGAAAACTTTCAAACTTTGCAAATTATGTTTTCTAATTACATCATAATCTCTCTATGGAAGTTCATAAAATTCAATACTGGCTATAAAAGTGATCAACACCTGCAAAGTTTTCCTTTGATTTATCAACAAGTGATCAGTCATTCTAATCCAATTCTTTGGAGAAAGAACATATCACTCCACACACACACACAGAGGTTGTCTGTCTGTGTGTGTAATGTGAAGTGTTTGTGTTTAGAGCTGCAGCTCAGGTCATAAGACAGCTGACCCATATCTCCCTCTCTCCCTCTGACTCACTTGCACTTTTTCACAGCTGTTTTCCTCCACTTCCCCTCCCGGCACACTCCTCCTCTCCCTCTCAGCCTTGTGTATTTGGGAGCGTGTTGCTCGCCTCCTCACCTCTCTGTTTCTGTCTCTGTGTTTGTCTACCTGCAGCTGCGAAGCTCCTTCAAGCAGGCGTTCAGCAAGAAGAAATCTCCCAAGTCCGCCTCTTCTCACTCCGACATCGAGGAGATGACGGACTCGTCGCTGCCTTCTTCCCCCAAACTGCCCCACAACGGCACCTCAGCCGCCAGCCACATGCTCAGGAACACACACTCCAACACGCTGTACGTACACGTCGTCATCATCAGAGTTCATCTTACACAAACATATCCAAATAAAATGTTTATCTCCACTTGAAATCATTCAACAAACTTTCACGTTGCTAAATCCTGGCGTCCTGCTTGTATGTGTGCAGACTGTCGGAGTGTTTGGACAGCGAGGCGGAGACGGTGATGCAGCTGCGGAGTGAGCTCAGGGAGAAGGAGATGAAGCTGACAGATATCCGCCTGGAGGCTCTCAGCTCCGCCCATCAGCTGGACCAGCTGAGGGAGGCCATGAACCGCATGCAGGTCTGCACACACAGACAGAAACTCTCCTTGACTTGCTCCAGCTCTGGGCTGACTGTGATGACACTTTGACGGATAGTACAGACACATACGATAATGTTTTCCTAAATTTTCCTTTCGGTGTGTGTCTGTAGGTGGAGATTGAGAAACTGAAGTCGGAGAATGACCGTCTGAAGTTGGAGACTCAGGGCAGCAGAACGGGCTCCCAGGCCTCCATCTCCTCTTCCCCCCCCCCACACACAAACAGCCAGGCTCCAGGACCTGGACTGTCCCAGCAGAGCCTCAACCTCACCACCAGTGAATCCACCAGCCTGGGTAATTAACTCAAATATTTCATAGTAGTTCAACATTTTGGCAAATTTCCCTATTGCCATAATCCCTATACTCATAGGAGTATGTTCATTACCTGTAAATATCGGTGCATGTGTTTTGAGATCAGCGGGTCAGAGTTGCGAGCTGCTCAGCGAACACTATGGAGGTGAATGGTACCCTGTCCCTCATCAAATTCATCAAATACACAATCCAACAACTCCAAAACGCTCTGGTGGACAAGTTGTGACCTGCACATTCGCCACACTTTGAAATAATCATGTGTAATTATGTAACATTACGACACATGAAGCAAATACTCTGAACTTCTTGCGCTTTTGAAATCGCTCGGCCCAGCAGCCGTGTCTGGAACGTAGTTCCAGCTACGCATTTGCCTCGAAAACAACTCCGTCTCGTAATGTTACTTTATTATTTCATAGCGTGGTGAATGTGCAGCACTTGTCCATAAGAGCATTTTGGAGTTGTTGGATTGTGTATTTGAGGAGTTTTGAGGGACAGGGGACCCGTACCATTCACCTCCATTGTGTTCACTGAGCAGCTTGCGTCTCAAAACAACATGCACCGATAATTAAAGGTAATGAACTATGACTATAGGGATTATGGCAAGAGGAGAATTTGCCAAAATGTTGAACTATCCCTTTAACTAATAACCACATTGATGGTAAGTTTTGATTTGAAATGCCGAACCCTTGTCTGACTCACTCTTCCCTCCTGTCAGACATGCTGCTGGATGACACCGGTGGAGAGGGAGGGATGAGGAAGGAGGGGAGACACGTCAAGATCATCGTCAGCCTGGACGAAGACAGCAAGTGGGGAGAGGTGAGACTAGAAAACAATGAAACTATTGCCTTTTGGTTACAGTTGTTGCCTGTCTGCTTCTAGGTCTCTAAAACCACTCATATTGTTCCATCACAGGAGGGCCGGCCTCGCCACTTTCTCATTGGTTGCATCGGCGTCAGTGGTAAAACCAAGTGGGACGTTCTGGACGGAGTAGTCCGACGCCTTTTCAAGGTAAAAGTGATGAACAGAGTCAGATACAGACACAATGTCAGAAAACATCTCAAAGTATTAAGCATCTTGTCAATGTTGAGCTCAGCCACAGCTCAGGTTTTTCTATGATGACAAAACAGCATGAGTGCTGGTATTAACTCATAAATCTAATTCACAAACACAAACTTTGAAGCCTTTTAAAAGCTGCTAAATGTAGAAACCTTGTGTCTGACAGGAGTACATTACCCACGTGGACCCTGTGAGCCAGCTGGGCCTCAGCTCAGACAGTGTGGAGGGATACAACATCGGAGACATCCACCGGCACAGCATCCTCAAGGCCGCCCAGACACCTGAGCTGCTGCCCTGTGGCTACCTGGTGGGAGACAGCAACACCATCAGCATCCAGCTCAAAGGTACAGAGGCTATGCTGCTGCCTATCATCTTACATCTTACTGTGTTGATAGATAGAGGGATAAAACAAAGTCTAATTTCACAGTGCAGGTGAATAAAAGCAGTAGATATTCCCAGAAACTCATCCGCTCCATCCTCTACAGCCCCGCTTTCCTCTCTGATATTAATACCCTGCTGTGTGTGTGTCCAGGTGTGAGCAGTGAGAACGTGGACTCTCTGGTGTTCGACACTCTGATCCCAAAGCCGATGCTGCAGCGCTACGTGTCCCTGCTGAAGGAGCACAGACGAGTCATCCTGTCGGGCCCCAGCGGCACGGGGAAGACCCACCTGGCCAATCAGCTGTCTCGACACCTGCTGCTGCTGGAGGGCCGACCTCTGACCCCGCACGCCGTGGTCACCTTTAACGTGGACCACAAGTCCAGCAAGGTAAACACACACACAAATCCGCTATTGTGTTTTCACACAAAGACGTAAATGTTAAAAGCAAACACACTGGCAGCTTCTGTGTGTTTTACAGATCATGTCTGAATGTGTCAACCTCACAGACGTTGGTTTCTGTTCTCCAGTATTGAGACATCAAACTGAACTAAATTTAACTACATTTTCGAACATTGAATGACAACTGTAAACAAAAGATAAAACACTCCTGATCAAAAACCTGCAAACTCACTCAGTGTCAGTGTTAAATTACAAAGCTGTAAAATTTAGATGCGTGATTCTTTTTATAGCAGCACAATTGGCCTTTGGAGGGTTTTGGAAAAATAAAGCACCACATGAATAATTGTGCACATGAGGACAAAGAGCTCAGCTTCGACCTTCTGTCTATAAACCTGTCGACTCTGCTGCTCCAAGAAGATAACAACAAACTGCTGAAGGTTACACAAAGTTCAAATGCTCTCTTTCTCTGCAGGAGTTGCGTCAGTACCTTTCGGGTTTGGCCGAGCAGTGCAGCGGCGTGCCGGGTGTGGAGAGCCCTCTGGTGGTCATTCTGGACAACTTGCACCACGTCAGCTCCCTGGGAGAGATCTTCAACGGCCTCTTTAACTGCAACTACCAGCACTGGTCAGTTCACACACACATTTGTCCGACACAATCATGATGAAAGTTAATGTTTGGACGAACTTAACCTAAACGTGTTTTTCTCTCCTTGCAGCCCCTACATTATCGGCACCATGAGCCAAGCCACATCATCTGCTCCCAACCTGCAGCTTCACCACAACTTCAGGTAACCTGCTGCTGATCTCCTCCCCCCACTATTCGCGGCTAGATGTTAAAAGATTTCTACGATATCTGCCTGTTTACCACATTGTATGTATATTCAACATACCTGTGTGTTCTTCAACCAGGTGGGTGCTGTGTGCCAACCACATGGAGCCGGTGAAAGGCTTCCTCGGTCGCTTCCTGAGGAGGAAGCTGATCGAGACGGAGATCGGCAGCCGGACGCGCAACATGGAGCTGGTGAAGATCATCGACTGGATCCCACGGGTTTGGCACCACCTCAACCGTTTCCTGGAGACGCACAGCTCCTCCGACGTCACCATCGGTAAGAGGGCGTCGCACAATCGGTCAGTAACAGTCAGTCCAGGTTACGGCTGGTGTCTTAACATCTGTGCTGTGTGCTGTGTGTGCAGGACCTCGTCTCTTCCTGTCATGTCCCATGGACGTGGAGGGGTCCAGGGTTTGGTTCACTGACCTCTGGAACTACTCCATCATCCCCTACATGCTGGAGGCCGTACGGGAGGGGCTGCAGGTATTTAACGACACTGATTTTTTTTTTTTTTTAACTTGATTTGCCATCCTGAAGTGATGTGCAGTGATTGAGAACGACAGACTTGTTCAGATTTGCCCTCTTGCAGGATAGAATTATGTTCATCAAAGTTAAATTGATTCAATTAATTAGCATCAGATTTAATCAGGCAGCTGCTAATCAGTGCAACCTGTGAGTGGATTGTGAAAAGTGAGTTCAGAGAAGGAATCTGCCTCAGTAGTTTAGAGGAGAAACCACACTGTGGTCACTCTGAAATGAAAATGTTTTCCTGCGTCTCTGCAGTTGTACGGCCGCAGGGCTGGGTGGGAGGACCCGGCCGCCTGGGTGACCGACACCTACCCGTGGTCAGCCACACCCACTCCATCTGATTGGCCCCCGCTGCTGCAGCTCCGACCTGAGGATGTAGGGTTCGATGGCTACTCCGCCCCAAGAGAAGGAGTCAGGAAAGAGCCACCACAGAGCGACAGCGACGCAGACCCACTGGTGAGCAAAGGAACACATGAAGAACATCTCTTACTGAGCAGTTAATTTCAGTGGAAACAGTCCTCAGGAACCCTTTTACAGGCTGGTAATTATGTGATAATGTCAGGAAATAGCCAAGAAATAACAAGTAATTGCGCCATAATGTCTAGAAATAGCCTAGGAATAATGGTCAAGTTCATAGTAATGTCGAGAAATATAGCCAATAAATAATGATTGATTGCGTTGGCCTTTTCAAAGTATGTGTAATCTTTTGCCTTAATGAAAAACATGACATTACTACTACTTACATTGACTGTTATTTCTAGGCTATTTCTTGAAATTACTACGCAATAAATTGTTATTTCTTGGCTACTTAATTAAAAAGCTCCGGAGTAATTGTGATAGTTAACTACATGACTTGTGACTTGTTACCAGTGAGAATGGAGGCTCTCTGCCTTCCACCTGGCGTCTCATGGCTGAAAACCAACCTTGCAACATCAGTGTAGTACTTGACCGCCGTCCCGGTGTCCCAGCTCTTGTCTTTGAGCACCGCGACACAAACGTGCTCCGTAACCCGCAATCCTTTGTTTATGAAAGTTAGGATTACAAAGGTATACACGTCGTACCATCGTATATGTTATATAACGTTATCCACCGCTACATGTATTGGTTTTTCGCTGGCTTCGTTGTAAACAAATGCACATGGCCAGGAAGAGGGTTAGAAGAACAGCAGAAAAGCAACCAGACTTGTATAGTTCCCCTTAAAAGGGTTACCTACTCCTCATCTTAGCAAATGAATGGAACTTGAGTTGAGGGAAGCAGTTCAGAATTTTAGTGGAAGATTGAGAGAATAGAAATGAAATAATCCAAAATTTAGCACAGAGGTTTCTCCCACCTCTGGGTTGTGGAGCTCCATCAGACCGACTCTCTTTCTGCCAACAGATGAACATGCTGATGCGTCTGAAGGAGGCGGCGACGTCTTCCAGCCCGCAGAGCTACGACAGCGACTCCAACAGCAACAGCCACCAGGACGACATCCTGGACTCGTCGCTGGAGTCGACCCTGTGATGTCGTCAAAACGCAGCACTGGGATCAGTTTTCAGGAGAAACTTTTTATAACAAATGCTCTCACCCCCCTGAGGACCTCTCGCCGAGAGCGCAACTTCATGCCACAAAATCCAGCCACCTTAATTTGGGTGCAGGTAACCCAAATATTTAAAAAAAGATTAAGATTAAGATTGCATTTCAGAAGACGGGCAACAAAAGTTTCTACTGCACTGTGCTGTTTTCATTTTGTCTTTAGTCTTTTTTTTTTCTTTTCCTTTTTTTTTTTTTTCACCGCTGTGGCCCGGGGCTCCTGTCAGGAGCCTGACATTTACTTCAGACAGAAATAATAAAAGCACACAGCCTGTCACTGTTAGTGAGGCATCGTCATGACCATCGTCATCCAGCCATCAGCATATGTGAACACCAGCCAGGAGTCATCCATCCTTCACTGAGCCGAGCCGCAGCATCAGCTCCAGCTCCTCGGGCTGAGACGCTCAAGTCCTGCCCCAGCTGCAGTGCACGTGTGTGGCCTGCAGATGGCAGCACAGGCCCTGGTCTCTGGAGCGTTACGGAGCCTGAGCTACAAGCTGCTGAGAGCACAACAAGAGGCTGCTGCCTGATGGGATGGATGGATGAAGAGCCAGTCACTTTCTGCTTCTCCTCCTTTGCAGCTGAAGTTGTTTGTGTGATTGCTGGAGGAGAAACTGAGCCAAAGTGAATGTTAAGTGTCCACTCACTTCACAAAACTCCTCTGAGGTCATTCATTAAAAAAAAACTTTAAAAAAACTTTAAAAATTAAAATTAAAAATAATTGAAAGTAAACAGTTCCAACCGGATACACGTCTTGAACTGGTGTGTTAATATGAAATCCATGATATAAACATGGTGACAAACACTCTTCACCAGTACAATGTCAAACTCTGTGGAAAACATCTTCATGGGACAGAGACAAATAAGACAAGGTCACCCAGACAATTCTCACCATGCAGAGTTGACATGCCGGCGACAACCCGCCTCGTGGCCGACGAGCCATTGTTCCACCAGAGAAATAGTTCCTTTGACATGGAGCAGAATAAAATAGTGTGCATGTTTTCTCAGACGGCAGACCCGCTGAGTTTAAAAAGCTGATTTTATCCAGTAAAACATCTGTAGCTGTTTGTAAGTAAAATCTTTCTAAAGACCTAGTTCTCACTGCAAATAAAGATTTCCAGAAGGAAATGGTGCTGAGTAGGAAGTTAACATTCACCACGGCTCGATTTATCACTTTTTGTGTTTTGAATTACTGTCCTTTTTTTAAATTTTATCCGTCATATCTGTACAATAATATCAACCATTTTAAAGTTGTTGCTTTAACCCTCATAACCCTTAAAGATCTCCATGCACATTGGCCCAAGCAGGCTGTTGTAGCACAACTCTCTTTTTGGTGCTGGACTGAATATTAACAAACAATGCCTTACTCTTTTTGGAACAGACTTACGTGCATTAAATGATTCTTTTATTTGTCTAAATGGCTGTAAACTTAACAGGGCTCCGAGTCAACTCTCCCCCTTTGAGCCCTCTCTGGAGCAGGTGGTTGACCTCGCATCATATCAAACACCAATGCCGTTGGATTGAAGAGACGTGAATGAGAAGCAGTACTTTGGGTTTGTTTTTTGTTTTGTTTTTGTTTTGAATTAAAGTTGTATGCATGTATGAACCCAGTGCTGAGACACTGGTGTAAATATCTGGACCACTAGCAGGAGAGAAAAACATATAAGACGTGTTTCAGTGCTTGAAATCAGGAGCGTTTGCAGGTTGATCGGGTGAAGGAAGTTTAAGAAGATGCGTTGATTTTATACCTCATCCCCATCCTTCAACTATGCTTTCGCCACGCTCGTTGTCTGTTCTGATTATGTGATTTGTGATGATTGAAACTGTCATAAGAAACATGTTGAACTAATTAAGTAAAAACTAGTGTATATGCTGCTTTGTTTATAGATATAATTAATCGGAGGTTTTAAGGTATAAAGGTACTTGTGGTTGAATGATTATGTAAAAGTTTTAACACCATTTCTATGGCGTAAAAAAAAAGATAATAAAGTTATTGTACTTTTTTTTTCTTTGCAACCTCCCAGCCTGCCTTCTGGGAAGGGCAGGCAGACGTTTTATAAAAAAAACTGGGGTGGTGTCGTTCAGCGCCTGCGTCCATCACTTTCAGTGTTTTTGTCACCGATGCTATGCAACATTCATTCTGATCTCCCAGTGGAAGCCAAAAGCTTGACGTCGGTTTGTGCCCCCCCTGCCCTCCACCCCGAGCAGATTTCAGCACTGCCGAGACCTAAAGCATGGAACCAGATTTGTGAAGACTTTGTGGCAAACTTTTTTTTTTCTTTGTCCATATGTATGTCTGTGTACTTGATGGAGGCTCTCCTGCTACAGTGAGCACAAAGAGGCAGACTGTGTTAGTCTTGTGAAAAGCCTGCTCTGCTGTCAGAGGTGTGGGTGTCGTTGAAAGCATTTGACCAGTCTGTGTGTTTATTACTCACAAACTCAATGAATGTTTAGCCTTCTTTGCTATGTACATTTTTTTTTACATGTAACATAACTGTGTAAATAGTTGGTTATTCTGCAGCATTTTAAGGACTCTTTTCTAGCTGATTTATTACAGTACTTGAAAAAGGAGTATTTTGTGTACAGTCTCTTTACATCAGAGCAGATTGATGCTGTTTGTCATCACTGGTCTGTCCAGGGCTCGAGAATTAAATCTGATATCACTGTACTAGTCTTAAGTTATTGTGATTCAATAAAATTAATGATTATTTATGATTTAATTTGGTGAAATTGGTCCTTTTTTTTTTGTTCCACACAAACAAACGCACACATCCATTGGAATTGTTTACAATTTTATTTGGTGTTTATACAAAAAAATGTGAAATAAACATATATACAGCGCATATTACAACATACTTATTAAACAGATTCATATAAATTATTAACGGAATAGCTACATTTTTCAATAAACAACTCTATTCAAGGTCGAGGCAAAAGTAACTCAATATTCTTGGCATAAAATTTCCATACAAAATTGTACAAAATACTGTACAATTGAACAAAGCTGTGCAAAACAGCAAATTGTATCTCAGAAGCAGATCCTGATGAAGCAACACACTGGAGTGGAACTTAGTTGTTGTTTTTGTTAACATTTATGGGGTTTGTTTCTTACAAATGTGGTCACAGTCTCATAGAAAAACAGAACACGGGTTATATCTATATATTGGCTTCTTTTTTTTTTATAATAATAATAATAAATTAAGATACTGTTATTTCTTCTTCGTCTGACTCTGAGAAGTCTGAGTGCTTGCTGGAGAGAGAAGGAGAGGAGATGCTGGAGCCCGATCTCATTCTTTCCCGCCGGAACACTTCCTCCTCCTCCTCTTCCTCCTCGGCTGAGGACTTCTTGCCCACGTCGCTGAGGTCCGGGTGCGGGTTGGCTTTGGTGGGCAGCGTCTGCTCGCGGCAGCCGCCGGACGACAGCAGCTCTCGCTCCTTGGAGTTCCTCCACTTCATCCGCCGGTTCTGGAACCAGATTTTCACCTGCGGACACAGAGGAGACGGGGAGTGAGCGGGGATCTGCGTCAGGTGCAGCAGTGGAGATGCGTAACGGCGTCTACGTGCGTAAAATTACGCACGGACACAACGTGAGCGTTTTTGTTTGGTTTTGTTTATTTACCTGTGAGTCTTTAAGTCCTAGTTTGGAGGCCAGCTTCTTCCGGTCGGGTTTGCTGATGTACTTTTGTTTCTGGAACATTTTCTCCAGGGCTTTGCGCTGCACGTCGGAGAACACCGCCCTCCTCAGCATACCCCTCCGCGGTTTCCCTCTGGCGGCCAGGGGCCAAGAGAAAGTCCCGGGGATGGGAACGACGGAAGAAGATGCTGCAAGACAAACACAGAGGAGAAGCAGGGACCTGTTAGAGTCGTTCACTCGGAGAGAAACAATAAGTGCACACTTGGAGAGTTTATCCTGGCAGCAAGAGAGGGAGCAGCTGCATCATGGGAAATAATCTCTCTGCTTTATGATCCCCTGTGACATCAGAGAGGAGCTATATGACTATAATGATTCCTCTGTCAGGCCAAACTTTTAAAGCGCTTATTATTGGAAGGTTTCCCCCCTTGGAACTGTGCAATACGTCTCTGTTTTGAGTGAAATGGCACGAGGTGACTAATTAGCACATTGGCCGGTCCCCAACCGCATTGGTATGGTAAAGAGGTAGCATATCCTTTAAGGAACCCTGTGAGGGCGGATAGAGGAGTTAATAAACCGTGAACGGTAATTGTGTAGTAATGAACTAACGCAGAAAAGACTCTGGACAGGCGGCGAAGGCCATATATTATCGCAACAAAAGGAGATTTACACTTTCAAACTAAACACAACTGCATACCAGAATACTGATGGCGGGAGGGGGGAGTGGAGAGTGGAGGGGAAGGCGCAGGGTTTTTTTTTTTTTTTTCTTCATGCCCTCAAATCATTTTCATTAAATGAACACGAAAAGCTATTCAGGGCGCTGGAGTTGTTTTGTTGAGGCATTCAGCTGAGCCCATGAAAAGGCTCCATCTCCATTATGATTTGTCTGAATGAAAGCAGGGACTAGCGACTTTATAGACTTTTCTAAGAGATTATTCTTTATCTCAACTCAGTTGATTGGCCCGGCTGGAGAATAGAGGAACGTTTAGGGCACAGAGAGAGAGAGGACTGGAGGTCAGTGGTAACCTATCCTATGGGCCGTGCAGCCTGCAGGAAGAAGAGTTTTTCCACAGCTGGGACGCTCTGCTTGTAGTTTCACATATTCACTTTACTTAAGAGGAGATCCCAGCGTCCTGTGCGCGCTCTGCTGGCCGGACTGTCCCCGGACACGGAGCTGCCCTGTGGCCGCCGCAGAATCAGGAACAAGGACGCTCTATGTGGTCTTGTGAGAATATTGAAAACTCTCAATAGCGCCTAATAGGGAAATTAGTGCATGACTGGTTCACGCCTTTGGCCCGCCTGGTAAAAGTCACTCTCCAGGGTGTGTGGGTGGTTCGCCCGGTGGGAGCTGACCAAATTGGTCACGGTGCTGAAGGCTTTGTTGCCCGCCACAGCGGCCCGGTGGCCCCCCGGGCGCTGTGGGAAAACGTGGGCCGGGAAAATGCCACAACGCCCCCCAATGGGAAGCAGGGGGGGACTATAACTCGCCACCCCGCCTCAAATTTAGAGCGTGACGATTTGGGATAATTGGTTAATTAGGGGGTGGGTGGGTGGGTCCGGCCAGGGGCCAGAGCCAGCGCTCCCATTAATAAGACAGTGATTTCTTCTTTCTGGCTGTTTGTCCCTTTCCTGACGCTCTCCCGGGTAAAATATGACAGCGGTTCAAAGTGTTTTACATCTAAATGCAGCTCGTTCAGACTGGATTCTAAAGGCTGGACAGAGTCCATGAATGAGTGGAGGCAGAGTGAGTGAAAGCGGCGCCTACCTGGTAGATAGGGCGTCCTGAATATGGGGTGAAAGGTTCCGTCGAAGCAGGGGAAGGGGAAGGTCTTGTGCAGGCTTTGGACTGTGGGCGGGGAGGACGCTGTGGAGGAAACATCACACGTGTTAAATCATCCACACACACACATAACCACAACCAGTCTGAGGGGGTCACGTGACCGCAGGTGCAGGTGCAGGCACCGTCTGTCAACTCACCGGTCTTTGGTGAAGGTGCGAGGATGGCGCTCACTCCAAACTTGAGAAAAGTCGGGTCCTTGCTGCTCGGCAGCGACGTTTTCGGCGAGCACGACTCGCGCGTCACCGCGGTGGTGGTAAACGCGCGCTCCGCGGGCGCGCAGCTGAAGGACAAGGTGGTGGTGGGCAGGGAGCCGCTCGCTGATGGGACAGTCCGGTTAAAGAAGGCGGCGGGGCGACTTATCCGCAGCAGGTCCTCCACTAGAAAGCTGGAGTGGGTCGGGAAGCCGGACGGCAGCGTCTGGTGGAGCGGCAGCGCCGCGGCGGGGCGGTACAGCCCCGGGTAGAGGGCGGGAGGCGCGAGGACGCTTGGGATCATCATGGTCCCGGGTTAAAAAGAGTGCGTGAAATGTGAAGTACTCCTCGTGTCAGCTGGGAGAGAATCAGTCGTGTGAATGGCTGCTAACTCCTCTGCTCTCCTCACTCTGGGGAGAGCAGTTTTATAGCGGCCGACCCCCCCGGCCCTCCTCTCAGGGCTGACAGCCCCACAATGGGGCTCAACAAAGTTCTCCACATGGGTCGCTTTCATGCTCTATCCCCCGGCCCGCTGATTGGCCAGAGGACGCAATTTATGATTGCATTAGACTTCATAAGCAAGCAACACACAATGTAGCGACCACAAAAGAGGCTCAGTCATCAATTTTGCATGTTGACCACTTTCCTTTCAATTTGTTTTGTTTGGCAGAGGCAAGCGGCCTAATTAAAGAGCAATCTTTGCAGATTCATTCATTATTGGGGACTTTTAATGAGCACTTAAAGAAAGATACTTTATTCTTCTCCTTTCACCAAGTCCTTCTGTTATGCAGGAGATAAAATATACTCCTTAAAAATGCTAAATTATTCTTTTATTCCATTTTTGGAGCTGAAAAATAAACAGAATCACAGGTAGATAAAAACTAGACTTTAAACTCTATAATACTATTAAGAGAACAAGTGAGCAGGTTGTGTTTATTGTTAAATCCACACTGTGTGTTGGCCGCAGATGCCATGCGCAGCATCTCAAATGTAAATCAGTTTTAGGGTTTCATAGGATTCTCAACACTCAATCTGGCCCTCGTCATGGAATAATGTCTTAAACGGATTTCTGCTATCAAAACGCTTTAACAGATGTGTTAAATATCACTCTTTCTGCACAGGCTTCATTCAGTGCGCAGAGCCGCGGCACAGAGCGCACAGGAGAAGTGTGCGGCCTGCGCCGTGCGCTCATGATCCTGTTAACCATGAACTAACTGTCACCCTCAGCTGCGGAGGAGGCGCCCCTCGGCCTTTCTCTCCTTCCCTCTCATGGCTTTAAAAAAAAGCCCAGTGGAATAAAAAAGCTTTATTTCTAAAGACGGTTTTGTTCTGCTATTTTAACCGGCTGAATAAAAGTGCATCTGTGATTTGATTTAAAACGCATTCATATGAGCGGACACTGAGACCCCATATAAAACTCTTATTAAAGCGACTTGGAGCCTTATAGTCGTGTTCTGTCAGCTTTGCCCTGAAAACCAGTTAAAGCAGAGTAATCAGGCGAAAATGCGTCGAAGAGCCAAAGAGGGGAAGAAAAAAAAAACGCCTAATTGTTACCAGTTTGAAACCCAAGTAACAATAAATGGGTTTTATTTAGTTTAAAAATAATTTAAGAAACGAAAAAAAAAAAACTTTTTTGATATAAACAAATTTTATTTTATCAATCTGAATTTGTATTTATCTACGGATAAGGTTAGAGATACGGATTTATTTTCCACTCATGACTTTTATTATTAGAGGCCTGTAGCTTTATATCTGTGGCCTAAAAGCAACACACCATCCTTTATCTCATTTTTATTCACTTGAGGAAAAACTAAATATCCCTGTGGAAAATATAGTCTGCTCATAATTATTTTGTTCATAATTTTTTTTGTAAAATTAAGAACCAAATAAAATGAATTATGACTATGATTAGCCCACTTTAAATAATTTGCTTGGTAACACAAAGAGAGTCGCTGTTAATTAAAAGTGTGAGTAAACAAAGTTTGACTTAATTTAAAGACACACGAGTCTGACTGACGCAGCTCAGTGTGGATCATTTGGCATCAGCTCAAATGATGATAAGTAGTTTAACATCAATCTAAAATAAACTGGCCACAATCCGATAATTAAAAGGGAACGCCTCCGTGAAATGATCCTTTGGAGAGAGTCGGGGCTTATCAGAGGTGCGTCTGCTTTTATGAGCGCAGGACGCACAAACAGGCGTTAACACAGCGCTGCGCCACCACAGCTACACCTCCAATAAGTAACGAGACCTTCAATGCTTTTTTATGAGCCCATATTCCTTTACTTGGCTCCCCGAAATCCCCCTTTTGTGAGCGGTAAGCAGATGGTTAGCAGGAAGCATAGGCTGCTCTGGCTGACCGAGACTAATTTCTACGAGCTTTGCAAGCTTGCCACGTCCCCGCTCCTTTACCAGGCCGAGTAAAAACAGCTGGCTGCGGCTGAATTAAAGCCATTAAAAGCACATCTCTGAAATATTACCAACCAGCAGCCCCCCCACCCCCCTTCCCCCTGTTCGAGCCCACCGAGGTCCCATCGCTGTAGCGTGATTATCCTGCAGGGATTCAACATCTCAAGTTAAAATTTACATGGCATTATATGGATCATTTATAGGAGCCTTTCGCAGCCTCTCTATCACCAGCTCCGATATACATATGTTTATTACAAATGACATAGTCATTTATAGCTATATTTGTCATAATAATAATAATAATAATAATAATAATATTCAATATAGGTTGCCTATAATATTCATAATATCCTAGTAGGTTCATTCTCCCATAGGGATTACCTACTGATGTTTATCACTTGCCCTTATAATATCCCTGCAGGCAATAGGATTATGTATAAATCACTAGATCACTAAAAATATTCCTAGACTAATTGATGCGCCTCCATATGTCTGATGTACTGTGGCTATTACAGGGAAATTATGATAGAAATATTAAAGAATTGTCGGGCTCTTTCCGACAGGCCCATGCCAGTTTACTAAATAGATGAACTTAACTATTGTCTTGAGTCTCTTTCTGCTTCGTTAAGTGAAAGGGGCTGAGTAAATATGTTACCCATGCATGAGGGGCTCTCTATGGGCTGGCCCATTGTGCCGCGGGTCCGACAGGTGGTTAACTGTTTATTATTCCCTCATTATTTATCGGTGACGTGGACGCACCGAGGAAAGGGAACTCCCCATCTTTTCACTTAACTCAGGATGAACAGATTGTGCTGACTGGTTGCAGCCTCGTATATGACAGCGGTCACCAGTCCATCCATCTCAGCCCCGCAGCCTTTCAAGCCCGCATCCAACTCCATCAGGGTTTTTTTTTTTTTTTTTTTTTTGGCAAATGAGAGCCTTTATTTCTGTGAACACATCCATCCTGACCATTTAGCCACTTTCTGTCAGCACATGGCAAACGAGGGCCACACGTTTTACACATACACTTATACCAAGAACACTGGAGCCAGTGTGTGGGTGTTACATGTTATTCATTTACTGCCATTAAATCATATACAAATTCACTTTTTTAAATACATAATGTTATTATGGGAAAAAGTTCATCAAGATGAATTTGACTGACATTAACATAATCCTGCATATTGTGGGATTTTTCTGTCTAAACTAACAATTGTGGAAAGAGATACTTACACTTTAAGGATATTATATTTTTCATTATTTGAAATTACATTGTAAATTCAGCTTTCTGAACACTACCACACAAATTAGTTCCACCTCAACCACTTATTAAAATATTGTTTGGATATTAATGCAGAAAATAAACTCCCACAATGCAGAGTTTTACTTTTAATACTTAATCCTGCAGCTAATGTCTAATACTGACCAGAAACTCAACTGTATGTGATGACATATCTTCCACTGTGGCATTGTTTTTACTTTCTGCCTCCGTCTTGAGCCCCTGGCGCCTCTAACTGTGACCGTTTGTGCAGGTTTGGGATGAAGCTGCAGTGAATCCTCGCTCCTGCCATGTGAAGTTAACCAAACATCTATTTCAGCCGATTCAGTTTGTGACCGTGCTTCACCTCGGCGGCGGCTCCCACTTGGGGTGTTTTGGCCGCGGCTTCACCTCAGCTCACCGGCGGCTCTGAAGGTCCCTGCAGCATCTGGCACAGGCGGCGTAAAAGCCCTGCTCAACACTGAGCGAATTAGCAATGCCACAAGATTCAGAAGAGCAGTGACAAGCATTAAATCGATATTAACTTTGTATTAAACATGGGCCCCTCCCTCTTCCCCAAATGGACTGGAGCCATATCAGCGCACAAAGCGCTCTATATGAACTCTGGCTGCACCTGTTCCCTCTCACTTGGTCATGGGAGTTCAACTTCTTAGTTTCACCCCAGGCTCTTTTTTCATCTGCCTCACCCCACACTGAATTCTTTCAGTTGGGCCTTTGTCATCATTTTTGATCTCATCTTCACCCCCCACATTCACTCATCAAATCGCATCATTAAGATCAGGCATTTCAGGTTTTACATTTTCATTTAACAGACCAAAAAAAAACTGATACACACAAGTTGCACTTTCAACTGCAGAAAGTTTCAGAGCCGGGACTATTCTGTCTGGGACCGGGACACTTGCCTCTCTCCTTTCTGCTGCTCATTTATTAGCAGTTGTCAGTATGGATGTCGAGTGGTGTCCTAATCCGCTTAAAGCGCATGTTGGTACAGTTTGCATATCATTTTCTCATCTTGGAGAAAGGCCACAACCCTCTCTATTCACAGGGATTCCCTGTCCTCTTTCAGTGCAGCCACAGCCAAGAGCATTAGCATAATCTGACAACCAATACCATTGTCCGTGACCTTGTATGCAAAGTTAATTGCTCATTAATACCAGACAAAACAGAGGGGTGCAGAGGAAGCACAGTAGTCCTCTAAATCCTTGTTTTAGAAGGGACAGGCAGGCAGGTGGAACATCCTCCACTGGCTCATTACACTCCATCTGAAATTATTAGAATCCATTCAAATTTAAATATTTTACTTTTTTTTTTTACTATTTACTTTTTTTTTTTTTTTTATAAAAGCATCTGCTGCCCACAAATGCACAGAATCAGGTGTCATGTGTAAGTAGTAGCTGTTTAACCAACCTCTCTTGTTTTAACAATAATCTGGCATTAATATACACACACTCACACATGCACGCGCGCACACACACAAAGACTTGCACACACTCCCTCAAAAGTATATACAATTTGTCACAGTGGCTCAGCGTTAATCAATTGCAAATGTATCTCTCTGCAAGTTTAATCTCATCTCTACATTAGTTTCACGGATGCGGGGCGATTTGCGAGGGGAGCCTCCACTCCAAACCCCCCCCGAGCACCTGGCAGTCTTATCGGGTAGCGTCATGTAAACAGCCACTGCTCCAGCGGGTGCCCCGTCTGAGGACCCAAGCGTCAGCGCGCAGCACGGAAAAGAAGGCCAGGCTGTGTGGTTGTCAACACCAGTTTAGCTTAGGAGCCCCATTGTGACGTTGGAGGTGACTCTCCTGGTCAGGCCCGACCTGCACCACTTGTTTGATATAGATATAGCTGCTAATATCTGATTATTATGGAATGAACAGGCTCTAGACAGAGTTCAGAGGGCCACCACATGCAGCTGTATAATGCCGTCTTTGTGCTCTACAGAGCAGCACAGCTGGCAGTGACAAGCTTGAGATGGACAAAAAAAATGTAATAAAATGCTTGTTTTCAATTTTTTTTCCCCCGCAGTTACATGCACCAGGGATGATTATGAAATGAGCAAATGCTTCTTGTTTTAGTCATGCAGAGTGAAAGACAAGTCCCTCGATACAAGCAATAAAAGTTTTACTTCATTATTTTTACAAGATTTTTTTATGAAGTTTTGCTTGGACTGTAACTTGTTATTTGTGGACTCTGGACTGGAGTTTTGTTGTTTACTGGGACTGGAGCTTTGGAGAAGTGTGTGTGTGTGTCAGTGTGTGTGGGAGGGGTGGCTGTGCGGGGCAGTTGAAGAAGAAGAAGAAGCAGAAGAAGGTATGAATGGGGAAAGAAGGGGCTTGGGTGGAGGAGGGGATGCTTGACGGACTTCACTGCCTGTTGGCCCTGCAGCATTGATGCCGTGTTGGCCATATAATCGGATTGCCAGTGGGTGAAAGTGAGCCCGGGTGCTTATGTCAGTTTGCGTCTCGTCAAGCTGAATAATACGCATGGCCAGGGAGTGAAGCGGACGCTTGCCATTGAGGGCTCTCAGTACTTGTGGCTAAGCATTTCTAAAAGAGAGAAAAAGCCTCATTGGATTCATATATAATTCTCACTCAAGCGTTTTGATGCATTTGCATAACAGGAGGAAACCAGTGATCTTTTCAGTGCTGCTGCTGCTCCTGCTGCACAAGTGTGTGTTTGCATGTGCCACTGTGTGTGTGTGTGTGTGTGTGTGTGTGTGTGTGTGTGTGTGTGTGCGTGCATGTGTGTGTGTGTGTGTATTTGCAAGGGTCCAAGCTGAGCTCTGCATAAACAAGGCTGGACACGGTTCTTGCACTTGGCCTCTCATGATTAATCGAAGATCAACAATAAAACGACAGAACATTTAGCTTTTTCCACTCATCTTCTTTCACGTCGTGGGGAAAAAAGAAAACAGAGCGGGGAGCAAGAGTGCAGTGTTTATGTTGTCACGAATGAACACGACCAAAGAAAACACTGCCGACCTTCAGATTCTGCGCAATCTGATTTGAGAGGTTTCAAGGAGAGTTGGTAGTGGGAGTCTTTTCAGATGCTGGACTTGAAACCAATGTTCAGCCAAGTCTCCTGTTGAATTTGGCCTCAAAGGAAATGACTGATATGAACTTTAGAAAATCACTCAACAGATGCATTTTATGACGCTACACAACATTGGCTGGAATATTCGGATGAATTTACTTCCCTCAAGCTGAATTCCTGTATTAAGCGCTGATGTGCTGTTTTAGTTTGTGCAGTGCAGCCATCAACAACACACTTGAAACTGTTTTGTACGAAAATTATCAAATACAATTAACAGAAAATCCATCAGCACCAATTTCCACAAGTTGTTTGGGTAATTTATTGAGCACAAATACAATAAAGCTATTGTTCCACCTTCTCTATTGTAAGGAATTGTTGCTTCTCTAGGTAGTTGCAATAAAATTGCAAATTGGATAAAACAAGCAATTTGAAACTGGAGCATTTGGTTCTAGTGGAAATCAATTAAAAGAAAAAATAATAAACAGAGAATTAAATGGTAACCAGCTGTAGCCGTGGCTGCTCATGGCTCTTCTAGATCCCTGATAAAGCCATGACAGTGGTCACGTGGTTTGAAACATCTGTGAGCCTCAGTATGAGGTGGCAGTTTGCTGGTGGCCAATTCTGGCCGCTGCTGCTCTTCAACCCGGATGTGGACCATCAGCCGGTCCATTTACCCCGTTGAAACTTTGTGAGGCATGATGACCATGAGGACGGTCAGGGTCTTTATTCATACAGGCAGCAGTAATGTGGACTGACTGACTTTCCACACAGCAGACCCCACAGGTCTGATTCCTGGAGCAGTCAAAGTCCTGCAACTCAAAGTCACAAACAACCATTTGGAGTCATCGATCTGTGCTGGTCCTCTGACACAGTGTGGTCTGTAACTGATCCCATCATTGCATTATGGGGGATCCAATAGGCCCTAGGTGAGGTGACCTTTGCTCCACCAGGTCTTTAACTCCCCCTTCTGCTTGTCAGTTCTCCAAACCATCACCGGTCTATCCCTTTCACCATCTCCTGCAGTCCATTTCCCCCTTTCTTCTTCTTCACGCCTCCTCTCTCCTCAGGTTTAGCCGCCATGTTGAGCTCAGAGCCGTTTCAGCTTAATGAGCGAGAAATGGCTCAGTTTATCCAAATCAGAGACACAGTGAGACATGGGAGCACTTTCATGTTCTTTTTCTCCCAGTTATCAGCCGAGTGAACAAAAAGAGGATTGCGATTGGTCTTTTATGATAAAGTCCTTACCAGGATGTGAGGTTAAAACCAGTCGACCACGAACAACATCGACGAGAAATTTGCCCGCTGATATGTGTAAATCTTGTTCAGGACTCTCTGATTCTTTCCATTTGGTTACTCAGAGCACCACATGTTTCATCTCAGAGCACTTTGTATATTATCTTCAGCTGGAGAGTCTTCCTAGAGACCTCTTGTACTTGTACAAAAGCAAAGTGGAGCGGGTAGGGGGAAGGGTCACCTATTGCAGAGTGACCTCTGCTCTGCCAGGCCAAATGATAAGACACTTAAGGTCAAGGGGAGCACAATGGCCTGAGACAGGGTCCACTCCAAAGACAACAAGCCGCCGAGCAGGAATTTGAAACTTTCACTTGCCTTCAGAAAATCACTTGAAGTGAAGCTTTGAAAAGAGATGTCATCCCTTCATTTGGCAAAATATGAGCCAGGTCAACGACGGAAGGAGCTTGATGACCTCTTACACCCTGCCTTCTGTTTGGGGAATATGGAAGATGTAAAAACTTAAGAGTGACCCATTGTTTGCCCTGCCACACACAGAGACAAGAGCGTTTGGTTCCAGTTGTTTTACCATCTAGTTTTCATGGGATAGTGTGTGATTCCAGCTATTATGGCCGTGGTTCTCCTTGAATGTTTTCCCATCGCCTTTCCTTTGTATCCACAGTTTGATGGATCTTTACAGTCTTTTCCTCTGAGGCTGATACAGTGGGACAAGCGGAGACTAATTGATCAAGGGAGAAGCAAATCTCAGTGTCACAGTCTGGGAGTCCAACCCTATTAGCTTTACGACGTGTGTCCAACCAGCGCAGCCTGGCCAGATCTCCGACAATCTCCAAGATCCCAGCAGACGGATGGGAAATCACAGCTACCATTTGTTGTCGGAGGCAGACGCATACTTTCGCTCATGCATCTCCTTGAAGTAAATCCACGACGATCATCCAAGCAATCTGAGAAACTGAAAATTTTAATGCACGTTTGCTGAAAAAAACGTGGCATTATTTGCAAATAATAACTGTTAAACGGGATGTTTGCAGCTTGCGGGGAACTGACTGTGAAAAGGAGGCGCGGACGAGCTGACAAGCTGGCGATCACGGTATAATGAAAGATTTACGGAATAATGACACATATGTTCCAATTTTACACCATTCATTGAACTGGGACAATATTTCAAGGATTAGAGATGACAGGCCATGATAGGCCGTCTCTTGAGTCCAGGGATCATGGCTGCATTCACATGCAAAGAGACAACACACACAAGCACTTTGAAGTCCATGTTTTTACTCCTCTTTCATATGAAAATTAATTTTTAATGACAAGGCAAGCAGAGAAATGTTGATCCCAATCAGCCGCTTCCCTCCAAAAACTCACAGGGTTTGGCCACGGCCACGGCACGGACGGTGGTGTGCCAAAAAAACTAATTAATAAAAGCACTATCAATTCATTCGCTATTGCAACATCTGACAAAGAGATCAGAATAAGGGGCGCATGAGAGCAAGAGACAGTTGGCAAAGGTTGCCAGTTGAGAAAGCTCTATTCAGTCCCCCCGAGGTCCTTCATACTCACAGAGGAGATGACAAAGAGCACCAGTTAATTAGCAAGAAGTAGCATCTCAAGGAGGACGGCGAAGAAAACCTCCATTCACTCTCTGTGCTTACCTCTCCCTTATGAGAAAGACTGAAGGGCTGGAGAGAGGGGGAGCGAGCAGAGAGCAGGCTAAGCTCAGACTGAGAGCCCGTCTGCCTGCATGGGGCTGCCTTGCTTGATTTAATTTGGACAGTCATTCCTTTAATTTGCAAGGTCATTGTATCTAACGGGGAGTTTCCATTGAGGCCGGCAAACAAGTGAAAGCCCAGGAGTGCAAGTCAACGATGCCCCCCCTTCCTTCTGTCTGCGGGATGAGATGCAGCCGTGGAGGAGGAAGGAGGATGAGAAGAGGAGAATAAAGCAGAGAAGAGGGATTTGGGCAGAGGATGAAGTTTTAATTAAGGCACTTCGCCGTTTCTAAGCAGACTAATTTAGCCATAGTTCCTCACAAGTGTATGAGACGATTGAAACAGAGGTGAGGGAGAGGGCTGGAGGGGATCCTATATTAGATCTATTGTTGAAGAAGATCTTGAAGTGCCTGAATGTGTCATTAAAAAGAAAATAACAGTTGGAGAGAGAGAAAAAAAGACAACCAATAAAATGGCCTACTTTCCCAGCAAGAAACACACTTCGATAAAATCTTTACTCTCCATTTAGAAAATTCAAAACTACACCAAACAGTTTGAGTTCAGAATTTACAAGAGCGGGTACACTGGATGGTTTCTTTCCCCTTTTTTTGTGGTGAAAGTACAGATTAGGAAATAATGTAAAGACCCGAGGAATTAGCATTTACAATCGGAGCAGGAGCAGAAGGGCAACAGCTTGAAAATAAATCTGCGATGGAGGGAACCTGGTTGGTTTAAATGCTGTTTTTGTTTCACTTGTTTAAATGGAGGCCTGATCAGAGTAAAGAACTCCCCGAGGTCCACAGGCTGAGGTGCAGACAAAGGTGGGCCTGCCTGTGCTGAGGTCCCCGAGGACTGAGGAATATGCAAAGCCCTGCACCTCTACACCGAGGCTGAATTTGAATGGCTTAAACCAGGCTGCACCATAAGGAGGCAACATTCAGCTCCGCTGGCCACTTGGCTTTACATAGAAAGGTTTGAAAATGTAAATGTATGACAGTGACTGGGAAGTCAGGGTTTTAAGAATGTAAATGGGAGTTTGTGTAGTATCACTGTTGAGAAAGAGGAAGACTAATTAAGAGCCGTGAATGAATAACTGTAAAACTTTGTTAGAAATTTCCCCTCATGCACCCAGGGGAGGGGAAGGAGAGTTTAAAAAAAAAAAAAAAAAAAAAAAACAGAGCGAGAGAGTTGAGTTCATTGCCTGTGACAGACAGTGTCAATCAAACTGCTGTGTGGAAAGCCTCACCGCCCAGGTCTTTGAGAGTGCATTGACTCTCTGTTCATCTTCACTGCACAGTTCTGAGTGAGCACTGCACGGGACCTGAGCTGCATTCAAAATAACCATTTGGCCTTTTCCTCTGTCTTACTCTGCAGACCCCACGATCCACAAGAACAATTACTTTGTTGTGAGCCTCATTTTAAATTTTTTCCATCGTCTAGAAACTCTTTTGCTTGCCGGTTAGCTGCAGTAATTAAAGTTATCAACATCAATATGGTGAGATGCTCTGTTAGCGCTAACAGTCCTGGGAATCTTAAAGATACCTCCAGAAGTTTGCTTTTGGTTATAAAAGAGTCTCATATAAATGTGAATGAATTACAATTACATTACATTGTTAATGTGTACATTTTTTATAAATATATTGTTTTGTCTTTATAGTTATTATTTTGATATTATTATTTTGTGGTCAACTCACCCAGCATTTCCTGATTTCCCGGACGCTGCTGGATCGCTAGTTGGCATCGTTTATGGTCGGAGCTACGACGGTATCTGATCGTCTTCGAACCTCCGACTTTCATTCTTGATTAATGAAAACATTCTTGGCAAATGCTTTCGCTTTCGTATGTCTTGCGCCGGTCCAAGAATTTCACCTTGAGCGCAGAGGCTCATGGGAAATGTAGTGTGAAAACACTTCCGCTTCCTGAAAGTCCTCCTAGTCACTTTAATAGGTAAGAGTAAAGTACTGGCAGAAGTTAAAATTGTTAGAAAACAATCTAAATAGTACAAAATACTGCTCCAAGATGGGGGCAGCCTGTTAGAGTTGCTCTTGCACATTTTTCTCTTTATATTACTTAAATTGGGTCAGCTTCTTTTCAGCAGTCTCACTTTTTTTTGCTATATTGAAATTATTATGTCTGATTATATATTATATCATTATCAATCATCTAAAAGTATTGATATAGACATTTTACTTTTTCCTTTCCTTGTACTACATTGTCTTTTCTTATTTTCTTCTATTTTGTCATTTATCTTATCTTAGTGTGGATGATGAGGACGTAGTGTGACCCCGCCACAGAGCAAAAGAGGGTTGGCGTGGATGAATTAGTCAACAAAACAAACTATAATACAGCAGACTGCAAGATACAAACACAACCCGTCTCTTCAAACCATGACAACAACATCCCAGACCGTAATGATGTGGTTTATTATTGTTATCATGATGACAAATGTCCCTCTAACTTTAATACTGCCTATGTCTGCCTAAACCTAACACAGATTCACCATTTCTCCAACAGGATATTAGAAGGCACAGAAGATTCAGTGAGGACGAGTTTGTATTATGATGATTGTACAGTCTGAATCTGCAAGATGACCACCAAGTAAAGCCGTAACATAAAAGGTTCAGTTTTCAAAAATGCAGGAGTATCAGTACATTAAAGCTTTGTTCGCATATAGCAGTACTCGGTAACTTAGTAAACGTACTTAGTAACTTCCCACCTCTGATCTGTTTGGATTAATCAGTGAGCTCATCCTGTTGTGTCAATCACTGTCACATGGAGTCTTTCTGCAGTCAGGAAGCTGCTGACAGGAGCCACAACGGTGCTAACTATGGCCTTTAGAGGCGCAGGCTAATGGTTGGCCTGCAAGCACAACATCGCCGTTTCAGCAACTGTCTCTTTCATGTTGTCAACAGGAAGGAAGACAACAGACAGAGGACAGCACTTCTGTGTCCTGCCACTGCTCGACGTGACCAACTGTCACTATCAAATGTTACTATTACACACTATATGTGCTTATATATCAGCAGTAAGAACAATATGAACAGAAGAATCAGCAAATAAAGGCCTAGCACTGCCAACAAATATCTAGCATCTAATTTAAGATCATTGATTAATGAATGCCATGTGCCAACAATGGTCAGTATGGAAATGTTGACTGTCCATTCAATGTTTGTAAGTGTGAAAAGGATGAGAGACAGACTTTTTTTCCTCTTTTTTTTCAAAGAAGTGTGGAGACTTTTTGGAGGGAGGAAGGTTCGAGGGGTAGTGCTCAAATCCCCGGAAAATTCAAAGTGAGAGAGTGGAGGGGGTGGATCTGCCAGAGGAGGAGGGTGGGATGGGAGGTGGAGGGTGATGTATGGAAGCGTAAGAGTAAGAGTTTATTCACTGGCGTCTGAGGGAGCCTTTCAGGGCCACTGAGTGACTGTCTATAGCGGGGCAATCAACCATAGGACTAGGAGGCTTTATCTCTAAAATACAACCCCACCTCCACCACCCCGCTCCACCCTTCAAACGCACACACGCACGCACACACACACACCCTCGCTCACACACTCGCTCACACACACTCTCTCTCTCTCTCTCTGGTACCTGAGAGAGCCTCTCATGTGCGACTAAGGGTGCCATTGAGGGAGACAGGAGAGAGAATGGCCCCTGAGGGACAAACAATCCTGAGGAGTCTATCATTCTGTGTGGTGTTGTCTTAGGGCCTGAATAGATCCACTGTGACCTGCCCACCACCACCACCACCACCACCACCACCACCACCACCACCACCACCCCCCTCCCCCTCCTCCAACTACCCCTCCTATCTGCTGCCAACCACCACCCAGCATCCTAAACTGTGCCGACACAAAGTGCCTTATCGTCAACCTCACTTTCACAAACAGGAGACTCTATCTGCCAGCCAGGGTTCAGATTTATAGGATATAAAAAAAGTCACTATTATGTATATTTAATCAAACAGTGGATTAAGATTTCCTGCAACATTTACAAAGTCTACGAAGGCTTACTAATGCACTAATATATGCAGTTTTGTACAAACAGGAAGTGATGCAAAGATGCGGGCTGAGAGTGGCCAATCAGTGTGTGACTTTGAAACGTAGTGGTCGATTTTGAATTTAAAAACAATCACAAGTAAAAATTTTGAAAATTAGAAAAATGTATTGTGTCTTTTGGTTCCTTGCTTTGTTTTCTAAGATATCACTGGAGCTCTCCCACTCTGTCTCTATCTAAACTAGTTGTAAGTAGTTGCTCTATTTGAAACATAGAATCAAACCCATCTACTGTATCTCAGTTCAACTTTCTAAATCACTCCAACAAAATTAGAAGGCATTCACTGCATTTGATTTATAACTTCATGTATGTCAGTTTCCACTGATGTTGGAAAGTTGAAACAGTTTGTACAAGGAAAAAATAAATAGCCATTAAACTGAGAGATAGCATGATTTATTTCCCCTAAAAAGCAGTCAATTCTAAACACCTAAGAATCCTGCACTAGAAAACACTTCAACTTTCAGAGACACAAATATCTGATATAATCACATATGATCAAAAAAAAAGTATACAAAGATGCTCCATCTTTGCATTCTTCAATGTTGCCAACATAGAAGGAACAGACTTCAGGCTCCTTATTTACAAACATTTTTTTGGCACCATGTAATAGTAAAAATAAAAGCAATATTGACCCTGTCAATTCATTTTTAAAGTTTATAAGTTCTTATGAAAGAGGACATTCAGATTGAAAATTAACATTGAAAGGTATTTTCTTTGGGTTTTCTACGCAGGGGCCTGCAAAAAACTCATAGGTCCCAATTATAATCAAGTGAGAGTGTTCAGCTTTATGCTTGCGACACTTCATCAAAAGCTGAGATCTGCAAAACTCGACCTATGGGATGGGAAATAATTATAATGGTTGTTGTGGGTTTAGCATTTGGCAAATATTGCGTTTAAATTAGGGTAAAGTCCAGTGTTCAAAGTTAAAACAGGAAGTAGTGTGCAAAATCAAGAAGGTGTGGTGATTGAAGTTGATTATTATTTTAAGTCTCTTAAGTTAATTACAAAAAAGAAATGTATATCAATAATGAATATACACTCAGAAATTTTCAACCAATAATCTGTCAAAACAATTATAATTACAATTCTCACGGGATTTCGAGGTCTGTCACCTAGAAATGTCTTTTTTTATTGTTAATTTGATTGTTCTCCTCTTCTGTTTAACTCTTGTTATGCTGTCATATATGTGTAACTGTACTGTTACTATTGTACTGAAATGTGAGCTGGAATGACTGAATTGTTTGTTATTGTTGCAACTTTCAATAAAGTTGAGAAAAAAATAGAGTGTCTGTGTGTACCTGCGTTTTTCCCCTGATCTTAACCAAACAGCTTTAACTGCATTTATTTCATCAGACCACTCAAACCAGACCTAGTTATTTTTGAAGGCACCGATGGGACAATCGTTTTTATTTTGTGGCTGTCAATACAGTAGACTCATTTTGTGAGAGGGCTTCATTTTGGACACGGTGCTGCTGCATTAGAGAGGCGTCATCGCAACTCTTGCAACTTCTTGCGTTAAACGGTCCGGTCTGACGGAGACCCCTCCGTCCAGCTCCACTGTGTGGGAAAGGCAGGGACGACCATGACTCATCCAAACATATGGTCCTCTGATTCTCTCTGCCTGATCTGTCTGCAGCATCTGTTGCCAAGCGCACCACACAGACAGACACTGTGACCAACAGTATTGTGTAGATGTGTGTGTTAGTGTAAGTGACACAAGAGGAGGGGGGGGGGGCACACATGGGGTTGGGTGCAGGGGTATACGGGGAGGGCATGGGGCTGGTGGCTGATGAGGTAAGGTGGGGGGTACGAGGGCACCAGAAGGGCGTAAAGAGAAAGGCAGAGAATACAGTCATTACCCACCCAGGGCTATTCCTCTCTGGCCCATTAGCTGCTGGCGGCCGTGACCAATTGGGTTTTGTCGCTCCAAGCAGGGTCATCCAGTGGTGGTCTGGGCCTTTTCTATAATGGACGCTCACTCAGCCGTCCTCACACAAAACTTTTAAGAGGGAAAGAAATTCTCTCCCTGACTCTCTCTCCTCTCCCTCTCGCTTTAAAAAGAGTCAGTCAGGCAAGAAAGAGAAAGAGTGAAAAGTGATCATGAAAGGAGATTTGTTGCGATGTGAGGCGCGCAAGGGAAGTGATCGTTTAGCCACACGTGGGGTGAAGGGACTCCATGGCGGTGGGTCTTGTTAACCCTCTTGACTCGTATGCCAGAAACCAAATCAAATTGTTCCGTGCCTCAAAGTCTGGGGACGTGGCGTTTTTTCCTTGTGGGAAAAGCTCACGACTTCACAACTGGCGGCGTGTGTAATTTTCAAAGTGGCAAGGAGGAATCTGAATAGGCCACAGCAGATTATCCAGTGTGTATGAACACTGATCCTTGAACTCGGGACGGTTAAAACGCAGCCGCCGCCACCGCCGCCGCCGAAACAGGAAAGATGTTTCTGTGCGCATTTCCAGTTTGATTTCGTGTGGTGGGCTCAACAGAAAACAGGTGTGAGAGAGCTGACAAAGGCTGGAGGTTAATCTTAAGAGACGCTGAGAAGTATTCATTTCATTTATCCGACTCCCTGAATGAAATGAACCTCTCTCTTTCATGTTGATTTTCCACCACTGAATCAGTATCTTGAATCTTGCGAAGCGCACCGAAAAAAACCAAAGAATGTGACAGTACTTCTCTAGCGGCCGCTTCATGGTCAAGGGAAAATGCGAAATCACCCAGGTACGATTAAAACGCAACGTTATCAAATGCAAATTTTTGGAGATTTGCTTTGAGATTTGTATGCAAATAATTGTGTGCACATAAATGCATATTCCATCCAGTATTGGTTGTGTGTCTCTGTCTGTGTGTGGGTGTGTTTTTTTGTCCAGTCCAAAGCTGAATAAAAGGCCAGTTAGCCACCTAGCGGGCTACTAATTCTCCATGTCAAATACAATGGCTGCAATTATATGGTAATCAGTGTTGGTGGCTCATACCTTTCTGCTGCTTTCTGTGAGTGTGTGTCTGGCCAAGCTGCTCCTCAGGGAGACGGTTAGTCACGGCTTATTATTGACCCATTAGACACCCGTCCCACTGCCAGAAAGAAACCAGTCGGCTCACAGGCCGCGCTGCATTCACTCCACAACAATAACGAAGGGGGAGACTGAAAATCAAGTTAATCATTTTGTTATCTATAGACCAAATGAATCAACTCACCAAACTGCCATTCAGATTGTTATCTTTAAAAAAAGGGCCGAACCAGTGCTCTAGCTTTTGCATACATCACATCCTAAATGGCCACTTCTCGAACCCCGTTAGCGTGTTTTGGAGAAAAAAAAAAAAATCGTGCAAGCGGTCATCAGACGTCAGAGAACCGTGAAAAGAAACTGTGAAAGTCAACGTTTAGTCTGTAAAAATATAAAATAAAAATGAAATTATTGTTAAAACAGTGCAGACTTTCCACATTAATATACACTTGAACTCCACTGTGACTTTACTTGTTCCTTTGTGACTAAAGCATGTTTTTGGAGTTGCCTCATTTATGTCCACACAAATAAAACCAGTAAAAACCAGTGGCACCTTCAACTGTGTAAAACAAAATATCTAAAAATGTAAAACTCTGTAGCCGGATGAAGCAGTTAAAGTGACACACTCATCCTCCACCAGATTTTCCAACTTCTATTTTTTATTTTAGAGTCTAAATATACTTTTTCTTTGTCACTTTTCACACTTGTTTATCTACTGCAAATGAAAAAACAGATTATCGTCCGAAGCACACGCAAAACAACGCGACGCGCGGGCCTGTGAAGATATTCTCTTTCAAAAACGTGTCCCCTCTTTTGTCGCTTCTTCTCTCCGTCACATAATTGACAAAAGTGTTGTTTTGATATAATCCCCCAGATCTGTCAACTCTGAAGCTTGCCCTCTGCTCCACCCCCCACCACCACCCCATCATCCCTCTGCCCCCCCCCACCACCTCGCAACACACCCACACAGACCCCTCTGCCACCTCCTCTCCAGTCCCCACCCCTGCAAAGCAAAGCTCTCTTTGTTAACCTAATGTGCTTTTACCAGTTGCTTTCTGCCAGGGAGACATCTGCTGTGTGCAACCAGTCAATATTGTGAGGACAGTTCAAAGCGGCCAGTTCATTATCTGTGTCAGCTTAACAACCCGAAGGTAGCGGTCTAAGGGACACAAGGAGGAGGGGGAGGGAGGAGAGAGGAGGAGGAGGAGAGAGGAGGAGGAGGGAGGAGGGGGGGCACAATGTGTGAAGACACAATGGACTCCTCATTAACCAGTGATTTATCATGATGGGATGCCCAGTTTAACCTTTGCCCCCCCCCTCCTTGCGAGCGCGCACGCACACACACACACACACATGCACACATACATACACACACACACCTCTAGAAAAGGATCCTATTGTTGGAAGAAGTCGTGAGGACTGTGAAAGTGCAGTTGAAAGTGAAATGATATAGTTAAAAAGTCAAATGAAAAGTAAAAGTGAAAGAAATTCATCCGTAGCTGAAGTGTGTCCTTTTTGAGAGCGTGTGAGGACCGAGACGCTCTTCTTCTGTGCTTTTTGTATTGTTTTAATAGAGAAACTTGTAAAAAGAATAAAAATAAAGAAACGGGTATCTTCTCTTACATGGTTTTTGCCGGCATTGCCGAATAGGCTCCTCTTTTAGATTTTACACATCTGACTTTGAAAGACCTGAATGGGGAATTCTTCTCTCTTACGCCGACACGTGAGAACAGCCAGCGCCTCCAAGAAGCCAACTTTATTAAACATTGCAGACACCGTAAAAAATTAGCCCTTGCAGGCAGACACACCCTCCCTTTTCCTGAGTCAGGCTTTATGAAAGTCAAAGCTTTCGGTCATGATGATATCATACATGTCAGAAAGCCTCTAAAGATGCTCCATGCATGCATATGCAGGAAGATCATAGTGCATCCTCGGCCGCTCTTGCCCTCACAGAGAGGGAGCCTCCTCCTGCACATAAAGGCTGTATAATGAGCGTTTAATGTATGGCTTCTCAAAATGCAAGAGAAAAGGGAATATTCAACGTGGCCCATGTGGTGGGTTTTTGTAAAGCTGCTGCACCGAGGAACACACCCCTTTTCACTTTCTCCCTTTTCCGTCCTTTCCATGCACCCCCCCCCCCCCTCTCTCCTCCTCTCCCCCCTTCTCCATCCCTCCCTCCCTCCCTCCCTTTCTGAATCCATTTGCTTAAATCAATCTCACAGGAGGCGGTCGTGGATAATGTACCAGCCAGGGTTTGTAAACCGTTTTGTTAACAATGCATTTTCCAAAAGAAAAGAAAAGAGGAGGAGAGAGATAAAGCGAGACAGAGAGAGGGAGAGAAGGAGAGAGGGAGAAAATGGGCAGAAGGGCGCTGAAAGAGGAACAGTTGGGTGGGTGTGGTGCGGCGGCACTGTTTGGGACAGGCCCTGTCGACTGGTGACACCCCTGTCCCATCTCCTCCTCCCTCGGCCAAAGCCCTGCATCCGCCCAATTCGGTCCAGTCCTCGCTTTAGTCACACCACCTGCCTTCACCATTCTTCACCACACACCCACCCATCCGCTGACAGGACCAACAGACGGCATAAACCCCTGTAACGCAGCCTCAACGCCCCTCCCACACGCACACACGTACATGCTACACAAGTATACCCCGTTGGCAGGTCCCGGTGTTGCCTTTTAGAGGATTATAGTGATCAATAAGGAGCAATGAGAGACCATCATGGTCAATTTCTCAATCATGTCAATATTCTGCTCAGCGGTGATGGAGACACATGTGACTGCTCTGAACCGGTTCATGTATGAATCATACAGCAGATTTGTCTTTACCTTTCTCACCAAGCATCACTGAGCACGGCTATACTAATACTTATTACCGCTTATAAACTGCCAACAGATGTGACATCCTCTCTTGAAGATGAAAGCTACCAACCATGGCTGCAGCAGATCAGGATGGGTGAGCTGTGAAAGCCCTCAGAACAACTACCGCTGTATTGGCTGCATTCAGATGTACTGAACTCTTTTTCCATTAGATACTTTTTCATTAATATTTTTAATTATCTGTGATGGTTTTAATCTGTGTCTGATGGCTGTGAAACATCTTGATTTCTTTTGTGACCGAATGAATCAGTGAACGTGACTTCATGAATGGCTGAACTAAGGTAAGTAATAGCATCAAAAAATTTACAGCCATCAAAACAGTGTGTTGTTTGTTTTTCCTTTGCAGGGAAACAAAAATGTTCAGTAGAGTAGGATTAAATGTCAATTTAATAATGAAACCCAAATGAAATCAAATCAGCTCATAATTAGGTTTAAAGGCATAGTTTAACATTTTGGCAAATTGGCCCAACCTACTGTTAGTCATAGCAGTAGGTTCGTTACCTTTATTTGTCGGTGCAAGCTATTTTCAGAACGGCGGCGCAGAGCCGCAAGCTGCTCAGAGCTACGCTACGGAGGCTAATGGGATTTCTTGGTTTCTCTCATCAAGCTCATTAAATACACAATCCAACAACTCCAAAACGCTCTGGTGGACAAGTTGTGACCTGCACATTCACCACGATATAATGGAACGTTACAAGACGGAGTTGTTTCCGAGGCAAATGCAGAGACTATTTGCCAAAAAACTGCCCTTGACAGGAACGCGCATCAGCAGTTTTGCATGAATTTACCTCGGAAACAACTCCGTCTAGTGTCACATGGCACACACACACACACACACACACACCTCTAAATTGTACACTCTCATACAGTGTGTTTAATAGTTGGGAATAAAAAAATAATGTATATGTTTTCACTACAATACACGGTCATCAGTGTTAATTCACTTTACTCTCACTTCAGTGAGTCCATGAAACAAGATTGCAAAACATGTAACACTCTTTTTTTCTTTTTATTGCAAATGAAAAATCTGAAATATATAAGAAAGGGCTCAACGGCTTCTCTACAAGTTAGCAGTGACACATCCTATCAGCAGGGACCTGTTCCTCTATGTTCTGTGGGCAGAGCTGCTTTGCCTATCAAAGCCCCCTTTTAGCCTGAGGAAGCCTGGGCCAGTTTGACACTATATTCCCATGGGGCCCTCTCAGATCTCCACCAAAGCACCCATTACTGCATCATAAGCTCCAGAATCAGGCTACACTGGACAGGAATCCCCAGTGGAGTCCCGAGGATCGGGCTGATTTGCAACATAAGTCTCTCTGTGATTGCCCATTAGCCCCTGTCCCTACTGACAGCAGCTAGCAGGGTAGCATGTGTAGCTCTAACCAGCTACTGCACATTGCCATTGAAGGTTTGCTACCATTACTTGCCCTAATTGGCTGCGAGGGGTATTAGGAGAGGTCGTGGCTTCAGGGAATTGATAGTGACATCTGATCTGATGTCCACTTAAAATGAAGACTATGTTGAGTCATAGTGTGTTGACAGGGGAGAATTGCCCTGGGACACGGCTTAGGATCTGATGATTATAATACAAGATCCCTGCGTCAAGACCAATTTTACCTTAGCTTCATTTTCTTTGTTCTATAGTACGGTGAAAAATGTCACATTATGTTAGTTTATGTTCATTCTGAACTATCAAAGTGAGGTTGGCCTGAAAACAAAATCTGGACTCGTTCAATATGAAGCAACTTATTTCAACAGGAGCTCACCTGTCAGAATAGAGACACACATTCTGGCTCTGCTGAAACTACAGAAACAGCTGAATATTCGTGTGAGTCTAGCGTATAATGAAAATAATCTGAGCACTGCAAACACCCCAAATTATTATTTTTTATTTTAATATAAATAAAACACTTCACAACATGTGACATCTCATGATGACAGGCCGGTTTGGGATTTACCTCACAGTCTGTTAAAATATCTCTCTCTCTTGACATGTCATTTACTGTAGCTGTAGCTTTAGCTTGGTTGATTTTGCCGTCACTACAGCTGCATCACATTTCCCTCAGGAGGAGGAAGAAACTATTCTTTTGGAGTTCAAATTATGCCTTTTGATTATTTCCTGGCTACATGGATTAAATGAAAATCACAGTAACACATTTGTGATCTGTGTTTTTTTTTTTTTTTACTGAAGAGCCTGTGTTCTCACCTGTCCCAAATTTTCTGTATTGTCATTAAGACCCCCAATGATGCCAACCTGCGCTTCATTCACACTGAACCAAACAAAGCTGTTACACATTATCACTTGCTCTTGTAATTTGCACAAGTAAAATATCCTTTTATAGGGTGTTATAGGGTGTTTAGTGTTTTATTGTAGTGTGTTTTGCTGCTGTCTGTTTTACTGTGGCGTCAGAGCACCATGTGTATCCAATCCATTTCAATGGATTCTGGAGAAAATACACGAGGCGAAAACGTGAAAAACGTCATATTAATGAAGCTCTGCAGGAAATGTTATGTTGCTGTATTGTAGGATTTCCCTCCAGTTTGTTCTTCCTCAGTGTTGAAAACTAGGATAACACATTATAGTTATCATATGACTTGCACTATCGGAGCAGCCACAAACACCTGATTTATCTGTTAAAAACTCCACAGATCCACAACAGATCGAGTCAAAGACTCTCCAACCACCCACATCCAGACAGAACAGAGCCATGAATGAGCCAAGCTGCTCCCAGTTTGTCTGCATGTGGTCTGCAGATCAGAGAACGCAGACACCGAGTGTGGTCCATCAACAGCTCTTCCTAATCAACCCTGGAGACCCCGGCCTTTTAGCCGCCAGCCCTCAACATGTCTTGCTGTGTTTACACACGCTGATTAGTTTGGTAAGTGTACAGAATGTCCCAAGGAACGGTGATCTCTGAATCAATGTGCCCCTCGGTCCCATCCTTTATCTTCTCATCCCTCTGTCACAAAAGCCAGAGATCCTCTTGGAATCGGTGAGAGAAATTAGGGGATCAGAGTCGGCCCACTCCTGAACAAACACACTGAGCTAATGGACCGGCCGCTTTCTCCTCCCCTCAAATTATTAGCGGAGCGAGGGAATGTAGCCAGTCCAGTCATAATGTTAATGCTAAAGCTCGCTAATCCCTTATACACACACACCGGCCTCGCACTTGCCTTGATACACACACGGCTACTGGCTAATCACTCCACCACCCAGGCAGTGGGAGAAGATGGGAGAGCGCAGGAGCAAAGGAATGAGCCTGAAAGTGAACATTGTGCACATGGCGGGGTTCCCAGGGGCCTTGAACACAGTTGCAGGTTTGTGAGATGTGAGAAAAACGAGAATCATGAAGGAGAGGGTCCAGGACGAGGACGGGGTTTGACCTAACCGACCTGGGGTTTAATAAAAGGTTTCGAACTTTGGTTTTGTTTCGTGGTTGGATTTTCATCTCACCTGTTCTTTCTGGTTTTCGTGGAAAGACGCTGTCATGATATGTTACTTTCAAAAATGTCAAGCGAATCCCTGAATTTCACCACGTAATAGCTCGCACCTATAAGTCAGTCTCTGGGCTCTAAGTGGAGAATGTAATAGACACAGGAACTCAGGTAACTCAATACAAAGGCTTTCAAATCTTCTTCCTTCTCTCCATCAACACATCACTGTGGTTTTTAGGTTGGCAACAGCTGGCTAAAGCAGAATATGCTAATGCCAGTTCTTAGGAGGAGTACTTTGGGCTTATGAAGGATTAGCGCTTGTTAGCCAACCCTGGTTCCCTGCTGGGCGAGCACGCTAATACAGGTGTTAGTAAACTGGCATTAGACTCTAGCTAATTAGCTTCCATTCACCGAGTGATTGTCCAGCCAGCTCTGCCATTTGTAGTGGTGTTTGCTCATCGGCAGGGAGGTCTCTGTGCTGTGGTGGGTCCGTCATGATCCGACATGATCTCCCTTCTTCCTTCTTTCACGCTCCCCGTGGGCCACTGGGCAGCAGGGCCCGCTCAAGAGACAGACTCAACAAGAGCCAGAAGCCAAAACGGAGGGAACAGAGGAGAGCCAGAGTCTAGTGAGACAGTGTTTATGACGAAGCACATCAAGAAGATTAGAAGAGATTCTTCTCAGTTTTTCGCCTCCAGCTGACATTTCCAAAACATTCTTGTATCTATCTATCATGATAAATCTCAAAAGCAAACTTTCAGGCCCACAGACTCCCTCAGTACAGCCCATCACACAGTACGCAGATATTTTACTACTTGTTTTTGTAAAGTAATCATATAGGCATCACTGTTAACACACATCTGCACACCTGAACACACACTGTGAACTGTTACAGTAGGTAACAGCAGCTCAAAGATGAATCAGGAAGCTGCTTTATAAACCTGTGTTGTGTTTTTAGCAAAGTTGTCACATTGTGGATGAACTTGATGAGCAAATGAATTGTCCTTTAACAGATCTCTCTGTTTCTGTTGACTGAGCTTTGACTTGATTGAGTATCAGTGTGGCAGCCCAGCAATTAGCATTTGTAAGCAAAAGGCACTCATGACATGTGATAATATTTCCCTCCATCATTCAACAACTAAAACACAGTAAGATACTGTACATCCAGGCCAGACATGATAAAGAACATCAGAGATCACACTGATAAAACTAACCAGATGTATTTATATTTACAATATATATAATATCTGTTAAATAAAGATAATAAATTACACAAATGTTGTCAAATGTTAATTTTTATGATTAGACAAAACTCAAAACCTTGTTGACTTTTGAAATGTATAAAGTAATATAAAGTCAACAAGTTACAACCAGGCCGTCAGTTTATCACAACTTTTTACTTGATGGACGACCACTACAATGTAATGGACCAGGAGATTAGAGCTATTTTTCTTATATGAAACAAATGCACAAGCTATAATATCAAATACCATGGCAAGCTGGCACAATTCTAAGAAATAAATACAAAAATACACTGCATCTTACTTCAAAGGTTGCTACAGTAAATTGCCTTTAAATGTTTGATAATATTCTTCACCCTTTACTTTATCATGAGATCTTCTGCTTTTTGTCACCCAGACAAATAAAGGTTTTGTTCTAAGTTGATAGATGCAAAGGGGTAAACAGTGTTAGGTTGTGTGTGCCATTAACAACTGCTCCATGTTTGCATGTGTGCTGGACAAAATGATTGAACTGATTATGAATATAGGAGGTGGACAGGAATTGAAAGATGGGTATTACGTGCCCTGCACTATTGCTGGATGTGGGAAAAGGACTAAAGGTTAGTTGGTTGACATTCCCGAAGCCAATTCTGCTGGGGATGTCGGCAGTTCAAAGGAGTCATTAAGCTTCAACCGTCCTACCACAAAAGGGAGATTTAAGACAGCAAATAGATCTGATAGTGAAAACTCAAAGCCAAACACAAATATCTACTAAGAGGCTTTGGTGTATTATGCTGTTATTACCCCACAGAAGTCCATACGGATTTAACTGTCTCAAGTTCTCCTGGGAAAGTCTCATCATAACTTGTCTTCATCGACTGTCTTTTTCATGTTCCACATTGAGACACTGATAAGTAAAAACCAGATAACAACGATGAATACTGAGCTTTCATGAGATAAAATATAAAACTTTGCAATGAGATAACACGAACTATTAGTATACATTTGAAAGTTGTCTAACAAGGCCGAAGGGAATTCTGATTCATGTTAACACAACTTTCAGCCTCAATTGTCAACTCTTACGAAGCCATGTTGATAGAAAAAAATGAAAAGACTCAGGCCAATATACATCGATTTTGATGAGGGTTTGCAGTTTAGTATTAAAACTATGGCAGACAGACAGATATCTGATAGGTAACAACCTGTTTGTAAGTCCGTGAAGCGTGAGTTTAGTTTAAGACCTGTTGGTCGAAGTACCTGAGGATGCCATGGCTGCCTTATCTGCCTTGATTTCAATTAAACTGGTCACATGTTCTTGTCCTTCATTTTCTGTTCACAACCTAGTGAATGTTTATATGTTTAATGTGTATAATATCGTATAAACAGGTACATCTTTAGACTCTCTCCTCGAAGACATTCACAATGTGAAGTTGGCGTAAATGTCAGAATTGCACAGTTTTGTGAAGTCACAGAAAACATTCGACACAGACCTCAGTAATCTGTAATTGGAAAGCTAATTTTAAACATATCCAACAAGCAGTTTAGACAGTGCATAGACCTGGCTCCCACTCAGCAACTCATGAAGCACTAATTCATTCAAGGTCACCGGGGTATACTCTTGGCACACTGATGCAGAAAGTGTAATTTAGGCTTCAGATAGCCAAACTAATTTAAGAAATCCAGAAGCCCAGAGGCTTTTTTCACTTACCTCGAGATAATGTCGACTTCCAGTCTTAAAACTTTGCACAGTCAGTGTAGTTGCAGATAACATATGGAGGCTTGGAATCCTAGAAAAAAATATATTTAAAAAATTAGTGCCTGATAAACACCTCAAATGCAGATAATAAAGTTTTAATTTTATTGATCACTGAAGTCATGACAAACATAATAATTATCCACTTAAAGTCACAAACTTCTTTCATGACCCTCTTATTTTTGGCATTAAAACTGTATAAGGCTAGGCTTTATACTAGAGTTTGTGTTTTTTGAATAGGCACATGTTTTTAATATGTTGTCATATGGTATTTAAAGGTAAAGATAAGCTAACACATTTAAGGCGGAGCATTTAGCAGCAGGTTGGCCAGATGTGCAAGTCCCGTCTTATCTCCATCTGCCAGGTCCCCCAGACTCCTTCAGGACCCGCTATTGAAAAACAGTGATAATCTGTTTGCTCCTTTAATGAGCATATTGTTCCTCAGAGGAGGAAAAAGCAGGTCTCATTGCTGCTTAGCTGCTGCAGGAAAGCTCCTCTGAGCACAAATGACACTCTGCTCTGTTGCAGACACATTGTTGAAGTCTGAGCCTGCGACAAAGCCCGGCCAGAGGAAGACTCTGAACCTCTGTGCGACTGTGGAGTGACTTTATTGTACTGCTTTCTTCAGATGATCAGAGGGTTTTGGCTGCTTGGTATGGCCATTTGAACCCATAACACTTCTGATTTTCCCTCTGAATTCATGAGCTCAATTTAAATTGCATCCACAGTGGCCTTACCGTTTTTGTTTAATATAAAAAGAAGAAGAAAGCAGAGTTTGTTTTTTGAATGAATATAACGTGGGGAAATCTGCGTAGAAGAAAAGGAAACTAACATTGGGTGCAAATCTAATGATTAAAAAAATCTTTAAAAGTTTTGTCAATGCTTATTTAGAGCAGCTATGATTAATTTGAAAGAGCTTAATTTTTTTTAACAGCATTCATTTAAAGACATTTTGAAATCATGTGTTTGCAGTCTCTGCACCTTATGAAAATGATTTTTTTTAATGAAAATCTGTAAATAATATAATATAATATTATTGGTGAATATGTGTTTAACATATTGAAAACCAAACCACTGTGATAATAATCTTACAGCGACAAAATCTATATTCTGTTCTGTGAATAAAAATAAATCAAGAGCAAGAATGTTATGTTTCTTTATACTCATAAAAATGATCTGTAACAAATTGACTTTATGCACACTGAAAAATTCATGGATCTCTTATCATTTGGACGATAAAACACATTGGAGATTAATTACCATTGACATGTATGACAACAAATGGATATCTGAGCGGAGGGTCAGAGGAAAGCAAAAGGCATCATCTTGACTATTGTTCACACCAGCTGCATCGCTAGACACAGCAACAAATTATGGCAACAGTCAGCTCTAATGATGTACGATTCTCTTGTGACACACACACAAGCACAGGCACATCATAGGTAGCATCGAACCCTGCATCTTGATCAGACAGTGCCTCCCTAATTGAGCTAATCCCCACTTCAGGATCAGTGCCGTCCCCTGAGGTCTGACCCTCCACCCTGCCTGTCTCCTGCTCTCACTGTCTCTCAGTTCTCAGCTTAAACCTCCCGTCCCCTCTGTGGCTCATGTGGACTGTAAAGCTGTTTATTGGGAGACAATGGGCAGCAGATTGTGCTGTCAGGCTCCATTAATTACCATCATTAGCATCACACTTGATAGTCTGTGGGATCGGGGTCCTAAACCTTAAGCTCTGTTTGTGTAGAGATTGTGTGTCTGTCTGCATGTGACATGTGTATTTTGTAGGCATACATGTGTACACTTCATTCAAGAATATGCAACCAGTCCCATTCATAACTTCCACTTTAACATAATCTGTCATATGAGACATTTTTTATTTGAATTTCAGCATTTGCTTTAAGATTCAACATAATATGAGGCAAAATATATAAACATTTTTCCATGTACAAATTAATTGAAAAACCTGCATAAAGTGTCTTAGTATGGTGTTAGGCCACTTCAAGCCACCAACACTGAACTTTATACTGGAGGGATGCAAACTGTTCTTCAAAATTACACTCCCTCATTTGGTGTTTTGATCATGATGGTGGAGAGCGCTGTCTGATATGTCAATCATATGCCAATCATGTGCCCGGTGTCATCCTGTTACTACAGTTTTTCCTTCAATTTGTCCTTCATCTGTAGATCAAAGCTAAAAATAAATCAAAAGCAATACCGTTTGATCAGTGGTGACTCTTGAAGCCACCAGAGGGGGTCATCAAACATCATCAACACTTTGAACTGTCTGAAAATGGGGATAAGTGCATGGACTTAAAATCAGTTTTTTATGGCAATCTGAAGACAGATATTTGATCTTTTCCTGGACAAATATATTTTCCTCCACACACTTTTATTCTCCTGGATAGTTTTTGTAAATGCTGCTTTATTAATAATAATTTTGTTGAACAAACGCATAAAATTTCCTGCAACAAACTCTCAAGATCAACATACTCGGTACCACACCATGACAACCATCTCAAAGCACTTCACCTAAGTGTGGAAATCTTTTCACCAAGTACCAAAAAAAACCTAAGTCCTGTTTTGGATTCCAACTATGTGTATCTCAACATTGACAACCTCAATCATCTTAGAGGCATAAATAAATAACTGAAATAAAACGTCCTATTATACCGGTGATTTTAGACAGAATCTCCAATGAGCCACAAACTGTCCGTAATTTGTAGCAAATCTCATAATACATATGATTATTAATGTCATTAATCAGTTTTGATCCCTCTATTCTTCACCTGCACCTGTAGTCAAATCAGTTTTTGCGAGTACAGGTGGGAAAACATTGATATTGATATTGATAAGAACTTCAAATAACAACATCAATGCATTATTGACACACACATTATAGCAATAGGTCCCATGTGTATAATAATTTCCTATCCACTGCTCTTACAGCTCCTCCAGTCTGCTAATTGGATTTCAGGTGAAGTGTAGAGGAACAGCGGTGACAGACACCAAACTTATGCGAGGTTGAGGAAATACAGGATGGGCTGTGACTGAAGTATAAAGAAAGTGAACAAGCCAGTCAAAGCCAACTCTTTATGATCCATATGTCCTTTAGTGCAAGGTAATCAATGGTCAAACGCAATTGACCACTGACCACCATTGGTATTTCCATCTCCAGCAGCGGAGCTCTAAAAGGAAATTGAACCACGTTTCTGCCACGCACCCACTGAGGCATAAGCCTTCTTACTCCAACTTCCTGTCTAATCAATGTGAGAGACAATGACTCAACAGGTGCGACAGACAGGAGCCCAGCGGCAGCCTTCCTCCCCACCGCCAGGCCCAATTAGCACCCGCGGCTAAGGAACAAAGAGGCGACATTTCATTTCAGCAGAGTGCCAGTTTAAGGCCTCTTCTCTCAACCTCAGCCTCTTTTCTTTCTGTCTTTTACTGCTGACATCTTTAAAGGATCATCCCTGGCTCCATCATATTCTATTAGATTGGATCGATGCCTTGTGTTGGAAGTGGCAGGGGTGTTAAAAACATGGGGCGTTGATGAATTCATTGCATGTGACTGGACTTGCTTTCATTGTGTGGAGGTTTTGACTAATGAAAACCCCTGAAGGTCTGACAAAAGGCAAAGATATTTTTTCAGGATCTGGTTCGCACTCTAGGTTCAAGATGGATTTTCTGACCAAATTACACAGCGAAGCTGCCATCCTGGACAACTTTTAAAATGATCTGGAAAGGAAATGTCCAGATTTTAAAAATAGTTAAATTATTGTCATTACTGGTTTGTACAATGTAAATACAAGAAAAACAAACAGCCTTTCTTTTCCTCCTCATGACTGCAGGACCCTGTTTTCTGTAATAAGAGTACTGTCTGATGTTAAATGGTACAGGTACATCATCTTAGCTTTGTTGTTGATATGAGCATCCACACACTCACACACACACACCTTTTTTAACTGTCTAGAACAGTGGTTTCCAGCTTTATGTAAATTTGTATTTAACATTGTGTTGTTATATCAACATTACATGATTTAACTTTGTCCACATAAGCTAGTAATTGCTAATGACTCAATTTCAGTGTAGGCCACAATATAAATTACACCACATGAATGGGGCATAAACTGGTGTAATAGAACGTCTCTGGTATTATCAAGAAATCAAGGAAAACAGACTGTTGTTGCTGTTATGTTTCCTGATCTCATTTCCTCGTTAAAGTCACCAACCCCAAGATGTTGTGATACAGGCTAGACCAGAGGAGGTGGTTGCACTTGACCATGCTTAGTTCTGGCATAGGCTGAAAAACTCTCCTTAGACATTGAACAATAGAGATAGGCCTAATATCATAGAGAGGATTACAGCAAGACTTGTACAGACAGAAATGTAGAGACTGGCACTACTTGTACAAGTAGGATGTTAAAGTTCATTATGTCTGCTAATTTAACTACTGTTTTTAGACAATAGGAAGTTATCGTTGCCTTGTTAACAATAACCCTAACCCTTAAAAAAATGTACAAAAAAACTAAACTAAACTAACTACTTGTACAAGGTATAGGCTACAATTGCAAGCATTAAAGGTTAAAAGCATGACAATGTGTTTCTTTTCTCAATTCTATCCATTGTTGATTTTCTCCACCACTTAACACTTCCATGTTTGTAAATTGCCCAATTATATGTTTAATTGATTAATTAATTCACTCATCTTCTATACCGCTTATCCTCACTAGGGTCACAGGTGAACTGGAGCCTATCTCAGCTGAGTTAGGGCGAGAGGCGGGGTACACCCTGGACAGGTCACCAGTCTATCGCATGGCTAACAATGCTGAATTGATTCAACATAAAAATAAAAATATTAATAATGATTAGCCAATAAACCCTTTATACTGGTTCAATTCAGTGTGGGGTCAATGACGAATCTGAGCACCACAGATACATAGCTATGTGTAGTGAGGACCCCATGGTAAATATCCACTGCATTTATTGATCATTGCCATTTATTCTTACTTTTATTGATTCTTATTTTCTTTTAGTGTCTAATTAATATGTCTGATTTTTTAAAAAAAGTGAAATTCACGTCCTGAGGAGTTCTCTCTCAGATAAAGTTCATTATAGTTTGAGCGTAAATGCGCATGCGCCAACCACAGCGTTGTCTGTGCTGGGATTAAAGATGGGGCCGACGCATGTGGAGTTTTGAGCTTCATCCTCTTTCTTCAGGATTCACAAAAAAATCACTGAATAAATAAAATCTAGCATCAACACTCTTGCAGTGAACCCGCAGCCCAGATCCAGCTACATGTGCCGGTGACGATAACGTCTTGTTTTTTCCTCAGCCTATCAAGGCGGCGGAAAGGACAGCTCCCTCCGTAGACATGAAGCAACCAGGAAGTGCTCCAGCAATTTAACCGCTTCTCCTGGCAATGTCCCTTATGAAACTGGTGGTCACCACCCTGGGAAAAGCGACCGGGTTTATAACTCTCGCAGTTGTTGTAATTGCATTGGTTCTGAATTATTTCGACGACTCCGTTTCCGTTAAATACTCCAGGTAACGTACAGCGGGAGTCTCTGGTAACGTTCACTGACACTCGGTGCGATCGAATGTTTATCTAGGCGTTGTATGACACTAGATACACAACGTAAAGGCGAATGTAACCAAGCTAATGTTTAATGTTCAATTATACGGTCCTGGACATGTGGACCAGCGTAAAGCAGACAAACTGATTTTGACCGAGGGATGCGCCTGTCTTTGTGTTATAGTGAACGTCAAACCAAAGTACCATTGAGAAATACGTCAATTTAAAGTTCCCTTTCTATTTGGAAAACGTACACACCATGTACAACACAATGAGGAGTGTTTATTAGATTGTCTGCATCATCTGATTAATTCGTCTGAATCAGGATCCTGTACATCCCCAATTTTAATATATATTTTTTTTAATTAAATTGATTGTTGCACCACATGGTTCAGCACATTACCTGGCATAAAGCACATGACATTTGACACACTTTGAGTAGTATTACCTGTGTTCATTCATGTTGGCTAACACAGTGGTTGGTTTGTGGTGGCACACAGCATGGCTGAGGACATGAAGACCCTGGAGGAGAACTTCAAGCAGCAAAATAAAAGCTGTTTTATCCTTGGTTCTTCTGGGGAAACGGGAAGGTTGTTGCTCCAAGACCTGCTGGAGCGCAACATCTTCTCCAAGATCACTCTCATTGGCCGGAGACAGCTCACCTTTGAGGGCGAAGCATACAAAAATTTGGTCAGTGGGTTGATTTGACAGCATTTTTCACAGTGTATCCAAGATTAATACGTGTTGAGAGTTTAATTTTTGCTTTACACCTGTTGTTCCAGGTACAGGAGGTGGTGGACTTTGAGAAGCTTGATGATTACGCAGCCACCTTCAAGGGCCATGATGTGGGCTACTGCTGTCTGGGAACAACCAGAGCAAAATCAGGGGCTGTAAGTCAAATTTATTAGTGTTGCACTGTATATCTCCTGGGATTTGATGGGTTTATTAGTCAGTGGCAATGACTAAGCAATTTGGACTCTGGCAATGACTAAGCAGTTTCTTTGCAAATGGCTCAAGTATTTACTGATATTGACTACGGTAATTAAAATGCATTGAAATCTCTACATGAAGGACGATAAGTAACAGAAAGTTGTGTGACAGGGGGATAAAGCTGTATTTTAGGCAAGAAGAAATAATGTTATTACATAGCTTGTTCACGGAAGGGACATCAAGTACTGTAAACTGTAAAATGTCTTAAATACATAATTCATAGGATCCTGATCATACATGTCCATCCACCTTACTAGTTTACATAACAAAATAATAACAACACTGGGCTGTCATATATCACTGAAGGATTATCCTCTAAAATCCAGTATTGGTTGGGCAATAATTCTCACTTAAAGTTATACACATTAGTTGTGTAAAATAAAAAGGGCTTTATTTCAAATGAGCAATTGCTACTGCAGATTATCTTATCCTCAGTCCATAAACCCTTTAGTAACGTAACTAGGTTGTTGAAATGTCTGGCAGTATGGAGAAAGAAATACTGGATAATAAGTGTTGCTTCAAGATTTAAGTTATTTATATTATATTCACAATACACTGTTGCCCATGAAGTTGGAATAATTTTGTTTTTAGATACATACCTCTTTTTTATTCCTATTACACATCAGTAATCACCTTAGACTAGGTACAATGATTACATACTGAGTTCAAGTTATCAGTGTATAAGAAGATATACACTTTATCTATTAAGAATAAATCACATTGTCACAATCATTTCATGAGAAGATGTAAAAAAATAAATAATCCAACTTTATGGGAAACAGTGTATCACTATAACATTAAACTAATTTGTCCAATTCAGTAAAACATGTTTATTAAATGTTTGATAGACTGTGAAAAATCTTTACTTCTTGTCACCTGTACGACTCGAAAAGACAGTCAGCAATCATCATGGTCCAACTATGATGCTTTTACTAAAATGTGATTTTACTGATACTTTATTTATAATCAGCTACAAATCTTATTGTAATAAACAACTGAATTTATTACTGTATTTTAGCCATCATCAAAACGCTGTCAAATTAGGATTTTCCTGATCATGCCTGTTCATTCTTTCATTTCAGGATGGATTCGTCCGTGTTGACCATGACTATGTTCTAAAATCAGCCGAGCTCGCCAAGGCCGGAGGCTGCACACAGTTCCACCTGGAGTCCTCCAGAGGGGCTGATAAAAACAGCAGCTTCCTCTACCTCAAAGTCAAGGTATTCTATGCCCTCACTCCACTGCATGCACTGCGTGCCTCCGAACACACAGTGACATTAGACAATCACAGTAAAATCAACATGGATTTTTCTTCCAGGGACAAGTGGAAGCAGAAATTGGGGAGCTTGGTTTTGACAGATATGCAATTTACAGACCAGGGTGAGTGATCTAATTTACTCAGTTCAGTACTTTAGTGAGACAAACATCCAGATTCAAGGAGAAATGTACCCCAAAACAGGGCACTTGTGACACCATGTGATTTCTATCATGCATGAACCATTGCATGAAATTTGAATGTGCCAAACTCAAAACAACTGAGTCAAAGTGTTTTTGAGAGTTATGCAAACCATACAATAGCACCCTTTTACATGATACAAAGTGTTGATTGTCCTACTCTGTATAAGTTCCCTGTTCTAGTGTGACATACTGAGAATGAATATTGTTAACCACCACCCGGGTGGAGAAAAACTGATTTCACATTTGGTTGTTGAGAATTTAACATCTTAAACTTATTGCTTGCTACCTTTGTGTTTTTTCTCCACAGAGTTTTGTTAGTGGATAGACAGGAGAGCCGGCCTGGCGAGTGGATGGCCAGGAAGTTCTTTGGTGCCGTCACTGCTGTGTTTTCGACGTCCATGGCCATCTCTATTCAAGCAGTAGCAAAGGCGATGGTGTCAAACACTCTGCTTCAACCTGAGCAGAAGATGGAGATCCTGGAGAACAAAGACATCACCAGTCTGGGAAATAAATAGGGAATTAAGAGGGAGCTTAAAATACACAAGGTGAGAAAAACGTATAGATTATGATTGGTATGGTTTAGCAGTATAGCCTAATTAACCTGTTCACAGTGTTTCCTGACATTGGAGTGGCCCATGTTGGACTGATGAATACATGGGACATTGAGTTGTTAATATTTAACACATGTTAATGCCCACATCCTGTTTGCTAATGAAAGCACTCTTTGATTATACAGAAACCGAACAAATGATAATTATTAATAACAAATAAGTATATTCATAGTTACCATTACTGGACTCAAAGACAGATCCTGATCATTTTATCTTTTTAGTCTGATGTAAAAGAAAAAAAACCTTATCCCTTTGTAGCAGCTGCCCCAACAAATGCTTTCTGTTTTCATCTCAAAACACTTCATGATCCAAATCCATGTTTCAGCAGAGCTATCAAAATGGCTGTGGTAAAAGTTTAGAAGATTAACTCTCTAAAGAATTGTTAAAAGTATGAAGTCATATTTACTTGACTGTACAGCCATATCTGTGTGAATGACACATTTCTTGTGTAACCTATGGCACTGAACTATTAATTTTCTCTTCCCAGCAGATACATACTGACATGGCTCCACTCTGCAAACACTCATCACTCTCAGGAAACCAAATGGTGGATTGTAAAAGTTTTCATCTGTTGCTCACCCTGTGGAGCAAGCAAAAATATTTGGTCTTTATATGTAAATGGGTTTCTTTTATGATATTTCATGAGGGGAGTGTTGCCAGGCTTTTTCATGTTCACCATTTGTGCTTTGAAACAACAGATTGAACCACTGCCTTATCATAAGTCCTGGTTTATTCTGCACTTGATACTGCTGGATGCTAACTTAATCAACAATGAGAATATCTGATGTCCATATCTATGTTATATTATACTTGCACAATTGTATTGAAAGAGTTTTAACTATATTTATGGCATAATATAGTATCAGGGTCCGACGTTAAGGTTTTTTCGTACTTGCCCTGTCGGGCAAGTACTTTTCAAGTCTACTTGCCCCATCTAAATTCTTACTTGCCCTGCCTAGGTTTTTTTTTCTGGTTGTGTGGTGCATACTTTCGCTCATGACTTATATCTTACTAAAATCCTTCCTGTTGACTATACACAACACTTCTTTCTTCAGAAAGCAGTATTTATTATTATCTATAATTGCATTTAAATGGCAATCATTGCAGACATGTAAAATTAACTGCTATTTCACATTATTTGACCAGTAGCAGTTGCACCCTCCATGCCCTATCTGAACAGGTGAGCCACCTGTTTAATGCCCGATCACAGTTGAAATCTTGAACTGAAGGGCCTTTTAATGGCTAAAAACATTAACCTGGACAACATTTTAACAGATAGCTGGCTCCTCCAGTCAGATTTTATTCTTTTCATTGCATTCACATGCTGCAGTGGACAATTTAGCTTCAGTATTAATGCAGTATCTAAAATATATATATATATTAGAAAAGACCAATTTAAAAAATATTTTTTAATATGAAAATGTTCATGTCCATCTATATGCTCTCAATACTTGGTTGGGGCCATTTGACTTGAACTACTGGAAATAGCCTAGACTTTTCCATGTTACTCTAGTTTATTGAGTTGCCCCTGTAAAACTCAAGGATGTGGACATTGAAACAACAGTGACAGGCAAACAGCCAATCATGTGTGTCAAACTCAATTTAGTTCAGGGGTAACAAACAGCACAATTTGATCTCAAGTAGGCCTAACCAGTAAAGCAATAGCATGATAGCCTATACATATATTTTAAAATGTTTATTTTTCCTCTGTTTTAGTACATTATTAAGATGTTTACAGTTAATGAACTATCCTTTTACAAAACATATTATGAACCACCTGAAATTTCTTGATAAAAATATGTGCAATTTAAAATTTTCACACTTGCTGAGGGCCGGACTGGACCCACTGTTGGGCCGGTTTTGGCCCGCGGGCCGCATGTTTCACACCCCTGTTTGAAGCGCCGTCTACTCTCCACGTGTGTTTATTGACAACAGGATAGGACACGTTAGCTCGTCGGTATGGTAACTAAACGGTGCGTCTGCCCCGAGTCTGAAACAGCGGCGGCGTTAATGAAGCAGCGTCAGGCCGCTCACCGTCAGTGAAATGCTCGGTGAAATCGCCGATTAAATACAGCCAGCCGCGAGCAACGTACAGCCTATCTCACCTGGTAGAGCACCCGCTGCAGCGACCCAGTTCGATCCCACCTGACAGTGCCTTTGCTCCGCGTCAACCCCCCCTCTCACTCGCTCCCTCTCCCCCCGTCTCTCTCCAGCTGTCCTTTCAAAATAAATGCATAAAACGTCCGAAAATAAAAAATAATAAAATCTGAGTCGGTGCTTGCCCGACCGGGCAAGTCCGCGCAGGTTCTACCTGCCCGCCGGTAATTTTTACTTGCCCCGGGCAATCGGGCAACCGTTATTGTCGAACCCTGAGTATGCCATGATATATTTGTTCATTGTGGGTTGAACAGCATCTTTAGCTTGTGGATATATTAATTAATATGATGCCAGCAACTGAAAGTTTTTGGATAACATTTTTTGATTCTTAACTTTGTCACCATGTATCTGCAGCTAAACTGTGCTCCTATAATCTAGGACACCAGTTTAGGCCTTACCAGGTATTATGTATATGAGTGCTTATTCATTTGTTTGTTTTGTATTTACTTTTGTTGGGACTTTTAAAAGGCAAAAATCATCTTAAGTTTGCATGTGGTATGCCACATTTTCTGAATACAGTGTAAACATACATGTATTTAATTGTTCTTATGTGTCTATTTTGTTTTCTACCTTAATTATATGCTTCCATTATTGTGTTTGAATGCACTTCATTGCTCTATGTAAAGCACTTAATACAGCCTGTGTTTGAGACAAGGTTTTCAATAAACTTGCCTTCTCCCTGCTTGATCTAGTAGCCCCCCCTTGTGACTAAACGTGGTTTCACACATTGTGCTGTAGAGGCCTAGATGGATTCACCCTCCTGCAGGCTTTCTTCAATCTCTAGGCAATACCATACCAAGGTCTTCTTTTTACTAAATAACTGGCAAACAGATGATATGAAAAGCACATGAATGAATGTTCAAATGAGATTTAAGGAGCAGGTTCCTGGGACTGAGCATGCTGTTGTCACACAAACTTGCAGATAATGGAGCCATCGTTAAACTTATTGGCAACACCTGCTATGACAAAAGCCTGTTACAACATTGAAAGATAAATCAGGGTGAATTTTGGGTTATGAACAAAGCTAAACGTACAAATAAAAAGTAGTTTCACTTGAAGAGAAATTTTCAGGCAAAAGGAAAACCACTGAATTACACAAATTACACATGTTTTTGTACATTTTTGTACACATTTTCATGTACATTTTTGCTTACATTTTTACTGCACAATTGCACATGTTTTGAAGTTAACAAGGAAAATGGCATTGTTAAGGGAATCTTCAGTATATTTTCCTCCCTGCAGCTCTGTATGTTGTCACCATGGCTGTGCAGCAATTAGGCCAAGATGAGGAACAGCTGAGCACTCACTGTGTGGGAGTTTACAAATACAGGTCTTGGTCTTTGCTTCCTCTGGCAACAGGTTAGTTGATGCCTGATTAACTGTTGGCTATGGTTCTCTTGAGCAAAACTGAACAATGACCTGTGTGGACTGTTTGAGGTAAATTGTCCTGTTCAATGTTCCTTTTAATTGTGGCTCTTGTGAAAACACACTGGGAGCTCATGATCTAATGTGTTGCCCTTTACTCTACAGGCTGTTTGGGCTTTGCTTTTGGCTACTGGCTTGTGGTGTAAATTGTGAGAACTCCAAGAGAGGTGAATTATGTCAATCTGCATTGATAAAACATGACTAAAGATGAGTTGTCGGCTAGAAAGCCTGTATAATATATGTTTGTTTCAGTAGGTTATGCTGTCCGTGTCCAGGCAGGACAATACCCAACTGGAGTCCACAATGACAACAGAGACTATGAAAGATGGATGGAATCCCCTATTCTCAGACGCAACAAAGCTGGTTACAAGACATCAAACATGGGTGAAGGTCAAAGTGGCAATGTGTATGCTGCTCAAGAAGATCACACCGCTGGTGCTAAATCATTACAAGTTCAAATCCGCCATCCTTCCCCTGTTATGCCTGAAACACAACATGGCAGTGTTCCTTTGACCAGCCACTTAAATTCTTTTATGAGCTCAGGATTAGATACACAAGGACAAAGTTCTGTGATGTACAATCGCTTTGCAAACAAAGCAGCAACTTTTCCTGGTGGCAGGAGGATTCATGAAGCAAACTCTGATTCTTTCACCTCCACAGGTTCAGTTCAGTTTCCATCCCCTCTCTATCGTGCAAAACCTAAGTCAAAAGGAGGTTTTTCACCTGTTCCTGCAGACAAAGCTCCAATTGGCTTTGGACCCAACAACAGAAAGAGCCTCATTTATTCACACAGCAGTAGAGCAGGTCCAAATAAAGCCGTCAATATTCACGCAAGCTCCTCTAGACCCAACTTGCATCCTCTGCAGAAGTCACCTCTCAAAACAATGCCTGAATTGAGTGTGTATCGAAATACTTATATTTCCCCCAAAAGCTTTAGTCACACCAGAACAAACCCTTTGCCAGATGTTTTAAAACCCACTGACTCAATCTTGAAGGGACATTCCCCTGGCAGCAATCCAGCAGGAATAGCTCAAACACAGACACCCTATCTACCATGGAGGCCCAGGGTCTATAGCAGTGATGTGCCACCTGAACCAAGAGGATACGCCCATGTCCGGCATCTCAAGCCTAGTTCTGACAAACCACACCCCCAGGTTAGTTCTGCTGCAGGCAGTAAGTTCTTGGAAACGGGTTTTGCATCTGTAAATCAGAATCCAGGCAGTTATGCACATGGTAACAAGAACAACGACGTCAAGGGAAGACAGTCCAGCAACTGGCATCCTCCACCACCAGACAGAGCACAAATCCATGTCCAGGGCAAATTTAAACCTTTCCAGAGGTTTGACACTAGCAGTGATTCCTCCACTAGTGCCAATTCAACAGCCAGTGAACCAGCCAGTCAGACATTTGACCAGACTACTCCTCCCCCTAGTTTGACTTTAACAGGAAACACATCAACAGTTGTTCCCTCGGCCTCTGGGGAGCTGACCACCATACCTGAACAGGGAAAAGATGCAAAGCCTCTCCTTCAAGCATCAGACATGGAGGGCAAGTCCAGCAGTTCAGCGGGGGATTGACTGTCCTCGGACCAAATCAACAGTTTCTTCTCAGAGACAGCACCAGCAGGTGTGACCTGCCACATGCTTGTGGTAGCTACACCTTTGAGGTTACACCTTTATTATACAGTCTATGGTTAAACAAGTGCATTAGTTTGCCATAGACTGTAGGCTAAATGCCAAAGTTTTCATCGTGTTTATCAATCCTACCCTGAGCTCTACTTATCTTTCAGTCTGACGTCAAATAAAAAAAAACTTAAAACACTGCTTGATGGCCTATATTTATTTTATTTTCTGTTGCTTTTAAGAGTGTCACTGAACCAGAAGCAACGTTTCATGCAACGTTAGGCTAAATACAGGCCCATAGACCAGAGCAGCTTTTTTATGCAAATGAGAATGACCGATGCATTCTGGGTAATTTAGGGGCAGCTACCAGCATCCCTCCATTGAAAAGTTCAGCCTAACTGGCTTGACAAACTAACTAACAAAAAAGTTGGCTCTTAACAGGTTATTAACAGACAACACTTAGCCAAAACCTCCCCGGTGATTCGACCAAATACGTGTAGATGTCTGGATAAGACATTTCTGGCCACTTTGTGGGGTCATTGATCACTGTGGGAGGCTAAATGAGCATACCGGCAGATTCATTAATTGTAATTTTTCAAGATAGCTTGAACGGTGGGTTTCAAAGAGGGTGTCAAAATAATTATGAGACATAGTGCTACAAAAGAAACACAAAATAAAACATTCAGATTAATTGTTAGTTAGTCTACGCTCCATCAAAACACAAAAAGCCACTGAGTGCAATGTAAAAATGCCGGTAGCTGCCCCTAAATTACCCAGAATGCATCGGTCATTCTCATTTGCATAAAAAATCTGGTAACGTAACGTTACCTACTAGCTAGGCTACACAGGGTTGCCAACTCTCACGCATCTGGCGTGTGTCACACGCTTTTAGGTCCTGTCTCACGCTCTCACGCCACTCAAACAATTCTCACGCCAAAATCAAGCGATTTGAAAAAAAAAAAAAAAATTTAAAAAGCAAGCTTTGGCACTCATCAATAGGCTCTCTGATTGGTGTGCGCGATGCTTATCCGCGTGTCGATTGGACGGCTGCTCAAGCCTGTGATCACAGCACAGTAGGACGGGGAGTTGTCGATCCGCGAGCCACCCCCCCACCCACAGCGGCGGTGCGCAGTGGCAACTGGCGTCTCTACACTGACCGAGTTATGTTTTCGGACTGAACGCGGCTCGAACTGACGCCTGCGGTCGGGCTGGTTGGGCCAGTCCGTTGAAAACTATAAAATCAAGATGCTGACTGGGTAGCCCAAAAGTACAGCCAGGCAGCTCAGTCCAGAGAGCAGAGGAGAGAGAGACAGCGCAGCAACAGGTGTGTGTGTGTGTGTGCGTGTGCGTGTGTGTGTGCGTGCGTGTGTGTGTGTGTGTGTGTGTGCGCATGCATGCGCGTGTCCCATACCTGCAAACTCCGAATGGGTATGTAGAATGTTTATTACAGAAGAGAAACACACATTTCAGGACCTGACTTGTATCATCAGGCTGTAGTAGAAGACTGAAAATCACAGGACATGTCTGTTCTGTCCTTTCATATATTAATAGGCTCAATAGGCTGGGCCAGGCCAAAAGCCACAGCTCCCCACTAGACCAGTTTCATACACTCCAGCCATACAATGATAGGAACCACAGATCTGCTTTTTTCCCTCTTATCTGAAGCAAATGTTGTGTTTTCCCTTTATTTTTTTCTCAGAGTACACCAGAATGCTTCAAATACATGTTAAAATCAAAATTTTTCCTGGGGGGGTGCCCCCAGACCCCCCTAGAGGGATATATTGTCACCTATTCCACCTCTACTCAGTTTGCAGGTATAGTGTGTGTGTGTGTGTGTGTGTGTGTGTGTGTGTGTGTGTGTGTGTGAGAGAGAGAGAGAGAGAGAGAGAGAGAGAGAGAGAGAGAGAGAGAGAGAGAGAGAGAGAGAGAGAGAGAGAGAGAGAGAGAGAATCTACATTAAACATTACTATTACTATTATTACAGATAGCCAGCCCCCCCCCCCGGCCAACAGAATCTCACTCCAGCCCAGGACCAAAAGTTGGCAACCCTGGGCTACATCTGCTAGCAACACAACTGTACACACCTGTAAACCAACGATTACTGATTGATTGCCCTGATTAGTAGTAGGCTATTAGTGTTTTTTTAGTTTGAAAACTACAACTAACTATAATGGACAACTTTTGATGTTTAGTTAATGCTTTTAGAAGAGTTTGGTGTATGGCTGCTAGTGCTAGATTAGGGCAAACAGTCCGTCCATTTCTGACAGAGCAAATAAACAAAGGAACGATTCATACCGTGACCGTGTCGAAAGTCCGATGTGCAGCGAAGAAGCAGTAGGAGGGTTGCCAGGTCTTCTTCTCGGTTTACGGCGGTTGGCATCCAGCGGGTTGCCAGGTCTTGAGGCAAAAGCCGCCAAACAACCTGCAAACAACTCAAAGCCAGCCCCAAACACGCCCAACCCAAACGGCCAAAAAACAGCTCAATATCAGAACTCTCAATACATACTGTAAGTAGGCTACCATATGTAATAATGTAGGTAGGTGTGGTGTGGCAGTCTCTAATGTGGAGAATTTTTAAATGCTTGCAGCCATCAACCGAGTCTGAGCACATAACTGCAGGCTGGATGCAGTAAGTTTACAGTTTTCATCTCTGACCTCAGGCATAAAATACAACCAGGACAATGATTTTTACATTGTCCCACTTTATGTAGGCTACATATCCTTAAAAATTACCATTTGAATATTTTCAGTTGGTCTTGCATGCACAACTCTGAATGTTATATTTGGGTGGTTTGTTTACATTCAGATGTAGGCTACATCGATCAGGCGTAACAACATGACCACTGACAAATGAATAGCATTTCTGTGAGGAATCATTTTTTCTGCTTCTTTTTGGTTATTGGTGAGTATTTGAACACTTCCTGCTACAACTGAACGATTCAGATGAGTAAAAACAAGAACTCAGAGTTATGTCTAACTTTGTATCCATCAGGACTGACAAGTGCTATACTTAAAATTGAGAGTCACAGGTAGGGTAGTCATTACCATCTTCATTTGAGTCTAAGTCGCATACCGGTAGCTACATGTGATTTATGAGGGAGCAAGTTTGGTTGATTTCTAATAGGCTATGTGTCCCCTTGATTGTGGAGAGGAAGAAGAGTTTAGAAAAAATAGTAAGATATCCTGCTGTCCCTGTGGTAGTCTCTCTCTTCTCTGGTTAGTGATGCACAGTTGGATGGGGATTCCCATGAACCATGCAGCTGTAGAGGCAGGTGCCGGGATCCACGTGATTACACCTCAAAGAAGAATGTATACGCATATTGAAGAGCCAATAAACGCCCATGCAGTCCTACAGAATTCTGGCACCTGCAGACTTTACCCTGCTCTAATTGTATGAATAATGTACCAAGAAACTTTGGACATTCAGAACCCTCTGTGTCTGGTGAAGTGGCTGGTGATATTCATAGAGACACTTGGTGCATGTATGAGTATGAGGGTGAATGAGTGTGAAATTGTATGTGTTTTAATTTGTTCAGTGTGAGCATAGCCTACTGTAGCCTACTCAAAAGGTCCTTTTCTTTAACCGGTGGTTGATGTACCACAAGGTGGCACACAACACGAACACTAGCAAACTGAAAAGTAGCCTATTAAATACACAGGTAAAATTGGGCATAGGGCTCTGCATGGATGATAGTGAAAATGCAGCTCAGACTGAATCTGCCTCTTTCCAGCAGACTGCTAGATCAGAGGTAGCCTACATGCTGCCACCTCTTTGAAGTTAATGGGAGCTACGTAGCACTCTGTCAGTGATGGTGCAACTAGATTTTTACTCGGTACTCCATTGTAACAGCCCAAAATGTCCAGTTTTTAGTCTGTTTATGGGTTTTTTTTTATTTTATTTTTTTATATATATATAATGATGCCTTTACCACACCCTGTGGTCGGCAATGGTCAGTCACTGCCCTCGTACATGTCATTCAGGTCAGGTGTTAAAAAGTAGTCCTTAGTTTTTTGTCTGTTTACTTTGGCGACATCTTGTGGTGTATATGGGGAAGTGCTTGTTCTGACGCTGCCCGCCCCCTTCTTGACGTCATCTGACGTAACCAGGAAGTCCAGCGAAACCAAGGCGACAACATGGCAGAATACACAGACGCACGTGAGTTTTGTAAATAGCAAATATAAACTTAGACACCCTATCTGCTAAAAAATGCAAACGTATATTTCGATTAGCGACGATGTCTGTTGCGTGTATAGTCAGTTAATTTTGTGTTTGGTTGCGTTAGGCAACGCTAGCAACATCTTGCCCGGCTTTAGCTGAGGGCAGTAACTTTAGTTAGCTTACAACCACAACCGCACTGCCGAGGTTGGTGTTCAGCTCTTCGTGGCTCCTACATGCAGTTGTAACGAGTTTTTTCTTTTTTACTGCTGACAGACGGTGATGGAGCTGTCGAGGAGATGCCCGATCTCTCTGACGGTGATGACGACATTGAAGAGGATGAAGAGCAGTGGCAGTGGACGGAGGAGGAGGAGGACAGTCAGTCAGTTACCTGTTTGTTCTGTGACAGGTGAGATAGCTTTTTAAACACACCCGGCGATAATAGACAGTAAAAAACAATGTTTATTATAATATGGAGTGAAATGCAATGCAGTGATTCTCTTACAATAGAAATGAATCGCCTGAAATTCTTGTTTTTACTGCAACATTCTTGACTTATAGTATGAATGGTAATTAGACTTACATCACTCATGACAAATGCTTTGAGGCTGATGTTGGAGCCCTGGGCTTTTCATGCAGGTGTCAGCGTTGCATGTGCAGAAACCAAAGTTTGATCAAGGAAAAAGTACTGTGTAAGGATGCCACTGTTTCCATAGAAACCTTTAAAGATGGCTACCACACAAGCCTAGAAAGTATTTCTTCCTTACGTGAAAAGGTTTGTTTGTGTTCTCATCATCCCTATGAGTCAGGTTTTCTGCAGTCCCAGATAAGTAAATGGAATCCAGTAATGTGATTTGTGACTTTTGAGAGAATTATTCTTTTTATTGTTCATACATCTATAAACCATAAGTTAAACTGTGGATTTTGCACTCGTAATGCTCAATTGTTTTGGGTAAATCTCCACAGCCACCTCAGGACAATTCTTCATAACTACCACAGCGTACCGTGACATACATCAGGTCTAATCACTGTAAATCCAGACCGGCACCACAAGTGTGTTAGGGGTTGTGATCATTCACAAAAATCCAGATTTGCTTCTGTATGTTACAGTGGCTTTTATCATCGAGCACATTCATTACAAGTACACTGTAATCAAACAGAATTTCCTCCCTGTGTATTTTTGTCTGTCAGGTTGCTCAGTTCTGTACCTGCCACCTTGCAGCACTGCACAGAGGAGCATCAGGTCAACCTTGTAGACGTGATAAGAAAACACAGTAAGTTGGCACTGCTGTTCTGTGCCTTATTTAGGAATCACAGGACTGTTTGGTTTTGTTGATGTTGATTCTGTATATGACTCAGACTCACCCTGTTGTCCATCCCAGGTTTAGATGACTATGGATATATAAAGATGATCAACTTCATACGGTCAACAGTAAGAGCATTCATCTGGTTTCAAAGTCTTTTTATAGTATTTTTTCATAAAGATAGTCAAGTAATTGCTTGGAAGAACAAGGAATAATGTTATTGTCCTAAACAAATCTGTGTTTATAGAAATGTGACGCATCCTCTCTGACGGGCCTGCCTGACGCTCCCCTTCCCTGGGAAAGTGAGGACTTCTTGCGGCCGGTTCTACAGGATGACCCCCTGCTGCAGATGGGTAAAGTAACTCCATTAAACTTAATGAAACTAAATCCTCCAGACTGTCTCCCCTCCTTGTATTATTGTTGACTGACTGTACAAAATAGCAGAGAACGAAGCCATTCATCGCTGATGTTTCTAATTGGTATTGGTAAATTGCTGAAAATGTGCGAATGTAATATCATTTTAAGGGATCAAAGTTTACAGGGACAGTTTGTATTAATATTAATTAAACATTATTAAAAAACTACTCAAAACCTTAGTTCAGTACACTTTACCTCTCTGTTTGTTTTTAAACAACTTTCTAATCAGCAGCCATTCATAACAGAAAATGTGGTGCATAAACACAGAACAACCACAAAAAAACTGCAAACCTTAAAACAAATGATTAGAAGATTAGATGAGCGTTCAACCCATGTTTTACATTTGTGTGTTTCTGGCAGATCCTGAGGAGCTTTGTGACATTGAGGGATCAAGTTCATCAGCGTGCCAATCGTCTGGGGCTAGGTCCCATGATGCACTGCTGCAGAGGGCACAGGCCGCTGAGGAGAAAGCCCGTCTCTCAGAGGAGGCTCTGTCCAGAGCCATGGATGACCTGCACAAACTCAAGTCAGTGACTGCAATTTAACGTGTTTTATAAGCACTGAGTGTGATAAAGTTGCCATTTTACTTTACTCCTTGTTAACATTGGGTCCATTCATAAAAAAATCTACATTCTTGAGAGCTTATTAAACCTCAGTGTGTCGCTTTACTTCTGCACTACATGCTGGTGGCCAGCAGGGGGCGACAGTTAGCTCAGTATTGCAGAAACATCAACAGACTACCTTGAATACCTTGTGGGAGAAGTTTGGAGGAAGGGGAAAGATAAAAAGGGGAAGGGAAAATTCCACTGCAGCATGGAGGTGAGAGTGTGGAGGGGAAGTAAGAAGGGGGGCAATAAGGGAAAATTACAGAAAGAGTGAGGTTGGGGGGGGGGGGGGGGGGGAGGTTTGGAAGACATTTAGAAAGATGAATGCCTGTCATTTCCTCCATTTACTGCTACGTCCTGCATGAAGGTTGTGTGTGCTTTCTGGTCACTGCTTCTGTCCCGTGCCCTAATATGAGAAGTTAAACGTGGATTTGCTCCGTGGTTCTTTCCAGGCTGCTGGCTCAGGGTTTGGTGCTGAATGCAGGAACCAGCAAATCTGGCAACTTGGGCGCCGTGGCCGAGCTTCGGGAAGACGAGGACGAGGCGTACTTCAGCTCCTACGGCCATTACGGCATCCACGAGGAGATGCTGAAGGTCTGAGTTCTGCAGATACACGGACACGAGACACACATGTAACACACACACATACACACACGCTGACCAGGCCTGCAAGTGTCTTGACAGTCTTATGAGTCACACACCCCCCTCTCTCTGGATGCAGCAGTCTCTGCAGAGCAAAAGTGGGCTCATCAGCATACGTCTTGGCTGAAAGATTTCGATGTAGCATGTAAATGAAAATGATCATCTCTATGCACACATTGATACCCAAGACAAGACATTTTCTCCAAAGTGACACATCAGCAATAAGAGCTGAGCCCTCATGTGAGACACTGCTGCTCCAAATGTGGAAATTAATTGTTTTTACACTCCTTTAGCGCTGAAACCTGAAAGTGTCAGCAAGCTGCGGAGGGTGTGTGCGCGCGTGTGTGTTTGTGGGTGGAGTGGGGTGTGTACGGGAGGGGAGGGGGGCTCTGTCTCCTCCCTTCCTGTTCTACTTACCGCAGTGCTTACACATATCCCTATCGGCCGTCCCGATTGGTGCTAAGCACTGTTAAGTTTTGCGTCATGTGTGTGTGCGTCAGGCTGTAAACTCCATCATAACCTCAGGAGGGGCTGGGAACACGTGATCGGGGGGTGTGGGGGGGCTTTGCAGTAGGATGTGACGAACTCTTAACACAAGTTCGCATGAGAGACTGTATGACCGAGGGCGTCACGTTGTCTGAGTTCGACGTGTGCCACTTCAGTTGAAAATAAATGAAAGTAATCGAGTTTCATCAGCCTGTGTTTAACTTGGGAGTTTTGCGAGTCGCACTGTGATCAAAAGCGAGGTGAAACAGACACCGAAACTGAAATCTGTATCTGAAAGAAAGCTGTTCTTTGAAGTACTAACCACAGCACCTTCATTTTACACAACATTGCCTTAATGGGCAGGTTCAGACTGATAAATCTTTCAGCGCATGCCGTGATTAAAAAATTGACCGTGCAGTGATTTATCAAGTCTTAAGAGATGAAATTAAAATATTTCTGCAGACAAATCAGAAGCTCTTTCATCTTTGATTCGCAGCACAACACAAAAGTACAAATTATTTGGACATCACAAACCTCAGACAACTTTTAAATGACAAAAGCAGGACTGGTCCTCACATGATTAAATGCAAATGTGCATTACTCCACAGCAAAAGAAGCTACAGCCTAATGTTATGTCAATTATAATAAACATTTTTATGATTATGATATGATGATAATCACTATGCACACTATACATGTAGTGTTGGTTTCCTGGTCTTTATGTCATTGTTGTTGCTAAATAACACAAATATAGCAGCTAATTAAATTGTTTTGACTGAGTGACATTACTTATGTTATTTTTACAGGACTTTTCTTTCTCTAAATGCCCGGATTTGTTGAAACAATATAATGTATTGAGCTTCCTCACTGTGTCGCTTTCACTGTTTTCAACCAATTCAGTAGCTTTTCCACCAGAGGAGTTCTGGCGTTTGTGGGCAGATGTGATTGGCAGGTTAATTAGCGAGTCCTGACCTGACCTCCACTTGGAAAATACCCCCCTCTACTCGTATTTATCCGATAAATTTGCTCTTAGGTTGCAAGAATCCCACGTAGTCTGTTATGATCTGCAGTTATCTCACCTTCATCTAAACAGCTTTACATAACCACATGCTCTGAGATTTTTTTTTTCCCCCCCTGAGGGGTTTGCGATAAGGCCAGTTTTGTTTCAACCTAACAGAAGCTTTCTAACACGAGAAGCTGCAGCAGAAAGCAAATGATCGGTTGGATTTCAGAGCAGTTCCCACTTTGTTTTCCATCAGAGTTGCTTTTCGGCTTTGTTCTTATGTTTGAATCTTCTCTCCACAGGATAAAGTGCGCACAGAGAGTTACCGCGACTTCATCTACCGCAACCCTGAGGTGTTCAAAGACAAGGTGAGCTGGCTACTTGAATGTGTGTGTGTGTGTGTGTGTGTGTGCATCCATTGATGTAGGTGCATGTATATGTCATCTGGTTGCATGTACAGCAGGAATAGCCATGTGCATTTTGCAGGAAAGACATTAATAAGGAGATTGTGTCTGATTTAAAACACAGTGTGACTTTATTAGCACCTCGAGTGTCAACTGCAGAGTACTGATAACAGACACATGCAATCCACCACCAAACCCATAACCCCAACCCCCCCATCCCCCCATCCCCCCATCCCCACCCCCTGTTTTCCATTGCCTTTAGTTGCAGGAAGCAGTGGCCTGTATCATGACCATCCATTACATGGGCGGCTGCTGGTTAGTGCTGGGATGAGGCTGTAGAGGAGGGAAGGGAGGGAGGTTGGTGTTGATGGGAACGTACATTATCCCTGTCAGAGCGAAGCAGTCTGCAGAGAGGGAAGTGTCACCTTCCGCATGAAGCGGTAGATGAAGAAGGAAAAAGGGATATTCTTGTTTCAGCTTGTGTCGAGATGGTGGACGGGTTGCGCACAAATGTGGCCGAGCAGCGCAGAGGGATGGAGGCAGGAGTGAGGAGGAGCACTGTGTTGTGTTGTGTCAGCAGCAGTGTGTTGGGGAAACTTCTGTGAACCCATAAAGGCAGCGGGATGTTGAAGGAGAATTTTTCAAGTCGCCTTAAATAGAGAGGCAGATAAGCACAGTGTTACATATAGATGGGTGCAGCGTCACTGCAGCTGTGCTGCGGTCATTTAACACCAGCTGGGAGGGAAGATGAACAAATTAACTCCTATGGGAACCTGAAATAGAGCTGAATAAAAACTCAACAACAAGAAGAGAGAGGCTATAGTGAAAAAGTTAATTGCGCATTATGAGTTTGTTTGATCATAGAAGAACCTCCGGCTTCTGAAAGAGTTCAGGTTCCCACCATGACATCAGAATAAAGCTAATCTGTAGCTGAGTCCTGCTTTATACAACAGCTTCCTAGACGGAGCATGAATCCTTTCTTTTTTCTTTTCTGTATTCTGTACAGATTTATCTTTATCCTATTCTGTTTTTTATAAACCCTAAATTGTGTATAGTATATGCATTTTTTTGCGCTAGAATATTTTTCATTTATTCTATTTTTATTTTATTTTATTTAAATTTTAATTTTATCACTACATTTTACTATTTTTCGTACCTTTTGTGTCTGCACCTGACACCACGCCAAGCTCCTTGTGTTGTAAACAGACTTTTACTGCTTTACGGCAATAAAAGCATTTCTGATTCTGATCCTGATTTTGAATGCAGCCTACTGTTGACACTAAACACTAAAATTGAAGGAAATGTAAATGTATAATAACAGGGGGTCAGATATCCCACTCACATGTTTAATTCCTGCTCCGGCTCATGGGAGCATTTTCAAACCCTGAAATCTGACATGCATCTGTTGAAGTTTCAGTTTTCATCAGTGTTAACTCCCTAATGACCACAACAAATTTCCCTCCCGCCCTGCAGGTTGTGCTGGATGTGGGCTGCGGGACAGGCATTCTGTCCATGTTCGCCGCCAGAGCCGGGGCCAAGAAGGTTATAGCGGTCGACCAATCAGAAATCATCTATCAAGCCATGGACATAGTCAGGTGAGACACGCCATCCGCTGTTTCAGCTCCACCTGTCAGTCACATGACCAAGGCTGCGATCATCACAGCAGGGGCGGGCGTCAGGCGGGTTCCTCTTCCCCTCATGTGCAGCAGGGGATTGTGGGAGTGGAGGTCTGCGTGACCTCGAGCCACCTTTTATTTGTTGCAGCTGGTTGACTTCAATAGAACTGCTGTCAGTTGTACGGCCGTAATGCACATAATTTACACCTGCAGTCTGACCCATTCACCCCTCGCTTCTTCTTCCCTGCAGTACTCACATAAACACACACACACACACACACACAAGTAGGTGACCCCCTATTGGTACCTTTTAATACACTCATCAGTCCAATTTCAGGTGCTGTGCATTTCCAGTTTTCCAGCAGCTGCTTCTCCACAGTGGTGTCCATTTACCTCCACCAGAGCCTCCGGTGTGCCCTCGCCTACCTGCAGCCTCTTCCTCCATCACTCCCCTGCCTCTGAAATGAATTTTTTGAGTTAGGGGCCATTATGCCTGCTATTATTACTGTTATGTAAGAGAATGTTGTATAAGCAAAACAACAGGGTTTGCTGAAGGAAAAGGACGTTTTAATTTTACAGCCCACTGACTCGCTGTAGGAGTGTGTGTTGGCATGCAGGCTGCGTCGCAGGTCCGCCAGCGGTGAAGATTCAGCTAAAGGGAAGATGTTGTAACCTCTACCTCCCACACGCAAAACGCACACGCAAAGAAACTTGCACTGTTTTTAAATCTAGTGTTGTTTCGGGTTGTGATTTTAGAGCTCTTCTTTGTGTGTGTGTGTGTACACACGTGTGTGCCCGTCACTTCGTCTTGATGTTAATATCTGGATTGTAATTAAAGTGGCTCCTGTTGGTTGGGCAGCAGCATCCATCTCCTGTCTCCTCTCCGTAGCCGAAGTTTAAATGAAAAGCTGAATGTGACTTCCTTCCTTCACAGTCACTTCCTTAATGGATAATGTCTAAATACTTTTTTTTAACGGCCCTGGGATTGATGGATTATCCAATAGAAAGCTTTAAATTGTGACACCGAAGCGGAAAAGAAAATAGATAATATTTAATTTAGATGCGTGAAATCTAACTTTTAATGGTACTAGGAACTAAAGACAAACAAAATATCAGATCATCAATATTAAACTTTCATCAACTTTCTCAGTAGAGTGAATAACGCAGTGATTCCCAACCTTTTTTGGCTCGTGACCACATTTTATATGAGCTTGATTCATTTTTGAGAAAGTGAAAGTTTAGAATACAGTTGTTTAAGATTGTGTGTGATGTTTTTAATCATTATTTAAAAAAGAATAATAATTAGTTAAAAACATATTTTCATCAGTCATTTAGAAATTTCAGGCGACCCCATTTGAATTCCAGGCGACCCCATGTGGGGTCCCGACCCAAAGATTGAAAAACACTGGATTAATGTCTACAAGCCACACAATATTTGGCATTTAATACAGAGGTCTGTAAATTCTGTAAGTCTGTCTGTAAATTAATTAATTTTAGTTTCATGTGAAAACCATCCAAATCTTCCAAGAACTGAAGAACGACCGACTTTTTTTTACACATAAGAAAACCTAGCCATTGCAATTTGTATACATAATGAACATTGAGCCATCTTGCGAACTGATCTTAGCTTTTCAATCTGTTTATCGGTACTTTTTTTTGTTCTTAATTAAAGACAGTACATAATTAAACCATGTCCTGAGAAAAACTCAGTCCAAACATGCCTATAGTTCGGCAGTTATTGAGAATCTTTGTAATTCTGGAAAACTTGAGAGGACAAATATCCAAATGAAGAAAAAAAAAACGTAATGTGTATGACAAAAATCTAAATTAACCATCAAACGACTTCGATGTTTTGCACAGACTTGTTCTCTCTGATGAAATGTATAACCTCTCCTCCCACCTCTCTCTCTCCCTCTCTCTTTCTCACACACACAAAGCCGCACAGACACTAACTCTCTCCCCAGAGTCCTGACATTGTCCTCTAAATTACCCCAATAATGAGATTACAGTGTTTCCCTCTTGTGAAAGGTGGAGGAGGTGTGGGTGGGGGTGTTGTGAGCGAGCGGTGTTGGGGAGGAGGGGGGGGGGGGGGTGCTGCTGGATTCTGGGAGGAGGTGATAGCAGCGTTAGCAGTGCAGCAGAGAGGGGAGAGACAGTTCAAGATAAGGATCGCTGCTACAGAAATGCACTCTGGGCCGCTGTGAGTAATTGTTCTGTCCTCGGTAACATTAGCTGTCATGATAATGGAATATTCACAGAGATTGATACTCAGACTGGCCGGTCTGAGAGGAAGGATCATTTAAAGAGCAGCACTGATCTTATAGTTCGTACCTGGGTCTGACACCTCTGCAGGCCTACAGTTACAGTCCCCCCCACCCCACCTACCCACCCACACACACACACTCTCACTCTCCCTGCACAGCTCAGGAAAGACTGGAGATACACGCAGCAATGAAGATGCTGAGTTGGGAAACTATCAAAAATGCAGAGAAATTGATTGTTGCACAGTTTAGATTGTCTAGAGATGAAGTCTACATCGTCCATTTTGTCAAGTTGTGTGTGCTTTAATGTGACACTCCTGTTCTTGTCAGTTGACTTGTCACCTTATCTTGAATGACTTAAGCCACAATGCATCTGTATTTTTATAAGAGGTCAAATGACGACACTTGATGTGGAAGTTTTATGACGTGGCAGTGTGGTTCCTGTAGCTCTACAGCAGGTATAGCAGCTCGTTTCTGTTGTTTACCGTGTGCAGCATTTGAAGCTGCAGGCTGCTCTTTGTGCATTTTACCAGCCGACAACCAGCTGGTAATCACTATAGAGAAATGAATGGCAAAACCATCTTTCAGGAGTGGGTAGAGAGCATAGACTATAGGTAAAGATGGATGTAGCCTCTGGGATGTCACACACAGGTGATAAAAATTAAATTAATTATATAAAAAATCAGTTGTCATGTCATTTCATGGAGGAAATTAACCTTGGAGACCAAAACCATTGTTTTGTAAAAGACCGTACACATGTTTATCTCTTGCAAAGTTGGGCGTTTCAACGTGGGAGGAGGATCTTTGGTACCTCAGTGATGGCCTCATTTTTCAGCCTCAGAAGTTGCTGCTAGGTAGAGAGCAGAACAAAGCCAAAGGGACTGTGGCTATTGGACCTAAATCAGAAAATGATTTCAATTTGTGAATGGTGCTCTTTGCCTGTTCTATGTGTAAGTGTGCAACTGTTTGTGACAGATTCACCATATCAACTTTATAATGTCACAATATGCAAGTGTTGCCATAATTGGTTCAGGCGCTCTCTTGAGGCACTTGTTTGTTGGATGTTGGGTGACTCTTGCATTGTTCCTCCACAGGTCCAACCAGTTGGAGGACAAGATCACTCTGATCAAAGGCCGCATAGAGGACATCAACCTCCCAGTGGAGAAGGTGGACATCATCATCTCAGAATGGATGGTCAGTAGATGTAAAACAGATTGACGCACATATACATAATGTAGCAGAATGTGGGAGGGGTCAAAACCTTCTAGTCCTTAAAAAATCATACAAGTTTAGGTCCAATCAAACATGATGGCTGAGAATATGAGACATCTCCTGTGAGTGAAATGTGAGTTTAAACTTCAGGAGTCACAAGGGAAACATATTTTAATATGAGTTCATATATCTTAGGTCCCTAGAATTCAGTTTAGTTTTGTCTAGCAGGAATGTATGCACTTGATGTCTGGACCTGTTACAGTTGCTTGTTCAAATGCATTTCATGGCATGACTGCTGTGGACAGCTTGTATTAGAGTCAAACCACTTCCACCAGTGTTTATCACTCATGGTTTTTAATGGCACTGTCAGATTAGTAACTGTGCAAAACTAAAGCAGCAGATAAATGAATCAATACGACCAGTTTGAAAGAGGTGGTGTGTATAAAAAGTGTCTGAAATAAGTTGTGCAAAGTGGAAAGTTGGTAATAGTGACAAATCACTAGCGCCTGGACATGGGACACACAACATACTTGTTAACCAATATAACGGCCTCATCGTGACACCCAGTAAGGATTTACTTATCATCACCAGAAATAACACACCAGCACAACCAATGGCACATATATGACTTTATATATTAAACATATAGTGACAAGTCAAAATGTCTATAAGAGATGTATCTATTATACATTTCTGTTCAATTTAGCTCAATGCGTAGCCAAAGCTGTTTGCATTTAGTTTATTGAGGATTGTCAATATACCACAGCAAACCAATACCATACTGCTCCACTCTCAAGAAGGTCTTTTTTTAAAAGCTTGTTGATGGAGATAATATTTTTTTTTCTTATCTATCATCTTTCTTGTACTATAAATATTTATGCATTTAATTTGGAAACTACTGGTTTTGTCTGCATACCGTATGCACCTGCCATTTGGTCTGTTCTGAGGCCAACAAGTGAGCTTCCACATGTGATATGAATCTCAAAAGCTTATTTACTGTCCAGAAGTAGAACTTTGTGAACACATGTGTGAAGCACATAAACTCAAAAGGTAGCTGCTCAACTCAACCTCAAATTGGTCCTTTACCTCCCAATGAGCGCGCGGGACCCAAGGTGCCAGCAGCAGCGATGCATGTTTAAAACATGGCTTAAACGCGGCTAAACTTGACCATGAGCTCCTCTGAATACCAAACCAGGAAGAGCAGTCTTCCTTCCCCTTGATGCCCATTTATCAGGGAGATTCTCTGTGGCGATACAGGCGGGACGGCCAAAGTTGAACGCACCACTGAAGTCATCCTTAATTCATGAGCATCCCGTATCTGTCCCCCCTCCACCTCCACCATCCATCGTGAAACCCCAGGGTCATGAGCAGGGGTCGCCAGCCAGAGCCTTCCCATCCTCTTACCAGGGAAATTGAAATTCGGCGGGTGATGTGCCAGTGGAACGGTGAAGGATAGGGGACGTAATCTCTGATGACACCGGCTCACAGAGCGCTAATAAATCTAAGAATCCTCCAGTCACTTCTCATCACAGTGGAGATGGCAGACATTTCTCAGAGTGGCCAGGACTTCAGAAGCTGCCCTCCAATCTGCCTGTATAAAATGGAAAAATGACAGTTGTCACCGGAGTAGACTTTCTAGCTATTGAGCAAATGGCGTTAGACTGTATTAAAGTTTAATGGTTTCGTTCTATAGCCAGGTAGTGTCTTATTACCTCAGAGGGACCCTGGAGATGTCATCACTCTCGTATGTGACTTTTAAAAATTTTTGCTACAGATAGTCATAAAGGTCACTGACGCTGGGTTAGGTTTTCACGTATTCCCTCTTCTTTGTGAAATTTGCACATCATTGAATGTATTACTTATAAAAAAAAATCCGCTTAAAATATTTATAGAATATTGATATGCAGTTACTAATTTCAGTTAGTGTAGTAAGGGGATATAATATGGATTCCTAATTAGCCGCTGAGTGTTTTTTAAAACTCTTTATTAAATGTTTATAATTTGGCTTCAGATGTATTTTATAAGAACAACATTTCATCCCTCCTGCTCCATTTCAATTTAATCTTCAAAGCTAACTTTTCTAGCCATAATGTGGGCTATCTAGCATTCGTGAAATTGCTTTATACATGTGAAAAAGACCATTTAAGATGCCTTTAAAGGTATGTATTATCTGTAACAATCGAGTCCCATTCTTGTTACAAGATATATTTTTGCTTATGCTATTAGAGAGTTTATCTTATTGATATACATTAAGCTTCACCATTCACTAGTAACTCTCTCGCAGCTGTATCACAGCTGTTATAAGTAGATGCAAATGGAATCTGAACATCTCCTGCTGCAGCTGGCTTTTATTGTGAAGCAGTCACAGGAAGCGCAACGTATCTGACATTAGCACAGACAGCGGCTGTTCATCTAAAATGGCTCAACACAGCCGTAGATCAGTTTTTAAATATTACTGGGTGCACTGGAACGAGAAGGAGCAGCCACAGGGAGACGAAGAGCTTCAGGCAAGTCCTGCGTATGGTAAACAACTTTGATTGCTGTGCCCCGCTGTGGTGTAGAAAACTGGCATCTCAACTTATCATGGTTACTGACAACATGATGGAGAAAGGTCAGCTGCAGTGCAGGTTTGTTTTGCTGATCTGTAATAAGATACAACAGTTTCTCTAAAACTCTTAAAAGTGTTTAACTACACTCTCTTTTATTATGGTACCAACTTTAGTCATTTTGATTCATCTTGGCCTAGTTGGTTAGCTCCTCCTTGCATTATGGCCAAGCATCCTTGTCTTTTTCAAGTGTAAATTTGGCCAGTAATGCAAGTGAAACAGCATCAAAATAAATGCTGCATCTTTATGACTTTGATCAAGGTTTAATGCCTCGCCTGACATGGCTGCAATACACGCCTCTGGTCTCATCTGACCCTGCTCAAAATACACGCACACACACACACTAACACAGATTGGAAGCTTGCTATGGCCACCAGAGATTGGCCTAATTGGGTCAAAGCAATGCCAGGGATGCAAAGGGGGAATTCTGTAACTAAGAATAGATTAGTCTGTGCATAGACACTGCATGCTTTGTTGTTGATGGGAACATAGGATTGATACGATGAAAGGGAAAGTAGTTTTCACACTCAAGATGGTTAGTAGTTAGAAGCTGTAGTGTAACAGTCTAGTGAGTCTGTCACTGAACAGTGTAATTAATCTGAAATTTGTAGAATTAATATGCCTTCAAATCAATGCTCTGTGGATCAAGCCTTGGGCTCACTGGCAGAGAAATGCACCGCTCCTACACTTAACAGCTACAGTCATTTATTGTTACATTTATTGTGGTTACAAAAGTTGTTCTGTATTGAGTGCAAGGCATCCAGTGAAAAATGTTTAGGGCTCTGAAGAGGGACTGTGAACCAATGCAGTATAACTAAAGAGCCGATCGGCTTTGAGGTGTTTACATTAGAGATGTACACGTTCATCACCAGGGCTACATAGTGCTCTTAGTGGCTAAAACAGGGATTGCTAGCTTTAGCTGTCATGAAGCGTTTAAAACAAGACAGCCTTGAAGTTGTTTTAAGCTAGCCTAATAATTTACCCTCTCTTGTGTGTCTCTCTTGACCTGCACATTCACCACGCTATGAGATAATAACGTAACGTTACGAGACAGAGTTGTTTTCGAGGCAAATGCAGAGACCGCTTACCGAAAAACTGCACCAGACAGGAACGCGCATCAGCGGTTTTGCATGAATTTACCTCAAAAACAACTCTGTCTCGTAACGTTCTGTTATTATCTCACAGCGTAGTGAATGTGCAGGTCACAACTTGTCCACGAGTGCGTTTTGGAGTTGTTGGATTGTGTATTTGATGAGTTTCATGAGGGAAACCAAGAAATCCCATTAGCTTCCGTAGCGTAGCTCTGAGCAGCTCACGGCTCTGCTCTGCCGTTCTAAAAATAGCTTGCACCGACAATTAAAGGAAAATGAAATTGTTTTGTCATTACTTGGACGTCTGTATTACTATTTTATGTAATGAAATAATTTCATAAATAACAGATGTCAGAAATGATGGCACAACAGATTTGTGTTTTTAAAAGAAGCTGTAATTATCCTATACTAGAATATTGTAGCTCTATCAATGATCTAAAACATTTTTTTTTGTTGTTTGTTTTTTGTCCAATTTTTAAGTACCAAGTTACTTACCTGATAATTAAAAGCTGTTTTGGAAGAGAAAGAAAGGATAATGTCAGTGATGTCCAGCTGTCAGAGTTGTTGGAGCGAGCAGACAGACGGTGGTTACAGGGCTAATAGACAGAGTTGGGTGATGAATGTGGTGTATCTGTGGTGGCGCTGGTGGAGGAGGAGAAGAGGGCAAATGAGTGTCTGCTGTGGCAGTGTTTGAGAGACTGCCTTTAGCAGAACCACTGTCATTTCATAACTCACAACATTGATCGGTCTCTCTCAGCACACCACCAAAAAACAAACAGTCCGGAGCAGATAAGAGACTGGTGGGGGTGGGGTTGGGGGGGGGCTGATGGGGAGGAGCAGGGCCGAGCTCCCCAAAGGCTAAATAAAGATTGTCACTCTGAGATCAATCACAGGTGATGGGCCTGCTAGCTTGATAGTGTTTAATGGCACATTCATACAATAACGGACATGAGAGTCGACAGGGGAGAGTTGGCTTCAACAAACTAAGAGTTACAAGTCAGCATGAAAAACTGAAGCCTAAAAATGAGCTCTGAAAGTCACCTGCTAGAGATGAAGCACAAACAAGACAATAACTTTACTTTATCTGCATCCAGTGCTTTGTGTTTCAAGTGCATTCTGAATACATAAACCAGGACACAAATAGCTACCACTGATATAATCTGTATTTCTGAGTCTATTTGGTAGAATTGAATTTCCAAATGTGGATGACTGTAATAATGCAGATGATTTGATATCTGTTAGATCAACCCAACAACTGTAATGGTGTCTGGATAGAAAGAAATAATTCAGGAGTGTTTCCTATGCAGAGCTGTACTCTGACAGGAGCAGTGGTGAGCTGTTGTTTTCTAACTTCACTTTTTAACTCTGTAGAAAACAGCTTTTTTTTTATTACATTTACTTTCTGGCATGTTTCAGCTGTTGTGCCTAAACTACCACTTCTGCCTATGAGCTTCAGACAATATGCAAAAAACAAGACAGGGTGATTTTTTGTTGTGTTAAAGTGTTCAATGTTTATGACGGTCCCCGTGGACTACCAGTTCCTTTGTTTTTTCAAGTTTAACAATCATTTTAAGGTGAAATTAGAGAAGAAAATTACATTGAACTATGTACCAGGAAGAGCCCCAAACAATCTAATGCAGAGAGACATGGCAGATGTGCTATCAGTTTTGAAATCATGCAATATCCCTTGCTGAAGAAAAATATACAGTATATAGAGAGCCTAAGCGGAAGCAGGAAGTAACGGTCACCATGGGACCTCAACTCGGAAAAACTCGCCATTCAAATGAATGAGACTGAAAATTTTATTTCGTGATCCGTTTGAATTGTGCCATGAGAAAAAAATATGTCCTCTACCTGTTTAAAACATCACGTTTCATCCCGAGAAATCAGCCGTTTGTTGTAAAGCTATTGTAGAATAAAATTCAGAAGAATCTGTAAGCAGAAAGACTACAAGTCGCGTAGGTGACGTCACACACCAAATGCCGCCCTTTCCTTTCCCGTGTCAGTTGGTGACGTATTTTCTGTGGGACACAGATCTGTAGTCCGTAGAGCGGTCTTTACACAAAATACATTCTTCTGTTGCCGTTTTACGATAAACGGCTGATTTCTCGGGATGAAACGTGATGTTTTAAACAGGTAGAGGACATATTTTTTTCTCATGGCGCAATTCAATCGGATCACGAAATAAAATTTTCAGTCTCATTCATTTGAATGGCGAGTTTTTCCGAGTTGAGGTCCCATGGCGCCGTTACTTCCTGCTTCCGCTTAGGCTCTCTATAGTAAAATAAAATGTCAACTTTGTCTTCATGGTTGCTAGATATGTGGAAATATCTGCGTAGGTTCTCAGTCGTCCAGGTCATCGTAGTCTTTAAGTGCTGAATTAACACAACACAGTTATAGTGGTATAGTAGGCAGTTCCGACCACATGAACTCTTCATCAGCCCTGTAGATTTTATCAGCCTGTTCTCTGTTTTTATTTCAATATATCCTGTTTCAATATTCCTTGAAGGAATATTAAGTCATTTGCTGTAAATGCTGACTCTGCATCATATATTTCTGATGACAGTCTTGGCAGAGGCAAAGGCCTGTATCCTTGAACAGTTCAACTTCTTATTAAGTTGTGGTAATTGACCGTGGATCAGTCTGTTTCGTTCAACTTGTTCAGTTTCTCAGCTGTGGAACATTTTCTTTGTGCCCACGTCTCTGATATTTTACCTGGAGGGGGGAACATGGTTTGACTACAAAACAAGTGTCAGTGGCCCAGGAATATATAGACACACACACGGTCCATAACAATGTGTGTGGTAGTGTTGTGAACTCAAATTAATGGCAGCCTTTCCTCTTTAGCCTCATTATCAGTGCTGGGAGCTTCACCTGCCCAAGAAGAGGGTGGTAGTCATCAGTCATCCTGTCCTTCAGTCTGACTGACTGTCAGTCACACACACACACACAATCTCTCTCTCTCTCTTTCTCAGATAGACACACACAGATAGACAGAGACTCAAATGAAGCAAAATAGATGCACGCCCACACACACACGCACACATACACAGTGACAGCGCCACAGGTGTGTCCATCCTCTAATGAGGATTTATTGGCTGTACTTACTTCCCTAGCACCTTCAAACACTCCAGGAAGTGTTTTCAACCAGCTGCCCCTGTAACAAAACTTCTGGTGCATGGATACGCCAACATTTTTTTTTTCCGTGTCTTGCCTCACTCCCTAGGCCATGCCAGTAACAAGGGAGAGCGCGTATCGCCCGTAGTGCATAGGTAGTGTTAGCCTGCCTCCACCTAAAGTAATCAGAGACACTCTTCAGCAACTCTAAACAGACCGATCTTCGTCTCAGAGCAGACAAAACTCTCCGGTAAGGCATCTTGAGCGGTCAAATGCCGGTAACGGGACGAGATCGGTCAAAACAGAGGGTTCAAGAAAAGACGGTTTATTTTGGTTCAAGCTAGCTACATCGAGGGTAGGTTAGCTTCCTCTTTCAAAGTAAAAGCACAAATTCTATCGTCATGGTTTTCTGTATGTAAAGTGCAACAGGTGTTTTATTTTGTGAAAGTAACTGGAAGTGCGTTGGTCACAACGGCTAGCTTGAGTAGCACCGAATTCCTCCGAACAAAATTGTAAACAGCTGGTATTTAGACAAATTAACGACACACTGCTGATCTAAACGGCTACTTTCTCGCCTAAAAATGTTTGAAATGTCGATAAAAAAGTGATATATTTACAGAGTTTAGAGCTAAAATGAAATCAGCTTCTGACTGCTGATTTCGGCTGGGGTATGAGGCAGGCTAACACTACCTATACTCTTCCAGCGTTTGAGCTAAGCTAATTATGGGCGATGCCCTTATCTCCCTTGTTACTGCACGCACAGTCGAAAGGATGGTGTCTATCTGCTTGTCATTGACTCGGGAGTGAGGCAAGACACTAAAAAAAAAAAATGTTGGCGTATCCCTTTAACTTGTCCCGTTCGTTGATTTGTTGGCTTTTTTGTTGCTGTGTTGAATTGTTATCACAGTACCTGGCTGTGTGTAGTGTACCGTGTAGATAATCACATAGATTTATTTAGATTTTCACGTAAGTTGTCTTTAAATTTCCACACACGAAACATGTTTCCTTCTGACGGAGAGATTCAGACAGAGACACAGAGATTCCCTAAGTATTTCTTTTCATTCATCCGTCATCCATCACTCATGTCACATAGGCTTACATTTTTATAAATGTGTCAATCCACACAATCCATCAGAAAGATGAATCCGCGTTGCATGTTAGTACACCATGCATCTCTTTCTCTTCCTTCATGCCCAGTGAAGCAGTAGTGGTATAATAAAAGCAACAATGTTATTTGTATCAGTAAAAAAATACTGTTTCTGCTCAAAAAGCATTTTTTTATTTCTGGAAAACAACCAAAGTGAAGTGAGTGTTCTCTGGTTTGCGTAGCTTTGCGGCATACACAACGTGAACCTGACGACCTGATGCATCCCTCAAACAGACATCCTCATAAACCCAAACCCATAATCCTGCATCACTCAGATGACATTGTTGTGGAGAGAAATGGCCTCCTTGTTCCTTCAAAATGATGAATTTAATAACGGCCCATGAATGCTTGGACAAGTACACCACCAAATACAAGTGTATTAGGATTTTATGTGTGAATTCACAGCTATAACTTCTTATATCACAAAGACACACAAAGGCAAATAATGTTTTATGTTGCCGCCTGAGTTTTTGACCAAACCAAATGAGCTTTAATGTAAAGGTGCCTTTCGCCAAATTTAAATGGTTAATTCATGCACGCAGATATGAGTTGCACCTACATTAAATATCAGATTAGGCGGTACTTTCAATAGCTACCAGCAGCCTGTAAAACAAGACATTTAATTAGGTTGTCCTCTCTTTATGCATTCATTTGTTCAATGGTATTTAGATAAACACTTTAAAGGGATAGTTCAACATTTTTGAAAATTGGCCCATCGCCATGATCCCCCTAGTAATAGCAGTAGGTTCGTTACCTTTAATTGTTGGTCCAAGCTGCTTTTAGATCGGGGGAGAAGAATACCGAGCGGCGCAGCTACACTACGGAGGCTAATGGAATTTCTTGGTTTTGCTCATCAAACTCAGCAAATACACAACCAAAAAACTCAAATACGCTGTGATGGACAAGTTGTGACCTGCACATTCACCACGCTATGAGATAATAGCGGAAAGTTGCGAGATGGAGTTGTTTTAGAGGCAAAGTCGGACTTTACACTCTAGACGGCTGCTCGGCGGAGTGATTTCAAAAGCGCCTGTTTACTGCAGATACGTCCGTATACTTCGGCACTGGCTGAGGTGCGCACACTGTGTCCCTCCGACCAGTGGTTCACTGAAGAAAGTAGTTCCGAGTATTTGCTTCACTTCTCTTAACTTTCCGCTATTATCTCATAGCGTGGTAAATGTGCAGGTCACAACTTGTCCACCACAGCGTTTTTGAGTTTTTTGGTTGTGTATTTGCTGAGTTTGATGAGCAAAACCAAGAAATTCCATTAGCCTCCGTAGTGTAGCTGCGCCGCTCGGTATTCTTCTCCCCCGATCTAAAAGCAGTTTGGACCAACAATTAAAGGTAACGAACCTACTGCTATTACTAGGGGGATCATGGCGATGGGCCAATTTTCAAAAATGTTGAACTATCCCTTTAACCATTTTGCAATATTATCAGTATTACAATAACAATGTGATACACTGTAGTTTGTTACAATTCATTTAGATTTTTTAAATTATTATTGCTATAACTTAAAATGATGTCCTTAAAGGAAAACTTTGTCAACATTAATTTTAGTAAGATATATAAGATATTATTTTTATTCTTGCAAAATGGAAATGTCAAGACAGACAACACATAAAATGTACTATAGAGTTCTAGAGCCAAAAACTTCAATCTGTATCTGCAGTTCACAGTATATTATATAAGATCACTACTTGGTGTCAGTATTGAATTGAATTGAAACTATATTGCCGCACACATATCATGATACTACGCTGCTTCAGTTAAGGGTAGAGAAGTTCAAGCAATGGATGTTCGTAAGGATGCTCCATTTGTGAAATTTGGGGCCTATACCGATGTTCAAAATAACAATTTGGCCGATGGCCTATGCTGGTACTGATGTTTTTCTCTGCATATTATCACTCTGTTGTGTAAAGGAAACCAGGTAGTCTTCATTACACCCACACAACCGACATTTTCATTCACTTCACCAAATTTAACATGAACATTACATTGCATCTCAGCAGAGTCACATCCCCCCAAAAAAGAGAAATAAAAACAGGCTTCTCCTCCGAGTCAGCACAATATGCCACTGAACAGATGAACATCGGCCACTGCCATCAGTATTTCCAGATGGCCGATGTCAGTCAATGATGCAAATATTGGCCGATACCGATGTTCAGCAGATACATCGGTGCTTCACTAGAGGTTAGCAAACACAAGATTCATAGGAGCAGCAAAGATTGCAATATGCATACATTTCTGGCTGGCACAAGTTGAGGCAGAGTGCTGCTGGAAAGTTTGTGAGCCCTCCAAACGTGCCTGTGATTGTGGCCAAATAATTCACACAATGAATAATTATTATAATTCAAAATGAATAATTATATTTATATTTTTTTATAATAATAATAATTCAATTTTGGACTCATCTGTCCAGAGAATGGATGTCCTGAAAGCCTCTGGTTTGTCCAAGTGCTCTCTGGCAAAGTTTAAACGGGCAACTTTGTTCTTTCTTGAGAACAGAGGCTTCCTTCTAGCAACTCTCCCATGCATGCCGTGTCTATTCATTTTTCGCTTGATTGTTGATGCATATATATTTATCCCATATGCTGCCAGAGAGGTCTGCAGCTTTCTGGAGATGATGTGTGGGCCAGCCTTTACCTCATTTATTACTTTTCTAGTGCTTCTTGGTGAAAGTTTTGATGGCGATCCACTTCTGGGCAGAGTTGCGGTGATTGGCACGACAGTGGTTTGGTTGTTTTGCCTCTCTTTTTATCAGTGTTGCTCAAAACCTTTCCAAAGGACATCTTATTTCATTGGTCTGCTTGATTTATTACTTTAGCACCCACATGTGTTTCATCTATGTCTTTTGATTTTACCAATGGAGCTGGGGTTCACTTAGTTTTGCGTATACTCTGATTCCATGTTTCACGTCGTTTGCTGGCTACTCACACAGTTCCCTCAATACAAGTACATGGAATGGATGGATAGAACATAAACCTGACATTTCATATATCAAAACTGGTGACGATAAAATAAGAGAAATCTATAATACTCAATGGGTTCACAAACTTTCAAGCAGCACTGTATATGCTGACACTCCAGTGCATTAGTGTAGAGACAGGACTTATAACTAGAAGAAAATAATGCACTGTGTTCCTGGTGAGTTCTGAGATCATCTAGAACAGTGGTTCCCAACCTTTTATGGCTCAATCAATCAATCAATCAATTTGTTTATTTCGGGCATGTCCATTTAAATAATCATCATCACACTTCATCTTAGTTCAAATAATACAATACACATGGCCGAAAGGGAAAGCGGGAGAAGCAAAAGCTTATCTAGTCCCGCCCCCATTACCCACAGAATAAAATCTTTTTCATAATCAGATCATATCATAATCTTTTTCTTTTGTTTTTGCTTTTTTACATTTTGATATAACATTCTTTTACTTATGACATTTGACATAACATGTTACAGCAATAGGTAGTATGCAGATCATATCATAATATTTTTGTTTGTTTTTTCTTTTTTACATTTTGATATAACATTCTTTTACTTATGACATTTTGACATAACATGTTACAGCAGTAGGTAGCACATAGAGCTGCAGTCTAGCTCTAGACAGTACATATAGATTACGTGTGTGTTTGCACATGTGTCCATATTTGTCCATCATGAGTGAACAACAGTCTCATCTTGTAGCCTGACATGTCACAAAGTCACAGAATGGTCCAATCGACAGAGAGCAAAGTCCAGTGTATTTATTATTTCTTGCTCGTGACCCCATTTTGACATCCAACCTGTCAATCAAGTTGCGCCAGCTCCGATATTTTCCTATGCTGCTTTTTATTTGAACTCGATTTATATTCGAGAAATGAGAATGGTGTTTTTAATCATAATTCTAAAAAGAATAATAATCAGTTAAAAAAAATCAGTAATTTTTAAAAATAAATTACTAGACATTTCAGGTGACCCCATTTGAATTACAGGCGACCCCACATGGGGTCCCGACCCCAAGGTTGAAAAACACTGATCTAAAAGCTGTAACAGCAAATACACACACACACACACACATAGTTGGTGCATACATTGCTGCTGCACTGCTGTCTGTACATCTGTGCCATCTGTTTATTGCTAGTAAAGATGTGATGCTAAAAAACCAAAAATACCAGAATTCAAATTTGGGACCATGAAATTAAACAAACAATGACAATTATTGGTACATGCACATTCTTCATGCATCCTTTGTATTCTGCAGGCCATGTGGAAATCATCGTGACATATCTTAAAAGCACAGGATGTCCTTGGTTTGAGAAGAGCCACTGCTTCTGATAACCTTGTAGCTATACTGCAAATTACATCGCTGTTGCGCTGCCTTTTCATTTGCATGGCTTTAAAATGGAAATTAGGCCGATATTGAAAACCTGCACCATATACACTTGAAGCAATAACACACTAAAATCTATTACAGCAGTGTCTGGGATATGTTTATGCTAATTTGGAGCAATCTGACCATAGACTAGTATAGAGGAGGCATGTTGACGTAGAGGTGCTGCCTTCAGTGTTCAGTGAAGTGTGAAAGCAACCCCCCCCCCCCCCACACACACACACACACACACCCAGGGAACACACACACACATGCATGCATGCACACCATCTCCTTTATTTTGCCTTGGCCCTCCCGGGACTGGAAGTGATGATGATCTGCAGTAATTGAGGAACACGTGTGTTGAATGCAGAAGGAGAGAGGAGGAAGTGGAGGGTGGAGGAAAGTATAAACTGCTGATGCAGATTTTGTACCCGAATGTCTCCTGGTACCTATAATTGACAGCCAATCGGTCTCTCAAGGGTTGATGGACAAGGATTCTGTAAATTGTAGCATGCCATCCTTTTTCCTCTACTCTGCCTCCAGCAACCAAAGACAGGAGAACACTGCAGTAGTAATTATAAAAGTTCTTTATTATAGAATAGCTTTTTGCGTAACATCAAGGACACTGATAACTCAATGAACCAGGTAAAGTTCTTGACAAAAACACAAAAGACAACTGTAAAAGTGTATTTGGCATGTCTGTGTGTGTGTATTCTTGTATATATAGATGTGTATGTGAGCGTGTGTGGAAGCCCACTCAGGGGAATGTGTTTTATATGCTAATTTTGTTAATGTGTATAAGCTGCTCCAGCCCATTCTCATTAGGTTTTCATTAGTCTCTTTTATGGAAATGCACAGTGACTATACTGCAGAGTGTCGCCTCCTCCAGCCTGCTCCAGCCTGACAGTAAACGGAGCCGTTTTCTCCCACCAACATCTCTGCCTGTCTGTACCACTGAGGCTGCAGACAGATGGATCGATTGGTGGGAATGGTATCAGAAAAGTTAGTAAATTAGCACGGTGTCCAGATTTAATCTTGTTTTTCTTAATACAAGTCAATAAAGATAAAGTGAAGTGAGATAAAAGGAGAAAGTAAGGCAGATAATCTTTTCCTTTTTTTTTGTTTTGTGCAGTTATCACCCACTAATTTCTAAAACTAGGTAAATCACGTTTCTCTCATGCACTGGAATTGATTAACTAACACGTCTGTGATAGCAGATACATCAAGATCACTTTGTGATACTGAGAATAAAACAGCACAGGCCTTAACCCTTAGTGGAATACCTCAACTTTTTGAAGTTTTTTGTTATTCACTGATTGTACATGTGGTATGAATGCATTGAAATGTGATCAAATATTAGATATTGCGGTTTAATGCACAGAGGGCACTGTCTTGTCTTGTAGAACATTAGGGTAGGTTCACAGATGTTTGTTTCCAGAAGTTTGAGAATAGAAAACCATATTTTATTACCAACATGAATTTTATGTTTAATCATGTGTCAGCCTTTCAATCGAACATAGTTCATCAATCCAAAAACCCCCCAAATCTCCACAGCCGCTTTTACAATGGAAGGCAATAAGGTGTTTGCTTGTAATAGGCAGAGGTAAACCAACTCACTTTCATGGGTTCTTAGGGACAATGCTTTTGGAAAAAGACCAAGAATACAAATCTCTGGGAGCACAGGGATTACGCCCTGGAGGAGGTTGACGATAAAGCTAAGGTGTGACTCTGCTTTCAGGCCTCTCTCTCTCTCTCCTACCCCCTTTCCTTCAAGTGAATCAGTGTCCTGTGAAATTGGCCTCTAAATTACGAGGCCGGTGTACTCTATGTGAGGGTTTTAAAAATGACCCGCTCCGCCGCTAAGGACATCGACTGGACCACAACAGTCAGCAGCAGACGAGCCGCCAGTCTGACTTTGGTTCGAGACCAGTCCGCTATCAATAAACGGAGAGGATGTTTCTCTTTATCGCTTCGCGGAGGATGAGTTGGTTATATCGGCTTTATCGTTGTCATCATTATCAGCTCAGGCATATGACAGCGACGGTGACGATCCTGGAGTTATAAATCAGGCCTGTTTCCCCCGTTTGTCTGCTGCTTGCCCTCCTCTCCTCTCTCAAGTCTGTATTTGAATAATAAGGCTCTTATCTCCTGGAATTACTATTCAGCTGGCCACTGCATTCTCTCTCTATCACTGTCGGGCTCTTCCTCTCTTCTGCTCCCCTACCTTCTCTTCATCATACAAACACACACAAACAAAAACACACATTGGCTCTTAATCTTCCACCCTGGCACTCACCTCTCCTTGTCCTTCTTTGCCTTCACTGAGGAGAAATCAGACAGATTAGATTATTAAACATAACTCAGGCCATTTTGTTATCTTTTTTTTTTTTTTTTACTATCCCCAGCAGCAGTTGTATCACTGGAGAGCTCCTCACATCTTGCTTGCTGTGATTCAGCTCTCCAAATAATGCTGTAATGAGCCATTTCCCTAAAAGTCTCTAAAATTGAAGTATAAAATACATCACCGCAGCAGTAACAAAGATTTGCTATTGAATTGATCTCTTGTGATGAAAAAAATATGTCTAGATTGAAAACTGGATGTGCTATCTTTCTTTATGGTCCTATTTTAAACCCTAAAGCACCTAAGCATTGATGGTATTTTTGTTCCTGAAGGAGGAAGCCGCCAGTTTCACAGCTTTGTAAGGACTGATATGGGTCAGAAGTTGCAGTAAAATACACAAGTAGGGATTTTGCTCCACCCCCTTCCTCCTTGATGGAGATATGCCCTCCCATATTTCTGAACCAGCCCAGATGTTGTGCTCACAAATAACATATTGAGGGGGCCAGCATTGCAGCTTGAGCTTGCACGATTGGTTGGTCGCCTGGTTGAGGGACTGGTAGGTAGAAAAAGCCATTTGTCAGCAGTATCTGCCACTCAGGTCGAAGCCAACAAGATGTGGACAAAACCCAATTTCAGCATTAATGAAATAATGCCACGGTTAATGTGCCGTCTACTGGAGCAGAACAGGAGGTCAGCCCAGGGTCAAGCCTCTGGATGCTGGGCGTCAGATCACGTGGGCACATCACTCGATTCACAGTCACTGCTAATTCAAATTTTCACCCTGGTGATGTTGGATTAGAAAAATAATTGAATTGTCTCGCGGCTCCTGCAGTTATTACAAGAATGCAGGTGATGCTGACTAAGAAGCAGTTTTCTGTGGTTTTTTCTATAAGAAGCTGAGTTAATAATGTGTATTTCCTCACTTCCAGGGTTACTTCTTGCTGTTTGAGTCCATGTTGGACTCTGTCCTGCATGCCAGAGACCTCTACTTGGCGGACGGTGGCTCAGGTAGGTCACACATTCTTAAGTCCTTATCAAAAAGGATATTTACATTAAAATCTGTGTTGTTGAATTGGTTTCAGCTTGATATTAATTATGATATAAATATGTTGTGTTGAATATCAGATCTCAATTATTACAGCTTTATTGAGAGTTATCAAATGTTGGCTGTCAACCAAAGTGGCATGTGGGAGTGGGAGGGGGCGTCAGGGGGCGTGGTTCTGCTACAGTGTCACAATGTCACAGACAGATGAACCCACCCTCCACCAGGAGGATCAACATTTTTTGTACAGTCAGACCCTGAATCGCTTTGTGTAGCTACAGCACTGTAAACAATATAGATTGATAAATACATAGGTAATGTGGCATATAACTAAATGATTCAAATGAAAAACAAACTGTATTGTCTCTGCCAATACTTAATGTATTTTATTTGCTTATATATTTTGGGGGGAATTTAACATTAAACCATTAAACCAATACCAAGGTACAACTACCCTTACTGGTTGTAAGATTTACAGTGCAAAACTATGTGAATTTAAAAAAAAAGGAAACAAAATAACACCAAAGACTAACAGGAACAGTAACAACAGTGACAAGTTCCACAGTTTGTTTAAAACAACATGTAAAATGACTATAGTGAAGTTTAACAGCACACCTGCTTCAATCTTGTGCTGCAGGTTCTTTCATATCGGGCAGGTTGGTGCTAGAATATTTATACAGTGAATGAAATTATGAGCATGCTATGTACATGCACGTGTTAACAACTCAGCAGAGGAATATTTTGAAGGGCAGTGGAGAGGATATGTTATACAACTTGAGAGAGTGTTCTGCTCTCTAATGTGAGCCATGCTCAGAGGTGGTGCGACAAACAGCTGAGTGGGAATGGTTGAGTCGGTGGGGAGGCCCGGCAGCTCACCTCAAGCTGACACACAGCTGTTTTAAAGACAACATGTCTCCTGAGTGGCTGGAGTGAAGGATGAGCCAAGACGAGAGACATGGATGCAGCAGTTGAGTTTGGCTTCTGTGCCGCTTTTTATATTTTGCCTCAGTAGCAACTTGGTAGTGTCGGTTTGGCCTCATACTGCTGACATGCTGTCGTACCCCTGTATCATCTTGTTTATCCGTTTTGTCATGCAACCATGAAAGAAAAAGATGATAATGACGAAAACATTTCCAATTAGGTTTTTGAGTTAAAATAATGAAAACCTATGGTTCACTTCTCCTCAGGGAATTTCCTCCGTTTGTGTGTGTGTCAGCCCATGGGGTCGTCCCACACCTGCCACACTGACTGGATTTAATGTCTTATGCCACATGTGACCCAACTAAGGGACGGTTCCACCACACTGCCTTTAGCGGCTCCTTGGATCGTCAGAGAGAGGTCACGCTCACCTATATAGACGGATCTGTTGGTGAGGGAGATTGGACAGGCAGAGGTGCGACCTGAGTGAGTCAGAAAAGTGACAGGTCAGAGGACACCATATGGTTCATCATGAGCCTTCAACCTTGACGCCCAACACGGGCTGCTCTCACTGCCAGGGAGCATTGTGGGAAGTTTTATGGAAGCGTATAAAGTACACAACTGTGCATTGTTTGTATTTTGATGATTTGAATGTAATAGTGGTGTCAAGAAATGACTTATTGTTCTGTAACTGCATGTTTTGTTGTATTATTTTATTGATTACTAGGAGACGGGGCAGTTTGGTTGTTTCATGTTATTTCTGACACAGTCGTAACGGCAGGTTGCTCCTCTGTTCATCATTTGAAGGACCTCTGGAATAACGCGTATAAGCACACACATTTTTTTCTTTTTGATTTTTATCACAAGTATATGATCAAAACACCGAAAAGACAAAAAAATGAATAAAAACAAACAATTTGAAACTCAAAACAAAAACATTTCACAAACACGTACTGACACCAACGCCACAAATACCCACACAGCCTGAGGATTTTCGGTACATGTCTTAAAAAAATGTCCACAACATGTAATGATAAATCCATGGCAATACTCATAATGTAATTTATCCAATAAGCCAATAATATTTCCTTTCTCATGCTCGGTTCTTCCTGATGAACAGTCTGACCAGCTATTCTGTGAAATGGTATGAGACCGAATGAAATAGAAAATTGTTCATTTTTTTAAGGTCAGCTGGTTTCTCATAAGAGCTCAGACAGCGTCCAGGGATTCAGATCCGGACATTGGCCAGTGTTGCCCTTTCACACATGTAGAGCACAACAGGAGATTATCCGTGTCAGACATATTCTCACCTTGTGGAAATGCTCCTATTTGCTCCAGGCGAGGATAGAGTGCAGTAGGCAGGAGAGAAACGTCATAATGAGGCCCAACTTACTTGTTTTGAATTCTCCATTTAATATTCTCCAGACATTTTGCCTTTGCTTCTATAGCTCCCATGGGTAATGTTTTAATAAATTATAGTGGTTGCACTGCATGTGTGAAAGCGCTGTGAGAGATTGATAAGTTTATTTCTTATCACTGGTACCAGAAACTAAAAAGAGGTTGGTTACCATTGTTACCAGTGTCTGTTCTGTGAGTGGAGAGTCCTCCATATTGTTATTTTTTTGTTCAGAGGTAAACGTGCCCCAGGCAGTATTTATGTGCAAATCTGTGAAGCAAACAGTCGTGCACTTTAACACAGCTACACTGCACCTTAATGTTACAACCACAACAAAGGTACACACACCTTAACTTATTGAATGTTGATCTTAACATAGTAATTGTGTCACGTTGCATTTATCAACCTCTGTTATTAAGTGTATTTCAGGTTTTTAAGTGTGTGTGCGCACGGCTGTGCTGAGTTATTAGTCCAGCCCTGCAGCACTGCTGCTGTATGTGTGTTTAAGCTACATTAGAAGAGAGTTACAGCGGCTCCCTCATTCTCCCCACTACATTAACCTCCCCTTCATCCTTAAATGTGTCCCTGCATGCCTGGCACAGCACAGCGTCCAGGGAAAAGGGATAGGTTTTGTCCCATGCCCCCCTCCCACACTGTCTTCCCCTCTTTCACTGCCGACCAATGGGGGGAGATGGAGAGAGCAAGAGAAAAGGGTGGAGAGAGGGAGGGAGGGGGGGCATGACAAACGGGCTGTGAGCAGCGAGTCGAGAAGGACGCAGATGTCAAAGCCATGAATCTGGGGACGCCCGTGTACCCCCCCTCCTTCTTCCCCTTCGTCTTTCTCCCTCTCCATCCACACCAACCACAGCACCCCCCCTTCACCTATTCGTCTCTCTCTGTCTCTATTTCTTTTCCAGCGTGTCTCGCAGACGGGCCTGTCCCAATTCTGCCCAATCAGCAACTCTCCCCCCTCCCCTCACCTGGCCCTCATAATTACTCACTCGGTTCAATAATCAGAGTAAAATGAACTGACAAATCTGCTGTTTGCGTGTCTGTGTGTGTGTCAATATGTGTGTGCACAGTCATTAGGTATTGTGACACTCACAGGGTCACGAGTAGGCTTCAGCTAATAATGAGGGGCCATGAGTTGCCCATCACTGAGCTGTCACCATCCATTCACACGTTTTATGGCCCAGTGTGTTATATGAGACTATATGCGCTAACATGCATGCCAGGCAAAAAAGATAAAATGTCCTCGTTTGAAGGGTGGTGTGTTTTTAAGAATAAAAAAATGACTGTACAGAAGTTTTTGGTTTGCTTCACAGAGAATCAAGTCAAGTTTGTTTCACAGCAGTTTAAACTGATTCTAATTCTCAGGACAATTTTTTTATGCTTCTCGCACTTTCTATTTTTCTCATTTCAGAAATGTTGTTGCTGGAAATAGAGCTAGGCCTACTGTATGTAGGCTAGTTGTCAAGTTGTGTAATGGCTAAAAAAAAAAGAAACCTCTCAATCAGCTCTTACTTTATGATCACCTTTCTGCCTTTCATAACACATTTCCCCCAAATGTGTATAAGTATTACTAAAACATGTTCTTGTGTGCTGTGTAGAGGAAACTGATAGCTTGTTAGATGGCTAATTGTAGCATCTGCTAAGCTAATAGCTAAGCTTATAGCTATTCTGTTGCGAATCGCTGTTGCTGCATGCCCAATGGCTATATATTTGAATAGAGCCAGTTCTACATATGAGCTTCATTGCTGCTGCTAACTATATGTGGTATCCAGCAGCACCAATAATAACTCTTATTTCTTGTCTTGAACTGAAGTGAGCCCACTAACAAGCCAATAACCCTACCAATGCCCCTTTTCTTGTTCTTTAAAGTGTGTTGGTAAAGAAGCTGATATAGAAGTACTTTCTGTAGCTATCTGCTAATGTTAGCTGTTGTCGATAGCTTCTTACTAATTTCGTTTGCTTTTGCTACAGCTAACTACTTGGAGTTACAATCAAGTATTGCTAACGTTAATGGCTCCAACCTTGATTGATGGATATTTAAATACACCAATATTTCAAATACATGACTTATTGTCATGTGTATTGATAGCTCTGAATAGTCGCCTGCAGTGCTCTATGAATGTCCTACTGGAAGTTATCATGATGCCAAAGTCAAGTATATTTAACAGTAAGCTATGCTGATATTTGGTCCTGACTGTCATGATCTATCTGGTTGAGTGTCTTCTGACACTCTAGTTGAGGCCCTAGGCCTCTGAGTTGGCTAATGTCACTTCACAGTAGGGATACCAATGACTTCAAGCAGCTCAGAGCTGGCTTAATCACCAGGCATATTAACCACGCAAAGGAATCCATTCAGATGTGAGAAGGCAATAAAAAGACATTAAGGCTCATGTTTAATGCTCATTTTAAGACATGGATAATGTTCATTCAGTAGACAAGTGTTATGTAATGTGAGGAGCAACAGTAATCACTGTCTATGCTCCCTCGGCAAAGCTTGAAAAAAATGAAACTGGAAACATTCATCCCAGTGACAGAGTTAACTTCTAAAATAGGTTTTCTAAGGTGACGGGTTCAGGTTATGGAGACACTTTCAACTTTGAAGCCCTGAGTATGCACAAATTATATATCACATCAACTAAAGAAATACATCCAAATAATTGTTTCAAATATTTCTCAGTATGAAACATCACACTGCCAGTGTATCGTAGGCCATAATGTTGTATAATATGTTATAATCAGCTCTAAATTCAACAAAGCATTGATTAAACCAACAATATACATACCGGTAGATAAAGAGAGGAAAAAAGTACAAATAAAATTAAAGGTACACAACAACTGAGGAAATTAAAGGTACTCCAAAATAAATAATCTGTGTGAGCGATCATAGATGCTTTTTAACCTCATTCTTTATCACAAAGCATAGACATCAGTATTGCTGGTAAATTAATAAGATAACTCAAGTAAGTCCATGGGAACATGACTTTGATTAGCACGCAGTAGCCTACACATTATTATAATTAATAAAAGGGTTAATGGATAAAAGGATACTTGTGATTGCTTTTGTCTTAATGCTCTGTTTGTTATGTAATTTTCCTGTAGAGGAAGATATCTCGCTTTCCCCTTGAAAATGCAATGAAGAGTTCCACTTGATGATGAAATGCGTTGTGCACACAGACTGCTATAATAGCATATTCGTTTTTTGACAGTAATATTGAATAATCACACATAGTAATGCTCAGGTGTCCTCACTTTAGCCATTTACAGTACAGCACAGAGTAAAGTATAAAAGTAGGACAAAATGGTCATCAGGCCTTGTTTCATGTACACGTGATGGATACAGTCATTACAGCAGCCTCGTGAAATTGATGCAACGCTCCACACCCACAAGATGTTAAAGCCTTGTGATTAAATTTGTCGAATGGTTTTTGAGCCATTACATTTGTTGATATTAAGCACATCTCAGCACCGTTTTCCGCCTTTTCCTCATTAATGGACTTCTGTTTGGAACAAAATAAGTACCTGAGCAAACTTAACAATAGCTTAGCGCACTGAAACCCAACTTTGAGTTGCAATGACCTCCAAAAAATATGGACATTGACACCACTGTTTGTTGCTTTTAATTATTAATTTATTGATAAGCAATATTCTTGTTTAATTAAAATGCTATTGTGTTTTTCCTCCATTGCTTATTAAATGGAAAAGGTGACTCCTTGCTTTTTTTCTATGTCCACAGTCTATCCAGACCTTTGTAATATCAGCCTGGCAGCACTGGGTGACACACAGAGGCACCAAGACCGCATTGCATTCTGGGACGACGTGTATGGCTTCAACATGGCGTGCATGAAGAAGGCAGTGGTACCTGAGGCTATGGTCGAAGTGGTGAATGCAGATACCCTGATCTCTGAGCCTTCAGTCATACAGGTAAGCATGCTTAAAGGGCTAGTTCAACATTTTGGCAAATCGGCCCATTGCCATAATCCCGATCGGTTTCAGGAGTAGGTTGGTTACCTTTAATTGTCGGTGTAAGCTATTTTTAGAACGGCGGAGCAGAGACAAATTCGGCAAATGCAGAGACTGCTTGCTGAAAAACTGCCTCCGACGGGAACGCGCATCAGCAGTTTTGCATGAATTTACTTAGAAAACAACTCTGTTATTATCTCATAGCGTGGTGAATGTGCAGGTCACAACTTGTTCACGAGAGCGTTTTGGAGTTGGATTGTGTATTTGATGAGTTTGATGAAGGAAACCAAGAAATCCCATTAGCCTCCATAGCGTAGCTCTGAGCAGCTCGCAGCTCTGCTCCACCGTTCTAAAAATAGCTTGCACCGACAATTAACGGTAACGAACCTACTCCTAAAACTATAGAGATTATCCCTTTAAAGGTCACGGTGAAGTTCTGTATCCGTACAGATGCATGACATGACAAGTAGCCAGGTGTAGGTGTTTTTATAATAACTAAAGAACAAGAGTGCAATTTGTTTGTGTATGTATTAATTCAACAGGTTCATCTTGGTCTAGCTTTCCCTGATCCAGATTCTTCCTTATTTTGTAAATCAGCCACTCATAGGAGGCAGTTTTCTGATGAGGCCATGAACCACTCCAGTAGTTAGAGTTATTCTGCCCCATCCAGTGTCTCATGTGACTTAAGCCAGTACGCCCTTTTCCCACCAATGCTCTTATTACCTCTTCAACCATTCAAGAGGCATAGGGCAGGTGTATGAACAACATCTGTTCGCATGCTGTCACAAATGTTTTCCATGACCCCCTGCCAGTAGATGGTTGTCCTGGGAAGTGTGAGAAACATATCAGTCATGCTCCGCTTTGTCTTTGTTTGTCTTTGTATCTCTGTCAGTGACTTGTCATTTTGTCTGTGGATAACACTAACAGCTGAATATCTGATAATTAATACCTGATCTGATGGATTTATTGGTTTCAGATTTCCAGTCAATGTCTGTCTGTCATTGTCTAGTGTCTACAACAACAACAACAACACACACGCGTCACAAACAGGGGAAATAGAGTTTGCAGGGTCCAGGCTGTTAAGGCGTAGACAGAGAAGGAGAGCAGGAGTTAGCTGTAGAGTGAGAGAGAGAGTGAGGGCCCTGAATGTACGTAGGTGTTTGTGTGTGTATGTGTGGTGATGCTGTAGCGCTGGGTGATTGATCTATCTAATCCTTGTTTAAGTTCCTCTTAAAGAAACTTCATTACTCTCAGCCTCCTGTGGATAGAGCAGTTTTCACTGAGCTGATGGGAGAGCACACACATTACGCAAAAGATAAAACAAACACACACACACACACATCTAAGGACATAGATGCCTCCTCTGAATCTTGCTGTACAGGACTGCTCTTTCCTCTCGTGTCTCATACCGCCCTGTGTTTCTTTGCCGGTTGGCCTATTTGCTAAGTAGCATGTCCTCCACCCATCTGTGGATGTGATGAATGAGGGGAGAACTTGATATAATGGAATTTGAATCCTCTAATCGATAGTTTCTCCCCTCCAGTGACAAATAGACAGCCCCTCTGCCCAAATTACATGGACTCTCATCTATTGCCTCCCGTTGATACGATCCAATAACATTCCATTAAGGCTGGCTGCTATTCCGTAAAATTGAGAGTCCTTTCGCGGAATTATAAATTCCGGCAAAACAGATGAGTTTCTTCTCAGGGAGACCAGATAGGAATGCTTAGCTCGAGAAAAATTTGACTTCCAACTGAAGCTGCTTTAATCCTGCCTAACAATGCAACATAGTTCATGCTCAGATTCACAAGTTTAATGCTGTAGAAAGTCATTGCCGTAGAGTGTGATGCTCTAAACGGCGTCTTAAAAGCCTCTACATGTAAACCTGTCAGGGATTAAACATGTTTATTCTTTCAAAGTGTTTTTCTGCTATCATTATAACTGCCACCAGCAGCCCTCTCTACTACCTTCTCTCATTTATTCACTAAGGTTTAACTGTGGGGTTTGATGCCAAGGAGGTTGTAAGATATGGTGCAGTCAGGGGAAAAGAGCAAGAAGGCCAAACTATACGAGTTGGCCTTCAGAGGTGCACAGTGGCCCTCAGGGAGTTAGGAAATGAAAACATCTAAGAGGGAGTTGTTTCCCTATTTTGTTGTGGTGTTTGTCCTGTAATCACAGTAATATACTGATGAAATACCTTTTTTTTTCTTACCTTATTAAAAAGAAAAACAGCAGAAGCAGTTATATCTATAAATTAGTACTTGTCACACCATTAATCAGTAATGCAGTCAAAATGAAAAAAAAAAGAATTAAATATTTTGGTTGTGTGGTGAATTATGTTGTGCTGCATTTTTTCCAGTAACGAGCACCAGTGCTACTAGTGAAAAACGTAGTCTGCTCTTTATAATAGACAACAAATTCTGCATTCATGTGATGCTGACAAATGATCAGGAACAGACATTATTTTGTGTAGATATCGTCAGTGTCAGAGATTGCTGATACAACAACTCAAGATTACTATCAAGACGCACTGTGAATGTTTCCCCTTACTCGTATTATTGTTACCATGGAGGCGGCTGGAGTCTTGGGAACTTTCCATTCAGCCAGTTGTTTTTGTCACACTCCTGTTTCTGACATCTGTAGACAGCTCCCTCCTCCTTATGTCTTCATTTTTTCACTAATATACGTTGTCCACATGACAGTTTACATAGACACTTGTGGAGTTTTTCAAATCTTAGTGGTGGACTCCAAGCGATGTTTAGAAACTTCTTAAAGATGATCAAGAGAAATGTGAGGGAGCACCAAATGGTCCGAATAAAGGGATCTTTCAGTTTTATCCTTTTTGATACATTTCTAAAAGTATGTTTTCATACTGCCATTTGAGGTGTCGAGTGACAACTGATAAGTCAGAATTTTTTTTTATTGTGGCATAAGGCTGCAACATAACAAAATATGAAAAACACTGGCTTTTTGAATGTAATGTGCTTGCTATTTTGTCTTACTTTGTATTGTGTACTCACAAATCACAGTGTTATCAGGGATTGTCTTTTCTTTCTGCTGTGCATTATATGATGTGTGTGTGTTTTTGCCTTTCAACAGACAATTGACTGTAACACAGTGTGCCTCTCTGAGCTGGAGTTTGCATCAGATTTCTGCTTGAAGATGACGAAGACCACAGAGTGCACTGTAAGTAACTCACACATACACACACACCTTCATAAACACACACAGAATTGTTAGTTAATAACATCCGAGTTACTACTTTGTGTAAATGAGCAATATTTAATTCAGCATGTCATTTCAAAATGTCTTTGTCAAGAGAAAGTACTGCAAGTCATTTTTGTTTTTCCTAGGTGACTGTGTTTCATTTCTAGTTGTCCAAACGTCCAAATGTTTAGTGGTACACCAAAAAAAAAAGAGACCTGAAACAAAAGTTTGGACATCCGCTGGTATCATCCGTCATTTATCAGAGCTGTTGTGCGAGGGGAACAAGGCAATACAAACAGCAAAGACATCAGTCAGGTCATGTTGATGGATGTTGTTTCTGTATTTAAGAGGATGTCTGTCACTTGGATAGTTAATAGAGTTTCAAATCGAATCAGAGCACTGAGGCTAATGTGACTTTGAATTACATGTCATACCACATAGTGAATGTTCACATCCTGTTTGCCCCCGTCATTCTCTCAAACGCCAAAACACACGCACTTACACACTTAGCAACCCACCCCTCAACTTGAAGCCAAATAGAGCTGAACTCCTTTAGGTATCTTTCAGATATTCCATAAGGAACATCAACTGTATCCTCTTGTACAAACTTCTCTCACTTGTCAAAAAACTGTAAATTAGATACAGATAGCCAATTCAGCCGAACCCTAACAACAAAAACTAATTACTATACTCTTTAATGACATCATTTGTGTTCTCCTCTCAGGTTAATAATGTCTGTGCATTCGAACGTTGCATTAAGTATTTAACAGCGTTTTAATGTACTCTTTGTTTATTAACCCATGTATCACTGCCCAGACTCAAAATAAAACAACAGCTGACTCATTTCACCTTATCGCAAAAAGTAAATGGTGATCATTTACCGACCCCGTGGAAGACGACACATGACTGGTCTGAAACCCAGCCAAGGTTGTGGTGTGGTGCGCTGTGGCGCGCAGGTCAGCTTGACCAATGACAACGAAGCACGAAACTGAAGTGTGTGTCCTCAGTAGCTGTAGGCACCAAAGCATGGAGAATGGTTTATGAGTTTATTTGGTGAGGTGCTGGCAGCCACCATCAACACCTCCACCCCACCCCACCCCTCCTCCTCTTCCTCCTCTTCCCCCTCCTCCCCCTCCCCCTCCAAGCCATCCCCACTCACTCCCCCTGAACCTCCTCCAGTGTCTCAGCCACATTTCTCTGTACCGCAGTGACCTGCCGACTACAGAGCAGCCACACCGAAGTGATCTGTCTGTAAAAAAAAAAAAAAAAGAAGAAGAAGAGGAGAAAAAAAAAAAGGCCATTGTGTCGGAGGAGCTTTGTGTTGTGCTGCAGTGTTACTGCACTGTCTGGTGTATTGGTTTAATGGATAATCAATAGGTGGTTATTTTCTGGCCCGTGCTCCCTGGGTAAGGCTTCTGGACTTAATGGGATTTGTAAACATCCTCTCATTTTTCCTGTCTTTTCTGCTCTGTAATTGAAAGCAACCAGTTTCTATTTCTGGGACGTAAGTCCAGTCATGTTAGAGGTGCGCCGCGCAAAACAGATGATGGGATCATGTCGCACAGAGGTGGCATATCCGCTTGTGCTCCCAGACTTGTTTTATCCAAGTACATTCTGTTTTTTTTTTTTTTTTTATAATGCAGGTATTTTGTGTATGAGACATCGCATTCACCCAGCCTGTTTGTCCTAGGATTTACAGCAGGTTATTGGCCGGCAGGGTATAGAGAGAAGTTACCATAAAGATACTGATCTGTAGTCGGTATTGGCCCCAGTTCTTCAGTGGTCATTAGGGTTAGAGGGGTTTGGATGTGTGAAGGGTAAACTGTTCCTGGACCAGTGCTCGGGGATCAGTGAGGAAGAGCCGCCGCCGCCGCCGCTGCTGCTCCCGTCCTTTGATGGAGCGCCTGCTTTTGTTCTCTTGTCGACAGTCCATTCATCAGCTCAGCCTGCCTAACCTTGCATTAAATGAACAGCACAACCCCTGCGTCTGCGCCGTTCACGCACAAGACAAATCCTCCTGCTCTCGCTTTATTTTATCCCTCCTTGCCTCCCTTTTACATTTCACATGCTCTGTGCCTCGCATACATTGTGTCTGCATTTGCAAACTGTGGAGCCACATAGATAATACAGTACGTATGTGCTGAAACTTGAATTTAATTTTGGATCAGAAGATCTCTCAGGGCATCTGTTTCTTTGCCTTTTTTAACCCCCCCCTCCCTCTTGCCTCCACAATCCATTCACCTGAGCCATGATGTATGCTGATGGCATAGGCAGGAGAGAATAAGTTTCTGTCTGTAATTAATTTTAACACCTCCGTGTCACCGCTGCTGACGTAGCTACTGTAGCGCTACAGTCTCAGCAATCCATCTTTAACCTGCTTTCCATCAGATTTAAATTGTGTGTGTGGGGAGGTGGCGGCCTTCCGGACTGACACAGTAGACACTCGTCAACTTCAAGGACGACTCGCAGCACATTAGGAAGAGAATTGTTAATGGAAAAAACCCACTCTCACAAATTTAACTCTCAACTGTGGAGCAGTAACAGTCAGAACAGGGGTGTCGGATGACTGTCAACAAGAACTGTGTTTGCAGCTGTTTACTACTAACAGATGTTCAACATATTGATTATGTAAACACCCAAGAGGTTAAAGGGGAAATGTGCTCATTTTGTCAGTCTGTTTGTAGGTGTTGGGGAGTGCCACAGTGTATTTGTTGTATATTTTTTACATTTATGAAGCGAGGAGGAATTAATATTATTTTATTTTCTATCTTTCAAAAACTTGGATAGGGTTCAGCTAAGTCATGTTGTGCTGCTGCATGCTTGAACAGCTCAGTTTGAACTTGGCAGTGGCTGAACGATGGCTTCTATATAATAGATGAGGAGGAGTAAGTGTATACAGTTTACTGAATGCCTCACAATACATTGCTCATACAAATATTGAGAATACAAACATTATTTATTTGGTAAAATGTTAGATAACGCTGGTCAACAAGATAAAAGCCTTAAAAATTAAAGTAGCTAATTTTGATCAGAATTGGGTCACCAATGAAGGATAATGAAGTCATGAGTGTTAATTGGCTCCAGTTTCCAAGATACAATACAGCTTCAGGTCAAAATTGCATCAAAATAATTTGATTATTATGTGATATGCTCCATAACGTTTCTGCAAAATGTGCTACAGCAATGAGAATGGTGCCACACCAACCATTATAAATGTATTTTATTGATACCAAAAGTATAACTGTCTGTTCATTGACTGGTTTTTCAACAAGAGGTTCCACTGTTGTAAACTGGAGCCCAGTAGCTCTATCTTAATCTTTACTCGTCATTTAGTTCACTATGTGACATTACATGTGGTTAAGGAGGAGCATACAATGTAAAGCAATGACATTTTCACAAGCCACCAGATGTACAGTAACTATTTGATGCATAGATCTGGCCAAGACGAACATACTTTGCAATAAAAGACTAATAAATTACAGTTACGTAATAATCTAAGTCTCAAAGTGAAGGTAAATTAATAAACTTCCATGATACATTTTCATTGTTCTACCGTATTTTGTCGAGAAGTTGCGAGGCATCATGATCATCAAACACTCCCCTCCCTTGTAGGCAAATATACTTGCCTGTGTCTGATTATTTATTGTAAAATATCTCGAAAATTGAAGCCAGCCAGCACCTTTATCACCCGTTTTCTAATTCATCTAATCAAAAAATGTAAGAATCGGCACATTTTATCTCGGAGGTCGACAATTTCCCAGAGTTAATAGACCGGTGTTCTCATAATGAACAATGCTCTGTGAAGTTATTCTTTTTTTTTTTTTTTTTTATATATATGTTTATGTTGTATCAACACTTCACTGTAGTTTGGATTGCATGGTCAAATGATTGTTTGAGGTTTGCACATTTTCACATTCATTCTCATAAAGACCAGTTTATCTGTGTGAAATGGCAGATGCATAGATAAACTGCAGCTTGGGAGGCCAGAGCCTTTTTCCTTCAGTTATTAGTGGAAAAATCCACTGCAGAAAAGACACAGACTAGAGCAGTGTCTGCACGCACAGCAACAAAAACAGAGCAGATGCCGTGCAGCCACAAGATATGGTTTATGTTTTTAACAAGGGCTGAAATTTTTCTCAACTAGAAGAACTTCCACTCTTTTATTATCGCCTTCTCATCCAACACCAGCCAGAGGCATCTATCCCAGACACACTGAGTGTTGTCCAAAAGCGTTGCAACAGATGTGGGCTATCACTGAAGGGGATAGTACATTATAATACTACTGGCATATGAGCGTTGACTCACACTTCTCTAATTGTTAACCAGAAGTTCTATTCTTAAAGGAGGAATTGTATTACATATCAAGCATGGTGTTATCCTCCAGCACCTGGAGGGGGAGGAGGAGTCATTTATGTGCATGCATACATGACAACACAATCTCTTATTGGGAGATGGGTCTGGGAACAAACAAAACAAATAAGAAACCAAAGGAACATATTTGCATTTGAACATGGTAAACAAAGCTCATATATGAATGTAACTGCACTGGATCTAAAATTAGGTATAGGTACTGTCTATAACCAAACCAAGATAGAAGAACTTTTCATCATTGAGGGAATGAGTGGAACTGAGATTTCAGAAACAGACACTAGAAGGATGAATCAGCTGGGGAAAGTGCATGAGCCATCCACCACCTTCGAAAAACCTTCAGTGCAACAGAAATCTGTCACACTTTCACTCCAAACAAAAGGGAACAAAGTACTAGAACAGCGATTCAGGAGCAAAGTGTATCTGGTGATTGTATAGAGTTGGTCATCCACTAATTAGAAGGACGGTGGTTCAATTCCAGGCTAATCCAGTCTGTTTGTCGAAAGATTCTTGGGCAAGATGTTGAACCCCAGAATTGCCCCCTAATGGATAATTGTGATTTGTGGTATAAAGTGCTTTGGTTATTTGATAAGCTAAGACAAATACTACATAATTTCAATGTACTAACCGATACAAGCCTGTCTTCACTGTGTTTACTTCAGGTAACACTCCACATAAGCTTTTGTGATGTCTTAAATGAAATTGAATTAAATTGAATGTTGTTTGGAAAAGGCCCTGCTCCTTCCTCTAGAATTTGCATTTCCCAAATCTCTTCAAAAGCCACAATGAGTAAAAAATGAAAAAAATGATGAACACGCAGGGCAACAAGAACTGGGATTTCCCTCTAAGTTGTGTGCATCTTCAGCACCACACATTTGAATGTTTCTTTGTTATGGATGCTGCAGTCCCTCCCTCCACCCCCCAAACAGTTTTTTTTTTTTATCACCTGGACAGAGCTCAGTGATGCAGCTAAACACACTTAGCTCTGCTCGTCTCTGGACCTTCCTCACACTGTTACAGTAGAGAGGCAACATTAGCGGGGAGCACCAATGGGAGGTGCGCTGCAGCCGAGGCTGATCCGTGCTCCACCTGCCTATAGAGGCAGCAGTCAGACCAGAGAGGCAGGGGAGGAGGAGGGAGAGAGGGGAGGGGGGGGGGTTCACACCAACCCGTCCGCGATGTGGTCGTGCTCGAAGCCTCCACGCCTGGATAAACCCCATCAAAAGCGCATTAGTCCTCTCCTCTCCCACCCCCACCCTCCCTCCCCCCTCAGCGCCCCTCCCACTCCCTCCCCTTACCCCCTCCCTCTCCGTGCGTCCTCCCACTGTTGTATAATAGTATCTGGCCGGGCCACGCGGCTCGCTGACACACAGCCAGGCGAAAGGGGAGCGATGATGAATTGCTCCCTGTTGGTGTTATCCATGATGATAATTATTAATTTTCCCACCGCTCTTCCTGGAGAATGGGGGCCGGAGAGCTGCAGCGTTGCGGAGCCTCCTCCGTGGGCTGTCAAGGAGCCCACTGTCATCACTTATCACAGACAGAGCCGGGGCCCAAGGCTAAACGCTGATGAAAATGAAAAGCGCTCATTCTGATTTGTCCTGTTTTTGGCGTGTGTTTGTATGTGTGTGTGTGTGTGTGTGGGTGTGTGTGGGTGTCTGCTTTAAGTTTCCCTCGCTTCCTTGCCCTTGACTCTCTGTCCGTCTCGCTCATTTCCTTAACCCTCCTTTCCTCTTTCCCCCCCACTGGAATTACCGAACTTGTCAGGTGCAACATAACAGCAGGGAGTTGTTCTGATTTAATGACCACATATTTAAGTAATGAATCACACATTTTGTACATAATACCTCATTCATTGATGGTTTCTGATTACCACAAATCTAAGCCCCGGGCTATTATCAAGATGGCATGAACCAATATTTTTTTCTTTTTTTTTTAATCATAAAAAAAAATCATAAAGCCAAAGCAATTAAAACCTATTTGTATTGGATGTTATCTTACACAGAGGTTATTAAATAAGCTTAACAGGGGGGGAAAAAAGTCTAAAAATAGAAGTAAAATCACAATAAAACATTTTAAAAACAATATAAGAATCAGGTGTAGATGTTGTAATACAAATAGTAACAAAACACTAAAATGAGCCGTCAGGACCTCAACTTTGTGACGTCAAATCCGATCAGCCCTCAACCCCCAGCATGGCCAACTCAACCCTGCTTTCCTTTTACTTTTTTTTTTTTAACTTCCATAACAATGAACAGCCAAGTGGTCATGCTGTTAAGCTAGCAAGCTACAAGACAGGAGAATGTTGAGGACACGCTGCAGAGTTGTTGGATGTCAGGAAGCCAGTATATCACTGCACAGCCTTCCTGAGGGAACTAATACGCCACTGTACTCGTACTTGTTACCAACTGGTCGTCAAAGTTATCAAGCAGATGTTAAAGAAAGTGGATCTTGAAGCAGATAAACAGCAACATATTTGTCTTAGGAGGTGATGGAGATTAAAACAGACCTTTAAGAAGACAAAATATTGGACGTAATTCACCAGTTCACCCAGTCTGAAAGATGAGTGAATAAATGACAATGTCGTGCTATCCCAAACAGACAACAACTCCTTTTAAAATGACTTAAGGTATAAGTTTCAATTCTTATTAAGTGAATATGAGCATGAACAGAAACTCTGTCGGTCCCCATCTGGAGTTAAAGTTAGGATCCTGTACCGTTTTATTGAGCATCATAAAAACCATCATTAAGTCCTTTCGTAGAGCCCCGAGAAACTTTGATAAACTCTCTCCCTCAGCCTCAGTTTAAAGCAAAAAGTATTAAAAGCCTCTGGTACCGTCCATATCAGGTCAGCAGAGTCTTTTTTGTTGTTGTGTTTTGTGTGAGACCATTATATTCCTGTTTTTTTTTTTTTTTTTAATTTGTCTGTAAGATGTGATTCTTAATGGTGGCGAGCTTCTCCGTCAGTTTTGTATTTATTTGTAAGTTTCTGTCTGTGACCTAAATTTTAATTTCCCGTCTCACTGCGGTGTGAAAGTTGCCGAAGTGACAATCAATCTCGCTTACGAGGCGTTGTCATCGGTGAGGAACGATGAGGATGATCTCTGCCTCTCCGGCTGAGAGAGGTGAATCTGCTCTGCCTGATGAGTAATTATGGCTAATTTCCTAATTACCTCGGCACCAAGCGTCTCTGTAGCGTTCATTAAAAGCCATAATTGCATTGGGGTGACATGCTCTTTTATCCTCTTTGGGTTCTTTTCTGGCGGTTTAGCTGCGAGCCGCCGGTGCCGCCCCCGCCTGTCTGAGTCGATAAAGGTTGATTGAAGCCTCTGTACGGGGAGTGTGTTGAACACGGCTTCTGACGGCATCATGATTACCAAGTCTGCTTGTGTGTGTGTACTGAATGTAGACACACGGTGGGAAAAAAAAGGATCTCTTAGTCTTTCAACCAGTTATACCAGCAGAAATGATTGAAATGAAATTTTGGCCACTTTCAGAGAAGCTGTGAACAGATGGTACTGATGCTTCTCCAAGTGATACAAATCAAAAACCCTCCTCCCTGGCTTTTACATAATGCTTCAGCCCCTCTCTCTTCTGCTCCTCCCCTCTCTTTAAACTTCCCCTGTGTCTTCTTTCTGTGTGTTTTCCTGTTTTTCCCCCATTTTTTTTAAAAAACATCTTCCTCTCCCTCTCATCTGCCCTTCTCTTTTCCTCTTTCCCTTTCCCGCATCGATTCGGCTCTTCTTTGTCTCGGAGAGCTGGCCTCCAAGTTGTCAGCTGCGTCAGGATTAAAAGCTATTAGTTCTGCATCATTGCCACTACAAGTGCGCTCCTGAGATTGATAGAGTGCCTCTCTTCCTCCAGTGGGGGGAGAAATGAGAGGAAAACAAGCCTGGGGGGTGGTTTTTACCTCACATATCTGACAACGGTCACCTACAGGCGCTCTGGCCCTAGACTTCCCCTCAGTTTGTTTTTTAAATGCATGAATTGGTTTTCACTCAGATGTGTTCATGGCTCGGCTAATCCTCACCGGCAGACAGGAGGATATTGTAAAAGATAGGCCACGTTTCAGTCAATTGAATAAACAGTTTGAAGGAAAGCTCATTTCTGCACACATGTGAGGCCAGACTGGTTTGCACAAAGTCATATCAACAGAACGATGGGTTCCCTAAGAGAAGAGATTTGTCAGGCGTCTAATGCCCTTTCCCCTGTTGGGCATTATTCAGATGAGAACAAATTCACATTCATTTGGACCAAAAAGCACATTAGTGTTTTATTTCCTGATTCCTCCTCCCTGCTGAGTATTTTCACATAGCTGCAACACTGTCACCAAAAATAGCCAACATTGCTAATTTCATGTACCATTCTGGATTTCTTTTTTTCTTTTTTTTTTGTCAGCAAAATTGCCTCGATGTGGTCGGCGGGTGCCTCCATAATTTATTTCTTTTGTCCAGTGACAAGTCTCCCAGATGAGGGGAGAGGGAGCACATGGGACGTGTTGTTGACTCAGCCTTAATGAGAAACCAAGTTGGTTGTGAGAGGAAGGAGATGGGAGAACAGAGTGCAGTTCTTACTGTATATGAATCACATAAATATCCACTATATCTATAACAGGGTATGCAGCACAGTCGTATAGACTGTAACACACAAAAATGATGTAGGATGCAGGGCAAACAAAATAATCTAAAATCCCTATGTGTCCTTTAAGGTAGCAGTATGAAGAAGTGGAGCTGTAAATACCTGAACAGTCAATGTCCCCCTGTTTGCTTTTATTGCCTTATTCCCAAACACAGCAGCTCATTTTGCTCATTAAAACCCCGAGACTCGTTCCGCCTCCTGCTCCTCTCTCGGCTCAGCTCGGCACGTCAGGAGTTGCAGCGTAGTCAAACAAATCCAGGGGTTTATTGTACTGTCACATTCTAACACGCCTCTCATATTTCATTGCAGGCAGTTGTCGGCTACTTTGACATTTTCTTTGACAAAGGCTGCAGCAACAAGGTAAGCAGCGGCGGCAACAGCCAAGCCATTTAACGGAAACTCAATTACGTTCACGCTTTAGCATGTTCCCCCCCTCCCCGAGGCGTCCGCCAGCAAATCGACAGGCAGTCCTAGTCGACTGCTGATATAAGCACTTACCCAGCCGAGCCAGCCGGTCGGAACGGCCAGCGCCAAGCTCCGTGAGCAACACAGTCATGCCTTTTGATCGCACCTCCTATTGTAGCTGAGAGTCACACTGCACGCTGTGGATGGTCCAGAAGAATACAATCTCCACTGTGGAGCTCAGGCTGGAACAATGTAACAATAAATACAGTGAAGACCAGAGCCGTTTACAATACAAATGAAGCTAATAATGAACTTGTCAGAGGAAACCATTAGATGAAAGATGTTGTCAAGTTTTTTGCATCTTTATTTGAATTCAAACAGGACTCCACCAAATCTGAAAAATGTGACTCTCAACTTTTAATTAACTTTTTATTGTTCTTATTCATCACTGTTGTTTACAGTTTACAGTGGACCTTAGAGCTCAATGCACTCAATGAATGAAAAAAATTCACACAAACAAAAATCTAACTTTTCCAGAGGAGACAAAAAGTGATGAACCTGGCTCGGTTCATCACTTTTTTGTGTCCTCTGGAAACACTTCTGTTGTGTTGTGAGTATTTTCAATGCGTGTGCTGTTGGAACAGTAAGGTATTTTAACAAGCGTATTTGTGTTTTGTTTATTTGCACACGTTTCATTAAAGGGATAGCTCACCCAAAATTCAAATTTCACTCATTTTCTACTCACCCTCATGTCGACTAAGGGTTGGGAGAAGTTTCAGAGTCATGAGGGTGAGTAGAAAATGAGTGAAATTTGAATTTTGGGTGAACTATCCCTTTAAGCTGCAGTGCATTGAAATCTGAGGGTCACTCAGATTAAACAACATCAGTGTTACCAGCATGGTTTCACATCGGCGGTGATTTTGATTTTTACAGTAAAATGCTCAGAAGTTTAAATGAATTATAAACAGATTTTATGTCATTTAGTCATGCCTTGTAGACAAAATCAACACAACAAGTTTATGATACTGTCGCTCTTTTGTTTCTTTGCACCAGGTGATGTTCTCCACAGGCCCCCAGGTCACCAAGACGCACTGGAAACAGACCGTCTTCCTTCTGGACAAGCCCATTTCTGTCCAAGAAGGTCAGTAACCACACAGAGTGCCACACTTTACAAACGCCGGCATTTAGCACGACTGTTGCGCTACCTCCTCTCGTGATTTCATATTCCTCCTGAGGACCTCGGTGGTGCGTCGTAGCGAGCCGCGGCAGGTAATCTGTCTGTGGTGGAGATGTAGTCAGGCTGGTTGACACCCGTTATCTGTCACCCACAGAGACAGCCAGGGATCAAAACAAATCACATTCAGCCATCGGCAACAGCATGTAAAACTTCATCTGATAGGCGGCTGCAGGCTCCTGAATCATGACACGTTACAAGAGGAGCTATTTGTAACTGACCAGCGAAATATTTTATAAAAATCACTGTATCAGCACATTCAAGTATTATAAACTAGTGCAGCTCGCTATGAGGCGTACCTGTGTGGATGTTCTGCCGGTTCAAACTCCATGAGCAGTGTATCGCTTTCTGTGAACTTCACCTCAGAGATGTTGGTCCGCACTTAAACTGCCATCAGCAGATTATGGGTGTAACACAAAAACATTTTTACTGTAGTGATTAAAAACAAACAGCAGAAGCACTGATGGTTTTTTCTTAAATTTGCCATTTTATACACTGATTCCACATTCCTTCATAGTTTTGAAGAATCTTTCACACTCATACATCAGTATAAGAAGCTATTTTTGTTTGACGATGAGTTATCTATACTGATATTTGTTTGTTGTACCGTAAAAAAAAATACAATCAAAAAGGGTGTGTCCATGAAGCCATGTTGTTCTGTTGGATCTGTACAAAAATGTATGAGATCCATGAGCTGCTTCCATGTCCTGGACTCTATTGGTAGATTATGTTACTGAATTGCCTGTAGGCTACTTTAAGATGACCAACAGCCACCAAACCCCCACACAGTACAAACAGCCATACACCAAAGCTCAATGTCACTACAGCCTCGTTCTGATATTGATCTATCACTGCATCTGTTCAGGTGCAGGGTGTAAAGTCACTGCCGAGGTTCTATAGACATGTTGAACTTTATGCCAGGTCATGACGAGTTGATTCTGCAAAGTATTTATTTAAAAAAGTACCCTTGGTCAGTTTAATACCCAGCAGCTACAACCCTAACTTGTTGTGTGGTCGGTAGCCTTTTGCAACTAATTTTAGCAGACTTCAGCCAGAAATGGCCGTGTGTAACCACTGTCACCGTGTCCAAAAGTTACTGTGTTTTCATTGTACACAGCAGAGGCGCTATCTAGGATTTTCATTAATGTGGCACTCATGTCATAGGTTTCATTAAAGAAATACAGGACAACACTTTTTTGGTACCAGTGTTATGAAACTTTGATCGCAGCAAACGTATAATTGTGTTCCCGACGTGCACAGTCATTATATATGTTGTCTGAATGATGCTGTATTTATCGCCACCGTAAGTTCTGGGCCTCCTGTTTGCGTTATCATAATGGGAATCGTGGATGTTGTCTGCTGACGTGAGGATGGATGAGCCTCTGGGACCAGCTGTCCACTCGCTGACCAGATATCAGATGGAGTCCACTGTAATAAACGACCTGCAGAGGGACAGAAGCGCTCGCCGTCCGGCGGCCCTTAGCAGAGCTCGGCCCCCGTCGGCGGCAGCCCGGGACGATAAGAACGTCAAAACCTCTGACGCCGCTCAAACGCTATCGCAGGCTTCACGCTCTGCTGAGTCAGATAAATGCAGCGGGATCTGAGGGCTGAGGGCCACGTTATGCTAACAGCACGCAGAGGCAGGAAACTGCATAGCCAAACAAAGATGGATTACTTAAAAGTATCTGGTGCAGAATATCACTTTGCTTCAACCTGTGTGGAAGCAGCAGATGCATACACATGTACAGATGAGTGTCACATTAATGTCCAAAGGCAGAAGCGATTTGATCAGTTTGTCGGTGTCGCATCATCACCAACGAGGAGAAGGAAATATCTTCAGAAAAAAACGATGTTGTCCCATCAGTAGATCTCACATCATCTCTGTGGCAAGGGGCAGTGAAGCCATTTTGGGTGGATTAATATCATACTAAGACACTTAGTGCGTATTTTTCACGTGGAAATATGTAAGCACAATCTGGAAGCCCTGATTTCCCACCTGTAGGAAACAAACTAAAAGGCTCTGAGAGTCTATGGTCAGGCCTGGTTTGATCTGTCTGACATGCTGAGATGAAGGTTCACTGATCAACCAGTTATATGATGTGCAATATTAGGATCAGGAACAGTCACAGTGACCAATAAGAAGGAAACTATCAATAAAAAACACAGAGTCTCTCTCCAACCTAAACCCATGCCGCCACCACCACCCATAACAACTCCCTACGATCAGTGATTGCACAATAAAATCAATATCACTGACGGATAACAATGTATAAACCACAACCAACCAAAATATAAACCGCAAAACCCATTCTGATCTGAAAACTCTTCTTGGCTCATACACTTCCTTTATTGGTTTTATTGTATTTTCAGAGGCAGTTTTACGATACAATCCAACTATATTAATCCCAAAGGCACTTGGTTTAAGGCAGGCACAATATAGACACTCACAGACAAACATTGACAACAACAATTACACAAAATATGTGAGAAGATAGAATGAGCTAAGCTAGAAAGTGACTTTGTTTTGTTTAATTATGCAACAGTTGTATTGGGTTTTTAAGATAAACTAAATGAATTAATACTGTTGAGATTTCACTGTAACTTGGATCTCTACGGTAGCCGTCGTCATCGTCAGGTTGTCATGACATTAACTGAGCTCATCCAGCTCCAGTAGCCCTTTAGCTCCTGTAAGAGTTACCTTTTGAACTCTCCATTGGTGTCAGCTGAAGGCCAAACATCCAGCAGCTCAGTCTCCATACACACTCAGGTAAGATGAACACTAAATCATTGGTGGGTGTGAAAGTAGGCTACATGTGAGAGGTGATCGTGACAGGCCGATGACTTGTGTAGGTGTACTCCACCTCTCATCCGTGGTAATTGGGAACAGATGATGACTAGTGGATAAATAATTGAATGGATTAATGGAAGATTGGAATTAATTGTTTTGTAATTTTGACAGCACCATGACATCCCCAAAATCATAGAGTTGTTGTATGTGTGATGTATTAAAGATGGCTGTATCTAGAGACCACCAGCCTTTAGTCTGTAGATGTAACACTTCCTCTGTCTTTCTCCGTCCTTTTTAACCTTGTGCCTGATTTTCTCAGTCAGGAGAGGATCTGATCTCTAGTGACATGCGACAGCAGCCAAGACATTAGCCAGGACACACACACACACTCAATCACACACACACACAGTCAGTGCTGATCTAGCTGAGTTTAGCTTAAGCTAATGCAGAGTCGATAGAGCTCCATGCGTCCGGATGTGTGTTGTATACGTGAAACAAACAGTCTGAGCAGGAAAAAAAAAAAGTTTAAAGGAAGAAGAAAATAAAAGCAGGAGAGAGAGAGAAAGAAAGTGAGAGAATGAGCAGCCGGTTATTGATGTGCTCACCCTACCCTGGCACCCTGACGGTCCTTGGCCTCCTCCAGGGGGCCGTAAACCAGAAATGGAGTTTTTAACAGCGTTCACTGGCTGCCTGCTATGCTCCTATGGTACACTTTACAACACACTCTGCTCCCTTACACACTCAAATTCACAAGAGATGTCGCATACTTCTATACTAAAGTTCCTTCTGGCTATTATAGAAAACTTCCTAAAGTCACCTTGAAGATGACAAAAGTCTTACACACACACACACACACACAAAAAACACATACACAGAAGACACAGGGAGCGGCCGTTCCTCCTGGGTGTTGACTGAGAAGCACCTTCAGCTCTGATTGGCTGCCATGAGGGCCGGGCATAAACATCCAGTGGTTTGTTTTAATACCGAGTCTGTCTGTGGTGATTTATAGTGGCAGAGAGCGAATCCTATTTGATGTGTTTGTACGAGTGCAGCAGTAATTAACTCTGTGGCTGCGCTTCTGTGGGAGGTGCCGGTGGAAGAGGGAGAACGCACGCAGCAGGCTGGAACAAAACATCCCTGCAAATCCTCCCGCCTGGCAGCGTAATAAATTAAACAGCGAATCATTTGTCATGCTCCGGTGTGTTTGTGTAGCTCCAGTATTGAAGAGGAGGGTCCCTTTTTTTTCACAGTTTTACCTACTTAATGTTCACCGGAGAAAGGAGGTCACACTTTTTTTTTTTGTTGTTGTCCCGTGGTCCTGGAAGTGAGGCGGTGCCCTGGTTACCTGCGCAGAGGGGTCGCTGAAACATGGCCGCACGTCCTTGTCAGGGCTCTCATTGGACAGTTAGGTGCTCTTTGTTCCCACCCACCTCCGTGACTCACCTCCTCTGTTCTGAGAGTTGTTGTACCTTCTTCTAAATCTCCTCCCTCCCACCCCCCCCACCTCCCGTCCTCATCCGTCCAGCTTAGTTTATACACCTCTTCCCTTCCTCCCTCACTCCCTCACCACTCGTCTGAACTCTGAAGGTCCTTGAGCTGTCTAACAGCAGCGGCTGAGCCAAACTTCACGTTCTTCAGGGCTGTAATTCAACCGTCGGCTCAGTTTTTTTTTTTGTTTGCCGGAATATACAACCCATCAGCTCTGCTTCCTGCCTGTGAAGAACAAACTGTGAAAGGATCACTGCAGTGTGGAAGTCAGCAGTCCTGTATGAGAATAGTCCACTCATGCCATTAGGGTTGGGGTCATTTGTCCTGTTGTCCTCCTGGGTCAAGGAAGGAAGGATAAAGGGATAGAAAGAAGGACGAAGGGAAAGAAAGAAAGAAGGAAGGCCGGAAGGATGAAGGGAAAGAAGTGGAAAAGGAAGGAAAGATAGATGGAGAGAGGGAACAGATTGGGTCAAAAAAGAAGGAAGAAGTAAGGATGAAGGGAAGGAAGGGAGGAAGGAAGGCAAAAAGGATTGTGGAAAGAAGGAAGGGAAAAGGGAAGGAAAGATGGAGGGAGGGAACAGACCAGGTCAACTGGATCAAAAGAGGAAAAAAGAAGTAAGGACGAAGGGAAGGAAGGAAGGGAGGGAGGGAGGGAGGGAGGGAGGGAGGGAGGGAGGAAGGAAGGAAGGAAGGAAGGAAGGAAGGAAGGAAGGAAGGAAGGAAGGAAGGAAGGAAGGAAGGAAGGAAGGAAGGAAGGAAGGAAGGAAGGAAGGAAGGAAGGAAGGAAGGAAGGATGGAGGAAGGAAGGGAAAAAGTGTTGTGGAAAGAAGGAAGGATGGAGGAAGTGAACAGATTGGGTCAATTTGACCCAGAAGGACAACAGGAGGGTTAAACCTTTTATTTGGAATATGTCTGTATTTATGTTTATTAACAAAAATCTAGTTGAAAATCTGATCATCACCTCTGATCAAAAATTTCTTTCACAGTGACATGAAGTCCAGGCAGAAGTCAGCCCTCTGTTGAAGCAAACAAGGGCATTTTCTATGAGAACTAAACATGACGAGCCACAGTGTAGAAACACTGCAGCTTAGTCCACCCCTGTTCCCGCCGCATGTTGCTGCAGATACTGTTGCAGGAGTGTGAGCCAAACGGTTAAAATGTAAATGACAAACAGTTTAAGTGAATCGCTAATGCGAGCCGTGTATTTCCAGTGTAATTTCATGGAGAAAGACTGCGTTGGGCTGAGAAAGGCTGTTTCTGTGGGTCTGCTTGTGCTTAATGACACTGGCATGTTGATGTACGACACAGTGGTGAAAGCCCGGCTCCATTCCCCGACTCATTTCCACACATGGTTAACTCTTTCTCGCAGCATCTGAGTGGCCAGTTTACTGAAGGCACCGAGGCCCTCTTCCACGGGGAGGTTGGTCTGACTGATTACAGCGGCGCTGCTACAGTCACAGCACGACTCGACTGACACTGCATCGCGGTAGTTTGTACGTTTCACTAGTTTAATCGGAAACATGAGGGATTAGTTGGACCGTTTGCTGCAGTTCTTCTCGTATTTTGTCCCCCTTTTTTCTGTCAGTTGTGTTTTAACAAAAGGTTACCAAAGGTCATGCAATTATTTCTTTGAACTTCATTGGCCTTTTGTCAACTTGAGTTTGACTGCAGCCATCAGCTGCCTCCCATGAGCACCAGGCTCTGTTGCTCTAATCAGACTACAGCCAGTGAGGAGCCGAGGCCCCTCCTGTCATTTCCTGTGAAATAACTGAAGGCAAAGCAAATTTGTTTTGTGGGAATCTCCGTCCTTGTAGACATCAAAGAAAATATATCTGGATCTATCATCGAAACAGACGCCTCATAGCACGTGCTGTCATACTGTAATGAAGCAAATAAGTTTATATCGTTTGGGCCTAAACTTACTTGGCATCACTCTATTGTAATAGGTTTGAAGACTCGAATAAAACGCTGGAAAGGGATGGATCTGAAGCAGGGTTGTCTTTTATTCGTTCTCAGACAAAGTAGATACAAGCTAACGCCCCGAGTCACTCCACAAGATACAAAGTATATGAAAAAGAAAAAGTGTCGACAGGAGCGTAGAAGTGACTGGTTTTCATATCATCTGAGTGTGGCTTATATACTGGTGTGTGTGAGATTTGGGTACTATCCCATGGCTCGACCTTATCTTCAGCTAAATCCGTGATTTTTGCTAACATCCTTTCCAAATGAAGCCCTTCTCCCAATGCATTCGGAGAGGCTTCCCATAGACATACATGGGATTTTGCAATCCCGTTTAGCATGGTTAGCCTTGCCACGTTAGCATTAGCATAACAACTTTCAGCAAAACACCAGATGGTAGGGTCATACATAGTTCACTCTTGTCTCATGACTTTGCACTTTTGACTTTCACTCCAAAAGGGCATGGTATGATTTTTGTAAGCCAATCGGTGAAGGTAAAGCCATGGTGGGGTGATTTTAGGCCCATCAGTGATGATAAAGCTATGGTGGAGTGAAACAGCATAAAACACAAGAAATAAGTATATTCTAACTATTTAAATCAACACATAGTAACATTAAATGATGATTATTAATGACATGATAACACAATTCACATTCAGTCTTTAAAGGTGGCATAACTTTCTTTTCATTGGTCTTGTTGTTGTCAGGCTTATCTGTCATTTCTCATAAAAAATGCCACCACAACTGCTGTACTCACAACTTAAGGTGCATCCGTCACAAAATATCCAGACCCTTCTTTTGCCCATTATGGTCGTGTGATTTCATTTAAAATCGATACAAATGACAATCTCCCCCTCAATCTACAACCATGAACCAATGATGACAGTAAAAAAAAAAAAAAGTAAGTAAAAGTAAAATCATGTTTATGAAAATGTATTAAAAATCAAAAACTTAAATCTCCGAAGTGTTGTGGCACGAACTGTGGTCAGGCGAAATCCTCAACTTGTCCTTGGGATGTGTCACTTGATCGGAGGTACGCTGTGGCAACCTAACTTAACTGGACAATTCACACACATCCATATGTGGCCTTACATTTCAAACTCCATGTTGTTTCAAGACAAAGTTCTGATTGTCCTTGAGTGGCCGAGCCAAAGCCCAGACCAAAACCCCATAGAGCACCCGTGGCGATGGTGGTTCAGACACCTCCCTTCAAACTTGATGCGCTTGAGAGAAATGGCCCAAATCCAAGTGTGTAAAAGCCTGTAGAGACTCAACCAAGAAAAGTCTTCTACAAAGGACTGAGTCTTAATACATTTTTCACTATGTTTGTACAAAAAACAAGAACATTTTCACTTTCTCATCGAACATAAATTGATGAGTAAAAGTGACAATTTTATCGATGTAAGAACTAAGAACGGAGGGCTGAAGGAACCGGAGCTGATTCCAGAGATGTTTTTCCAGTTTAGATTGTGGATTCTTTCATCAGATTCATAAAATGCAGACGTGACCCTTTATACTGAGATCAGCAGCGTTAGCCACACAATAAACACAAACCAGACGTTTGTATTATTGACCTTTGCTGTTACAGTTGGATTGTCTGGCATCCTGACTCAGTTCATTAAGTTTGTGATGGAGTGTGCGGACAGAACAGGACAGTGTCTTTTACTTTCTCAAAACAGGCTTAGCCTTTTTTTTCTGTCAGCAACAGAAACCTTTCTGTTCAGTTTGACCCTGGCTTTAATTTTCAAACTATTTCTGTTGGCTGAAAACAGCACAGTCAAAAATACAGTCTTGTTTGGTTCTGAGGCCTCGCCATGATCCCCTTCAATCCTAAACTGACATATAAAACTTTTTCTTTTTAAACTTTCTTTTGCTAAACCTGGTAAAAGTTATTCATAGTCATTAAACCTGTTCAATGAACTGTAGATTCTTTTGGACAGAATAAATCCATTTCTCACTTCAACTTATTTAATGCTACAGCAAATAAAAGGCCCTCATGGAATTAGGAAGGAAGGTCACGTTATACACAGTTTTAGCACCTTTACTGTAACAACTGGAGTAAATGGGCAAAGATTTTAGTTAGACTGAAAGGCTGGAAGGTTTGAGGAGAGGTACAAAGTCAAGACAAACTTACATTGAGACGGACCCACAAGGGGAGGACAGGTAACAAGGGACAGGTGAGACAAATCAGGGCGGAACAGGCATTCAGTCAGGCGGGAAATCCTCAAGGACAGGAAGTGAAGGATCTGAAGGGAGAGGAGAGATGGTTGTTACAAAATAAAAGAGGAAAAGATGAATGAATTATAGAGGAACTCTGCAAGATTGTTAAAGGGATAGTTCACCCTAGAATGATATTTCGCTCATTATCTACTCACCCTCATGTTGACTAAGGGCTGGAAGAATTTCCAGAGTCCACCGTCCCTTCTCTGAGTTACAGGGGGTCTTGGCGTAGCAGTGCATTTCAATGCAACGGTTGCAAAGGGACACCAGAGCTCTTCGTAAAAAAACACACACAAAAAAACATCCAAATACCTCCATGATGCTCGTATGTAATGTCCGTCTTGTGCTGAAGCCCCAAATTGCGTAATTGTCCCGAAAAAAATTAAATAAGTCTATATTTTAAGCTTGTTTGTAGCGGAAGCTTCTCGAAGCTCCTCTTCCTGGTCCGTCCAAATCTCGCGTGATTCGCAGTAACCGCACTGACGCCGGCGCAAATCACGCGAGATTTGGACGGACCAGGAAGAGGAGCTTCGAGAGGCTTCCGCTACAAACAAGCTTAAAATATAGACTTATTTAATTTTTTTCGGGACAATTACGCAATTTGGGGCTTCAGCACAAGACGGACATTACATACGAGCATCATGGAGGTATTTGGATGTTTTTTTGTGTGTGTTTTTTTACGAAGAGCTCTGGTGTCCCTTTGCAACCGTTGCATTGAAATGCACTGCTACGCCAAGACCCCCTGTAACTCAGAGAAGGGACGGTGGACTCTGGAAATTCTTCCAGCCCTTAGTCAACATGAGGGTGAGTAGATAATGAGCGAAATATCATTCTAGGGTGAACTATCCCTTTAACTTAACTATGCTACACTTTTGCCTTAATTAAACAGCTTTGGAGTAATTGTGATGGTTAAATAAATGGAGGCTCTCTGCCTTCCACCTAGCGTCTCTTGGCGCAACACAAACGCACCCGGTAACCCGTAATCTCTTGTTTCTGACAGATAAGACTACACAAATATACACATTGTAACGCTGGCTTTGTTGAAAACAAATGCACATCACCAGAAGGAGGGTTAGCAAAACAGAAGAAAAGCAAACAGACTTGCATAGTTCTCCTTTAAATGAGACAGTGAAGTGGGTCGTATTTGCAATTTCTAGTGTGTTTCTGACCACTCTGAAGGCAGTGGCCTGGCCTGGCTCCTGGACTGAAGGGGATCATACTACGGCCTTTGGCTGCTATCTTTAATCCAACTCAAGTCAATGACAGGACCATGGACCAGAGAGTGGTTTACTGAAAAGTGTCGCTGTGCTGTTTGTTTGGTGCATGATGGTGTGTGAGTGTCTGGTTTGGTTACTTGTTGGCTTTAAATGCTCTATAGTACATGTAATTTTCATAGCCACATTATGAATTCTTAATCTTAATCTTAATCTTTCCTTTATTGTCCACAATGTGGACATTTGTCTTTGGCTTCTTGTTGGCAGAGTTCCTCTGATGCTCTGCTCCCAGCACTGTAGTGGAGTTGAGCTCCAGGTTTTGCAGCCTCAGTCAGGCGTTGCAACAGGGCAGGTAGCCCAGGCAATTGCCTAGGGCCCTGAGCTGGAAGGGGGCCCCCAGGGACGGTGGTCCATATCGGTGACAACCTTATGTTGCCACTGGTTGTGACATTGAACGTGGTGCATAGTCACCCCAGTCTCATATAAAAATGTAACCATCCCAGCGACAGCAGAAAACATTGGAGTTTCACATTATTCTGACGAGATCTGAAAAATCTTGACAACAACAAGCAAGCGAAGATTATGTACATTCACTGAGCGAATATTATGAAAATAAAATATATATTTCTCGCTAGAAATGTAATTAAAAGGCATTTGCAGAAACTGCCTCAAAATATAAATTTTCCACTAAAAATTATAGAAATGTTTGCTATGTTTTTTGTTCTCACAGCTGGAAACTTGAGAGTCACGTGACTTGGACGCAAAACAATAGGAAGAAAAATATAAAACAGTAATACAATTCAAGAGCCGTTATTGTAAACCTTCTATGCTATAGCACATAGAACCAATGTAGCCAAGGTTCGTTTTTATATGAGACTGGGCCGGCATAGTATATAGAATTGAGTCATGGTTTGGGATTTTTGGATTCATTAACAGTAAATGTTTGTGGTCCCGGTTAGGGGTGGGGGGGCCTCAGAGTTACCTCTTGCCTGGGGCCTCCAGGGTGTCTAGAAACGCCCCTGGCCTCAGTGTAAGCGCTCCGGCTGTCTCTGCAGTGGAGTGACAGACCCAGAGAGCGGCGCCAGCAGGCGGACTCCACGACAGTGGCGTTGGCATGGTAACAAGTGAGACGTGACAGCAGCAGCGATGGCGGACGCCTCGCTAGAAACAGTGCCACAGTCAGCATTTTTTCCTCCCTCCTCGTCCTCCCCTAACCTCTGGCGATGAGGTGCACGTGGCACTCAGAGAGGGGGAGCTGGAGGAGCTGGAGGAGGTGGAGGGGATGGGGGGGGGGGTGGGTGATGCTTGTTTGCCATTTGGATAAACATTCATTTACCTCAAGCAGTCAAACGTGAAGTTAATCAGAATGGTTATGCGTCATAATCATCAGCGTCTTCTTGCGGCCTCCGAGCCGCTCGTGCGTCCTACTGTAAACGCGCTTCCCTCTCGCCGCCATCTGGATGTTTTCAGCAGGTCTGTTCATACACATACACACTCTCGCACAATCCAGCTTATTAACATACATTAAACCACGCTCTCTTTACACACATCATCATTTCTATAAGCGCCAGTGCGTCTCGGCTCGTGCTGCAGAGGCCTGAGCTCAGCAGCACCGTGCTGCTGCTGGAGGGCATCAGGAAGATTTCCTTTTTATGAGCAGTTACTCATTTCCCTTTTTTTTTTTTACGAACACACTGATCAATGGCTGACTCAGTGAAATTGTTTTCTGGCTTTTGATGATTTTCAAGTCTGATATACGGACAGAAATTATGGTCGTGCTGTGGAATCAGATGGGGAACAGTTTTATTTACACTGACTTTCTTGAGGGGAACAAATACGGAATTCAGCCACTGGGAAAAAGAACTTAAAGTATATCCTTACTTTGTTATTTCACTATTATATGAAGTTACGTGTTTTTTCCTTATGAGTCGACTCAACCTGTACCCTATTCCCTGAATTAGAAGGCAAGCCAGGGAAGACAACATTTGTCTGGTTCTTCCACACAATTTGTTGAGAGTACAGGGCTTCCCACTGTTATCAGAAATGCAGTACGACTGCAAGCCTTCAAGACAAAACTGGGGGTGAAACCTGGCTTTTTCTTCAGTCTTTTGGTATAGTATATTGTTATTTCCAGACAGCAGTTTCTTTGTTGTTGTTGTTTTCTGCACTCTAGTTATTCCCTCTTTCTGCGATATTTGTATTTCTGTGTGTAATGTTGTATTGTCATTGTGTGAAACTTTGTCACTCTCCACTGAAGTGATTACCTCCCCTGTAAAAACAAACTGACACTGACATCGCTCTCCTCTCTCTCTCTCTGCTGTGCCCATTAGGGGAGGAGCTCCAAGGAAAGATCACGGTGCGTAAAAACAAGAAGGATCCTCGCTCACTGTTGGTCACCTTCGACCTCAGAGACAGGAAGCAGACCTACAGCCTGCAATAACGCCGGCCCCGACATGACACAACATTCAACAAACGTAGCCCACTTTTGTATTGACCATTCAAGTATTCACTTGTGGTGGGAGCAGGATAGAATGAAACACTTTATTTTAATGCTTGAAATGTTAGGATTGTTTTTGTGCCTTGTAATAAAAACATGATGTTGTATGAAATGATCTGCTTGTGTGTGTGTTTTTTTTTATTAAACATGTCATGACAAGTTTCACTTGGCTCTTATTTTGGTGACTTGCAGGCCAAATGAAAACTAGTGTTAATGGGTTACGTATGATCCTTTTCAATCTGTAGCAGGTCCCAGCTACACACTGAAATACAGTCAAATACAATTAACAAACAGTACAACCAAAATGTTCCACCTTTTAAATCTGTTTTAACTTTATCTTTGTACCTGAAAACCACACTGGATGAGACCACTCACATGTGTCTGACTAAACATCCGATAAAAGAAAAAACATGCAGAGCGTCTGGCTGCCAGCTCTTCATTAAAGAGATTTTACACTTTTGCCAAGTTTTTTCTCTTCATCTCCCTCCACATTTTCCTCCTTATTGTCCCACTTTGAGCTGTGTGGGATCTCATGGCGGGTGTCATCCATCTTCCATGAGTTTACTGGGACAATGTAAAATGAATCTCAGCTTTTAAAAGAAGGCTGACTGAAGCCTCTTTACATACTTCAGTGAACACTCACTGACAATTAAATAATTTTCCTTCGTTTTCTGTTTGAGATGATGAATCCTGTACTCTGAGGAAGGGTAGTCCTCTGTGAGGAGGAGGAGGAGGAGGAGAAGGAGGAGGAGGAGGAGGAGGAGTTGACTGTTTAACACGTGATTAGACAGTCACTTCTTATGTAATTTAACAGTCCCGTTAAATATCATGTGCTCAAACAAACAGGAGGTAATGAGAGCTGACCCATCAACAGTTCAACCAAAATCTATTCTTACCTCTCTTTTTTTTTAAGTGTCACTCGAGCTGAGATGAATCAACACAAACATGCTGCATCAGACATTTTCTTTTGGAGCTTTTTACTATATAGACCAACACATGTTCTGTCATGACTGACAACAGCTCAATTCAGACGGTTTGTTTTTGTACTGTTTGATATAAGCGGTGTTTGTTGAAAATATCTGAATGATGTTAACTGTCTCATGTTTTTGAGGCACACAGTGAACATTGGTTTTTACAAAGCTATGTCCCTCATAGTTCCTATTTATCATATATACAGTCTAGTCTTTATTTTTTTAACTCTAATTACGTAATTTAAAATATTAGAATACATTAACAATTAAAAAAGATAAAAAATGCTAGTTTCTTTTTTTTTTTAATCTATTTAATAACTGATAAAGGGTGAGTTTGGAGACGTTTGCGTCACATTTTGATACGAAAATGCCGCGTTCAGGAACAGACAAAAGACAAAAAAAAAACGTCAATTAACCCAAACACAAACTGTGAAGTGCAAGCCAAGACTGATGATGATGATGATGATGATGATGATGATGATGATGATGATGATGATGATGGGAGTCGGGGGCCTCTGGATGACCCCCCGCCCTCCTCTGAATCTCTGCTTTCCAGGCGCTTCAGATGGATGTGGCCTCTTATCACTCCGGCGACAGTGGGAGTGATCAATTAATTACTCGCGCTCACGTAATTAACGCGCACGAGGAGACACTGAAACCGTATCCGTCAGCGGGTAGTTTGAGCTCCACGAGCTGGACTTTGGCGAAAATAAAATGCGGAATCTGAGGCTCAGATGGTTAGTGGAAAGTCTGGGTAAATGAAACGAGCAGTTTTGTAAAGATGGTCCTCTGCACCTTTTGTTTTGTGAAATGATTTATTAAAAAAGTAAAACCAAGAAACCAATAGAAACTCTTTGCTGTGACGCATGGCATTTGTTCTGCTGTGCGAGTGTGAAGCTCTGAGCTTTTCTGTACCTCTTACAACGAAACATTTAAAATCTGGTGTTGGCGCTCTGTGTGTGTGTGTGAGCGTGTGTGCGCGCAGCAGTGTCAGTCCGCGTGTTCAACGGGAAGAGGAGCAGAAATCAATTACAATTATTCTCTGTTGACAATGTAATTAAACTCAAGGCAGCGGCCGCCTCAGCCTCTTATCTGCAGCGGACGGAGATTTACAAGCAGAGAGAGCGCAGCGCGCATAATGAGTGAGCGGCCCTGAGCGGCGCTCTGTGTCCCGGTGTGAGCACACTCATCCTGGCAGGGAGGCTGTCTCACACCCGTTCAGCTGTGGAGGAATCAGCACAAGCTCGATTCCGAGCCACGTGATTTTTTTTTTTTAACGAGGCCTCACAATAGCAGAAATTAGAACTTGAGCAATTAAGGAATTATTTAGTTTGTATTAAAACACAGACCTATGTCTTTTTCTTTCTTTTTTTAGATTATGAATGAGGGCATATTAGACTAGCCTATAATATGATTAAAAAAAAAACATGAAGGTCTAATTTTAAACCATGTAGCTCTTTAATGGTCGACACTTCTCCTGCCCCACGGGCCGATCACATGACTGAACAGCTAAAACGAGGCTTATGTTCCTAATGTTTTCTATAGGATGAAAGCATCAATTAAATAGATGAGTGATTAAAAAAAAAAAAGCCAAACTGCATAGATTATTTTTATGATTATTAGGCCTATTATTATTATTATTATTATTATTATTGGGCCTATGTTCCCCCTGGTTTTATCGCTTGCCCCAAATGAACGCGTAGCTGAACAACGTGGTTGCTAAGCAACGATGCGCACGCCCAACTGATTGGCTATTACATTTCTGGGACTGTCAGCGGTGAGATTAGACTCAGTCGGTCAGACGAGTGGGCCCGAGCTGTATTAAAGATAAAACATTTCAATGTTGCTGCACAGCGAAAAACTGAAACGAAGACCAATCCCCCAGCCTTGTGTTAGCCCAGCGTATGTGCGTCTGGTTTTTTGTGTGTTTTATAGGCTGTGTTGTCTACGTTAGTCTCTGTGTTTTGTCCTCAGCTCGTGCACGAGTCGCTTCTCTAACGAGGCCTGAGCACATGTTGTTTCTATCAACAAGTTCTCCTCTGATCTGATGAGACCAACGAGGCTGCGTATGTGTCTCCAGTTTTTGGATAAATCACCTCAGTCACGACTTGCGCCTCTGGATGTGGTGGATTTAATGGGATACTTGGACAATGGTATATGCGCAATGCAGTGTTTCACACTCTACAGTATATGCTACCTATCCCCCTCCTGTCCGCTGTCACTGCTTCCAGTCCCGGCTCCAGTGGTTGGCTCCGGTTCCTCCTGTCACACGTGATTTTAGGGGGAAAAAAGGCCTCCTTCTTGCGTAAGACCTGAACAAATGACTAGCCTCACAAAGACCTCGCCCACTGTTTTTTTTTTAAAAACTTGATCGTCGCTCCTATATCGGTGACGCACAAAGGAACGTATGGATCCAGGAGCTGTGCGTAAAACCCACCAAGTGGAAAAACTATTTATAGTTCAGGCCATTTTTAGAACACAATCAATTTCACTACAACTTCTTCAATTTATAGTTTGCAGGCCCATGTGTAGTGACGGTGTGTCTATGTGGCCTATATGATATATTTATAGCCTAATTAACGCCACCCAGGTCTGTGACTAATAATTAAAACAGACACTTTTACAACTAACTCTCATTTTTCAGTCTAAAACGATGATTACATAAAAGAGCAAAAGTTTTACTATCAGCCCAAGCAGCACATGCCTCTTTCCCTGGAGTAGCTACTGTAATTGTAACTGTACCAGAAAAACACGACTCAGCACAGTGCAATACTATCGCTATTTGCACCGGTGTTTACAGTGATGCAGCAGTCAGATCCTCTCCAGTCTGCGCCTATACCTAGATCTTTAACCCAAGCGACCTGCATGCCTTGTGTGGTGCATCCATGTGTGTGTGTGTGTGTGTGTGTGTGTGTGTGTGTGTGTGTGTGTGTGTGTGTGTGTGTGTGTAGGTGTGAGAGCATCTCACACATCCCTGGAGACAAGTGTATTAATCAGCTTTGAAAGAGTTCCGTCCTGCGCTCACGCATGCACCGTGCGTAATCAGAACGCACACGATCCACGCATACACGCGCCCCCGTCGTCTTGGCTCCGGTTGTCCCTTTAAAAATCCGAATCCAAGGCCAATGATTTATCAAACTCCTATTATCAAGAAAATGTCACGCGAAGGGCACCTTGCTCCGCACTGACGCAAACTCCGCTCTTTCCCACGGAGCCATAGAAAAGCTTTGCACTTGGTGCTTTGCGCGGCTACAGCCAGTCCGCTTCCAGTCCTCTCCTCGTCTTTTTACAGCTGTTTCACGCCTGCCAGTAGAGCTTTGCAAAAATGGTAAGTTTCTGAAAACTCTTTCTTTACTTTTCCACCTGCACTTTCATCTGTTTTAGGAACTTGTTCTCATATACTTTATTGTATTTCTATCTTTTTTTGAAGGCAGTTGTTTTGTTAGTGGCTCTGTCCATGGTGCTGAAATCAGCTGCGTCTCCGCATTGAAACTTTCTTCACTTCATCCTATCACCACTCAGCTTTTTTTTTTTACTCTTGCAAATGTCTAAATTGGGAATTTTGAAAAGTTTGAATGGCTCAGCAAGTTAAATTGAAATCATTTTTTAGCTTATTTTCTGATTAGTTATTCAAGCTATTCCTTTTCTGTTTAAAGGCGATAACAGCCAGGTGCCGTTTTTCACTTATTTTCCCACTAATTAACAGCAGAACTGAGCATTAATCAATCAAGAGTGTCTTTTTTTTTTTTTTTTTTTTTTAAATAACCTCCCCGTTCTTTTTTTAGAGTCTGGAGGCTTTTCTAGTCGCGCTCCCGCCCCCCTCAAAGCTAAATTTCAGGGAATCATTTGTAATTCCGCCGCCCCGGGTCCGCTCACTGCTGTAACGCCGGTGATCTTGCATGCCTGCCGGGGAGAGCGGAGCCACCGAGAGACCCGCAGCAGCTTGTCTATTGCCCATAAAAATCAGTGGATGTGTGTGGCTGAATGACATGAGGGGGAAATGGGGCGTAAAATTAAAGAATCTTGCAGAAAGCGAGAACTGGAGAAGCAAAGCAACCCCCCTCCCTCCAACACCCACACACACACATACACACATACAGACACACACACACACACACACCAGCACACCCGGCAGACTGTGAGCTGAAACTATAGAGCAGCCAGAGCCAGAGCATGCTGCAGAAAAACGTTGCAGAAAGAGAATTGAGTATTTTGAGTCCCAGAGCAGAGATGGGCTGCAGCAGCCTCCCGCACTCCTCCTCTTCCTCTTCCTCGTCTTCCTCACGGTGTGTGTCGCTCTGCTGCCTTTTGTCTTGCTGATCTGTCACTCCCCCATGTTCCAGGATTTCTCTGACCAGAGAGACATGGCCAAACAGCCGGCCAGCGCCAGCGCGCCTACCGGCTACATCCCGGCGCAGCAGCCCGACGCAGCTGCGGGACTTACAGCAAACAAACCGGACAACTCTGCTCCGTGCCCGCCGTCTGCCCCGCACCATCACCCGGCACCTCAGCCGCCGGGTGCTCCCTGCAACGAGAGCAAAACTTTTTGTCCCACGGAAATTAAAGAACCGGACTCCAGTAAAGCGTATGGGACGTTTAAAAACAACCCACCCGCGGTCCCCGGATCCGTTGCTGCCAACTCGGCCTTCAGGAAGGATTCCGCAGGTTCGGCCCGCGGGGGGTCCGCCCAGTACGGCGACCCGCTGCGGGCCACCGCGGAGCAGAACAACACCGCAGGCAACTGGACGGCTATGAGCCAGACCACCATCATACTGGGAACAGATGGGAACACGTCTGTTCAGCCAGGCACCGTGGCGGGGGTAAGTCAGCTAAATGAACCGTTTCCTTAACGGAGAGCGTTTGGTCTGGAAGCGGTGTGCGGTGTGGATGTTTCCCTGTGTCGCTGGTAAAAAACAGATGCCTGGATTAACCTGCTGTCTCCGAGCAGGGAAAAGGTTGCTCCCCCCCGGGGGGAGCTCCCAGCGCCACGCGGAGCTTCGGTAGACCAGCGCCGTTGATGTGTGCGGGAGCTGCTGCTGAGCTGAGCTGTGATGTGATTTCCCGGCAGCGTGTGTTGCTGCACAGATGTGTTTAAAAATGTTCATGTTGTAGCCTATACGTCCGAGCTCAGTCAGTGGATGTATGTGGCTTCACACTGGGATTATGGCCTCAGGAGGAGCAGACATGAAGAGGCCAGAACAGAGAGAATTGTTCTTTAACTATCTGAGCGCATGTGGCCTTTATTCAATTATCCTCCTCATGGTTCGGGCAGAATTCAAGTCCCCATGAGGCCACGTGTCGCTGCTTCATTTAAACTCAGACTGAATTTATTCGTTAAAAATGTGTAGAACCAAAATAAGTAAAAGCTGATCCCTGCATTTAATGAGCAATGGGTTATTTTGGTTGGACTCTGAGCTATTTGGCGTCCCTGCTGTGCGCAGCCTCCAGTCCTGCTCCCTCTGCACCAATCTGGCCAAAACTTTAAAACCGCTGATCTCAGCTAAATATCCGGGGAAGCCTGTTATTTATGAATCAGTGTGATGGCAGCTCAAATCAGATGGAAACAAAATAAAACCACGTATTCTCTTAAAGTGTCTTAAAAGTAAATTTCTGGCTGATTTGTAAGCATGATTTTTGTTCTTTTGGGTTTTCTTTTTTTTTCTTTTTTTAGCTTACACGATTTAAAGATGAGGTTAATTACCTCCTCTCGCGGTGTTTGCGGTGTTCGCTGTTGCTGCTCCCAGCAGAGACACTTGGTATGGCCCAGAAGCCCAGGTGTGATCCTGCTGATAGACACCACTGTAGGGACTGCGGATCGCTTCCACTCCCCGCGGGGGCATCCCCCAACCCACACATACACACATTCCCATGCATGTTGTTTAGTACTGTTATTATTATATGTCAACCTCCATGCTGTCTCGTGTAGAAAATAACATCCTCCTGTGGTGCAGCTGTAATTATTTAGTATTGTCTCCATTTTCTCAGTGGGTCTTTCACAAGGTTTTTTTTTTTGTCCTAGCTTGTAAGATTGTTGGCTGTCATGTCAGGCAGTTAAATTACTGCTGATAGCAGGCCTGTAAATTCACTTATAGGTCAGTTTCTTGGTGCAGAGCTCCTGTGATATGAACAAAATGAACATGTGAGAAAATCCAAATTTGACCAGTGAAAAAAAGACACTATATACGTCTTTACACTGTTCTAAAAGCAGCATTTTCTGAGCTGTGGGCCTGTCGCTGCCTGCTTCATATTCTATTTGGCCTGTGTGTGTTTTTTGTTTCTCCTAATGATTGAATATTGTGAGTACAGGCTGGTGGATTTTATTTTGGAGATTGAACGAGTGTTTCTTCCTCTCAGGCTGAAGATGATGACGATGAGTCGGGAGATGAGAATAAGGCCAGGGGAAACTGGACCAATAAAATGGATTTTATTCTGTCCATGGTTGGCTATGCGGTGGGACTGGGAAACGTGTGGAGGTTCCCTTATCTCGCCTTCCAAAATGGTGGAGGTAAGAGTTCAGGGCCAGATTTAACTCCTGACAGAGACAAACGAAAAATCAGCTTTTTTTTATTATTATTATTATTAAACAAGGCTTTGAATTATTTCTGACTGTTTATTTATTTTTTGAATTTCCCTTTATAGGCTTTGAACCAGTTGTCCAAAATAAAATAATTTATAAGTAAAAATAGTTGATTTGAAACAAAAAAGACAGAAAAAATAAGAGCTGATAATGATGAAGATTATTATTATATGCTCAGATGGGTTAAATTCTGTTTTCTATTCATTAGTCGGTGTGATGATGTGATGTTGTGGACTATGTTGGTTTGCTGCTGTTAGTCTCAGGCTGTCCTGGCTCTGTAAGCTGCCTTCTCCATCCTGCTGTTTAATTCCCTTGCAGGAGCTTTTTTGATCCCCTACCTGACCATGCTGGGCATTGCTGGGATCCCTATCTTTTTGCTGGAGGTTTCCCTGGGCCAGTTTGCCAGCCAGGGCCCCGTGTCAGTGTGGAAATGCATCCCAGCTCTCCAAGGTAAACTGCCACAGCTAATCCACTGAAGGACAATTCACAAATAAAACTCATGTCTTCTCATCAAGACTTCTCCACTTTTTCTTAAGAGTAATTTATATATTTCGTCTCATTTATTTATTTTAGGTTGCGGGATTGCCATGTTGATAATATCTGTCTTGATAGCCATATACTATAACATTATAATGTGCTGGACACTGTACTACCTGTTCGCTTCGTTGAAGGGCTCACTGCCATGGGCTAACTGTAGGAATGAGTGGAACACGGTGGAATGTAAGGACAAAGACATGCTGCTGTTAGGTAAGACACACACCTTCACACACACATACACACACTCACACAGTTACACACTAAAAGCAGCCCTCTCTCTTCACAATGCGCAATGCGTCATGCCTCCCTCAGCCGAGGTGTCCTGCACTATAATGAATCCTGACCTGTGATCTCTGCGGTGTTTTCACCCTCAAACTCTCTTTCCATCCAGAGCAACTCATTAATCTGTTAACGACAGAGGCCGGTGACACGAACAAGGCCTCAACTTGCAGACACTTTGATATTTTCTTTATTTATCTCCACATTCACTCTTATTTTGTGTTATAAAGACAGATTGTAGCTTCTTTTTTAAAAAATCATTTAAATCTGCATTGTGCAGCTAGATCAGTCTGTAATTCTCTGATCTTAATAAAACTGGAGATAAAATCACAACATCTAATGTGAGAAAATGCGCTCGAGGCGCGTTGACGTCGATCTGCGTCGAATAAACAATCGAAATCGCGCTCGTTTTGTGTAAAATTTAGCCTTTGGCGATTCTGTGAATTCAGCACAAAAAACTGCTTGCTTGACAAATTTACTGTACAGACGGAGCTGCTGCAGTGCTGCAGTGAGCCCGAGACTGACCCCTGCTGGCTGCCACAGCCACCACTCAGCACTGTAGTCTCTCTGCCTTTCTCTCTCTCTCTCTCTCTCTCTCTCTCTCTCTCTCTCTCTCTCTCTCTCTCTCTCTCTCTCTCTCTCTCTCTCAATCTTATGAATGAGGAAAATCACAAAATCAGCAATAAGAAAGATGTGCAATATAAGAATCTTAACATTTCAAATGATTAATTAAATACCAGGTATTAGACGAATTATGCAAACTCTATTATCTTTATATAATTTGCATGTTTAGTGGATTGGAAACAATTATGCACAAGCCCTGCAAAATGCATTTTATTCGCCCTATAATCTCTGTTTACCTCTGTGGTCATGTTTGGGGGGCAGTGTCCTGCATGAATCAAATGTCAGTTTTGCAGAGACATGTCTTTCTCTGTCATAGTGGCTGCTTTGATTCTTGTGTTGAACCATACACAGGATGTTATATCCGTGTTGGTGTGTAAAGTATTTTGTCTTGGATGTAGAGCAGAGGGTTCCTTTCCCACATTTTCACACTCTAACAAATGTGAGTAAAAAAAAAACTCTGTTGTCTGCACATTTGATTTTAAGTTAGTTGTATGCTGGCAAAAGCACAGTAGTTTTTCTTATCGAAGCATCCGAAATGAGGCAGAGAATAATTTTTGTCATGCGTATCTGGCTTTATATCTGGAAGCACAAAGTCTACTCCAGCTCCCACTGAGGCTCCACGCTGCTGCAGCAGCCTCCTGTCACTCCTCCTTTCTATAAATCAGATCCATCTGTTCACTCCCGCTTTGCTTTCAGTGTGAAAACCTGAGTGGACAGTAAAGTCTGTCCCACAGCTGCACTCTGCCAGTCTCTCCCCCGCTGATGTGTGTTGGTTTCTGATTGGAACAGACTCGTGCATCCTGCGGGACAGAAACATCACCTCCGTCAAGAACTCCACTTTCTGTTTGTCCGCAAATGCTGTGGGGAACCTGAGCAAACTGTTAAACATGACTGTGGACGGCAACAAGACCTACGTCAGCCCCAGTGAGGAGTATTTCAAGTGAGTCAGTCCTCTGGGTGAAGACAAAACACCAGTTTAAAGTAGAATTTCCAACTTACAGAAACAAAAATTTCACCTGTACGGTTTAGGTTACAGGTGTAAATTTCTTTTTTCTTTTACCTGCTGAAGTTGATGGATATTTCTATTAGAATATTTTCAGTACTACAGAATAGAAATATGGTTTAAATGTTGTTACTTGGCCCAAAGCCGCAGCCAGAAGGCCTCAAAGCAGGCCTCTAAAAAGCAGTTGATGCTTCCACTCTGATTTTACCAAATCTCATTTTAGGCATTTATTAAACATTTATCAGGCTATTTCACTCATATATTGCACTATTTTTTATGAACCTAAACTTTGGTAAACCAAGTTCAATTCATCCACTTCAGAAAAGGTTTATTTTCACAAGATATGGAGAATTTCAAAAACCTGACTTCAATTTTTCAGCATCTGGGCCAAATTATCTTTACAAAGACTTTCAAAAGAGGCCTCATTATAAAAATAGCCTTTATAAACATTTGGGCAATATTCTATTTAAAAATTAAAATTAAGGAATAATGTAAAAATCGGGACAGTCCCCTCAGACCTCTGATCATTTCTCATAGATGTCTGACATTCTAGGTCAACAACAGCTTCATCTGGCAAAAGGTTCAGTAGGACCAGGCTTGGTTATGATGAGAGTATGTCTTTTCTTCTTCCACTAAGGCTTCCTCAGACCCATGTATCTAGACTTTAGATCTGCAGGAGGTATCTTTGAATTTAACACAGAAAAACACCAAAACAAGTGTAAAGGTAATTGCCGCTGAACAGAACAAACGTTTCAAAATGCAAAATATACCACAAATGAGAGTCAGTGTCAAGCAGAATAAGTTCTGCACCAATATCAAGAAAAATAAGACATTTAATGCAGTTTATTTGTGTTGGAAAACACTGAAATAATCTTCTTGGTGGATCACTTCATCACATCTTCTAGAAATTAACAAGTGAAATTCCTGCTGAAATTAACTTGCAGCATGCAGCATGCAGATTCATGTAGTCATTATTTTCAGTATGTATTGTTTAGTGGTCGTTGCACTGAGCTTTGCTGTTTGAATCCCCCTTGCAGATACAATGTGTTGCACATCTCTAAAGGGATTGAATTTCCAGGAGACATCCGCTGGGCTCTGGCAGGCTGCCTCTTCCTGGCCTGGGTCATCGTCTACGCCTCTTTAGCCAAAGGAATCAAGTCATCAGGGAAGGTAACGCATCACTTACAAATCCTCTCATCTCTGCTGTTTGCACCTCTGCACCAGCTGCAGAGCAGAAACCGGAGGTGTGTTCACTTTTTCCTTCAGTGATGAAAGTGCCACCTAGTGGTAAGATGGGAGATGTACAAGATCTGCAGGTTCAGTGAAGGAAGAGCTGATGTTTAATTATTAAATCTAGCAGCCCTCACAAACAAGTTCTTGAAGAACAGCTGATAATTTACTTCTAATAGTTAGTTTTAATTTAGTTAGTCGATTTTTATTCCTATGTCCTGCCTGTGGCCCCAGCATCAGCAAAAAAATGACATATTAAGCTACAAATAATGCATTACTAATATTCTTACAAGTAGAACATTACAAAATAATAATAACTAACTGATAACTGCTTCATTCAAGATTCAGATCCAAGATTAAAAAAAACAAAACAAAACCACACCCAGAAACTCAAATTAGTTTTATTTGTACCTCATCTGGAAAAGCTTTGCTGAATATCAACATTTTATTTGTACCTTTAAAATGAAGTAAACGTAAGTGAGGAGGAAACTCATTTAATGTTACTTGTAAATTAATGTTCATAGGATTTTCTTTTTGAATAGCAGCACCATAGTGTCTAAGCAGTGTTGGGGTTTTTTTATTCACTGCCAGACACACATGCTGCCTGAAGAGGAGCCGTTTTTTATTTTCTTGTTGGAAGGAAAAATTACAGAAAAAAGGTGGAGAAGATCAGTGCTATAGCTTCACTAAAACAGAGCCTGAATTTCACTCTATGTGGTGGCCATGTTTGAGCCAAAGTTTTGGGGATTTTCCTCTTAATTGGAGGAAAGTCAGCTTGGAGAGGCAGACACTTTTCATCCTGAATCAATACATCCAGGGCCCAGTTGTTCAAAGGTAATCCAATCGGATTTTGGATAATGGATTGGATCAAATCTTGAAAATGGGTTGTTCAAAACCATAAACGGATTCTGAGATCGGATTAGATCACGTAATCCAATCTTGGTTTTGATCTGGATAAAACCCTCAGTTTGTGTTGTTCAAAACTTTTCAGTAGGATCGGGATAACTTTGATCCAAAAAATCAGGATTATTCTGATCCCAGCAGTTGGGTGGATTCAGGGGGGATTACAGGAACAAAATGTGATTTAAGTTAAATTCAAACTGGTCAAATAAACAATATTCATAAAGTAGTATTATATACAGTTCTTGGTTTATATTTTGCACCTAATTTTAAACCACAACAGTGATTAGTAAATAATGTTAACTTTTGAATATTCTACAACTGAAAAACTTTTCCCCAACTACTTTTCCTCAAACTAAATTTAATGAAATTTGAAGTTTGAATTTTGAAATTTGAAGTTTGAATTTTAAAATTTGAAGTTTGAAGTTTGAATTTTGAATTTGAAACACATGGGGAAATATTCACAATTTCACTAATGAACTGTATATTTGCTTTTTTAAATTTATTTTAACAGCCCAACCAGATGGAGTCTGGCTGTTTAAAAGACATTGAAGAAACAAAAAAGAGCACAGAAAACAATACACTCCGTTTTCAAATAAACACACTTTGAGAGACATCATGCTGCTGTTCTACCTGTTGTTAACAGACCAATCAGCCTTCAGTGTGATGCACAGTCCCATCTAGAGCACTCATTATCCGGATTTGGTAATCTTGAAAATTTGGATTTGGATCAGACTGATCCAATCCAATTTTGCGTTGAACAACTGGGATAAAAGTAAAACAGATTACGTGATCCTGGATAGCAAAAAAGGGGATTTCAAAATCCGGATAATTTTTATCCAGATTACACCTTTTGAACAACTGGGCCCAGGAGTTAGAGACAATTCAGTTGCTATTCTTGTCTTGTGTGGCCCCCTGCTGGTCATTGACATGACATGCAGGGAGTTACGATGCTTCAGGTTGTGTCTCGTGGTTTGTTCATGTAAATTTAGCCATTTTTGGTTCAAAACAAATGTTATTTCCAAGAGCTGACATTCAGAAAATAATCTCTCCAAAACATACAGCCTCAGGAAATTCACTGCAATATACAGTACTCACAAAAATGTAGAGATATTCGGCTTTTTGAATGTACATGTTTCAGTACTTATAACATAACAATCCCAAGTGTTTGACTCATGAATCGACCACAAATGTTGTGGTTCAGTGACAGTTTGTATTGAAACAGTCCTCTTCATCATGCTGTTCACATTCTGACATCATGAGACCAAGATGACACCTTACACTCCACCATACCTGGACATGTGGAGGTTTTATACGGGACGTTGTCAGGGGGAAGTGTCCACTGAGCTCAGAGTGTCACAGAGTGTCATCAGCAGGTTTAACAGAGACTGGAAGAGACACAGAAAGGCAGAGAAGTGGACGTCCTTTGGCCACATGACAACTAATTGAGACATTGACATTTTTTGTTGTGGTACCCTCCACTGTTGTTAGCTTTTGTTTCAATGCATTGTTTGAGATGAAGAAATTACCATTCCATATTTTTACTTAGATATAATTTATATAGTATAACTGTAGCATGAACTTTTTACAATTTCCATAAATTTCACCCTAAAGTCGAATATCCCTAACTTTTTGTGAGTAGTGTATATTGTGTTAAAAACATGGAATCAAACAACTTATAAAAAAAATCAGTTTCACTCTCTGGTTTACAGTGTTTTGCTGTATTTAACAATCATTTCTGTCTTGTCCTGTCTCTTCAGGTGGTTTATTTCACAGCCACGTTCCCCTACGTGGTGCTTGTCATCCTCCTGATCAGAGGAGTGACCCTCCCTGGGGCCTTCGACGGCATCCTCTACTTCATCACGCCAAAATGGGAGAAACTCAATGATGCAAAGGTGCCCGATGTTTTCTCACTTCATACCGTAAACAGCAAGAAGAAGTTTTTTTCCCTCTTCCTGCTCTTTACCTGCAGCTCACTCCCCTCTCGCTCTATCAGGTGTGGAAAGACGCAGCCACTCAGATCTTCTTCTCTCTGTCGGCCGCCTGGGGAGGCCTCATCACTCTCTCTTCTTATAATAAGTTCCACAATAACTGCTACAGGTAAACACACAAAAGGTAAACTATGCTTCTGGCAGACAAATTCAAACTGTCACCACAGGCACATGATACATGTGTAGTTTTGTATGTGGATGATAAATGGACGTCTCTGCAGGAGCAGCTCAGCCTCTCTTTATTTCTCTCATTGACACTGGAGCCACTGTGGCCCAGCAGCTGTATGGTCAGATATAAAGCGAGACGAGACCTGCTGGACTGGTCAACACCTCTGTTTGGAAACAATAGAAAACTGTTACTGCTTTCAGATTTCTATGTTCAGCTGTTAAATACTGTATCTGACTCAGATTCTCAACAAATGAATGAAATAATATAGAAAAACACAAGTGTGGTTGGATCAAAAACTTTAGTGTTTTTAGAGTATGAGTTTATGCTCGTGCCTGGAGTGTTGGTTGGTGTCATGATGTAACTTCTGAAACCTTGTTGTCAGATCAGATCAGAGCACACACAGCTGAGATATTTCATTGCAAAACACTGGAGCACTGAAAAACATCTACATCTCTTCGACAGTGGATATTTTTTTATCTTAAGAATTCACAGTCACATAAAACATTAATTCAAGCCTTGTTGTTGTGTTGTAGAAAATGTGTAGATGTAAGTACAAAATCTACACTGTCCTCTGTGGCTTTCTATTTACAGTATATTGCAGTCATGTACAGAGATATAGGTACAAAAACACCTCCAGAAAAGCCCCATCTCCTTACAAAAAAACACATGAATTTCACCTGTGATTCACATGTGATTTTTCACATGTGAAAAATTTGCACATGGGAATCATGTCATTTTGGCATAATTTTATGTGAATCACATGTGAATTCCCATGTGAACCCATTTTCCACATGTGGTAACATGTTTTACACATGTGCTCACAACATGTTTCCCATGTGCAAATGTTTTCACATGTGAAAAATCACATGTGAATCACATAAGTTCATGTGGTCACACACATACTCCTCGTGTAGCAGACAGGTGTGAACATAAAACAAAACAAATTGTATGGGATACTTGTTATCTGTTATCTTAATTTTCAGTGGGTGAATAAACACTTTACAGCACAGAGAAGGGCACCCCTTGTGGAAAACCTTCTGTAAATGTCTTTTTAGAGCAGTTTTCATTCTCAACACCAGAGGGCAGTGTTGTATCTCTTATCTGTGTGCACACACGAGAGCAGATGTACCGTATTAAATAAAAGAGCATAAAGATTGTTTAATGACAATTTCATGTTTGAAACACAACAACACTCACTCATTCATACTCTCTCTCTCTCTCTCTCTCTCTCTCTCTCTCTCTCTCTCTCTATTTCTTCTGTTTCCTCTTTTCTCCTGCAGGGACACTATTATTGTGTCGTGTACAAACAGTGCCACCAGTATATTTGCTGGGTTTGTCATCTTCTCAGTCATTGGTTTCATGGCACACGAGCTGAAGGTGCCGATAGAGAAGGTGGCCGATGAAGGTAAGACACAGAGCCAGCAGGCCGGAGCAGCAGGCCGCCACTGCTCACTGACACACACCTCAACGACTTTAATCTTCTTAACCTGAGCTGGAGTCAGTGTATGTGGATTTTCATTTACATATGAGTCTCTCTCTGTGTGTGTTTTAGGTCCCGGCATAGCATTCGTGGTGTATCCAGAGGCTCTCACCAGACTTCCCCTGTCTCCATTCTGGGCAATCATCTTCTTCCTCATGCTCTTGACTCTTGGCCTTGATACTATGGTAAATGCAACTCCTTTGATGTGTGTGTGTGGGTGTCTCTGTGTGTATGACTGTGTGTTGTTGTATTTCTACTTTCATGTGTGACATTCAGGAATTTAGCTTGTACAAAAACTTCAAAATTGTGGGAAATGCAGGTTAATCAGGTTGAAGTGAAAAAAAATCTAAAATATGCCCTGCCTAACTAACCAGGAAAAAATCCTTTCAACAACTGTGAGGAGCTTTCATTCACATGATGTGTCTTGTTAGCTACCGTGCTAGCCACTAATCCATCTGAGAGGAAACTGAATTTATTCTTTGTGTCTTGGAAACACAGGGCAGCACTGATGCTGCATGCAGTTACAATGTCCACTGACTGTTTGTCCAGCTGCAGCTCCAGTGTTCACATGAATCGATCCTAAATCCACGTTATTTTTCCTTTAACGCATGTCAAACAAATCAATATAATAGAGATGAAAGTCACACCAGTTTCCTCTGAATCTGGACAACAACAAAAAAAACCTCATTACTAGAATTTGTCCACTTGGGGGCAGAAGAGCTCCACAACATCTTGTTACTAAATGGTTACTGTAAATTTCACGACTCCGGGGTTTTAGAGTAGATTATTGGGGAAGTGAAGTCTGTCATCCATCTGTGTGTTTCCCTGTAGTTTAACCTGGGTTCATTTCTTCTCAAAGCAGCTGCAGGTGGTGAGGGCGATGAGAACACTAAGACTGAATTAAATCATGCCCACAGAGTGTTAGAAAAAAACAATTAAAAAGTCAGTATACTAGAATCAGTGACTGTTTTGATTCAGTGTAAATATGATTCAGTAACAGAGCTTTAAAGATTGCCCTTTTCTGTTTCTGTTTCTGTTGGTGAAAATCTTCAAGTTTTACAACATCATCATCAGTCTATTTATCAGAAAACAAGAGTCTCTTGACATTACTTTGCTCCAGAGTAAACACTCAACTTGGCGGCAGCACCCAACCATGTTTAAATGCTGCAAAAGTTGACCCAATTAACATAATAACCCTACACACCACCCGCTGAAGCTGATTTCAGCGAAAGTGTCGCGGCCCTCCAGGGACTTGAGCAGAGTGGGGGGGCTCTGTCTGATTGGAGTGAGTGAAATGAAGTTGTCCTTAAAGATTAGGAACAACAACACTGAAGTAACTCTAAGTTTAAGTACAATTAAAGTGTAGATAAGGTGGTTCCAGCATTTGAGCTCCAGACATGAGTATTTGAAGATATCAACTTGGACTGTTCACATTTTCTAACGTCTTATAGACTCAAGAATCACAAAAGTAATGTATGTAATGTAAAATAATGTATGTAATAATAATGTAATGGGCCACTTTTACATTGATGAAAATAATCAATTTAAAAGCTCCTCTAAATATACAGATTACATTTTGACACACTGATGTGTTAACTCAAAGAGACAAAGCTTGAAAAAATAATGACCTTAAATCACTCATAATGATATTTTATTATGGAAACACAAAGTTCATTGTGGTTACGAAATTTGACATTGTAAAAATCTAAATAGGCTGTAATGGTGACAACTCTCCTATCGACTGTCTTAATAATACCTACAATACAATACAATATAGATAATACTTAAAGCTCCTGAAATTAGACCTGGAGCAAAAAAGTTGAGAAGCCCACAACTCGAAAAAAATGATAGTGAACTTCAGTTTGTCCCCAGCGTGTCATTACACCAGCATCTGCAATTTCTCATTAGTTTGTTCAAATTATGCTTTCACACATAATTATGGAGAAGTCATGCGTTCACATCAATTAAACATGAAATGAAAAAAAAAAAAATCAAGTCCTACTTTTACATCAAGAATAATGTATAAATGTATCTGTGCAATGTGAAAAGTTTTGGCTCGTAACAGGTATTTTGTTTGTTGGTGTGCGGCTTGTATTTAAAAAAAAGAACAAAACAAAACAACTCACACAAGACCATTGTAGACTTTTAGAAATGGCAGACACAGAAAGTTAACAGTTAGTTAATGAATAACAACATTTGGCAGCTGAAGAGTGAGATCTCTACCTCTTAGGAGTTGGCAGAGGCCGAACTGGAGATGATAAGAGAGTGACTGTGAGAGAGAAACTGCTGCGAATGAGTGATAATGTTGCTCTGTCTGCTGGATGTCTGAATACAAAATATTTGCCGTTGTAACCTAATTTTTGAGAATTTTCCCAAGCAGCAAAAACATAAATCAGCTAATGCAGCTTTAAAGTGACACCTATTCAGTAGAAGCCATACATAACACTGTAATTGTGACAGCTGCGTACTTGCCGCAGCTCATTCCTGATGTAAATTCACTGAACAAACACATCAGGCCCTGAGGTGTTCTTAAAGTCCAAAGCATCTCCAGGTACAATCCTCTGTAAACAATTCCATAGAAAACATCAAGTGCTCGGCGGTGATGGTGAGCCGAGCAGAAGGCACAGCGGCGCATTAAGACACAAGTCAACAGTAGGAGTAAATGACGATGTTACTTTGCTTTGGCAGCAGCGGCTCTGAGGAGCGAGCTGGTGGCTTTGTTGCAGGAAGCAGCTCGGTGGTAATAGGCTTGGGATGTTGACGGGAAATTAGTTTTGGGGGCTCAGCAGGAAGGAGAAGTGGCAGATAACTGTGTGCCAGTGGGTTTCTATCATACGCGCACGCACACACTTTACCACCCTCCCTCAATTTGTCTGCTTGTATATTCATCCACTGCTGTCCTCAGGGCTCTTAGACCCTTTTACCATCATGTTACATGTGTTAATCTCCAGACAGACTCCTCCCGTCAGCTCCGTCCACTGTCGTCTAAATTCTTTATACTAATTTGTTTTCAAATCTTCTCCGGCTCCGCGTCAGAACATTGTTCCGTTCCTTGTTTGTTTTGGAAATAAATAAATAAGCCTGTAAAAATGGGTTTATTGGATGAATTGAAGATGAACACTGGATGCTGCTGCGCTGTCAGCAGCCGCTGCTCTGATTCAGATCAGGTGAACCTGCTGACTGGAGGATTTGGAGTGGAAATGCTGCTGAAAACTCTCCTGATAGGACAATTTCCTGTAATTCTGTAGTGGAGACAGCCAATCAGGAGTTTTTTTTTGAAAACCCCTGTCAAAAATATATCTATCATTAATAATTTGATTTAATTTGTGGCATAAAAGCAAAATCAAATATTCATTGTCCCAATTGTTGTGTTGTTACTCACTCTACAGTACCTCCACCCCCCTGCCTTCTCTTCACATTTCTCTGTCCCTTGTTTTCCTCCCAGTTTGCCACCATTGAGACCATTGTAACCTCAGTGTCGGATGAGTTCCCCAAATACTTGAGGAAACACAAGCCACTCTTCACCTTGGTCTGCTGTGCCTGCTTCTTCATCCTGGGATTCCCCATGATCACAGAGGTAACGGCACCGACACAGAAACACACAGAATCTTATGTATTTACGCTCTGACGTCGCACGGCGGATGGGTGGGTGGAGGGGTTGGGGAGGTGGGCGAGGGGAGCACTCGAGCATCCTCCCCATGCTCCACGACTCTTCCTCTGAATAAGCCGACAGATTTCTGCATGTAAAGTGAAGTCGCGGCCTTCAGAGGACAGACTCAGTGAGTGGAACAAGGAAGGCTGAGTCTTATTAAAATCCCCGCAGACAGCTTCAGAGGGCAAAATCCAGCCTGAAGTAGGACTCATCCATGTCATTTCTTATGATCCGGTACAAGTCAGTGTGAACGATGTGACCACAGACAAGTCAGAGGTGGAGGGAAATGAGGGGGGAGGGAAGAAAGGGGTGAGATGAAGAAATTAATTGCTTTTGTCGTATTGTAATATTTTATTTGCGTGTGTGTGTGACACAGAATGGGATGTACATGCTGCAGCTGGTGGACACATTCGCCGCCTCCTATTCTTTGGTGATCATCGCTATCTTCGAGCTGGTGGGGATTTCCTACCTCTATGGTGAGTACAGCTGATCCCGTTTGGTCTCATGACCTTTGGCCAACGAGACATCTGAAGCCCTGTTAGTGGCTCACCAGAGGCTCTAATCTTAGTTACATCCCACAGTATTGTTCTTGCAATTCTTCCTCTTCTGTTCTCGCAGGAGTCCTGAGGGTGACATTAGAGGGAAGGTCATGATGAGGTGGCTAAAATCAAAAAGCGTACCAGGATAAATTATCTGCCACGTCTGGTTGAAACTTTCAGGCTTTTTTCTGATGGGTGTAGTCAGACACTTGTAGTGTCGCTGTCCCTGTGCACAGCTAAACGTCACTGCAACAAATGAGAAGTTAAACCACGAGAGGTCAGAAAACACAAGACGTCTTTAAAGGAATAGTTCAACATTTTGGCAAATTCACCTATTGCCATAATCCCTATAGTCGTAGGGGTAGGTTCATTACTTTTAACTATCGGTGCATGTTGTTTTCAGATCTGTAGGGCAGAGACGCAAGCTGCTCAGCGAACACAATGGAGGTGAATGGTACAGGTCCCTTCTCCCTCAAAACTCATCAAATAACACAATCCAACAACTCCAAAACGCTCTCATGGAGAAGTTGTAACCTGCACATTCACCAGGCTATGAAATAATCATGTATAATGTTTTTGTAACATTACGACACATGAAGCAAATACTTAGAACTACTTGCGCTTTTGAAATCACTCCGCCCAGCAGCCGTGTCTGGAATGTAGTTCTGGCTATGCATTTGCCCTGAAAACAACTCAGTCTCGTAATGTTACATTAGGTGAGGTGGTGAATGTGCAGGTCACAACTTGTCCACGAGAGTGTTTTTGGTTAGTAGTAGTGGCTTTATTGTGATTATATTGAGGGTCAGACAACAATATAACAGAATTGAGATAGCATGTGATACTTGGTGCGATACTCAAATACATATAGAGATCTAAAAACCAAAAAGAGACAAAAAGAGAGAATGTCCAGTCTGCGGGAAGCACAGATATCATCAGCAAACTGTTATATTTAATAATCTGCCCATTCAGTAAATGGAAATGTAGGCCCGATGGTGGTGCGAAAAGATCAGAGAGCTCTTTATGACTATCAGGAATCATGGGTATCATCAATATCAAATGCTGCCGGTCATGAAGTGTTGATCAGAGGAACATTTTGACCAGATCATTTTTTAAAAACTCTGGAACCAAAATCAGTAAGTCCCCAAAGTCAAACTCGACACACTGTAGGTGTTCATACCAGACAAACCAAGCTTTTGTTAACATATCTTTTTGAGGCCCAGGATGGACTTGTCCTCTCCAACCCTTAAAACCGTCTTGTTTCCAGGATCAGAATTCTGCCTAAATTTAACCCTAACATCAAATATCAGTAACTGTAACCTCTATTTCTAGTTTCCGTGACCACCGCTACAGAAATACCTCCTCTGTTGTGTTTTAAAGTGACGTCTTTAATCAAATTAGGAGTACTTGTCTTTATGTGCTCCACATGTTTCTTCCAGTTCGACGTAGAGGAGGCATGAAGGCTGCTGTTGTATGTTTTCATTTTTAGTCCTTCACATCAATCAAGCCACAAAAACACTGAATTGCAACTCAATAGCAACTTTTGAAGGGCCCCTTGATGCTTTCAAACTCCACACCCCAAGTTCCTGTTGCAGACTTACCATTGAAAAACTTGTAGTCTGATGTCACCGGGGTAATTTTATCAGACATGCCAAAGCTCCTTTATAGAGCCACATAAGAGATGGTATATCCGTTTTCACAGGCCCTTCATGGGACTCAGGTGTAAGCTCAGTCCCATGAAGATTTTAATGATGTTTCTATTCTGAAGTGAAAGTAATCCACACAAAACATTGAGTTCTTGTCCTTCGTGTTGTAAAAAAGGTAAAAAGAATTTGAATATATGCTCATTAAAGTTCTCATTAAAGGTTCTCTCAGTTCAAAGCCAATCAGAAGAGAGGAGGCTCTGAGTCTCTCTTCTGATTGGCTGACTGTTGTCTGAATGATAGGATAAAAATAAAACAGATTTTGGGTAAACAATCAAACCAATCAAATAAAATTGTCCAATATTGGATGGTGGGTTTGGATTTAGGGCATGACTGAGGGCAGCGACTGTATAGTTGTGACATCACAGAGTTACAGGAAGTACTTATGGCTCATTTTAAGGTCTAAGAACCGCAATTCTTTCTTAGAATTAATTTTGAGCCTAGGCCTGATTTACAATCTCTCTTCACCTTTATACAATATGAAATCTTTATACCAGTTGCCACAGCTGCAATATAAAAACATGTGAAACACACAACAATTAGATTTTGTCCATGTCTAAAAGCAGATGACTGTTAAAGGGATTGTTCAACATTTATAGTCATAGGGGTAGGTTCATTACCTTTAATTATCGGTGCATGTTGTTTTGAGATCCGCTGGGCAGACATCAGGCAGCTGCTCAGCAAACACAATGGAGGTTTTGGCATGTTCACCTATTGCCATAAACTCTAGATCCTTTTCTCGCCCTTTCCTCTGTTGTGTATAGGCTGTTTTTCCGACTGTGACCACTAGGTGCCTCTGTTGTAATATGTAAGTGTCTCGCACGGACCAAGAGCTCAGGTGTGTGTCAGGAGGCTGTTACCAAGGAGCAGAGCCAGCGGCTCTCCTTCAGTTTTGTCAGAGCATCAGTACAGGTGACATATTGAAATGATTTTGTGACTCTGCCTCTTCATGTCACTCACTGTTATCCGTCAATAAAGGCAGAGGAATGAAGCCATCTGCTCCCTCGCCTTTTCTCAGGGACGACAGAAACTGATACACTCACTCTCTCTCTCTCTTTTTCTCTCTCTCTCTCTCTCTCACACACACACACACACGCTCATATGGATGGATTGAATTTGCTGATCCCTCTTTTGAAGGGACCTTATTAAACCCAGGTCACTCTCTGTGTCTCCTCCTTTCTGACTTTCTTCCATTTCTCTACTTTTATTTGATTTCTCTCCCCTCTTTTTTCTGTTTTTCTTTGCAGGTCTGCAGAGATTTTGCGAGGACATTGAAATGATGATTGGTTTCCAGCCAAACCGATTCTGGAGAATTTGCTGGGCCTTTGTGACTCCAACTATTTTGACGGCATGTTTGTTTTTTGCTCATCTCACGCACGCATGCACACACAACACACACACAGGCATGCATGCATGGACATCTGCAGCTTCCATTTTCACTGTCGCCTCTCAGGTTCATTGATTTGCAATAGGAAGGGAACAGGGGAGAAATTGCTCCTGTTACGCTGAAATAGAAAATTATTTCTTCCTTCCAATTCCTGTCATGTCACCAAGTCTCAAGTTGTATGTGTCTCACAAAAAATGTCACAACTGTTAGTGTGGCGTCAGTTCAGCTGCTGCAAACGCGCACACAGACATTTGTTTTTAGAGAAAACATTTCCTGTGACACGGCCACTTACTGGTCTGGCGCTGTGCAGCAGAAGCTGTAAATTCCGGCTTCCAGTGTTTACCAGCATGTCAGCGTTGGACACTGGACACACGCCAGCGTTAATGTTAGTAATTCTAATGGAAACCACTGTAGCTCCAAAGCAGGGGTGACGATGACAAATGGAGCAGCACTCAGGCCGGCTGGCCATCCTGCTGCTCTCGAGGGAGATCCTATTTCCTTCAGGAGCTCATTGATGCACAACCCGAGGCTAATCTATTTCCGTCTGCCTCCTTTTCTCTGTTTGTTTTCCTTTTCCTTTACTTCTCAGTGGAGTCATTCTCAGCCAAATTCCTGTGAAGATAGGAAACGGATAGGATTTTCCTCAGGTCTGGTCACACATACTAAAACAAGGAGGATTCAATTCTCATCATCCAGCGCCTTGTTTATAAGGGAGGGTGCACCGGCTTTAGCTATGTGTCCTTAAATCAGAGCGCTTAATTGGGATGGGGGGTCCTTGCTCAGTGTGGAAAATCATTACATAGCTCAACAACATCAGGCTGCAGCAACAACAGAGAAAATAAAAAAAGAACATATATAGTTATTTTGTTGATACAGTAGCAATGAAGATTTGAACCTAATAGGTGCCAAAATTACAAACATTTCAGTTATTTATCTATTTAAATTATTTTTTTTTAATAATTTATCATCACTCTAGCTTCCAATGAGTGAAGGTTCACTGATTTTTCTCATTGAACTAGTAAAATTTAGGTTTGTGTCCAGAGCCTGCAGTGTTTACTACAACACCACAAAGTGTCACAGAGTTCAGGGATAAACTTCAAAATCTCAGAACCAGTCTTTCATTAAAAATAAATAAATGAAAAATAAATAAATAAAACACCAAAAAATAAACAAAACTCAAACACTGAGCATCTGTTGACAGCTGATACCTGGATATATTTTTTTAAACACCCATTTTTATCCATAGGAATAAAAAGCAAAAGATTCCAAATGCAGATATATTGTTTTTAGTCATGAAGTTCCAACACAACTTGCAGACTTGTACCCCAATTATGGAAACGTAGATGAAAGTGATTTATGAAAGTCAAATTCATCTGTGCCTCTTTACAAAGATGTTCCACAGATGTTTTTGTTGGATGAAACTCCCAGAATAGGTGAAAATGTTTTCAGTGACTCTCAAAAGGAATAATAATAATTATATTATTCAAAGTATAAGCAAAGAGGAGGTTTCTGGCACAGCTTCACCTGCATCCGGGGTGCATAAAGAAGGGTAAAAAAAAAATCCAGCAACACTCGCAGTAAACAGAAGAATATTATTATTATTATTAGATGAAGGCGTTTGGGCTTGATGACCCTGATGAAGGGCGGAAGCAGCTTACAAGTTTTTCTGTATGCTGCAGGTGCTGCTGGAGTTTTAACCTTTTTTTTTTAAAGCCATTTCCATTGCAAGTAAATATGGCTACTACTTTCAAATCTGCTATAAATGTGCAGGTTGTGCTGTAAACATGCAAGACAACATGCACAGATTAGGTCTTTAGCTCCACAGGCTTGACTCTGTAAACTGCACTGACCCATGTCTTCTTACAGCACGTAACAAATTAAGCAAAAATGTGTTGCTTATATAAAGCATCAGTGTTTTTCTGTAACAATCTAAAACACTACTTAGTTCGTTTTTTTTTAGCTGTAGACCAATGGTTCTCAAAGTATGGTACGGGGACCCCCAGGGGTCCTTGAGAGGGTTAAAAAGGGGTCCCCACCTTTGTTTCAAAATTTGACCAATTTATTTTTGACAAAAATATTACATTTTTTCCCCAGGAATTTCTTGAATTTTTTTGCTAGAATTCAAGCCATTGGCTAGCCTAGAAATCTAGACGCACCCTAGTGGCAGCAAATATATTTGCTCCATAGGTGGGTCTAGAAACGAGCCATAGGAACTTTTTGAGTCTCGAACACCGTTTGTGTTCACCAATCACAGCGCTCTATCTGTTTAGAGAGTCGTTGGGCAGGCTTAACGCGATGACGACATACATTTTAATTGGCTTGTCAGGCTAACGTCATCCTGCTCTTTGCTCTGATTGGTCGTAGCGCTACCCTATTGCGTGCAGAGGCAGTTTGAAAGACAGCCTTCATCCCGCCCCCTGGATTGAGCCAAGGTCTACCGGTCGTTGCCAGACTATACATTTTAATATAGTCTGGTTTGTCAGGCTAGCCATTGGCAGTAATTTGAACGTATATTGACTAAAAAAAGGAACGTTATTCAGTCTCGGAACAAATAGGCTATTTGTGTATTTCTGGTGTTTGCTTAAAAATTTTGTCCAATGGGGGTCTATTGTGGTCTAATTTGTGTCACTTTAGGGGTCCTTGATGTAACCACTGCTGTAGACTAATAAAACCACAAATTTATACTGAACAGCATGTCTTCCTCATGGACACACTGCAGCAGTATGCATCTCATTTACAGTACGTGTCTTCCCGGTCTGTGCAGGGCATCTTGGGACTGAGTCTGTACCAGTGGAAGCCGATGACGTATGAGGACTACACCTACCCCAACTGGTCCATGGTTATGGGCTGGCTCATGGTAATCTGCTCCGTCATTTGGATCCCCATCATGTTCGTCATTAAGATGTACCTCGCCCCCGGCTCCATAATCGAGGTAATAATTGAGACGAAGGCGTGACGAGACAGCATCACGTATGTTTTGTTTTTGTCTCCTCTGCACGCACACACAGATACACAATGCCCCCCACGCACACACACACTGTCAGAGAAATCAATAGTCTCATCATTCGCTCATTAGCAGGGAGAGGCGGGCTGCTGGGTGAGTATTAATTTGGAGATTTCTCTGCAAGTCTGATGGGTCTCTTTTAAATACTGTACTCAGATGAATGGATGATGATGACTGTGACTTTCTGTCCTGATGTCTCTTTCCCCCGGCGGCTCTGACGGCAGCCTCAATCACACTCTGTCCTCCGACTTTACATTTTAATTTCCTTTCTTTCTTGACTGCAATATATGCATAATTATCAGTATGTTCACTTTTACATGTGGGAGATACCGTGTGGGATTTCTACAAAATGACTTCCCAACCCAGGCTTTGTACATTGCATTTAATTAATATTAACATTATATCAGGGTCACGGGAATTATTAAGAGCAACAGGTTTAACAATGACAGGGAAGAAAAGGGAGGCACAAACAGCAGGGCTGTAAGAAATGTAAACACTTCATTAAATATAATGTAGAGTTTTATAAAAGTTAGGTGATTGCATCTATATAGCATTGGTATAGCAAACCTGTACTTTTTCCACATTCATTTTGACTACAATATTGTTAAAAGGAATAGTTCAACATTTTGGCAAATTCACCTATTACCATAATCCCAACAGTCATAGCAGTAGATTAATTACCTTTAATTATCAGTGCATGTTGTTTTGAGATCCGCGGGGTAGACACACCAGCTGTTCAGTGAACACAATGGAGGTGAACGGTACCGGTCCCCTGTCCCTCATCAAACTCATCAAACTCATCAAATACACAATCCAACAACTCCAAAACGCTATTGTGGAGAAGTTGTGACCTGCACATTTGCCACACTATGAAAAAAAATCAGAGTATTTGCTTCATTTGTCGTAATGTTACAAAATTATACATGATTATTTCATAGTGCGGTGAATATGCAGGTGCATGAGTTTGATGAGGGACAGGGGACCTGTACCATTCACCTCCATAGTGTTCGCTGAGCAGCTGGCGTCTCTGCCCTGCAGATCTCAAAACAACATGCAGCGATAATTAAAGGTAATGAACATACACCTATGACTACTGGGATTATGGCAAAGGGCAAATTTGCCATAATGTTGAACTATCACTTGAAGGCTGTGGCCTACAAGAGAAGAGATGCCACAATATCTTCAAATGTTTGCTTTTGTACTAACACGAGGAGTCAACGCCAGACACTGTGGCAGACGGCAACACATTCCACTAAAGACGTAGGGTCTTTAGTGGAATGTGTTGCCGTCTGCCACAGGCCCTACACACACAAGCTTTAGCCTTCAGTGCTCCTCCGACACCACAGAAATGTCGCTTTATCTGCTCTGCCCGTGTAAACCCGCTGTGTCTTGGCTTTTCCTCTCTGCAGCGTATGAAGCTGGTCTGCTCCCCTCAGCCCGACTGGGGTCCTTTCCTGATGAAGCACCGCGGAGAACGCTACAAGAACATGATCGACCCTCTGGGAACCAACTCCCTGGGCCTCAAACTGCCCCCAAAGGACTTCCAGCTGGGCTCCTATCAGTAGCAGCCATCCCTCCAGCACCACACCCACCACTTCTGACCCCAACCCTGGGGGGCCACCAGGAGGGAGGGGTGGGTCCATGTCTCTTCTTCCCCCTCCTCCTGCTCCTCCCTCTCTTTCTCCCACCTGCACTTGATCCTCTTAGCTTCCTGTTTTCCCTCACTGTTCTCTGGCTTTGGAAACAGACTCCATCTCCTCTTCTTTCCCTTCACCACTCCCTCCCTTCTTCTCTGAGGGAGGAGTGGCTGCCCAGGTGGAGTTTACTCCTCCGCTGCTGCTTCGTACTCAATTAATGGGCTATCATTGCCTCCCACACATGACCACTGATTACTCCAGAGCCCTTCCCAGGGATCTTTATTCCAAGAGAAAAATTGTGCCATAAAATGACACAGCTCAGACTGCACTTGCAATATTAGACTCACCATGGCTGCTCCCTATGGAGTCATGTGTGTACGTGTGTGTTGTGCGTGTGTGCGTATGTGTGTGCGTGTGTGTGTGTGTGTGCCATCATACTTTTGTGTAGAGATAATGAATCATCTTGGTGAAAGCAGACACAGGAAAACAAAAAAAGAAAATTGAGCAACAGAGAAACAACGGTTGAACGAGCTCGGCGGGGATCTGTATTTTGTTCCATCTGTGTACAAAATTCCATCGGCAATACAAATAATACCAACTGCCTTGGAAAAAAGGGAAAACACCCACAGTATGCACACTGTTATCACATTTAGTTCCTCTTCAGCAGTACATATGTATATCCTCCACTAGCTACTGCTCGGTCGCTCTTGGTTTGTCAAAAATAGATTACAAGATCTGCAATTTGTGCCTCCTACAGTACGTCCCAGTAGAGTAGCGAATGCATCCCAGATTACCACTTTCAGTAGATACATTTTGGCCTTGGATGACTCTGCAGTACGATCGAGGCTTGGGTCTATTTTTCTCTCTGAACCTGAGGGACCATTTGTGATACCCTCTCTCCTTCTCTATTTAGTAAGTCGTATTCCTGCTGTATTATCCTAGAATATAAAGTAGCACATCCCTAACGTAGGAAACCACTAGTGTAGCCAATCCTTCCTTTAGTAGGTGACCTTTTTAAGTCTCTAAAATCCGACCTGATAGTCACTCTGTAGATATATTTTAGATGGTGTATTTATCACTGTATGTGTTGTGAACTTGTCTCGCCATCTGTGGAAACCATTTTAATGTGTAAATATATATATACATATACATATATATATATATATATATACACATATATTTATGTATTGCCTTGAGCAGAGGAGAGAGCTAGCGTGACAGATACTGACAGAGCGTATATGTGTGTGCCATGGTTCTCTTGCTAGCTGTGTAAAAGTGTACACCTCTCGAAAAAAAAAAAGCTATCTTCAAGTAGTAAGTGTGTGTGTCGTTGCGTTCTCACAATATTAGGAGCAGCTGCTTCGTGTGAGTAGATGAAGAGTAGACTAGAAAATGGCCGCCTCCTTTTTCCTGGAAGTGTACTTCGTCTCTTGTTGTTTGTGGTAGAGCTCCGGAGACCTCTTTGCCATTTCAGACTTATGCCTCTTTGCTTCTCTGTGTGTCTTCATGAAAACAGGGTCTCAGGTATACTTGATTCCACCAGACTACTCCGGTAGTTGTCGGAACAATTGCATTCAGTACATAGGAAACAGAGAGTAGAGCCATCCTAAAGCTAAATTATAATGGAAGCAGTATTAAGGAAGTGTGTTGCGGACGATCAGAATCAAAACATCACTTCCTGATGACCTCAAAGCAGCAGCACTTTGTGTTTTGCTTCACTGCTGTTTAAATGCGCCTTGCGATTATTATACAGGGCGTGAGTGAATTAACCTCTTTTGACTAACTGTGCAGTGCTAAATTAAGATCCTGCTATCCATTATGTTTGTAACATAGTTAGCTCGAAACAATAATTAGTTAAGAATTTACTAAAATAAATTTAATTTAGAATGCCTTGTAATCAGCTAGAAATGTAAATGATTTCCTCCTGTTTCTTGATTGTCGGTACACCTAACTGTTTTTTTGTTTTTTTTCGTGGTTGGTCTGTTTTTTGCATATGCAGCAAATGAAAGGCTGTCAGCAACTTTATGGTCGCCTTGCTCACACTGTGATCCTTCAGATTTAGTCGAATTACTGTAATATAGAACGGTTCCCTTTAAGTCGTGCTGTTATGAGAACATGAGCACAAATGAGTTACTGTGAGTGCGTTTTTTGGAGGGCGTAAGAGTAATCTCCAACTGGCTGTGCAGCCTTTTTAAATGTGACATGACGGGCAGCCTGCTCTCAGTCTGTGGGCCGTCAGCCAATCACCTTCAAAGTAATACCATGTTTCAACTCAGTTGCAATTAGACCTTTCCCAGCTTTGGTCAGCCGGTTATACATTTTGATGTTGACACAAGACAAAAAATCCCTATTTATTATGCTTATCACACTGCAGTCTTTTAATTGTTGAGTGGCTTCAGTGATTTCCATGGAGGCTGCAGGTATGAATGCAATAACATTTGCTCTGAGTTCAAGGGTCTCCCTAACGATCTCTCTAAGCCATGTCCTTTCATAATCTTGACATGATAATAGCACAGATACGATTTTAGAGGTTTTATGGTTTGAAAACAAGACATAATCAGTTAATGAGCACAAAAGCCCTGTTATTAAATAGCTTGCTTGCTCCACAGCGTTGCTTTTGTTAAGACTTAGTGCAATAAGCTCTATTGGTCAAATGTGATAATAAAAGAAAAGTGTGTGTGCTTGTGCGTGTGTGTTTTGTCTGCTCTATGTATTAGTTTCACTCAAGTCCACGTATCTGTCAGTCAGATGTTTGCATGGCCACTTTCCGAGTAGACTGTCGAACAAGGCCGAGGAGATTTTACAGGACTTTTTTTTTTCCCAGAATGCCTCGGCCTGATGCTCCTCTGTCATTTTTGATGGATACGAGGATCTTAGACCAACATTTGTGAACTTGAGCTGGGTAAAACAAACTTTTATCACTGATAAGCTTCAAAAGGTTCAATCCCATGGCAACCGCTCATTTGAGAGCAGGGCAGGCCAAAGGAGCAGTTTGGCATTTTAAATCATGTGTTGGATGTTGTGGAACCTTCACTCTTTGTAGAAAGACTTGAATGATAAAAAAAAAATTCTTTCATGCCCTAAGATTGATTTTAATGATTTCCTACAGGGCTGCAACTAAATAGCTATACAATTTTGTGTTTTGTGTCCCTGTGTTTCCATTTCTACTCGGCTTGTCTGCTTTTGTTTTGAGATAAAAAAAAAACAAAGCAAAACAAAACAAAAAAACAAGTTGGGGGTTAAGTTGAAACCACATTGCTTCATAACGTATAACACTGAAGAGCTTGCATGTGCAGTTTGTGTTGCTGTAACTCAATGTCCATGTATAGTAAACCTTGTCCTTTCTCTCTCAATAGTATAAGTCCATGCATGATTACTTTAGGGAGCTTTTTGTTCTACTGAATGACAAAACAGAGGGATGCTGTTGTCCTTCTGACAGAGGAAGGAAGAAGAAAACAAAAAAACGAAAAAAATAAAAAATAAAATAAAAAAAGAAGTAACTGTCGATACGCTTTGCCTGCAAGTCAACTTTGGGCAGTATAGGTAACCAAAGAAAGAATACTTAAACTAGGGTTTTAGTGTAAACAGAAAAACAAATGTTAGAAGAAAAAAGGAACGTGTCATCTGCGTATAGGAGGTTGAGATACTGCCATTCATATCCCATGTAGTGTTCCTCGATGTTTGCCAATACGTTACACAACATCTTCAGGTAACCATTGGCCTTATAGATGTCCTCTAATGGTAGAATATTGTATGTATTTCAAAAATAATACCACAGAATAGCTTATCGTCTGTCTCATATGGTACCAGTATTCCTATTGTTATGTCTGTTGTGTCTTTTGGGCACTTTATTGTGTGACCTATGAATGCATAGGTTAAATTTCTAATTACTTGAGTAATGTCATATATTTCTGTGTGTTTTATGTGAGGTACTGCTGCCTATGGATATAGATATGTGCCTCCAACAGCCCATGACATCCTTTGATTTGAAAATAGAGTAGATATATAAGAAATACGTTTTAAAATATGTGTGAGATTAAAAAAAAAGAAAAGAAAAAAGAAAGAAAGAAAGAAGATATATATCATATATGTCAAATGCATTTATTTATTTTCAATGTCATCAATCTTTGAGGCCCTACCTCAGATTTTGTATTTATGTATAGAAATGCAATTGGATTATAGTATCTTTGCCAATAATAATATATCGCTATTATATCATGAGATGTATAACCTATGAATCAATAAATAAATGTTATTGTTTTCTTTGTTGTCGCTGGTTTCTTTGTGACAAGCTTTCAACTGCGATGGTGCAGCTACAAACAATAGTGACAAGGAAATGAGGTTAATACAATGAGTCCCCTCTGTGATTTAACTTGTCAATCAACTATTATGTTCAGCTGCTGCATGTCTGAAGGCATCACAGCTGTGCGAAAACGTAACATACTGTTTGTTGTTTACTGGGAAATCATGATCAAAGAGGAGGAGATTAGACAGAGAAAGAAGATTTGAACACTCCTGCAGGCGTGTTGTTTGTTGGTACATACCATGTGCTGCGCAACACCACTCACTGTGGCAGACTAGCTTGCATATTTCATGTAAACCTGATTTGCAATTTAAATTCATTTGCATGCGGCACACCAGTTAGTACAGTATATCATGCACACCAGAAATAAGTCCAGTAATGATGCCGAGAATGAGCAGAAAGACTATAGAAGTTTATTGAATTTAATGCCTCAGTGGCATCAAAGCTTATTGATTTATTATGAACAGGGATCTGGCGACAGCAGCTGATTTGTAAAATAATATATGTATTAATACGTTTTAAAATGAATTCATACTGTATAATTAAGTAATATCAATCAATATTGCTCGCACTGATTTGCATAAACATTATAGTGTAGGGGCAAAAATGAATGTGAAAATGCACATTTATCATTTGGGTTAATACAACATATTTGATTTGAATTGCCTAAAACAAAACATGCCAGTGGCCCCATGAAGCTGCTGTACCGCACTGGTTTCAGTCATCAGATAGTGATGATGATGATGATGATGATGACAAAGATGATAATGGACGTAGATGAAAAGTTGAAAGTATAATTTTTGCTAATAGTTGTATCTTATGAAGCAGCATGGCCTTATGTGGCCTGCAGAACCTACAGCCTCTCATCCCACCGCGGTGCATCTATCCGTGTGAATTACCAGTTGACAGCCAAAAGAGAGTGATCACACCTCTCACTCGTGTCAGTCAAAATGAAGGGCACATTAAAAATGAACAGCCACAGTGTCAGTCCAGCTGTGGCTGGGTGACTGCTCGTTTATAAGCTCCAAAGATCCATCGGATGTACCTTCTGGTGCTGAACTTTAACCAGCATCAAGCAGGAAATATTCAACATTACCTTCTTATTTCTGTGTTCTCCTTCCTGACAGTCCTTTTATTTTATACAGCACTGTGGGGCGACCAGAGAACAAAACCATTTTGGACCTTTGTAGAAACAGTTCGGCTCCTTGAAAAACAAGCTTTGGTTTCTGCTGTCAAGAAAACATTTTGAAGGTCACAAAGATCTGACCTCTGTGTTGTCTTGGGTGTAGGAGGAGCCTGAGTGGTTTTTTTTTGTGAACCACTTTTTTTTGTAGTTGTTTTAAAATATAAACAAGCACAACAGTCCAACACTCGTACAAGTACAGGACAATGGAAGGGGAGAAATAAAACAGAAAAACAAAACAAATACAAAAAAAAAAAACTAGTGGTGACTCCTCATCCCCAGATCTCTATTAAACATGTGCAGGACATGAGACACCAAAGTTTAAGCAGACATTGCAGATTGAAGTGAAAATAGTGATAACAGCAATTCTTTAATCTTACCAGCCATCGTTTGCCATGCTAAAATAGTATCAGCTCCAGCACCGTGTATTCTTACCACTGATAGTGCCACATTTATTGTGTCATTGTATGTGTTAATCCACTGGGCCTTAGTAACTGTATGCAGAGGTTTCCAGTAGGCCTATAAACCAGCATCTTTTCGGCAGCAGTGATGCCTGTTAGGAGGATACGCCAACTTTAGTGTGGTGGTATCATTCAAGAGTAGCACAATGGGAGACCACGGCACAGATATATCCAGTACATTAGTTAGAGTAGCACAGACCTCACCCCAAAAAAGCCTCTAAGTTTCTCCTTGAAGTGAGATAGGTCCTGTGGATATGGGTTTTTAGAAGCAAAGACCATCAGGGACCATCTCTTTTCCCAGTTAAGTGAATCATAGTTTACAGGTGACTGGCATGCACTAACATGTGCTGCTGCGTGCTGCGTGTGATGGAATTCTCTGTTCATTGATACTAAACATAAGGATAGTTGTTTGCTGCTATATTAGTGTTTAAAATCATACTCTTTCCAGAGCCTTTGAGGTAACATTATTCACTGTCACTTGAAAGCACTTATCCTGGGAAGTTATTTTGAAGAAGTGTCCTTCTCCTCTAATAAATGATCAAAAGGATCTGCAAGAGGGGAAAAATAAAGTTTGATGTGTTCAAGAACACTTTTGTCTTTCTTTCTAAGGTGGTGACATCCAGACATTTGTCATTCTGACCGTGGCAGTCTTGCCTGCTCTCTGCCCGACAGCCTGTTTGTTTACTTCACCATCAGTTAAAAGTTTCCTGAGTCTTGACTTGAAGACGCAGCACAATAGTTTCCTGCCTGTATTCAGATGACCAGAAAATCCTTCAGGATGTATCCCATCAGCAGATGAGAGCCGAGGAGATAAGGCAGCAAGTGAGCTGACCTTGAAAATCCAAAAAGCATCACAACTATAATATTAAAGCATTATTACATGACTTTAAATCGCCCATAATGTTACATGATGAATATGAATGAAGATGTTTTATTTCATGCTGCATTCATGTTTGGGGCGGGACTAGATAAGCTTTTGCTTCTCCCGCTTTCCCTTTCGGCCATGTGTATTGCATTATTTGAACTAAGATGAAGTGTGACGATGATTATTTAAATTGACATGCCCGAAATAAACAAATTGATTGATTGATTGATGTTGGTTGGTTGGTTGGTTGGTAGATGTAGCAGGTCATATGAGGGGCCGAAGACATGAATGATCCTGAATTTCACAAGTTCATGACAGCCTCTCTCACAGTGCCACATGGGGAAAGTAAAACAGGAATTAAGACATGTAACAATTAAAATGAATGTTAATGAATGCTGAATGAGGCATACATAATGACTCTGCCTCTCATTGTGAACTCTGCTTTAATGCTTTCAGTATAAGTATTTAATATTGGCTTATTGTCAAAACACTGATAACAAACAAAAACAAAAGAAGAGGAAATTTCATTATTAAAAGCCTCTTATCCATCCTCTGCCTCTGTTGCAGATAATGGCATGCTGTTTATCTATGCACTCTCATGTTTTTATTTGACTCTGTGCTATTAGTTCAGTATTTAAATAGCAATGAACTAGAAAAGCTGCCCTGTCTGAACACTATGTAAAGTCAGTGTTATGTTAATCGCTTCTCCTTGACTTGAGGGCATCATTCATAAGAGACACTCTGGAAACACTGCCTTAATTTGCCGTGCTGTCAGATTCAGCAACAGACGCACTAACATTACCTCCCCTTTCTATTGCTGATTGTGTTACACAAGCTCTCGTGATGTGGGGGCAATATGTAAGCAGTTCTGACTCACAACAGACTTCAATGACAAAAAGGAAAGAAAAAAAAATCTAAAAATCTTCTTAAGCTTCCTCTTACACAGTGGGTTGTATAATCACATTAATGGTTTAAATGATACTCCTCCTGATTATTGTCATTTATAATGCATTGGAGTACTGTTATTATCTGGTATGTCATATTCATAATCAAGCAGAAGCACCGGTCACCCACTGGTCACTCTGATTACAACATAACTGTGTTAAAACTGTGTGGTGTGTGTGTGTGTGTGTGTGTGTGTGTGTGTGTGTGTGTGTGTGTGTGTGTGTGTGTGTGTGTGTGTGTGTGTGTGTGTGTGTGTGTGTGTGTGTGTGTGTGTGTGTGTGTGTGTAAAAGGATCCATTAATGTCCCTTGTCCGTTGCTCACACAGACATGTGAGGGATGCTCATACACATCAAAACAAAAGGCTAAATGCTCATTATTAAATCCCTCTTTCAGCACCATGGATAGCTCCACTCAGCCAGGAGTGCTAAACACTTCCCAATCCACCTCAATATTTAATAGAAAATAATGTCAGTGCAATACCACAGTGCACTGCCAAGATAAAAGTAACTATGCTTTTGTCACATGAGAGTGAGCACTGAAAGTGAAAATCCATTTCTGATTTTATTGTTGCCTGCACCATGGCCTGAAAGTCAGACTAATGATCAGACTGGCCATCAGGAGTACTATAAGTTACAAAAATAAACAGATATTTCATGAAATATTAATGAAGCAGAATTAACCTGAATTTTATGAGCACAAAAGATAATATCTCAATAAACAAATTCAGTTGGACATAGTTTGTGGAACACACTTGATCTTGAGCAGTGACTTGACCACTCTCTTACCTGAACACAGGTTTCTACTCGTGTCAAGTTGTTGTCAGAGTTTTCTCCTCAGTGATTTTTCATTCTGTTTTTGGGCACATTATTTCTCTGTGTGTGTGTGTGTTTCTAAGTTTCCATGGTTTCACCAAGGGGCAACCATTTTGGTTGCTAATTTATGCCACCATATGTATCCAGTCTCATTGTCTCTGATTGTAGGTCTTCTCCCTCACCTGTACTGGATATCAGTCTTTTTAGGTAAAAAGAGGTGTACCCCGTCGTCTGGTTTTCAACTCTGCTCTGCAGCTGCACGGTGTGAGAAGCCGTAACTACCACCTATACCTTCATCTTCAATCATATCTCTGAATGACAGGATAATTTGAAACAATCTTCACCCGGTGCATTCACCCCACCATCAGGAAAATCTGTTCATGACTGTCATTTCCTGTTGACTGCTCATTGTTTTCAAGCTTCTTGGTAATCTCTGAAGGTTTTCTTCTTCTTAAAAGGGAAGTACAAGTTGTTGTCACTGGACAATAGTTTTCACAAGTTGAGCAGCTGAGGAGTTGAGGGTCGACTTGAGCTTGAGAAGTTGGGGGGTTCACTTGAGCCTGAGGTAGACAGCTGAGAGCTGGAATAGTCTGCATAGTATTCACCTCCACTCAAATTCATGTATACAAATAATGATTTGGTATCACTCTTGGCCCTGAACATAATCAAAACACACTAAGTCTGTTACGTAATAAGTGGCTGGTATTCAGTTTCCTATATGTTTGGACTACCTACAGTAAATGTTAATTTGCTGATTTATAGGTTAAATTATGAGGTACATTGGTTGAAACTTAAAGTTGTTAGACCTCTTTAAAAAGTTCTAACTATCCACTGAAATATAAAATGTGCTCATAAGTAACCTTAATGTAACCTCTTCCTTTAATTCAGATTTAGGTTACTGACCTTATTGGATAACCTGGGTGACTAAGCCCTCAGTTTAGGCTACATTCAAGGCAAATCATAGACCACTCCTGTTTATATAGTAATACTGTCCATGATGAGTATGATTACTGTGCATCACAGCACTATTGTCTTCACAGAATGTGATTTGGATATCTAAGTGATGCATTTGTTGTCTTATTATACCTGTCTTGACTAATAATTTGCACACCAGACAACTGTAAATGACAAAATTAAAGCACTAGCACGGAAAAGAAAAAGGGTTAAAAGGTTCAACCCATTCTCCAACCTGGACACAAGGCTGAATTAAAAAAAAAAGTGTGAATAGAGTAGTAGAGATTGTGGCATCGTTGCAGCCCCAAGCCACCATCTAATCTACTCTATGATCACATTATCTAATGTGTAGACCTGCAGGAATGATAACCCATGCTGTGTTTACACTGCTAAGGGGTAAAGGGATTTCCTGATGTTTGGTTACAATGAAAACATTGTTGTTCTCACTTTTACAGCTAAAAGCAATATTGTGAGAGGTGAGTGTTATCGATACAAAAGCAACTTGTTTATTTCAGGGAGGCTGCTCTCTGAAATGGTAAATGGTTAATCTGTTTTCCTCCCAAATAACTGAACCCTCACCCTCTTTTTTTCCTCTATATGTTTCGTACCACATCATCACAAGAACGTGAACAAAACCATGGGCTTTAATATGCTGCTGTAACAGTCTCCTCTCTTCCGGGAAGGCTTTTACACAGGATTTGGGATCTGGCCGCAGAGATTGTAGCCACAAGTCCTGTGGCTGGGCACTGATGTTGGGTGATAAAGCCAGGCTTGCACTATAGGTATTCCAACTCATCCTAAGGGTGTTCAGTGGGTTTGAGGCTGGGGTTTTGCACAGCCAGGCCAATCAAATGCCTCTAGTCTAGACTAAATTCTGCTATTTCCGGGGCTAAGGAGCCACCCCAGATTGTTGGCCCAAGGTTTGGAGTATGCTATTGTCATCAAGTCTTTCTTTAGGCCTACTTGAAAGTAAGAAGTGTAGCCTAAAGCAAGATAAAAAGAAAAATTACCAGATGAAAACTACACGAACTGCATTTGTGAGGAAACACCTAAATGCAATACACCTCTTTCTTTTCTTGAGGCATATAAGAAATCAACCAACTGAAGTAGGAGACAGGGTAGATTGTGGAAAAGTGGGTACAAGCACACTCACAGGAACACTCACAAAATAACAAGCACACACAAAATAACTCCTTGAATCCAGTAAACATCCCAAATTGAGTATTGTAAGAGCATCTGACAGGTGATTTTTCTTCTAATGTCTGTGCGTTGACAGAGGTGGCATTCAAGTTAAAATACAAGAGGGGGTTATTTTGTGCAGGGGCTGCAGTAGCCTATAATACAAATGGAAATCAACGTGTGATATGTAGGCTACTTGGTTACCATCTACATTTTGTAGGTTTAACATGAAAATATCCTGATGGTGTTCAACTGATGCCCTCTTCAGTTAGCCTATCTATCCTCACAATGTTGAGAAACAAACTGTAAATTTTTTTTTTTTTTTTTGCTGTTGCTTGAATTAGATTAACAGTCAAAAAAGGGAATTTTGAGTCAAATATGAAAAATGTGTTTCAGCAGGTTTGGGAAAATTATTTTTATTAAACCTTATCTTATCTTATCTTATCTTGTCTTGTCTTGTCTTGTCTATTATATTGTGAGCTTTTATTTTGAAATGCACGTGCCGGAAGCGGGGCTTGTTTTAAATGAGGCGCGTAAACAGTACAGTCGGTAACCCCACCTGTCCTGTTCTCGCTAATTATCTCACCAGAAGGCTTTGGCTGAAATGTGTTACTACGGGAAAGTGCAGACTCTTCCACGGATTCTGTGAGTGTTGTGTGAGGTTATTGTAGCCTACATGTGCAGTGTTGTTTGTTTGTTTTCTGGCGAAGTTGCATGAGTTCACTCTCTCTATATTTTCTTTTTTCCAGGTAACTGAAAGCCAGTTACTCTTCGCAATTTCTCACCGGACCTGTGGTCAACTTCGCAATGCACAGGTAGGCTAATGTAGACATTAAACTCTCTGTGAGGTCAATGAGGGGGCACCAAGCAAACATGCATGAAATCCTTCACTTATTACCCCCAGCTAGGCTATGTGGAACTGTTGAGAAAGCAGAAGCTGCAGTAGGCTATAGCTATCTAATCAGGCTAACTTCATCCAGTGTTATGCAAGCTCATGATCAAGATGTAATGACTTCTGCCATACTTTCTACCCCTATACTGTTTCACTGAGAGAATTCAAGTCTAAAATAAGCCTAATGACATGCAGTCATTATATCCAGCATACAACTGAGAATGAAGCTGACCTGTTGAGTTGAGGTTAGCTGCTGTTCCATCAGCTTCTCTGTCATCCCTTTAAAAGAGTGATACATCTGAGGTAGTTAGTGAAAAATATGCATTGATATCTCATTCTGAGCTCTTATACACAGTGATTAATATCTGAGCATATTGGTTTTTGTGTGTGTTTTACTGACATGACTGCATTAGTGGATATGATTACTGTATGTGCATTTTTTCTACAATCTGATTATAATTATTCTGATCAAAACGATTAAAATGTGCATGTACATGCATCACAAGCACCGAATCAGAATAAATTCACTGTGACATGCACACACACTGAATTTTTGCCGGTAAAATTTGTTGAACACAGTAGAAGAAGCTTCTCCTTCAGTGAAAAAAAGCCATCAAATTACTCCTTCCCTCGCCCCTCTCCCTGTGCTTATACCTTCTCTCTCGTCCATGTCTTGTGCCTATCCTCTGATCAAAATGGATCTGTACCATGTGCTGCAAACGTTACTTTTGTTTCTGGTTTTCTCTTTAAAGGTGTTCAGAAATGGCCGTTTGTCCTGTTTGTCGCGCCGAGTTTCCACAAGTTGCCGCATGAGTTTACCCGAGTAAGGAAAACGAATTTGATTGGTTGTTATCGAGCGAGCGGGATATTCAATGCTTGGGGCATGACTGAGCTCGGTGTGTGTGTGTGTGTGTGTGTGTCTCAGACGTTTGATTGACGGATGACGGATCCAATATCAGTGGCTGATAAATCGTGAGCAGGGTGACTTAAAATTTGTGTGCCTGCATTATCCATTCATTCATTTTCTATACCGCTTATCCTGCACTAGGTCACGGGTGAGCTGGAGCCTATCTCAGCTGACTTCGGGCGAGAGGCGGGGTACACACAGTCATTATCCAATGCGAAAAAAAAATACCACACTTTCATCCTGGAATTACTGAGAGTTATTACACTAATGTTAGGACCCACAGTGGGCTCAAATTCAATTTTCTTTTCTGTACAGCTTTAATTAAGCTGCAAGCACAGCAGTTTATACTTCTCCTGCTACTGTACCTAGGTAGGCTACAGCAGGTCCCTCACATAACAGTAAACTGATGGCTGAAACGCAAAACCTCCTATCTGAATTTTTTATTCATCTATCTTGCAGACTGAATGTGAGTATCCTTCCCTGTTCTCATCATCCAAAGTGAAATCCGCAATTCATAAAATCCTGCAGATAGGAGGTTCTGCGTTTTGGCCATCAAGGTAAATTTTGTGCAGTAGGACTACTTTAAACTTAAACTTAAACTTAAAAGACCTTTATTATCCTTACGGAAATTTGTGCTGCACAGCAGCTCAACAATCATCACAATCCCACTCAACACATATCATACTTAGACAAATCATACATTAAAAAGAAACATCATACGTATAAATAGAAGTAAAAGTCAAGGTGTGTGCAAGAGTCCAGGGATCCCGTAATGTGTGAATGTGAATGATCAGTTTGATAACCGTTAACATGGCATAAACCACCCATCTTGATTGGAAAGAAATTTCTTTCCGAATGAGGCTGTTTGGATTAAGATTTTTCAATCAACGTGTTTTCACGACGCAGTTTTATTTGGATCAGCATTTATTCCTATTTTATTCTGATTATATGTAAACATGGCTAGTGTAGTTTCTCCCCTATACCTCCCTTCAGTTGTACTGTACTGTAGCCTGCTACCTGATTGGCCTCATTGACAACCTGGCAGTGTTTAATTAAGCAATATATCACGACAGGCCGTGGTATATGCTCATTATACCACGGCTAAGGGGCGTTGTTCGGCCCGACGCGAAGCGGAGGGACGACAACCCCCTTGGAGTGGTATAATGAGCATATACCACGGACTGGAGTGATATATTGCTTTTATAAAACGGTTACGAATAAAGGCAATATAAAAGAGGGATACGCAATCAATTTCATGTAGTTTTATTCAACCAGAAATACATATTATCCAATAAAATAGCCTCACTGTGAAAAAATAGTCCCAGCTCTCCAGACGTTAGCTCCAAGTTAGCTCTGCAGCTCGTCTTTTCCTCCGCTTTTTTTCAGGTGAAAGTCACTGCTCAGTCCCCTCTACCATTGTTAACCCTCCCCGGAGGTGAAAGTCAACCTTAAACATGTGAATTCAACTACTTTAGTCCGTTTTTTAACATCGTAAAAACATCAGCTGTCTTTTGCTACGGACGGCAACAGTCCGTTGTCATGGATACATGACAACAACTTCCATTCATACCAGTCATACGTGCCTGAGGCGGAGTGATAGCTTACGCTGTGATAAGGTTTTAGAATAGTAGCCGTGGTATATGCTCAATATACCACGGTTAACAGCCAATCAGATTGCCGGATTTCACCTTTCCGTTTTATAATTAAGCAATATATCACGACAGGCCGTGGTATATGCTCATTATACCACGGCTAAGGGGCGTTGTTCGGCCCGACGCGAAGCGTTTTTATAAAACGGTTACCAATAATGACAATATGAAAGAGGGATACGCAATCAATTTCATGTAGTTTTATTTAACCAGAAATACATATTATCCAATAAAATAGCCTCACTGTGGAAAAAATAGTCCCACCTTTCCAGACGTTAGCTCCAAGTTAGCTCTGCATCTCGTCTTTTCCTCCGCTTTTTTTCAGGTGAAAGTCACTGCTCAGTCCCCTCTACCATAGTTAACCCTCCCCGGAGGTGAAAGTTCACCTTAAACATGTGAATTCAACTACTTTAGTCCGTTTTTTAACATCGTAAAAACATCAGCTGTCCTTTGCTACGGACTGCAACAATCCGTTGTCATGGATACATGACAACAACTTCCATTCATACCAGTCATACGTGCCTGAGGCGGAGTGATAGCCTAAGCTGTGATAAGGTTTTAGAATAGTAGCCGTGGTATATGCTCAATATACCACGGTTAACAGCCAATCAGATCGCCGGATTTCACCTTTCCGTTTTATAACTGGCAAATAACTTTGGCTAGATAGATTTGTTTCTAGCACAATGAATGGCATGACACACACAGAAAGAATACATTGTATGGTTGAATTTGTAGTAATTTTCATCAATGCAAAATGTCAGTGTGTTTTAAAAAAACATTTTTTAATGCTGTTTTTGTACTTTTCCATAGCAAATTGCAATCTATTCATGTCTCAATGCCTTGCATTAGATTCACTATCCACCCTGACAGCAGGAGCACAGGAGGGGTGGGTAGTGGGGGGTGGTTGCCTGCCGTGTGAACAAGCACAGATTTTCCCATTTTTTGCCACTGAAGTTTAACCATGCTGAGCTCTTGATACTAGATGCAGAGCTTTTGAGCCTGCCATTGTCCAATTTTGGTAAGACCTGTGCAGGATGTGGATTTGCCACAGTTTTTTTTTTAGTCCTGTCTGGTCTGAAAAGGTCTTAAAACCCTTTTCATCTCTGCCTGCTGAGCAACTGATGTGCCAAGAACATTAAGATAAATGCAAGTGTATGAGTTGTCTGGATTAGCAATTATCAGGCTGACAGGATCCACTTTCAGTTCAGAGTGAATTCATTCTTAGTCAATAAATAGTTGATCAGCCCACAAACTGGACATCCTGCAAAATCCCAGTTCTGCTTGCTGGTTTTATGAAAGAAAATATAACACCCAAATCAGCAGTTACAGGTTGGCAGGGCAGTGTAAACAGCTCTAATGTGGTGGTACTGCTTCTGTCTACTTTAAATATTTTAACATATTTGATAGTAGTTTATTTATCTTTTTAAATTAAAACATATCTGTTTGTTGGTTACCTCAATTATACACAAGCCTTCATATCTATGACTAACATAGAGACGAGCAACGATTGACTCGAAATGCAGCAGTGAAAACGAAACACATAGGGAGAGATGAAACTTAAAGGACAATTCCAGGCAAATTCATCCTGGGGCTATAGGTCTAAAATAATGAATCTGAAAATTTTCTTTTTAATTGCTCCCGTTACGCAGTAGTTCTGTCTGTCCCTGCATTGCCACAGCAACGTACTGTATAATGGGAGCACAAAACTACTTTTTTCCCCACAGACAACGTCAGATGGCTAAGATCTGTCCGCTCCCATTATACGCTGCTGTGGCGATGTGGGGACAGACAGAACTACTGCATAAAAGAAGAAGAAAATCTTCAGAGTAGGGCTGGGCGATATGGACCAAAAGTTATATCCCGATATATTTTGTCTGAATATCGATATACGATATATATCCCGATATTTTTCCGCAAAGTGAGAGCAAATGTTCAGTCAAAGTTAAAGCCAAATATGACAAGCCACAGGTAGTTTTATTGAAACCGGCTATTTCACTTAACAGTTGCAAAATCAAATGAATAAATAATAAACAGGTTTCTTCATCTGGTTCATGAATAAATGTTCAGTTGCTCAAATAACAAAATGTAAACATAAATACTGCCTGACAAGAGTACCTTTTTTGAAATCAAAGTAATGGAGTAATGGATTTTAGAAGGCGTGATTCCATAAGGCCTCTTCTAAGATCAATGTTAAAAGTTGGCTGGAAATTTGAAAATATTGTCATTATCATGTATAATTTATTATAAGACATTTCTGTAACATAAACACCAGCTATAGCAGAGTCTTATAGAAAGGCACTCTTGAAATAAAAAAAAACTATCAATTGTCTGCACTAAAAACTAAAAAACAACAACTGCCTTGTGTCTCTGTTATTTCTCAGAGATTTTTTTTTTAACCTGGAGTCACGTGACGTGCCCCACGTCTTTTTCCGGTCAGTCGTCATGGAAACGTCACGTGACACTCACGGACCCACGGTTTGGACCAGAGTGAAAACAAACGTGTGTAAACCATGGATGTATTATATTATCATAGATCCATGGGGTAAACGCGAACCTTACGAGCTGAATCTGGTGAAAGCACCGCGGCTCACAGAGGTCTGGAGCTCTGACGCTGCTGCAGGGGACGACGTGCTAACGGCTAATAACAGCTAACGGCTAACAGCTAACAGCTGTGCTACAGCAGCTGACTGAGCCTCTAGAGCCGCGGCTCGGCTCGTTAACGGCAACGAGGTCGACGTGGACTCGGTGCGACTGCGTTCCTCTCGGTCAGCTGGTGAAGCAGCGGTCTGATAAGCATGAATAAAATAGTTAGAGGAGGGGCGGAGCGGAGCGCGGCGAGCAGTGCAGGGAGCTCCAGATCAGCAGCCTGAATGGAGCAAGGATCACAGCGCAAATTTGAACTATATCGATATATGCGATATGGTCAAATTCCATATCCCATTAAAAAATATATCGATATATTTTTTATATCGATATATCGCCCAGCCCTACTTCAGAGTCATTTTTTTTAGACCTAAAATATTAGGAAACCATAGCCCTAGGTTGAATTTGCCTGAAATTGTCCTTTAAATGCCATTCATAAATAGATAGATAAATACTCAATAAATAGAACGGAACAAATAAGGAATAAATGAATGAATTGGTTTAAATTCAAACCATCATGGAATAATGGAATAACATACTTTTTTTTTTTTTTTTTAAAGTTAAAGATTGTAACGAACAAGTTCAGGTCTTAGATAGCTTAGAAATCTACTACTATCTAATAATCTTACTACACTGCTGGCAATATGTTTAAAATTTCATTGATCTGGTTTTTCAACTGAATGTATGCAATGTATTTTATCTTCTACTTGTTTGTGATCTTAAGTTTAACATTAATATTTCAAAAATTATCTTTCATGTTTGTTGTGGTGAGCTTCATTATTCAAGATCAACCTTCCAGTTTCGACTGTAATGTGCTTACTCAGGCTCTGATGCGTTTGTTATTGACACGACTGCTCAATGTGACAGCCAGGGAAGTGGAGAGCTGTGCAGACAGTGAACTGTGAAGTCTCAAACGCAAGTATTTAGGCAGCATTAGCTTGTGTTTTGTTGGATTGAAAATAATGTGACAACTAATGCGAAGAAACGGTCTGAAATTACAAAATACGCTTAGGGCTGACGTCCATCATCTGTATTTTGTTACACCTGTGAGCTGCCTTAAGAAAGCAGAGCACGTCGGATATCTAAAAATATGTGTTTGATCCTACCACACAGACAAGACAGACATCTGAGGTCTGCTTCTGTGTGTAACACAGCCCCTTCAACACGCTGCACCTGCTCTGCTGACAAGAGGATATTAAATCTGAAATAGTGAGTCTCCTTTTAGTAGCATGAACAGAGGGTGCAGATGTGCCCATCTTGGCATGTTTTAGTCATTATGGAGGTCAATGATGTCTCCAAGCTGTTATTTTCGAGACTATGTGCAAAGATAAATACAGTCTTGTATGTGGAGACAAAGGGAGGACGCTGGAGCACACGGTCAATTAATAAATATTTATTAAGGTGCGGCTGCTGACGTTTCGACACAAGGTCTTCTTCAGAGCAAACCAGTCCGACCAGTCTTGTATGTCTTAATGCAAAGCAGCTATAAAAATGACAAGCTATACCACATAGCTCCTTGGTCACTAATGTATGAGTATTTTCCAGCAATGTCTTGAAAATGGGAAGAAAAACTATCCTCACTTCAAATGCAAATTAAAAGATTTCTTCACCAGGCAAAACTAAATTATACAATCTTAGGTGTCCTTCCAGCCTGAAATTGAATGGCAGAGCTCCAGTCATTCGCAATAACAGTCAATGTTAAGTTAAAAATCCACAGAAATGTGAAGCATTTTTTTGATCTTAGCTTTAATACAAGTCTTCAACAGCTAGCCTACTTCTGAAGTGGTGCACATTTGTCCCTGAGAGGCTTTTGACAAGTGTCTCAACAGGAATAAAGTCTGGAGAGCAGGTTGTTAATATTTAGGATTTAAAGTGTTTAAATGATCTTCGATACCATGTGTTATCACAAAGGATTGCCAAAGTCAGACTCTGAAATAGCAATAACACTTGTGTAACCTCAGTCACAGCATTATGTCTGAAACGCTGCACAGCTGCGAAGACATGGTTTTTATATATACAGCACAATGTGCTAATTGGATTGTTCACGGTGGTAGCAGAGTGTAAATCCGTAATCACACTGAACTGCCATTTTGTTTGTCACTTAATTGTTCAGTCCCACATCAAGTTCACGTCAGCCATTTTTTGTTTGGGAGTAGAGGTTGATTTGCCAATTAGCAGGTACGGTGTATTTAATGTATGCATCACTCTGCTGTCTTTGTCAGCAAACAGAGAAGCTTGTGATCATGTTTGCCTGGAGAAAGGGGTTGATTTCAGTGTTGCTGCTGTTCTATGTTTATTTACTCTGTGTATAGCTTATTTTTTGTTGGATTTCTTTTGTTGGCGTGTATGTGGCTCTGGCACAGGAAGTGGCATCTTCCTTCTTACTCCTGCCCACAAAACTTTGATTGGCTTTGCTATTTGGCAAAACAGGGAAATGACTGTCAGTGAGTGCAACACCAGATGTGTCTGATTTAAAAGAACATTGTACAGTATGTAGATGGAGGAAGAGAAAAGAAATGCACACTCACAAAGCACTGTATTTGGAACATCTGTGCGCCTGCTTGTTTTTTCATGGTAGAGCCGTAGAATATATGCAGATGCAGGTTGGGAGCTTGACCCATCCTGAGAAAAATGTTACCTTAGCGACTTTGTCTGTGGCATGATTGTTGATTCAAGATGGAATGCTTAGAGTGTTTCTGAAATGCACAACAACCTCTTGAGTTCTTACAAAGTGTGAGAAACAACAGCCAACCAGCATGCAATACCTTGGATGGATGGATGGAAGTCACTTGATGATGAGAGAGGTCAGAGGAGGATTGACTGGCTGATTGCAGCTGACAGAGGCTTCAGTAACACAGATAACCACTCTTAGCAAGTAGAAAAGCATCTCACAACAAACAACCTGTTGGACCTTGAGGTAAATGGGCTACAACACCTAAGAGCTCATCAGGTTCCATCCCTGTCAGAAGAACATGAATCTGAGGCTGCAGTGTTCACAGATTCACCAAAACTGGAACTTGGAATTGTGTAGAGATCACCTCAGTAGATCACCTCTGAGACGTTACAACAGGAGCTTGGCAGCATGAACGTGCAGTTGATGAACCAGCAGAAATGGTGTGATGTAATCATGTTGATATGATTGATTACAATATACTGTACAGCATCATTCAGAGTCCATGTCTCGAGGAAATGAGGCTATTTGAGAGTAAGTGGAGGCCATAGTCAATGTTAGTATGAGTATGCTTGTTACCAATGAAGTTCTCTGAGTGGACATATTACGACAGGGTGAGAAGAGGCAGCTGTAGAAGTGGGGAATGGTAAATCATTACATTTAAAGGGGCACTTCACTAGAATAGTAGTTACAATATGTTTTTTTTTTTTAGAGGAAATCAAAGCTAAGAGACATTTACCATCACCTGTGTAAATTATGAGGCAGTATTGTTGAATAATAGTCAAAGTACAAAAGCTACCCAAGGCTTTTTCCTTTGCTAATAATAGTCAGAGAGCTTGCACAATGGCTTTCAGAGTACCATCATCAACGAGTTTGCTTGCATATCATTTGGTGATTTAGTAGTGGTTGTATCCTAACAGCTCAATAAATCTAATGTTTGATAATTCTAAAGGCCTTTATTCCATTTGTAAGTTAAATGATTAAGCAATATCACACTCGAGGGAGTGCTGTTGTACTGTATATCAGCACGGCTGTGATTCGGTCGTAGGCACGAGGCCGCAGATAATCACACTGTTGCTTTTATACAACAGTGCTACGAGCGCATTTTAGAACAGTAATAAACTACAAACGATTATGATTTGTTTGTTTATTTAATCATTTATTTGGCTCCGCCAACAGAAATAGTTTCGCAACTGGAAGGGAGACAAGGCTGTTGCCAGGCAACACATAAACATTAAACTAGCTTGCTACCAGTGTTGCCAACTTGGCGACTTTGTCGCTAAATCTGGCGACTTTCCAACCCCTCTTGGTGACTTTTTTTGTCAAAAGCGACTAGCGACAAATCTAGCGACTTTTTCCCGTGATATTACAAATGTTTCTGGACCTGAAATCACGTTATCACAGCTGTTTTCAACGAGCAGCGGCGCTGCCGCGGGCACTCACAGGTAGTCAGCCTACACACAGTAGTGTCACGGAGCTGCCTCCGCTGCATACAGAGACGCACTGCTCCACGCCACAGACATGAAGAGCGCAGCTGGCCTCTGGCCGCTGCCGCCGGCACCCCCCCCCCCCCCCCCCCCCCCCCCGCTGAGATAATGACGTCATTTAGCGACTTTTAGCGACTTTTACGACAGCCAATAGCGACTTTGCTTACTGAGGAGTTGGCAACACTGCTTGCTACTAGCTACAAGCTTTTCCACCGAGCTGCTTCCAGTGCTGGTTCTGGTTCTGAGCCCGTGTCTGATTAGCACCGGAGCAACAGGACCAGCGTGAAGACATACAGAGACGTTATTGATACCGTATTACATTTGTTTATCTGCTATGTAATCAATATAAACACAGTTGAAGCTAAGTAGCTGAGCTACGTGGCTAACAACAGCTAGCACTAATATCAAAACACATCGCCGTCAAAACGTAGTTGCCCCCGCTGCGATTTTTTTCCAGCCGTGTTTAGTAGAGATTTATCGCCAATTAGACGGACCAGGTCAGGTCCGGGTTTTAATGTTCAGGTCCGTTTATAACTGTAGTAGCAGCAGAGAGATGGGGCAGCTCCTGTATGGGGAGCGTGGCTCTGACTTAGCTCCTGTCCAGCTGAACAGCGGAGTGATTACGTCTGTAAAAAGTCGCAGTGCTGTTATACTACATATCAGCACTCATGGAACGTCTCTTGTCCAATCAAATTGCTCGGTTGGGACCGGTCGGAACTAACTGTTGTATAAAAGAAAATATCATTGCCCACTTCAGATTTAAATGTTTAAGTCTGTGTATTCATGTGCTCATTCCTAAGGAATGATGATACATAGTTTTACAGCCGCATGAGCGGTGTTTGGTAAAAATATGCAAGGAAAAATAACAATGTTATCCTTTAATGAGTCTTTCAAAATAAATTGCCTTGGCAAAACAAGAATGTTCCCTCTCTGGAGCTGGCAATTTTGTCAGTACTTGAAAAGCCTTGGCAGCGCACCAGTGAGTGCTTGTATTTGAAAGTAAACAACAGTTAATTAATACACAATGGTCTGAATTGTTGGAAGGAAATGACTTGTAGATGACAGTGCCTCTGCTACTTTTAGCCTGCATGGGAAGTAAGGGATTGATGCAAACAAATAACTCAAACTCTTCTAATACTTCTGGTCAGAAGTTAGGTTGGTGGCATATCAAACCTGTACTGTTGTTCATTGGTTATGAACAGACCTGAGAATGAGAAAATACTGCAGATCAAATCTGATAGTAGTGCAGGCCCTGTTTAAAGCCCCTACAAGGAACTTTTAACTGGATATGCAAAAGTCTCCCATTTCTGCTGATTTCTGTGTGACCTGCAACAGCAAATAAGCCCATCTGTGTGAAGATAAGCTATTTCTAAATGGTGAAACCGGGAGGCAGTGGTTGGGTCGGACCATGGGTGAAACGATTTACGGCACTACACACGCAGCTGGGCTCAAGATTGTCCCGTCCTCCCAGGAACGTAAAGTATGTACTTGGGACAAAGTTTTTTTGTTTTGTTTTTTTTTCACTGAAATTGCACATATCATTGTCACTACACAGACAGTGTGCAACTTCTTGCAGCAGGAGGCTCCTGCAGACTACCGTGTTGTGCCACAGCTGCAAGCCCCAGAGTGGGAAGCTCCTCTCCACCAGAGACAGCCGAGGCAGGCGGGGCAGCTCGGTCTCACTAACCTCAGCGGTCCTGAGCTCACTCTCTGCAGCAGGCGGTCTTGAGACGACACGGCCGGCTGACCGAGCTCTTCGCTCTCCTCCTTGGCCCCGAGTTGCAAACACCTGGCGAGTGAAAGTGAGATGTCTGGTTTATGCTCCAGCCAGCCGAGTCTCTCCGCTCCTCTCACCCACAAAGCATCCGTCCTGGGATATAAAGTCAGCCTGCTCCACTGTCCTGCTAGAGGCTGTTCTAAAATATTTTAAATACATTTCCAAAATAATTTGCCTAAAACTGCTCAAAGTTATAGTCTGGAGCCCTGATGCGCAAGCCAGATAAGCATCTTTGCGACAATACGCGCTAAAGCTCATGGGAAATGCATTCTTTATTCTGGAAAAATGCACACGCTTTTGTCCACAGGGACTGCCAAAATCAACACAAACTGAAAGTTCCTTGTGAGGGCTTTAAAGACCAATCACTTTTCCATCCACAAGTTCAAAAGCCTCGAAGTCTCAAAAAGAGATTTCAGTAATGTTGCTTTTAAAAGCAGCCTTAAAGCAGAAGTAAGTGATATATTTGTGTTAATATAAGTCTTAAATAGTTATATCTTCCGACAGCAATCACTTACATAGAGTGTTTGGACTGAAACACGGGTCTCTCAGTCCCTCTACTCTGCTCTGAGCCGAGGAGAAAACATTTATCGTATCCTACAGTTTTTATCCAATGAGAGAGAGAACGGCATGCAGGGCTGTGTGTGCAGCCAAGGAACGCCGTGAATGCGGTGACGTAGGGACGAGGACTGTTATGGTGCGTTCAAGGAAACTCGTATTTTTCCGACCGTGAAGTGGTACCAGTTCGATCTGGTACGAGTTCACCGGTCGGAAGTTACGAGTGGCCGTTATAGTGACTTTCACCGGTAAAACAGGTCGGAAAAACACGAGTGGGTTGCCTGAAATGCTACAAAGTCGTAAGTTGTGACTTGAAGCTGTAATTTACGATTTCAAAAGCCTGCCTGGAACGCAGCATTAGCGAAAACGACCGGACCACTCACTTCTGCTTTAAGTATAGGGCTGTCGCAATCATGACATTTTAGTTGACGATTTATTTGAGTAAATCACCGTACTCGTGACCAACGTATGCCAAGGTGCCAGAAAACCACAAAAAGTGTAATAAATAAGGAAAGTATCTGCACACTTCGATAATGAAAGTTGTGTATTAAAATACTGAACTTGCATTATCCAATTCGACGAGTTATTGCTATACAAATAATTGTGATAAACAATTTAATTGTCGGTTTCTGATCATTTCATACTACTATTATATAAGCCAAAACATATTTTAATAATACGCATATACTTTATGAAGAATAAGCACCATTTATTGACTTTCCAACTATATCTACGGTGCTAATGTCAGTAGATGCTCGTTGAATATTAAAAATTAAGCACCTCAAGATGAACAGCTTGTTGCGATAATTCTCCACTCATGTGCATTAAACCATAGCAGTAGAAGGGGGTTCAACATGATGTCAATGAAGGAGCACCAAACCTCAAACGGTGGTCCAGGAAACTGAACATACGGTATGACATTACTGCAAAATGATTGCGGTTAGCTCAAATAATTGGGATCAGGCAATTATGTAATAATTGTGACAGGATTTCTTTAGTATTATGGTGCCACTGTCTGGAATCGAAATCAAAAACAGTCTACATGCTTTTGAGATGTTTGAAATATTTACAGTGCAGAGAACATTGGACAAGATGAAAATGCATGGAGGCAGATATCTCCAAAGAAAACATAATCTTCTCTTTACATTTAATGATATCTATGGTAAACACATCTATATATTGACGGATGTACAGTATAGTGTGTGTATGTGTGTGTTTGTGTGGGTAATTTGTTGTCTGTGCAGCAGTCAATGAGAGGATTCACTGACAGATGAGCTGAATAACTGTTAGGAAGGCATGTAGGAAACTAATTAGCCTAGACGAGATCATTACTTCACTCTGTGCTATACACCATTAACCTCATGGTAGAAAATCACTTGGAAACAAAGTTGTTTTCTTGTTTGCATCAGCTTTTCTTCCTTTGTTGTTAGACCTTTTCATTAATTTCCTAGCAAGCTCACATGTCCAAGTAAGAAACACATTGTTACCAATAAAACCAACACTCCATTGGATAATTAACAGCACACATTTGGTGAGAAATACTACAACTATTTTTACTTCTGCTCATTACACTGGAAGTAGTTAATGAGGAATTATTCATCGGCAATATTTCTTGATTGGCGCAGAGTGAAAGCCTTCCTATAGGGTCCAGGCCTCGGGGACATAAGATCCAATATTCAATTCCCCCAGGCACAGGGTATTACTGAAGTGTGTTTGTGTGTGTATTTTTTCTTTGACTTGGTGGCACTGGTATATTATGGTCTGGCAGTAGCAACAACAGAGCAGGAGAAAAATCAATGGCCCTGCCTTTATGAAAGAAGTGGGTGAGTGAGGGCGTACATCAGATCACAGAGGTGGATCAAGTAGAATTAAAGCTGGGGCTTTGAACCTGGAGATGTGGTTACAGCACAGAAGACCTTTAAACCTGGGGTCACATGGCCTTTGTTATCATTTCGCCTTACATATTGTCCACTACCAGGCACAATATGTTTTACAGGGGTAACTGAGACCATTTGCATTTTCTCATGGAATGATAATTTTGCCTAAACTCTGCTTTGTCCTGCACTTGTCTGTAGAAATGATCCCATACATCATAATTTCTCTAATAGCGTGAATTTGGTTTTGTAGAAAAAATTAACCAACATTAATTAAAAAGTGGCATAGTCTATGGCTTTCATCTCTTTCATTCTCAGTTTCACAGGCTCCACAGGGGTTTAAGTGGACATATAGTAGACACATCAAAGAAATACTTTCAAGCAGCTCAGGGCCTTTGTATCCAACTGTGCTGCACCCTGCGCTCATGAAGTTTCTGATCACATGAAGTAATTTCTTTTATATCAGACTAAATATCACTAATTAATACCTTGTATGTCGCATTTTAAAAATCTTTACCAAAACGTGTTAATTGTTGTCTCACAGAGGATTATGTGACAAACTGTTGTTTTTCCAGTGTGGACCAGCACTGAGTTATACTTGGCCCAACCCTGCATTAAACTCTGATTTGTGTTACCAACCATAAATGGTTTAGGAATTAGTTTAGAGGAGTTTTGGACAGACAAGGCTAATACACCTCCTGTAAGGCTCAGCAAAGCCAGTAAGGCTATTTCCCAATTATCTCTTAGCATACATCCAATGGACAGGAATACAGAATACAGCTTCGATTGTCCACCAGGGAGAAAAATTATCCAGCTCAGCATTAAATCTGTACAGAAGCATTGAACATTATTTAAGAACGAATCAAAATTTGTGCCATGAAATGCAGCCTTACTGCAAGTAGCGCTATCGTTAAAAAACAGGAACCCATGAAAAAAAGCAACAAAAAGGCAAATCATGAAAGAAAACACTATTGAGCAGGCCCTGTAGATCAACTGTCATGTGAATGTAGCATGCATCAAAGTCGTAGTACTGTAGTTGTAGGAAGTTCTCAATTTAACTTTATTCCAAAACAAAGCAACAATTTTGCTTCATAAATATGTGATCTGTATATTTTAACCAGCCTAAGTAGGGTTAAACGCTGATTACACAAACAAGGCTGAAAAAAACAAATTAGAACTACACACTATTAAACTGTTCCCACACCAGTCAGATGTATGCTCTGCTCTACCTTCAACAGACATGTTGGTCTAGTTCCAACACTATTATGAATGTAAAGCTGAATGCTGAAATAGCCGCTTAACTGCACACAGCTTGAGATGCGGTTTACCAAGAGCAGAGGACCTCTGATATGACTGCCAGACAGTTGGTTTTCACCTGAAAACCCTCCATAGAGTTTGGATTATGCATACATTTAATTTGATTGCTGTATCCCTGAAGGGAAATTGCAGAAATCAACATTATGGGTCCTGACTGTAATGTGTGAAATGTGCTAATTACTTTGTAATTTGTAACCTTGTCAGGGAACATTATTTCTTGCCATCACAGACTGAATGTGTGAATGGAATCAAATATTTGTCTGCATCAGCACAGAAAGGCGTGTGGGCAAACAGAGGACAACATCTGTCTGCTGTATTATGGGCTCTTTGATTTGTGCCCCGGTCCAGATGGCCCGTCACGCTTCATGGTTTCACACGGAAAACGCTACAGTAACAAATGACTCAGGCTGTGATCCAATGACAGGGACTTTCACTAGGACAAACAAAAGGCCAGATGAATGGGCATCTGTGGCTGGAGCGTCACTGCAGCAGTAGATTGTCCCTCCTGTCCTATGAAGCCCAGTGAAAGAAAACGCAGCCGTCAAAGCATGAAACATGAAGGTGTACACGGAAAGATGACAAAGCACTGGATTGTCTGCCAACTATTGATAGTAGGGGTGTGACTGTGTACACGTGTAAACGTTTACACGGAATGAAACTGTAAACGTTTAGTAAAAAATCCCTAAACGATACACGCAATTATTTTTTTTTTTATTTTTTTTACATAGCGTAGCCTACATTTTGGGGGGCTGGGTTAAAAATAGTCCCTCACACTGTCTTAATTTAGAGAAAACTATGATTTAATAAAAATGATGCTGTGACGCGCTTCCCTCCTCCAGACAAAATGTGCGTGAGTGAGTTTTTTTTTCCTTTCTTTTTTTTTTTTCTGCGAGCGAGTGTGATGGCGCCGCCACCGAGTAAACGCCGGGTCAGACATTGCTTTTCTGGTTGCCAAAAAATATTCTATGCAAATATAGCCTCCCTAAACACAAACAAACAACCTTAAAAGAATTGAAAGGGGTGTCTCGAGACATTGAAGACGGCCGAGGACTGACGAGACGCCTCTGGGCTGGTTGCTCCTGCCCGGTCTGTCCATTCCTCTCATCCGCACTTCAGCACCTGTCCTGGGCTGCACGGCTCGGCTCGCTCCTCGTTTTAAATGACTTAGGCTACTCCTTTTAAAAGTAGCGTAAACAATTTACTGTTCTGATCACTCATACGTGTGTATGGTTAGGCAGTACGGTGCATTATTATTAGTTATACTTCAAAAATAAAGGACGGTGGAGCGAGCCAAGCTGTAGCCCAGGACAGGTGCTGAAGCGTGGGAGAGGAGGGGAGAGACTGGGCTCCGCGGGGTGCAGCGGATCAGGAAGGGTGGAGGTCAGCGAGACCGGGGGGGGGGGGGGGGGACGGTGGTCGACTCTGAACGCTCACCGGGCAGATATCTCCAGTTACGGTGGGGTGCGTGTCGGGGGGGGAGGGGGGCTCCTCCGCTCCGGTACGGTGGCTGCAGTGTCACCGGCTGCGCATATCAGACTAAACAAAAATAAGGATAGCATTATTTTTGTTTAGTCTGATATGCGCAGCCGGTGACACTGCATAGGTACATTTACCTGGTGGAGAATCCATCATCCTCCACCGCTTGCAACCAATATTTCCGGTGTTATGGCTCAACTGGTTTCTGATTAAAAGCCCCATTTTGTAGTTTTTTGATCTTAAAATAATGTTTCTGAACTCGTTGAAGTGGTAGAAATGTACCTGTAACTTTCCTGTGTGGGAACACCGTCCTGGTACCGCAGCTCCGCTGAGCTCCACAGTCTGAGCTCCAGCCCACTGAGCCCAGGCTCCCTGCTCCTCTCACCCACAAACCAGCCCTGTGCTGGGCTGCACGGTGACCAGCTGCCCCCCCCCCCCCTCCCCCCGGAGCTTTGCTACGCACCGCTACCGACGGCAACGATGACGGCGGTCCGACAGCAGCGGGACCCGGCGGCGATTGTAACCCGGCGGGACCGCCGCCACCCGACACGGCAACAGCACCGCCCGCGGCGGCAGCAACACGGTAACGGGGGTCGGGACCGACCGCGACGAGGACGATGTTGTTATTGTATTTTCAGAGTGTTTTCCATTAGTTCGTAACTTTAACATGACAGGCTTTGTCATACTGTGCAGTGTTGTGCAGAGTGAGAGTAGTGTGGCGCTGACTGACTGTAGATTGGCGGAACAGGTTCACTCACAGAAGCATATTGGCTGCATGTGAACTGCGGCTTGATTTGTGAATTTGTGACAAATCTGCGGACGGAAGTGCAGTACAGCTGTTGTTCGGTACGGTAACCAGTTAAATCAGACACCAGTTGGGCCATAACACCGGTATTTTTGAAGCAGCAGGGAGCAGTGTGTGTTTTTCTGCCTTGTCCTAAGCCGCGGACAGCGGGGAAGTGGATTGTTTTGACCGCCAGGGGGGCGTTCCATACGAACCGTGACGTCACATGAAAGCTATCGGTCCTGAAGCGTGTACACGTGTACACGAAAAAAAATGCACAGTGTACACGTGTACATATTTTCGTACACGTTCACATCCCTAATTGATAGTCCCTGAGTTTCTATATTCATTTTGAAAACATTATAAATAGATTTTTTTTTCTTATTGCCGACACAATTAAAAGAAAATATAATGGCAACCAACAGGCTAACAGCTAACCAAGTTCTGTGCCAAAAGACAAACATAAATACAGTCAAACATAAAAAAATAAAAGGTTTCATTAGTCTGTGGTTGTCTAGGACAATAAATGAAGAACACTGTTGATGAACTGATATGTTCACTTTTTGAGACAATAAAAATCTAATTAGTAGTTTCTACAGTAATAGTCATTTCTAGGGAATGAAGCTGCATCAATATATGAGCACTAAATGTTAGAGGCACTGGAGCAGAGAAAGCTATGTGTTCGATTAACATTATGTGTATTTTTCAACAATTTTTACACAACTTGATTTGGGTTTGTGGCTCTGGTACTTAACCTTCACATGCCAACGGTAAAACAATCAGGCTTTCAGTCCTGTTCTCTGCTCAGTGCGTATGCCAGCTATTCAAGCTCAGCATTTCTAGTTCATTTCTAGCTCATTGTTCACATATAGTAGACCTTGGGCTCTAGTTTCATATAGCTCTTACTATGTGTATTGCTGCTGTAGCCTTCCAGGCTCACCACTGTGTTCAGCTGCTCTCAGCCCACCAGTGGCTTTGCAGTCCCTGTCTGATGGTGGTAGGAGGAAGAGGACGCCTGGAGGCGCTCCTGAGGACAGAGACTCTCCGACTCCTCCATCTGGGGCCTGATGCACGTCCTCAGGCTAAAAAGAGCATCTGATACACTTGTATATTATTCTAATTATACAAGCTACAATGTTGTACGATGGAAAGCAATTTCATCAATGTCATATTTTATACAAGATTAAACTTTGCAGAATACTGGGGGGCTCTGCCATGTTAGGAAAGCAGAACATGTTGCCATCTAAAATTAATTTACTTGTGAATACAGGCAGCTCTGTCATCACACAAAAACCCAGAGTCTTTCCTCCATGTTCAGAAGATTATTCTGTCAGTCGAAATAATTAATTGTAAGTATGATCATCTGGTATCATGTTTATCTGAACTTGCAGCGTGCAGGGCAGGACTCTTTATTCTGATAGCCACGTGGATAATCCTCTGAATCCCATTCTAGGAGTATTTTATTCATGAGATCTGATACATTATCAGGCTTGGATGGAGACATGCGAATCCATTTGGCTTCTTTTTTCCTGTGCGCTGCCACTGCACATGTGGTCTATTGTCATGTTTCAGACTGCATGTCGTGGTTTTGCTTCAGCAGAGCTCCTCATTTCCTTTTCTTTTGCTTGTGTCACTTGTTTCTGATGCTTGTCTCCTGTTTGATGACTTTCCGCTTCTTGACTCAGGAATATTCATCATTTTTTACTTCCGTTCTCCTCCTTTCGTTTCCTCTTGACGTCGGGACCTGACTAAGAATTATTTCTTGTGATGCCGCCCGATTTAAGTGCATTATTTATTCCTCTGCATCCGAGATTTATTTTTTACCCTTCTCTAATTGAGGGTTTTCTATACTTCCTCAAATATATTGCCTTCCTACGTTCATAATTATAGCACACCACATTTCATCAAAACAACTCCTCTAACATAATTTATAGAATATATTAGGGCAGGGTGGTACAGTGGTTGGCACTATTGTATCTGAGCAAGAAGGTTCTAAGTTTGATTCCCGGGTCTGGGGCCTTTCTGTACGTTCTCCCTGTGTCTCTGTGGGTTCTCCCTAGATTCTCCTGCTTCCTCCCACAGTCCAAAGAAATGCACACTAGGTGCACTAGAGACTCTAAATTGCCTGCAGGTGTGAATGTGAGTGTGTGAAGTTATTTAGCTCTATGTGTCGGCCTGTGATAGGCTGGTGACCCATCCAGGGTCTACCCCGCTGTTGCCCATTTGTCAACTGAGATTATCTTAAAATGTCACCTTCTGTAATGTTTGTCTTTAAGCAGTTTTTTAAGGGAAGTAGCCATCTGTATTTTTTTAGATTAAAAAAATCAACCCATTCTATCTGGTGATTTTAATATTTTTCTTTTATAATGACAATGATATACCAAATTACAGACCATGCTGCACAGTCAATATAACACATATGAAAGATGTGAAAAAATACAGAGGACCACTGCTTCAAAATTAGCCAGATTGTCTGTTTTTCTCTCCTGGCTGTATTGTCCTTTGTTCCTTGAGTAAAGTATCTGGTTGGCTGTTCCTGCTTTTCCATTAATCTTTGTGTAGGACTTGGTTTTCTTGGTTTTACTCCACTACATCATCCAGCATATGTCTGCATTTGGATCCCTTTCTTTCATTTCTGGCATCTATTGCGACAGGTGTAGTTAAGTTATGCATTTTGACCCAATGCCTTCAGACTTATTTAAAAATATTTTTCAGCTGTGTGCTAGACATACTGGAAAATCGCCACACATCTCCATCATGCTGTGGCCAATGGCCAGGTAGATTTATTTACAGCTATTTGAGGAGAAAAGATTCTTTTAGTAGGTCCCAATGCTTTGAGGCACCAGATTCACTCTTTTCTGACTCCCCTGTCGCTAAAACCTTGTGATTCTGCCAAAACAGGGTGTGATAATTGGATGCTGATCTTAACTTTCACAAGCACATACTGTATCTGAAGCTCTAAGGCCACGTTTTATCATCTCAGAAATGCATTTAAAGTTAGACGCTTCCCGTCTTTCTGAAAAGCTGGCCCATGCATGTCTTTGTAGCAGACTGCTGGACCAACAAAGGAGCAGAAGGTTTGAGCTTCACTCTTGTTTTTTAGACTCTTCACTTCCTCCCAGTACCACAAAGAATTGATTTTAAAATAGCCTCCTTGTTTTTTCTGTAAGTCAACGGATGGCTTGGCTCCTCTTGTCGACATGCTCACTGAGTACACACCAGAGCGATCCCTTACATCACTTCAGTCATCATGGTCCTACTGTTTATTGTTTTGTTTACAATTAGTAATTATAATAATTCTTTCTCCATTTTATGCAATGTTTTCTCATCTTATATTTGTCTTATTCATGACCTTTTTTTGCTGAGTCTACACCTTTTGTAGAAAAGGAGCCATATACATAAAATTGACTTTGAAAAACACAGGAAGCATGAGGAAATGGCAAAGAGTCTTAAGTGACAACTATGAACTGCACAGTGATGGGTATGTTTGACGATGGTGACCAGGAAAATGTCCAGTGCACATGACTCAGAATAGAGCAACACCTGAGAGGACGATATCCATCAATGCTGCCTCTGTTCTCCATGTGTCTTGCAGGCTGCAGAGTTTAACAGATACTTAAAGTGCCTGGCAATAACCACAATTGTCTTATGCTATCTTATACATATTGTGAACAGACAAAAGTTGAGATGTAGGCAAAACAGCAGAGCTCAAACCCTATAAACCACCTCTGTGAGAGAGGATGTGAAAATGTTTGTGTCTATTGACACACTTTTACAACTCAGAGCTAGGTGGAAGCTGTTTCTATCTGCTTACAATCTTTGCTGTATCAAGACTTTATCCATCCTTGACCAATCCCTGTATAGAACAGAGAGGATAGTCCATCCAATTGCTAAAAAATACATTCTTATATCCCTAAATGTCAGAGTAATCATTGAAGATTTTACATCTTCTGTTTGTCTGCATGCCGTTGCAGAACTCTACTAAATTATTTCCCAAAATCGCTGTGCAAGTGGTTGAACAGAAACCAAGTGCGGAAAACAAGAAATCAGTCCTGTGTTGTGTGGCTGCCCTCCTCCCTTGAGTCATCAAAGCAAATCACACAGAAGAGAGAGAGGATTATAGGCCAGCTACTTTCCTCAGCTCAAACAGTGGTAGTGTGAAAGTATTATTACCACGTCAAACTCCACCAAATTGAGCTCTCGATGCCGTGTGGGCCCCAGAGCAGTGAATACAAATGTCAGCTAGATTACCATCCTAATTGGCACACCGTTAGCCCAGCTTTTTAAAGCCGAGAGGCAGGCTGAGAGCTGAGGTGCGGCAGTGAGGACAGTAATTCACAGAACCTGAGTTTTAACTGAGAAGAGCAGTGATGAAGAGCAAGCTCTCCTCGTCCTCTCAGGCTCATATTCTCCACACGTAGAGGAATTCACAGTCATGTTTAAACGACGGCAACCAAAAACACACACACACACACACACACACATACAAAATTGAAATTCGAGTGCGCACATTCTCTCATTGGTAAGGCCTGATCTGCATGCTTGGTGCATGCTCCTGAAATTTCATGAAATAGGAATAACACTTGAAGAAAATACAGAGATACCAGGCAGTGGCTTGGCATTCAGACATTCAAGGTTGCCTACAGTATAACATTTTCTCTTTCTAAGATGCTTTGTTCCCAACGCCACTAAAGTCCACACAAGTCTACGGAGAGTTTTCATCTCTTTTAGGGTTTTGTGTTGTCTTTAAGCTAACAGACCAGAGCCAAATGACTGATAAACCTGGTGTCTTGCTCTTTAAGGACATGAAACGGTTAACGCTAAAGAGCCAGATCGCAGGAGTTTGTGGAGATCAAAGTAGAGCTATAAAGAGAGCGACTATTGGACTTGGTATTCATCAGGGGGCTGGAGACACGATTTTGAATAACCATCTTCTTCCCCAGACAGCTCTTTACAATCACTTTGGGTCTGCCAGCGAGCTGCAGAAGTTGTCTAGATTTACATTACCCAACCAAATTTACTATAAGAATGTAGCATTTAATTAAAATGTTCTTGTAAGATAAATGAACATGATTTGGACAGTCCAAAGCAGCTTACATTTTTTGTTTACTATTCAGACATACTCACATTACTATCTGGTTCTGTGTCATTCGTACTCGCATGCAGGCTGAGACTAACCACCTTACGAATAATAGACACCCGGTTCTGTCCCATCAGTAACAGCTGCTCCTCCCAACTTTACCTTGGTAGAATCAAAATCCTCCCACTACACATGTTACTAATTTCCCAAAGTATGACACTGTATTGTACTCCTACAACAATCCACCATGGCACCCATTGACAGCTGTTGAGACTCAACGAACTGTTAAATCCCATCAGTCTATTTGTTGGTGTGGCATAAAAAGAAAGAAAGAAAAAAGACTTGTTAGGGAAATTACCTTATTAATAGCTGTTGTGTTTCCAAACTGACAGGACTAATATGAGGCAGTACACTATGATTAAGAGATGTTTCCAGTGCAAGACAAACGCAGAATTGCGTTATGTTTAAATGGGCAAGCACACATGAATACTTTATTTTTTCGGTGGGTGGTTTATTGTTGTGCTCAGCTGTATTGGATCAAGTATAAGATATTCATTCAATACTGACTGGAACTGATGAATAAACCCCAGTTTTTAGCCTCATTTAGGAACAAATAATTTACTGTGTCAAATCTTTTGGGAAAAGGGCCAACCTTGTGAGAGAGTTTCTTTTGTGTTTCAGCAGAAAGCTTGTGTGGTGTTTGCTTTAATGATTCTTTTTAATGTTCCGTTCGCAGAAACAAACAAAACAAAACAGAAGAATTCACTCATTTTCAGATATAATGTGGAAAGTACAATAATGCTTTTCAGGTCATGTGCTTCAGTCACTGTTCAGACCAGGCAAAAGAATGGAGAAAAATGTGATGTCAATGTCTTAACATGGGAGAACTGTCGGTGTCTCCATGCTCAAAATGGCTCAACTTGATGACTACACTTTGGCCTCTTACTGTATGTCTTTGGAGGGTTAGCAATCTATTGACACTAGTTTTGGCTGCGAGTCTTGTACGCACTTACATCCTTTGCCAACAGAAAACAAGGTTAAACTAAATCTGAGGCTGCAATGTCAAGTTTATCATCTGGTTAGAAAGATAGGTCGACAGATGGTTGGACCTTATTGATCTTGTGAGGAGTGAACCAAGCTGGCAATTTTGGTTTCCAGCTAAGGAAAAGAGAACAGGAAATGCAGTCTTCTACATGTATAGTTAGAAAGTTACAGAAGTGTCTTAATGTTAATCAAGACAAATCATTTTCCTAGTTACTGTTTAAAGCAGAAGTAAGCGGAATGTTTGTGTTAATATAAGTCTTAAATAGTTATATCTTCCGACAGCAATCACTTAGAGTGTTTGGTCTTAAACAAGGGTCTGTCAGTCACTCTGCTCTGCTGTAAGCCGAGGAGAAAACTTTCCTTGTATCCTACAACCTTTATCCAATGAGGAGAGAGAACGGCATAAAGGGGCGGTCCTCTCTGTGTGTGCAGCCAAGGGATGCGCGTGAATGTGGTGACGTAGGGACGAGGGCGGGGACTGCTAACTCCATCGGCTGACAGGAAGTTAGCCAAAACCACCGGATCGCTTACTTCTGCTTTAAGTAAAAGATCGATTCATGATCACAAAAATCTAAATCACAGGTGTATGTAAATGTGTTCATGGAGGGCAATAAAGGTCACCGAGCAGTGTGATATCAATCTGTGACGATCCACTGCAATCAACAAAATGCCAAATGTGGGAAGATTTTTTTTTTTTTTTTTCTTGGGAAGTATTTTTCTTTTTGTTGTAGAAAGGTGGTCATCTCTGCAGTGCAGTTTCAGAGAGCTGGGGAATCAATGTCATGGAGCATTTAAGCTACTGATGAGGCTCCTGGTGGCTCATTATCCTGCCACTTTTTTGTGTGTGTGTCTTTTTTTCCCCTGTGTATGCTTATATGAGCTTTAGCAGTAGTGAGGCCTTAAAAAAGCTTTCAGTCACTTTGTGAAATATTATGATAATACTGTGTCCAACCTGTGACCCTAGTGTTGTGTATTGAACAAAATCATGGAGGGAACATATTGTGTCCCTACTATTCAGCTTGTAATTATTCTTGCTTAGTGTTATTAGTTATGGGAACAGAAATCCATATATGCAAAACAGAGGATATTAAAAATGAACTTAAAAAAATAAGAGACATAGACTGTCTGCACTTTGACAAGCTGATTATTTACAGCAATTATTTTCCCGCATCACACCATTTTAGATAATCAGGTATTTTTATTCTCCGTGTTTTGTTTCCTGTTGTGTAACCTATCATTGTAATTATTATTTCATAACATACAATGGTAGAATAATCTCTCTGTGCTTGATGTGATGTTACCATGATTAGAGACTGATGTAGGGAAAATTAGGTGATTCTAGTGCACTTTGTACTCTCCATTAACTGCCACTTGTGCTGTGGAGTGGCGCTCTCCATGTGGAGAAGAGGTCATAGACTCTGACCTCTTGATTAACAGAATCAACAGGCTGTTCTCAGCACTGCAGAGACGCTCCCCATCCGGTCCCTCACTCATCTGATTGGGGTTAATTATGAGTTTATGGTAATCATCAGAGGTATGAAATCACAGCTCTCCCTTTTTTGGTTAGTTTCGACTGTACTATTGCAGACCAGATATATGTCAGATCCATTCTACATACTTATTCTAGATGCTTTTCTTATATACTTACTGATGAGTGTTAGACATTCATCAAACTGCGCCCTAGGACCAGCACCTTTTTAGATCTTTAGGAACATTACCTAAGATCTACCTTAAAGGGATACGCCAGCATTTTTTTTCATGTCTTGCCTCACTCCCGAGTCCATGACAAGCAGATAGATACCATCCTTTCGACTGTGCGTGCAGTAACAAGGGAGATAGAGACACACATACATACAGAAAACCATGACGATAGAATTTGTGCTTTTACTTTGACATAGGAAGCTAACCTACCCTTGATGTAGCTAGCTTGAACCAAAATAAACTGTCTTTGCTTGAACCCTCCGTTTTGACCGATCTCGTCCCGTTACCGGCAAGGCACGAGGAAAAAAATGTTGGCGTATCCCTTTAAGTATGCTAATAGTGTCTTGAACACACACCGGAATTGCCGTATAAACGGACATTGTCCAGTTTCTTTTATACTAGGATGTTCAAGGGAGTAACAGTAACGCTATAAATTTGTACTTTGTGTAGTCTTGTGTGTAATACTGCCCATCTTTACAAACCCAGTGTGTGGACACAAAAGGAGCAGAGTGGCCTGCATCTCATTTGTACACTCACTAAAAGAAAGCTCAGACATTTTCAGTTTTTTTTGAGCAAGCTAAAAATGAAATAAATCATATTGTGGAAACAACCCTGCAGATCAGCACCATTTCACACAAAATTAGCTGCCAGAGTCACGGAAACAAAACAACCTAATAATTGAAAGCCAACTATGTTGTAAAAGAATTGCCTGAGAAACACTGATGTTTAGTGATTTTTCTTTTTGTTCAGGTCTGTGAATTTTCACTCATCAGAAACACATAAAAATGAGATTGCTCCATGAGTCTGCTTTCAGACACAGCTGATATTAAATACAGAAGCAAATGTTTGTGGCAAAGTCATGGAGATTAATTTGCTGTTTGGAACACGGCAGTAATGTGATTCAGACTATGGGGACAGATTTATCGCTCGGATTTGAGACAAAAGGCAATGTGAGTCTCTTGACAGGAGTGGACATATAGCACATGAAGTGGGTTTTATTTATATGCAGGTCCTGTTGTTAAGGATTTTGGAATCATAAGATGATGTGGACAAGACTGCAGACCAGACACAACACCCTCAACAACAGAATACAAATAAATGTGGTCATTAATTCTCACACATCCAGCTATCACATCCTTCACCTCAGTGGACACAGTCCTGCAGAGAGGGGAGGGAGGAGGTCCAAGGCTTGGATAAACAAAAGTAGTTACTTGTTAGTTACTGATCCATTTTATCAAGTACTTTTAAACTTAATCTATTCATTATTTTTTGATTTATTGACAATTTTCATAAAAAAGTTGTTCTGCATGTGTCACAGAACACAAAAAATTAATTTGCATGAAACGAAAAGCTTTTAGATTTTAAAATCTATTATGCCCACTTAAAATTCAGCCAGTGAATTCAAACAATGGAGAATTAGAAAATAAGCTCTTTCCCCCTCATAATATTTTTAAGCTAATGCATTACATCCCCCCTCATCTTTTGCCACAGAACAGTCTGAGACTATAGCATGTTCATTTTGATGTATTAGCTCTGACACTAGGGTCATATTTTCATTAATTAAACATGGCTTTGTAATAATTTCATACTGATAGAGACCCCATTTCACCACAGTCTTTGGGCACACAAGATATGCTTTTGTCACATAACTTAATTAGAAAATGATAAATGCCTTGGTGGTCTGTCTATACATGTCTTAAAGGTCAGGGCCACCTCTGGCTTTACTCATTTTAATTCATCAGGCGTTTGCAGATGAGACGTTGAGAGAGTGTTGGCGTTGCCTCCAACTCTTATCTTTTTTCTATGCTTTTAGGTCCGCTACATCTTAAACATAATAGGCAGCCCTGAATGTTTATGTATGTGCATGTTGTTGTTTTTTTTTTCTAACTTGAGAAGGTGCCACTGCATCTTGTGCTGCTGCTGAGACTTTCAATGTGGGAAAATAACCTCGGGTCACCACTCATTCCAGACTACAAGAGGTATTCATGGCTGATACAAGACCTCCCATTTTTGCAGTGACATGCCTGCAGACAGTGCTTGTCCTGTGCAAATGAGTTTTACAGAATTTCCAGGGCTTCTGTATTTTTTTTTTCCTTTTTTAATTTCCTACAGAATGATAGGTGATGCCCTGTTGCCCCACGACATGTCCTAATTTCCTGCAGATAAGAAACATCTCTAGAAAGGTTCAGATTGTAGTCTTGTCCATTTATCAGCTGACCACTTGCAGGTTAGAACCCAGTTAGTCAAAATAGCTTGACCTGAGATGGGCATGAAGGGCACACAATGAGGGTTACTGACTGAGCTGGTCAGGGAGTGAATGAGTTAGCTATTAGTGAATGAGTTTAAGGTGATCGGGGACTAGAAGCAATAATTCTGATGTACTTACCACGTATTTTCAATTAAAAATACTAATACTGATAAGTGGCCAATCAATCAGGGCATCCGTAGTCTACTGGAATGCCTGTAGCTGCGAGAAAGAATGTGAACTTAATTACCGGAATCAAGATGAAACTGCAGATCTGCACATTCATTACTTTCAGGAAAGGCATTGAAAGACCAGAGCTGATTGCCCTCCAGGTCAGTGGATCCTGCAGTAACGCTGATAAATCTGCTGATAAATCTGCTGATAAACTATCACCACAGTGTTTGTTAAAGCGATATTTCACCCAAAATTTTAATTTCACTCATTTTCTACTCACCCTCATGTCGACTAAGGGTTGGGAGAAGTTTCAGAGTTATCCGTGCCTTCTTGGAGTTACAGCGGGGCTCCGTGCAGCACTGCATGTCTATATGACAGTCGCGAACGTGCTCACTTTTCTTCGTCCAAAAAGACACACCAAAAAACATCCAAATACCTCCATACTGCTCGTCTGTAATGTCCCTCTTGTATTGAAGCCCCAACATGATAAATTGTTAAGAAAAAAATTAAATAAGTCTATATTTTAAGCTTGTTTGTAGTGGAAGCTCCCAGTGTCTCAGTGCAAATCATCCAGTTCACGGCTCTGCCGGTGTCACTGAACTGACACTGAAAAGTGAGCCCCGTTCGCTACTGTCATATGGCAATGCAGTGCTGCCCGGAGCCCCCCTGTAACTCCAAAAAGGCACGAATGAGTCTGAAACTTCTCCCAACCCTTATAGTCGACATGAGGGTGAGTAGAAAATGAGTGAAATTTGAATTTTGGGTGAACTATCCCTTTAAATTTAAGCCAGACGATTTTCAGATTTTTATATTTTTAAATGTATTTTTTACCTCAGCGTAGAATCTCAGGGAGCAAAGGTCTCCCTCAGTGAAATGTTTAAGTCCTTCCGCCCCTTATCCTCCCTTCTCCCCTGTGAACATCACAACCCTGACAGAGGAGAGCAGCTTTCCAGATGCATGTAGAGATAACAATCTCTACATGCATCTCATGCACCCTGTAAAGAAAAAAAGCAGGTCTTTCTATCAAAGGGCTAATTTCCAGTTTCTTGAAAACCCATGACATACTTGACGCACCACTAGAAGACATTCTTAGAAAACATCATGCAGACTTTTTAAAGGGTATTTTAATTATGGAATCCTGTCACATGTGGCATCAAAGTATCTTCAAAACAATTAGCAATGTCCAAGAGTCAAAGCACAGCAAGTCAAAGTATCATACAGTAAATTATATAAATCAGATAGATGTACATTCTGAGTGTACAAACTGGTATGTGTCGTGGCATGGTTGGCATTAACGTTGAAGTCTAGTGCTATAAGAACTCCACTTTCTACTGCAGCTGCAGGGTCAGCTGATGGAGTATGAAATAAAGCATGCAACTGCTAAACAATATGACAAATACTGGACTCTGCAATCAAGCATGGATATGTCTACCTAGCAGTTAGGGGGTAGATGGATATGTGTGATTTTATGTGCGCAGTTATTGAGATCCCTATTCTGAAACATCTTCCTTTACAACAATATAATGCAGGTTATTGGTATCGTGTTTGATTCTAGGTGAAAATACCATTTTCAAAAATGTGTCCTCTCCTAGTTGATTCTGTTAAATAAGGTCAAAATTCACCTTGAGTAAGCATAACAAACAAAGAACATTAAAGGCAGTTGTAGTGCAAAATTCAGCTGCATAACAGCTGCTGGCAAAGACAACAAGGTCAGCAACGGTTCTAAGACATTAGGTCTTTGTTTCTGCTCATCCCGACTACAACATAAAACAACTAAAACACAATTGCAGCACTTTCGAAAAATCTCTCTTATAGGGGTTCAAAAACTTTGGAGTAGTGTGGACACCAAGTGTAATCCGTCAAAGGTAATGTGCTTTTAATACTGAAATGCATTACTGTAGGTGTAGAATGAAATAGAGAAACATGTATTACAAGTGGATCTTGAAGATCAATAATCACAAAATTTCATTTTTCCGAAACCATAAAAGCCAGTAATAAAAAGAGAAAAGTCGTTCACATATAGCACTGTGGACATACAACGACAATTTAAAGGTGTTCCTGAGAAGAAAGGTATGAAGCTAAAATTGCATGGGGACTTTCTGTGCTGTTCCGAGGTTTATTCGGGGGCTTTGTATTTTGCTTGTTACCTGCAAAGCTGCTCTGCAGTTACCTTTAGCGCAGGTCATCTCAACAGTGAAACAACATCTGTTTATGAAACCTGCGTGTGACATTTACAAAGAAGTGTGAAATGTGTAGGGAGTGTAAGGTGGAGTCAAAGCTTTGTGTTCTGAGCAGAGCAGTGACTCTAACCCATCCATCACTGTAAGGGATTGCTGTGCGCATTGACATTTTATATGCTGTGAAGGGAGCAAAGTGGGCTGCTGTTGCCTGTGATTCATTTGTTGTTGTTTTTCATTGGGATCTTGCAGAGGAGTAGAGGAGCCAGTGCTTTGTTTGAATGTCAGCAGCTGAGATAGAAAGAGACTGCTGTGCCCACTGAGCTATGTACAGTATGCACCCATGATAATGATGGATTGTCCACTGTGAGTGCACATTTATGAATGTTAAGAGCACCTTTTATTCTAAGTGCATGTTCTGAAAGTTGTTGGCCCGTCACAAAGAATACTGAAACGCTGAAGGATTTCATTCTAATTTATATGGGGGAGATGATGAGAGGGCTGAATTTACTGGTTAAAATTGTGCCTACAGCTCAGACATACACTGAACAGAAATATAAACGCAACACTTTTGTTTTTGATCCAATTTTTCATGAGCAGATCTTAAACTTTTTGTACACAAAAGGTCTAGTTCTCTTCACAAATCTGGCTAAAAGCCTATTCGCACGGGATTAGTATTACCTGGGGACCTCTGGTAATTTGTAATAATTGCAGAGGACGTCTGTGATCTTAATCCCGTGCGAATGCGCCATGTCAGTAATTTGTAATGTAAAAATTCCCCCGCAAAATACCGACTTTATTTCACCAAAGACGGACGTCCCGTGGTAAAACTAGTCCCGTGCGAATCTGCATCTCAGTAATTGAGGGGCATTTTTTGTTTTTGTTGTTTTTATTGCACGCCTTTTCTACTTCTTTCCCGGTTGAAACATGGAGCCATGGGCCACTCGATCCACAACGTTGACATCAGCAAACCGTTCACCCGCACGACGCCATACAAGCCGTCTGCCATCTGCCCTGTACAGTAGAAAACCAGGATTCATCCGTTAAGAGAACCTCTCCAAAGTGCCAGACACCATCGAATGTGAGCATTTGCCCACTCAAGTTGATGAACTGCAGTCAGGTCGAGACCCCGATGACGACAACGTGCATGCAGATGAGCTTCTCTGAGACGGTTTCTGACAGTTTGTTAGAAATTCTTTGGTTATGCAAACCGATTGTTGCAGCAGCTGTCTGGGTGGCTGGTCTCAGACAATCTTGGAGATGAACATGCTGGATGACGTGGAGGTCCTGGACTGGTGTGGTTACATGTGGTCTGCGGTTGTGAGGCTGGTTGGATGTACTGCCAAATTCTCTGAAACGCCTTTGGAGACGGTTTATGGTAGAGAAATGAACATTCAATTCACGGGCAACAGCTCTGGTGGACATTCCTGCACTCCTGCCAATTGCATGCTCCCTCAAAACTTGTGACATCTGTGGCACTGTGCTGTGATAAAACTGCACATTTTAGAGTAGCTTTTTATTGTGGCAAGCCCAATACACACCTGTGCAATAATCATGCAGTCTAATCAGCATCTTGACTTCAGAAAAGTGTGCAGTTGTTGTCGGGATAATGGGCCGTCATGGTGTTTGTATTAAGCCTGTTGAAAGATAGAAAAATGTTCCTTACTGCATGCTGCTACGCATCTATCTCAATATCCTGCAAAATTTTGCTCTTTTTATGGATCTGAGCCGTTTCTTCGAATGAGTCTCCAGTACCGAGACAAGACTGTATTTGCACCTAAAATGGTGTCAACATTACCACTCATAATAATTTCTACGCAGCCTCCATATTTCAACCGGGAAAGAAGTAGAAATAGGGGCGCAATAAAAACAATAAATATACCCCCCAGTCACTGAGATGCACATTCGCACGGGACTACAGTAGTATTATCACGGGACGTCTGTGTTTGGCGAAATATGGTAGGTAATTTGTGGAGGACTTTTTACTTTACAAATTACAGACATGGCACATTCGCATGGGATCAAGATCACAGATAGTCCGCAATTATTACAAATTACCTGGGGACCTCTGGTAATTTGTAATAATTGCGGAGGACGTCTGTGATCTTAATCCCGTCATCCCAAATCAAGCTCAGCTCAAAATGGAGCTCAGCAACAGATGAAATTCTCTACACCCAATCTGAATTTACAGTGGTAACATATTCCTCTGTGAAGGAGACTCAACAACAGTTTGAGGCAACTGAACGTTTAAGTGAACCAATTTCTTGCTCCATAAGAATTCAGCTAACTTCTCGTAAATTAACTTTCTGTTGGTTAGACTGGATGTTCCAGACTGTGCGGGCTGTTGAAGCTCCCCTGGCTCAGACACACTGTGAACATTTACTACATTTTTTTCTGTAACTGTCTCCGCTATACATCATGGTTAATGTTTCAGCTGTCCTGGTGCTGTAAATAAGCCATGTGCATTTTTTTTTGTGGGACTCTGTTTAAAACGTATAGCACCTGTACCTACAGTATAACCATATTATGATTTCAGTACCAAAACCTGGGTATCCTGTCTGTCATTGAGCTGCTTTGGTTACCCTTTCTTTTCACATCTATCACAGGCTGTGCCTTTGGAAAGACTTTGATAACAGGATGGCCATGGTTTCTATTGATTGGTCTTGTTGACACTGAGCAAGTCAGAGGTGCCTGCCAAAGGTTACTGTCAGCCTGCTGACTAAGCCTTAGTAACAGCCTGGACACATGATGCACCAAGGCTGCTTTTTTTTACTCTTCTTTTTTTTGGCGGCTTGAACCCCTTTTTCCCCCCATAAATGATGCTCAGATACAACTTACCTGTGAGAATGAACATGTTATAGGAGGGAATCATGTTTTTTTTTTTATCAACATGTAAGGATATGTTGTTGGAAAATCACCAAGAGGTCAACACTGAATATACCATTTAAAATGTTTAAAGCCTCAGTATGTAGTATTGGGGCTAAACCGTGACATCCAGCGTTCAGATTCTCGATTGCAGTGCTCACTCGCTCACCCCTCCCGTCGGCAAATAAGTGACGGTGGCCGCCGAGGACAAACATGTTCGCAAACTAATGCTAACTGCAATATCTTTGACCAATTACTATCGTTTTTATATTTGTTATTATATTTTTTAACACGTGTGGACTTCCACTCGTGCCTTCGGTCATATTTAACAGCAAAAAGTTACACAGGAGGATTTACAGGATGTGCCAGTTACGCAGTGCGGTCCCAAGAAGGAAGATCAGAGGACAAACATACTCGGACATGTTACATGGTAACATTATGCATCACCTGTAACAACAGTGCTGCTAAAAGAAAAAAGAAAAAAAAAGAATGTGGGTCGCTGGCTCTCCAGCCGGTTCAGCTGCAGCTCCACAGCTGTCAGAGGATCTTTGCTGTCCCTCTCTCCTCGGCCTGGTGTTTGGCTGCACTTCGTATAAGAACAGTTCAACATTGTAAGATCTAGCTGCTAATGCTGCTTAGCTGTAGAACCGTGAGTATTTTATAACGGCAGAAAAAAACAAATACAACTACGTCGATCATCCTCCGGCAGAGACGTTCTATATTGTAGAGACAAATCACTCAGATAATTTTGAATGGGGAAATCTGCGACGGAAAAGATGGCGCATATCCCGCCCCCTTTCACGAACAGCCAATCACCTGCGTTAACAGAGCTGAACAAGAAAATTATAGGCCAATCATGTTGTTTCACCAGCGCATGCGCACAAGTTGCTTTACAACAGACCAACCTACTGTACCTGGTGGCAACAATAAAACGGCTGGATTCGAAACAGCACAAATACTTTTATATTACTACATACTGCATTAGCACCATGTGTGTGACACACACAAAACAGCAAACCAGGTTGACTACCTGTATTGGAGCTTGACTTCGCATGATCCATGAGCAGTGAGATAGGCCTTTTTTCTCTCTGTATCACCGATTATTGCATAATGTATTTGATTTGTTCATTTTTTTATTATTTACTTATTTTTTGTGGATATTGACTTTGATTTTTCTTTGAAGAATAAGGGGATAACATGTAACATGTGAATCATGTGACCAATATCATGTGTATCCAATGTCTCCCTGATCTTCCTGAAAAATTCAGTCTAGTTCTGTTTCTTGTCGTTCCACTGGCATCGTATGGAAAGAAATGTGCAGCATGTCAATGTTTACTTTGACCTTTGACCTTTAGGTTCTATTAAGCAAAATAGGACGATGACTTCATCTGACTGGAGACTCTGGCCTCAGCCAGAGGTTACAGCAGCTTGTTCACTGTGTTAATGCAAAGCAGCATTTATATGTAGTGGTTTGTGTTTTGTAGACTGACACAGAGACTTCATATAAATGTATGGGAGATCGGGGTTAGGAGTAGATTAACTGCAGTGATATCAGAGGAGTCCCTGATTAATCAATTGGTCTCAGCTGTGTTTCTGGCCTCAGGCTCAGAGGTTGCCACGACGATAAACGCAGCCCAGGCTGAGGCAGATAGAATTAGACATCAATCAAACATTTATTGCTCCAGCAAACTTTTACCATAGAGAGTTCATTTAAACTTTAAAATGTACACACAAGTCTGGTCTATTGATGCTTTTCCACATTTTATTTCATCACTGTTCAATGATCAGGATCATTTTTTGGAGAAATTTTGAGATTGTAATGGGTGTGTATTGCACAGAAGGTTCAGGCTGTGGGTGATGTGGACAGAGCCTCTGCCACGCAGGTCCAGGTCGCAGAGGCCCTTTGACTTCACTGCCACCCATCTGGCAGTGGGACCCCACCCCAGTGGCTCCTCCTGTGGGTGGTGGGTCCACAGGATGGGGGGTCTCCATGTAGCCTCTTCAGGCTGGACCTGACCAGGCACCATGAGCCCCCTGTCCAGGCCTGGACCTCTTCCAGGCAGGGGGACCTCTTTTGCTTTTCTTCTTGAACCATTCTTAGTCTGGCCCCTCACCTGAGAACCAGTTGCCATGGGAGACCCTGCAGGAGCACATTGCTCCAGACAACATAGGCCTCAGGTTCACAGGGACACGCAAACCTCTCTACCACGATAAGGTGATGGTTCGCGGAGAGGTAAAAAAATAGTTAAAAAAAAAAATATTTGTTATAAATAATTATATAGTAAAAAAATGATATGTACGTAATATTCGGGGTAATCGGATGGTAACAGGGGGAGGTGGAATAGGGAGGGGTTGAGTCTTGGGGGGTAATCGGATGGAGGGTAAAGGGGGAGGGTGGGGGTTAGAAAGTGGGAGAGGTGTTTGAGGGGAGGAGTTTCTTATTCTTCTACTCCTCAACTCGCCCTCATTCTCTTCCCCTCCTCTTTTTCTCTTCTCTTGTTTTCTTTTCTTTCAGCCTTCTCCCTCCTCTCGTTCTCTTCTCTTTCTTCCCTTTCTTTCCTCTCTTGTTCTTTTCTTTCTCTCTTCTCATTTCTCTCTCTCTCTTCTTTTTCTCTCCTTTCCTGCTCCTCTCTTTCTCTTCTCTCCCTCTTCTCGTTTTTCTTTCTCTCTTCCCTCTCTTTCTTTCTTTTCTTTCTTCTCCTGCTCTTTCTGCTCCTTTCTGAGCCTCTTCTCTTCCTCCTTCTGTATCCTAGCTTTGTCTTTATCCGTTCTGGAGGCCAGTTCCTGAAGCCCATTGTTTTCAGTGGTCAGGCGCTGCTGGTCCTCCTCCATCCTTCTGGCCTGTAACAACCAGTGTCTCTCTTTGTTGAGCCAGCTCTCCTCCATGTCGATCTTCTTTTTGTTCAGTTCTTCTTTCTCTTTTTTCTCCAGTGCAAGACTTTCCTGCAGGGCGTTGACTTTTGCCTCACAGTCAGCCTCACATGTCTGGAGCTTGGTGTTCATGTCTTTGAGTGTGATCTGGCTCTCCATGTTCTTCCTGATCAGTGTCATGATTTTGAGGTTATCTTGGCTGATCTTCACGTCTCGCTCTGTCGTGATGAGCTCCATATTTTTTTTACTAGGAGCATAGTGTCCCCAGACTTAACATTTTAGTGCAAGCAGAAAATGTAGGGTCACACACTGTAAATCAAATATTCACATCACATTTCCTTTTCATTCATGATGCTCACACTAGCCTATGTGGTTAGGCTGAAAATTTGCTCCAAGGTTTTCGGAGAAGTATAGAGAGCCACCGGCGACCGGGAGCGGCTCGTCATCCTGGGGGAAAGCCGTTTAACTTACCCGCGGAGTTTTAGAGGTTTACCGCCGGCTGGTTAATATTTTTTAGTAGGGATGCACCGATACCACTTTTTTTCAAACCGATACGATACCGATATTTGGATCTGAGTACTTGCCGATACCGAGTACCGATGCCGATCCTTCTACCACAACAAAAAAACAAACGATTAGGCAAAATGCAATGAATTGGAAGACAAGTTTTATTTTCTTCTCTGCTTGTTACAACAAATAATGATAAATATGAGTAAATGGCTGTAAAACATTTCACATTTCAAGTGAAAATAAACATTTTTCTGTGAAATTATTGCAGTTTCCTCATTTGAATCAAACAAAATTATCAATTAGCACTGTCTTCAGCTTTTAGATTGAGAAAACATGAATTAACCTATTGCAGTGTCCACATTTGAATCAAACAAAATATCATGTAACTTTTGGCACTGTCTTCGGCTTTTACAAAACATGAATTAACCTATTGCAGTGTCCACATTTGAATCAAACAAAATATCAATTGACTATTTGGCACTGTCTTAAGCTTTTAGATTAACAAAACATGAATTAACCTATTGCAGTGTCCACATTTGAATCAAACAAAATGTCATGTAACTATTTGGCACTGTCTTCAGCTTTTACAAAACATGAATTAACCTATTGCAGAGTTAAACTTCAGTCAGAATGCAATGGTGTGGTCTTTGAACTAAGCTTCTTTTGAGAAAGTGAGAGGCAGATTCTTTTTGATGAACAGAATCATCTCTGCATGATCAGCTGTGAGCCTGTTTCTGGTTTCACTCACAATGTGTGACACTGAGCTGAACAACCTTTCACTGTCAACACTAGTGCAAGGTGCTGAAAGGTATCTGCCCGCCAGTTTAGCCAGAGTTGGGAAGCGCACTTTATTAACCACCCAGTATTGTAGTGGTTTGTCTTCCCGTGAAATCACGGCCTCTCCAAGATATGTCTCTACTTGTACACTTGAACCTACTGCAGCTGTGCCCACTGATGCTGATGCCTGCTCATCTGCAATTTCATCAAATATGCTGTCTAGACTGCTGGTGGTCTGGTCCATGCGTGGTTTTCTTGAAGGTGGTTCATTCAGGTCATGGTCCTCCTGCTCGTCCAGTTCTCCAGGCAACCTCAGCAGCTCAAGTTTCAGCACCTCTTTGGCATGTGCAGCAGTGGTAGCATTGGAGAAAAAACGATTTTTGTACCTAAAACAGAGAAAGAAAAAAAGAAGTTGAAAATAGCATGCTTGCTATTTTAGCACAGTCACAGTTACAGTCACCCAGTTGCGCACACACACACACACACACACACACACACACACACACACACACACACACACACACACACACACACACACACACACACACACACACACACACACACACACACACACACACACACACACACACACACACACACACACACACAGAGTTACAATCACACATAGTCACACACAGTTACACACACAGTCACAATCACACAGTCACACAGTTACACACACAGTCACACACACACTTACAATCACACATAGTCACACACAGTTACACACATCAGTTACACACACACAGTCACAGTTACAATCACACATAGTCACACACAGTTACAGTTACACACATCACAGTTACACACACAGTCACAGTTACACACACACACAGTCACACACATCACAGTTACAATCACATACAGTCACACACAGTTACTGTCACACTCACCTGGGATGGAGCAGCGTTGCGATGCTGTAGAGTGGGTTTGCCTCCACATCAGTGAATCGCTTCCTGACAGCTGCAGCCAAGGTTCCCTTCATCGCTTTGACCCCATGGTCTTCGTCAGTCTCCCTTGTTAGAAATCTGTGCAGCACAGTGACTGCTGGAATGACGTCTGCAGCCATGGCATCTGAAGAGCTAACTTTCCGAGTTAACTCCTCGAATGGACCCAGGACAGAGAGCACCTTCTCCAGCAGAATCCACTGGTGACCCGTCAGAGTATCAGGGAGTCCGTATTCAGACACGTATATTCCCAGAGCCCGTTTCTGCTCAATCAAGGACTGGATCATGTAAAACGTGCTGTTCCAGTACGTCCTGCTGGAGCCGCTTAGCAGGCTGGTTGATCTCTAACTGAATGTCCTCGAGCCGGGAGTAGGCCAGAGCAGAATGTTTAAAATGGCCAACAATTTTGCGGCCGACAGCCACCGCATCAGTAACACTTCTCTGTGACAGAAGGCCCTCGTGAACGACCAGCTGGAGAGTGTGAGCTGTACAAGGTAGGCTGGGCAGCTCAGCATCACTCATGGCTTTTATCATATTCCTTGCGTTGTCTCGGAGCACTGCGTGGACGGACGTCTTCGGAATGTTCCAGGTCTGGAGCATGCTATCGAAAGCACCTGCGATGCTCTGGCTGGTGTGCGAGCCCCGGAATGACTTTGCATGTAGTGTGACGTGATGACGAATGAACTCCTCGTCTAGCCACTGCGCCGTTAAGCTGAGCAGTGACATCGGGCACACACTGCTTGTCCAAATGTCAGTAGTGAAACTTAAGGCTGAAGCCTTATTCACCTGGTTGCGAACTTTTTTTTCTCACATCCTCAAAAAGTTTTGGCACCATAACATCCGTGATGTAGGGGCGACTGGGAATCTCATATCGTGGCTCGAGTGTGCTGAGAAGACGGCGAAATCCTACATTGTCCACAACCGACAGTGGCTGGTCATCCAGAGCAATAAAATGAGTCGGAGCCTCTGTAATTTTAACTGCCCGTGGGTTTTCTCTTGACATTTTTTCTCGCTTTTCCAAAACCTTAGTTAAAGTTGGTTGTTGCGGTTTCGCATTAGCCTTGGCAAACTCGGTATACTCAGGGTGATGATGTGTCCTCAGATGTTTTATCAAATTGCTCGTATTGAACGACGTACTCTCCTTTCCTCCCCTGGAGACCTTACCAGCACACAGTTTGCATTCCGCCTTGCTTCTGTCATCTTCGCATATTTTGAAATGAGCCCAGACTGCCGACATGGTGCTAATTAACCGCAGCGGCCAGTTTTTTTTTCTGTTTTTTTTTTTTTCAACCGCCAGTCTCACTCCTCGCCTAACCACGCTGTTTCTGATTAGCTCGACGTCTCCCCCTAGCCGCCAATCTAATAAAAATACAACAAAAATACAAAGCCACCCTCTGATCGCGGTCTTCATGCAGAGCAATTGCATGCACTGGTATCGGTTCTTGGTATCGATAAACTTTAGCGAGTACGAGTACAAGTATATTACAACAGTATCGACCCGATACCCGATGCCAGTATCGGCATCCCTATTTTTTAGGAGATAAATGTTGGTCTCATTGATGAAATCTATGAACTGTGGCAGTCACATTAGTTCGTCTTAATGAGAAGTGAAGCTTCAGGTGTGTGCTGCTGAACAGAAGAGCAGTGCTACCTCAGGGCTACGTATATACAGAATCCACATTTACATTAATACATGTTTTAAAATTAACTGATCCGTCCACATTTTCTTTAATTTAATGTTTAAATGTAGAGTTTTGGTCGTTGCAGTTTGTAATGTAACCTAAACATTCAAACTGGGCCCCTCCTCTCGGGCTAAATTGTGTAACGTTAGCCTCCTGCCCCTGACAGCCACAGATTGTGAATGTGAAACCTGGTCTCTCTGGTGTCTCTGCTTCCTCACAGTGAAATGCTGCCTTTGATATATCTCACCCCCAATTAAAAAATGTATCTGTTATTCAGTCAGTAATTATACACTTGATTCAAAACTACAAAAAAACTATTTGCTGATGCGGTGAAGTTGTATAGAAAAACGATATCTAGAGGACAGGATTAGAGCTTCAAGGCCATGTGGGAGATCCAGCAAGGACATACAGTACTACCTGTACCTGATAATTTACAATGTCTGAATATAAAATAAACTGCTACAGTACCTACAGTATAGGGCCTTGTTATGTTCTGACTTAATCTACCCTGTAAGGTTCAAAGTCTTAAGAATTTGTTTTTAAATTTTGGCTGTTGAGACATAATAAACTAGACTGCAGTGTGTCAAAATCATTCCAGGTGGAAAGACCTTTTTAAACAGTAAGATTTGGTTAAAATGTTAAATGTGAATGTTTTTCAGAGGTCTGTTGAATGTGACCAGGTTACATGATTTGCTTACAGTACATTTCAGTAACTTCCGTTGGGATGGCAATCTCAAAAATATATACACAAATTTGGTCCTCCATCAAGTGAAGAATTTAGATTTTGATATCGGCAACATCAGGAGCTCCTCTTGTAAAGTGGAAAGAGACCACAAGGTCAAGCTTGCTTGCTGATTAATGCAGTTAAATGAATATTTACAAGGAAACCTGTAACCATGCCAAAGCCCATAAACCATGCTAATACATTCACTCAGTTAAATGGATCCTGTTTCAACAACACTCATCACACTCTTCACGCTGTTTGCAGGCAAATTGTAAAATGATTTGCGCTATTGATGCAGCAACTAATTTTTAAATCTTAACATATTATTTATAATCAGAAAGGAACTAGAATATTATGAATCACTCTTGCAATTTTCAGCATTTAAGTAAAAAGCTCTTTTTTTTTAATTAATTTCATTAATTTTTTTCAGAGACCCCTTGTGAAAAACTGACAAATCCCAACTCAAATGATCTATATTAGAATACTTGGTAATCTCATTTCCTTTCTTGCATAATAACTTCATCCAATTTATCAGAGTTTAGCAGAATGGCTGTGCAAACACTTCTGTGTGCATGTGCAGAGTTTAAATGAGTGAGCAGAGTTCAGGCTTCTCTGGTGTGAAGCAATATGAATCTGCCTTGGGCTGGATGGCCTGGTCCAACCAACCAACAAACAAAAGCTGGCAGTTTTACACAACACCATCTGACCCCCCCCCCCCCCCCTCCCCCCCCCCCCCCTTTTCTTGTCTGAAAGCGAGCAGTGCAATTCAGTATTTATTACTTGGGTCTTTCTGTGGAGGGAAAAAAGTTTCAGTGCTCAGTGTTATGAGTTTTTGGTATTAAACTGCTATTAAACTGAGTTTGTTTTATGATTCTCTGCCTTCAAATAGGGTTTTAAAAATTGGACTCTTTCGAAAATGCACAACAAACTAAGAAAATTACACTCAACTTTAGTCACATGGACATTTTACAGGTAAGCAGCTTAATTAATGTGGGTAAACCTGCAGTACAGTCTGATTTACCCATTTTCCATTGCTAGTGGAGTTTACCTTTCTGTTATAACTGCAACAAAATTGCATGCACACACACAGGCAGGGCAGAGCTGCTAACGGTTCCGTCGTGTTTCACCCCCGAGTTGTTGCTGCTGTGAAAGTGTTGCAGCCCCCATGTGAGACAGTTCTATAGGTCATTGTGTGGTTTCACACATTATTTTGAAGCGGTAATGTTTCTGCCCAGTACTAGGGTTGCACGGTATACCGGTACTAGATTGGTACCGGGGTACTAACGCATTTAAAACGGTACCATACTGCGCTTAGATGGGACCGGTACTTTCATTCTGCGCCGCCAGCAGCGGTGACGTCGCCGCGTGAAGTCGCCGCATTGTAATTTGAGCCGCGAGGAGCGAGAGAGCGAGTCACAAACGAAGCAAGGTGCTTTTTATCATTACCGTTACAGCGCCACCTGTCCACGTGCCTGTGTTTGTGTGTGTGTCTGTCTGTGTGTGTGCGCCGCGCGCGAGAGAGAGACGGCCGCCACAGCCTCGTTAATAAGTTTTGTTTTTACCGCGGATCACCACTGGCTGCATGCTCTCTCTGTCTCTCTCTCTCTCTCTCTGTCTCTCTCTCTCTCTGTGAGTGAGTGAGCACGGCGAAGCAGCGCTACGGAGAGATGAATTAACGGAACGATATTGCGTTGATGGGGGTGGGGGGAACAGAATCAATTTGGTCTACATAAGGGAAACAATAGGTGTATGTTTGAGTAACATGAACATTTGTGTTTCATTCTATAAACTACTGATAACAATTTCTCCCAAAAATTACAACTGGTCAAAATAACAAAAAAAGATGCAGTGTTTTCAGACCTCAAATAATGCAAAGAAAACAAGTTGATGTTCATTTTTAAACAGACATTTTTTAATTTAGGAAGAGTTCAGATTAATATAGATGGAATGTTAATCCTGCAGCAGCAGTAACTGTTTACTGATTTCCTGTTTTATGGTCCAAAATTTTTCTATTAAAATAAAGCCAATAATGACATTTTTTGTGTTCTCTTTTTATGTGGAAAAGTACCGAAAAGTATCGAAAAGTATCGAAAAACATGTTGGTACCGATACCGGTACCAAAATGTTGGTAACAACACTACCCAGTACCCATGTATGTAATGGCATTTTGGTACGGTCTGGGTTCACTTATCCCCACATAGAGGGAAGGGTCACATGAAATCATTACAAAGTTTTTCCTCATGCATAGTGCATGAGCGGTCAGTCGATGGTTGGACAAGTATGGAAATGACTTCAATCGTATGGTATGACCTTCACAGTCACCAGACCTCAACACAGTTCAACAATCACTTCATATTAAAATGTCCTGTTGTTAAAAGATGTATATTAAGTAAAATATTTAATCATCAGAAAGTGTAGTGATAAGTTGTTGTTAGTTAGTTCAAAGTTCAAAGTCATTTATTGTCATTCCACTTCATGTTAGACATGACAGAACGAAATTTGTACCCAGGTCCCAGATAAAAAATAAACAAATATAAAAAGCTGAGAACAGGCACAATCTAAAAACAGACATTCCTATAGACAGACAAAATAGTACATTCAAAAAATGGCAAATAGTTAAGTGTACAGGTTTCAAAAGTAGAGACAAGTGTCTGTGGGAGGGACCAAATCACAGCATTTATCCAATGGCCATCTAGTTTCGCTGCCGTTTAAAAAAAAACCTAAGTCCATTGACACTAAGCTTCAACAGGTTAAATGCATTGAGAAAATCAGTCAGTCAACCTGTGATAAGTAACTGGTCCTGAATGAACTCGTCTTAGAGTTGAATGTGTTCATTTTTAGTCAGTGAAATGTACCTAAACAAAACAGTTCATATTTGATCATTACTTTCTTTGCAGTTTTAGAGCAATTGCCTCTGCTATGAATGGACGGAACCTGGCACACATTACTGTTGAGACTGACATCCTATAATAATCTCCTCACAAAAAATGATGTAGTTTGTCTTTCTTCTTTAGGTGGATCATAATTAGGATAAGTGACTTATTGTCTGTGTGATTAACACCGAGGTGAAGGTTGTGGATTTTTTTTCTTCTCAGACCTTGGGGGATGAATTGGTGCCATTTCGGTGGCTGCCTCCGTCCACTGCCTCTATTGTTAGTTTGGCCATTTTGCTTTGCTTTGTGGAGCCAAAGTACATAAACACCATTATCAGAGGAGCAGTTGGAGGGAGTGTGCTGCTGTCAAACAAACAATGGCCCTGTGGAATTACCTGCCATGACTCATACATGTCGGGGAGCCGCAATCATACTCATTCAACCGCAGTGTGAGATTGCTAGTTTTTGTTGTGTTCAACTGGCTTCCAACTGATTAAGGATCTATTAATTAAGAATGTCAATTACCAGCATTTTCAATCATCTTATAGTTTTTGTGGTGGACCATAGGAGGTTCATGAACTGTATCATTTTATTTTATTTTTTATGTGAGTGTAAATACACACACACACACAAAGGATCAAGGTTCTCTCCTTCGCCTAACTTATTCCATTATATAATATGAGAAAAGCAAAGGGGAAGAAAAGAGAAAAGATAAGATTGCACACACCAGCAGACAACCATACTGGGCATTTTACAGAGATGAAGATGACTTTGTGGAGATAAAAATAAACCTTTAATTACTATCGTAAATTGTGCATGAGCTAAGTTTAAAATATGAGATGGCAGAGTGCTCCATATCACTGGACCTCTGTAGATTAACCCAAACTTCAATTGAGATGTCCAGCAGATAGGAATTCCTAAGTTTAAGTCTTTGCTCCTTGCTGGTTGTACAGTAGGAATAATGCAATAATGCAACACTGAAAGCTCCTGTTCGAAGATCAGGGCTAGGACCAGGAGTAAAAGGCTGTCAATGTTTTTATCACTCACTGTGGTGGGGTTTTAAAATTTTCACACCTCATTTGAGTATTATTTGGAGTTGTAATATGACATTAAAAGCTCCCATGAAGTGACGGCGTTCTTGTTGAGAGGAAACATTATAAAGCGCATGTTACAAAGGCACAAGATTTACATCTACATAGTTTCTTAAACTCATGGTGAATAGCCTATATGATGTTCTCAACATTTGTAGTTCAAGACATTTTTTAGGACAAAATGTTTGAATTACGTAACACTGTCGTAAGGTGAGGATGTGTTATTTCAGCTGATAGATCCAGTTAATGTCTGGATCATTAGTGTGCAGTAACCTTGTGGTGAAAGATTAGAAGAGCTCATATCAAATACATGTCCTCACTCTCAGACCATACATTGCTGGGAATACATCTGCTCACTTCCTCCTATAAGCCGGTGAAGCCACTGTTTACATCAATCGGCGTATTTTTATCTGGGCCTTTGCCTTGGAGAGCGTCATTTCTTTTGTCTTTTGATCTAAAATCTGACAACAATTGACCTTCTTTGTCACTTTTGTTTCCACTTCCATCTGTGATGGGCTCGCTGAATCTCATTGATCCCGTATTTAATGTTTTGATTCTGCTCAGGATTCATGTTCCTTATCCTGGGTCAAGCCACAATTATGATCTTGTCAGTCTAAATAATCCATTTGGGAAATAATGTCATTGTTTACACTGACTGTGCACTGAGATTACATGGACTGCTGATGCGTTTTAAGTAATCCAATCTTCCCCCACAAAGGCTAACTTGTCGATTTAAGCTCGAGTGAATTGCAGGCTGGATTTTAGCTGCTGGATCTTTGTCATGATTCCGTCAGTTCGAGCTGAATTTTGCTGCATGAGCTTCTTGGTGAAAGATGAAGTTAGCCTCTTAGGTGTTAAGCAATTCCACAAGCGAGCATTTTTGTTGTTCAAGGATATCCTATCCTTCAAAGCATTATCTTGTGGTCAAGTAGTGAGGCTTCAGACCTTTTCGTCACTGCACCTGTTCGTGCCGCCAAAACAGATATTATTCCCGGCTTCTGCTCTTTTCTTACCTGAATGGCTCCATTTACCTCTGGTTAGTTATCAGCTTATGCTCACTGTTGATTATTAGAGAGGTCTTTTCTAAAGAGCCCACACCGTGGTTGTCATCCGGGTGGTTTGATGATGAAGATGAGACCCTGCAACAACCATCTGTCTCTATTTTTTAATCTTGCATGCATATTTTTATTGCCTCATATTGAGTAATTTGGTTTAATAATACTGGAATTCATTGGCGATGCGCTGTGGGGTTTTACACAACCTTTTGAAATAAAATTGAGGTAATGGCCTCAAATGTTGAAAAGTACTCACAGTTTGCATCACTATGCAGTCTCTGATCTAGAATGCTGGCTACTCCTTGCATTCAGCCTTTAGGTTGTTTTTCTCTACAGCTTTTATGTACAGCTTTTAACTGAGAAAAGTTCAGAGAGGTAGACTTTAACTCACATCGCTGTCGTAAACTGCAGCAGATCATCTGTGGATGCTGCTTTTAATCAGAAGCCCCAGCTGCCAGGTTGTATGAGGCTATTACCTATTCAGCCGGCCTCGCTCTATGGCTTGGTTTTTACTGCTATCACTCAAGGTTATGCTGAACCTGATTTGTACTGTCATTACATGGGTTCTGTTGACATTTCAAGTACTTTGGAGCTGAATCATGGCTTTATGCAATTGCCCTCCAGTGGACAGAAACTGAAACAATAACATGGTCGAGGATTACTCAGAGATATCATCTCTATGTTTGATAGTGAGAGTCTTCAGAGTTTCAATCAGATCTCAGAATCACAGCTTTAAAAGAAATGTACTTATCTTCTGTTTGAAATTATGTATCATGTTAGGAGTTTCCTGTCAAACATCTCTGGCAGTGTATATGGGTTTGGATTGCTCAAAGGATAATCAGTGTGCCTGTCTAGTATTCTTGAGCTGCTTTTAGTTAGCAACTCAGTGTTGTCGGTGATCTTTTCTTGATCAAGAAAAGCATCACAAGAGCTTTGCTTTGAGTTAAAAAAGTAAAATTAAAAGAGGAAACTGAATATTTTTCCATAGTTCGGAAGACAGCATGAAAATCAGAGATTTCAGAGATGAAGTTACAGTCACAGTTACAGTGCGTCATTAATCATAAGAAGGAGGTAGGAACCAAGACTAAACTGCAGACATGCCATTCATATTTATAAAGACAGCTAGATACAGTTCACCATGATGGTATGTTAATTTCAATTAAAGATGCTCACCAATACAATATGCAATACGCAAATGTACAAAAAAATAGTACAGCATTGTGACATGTATCTTTTTTCCTTGTAGTACTGATCTTGGTCACCAGGACTGTCCACCATCCAGTTCTCTTCATTGCTCCATGGGAGTTGCCCTTCATTCAAGCAAAGAAGCCCCGCTACGTATTGTTGTCATGTAAGTACCCCCTGCTATGACAAAAATAATCTTCATAATTGCTAACAAAACATGAAACAGAAAAAAAGTGGACTTTGCTGTTTACAACTTCACTTTTGTTGTGGTTGGACTCCTTAGTGATTAAACTTCCTGTGGCTAGCATGATGCGATGAGACAGTCATGTCTAATAGCTTTTGTGTGTTCAGTGTAAATAAATGTGACTTAAATGTTTGAGGCCAAACTATGAGACAGTTGTCTGGATTGCCAATTATGCAATGATCCACTCCCAAGTGCCCAAATTTGAGAAACATTGGCAGAGCCTCTCATTCTGGCTGTACTGTTACTAATTAGTCTCAGTGTTATCCTGTAGTAGTGGTTGCTGCTTGCTGTAACCCTCCTGTTCACACATATGGACTGCAACACTGGAGATGAGACATAATGCAATTCACTTTGAATCGAAGCTCAAAAAAACCACCCACTGTGACTCGGAGACTCAACAGGCTCCCAGCACTGTGATGACGGGGAAGCTGAAAAAGGCTCAACTTGGTGCAGATGTTCACTTATGCACAGCAACCAGTCCTTGTTTTGATTCCTTCATGGATCATCCTGTAAGCAAATTAGAGGAAAAGTTGCTTTGTCTCAGTCGGGGACTTTCCACAATATAACTTTAACCAGGATGGATGGAAACTCATTGCCTGTAGTGTATGTAAATTACTCTGCTCAAACATGCCTGCCAGCTTCAGACCCATAAAAGGTAAAGGAAAGCCTGCCACTTTGAGTCTTTGTGTGGAGTTAGTTTACATCAGTTCTTTACATTGAATTCATTACAACATTGGATGTGCTTTATATTATGTTTAGTTTTCGGACTCAAAAATTTTGATCTGACTAGCAGAGATGATGGTGTTGAAGTAAAACAAATACAGTAGAACAGCTAATTCTCCTGTGACTCACCAATTTCCTACCAATAAAAACTTAACCATCAGAATATTGTGATACATGAGCTTTAGAATTGTAAATACTTCTGCAACAAATAATAATTAGTAGAGAAAGAGGAAGTGTTAAAATGTGTTCTTCATAGGATTTTCAAAAGTTTCTAGCTCTAGCACTCAGTCCATTAAAAACAACATGGGAAGTAGAACTGAAGTCAAGGAGCTCTATTGGACTGTGTAGTGTTTGAGCTGAGATTCCTCTTAGCCAAAGGGTGAAGAAACATTCGCTTAGTGCTTGGGTCGACTAGCTCGGAGGGAAATGTGTTTCTTTGTGTATGTTTGGCAGCAGTTGGGGGTGAATCTGTGTGTTTGTGTGTGTGCACGCCGCTGCAAGAGAAAAGAGGAGCAGATGCTGTTCTTCCTTTTTTTCTTCTTTTTGCTCTGAGATAGGAGCTCCCAACCAGGCCAGTGTGAGCTCCCAGCGCTGCAGCCCTGAATGGGAAGCACCGGCAGCCACTCAGTGAGGTGCGGACCTGACAAGCCTGCATTGATAGATAAGGCAGAGCTGCTTTGGTCAACAACAGAGCTGCACAATAGAAATGCTAATATCCAACTGAAGGGTTGTACCTAGGTGTTTACTGCTGAGATTTGATTGAATTCTGCTTCAAGATCCGCCCTGGTTAAATCAGATCCCCGCTGCTCATCTGTAAGAGCCTTGCTGATGGCTAAAATAGGGGATGGAAATAACTGTGGCCCTTTTCAGCAGGGGTGGTTTCAAGTATAAAGATGTCCTCCCGTGTCCATTTGAAGGACTGGGTAGTCCTATGGGCCATCACTGGCTGTCCTCTCTCTGTTCTTAAAGTGATAGTTTGAGTTATTTAGCGTGGGCTTGTATGGAGGGCTCATACAAGTCAGTGTATCACCTGATTGTTGCGCTCTCAGTTTGTAGAAACAGACAAGTGTGATGTATGCTTTATTTTAAAATCCTTATCTTGCAGTCACCTCTGTCCTTCTGAACTCAACTGCTGAACTACCATATTCTTGTGCACAAGTGTCTTTTGTGTCTGCTAATGAGAAATGTCATTCTTTGTGCTCTGTCCCTCTGTTCAAGCTGGAGGTGACTGACAGGGTTATCTAAATCAGTGAACCGAGGGATTTTGTGGTTGTTCTCAGGGTCCCTGTAAGTAGCTGGTGCTAAATGGACATGTTAGTGCCATCGGAGAGCTGATCTGTCTGTCTAACTAACATCTGCAGTTTGCCTGTAAAGCCAGATTGCTGCCATTTTTCTTTTCCACCTGAATGAGAAGAGCAAAGCCCAGTGCACATCAATGGAAATCATCATCCATGTGGTGTGGGATTAGAAGTGCTTAACACATAAAGAAGACATTCATGTTGCTAGGGGAATTTGTACAAGCAGAGTTTGGTGTAAAAAATGTTGCCACGTTATTATTTGAAGGCGAGTTAATCTCTTTGAAACCCCCTGTTGGGCGTGAAATATTTGCTGCTGTCATATTATCTCCGCAACACGGCTGCAGTTTGCACTGTTAAGGAAATTTCAAATTCCATTAGCATTTTATCAAAAGTTTCTTACCAGCATGGTATTATAAGGACATCAGCTGCACCAGGTGCAACAGTTTGTGTTCATAAAATTTCATAACACATAATTAAACTCTAGTTAATAGGTCTCAAATCATGTGTAGAGGATAGATGTGGTATAATCACATCAGATATTGTAGCCCTACATTGTGTTTTCCTTTTACCAAGATATATATTACCCCAAATTAGATAGCACATGTGTTATCACATTTTTGTTGGTATTAAAATGCCAACTCACTGCATCGTTTTGAGCTCTCATTAGTGTAATGGTAATGACTTGTAACTTCTACATTGTATGACTGTCTCTGGGCTGTAAAATGTCAACATCTCAAGAGTCTGCCAACTTGACTTTTTGCATCAGTAATAAACCTGTGCTCTCATTACTTGCAAAAAAAATATTGACATTTGTGCTGTTATAGTATAATATGAATATAAATATGTGTTGTCTTGATTAAATCACAGCAGTACCGTACAGCAGGCAGTTTGTCGATATTAATTTGGTTGCCTATTTAGAGCTGGAATGCAAGAGGTTCTTGTTTAATTCTATGTCTCATGTGTCTGGGTTCCGGGCCTCTTTGCTGTGGTGTTTTTGCGCAAAATGTGGGATGCCCTGTCAATCAAACTATGTGGGCTGGATAGCTACATCATCGCCCTGATGATGTTTGAAATTCTGTTGATGTCTCTTCAGATCAGAGATTAGAGAAGCTATGGAAATAATGTACGTTGAATATGTGAGAGATATGTTTACATCAAGAATTGATTGAATATTGTATAGTAGTAGTAGTAGTAGTAGTAGTAGTAGTAGTAGTAGTAGTATAATGCGAGTATCTGCGTAATTATGATGATTAAACCACAGGGGAGGAGTGAGGGGAACTGCATCTTCTATGTCCCCTGTATGATTATGGCTCTCACAGACACTCTGACTATATGGAAGGCGGGTTGTATTCTGATGGTTGGAAAAGTTCTATAAATGTTCCATATTTTACACCTATCCAGTGTTCAATTTGAAGTGTTAATCCATACTATAAGAAGATGTGGTTTGTAATTACCAGAAGCCATTACAGTGTACTTTTACATCTTCGATCTCTGCTTTAATGAGCTCCAGTAGCAACACGTCAGTTGCTCAGTTGGAGGCTCTGAACCTCTCCTCTGATTGGCTGAAAGTTGATCAAGTGATCAAATAAAAATATTCGTATTGATATGGATATGCACTGATGCTCTTCATAATTGAAGTTCCTAATGGAAAAATAAAGTTCTTTGAAGTTAAAGTTGAACCTAGACCTGCTTTATAATAAAAACAGACTTGGTAATCTCACTTTATACAATTAATATTGTATGTGAAACTCATGTGAATCCATGATTAGTAGATTGGCATTAAAGCAGAAGTAAGCGGAATATTTGTGTTAATATAAGTCTTAAATAGTTATGTCTTCCGACGGCAGTCACTTACATAGAATGTTTGGTCCGAAACACGGGTCTGTCAGTCACTCTGCTCTGCTGTAAGCCGAGGAGAATTTTATTTTATTTCTTTTTATTTATAATGAGGAGAGAGAACGGCATGAAGGGCTGTGTGTGCAGCCAAGGGATGCGCGTGAATGTGGTGACGTAGGGACGAGGACCAATAGATCCATGACGAGGGCGGGGGCTGCTAACTCCATCGGCTGACAAGAAGTCAGAAAAACGACCGGATCGCTTACTTCTGCTTTAATGCATCACCTCTCCACCTGTGTAATACCATGGTAGCTGTGACAAAGAGAAGCACTTTGTGCTGTGTAGTGTTTTTCCACCTCCCACCCTATTCACTGTGCCCGTGCGCAACAGGGCACCAAAACAAAACATATTGGTCGTACTACATACTGCAACAGGTGCTGAGTGGGCTCAGTGTCTCTGGCCATATCTGCACCTGCATTCTGGTGGAAGTGCAGGTATCAGGCTGACTGTGCCAGTGTGGGGAAAAAACACACTATGGGGTACAGAAAGAGCCAAATGAACAATCATGCAACAGCAATGTATAATTGTAACTCAGACCCACACAAAAGAAATACTCAAAATAGCATTTTGGAGCCCAATACATGCCAAAAATAATCAGTATACCAGACAATTGGTATCAGTGGCAAGAAAACGTGATTTGGGTATCCCTAGTATCTTTCTACCTGGCCAATGACTGATGTAGTCGCAGACAATGAAGTTGTTGTTTCACAGTTAATGTAATCTGATAACAACCAATTAGATTTACAAACATGACACGTGTCATGTTACGACAGTGTAGTGCATGTAATTTTTGCCTATGGAGTTGTTGGAGCTTGTTATTGTTGTTTTGTTTATCATCACTGCAGACAGGCTGTATTTGGGCTGTGCTTAGCGGGCACCCTTGGGGGTGGTGGGTTTTAAGCCCAACTTCCTCCCTGTATGGATAATTATTCCCTCTGCTTGTTATGCTTCAAGCCTCAATCACACAGCCAGTTGAAATGGAACAGAGAGCAAACATTTAGCTTCACAATGTAAACATCAAGTCTCTTGTGTATTGGGAGCGTCATGGTTCATATAAAGCCGGGTTTCACTGTGCCGGAACAACAGACACTGATAATATAATACAATATAATATAATGGTCCTTCATTATCATTGCACATCAGTACAAAGAAATTCAGTAGTAATCCAGATGCTGCATTGAAACATCACACCGTAGTTAAAAAAGGTGAACAGTTGAAAGTCATTTAAAGTGCAAAATATATAGATAAAACGTACATTGCATGCTTATTAAAACAATATGACATGTTTAAAAAAAATAGCTGAAGAACTTGTGGGGTATTTCACATTGCAAAACACTGACATCGACTGCTTGGGCCCTGTAATGTTTAGATCTCTTGTGCCTCTAGAGTGGAAGCAGTTCTTCAGTTTTCTTTGTCCGTGATGGGACGAAGTTAGAGTGTCTACCAGAGGGCAGCAGGTCAAACAGCTGATGTGCAGTGTGGGATGGATCTTTCAGTGTTGTTGTTCAGTGGTTGCTCTGCTGAGCCAGTGAGAGCTGAAAAAGTCCTCCGAAGAGGGCAGCGAGCAGCCGATGATCTTCTGGGCGGTATTAATGACCCTCTGAAGGGCTCTCCTGTCCACCGCTGAGCTGCTGGTGTACCGTATAGGGATGCCAGTCGTAAGCACCTCTCAGTGCAACAACAGCATTTGGACACTAGTGGGTTCTGCTGCAGGTTGATTTGGCTGACAGCAGAGCATCACGCATGAATGATGTGTTCAAAAGAATAAACCTTTTAGAGAAAAAAAAAACGTAACTTGATCACTTCAGTTCATTTCCCAGTTCAGTTGAGCTCCTGGTCAGTTTTCTCACTGAATGACTGATACAAGTCATTTCATTCTCAGGGGGAACGGAGTGTATTCAAGTCTAGGTAGGGTCTTTATTGATCCCAGGGGGAAATGACTCTGCCACAGTGGCAACAAAGGTGTAACACAACGTGAGTAGTGAAACAAGTAGAAGAACCAAATATAACAGAAAAATGGTAAGAAAATAAAAGTATGTACAATGTATAAAACTCTTTGTGTATGTGTGTGTGTACAAAACTAAACCGTAAGCAATGAACATGTGAAATATGGATAGAAGAGCACAAAATGGCAAACTAATTAATAAAAACACCAATCAAGGATAAAATAATTGTTCATAGAGTTAAAGGGAGCACACAAAAAAAAAAAGATTTTGCCAGCTCAGGCTAAAGTATGAATGTCCAGTGATATTCTATCCTTTCAGGTTAGAAGGAGTTTTTTTTTTTTTTTTTTTTTTTTGATTGTGAAAAAAAAACGTGACAGACAACACAGTGAACATGAAAAAAACGCGACAGACAACACAGTGAACATGCATTGATAGCTTACATTGATGTGTACATAACATGTGAAATAAGGTAGGTTGTTTTAAAGCAGTGTTCATCTCTGATATGATTGGCAAACCTTTTTTTTTCTCAACATCAAGAGTTATATTTATAATTCAGGAAGCGACAGCACTTCTGATGTAGAAGCCATGGACCATGAGAATGTGCTATTTGGCAGTGTGTAAGGAGAAGCAGTCAAAGTGCCAGTCCAGTGCTGAATGATTAGGTGAAAAAATATTTTCTCATAATAAACAAAAACAAATGAAAGCCATTTCCTTAGGAGGTGGAACCACTACTGGGATAGTGGCAAATGGTTACATTTAATCAGATGGCAGACACTTTTATACTTGGTGAGTGACTGCCGACCCTCTGTGCAGCAGACACTATTGTCTTTATCAACATGATCATGTACTGCATGGAGCATTATGGCAAAATGTCCCAATAGGACACTTTGGGCTCTAGATGATGGCTGTTGCAGGAAGAGACACTGTGGCCTTAAAAACAGATTTTTCAGGGTGTAGATCTTTATGCTGAAAAACTTAAATACACTCCGCCCATCAAGTATTGACATAAAACGTGTTTTCAGGATCCAGCCATCCAACAGCGTCTATGCACACATGGATCTTCCCAGCTGCCAGCCTCTGTGAATCAGGGCTCACCCAGATCACTAATCACAATGTATCCCCCAGCAATAAGGATGTTTTTTATTGCCCACTGCCACAAAATGACCACAATACATCAGCAGGAGTTGAAAGGTTTTTTGATCAGTCACAGTGAATCAAATCTAGCTTCCTCTAAGGCTGGCATTTCTTCTGTTTTTCCTGTCCAAAACAATTCTTTGACTCAGTGTCTAAAGGGCCGGTGCTAGGAATTAGTGGCACCAAAGAAATTTGATTTCCGGGCCTTAAAAGAATACCTGATCATTATGACCATGCAAACAGAAGATGTAGATTTGTATTTACTTGCTAAAACTGAACTAGAGGAAGGTGATTCAGGGTGAAAAGAAATGCACACACCAAAACTGTATTGACTCAAAAAGTAAATACTTTCTAGTCTAATGAGAAAAGAAAAAAGATTGACAAGCGTTTAACAGTTTTACATGTAGAAACAGTTCTATATACTGGCCTGTGATTGAAAGCCTGAATCTACCATTATTTGGCACTGATTAGAGGCAGTGCATACTCAAAGGGTGGCAGGTGCTGGCATCCAGCAAAGGTAAGTGTGTTCTTCAGGAGGAGGGCCGGAAAGAGCTTGGAGCTAATATTGCCTGCTTTAGTCAGAGGCAGAAATAAGAAACAAAGTACCAGGTCCCCGTTCAGGTTAAGAGTAACATTATGAAATCTTCAATATTCTTTGACCATGGTTAGGCGGCCTGCACGTTATCAGCAAAATGTGCGATCACACTGTTCAAAATCGCGATGGCGATAGGAAACTTTCAGGTGTGTATACCCATACAGTCCCCGTGTCTTTCTGAAAACGACTTGATACGCTGCTGTAGTACACACATCAGGCCTGTAGTGGCGCAGTAACACTGCCACAAACAGAGAAGAAGAGTGGAAAGTTGCTGCTGTAAACAAACTCAAAACATTACTGTTACTGTATATAGGCCGACTGAACAGGAGAAGTTGTGCCAGAACAAATATGACGATTGATCGATGCCATGTGGACGTGTGGAACTCATGTCATGAACTCATGGGGGGCGTGATGACACATGCAGACTTCCACTTGCAGCAAAAAGTTACACGGGAGGACTTACAGTAAAAAAAAAAAAAGGGACCGTGCTGCGCTCTCCAGCTGGCTCAAGTGTAACTCGCCTGCAGCCGAGCTGTGAGAGGAGCTCTGCTGTTCCTCTCTCCTCAGCCTGGTGTTTGGCTGCACTTTGTGACTCTAACCTCCATCTAAGCGCTGTGTGTTTGTGTCTCATAGAAAAAAAAACATTGATCGCCAATAGAGGATCGGGTTGCTGATCAGCACGAGTCACAGACATTTAATAGAGCATTTTAATCTATCAGTTAACGGTTAATAATCGGTTAATGAACATCGGTTAACGGTCAGGAAAATATAATTAAAATGTTCGTCCTTAAATCGTACTCATTGCATTCAAGGTGACCTTGTGTTTATCGTGCACATTGACATCGTGATGACGATGAAATTACGATTAATCGTGTAGCCCTAACCATGGTTGATTATTTTGACTGAATGTCAAACCTACCCGTGCTGTGTCAGACACACACAAAGAACCCTTCAGGGTATTATTCACCTCAATATGCTATAACAGAAAATCTTATCAAAGTGTGGTAGGTTGTGTTGGATGCTGTTTCTAATGGGGAAGTTCTCTATGTACTGCTGTCTGTGGAAAAAAGTTGTTGCACATGAACATAACAAAGGTTATGTGGAGAGATGTGTACCTCATTATTACTGGATTTACTTATATGAGGTTCTGCATGAATTCGGGCGACAGGTGGTTCACACTTCTTCCATCTGAGAAACGTCGCTAAAGTATGATCATTTTCAACACAACAGGATGCTGAGAGTGTTTATGACTTGTAGGTTAGACTGCATTTAGTAGACTGGTGTCACTTGTAGAGAGTGCAGTTCACTCTCTACTGGGCTCTGGAAAAAGTCTATAGGAAATTGTAACTGAGGCAGAATTTGCAGCTGGAGAGAGCATATCACTCCTGTTTTATAGCTGAACTGCACTGGCTTGATTTTAAAGTCCCTTTAATCACCTACAAAACTGTCAATGGCGTAGCACCTTCATACCACTCTGACTTTTTAATATACTATCAACCTCAAAAAGCCCTGCGATCCTCCAAAGCTGGTATTTTGATTGTGATCAAAGGACGCCACAAACAAAAGCAAGAGAAGCTGCCAAAACTGTTCACAGATGTCATGAGTGCACAATTTTGAAAAAGAACTTGAAACATACCTGTACTGGAACACTTTTTTAAAGATGTATTACCAAATTTCTTGGTGCTGGTAATATGAAGTGGATATGTCAGAAATGATAATTGACCTTACTCTTTTGATTCTTTACTTTACTGAAATGTAATCACAATGAGTTTTCTCACTGTGAGGACAAACTTTGACTTTTGGGTAAACATTGAACACTGCCCCCTCCATGCTAGCAAGCAGCCGTAATCCCCTATAGTAGCTACCTCTTACAAAATGCTGACAAAACAAGAGAGGACTACGCCATCAATAAAAGAGCTGATTGTGTCCGTTTCCTTTTTATCTTTTCTTTTTATCGTTCTCAGTAGAAGCAATCTGATAAGATAAGTCCATCTCCTCAAAAATGTTGACACAAATGTTATTTTCTTTAAGGTCACCGTGGGCCTATGGAGACAAATGGTTTTTGTTATGATGTTTTGTGTTTTGCTGATGCCCATGTTTCAACACGGAGTATTACGCTGCAAAAAAATCTTTGAAACTTCTGCTCGTGGTAGAGGCAACTTGCTTGGACTTGCAGGAAGCTGTTGTGTGTGCGCTGTGCTCTGTTTCATGCTCTGTTTCATCTGGTACAATGAAAGTGGTCTAAATGAGACTATGATCAATTGACTGATTGACTGTTTGGGCTGGAGGAAGATGTGAAGAGAAAGGAGAGCTACCTCTTCTTGGAGGTGTTTAATCTGCTGAAATGTAATATCAAAGTCAAAATTTAATTATTATATAATGGTGTATTATTCTTTGAGTTTGCATTGAAATGGAGGTAGCGCTTTCACTGACAACCTGACAAATGGTGGGTCCCACAGTCAAACTTACTGACCTACTTGGTCACTCAAATCTAATTATTTGATAATGATACATTTTATGTACCATCTTTTTATAAAATGAGAGGTAGCCCAAAGTGAGGAGAAAGAGGCATTAAAAACAATATGACAGATACTTAAAAAACAGGACACATTAAGGCAATAAAAGACAATAAGGCAATAATGTCCTGAGAAAGTAAGAAGAAATAAGATCATGGAGACATAAAAGAAATGATACTGGTGGTAATAAAAAAAAAACACAGCTGATAGTAGTAAAAGCAATCTAAGATATAAAAACCATAAAACAATATGGAATCTCAAATAAAATTTGATTTAATTAAAAGCAAAACCATAAAAATGAGATCTAAGCTGCTGCTTGAATATATAAACAGAGGTAGGTTGCCTAATATATGGTGGAGTATGATCCAGATATACAGTGCATAACTAAAGAAGCCGGGTCCCTTCACAGTTTATATGTGGCAGATTTAGCAAATGGTTTGGAATAGACTTAGACAGAAAATGTGAAAATAAGCCAGAGTGCACTGTAGTCATCCAAGAGTCAAAGTACAAATACACGACTCAATTTCCATCCTCTAAACTTTAAAGTAAGGTATGATCAGACATCAGACTCTTTCTGTGTTTCATAAATGGTAAAAACATTTGTAATGCTAATGTGACCCAGGTCTTTTGCTTCTAGTGCATCTGTACCAAATGTAAGAATGTTTTGCATTTATTTAATATAAGTAAGTTTCCACTCCTGAACATAAAGAGGCAATTTACTGTATCAAAGGATTTAGGACCTCCTCATTGTTTGGTGTCAGGGACAAATGCAACTAAAGCAGTATACTTTTAAATTTAAGTCATTTAGTCATGCATACTATGCAAACAATACAGCGCTGCCATTTTTAGTGAAACTATATCTTTTTTAAAGGCGAACTATGTACGTACGCTCGCTCTTTCTGCTGTTTTGGTTACGCTCCTCTCAGCCATGTGCATTTGTTTACAACGAAGCCGGTGAAAAATTCAATAAATGGAGCGGTGGATAACGTTACATGACATATACGATGTTACAACGTGTGTGTTTGTGTTAACCATCATAAACAAAAGATTCTGGGTTACGGAGCACGTTTGTGTCGCGGTGTGCAGAGATGAGAGCTGGGATACCAGGACGGCAACCAAGTAACTACACTGATGTTGCAAGGTTGGTTTTCAGCCGTGAGTCGCCAGGTGGAAGACAGAGAGCCTCCGTTCTCGCTCATGTAGTTAAATATCACAATTACTCCGGAGCTTTTTAATTAAGGTAAAAATGTAGCATAGCCACGGGAGAAATCCTGCTTAGTTCCTCTTTAAATCTGGTGAGGCTCTTTCCTTTTTGCACGTGCACAATGAGTTCTGACTGACCACGTTCAACACCTTTGGGATGAACTGGGACAGAGCCCCCAGCTAATTCTCACGTGGCCGTGCGAGAACAAATCACTGCAAACAAAGAAATAAATCTTCTGAATAGCTTTCTTATAACAACATTCTTTTGGCCATATAGTGTCTCACTGAACATGTCACTTCTGAGCAACTACCATGTGTACCAGCCATGTGCCGAAGACTTTTGGTGCCGTCCAATCCCTCGAGTGGTACTGGCAGCCCTTTTCTCCTTGCCTCCTCGCAGGGGAGCAACAAGCCCAACTGACTATGGCTCAAGCCAGGACAGCGAGGGATGCCGAGCTGGTCACCTGCCACAGCAACCACTATCTCTCTCTGTTGCTCTTTCCTCTTTCTGTTTCTTTGCTTTTTTTTCTAGCTAGGTCTTCTTCCACATGTGTTTTTGGTGATAATGATGTCAGTCAGTCCAGTTGGGAAAGCTGGACAGCTGCAACATTTGATAGAATTTTTCCTCAGTGAAAAGCATCAAAGGGGCTATTTCTATGTTCATCTATGCTGCTGAACATGGTTTATTTTTGGACTTGGGTGGTGATGATTGATTGTCATGTGAGTGGTGGAGAGGCTGTAGATGCCCTGACATGTTGGTGCAGTATCTGTCACCTGCACACTCCCAGACACTTCAAACCTACTGTTGTTTCATATGTTTGTTTGATTTATACCAAACCTGCATGTGTGACATCTATCTGTTTTACACCATTATGTTCATAGTGCTTATGTTTCTTTGCTTGAGATTTATAGACAACATAAAAGGTTATACATTGGACTACATTGGACTCTTGTTAGATATGTTAAGCACAGCATTTCAGCTTGATGTGAAATGTGTATGGATTTTGCAGTTATTTAAAGTTTAATTAAATTTGATTGGGGTTGTTCATTTCCCAGTCCCGGGCCTTTCTGGGTGGAGTTTGTATGTTCCCCCTGGGATCTCCGGTTTGTGATCCTGAATAAATAAGTGGTGTAGAGAATGGATGGAATTGTCTCAAGACCTACAGTATCAAGTTTAACCGCATGCAAGAGTGCAGAGTCATACTCAGGCAATAATAGTGCACACCATGTTCTTTATTCCCCGTTACTTCACCTAACTTTATAGGATCATTTCATTTAGCTTGCATTGTGTTGCCTGGATAAAATATTCAGTAATTCGGTGTATAGAATCTACACTTTTCATGCATTCATTTCATCACTTCAAAACAGCTGCAAACACAATGGCAGGTGGCATAGAAGCATTTAGCTGTGTATGTACTACAACAGGTGTAATCTGATAGACAGCAGATGATGTTTATACCACCAGCAGCCCTGTACTGTATATGCTGATGCTACTCTTTTAGACCTTGAGAGTGCCTCAGGAGCAGAAACATTTTCACTATGTTTTGTTTTGTTTTTGTCTTAAAAATAGTTTGTGCAGACCAGAAGTGACAGGGCCAGCTATGGTGTTACTTAGCAGAGTACTTTGTGTTTAATTAGTCGAGGTCTTTGGAGAAACTGCCTAGCTTGATGTGCAGGTATTCTCCTCTCATCATCCTCCGGACAGCCTTCACACAGGGAGGAGGGTAATAATGAGGATGAATTTGAATCCACTATAGGTCCTCTAAAGAAACTAGCATTTTGAAATATTCAGCAGCTGAAAATTAATCTAACAGATAATGAGTTGTTAATCACAGCTCTGGATGTTTAATCTCCATGATAAAGAGACTGTTCACCCAGAGATCCTTAGAGAAAATATAGACTTCTAACAATGGCCTTTTCAGCTGTGGCTGAGTAGCTTCTTCTCTAACCTTCGTCTGAGGAGGCCAGTGCTCACAGGGAATAAACAGGATTTAAGGTATACCAGAATAGAAATCTGACCTAACTCTGTTTTGAGCTCTCTTTTTTGTACAAATCTCAGAAGAAATACATCCCCCAAGTGTTCCTCTTCCATAGATACTTGGTTTCCTAAAATATATCAGTCGTATTACAGTACAGTTAAGGAGGTCCAGTCATTACGGACAAAACAGAATGTCAATGGCTATCATGAGTGACAGATGAATTTCTGGTGTGATCTGTGGGATGGCAAGGTCTTATCAGGAAGCTGCCACTCCCAATGAGGAGGCAGCGCTCCATTTAATTATGCTTAATTCAGGGGGGAATGTAGCCAGTCATATTACACGTCACATTGGACAAATAACTGTGGCTGCCCCTTTCAACAGGAAACATATGGAGTCAGACAGTGAGTACTCATGCTGGAATCCAAGACTGTGTCGTCCAGCATTCAGCTGGATGCCTCTTTGCCAGGGTCTGATTCAAGGAGGACTGAGAGGGACAAAAACACCTTTCCAGAGACCTGGGAAGAATGATAGGAAAAGAGGAAAGGCAAATGTATCTTTTAATGGGGTGTAGGCACATTGGCAGGAACAAGAGATGCTCCATTGAGTGGTTAATGGTAGGTAACTGAGTGCAATGGGACTTTAAGAGGGAACAAAATGAGCACATTTATTTTTGCAGTCAAACAATGAAAACTTTGCACATGCATAAATACGCAAGGTCAATAGTGAACCAAGATGTCGACGTGAAAACCTTGATAGGTGTTCAATATGTGATGCCACAGTTCAGAAACACAGCAGACACATGTGTGTAACCGTTCAGTTTAGATTTATTCAGAATAATTCAGATGAAAAAAGAAAAGGGAGGAAGAGGAGAGAAGATCTCATTAGTTAGACTGGACACTGGACTGAAAACGTGGCCTCCCTGGGAGAAATTCAACCAAAACACTGGTGTTACCATGTCAGAAATGGATAAAAAAAAAAGATGATGTTAATAGAGCTCAAAGCTTTTAAAGGGATAGTTCACCCTAGAATGATATTTCGCTCATTATCTACTCACCCTCATGTTGACTAAGGGCTGGAAGAATTTTCAGAGTCCACCGTCCCTTCTCTGAGTTACAGGGGGTCTTGGCGTAGCAGTGCATTTCAATGCAACGGTTGCAAAGGGACACCAGAGCTCTTCGTAAAAAAACACACACAAAAAAACATCCAAATACCTCCATGATGCTCGTATGTAATGTCCGTCTTGTGCTGAAGCCCCAAATTGCGTAATTGTCCCGAAAAAAATTAAATAAGTCTATATTTTAAGCTTGTTTGTAGCGGAAGCTTCTCGAAGCTCCTCTTCCTGGTCCGTCCAAATCTCGCGTGATTTGCGCCGGCGTCAGTGCGGTTACTGCGAATCACGCGAGATTTGGACGGACCAGAAAATTCTTCCAGCCCTTAGTCAACATGAGGGTGAGTAGATAATGAGCGAAATATCATTCTAGGGTGAACTATCCCTTTAATGTTCTTGAACTTTGACATTTATTAATCATTACTTATGTCGGAAGGGGACCTTTTAAGACCTTTAATGTCGGCCTAACTTGACCCCTTTGCACTGAATAACTGAGACCATATTGTCACGTAAATGGGAGAAAACATCTTCTGTCTTCTGTCACCATACAGCTCACCCCAGTTTATAAAATAAGCGTTGCAAGCAAACAAATCAATCAACTTTGAGATGATTGATGATGACATTGTTTCGGTGCTGCCGTGAAGGGTAGGTTGTATTCCATTCTGTCAGAGGTTTCCCATGTCACAGTTGATATGCTCACTTACTTTCTTCAAAGTAAGGCTTGACCTGTATTTTCTCATCGCCATGTAGCAAAGAGGCAGTACTGTATGAATTATGCACGGTTCTTTGGAAGGCTCTAGATCTGTTTCTACTGCCTTTAGCCAAGAAAATAAAGTCTAAAATGTTCAATTGTAGCAAAAAATAGTCTCATACCATGCAGATTATTTTCTGGGATTTATTATTTTAAATATCTTTTTCATCCTGAAACGACGACAACAACAATGTCTGCTGATGCTGCATTTGGGCGGTGGTAAATCAACGCCTTGACAGATGTCACTGTAGTGATGAATGCCTCCATTGCACAGAGAGACATGAGGGGCTTTGCTCTCCTGTCTCTGGATGTCATGGCAACCACAGACAGAGCTATGTATGTGACCTGCCCACCTTCCAAACACTCACCAGTTTAACTTCCATGTTCTGTCGCTGCATCTGCTCACCAGTCTGGGCTCATCTGATAACACCAAATGTGCTTGTCTGCTGTGGCAGTGGGAAGACTTTGATCTTCTAATAGTCAGTGACCAGGATCGTGTATGCAGTTTGATGCGGTGCAGGACTTTGAAATCACTCGTGTCTGTGTGTTTTGTGCTTTTGAGTTTTAGGCATTTGGATTGAACACACTTTTTTTCTTCTTCTTCTTCATTATTGCAAGTCCTCAACTTTCAAGGGCTTATTTTTCTAAAACCATTCACAAAATCTCTTAAATCATTGAAACAGATTCCTACTGTAGGTAAGGCATATGTCTAGAAATTCTCAAAGTATTTGAGTTTGTCACAACTAGGGCTGACCCAAAAAATTGAAGCTTCGAAGCGTCAATTGTTGCCATGGTAATCGATCATGAAGTCCGTGATCGATTTTTTTTTCTCCTTTTTGACACATGGTTCTCATCTGCAATTGTTACATTGAGATGAGCAGGCTACTTGACATGCTGAAAAACTGCCTGTACAGTAATACCATAATGGTGAATCTTTTAGATATGCTCACACAGGCTGAAATAGACCTGTGCATGGTGTGGTCATCTAGTAATGTGTGGTCTGTAGTAATGTATGGTCTGGCTTATGTTGATAAAATATACAGCAAAGAGCCAACTGTGACTGAGCTGGGATGACTCATGATGGAGGAAATGATGTGAGTACATATACTGTATAATAAATAAGGAGTAAGTGACCGTTTACTAAAACCTCTACCCTGACCAGTGATCGTCCAATTGTAGCTTTAAAAGTGTAACTAAGCATGGCAGGCCTGCACAGCTGTAGAATTCAAAGTTGTGTGCTGGAGGCTGGACTAAGAGCACCAATCCGTTATTTAAAGATTCCAGAGGGTGACGGCTTTGTAAAAGAAGGCGTCAGGGATTAGTGATGGATTTTATTCACTATTGTCTGACCTCTTATAGACTAAACAATCAGCCTGTTTCCAGTGGGAATACTTGAAATAGGAAAAATTGGAAAGCAACTTGATAAAATGCCACTTAACAACAAATGAGCTCAATATAAAGTATAACTGAGCCTTAAAACAAGGTTTTCCACTGCCCCTCTAAAAGAAAAGGCTGAAAGATGCAGGAGCTTTCACACTGTCTTGTAATACAGCACACCCACCGATTGTCAGGCACATACAGTCTTTTGAAAGGCAATCGCTCGCAGCTTGTAATGGAAATGTCCTCATGCCCTCTGCTTGTGTAGTCTCTCTATAATCTATGTAATCTTTTGTGTGATTAGTCAGGGACTTTTTCACAGATAAGTGTTGCTGTGTGAGTAACACACTGTAGAGCTTCAGTATCCTACTACTTGGGAATTTATCCTCTGCAATGTTGATTTGTGTACAAAAGACATGACAACATACTGTAGTAAATGCTATTCTGACCATGTAATTCACAAACTGGTACAAAAGACTGATGTACTGAGCTCTGTGCTCACTCGCCTATTTCATATACTTGACTGTGCTGTGAGGCCACGTAAAGATGCTGAATTAAACTTACTGAACAGACTTTGTTCTTGACTTCCCACCACAGTTTTTATAGTGTTGTGCAGAACACTTTTGTGAGAGAACACCTGGAACTCAGAGTCGGAGGTGAAGGCTGTCCACAGCTAGTGTCTGGGAGTTGATGTTGTCCATATTGTGAGGAGGTGAGGTTTGATGGATGGGTCAATTAAACGCTGGAGCTTGACATGAGAAAGTGCTGTTTGTTTCCCGTTTGAAACCCAAAACCATCCTGTTACTTTTAATCTTTTTTTTTTTTACCCAACAATCTTAAAGTATGTATTCTAAAGCAGACTATAATCTCCCCTAAACATAACCAAATAGTTTTTGCGAAAACAGCATATGTTCTAAACTTTGCTCTGTATTTATTATTGTAACCATTGCTCTTCTGCTGCCTTAGGGGTTGCGTAGTTGATATTCTATTTCTGTGGTGAGAATTTCCAGCAAATGTTCCATTACGTTCTTAGCTGGGGGCGTGAAAACTTAGTCTTTTGGCACGATGACACATGTAGCCATTTCAACGTTTAAGATGATTTACAAGTTCCAGACTTAAAATGAGTCGGTCGTCTGGGCAGTGTTGAACCAACTCTTGCAGCTAACATTAGCTTAATTAGTCATCTAGCTACAGCAGATAGGATCTGCCGGGGACAGTTGTCATTTCAGGCGACATAATTGAAATTTGCAGACCAGAAATGAGAATCCTGCTTTTGTGTGCCTCCGTCTGGAATCAAGGACCCATTGATTAAACAAAGAATTTTTTATCTGGTTTGCTATTTTGACAGGAGGGGGAGGTGGGTGGGCGGGCAGATAAAAGAGAAGTGGAAGTCATGATAAAAAGGAGAGGAAGGAGCAGAGGAGGGACAAAGACATCGATGGATAGAGAGAAAGAGAGGAGAGGTGGACAGAGGGAGGAAGCAACGATCCAGAGAAATGAATTAGCTTGCTGTGAATTGACAATTGCAGCTCTGTTGCCAGTCGGCCACAATAACTCTGTCCCACACACAGACATTACGAACTGAATGCATTGCCAAAAGGAAAATAACATGGAAACAGTAGGTTTTAAAGAAGGAAATTGAAATGTCGGGCGTTATGAAAATCAACATTATTTTCTAAAATCATCAAAGTCTCCATCTGTAAACATGTAAAGTCACTCATTCAATCATTCTTGTGCTCAACCCTCTGAGGCAGCATGGGGTTCATTTATTGATAGTATGTCATTTTGTCCTACTAAAAACTTCCATGTTGAACATACTCATACATAGACACAGGCTATATGATTGCATCCATATATTCATAACCACGAGAATGTGACAGGAAATTTTATTTCCCCACCAAGGACGAGCATCTGCATTTTGTACACTTCAGCACTCGGAAGAAAGATGAGCGTTTGTCAGCTGGTAATGGATAATGAAATGTGAATCGTGTGTCTGATCACAACAGTTCTTATTCTGACTTTTAGCTGTACAGCCTCTTCTCTTTATACCTGCCTCTCATCCTTTGAAACCCTTTATTTGGCCTGTGACAACTCATGCAGCACAGTCTTGTGGCATTCATGGTACACTGCTATACCATCGCATCTCTCGTCTCCTCTTGGCCTAGACACCTTGAAGATGTCAGAGTAATTTATTTGTATACACTCACTTTTACACATGCTTGCATTACTCCAACCCAATCCATCCAAACACTGTTTGCTACATAACAAGATAGCTCCATGATGTATAAGATACTCCCTGTTCTCAACTGGTTTTGTCACTAAATGTATACCCCCCCATCAAAAAAAAACAAAAACCTCAATAAAAAGATATTTAAAAAAAAAAAAAAAACAAGATAGCTGCAGATACAAAACCTTTTTGCTGTTTGCCTCATGTACAGATATTTATGAGAGATAGAATAGAAATGTAGCCCGAACATCTTATTTGCATTTTGTCACTGTCACTGTCAGACAGTCATGTGGAGCTTTCAAATTAAACTTTTTATTTTAATGTTTTTTTGGTATTAAATAGTGTCAATCCAGATCTGTCATAAGTTGACATGTTATCCCTACATTTGTAAATTTATGCTATTTCTGATACCACCCACTTTATATAATTTGTTATTCACAAGATTGTAAAATTAACCTGAATAGCAACTTTTAATATAGTACAATATTTATGTCGACTGACGTGAATGCCATACCAGGAAGCTTACAGTAGTTGCATTAATAACACTAATTTCTCTCCAGCAGTGATGGTTGGTGTTTGTAAAAGTAAACAAGGAAAGAAATCCTTTCAACATTTGCGTCAGTATCAGGTCTTAAAGGGCATTGCATGCAAAAGACACTTGCCTTCTCCCACTTCCTCCGTTTTTGTTGTTGAGATAGAAGCGTTACAGCATTAAACTGTCCCATATGCAAATGAACATACAGTATTTCAATATTTGAAATACTGTATAAGTGCAGGGGAATAAAAAGTATATAATGCTTTAAATTGTTTGCTTACATTGTGTCAGATATACGCAAGCCTGAGACCGCTATACCATGATAGAATATCAACATGTTTTAAATTAAAATTAAATCACTAGGACCAAGAAGTATTTTGTATGTTGTTTTAATAAGCCTGCATATAGAAATCAAACATGTTGATACGTATACTGTATGGTCATAAAATGTTATACCATATAAAATTCCTAGACATTTTTTGTGATATGTGCAGTGACAAATTTAACCATTGGTTTTTTAGGTTAAAAACATAGATGTGAATTTACCCAAGTTCCAGTATATGTGAAAAAATGCAATTATGCATGAAACTTATATACAGTATATTACCTCTCTGAGTACTGTGGCATACAAGTGTAGGTGGTGACTGACGTGTCTTGTCCACCTGTGCTATGTGAAATGTGTTGGGCTGTGTGTGTGTGGTCACCAATTCCTCACACAAAAATTGGTTGCTTGTTTCCTTCCCTCCATTTTATAGTTACAGGCTTTAAATCTCGATTGGTTTCCTGTCCTTTTCTGCCCTTCTTTATTTAGTTTCTTAAGAGGTATTCCTCTCTTGAAACAAAGCCCCTGCAGAAGTTTATTCCTTAATTAAATGACAACAAAGCGTGGCTTAAGGATACAAAGCTACTTTTACATTGTAATGAGCGGTTCATCTAAAGAACGTCTGTCACCAGTAATGTAATAACGGTTGGGGAAACATTTTCCTTGCCCGACTTTTGCTAATTTCATCCATCTATTCAAGTACTGCATTAAACAGCCAATCCAGTGCAGTAAAAGCACTCCGAATGTAAACACAAGTGGATTTTATTTTTATATTACTCATCCTTCTTTCCATTTATTGTCATTTAATTCTTGTCATAATTAAAGACATTTCAATTGATTTCTATGCTTTTATACAAGAGATTTTAGTCTAATGGTCCTTCAGTGAGGAGTGTTACTGTAACTGTGCGCTTCAGCTCTATCTTTTCTGAGTCTCAGCTTGAAATACAGGTCTTCTCATTTCTATTCTGAAGTAGTGCTGGTTTCTGTGGCTATGAGGACAGACTTGTTTTATCTAATGAGCACAGAGCAGTTAATTCTCCTCTGCTCCACAGCTCCTGGCAGGAGACAGTCTTGGAGGACAATTTGTTTACAAGGCAGGAGGTAATTGCAAGGTCCGACCTCATAGCTCAGCCAAGGAAATATCAAGGCTGCTTTTTGGAATCACTGAGGGGAAGCAGACAATTAGCCACCACTGAAAACACCTCTGGTAAGCATGCCATGGTTTCTGTCTTCTGAGCTGCGCACAATATCCTGAGATACTTGGAGTGGAGTGGTGTGTAGGCAGGGATGTGTCTGGAGAAGAATTATTTAATTAGCTCAGAGTTGGCAGTAGAGCAGGTTGCCTGTGGACAACTGATCAATTTTTCTTGCTGCTTTGTGGAAGTGTCCTGGCTGCTCTGATGAAGTTCAAGTCACCAAGCAGTGTTGTGTTGTCCAGCGTCGATGTTTGCTGGGACAGACTAGAGCACCACCCTCCCTCTCACTGAAATACCTCAGACCACTTGGATTTCATATTGTTCATAACTTGTGCAGAAACAATTGCCTTGTACCCTTGTATTTTATTTATTTAACAGGGATGATGCATACAATATTGCCACAGAAAATGTGAAAATGTGATGTATATAAGACATCTAACTTAAAGCAGAAGTGAGTGATATATTTGTGTTAATATAAGTCTTAAATAGTTATATCTTCCGACAGCAATCACTTACATAGTGACACAGTTACGAGTGTTTGGACTGAAACACGGGTCTCTCAGTCCCTCTGCTCTGCTCTGAGCTGAAGAGAAAACATTTATCGTATCCTACAGTTTTTATCCAATGAGGAGAGAGAACGGCATGCAGGGCTGTGTGTGCAGCCAAGGAACGCCGTGAATGTGGTGACGTAGCGACGAGGACTGTTATGGTGCGTTCAAGGAAACTCGTATTTTTCCGACCGTGAAGTGGTACCAGTTCGATCTGGTACGAGTTCACCGGTCGGAAGTTACGAGTGGCCGTTATAGTGACTTTCACCGGTAAAACAGGTCGGAAAAACACGAGTGGGTTGCCTGGAACGCTACAAAGTCGTAAGTTGTGACTTGAAGCTGTAATTTACGATTTCAAAAGCCTGCCTGGAACGCAGCATTAGCGAAAACGACCGGATCACTCACTTCTGCTTTAAGCTAATTTATTACCTCTGTGCACAAGTACAGGCTGTTCAGCTCTTTGATCAACATACTATATTATGAATCAAAGATTGACATCAGCTTCAGGAAAACAGACTGAGCTGAATATAAAAACACACACACACCTATTAGCCTCTGGAATGAGCTTATTTGCCGTTTGAACCTTTAAAAGCAGTTTGTAGTATTTTGTATGTGAACATCATGAGGAAGTTAATTTGAAAATTCTCCATCCACGTCTTCGGTCACATTTGTCGATCAGTGATGGGCACATTGTGGGAGACATATTTTAGGGAACGTTTTGAGACTTGAAATTACTTTTTTTAACAGAAACATTCCTTTTACATTTCTGTTCAATTCCAGAGGAAAATGGCTGCTGCTAATCTCCACATTTTCAGCCTCAATGATATGCAGCAGTGAAGCACACAATACTGAGCACCCCTACTTGGTGGAGGATGAAGGGAGGGGCCTGAAATAAGCCACTTTTTTTGCATCCAGTCATGCATTATAGCAACAAATTCTGATTTGAAAAATATATATATAATTTCCACATATTCAAGGGGCTTTTGAAGGTCGCATAGAGACTTAAAGGTGTACAGAAAAGAAAACTGAATTTGAGCCCACTCTGGATCATAAAATTAATGTAATAACTCATCTTTCAGACGATGTAGGCCAAACTTTTTGCAAAATTCTATTTTTGAGTAAATCCGGGATGAAAGTGTGTATTTTTTTTTTCGCATTGGATAATGCAGGCGCACGGATTATACGTCAGCCTGTACACGATTCATCAGCCACTGATATTGGATCTGTCATCCGTCAATCTTACGTCTGAGACACACACACACACACGGAGCTCGGGCTCGCCCCAAACTTTGAATATCCCGCCCGCTCGATAACGACCAATCAAATTCGTTTTCCTTACTCGGGTAAACTCGTGTTGCAGCTCGTGACAACTCGGCGCGACAAACAGGACAAACGGCCATTTCTGTACACCTTTAAGAACTTTACTGTCATATTATGACTATGATTTGTGATTACTTTGACATATAGTGATTTCTACTCCACTTGCAATTCATCATAATTCATATCATCATATTGGATTCAGATGTCTGGGCAGAAATAGTATGTCCACATCTGCTGCTCAGATTCTCATGAAATTTGTTTATGCGAGGGGGAAGAATTTCATTTTTTTCCTTTGGTTCTGCCTTCATGCCTTTAAAGCCCAACGAACACATTGAAGTTAATGTGCAAACTGTTTGCTCTTATTTTTCCAATAAGAAATAAAAACTGGGTTTTGGAGATTTGCAGGTCGGCTGCTGTTCTTCAAAAGTTCACATTAAAGTTTTCAATATTTGGTAAAAGCTAAGTTAGTAGAACTTATTCTGAAGTAATTAATGAAGGTATTTATGCTGTGGCAGTTGTGCATGAAATACATCTAGATTTGGAGAGTTTTGAGCCTGAGCCACTGCTGGAGCAATGACAGCAAAATCTCAAAATCTCTGAACTTTAGGGAGCTTCTTAAAAGTTGGTATCAATGTCCCCTTGGTCTTGAGAATGAACTGATTATGTTTAGTTTTTTCCAAAGTTCAAGGTCTCATGTCTTTTTGCCCACAAACCAATTATTTCACATTATAACACCAGTGTCAAATTGGATGGAATGAAGGATTGATAACCTTTAATATTTGAGCAGTTAAAGGTTGACCTCACTGTGACATCATAATGTGCATAAACACTTCTGGCCGTCATTCTACCTGTGATTTAAGAAGGGCAGATTGTGACCATGCAGTATTTCCTTCATTGTGAGTGCTTGGCAGAGGCAAACAATTGCGAGGCGGTAATTCAAATAGTCATTTATTTCCTCTGGCCCTTGTGCAGCTCTATAGAACCCTAAGGTTTTACGTCTTCATACAAAAACCTTTTCCATTTCAGAAAATCCTGAGCCCTCAGCTGCTCTGTTCACTTCAGTGTTTAGTGCTTGTTGTGTTTTGGCCCTAATAACACTTGTCAATGTAATTATGTTGGGATAAGACAATAGGGATGGGTGTGTAGGAGGGATTCCCTTCTTTACTCAACAGCTCAGTGTCTCCACAGAAACACAAGCCTTGCTAGGTGAGGCTATGTTAGGAAGGGAAATATGGCTGACATTTGCCTCTAATGAAATCCCATCACAATCAATTATGTTATCTAGTTAACCAGTTACATAATGAAACCATGTGACATGGTCTGGCCGGGCTTTATGCACTCTCTTCCCTCAAAGATTCATGGAACTACTGTGCTGTAATTTGAAGGACAAGATTAATTGTGTCTCTACATACTGTAAATTAATAAAAAAAACAGTGTCTCATTTACGCACAACCTTAATCTGGCCCTTCTGCCTTCATTTTTTAAAACATCGCACAACCTTAATCTGGCCCTTCTGCCTTCATTTTTTAAAACATGCAAACACACACGCACCCAAAAAAAATCAATGGACCTGTACTCTAATAGGAACCTGCCTCTTGAACTTTTGATAGATACAAAATATTCTCCTACTGATCTGATGGAAATCTATATTCTCTCGGCTAAGTGCAATGACATTCAGTCGATGGCAATCAGCAGCTGTTTTTCTGGACCACAAAAGTGGGTCTCTTCAGAGCCCTGATTGATCCACGGGGCTGGATCTGCATCAGAGTTGTCGGGCTGAGCCTGACAATAAGAGGTCTGCAGTAGTGAACAAGGAGCACTGACTTTATAACTCTTCTACTTTGTCTAGTGTTGAGCTGCCACTGAAAGATTATTTTTTATTTAATTGTCATCTCAATGAGGATGCCTTAAAAAAAAAACTGAAGTTAGTGAATTTATCCTCTATTTGGTGCTTCCTGTCTCCACCAATGCACTCTTTCCCATGCAGGATAAATATTCAGTATTTCAAATAACAATTAAAACTTTTAATTTATCTTATATTATGAAACCTCTAACCTTACGCTCATTGAGCTTGACTGAGTTAATTACTGCAACAAACATGCCCTTGAAAAATCACTGTTGAGTCCAGTGATTATTCAAATGTTCACAATCATCTGCTTTGATTTGATAGTGCCTGTTGGCATTGCCTATGCATGTCCTTTTCTTCCATAATTGATTTGCTTGTAAACAGCTTATTAGTGCAAAGACTGCTTTAGGACTCAATAAACTCATCTCATTAGGAGGGAAATGCATTAGTGCTGATTAATATGAAGCTTGAATACTGATGATGCGTCATGCAGGAGTGTGTCAGAGTGTGAGAGAGGTTTTATTCTTCTTTTGGAAAAAAACCCCAACACAAACCTGCATAATCATCCTTTTATTTGGAACAAACAGACAATGCATTTTCAGCGTGGAGCACTCGAAAGCACGTTAGCATCCATCTCAGCTGTTCAGTCCATCTGTGTGCGCTCTTTCTCTACACACACACACACACGCGTGCTCTGCGGTGTGCCAGTGGGCAGCGCTGGTGTGAGAATGCCATCTGTACTCACACCATCAGATCCACCCTGGCGGCTGTCCACACCATGCCCTGCTTATTTATCACCGCCTGGCACATGGCAATGATGGTAATTGATTTTATTGAGGCCTCCCCTATACAACTCAACACCTCACCCCCTCCCTACCTCCTCTCTTTTCTCCCAAACTCCTGCACCAGAAGCTTCCCGCTGCCTCACCGCACCACTTTTGGCAAAAGCCAGATCTTTTTTTTTTGGGGGGGGGGGGCTTGTGTGTCAAGGAGATAGCTTGGCGTTAGGGATGTCACGATTACTTGCTTTCACAATTAATCGCAGTATCAAACGCCACAATTAATTTATCGCAAAGATTCCTAAATACATCACTTTCCAAAAAAGATTGTCGGAACCATCATGTTCGCTAAATGCACAGATAATGGTCCAGTTACTGAATGTAACATTGAATCGGTAGGAATTTAAAAGTTTGCATGTCATTTGTAATTAGAAAAAACAAAAACAAAAAAGATTAAAATAAACTTAAACACTTGGCAAAGATGACAATTAATTCCCCTGGGGAATATAATTGGTCCTTTATTAATAGATACTTAAAATATTTTGTGTAAATAATTAGCTTCATAATTATTTAGACTATATTTGATTTTACACATACATAGTGTTGGGAAATTAATTAATGCATAATTGTAATGATAAGCGTAATACCGTGATTATTTCTCTGACAATAATCGTACCAAGAAAATCTATAATCGTGACATCCCTACTCGGCGTTATTGTAAATGATGGGTTATAGAGAAAATACCCCGATAGCGGCGTTGATCGAGTTGCATGTGCAGCGGCGTGTGCGGCATCGCTGCATGCGGTGTGATTGTGCATTCGGGCTTGAGTCTCATGTGTATCACAAGGAAAGCAGTGTGATGGAGGGGAGTGACAGTGCTGCTGCTGCAGTGGGAGAGGCATCACAGGTTCAAGCCGAAGGAACCAGGACAGTCAATAATGCTTAATGTCTGCTGTGGAGGCTCTACGTGAGGGGCCTCATGGGGCCTGAGGAGACTTATTAGGAGCCATGCAGGTGCACCAAGTGTGGTTCCCCCTGGCTGTTAACTCCACAAAGCCGATCCCACTTCAGACTTTTTAAAAGTACAATACAACACTCTGCTTTCCTGAATTACCCTAACAAATTATGTAGAAGATGGGAGTAAACAAGCTAACATGCAAAATCATGACAGACAAACAACCTGCCCTCTGCCCTCTGCATTGCAGGAAAATCAAAAGCTTTGTTTCAGCTTTGAACTGCTTTGAAAATACAGATGTAGACATTGCAGTGCATAAAATAGAAGAATATTTATTGATGCTGTGAAACTTTGATAAAATCATGTGGGAATGTAACCAGCAAACATCTCTGCTGATTCATTGCTACAGGATAGAGGCTGATGGGTTTTGGCGATCCTGGAGCTTTAACAGAAAGAAGGACTCCTCTGGTGTACCTAACCTTTTTAATTTTCCCTATCAACAATCAGGTCAATACGGTGACATTAGATTACAGGAGATCATAGATATCAGAAATTTAGACATTTTTATCTACAGGCCACAGGAAACAGTTGTCAGCTGATAGTGAGAAAAAAACACATCATAGGTTGCTATGTCAGGATTGCAACATTTAAAAAGATAAACATGGCTTAGATCATCACTGTGTATGTACAGTAGTTATACTCTATTTTATTTGTGCAAAAACAGCCTTGTGTGTGATTTAGTTAAAACAGAGAAAGAAGGGTTGCTACATTAAAGGGATAGTTCACCCAAAATTCAAATTTCACTCATTATCTACTCACCCTCATGTCAACTAAGAGCTGTGAGAATTTTCAGAGTCCTCCGTTCCTTCTCTGAGTTACGGGGGGGTCTGCGCAGCAGTATTTGTCCATATAATGGTTGTGAATGGACACCAGAGCTCTTCGTCCAAAAAGACACACCAAAAAACATCCAAATACCTCCATACTGCTCGTCTGTAATGTCCCTCTTGTATTGAAGCCCCGACATGAGAAATTGTTCCGAAAAAAATTAAATAAGTCTATATTTTAAGCTTGTTTGTAGCGGAAGCTCCCAGTGTCTCAGTTCACTGCTCTGCCTGTGTAAGTGCAAATCTCACGTGATTTGCACTGACCGGCGGAACAATTTCTCATGTCGGGGCTTCAATACAAGAGGGACATTACAGACGAGCAGTATGGAGGTATTTGGATGTTTTTTGGTGTGTCTTTTTGGACGAAGAGCTCTGGTGTCCATTCACAACCATTATATGGACAAATACTGCTGCGCAGACCCCCCCGTAACTCAGAGAAGGAACGGAGGACTCTGAAAATTCTCACAGCTCTTAGTTGACATGAGGGTGAGTAGATAATGAGTGAAATTTGAATTTTGGGTGAACTATCCCTTTAATGTTGGGTGGAAATCCAGTAAGCGAAACAATAGTTTTATTATTTTAACAGAGCAGCACATTTTCAGTGGACTTTGATAATGACTCACTTCAAACCAAAAAGAGAGAAATGAACACTTACTGTAAGTCATATTAGATGGAGGAACATCCCTAATATGTGTGCGGTGGATGCACATGCTTTGTATGCATGCGTGTGTTTGACCGGGGGCTTTTGTGTGTGAGCAGCGCCGTCTCAAGCTGTCATTACCTATCTCAGGGCTCGCCGCTGGAGAGCGAGCCAGGCATTAGGATGGGCAGCAGGTGGGAGGCAGGTCCAGGGAAAGATCAATGCAATTTGCAAAGTGCCTTCCACACAATTTCAGCTGCTGGATCGTCTCCAGGAGTTCAGAGCGGGAGGTGCACGGCGAAGGATAAAAGTCATGACTCAACTTAACTTCAGCAAAACTCTATTCCTTTTCACCCTGACTGTCAGCGATGACACGGGCTATACGGAGGGAGGGAAAATGAAGCTGTGCGATCTGCATCTGCACGCACACGGCTGCAAGTACATCTGTACACATCGTAAGGCAAGCAGGGCAACTATCAGGGACACTCCGCTACAGCTAGGACCGATACTATCACACTTGTTCCACTTTACACTTCGACTGTAAATTATTGCTCCACTCCTGCTTTGCCCAAAGAGTACATCTTTGGAAAATCTTTGTCCTCTCTCCAGCTGTCAAACGGCACGAGCAATGATTTACAACCACTTCATGTGCCGCCTTCCTATCCTATTCTGCTGTGAGACTCTTAATAGAGAAAACCTGCAGCTTTTATTGTTAAGTAATGGATAGTGTTCATTAGCCCTGTGGCTTATGTTGCATTAATGGCCATTGTTTGCTTTGAAAATGCCTTTTTCTGTCCCTGGTGGTGAGCCTTTTCCTTTCCCACAACATTCATACCTGGGAAGACACTAAATGATTATCTAGCTTTGTGAAATTGTTTTCTCAAACGACAAGCATCTATTGATTTTACAACTTGTTTGGCTCTAAATTAATCTAGTTATCACTCGGTATTTCCCTCAGCCACACTTTATGTCTTCAGCATGAGTTACTTCTCCACTGTGCAAGCAGACGCATTATATTCAGTCAAACTTTATCCATGTTGAACAAAAACACAAATTTGTCCCAATTGGGTTGAAATACTTCATTCACTAATACATCATTCACTGCGAGGAAACATTTTGTAGTGACTTTAATAGTGCTTACTTCATGTTATTACTCCCTGAACATGCAAATCACAGCTCTCTGAGTAAACTGAAGGTGCTCTGTATAATCTGAAAAACTCAGGAGTGTGAGTCAGTTAAGTAGTAATACTTTATTACACATATTTTCTGGTCAGATTATGCCCCAAGAAAGTGCAAATACCACATCTGACTTTGTCAACCTTGAGGTTGGGCATGAAACTGAACTGAACATCTGATTTTGAGATTTTGAGCAGATTGGCAGTAATATTGGTTTAAGATTTAGCAAAAGTAAATGAAGCATATGGACAACATATTCAAGCCAAGATGGATAATGTCTAACCATGGCTCCCGTCTTGTTTCTTGTTTTCCCTGACAGATGCTTTATTTCTTTGGATGATTAATTTTTTACCATGCAAAAGCCAAAAAGTAATTCAGACAGATGTAGAAGATGAGTCTTAAGCCAGATATCTGAAACACTGTGTCCTCAGGTGTTTCCAGGTCAAGGACAGAAACCATCCGGGCCTCCCTACACCCGGTCTCTGGCTGGATCTCTGCCTCGCAGATCTCCTGGGACACAGGTTACAGAAGGACTCTAAAATAAGTCTGATGCGCTTGGCACAATCAATGGCTCATCCACATCTGGCCTAGTTTAGCTCTCTCACAGAGACAACATCCAAACGCCTCCCACCAGTGACTGCCTTCACCACATCTCATTCATTTTTCATTTTCTGTCTATCTTTCTTTCAGTGTCACAGTTCTTACATGCACCGTTTGGGAATAGTTTACTTCATGCAATTAATTTTTTTTTCTCTTCCATGTATTCCTGTAGCTTTTTCTATTATTTGATTTTTTCTTTGAATACATATTTGCATTTTATTTTTTTTTAGAAACTTTGGAAGATTTTCATCTTTTGTGTTTTTGTTATAGAATCACACAGAATTTGTTCATGAAAGGAATAGTCCATCAGGGCTACACTACCACAGTGGGCAACTCTGTAGAATATGACAGATTATACTCCAAAGCTTTCTGATGTCAGAACACATCATTTCTATGACTTTTCAAAAGTGAATGTCTGACATTTACACCCACTTCACACTGTGATTGGCCAACTGTGTGGACCTTGGAACGTATAGTTCCTTTTTTTGTGGCACTTTTCATGTGAATAATAAAATGTAACACTGTGACTGTCCTCCTGGAGGGCGTGTTTATCTCAATATTTTTAATATAAGATCACATCCATCCATTAGAAACTACTCTTGAGTGCAGTTGTTTCAGAACAACCATAAAGTCTTTTTGTACAGCATGTTGTTCGCTCAGGTACTGATTAAATGTCACGGGGTCCCTGAGGTCTGAAAGCAGAAGACTTAGTGATTTGAAGTAAAAGTAGGGCTGAGCAAAAAAAAAGTATATTGATAAAAGAAAATTCATATTGATCAATATTGATAATTATCAAATTGGCAACAGCGGGTCAGAGGAGCTAACTAACTCACCAGCCAATGATGACTCATTACAACGGCTTTTGTGAGTTAACTGACATTATGTTGGTAACGACTAATGATTGTTCAGAATATTGTTGTTGTGCGCAATAGAGCTGCCGCTTCAAGGATATGAGCAGATTTTCTTTTTATTTTAATTGCCCATTTATTGGGCTTAGGCGGTGGGTATAAATACTGTATTTAGACGATGCACCTCAGTCTTATCATGCTAAGGAAAACCCTGTATATGTTTTTACTCCTGGTATTACCACACTAGAGAACTTGTTCTACTTTTCTTGTGGACCAAATGGCGCTGCTCTGTTAAGCTAGCGGGGCAGGAGCTTGGTAATGGAGCATGCCTGGTTCGGCATTTGTGGTTGGCTATAAGAAAGCGATGACTTCAGTGTCAAGCGACATGATACAGTAGGCTTAGGAAACAGGAAGGGAAACACTTCACTTCACATGTCTTTTCTAACTTTTTATTTAGCTGTTTTTAATATCGTTCATTCCGTGTCTTTCGATAGATCTATATCATTATTAAATTATTGCGCAGCCCTAAGTATAAGCATTATACGAAGTTGAATGAGTTTTTGAAAGCTGTGAATGCAGCTGGAATGTCTGCTCAACTACTGTATATGCACAGAGAGCAGCTTACTTGTAAAGGGAGGTGCACGCACTGTAAGCTGTTGAAGTGTCAGTTTGTAAGTGCAGAAATTGCAGTTGATATGTCAGGGCTGAAAGCACTCAAGATACCGTTTGAAGTCTGAGCTCTGGACACTGTTGAATGGCCACTTGTGTACTGTAAGCACAGAACACTGAATGCAGTTGAATTATCGGATGAACCTGAGGTTTAATGACAGGGCAGTTTTGAACAAAATGAACATTTAATACATTCGTTCACATATCCAGAATGACTGACACGACTCACATAAAACCCCCTACAAAAACACAATATAAGAAGCGGTGAATCCAGAGTGTTGCTATACTGTAAGATCATTACAGAAAAACACAGTGAACTGCACTCCCTGTAGGTCATGTGGTTCCTCACCACAGCAGCCAGCATCTTATCTCCAGTGGTACTGGGGTGACAGAGACAGGGCTACTGGATTAGCTGCTGCAAACATCTGCTCCACTGTAGAAGAATTGATTACAAGAGATGGAAGTTTTAAATGGAAACATATTTCACCTTAAGATGCCTAACATTAAAAGATAAATAGAAGTAGTTAAGAAAAACGCAAAGACAAGCTGGACATACACTTACATCAGAATGTCCAGAGCTGTGGGACTAGAGAGACTACCTTCTACAGTATGAATGGAAACACCTGTAGTAACAGCATTTTATCTTCACATCAGACCTATTGTAGACAGAGATGGCCGAGTGAGCACAGGTGTTACTCAATATCCTGCTTCATCAGGAAAAAAAAATGCAAGAATGACTATGTATAGCGGGGAAATAGAGAAATCCCCAGCTCTGAGCCCCTTTCTTAGTCCAACCCTCAAAATGGAGGTGGTGGAGATTGAGGTTCTCTGGGTGAGAAGTTACAATATGTTGTTTTCCTGAGAGGAAAAGAACTGTGTCTTTTCACTCTGTGGAGAAACTGAACAAAAGAAAGACTGATAGAGGTTGTTGACTGGAAAACTTCTTTTCTTTGTGACTTGTAACACATATATGGTTTCTTATTGTATACATCTAATAGAATGACATACATCTCAGCAGTTACAATCAAAGTGAGTGAGTGTCACGATGCATAATTAATGCTACACTGGGGATTTTGAAAGTGTTTTATGAAGCTTAAAGGGCCAGAAGAAATCTTTTCATACAGTCGCAAGGTCTGAAATAATTAATGTATTTCTTCTACTGAATCTCTGCACAAAACCCCTTACAAACCAAAAATCAAAAGATCTCCAAGGTCTGAGAGTAGTTACACATGCATGAGAGCAGATTTATTTTTAATCTAATTTCTTTTATCCATCCCAGGCAGATTTTTATTCTCAACCAGGCACAGGCTGAGCAATGGAGCGCCATGTTGTCTGTGTATACATGTATACTTAATGGTATCCCAAAATCTATGGAGTATTAGACACTGACGCCTCGTGCACATGAAAGGTGCCTCTAAAATGTTTTCATTTTGCTGATCAGATTGAATTTGCAAGTGATACAGTAGAGTAGATCACAATAGTGACAAGATTTCACAATGCAGCGGAGGCATCACAGCATTATTCTGCAATTTTAAACCACTTGTACAGCGTGATTTGCCTCCGTATGCCCAACACGTTCTGAAATAGTCATATTATCACCAAATTATGCCCACCGTTTTCTGTCATAACAGCTGTGATAACTCTTTCATTAGACGGTCTAATGCCACACTTCCGCTTGACAAAACAGAATTGAGGAAAAGAGAAGTGGAGCACTGAATCAGGGGTAATAAGCTCCTTTGAATCTGTTGTTCAGTATATAAAGGAAGTGATTCTGACAAATGAACCAGTCAGAAGTGGTTTGTCAAGGTAGCCACTGAAAAGGCTAAGAGAGTGTTTCTGACCAATGGAACAAAAGAAAAAGATGTGCTAATGTGTACAGCCTTGCAAGCTTCACTGAATTGTTCTTAGGAGCTGAGATACTGTAAAAGCTGCAGGCATCCTGGGACCATGAATGTTTCAGATCTATTGAAAACCCATCCAGTTAACCTATTGAGAGATTTCAGTCAGAAATGTTTAATCCAAAATTAATAAAATAAAATAAAAAGAAAGAAAGAAAAATATATAATTATAAAAAAAATATCTTTTCAGCCCAAAAAGAAAACAAAAATAAACAGGGAAAGAAAAAGCTTACAGACTTTCAAGCATTTTCAAAGGCAAAGAGAATGCATTACAGAGAACCTGGGTTCAGTAACTGCGCAAAATTGTATTCCCACTGATGTGTTACTCTCACCATATAGGTTGAGGTGCACTTACAATAACACACACACAAGTGCGCGCACACACACACACACACACATACATCGAGGTGCATGACTGGCAGCCATGAGAATGTCATTAGGATTAGCTATAAAATATAGGCTGTCCACCATTTCCCTGGTATGGCAGGGAGAGCAGCACCTTATGTGTGCAGTAAAGTGAATATACAGCACAGAGAGGAGAACATATTAAGCACTTCAGTATTTTAAGAGGTTTGGGTTTGGTTTATAACTCCCGGTGTGTTTTTATAGATTTTAATCATCATAGATCTTTTGTGGGGGAGACAGCTAAGAAAATAACATGGTTGTGTTTCCCGTCGCATCTTTTAGGAGGTTACTTTGGATTTTGTTCAATTACCGGTTAACTGAACAGTGAAACAAAAACATTAGGATTGTATTTTGTCAACACTCAAAATAATCAGCAATTTTTTTCTCTTTCCAGATACATGATACATCTGCTCTCTTTTATCCTGCAAAGTTTCAGCATTTTCATAGTAATAAATCAGCATCTTGTAATCACGAGAAGACTGTTTCAAATAATTGTCTACTCTTTTACCTTCGGGTTATAATTGTGAACGATTTGATCTGACTGACTCGGGAGCATGTTTACGATGTTCAGTATACAACATATCATATTTACAACTTATTAGCTGGCTACTGTACTGCTCTTGCTGACGTTTACAGTACACAAGTTTATGATCCACACTCTGAGCATTAGGCTAGACTGGACGCTACAGTGACGTAGTATCTGAGGGTCATGAGACAATGTTTCCTCTAGACTGTTCAACAAACAGCTGTTAATGCTAACCTTGACTAAGTAGCAATAGCATAACTATCCTCCTGTAGATCTATGATTCCCTTGCAGCAACTCATTTATTGTCAGCCCCTACCCCCCTGCTGTGCTGAGTTTCCTTGTGGGAAATTGACACGATCATACCTTTGATGCCAAACATCAGTGTGATACATATAGTGATTCGTCTGAAGTTAACCGAAGGAAATTATGATCTGTTGGTGATGCTAGACGGCGATGTATTCAGCAGTCTGACCCAATGTGTCAGACAGAAACGCACCATTTGCATGGATCAGGCTGGACGTATATATGAGCTGGCATTTGCACCGCATTAAGAACATTAAGAAAAGTTGATAGTGCAGACCCTTTTTGAGATGAATGTGTTTGGATGCAGCTGCAGGCTTCAACCTTCTTACAGCGGGGTGCTGATGAGACCATGTCAAAAATTGACAGCTCAAACAGCCTCGATTGCTCATGTCATCCTCGCGTGCTTTCAAATCTTAACAGCAGTGGAAACCTGGTGGGTGTTAAATTCAGTCTTAGAACATGAGAGAATATTAAACAGTTGGCAGTGTAATACTAGATAATTCTGTGCTCAGCCATGCCGAGAGCAGTTCACCCTGTTTTGTTCCACGTTCCAATCAGCAGCAGGCCAATAGAGTCACAACTTGTCCGTCTAATGAAAAAACCACATCGGAGTTGAAGAACAAAACACCACTGCAAGAGCTGTGTTTGCTCTGTAGAGGCTGAGAGAATGTGCTGATCTCAGTTAGACCTTTGAAAGCCTCTGACAAGTGTAAATTAAAACAGCAGAATAAAAGGGGATAGTGAGCCATAATATGTAGTGGTTCTGAGTAATGCTGAGAGGAACTCTATGACGAGCGGGAACATTTCTAGGTTTGTACAGTCTGTTGTTCACTAAATCACAAGGTACAAATGTAAGGAGCTGAATGCATCATCTGCTCAGCTAAAGGTGTTGTTTTCTGCAAAATATGACTCTGGTTGTGTCAGTACAGTGTGCTGGTACAGGAACAAAGTGTGGGGGAAAAATGGCTGAAGACATTGTGAGACCTACTCATGTCTAATGCTTTATGAAAAACAAACAAATACAAAACATGATGAATTTTTAATCCCCTCAGTCTCCTGGGTGATGCGAGGACTCCACCGCCCCTGCACCACACAGGATTTCTGTCGCTATTCAAAGCTGCCGTTCAGATCTTGGTGTAGGCTGTACTGGCATCGCCAGGTTTCAGCTGATACAGTAGATTTTATTCACAACTTCTGCCATGCATTTACAGTACATAAAAAAATCATCTGGGGCATGTGATCAAATCTTTGTCAAAAAAAGGACAGTATTCATTCAGGAATACAAGTGCCACAAAGCAACAAATGATGGTTGATAAAGTGAAAAAAGTACAAAAAAAAAGAAAACCTCCAATTGAATTAAAGTTGAGCATGCAAAAATGCAAACAGTGGTAACTTATACTTAACTATATCATACAGTATTAGTGGACACCTCTATGCAGGTGTTTGTTTGCAGAATTGGTGCCTCAGATTTAAAGAACAGCTGCAGGGAGATCCGGCAAAAAAAAAAAAAAAAAGCTTCCAGCTAAATTTGATAAACAGCTCCTCGTTTAGAAGTATGCATTTAATGCCTTCAAAACATGTTTGATACATGTGGACTTCAGTAATTACTATCCTCACTCCAAAGCAAAGATGTGTGCAGTGTGATGCATTATTAAACACCCCCGTTCACAACCAGTTTTCTACCAACAGCCAACTCTGTACTGGTTTCTTTAAACCACAACCATGGGTTTCCCTAATCTTTACTAAGTTGTTTTAATTGCCTACATTTGGTAGACCAGGAAAAGCTTGTATCATTGCAAGTGTGGCTTGTTTTGCAAAGCAGTGACCCAGTTTGAGATTCTTTCTTTAAGACAATTCATTTCTGCTCCTCAGTTTTATACTGTATGGCTGAAGAATAACACATTAGTGTGCCAACATTGTTACTAGTAATGTGTTATGAATTATAATAATTATTATGTAGTCAATATTATTATTATAACAAACACAGGTTTGGATAATGTAAAAGGTAGCATTATTAGATCCTTAGAAAGACGGTAAGTCTTGCTTAAGCTTCTTGAAAGGCTCCTGAAAGGCTTTTTCAGTTCTAGCTGACCAGTGGGGAATTGCAAACATTTAACTTCTTGTTGTACCTTGAGGGTCGTTGAGGAGAGTTGTTGACCCACCTGGTCGTCATGTGACCCACTGGGTGAGACATCCTCAGGTACCCAATACAAATCCAGTTACCTTTGTAAAGCTGGAAGAGAAACCGTGACCTTGATGACTGAAAACCTCCACAGGCATTGAAGTTGGCATTAGCCACTGTGAACCTTTTGGCTTTTTTCCACAGTGCTTCCTAGTCTCTCCCACATACAGGAGGTGAAGTGCAGTTTCATTGTAAACTCTGACTACAGTATATTGATTGGACAGATATCTGTGTTACAGAATGCAAAAATGCAGTGGTTTAGGCTAGATCTTCACATTTTGACACTTTTGATCAGATAGAATCTAATAAGAGGTAGAAAGTCATGCTGATTTAATACCAGATGAGCTCTGCCATGAAATAATCTGCAAGTCTGCATGGAAAATGATAACACAAGTCACTCACAATGACTCTTTGTGCCTCTCTGTATTTACTTTGAACAGTGATGTTTACTTCCCTGTGGAATTTTATCCCTAGGATTGAACTTCCTTTCCGTTATTGAGGGGAAAAGGTCTCATTGATAAGTTCACACGGTTTATTAAAATGACCTACTTTTGACATTGACTCCTGTATAAAAACATTTCCTCTTTAGTGAAGCAGAGAGCGGGTGCTGAAACACAGTCGAACTTTAGCTTTCTACATTTTGGATTCTTCAGCGCTCTGTTCCTTCAAAGGTCAGCGTTGTCAGAACTATTGGGTAATGGCAAACATTAATGTTTTTGTAATAACTTTACTTTGGTTCCTTGAACAAATCCACTGATTGTCATGATAACATTGCTGTGAAATCTAGCTGATGTAAAGACTAATGATGTTTCTGTCAAGGTCCAATCATATAAAGTCTCTGGCTACCAAACTTATCCTGTGTTCCAAGCAAACAGACAGCAATCAAAACATGCCCTTCTTCATATCGGTGATAAATAAACCACCACTTTTTACAGGTCATTTTCCTGCTCCCAACACTGTACAACAGCTCAATGAAGAAAGTTCTATTAATATGTGCAATGAATCACTGCTAATACAAAGGAGATTATAGTCCTCATTGTTTTCAAACAGAAAAGTACACCACTGATTACAGTATGTGATGTACCAATATTTGCTCTGCTGCATGGTCTAAGCTACATTGCTGAAGAAGCTCATTATTTCCACTTTTATTAAACAAGGAAAACAAAATGAACAGCAGAATTATTAGAAACAGGTTTTGGGTAGTGAAACACAAAGCCTGGTTTCATTTAGTCAGAAATAAAATTAAGGCAATTACTAGAATAATAGCGAGTGCGGTCAGACCAGCAGTGAACACTTTCTTTTATAATTAGCAATGCCAGCAAACAATAATTGACTTTGAAAATAATCAAGCCTCCCTCTGCTAAAAGCATTATAAACTGATGGACGGGTGGCATTACTTTCCCCATGACATTAAATGAGGTTTCCCAAGCGTTCTTTTCTTGCTTGAGGACATGTAGAATTAGCCACTGTGATTCTATTCTCATGTATTCTGTATCTTGCCAGAGCTCCCCGTCTGCCATGAATTCATCTTACAGTGTATCCGGGCTGTTAACCAGTGAGAAGAGGATGGAGGGCTTAATGTCTGTTTTCGAGACGACCCCCTGACATGCCGTCATTACAGCTTGATGACACCACTGATGCATTTGTGATGTGTCGCTCGACTCCCATTTCTTTTGATTTCCCACAGATAAAACTCTCACCTGGAAACTGCTAAACAAGGCACCGGCATTGCTGTTAATTTTGTGGCGGCTGGTGCTTTATCCTTGATTATCGAGAGTCTGTCAATATATGTGAATGTAACAGAAACCTCCTCGTTTGCGATTCACTTCCCTTCATCTGTTATCTCTACACAGCAGTTTAACTGCGAGTGCTGCGTTGGGGGAGTTGCAAAAAACTCTTGCCAGCAAAGAAAAGCCATTTAAGAAATCAGATTAGAGGAGGCCTATCCTGTATTGCAAATATGGAAATAATAATGGCTTTCCGCAAAGTCTTAAGTCCTATAGTTTTCCTATTTTTGTTTTCCTTGGATGTTTTTTTTTTAAACCCAGAGCACTAATTCCATAATAAGGAGGGGAAAAGGTAATTCATCAAGTATGGCTTGTTTACACGAAAGAGCAGTCTGGCTTCATTGTGCTATCTGAGGTCATTTGGTTTCAGAGTGGTTCTCTGTACCCTGGGACTATCTACCTTAATCATCCATTAATCTTCTGCTCCAACAGAGGCCTCAACCACCGGCCGGTTATGCAAGGGCCCTATTGTCAGAATAATATAAAAGCATGTCATTCTTCCGGAAAGAAGCACTTACTGTTTGGCATGTAATCGCTGTATTATCTGTGTGTTCACTGTCACTCACCATGAGGCTGTAATTTGTTTTTTGTCGCTGCAAGGTTTAGGTGATGATGATTTTAGGTGAAAAGTTTACAGATGATTTATATCAAATGGAACTGTGCTCGCTACATATCCGTTGCCTCACAACTGAACCTCTTTAAGGGGAGAAGTCGATCTTAGATACAAGAATTCAGGAAATCCTGTCAGTGTCCTTTATGTGCAAATTAGTGGTCAAACCCACACACACTGCCAGAAGGCTAGGCTAGATGTGTCAACAATGAGTGTGTGGCATTCCTTAGAACATCTTAGAGATGTGCCTTTTAAAAACCTGGCTATGTATTGTACAGTAGGTGATGAACCTCTATGTAATTCTGTGGGAAATATAGATAAGGAGTCGGAGCCTGAAGGTAAAACTCTCTATTTGTCACTCATTCTACATTTCAATCCTCACATGTGGTCCTGAGCTGCAGATGGTGACTGATAGAAGAGTCCGAATCCTGTTTCCTTTTGTAGGTAATCTGGCCTTACCTGTAGGGAGAAGCCTTGGGACCTGAAAGCAGCAGAGGACAACTGCTACTCTGCTGAGTTGGTATAGTCATCTGGGTCATTGTTGTGGGCGGCTCCCTATGGAGATATTCTGGATAGATCCAACTGGGAGGGAACTGTCAGTCTTGAATATGTTGAGAGGATTATGTATTCATGTGGATGAGAAGAACGCCTCAGGATCCTTTAGGGATGAGAAGAAGGCCTCAGGATCCTTTAGGAGAAGATGAGGGATGATGCTTTGGTGAACAGCCTATGGTGCTATACCTTGGTTTGCCTGTGGCCACTGCAAAGGTCTCAGATAGATGGATGGATGGATAGATACCTTTTGTCACTGCACATATGTGATAAGACAGATGGATATAACATTGGGCAGAAGTCAATGCAGTCCATTCTGTGACCTTCAGGCCTCGACATTAGGTGATGGAGTGACATGGCTTTGGCAAAGTGAAGCATCAAGATAACCTGAGAATTGATTTTTTTTGTGCATAGATGCATAACAGGTCTTTTTTTACAGCACTTCTTCCCCTTTTAGGTCCTCAGTGTGTAACATGTTATCACAGTGAGCATTTTCCCAGCTTGCTTTTGAGTGAATCTATAGATTTGTTCGTTGCAGTTTGCAAACACGACATTTAATTTAGGCCTCCCCTCATGGGCTTAACTGCATACACCCCTTGCCCCTGACAGCAGGTGTCAGGACTGACCCATGTTCTACTGCTGTTCACATGGAACCCTTCTCCACTTTTTGAATACTTGCCACCACTTCCACCAACATACTGTAGCAACTGAACGAATGCTCAGCGAGTCCCACAACGGTTCGGCCCGGGTAGCTAATACCCCTTTCCCACTGGCCAAAAAACCCGTTTAAACCCGCTAACAATCGGCTTTTGGTGGCAGTGGGAAAGGCGCACCGAGCCGCGTCGACGCGGGTCAAACGACTCGGCAAGCGACGCGGGTTAAAATCGCCTTTAATCGGCTCGGCTCTGCTCGGCTTGCATTGGGAACGCCAGACCCGCGTCAACCCGCTAATTTACGTGATGACACTGAACGTTACGTGACGCTACGTCATCGCGCCGGTCGCGTCTCATATCACGTACCAAAACAAAGCTCCGCTCCGCTCTGCTCTCATCCGAGACTGGGATCAAAAGATCAGAGAACACTGACCAAAAACGATAGAAAAAAAGGAAAGAAAAGAAGCGACAGTCTGTTTAACTGACGTGTTGTGCCGCGGACGTCCGTCATCCGGCCGCAGCAGACTCTCTGTCCTCCGCGGTCCTGGTGCTCCAGGTCAGCCAGCCAGAGAGTCTGCCTCGGCGGACGGACACTCCGCTGCGGGCGGCTGTGGCAGGACTGTGTGTGTCTCTTGCACCGCGGATGAGAGCGGGGCGACTGGTTTATGCTCTGTCTGATCCCTCAGCGGGGGGGCAGACTCGGCTCATTTTGGTCAATGGGAAAGGGGCCAAATGCCGATTGTTAGCGGGTCGACCCGCGTTTAAAAAACCCGCGTCGACCCGCTAATTTTAGTGGGAAAACGGCTTTAGTGGCTCAGCTAGCCCCGCACTCTAGACCTCTGTGCTTACGACAGTGCCCTCCTACTGTAGTCGTTGCAGCATAGCCCTCAAGGCTCCCATTGCTGGCGATGCCTGGGTATGGGGGGCTCTGCATACACAGTCACCACCACACATGAGAAGCCAAGAGGTGATGAATAAGCAGGACGTCTTTTGTATATATAAGTCTATATTTTATTTTTTAGGAAAATATTACAGACTCTACCTTCAAGGTCATGTTACATTTATTCAACTAAAGCTACTGTATTTAAGTTGATAAGAGATGGAGAGTCATTTCTTTCTCTATGCTCTCAAAGTCTCGCACTTTATTCACTCTTTCATCCAAATGTACTTCACCCCAAGGCACAATTCACAACATCATACCACACCCACTTGTCATTTATTTATTTTATTTTTAAGAAAGTGATTTCAGTACCTGAAGCTGGTGTATGTGTGTGCCACTGTGCAACACTTTATTCACTGATACATTCAAATAGACAGAAAAGGACATATACGTAGATGGAACTATTCAAGCTGCATTAGTGTGACCTTCATTTCTCAGAGAGTTGGCAAAATGTACTTGAACTCCTGTCAAGTGTTTTGGCTTTGAAAGAATCATACTGCTTTTTTTCAGTGGTTGTCATGCCAATTTTGTAATCATTGTTTCAACTCTTAGAACAATACAATGAAAACCATAAAGTAATGTGATACAAAGGAAATGTTATACTCCTTTGAAGCTTAAAGATACAACGTGAGTGCTTTGCCTTCAGGCAGTTAAGTATGTTGTTAGTCCTCTTCTCCTCCCTGAGTTGGTTTTAAAAAGAAAATCCTGTTTTCGACACTCTGCACACATCCTGAGGAGCCTTTTTCCATAAAATGGCATTCAGCTTTGGGCTGAAGTACACTAACGGTCATCCTTAATGCCACCACTGGCACTGAGGAAGCAGAGTTCGAACCGCAGTGTTCAGCTTTTTTTTACAGGACTTGTCTCATGTGCATTGTGCATTTAGCATCGCTGTTCTTTCATGTCCCACTGCTTCCGGACATCATTGAGGTGAATCCCATCTGCTGCTTCACCCCCAGCCACTAAGCACAGTGGTGATGATTGCAATGAAATACTGTGATGTCCAAGTTCATTTTAGGGTCTCATGACTGATGGAGGCAGCCAAATACATTACTAGTCTTACTGCAGTATAGAAGACCAGTGTGAATCATTTTCTTTTTTTGTTTTCAAGCAAAAGAAAAGAAAGAAAAAGTAAAAAAAATAAAAAAAATAAAAAGACTGGATAACTTTATGTTTTCACCCTTCAGACAAAAACATATAGTTTCTTCTCAGTTTAATTGCAAGATTGCATGCATGCCAAAAATGCATCAATAGAAAGTTGGTTAGCATCAGAAAGAATTAAAAGGAGAGTTTACCCACTGTCGACAAACAAATAAGATTGAGCTTCCCTTGCTTTTAGTTCAGTCCTTCATTTTCAATGACTATCATTAAATTAAAAAGTGCTCTGAGAGCTCAGATCAGATGTGGAATGCCAACATTTTAGAAATGTTCAAGAGGTCCATGACTTGGAAAAGGTTGGGAACCACTGAGCTAAAGTATGGGTCATCAGTGGATTAGGGGCAAGCAAAACTTGAAAAAGGAGGATTTAAAAGCAAACAAACAAATGTCATTTCCATTCTTGTATAAGAGCAGTTTGCCTGGTGGAGCCACACTGAGAGTTAATGGCAGTGGTGGCTCAGTTGGTAGAAGGTCCTCCTCTAATCAGAGGGTGCATGGTCCGATCACTACTGTATGTGGAAGTGTGCTTCGGCAAGATAGTGAACTCCAAATAGCCTCTGCTGACTGCTCTGTCAGTGCATGTCTGTATGAGTTTATTACTGAATGTGGCAAGTATTGCGAAATGCTTTGACTGGTCTCGTAAGTCTAGAAATGCAAGAAGTGCAGTCCATTTACCAAATGAGAGCAGTTTGGATGATCATCATGTTTGGATTCATCACTTCTATAGCCTCATCTATTCACCTGAAGGCAGCCAAGACCCAAATACTGTAAACCAAATACACCTGTCCATCAATAAATACAGACTTGTTTTGCAAAAATGCAAACTGAGACAATTGACCAATGACCAATGAAATTAGGCTGATTAAAATATCTCATAGTGAAATTAGTTGTGTTCCTTACTTTGAATTTTGACTTATTTTGAATAAGTAGGTCATGAAGCCCCTGTTGGATGCATGCAGCAACACACTTATTAATTTTCTTTCCCACCTCAGCAGTGTCTGCGGGGTGTGAACTTTCTAATTTGCGGGGTTGGGGAGGTCCATATGGTCCGCAGTGCCGCCATATGATCCGATGAGCGTTATTTTGGTACATAGCACCCTGGTGCCTCGAAGTAGCCAATTTTAGTCCATGGAAAAGACACGTGAGCAGTTTGTAAGTCACTCCTGTATTTGTACTGTAATAATTTTAACCAGGAGAGCAGCATTAAGGCTCAGTCAGCCTTGATAGCATTGCTCTCAATGGTAAATAACCAGAACTTAATTTCTGTAAACTGTATGGTATAGTGTGATAACAATACTGTATTTAAAATCTAAAGTCTGCACTTAATGGACTCCCATAGCAGCATCCATTCAGAGAGTGTGCCTTAGTGAGCCTTTGTAATGAGGTGACTCAATGAGCTGTGATGCCAGAGATGACACATACCACACACTTTATCGTCTTCAAAACTGGTATTAGCCATAATGTGCAAGGATGAGTCTTCACATTCCAGATTTCATTATTAGCAGCTGGTTAAGTAAGCAAATTTAGGAAGCAATGTATTGGATCAAAGCCGTGTTATGCAGTTAATGGTTTATTAATAGATGGTGCGCTAGTTTTATGAGTATTTAACATTTCAAAGGTTTTTTAGTCCTTGTAGTCCTTTAAACTGCAACATTAATGCCTTGTTTTGCATATTATAAAACCACTCTTCATAAATGGCCTTTCTTTTGTTTCCAGATTAGGTTGTATTGAACAGCTAATGGCAACAGACTGTCTATGAATGTGGAGAAATTGAGTCTCAATGCTGAAACTGATGACTTGCACATTCATAAGTTGTAGCAGCTTTAAGGGTTAGTTCTATTTGTGGTAACAGGACAGTACATTGAATTGTTCATCTTAACCTGCTGGCTTCTTTATAGTCGGTATGACACGTGCACATGTTCTCTCCCTGTAGGACTCTGCCAGAAACCCTGTATTCTAGAGATCAGCCTTTGTGATTTGACCAGTAGAAAAGATAGAACAAAATATGTATTTTTTTTTTTTTTGGAAATCTAAATCTAGATGGACAGAGGTAAAATACTGATTGCAGTAGTGGTTTGAGGAGTTTCCATGAACATTAAAACAATCCAAACAAAGAACATCATGCAAATGATTCCAGGCTGCAGCTACTGTCCTCCATGAAAGAAGGACACACAACTTTTAACTCCTTTTATCAAACCTATTGGGTTGGAATATTCTGTTCTTCACTCTATGATGAAAACTGGCAGCTTCAGACTTCATTACTTCTACGAACCAGAGGAATAGGTATTCAAAACTGTGGAGCTTCCTCTCCTGTTGGTGTCACTCTTTAGCATGTTGTACTACATCTGTAGTTCTTTCTGGTTAGTACATATTTACCAGGGAACCTGGGACTTACACAACAAGTTGGGGAATGTGCTTATTCACTGGCTTAGTGAGTGTGAGATTTGAAACTACTGTCATGCATATGAGGTAAACATGAAGCTTCAGCCTGCAGGTGGTTAGTGTGGACTCTACAACACATAGTCTGACTCCCTGGATGGGGGCTGCTTCAGAAAGCATTCTCTGCTCCCTTCGCTTCCTCTGCCTGTTAACATTTTCAATGCCGCCCCCCCTCGCCTCAGGAAACAAAAACAACCTGAGAAAATCATGCTGAAAATGGCACGTTTTGATCAAAATGACAAACTTGTTTGGTTTTTTTGTCTTGCGCGAATTAGGCATTTTGATAACAGTGATTGTCTTTCCACGCGTCAGTGTTCCACAAAAAACAAAACACTATTTTGCAAGGCAATGGTACCATGGCTGCATCCTAAGGACTCAGCACTGCCTAAGACGATTGTGATTGTTTCAAAGAAATGTAAACAGGCCAGAGCATATCCCCCCTATAGCAGGATGCTAGTTGATGCAGCCAGAGTATTCTACAGTGCCAACACAGCACTGTCACTGTCTGGACACGAGAGACCATGCTAAACATAATTATGCCCAATTATGGCATATGACATTTCTCCTGCCCATGAACACTGTGCATACACTCCAGTGTGCTGGAAAGCTTCATGCTGCAGAGTAAATCAAAAAGCTTTCAACTCGCCTGAAAACAGATAAAAACCTTCATATAAGTGGATTCATACAACAGTCCTGCATTTTACAGAGAGCATCAAGAAAACGAGTAAATATGTACCAACCAGAAACCAATAATCAAAGCAACAGTTCAGGGATGGAGCAATAAAATCTCAGTCTCTCTCTATGATTTTAGACCGTAAAAAAACATTGTACGACTATATTTTCAGCTACCTTTAGCTCTACACATTAAGTGACAGTGAGTTCACAAATGAAAAAATTAAAAACTAAAAATAGAAACTAACCAAAACCAAAACTCTCAATCTAATTTGTTGTGTTCTTTTTTTTTCCTCCAGTGGGAAATCATCCAAATGCTGGAAGCTGTGCTGCTCTATCAAATATTTTCAACACAGCTGCACTGTAGAAAATATTTTGTCAGTCCCACACATCACTAGTACACCTCAGGTTTTGGTGCCAGTCTTGCAGAATCGAAGAGTAAGTTCTTTTTTAAGCATCAACAGATTTTACGCCAAGTTCAACACATACACACAAGGAGGACTCTGTCACAGAGGAAGCACACTAAAAAAAAAAACTACAACAAACTACAAGAAATAGACCAGAATACGGTGTACTCTCAGTGTTCACACTGGAAGAAACACTTTTTTTGGTGTTTCATTTGCACTTTTCTCCCGATCCCTGCAGTAAAATGTAATAATTTCATACATCATTTGGATGTTGCTGAATTTTAAGCAGGCCAAAAACTACAACTCCATAGAAAACAGTATGATAATAAACACAGGGAAATATATCCAAAATTCTAAAAGATTGTGGAACATAAACTGAAAGCATCAGTTGTTCATAATTATATATAATTGTTTATAATTAAATAATATAGCTGGAGTTATAACCAAATACTGTATCTATTTTTTTCCTAGCTGAATGATGTTGCAGACATTCTTGGTGCCCAGAGGATGGATCTTAATGACAATGATCTCATTTACAGTTAGTGTTAGCATCCCAATGAGCTAAATTAATATAATAACATGGTGAATCTTTATACCTTATACCTACAGGTACTACATAGCAGCATGTTAACATTGTCATTATTTGCATTATTACAGCCTGTGGCACGGAGGGATCATATGGCTTCAGCTACATTGGCAGTATTTGTTTAGCAGTCCGTTCATGGTTATGGGATTTGTTGAAAAAAAGAAAAACAAACATCCACAGACATAAAAATAAGGGAGTTGAAATATGCAAAGACATTTGCATGGTCCTTTTTAAAATGTCTACGCAATTTTACCAGGAGTGTGATACGTGCCTTAATCACTAGATGTCAATAATTGGAAGAAGAACATTGCTCTTTTAGCTGTTTGTTTTGTGTCTTTGAACATAGGTCCTCTTCATATTGGAGAGCTTTTGTGTGCAGCTTCAGAGATCTGATCTCAGTGAAACAGTGATACAGCAGCAAGTTGTCATTCCAATCACACCGCTGCCTTCTGTAGGAGAGATGCTGCTTCTTTCAGTCTAGCAAGTGTGTTTACCTCTGCCTGGAAAAAAAAAAAAGTTGAGCGCAAAAGTGGGTCATGCTTGGGATAAGTGCTGCTATATTTGTCAAAGGAATCAAACCACCAAACTTGCAGGGACAATTCATGCCCATCATGTCAGCTAGGAATTTTCTGTGCGACCAGATAATTGCCTCCTGGCAACAGTTTTTGAGAACAATGCACCGGTCTGCAGCGTTGGTGCCCATTTAATCCATAACTTATTCTGCTTTCACAGCAGGTTAGAGTGAAAGAGAAAATACTCCATCTCACCATTTCTTTCCCTATTATTAAATATAGGAAACCATTTTTTTTAATTGTGGTGCAGCATTTTTTTTCTTTCTTTCCGAAGTACCCACGAGGAACAGATTAATCATGATCCAGGAGAAGTGACAGACAATGAGTCTCCAACTGCAGCTGACAAAACGAAGTTAAAACATTGATTCCCCTCAGCACCATTAAGGTGTCCCCGTGGTGCTGCCCCTAGCTCTGATGGTGCGTGCTCATGGCCCTCACAGTTTCCACCCCCTCCTCTCGACCTATTAAATCCAGACTGGACCAAAAGCTCTCCAGTGCAGCTGAACGGAACAACACACACTGTTTACTGAAGCTTCACCTCCACCCTGCAGTTTTAACCACTTCAGAGGAGAAGCATATAGAGCCAAGCTGGGAACAGCCAAAGCCATTTCTTGGTTCCTCTTAAAGACAAAACTGTCACTGTGTGCAGACGGTCACAACTAAATTATGATACAGCACACGCCAGCTCCTCACTAATGTGGATTTTCTCCCCATTTGTCTGCAGTCCAGACCAAATTCAGACTTTTTGAAGCTCACCAGAATTGGAGTTGGACAGGCAAGCCATCACGCTGTGTGGAGCCCAGTTTGGTAGATTCATTCAAATCCAGATGAAGGCAGTGATGTACGATGGCAGAGATTAACAAAGCAGTGAGCCCTTCAAACCTGATGCACACAAAGCAGCGGCACTCAACACACCACTTCCATCAGGCTGATGGAAAGCTACAAATTCGGGTATTATGGTTTGAGTTTTATAATACTGCAATTAATGATGGCTCTTCAGCAGCAGGACTCTGGTGAAGATCTCTATTCCCTGAGTGGTAATATTCAGCCCAACTGCCACTCATCAGAAGGTTAGCTGTTTCTGTTTCATTTCTGTCTTGTCTACTCAGCTTATTGTGAGCAAGAAGATTTAGTCTCTTGACAGTGGACACAATTGGCGCAGGAGACACATCGGTTTGAGCTCCAGTAATACAAATACTCTGTCACTGGAGGCCTTTAACATCCTGGTTTGTCATTTAGTAGCTGTAATCAAAAAAGCTCCATTTCAGCTTCCAAACAATGTGGTTCAGAAAGTGCACGTGTGGCACCAGGAGAAATTCAGTGGGCTAAAAGATTTTAGTTTAGTTTAGAAATAAATATTTTGAACTTAGATTACAAGAAAATATATTTTCTATAATCATTTTAGGGTCATCAGGGTGCATCAAGGTTTGAGCAAACATCTACTAGCTAACAATCAGTCTACAAATATGTCTCAAAAAGAAACTAGTGTTTAATCAGAACCAGTTCACAGAAAAACCTGATTAGCTCCTGTATAGAATCACTTCATCACTACCAGATGTAAAACATTGTACAAACCATTGCATTTCTCAGTAAAGAACATGGTAACACCAGGTAGGGCAGCAGTGTTTCCCTGTTCTCTCTGGTTTAAAATGTGTAATTTGCTTCACTCCTGGGTACAGGTGGGGTTGTCAGAGTTGTGCACCTGTAACCTCTCCCAACAGTGTACTTGCGACATGCTTGAGTACTCCTCTATCATTGCAACAAGATGAGAAGTAAACCACCATCACCACCGCTTCCTTTAGACGGTGTTAGAATACAGACATATCAAGTTGCACATTGTGTGTAAAATACTTAGTATTTGATTGAATGCTGCAGTAAAAGATAATGTGATATTCAGATATTAGTTTTTAGGATCACTATCTATTGTTACAACAATCAAATAATATACTGTGTTTGAAATTAGGTCATTTATTATTTTAAACATTTCGAGAGTGGTAAGTTACACAAGATTACAAATGCAGCCTTGAAGACAGAGGATGTCAGCAGTCGGCCGTTCACCTGTCTCTGCAGAGAACACTCTCTTCTTTCTGACTACCTTCATATGCTTACATGAGAATAAATTGCACTATTACATTAGATTTCAGGGTGTCCAATGTCATCCCGAACTACATTTACTGTAGCTCACACAGCACCGACACCCACGGCCTGAACTAATACATAACCTTTTGGACATGGTTAAATTGCGGAGAGAAAAAGCTACTCTTGCTAGAGAGATTGAGCTTACAAAAGAAGTTATCAGGAGGGAAGATTTGAAGTCATGGGTCATCCAAGTTTGGAGGTAAATGTATCACTCTGACATGATGTTATCAGACTGGACTGTCAGGCAAAGTACAAAGCATGGTAGGTTTAAATATGAGCTCCCTCACATAAAATAGAAGCACTGCTAAACGTCATTTATCTCATCAGTGATTGAGCACCGTCTCGGCTCCTGTGGGTTTAATATGGCGGCTGTTCTCCTCAGAGGGGCGGCTTCTGTCTCTGTCAGGCAGCCATATACAGGACCAACAGCAAATGAGCTTTCTGAGTGCTGTTTTTCCTGGTTATTTCTGTCTGTGTGGTTTTGGGTGTCTCGCTTGTCTGTTCCCTGATTAGAAAGGGTCCGCTGGCTGCACCTCTCCCGGTGACCTCGCCGTGTGTGACTGCAGGACGGCGGCAGGCATTGTGTTGACAAGCGTAGATTGAAAACAGCTGGGCCACACTGCAATCGCACAATCTGGAGAATTATAGAGCTAATCCTGTTGACATTCATATCCCTGCCACTGCCAGTCATGCTTTCCCTGTCACTCTCTCTGTCTTGCTCCGTCTCCTCCTTTCTCACTTTAGGTTTGGCACTTCACAGAGGCAGAAAGCATGTGTCAACAAACGTCTAATCAGTGCAGTAAACACTGATTTGTTGATTTTTAGACATCCTTAAATTGAAAATGTGTATGAAAACGGAGTCTTTTCAGAAGTCTAGGCCAGACGCAGAGGAGTGATTACAGAGTTCAAGCAAGTAAGAAAGAACAATGGAAAATGTTTGTTTTTGTTTTTTTTATCACTAACCAGACTCACTAAGTCTCTAATAAGGAGAGTTCACTCCATTTTTCCAAAAGTACCTCCATCATTTTTTGATTTGTTCACTATGGTGGAGTGATTGCATTGTGAAACTTGTTGCATCAAACACTCCGCTATGTTTTCAACTTGGTTGATATACTGTAGAAGGCCATACAGTAGCACATAATTCACATACAGTACACTCCAACTATTCAGTCAGACCTTGTGCCTTTTATGGAGGCATCAACAACTATCTTGTTACCTTTTCATGTCATGAACCACATAGGATTCTCTCTTTATGCAGTCTAAAACATGTGTGAAGCCTTCAGCTGAGGAGCAGGTGGAATGGAGGTTGTCTGATCTTTTTCAAGAGACACAAAGCTGTATAAAAAACTCTGGAGGGACGTCTTAAAGCAGAAGTAAGCGGAATATTTGTGTTGATATAAGTCTTAAATAGTTATATCTTCCGACAGCAATCACTTATATAGAGTGTTTGGTCCGAAACACGGGTCTGTCAGTCACTCTGCTCTGCTGTAAGCCGAGGAGAAAACGTCTTGTATACTTCCTTGTATCCTACAACCTTTATCCAATGAGGAGAGAGAACGGCATGAAGGGCTGTGTGTGCAGCCAAGGGATGCGCGTGAATGTGGTGACGTAGGGACGAGGACCAATAGATCCATGACGAGGGCGGGGGCTGCTAACTCCATCCAGAGTCCTGCACGGGTCCAATTTTGGAAACCCGCGCCCGCCCGACCCGTTGGTTTTTAAGCCCGTGTCCCGACCCGTCACCCGTGATTATTTCTGAATACAACCCGGATCCGACCCGCCCGTCAATATTAAGACCCGCTGCCCGTGAGATCGTCGTCATCACCGGCGATAAAGCCGTACTCTTTAGAAAAAAGAAAAAAGAAAAGAGAGGGGGGGGGGGGGGGGGGGGGAGCCGTACTCTTTCGCGGCTATTTCCGGAACGGAGAATGATAGCGACGTAATTCTTCTTTTAATGAAAGCAGGACACTTTAGCCTTTACATTGATCCCATCGGTGTGTTTGTAGCTTACCCAGAAGCTGAGCAGTCGAGCCATGACAGGCTAAACTCCAGGGAAAGCTGTGAGCGGTCACACGAGCGGCCAAAGATCGTTTATTTACATCAAGATGCTGCTCTGTTAGGGGTGTAACGGCACACAAAAGTCACGGTTCGGTACGTACCTCGGTTCAGGGGTCACGGTTCGGTACGGTTTCGGTACAACAGACACTATTGAATGTAAAACTAAAATCTGTCTTGTGTTATAAAAGTTAAAAGAAAAAAGAATACAAAATAAAACAAGTGCATTAGGAGTGTTATAATGCCATTCATTAATTCTAGAGGAAAAAAAACGTGCACTTGACAACTGGCAACTATTATTCGAATTATTAAATTATTATTTAAAAAAAAATATTATCAAAAAAACAAAACAATAAACTGACATCAATGTTGGTTTACACAGTTAAATTAGAATAGCAGTTACTTTGGTGATGTTTCTGGTCCTGCCTGTGTTCATAAAACATATTAGGCAGCTGAAACATCGCCGACGGACTTTGTCCGGTGGACCAGTCGCGAGCATGGATGTATTATGGTCGCGAGCCGCCGCCGCTGCCGCCGCCGCCGCCGCCGCCGTTTGTTTCATTGAGAAGCCACAGTGACATGAATGAAGCAGACAGCTCTCCTCCTCTAACTTCACTCTCTCATCACTTCTCTTCTTCGTCTGCTATGACGGCTGCAGGCAGCTTCGAGGCTCATTACCGCCACCTGGATTCGAGTGAGGACTCGACTTTTAAAAAAAATTTTTTTTAATATTAATTCAGACGTATTCGTTGTGTGACTGTGTGCGCCGAACCGTGACCCCCGTACCGTGACGGCACGGGACGAATACATATACCGTTACACCCCTATGCTCTGTTGTTGCCGTGAGTGATAAAAAAAAAAAAGATTTGCTACGCTGGTTCATGCAGCTGCGTGTGAGTAGGCCTACACATACCCACCCGCGTTCATTTGAGTTCCGCCCGTGCCCGACCCGTGAATTTTCACAAGACAGCTTATCCACCCGTTGAACACCGTTTTTGCGGGGTACCCGTCGGATACCCACGGGGATCCGACCCGATGCAGGACTCTGACTCCATCGGCTGACAAGAAGTTAGCCAAAATGACCGGATCGCTTACTTCTGCTTTAACACAGTTCTAATTTCTTAAGTGATTTCACATTATTTAGAAAGAACTTAATGCAACTCAGATTGTCTCTTGACGACTGCTTTGGCCATTGTTGCGGTCAGACAAGGTTTTAATTTGTCCTCTGAGCAGTGCTACATCTTCAGGGTAGATGGGAGACTACAGTGGTGCTAGCTGCTTAGCATGTCAGCCTCAGTAGGAGACAAGTTCATAATGCTTGTTGGATGCAGCTCTTGGTGAATGAGGTTTGATGCTGAACTTAATGTGTTTCATATAGACTGGTAAATACATGGCTGTCGTGCTGACGCTGGCTATGTAGCAAACAGCAACACTCACAAGTAGTTTCTTTACAGCAGGGTCAACGGATACCTTCACCACCACTTAAAAGCACAGCAGTGGTGTAACTTCTTCACCCACTTTGTCAGTGAGTCAGTGACAGGCATTCAGTGACGATGAGCCAGCTCCGAGAAAAGCTGCACCATAAAATCCAGCTCTCTCCAAAGAGCCATAATTCCCTTCTCTATTGCTTTCCAAAATTAAGCTTATGAGACTCCTCTGATCTGGTTACCCTATCAGCAGGATGACAACAAAGTCAGACACTTAATGTGACAAGATCACACTGCTTCTGCTGGCAAATTCTGAGGAGGGGGGATGTCATCTTGTCAGAAGAAACATGTAGAATAAACACATCTTTGATCCCTTTGAACAAATGACTAACGCAGTTGTTCATTTGAGAATAGTCTCGAACCGGAGGTGGAGCCGCAGCGGTGGCTCTCATCAATCGGACAATGAGAGGATGCATGGCTCAGAGAGACAGAGGCAGGAACATCTTAAAATTCTGACAGCGACAAGATGGCTGCGCAGAGGTCACGGCCAAAATCAGAAGAGTTCAAGTAAAGAGGGAGAACGCCTTCACTGATTGGGAGGAAGGGAAAGAAAGTGCATCAATAGAGGATAAGAAAAAGAATTGCTCTGACTAATTTTGAACAGGGCTTCGTTAAAACAATAGATCCCTGTGTCCACAGCGGACTGTTGAAACCTTGTATTAGTGTGAATGTTTTTACAATGTCCACTTGACAAAAATTTAGTTCATTAAAGTCTATATTTAAATGCAGAAAAGGTCCTGACCGCACTTTGTAGTCGTTGAAATAACCCAGACGTTCCGAATACTAATTTGGCCAAGTTTTAAAGTGCAGATGTCCTTTGCACTATACACATGGAAAAAGAAGCTTAATATCTTATTTTACACCTACAGTATATGAAAGTCAGGACTGATGCTGTCTGTAAACCACACCACCTTTCCACAAACAATTTAAATTCTCCTTCCTCCCTTCTCTCCTTGCTGCTCTGCAACCTGTAATTTCAAATAATGTGTTTTTTTCCTCCCCACCTCTCAAGATTTTTTCGCTCTTGGATCAGGGGCTTGGCTCGCCGAATGCTGCTATTGTTTACAGTCTAATTTGAGAGGGTGGAACAGTGACCTGCATCCCAAAGCAGACATTACACCTTCCCCTGGTGTAGAGCACACATGCACAGGCGGAGCAGGCGGCGCACAATGTGTAACTGCCATAATCACTAAGCAGACGCCGCTGTTCTCTCCCTCATCAGCTTCTGTTGGTGCAGGTAACCCAGACAACCTGACAGTGTACACAAATTAGAGGCAGGCAGAAGAAGGGTATGATTAATGGTTCTCAATAAGGACAGGCCCTGGAGGAAAGAGGACTGTAGCAGCGGTGCTTATAAATCCCAGGGATTCTCCGAGGCAGGGAGGAGGTGGGAGGCAGAGTTCGATTTGGGAACCAGGGGAAGTGATTTGGGGAGGGGGTTTGCTGTGTGATGCAAAGACACGATGCAGGACTCATGTTGCTGATATGTCTGTGCTGTTATATTAAATAATGAGACAAAAAAAGCCTATAACATGCAGGCTACAATATCTTAATAAAACCTGTTTTAGTATCAGATGTGATGTTGCTCAGGCTGCCCCTTGAGACTGGAGCTTCTTAGAATAATCTCTCCTCTTGCAACAAGAGTGGGTGCAGCCCACATCTCTCCCAGAGAATTCCCACATCCCTCACTCACAGACTTTTCCTCTGAAAGGCCTTTTTCTCACCTCCAAAATTGGAAGTTTCAGTGGTCTAACCGGGGGGAACTTCACAGATCCTCGCTTGAGAATATCCTCAGATTCTCCTCCTTCGGCTCAGTTTGGTGGCTGTCCTGAATAAATGCAGACATCTGTCACTGCCGACGCATGGCTCCGAGTCATTGGACGCCTTCAGACGCTATAAACTGATCGGATTGCGCAGAGTGGGAACCCCTGCTCGTGTGTTGTGGATCGTTCCTCCGTTCCTCCACATCCAGGAGAGGTGAGAGCAGCGCACAGCGCCAGACGGACCAGAGCGGGTTAGTGGGGGATACGCAGCGGAGCGCACGGCTGAGGACTTTGTACAGCGCAACTCCAACACAAATGGATATTTACGTGGCTTTGTTATCCTTTTTCTTTTTTACCAAACCAGGTAAGTACAAGTAGCGCAGCTCTCTGTAGTCGCAGTGAGGAATTTTCTCACGAGTAACAAGATTTCAGAACGTTTTTCTTTCTTTTCTTTTTTTTTACGCTCCTCAGTTTGCACCTTGAGCGCAAGCATGTCAGAAATGTTGATAGTGTCTGAACCGCAGATTATTGTTTTTAATCAGCTGCGGTTCGTAGAGTTAATATTTGAAAATAGTAATAACAGCACGCAGTTAAGATGGAAGAGAGGACACCTTTTCTTTACCTTTTAACGGGTGCGCACCGTGCACCCACGGTCCGTGGAGAACACAGGTGATGGTCTCGGCTACGGACTGTGCATCTCAGTGAGCAGCATCAGCAGCCCTTGCGTGTGAAATTAAAACTGCGTGACTTTTTCCCCACAAGCAGTGAAATGCATAAGCAGTGACCATGTCTGTTTGTGAAACGTATTAGGATTTTAGTTAAAACCCTGTCAGGTTTAATCCTCTCAGCAGGCTCTGAACACACCGCTTCTCATCCTCTAACCTCCCTCTCTCTCCATCAGCTTTGGCTTTCGGATCAGATCAAGACTACCAGATTGATATCATCAATGAACTTGACCTGGCAAATGCCACCTATGGAATTACCCAAGTGGCGGGTCTTCACAACAGCAGCAAAGCCTTCCTTTTCCGAGGTAATGCACGCACTCCGACAATTTCCTCCTCATTAGTCGCGCACTCAAGTTCGCAAACGTCTTTGTCTTCTGTTTCATGGCTGAACACACAGGCACAGACACACACGCAAGCCCGCACGCTTTTCCCTTTTTTTTTTTTTTTTTTTTTTTTTGGTGTTTGTTTCATTAGTTCTTTGAGCAAAGCCATGCAGCGCCACACCTTTTGGTGTCACACTATTAGCGGGGATTCTGAGGCGGAACACTCCGGGGAGCCTCCTCTCATAATTACTCCACGTTTAATTTATACCAGGCAGCAGATGCCTCGGCTATCGTGGACACACTTGATCGCCTTGTGTGTGAAGGATTTTTTATTTTTTATTTTTTTTACATATCCAGTGACATTCAGTGTTGTGTAATCCGAACAACTGGTGGTTAATCGATATCAGGTGTATCACATTGTGAGGACCCCGATGGGCTCACAGCGTGAGGCTCAGATGTTTTGAGCGCCTCAAAGATAAAGAAACAAACAAGATCCTGATTCCAAACGCACGTCAAAGCCATAAACCCTAATGGGAATATAAACTACTGATGGCCTGCGTTAACCCTGCTGAGGGAGGGTGATGTGAGCTGTGAGGCCAGTGTCAGGGGATAAGTTTGCTTTTTTTGTTTGTTGCTCAGCTGCTCCTCTGCACTCCACCAGGGACTTGTGGTGTTTGGTGCAGCATGTTCTTTTTCTCATGTTGTGCCTTCAGCTTAAAGCAGAGGATGCATCAGTAGATTTGAAGTAGAATGAAGAAAGTGTGGGATGACCAGCACGGAGAGAAACATATCTGTGACTGAGAGAGCGAGAGCGAGTAGTTGTTTCAAGTGTTTCTGCTTTTTTGAACTGCAGCCAAGCAGGAACAAATGGCACAGAAACAAATGATTATTTATTAATTCAGGTATTTAGTATCATTTCCAACAGTTTGATAGGCAGGTATGAGTTTTCACATTAATAGTTCAATGTTGTTCCAACGCAATGAAAAAAAAAAGTGTTGGAGTGAAATGGAGAATCTGGAGAATTTTCACTTTTTGTTGTGAAAATTCAAAGATACTGGCACAAAGACCAGCAGCTTGAATCCAAAATAAGCAGCAAGGGTATTGAGACTCATATCAGCAGAGTGCAAGTGCAGAGTTTGTGTGTGTGCGTGTGTGCGTGTGTGCAAATGCATGTGGTCTTATTTTGTAGAGTGCTTGGCTTGGTGTGCCACTGGCTCAGTATGAATGAAGGCAGGGCAACTTGGCCAACTCTGCTGAGGTGGAGCTGTCCAAGATTCAGGGCTCTGGAGGCTATACAGGATGCACAACCTCACTTTTTACTTGCCCCCCCCCCCCTCCCCTCATGGTTTCCAGGCTCCCATGGTTGAGGTGCAGCAGTAAGATAGTGTGGGAAAAGGAGGCTAGTCCAGTGGGGAAAACTGGACCTGTGAGTTTTTGGAGTGGACGCTTGTGTTGTGACCTATTTAACACTTTGCCCCCCTCTTGCGCCGCTTTCATGGCCCTGTAACCCAGATGGCACCAGAGAGCAGCTGCAGCCAAAGATGCAGTATAACTTCCAGCAACTATACTATACTTTACTTTACTTTACTATACTACTTTTCTCCTACTGTACCTGGTAAAGTGGACGGTGCAATAGCTCACAGCAACAAGCAGCCAGTGATTTACTGCCCGGTAGAAGCTTTGCTGGAGCCGCTGGAGCTGATTGGGTCAGTGATTATTCACCGTGATTTATGTACGCTGTATGCAATCATGTTGTGCACTGAGCTCAATATCATATTTCATCTGTTTGATTGCATAAATAGCGGAGGAACATATTGTAATGCTGGTGAAATGGCTGGGAGAAAAAAAGGGCAATGCGGTGCTCCAATTAGTGTCGATAGCACAGAGAGAGAAAGAGAGTGCTCTGCCAGTGTCTTTGGCTGGACACTGGGACCAGTCTCTCTGGTCTCCCAGTTAGACACTGATTTACAAACAACAGATGGCTTGCATCAGAAAATAGATTTAAGCCTCTCCTCATAAAGTTTTTTTTTTTGCAGAATAAGGCACCAGCTCACTTAATGAAAGCCCGTTTACTACAGTAAAGGCATGCAGCCTCCACTAAGAGGTCCTTGTTTTGATGGGTGATCTGACCTTGCGTTGAAAGAAAGGAAAATGCTAATAATCACCCACCGTGAAGTGATAGCAGGGAACAAAGCTCAGCTAATTGCTAATGAATTTGCATATTTGTTATGGCTCGTACTTTTTCTTTATCACTCCTTGCTCCTTCCCCCTTACATTGTGGGAACTTGTGTGATGTATTGAATACAGTTAATTTGTCCAGATGAAGGGTGACCTAGTTTCTCATCCTACATTGGAACCCAGATTGTCAACCTCAGTACTCAGACCCCTCGCACCCCCACCCACCTCCCTGTCGTAGTGTTGATTTAGATTTAAAATTCCTCTAATGGTGATTGTCAGTTGGTATTCTGGTATCCCCCTGTGGGTTGATGTTGGGTCTGTTGGCCTGTCAGTTCTGTGCCGACTGAAGCATCTCAACTTCAAACCGCCGCAGCTTCAATCGTGCAAAACTCTCCTCATCAAACTGTTTAAAGGCTGCTCAGTTCTTGATATGACTCTTTATATATATATATATAACACCTGAACAACTGTCAGATGGATTTCTATGAAATCTGCAGCAAACAGTGTTGTTTCCCAGAGAAAGGACTCTCTGCTCCTTGGAGCTGCGACTGGGACCTCTGACTCTGGAACTGACGTGGGCTGTTTTCCAAATTATAGCCCATTCAGTCTGACTAGGTCAGGTGGGGTCCTTGCTGTATTTGCTGTTTGCTTTCTGTTTGTGTGTCAAACTCTAATACCTGAATAGATCCAATCTGGAGGTACAATTTTTTTTTTTTAAACACAGGGGGGAAAAAGTGTGTTATGACCTAAAACCAGACGTGTGAGCTGTTAATTGTAGAGGAGAGGACATGTATTACTACTCATTCCAGCTTTTCATATCTCAGTAATTGCATTGTGCTGCTGCAATGCTGCTGTTCATGTCCATGGATTTTGGATTGAGTCTAATTATTCTGTCTGGTCTGTTTGGACAGAATCTGACTGTTGCCATTTATTTTAAACAGAAACTAAGAGCATAACATTTAATTTGGTGTTAGATGTAGTTTATTTTCAAGGATCTGTTTTAACATTCACTGGAGTAACTTGTATTATGATGAAGTTTTACAGGGCCACAAGTTTGACTATAGATAGGATCTATTGTGAGCTAAGAGATGCTAAAATATTAAATCACTGTATTTGTACTAGTGAATGGCAGTTTTGATAATGAGTGACATCATTACAGGGCATCTGTATTAAAAATATTACTTTAAAAATTGTCACACACCAGAATCACTCAAGTAATAATACACTTCTCCATCACTAGTTTCATTTTTTATTTTATTCTGAAATTCCTCTTCCATTTGCACCATTACAAAACGTTCACTGATTTGATAAACCTTTTTCATTTTGTACGATTCAACAAAAGAACTGTTTTACAGTTGTATTAATTGGTTATTTAAGTTATATACATGCTGTTAAATTGATAGACTTACACAACATGTTGGAAACATATCCAATTGTGAGCCCATATCGTCAGTATAGATCCTTCTCTTCTCCATTGACTCTGGTGCTCAGAGTCATTAATGTTAAGTAGTCACATGGCAACAACAAATGCAGTCTTGATCTTGATATCCCTCAGATCTATAAATGCACCCCCTATCAGCCTTTTAGACCAATTATCCTTAACATATGACAAATCAGTGGACTAGTTTTTGGACTGAAATGGTCCTTAATTAACTTTTAATCGACCCCAGTGTCGATTCCAATCAGATTTCCTGTTTTTCCAATCTCATTTAAAGCAGAAATCCACACTGGAACAAGAGCTATACTGTAGTTGATGCACTTTGCTTTTCTGGGTCAATTCAAGGCATAATTTGTTGTTTTTACCTGTGGATCATGTTGCATGTACAGCATATATCCAGCTAATTTAATTGTAGAAAGATTTTCTTTAGCGCTGGTGCTGAAGTTCTGTTTAACAGCCACTAATTACTTGAAATCTACATCTTCATGCTCCCAAAAGCTGCTTTAGGAAATACAGGAAATCGTTCATTGTTGTAGAAGTTGCTGAGAGGGAAAGTGTTCATTTAAGCAGTGAAAATTAATGCTCAGAGGACTTGTTCTACACACAGATGTCTTTGTTTGTGCCATACCACTTGTATCAGTTATATAAAGCTGCCCACTGATTAACACAGGAAATCTTATTTGTATGATGTGCATGGAAACCAGAGTACTGAGAAGAAGTTGCTACTGCAATTAATGTGAAAACCGCAACTTTTTCACATTTAATGTTAAATGGTGAGCATAAGAGGTTAGAGGTGTTTAAATAAGCACGATGAGTAACAAGACGTTCAATCCAGTGAAGTTCATCAGGGTCTAATCGATGTTTCCATACTTAGCTTTTCTCTTAAATGATGATACATCTCAATGTGGGTGGGATACCTGAACTTTTCAGAGCTCATGATGCTGCAGAGACCTGTGTTATCACTGTAGATGATTAAACACTGTGTTCATGCTTTGTCCACGCTGCAACAAGTGCCTCACAAAATGTAAAACGTATTCCACGGACAAAAAATGAAGCTGAAAAAATGTCCAAATGTAGATGAAGAGCAGCTTATATGGAACAGAGCTATATGCAGCAGATGGCTGCTACCCTCTGTGAATAAGTCTGCAAATCCTGCTTCACAAGCAAAGCCTATACCACTGATTTGTAAGACTGATTGCCTAAGTAAGAGAGTAATTTGCAAGTGACACCGAATTAAATAAAGTGACTGGTCTGTTATACAGGATTTATTGAACTACAACTGAATCTAACCTTTTTAGAAAGGGTGCTTTCTCTGGCAAATTGACACTTGTACTGGCACAATGCAAAAGAGTTAGACTTGACTCTGCTACCACAGACTGTCTCCAGATCAAATGTATTGTTGTTGATTATAATCAGTAATCAATTGTTCAAAACACCTCAGGTTTAATTCTCCTTTGCTGACCATGTCAGACTTGCCCTCTCGATTTTAGTCAAACATTTAAGACTGAATCTTTTGGAGCAGTTCACATTTTCCACTGCACCACACAAAGCTGAGTGGTAATCACAGCAGTCATCACAGAGGTCTCCTATCCAGCATCTTTTCTGGATCAGTTCACAAGCGGCTGCAGCCACATCTTGTGTAGGGCCGTTGTCGTACTGTATTGTTGTAGGGGAAAAATGTGTTTTGTTAAAGCTGGAATAGGTATTTTATGAAGAGCGACTCTGAAAATCACTCAATTTCAGCAGTTGCTCCCAATAGAAAAGAAAAACTGAATGTTTCTCAAACAAGAGGCCCACCAGTTACAGCTAGCATTTTATTACCAGCAGAACACAGAAGGTAACCAGCTGCTGCCTTACCTCGCTTCCTGGTGAAACCTTGACCTGACCTACAATTACCAGCAACACGACAAAGCCCAAACTGGAGCAGCATCGACCGAACAAACCAATGAATTATTTTATATGTGAAAGGGAAAAACAGACCAATGTGTGCCGAAGAGAAAACTGTATATTGCCTCATGATGAATGAAGGACTGAGCTCACCTTGGAGTAGTTTATAAAGAGATGATCTCAGGCGAAACTTTTTGATGAATTTACGAGGTAAGGATAAAACTTAACCCCATTAAAAAGACCAAAAGCAGCAATGTATGAGGACTTTAGTATATCTTCAGCAAACAGGGAGGGAAAAATGTATAGTCATGGACTGTTTTTCACCTGCAGTTTAAAAGATATTTTGGTGGTCTTTTCAGTATTCACAGCTGGAGGGTGGTGTGTGGGACAGGGACAAGTGAACTACCGTGGGCTTGTTGGTGGAAATGAAGAAATGTGTCACACAGTGGAATGGTGTGGTTCATTGTTGTCACTGTAATAGTTTTTGGATAATAATGTAGGTCCAAACTTTGGTTGCATGCAGTAATTTATAGTGGGAGCTATTCATCATTGGGATTTGTTTGCAGTGCAGCAACAATAGAGCTTGATATGGAAATGATTTGGTTTAAAAAAAAAAGTGCCAATCACACTGGAATGAAGAAATCAGAGAAGGAAACACTGACAATGAAACTGAGCACTCGGGGGGGATCAGAACATAGTCCCGCAAAGCAGGTTGGGTTTTGAGTAAGAGGCAATTTTCCCTTTTTCTCAGGGAGCTAACATGAGATTACTATCTCTCTCCCTGCACTCGCTCATAAAACCCAAAAGTGAATGCAACAGGTTTGTTTTTTTTCCTTCTCTTTCTCTGCAGTTGTCAAAAGGCAATATGAGAACGACACAGTAGGAACTCCCATCATGAATTTAAATGGATGGAGCAAATTCAGCTAAGTGAGAACACCAACTCACCAGCTCGAGGTTCTGTGTGTCAGCCAGCTCCATTTTCATGTCCCACACTTTCCCTCCTCCCAATCCCAGCTTCTCTTTACCTGTGGCTCCTGCATGTGCAACAAACTCTGGGTTCCAGGTCTTCAACACGTGTAGAGGGACCCTCATTCCCTTATTTCAGCCCTGATGACCCTCATGAGTTTATATACTGTTGAAGATGGCTTTGACTAACTTGTTACCAGCAGAGGAACCTGAACTGTACAAATTTCACATCCTATTGGATCATTTACAGCTCCCCTCTGCCTGCCATATTGCCCTTTCCTATGCACATGATCCACAGCCTTTTAGCAACCTTAGGGCGACAGTATGGTCAACCACATCAGCTGGCCCTGAGAGAGATGCAGACTAAATCTCCCCTAGAGTATCCCACGGAGATGCTGTGGGGTTTTAAACTTTTGCAGTCCGAGTGAGATCATTGCCATCGTCTCTATGATCAAGAGAAGGTGATGGAGAATTGGCCTGTGCCTCACATGTTCAGACATTGTTGAGTAAACTTCCCCTAGAACTGTGCTGATTCCTTTCCGGCCAGAGGAAGAATGGGTGATGAGCGTAGAAGAAAGTTTTCTGAACGGGCGATGCGCAGTCGGCGAATGGTTTGACCGCAACTTAAGCAGTGGTTTATCCCGAAGTAGTGATCGCCGTTTCGACCCTCGACTGAGATAATCTTTACTGCATGTCAATCCCCAAGCCTCGTTCCCTGCTTTTCTGTCTCTCTTCATTGTCATTAAATGCCCCAAAAAATACAGAGAAAGAAAAGAAAGAGAGCAAATTCCCTGAACAAATAAATCTGTCTCCACTACACGTGTTCATGTGATGGCCTGTAATTGCAGGATTTGGGTGGAGGGGGGGATGATTCCCTCAAGTTTTGAAGTCTGAATTGAGGCCGAGCAGGACGATTACTGCTGATTACAGTGATTACTGTCCCTCAATACACTGAATAGAAGGGCTCCTAATTATGTGTAATGGTGTAAGTTTTTTGCCTGTGTTGTCTTGCATCCATCAGGGAGTGTGCACTTAAATCTCTGATCTGATACCTCACCAGATGCTGCGTGTGTGTGTGCGGTGTGTGTGTAGGGAAACAGCTCACCGTTCCCTGCTCTCTTGTGTTACAGAGGTGTTTCATCAGTTTTAATCTTTTAAATCGACACTAATTGGTTTGTAGACTCTACACATAAAAACACAAGCAACAGGTTACTGATTAATAAAGGGAAAAATAGTTTCTGCCTCCACTTGGCCGCCTGTGTAATTGTCAATGGATTTCCCTTGACATACGTATACCCTCCCCCTTTCCCCCCCTTTGTTATATAACTGCAGTGAGGCAGGACACTGTGCTACAGAATCCAGGGTTGCATGTCTTACCCCTCTGTCTCACCATGTCTGCCGTCTCTTACGGCAACTCCTCCAACCTGAACAACTATATATGTTTTTGTTCAGCCCTCTGATACGACCCAGAGGACTGTCTCCTAAAATAGCGCAGGTGCACCAGACCCAGGTTGTCATGGCTGCAATAATAAACATGTGGACCATTCTGAGAGTAGTGTCCTATACTTTTATCAGTATGATTAAAATAACTACTCCCTAAGATAAGATAGGATAAGAAGATAAGATAAGAATGACTTCATTAATATCCTAGTAGACTTTGTTGTTTATATTACGTCACTGCCCTTTTTCCTTTGCTCCTGTCACAAATATTAAAGCTAATTGTTCTTTACAGCAAAACATAACTATGGGTCATAATAAGCTGCTGCACAAATGGCCTGTAGGCTTGTTTTTTTTTATACAGGAAGGAAATCTAATGCAAAAAAAAAAAAAAAAAATTGCAAGGACATGTTTTGGCTTAGTCATAATCTTTGCAGAAATGAGCTACATGCACACTGAAGTTCTGAATCGTTTTTCCAAATTAAAGGTTGACGATAAAATTGTTATTGAAATAGTTTTTTGGTAAGATTTTTCTGTGGTTTGTTGTGTCCGTCGTGTTTTAAAATGGTGATTTCAATGTACGAATGAAGGAATGAAGGAATTGAAGGAAAAATCTCTCCCCTACTGTATCTATGGCCTGTGGTCTGTCTGTGTCACCTGCATTACAGGGAAATTGAACTCTTTATTGACAGTGCTGCATGACCTTCTGTGTTTCTGACTCTAAAAAGCTTGTGCAGCACTCTGTTAACAATGTTGCTCTATAAAAGGGTATTAACGTTAAATGTTATTCTTCTAACACAGTCGCTTTTACAGATGCTGGAGTGATGTGCGTTTCAGCTCTTAATGTTTCGTCTGCATCTTCTGTGCTACCGTATGACTCAAAGTTCCATTTCGCCGCCACAGATTAAGTGGTGTTTTAACCTCCATCAAATCTTCCACTGACAGGTCTCCTTGTCAACCCACGGCCACTATATATAAATCAATATGAAAACTCAATTGCCCATTTTGGTACCAACAGGGATTTAATCCATTGACTCTGCACTGGTGATGGAGTTCATATTTGAATAGGAGGCTAGTTATATCTGTCTCTTTACAGATGGTTTCTTGACACTTAATCAAAAGACAAATGCCTTGAACCAAACAGTTTGGCCTCTATGTTTTTTTTAGTATTGCATATTTACCCTTGGGCTAACCGAAGACAGTGGAAGGTTAAAAAGGCAGCCCGATAAATCCATGTACCACCACAGGTTTCCTTTCTTCTCAGCATATCAGCGCTGCACATGTTACTCCTAATTTAGGAAGTCAAAATATGCCAATCTTTGATGTGCTCTAGTGAAATGTTATCATGTTTGTGTCAGGCGATTGGGCAGGCGTAAGGTTTGGCTCCAGTCGAACAGATCTGTCTGTTCTCTCACGGTGAAGATGAGACTAAGCTGCATGTAACAGAATGGAAAAAGGAAGAAAAAAAAAAGGCAAATTAGAGAGCTGGATTTAGCTCACAATTGCAGATGATACAGAGAAATTAGTGCCTGGTCTAAAAGAGGAGAGACTGGTGATGACACGTTTTAGAAATCTTGATTAATCCAAATGAAGCAACAAACACAATATGACCTTTTAGTTATTCTATTTTTTTCGTAGCTGGCTGTTTCTGCACCATTCCTGCAGGTTTGGATTGAACTGGAGTGAGGTCTCATTCTCTCCTGCATCCATGTTGTTGCTATTTATACCTCTCCCCCCCGACTGCAGAGCGGAGCCGTGTTGCATATGGCACAGATATTACAGAGAAAGCCCCATGCAGCCAGGCCCGAGAGGCTGTGGGCACTTCACAGGAGCAGCTAAGCCAGGCTACAACTCTAAAGTCTACAGCGCACAATCCCAGCCGCTGAATCCAATGGAGGCTATCAAACCTTTCATCTTTTATGTATGAGCTTCCTGGCCGTCCTACTGCTGGAGGAGGCGAGACACTGGTCCCACCTCAAAGGAACCTCGGTGGAATTATTCCATCTGAATTATTCATTGTACATGAGGGTGATATCTTTTAAAGGGACAGACGTGTCTCTGTTGCCCCCCTGCTGTCAAATTAAAGGCGGCGCACGGGAACAAGGGCCAGACACAAGTGTCTTCGGTCGGCTGTGGGAAACATGATCTCATCTGGCACACCCGGACTAAAAATCTATATAATTGGTCAGGAGTATCACAGTCTCCAGGGTCCAGGATCAATAGTGAAGGTTTACTGTAAAGGATCAATCTCTGGCATTGAAGCCAAGAGATGAAGCTGCATTGTGCAGTTTTGGCCTCAAACTGTAGTCATTCCCCCCTCTCTAACCATTTCCTGTTGGATATATTTCATATTTAAACTTATTTGGATGGGATATGTTAGTAGAAAATATAGGCAGCCCTATTTAAAACTGATGTTGGATTTTGATTTTGCTTTTAGCTCACTTGTTTCAATGTCTCAAATATCTTAACCAGTAGGAGTTGGAAACTTACAATTCCTAACCACACACACGGGGGCTGTCTATACTCCCACAGTGCTGTTTTATTAGCTGCACTTCCCGCTTAAAATTGTACATTTTCAGAATTTAAATGATTATTTTGAGCCAGGCTGCTGACGTGGCTCCGGAGATTGTTCTAATCACTGTAACACGTGGTGGTAGAAACTGCAAGTCTGACTCACCCAGCTTATCCTGGTGTGCAACACATACAAATACATTTACACATGCACAGTAAATAGTTATAGCTTTAATAAAAACACCACATATTGCAGCTCCCCACAGAGTTCAGTGCACAGAAGGAGGCTCGATTGCTGGCTCCTTTAAGGATGCATCTATTCTTTTTTTCCTTTTTTTTTATTACGCGTTCGACAGCAGCAAACTGTGCTGTTTTGTTTATATTTTGCAGCACTGTCATATTTTTCTCTTATGAACAAGGCAGGTTGTCTGGGAAGCAGTTGCAGTGGTGCATTAGACTCAAAGCTCACGCTAAGGCCTGGCTCATCATCACACACAGAGAAATGACATCTGCAATCCAATGCGCTTAAATATCTCGGCTGCATGACCGGAGACCTACACGGTAACCTCAGCAAGGAGCAATTAAACCCTGTCTATTTATTGTTGCCTCAAACTGTTCTTGGAAGGTGCATGAACGAGCCTTCAGCATCTTCCTATCTCCATGAGAACCCCGATGTAATTAGCCCGCTTTTCTACTGCCTGCAAGGATTGTCTTAGTTTTGATGGTATCACTGTTGCACTGTAATTGCATTCAATTTCACTCAGTTGGCTTTATAACCTAGCATAGATTAGAATTGGAAGTTGTGCTGTTATTTTGGTACCAGATGGACATGATGTGGGAGATGCTGTCTGGATGAGCAGCCAACCACCTTATTACCAACAATGCAAAAATAATTTCAAATATTTTTCACTATTAGCATCCTGCTAGCCAATTGAGTTTGCTGCCACACTGTTCGACTGAATAACTTTACTAGAGCTGCACAATAAATTGCAATATGGCGAAGTGCAATATTGATGTTACATGAGCTGCATTTTTTTTCTCCTTTTTTTTTTGGTTACAACATTATTGTGCATTGTCAGTACCATAGTGTTGTTACAGATGCGCTGGCAGACTAGTCATATTCCTAAGGCATAAAGGTGCATGTTTGTTTATTATCACATCATCATTTTTTTCCCCGACTGAAAATAAACAGCAACTTTTTTTTTTACTGAAATCACAATCACTGCATTAGTCCATATAATCGCAGTGTGCCTCTTACCGTAAACCCTCTGTAGCTTTTGAAATGCACATCATGTACCATACAGTATAGTATGTCATAAGTAGGTTTTATTTATTAATAGGAAAAAAAGAGAGAGGAAATAAATAAATAAATCAGTGTTTGCAATATTTATGTCTGCTCACACTTTTATGTGGTAATTGGCAGGTAAGTTGTTCCAGTATCCCTGGAGAACTGGTCATAGCTCTTATGTACAGTATAGATTTAGTCTAAGTGTTTCCAGGCTCCTCATGTGATCCAACTCCATGATGTTGATATTCTCTATGGAAGCCAGACCATCTGTTGCAGGACTACTTGCTCCTTGTGGTGCTACTGTATACCGGTACATACAAAGACATACAGACGCATAGACTGGTTAAAATTGGTTGTTCTAAACAAAACCTTTCATTTTCATCCCCACACTTCTGAAAACCTTTATATTTTTTTTTGTTTTCTTCGTGTTCTCCAGCTGCCCTTTTCTTCTAAATAAATAAAATCTTACCAGGAAAGTAAACAGTGTCTGTGAGATAACAGAAGATCTCCATCCAGCAGTCGTCAGCTTTTTTTTTTTTCTTTTTTTTTGCAACTGTCAGACCCTAGAGATCCACTTTGGTTGAACTAACAATACTTCAGACAAATAAATATGGTTTAGCATAACCACAAATCATTATTCTGGATAAAGTATTATTACCAAAGGGGAAAAGGGAAAGTGTGTCACGAGTTTACTGTAGCTGCATTGGGTTCATCTCCCAAAATGTGCTCACGGTCCATCATGGATTAACCGTGAACACCTACAAGCTGGTTACCAGGACAACACTGACACCATTACTGCTGCACGTCGGTGGTAATTCAGCATACCACGAGATGCAGCAGCCATGAAAGCTTCAAGGCAAAAGGTGTCACTGACAACCTTTTAAACTGAAGCTGAAGCCTGTAACATGCCGGGGAAAACACTGAGCATATCGCTTTTGCCATGTCGACACCTTGCCAGACTAATCTGGCTGATTTTCATGTTGAAAGTGCAAATGAAACTTCACATGCCTTTGGGGGGGCCGAGAAAGTTTCACCACTGCTGGATCTTAGGAAACTGTTCCAAACAGGTGGGAGGTGCTTGCCGCTTACTTTAGGCTTCTCCCTGTTTTCAATATAGTGAACTTGACAGGTGTGAGTTTGTATAGGACATTAGCTGGCGTTTCAGGCTGTCAGACTAATGCAGCGTATTTTGTGCACCTTAGAGCCCATGATATTTACTGTGTCAGTCTTGGCTTAGAGGTTGTGTACAGAATGCCGTTTAAAATGGATGGGATGCCATTAAAGTAAACTTGGGAGACTACTGCCCTAAAGATAAAAAAGAATAAAAATCACAGTGGACCCAGTTGTCTTGGTTTTATGTCAACTGGAGAACTTAAAAAAAAAAACAGAATTTGTAAGATTTTACATTGCACTGGTGAAAAGCCTCACCCTCTAGGGAGCATGCATGAGCCCAGTTAATGTCATTAGAGCATGACTGATCACTAATATTTAAATGACTGAGAGCAACATATCATCCAGTTTTCTTTTTCTTTCTTTTGTTGTGTGTTGTTTGTTTGTGTTTTTTTGCCCAGTGTCAGCAGGGATTGGCTCCAGTTCAAATGTTTTGGCAATCTACTAAAGAGATTTTGATAATTTGTGTGTAGAAATGTAAATTTTGACCTAATGGAAAGGTCAGTGGGCCAGAGTCATCCTCTGGAGACACTGAGCATTCTGATAAATTTTTCATGGCAAGCTGACCACTAGTTATCAGGTCCAAAGGGTTGGGTGCACATAAGCTCTTGGCAGCATTCTTCAGCTTCAGCTCTTCTTCAGCTTCTCCGCTGCTTTAGGGGCAAAAGTGTAAATTCTGTTGGAAAATATCAGAATTTCTTGTTAATATTGTCAAACCCATAAAAATACCTCAAATGGACATTCATTCTATTAAAGAAGGAGTAGTAGGAAACGGAAGAATGCTTAATTATCAAGCAGAGCCTGCAGTTTGTTGGAGCTACTGCTTTATGTGGCTAATCCCAGCTGACACAGGGCGAGGGCGGGGTACACCCTGGACTGGTCACCAGTCTATCACAACAAACAGCACACTCGCACCTACCTAGAGTCACCAGCCTAGTGTGCATGTCTTTGGACTGTTGGAGGCAGCCAGAGTACCTGGAGAGAACCCACAAAGGCTCAGGGAGAACATGCAAACACATGCACCTTTTTGCAAGGTTGCTAAACACCTCTGTGTAAACACCAAAAATGTGTAAAATATGAAATCTATTAGAGTACGGAGCAAGTTAAGATATGTCCAGCCCATATAAATATGTGAAGTAAAGCTATGAACATATACTGTACCTATTTAGTAGACTGACACCTGTCATAGATAAATACACTACTTCCCCACAATGTGAGGAATGACGTCTTTAAAATTAATGAGAAATTGATGAGAAAAAAACACAGTGTCAAACAAGTCCCTGTTGAAACAAGATGAAAATTGAAAACATTGAGAACATGAATGTTAACCAGCGGGAGAACAGTTGTGAGGAGAGACAGGGTTTGATTTCAGTGTTATGTTGGCTTTATTGGTTTCAATTATGCCTGCTAGAGCAGCATGAGCTCTGCCGTTGTCTATGAAGCAATACATTTCCATAAAGCCCCACTTTAATGAGTTCTAAAAAAAAACGAAACAACAACTGGTTGAGCTATAAACCTTGAACATAGCTGGACCGCAGTGTTGGAGTTCATTATCATTCATTATGGTGTGTTAATCAAGTTCTTTTTCGCCTTAATTTAATAGCAAGTCTGATGCAAAATATACGTTAACCGTGATTTGTTGAAAAAACAATGTACTGTATCTGATAGGCTGGAAAAAAATCAGTTACAAAAGCTGAAGGCATCGGTTTGAAACAATATGTACAGTTAAATACAAATAAAGATCTTAAATCTTAACTTGACATGATGCTAGAGAGAAGCTACAGTATGTCTCCATATTGGAGCTACAAAAACAGTTCAGTGCTTTGGTTAGATAGAAGTCCATCTGTTTATCTTGGAGACAGTGTCTTCTGCGGTCATCAGTAAGCTGCTGAAACATTCTTAATTTCCAAAAAGGAAATTGGTTTTCATCTTCACCCCATTCATTTCTTTCATATGCATTCAAGATATTCTCTTTGAAGTGAGCTCTATTCATTTAGTTGAGAAAACATCAGTAAAACCTTGCTTCTATTCTGGGCCATGGCATATTTGAAATTATAAAAAAAAAAGGAATCATACTGTCAGTTTAATTTCACTTCCCTCATACATACAAACAAACAAACAAGTTCTTCAGCTTTTCAGATCCACATTTGTAACTCAGGCATGATTGGTGTGGCTTTAATGGAAGTTGGATAGATGACACACTTCGGCAAAAATAACTTTGAAAGTGTCGGATGCTGAAATCTCAAATCATGGTGCATTTTGTTGCCGAGTGCTCTCTTGTCTGTCGGCCCGGGTCTAGTTATCTGTGAAGTGAGGGGAAAGAATGTCTGAGACTTTATTAGCTGGTCAGAACCAGATGAGTTCTGTTTGTGACAGCGAGGAATACTGTACTGTACCTTCAACAGTGTTTAAAACCTCAGCGCTCAGAAGGAGCAGAACACAAAACTCTCTGGTGGTGGATCAAAGAATACTGGATTCAAAAATAAGAAATGTGAGTGCTGACTGCATCACACAGCAAGCCGTCATTTTTGTTTTAGTCGGGGGTTAGAGGAGGAAGAGGGATAGCAAAACACAGTTGGAGATGCTGCTGCTCTTCTTGACTGCGAGCTTTTCATGTCTTACAGTTTTGTCTCTGAGGCACGACAGAGAGCGGAGAAGTGAGCGGTGGAAACAATGGAAGCTTTTTCAGCCCTGTTGCTAAATGAATTTCGCTCGCTGTTTGCTTCTCAAGCAGCCTCGACACCAACAAGAATGAATATGTAAAAGCGATGTACGCTCATCTTTGTTTTGCCCTAAAACCACAGAACGTGAGCAGAACAATCTCTGGTGCATCATGAGACCGAGTCAGATTCACAAGTAGAAACATTGTTTTATTCCATAGCATTGTTTAGGTTCTTGAGTGGCACTGTGCACTGCACAGCTCCTCTGAAAAACAAGCAAAAAAAAAAATTCTCTCAGGAATTTATAATCCCAGATCCCAAATGGCCTCAACGCAGTTATTTCTAGTGATTTCCGATTTAAGAACTGCACCTCTCAGCAAGAAAAACTGATCTGAAGAATATTTTGTCATTAACCAGGACTAGTCTCTGAGTTTCACTTTGGATGCTGCACTGTGCCACTGGGCCCCCCCCCCAAAAAAGTCCTTCCCTCACTCTAAAATAACTATTTCACTATTTGCAACTATCAGTCCAAATAATCTGTGAAATTTTATAAACAAATGTATGTTAAATATGATCCAAATGGGAACAAAGTCATATACTTATCTATTCTAAACATTTTATTAAAGAAAATGGTTCAAATGTCATATGTATGTGACCCACATTCAAAGAAAAATAGCAGATAGCAAAACAAACAACCATACATCTCATACAGCTCGTATTCTCCTTATTAATTGTTCCAAAGTAATTCAGATTTGCTTCTGTATCTCCTGGGTTGTGATCCATGCTGGGAGAATCCCAGTTTCCTTTTATCGACACTAGTAAAAGCATTGTGCTGCAGCTAACTGATATTCAAAGGGTGTAGGGTTTAGCAGGTGTCTGTGTGCTAATGTGTAGCTGAATAAGCTGTGATGATGTGTCATGATATTCAGATTTATTTAACAACACAGGCAGCAGCTCAGACGAGCCGTGTGTGAGGTGACAATTGCTGAGCACACCTCAACTCGTATCAACGCCGCGCAACCCCCTATGCGCATCTTAACTACACAGCAGCTGTGAAGTGTTTTTGACTTTTTGTTCTAGCAGGTTTTTTTTCTTCTGATAATCATCTGTTCTTTAATTTGTAACACATGTCAGAAAATCCAAAGACGAGACACTTGTAATCTGTTCAGATGTAAAGTCAAACAGTTATAAATTAAAACTAGTTGTGAGGAGGTTTTGTTAACATTCCCATAAACCTATTAACCCAAATCAATAGTTCTACTTAATATTGAAAACTTTTTTTCTGTCAGGGATGCATGGAACTGAAGAGAGAAGTAAATAATACAAGCAGTGAAGGCTGTGGCTGCAATACAGGCACATATTTATAATTGCTTCCTTCCTGGGCCATTATGGTACATTAGTGGGATTATCAGTCTACGTCACTGATGTTCTGCTGCGCATGTCGTCTGCAGAAAGAGAGCAACAAGAGCTGCGATCATTTTCTTATTGTGCTGTTGGTTGCACTAATCATTTTTGATAAAAATAACAAAATGCGCAAGTTTTATGGAATACCGTCAACTCGCACCCCTTTCAAGACAAACGAGAGAGAAAATAGTACTTTGGAGATTAATTTCGACACATAGGTTTGAATGGTGATAAAGCTAGATATTTCCCGCAGGAACAGCTGTATAACTGCAGCGAATGAGTTGTGAAATGTTTACTACAGTTACGACAGTGACTGAAGACGAGGTTACATAGTAATGGAAAGCAAGCTAAGATCTCTGTCGATCGGACCACTCTGTGACTTTATGACATGCCAGGCTACAAGACGAGACTGTTGTTCACTCATGACGGACAAATATGGACACGTGCAGACACACACTTAATCTGTATGTACTGTCTAGAGCTAGACTTCAGCTCTGTATACTACCTACTGTTGTAACATGTTATGTCAAACTGTCATAAGAAAAAGAAAATGTTATATGTCAAAATGTAAAAAGAAAAAAGAAAAAGAAAAGATTATGATGAAGATGATTATTCTGTGGGTAATGGGGACGGGACTAGATAAGCTTTTGCTTCTCCCACTTTCCCTTTCGGCCATGTGTATTGTATTATTTGAACTAAGATGAAGTGTGATGATCATGATTTAATTGACAAGCCCGAAATAAACCAATAAATAAAAAAAAATAATAAATACAAAATGTTAGGCTATATTATTTTAAATTACATACTGTACTCAGCCATGCAGGTGCAGTTCGCAGTCAGGATGCAGTTGTTCTCCTTGTTCACAATGACCCAGACTTTAGACATGTCCGTCCTCTTCCCTCGTCTTTGACTGGGCACCACCTCAGCCCTCACAGCCACCAAGTTTTGTAATCGTGTAAGAGTATTTTCCTGAACATGATTGTCTGTTAAAAAGCTGTAGGTAGGGATGCACATTGTTGTTTTTACCAATAACCAACGCAATGCTCTGAATGTCTGTGGCTTGTGCCGATCGATGACGTTTTTCATGTTTTTTGCCATTATAAAATATACTTTTATCACTAGGCGATAAACTGTTGTACTGTAGTATGCTGACAACATCGCTAGTTAACTGAATATACAGTACCAGATCCATGGAGTAAACATCAAGGTAGCCATGACAACTGGTTCTTTCTGCAGTCAGGTTGCGAACGCATCCGCCGTGTTGCTAAACAAATAATCCCTCTATACAGTAAGCTCTCTTATCTGAAGTTCTTGCTTGTCTCATCTTAGTTTTATATAATGCATAACCTCCTATTATAGGAACACAGCCACTCAGTGAAGAGCAAAACAGTTCTGCAAGGGACTTATTATGAAATGTCAGAAAACAGTGAGCCAGGCACAGTTTCCCATTGTTTGCTTTCATCCAGTCACAGCCTGAAGTTAGTTTATTTGGTAACGGTGATGTCATCTCGAGGGGGAAAGTTGCGAGAAACAAGATGAAGAGGTGGACAACTTTGTAAAGTGAAATCAAATCAAAGAAAGCAGGTGAAAGCAAACAAACTGCGACGTGAGAATCTGGAACCTACAGATTTTGTTGGCTTTTTCCCTCAGTAAGAGACTCAAGTGGTAATCAGTTGAGCATCATTGATTACCGTCACCTAATTAATTAATCAGCTAATTATTTCAGCACTGAAGCAGCACAAAAGTTTTACAACTCGCCTCCCCCTGGAATATTAAATGCGCCTGAATGGAGCCTATAAAATACAGCACCATAACTTTACATGAACAATATATGTAGTCATTGCCAAGCTCATACCAGCAGTTTATTAATACTAAAGCTTTAACTTTACAATGCCAAATGACTAAGGGCTGCTCATGTATCACAGTGACAGTCCCTCCGGAGAATGGAAACCTCGCGCTCTCTCTCTCACACACACACAAGAGGGAGGAAGGCCACAGAGATTTTTCAAGCTCGTGTTATGCTCAGCTCGCATCTCCACGCCTGAGAGAGGATAGCGTTTGTCATGAAGACAGGGGAAACATCTGGAGTGCCATTTGTTTTAATAATTCATTGTTTCTGACTTCATAATCAAGCCGCGGCGCAGTCGAAGTCGCTAAACTCAGTGGCTCGGCTCTCCAAGCGGAGTCCTGTGTGAATAATCTGTCGCTGACACGTGTTGAGAGTACACACACAGAGATATTGCTCGGCACGCAGCGGCTCGTTTGCATTTCCAGTCCTCTGTGTTTGATGAGTTGCCTCCTCTCTGCTTTTTGCCTCTGTGTGAATGGATTCCCCATTTGCTCCGATAACAGAGGGAGGGAGCTGTTGGTGTTGTTTGTTTTGCCGTTTCTTTACTTCTTGTTTTTTTTTTTAGAAGCATTATTGTGTTTGTTCACTGGTGGGGCCTGTAATGTTTTCAGATACTGACACAGCTGCTAGCAGGGCCGCAAGACACCGAGAGAATTTGCATTGTGTGACACATTTCTTGATCCTCTAATGGCAACATGATGTGAGGTTAAGAAAAACAGTTTTGCTGTGTTTGTGTTACACTGGAAATCAGACCTGTTAGTGTTTCAGTAACAGTTTTTTCTTGCTTTATCATCACCTTTCTATTATATTTGTATTAAATGCCGCAATATTCAATTAAACACCAGCCCTCAGCTAAAACTGACTCATAATACAACTTCTGTGAAAATAATTGTAATGTGATGTTGTTTGAGTAGCATTCAGTCGTTCGCACGACTTCTTCATTTACCCACATTGCATCCACCACAAAATAACATTTCTTATTTTGGTTAATAGAGGCAGTCAGAGTGTGTTTCATTGTCAAATTAGCTCAGCAGCTAAAGCTTAAACAATGAGCCAATGAATCAAGTTGTTGTTTGATGGAAGTAATTGGTAACTAACTTTTTTGTTAACTAAAGAATTAGCAGATATTCATATGATTCTGCGATTCAGATAATTGGAATGACAAGACACTGGAAACTGTAACAAAGATTTAGAGATTGTAGAGCAAATATTAATCAGTTAATTAGCAGATGATAGAAATACTGAGTATTTATGGAAATGATTGACAGTTGTGCGCTAATCAACAGCAACACAGTCATTATCTAATGAACCCTTGTATTAAGTTACCACTGACTTTACCTGTACTGCATCGTTCTTATAATGTGGATATATATACATACTTGATTGATTGATTCTTTTAATGACCACACAGCCAGGCTGGTGGAGTTTGCTTCCAGTACAACTCATTGGTACAGGTTCCAAACATAACATACTGTATATAGACAAACATACAGCATATTATCTATAGACAAACATACATACTTGTCAAAATAAGAGAGCTGACTTAGAAATGTCACCATGTTCCATGTGAAATTTCTCATCAAGCAACAAGGCAGCATTTAAAGCTACTCAAACATGTCTGACAGCTTCCTGTCACTGCAGCTGCTCCACAGTGGAAGGCTTCCAGCAGCACATCCTTGCTTCATGTCTTTTGTTCGCATCCGATTTATTTTCTCTGCCGTAAAGCAGCTGCAGGTTTGCACTTTTACTCTGATTATCAACTCTGATGAAGTACAGAGGAAGGTTATGTATAATGAATCACCACATGTCTTATTCCCTCAAGCAATGGGTTTGATGTCAAACATGAGAACATGTACGTAGCACGATGTGTAGCACGTCTCAGGTGTTTGCCGTGACAGAGAGGTTTTCTGGGAGAGAACTACGGTGCCCTTGGGTGAACTTAAGCTATATTGTCTTTCCATACGTCTCCTCCTCCCTGCATGTCCTGTCTTGATCATATCTCCCAGCTCTGCTCTTCATTCTGCCCACGCTGCACCACTTGTTTGCTCCACAGCCATTGTTTTATTTATTTATTTCACTCACATTGGCCTCTCTTTCAAAAGATAACGAAATGCAGCAGGGCTCATGCAGAGGTAAACATTATGTCTGTGTGACTGTCGGCTTGCGGCTGCGAGAGAACGATTAAGGAGCCTGGTATAAACATGACTGTTGTGTGACGATGAGGTTATTGACTGATTTGCTGCTTTATCCGACATTTAACGACATGGTACTGTAGTGCAGAACTCTCGGTGGGGATGATTCATCAGATATGAGGGGGACAGTATTAAGGGACGTGGTTATCCCAGCCTTATCCCGACATCATATTTTTGAAGCATACAGAGCGTGGCTAATTGAGATAAATGGCTGTGTAAGCATTGCTGATGACAGTGTGGAGGCACGCCGGTGAGCCTGCTGGCTGCTGTCGTCCCACTCCCGGATCCAGTGATGGGCTGTTTGTCAGGCGGAGCAGTACTGTACGTGCAGCCTGAGGAGGTAATTAAGCTATAGGCTGTGCTGGGAGTGGAGGGAGGGGCTTTGTGTTGAGGTTAAATGATAATTACAGTTTTTTTTACATTCTGGACCTTATTTCTAGCATAAAATACAATTATTTACTCACCCAGATAACTTTGGTGTCATTACAAGTCGTCCTGAAGAAATTAGATCCAGCCGAGAGCCGCGTACTATATCCGTATAATGTAAGTCTACAGGGCAGCGGAATGCAGCCTCTAAATAACACATTATCTGCCGCAAAACTCGTTCATTTCACCAATATTTTGTCATGATACACTGGTGCTATTCTCCTGTGAGTTATCTAGTTAGCTGTTATCAACATCCGTGGTCTGTAGGTTGATCTACTAACCTCTGACCTGGATGATGTCATCGCCGTGCCGCGGCTCGTTGCTACCGCTAATGCTACAGTTCCTCCGCAACCAGGACTTACTAAAGCTCAGGCTAGTTGCGCTAAAAAAGGATCCGAATGCCGAAGCAGAATGATTATTATCAGAATGAGCCGGGCAGCGGTCGGCGATGACATCATCCAGGTCAGAGGTTAGTAGGTCAACCTACAGACCACCGATGTTGATAACAGGTAACCCCGGACTCAGAGGGGAATAGCACTAGCCTATCATAACAAAATATTGGTGAAATGAACGAGTTTCGCGGCAGATAATGTGTTATTTAGAGGCTGCATTGCGCTGCCCTGTGTTCTCGCATTATACGGATATACATGTACGCGGCTCTCAGCTGGATCTAATTTCTTCGGAACGACTTGTAATGACACCAAAATTATCTGGGTGAGTAAATGATCGTATTTTATGCTAGAAATAAGGTCCAGAATGTAAAAAATAGAGTAATTATCCTTTAAGTTCCTCTGGATCTGGCCGTACAGTTCTGTGGTCCCTCAGAGTGAGCCAGACCTCCCAGCAGTGGGCCTACTGGAGGCCTGACTGTTACTGATACAGCACCTCAAACCACTCAGCACTCCACTAAATGAGCTCACGTCCACCTTTCCCCTGTGAGGATTTGTGTTCTTTCTATATATATACACATATATACACACACACACATGTATTTGTGTGTGTATATATGAAGCCAGAGTGCCAGCTGTGGTGTTAAAACCTGCCCACAGCCGATGAGGACTGTGTAGAGCTGCGGGGGGTGGAGCAGATTATGGATAGGATCTCAGCCTAGAGAGTTGTTAACAAAACACATTCACACACACAGACACTGACACAAAAATCCTCACAATATGAAAGAGATTAGCACCCACGGGAACTTGAGTTGAACAGCACATATTTTGAAATGTCAAATTTTCTTCTATTTAAGAAGAGTTTTTAAGAGTGTTTGTAGAAACTGGTTGGAATTTAATGTGATTATTGAATAGGTTTTTTTCCCCAAACGTCACAAAGATACAGTATGATCGACTGGTTAAATGAGTTGGGCCATTGTTACTTGAGCTCCCTTTGAGGTAGACAAGAGAGAAACAGATTCACAGATTTTACATTTACACAGATTTTTTTGTTGTGTGTGTGTCCATTGTACAACAGAAAAAAAGGATTGAAATTTGTGGCTTGCTGACGGTGCTGGAGTGTGAACATTGTGAAGGAAAATAGTTTTTTAGAGAAACACCTGGCTTGCTGCAAAGAAGCACAAAATATGACTGCAATTGCTAAACTCCGAAGTGCTACTTCACACCAAGTGATACATTAGGATACAATTTGTCATTAGACATGACTATGCAAACCTCTGTATTATTAAAGCATTATTCCTCTACTGACGCTTGATACTTTATGACGTTATTTTTGTCTCCGAGTTTTGTTGACCTTTTGAGAAAATATTAAGCCTGAATAAATGTACTGGCACAGGCAGGTTACATACGGCCCCAGCAGCCTTCACCAATAAGAAAGGCCGTCTATCTGCTCGCTGGCTTTGTGCATGAACTTTTTAATCAAGCCTGATCCTCTCTCTGGCGGCAACAAAGAGGAGAGAACATTCAAGAGAGACAATAAAATTGAGGGGCACAAAATTACAATAGGGGACAGGTCGCCACATCCTCACTGAAAATCTGTCAGAGAATCTTAAAACACAGTTTCTAGTAAACATGTTGTGTGTACACTACCTGCTGGGCATGCAGACAAAGCCAACAACTGCAGTATACAGTAGGGATAGAGTTTGAAGACTGAATACTGGATTGGAGGGCTGTTGCGGTAACCGCTGTAATGGGAAATTTTGATGTTAACCCATATTATGTTTTACAAGTGTTTAATAATCATGATTGTGATATGTGGTACTTAGTTAATCCCTTTGAAGACAGACAGCAGAGAGTTTCACTTAGGATAGGTTAAAGGGTGAGAGCCAGAGAGGCTCCCACGACAGAGTGTCCTGTGGAAATTTACAAGGGATTGTTGTGTCTTGGTGATGAAGCTATAGGCAGAACCACTGGAGGTGCCATATTTTGTCTATTGGTATGTGTTTGGGAACTATAATGCATATCTGTATAGAGCCACCTGACTGAACGCAACAGCCCTACTGTAACTCCAGTGGGATTTCATTGTTCCATTGTTCCCGTTGAAAATACAGATCAGCACATTTTATGATACACTAGCCTTAATAACATGCACTGATTCACTGTGACTGGTTGTCTGGGCACTATTCTGCGCCTAGTGGGCAGGCAAACATCAAAAAAGAACTTGTGCTTAAATTAGCTTTCAACTGTTCGCTTGATAATTCATGTTTTCAACTGAAAACAATCTGAATTTACGATAAACATGAGACAATGCCAATGAATGTCTGCAGTGAATTTGTGAGGTAAAGTATTAGCTGCATTGGGTGCACTGGTGATTGAAAACTAGTACAGAAATCAGAAAATGAACGTTGCTTGTACAGACAACAAATATCCTCTAATTAAGGCAGTTTCAAAGGTCTGAGGTAGATTCTTTTGCTCCCCCCACAATAAATCCTCCTGTGATTTATGGCTGGAAAGAAAGCGAAGTACAATAATCATATTGACTGTAACAACATTGTATATTTCCATTGTTTGTTTTTAATTTATTTTTATTTAATTGAGCTGCAGCCGCTCAACATAAGCATGATCAATTCAAATTCATTCAGCTCCAGCACCATCTTTTATGGTGCTAATCTCATTTTATACCACACACACATACAGTATGCACACAAACATAGTCTAACTGTGTGCACGGTTAAGCGCCGGGTTCAGAGCCTTATCCTGCATGTGTTTGAGATACAGTTCAACAAGCAAATGCTGGCGCAGCAGGAAGAAATCAAAAGGGAAGTTCATTAGCCTAACCGATATCTAATATTCCTCTGGCTGTATTTCGCGTCGTGTCTTTAAGTGACAGGGGATGACTCTCTCTCACAGATGGATGGACTTCATTTCTATGAGTTTCTCATTAAAACTTCACTCTGCCGTGCGGGTCTGTAATAATACAGAGCTGTCAAGTCTGTCAGAGGCCACAGGAGGTGGATTCGCCTCTGCGGCCTGTCGCTTTAGCTACAGGACGCATCCTATCACGGCAATAACCTACCAGGTACTGTAGGTTCTCATGTTTACAGTCAGGTTATGTACTTGCAAGGGGAAGGAAAACTTGAACTGATCATCAATGTTTTATCATTTTGGGGTTGTGAATTTTTCAGCAGCTGCGGAGTTCTTCAAATGCAAGCCAAGATCAACTTGAGAGAGTCTTGCTGAGAGCTCTGCTGTGTTTGTAGGCTGCTTGACATGCACTCACTCTCCTCCACATGCAGCAAAGCCTCTCTCTCCTTTGTTTACTGTACCAACACCGTTCACTTTCTTTGGCTTCTGCCAGTTTATAAAACGTCCTTTGTGCTCAAATTGTATCGCATGCCACAACACACTTTGTTCAGTTGTTTATTTGGTGACTTCTGTTTGTGCGTCTGCTCTTGCTTTTCTGGGTTTAGTGCTCTTTGCACTTTGCTTTTGATGGTAAAACCACCAAATTCGCGCCATCTGTGCTTCAGCTCTTGTCAAGGTGAAGTGCCATTAGCGGCTGCTACCGCTGACATTTAGTTTTTAAACAAAACATCAAATCCTTGACAGTTTGTGTGTGCATTTGTGTTCCATTTCCAGTCATGCCTCAGTCCTTTATCTTCACTTCCAGCCCATCCCCTGTTCTGCAGTCCAGTCTCTTTGCTTTATACTCTCCACTGCAGACCCGCCTTGAGCAGCTGAAAGCAGGCTAGCTCCTCAGGGACAGTCTGCTGTGTACTGGATGGATGACTGGCTGGCTAGCGTCATGTGTGGATGTACAGATGACTGGAGGGCTGGAAGTGTGGAAATAAAGACAACCGGCTTCTTGCAAGATCAGAGAGAAAGAAACTGAAAAACATGATCATGAGAGGTTGTAACATTCTATGGAGATTAAAAATGAACATGCAGCTTTTTTTTCTTCATATATTTCCCCTTAGATTTACCAAGTAATCATGTGATTGCAACCAACCACCAATGCTGAATTGTGAGGATATAAGTGAGGGAGTTATTCCTAGTTTGCTTTGCTGTTCTTGCTTTTTCTATAAAAAAAAAATCTTTTTTTTTTATCATGAAGATCCTTTTCTGCTGCTTTTTATTATCATACATGCCATGGTGTCCTGGTACAGTACTAACATTGGCCAGCCAATAATTTCCCATAGGAAGAACATATGGATCTGAAGCAGTAGAAAAGGATACACACCTTCTATAGTGTTCACATAAAATGTACTGTATGGTGTAATGATTCAATATGTGAGTTAAGATAAGATAGAACAAAAATGTTGTCAGGCTGAGTTTCACTACAGAGTCTATTAAGACTAAACCAGTCATGGAAGGGATTGCATTGCTTAGCTAAATCCTAAATAACTAGGTCCAAAGACTAGTCTAGGTCACTGGACTGAACATCTGTCTGGCATAGAGCCTTCTCTGTATGCCAGCTTACATCTGGGCCAAGTGTGCTGACGTTCAACTGCAAATTCTCCCGTCTCAACTCCAGTTTCTGTAACAGATAATAACTGTTTGAAATTGATGGAGAAGATACAGTCCTAAGGCAGAATTCTTCTCACTCTATCTTTTCTCCTGCAGTGTAGAGTACCAGTTTAGTAACAAGGTTTTAATCACTGCCTACGACATTTCTCCTCTTTTATTCCCCCGTCGTGATGATCAGATTCAAACTAAGTCTGTTCAATCAGCATATTGTTGGACAATTTCTTAAGATGTGATGGGACGGCCACAGATGGATGGATTGGTGGATTGATGGATGGATGTATAGATGATGGGAACTCTGTGCTCTATGTGCAGCATCTTCCCAGAGGAAGGAATCACAGAGCCGTGATGGTCAGTGAAAAGCAGCTTTTATCTTGTTTGTCACCTGCCAACTAGTTATCTCTTGTGGGTTTTGTTAATTGGCTGCAACCGATGCCAGGAAACTTTGATGTGTTATTCTTCTCTTCTTGTACCTTTTAATCTTGTTCCTCGCTGTAACCAGAGCCCAGCAGCCTCTGAGCAGCTGCCAGTGACGGCGAATGTGCTGCTGCTGGGACTGTAAACATATGACTACTGTCCAACAGAGACAGCCAAACTAGCTGTACAGCGTGCGGAGGCACTCTTTGATCTGACGCCGGAGTATAGAGTGTGTGTTTGTGGTACTACTTGCGTGCATGTACTGTTTCCTTCGCCCAGATTAGTCTTAGTCTGTTCACTGAACATGCACTGATACGGAGGTCATTGATATTCATGGTTGAAGCTCTGCGGCAAGTTCCGGTTCTGCAAACTCAAGTGGTATGACAAAGAATTGTGTTTCATATTATCTTAAATTTAATACTTTAGGGTTTTGAATTGTTGGTTGAACAAAACAAATTATTTGAAGATGTAACCTTGGGCTCCGGGAAACTGCACAACAAACACAACAATATAAAACATAGCTGTTATTTGCAGCCCTGTCATTTCCTCAGACTTTAAATCTGGACCTGTAGGATCTCAAGTGCTTGTTGTCTCTGCTTAGCCACTTAGCCAGGTGCCACTTCATTGTCCTCAAAACCTATTTTCTCTGTTGTACTTGAGAATAGCTGACGGACACCTCTGACCTTACTGCAGAGTGGCATGTCCTTTAGAGATGCCAATCACATCATTATATACAGACAAGAGGAAGTTAAGGTGTGATGGCTGACATCACATCCAGATGAATGTGAGCAAAGCAGATTTGTGTGTTTGGGCTTTTGCGTAGAGAACTCTATAATAACTGTGGCTCAGTTAGATAATAACAATTTAAAGGGGACATATCATGGAAATATTACTTTTTGAAGGCTCTTTAACATATATTTAGGTGTTCGTCTTGCCTTCCGGCCCCCAAAATGTGAGAATTGACAAAAAAATCTATAATGTTCAGGCTCCATAGGTTGAAATCCATGTGGTTTTACAGTACAAGCTGTTACTTCAGTTGTCGTCCAGTGATGTAACTAGGATTCACATCTGCATAATACAACCTCTACCTGGGACCAGTAAAAGGGGTGGGTCGGGGCAAGCAGTGGTTAATTTGCATTTAAAGGGACAGGCTCTGAATCCAGCCGTTCTGAACAGGGCTGTTTTAAGAGTAAAAGAGAGCTGTGATGTTTGATCCTTTGACCAAAGCGTGTCACATTATGTATTTAAGACACCTGGGAACTATTTTAATTTGTGGAAAGGGGCCATAATACAGTAAGTCTCCTTTAAGTTGCAGCAAAAGGATATTTTCTCAGTTTGCATTTTAAACTTCAAATCTACACACATCACAAAGGAGCCATGTCTTTCATTCAAAGCGGTGGATGTCTATAAAATGTTATTTGCAGCCCTGTTTGCTTGTGCACTCTAAAATGTGACAAGTTCAGCTTACTTAAAAGAATCTAGGAAACCGATTGCACTAAAAAAGGTAAGTAACTGTAACTAATAGACTTAAGTTAAGTTTACTTCATATCTATTTGTTAAGTTTACTTTAAATCTAGTTGTATTCACTTAATTTTGTGAAGTTGTTCAGACTTAAAAGTAGCAAGTATAATATACTTGATCTTTATAAGTGGTTCCAACTTAAGTAAACCAAGTTACTGTGACTTAAACTGAACAGTTGTGTTTACTTAATTTTGTGAAGTTATTTACACTTAAAAATAGCAAGCATAAAAAACTTGATCTTTGTAAGTGTTACCAACTTAAGTTAGCAAAGTTAGTCAGACTTAACTGAACAGTTGTGTTTACTTAGTAGAATCTAGGAAACCGATTGCACCAAAAAAATCAAGCAAGCAGAACAAAGAATGATAAGTTTGCAGGCATATTTTATTAGAACAAAATGTAATTTTGTGCATATTAAGCCAACGCCACTCTGTTTGTAGAAACAAATCAAATGACACAATAAAACAAATATGTAAGCCTTGTAAAAAATAATCTTTTATAAGCAAAACTTTCTAAACAAATGTAGAAAAATATTTTTCTCTGGCATTACTTAAGACTTCAACAAGGCTCCTTTTATCACAATACCATTCAATTAAGTTTCAGCCAGCTTTCAAGTTCAATGAAACACAAACAATCCATATGCTTTGAACTGTAACAAAAAAAAAAATCCAAAAATGGGTGGATTTATACAGGCAATCTGGGTATTTGAATTTCCCAAAGCTAACAACTTGCAGTAAAAGTATCCCTAAAGATGCAAGAAGCACTATCCAGCATTTAAAACTGGATGTATTAATGCTAGTATGGTCTGAGTTATCTAGAACGCAAGATGATCTAAGAAACTCCAACCAATTCAACAAATTATTTCAAATGTATATTTCTTACAAAGACACAAAGGAATCTCCTAACAACATATGGCCATAATATAACACTAGTACTATTCAGTTAGCCAGGAAATCTTAGGATCTCAGGAAAAAACACTAAAATGTTGTTTAGTTCACTGTTGTAACATAAATGTGGAAGTAAACTTTCCATGAGAAAAGGCATATCATCTAACTTTTCTGTTTTCATGTTGACTGCCATCAAGTCTTTCTGTAACATCTATAACATTTAAGGGTGGTGTGTCCCAACATTTTAAAACAAACAGTTGGGTAAGTACACAAAGAGGTTCTTTATAATCATCTGACTCATTTCCTGACTTGGCCTCAAAATGGCTTCATTTTCAAAAGACTGCTAATGCCACTTACATTCAATCAAGCTGTCATTTACTAAACTTCACAAAATAGTTTAGATTAATCAAGATGGGATTAAACCTCCAACCAATATCCCACAGACGGGGACACTATAGAAACTTAAGTATAACAAAAAAACATCCATCTGTGACTGACTATAACACTCAAATCAAGTATGTTTCAGGATCCTTTGCAAGTTTTATCCTCCTGTTGTCTTCCTGGGTCAAGGAAGAAAGGAAAGAAAGAAAGATGGAGGAAGGGAACAGATTGGATCAGATAAGGAAGAAGAATTAAGGGAAAGAAGGGAGGAAGGAAGTGAAAAGGATGGTGGGAAGAAGGAAGGGAGAAAGGAAGGAAAGAAGGATGGGCAAAGGGAACAGATTGGGTCAAGGAAGGAAGAAGAAGGAAGGATGGAGGGAAAGAAGGGAGGAAAGAAAGAAAGGGAACAGATTGGGTCAAGGAAGAAAGAAGAAATGATGGAGGGAAAGAAAGAAAGAAAGAAAGAAAGAAAGAGAACAGATTGGGTCAAGGAAGGAAGAGGAAGGAAGGATGTAGGGAAAGAAGGAAAGAAAGAAAGAAAGAAAGAAAGAAAGAAAGAAAGAAAGAAAGAAAGAAAGAAAGAAAGAAAGAAAGAAAGAAAGAAAGAAAGAAGTGGATAAAGGAGGGAGGGAGGAGGGTTGGAGAGACAGAAGGAAGGGAGGAAAGAAGGACCATTCAAAACAGAATGGGTCAGTTTGACCCAGGAGGACAACAGAAGGGTAAAGGATCTGCTGGCTGTACCCCCATCTACTGCAAAAGAGCATTTTTCAAGCTCTGAAGTTTTGGTCTCAGGTTACCTACACCCAGGTTGAGCATCACCCTCTGAATGAAGTCAAAGGTGTTCTTTAGTCTTTTTGGATAATCCAAATGAAGATCGTATATTAGTCCAAATGTAACACAAAAAGCTTGTGCATGGCTTCCAATGTCATCCATGACGATATTACCTTCCAGTATGATAGCAATGCTGGAGGGTTCAAGGTGCAGAGCATGAGGAGCTGGCTGCTGTCTGTCTTCGGGTATGACAGTTAAGATCCCAACGGGGACTTGAGTGATGTCTGCAATGATGTCAGTGTCCTGCAGATATAAAGGAAGATTAAAAACGAATAAATAAATGTTGGCTTCATCGTGCAAAAACTTCAACATACCAAATTATACAAATTATGTGTGGCACCATGGAGATTTCAGTGGTATTATTTATGTTATTAACTGGGCTATTTTTTCTTAATAGTTATTGCTTGTGTAGACACGCCTGATTTCAAATGGGACAAAAGTAGTTGCTGCTTTGCACCAGTAGGTGGCAGTGGCAATTGATAGTGTGATGGTTGCTGGGTTTCCCTGTTGTCATGGTGACCGCTGTAGTCGAGAGGAAATCCGGTCTGAGTCGCTACAGTTTAACAGTTTATACTTGCTGCAACTTTACTTGTTTACTTTAGGTGTTTGTTTATCTGTTGTGTGTTTCCAGGTGAGTTTTATGTCTACACAAGCATCCATATGTTTTTGTTGTTAGTATGATACTGTTGTTTTATAATGTTTGTTTAGTTTTAAATTGTTTCAGATTTTGTTTTGTTTCACAGTCGCTGCCACCGTTGCCGTTTGCCCCATTTTAATGGTGACCACTGTAGTCAAGAGGATGAGTCACTACAGTTTAGCAGTTTATACTTGCTAAAACTTTACTAGTGTTTGTTTATCTGTTTGTGTGTTGCATGAAAATAAACCTCTCTGGGGCGGCGTTTAGCTCACTTTGGTAGAGCTGCCGCCCCATGTTGAGGCTACAGTCCTCACTGCAGGCAGCCTTGGTTCGAATCCCACACACACAGCCCTTTCCTGCATGTCATTCCCCCTCTCTGCCTCCCCATTTCCTGTCCCTCTCTCCACTGTACTGTCGATTAAAGGCAGTAAAAAGCCCCCAAAATATACTTTAAAAATAAATAAACCTCCCATAACACCTGAAACGACAGCATCTGATTTCAGTGTGTAACATATGAAATACTTACAAAACAGACTTTGAAAAAGTCACTTCCGTCATCCCCAAGGAAAACTGGAAGACAGCGAAGGACAGCAGTCCTCATGGCTTCAATATCATCGGTCTACAATTGGGGAAAACAGGAAAAGGAAAAGCAAATAAATATGAAAAAGCATTTTCTGAAGAAACTGCATCACATTTTCCAACTTAAGTTATTTAAAGGAATAGTTTGACATGTTAGGAAATGTATTTGCTTGTCTTGCTGAGCTAGATTATAAGGTCAATATCATTTTCATGTCTGTTAGCAGGGTGTGTGCGTGCGTGTGTGTGGAAACTAGAACACTGTCAGAAAGGAACAACTTGCACGATTTCCTGCACTTACATAAAATGAGAAGGAGTTCTTACCTTTGATTCAACCTGGGAAAGGATCTCCTGAAGTGTCCTTCCAATTATTCCGGTTTTAGATTTGAAGATCTCAAGGAAACGTGGGATATGGCGGTCCAAGGACTCAAAGAAGTCCCGCTCAAGATCTTTACTTGCCACTCTTGTGAATTCTGCAAAGACCTTCAAAGACAAAAGAGAACATAAACAAAACATTTTGTAACAAGTTAACCTTCCTGTTGTCCTCATGGGTCAAGGAAGCAAAGAGGAAAGAAAGAGATAAAGATGGAACAGATTGGATCAGGGAGGAAGGAAGTGAAAAATATGGTGGGGGGAGGAAAGAAAAGAAAGAAAGGGAACAGATTGGGTCAAGGAAGGAAGAGGAAGTAAGGATGGAGGGAAGGGAGGGAGGGAGGGAGGGAGGGAGGGAGGGAGGAAGGAAGGAAGGAAAGAAAGAAAGAAAGAACAGATTGGGTCAAGGAAGGAAGAAGAAGGAAGGAAGGAGGGAGGGAAAGAAGGGAGGGAGGAAAGAAAGAAAGAAAGTGAACAGATTGGATCAAGGAAGGAAGAGGAAGTAAGGATGGAGGGAAAGAAGGGAGGGAGGAAAGAAAGAAAGAAAGGAAGGAGAGAGGGAAAGAAGGGAGGTAGGAAAGAAAGAAAGAAAGAAAGAAAGAAAGAAAGAAAGAAAGAAAGAAAGAAAGAAAGAAAGAAAGAAAGAAAGAAAGAAAGAAAGGGAACAGATTGGGTCAAGGAAGGAAGAAGAAGGAAGGAGGGAAAGAAAGAAAGAAAGAAAGAAAGAAAGAAAGAAAGAAAGAAAGAAAGAAAGAAAGAAAGAAAGAAAGAAAGAAAGAAAGAAAGAAAGAAAGGGAACAGATTGGGTCAAGGAAGGAAGAAGGAACGAAGGGAAATGATGGTGGGAAGAAGGGAGAAAGGAGGGAAAGAGGGATGGAGGAAGGGAGGAACAAAGAAAGGAAAGGAGTGAAGAAAGGAGGGAGGGATAGAGAGACAGAAGGAAGGGAGGAAAGAAGGACCATTCGAAACACAGTGGGTCAGTTTGACCCAGGAGGACAACAGAAGGGTTAAGAGTTGACCATAATATTATCGTATACAAACTATGAATGAGACAGATAGTTTTGCATTGTGTAGAACCTTTGTGTTTTTATGTTTGGGCAATGTGTACCTGTTGTTTTCTGAAAAGAGCCGGCCATCGTTCCAACATCTGTTTCACAGAGGGCTGCTCTTCAACAATTTCCTTGCGTCTTAATGAGAAGGTCTGGCTCATCAACTGATTCACCTGGACTGCATTTGGGAACCTTTTCTTCATTTCATTTTCAAGCAGCTGTCTAGAGCATTCAAGTGTTGATGCATCTTGACCCTGTGGAAAATCAGGCAGGAAGTTTGTCTCACTTCTTCTGGGTCTCTTCAGGCTTTTTCCAGGTAGCTCCCCCTCTGGATTCTTCTGTGTTCTCTTAGTGCTGTTGACTGACAAATCTGCAATACCACATCTGCGAAGTTTGGAACGGAGATTACCCATTTTAAATTTTAAACTATTCTTCCATCCATAGCAACCCGTGGTTGACCCTGGCTCAGCAAGGCATGGGTGCTTAGCAATTAGTGCTGCAGCAACAGTGGTGAAGTGTTCATCTTGAGGGTAAGCCGAGAACTTGTACATCTCCTCAGCTAGCTTCTGCAGAATGTCATGCTTCATGTCTCTTGAAACTGACATGCGTATGCCATCTCTCATATAAATTAAGTTTCCCTGTCTCAGTCTATATTCAATATTTACAGAGAAATTTGGCACTTCAAATGTAGAAGGCCATGGGTCACGTGAGGTCAGCGGTGATGTCTCTTCAGCGCGAGGCAGTATTTCTGTGTCAGACGACCCAGGTGAAGAAAGTGTCAATGCTGAAGACAATGCGCTGGCTGAAGATGATGGACTGACTGCAGACAATGTTACAAATACATTTTCCAGAGAGACAATCTTCAGTGTTGGTCTATCAGGCAGCTCAGTTATATCCGTGAGGTTGCAAAAAGCATTGTTGAACTCTGGGTCTGCATAGTGAAGCATGAAGTCATACTGCTGATCAAGTCGTTCTTTCAACTCGCTCATTAGCTCTTCCAAAGTATTTGGTCTTTTGGGGAAAGTTACTTTTCGAATGTCATTTTCAGCAACCACTACCCTCACTGGCCAGGACTGGTCCATGGTTCTGAAAGAATAAAATATGACATCAGCACAAAATGTAGCGCTTTAGGGTCACAAACAACTGGCCTTTCACTCTGTAGGCAGAGAGGGGAAAGACATCATTGAAGTCTTTCAACTGGGTTACAAGCAAGCTTGAGCTACTTTTGCAGACTTCGTAAGCTCTAAGGTGTTCGTGATACCATGCAAACAACTGTCTACAAATGAACAAAACATTGGTATCCACAACCAGAACCTGCTGAATCTGCCTAAATTCTGGAAGGCCTGCGCATGAACCAACAGACACCACCATGTCAGCTGCATACTTAATACCATCTATGCTAACAGATGTTGCTGTAAGGACTGTGTTTTGAGGTGCATGCCTTGCCAGCAAATGCTGCTGTACATTGTCTGGGAAGGAAGAAACCATGACACTCTTTACTTTGTCCAGTTCCAATGCTGGTTTAAAAAATGACGCAGAATCTAAATGGTAAGCCATCATCTTTTGATGTCTATCAGCCAAAGTCAGAGGAACATTTCTGAAGTTGTGGGCTCCACGAATTACTTGTTTAAAGAATTTGTGTTTTCCCTCAAATCTCATAGTCCACACATCTACAAGTGGTCCAAATACTTGAATGAGATAGGGATAATGCTCCAAGTAATGGTGTTTTGGACGGAGTCTGTAGTGAGGGAATGCTTCTTGAAGTAATGTTCTATGCTCTGACAACTTGAAATCCAGATAGTGGAGTGACTCCTCAGTAAACCTTGTACACATTGCCAACTCAACCACGTCTTTCAAGCACAGTAAAACCTCCCATGCTTTATCTCCTTCAGGGATATAATGGCCAATCAACAGGGGAAGGAGCCTGATCAGGCTCCAATTTTCATGACCATTACCTCCAATGGTCCCTTTGGCATGGAATGTTTTAGAAATGGTCTGAGGCTGGTTTGTTTTATCTGAATGTGTGTAGGGAAATTCCTTTATGGCACGATTCATCATCTCAAGTGTGAAGAACTTCTTTTTTATGAAGTCCTGAATGCAAAGACACAACTCAGAAGGAACAATGCCTTCAAGCAAATCGTGGAGGATATCCGGGGGGAAGCCGTCAACAACATGAAAGTGCTCCAAATGAACACTTAAAGGACAGCTCGCTTTCACACCATATTGCTTTGCCATTTGGGCATCCTGCTGGACCTCCCGCACATGCCGGTCATGGTCTTGTTTTGTTCTCAAGCAGAAGTGACCAGATCTAACTTCATTATCTTGTATGTCCTGCCTTGAAGCCATGCAAAATCGGCAAATCTTATCAGCGACAAAACTTTCATGAAATCCTGCCAAAGAATGTGCGGCCAAATTATCTGCTGCGACAAACAAAACCGTTCCTCGGACACTTGAACCTAATTTTTCCACATAAACACCATGCTTCTCAAGAAGCACTAGATCCTGGAGGAGTGGATGAAGGACTTCAGAATACCCACATGCTTTGACAGTGTTTGTCTTACAAAGAAGAGCTAACTGTATTGAGCTGAGAGAGGAACGGAATTTGGGTGCAAGATTTACTAGGACCCAATACACTGCACAGATTTTGTGTTTATTTTTAGAGGTGCCCAGAGGGTTTGCAACCTCAAAGTCATCAATGTAAAGTGCTAAGGCAATCTGAAAATTTTCCTCCACTAGTAAAGTATTTTCCTTGAAATGTGAACCATCCCTGAAGGTACTGTATCCTTGCATATCACCACTGCTAACTGTGAGAGCTTTGTCCAAGATTTCATCTTTGTTTAACAATGCCTGGAGCATTTTAAGGACAGGTATGTAGACAACTGACTGCTTGTGTTCACCTGTAACAAACTCAACAGGTTCCACAATTTTAAACTCTTTTACCATGTAAGAGGCTCTTTTGCAGGAGGTGGATAGAGAACCTCCTTTCTGAGTGTGTTTCAGAATGACATCACACTCTGTGATTGCACTAACTATTTCTCTTGCAATAGACACGTCTGCATCAGGATAGTAGTTCAATAGTACTCTCTGAATAGCAGAAAAATGCAAAGGTTTTGACAGGTCCATTATCTGCCTTATTTGCTGTATTACATCTTGCACAGCTGTTTCAGATATCCTAAGTATGGTATGCATTCTAAGGAAAAGGGCTGCCAAATTATGTTCAAGCTGCCTCTCCAAGTCATCAGTATTATCTGCCGTTAAATCCTCTTCTTGAAAATCAGTTGCGTCTTCATTGTCACTTTCAATCTCAGTATGGACAACTTCACCCAAAGTTTCTGTTTGTGTTAAAATTTCCGGTTTAAACTGCAACTGGCTATGCATCTGTCTGCCATCATGGTTCCTGCTTTTGTGGGCATTAAATGTAGTGTAGACGCAGGTTTCAAAATTACAATCCTTGTAAGGGCACTGTACTTTTTGGTGCATCCGGATATGTGTCCGCAAGTGTGAAAAAAAATCTTTTTCTACACATGGCTCATTGAAGTCACAAAGCTGACATCGGAACACATTGTTTGTTGCATCACAATTATCATCAATCTGGGAGTGTGCTCTTGATAGATGTACCTTAAGAGCATTAAAGGACTTGAATGTGCAGGGGCACTCGTTATGAACACACGGTAACGGTGTTGTTCTTGTATAACCACCATGTTTCAATCGATAATGTTTCAGTAATTGCCCTCTTTTTTCACAAGTGAAGGTGCAAAACTTACACGTCCACTGCATCTGTGTTGGTTGTCTGTCTTCAAGCTGAAAAAAAATAAAAATAAAGTCACAAAAATTGCAGCAACTACTTTAAGTGAAATTAATTTAATTTAATTACCTTTAATTTAATTTACCAAATTTGTAAATAGCATGAAAGAGACATGGGAGGGGTAATAAATTATGATTACCCCTCCCAGCACATGTTTAACCCTCCTGTTGTCCTCCTGGGTCAAGGAAGCAAGGAAAGAAAGAGGGAGGGAGGAAGGGAGGAAAGAAAGGGAACAGGTTAGGTCAAGGAAGGAAGAGGAAGGAAGGATGGAGGGAAAGAAAAAAAGAAAGGGAACAGATTGGGTCAAGGAAGGAAAAAGAACGGGAGAGAAGGGAGGAAGGAAGGAAGTGAAAAGGATGGTGGGAAGAAGGAAGGGAGAAAGGAAGGAAAGAAGGGATGGACAAAGGGAACAGAAGGATGGAGGGAAAGAAGGGAACAGATTGGGTCAAGGAAGGAAGGAAGGGAAATGATGGTGGGAAGAAAGGAGGGAAAGAAGGATGGAGGAAGGGAGGAACAAAGAAAGGAAAGGAGTGGAGAAAGGAGGGAGGAAGGAGGGATAGAGAGACAGAAGGAAGGGAGGAAAGAAGGACATTGGGTCAATTTGACCCAGGAGGACAAAAGAAGGGTTAACCCTCCTGTTGTCCTCCTGGATCAAGGAAGCAAGAGAAGAAAGAAAGAAAGAAAGAAAGAAAGAAAGAAAGAAAGAAAGAAAGAAAGAAAGAAAGATTGGATTACGGAAGGAAGAAGAACGAAGGGAAAGAAGGGAGGAAGGAAGTGAAAAGGATGGTGGGAAGAAGGAAGGGAGAGAGGAAGGAAAGAAGGATGGGCAAAGGGAACAGATTGGGTCAAGGAAGGAAGAAGAAGGGAGGATGGAGGGAAAGAAGTGAGGGAGGAAAGAAAGAAAGAAAGAAAGAAAGAAAGAAAGAAAGAAAGAAAGAAAGAAAGAAAGAAAGAAAGAAAGGGAACAGATTGGGTCAAGGAAGAAAGAAGGAATGATGGAGGGAAGGAAAGAAAGAAAGAAAGAAAGAAAGAAGGAATGATGGAGGGAAAGAAAGAAAGAAAGAAAGAAAGAAAGAAAGAAAGAAAGAAAGAAAGAAAGAAAGAAAGAAAGAAAGGGAACAGATTGGGTCAAGGAAGGAAGAGGAAGGAAGGATGGAGGGAAAGAAGGGAGGGAGGGAGGAAATAAAGAAAGAAAGGGAATAGATTGGGTCAAGGAAGGAAGGGAAATGATGGTGGGAAGAAGGGAGAAAGGAGAGAAAGAGAGATGGAGGAAGGAGGGATAGAGAGACAGAAGGAAGGGAGGAAAGAAGGACCATTCGAAACACATTGGGTCAGTTTGATCCAGGAGGACAACAGATAATTTATAATTTATATTTTAGCACAAACCATGGCACATCACTCATTCACTTCTCTCTGTCTTCTCACTCCTTACATTTCTCTTTCCCCGTCGCAGGAGTAGGCCACCAGCTGCTCCAACCTGGTTGTCTGTCTTCAAACTGTAAAAAAAATTAAAAAAAATAAAGTCACAAAAATTGCAGCAACTTTAGGTGTAAATAATTTAATTTAATTACCAAATTAAATTACCATTAATTTAAAGCAGAAGTAAGTGATATATTTGTGTTAATCTAAGTCTTAAATAGTTATATCTTCCGACAGCAATCACTTACATAGAGTGTTTGGACCGAAACACGGGTCTGTCAGTCCCTCTGCTCTGCGCAGAGGAGAAAACATTTATCGTATCCTACAGTTTTTATCCAATGAGGAGAGAGAACGGCATGCAGGGCTGTGTGTGCAGCCAAGGGACGCCGTGAATGTGGCGACGTAGGGACGAGGACTGTTATGGTGCGTCCAAGGAAACTCGTAGACTCATGTTTTTCCGTCCTGTGAAGTTGTATCAGTTTGATCTGGTACGAGTTCACGGGTCGGACGTTACGAGTGGCCGTTATAGTGACTTTCACAGGTAAAACAGGTCAGAGAAACACGAGTGGGTTGCCTGGAACGCTACAAAGTCGTAAGTTGTGACTTGAAGCTGTAATTTACGATTTCAAAAGCCTGCCTGGAACGCAGCATTAGCGAAAACGACCGGATCACTCACTTCTGCTTTAATTCACCAAATCTGTAAAAGCTACTTTTAAGCAGAATAACAACAATAACATGATAGAGACATGGGAGTACCCCTCCCAGCACATGTTTAAGTTGCATTATAATTTGATGGTACGTTACAATTAATTTATATTTTAGCACAAACCATGGCACATCACACATTCACTTCTCTCTGTCTTCTCAGTCCTTACATTTCTCTTTCCCTGTCGCAGGAGTAGGCCACCAGCTGCTCCAACCTGGTTGTCTGTCTTCAAGCTGTAAAAAGATAAAATAAAGTCACAAAAATTGCAGCAACTACTTTAAGTGAAATTAATTTACCATTAATTTAATTCACCAAATTTGTAAAAGCTACTTTTAAGCAGAATAACAACAATAACATGTTTAACCCTCCTGTTGTCCTCCTGGGTCAAGGAAGCAAGGAAAGAAAGAAAGAAAGAAAGAAAGAAAGAAAGAAAGAAAGAAAGAAAGAAAGAAAGAAAGAACAGATTTGGATCAGGGAAGGAAGAAGAACGAAGGGAAAGAAGGGAGGAAGCAAGTGAAAAGGATGGTGGGAAGAAGGAAGGGAGAAAGGAAGGAAAGAAGGATGGGCAAAGGGAACAGATAGGTTCAAGGAAGGAAGGATGGAGGGAAAGAAGGGAGGAAAGAAAGAAAGAAAGAAAGAAAGAAAGAAAGAAAGAAAGAAAGAAAGAAAGAAAGGGAACAGATTGGGTCAAGGAAGGAAGAAGGAAGTAAGGGAAATGATGGTGGGAAGAAGGGAGAAAGAAGGATGGAGAAAGGGAGGAACAAAGAAAGGACAGGAGTGGAGAAAGGAGGGATGGAGAGACAGAAGGAAGGGAGGAAAGACGGAAACACATTGGGTCAGTTTGACCCAGGAGGACAACAGAAGGGTTAAGTTGCATTATAATTTGATGGTACATTACAATTAATTTATATTTTAGGAAAAGCCATGGCACATCACATTCACTTCTCTCTGTCTACCTGTCGCAGGAGTAGGCCACCAGCGGCTCCAACCCGCCCCCCCCCCCCCCCCACTAGCGCGACTCGGCTCGACACATATCCACTCATTTCTTTTTTTCTTTTCCACTTGCAAGCGCGACGTCCGACACAATAATCAATACAGTGGCGCGACTGTTACTGTTATTCTGTCACCTGCGTTCACTGACTGCTGTGTGGAAAACCACACATTGGCCCGTTAACGAGGCTGAGGTGGAAAAGCACCTAAACAGAGTCGAGTAACTTTAGAGCTGTAACTGAGTAGTGGAACGGGGTGCAAAGTAATGTTAACCGGTAACGTACGTTAGTGGAAACCGTGCTTTACATTGTTTTAACATCTTAGAAAAAAAACAAACATCATTCTGAAGGTGTGGTGGCGGTTTTAGTTAGCTGGCTTGGCTAATGTTAGCTAGCAATAGCATTAGCCCATCTCCAGAGATATTTCCTATGTTCAGAAAAAAATGTCCTGCCAAAATTTTAGTTGTACGCTAAGTAAAGAAATTATAGCTGACAATTCAAAGACTTTAAATAACTTACCAAGAGACCCAGAACATGTGGCGTTCTTCCAAAGCTTTCATCCAGGCTTCTGGAAACTTCCCTTGTGCTGCTCTACTGCGCATGTGCACTGCCGAACCTCTGCGTGAACTCCAGGAACAGAATGTTACAAGTCCAGTTTACTCAGATGAACTTAGTTTTAAACCACTTGAAGGAAAAATGACTACATACTTATATTTCATGAGTTAAATCAACAGGATAGGGACAGATAAGTAAAGTACACTATTATAATTTAAGTAAGCACAGTTATTACCTTTTAGAGTGTGATTACTGTAGATTATTTGAACCCACTGTGTGGTGAATTGTCCCTTTTGTGTGAATGCTTAGGGAAATGCTCCTACCATATGCTGACCTGCTGCACACTGGCCTCCCAGAAAACGCTGCACTGATTTCCTTTGTGCCCTTGGCAAAAAAACTTAAGCGTAGTAACAGTAATGTGCTTATCTGGCTGTGACACTGTGACACGGGTTTCCCATATCAGGCCAGACAGAAGTCCACACAGACTTGACTGGCCGAGTGAAGTCTCTCTGGACCTCGGCTGAGCTCCTCTTCCTCGCTGCCAGTTAGGGAAGGCATCTGTAAGACTTAGCCGAGCTGGGGGAGGACCCGCCAGGCTTCTGATTAAAGTGATGAGCTGTAAAATCGAGAAGGAGGGGGGGGGTGCGACAGACGGCTGCTGCCTGCTGCACTGAGCTTCATCTTGTCTGCAGGGAGACATACCTTCCCGCTCTACCTGTTTCCTCCTGTCACTGTAAATGGGTTTGTTTATGTCTACAAGCACGAGATTGCTACGGAGGAGACTGTTAGGGTGTACTGCCTGAGTTCTGCTTCCATCATACTTTCAATGCATCATTATTAGCGGACTGCCGGGCTGCGATCACACTCGGTATGTTTTTGTTTGTTTGAGCAGTTTCGGTAAATTTGTTTTTTATTGGCCAATTAAGTTTTAAGTGCTGCAGAATTCATAAACATTTCACAGTTTAAAATTTGATAAACTTTCATTTCAGCACTGAGCTTGTTTGTGTGTGTCATAAATGAAAGACTTGCTCACTTTACTCCTCGGTTTCTTACACCTGTGTTTGATGAAGTGTTGAGCTATAAAAAGATGTATCTGTGACTTCAGGAGCCAAAAAGTATCTCAGTATTGTTTCACACCTTCTCTCTCTCTCTGGAGCACTGACAACAGAAGGTCGGTTGGGCCAGTGTGCAATATTTTACATAATACTGAATATCGTTTCACAGTTTTGGACAATCTGTCCTGCTGCCAAATATGATCCTCATTTTACTGCCTTGCTTTCCTGAACACTGTACCTTGGCAAGGGTGGAGAAAAAAAACGTAGTAATAATGTATATGAAAAAATTTGGACTGCACTATATCGAGATACTAAATTTTGGATGTCACCCAAGCCTTGTCTATTTAAGTCCTGCATTGTTAGAGAAATAGATAGAAGTTCTTTATGAACAAGTACTAGGACAGGACATGCTGCTGTGTTTACAGTGTTGTCAGTAATTTGGGATTTGTGTATAACCTGTTCATCAGCATTAGAACCATAGACTTTCCCTTTATTTTCTTTATTTTAAATGTTTACTATATATATATATATATATACATTTCATTATATATATATATATATATATATATATATATATATTAGTATAATATACTAATATATATATATTATAATATATATAATATATATATATATAATATATATATTAGTATAATATACGTATATATTAACATTTTCTTTCATACACATACAGTACACTTATATAATATATGTGTTGACCTGTGCCCCATTAAAGCAGAAGTGAGTGATCCGGTCGTTTTCGCTAATGCTGCGTTCCAGGCAGGCTTTTGAAATTGTAAATTACAGCTTCAAGTCACAACTTACGACTTTGTAGCGTTCCAGGCAACCCACTCGTGTTTTTCCGACCTGTTTTACCGGTGAAAGTCACTATAACGGCCACTCGTAACTTCCGACCGGTGAACTCGTACCAGATCGAACTGGTACCACTTCACGGTCGGAAAAATACGAGTTTCCTTGAACGCACCATAACAGTCCTCGTCGCTACGTCACCACATTCACGGCGTTCCTTGGCTGCACACACAGCCCTGCATGCCGTTCTCTCTCCTCATTGGATAAAAACTGTAGGATACGATAAATGTTTTCTCTTCGGCTCAGAGCAGAGCAGAGGGACTGAGAGACCCGTGTTTCAGTCCAAACACTCTATGTAAGTGATTGCTGTCGGAAGATATAACTATTTAAGACTTATATTAACACAAATATATCACTCACTTCTGCTTTAACAAAAGTGCTGTGGTAAAAGTGTTGTAAACACAACAAAACCAAATTACAAACAATATATACACATCACAAATGTCCACTTCTCAGCCATAAAACATTTTGTGCATAATTGAATTACCTAATATAATTGCGGGTATTTGTACTACTACTCAATAATCCTTTTACAAGGTTTACGTAACTGACTGCTTATTCTTCTTCATTGTCATTTGCTAGATCAATACCATTATCACATCAAATGGTTCCGATATATTTTCAAACATATTCTGTGCCTTCCTTTTCATATGTATGTCACTCTCTCCAAAGGAAAAGTTGTCAGCGTTTGCCTCACCCAATAGGTAACACTTGGACCACTGGTCTTTTTCCAAAACATTGCAATGAATCTTTTGGCATGTGAAAGACATCTATATTGTTCGTTCACTTTTGTTGTATTTGTGAACTTTTGCGTGACTTTCCCTTTATTACTCAGGTTTTCAAGCATTTATCATTTGTTAAAAACAACCTATGTTCTCCTTAAAAGAGATGCCTAGTGGTGAAATGTACAGTATAATGACTTTCCTCTCCCTGAAGTGAGGCCTGGAGCTGTGTGATGTATCATAATGCCACAGGAGACGGCTACAAAGGCTGACCCTCTTTCCCTTGGGTGCATAACACATCGAGCTTTCGGAGACTGGGAGACTTTTTTGTACCTCTGTCCTACCTACGGTACATTCCATGGATGTGGCAAATCAGAAGACACATGCATGACCATTCTTAAAAACAATGTCAAACACCCTTCAGTATTTTCTCATGTAGATACTGGAATTTTTTGGTCATGTTGTTCAGGAACACCAGATAGGAAAATGCTAATATTGTTTATTTTGAAAATCTATGTGAGTTTTGACATTGTTGTACACATTAACTTAAAGCAGATATCAGTGGAACGTTTTTGTTAATATAAGTCCTAAATAGTCCTATTTTCCGTCAGCAATCACTTACATGAAGTATTTCAGCCTAAACACGAGTCTCTCCGTCACTCTGCTCTGCTGTAACCCGAGGAGAAAATTTTCCTTGTGGGATACAAGTGTTATCCAATGAGGAGAGAGAACGGCATGAAGGGCTGTGTGTGCAGCCAAGGGATGCGCGTGAATGTGGTGACGTAGCACGAGGACCAATTGATGCCTGACAAGGGCGGGGGCTGCTAACTCATGGTGCGTTCAAAGAAACTCGTACTTTGTGTTTTTCCTTCCTGTGAAGTCATACCAGTTCGATCTGGTACGAGTTCACGGGTCGGAAGTTACGAGTGGCCGTTATAGGGAACTTTCACAGACAACAGGATGGTAAAAACACGAGCTACGGGTTACCTGGAACGCTACCAAGTCGTAGTTGTGACTTGAAGCTGTAACTTACGGTTTCAAAAGCCTGCCTTGAACGCAGCATTAGCCGAAACGGCCGTGAAGCTGATATCTGCTTTAAAGTAAATGAGAAATTCTGGTGTTGAGTCACAGTATCTAAGTATCCAGTATCATGGATACTCCAGCTTTGGCACTACTTTGAAGGGAAGTGAGTTGTACGCTTAATCACTGCAGATAAAATCTATTTCAGCTCCCATTCTCATTTGCAGTCAACCTCACATGCACACAACGATGTACTTTGGTATGTTTACTGCCTCTTTTGAGTTGGACTCATTGCTACAATTTGTTGGTATCGACCACAGGAGTGTGAACTTGACTGTATTAAGCACTTACACAAGGTACGGCAGCTGCAATTTAAAGGTGTTTGAATTAGTATATATATATATATATATATATATATATATATATATATATATATATATATATATATATATACATATATATATATATATATATATATATATTTTTTTTTTAACCTTGAAGTGCAACAAACAGCTCCATTTTTACTTGTTGGTTAGGCGATGGTACAAAAATAGCACTTGAAATGTGGCAGTATGTTCTCATCAGAACAATGGGGACAGTGTCTCTGCGGAGTTGAGGGAATGATCTAATGGCAGATTGTGGACAGGGAGCCAGCATGTTGAAGAACTGGGCGAAGTGGCGCTCCATCGACTGGGCTGTGACAGCAGGGAGGCTGAGTGTGAGGGCAGGCAGGCCACTGTCACCCCGGGGAGATTTAAAAGCCCTGTGCTGAGGCAGCCAATAGACTGTCTGTCCTGTAGTACAGCTGTGAGGGTGGAACCACAGGAGCCTCTTGTTCCAATCTGACCTCAGGTCTGGTGGCTCCGAGGTTAACTGTTCTTAGATGAGCAAATAAACGCACACACAATGCTTGCATCCCTCATCTTGTGGGGACTACCTTCATTAGCATTAATGAGCAATTCCTAGAAACGGCAGAGTTGTGTTGCATTGTTTTGTTTAAATAATTGGTTGTCTGGTACTCTGCCCACATTTGCTGGTGGGCACAATCATCAGGAAACAAGACTAACACTCTGTTATGCTACAACTTTGTCAGGTTGTACATACTTGACTGTTGTGGTTTGAGCTAAATGCTAACTTTAGCATATGAGTGAATGTCTGTACCAAATTCCATGGCAATCCATCCATTGACCCACTGAGACATTTAAGCTGCAAATGTCAAACTGATGGTGGCCCTATTGTGGAACAAATCAGGGGGATTCAGCAAGATTCATCCTCTGGAGACAGTTTGTAAAAAAAAAAATGTATTTCCATTTCAGTGGTGAATGGCCTAACTGGAAAGCCACCAGCGTTTCTCATAATAAAAACAGCCGAGTAAACTTAATGGTGGCAGACAATTATCCATAGCACGCCATGTTTTCGTAGCTTCCAGGCAGCCACTAGCTTTATGTAATTTTCACACACCATGAAATCAACTTGTACTGATTGGTAAGTAGACCGGCTTTTGTATAAAAAAAAAAAAATGAAGGGAAAACAAGCAACGTTGTGTAAAGAAGCAAACTGTCTGTTGTCAGCTATCATGAATTGTGGTGTCCTTGAACACACTGACATTTTTTCCATCATCATCATCTGCACAATAACTCCTTTAAGCCTTTAAGGTCTTGTTATTGCATGTTGACAAGAATGAAAAACACTGTTGGTGAATAGCAGGGAATCAATATTAAAGCTGGAATACAAAATATGAGAAATTTAACACCAGTCCTGCTCTAGTTAATGCTGCATACTGTGGCTTTTATACTAAGAAAAAGGCTCCACTGTCTTTTTTTAATCTCTTTCTTGCTGCTGCCTTTACTTTATGTCGTTGTTGTTCTGTTGTTGACTGCTTGTATTGTTTTGTTTAGTTTTTTTCCTGTTGTGGCAATGTCACAGTTTCCAATACCTCAGCAATTACTTCAGTGAGTACAAAGTTGTCATGAATGATCAAGATGATGGCCAGAACTACAAAGACAGAAACCGTCATGCACTGAAATAATCATTTAAAAGTGAACAAAGCTCTGAAGTAGAGCTTTGTCCAGACATAGCTGGACTAGAATCTGTATTTTTTATGATTTGCTTTCTTTTCTCTTGAGGATATAAAGTTCTCTGTAGTGTACACAAACACGCATTTTCTGTCTAAAAGCGCAAAATATTTGTATGAAGCCCATTTGCACAGAATTTTTTTTGTGCTTTCAAACACAGGCTGCCAGACTGAGCTGAATTATGAGATGTTTTCCAAGTGTAAAAGGTGCTACTCTGTGTTTCACCATGTGGTTCAACCAACATAATGTGTTGCAAGTGCACGCGGAGGAGGCAGACAGCGCCCGGCCCGTGTAAAGGGTTTACACAAGCTCATGATTTCTTTCCACTTTACTTTGTCTCCTCAGATGTTGGGAGAGCGGTTCACGCCCCGGCACACATCACAGAGAAAGTGGTGCAGCTGTTCAGAAGTAAAAGTGAGTTTACCTTCTTGGCCTCCATCCAGCAGAAGTCCTCCACGTCGGGAGTCATATTCTCCATCCACGAGTCAGAACACAGGTAATCCATCTTTAATCCTCCTCATTTTGGCCCCGTAGCTCCTTTTCAGCACAACTTTACTTCCATGGATTACTGAGCGCCGTCGCTTTTTAAATTAAACCCAGAGATGAATTTTCATCTCACTCAGAGCTGTTTGTAGAGGGCTGTTGATGAGGTGTAGTGAAGTGAAGATCAGTGTGAGATTACTCCACTGTTAGTGTAAGTCAGCAGGTGATGAGCAGGCTAGTCGAAGGATGGAATAATGCAACGTCCTCCTCGGACGCTCAGGGCAGAGAGATGACCTTCCATGTATTATGTCTGCAAGATGAGTATAAAGTACTAATCAGATTCAAGCAAGAGGTAGATAAACATACAGCATCTAACTGTGGCTGCTGCACTAAAATCTAGAAGTCATGGCCTCGTAACTGAGCTGCAGTGAGGCTGCCAGAGACGTGGTACACATCTTTTTTTACTCAGAGTAATAATTTGAACATACAGCAGGTAATGTTTTCTTGGCTGTTTCAAGGCGTCTTATTGAATTTGTTGCACTGGACTGAATGTTGCTGGGGAGGAGTATAGGACTTCAGCGAGCGGTGGCAGCTCTCTCTCTCTCTCCCCCACAGCCCCCTGAGAAACCGGACGACTGTGAATTGTTTTTAAAAAGGGCAGGCAGCATTGATTTTTCCTCCCATTCCTCTGAAGGTAAAAGCTTTCACTTCTGTAAAAACGCGCAGCCAAAGTGAGCGTGTGGGCAACTGTGTGTGTGTGTGTGCATTCGCTTGGAGTCAAGACAAAAGAAAAAAACGTACACAATGGGAGAGCGAAGTAAAGGGCCCTTCAACTGAGAAAGCTAGTCCCCTAAAACCCAGTAAACAAAGCAGGCAGTTCTTCTGCCCTGAGAAACAGCTCCATGTCGGACTCAACCCTGTTGGCTAGAAATTGTGTTTCTATTCAACTAAAATGGAAAAGCAGAGGCGATTTCAGGAAACATAACGTAATGGCAGCCCGGATTATTCTCAGAGGCAACATATTTTTTTCAATGAAGCATTGCGTTTATTAACAACAGCTTGAAATTAACAACATAACCTCATTATGTTAATAGAAAATGTAACCCAGTTTCAAATGCAATTCCTGCAAACCGAATTTTGCTGTTGGTGAAAAGTAATTTGTGGGAAACATTTTTTCTTATCGCTGAGACCAAAACTGTGTCATGCTACAGTGCAGTACATGAAAGCTGCAGTGCTTCAGAAAAATAGCTTTAATAGATCATGAGAAATAATAAAACTGAAAAAAAAAAAAATCAATTCAACATTTCAGCTCAAACTGTCAAAGATGACATTTTTTTGTATTTCTTAAGACTGTATTAACTTTATTATAAGCAATTAATAACATTAAAATTATATTAAAATAACCAACTACAGCATTAAAGTTCTGCTTGCATAATTGTTCTCCCCAGAAATAATGATCCAATATTGTAATATGGTGTAGTAACATAGTCTATATGAATGACCTACTACTTAAACTTTTCATACATTTGCTATTCCTCCCCTGACATGTTTTACTAGACCCAGCCTCAGACTGGTGATGATGTACAGTAGCTTGTTACTGCTATTGACTGATACAGTGTTAGTGGTTGTGCTGTAGCTCTGACTCTCTGTACTGAACAGTTTTCAGATTGCTTTCTTTTCTTATATATATGACTTGAATTGAAGCCCTGGCTGTCCATTTTTTTTGCAAGACTGTCATTGGTAGAAATACGCAGCTGTGATACTCGCATACAAGAAATATGTCTCGTACTATCCTCATAATGGGGGTCTTTGAGGTGAAGTTTTGAATTCAGTCCTGTAATACATAATATAATGTGTTCTTTGTGATATTACGACTTTCTTCACTGGTGTATATGTGCACTCATTTCTATTCAAGCACCTACTCTGTGATCTACGCTGCCTCTGCTGTGCTTTAAAGGTGACCTTGAGGGTTGCCTTTTGTGCCCCCGCTCCCTGCTTCTTTATCTCTCTCTCTCTCTGTCAGCCAGTCTATATCTTGCTCTCTCTCACTTTACCTGCAGGTATAATTGTTGCACAGCATGCTGGCCAAACAACAGGCTAAACGGAGCTACTTGATTGTGTATTGTCGTCCTCCTATGGGGGCTGTGACATGCACCATTCAGCCCATGCAGCACAGAGGTGTGCTCGGACTAAGCAAATTGTGCATTAAAGGCACTCGGCCGCGCTCACACCAACCCATTTGTCGGATATACCGACTGAATCTATTACATTAAATTTTTCAGTTGCTGGGGTAGGGATGTTCTTTATGGAAGGTGGTGATATGGAACCACACAGAGACTGGTTTAATGTCCGTAAGTGTTGAAGAACAGGTTCTCCAAATAGCAAGGAATTCGAATTTATCCAAACGAATTACAGGTCATTCGATATTCTTTTGAACCTAATTTTTCTAAAAAGTGACAGCCCTAGTAGAAGCCCATTCGTCACATAGATCACTGCTACTGTATGTAAAAAAAAAAAAAAAAGAACAAACAAGTGTGCAATTGTCTCCCAGGTAGAAGTCAGCGTTGACCCATCCTCTGACCATAACCTCCTGCATGAGAGGATTTGTGGCTCTATAAGTTTCTGTTAACAGTGAGATTTGTGGCTCATCCAGAGTAATAGGATACTGTTTCTGGAGAGAGTCGCTGCTGTTCAGGTAGCAGATGTTTTACTGTAGATGTTGCCATCTCACAATCTCACAAATACAAAACCGTAACTTTTCATAACCAGGCACCACTGCTGATATCATTAAAAACATATTTCTTCTTTACAGTCTGAAATACAGTGAATATTTTGACATGTATTTCAGACGTATAAACCTCCAGTCACTTATTTGAAATTCCAGACCTTTCATGTCACTTCAAATACAGCGTATTGTTAAGAGTCATAAAAGAGACATTCGGATGCAAATCTAGCCGAGCAGAGTGGCGGGAGGCTGAAAGTTATTTTTGCGATGAGGTGTTGTGTGAGTCAGACCGCGCCACACTGCGAGTGTAATTAAATTTGGCAAGACGGACAGAGCCTTGACCGGCTCAGTGCCGACCTGTGCTCCGTTGTGACTGAGGATTTGTTCTGAGTCTCTGAATCCTCTCTGAAGGCCCTATTAGAGCCCTCGTCCGATGCACATTCTTTCCCATTATAACACAGGCCTCCCATTCAGCCAGCTAAAAGACAACTATTTCTACCACCCGAACCAAATCTAATCACACATTCCCTCTGTCCCGTCTTTACTACTTCATTTTTCACAGAGCACAATCAAACCATCCTCTCCTCCCTCCCTCCCACCTCCTCTGCCAGCTTGGCTTTTCCAATATGATAATATCCATCTCACCTCCCTTCTCTCATCCACCGCTCTCCTCATCCTCAAAGTGAAAACGTCTTTTCAACCCAAGCATTTCTCGGTACCCGCTGCAAAAGCAGAAGAAGCTTTCTCTCTCTCTCTCGCTCTCTCTTTTTATTTTTTTATTCTTCTTGCGCCCAGCACAGGGGAATGGGAGAGAAGGTTGGAAGGTTTATTGCTGCTCCACTAGGCTGAATAGAACAAAAGGAACCCATTTCTGCCTAGCCAGCAGTTTTGTGGGTCCCAGCAACGCTCTCATTGTCAGCAAGTGGCAGCAGCTCTGTGATGAAGTAACTCAAAGCCCAGTCGCTCTCCTGCTCTTCCCACCTGAGCACTCAAACACTAAAGATGCTCAGCCAGCTCCTCCACTTGCTCTGTTCATCTGCCTGCCCTTTGTCACTCTACAGGTCTGTCTCTCCCTCTGCGCCTCGGCTCATAAGCGCTTACAGGTTCTTCTCTTTTAAGGAAACATGCTGAGCTGCAGTCGATGTGCGGTGGGAGTTGAAAACACACGCAGTAATGGAGGAGAGAGACTTGTTAAACCAGACTTTGTGGTAAAAGTTTGTGAATGTTGATGAGTAAGCATTGGGAAGTTGGATGCTGTCTGTGTTTGCCCCCGGTGGAAAATAATTTTTATATGAGCAGTTAGCTGAACATGAGTATATATCAGGAAAATGTGTCTGTTTTAATTAAATTTAGGCATATGGAATATATTAAAATGCATAGCTTGTAGTCATACCTAACCTGGCTTGGATTATACTGTAGTCAGTGTTTCTCAGTCAGGAGATTTGGACCTGTATTGCAGGGGTACTTAAAATGATAAAATATTGTTTTACTGAGTGACCTTTACAAACATTTATCATTTTACTAAAATAGTGACTTCAACGAGTTAGGACCGCAGAAAAAACAATATCAGTGATCCAGTGTACCATGTGTAGAGAGAAGTCTGACGAAAGGGGCTTGGACTTTTGACTTGTGTATTTTCAAAATGTGGCCTGCTAGAACCGTTTTTCTAGGATCCCCAACCCTACCTTTAAAGGGATATTTTAACATTTTGGCAAATTTGCCCATGCATGGCCATAATCCCCATATATAAAACTCATCAAATAAACAATCCAACAACTCCAAAATGCTCTTGTGGACAAGTTGTGACCTGCACATTCACCACGCTTTGAGATAATGATGGAATGTTACAAGTTAGAATTGTTTTTGAGGTGAATGCATAGCGGGTGTTGTGCCAAAAAGAGACTCCTTGTGGAAAAACGACTGCCCCCGATGGGAACGTGCATCGGTGGGCTTTGCATTTACCCATGCATTTACCCAGTGCTTTAAGTGGAAAAAAATAAGTGCCAGTACTCTCCTTATTCAACTGTTGGTGATAAATAAGACAAACAAAAGTTTTATTGAACTTTCCACAAAGAGTTTAACAAGTATTTTCTTGCTAAAAAAAGTCCTTTCTCAGTGTTTGTGAACTTGAATACTTGCCCAAGTGAGGTCTTCAGAGCGGGTCCTCAAGTAGCTGCACTGGAGGAGGCTGATGATCAAGGGAGCTTGAACTGGCCATAACTGTGCGCCTATTGACACACACACACACGGATAAAAGATGGACACCAGACATGGAGAAAATTGGAGAAGTATGCTATGCAGTTGACAAGTAAATCAATCAAATGACATACTCCTGTGTTTGTTTCTATCATTACAAAACAGTAGACAATATATTATTTTAGACCTGAATATATATTTGATTTTAGTATAACTTAACTGGGAAGTACACATATTTAGGAGGACCAACATCATTGATATTATTGATGAATAAGATCTTCATATACTTAGAAAAATGCAAACAGTACTGTATATTCTGGGGTTACACAGAAATGTTAGGGCAGCTCACATCACTGGAGGAATCTACTAGACAGGAGGTGAATAAACAAGGCAACTTGAACTGGCACTGAATCAAACAACTATCAGTTGTGACCTCTTTTATATACAGTCTGTGGTTGCGACCCACGTTGATATGACGTTCTTCTTCTTCACGTCCTTTTAGGCAGACTCTGGCAGGCTCTGTGAGACCTCCTTGCGAGTAAATGGACAGGCGTAGGGGGCCTACTAGTGCACACTGGGTAATGTAGTGTAGCCATAGGAGTGAAACTATCACAAATTGCTCCGTACCGGTGCATACTGGCCCACTTAAAACACTGCATTTACCTTGAAAACAACTCAGTCTCGTAACGTTCCATTATTATTTCATAAATGTGCAGGTCACAACTTGTCCTCGAGAGCGTTTTGGAGTTGTTGGATTTTGTATTTGATGAGTCTTGAGGGAAAGCCCGGAAATACCATGAGTCTCCGCAGCATTAGCTGAGCAGCTTGATTTCTGCCTGGCCCATCTAAAAATAGCTTGCACCAACAATTAAAGGTAACAAACCTACCCCTAAAACTATTATATATATGGATATATATATATATAGGGATTATGGCAATGGACGAATTTGCCAAAATGTTGAAATATTTAATATAATTTTTGGGTGAGCCTGTTTTTGTTTTTGTACTTGGCTTTTTGAGCCAGACTCAAGTGGCCCTTTGAGAAACTGTCTTGGCTTCATTTTTCCGCTTCACTTGTTTGTACCTCATTTAAGATGAGTTGAGTTGAGTTGAGATTACTTTATTTATCCAATAGGGCAATTCTGTTTTTATGGTTGACCATTGCACCACATTCATATGCACGAGCATACATACAAGTTACATAATGCTCTGGACAAAAGCATCCCCCAAATGAGCGCATGAAGGTTGATGTAGGCCAGCTCCAGGACCTTCATGTGGAATCAACGTAAAGATATCACTAATCTCTGCAGTCAAGGCAAGGATCCTAATTTTGTACATTTGGATTCCTTCAGTCTTGCATGCATCATCTGATTCTAAGACATTCTCTATATAATGGCATTGAAAAACATGTGGGTTGACATATTGCAAAAAAATGAATATGATCATTACAAGCCAAAATTGTTGCCAGTTTTTGGTTTGTTTATTAACTCTTGGCAGATGATCAGCAGATTCTCTAATGGGTAAATAGGAGGTTTTTGGTGCTCTGCTCATTCTGTTTGTGTCTATCTGCAGAATTTTTCAAAATTTGTTTTGCCATCAGATGGGATTTGTGCATGAATGCTAGAGCTGGGAAACCTGCCGGCTTCGATCATGAACTCCCTGTCTCCCCTGTGGAGTAGGGGTGAGGGATGAGGAGGCCCCTCTCACCTCAGTCAGAAACCAGTTTCCACACTTCTCACCCCGGATTATTCCTCTACAGTATTTACTCCTTGGTGAAGGATAAACAGATACAGTACAAATGCAGCCTAAGAACCACTCCCTCCTCTCCTCAGTCTGCCTCTGAATCTCTGTGAACAACAAAAGGCTGAACTTCTTACCCAGAATTACAGTATTTGCACTGCAGGTTATGTTCTTGTTCTTCCTACGGTTGATTCCTGCTAGTATGTTAAAACAAGGGGGATTTCACTGCTGGCTTGTTAATGGGGCATGTAATTGTCATGTAGTTGTTGTTGTTTTTTTTAACCATAAAGCAGAGCTAGCCATTTACATACTGTATTAAAGAGATGTGGATGTTATTTGCATCCAGATGAATGTTAAATTTATAGTATGTCTTTAAAGAGTTTTTCTGCCTTCAAATTGAGACTGGCGGGTGCAGAGCAGTGCAGTCTCCGCCCATCCTCCAGAGACGCATTGCTAATGAGCTGCTGGTGCTGTGCAGAAGAAGAGCCCTGGGAAATGGCACAGGTTTTTTGATTTTAGCTAAAAACTTCATAATCACAATTTAAAGACCACAGAGAATGTTTTAAAATAACCAAAAAGGGTCGCGGGAGGGGGACTTTAAAGCAGAAGTAAGCGATCCGGTCGTTTTGGCTAACTTCTTGTCAGCCGATGGAGTTAGCAGCCCCCGCCCTCGTCATGGATCTATTGGTCCTCGTCCCTACGTCACCACATTCACGCGCATCCCTTGGCTGCACACACAGCCCTTCATGCCGTTCTCTCTCCTCATTGGATAAAGATTGTGGGATACAAGGAAGTATACAAGAAGTTTTCTCCTCGGCTTACAGCAGAGCAGAGTGACTGACAGACCCGTGTTTCGGACAAAACACTCTACGTAAGTGATTGCTGTCGGAAGATATAACTATTTAAGACTTATATTAACACAAACATTCAGCTTACTTCTGCTTTAAGCTCTGGTTTGGTCTCTTCAAACTCATGAGAAAAGAGGATCAGGCCCTTGAGCTGCTACATGTTCCTCTTTCATTGCCAGTGAGTTGGTGTCTGTCTTTATCTGTCATGTGGTGTAGGGCAGGCAGTGTATGAGTGGGTATAGAAGAGAACAGAACAAAAGAGATGGGTTTGATGAGCACTGACAATGAACTGTACTGTACAGTGAATGTGAACTATCCTGCACAATCTTGTACATGTGAAAAACATTGATAACCAGAGCTTTTCAAAAGGAGTGAAAAGCCAATAACTCATTTGCTGCACCTCCTATACGAAACATACTGCATTGAGATGCTGCAATTTACAGACAGATTGAGAAGGCACTCAAACTGGGCCACATATCAGACGCTCTTACAAACTAAAGCCAGCTCTGACCCCACCATGTGCTTGGTCAGTGGCCGCCTCCATTTCTGTGAGGGAGCTTTCGAGAACGAAACAGGCCGAAGACCCCTACAGGGAAGGAACCCTGAAGAACATCAAGCCCACAGGATAACAGAAATTACTCACACAGCATGACAAAGGCTCTGCTTGCTCCCTAGCAACAAAAAAAGAGGCAATCTCAGATTCACTCTTGCCCGCACTTCCCTGGAACATACACTGTGTTTGTTAGCTTGAGTGACAGGACTCCCCTCTGGTACCCCAGACACAAGCCAGACCTCCTCCACCTGTCCAACAGTCTTCAGACCCCAGAGACCTTCACCAGGCTCTTGGCTGAAAAATGGCTTTCTGGTAGAAAAACATCAGAATCCTCAAAAAGCTTTTTCAGCATTGAGGCGGCTAATCCCACTGACTGTCCCAAGATCAAAACTGACAGGCAGTCATTAGCTGTGTGTTACACCCAGAGTCATTTTAAGACCCTTTCACATGGAAAATAACTCCTCTAAACAAGAACAGTAAATAACATGAAAGACTTTATCATTCTGTAATTAAAGCAGTTTTCTATGTGTGGCTGTGGAGAAGGAGTGGGGAAGGGAAGAGGATCTCTTAGCTTCAGTATTTATAGTTCATTTTTCTTATTATTCACTGTAGTTGTATTTGACCATCTTTTGATTACTACAACAGTAAACCTAACCTGGCTTGGATTATACTGTAGTCAGTGTTGTGTAGTGTGTAAGTAGTTGTACTAAGAACTTGTCTCCTCAGGGAAGAAACCTTCCTACAGCAGGGTGATTATGCAAATGCATATTTGTCCATTATGATTTATTTATTTACTAATTTACAAAAATCAACACTGCCAGTGTCACAAATGCGCAGAAAACTACAGTATAACCACTGAGCTGTGTCTTGAATTATGGGGGTGAAGCAAACAAAGACACTATTGTCACAATGTTCTTTACAATCAAATGAAAATAATCCAATGAAAGAATTACAATTGAAATCCATCAAAATAAAATGAAAATGAAAAACACCAGATAAGATATACAATAGAAGAGGAAAAACAAACATGGGTCATCATCAGTTAAAAGCACAAGAAACCACATGTTGCCTAAAAGCCTGTCGGAGAAGATGGGGTCTCAGTTGCTTTTTGAAGGATCTCAGATTTATTGAATGACTGTTCAATCACTCAAGGTCTGCATGTCCAGGGTAACGCTCAGGAGACCCAGGATGGAGGACCTAAAATCTTGGCTGGTGGTGTGGAGGTGACGGAGATCTGTTCTGTTTTCTGGAGCCCAGCCCTATAAAGCTCTAAAAGTGATAATTAAAATTTAGAAATGAATTCTAAAACAGGAAGTCGTTGCACAGATGTTAGAATGGGTTTTTATATGCCAGCTGTTTTGTTAAAAGCTTGGAAGACAGTTTGAAGGCGTTGTACACATTTGTTCACAGTTAACAAGAGAATTACAATAACCCGAGCATGATGAGATAAAGGAACAAGTTGACATCCTGTTGAAATCTGTCACCTCAGATCTTAGTTTGGTGATGTATCTTAAGACGACAGACATATCACTGAGTCAGTGTTGTAATGTGTGCATTAAAACTCAAGGAATAGTGAAAGAAGTACCCTGGATTTGCTTCCTTCTCTCTCCAGCACTCAAAATCAAGAAGGCATGTCCATGAGCTGTTGGAGCAGAACAGCATCACACTCATTCCTGATGGACCTCATCACCTGCACCTCTGCTTCACACAAAGCTTCGCTGCTAATAACGTGACTCTGAAAACACTCAAACTGCGAAAATGAGAATTGATTTCCTTCTGTTCATCGCATCCCGTTGATCCTCTACTTGGAGAACAGGCCCAGTCGTGAAAGTTACACCTATCTTCCATCGCCCTCGCTGACGAGAGCATCCGCTAAATCCAGAAACCCCCCATCAAGGATAATCTTCCTGTGACAACTGAAGCACAGTGTCTCTCAATCAATCCCGGTCACATTTTCCAGGTCAGTGGCCGAGGGCATCGGTGCATTTTTCCATCACAGCATCTGGTTTACCACCTCCTCCTCCCGTTGCATGGACAAGTTCCAGAGTGTTGACCTCCCTACTGAGCAGATAATTGGATGTCAGCTGCCCTCCATAAAATAGCAGCATGACATGGGGGGTGAAGAATAAGTTGGGGATGATATACAGCCAACGCAGCATTCTCCAGCAGCCATTCATTTCCCAAACTTTTCTCTCACAGATGACACCAGTGCATTTTGATGAAGACCACTTGTCACCTCAACAGCTTCTTCCCAGAGCTGTCAGCGCACTCTGGAGACCCCTTCCACACACACAGCCCACAATCTCCCATTTGTGGAGAGGAAGCCTGCAACCCTGCCACCGCTGCTGGCTGTTTATTTATTACTCAGCAGTTTGATTCACTATCTTTCCCGAACTCAGCAGATTCCTAATATTGTGAAGAAAATGGAAAGCAGCATTAGAATTATCACTCCTCCTATGCCCCACATTAGAAAAACAGTTGTGTTATTGCTAGTTAAAACTCGCCTTTTATGTTTTCTCAGTTGGTCTGCTGCTAATGAGAAGAAAAAAACTGCTGTTAAACTTTAAATAACACCCTCTGCATTAATGCAACACTTACCTCTCTGGAAATGTTACACATTTCTTTATTTATGTTAGAATCCTATTAATAATCTGATGGTACACTGCCACCAGTAATAGAGGCTCATCATTATTCCATTCTCATACGGTTCTGAGAAAAGTCATTCAGTCAGTCATTTCATTCGGTCCAAATACAATGATTGGCCAGGCATCCTGAACGTACTTATGTAACCTCTCGCGCACTCCTCTCCAGAATGCTTTTTTTTAAGGCTGTAAAAGCAAGGATTTTTTTGTGTGTGTGTAACTGAGCCCTGTTTGACCTGCTCCATCCCCTATTATTTATTTCATTCTGTCCATTGTGAATATCATTGTGGTTAAACCTCCTTAATCTCAGCCTGAAGGAGAGTCGCCAGTTTTGCTAGTTCTAAACTATTTCAAAGTGTCTTACCCAACATTGCTAAAATGTTTTGAGAATAGGATCAAAAGTTTCACCTGCAGTGCATTTGGAAAGCATTTAACCTTACCTACTCTTATCCATTTTCTCTGAATTCTAAAAACTAACCTCAATAATTTCTAATTCATCTCTTGTAGCGTACTGATATTTTAGTTTTTATCTCCAGGTTTTCACATCAGTGCTGTACTTTAGATTTTAAGGCACTCAGAATAAAGTAAAGAATACTTACTGGTCCATGCTCCTGGCAGATAAGTTGTTCCAAGCATCCTGAGGAATCCTGTGGATTTAGTCTGTCAGGGTTCTGAGTGTCTTCTGCCTCTTCATTTGATCCCACAGTGACTCCATGGTGTTGAGTTCAGGGCCCTGTGGAGGCAGGACCATCTGTTTCAGGGCTTCTTTGTTGGGGTTCTGCTGCAGAACGAATTTAGGATCCATCAAATGCGTCCTTGATGGCATTGTGTGATCAGCAGGAATCTAAGCATCCAAAGTGCCTCAAACCTTTGCACAATGCGGCATCTGTCTGCCTCCAACCAATTAAAATAAAAGTGAGTTGAAATTTCATTTGTGCTGCTCACACCAAAGACAATTTATGCAAGAATAATTAAACGGCCACATCTCTTTCCAGAAATAATGTTCCCATTACTCCGGATTTATCAGACCCCCCCAGAGACCAGTTTTCACTGAAACTAATTTCTACCAAGAAATAGTTTCTGTAAAAACCACTGACAAGAGTGGTGAGTGCTGTGAGAGCACTGCACCGCCAAGGCAGCATCTGTAGGATGTAGAGACCTCAACAACTTGCTGTGTGCATTTAGATATTAGTAAACAGAAAATATGAAAGCCTGGAACGATACAGAATTCAAATCATGTGTTTAGGCCATGACCTCAACTACCTCTTCCGCTGCATGTTTTTGCTACAAATCCTTCCTCTGCTCATATTTTCCTCACGTGTTTACATCTGTGTAAGCAAGGTTTTCCCTTTCCCAGAGACAATGCATCCACCTGACGATGCTGCTGATTACACAGCATGGTCATTGCCTTGGGCTGGTTCACAATAAAAGGCCGCTCTGTAATGTGCAGGTTTGTCTGTTTGGGCTCATGGATTAGAAAATGAGCCAGTATCTAGTGTGACCATCATTTCTCAAATCTCATTAGTCAGGGTTGATCCGGTTGCTGATGGAGGCCGGTGGCATTTTGGACCGCTCCTCTTCAGTGGCTGTACTAAGTTGGTGGATATTGGCAGGAAGCGAGGCACATTGTTGTACATCTAGATTTTAGTTTTAGACAGAATTTTGGTATTTATATATTTGTTTAATATGCATACACACTTTATTTCCAGTATTACACTAATTTGTGAGATTCTTTTGTCAAAAGTGGCTTACAGTACAATAAGAAATCAACAAAAGTTACATGTTATCCAAAATGTAAACAAATGGCTAAGGCTAATGTTCAGTAGGACAGTCAGTGTGCCTCCACACCTCAACCAGAGGCATATTGTTGTTTGGTTGTCTGTCCACCCAACCCATTCATGTGGACACAACATCTCAGTAACCACTTGGGGGAATATATACATATTCAGTCTAAATGTCACCTGGACCAAGCACCATTGGCGGTCAAAGGTCAAGGTCACAGTGACCTCACCAAATACGATTGTTGTCTTGTGAACGCAACATTTTCAGAACTCCTCAAGAGATTCCCATCACAAACGTTCAAGACTCGAGGCCGAATTGACAAGATTTTGGTATTTAAAGGTCAAGTTCATGGTGACCTCACGTTAGGACTCAGCGATATGGGCGGAAAAAAAACCTCAGATCTCAGACAAGGCGGATTCACAATTTAAATCCCCCCCCCCCCCCCCCCCCCCCCCCCCCCCTTATTTAACATCAATCTACAGATGACAAATTTTGTATAGTTTTGATTTTCAGTAAGCTTTCTCTAGTTTAAAGCTGTCCGTGACATAATGCAATTCACAATGCAAACCACACAGCCGATTTGCAAACTTTGTAAAAGAGTTGTCTACGTCAAAGATGGTCAGTTGACAAATTTACATGGACATTTGTGTGTGCATCACCTGTAAGGAGGGCGCCACCAAAAAACAAACCAACTGCACTTTGTATAAATAGAGTTCAAACTTGGAGGATCTAACCGACATCTGGATGCTGAAAAGCTGAGCCAGAGCACAGTGGTGCTGCACAGCTGTAGCAGCATCTGAGTTTGTGTTTTATGACATTGGCAAGAAAAAAACAAAACATCATCGATCATTCTCTCAATCGACCATTGCCAATCGGCACAAGCCATAGGGTGAGCCCACTTTTAACCACGGGAGTCCAGCAAGGAGCGTCGATGGTGGATGTTAAAGAGGAACTGGATTTTCATTAAAACAAATAGATCTAAACTAGAAATTTAAAATAATTGATCAAATTGATCTATTGTCCAGCCCTGCCTCACATTATATCTCAAACACAAAGAGTCTTAGAACAGTGAGGCAGGAATTCTAGTTTAAGTTAAAGTAAATGGTTGTAGGGGCTCGCTGAGATGTACCATTACAATACTCTGGAGCCAGAGCGGAGAATACCGGGTACGTTTGATATGTAGTCACAAAGTAAAAACCACATGAGACCTCTTGGAAAAAGTAGGAAAAACATTGTCCAGCGTTTTTCTTTCCTTGACAACCGTGGTGCAATTTATTAGAAATGAAAAAGAAAATCTTAGGCTGTGTCCCAGTTGTTGGGGCTTTTGTCCTCTCAACCTCACACTGATGAAAGGATGCTCCCAGTGTTGTGAGTGCAGCTTATTTTTGCCCAAGCTTGGAGAAGGCAAGCACTGTTTGACCTTTTTTTTAGCCTTTCATATCCCTTTATCCACTGTGTTCTGGTCATTGTTTCAACTGAGTGTTGAGTTGATCAGTAAATGGTAATATACACCATATCCACATAAAAACCTAAACAAATTCTTAAACCAGCAACTACTGGGCTACATTTTTATACCTCAGTTTTGGCTTTGAACTCTTTTCAAGTGCATCTTTGTTCAGAAAATCATACCCAGCAGTTTAGTGATCACATCAAATTTAAACACATTCTAATCATGGCCCCCATCTCCCTCCACCACTGCTGGCCAAATTTTTTTTCTCTTTCTTTGATATGCAAAGATATATTTTTTAAAGCTGTGGATTCTCGCATTAGGGGTCTGTTAGATCCATGCAGTTGTCATTAGTAAAAAAGCGGCTTTTTAAAATGCTGCTTATGAAAGGATCAGCATTGAAAAGACAGCCTTTTAAACGGCGATAAGGCTCATTGTTTATTTTCGGCGCAGAGAAGCACCAAAACAGATACATCATTTTTACTGTCTGTCAGGCCCGCACTATTCATTACAAATGGACTGCCTGCCAATAGATTATTCCCCTTCATTAAATATGCTGTAGTGCAGGGATACAATAGCAACCACTAAATGCTTCATAAAATAAACGCTCCCCGTGAAGTGGAGTTAATGCCTTTGATGATTATTTCATGAGTCAAATCAGGATAACGGTGTTTCTGCTCGTTTAGCGATTCCAGGCCTCTCGCAGCCCCGAGGAGGCTTCCATCAGTGGAGGAGGCGAAGCTGGAGAGCTCTCAGTCTCGTTTTACTCCTCGTTTGGTGCAAATGATTCTTCTCCAGCTGACAAGTATCAGCAGCTTCGTCTCCTGCAGCATGATGGAGACGAGCTGTCAGGTCGCTGCCCCGCGCAGCCACGGAGTGATGTATTCATTTAATTTCCCAGCGATGACATGCTTGTACGGAGACAGCTGAACTGGCCGGCACTGACTCTACCTCTCTTTCTCACTCTCTCGCTTTCTCTCTCACGTGTTGCAACTTGCAAAGTAAGCAGCGGCGACGGAGTGCGTGCAAATGCAATTCCATGTTGTAGAAAAACATTCCCCTGTAATGCCTGTTAATTTACTGTGTGATAATTGTTTTTGTATTAACACAGCCTGCTGTGTGGGGGGCTGATGGGCCATCAGTAGCTCTGTAGAAAGGTTTGAGCCCCCCCCCCACTCCCAACACCACCACCACCACCCTCCCATTTCCTTTATCGTTTTCTTTTCTTTTATGGCTCAGTCAGTCTGCTGGTTTTTATGGACTGCACTGCTGCAACATGATTGGCTGATTGGTTAATTGCATGAATCAGCTGGTGTTAGGGTTTTCCTAATAAAATGCTTGCTGAGAGACTTCAGTATGAAAGAGAGGCAGCAGTTTCTCCCCCTCCTGCTCCTCCTCTCACTGCATGCACTCACTGCAGTGTGTATTTCATAGACCGTGATGTAAAAGCTTTGTGTGTTAAATCTACGTCACAGCCCCAAGCCTCAGTGCCATGGACACCTGGGAGAAGGTGTGTATGAGCTTATTGCTCCTACTGCTGTTAGATTAGATTAGAAAATCTTTATTCTCCCACTGGGGCCATTTGGTTTGCAAGAGTAGTCAACACAATACACACATTACACATAATGAAATAAATATTACAATTATTATAGACATACACATTATTACATTAGAATCTGCAGGCAGATGTAAAGCACTAAGAGTCCATGAGTGGTTTTTTAGCTGCAAAGACAAGTAGACAAACAGACCGACCACGGCAATGATGTGTCTTTAAAGAGTAAGAGTACAACTGTAGATATATTACTATAGGTGCCATATGTGCTGAGATGTGGGAACCCAGCACTGTTACCAAACCAAAGTCTGACAAGGCAGGAAAAACAAAGTCTTCTAATACAAGGAGAAGAAGATCAAGGTGAAAGATAAAATTATAAAAAGTACATGTCATAAACATCCATCACAGTTTATTGGCCTCTCACCTTCACCCTTGACCTGCTCTACTGTGCTTCATAGGTGTGCACAGTTCCTCTGTGGAATTAGGTACACACTGTTAGTTAAGAACATAATCTTGATAAATCTTTTTTTTTTTTTTTTTTTTTTACATTGTTGCCTCATTCACAGAGCAATTACTAACATGAATACAATGTGTGTGGTCCAAGACTTTTGGACCCCACTGTTTCGTATACAGTATGTAGCCTACAGTAGCTGTGGTGTTATGTGTTGCAGTTTGTCTTTGTGTTGCAGATAAGGTAATTAATCATAATGCATACCTGAAAAATTATGTTTTGATCATATCTGACAATATACTGTGTTTGAGAAAAACTCATAAGAATCCAAAATGCCAGTTTCATTCATTTTCCAAACAGAGAGATGGATAAATCTGCTGCCCCACAGCCTTGATTGATATTCTGTGGAGTGGGTCCACTCTCCCTTTCCATAAATATGCATGAGAGCTGTTGAGCTTTGGTATTGAATGGGCTTGATCCCTGTGTGTGGATGTGTGTATATGTGTGGTTTTACGCCCGAATATGTTGGGATTGGTGAAGTTCTAGTTAGGTTTGGAATGTATATCTGTATGTACTGTATGGTATGTATTGTGTTGGCCAATATACAGTATGTTTTGTGTGTGTGCCAGGGGTGCAGTGGTCTAGTGTTGGGGTCATTTGCGGCTACAGGGAAGCAGAAATGTCATGTTCTGTTTGCCTGCGGCTCTCTGGCTGCAGCTGTCTACAGCTGGCTGGGTCTTACTTCAGTGTGGTTGATGAGGCTGGAGAAGAGAGTGCACATGGCACAGAGACGAGCTGCAGGTCGAACGCCCGCAGTCCTTCCAGACACCCTATAATGTGAGGATGGTGGGTGAAAGAGAGACGGCAGCTTCTCTCCAGGCTTGTACTGAGCAACCACCTCAGTAGCTGGTTGTTAAAGCAGCAGCTTCTCCTACTTCATGTTTACACATTATGTTGTTGTGTATGCAGGCTGGGTAATTAAATTAGTGGAGGTTAGGATGGTGGTGGCCTTTTTAATAAATATGGGATCAGCAAATAATTGTAGACTGCCAATTTGACTGTGGGTTTTACCAGGCCACAGCTACAGAGGGATTGCCTGTGAGACTAACTGACATTTAATTTTTATAGTGTAATAACTGGCTTGTGCTGTGTTAATATTTTTTTATGTGAAACAGCAGCAGTGGAACCCCATTATGATGTTGACTATTGGACATTTGTCCATCCCAAAAGAAAAAAAAAAAAAGGTCGAGATTTATATGATGATCTGTATCAATATCCATGATCACCAATAGGGTAACTCTCCTGGTACGTTGTCCAATCAGGTTTTGTATGATTTGAATGACTGATTATTTAGTCTTTCAAATGTCAGAAAATAACAATTTCACAGTCCTATAGCTGTAGGTACTTGATAAACAGTTCAAACCTAAATGATGTTCAACTTAAAGGGATACTTCACCCAAAATAAATAATTCACCAATTTTCTACTCACTGTCATGCCAACGAAGGGTTAATGGTGGCGGATAGTGCTCACTTTTGAAACGTTCAAAACACACCCCTGGAACTCCAAAAGCAATCTCCAAACCCTTCCATGACAGTGAGTAGGAAATTGGAGAATTATCGATTTTGGGTGAAGTATCCCTTTAACAATTGAGTCAGTAACTTAAACCACAGATCAATTATTCAGGTGGTGGGATTACTTCACTGTTGGTTGACAAATCAGTCAGCTAATTGTTCTGTCACTGGATGAGTGATATGTTCTGTAGGTATAAGACTCTTAATAAGCAGTCCCACTCTTCCTGGAATATTAATATCACAGAATATATATGTGTTCCAATATATAGGCTTACTGTGTGCTACCTGGTTCTACCTCAGAAAAGGGTGTAGAAAATAGCTCACCAACCTATTCTGTGCGAAACCCTGTTCCTGGAATGCTCTGGTCCTCTGTGATATTCCGCAGACTGAGCATGCCTTGCCTCTGACCTCCCCTCTTCCTCTGCAGTTACTTTGAGCTGGAGAGCAGCGGGGTGAGAGAGGAGATCCGCTACCACTACCGCTTCAAAGGCAAGCCACGCTCCGAGTCCTTCCCCTACCGCCTCGCCGACGGACAGTGGCACAAGATCGCCCTCACAATCAGCGCCTCGCACCTACTGCTGCACGTCGACTGTAACAGGTAACACACACACACACACTTATGCACAGAAACAACACCTGGGTAAATCTACCACAAGTGGCTGTGCTGCTTTATTTTTACCATGGTCCTGAAGTGACACTGCTAATGAGCTGTCTGTGTTTATCAAGGTAAATATTTGCTCGCTGCCGTCTCAGTGTGGATGACAGGCTGTTGACTGACAATGAAACATCCAAGGACAAATTAAGACGCACAAGCGTTAGAGGAAGGCTGTGTCTTTATATAGCCCAGGGAATGTACGTTCGGCTCACACTGTTCCATAATGAAGTGGAAAGTAACAATGATATAATCGCCTCATCGATTGGGTAATGAAGGCACTTTTCTGAAGGAGCACTCAGTCAGCGCTGATCTATAAACATGAACCTCAGATGTGACAGTCCTTCTCAGCCCTCACACTGCCAGGATGGCATCGCTTGTCCTTTTCTTAATGTTGTTGCTCGACAGACGCTCTGTGAACAAGTTGTGCAAATTACACTAGAAAAATGCTCCATCACCTCTCATGGATAGAAATCTGTATGATGCATTCTGTAGCGGGGGGGTTGTGTTGTTGTATTGATTCTTCCCAGACACTTTTTATTCCCATTAGGCCGGTGGGTTGTCGATTAATTATGGCTGAAGAGGCCATATGTCAGATGAGGCTCTAGTGAAGATAAAAGAGACAGAGATCAAAACTTTCTGCATACTGTACTTGCAGTGCTCTGGTTGAGAGATGAGTTAAAAGGGATAGTTACACTAATGGGGTTAGTTTAATACTGTTTGTCATCCTATGGTGGCCCTGGTGGTGGTATAAAAGTGAAGGTTGCTACTAAGAAGTCTGCTCAGACTGTTTTTGAATTCTGCCTTAATACACATTTACTAAGACATTTCCGTGTCCGACCCAAACCTCGTCATGTTGCATGTACTGTCTGTACTATTTTAGTGTCCTGTGCATTATTGATTTACATACAGGAACTGGAAAAAAAGAGAGAGACCACTCCAAAAATGATCAGTTTCTCTGGTTTTACTATTTATACAGTAGGTATGAGTAAAATTTAATTTGTTTTATTCTATCAACTACCGATAACATTTCTCCCAAAATTGAAAAAAAAATATTGTCATGTCAAAGAAAACATGTTCATATTTATTCCTAAAGAACACAGCAAGAATATTTTAACTCAGGAAGAGTTTATAAATCAGTTTTTGTGGGATAATGTCGATGTTTAATCCCAGCAGTGGTTTTTATAAATTTCCTATAAAATCAGATGTGGTTCAGGTGATGACCTCATCAGTGTCTCATTAGGTAGAATGAGTTGTGTTTGTGTTGGTATTTAAAAAAGAAAAAGAAAAGAATGACTGTCATACATGTAGAGATGCTTTTAAGAAACACTTGTGAAAGCGGTCTCTTAATTTTTTCCAGAGCTGTATGTATGCATATTATTTCATGCACATATCAGACATCTCTGAGCAGCCACTCGGGCCTCATGTATGGTAGTAGTGTGTGGATCGTGGGTGACATATAAGTGTATGAAGTAGAGCTGCATGATAGGCAAAAAAACCCCATCATATTGCAATAATATGGGCAGATTTTGTGGTTATAATTCCAGTTGGAATTCATTTCAATTTCACTCAAAAAATATAACACTAAACAAACATGTCCCTTATGAGAAAATGATTTGTTGGCCACGGTGTCTCTGTAGTAACACAACACTGCTGACAATCTACAACAATATTTTGACAGATTTTTAGCTTTATCAAAAAAGCTGCAGCTCTTGCGACTTGGCGACTTGGCCATGTTGCAATTTTGATTACATTGTGAATGTGCAGCCTGACGATGAAGAATGCCAACATCACACACTTAGAGACTAAATTAAACACCTGCACTCTGATAAACCTCAGCTGACCACAGTCAGGATGCCAAAATACCAGCACCTGTTTAATAAATGTCATTAACCAAACCTGCAGCACCGGCACCACGCTAATAAAGCACATTTCAGAAGGAAAAATGAAAACAAGCAGCAGTTTAACAAACTAAACCGGTTTTGCCTTGATGTGAGCAGAACACATGACAGAAAGCATAAATGCTCTCCCAAGATTCATCAGCATTAAATCCATAAGTAGAAAATTCTCTAAAGCTTCACAAAGAACACGATCAAAGAACAGTGACTGCTGAAACTTTTCCCGGATGTATTTCACCAGAATAACAACTCAGCCGGGTGCCATCTCTGCACTCTTTGGTGCATGGCTGTTGCTCTTGTAAGACCCTGTCTCTCCTTATTGCACTTTGTTTAACCTTTCACTCTAAAATGCTCTCTACATCTCCACAGTAAAATGCTGCATGATTTGCATATTTTTCTATATATTTTCTGTCATAGTGAACTCTCCAAATAACACTAACTCCTATCTCTGCCCTGCTGTTCAGTCAGTCTGTTGCATTTAGCTTGTTATTAATACTGTATTATCATTATCTATATTAATACAGCTGTATATGGCTGTGCCTCTAAATCACCTATAGCTTCACTTCTCTCAAACAGGTTATTGATGAGCGTTTAGGTAAAAAAATCCACTAAGTAAAGCTCTATTGTTTTAATGTCATTGCACACATCTATCAGCGAAGGTATCCAACCACCAAAAGTTTGGCAGAGCACAATCACGCTCCAGCTTTCTGCTAATTGCATCTTAAAATATTTTGTCAGTGTCTGTTAGAGTTTAGAAAGTCTTGGTGTGAAGCTGTTGCAGCAGGATGAAATTAATTGGGAATTGAAAGGTGTGTCACACTGAAAAACTTAAACTGAGCCAGTTTCCTAAACCAATTCATTTACCAATACAAACTACTAGTTTGGGAATCATTTATTTTTAATGTGTAGCACTAAGAATTAATGTTCAGTATTCTCAGTTAACAAACCGTAGAGAGAGAGAGAGGGATCATCTGAGGACTTTTTATGCCAGAGCTGCTATGTGAAGCTCGGAGGATCAACGCGAGGCAGGTGAGGGAGTGAACGAAATCACAGCTATCAAGCCCCGCTCGCCGTAGATGTACTGGGTCCGACAGGAAGGTCAAAGACCTCATCTGCAGCCGTGCTCCGCTCTGATCACATGTTTACCCTCCTGCATTTCACCGTGACCCGCAGCAACGCCACCTGACACCACCTGCTTGCAAATCAGCTTTCACATTGTCTTCAAAGTAGCAATCACAGCTTCAGACACCTTTCATCCGGGAGACGACGCAGCAACACATCAGCCTGATGCGACGCTGTAATGAGGACATGTTTTTATTCCCCTTTTCTTTTCTTTTCTTTTCTTTCCCAGCCACTTTGGCCAGCAGCTGATCTGCCACCGGCATCTAAAAATCTGTATTTAAACTCTGCAGCTGTTGGCTCCAACTGCTCTGTGTTCTTGGTCAAAAGCTGGTAAAACAAAATAGAAAACGAACTACAGCCCCCTCTATTGTGTCTACTCAGTTTGACACTGTGCACCAGGTTTTGCCTTTTTACTGCAAGGACAATGACCTCTTCCCCATCGCCCCACACTGTTTATCTGAAGCACATGCTTCTGTACAGCTGATATGATAAGTCTCAAATTTTCTGGTGTTGATTGCCTAAACTACCGCAATGAAAGCCCATTAAACCAAACTGTAGGCCTACTTACTGTCATTTGATGCTGACTTTTCAGCGGAGTGCAGTAATTAGATGCTTTTCTACAGCTGAGAAACACATCAGTGAGCAGAATATGTCCAGAATTACCAATCACACTTTCCCCCAGGGTACTAATAAGGGTAGTGTACATGAGGACTGGATTTAGTTTGGAAAGCAGTTGCCATTTTCTTTCATTCTTCTGTTTACAGTTATTAATTTTTCAGTGTGATCATTTGTATTCATTCACACAGAAGTATCTTTTTCACGATTTGTTGTAGAGGATTAATATTGATGAAGTCATCCCACACAAAAAGTCAAAATTAGAAATCCTTTTTTTCCCCCACCCTTAGTACGTAGTTGTCACAGCGACCAAGTAAAATTGGCTTTGATTACAACTTTGCGCAAGGAAAAAAAAAACCCCAACATAAAACCAGAGAAGAAAAACTAGAATATCATATCCCTGCTACCATGATCGTGTCACTGCTCTTAAGTGCCAGGAATGATTTTCCCATTCAAAGCAAACCGGCAGACTTAGCCTTGAAATTCAAAGCAATTTTGATTTGTGCACTAAACAGCACATTATTGATTTCAAGGCTCGTTAAATGGTTTTAAGCATCTATAAATGTGTGATCGGGCTATTAATCCTCATGTCCTCAGGTGAACCTTTACCACGTAGTTTCTTCGGCCTTCACAGCTCCTGTTTTATTGATGTCTAAAGTACGACTTACACAAAAAGCAGTCAGACCCTCTGGGCTCGTTTCACAGTAAAGGAGACCGGTGTTTCTGATGCAGATACAGCCTGACAATACCTCACACTCCGCTAGTCAGTGATAGTATAAAGTAATTGTTCTGTATTTTGGAAAATATGCTATTTCACCTTCTTGCTATGAGTGAGGTGAGGAACAGTGTCACTCACACATCTGCCTGTAGTTTTCAAACACTCAAAACAAGGAGAGGTAGCTTGCCAGTTTACGCTGCCCGGCTGTTAATTTGTCTGTTTTACACTTTAGGTTGTTTTCAGATTCAACAAACAAGTTACAATGTGTTGACGAATGTGTTAATTTGTAAATCACTGACTGTAAGCAGACCACTGCTCACTAACCTGTGCATGTTTGGCATGTTGGCCAAATGAATTTGCCAGTTTTATTTGGCGTTTCCAGCTGCTACCAACGCTGATAGAATAAAATGCTTGAGTATAATCAAAAGCATCATGGACAACATGTTGCTGGTGTAAAAGATAAAAAAAGGGAGGCATCTTTGGACTGAAATGTACAAATCATCAACAGGAGCATGTTACCAACAGGCATTCTGGGAAATTACTACACCACTACATTTCAGTCTTGTACTTTTGGTCCTTCAAATCAATTTAAAAAGAATAGTTCGAGACACTGTCATGAATTCAGCCACTAACTACTTGAATGTCTTTGACCCACGTTGCTCATCATCATCATCATCATCATTATTGAATGAACTGAATGTCCCCTTTATCCCCCATCTATATTTCACTCTTTGCACCCATCGGGGAAATAGGATTGCTCATCTGTGCTCTATTCTAGACAGCCATCTATGTCTATTTCTAAAGTCTGATAGATCTTTACAGTCGACTTTTTTTTTCTGCACAGATAATGTAATAAATTATTCAACACATTCATTAGAGTAATACTAACCAGATAAACATTTGCCGTCACAGTAACGGAGGATTTGAGATTTTGTTGATGTCCTTTTGGATATCCCTGCCACAGTTGCCACTGTTGGTTATAAGAGAGAAAACATCTGGATTTCTTTAGGGGCAGCGGCTTCAATTTGTACCTGTCATTTTGTTTGACTGCAGCACGCAAGTCAGTGTGTCCAAGTGAAGGACTTTTACCTTAGGTTAGGATTTTGGACTTAATCCGAAGGCGGATCAGACACCAAGGAGTTCATGGATTTCCCCCACCCCCCCCATGTGTGTGTCCTCGTCTGGCCCTCTCTGAGATCGATGCAAATAAAATATCACAGAAGTGAAGTCATGGACAGCACACTGACAGAGCACATAGTGTTGCCTTCAGCTGCGATGAAGCTTGTCGATGACAGATTTACTATCTGCACCAGCATGCTATGTAGCCTCTGCAGTATACAGCAATGTGACACAAACATGAAGACTCATTTTCAGTGCTGTTAATGACACTACCACTTCCCATGGTGCCAAAACTAAAAGTCATTGAGCAACATAGTGATGTTTTGAAAGTAATAATGCTAAATAAAATACAATAAAACAACTGATTCACATTCACTTTGGAGAATTAGCAGTTGTGGTGACAAGACGCCACCGGGGAATGAATAGAGAAAAAATAATTAAGAATCAAAATTTTTACACACACAATTTACAACAACATTTTGATGAGAAGAAGCTCACAAGTAAAATTATGATTGCAAGAATAAATACAACAAAGCTGCAAGCAAATGTGTTTTGTATTTTGTTCTGTCTATTTTCGAAATGAATGTTGGGTGAATTGTTGGAGATCAAATGGGCAATATTATGTTGTCTGTTAACAGTTTAATATGTTTAGTAACAACATTGTTTTGACAAAAATGTAAATTGACCACTTGTCTTCTATGAAAATATAATCCTGTGGCAATTAGGTGTCCTACTGATCCTTTCATTGCAGTTTAGCAACATAGGCACTTAATTTCTGAGAGGCAGACATCAGTAATGACTATGTCTGAATTGTTGATGTTAAAATTTCCTTTTAGATTTTTCAACCAAGCCAGTTTTTGAATTTGAGGTCAAATATGATCTTTGATCTTTGAACCTCAGCAAAATAAAGTAGTGACAGGATTCAATGCAAACAAAGATCGATAATAGAAATTGTAAACGGCATAATGTCCTTTAGGAACTGATGATGCGAATGGACCAAACAATAAGGCCATCGAGATGGTAAGGGTTAAATAAACTGACAATGAACAGTAGGTGCAGTCTTGCTGAGGACATCAGCTTTTCAGCATTAAAGAGTTTCAAGGTTGCGGATGAAAGTGCTGGAGTTAAATCAAACAGTTTTTCATCTCGAGTCTTTGAGTGTTATTTCTATTAGTCATTCTAGAAAGCGTGTGCTTAACATCTTTCTGGTCCCTTTGATGACATAATGCCACACAAGCCTCCTCCTTGTCCCTTTAACAACAGAATACATCCCCCCGGCACACATGTTCCATCAAGTACATGCTTTTCCACTTTGTGTGTACTGGCTGAGATGCTGTCACTAAAGTTAAAGTGGAGCTCCTGGAAATCTGAAGCATAGCCTAGAGGAAACCCCTGTGATTTATTGGAATACAGTTTGCTGAAAGGTCTGCAGTTGGACTTGTCACAGCCCCAAATCTATTTTAAATAATTATAAATAATGAGTTCATCAATGTTTGTTGGAGAGCTGCAGTCTTGAGATTTGGATGAGTTGAAACTAAGTAACAAAACAGATTTGACTTTACCTAGTTGAGACCTGAAACTCCCTAACAGCCGTTAAACCATCTGTGGTTGAACGATGTTCAACCAGGTTAAGATATTCCAGTATCACTTCGGCTACCCTTTTATTCTGATCACCACCTTTTGGCTGTTCAGTTAAATTAAGTTTTCAACTCATGAATCCATGTTGCTCAGTGAGGACTCACTGAATTTTGTGTGGATGTTGCTTTACCTCTGGTGTCCTGGACTGCTGAGGACTTGCTCTCATCTTATCTGACAATATTCAGTCTGTTGGTAATCATGTTTTCCCCCTGCACATTGATTAATGTGGTTTACCTCAAAGCTCATCAACTCAACTTATTCACAAGCATAACATCTCCATTTGCTGTCACCTTAATAAATGATCCTGATACACACCAGCTACACTCTTGTACTAAATAAATTTCTGTCCCCGAATGAACGTTATCATAAGTCTGGCGAAGCTGTGCTCCCAGTTGTTTATCCTTAACATTTCAATCTAATGAAACCCAGCAGTCTCTTGATATCTTAACTCCACCTGTAAGAAGGAAGTGCAAGAACACATTGAAAAGGTCACTGCATGCAACATGCGAGGTGAGAGTGGTATTAATGAACAGGTGGATGAGATTAAAATGAGATTAAGTTAAATCTTGACTGCATTGCTCAACAGTGCTTCATTATGGTAACCACTGCATCCTGTGCCCTGCTTCATGTTGTGCTTGTACGCAGTATAGTTTAAATCATATTTGCCCTGAAAGGACAAAATATAATTCTGACCTCAGAACAAATTGTAGCAACAAATTAGGTTTTAACTTTGGATGACCAACTAATATTAATTATTACAACAAGAGTGAGCACTGTAGTAAATATCTCTAAAATAGTAAACTTTAACTTTATCCACCCATACAAAAACCTGAGTTGCAAGTAAAACACATTTTGAGGTCTTTTATTTTGATAAAATTGGCAGCAACTGCATGAATCTTTGGTGTCAAACAAAGGAAGATGAACTCTGCACTACGCGTAAGCTTAGCAATGATGTGTTTTATCTCCCTGAGCTCTCCGCTGGACACAGTGTGCTTTGCTGTCATACCGCCGGTGCGACTGTGCCCTCTGTCTGGAGTCTCAATACATCAGTTTTGTTTCTTTTCCATTCTTGTCCAAATAAATTCTGACTAACAGTCAAAGTCAGTGACATCTAGACCAAATGCTGCTGCTCCGTCTGCCTACATGCGCCTCTGTGGGAAAATTGTTATGACTCACCTGTCCAGATGAAAAATGAATTTTCTGTTTTGCTTCAGCAACAGCTCAGACATTGAGAAATGATACATATTGAAATACAAAACGTTGTTGCGTTCAGATGTGTGAAGTGAACAGAGAGCTCTAATGTGTTCCCTAATACAGAGTCGGTGACTTTTTTGGTCCTCTACCTCCTCCACCTATCATTTTCAGATGCATTGCATTGGAACATATTCAGTTATTGCAGGTCATTTCTCTCCCACACACAGATTTTGTGTGATATTACCTGCAGTAGTGCCACCGCTTAGACAAGGTCAGGTTCTTACATAACTGTAGTATGTAATTGCAATCTCCGAATTTTCCTAATTGAATTAGTGGCAGACACCCAGTACATATGCCCTTGTCACACACTCGGAGTCAGCTCTTTGTTTTGGACCTGAATAGCAATTCGCAGTAATGACATTGGCTGTGCCTGACACTTACAACCACACAGTTGTCCGCTGCTTGCAGAAGGTCATTTTATGTGCAGACTGGCTGGTGTTTCTCAGGGGGCCTTTGCTGCTGCTCTCGGCAGCGCTCAGTTGCTGCTGCCAACTCCTTAGCCTCTCCTGTGCTGCTTCTTGGCACCCAGTTTTGCCAGGGCCCTGCTGCATGTGTAATCTTTTAGATGTGATATGAAAGCCACCCTTCAAGCAGGGCTGGTTAGTCCTCATTGGCACCTTCTTTTGGGATACAGCAAAGAAATGGGCTCCAAACAAAAGCAACTCCCTCTCAATATCTACTTAACCCCGTTTTTGCTGTTTCTGCTCTCTGCCTGCGAGCACTTTCTCCCTCAGTGGACTGTGTACAGGAATTAGTTTTTCTCACCAGGTCTAAAGCCCCAATGGCTACCACAGCACAATAATACTCACAGATTTGAAGAACCTACTGAGAATTCTGCTTGATAGCAGTGCAGTAAAAATATGTTTTGTCCTAGCGGAAAGGTCACAGGGTCATTCAGATCAAACTATTCACCGCCTCAAGCAGCTTTAATGTGTTCAGCAAACTTTGTAATCCTCTAATTGGATATCTAGTATGTAAACCTGACATTTGACCTCACATTGGGAGAGGAAAGCTTAAAAATACTGTAAATTGGAAAAGGTGCATCCTGTGTGGAACATGTAAATCTGTATAATTCCATTAAAATTGATTAAAGGTCCAATATTGTATAAATGTAGATTTTATGTCTCGTTAAAAATTAGGTCTAGGTTCCATAGCCTATTAATACTGTGGAAGTATGAAAGCATCAGTCCACAAAGAAAGTTTTCAGAAACCAAGCTTTAAAACAACCCATCAGGACTTCTGCTGCTTTGTGATGTCACAACAAAACAGACATTGCCACTAGGACCCACCATTCGACCTTTCAGAGGTTGTCTCTCCTCTGGTTGGCTAACCAATCTGTTGTTATAGGGAGGATGTTAAAGGGTTAGTTCAACATTTTGGCAAATTATCCCATTGCCATAATCCCTATAGTCATAGCAGTAGTTTCGTTACCTTTAATTGTCGGTACGAGCTATTTTTAGAACCTCGAAAGCAACTCTGTCTCTTCATGCTCCGTTATTATCTCATAGTGTGGTAAATGTGCAGGTCACAACATGACTACGAGAGTGTTGGATTGTTTATTTGATAAGTTTGATGAGGGACACAAAGAACTCCCATTAGCCTCCGTAGCGTAGCTCTGAGCAGCTCGTGGCTTGGCTCCACCGTTCTAAAAATAGCTTGCACTGACAAATAAATGTAACAAACCTACTGCTATGAATATAGGGATTGTGGCAATGAGCCAATTTGCCAAAATATTGAACTCTCCCTTTAAACTACACTGATATTTGATCAAACCAAAAACTAAAAAAAATATACAATATGCAACCTTTAAGTTAATTATTTCTTTAAAATAAAGTTTTTGGAAACTATAGTAAGTGGTGGATAAAGTAACTGACTGACATCACTTAAAACAAGGTTACTTCCCTTGAGATTTTAACTACATCAGAGTTTTTTCTTTTTCTTCGGTTGTCATGGAGACAGCTCTGGACAAAAATGGCACCCAGTTATTTAACTCACCCATAGGTCATGCTTTTGTCCTGATTAGTGCACCACCGCATTCTTTCTGCATTCATAAACGCACATCATGATGTAAGTGTCTCATAAGATAATGAATGAAACACAAAAGGATCATGAGGGGTGTTATTAAAATGGCCAGACTTTCTCGTCTTTTGTCTTTGTGTCTCAGCCACTCAGTCTGTTATCTTGAACCTAGACAGAATCGTAGAATTACTGGTAGACAGTCGTGGACAAAAAGAAGGACCAGGAGGGATATTAGAACAAAGATCTGAGACACCAGTGAGAGAGGATAAGGGAAGAGCTCAGCTTTGTTGGTTTGGCTTAGTGTTTTCAGTAAAAATGACAACCGGGACATCGCTCTGCGTGTGTCTGTTGTGTGTGTCTATGTAAGAGAGAGAGCTCTGTTTTCAATGATGTATTTCCTTTGCTGTATTCTGCAGCATGAGGTTAAGCCAACATTTGCTTTTGCTTTTTTCAGATTGTTTTGCTCACATCGTATCATTCTGTCTACTTTGTAAGAGATGTACTTTGTCAATAGTTTTCTTAATTAAGATTATGTCAATAAAGCTGAGGGGATGCTCTATTTCACTACTCAGCATCATACTGTAGGGAGATACACAAGAGCTATACAATAATGACTCATCTTGGACATGGGAAATTATAAATTGTGGTTTATTAAAATTTTGGCCACATTTTTTAATTAGAATTTATAGATTTCTTTCTACAGAAGCACATCACTGCAAATTTGAATGGGTCAGACAACAAGGTCAAAGTTGAACTGGGAAGTTGGTCTTTTAAACTGCTACATACAGTATCTTAATAAGTTTACACTTCAGGGACTAAGCCTTTATATTATTGCTCCTTTCAGATGTATTGGATGCTAATGCAGCTCTTTTAAATATTTAAGTGATTATGTTAAGAGCAAATTATTTTTGTGTGTTTACCGTTGTATTTTCCCTGCTGCTCTTCTGCAGGGTTTTGTTTGCTAGAGTGTGGGTGTCACAGCAGCAGGCTTTGTACATTCATCAGTGACAAGCTTTACTTATGGATAAGTTGAATAACTGAATAACAATTGCACCTCATTTACAGTTTTTCTTTTTTCTTTTTTCCTGTCTAGTGTCTAGTCGGAGGCTCAAAGAGGCTTTGTGTTAGTCATGCCTCACTTTACGCCAGTGAATTCTGACAGATTTTTTTATTTCCTTATTATTCAAGGTCAAGGATTTGAAGACACAGATTTATTGATACAGCTCCATTAGCTGTGCTGAGGTTTATGTGTACCTGCAATCCTGGTTGCAATCCTGGTTACAGGGAGCCTTTGAGTGAAGCAGCTGTCTAATGCAGCATGAGACTGAAATATAAATATCATGATGGGGAATCCTAAACATTTTTTAAAAACTGCTGAGTTTTTCTGTTTTATCATGCAATGATGACCAGGGATGTGCTAAATTTACATCTTCAGAGACATCTCTGTGTATGTTGCAGAAGGCATACTGTATGGTGCACTGTCTGTGTTTCACTTGCAGGTGTTATGAGGTTGTTTTTAGCCATACTCGCAGCATGGCTCTAGAGCTGGTCCATTGGCCTGTCAGTTAGTTGGCAGGAGGGTCCACCACTTTTTTCCACAGTGAAATATCTGGATAACTATTTAATGGATATCCATGGAATTCTGTGAACACAAAAACTCTCAAGGCTTTCACACACTGGATGTGACAAATAAAAGACAAGAAAATGAATATTTTGCATCAAAACCATTCATACCAGGCGGTGATACAGTAGGAATATGCAACAGTCTTGTTACTGTACCAACTATCCAAAACAGCAACTCACTATCCTGATAGCCCAGTTGTTTGGCGATACTTCTCCACACAGTGTCCTTCATTTCACTGTCTTTGTAATGTTTGTTGATTTGTCTCATCCCTCCAGTGTTGTCCCTACGCTATGCGTTTGGAATTATTAGCATTAAGATCAAGGGTCTGCAACCAATCAGATGGCCTGTCTGAACCTACCTGTTGTTTAATGACCGATGTAGGCCGGTGGATTCTATGTTCAGCTGCAGTGAGAGGAGCAGATGCTTGAACAGCATGAGGACATCATAATGAAGAGGCGTTTACGTGGCCTGAATTAACCAGATGCCTGGCTAACAACATAGCCTGGTCTCCATTATTCATCTCATTTGGCCTATAAATCATCTATGGACATAAATGTTTAAGGTGTAGTTACGGTCTAAACGGGCTGCTGTTGTGGTTGAAAGAGAGGTTATTATTGGTTTCATTAGAAATAGACTGCCACTGGCTAGTTTTTTTTTTTTCTGCACCAATCGCTCAGCAGCTGTCTGTGTTTTAGTTATGAAGTGAAAACTTGGTTTAAAAAATCTCTTTCAAATGCCTCAGCTCTCTGACACCTCTTTGATCCTCCTCCTCTCTCGCTCTCTCTTTGGGTCTCATGACAGTTTGGTTGAATGATGTCCTAATTAAATCTTCAAAACAGCTGACTATCAGTGTTGATTTCTGTTGCAACACAGAATCAGATAAAATATTGTGAAATGGGCACAAACTCTTCTGTTATTAGGTCGGCAATTATGTGAAAACACAAGCTGTTAAATCTGAAGATATTTGTTTATTTTTGACTATACCTCTATCCAACAAAATAGTTTACTACAATCAGTAATGTTAATTAAGAATTATTTAAACATGTAAATCTGTCAAAAGTGGTTAATGGTCCCATTTTGTATGTAAGTGAGATTTCCAGATGTTTTTTGATTATAAACCAGGTCTAGCTTCTATATTAATACAGTGAAAATATCAAAGCTTCAGTCCACAGTGAACTTCACACAGCTTGTACTCAGAAACTGAGCCTTAAAGGTGTACAGAAAAGAAAAATGAATTTGATTCCACTATGGGTCATAAAATTAGTGTAATCACTCATCTATCAGACGATGTAGCCCAAACTTTGTGCAAAATTCTATTTTCGCGTAAGTCTGGGATGAAAGTGGGGTCGTTTTTTTTTCTGCACATTGAATATCCCGCCCACTCGATAACGACCAATCAAATTTGTTTTCCTTACTCGGGTAAACTCGTGCAGCAACTTGTGGAAACTCGTAGAAGGAGGAGCGACAAACTGCCATTTCTGAACACCTTTAAAAGCCAACATCAGGACTTCCTCAGGAAAGTCTTCACCTTCTCTGGTTCCTGTTTCTGTAATTGTAGTGTTTCCAGCTTTATCTCTGCATTGTATCACACAACTGAATATCTCTGGACTGTTGGTAACAGAATAACATTGGGATATTAAATTTGGCTCTGGGCATTTGCGATATCCAGCTCACCATATTCTTTTGAATAATCATTAGATGCTGTGTTACAAAATGTGAAGCAAGGAAGTAATGTATCATTGTCAATATCAGAATTCTTTATGGTTGTATGAGGGGTAGGGGTTCATTTATTGAATACTTTCTTCAGGACATTTCAGTATCATACTCACTGTTTCTGCACCATCTAATTTGTTCTTTGTGAGGACTACATTTTGTTTTTGTCTGTGCTGCATTTTCCCCCCCATTTGACCATTGCGGCTCCCATAATGTTGTTAATATGTGGCTCTATGTCATGAAGTGAACTGATAGCTCACACTCGGCTAATGAAGGAGGAGAGATGTCGGAAGCTCTCCACCTTAAAGATCTCATAATGATACGACTTGTGCAGCTTTTGTGACCAGCAGGCAGAAAATGACATTCTGCTTTGCTCATTAAAGAGGCCAGTGAGCTGGAAGGTATGTTCCCTTTTTCCCCCCCTTACCTGCTAAGCAGCTCATCAGCCCGGCCAAAACTATCATTAGGACAAGAACAAGGCTGTTAGACTGGAATGGAACATTAGATTAATGATGGAGTTGTTAATACTGTTTTCTGCCCATTGTTCTGACTCAGTCTTTTGCCATTCACACTTCTTTGCTAATGTATCATAATGTCTAATGTATGTGTCATAAGATCAGTAGTAGTGATATGCATGGTCAGACTTAAGTCTTGGCTAAGCCATGCACAAAGAACTCAAATGTTACCCCAAATGAGCAACTCAGGTGTAACGTTTTAATTCCGTCTGAAGGGCAGTGCCAGCTCTGTTCAGCAGAGCAGCAAGCGTTCATTACTTCATTACCTGATCATTGACGCGCCAGCTAAGAGGAGGGTGCTGCGCGAAGAATGATAATGAGCTGAAATCAGGTTAATACTGACACACGGTGCTGTCTGTAACCTTGAAACCTTTTCCCTGGTTCTTGGTGGGCGTGGGGCTCAAGATACAGTCACTATCTCTGAGCAGGAGCTCTTTTGTTTGACTAGGTGGTTGTATTGTCACAGCTGCACAGGACACCGAGCGCAGTGAGAGCACAGAGGAAATTATATGTGGCTCTTGGGTCTCTAATCAATGGGGCAACTCCAGCTGAATAACCCACGTTTAGATCAATGGGTAGCTGTGGTTCCAGTGCAGCAGCTCATACAGGCCTCGGCCATGTAATTACTCCTCCTGCCTCAGGCAGCCTAATGAAGGAAAATTTTAAATGTCAATGAATAGTGGTGGTAAAGTCTTTCTTTCCCAATTGATTTTCTGTAATGTGCTCCTCATGTGATTTAGACTGCACAGACAGACCTCTACCATCCGACTGGGATTTTCAATCAGTGTTTCAATCCTGTAAATTCCCCCCATTAAATGGAATTTATTTAAGACATGACCTGATTGACAATTAATCACCATAGTAACACCACATCTTTTTATTTTCTTCTTTTGTTGTTGCCTGTGGTGAGGACATATAGTTTATGGGTTGCCTGCCCCTTAAATTATAAATAAATTGTTGTAATTTTAGGGGTCAAGGTCATGCTGACCACACCAAACATTCTTTTGGCCTTTCTCTTTAACACCTTCAGGGAATTTCTAAAAAAAAAAGTGTTGTAACCCTTCAGTCGGATTAAGGGATCTAAATAAGAGAAATTCAAGAAGCCAATTCAAACACTCTTTGCCTTTGGTAGTGTGTAGAAAAGACAGCCAGGAATTAAGGAGAGACAGAATTAAAATTGGATCATTCAGTTAAACCCTGGATTAATGTAAATAACAATGGTTTTGAATGTTCCCTGCCTGTGCTTGTTGGTTCACAAGAGGAGACTCTCTTGTTTTCTTCCCAACAAAGACACCTCCAGATATTCCTGCTCTGAATTATGTTGTTATTATCCCACCGTCAGACTTGGTCGTAGACGGTTTCCTGATGATCTAGTTGTGTGATGAATGCATTAGCATGTCTGGGTCAGGATCTGCGAGAGAAACACCTTGTCAGCTTTCTGTCTTCATTAGCCCAACATGAACCATCATCATCCTACTGCTCAAGTATCTCACTTAAACATCGGAGGCTGCTAGTCCTCCCCCAGTAGCCTTCCCCTGTCTGAGGTTCACTGCCGCCTGGTGTCAGGTGTGATGGAGTGTGTCATTACTGTGGCCTCCCTGCGTCGAGCTCGGCAGCTCCCAGCCCACCTCCTGTGGGCAGACGCCCCAGCTCGGGCCCCTGGTGGCAGTGAGGGGGAGGAGGACAGGAGGAGCTTCCTGCGCCAAGGAGACTCAGGGGACACACACACACACACACACACACACACACACACACACACACTTAAACACCTTACCAGCCTCTACATCTCTTGTTTTTTTTCTCCTCCCTCCTCTATGTATCTGCAGCTACAGTAGTCGTGTCTTATCAGAAAAGGACAGGAGCCTCTATCAACAGATAAGGTCACTGTTGAGGTGAAGTAATTACAGATATCTGAGACAGAGGGGAAGCAGGCATACAGTTCCTTTGGGAATTGGGTGACAAAGCCAGATTAGACTATCTTCATCTACATACTGTAGGTAAAACCAGTCTTATCCCCTGTGCCAAGCTGGGGGTAAAGGAATTTGGGTCACTTTATCCATTAAACATGATACATCTGCCATCTTATTAGGATATGCTCTAGTTTCAGGCAGTAGTTTCCTTGCCTTTTTCAATGCTACCCTGCTCCACTTCTTTTCGGTTCATTTTACTTTTTCCGCTTCTGGGATCTTTTGCATCATGTACTTCCAAAATGTTTAAAAAACACATGTTGGGGGGGAAAAAAAACATCTTCTCCATATTTCATCCATTAGGCATTCTGCGTCTTTCATTTCTACTGGAAGACGCCTCAGACTGGATTTAATGTTGAGTGCGAGAATCGAGTCAAATCGCAGCTCTGCCATCTCAGAGCATAATGCCGTCATCTTTCAACCACTGTGGGTGGCAGCGCTCCAGTTTGAGTGGAGCTGGTACAGTTTGATTCATCCGCAGCACTAGAGGAGTATGAGAGAGACTGACAGATGCCCTTTCAGAAGAAGATACCGCAGAGCTGCGGTGACAGCTGCCTGAATATACAGTATTGCTTCCACTGAAATCAAGAAAAGACGTGAGGTTGAGGAAGAGAACCAGCACAACATTATGCCACTCGCACAGCACAATTCATCATCTTCATGCACTGAGGAAGAGAGATGCAACTAACAATTATTTATATTCTTGTTTATCCCAGTAATTATCTTTTCAATTAACTGACTATTATGGAATATGGAAAGAAAACCTGAAGAAATACTTTGCATGTGTGACTTCATTGACGATATATTGGTGTTAGGACCTTCAGCAGATAAAGACATTGAAATGCAAAGCTTTTTTTTTGTTTTTCAATGTGTTTGGTTCAAGTTCAAACATCATTCTGTGCTTGTTTGTACCAGAAAATGTCAGAGAATGATGAAAACTATTGATCCCAATTTCCTGAAACCCAAGATTTTCAGTTTACTGCCACATACTGTAAGGCAAAGCAACACAACAATTAAAATCTAGGCAAAGCTATACATTCTGCTTTTTTCTTGAAGGATGACAGGAGTTATTAATCAGTCACCGGTCACATATTTCAGATTAATTGTCTTTCATTTCACTAATAGATTAATCAAGTAATTCTTTCAGCTCTGCTGAGAAGATCCCTTCATTTATGGAGTTTATTTTCTTTAATTTATCTCTGCCTGTCTTCTAACTGCTCTATCAGCTCAAGTCAGAAACAGATATGATTCTGTAATGACTAAACCTCAGTGCGTTACAAATGAGTGAGTGAATGAATACGTAACCCTTTCACCATTGGCTTGTGTATTAAGAAACCCACTTTATGCTGTAAGATAAAGCCTTAACCCTTCTTAAATATAGAGTCATTTTCCAAAAAGTACAGTGAATGACTGCCTAGGGTAATGTACAGTTTGATTCTCACTTTCATTAAGAACTAATTGAAGACTCGTCTTGAATAGGTACTTTGAGCTGTAACCACTAATGTAATACAAAATCAAATACTTAAATCATAGAACACAATTCAAACACTGGATATCGCTCCCTCATCGCGATAACACCTGTTTCAGTCCACAGCAGCACGCAGCGGTGGACCTCAGTCCCCCTCTGCAGCAGCACAATGTCCTCTGTCAGTGAAACTCTCCATGAGGACCAAGTGAAGCTCCTGTAGTGGCTTAATCACCACCGTCTCCTCTCGACAATGACTGTGCACTTAGCATACAGCAGCTCTACTGTAGCCAGCTAACTTAGTCGAACTTGCTTTGTGTCCGATAAAATGCAAAACACCTCAACTGTGATGGAGAGTCCCATATCACACAGCTCACAGCCGTATACCTCAACATGAAAGAGAGTCCAGGGTCCACCTCTCTCTACTCTACGCCATTAACTCTCTTCTCCTTCCTCACACTCAGGTCCTCCCAGAAGTGTGAATTACTTTTTAACTTAGCATCCAAAACCCATGAAATACATATATTTTAAAGGCACATAAATTAACCGGAAATTGTTTATACATTCTATTTGTCTTACAGTACTATTTATGTAAATGTAACTTCACCATGACAAAAGTTTTATCTTTAACTTATTCCCAGGATAGTAAAAATAAAATTAATACAACTGCCCTATTTATCAGAGTATATGAATACCATAGGCTACATACATACAGTGTTAACCCCATTGGAGGAACTTGCAGCTAAATGAGGATCTGCCTGCCCTAGTCTCAAAGCAAAATCTTGCTATGTAAAGTACTCAGAGGATTCCAGAGAAAGAGAACATGTCTCATGTTGACAATGTAATCAAGGATATGCTCCAGGAGAGTTACATGAAGGCTGTGGTTGATGCCCTCCGACACCAGATGGCCCAAGAGATCAGCCTCGCTCAACAAAGACAATCTGACCAGGAGCTGGACCTGAAGAGAACCCGAGAAGCTTAAAACTCAGCTCAACAATCAACTCTCATTCACTGTGGTGCTTCAGGCTGAGAGAAAGAAAAACTTCCTCAGGACAAGGTCACCAGCCAGAAGGAGCCGGCAGGAGAAGCCTCAGGAGATGCCTGCCGATCAACCTGTGGAACATCCAGACCAGCAGGAGGAGCCTGCAGATCAGAACCTGATCACCAGACCAAGGAGGAAGTCTGTCTGGAAGAGAGTCTGCCACTTCTTGGGATAGAGGATACCCCAGAGGGAGACAAAGACCAGGGAGCCCTCATTATTTTGTAGCCTAGCTGACAACACCCCTGTGCTCCTCACCTCCTCATCTTTCCACAAATTTGCATGTTTAAGTGACGCCTCAAGTTGTCATCCCTTAACATAGCCATATGTTGGTTGTAATATTAAGAAAAAATATTAAGCTCCCATTAGGATATTTATTAAGTAACTCTGCTGTAAGCTGAGGAGAAAACTTCTTGTATACTTCCTTGTATCCTACAACCATTATCCAATGAGGAGAGAGAACGGCATGAAGGGCTGTGTGTGCAGCCAAGGGATGCGCGTGAATGTGGTGACGTAGGGACGAGGACCAATAGATCCATGACGAGGGCGGGGACTGCTCACTCCATCGGCTGACAAGAAGTTAGCCAAAACAACCGGATTGCTTACTTCTGCTTTAAGATTGTGCATGGTGTTTTTAATCATATTTTTTAAAATAATGATAATTAATTAAAAAAAAGGAAGTATTTTTTAAAAATCAATTACTAGACATTTCAGACGACCCCATTTGAATTCCAGGCGACCCCACGTGGGGTCCCGACCCCAAGGTTGAAAAACACTGGCTTAGTTGAAGCTCTTCAGCATCAATTGTATGCTATTTAGCACTGATCTGCAACAGGTGACAATGAAAACACACACTCGCGCAACCTTCTCTGGACGTGTGTCATTCTTCTGAGGCTCAGCAGACGACTCTGACCTCAAACATCACTCACATTAATCACGTCTGAGAGTAGGAAACATACTCAAACTACACCGGCTTTTCAAATATAAAAGCAAATTTAGACAATTACTCTACATTCAATGAACACAAAATCTCATCATTCAATTAGTCTGGTTTGTTTTTGATCTTATGGGCCAAAAAGAATACCCAGGTCTGGCCTATGAGCCATAAAATACCCATTTCTGTGATAGAAGCAGGGAACAGTTACAGCTAAAAGGAGACAAGGACATACTGTAGTTACATAAACATAAAATGTACATTGATTCCAGATGATACTACATCTAACACCATGCATAACATGCTGTATACTCTAAATTATTTATGTGTTATGTTCTGTTTGCTGCATTGACATGGTTTCTTTAAAGCAGCATCTGAAGTAGTTTGTGTTTGTGAGAAACACCTCCTACATTTTGCCTGATGCGCAACATCCAGCATCAATGCCTTTAGAGAGCTTGACACTGCTATTGATGTTTCTTGTAATTGTTTATTTTTTTTGGCACTGCTGTCAGAGAGGTTTTACCATGAGATTTAATTGTGCACAGACATCCCCACGTGACAGCAGTCTCATTTGCAATCTCTCAAGATTTGTTCACCATATCCCTTCCCGAAGTGGAAGTAGTGTTTCAGCTTTGGAAATGGATGAAGCTTTTTTTTTTTCTAGTTAAACTCGTTAAGCACTGGTCCCTTGCTGCAAATTCCCCTGAGCTCTAAGGTCTGCTACAGCCATTTCATCTGTAGGTAGAATCTGCAATTAGATGAATAACAACAGAATACGCAGTGTGTTAGCATAAGGGAAGTGCTGATCGGTGGCTTTTTCTGTACAGCAGAGTAGATATTCATATGTAAATGAGCTGGAATTCATATCCAATCTCAACAAATGGACTGTAACCGAGAATCATCCCACTTATTATGAGCGCATTAGAAATGCTAGGGCATAATTTGTATCCACAAAGGGAAGGTACTAGTCTCCTCATAATCTGTGTACATTTTGTTCACAATATATCTTCACTCTATTTCTGGCCACATTTGTAACCAGTGTGCAGCATTGTATGTTATGACTCGTCCACCGCGCCTGTGCTCTGGAGTTGGCATCATAATGAATGTCTAGGCTCAGCCGGCTCAGTTGAAAGACCGTATGATGGGACGATTTACTGTGAGAATCCACTGAAACAGAAGTAAAGTCAAGTGTTGTTTATGTTTACAGCTTGAAATCAACTGAAGCGTCTCAAGGGGCTTCCTGCTTCTTGACATAAGCTGATCTCTTCAACAAGACAAAAAAAAGCAAACAAAACAACTTTTCCCTTAAACGTGAGAATGTAAGAGAAGGAGGACATTTTAAAGAGTGAATTTAAACCGCACCATCTTCTAGAAATGATGCTGATAGACTACTAAATGTTTATCAATGAGAAATATAAGGAGGGAATGTACTGTAAGACTTGTACTGAGCCGTGGCACCATTTCTCTCTTTTGACAAAAACTACGTCCTTGAGTGGGGTGGTGGGTGTAAGCTGCTGAGTGTACAGAGGATGTCATGTAGGTGGTTCAATTAAAGCTACAGAGAAAAAAAAGACATAAAAAAAATCAATCTTGGTAAAAGTCAGTAAAAGACTCTTCAGTCTTCATAAAAGAACACTTGCTTTGACTTCTTATGTTGTGAGCAGATACTGTAGTGTTCGGAAAATCTACAAATATTTGATGACTATTGGTCACTTAATATTGGCAGCATCACAGATGGGCTAACTATACTATATTGCAAACTATACAGTACCTGCATAATCCTGCAAACAACAAAGGAACTATAATTAAATATTTTCATTGGTCCAGTAATAACAGTGTTATTAAAAGCCATTTTTAGCACACATTCTGTTGAAGCCTTATATTGTGTCTCTTTGTTTCTACTTATTCTGTTTATTTGGCTTTGCCCCTATGTAAAGCACAGTGCTAATCCTGGATTCCAGAGCCATTTAGTCACTTGTAAACAGGGTTTCTGCCATGGTATGTGCCACTGTTTCCTTGTTGAGTTTCTGTTTTATTTTGAAGTTCCTGTGTCTTGTCTTCCTGTGCTCTCCCTCCTGTGATTACCTCATGTGTCTCACCTGTGTTAGTTGACACACCTGTGTCTCATTACCTTGTGTGTTAACCTCAGTGTTTTCCTATGTTCCTTTGTTGGTTCATCTATGTTCCTCTCCACTGTTCGTGCTCTACGTTCTTGAATTCCGGCTTGGTGTTGCATGTTCTTTGTTCCTCAGTGAGTAATATACCATACCAGGTTTTTGTTTCAGTGTCTGCATTTGGGTCACTTATTATCTTGACACTTTCAATTTGGCCAAATGGTAGCCTTCACTCTTTGGGTTTTTGGTCTTAAATCAAAGAAAATCTGTTCTATTTCATGATACTATATTCAAACTTTGTTATACAGCTAAATAAACAGGGCAACAGGCATTGACACCATACCAGCTTATGACACTTAGAATCCACCACATACCTCTTCTCACTGACATGTACCTATTCCTGATTATGCCGCTGCTAATTACGATGTGCTTCTGGCTCCTCAGAGTGCCTCTTCTGCATAGCTGCTGACTGCGCTGTCAGCTATGAAAGGAAGTGGAATTGCTTTATTAAATAAGCACTGAAATGAGATAGAGAGACGTGTAATGCACGCATTCCTTTGCAAAGATACAGCCTGAAAACAGCTCTGCAGGGGACTGGCTGAGCTTGTATACAAGAGAACGCTACCCAGTCCCACGCACTCCCTCAGTCCCTTTACATTCACACACAGGCAGCAGCAAGTTATGGAGGTGGTTTGAATCAGATTGTTTACATTTTATGACAATTACAGTTTTTTTCCCCTTTTTTCAGCAAGATTCAGTGTTAGTAAGAAAACATTCCTGGAGGCCTGATTCCAAACAGATTTTGCTCTGCTTTCAGATTTGAATAAGGTTGATTGATCACCAAACTCATATACACACACATACACCGTTGGATCATGTAACAGCATGTGGGACTCCCTTTTTTTAGCTTCATACCCAAAATACCACAGTAACCAGTAATCTCCCTCCCACCCTCAGTGACGTGACATATCCCAGCTTGCTTTTGGCAGCGGATTAATGGAGGGCTTTGAGAATTTTGTCCCACAGTGAGGCAAGTGATTCAAAAGGGACTTTGACTTCCCGATTTCCGACTCCCTATCTCTGGCAGAGGAAAGACACAAACATGACAGAAAAAGTCTCAAGCTCAACTAGTGGAAAATTGGAAGTGGTCTGGAGTTTAGTGTGGCCGACTGATATTGGCAGAGCAAATAATGAAGGCTGTGATTGAGATTGTTCTTTTGAAGGGGAGCCATGGAGGCTGCCAAAGACCTAAATATTGTGTCTCGCTTTTGAAGAAGAAAGCTGTTAGTTTTGGAATTCTCTGGACATGGCTTTTGATAGTGTTTGAGGCTTTATTTAGTGTTTATTTTGTCCTTTTTATTTGCTCTTATCAGCGACTTAAAGACGAAACTTAGGAAACAGCCAGCCAATATAGCTGAAATCCTGACTGACCGAGATTACATGTTTAGTTTATTCAATTCAGCCGGTAAATCGGTGGAAACGAGGCGGCCTGGCGACTGGCTGAAGTAGGTCTGTCAACAGAATCCGTGCTCAGATGTGGATTCATATAGTCTCCACCAGCTGACAATGCAGCACTTTGCACGTCTCGTGGCTTTTTTCTTTCCTTCGGCTTTGCCATTCACATGAATGATGGGCCGAGTCTCTCCACGCCTGGATGTGGGTCTCTCTCTGTCTCGCTCACGTCCACACAGACACTGATAAAGGTTAAGAGGAGCAGTGTGAAAGTGGAGCAGCGCTGCCCTATTTTTACTGGTTATGGATGAAGTGATATGTCTGGTTCATGCAGCTGTAGTGTATCATGTATTCCCTGCAAGTCCATGTCCAACAAGCTTTTATTGATTAGCATTCTTTTCCTAATGTGCAGGAGATACTAAAGGGATTTGGGAAAGCATTGCAGCACTGCTAATCCCGCATTAAAGTTACAATGCGTAAGATTTCAGTCGTGGTTGATTTGGTCACACCCATGGCTACTGGGCGTGACAGCAAGTGTTATTTAATACAACAGGTCCCATAATCCTCTGGTGCTTTGTCAGGAATACAACAGAAGCACAACTGGTGTATCTGTTTACAAAGCTGCCAAACAAACCCGTAGTGTGTTAATAAAGACACCAGTCAACCGTTGGCCTGTTTCCATCAAACCGAGAGATGATTTCATGCCACACACTGCACACAGCGGTGGGGCACGGTGGGGTCTGGACACCTTGCAGAGGAGTTGCTCGCAGCTCTTCCCTCCACACTTGTTGTTAAAATGTTTTTTTAATGTTAACCAGCGGAGGTAAAAATTGGAGAAAGTGGCTCCGATGCTTCCGTGGGAGAGTGAGCGGTGAACGGCGGCGGCTGATGTCACCGAGTTAAAATAACAGTCAGTCACGATGGATTACATGCTGCATCATTTCCTGTGAATCCCCTCATGCACAGGTTGGCAGCATGAATGCAGTTAGGGAATGGCAGACTTAACACGGGGGTAATTACAGAATGTAGATATATTCAGTGGCTTCTAAAAAAAGGACCAGCCATAGATTTTATGAAAAATACATCTCTTCAAAATGTCAAAAGATCATTTATCCAACTTGAACCTACTTCTATTCATCTGGACAGGTGCATGATTGAATGCTCCCACAGTTTGCTATGAGAAATATTTCATGAATGAATGTAAAATGTTTATTAATTGCATCTATTCATACTGTATTTATGCTTTCATACTCTTGGTTGTAAAGTGTAGCTTTTTTAATAATCCTGCACTGTGGTGATATAGAAGGACTGTTAATCACACTACACAGTGTGTTGACTTCTGTCTGTTCTATGTAATTGGCTGTTGATGGGTGCAGCCCGCGGTGTCAGAGAATGCAAATACTGTACACCGGTGAACACATCACTATTCTAATTGGCATCATCCCCATCATAGCCACTCTCTCCAGTGTTTCCCCTGTGTGAACCTCCTACTCCTCGCTGCCTCCTCACTGCTGACAAGAGAGGAAGGTGAGGGAAGGGAAGACGGAAAGGTTGGGGGGGTTGGTGCAAAATAGAGCATAATCACATGACCTCTACATTCTCTACCGCAGTGACAGCTCTCTCAGCAGGGGGGAATAAGAAAGGTGCAGCATAAACAGCAGTGAGTAACTGCAGCATTTGCACATCAGATTGAACAAACACTAAATATGTGTGCAGAATAACACATGCACAAACTTGTAGATTTAGGAATCGAGCTGCATACATAAAAATACATGCCCTGTAATTAGAAAGGTGTGACATTGTTTTTCTCCTTTATGAGCATTTACTGATGTAAAAGAGGATCTCACTGTGATTCATTTAGATTACAAAGTCTGCTGCCTTTTTGTAACTGACTGACTTTTGTTTTTAATGTTGAAATTATGCACCTTGTTCACTCTCTGCTTGATTACACTTTGACATTAAGATTTAACTACACATACAGCTCAGTGTAGTATATCTTGGACACTGACTATGCAATCATTTTATTTATTATGTCAAAATAATACAAACATTACATTTACAAGTAAATGAATTGTGGCTCAGGCGCTGTGATGATCAAGTTGTTCTTAAATAACATGTATTCAGTTGACTGTGACTGGCTTGAATTGTGAGTTGGAAAACTGCTTATTACTCAGACTGAAGTTGTACTGTATCATTAGCCTCTTATTGCTAACATGTTAGTGAACGCCCACTTCATGTACCGCATATGCGGAGTAAAACTGGCATCCCAGCGGAGCCCACTCTCTTTCCATTAACGTGAAATGTTAATTGAATATTGACAGCCATGATAGTCATGTTTTCCCTTCTTCTGAGAGAAATGCCGCTGTGTGGTTTCATTGCTAATTGCCTTACACCCACCACACACCCACCCGCCCTTTGAGCAGGCCAAGTGGCTTGGTTTTTATACAGTACTGTATATGGGTGGGTGGGTTAGTGAGAGTCCTTATAGTCAACCATACGTTCAGGCAAATCAAAACCAAAAGCTGACGTAAACCTCTGAAAGCTCCGGCGCTGCAAGGATTCGCAGCAGCAGTGATCTTTTTGACATTACAGCAAGTCATTTCACTCAATGTTAATAGCACAAATAAGCTTAATGGAGCTTTAAGTAATAAGCCAAAAGCAGAAAAATGGCCGTGATTTATGTGCAGGCGAACGGACTAGCCATAAATCAAGTGATCACCTGCCCAGCTGCTGACCTTTCTGGCTCACAAACCTCACTTTCTGTCCTGAACTCTGCTTTGGAAATAAGCCCCAGCACTAATAAGAGGAAGTTGTATATTGCATGATGATGATGACTCCTCCTCTTCACTTTGATGATGAGTCCTGAACATAGTGACTATTACTTTTTTTTTGAAGTAAAGCCTACCACGTTGCTGGAGTCATTATTGCAATTGGTCTCTCCCAGAGATCAAAACAAGCACTAAATTACTGCAATGCCCTTTCAATGAGAGGGAAAAAAAGAGAGAAATCTACTTCCCACTCAGAGTGCGTCCCTGCATGCATTCATAGTCTGAGTACGAGGAGGAGGAGGAGGAGGACAAAACCTGACAAATTGTTCTCTGACATCCTCACAGAGGCCCATCGGAGCTCACTGCCATCGTTAAGCCCACCTCAGTGTGGGGGGGAAAAAAAGAGATGCTGAATGACACTGAGGATGTTTGCCTTGATAATGCCAAACCTGTTTGTGTCTGTGTCAGGAGTTGGATGGTTAATCCAGCCTACATCTCAGGTCCAGATATCAATACCATGTTAGAGAGCCGTGGGGCGAGACTGGCTGTCATGCTTGAGGAGAAACAGCTTCTGCCCCTACACACTCTCTCTCTGTTTTCCATGAAGGGAGCGGGAGGGCAAGGAGGGCGGGAGCGGACATGCACACAGTCTGTTGGATCTCCTCTGCCATTCAGCTGTATTGGATCAGTGTTCCTGCCAGAGCGGGACAGAAAGAGACACATGTTTGTGTGTGTGTGTGTCTGTGTGTGTGACGTTATCATAACCAAACATTCTCTTCTGATTTGTTGTTGGCAGGATTTACGAACGGGTGATAGACCCTCCTCAGATGGAGCTCACCCCGGGCAGTGGAGTGTGGCTAGGCCAGCACAGCCACAAACATGGCCTGTTTAAGGTAAGAATCCATGTAATACACACATACACACACACACACACACAGACTTTTCCTTTCCCATACCTGAACGTGCTTTGCATTCACGATGGCACGGGTAATTGGCCAGATTTGAAGAAGGCTGTGTGGGGAAGGGAGCCAAGTGGAAGATACAAGAAAGAAGCACAGAGGGCTCACAGAGGAACTGCGAAAGCTCAACGTTTGCTTTGAAACACTTATTCCCATGCCCATTACAGTGTTGTCGATTTTTAATCACCGCTCATTTCGTCCGGCTCCCGCATGCGCTGGTTGTGCTCACAGCAGGGAGGGGACGCGGCGTGGTATCACTAAGACACGCACAGGCTCCTGATATCCCACCTCTCCGGCCCACCTGCCATGCAATCAATGGCCGTTTTATTTTTCTATGTAACATATTGATTAGCAACCAGACCCTACTGTGGTTTAAATTATTTCTCCTCCCCGTGCTTTGACACTATCGCTGCTGCACATCAGACCACTGTTCCTCCTCGTTCTGCCTCCTCCCCTCCTCCTCCTCCTCCTCCTTTCTTCATCCTCTAACACACCGAGACTTCAAGGACCTCCTTCTTCTGAGAGAAAACTCTGGTCTTAATAGACGCAGCTCCATCATCCAGTTCCCTGTGCTCACGCGGCTCAGTGCGCCGAGTCTGTCTTCCCTTCATGTACAAGGAGCACTCAAAAAGTGTTTGTCAGCAGCAGAGACAGATGGTGGGGAGTTGCTCAGGCTCACGTCAAGTGATGGGGGGGAGTGAGGAGATTCTCCCTTCAGGATTACACTGGAATACGTTTGCATGTTGGCTGACGGGTGCAATTGTACCAATTGGAATCAAGGACCTGTTGATCAGTGTATCAGAGGAGCCATTTAGTACTTTCTTTATCCACTATTTAAAAACATTTTTTTTTATCACATTTATGGGGTAAAACTTTTATTATTTTAAATTTAGTAGCTTTCACTGCAAAGAGAGAATAAAAGGTACAAGAGCTGACAGGCACAGGAAAGAAACTTTTAAGATAATGGCAGGTCCACAGCAAATACATGTGGTTTGTCAAAAAAATTTAACACTTCAAAATTCATCCACTCATAGTTGCTTAACACTTCTGACCAGTTGAACCTTTTTGACACTGGCCAATGAGTTCTCCCAGTAATTTGGAATCCTGTCTAAGAAACTCATAGATTTCCTTTTTAACCGAAGCTCCAGACGAATGAAGCCAATTAATTTGAAAAACAGAGATGTTGGACTAATTAAACTCTAATGAAAGTTCCATATTTAAGGAGCAGCTGCACTAAAAGTCAGTGCACCCCTCATTAGTGAGATTCCATTCTTTTATTTTTGTAATCATTTGAGAAGCACTTTACTCATCTCTTTTTCATCACAGGGTTTCATAAATAGTAGATTTTCCAAGGACATCTGTTTCTGTTATTAGCACGGCTCCTCCTATGTACAGCCCTAAACTCTGCTCCTACTGTGTTTCAGCTCATGAAGTCTCACACTCTCACACAAGGGTTGAGAGAGACATTTTGCCGATTCTGGACAAATTTTAAATTACTTTTCAAAGTTTTTTTAATTTTTTAAATAAAGCAGATCTTAGCTTGTTGCACTCACTGTATCTTGTGTGACTTGTTTAATCTGTACACATAATACAGTAACATCGTAATATGTGTGGTTTTACACAGGAATTATGTGCCGTAACTATTTCTTGACAAACAGTGCCCAGGTGTTTTTATGCAGGAGCCACAAGAGACTTTCACACACACACAGGCAGAGAAAAAAAAGATGGACTTAGACAGTCACGGACAAGAAATATTCTCTAACTTTACATCTCTGCTTCTTTGCTTCTTTGCAATTCCCCTCACACTTTCTCACCTGCTCCCATCTTTAACCTGCTAAAGACGAAGGGATGAACAAAGTCTGCTTATGTCTCCTCGTGTCAAAAGCAGAGAGGGGAGAAGAGTTTGCTGAGAGAGGGAGAGAAAGGGAAATATGGCAGAGCGCTTTAAAAATTTCATCATAGATTGAGATTGGAGGTGAAATGAAGCAGCAGTTGTAATCTATCCCATTCAGGACTCAGGAGTGGCATAATGATAAGACGAGCTAACTAGGCCTTTAAATAAAACATATCGAGCCCTTGCAGTGGCTCGAGACGCTCCACGTCCTCTCGCCGCCTCCTCTCGGGGGCCTCTCCATCTGAAGGAGCAACTGTAATAAATTATCTTTATCTAGAATCCATTGTGCCAAGGATGCTGCCTCCTCAGGGACACCACAGGCTCATTTGGAACCGGTGCTTTTGTGAAATACTCGGCGTTTCATGCACTACGGGACAGTAATGAATCTAGTGCAGACAATGATGGAGAGCTTGAACATGTTACATAACGTAACATGATGGAAGAAAAGCCAGACCTGGATGCGAGTGATTTGGAGCTTTAGATCTCTTACTCAGTCTCTCTTTTACTCTCATTTCTGTCTCTTCTGTTGTTTAAATTAGCTTGTTTATGCTTTGTTCACGTCACCCCCCCCCCCTTTTTTTATTTCAGTCTTGTACCATCCACACCATAATTTTCTCTTCCTTAGTGTTCATTCTCTGTTCTGCTTTGAATCAGTGGTAATACAGTGCTGTTTAAGGGTAATTTACCTGACTTCTAAAGGTACAATAGGCAGAGGGAAGCCAAAACAAATTTCAGAGGAAGAACTTGTTGAGCATTTTTAAGTTACTTATTATGTAGTAGTGCTTCATCAGTTGGGTATCATAATTCCTAAATGTACTTTAATTATGGGGTATAAGGGCTGTGACTGTGAATTTTCTAAATGTTTAAATATTTGTGTTTTTGTATTGAATTTATTTGAACATTTTACTCCTTTCATTTCTGGTAAAGGCACATTTCAACGTTATCATTGGGTCATGGAATATAGTCTTGCCAAGTGTTTATCCTGACACCTTATATACTAGTAACACATAAGCCACACAACAAGCAACATGTGCCATGCACGGCTTTTGCGCTTGATTTGATAGCAGCTAGAACAACTGGTGTACAGCTTCACGTTAATGGGCAAATGGTGGCAGGTGGCTGCTTTGATTATGCTTGTGGTTTGAGTCATTTCTTTGTTGTTTAGAGAGGGTTGTTTTTGTAATATTGTAATGTATAGAACAATTAAGTGGTGGTTTTAGTCCCTTAAGTCTGCATATGGGTTGAGACTTGTTTGCTTCTCTTGTTACCCAGTGGCTTTGTTGACAGTCCCTTACAAACACAGGCTGAGCTAAATCATTACTGTCCACCAGTGTGTTGATTTAAAATTGTGTTTTGGATGTAATTAGTTGGTTTAGTCATTAATAAGTCATAAAAGACATATAAAGAAGTGAGTTCTTTATCATTATCATCTTCGAAGTTCCTTCTCACACTTTTTAATTAGTGTTGTTGAAGTTGATTTGGTCCTGAGAGATGAGCTGCAGGACGACGTTAAGTCTTCACACCTTGCAAGATAAAGGACAGGTCATGAGGTGCATGATCAAAGTGAGGAAAAAAAGAATCACAGGATAAAGTAGAGGATAATAGACTGTCTGAGTGCTGCCCAAAGGCAAAGCTCTGGCCTAACACTCCTGGCCTATTATTGCTATAATAAACAAGTGAAGTGGGAATTACAGTATGACAGTAAAAGTGTGCAGACAAGCAGACTGAAGGTGATTTCATCAGTAATAACAATCAGTGCACGTGTGAATGTTTGGGGACACCCAAGAAACAAATGGTGCATAATACGGTGTTTAAGCATGCGCCCACACACACATGGATGACAAACACATTAAAAAACACATGCACTTAGATTCCAGAGTTGGGTTGGTGATGTTAAGCTCCGTGTTCAGAGCCCTGACTCCTCTCATATCACGTGCAATCCTTAGATTCACTGTTGATGTAAACGTATTGATTAGTTCGGCTTTAAAGCTGACCGTCAGCTCTTTTCCTGCCGTTCATTTCAAATCCAGTGTGTCAGCTGTACTGGGATGAAACAATGGTGGATGTGCCTCAGCCTTAACACTTCAATACAGTAAATAACGTAAAATTCAGCTGTGTAATTGGACTTGTCTTATCAAGAGGGAATAGTCATTATATTTTAATAGTGCCAGTAGGCTTTGGCAGAGATATGAAACACTTTGCAGGCTCCTTCCTGTGTTTGTGTCTCTGTGTTTCTCTGTGTGTGAGGGAGAGGAGAGATTTTATGACTTCATCTCAAATTACCTACTGATCGATGACAGTGATGTGTGGTCAGGCCTCCTTTGTAACACCTCCGGGACAGGAATCCATGATCTACACCTTCATTTTCATTCTGACACTGACAGTCTCGTCTTCACTGTGCATTTCTTCACAAAGCCTGTACGTGTGAGACGGAGAGTGTGTTTGTTCCCGGTCTGTGCTGCAAGCCGGCTCTCCTCAAGGCTCTCTATCTCTCCCCCCCCCCCCCCCCCCCCTCTTCCTCTGTGAAATGGAGGCAGGTGTTGCTTGTATCCAGGCACGCCATATTCACTGTGAATGAATTCCACATACACATAGAGCAGAGATGAGTTGATTCCAACTGTGCTTGAGGTTGTGAATTCTAATGCACCTCCTGCACCCAGTTTTCAGTAGCCACCCTTTTGAAGAAATGGTGCAATTATATTACCTGCCTTGTGTGCGTGTGTGTGTTGGCGGAGGGAGTCACCCCAGTGTTTTACAAGTTCTGTTTTCCATTAGAGAGGTGCCTTTTTTCCCAAGGTTGTTCCCTGTGGTTATCAAGAAGCCCTTTATTTACTGGCTCTGCACCTCTGGAGATAGCCTGTCATTCAGAGTGACTGACACACAGTCTGTTAAAAGAGGGAACTCTATCGGTTATAGGCCATTTACTCACTGCAGTTCAGTCAGGAATGGGTGCTGTCTGGGTGGCGCGGTAATAGCTGTGCTGTTCTCTCACTAGTTCTGAAATGCCAGTAAACCTATATGCTGCTCACCTATATATTTCTGAATCCAATATATCCATTAGACAAGGAACAAGTTGAAGATGTCTGTGTGAAAATTGTTGCATGCATTAACTGTAGGTCTTGGTCAGATCTTTTATTGATATAGAGATGATGGTGCAGCCTTGTCAGAGGTTTAAACTTTGACTACTTTTTATTTTAGCTTGTATATGAAAACACCCAACCACCATGGATGAAGTAGTCAAAAAACATTCAAAGTGATCAAATATCCAGCTTTTTTAAAAAAGTCTTTAACAAACCAATTCTTCTGAAGAACAGTGCTTGTCTTTAAAGGCAGCATATTTTACATTTCCCTTGTGTTATATTTTGCTATCCAGAAGAGTGTGTATACAGTAGATATGTTTTAATGTAGAACATTATTATATAAACATCTATTTATAATAGTAGAGTGAGTCCTATAGTCAGTGTGTGGGTGTTTGTTTAAAATTAAATGATTGTTCCTTTCAAGTGGCTGTACATAAATAAATCTAATGTAAAGTGGGTCCAACACAAAGCACATACAGCAGATACAGACATAACATACATAGATGTTCTCATATACCTATACACCAATACAAAACCCCTCCAAAGAAGTAACTACAATGTTGTATAATGCATTATTGTTGTAATACTGTGACATAAGACAATATAAAACCATATTAAATTATGCAGTATAATACTTCATAGCATAGTAACCATGCAAATACAATAGCTACATTTTACAATACAGTAGACCTGAACCATTACAAATAGTATAGGGAGCAAGAAGGCAGAGCTAGAAGACACTAGAACTAGAAACAATGACATGGGGTTTTTAGGTGAGGTGGAGCGTCTCCATGATACTCCAGGAAGTACTGGGTGGTGGTGAGCCAATCAGAAAAAAGCTTTAGAGCCTCTCTTCTGACCTCTGGTAAACACCAATACAAAATCTTGCTGAGTTTAGGCTGATATAGTAGCATGGAATCCCTCCTTACCTGTATTATTGTTGTGCTTATGTGTAATTAAAACACACTTGGAAAAAAGTGTCACTTTCTACAATATGACACCACAATGATGTCAGTCTATGAAAAGTGTTTATTATTACACATCATTTATTATCAATACAGATACCGTGTGTGTCATTGCGTCTCTCTGCCTTCTCCCTCTGTGTTGCCAGGGCATTATCCAGGATGTGAAGCTGATTTTTGCTCCCAACGGCTACATCACACAGTGTCCCAACCTGAACCGCAGTAAGTATCACTTTGACACAGTCACACACACAGTCCTGAACACACGTAGAGAGACAAATGGAAGCCTGTCCATTACTGTATGCCATTATGAAATTGGATCGTAATGAGCTATGTGTTATCAGGCAGTGACCTCTCTCTGTTGATCACAGACAGAGGGCTCTCTCCATTATTTCTTCTTCCTTTCACTCCAGTAATCTTCATTTTGCTGTAATTCAGCCTCCACTCTCCCCACCCTGTTTCTCCATCTGTTTACTGTCAAACAGATTAAGATACAAGGTCACCGCTGTGCCACTGTGTCTGTCACTGATCAATAAGGCATGTAATCACACCTTGTCGCTTTATTATTGATACTAACACTGGCCAGAAGCCTAAGACAAAGAGTAAACAGATGTGTGTGGCACCCTCTTTGTTTGCTGTTGGCCACCATGAGCGGTGTTCAAATAAATACAGTCAGGCTAATGATTTCTTTTTTCCTTTGCTCTGTTTATCTCCTCACTAAATGCTTCCCTCTCACTCTCCTTGTCTTCTCTTCTTGTTTTGTGCTTTCTTTTCCTTCGTTGAGCTTGTCCAACCTGCAGCGATTTCCTCAGCCTGGTGCAAGGCATCATGGACCTTCAGGAGCTCCTGGCCAAAATGACCTTGAAAGTAAGAACAACAGCTGCCCACACACACAACACAACACCATCACCAGCTCACCTGACTGTGCAACAGCTCGGGAGAACATATAAACGTGCAGTTACTTCACCGATCAAAGAAAACAAAGAAAACAATGAAACATGTCAAACATGTCAATGGAAGAAATAAAAACCCACTTAAAATGTTCTTTAAAGCCTTCCTCAGTCGTACCCTGACAAACAAATAAATACATAAATGAAATTATGAATAAATGACTTCTTTCTTCTTTAGCTGGAGATAGCAAATCCTTTAATTCTATTGCTGCTGCTGTTGCAACCGTGTTGTTCTCTCTCTCTCCTCCAAAATCATCAACAAGACGGTGCCCAAAAATAAAGATGAGACATTATTGTGAGGAAACAAAGGCAAAATGAACATGCACCTTAATCTGTCTGGAGAAAATCTGATTATCCTTTCAGTTATTATAGTGAGTGTTGATTGAAGTGGTGGTTATGAGCCACCAAACAAAAGAAAATAAGATATTAATGTGAATGTAAGACAGACGAGCAAACAGACAATTACTGGGTCAACAGGGGGAGAAAGGAAACAATAGAGCCAGTTTCACTTTAATATACTGTTGCATCATAGAGGGAGACATTAATGTACCCGCTGTGTCTCCTTGAAAATGTAAAGTGCTTGATTATTGAGTAATAATAACGTCAGCTCAAAGGTCACTTGCATATTTGTCGCAGGGTTTTTGACTCTATTACATGGCGGTCATCCTCAGCAGATTGAGTACCCTTGAATAACATTGGGTTGTAGATGGAAGAGTATTGTTAAGCGACAAATTTCACCTCAAATTTGAGTCTTTTTGTGCCTTCATTTCAAAAACTGGGAGGGATGAAAAAGGACACTTGTGATCTTGTGTTATTTGAATCAGCAGAGTCACTATTGGGCTAAAACAAGATGATAGATTCATACAATGCAGATACAGTTTCTTCTAAAATGAAGTGGAATAGAAAAAAAAAGTTTTCCCTTTTGTTTTTAATGATTCCATTCAATTCAATTAAAAAAACTTTATTGTCTGTCACAAGGACAGAAAATTGTCATCAGTTTGGGCTCAGTTAAACATATACATACAGACACCAACATAAAAACTCACGTTAAAAGATCTCACATAAAAACCATAAAAATATTGATTAATCAAACTCTAGTCATGGATTTGGTTGTCATGCTTACTGTACAGTATGTGTCATGAGGATAAGTTGTAACATTCATAACTATCCGACCCAAATAATATTTATTAGCATGTGCAGGATTGTACAACTAGTTATATAACTGCTGAATATCTCTTTTTTCTTTCACATTGTAATGTTTGGCACTTTTTTCTTACGGCTGCTTTTAAGGCTTGAGATTTTGCGCACACACACACATTGTCACATGGGACGGGTGCGTACCAGGTTCAGAGGGGTGTCAGTCGACTATGCCGGCACAGCAGGAGGCTAACAGGCAATGTGCACTGTGCCCTGGAGCCACAGGGGAGAGCTTGAACCATTTATAAGACCACACATCTGCATAACTGTGTGTGTATGTGTGAGAGAGAGAGAGTTTGTGCATGTGTGATTGACTTTGTGTTTGTGCATGTGCTTCAGTCTGCATGAGTGAGTGCTATCAGGTGGGAGTGAATGAAGCAAGGACATCTCAGCGGGCGGGTGAGCTATGGAATAATTTTTGGTGTAAATAAGGGTGAAATGAAGAACATTACCCAACCGCTGTGTCAGTGCTGCCTCCTTCACATGAACACATCTCGACCTATTGCCACCTGACCTCATTGCTCATACGAGCTGCAGCAGGGAGGATGCAGCCATCTCATCTCCAGCTATAAATGGCTCTGTGCGATTACGCTGTAGAGAGTGGAGGAATTCAGCATGAGGTGAATAATTGCCTGGTCCTGAATGTGATGTGGAGTGTCAAGGCGAGGTGAAATTGACAATAAGCCTTGTTGTGTGTGTGTGGATTAGCGTGGCAGCATTGGCATGGTATCTGCTTGCCTGTTTGGGAGAGGAGGCACAGGCTTGTATTATGACGGAACACAGTAGTAGAAATACTCAGAGTCAGTAGCACCTTATTCTCATACCACATTGTGGATTATCAATGCAGATTCAGTATGATTTATTTCCCCTTGTTAAACTCAAACTTTAAAAAAAAAAAAAGATACGTTTTGCTGTTGCTAAATGGCAAGCATTAGCATTAACAGCCCACCAATACTGTACAGCCCCTTTAAACATGGTTTTATTTGTTAAGGTCTTTGAACAACCTTCTTTTAGTCTCAGTGTATTTCCAATAAATAAACATTTCACTACAAGGTCAGACATACTAATTGTCTGCTTGCCTATGTATTGTTAGAGGTTGCTACTGTATGTAGTGTTGAAATGATCCACTGATATACACTATGGTCATTGTACAATGTAACTCACCTTTAGATTCAAGGCTTTCAAACTCCTTTATGCAGGAGCTTTTTTGTTGCTTACAACAACCACATTGGTTTCTCACTGCCCTTCACTGCATTTGTATTTACAATGTGTAGCATTTTGGAAAGCCAACAGAAAGCAACATCCTGCTTGCTGTAAACTCAGGCACATTATTATTGTAGCAACACTCATATTGTAAGATCTGATCAGGTTTTGGAATCACAGTGTGTTTGTTTCATTGTTACAGCCCTAAATATAATTACTTGGTGGCAGATGGCCCAGATCTGGATCACAAACAAAATCTAATTAATCGCTCAGTGGCCCAAGACTGAGTGGTCCCCTGCATTTCGTGGGAATGTATTCATACATGTTTGACATATCCTTCAGACAAAAAAAAGAAGACTTTCTCCTTCGCCCTTCTTTGCTTCTACGTTGCCCTCGGGTCTTGTTTTATTATTTTGCTCGTGTCTCTCAGCCTTTTGTGTACACTCTGTGCTCTCAGCCTCATGTATCAACCATAGGAGATACATACCTATTAGCCTCTGACTCCTTTGTGCAGTATCACTGTGCCATTTGATTCTTGCAATGTACAGGAAAGGTATTCCTCTGTGGTGCCTCAAGGCAGCCTCCCAGCCTTTGAAATTGCATTTCAAACATTTTGTTTGGGGGCTTTGACAGGACACATCTCCACTGCTCACAGCTCACACAGCTCTCCAGCAGCCGGCCGGGACTCCTCTAAATGAAGTAAAAAGCCTTAGTGACACCCAGCATTTTTCTTTTTTACTGAGTAGCCTCTATCATTCATAGCGAGTCCTGTCCTTCTGACACCGTGGCCTGGGCAGGTCTCAGAGGAGCAGAGGGACGGAGGCACAGCAGCAGAAATGCCTTGAGTGTCTTGAGAGGATCAACAATGTCATGACCTGTGCTCCTCAGATCAATTGGCCCTTTCAGGTGTCCCCCACCATGGCATAACAATTTAGTAGTGTTCACCACATGTGTAAAGAGACGGAGTTGTTAAATAATGCTATAAAGTTAATCATTGTGGTGCTTCCCACCCTCTCTGTTCATCCCTGTGACATTGCGTCGTGACATTTGTCAGTCAAAGATGCATCAGCGGTGTCGAGAGTGGGTGTTGATCATGAAATAAGCTGAAGAAGAAGAGGGGAGAGGCAGGATCTGCACTGTCAATCCTGTCTGTCATTTCTCAGAAGATCATAGCCTGAGGTCTGGAGCATGAGCTGAATGATGATCACCTACTCTTCTGTGTGCTCTACTAATGAGCAGCTCCTGGTGGAGCAGCCCTCTGTTAAAAAAAGAAAAGAAAAAAAACCTGACTAGGGAACGTCAGCGGGGAAGGGGGAAATGGGCTGAGGGGTTTAACCTACAGTATGTGCACGTTCAGACTTTCGATTCGGTGTGGTGACTCCCATGATTCTTTGCTCATCCTCAGCTGAACTACGCAGAGTCCAGGCTGACCCAGCTGGAGGGCTGTCACTGCGAGAGGACATGCAGTGCTAACGGCCTGGTGTACCGGGATAAGGAACTGTGGGTGGAGCCCGAAAACTGCAGGAACTGTGCATGTAAGGTGAGTGTCACCCTCATCCTCAAAATCAAAGGACGAAGTGCCAGCTTTCAACCCTGAAAGTATTATTTTCCTCAAACAAGTGGAAAATAAATCTACCTCTACAAGATGTTGCAACCTATTTCCTCGACTAGTTATAAAGTTTCTTGTAGGAATTTGAGTCACTTTCTAAAGAAGAAGGCTAAGTCTATTTAACCCCTTAGCATCAAGTCTCTCTTATTTTCCCATAAGTCATCTAATTCCACTTCCTGACAGCATTACTCCTTTTCCTGAGTATTGCTATTCATGCAGTATTTTTTGGCGTTTTTCAAATAGTGAGAGATCATGGGAAATGTTGTGATGTGCACCAGAAATGAGTAAAAGGTGTGAGGGCCACCAGGCCACCAAGGTTCCTTCCTCCAGTACTGTGTATCTGAATTGTTTATATTTGTTGAAGCTATAATGTTTACTCTGAGTGAAATATTCAGACCCAAGATGTTGATTTTTACCAGTTGAATTAGTTTCATCCAATGCAGTTTTTTTTTAAGCTATAGTGCATAACTTTTTCACGATTGTTAAATGTCCATTGCATCCAAGCCATTACTAGATTACATAACACAACACTGATTAAGCCAGTCTGCTCTGCAAATCTTGTGCGGTATTTGTTGTTTTGAATTTCGTGTTGACTGGTGACATTCCCGCACTTGTGCACAGGAAATGACGTGTTTTACCTCACAACAGGGCGGGAGGGGGAGTAGTGAGTCTGCTAGCAACAGGTAGAAACAAGCACCCAAGACACTGTTCAGAAGTGGATTGTACATAGGAACAGCCTGGTCGTTCAGCAGAAGGAATATACAATCAAAGAAAGAATGAAAGTGAGCAAAGGAAAATAATTTTCATTGGTGGTGTTTTTCCTCAGTGGAGAGCAGAAATCAGACTGAGGGCAGACACGGATGTCGCTGTACTGCTGATATGAGTATGTGTTGCCAAATGTTGAACATTCACAGCGCGACCCATGTTCGCAGTGTCTTCTTCACTATAGCTTTAAGACTCCATATTTAACAAAAAAAGACTCATTAAGATGACAAATTAGCAGCGCATCAAGTGAAAGAGTAGTAATGAAGGGAGCAGCAAAAAGACAAATGACACGATTTTTTACACAAAGCATTTTCTCTGCAGTTAACCTGAGCAGAGTGAGCCTCACAGACTGATGATATAACAGTGCAATCCTTCTGCACCACAACACTTTACTCACCCACAACTTGCTCTCCCATCACACCTCCCTCTTTCCCAGCCCCTGCCTCCTCTCTCCCTACCTCATGCCCGACCCCTAATAAGTGTCCCCCTAATAAGCCTCCCTGCCTCTGCTCATACATAGGAGCCAGACTCTGAAATATGTCGAATCAGACCATCCTGAGCCCTGGGGAATTAGACTTGCTGCATCATTGCACATCAAGCACAGGGTGGAGTTTAGTCGGTCTGATTTCCTCCCGTGGACATATCATTAACTGATAACCACTGCATCCTGGGGGAACCATTTCCGATGACTCATGAAATGAAGAGGTGCGTGCAGAGAGGTATCAGACTCAAAAATGAAGGCAGTCCTTCAGGGCCTGAATAACTACCTGCTATCAGGAGGCTGCTCAATTTCAATATCGGGCACCCAGTGTTCAATGATGAATCTGCTATCTGACTGTACCACATTATAATTTTTTTTTTTTTTTTAACACGATAGCTTTTCAGTCTCAGATTGCAGTCCTGTCGGTGGCTGAACAGTCGGGGGTTGGTTTGCATGGTGCGAACACTGCTGTACTCATTTTGTGCTGGGCTTCAGGCTACATTGGATGATACACTGCTCCATGTGTGTTTCATGTAGAGCTGCAACAATTAATCGATTAATTGAACAATAATCAATTATTAAATAAATCGTCAACTATTTTGATAATCGAATAATCGGTTTGAGTAGTTCTTTAAGAAAAAAAAGTCCAAATTCTCTGATTTCAGCTTCTTAAATTTGAATATTTCTGGTTTCTTTGTTCCTTCATGACAATAAACTGAATATCTCTTTGGTTTGTGGTCAAAACAAGACATCAACAACAGCTTGGTCCAAAACCTGTGACTGTGAAGACCACATCATTGTAGTACTCATACCTATTTCTTCACATTTCATTCCCATGGGTCACGGAAGAAAAGGTGTTTGCTCCCAGACAAAGGCGTTAACTTCAATGAAGGGGTGTGCAAAAAAAAAGCAGGAGACATGTTCAGTATGGATTTTTTGGCAGTGCCACAGGCAAACATTGTACTGTATGTGCACACTGACTGTTGAGTTTCTGCTTCTGATATTTGCATGTGTTTTTGGTGAGACAGGAAACTAAGAAAGGAATAAGGAAATTTGTCTTCTTTCAGAACGGTGTGGTGGAATGTCGCAGGATTTTCTGTCCTCCGGCAAACTGCTCAGAGGACTCGCTGCCGGTGCACGTCGATGGGACTTGCTGCAAGAAATGCAGACGTGAGTATGAGCGGCTCCTGTTGAGAACAAGGAGGAAGCTAAACGTCATGGTGCTCAGTTTACACCATGGCTGCCATCTTTTTAATCCCACTATTGTATTTTGGTTTGTATTTTCTCAGCAAACCAACAAAAAGAACTAGGAAGCATATGATCGACCCACATAATCAACTTTTCTCTATAATCTTTTCACTTTTATCCACCCATATATAATTAATCAAGACATATTCAATTCAGTTCTATCTTTTGCTGACGTTCTGTCATAGTAAATCAACAATATTTTTGCCTCTGAACATGGAGGGCAGTCGGCATTTACACAGCCATGCAGAAATTCACTCAGTGATTCACCCGCTGTGGTATTGATCAACATGTTCTTCTCATGCAGATCAAATCAGATTGAATTTTGGTCTGCAAAATACCAGCAAAAAGTCTCTATCATGTCTAATACAGTTCAAGAGGAGGTGGGGCTGACTTTACATTGAGGAATTCCACTAATTCAATATTTTGACAGCATTTTCAAAACTGAAAAAGCAAGAAAATATGTGTAGGGAATGGATTAAACAGTATGTTTACCTTAGGTAATCAGCAAACATTAGCATCTCAGCTAAGAAGTGACTATAGTAGTATTGTATTGTAGTATTGCCAGAATTTAGAGGATTGGACCTTAAGCATTAACTTACTCTAGCTAGCTGCAGCTGCTAGAGTCTGCAAGCTACATGCTGACAAATCTCTTTTCCTTTATTTCTGTGTGAAACTGAAGCTTTAATAATTTCTGCAGGTTTTTAGGGATATATATAGCAACATTTCCCTCTCTGGTTGTACCACATTTTTTTTTACAGCAATGTAAAGGTGTATTCTCTGTTACATTTATAGTATGTGAATATATCATTGACTTCTACTGAAGCCCAAACAACTGACAAATGTAAGTGGGTGTCCTGGGCTGTGATCTCCTGCTGACTCCAGCATACAGTACTTGCAGGTCAGAGTGCAGTTGTGCTGAGATCACAGTGAGCAGATAACTCTGCTACACTGTCTTTGGAAATAGAGACAGTGATATTTTAACTTGTCACTTCACCAGTTTTACACTATCACACAACTAGAAATGAACAGAACACTCCCATTCATGTTTATAGTGATTGTTAGTCCTCTGATCAATATTTATTTCCCACATCAGCGATGTAAAATCACAAACTTTTGTGGGAAAGTTTCATCAATTGGAGACGTAACTTGTCCAAGCTCTAACTGTGTCATCCCACTTCTTGTTCTTTGAGAGGAGATAGTCACCGTTCACTCATCCACAGAAGTTTGCTTGTTAGGAAAACAATAACAGAAGTTGCATTATACATTATGACCAGATTACAAGCTCTGCCAGTACACAGGTTCAGCTTTCTCGCTTCACAGTAGCTCTTGCTTTTGAAGTTTCTGGCACAACCGCAACCACTGTAGCTTGTTTTGTGTTTTGTGTTAGTGCTGATGTTCTGCTGGCATAATGAAACCAGAGTGAACCATCTGCGAGAGCAAAGATCACAGTCACCTGAGCATCACTGCCAGTATAAAGCACACAGGTCTGGTAACGGCTCACGGAGCCAAGAACAACCGTGTCTCTTGCCGTGCTGCGAAAACAATAAATCCCTGATGTATAGTCCATCTTTGAATAATTCCAACCCTCCTCTGCCTCCCTCCATCCCTGCGCTCACTCCTCCTTCCTCCTCTTCCTCCCCTGTGAACATCAGAGCTCTGGCACAGACGAACGAGGGAGCAGCGCTCCAGAACTGCGACTGAGCGCTCCGCGGTCTTGCACCCTGGAGAGGAGAAAAGCAGGACTTCATATCATATGCTTCATTTTCTATTTCTGCTTTATTGCCAGAGGAATATGTAGAAGGGTCTCCTCTGTTGTATTCTTAATGCGCTGATACATTTCCTCTCCACTTATGCACACTAGCCAAGAACAAGTTTGTTTCTAACAGAATTAACTATGCAGAACTTCAGGCTGGAAACTTTTTTTTTTCCTCTTCACAGACTCACAAGCATTTTTCTCTATTGTTGAAAGTACCACAGGAGCTCATATTAGCTGAAAGAATATTCCATTTCTGTCATTTCATAGTTACTGTGCTCACCTTAATGGTTTGATACTGAAGCGGTTATGTTCTATTTTTCCACAGCAAAATGTACTTACATGGGCCAGACTTTCTCTGAAGGCCAGCGCTTTTTATCCAGGAGCTGCAGGGAATGCAAGGTAACCTTTCTTTCTACTGTACATTTCTTTTGCCACTGTGCAGCCTCAGCTCTGCAATCAGATCGCCATACTTCTATTTCAGTGTCAATGCTTAATGGTTGCATGTGGTGGACTGCTTGGTGCGTTATTCAATTATCCAGCAGGCCTTATTAGTTTTTCCTCCCTCCACCAATCTGTTCAATCTGCTTTTTTTCCCTTCCTCTCTAATGGTGAGATAGCCAGGTAATTAGAATAACTTATGAACGCAGCAACACAAAGCCCTGGTTTGAACTGGAGCTTCATCACCATGTGGATTATAATTAAAGTCATTATTCCAGCTCAATATAGAACAGAGGTGAGCTTTTTTTTTTTTTTACTCAAAAGGCCATTTATCTCTAAAGAGAGAAAACATCTTTTAAGGAGAAAACTAGCGTTTCATGCATGTAATTGCTTACAAAGAGCCACACAGTGGATTCCTGGATCCATTATTAGCCCCCAGAGACTCTGAAACATTATGTTATTTGTAAGCTTTGTTCCAAGCAATTACATCCATCCTTTAAACTCCTGGATGTGAGCGCTGCTAAATGACCAATTTGTGGACAAATTGTTTTGAGAAGACACCTGAAATGTTTTATTTGGAGGCTTTCAGAGGTCTCTAATGTCAGTGCCTGGATCCATGACACCCCAATTTTTTTTAAAGTATATTTTTGGGCTTTTTTGCCTTTTTGTTGGATAGTATAGTCGAGAGAAACAGGAAATGGGGAGGCAGAGAGAGGGGGAATGGCATGCAGTAAAGGGCCGCCTGATGCAGGATTCGAACCGGGGCCGCATATGGGGCACCTGCTCTCAACCCACTGCTCCACACGGCGTACATGTAAGCTACATGTAAACACGACTGTGTGCGGTTTGTGATGGTTTCTGTTGGTCTGTGGCTGGTTGGTGCTGATTCAACGCTGTAACCCTCCTCGCTCTCATGTCCTCTCACTCTCGCTGTGGGAAAAGAGGGAAGTGAGAAAAGTGAATATATGCATTGACATTTGGGAAGAATAAGCAAGAGAAGGAGAGAGAGAGAGAGAGAGAGAGGGAGGGAGGGAAGCTACACTAAGCTATTTTTAGATGATGTGTGTGAAGTGAATCATCACTCTAGTCCACAGCTAAAACCATTTTGATTAATTTAAAGATCCATTTTTACAAATCCTGTATTTCATTTACATTTTCCAAAGCATGTCATCAGTTTTTAGTGAGCTAGATAGTTAGATACTCTCTGGTATAGCTCTCTCAATTAAGAGCCAGGGCATCCACAAACAAATAACACTCATAACACAGAAACATTAACCAATTGCTCTTGTGCTCTTGTACAATAACCCCCACCCACCCCCCGTAATGCACTGTATAGGCTTTAATTAGGAGAGCAGAAATTCAAGAAAGGGAATTATTTATTTGTTTGTAAAGCCTCAGTCTCATTTCACTGCTTTTGATGATCATTCCTATTTGTTTAAATGGCATTTTCACATTTATTCACTTCTTAGTGATGTGATGCAGCTACTCCTCTTGACAGCTTCAAATCATCCAGATTTCAGCCTCCAACATGAAAGTCTGATGTGTTACACAATTGGAGCCAGTACTCCAGCCTCCACATCTGTACACAACTTCCTACATGTATAACACTGTCATTGCTGATTGTTTGCTGAAATATCAACATTTTTGCACAGCTTCGTCTGGGCTTTGCCTATTAGAGGTACATGGAGGTGTTTTGACTTAGTTTTACAAAGCAACTATTATTTCTTGTGTTTTTTAACCTTTTATATTCAAATTTCAAGTTTTAAAAACAACATGATAAAGATGTAATTCTGATTAAAAACTGTCTATTCCCACAGGAAATAAATCAATAAAAGGTTGGCATAACCGATTGGAACATAGTGTGATTATAATCAGGGTGGTTTTTGAGGCGGTTACAGTTACCTCAATGTCTTCTTTTGCAGCTTGCATTCATGGGTTAATTTCATCAAGTAACAGCAGTTAAGTGTGTGGCTGGCTGCTGGGCAAATTGCTGCTTTGCCAGGGGAACGTTATATTGGGTTTCATTTTCCCCTCAGAATGAAACCATCTCGTGTGCAGATGCGGAATAGCATCTCATCACTGTTACAGTGTTTTTCACTGCTGGAAGGTGCTTTTACCGAGATGGCTTGTGTTTTTTGGGGAAAATAGTATCGAAAAATACACACACTCCAAAAACAAATGGTGGGTAAAGTGAAGATACAGTATGAGAGATGTAGCACTGCTCAACAATGGCTAAAGCTCTTATCACCGCCCGCTCGTAGCAAGAGATCATGTTTTAAGTGACTGAGAAATGTTGCAAACTAGGTTAATGGAAAACTGCAGCATCAGCAAAGCTACCTTACGAAGACATGTGAATATATAGAAGGTTTTTATGAGCCAATACTGTCACACAGACACAGGGTTACATTAGCACTTGTTTTCCTTTTTTCTTTTTTTCTTTATTATTATATTTTTGGGGCATTATTTGCCTTTTATTTGATAGCATAGTAGAGAGAGACATGAAATGGGGGGGCAGAGAGAGGGGGGAATGACTTGCCGCAAAGGGCCGCCCAATGCGGGATTCGAACCAGGGCTGACTACAGCCAGGGCTATAGCCTCTTCATATGGGGCGCCTGCCTAACCTGCTGTGCCACTTTTCCTTTTAGCTATGCTTTGGTCTCCACCAACAACTGAGAAACAAATATATGACTCCTTTATCCTCAGCAGCCAGTGGATCTGACTGTGACTTTGCAACTGTTAGGAGCTTGCAACAGATTCCTCAGCTTTTTCATCAAAACACATCAACACACTAGGATAAGGCATTGAAAAGAGGCTTTGTGGAAAAACAAATGTTCTAACACAAGCTACTGCTAATTAGGTGACTATTCTCTGTGGACCCAATGCTACAATCAACATTTCTCACGTAAGATACTGTTAATGTAAACATCTCTGATTAATGCGGTTTTAATGGATGGACTGATTCATTTACGATGAAAATGCTCATCACTTTGGAGATTAGAATTATATTATTAGAAATTGAAATATTAGAAAATGATGTTACTGATAAAAGGCTCACAGTGCAAAGCAACTGTGGTGTACAAAAAAAATGAGGAAGCAGTTAAGCACAATGCTGAGGGAGAAAAGCATCTTAAGGACTTGAGTTGATACTTCACACCCTAGAGACATTGCAGGGACCTCTGGAGCTCTGACATTCCCAGCCAGGCTCCAGCTGCTGCTGCCGCTGCTGCTGCTGTGTCTGCCATTTGTTTTGGAAGATGACACTGAGTTTTATCTACCTTTGTTTCCCCGCTTCGGTGGCACGTATCTGCACCATACTTGCTGTCTGTATTCATGCCATCCTTATGAATGTGAACAGCACAAGCAGCCTTTACGTTCTGCCTTCTCTGTTGTCATGGCAGCCTAATACACTCAGGAATATTTTTTTTAAATACTTTTGTTTTTTAATATCTTAAAGATCTTTTTAACCGTCATTTCAAAGCAGTGTCATCCTGACCTTGTGACATTCAAATTAAAAGGTTCTAATTAGCAAAGTGGAGCTGTGTACTGTACGTGCAGGCCTTTATGAGAGGTGAGAAACCTTTGAAATTATTTATCATGTCTAAACTATTAAATAAGTAATACATGGCTTGATTTGTCAGGTTGTGAAGGGTCACATTTTCTAAATGCAATTAAAGACCTTCAAGATACGTGACAGATTTTTCTTAACAAAACACTTTCTTTTCGCTTTCAGAGACCAGGCATTATGTGAGCAGCTACAGTACAGCGACAGCAAACAGTGAATTTAATGTCGTTCTGAAAAATTAACTGTAAAGGAAATTGCATATTTTGCAGTGAAAGAGTGTCTATTTAGTCCATAAACCTTTACTGTAGTGATGATAATACCAACTTTTTGTTTGACTGACTGATTTAACTTACTGTATGTCACATTCTACACATTTAGACCAACAAGGGTTTTGTACTGAAAACATTCAGATTGATTCATTGACATTCATTGATGTGAGCTGTGTTAACCCCAGGGCCATACATACTTACGTTTGTATAGCATTTGCACTACATAATGGATACTCATTTCTGCTTTTTCTCCTGTATTTTCCATGGTCCAATGGTTGAAGAAATGGGCGAGATTCATATGAACACACATGTCCAACACGAGATTCACAAATAAATCAAGATCATGCTCCTGCAGAGAATCTGAACACTGAAACTCTGATGTTTTGTCTCCTTTTTAGAATGGCCTGATGGTGAGAGTTACCGAAACTTGTCCAGAGATCAACTGCACCGTCAGTGAACAGATCCTACCAGATGGAAAATGCTGCAATGTTTGCCGAGGTACCTTTTCCTCTTCATATTACTCTCCGCAGTTGTATGAATTGTTCTTGTTCATTGGACGTGCCTGCACCAAAGCCCTGCCCCACTGCAAGGAGCGAACGCTACGAGTCTGCCGGATGCTGATTCAGGCCGTGCCTCTGCAATAACTATGTTTCTCTCCCTTTACACCCCATGTGAATGCTTCTTGGCTGGTATACCTATCGGAGCAGATTGGTCTGTCTGCTATAAAGCACCTGCTATGCCAATTTGCCTGAACCCCGCTGCTTTGGCAGGGAAGTACTACAGGGTAAATAGCCACTGGTAATTCAGTAAATACATTGAATAAACAAACTGTAGGAGGCTGTCAGCTATTAGCAATAATAAAAGAATCCCGGGGCAGGTTCTGAGCGAAGGAAATTGCTCTCTCGTTTAAGTAAGATAAGCAGCATGCCTTAGATTCACCATAGTCAATGGAGAGGAAGATGAAAAAAAGCTAAAAGAGAAAGAAAAGGCAGGATTTGAGTAGGGGAAAGAAAAGCTGAGAAGGGAGATCAGAGAGAAGGAGGTGGTTTAGATAGTAAAGGAGAAGATGGCAAAAAGAGGAGAGGAGAGGAGGACATTTCAAATCTTAAACCTGCTTTGTTGAAAAGAAATGGAGGAAGGGAGAGGGTGTGTGGAGAGTATAAACCACATGAGAGGAGGTGGGGGTGGGGGGTGGGGGTAAAACTTGATATGTTGAGAGAACAAAGGGAAGCAGAAGGATGGAGAGCGACAGCAGGAGAGGAAAGGAAAAAGAAAAGTGGAGAAGATAAGAATAAAAGAAGAATCAAACTTAGACTCGTGTTGAAAGGGGAAGACAAAGTGGAGGTGAGAGACGGGGGAGAAGAGAAGCATGGAGTATAAAGGAGAGGACAGTGGAGTGAGGAGGGAGGCAAAATAACTATTTCAACTGTAAGAACTAACAATTAAAGATTAGAGTCACAGTGCATCTTCCCTACAACTCTCTCTCTCTCCTTCGCTCCCTCTTTGTCACACACACACACACACACACAAAGGCACCAAAACTTGGAACCGCTCATTATTTCCAAATCATCTGCGGACCTCTCCTCCACTGTGACTCAGTACTGTGCTGTCACTCTGAAGACATAACAGTGAGACACAAGTCAATTTCAGAGTCATGCTAGTTCTGTTCAACTGGTAATTACACAATTGTCACTGGGTGTTCACACCTTCCTGTTTTTACTGAGATAAAAAAGAAAAAGAAAGAAAATATTGAAGGGAGTAACTATTTATGTGTACCGCAAAACAACTAAATCCTACCATCACACACAAAAAAAAACACAACGTTTTTGTTTTTTAGCAGGACCGTACATTATCATATGCACATGGATGCACGTACACACATGTTTTATTCCTCATGTAATCGGTCCTTTTAGTGTGCATGCATCATTCTGTTGGGCGCGGGGTGAGAGGAAGGATAACGCAGACACAGCTCTTTCCTCAGTAATGGCTCCCCAGGCTCCCTGTCTCTCAGGGCTTTTATGTGCAGCCGGTCTGTCACTCATTACAGGACATGATGGGCTACATCAGCTCATACCTACTGAGGAGGAGACAAATCATCTCTCTGTCTGTCTGTCTGCCTCCTTTTCTGTCAGACTGATTCTCAGTTCATCTGTCCATCTCTCATGTCATATTTTTTTTGTGCACGTGCAGGATCTCGTTCTGGTTTGGTTCGAAAAAATTGAGACAGACTGGCACGGTGGCACACGGCTGGTGGAGAGGCAATAGCACAGGGTTTTTATGGTTTGATTTGCTAGTGAAAGTAGGTCCTGGTAATTGCATCTGCAACAGAGTCACCTGTTTTTAGGTCAGGGTAACGGAAAACATTTTTTGTGAAGTCTAGGGAAATATAGTGGTTTTTGGTTAAATGTAATTACACAGTGTTTTAAGCATCAAATCACTGCAGTCATTTGTCTGTGAAAAGACCTAGTCATTCCCCAACCAATTAGTCCTCTAACCTGAACAACCATATTATGCGGGTCGTTTGTTTCACCCCTCTGTAGAGTCTCTAGACAAGTGCCCCTGCTCCTCCACATGAGACTGTCTTCAAAGTCTGCTACGTACAGTATAAGGGACACAAGAACAACCCAAAGAGTCACATCTAGAAATACTCAGATGACACAGCTGTTGAGGAATGTGTCAAGACCAAGCAGGAAGAGAGGTCAGAGATCTGACATGGCCCTCAGTGAATGGAGTGACAAGAACTACCTCCTCCTTAACTCCTCTAAGACCAAGGAGATGGTCAAGAGTAGGTCGAGGAGGCCCACTCCTCCTCAGCCAATCATGAGGCAAGGACACTCGGGTGGTGCACACTTATTAACACCTATACTGTAGGACTTCCACATGTGTCATCTACAGGAAGTGGCACAGCTGGCTCTTCTTCCACAAGAAGCTCAGGCCTTTTTACATTGCAGTGCAGTGAAATGCTGCATGTGTGGTTAGTGTCGTGTTTTATGCTGGAAAAGTCTTTGATTGGCAGGAGTCTGGACTCACACAAGACTGTTGTTGGGACATACACAGTGTAAGATGCAGGACATATCAGATACAAACACAATACAAGCCACCCTGCAGAACTAAGAGGTTCAGGAGATCCTTAGTCCCCACTGCACAACACCTGTGTAAAAGGCAGTGTTTTGTTGTTGTTGTTTTTTTTTCCATACTGTTTGTTCCCAAAACTTTATTATTGCACCAAGTCTACTGCAAACATAAACTTTCATTCATCAGCTTCTTGTCATCCAGTGTTGTAGGTGACAGGAACAAGGTTATTAATCTGTGCATTCGTCCGCTTTCATCTCTGGCACAGTTATGAGTTTGTGTGTGTGTGTGTCTGTGTTTGTGTTTGTGTAGATGTGCACACAGTTTTTCACTGCCTTGAGTGAGCAAATTTTAAGAGCGACGTAAATCAAGGCTTCCTTTGGTCCTCTCTTCCAGGTTATGACTTCTGCGCAGAGGGACTCATTTGTGGAGAAAACTCGGAGTGTAAAAACCGGAATACTAAAGCAGAGTGTGAATGCAAGAGCGGCTATGCCTCCATCCACGGGGATTCTACTTACTGCGAAGGTAGGACTGTACCTTAACCCCGCTCAAGCTGGGCCAGGGCACATAATGTCTAATAGCTCAGGATGTTAAAAGCAGTGTGGGTGGTGGTGTGTAAGCATTAATTGTTACTGTATAGTGTTTTTTTTAATAGGGCTTCCTTGCAGGCCCTCGGTAAGAGACTTGTAATGATCTGATACCAACAGATAGATAGAGAGAGACCTTTATTATCACTGCATTAAAATACAATGAAATTGCAACTGCCCATCACAGTGGTGGCATTCATACTTAGAGTCATTACACATTTTAAAAGCAGGAAACAGAAAAACACTCTTCAACATAAAAACAAGGAACGATAGATTTGTGATATCAAAACGGGGTCACAAGCCAAAGGTTGGGAACCACTGAGGTAGGTTAAAAGCCTGCCGACTGTAGACATGCTTTGAAGGACAAAGCTTGAGTACACACACCAGGAAATACACCAAAAAAAACCCCCACCAAGCTGGAGAGCCCAAAGCCGCTGCACATAGGTGGCCACCATCATGGAAAACCAATGAACAAGAAAGAGTGTGTGACATGACATGACGGTGGCTGTCAGGGGCAACAAGGCTTGTTGTGTGGGAGCAGTGAAGTCAGTTGTGAAGAGACTAGAGGTCTGGACCATTGTTATGGCATCAGCTGTTGCACAAGGAGTGGGAATTAGTGAATGTTGAGAGGACAGCAAGATCTGTGAAACGGCGATGGCTTTGTTTGTCTGCTGTGTGAAAATGTTTCCATGGTTAAGGCTGATGAGGGATCAGAAAGGTTCATTACTGCTGGCAACTCTACAAAGGATGCAATGAAAGAGTAACACACCAAAGGTTGTAATGATTTGCTGATCAGTGGATATAGACCTGAGAGCAGGAACAAAGTGTTGCACACTCCGACTACACAACTATTTTACTTTGATTCAAACATACTTTCATCTAGATCTTGAAGAAGACCTGAGGACTTGAGCTTTTAGGACAGAGTTTATGACAGGTTTTCCTCTCTGTGTCTCATTTCATATCTGTCTGAAAATAAAAATTCTAACATTTATTAAAATGTACAATATATTCAAAATCCAATGGCAATGCAGCAGTGAGTTTTACTGTGGTGATTAGTTAAGCTTTGACACGAGGTCTCAGGTCTTCTTCCTCTGATGGCCGATTGCACTAATTTGAAGTTGCTCCAGATAAAAGTATCTGCCAGTTGATGTAATTAAGAGACCATGTCTTAAAATGAATCACAGGCAAGAGCTGAGTCTCAGGAAAATAAAACACAGAAGACAAAGGTTTAATACAGAACTGGAGAAAATATGACTTTTTTTTTTTACATTAGGATTATGCAGAACATGTGACAGTAACAAAGAATACAAGACAGGTTCAGTGTTCACAGTAATGAATTATTTATTTAAAACACATTAAATGTTTCTGAATATAGTTTTTTTTGGTACTGTAGCAATTAGAGGTCGACCGATAGTGGATTTTTAAATTCCGATATAATAACGATAGTTTGGAGCAGGAAAAAGCCGATAGCCGATTAATCGGCCGATATCCCCCCCCCACGAAATTTTTTTTTTTATATATTAATTAATTTTTTTTAATTTAATTTTTTTTTTTTTTTATAATAATATATAGCTATTAGCTAGTGTAAAACTAAAGGATGTGGGACACTGAATCATCCCTGGACCCTGTGAGTGACGAACAGCCGAACTCCACACGAGTTTGTTTACATCAGAACAGCTGTAGTGAGGACGTGACGCTGCAGGAGAGGAGAGTGTAACTAAACAGGACACGTTAGCTCGTGGTGTGGTTACGCCGTACATTAACAGGTGACTGTTTCACTACAATCAGCCTACTGTGTGGAAAACCCATAGACTGTAAAAAGAAAAACCACGCTGTAATGATCGTGATCGAGTTGAACGAGTGTGTTTGGAGCTGACGGGAGGAGAGAAAAAAGAGAGCGAGACGCGCGAGACGCACGTAGCGGCCGTGATATGACGACACCGTCCCCGCGGAGGAGGAACTCGCTGTTATGGAACAGGACCTAAACCAAGTCGAGTAGAGCCCATATAGAGCCCAACTTTGTAGTGTAAAGAGCCATTATTGTGCGTCTGCCCCAACTCTGAAGCTGAAGCGGCGCTCTCTCTTCCTTCTTCCTGTCGCTCTCTAGCTGTCCTTTCAAAATAAAAGCACAAAAAGCCGGAGGGGAAAAAAAAAAAAAAACACTGACTCGTGAGCTGGTGGCGGTGACATATTTAGCGTGGCAGCCGCCACCACATTATCTATGCAGGAACCCTTATATGATTAAGAGAAAATACTACAGTGTTCAGCCCCTCCACCTGCCGCCTCTCTCTTACTGCGGTCGCACCGCACCTTCCCTCACCTGGGTCACTTCTCCGCTGCTGCTGCACTCGCCCTGTCTCTCTCTCTCCCATGCTCTGTGTGTGTGTGAAGAGCAGCCCCGCCCCTCAGTGATCAGAGAGACAGAGAGCGGCAGGGAAGAAGCAGTTTATGGCGCTGTGGAAAAAACTGCAGCCATCGGCCACTATCGGAGCCAAGTTCCGCTGATTCCGATAGTTTGTAAAATGTCCTATCGGCGCCGATTAATCGGCCAAAACGATTAATCGGTCGACCTCTAGTAGCAATGAAGTGAAATTGACTTGCCTGCAAACCACACAGTTCTGGTTGTCAGTGAGAAGGCACATCCATTACTCTTTCATTTTACTGTAATTATTTTGCCCGTGCTCAGATTTTCTGCTCAGATTTAAACTAAACTCGCAGCAGAAAAGCTCTCCTTGCATGTGGGACTTTGAACCCGTGTCTTCACTTTTCCTCGAAAACCTGTAATCTGAGTTTCAAGTTGTCTTAATCTGATCGGGATCCCCAGCCTCTGTGGAGAACTCGTTACTAGGAGCGTCAGCGTGCTTCCGGTATGTTGACTGTAGGACTTGGCAGAGTAGAAGCCCCAGTCTGTGTGTGCTTGAGACCCATGAGCACTTGTGATGGAGCCAATGGCCTTATTTGATTAAGAGGCTTGGGAGCGGCAGTCGGCGGATTGAAGGATTTGCTCGATGCTCGATGCAGTTGTCTTTGGGTCGGAGCCACGGCAGACTGAATACACGAAACACGCTGAAAGCCGGGGTAGCCACAAGCCCTCCAGTCTGTTTGCGTCTGTTTGATCTGCATGGTAAAGAGGTTTACCCAGAGCTCCGCTCCAATCCACAACAGTCTCACACCATATGAGTGAGGGCTGGGAAGCGCTGATTGTTAGATCAACTTTTTAAATCGTGGAGCCACGGATCTATTGGTTATGGCAGAATTATCCATGTTTGGGAGTTGGTCCCTTAAGGCAGCTCAAACCTCTATTGTACATGGATTAGTTGGAATCCTGCTTTACAGTATGGTGATATTTGACTTGGTTCCACTCTCACCTCCAACTTAAATTGGCTTAGAATAACAGCAGACCTCGGGAAATCACATCTTTTTATTATTGTGTTTTTTTTTAGCTGTAAATGAAGCTCAGCAGTCTGATAATAGACCTTTTACAGTGCAAATTAATTTCTCCTGTTGTACTTCATCAACGGGAGAATGTGTCTGGCTTTGTCTCCAAGCTGTCATTAAATATGACCATAAATGCTTTAATGTGCACCTAAATGATTGAATATGAGATTATTTACGTGTAATCAGAGGGCTGTCTGAGGAGGGGCTGGAGGATTTCAAAGCGAGGCCAGACTGTGCTTTGTATTCAGTCACCTTGTGGTGCTGTAATTATTCTCTCCCTCTTATTATGCTGAGAACCTAATTACAGTGGGATATTCCTGTGGGATTTTGGTCTCCTGTGTGTCTAACTTTGGATAAGTGCTGAGTGGCATGTGATCTGTTGGGAGCTGTAACCTCAGTCTTTCTTCTCTTTGTAAACATAAGACTTATATTAATATGTGTCTGGAATGTTTGCTGTTACTTAAAAAAAATCACCACCGTAGCTGTGGGATAATGTTTCACTCCTCCCACTACTTATTGTACTTGTTTAAAGTGAATGGCACCGACACTGCATGTGTAACAGAAGGTCCGCGGTGCGCTCACTCACCCATAAAGGACGTGCAAACCAGACAGCCAGGCGGTCATTGACCTCTTGGCAAAACGGTTTGCATCGTCGCCCGGGGTTGCGGGAGACCAGGGTTCGAGCCCCACCTGGGGCAGTCCGTACCGAACACAACGCAGAGGGACAGATAACATCGGCTACAGTGGTGCCGTGACCCGGATCCTTTGGGTCACGTGAGTTCAGGCGGGTGGGTGTAACGGAAGGTCTGCGGTGCACTCACTCACCCATAAAGGATGTGTAAACCAGACCGCCAAGCTTCATTGACCTCTTCCTCCTGGGGCAGTCCGTACCAAACACAACGCAGAGGGCCAGATAACATCGGCTACACATGTCGTGGATAAATAGATGTCTGGAGGTCAAAGAATTAGCTGTAGGCTTCACAGGAACCCAGGACTAGACCAAAGCTGTTGTCTCTCCATATTTATTTTATTTAAAATAAAGTTGGTAATGCTAATGATCTCCAGAAATCTTCTTAGACCCAATTAAAAAACTAAAAACATTAATGCAAAGTCATGAATAAAATCAGTGTGTGTTTGAGAAATATAAAGGGGAAACAGTATCTGTCTAGAAATGCTTTAATGTCCAAATGTTTTGGGAAGCTTTGGGAAACCCCAATTATTTGGTACTGTAAGTCAGGAAATTTTTACCCTATGTCCTGAAACTTGACTGTTTGCCTGAGGCAGTGATACTAGTTTTTTATTTTTATTTTTGTGCAGTAGAAGTAAAGTCAGTGAACCTGCAGCTTAATGTGTGTCTGCTGAACTATGCATCACACAGGCCTGATTGCTGCACCCAGCAAGAGGAGGGGGGTGGTTGTGTTAATATTCAAAGCCATCTGCCTAACCTCAGGAATGTGCATGCATATGCAGAATCTGCACACATGTAGAAACACAAACACAGGTTACGCTGATGACGGCTTGTGCCTCACTATCCTGCCCACCGAGGCCTACAGTACGTGTTTATTTACCCCTATATCACTGCATATGGGCTGACATCCTCCTAGATTTCAGAGATGAGTCCAGTTGGAAGGATCATCCAGCAGAGCGGATGTTAGACGGCTGCTCCTCCTCTATAGCCTGGGAAATAATTTCCAATCCTGGAGGAAGCCTGGGAGAAGGCAGCGGTTTCTATTGATTGGTCTTGTCAACACTCAACAACTCAAAGGCTCCAATAGGGCTAACCGCTGGTTTGCTGGCTCTATACAGTCGGTGCTCTGCCTCAGTAACAGCATGCACACATGAGGTGCAGTAGGCCGGGCCAGTCAGTTCTAATGGTCTCCAGATGAAATGACTGTTTACACTAAAGGTCATGTTCACAGTTACTTCAAAGACCTTTAGCTCTGTGTCTATTACCTTGTCTCAGTCCTACTAAACTCTATCAGCAGCATCAGCATATTCCACAGATATACACCATAAAAAGCTACCTGAGCGTTTGCAATTGCAATATTTCATATACAGCTGAAGTATATTATTCAGCCTTCTAACCTTAGTTGTTCAAAGCAATTTCTCATACTTCCTGAAAAGTCGTGACTATAGATAGGAAAATATGGATTTATATTAACTGTGTAGCAAACAGTGAATATAGATTTTACCATCTGAGTTTTTTCTCTGCAGTTAATTAATCATGCATGATGCAGAGGGAGCTCCATGCTGTAAAACAAGATGTCTCATCCATTATGTAAGTGATAATACAAAAAAATAAAAACAATGTGGAGGTGACAGTGGCATTCCCATTACATTTTATATCAGGACATCTCAATCTTACAGCTTGGTCCCTTTTCCCTAAGAACAAACACAGACTGTATGCAAGTCTTCATCCGTGCTGGTGCAGAGCTTTGGTGAAACTGTTATGTGGAGCAACAGGAGGTGTGAGATTTTCTAATATCTAATACATTTATTTTAGGTAATGTGAAATGTGCTGTTGCCTTGGTTTAAGATGATCATACTGTTCACCGAGGTAGACAACTGTAGAAAAAACAAAAGCATGTGACAGATGTTGTGAAGTGGTGTAATGTTTTCCTGGGGCAAGGGTTGGAGATCACGGACATGTCTGCACCTACGGTACTTACAATATCTTAGCTAGTGTGTTAGTGTGCACACAGAGACATCAGAGAAATGTAGTTGGATAAATCCTGTGACTGGACGGCTCTGGGTGCTGCAATAAAGGTGTTAGAGTACTAATTACACTAACAAAAAGCACTGAATACATCTCAGGGGTTGTGTTCTCTTTCCACCTCAGTGTCACACCACCTGATGCTGCTCTGCTCGCGACATCGCAGATTTGAACATTTGTGCTAATGGGTTTATCATGGGCTTATTATCCTCGCCAGCTTTTGTTTGTGCTATCAGCGAGATTCTTTCCCCGAGTCCCGGCAGGTCTTCTGTATCCTCTCTCGACTCCAGAGGACACAGGCAGTCTTGTTGTTTTGCTGACAGTGTTTTAATTGTAGCCTGAAATGTCCCATTTTTATTGTTGAAACTCAGTGGGTGAAATCAACTCACAACGAAGCTCCAAATAAAGAAAGTGACAGACCTGCTACAGTCAGAAATGGCTGCATTAGTTAAGGACAAACAACATAATTCCCTGTTTCCTGGCTGCAGGGACCTTCCTCCCAAATGGCCGATTATTACCACACAGGTGTTTTTTTTTTTTCCATACAAGGTGAAATCCCAGCATGAGCCTAATGTTGAACCAAAGTGCACCTACTGCATATCTTCCTTTCATTGCATACGCTCTCAGCTTTATATGGCCATATTTCCCCCCAGTATAACCAAATCATTTCTTGCTCTGTGGGAAGCAGACCCCATGATTTTTATATATTTATTTATTTATTTTTTACAGACTTTCAAATGCCTCTTCTGTGCACTTCCTGCCTCCTCCATGTTTCACATTAAAAGCCCCATCACCACGGCGCATCCTTGGAAATGTTTATGGCTGAACACATTAGGGAAAAAGTCAAAGCAGTTAGTGGAGACGCTCCAGTCGAGTCAAGCATTTTCACATATGCAGAGTTGAAGCTTATTTCCATAGAAATTGTCTCAGGAGGTTGTTATGGAGAATTTTATCCTACTGTTAAGAGCCCTCGCGGGTCACTCTACCCACATTAATGGCAACAGTAGCTCCTGTTGTGCCCTGTAACTCCTCAGCAGCCCTGATGTCGAACCAAAACATCAACCTGCCCCTTTGTTTACTTACAATTTGGGTTTGTTTCACCAGCTTCACCAGCTGTTTGGTCTCAAGTACAATAGCTAAGTTTAATTGAGCCTAATTAGCATGCATTAAATCAAAATTGTGTTAATAAGCCCTCGCTACTTCATATTCCTGTCAATCATCAGCCTGGGCTGCCATCTTTTGCTTTTTTTTTTTTGGCTCACAGCTCAGTTTTTTTCTTTTCTTTTTTCTTTTTTTTTTTTGCTGCTATGAGTAATAAGATTAGAGGCCGACACATCAAACCTAACGGGGCTATTTCTGTTTGTTCAGCTCGCTTTCATTTAGCTCCGGAGCAGCCACACTCCCTGGGTTCAGGGACTGACTCTCTGATGTGTCCCCTTAGCTAACAGGCTCTGGCGAGGCACTTTATGATGTCCCTGATCTCCAGTCAATCTCCGCTGACACCACAGCAGATTTCAACTCCTCTTCTTTTCTTTGCTCTCTCTCTCTCTCTCTCTCTCTCTCTCTCTCTCTCTCTCTCTCTCTCTCTCTCTCTCTCTCTCTCTCTCTCTCTCTCTCTCTCTCTCTCTCCCACCCTCTCTCTCAGACTTTTACCACTCGCTCATAATATGCTGTGACTTTGGTGCTAATAGCATCACTGCTGCTACAACTGGAACTGCTTGAAAACACATCAGGCGTTGTGGTAGATGCATTCTGGGAGGTGCAAGGAGCAATCAGTCAGTAGCAGTCTTCAGATCATTTCATGCATCATGATGAGCTTCACCATTTTGAATAGAAAGGTTACTGTACATCTTCCTTATGCTTTGATAGTATAACGTTGCAGAGATGAACATCTTATACACCGTAGATGACGTGCTCTTGTCTCACTGAGTTACCTTAATTGAAAATGAGGTCGATAAAATCACTTTAGAGCAGGCTATCAGTGCCACCACTGGATGCAGTCACATCAATCTGTGTCCAGGCAGTGTTTTACATAAAATCTATAGTGTGTGTGGGTTTTAAGTGGCTGTAATCAATGTCTTGTCCATTTTGCTCTTGTTGGACACAAAAGGCTAACAAAAAAGTCTTCAAGAATCACCTTGGCTTTTGATGACGCAGAAATGGGAAGAGTTTAGGACAACTTTTTTTTCCCTCGCCAGGTTGTCACTCATCTGCACATCAGTTTCTTTCAAAACTGGAACTGAATTGTTACACTGCACCTCACAAAACCTGGGAGCATATCTCACATATACTGTAGATAACTGCTGCATTAAGCATAATAAGCAGTACACCACAAATAGATTTAAAATTCTAAATAAAAGATTGAAGCAGTGTAATTTATGTTTCTGTTGCGACCTATATCTACATTACATCATACATATATACATTCTTATATAATTTGAATTTTGATCATTTAAATGCTGAAACTGATTTAAATGTGTGATATTATTGGTCGGCACTGATGAGTGATTCGAGTCATGTGGGGTAGACATTGTTTACATTCACACTGCTGTCGGTATGTGTATGCTCTGTGTAAAAACGACTGTAGAACTGGGAACAAAAGTTGTGGGTCAGAGTCATGTCTGCTTGAGAGTGCAGCATTTCCTGTATTACAATTTGTCAGATCCTTTGAAACAAACAGCCTCGTTTATAATGCAAATCTGACGAGGCCAGCGTTGAAGATGTTGTACCTTTGAATAATCTGCATTTGACAAATATCGGCTCGGCCTCTCTGTGCAATGATGAGTTACATCAAGTGGGTTTTGTTTCTTTGTCAGCAGAATCAGAGAAAAATACAGAACACTTCTGCACTAAACTTGGTGGAGGGATACAACATGTGTCATTAAAAAAAAAAATCACAGTCTGCGTGATGGGAATATATAAAAACTTTTTGTCAAATTCTTTTGAAGTAATGTTTGACTGTTGTAAAAAATCAAACTTTTTTTTTTTTTATTTCTTTTTAATTTTTGATTTACATTGACAGCAAGACAAGCTCATCAAAAAAATAACACAAACTTACAGCCTTCCGCTGTCACGAACAACAACATACAACACAAAATAATACCACATAATATAATAAAAACCAAAAACACAAATACATGTAAAAGACAGAAAAGAAAAAAAAAAAAAAAAATTTGAAAAAAAAAAAATGTTTTATGTGATTAAGTGTATGACCTTGAGTGATTTGACACAGATCCTGACAATAATCTGGGTCTCACAGACATGCGACAGATTGTTTGGCCTTGGTGGAGGATTGTGCTCTGCTGAGTGGCATCCTGGTTTACTTAAGTATTGATTTCTCTATGAGTCTTGTTCTCGTTAACCCAGGGGGCGGGGGGACTCTTGTGAAGCTCGAGTAGCTAAAAAATGAAAAGGCTTAGCATCATTCCAAGAAAAAGACCAGTGACCTTGAAACACTTTTAAAAGGATTTCTTTTTGATTTTTTATTTCTTTTCTAATTAAGTTTTAAGTTGTACAACTTTTGCTCACATCTTGAACATTTCAAAGATTTCTGTATCCTCCCAGTGCGGTGGAGATGGACTGTACTTTTGTTTGAGATACTGAAACCATTAAAAACGTGTAGGAGGAACTGACTGCTTAAATGCCATTGTTTCGGTCGGCCCGTCAGTTCTTCTGGAAACTCTTCTAGAGTCTTTGGTCACTAAGTGCTTCTCATGTCAGAGCCCATGTCTCTGTACTGTATGTGTCCTCCATGTGTGGGACCAATCATTTAGGGCTTATAAAGTCATTTGTGGATTTTACCTATCTTGTCTCTCCATGTTCCTGAGACCAATAGATGTGCTTTCAGTGCATGTTTGCAAATGAGTTAGGAAGAGCTGGGCATTAGTCATCTGTGAGGGACAGATGGACACACTGAGTAACAGACAGCCCCATGGACAGACGGAGGGATTTAAGGTGATGGGAGGCTGCAGTTACAAACAGACAGATCCCTGGGAGTGCATACCTGCTGGAATCATATCAGAGGTTGGAAATGAGCTAATCAAGGGCAGTGCCTGCCCGCAGAGCCTCCACAGTCGGGATGAAGGTGTGTGTAAGTGCAAGCGCGTGTTTGTGTGCGTGTGTGGCGTGTGTGTGTACCTGTCCTGGTTTTTCCAGATAAGCTCGAGAAAACACGATGTGTCTCCACGCGGAGTGCAGCACCTGCCCTTATGCTACAGCTAATCTGCTAAAACTGACAGCTTCTGCTTTCTTTCCCCCACCGGGTCTGGTCACACATAACAACACCAGGAGCCACAGAAACAGGGAAATACACATCTGTAATGTGTCGAAGGTTTTGCTAATGCCACTTCACTGCCAAGCTCGATGCAAGAGAAAGTGACTTATTGATTAGGAGCAGTTTAGATAATCCTCATTTGTCCTCACTCAGGCTGCGATGATGGGAGCAGTGGTGCGCGCGTCCGTCTCTTGTGGCACCAGCAAGTGGCACTGGCTGAATTGGCTCTCACTCAGCGGCATTAAAGAGTAATTGGCTGTGTTTGTACTTCTGCGAATCAATCAGGTTCTCTGTGGGAACTCTGCTTCCGCCGTGTTAAAACAAAGATGTAATGACAGGGAACGAACGAGCAACACTGACTCGCTCCTCCTCGGTTCTGTGCGATGTAGAAAGACGGGGTCACGATGGGGTTAGTGAGTGAAGGGGCTGGGAGGGAGTGCAGTCTGCAGACAAGCGGTAAGTAAAGGAAGATAAAGACAAGGTTGAGCTAAAAGGTTCAAGCCTCTGTCAACAATCTACTGTTAGCTGTGCCCTTTGAAAAAGTTTACCGTTTGTTGTTTGTCCTCCCAGACAACACAATCCGAACGTACTATATATTCCCGCCGGCACCTATGTGCTGGAAGATAAGATCGTACCTTTAAACCTGTTAAAGTGATAAAATGCCTGTTTATGTTTTGTGTTTCAGAGATGTTCAGTCTGCCTGTTAGAGAAAGTCTTTTTAAAGACTTGATTATTTATATCGATGAATCTTAAACTTCGAACTTGTGCATATTATGTTTTGATGATACTTATATTTTTATTTACTTTATTTTTTGTTTTGTTTTTTCTAACACGTTCGAAATAAAATTCATACATTCATTCATAAACTAAACTAAATTTAACTTTAATTGCCAGTTCAAGCTCCACTCAGACTCAAGTTCTATTCATCTGCTTAAACTGTTTTTTCCACAATGTACATCCAACATACAGCTTAGTTTGACTTATTGATTTTCTGGTGAAGAGGTATGGTAATCAGTACCAGTGTCTATTGGATATAAAGCTACAACTACAGTAGCATTTGATTAGAATCTGTGCTAACCAGGAAAAAAGCCAGGAAGTTCTACAGTGTCACCAGGCAACCAGTGAAGACATTTCCATCAGCCAGACAATGCAATACAGTAGAAGTATGATAACATGTTATGGATTGGTTAGGCTGTGCTTTAGGAATGCCAGTACAGTATAGATATTTTGTTTCATTCATTGCGCTAAGCCAGGCTCGCTGCCTTCTGGTTGCAGCTTCATATTTAAAAGCTAGGCCATAATATTCAAGATTTATCAGTCGAAGAGGTGGTCAAAAAAAAAACAAGCCAGAGAATGAATGAAGGGAGAGAGCAGCGTTGGCGAAAACAAAGCAGTGAATCAGAAAAATAAATCAGTGTTTTCTCACTGTTTCACAGCGCTGTGGTACAAAGGAACACACCCACACCTCCACACAACCCTTTGAGAAGGTGCTGCACTGCCGGATTTCTTGTGACTACAGCTCAGTCAAAGAGACACATATGCACACATGCAGCTCTTTGTAAATTCATGACAGCGAACAGAGGAGAGAGACACAGACAGTGATGTAACCTGGACCTCACTCCCTCAGTGCTACAGGCCCGGTGCACAGAGGTTGCAGGCCAGAAACATCCTAAACACAGAAAGGAGACAATGAAATACAGGGAGAGGCAGTTTGTCTGCGTGTAAAAACACCACCGCACACGTCAAGAGATAATTGTCAGGGGTTCTTTCATTGTCTGGAAGTGTAGTTCCTTAAATGTTCCTTTTTAGAGTTTCATCTTCAACTTCAAGTACTCTCTACGTATTAATTCAGTCAGGCGTGCCACAAGTTTGTTATGATAACTGATAGAAACAATGGTGATAAAATGACACCCTAGTTAAAAGGAAGTGGACTCGCATCTTAGATGAAGGTTACATAAAACCATCTTACCCAATAATAAACAAGCAGACAGACAGGCAGGGGTAAAAATAACACTAAAACCCATTTTCCACTGCTCAGACAGAGATAATGAAAGAGCGGACAGAGCTGGAAAGAGAAGCAGCGCTCCCAGCCAAGCTCTGCTCATGGTGCGAAAAGTCTGAGAGCGCGAGGAGAGCGTCTCGGTGAGCAGCGGGTGGATTGACTCGGCTCCCTGTTTAACACTGGCAGAGGTCTGCTCGAGTCACAGTGGGTGAGCACTCTGGTAAAAAGGTCAGAAAGAAAGACCTGTAATGAATTGCAGTCATTTCGCTGAACGACAGCGTACAGTTGGTGTGTGTGCGTGTGTGTGTGTGTCTGTCTGTGTGAATACTGCTGCACCCTCCTCTCCCTTCCCTGTCCCACTTCTCAAACTCTCTTCTGGGTGGCATCCATCTCTGCCATCTGCACTACACTGACTGCATGTGTTCCAACACTGCCAACGCTGTCCTTGGCATCGCTCCTTTCCCTCGCCTCATTCCTCATACGGTTATTTATCCCCGCTTATTCCCGTTCAATTTCCTGACCATTTCTGAGCTGCGGGGGATTGGGGTGGTAATCCTCGAGCCAGAGGACTTGCTGGCTTGCTGCTCTGCACGGTCGACGGACTAAAGTGTTCAAATTTCCATTGGAACTGAGCCTGAAAGCGCCTGTGCAAGCTTGAAAAACTTATTTTGTCAAAGTAGCCTAATGGGAGTGATTGCAGATTACCTACAGGCCTGCTTTATTTCATTAACGGGAATCAATGTTTTGCCCCAAGGGTTTAGACAATTTATGGTTAAGTTACACTATATGTGGATCATCTACTCACAGAGATTTATTCGTAACATTACTTCTTCTTTGTTAGCTTCCAGTTAGTGTGAGCAGAACAGTTGAATGACTACTGATAATACACGGACAATCCTATAAGTGTCACTCATTATTTCCTGCTCTCTTGGAAACTACACAATGATATGTCATAGACTGCCATAACATTTAACATAATTACTGTCAGACAAGGGAGGACAAAATCATTTTCCTCTTATATAGTGTCACATAATGAAGGTTATTTACCTACTCTCTCATATGGTCTTTTATTTTATCTTGCTGTTGAGAAAAAGCCTCTGTTAAGTCGGAGAACATATAATACTGTGATTTTCTGCTGTGATTTTTAAAGTAGCTCTGTTGAACAAATCCTCATCTATCTCAGTTTAAGAGGAGTTATTGTTTTTATAACAGCTTGGGCATTTAAAGTTATGCAAGTTATAGACTGGCTAATCTTATTTTAGAAAATAAATACTTAAACATCCATGCAAAAACCTCATCGATGAGTTCATATGAGTGATGGCTTTTCATTTAGCAGTGTACCAGGTTGTATAAATGTACAGATTTCAATAACCTGAGATTAACAGGTCGTTAGAAATGTATTAGGTTGTTTTTGGGAATATGCCAAGATGACCACCCTAACAAATCCGCTGGTGAGACCAGACCTCCTGGCTGATTGATATTTTTCCAGACACTTCTGGAGTGTACAAAGTGGATCCAATTAAACAGTGTGACTAGTGTGCAGTGGATTGTGGGATCCTAAATGATCACTTGAGGTCATTCCCTGTGTGTTTTTGGCTGGAAGGTGAAGATATGGCTGCAGTGGAGTGTGGACACAGACAGAAGCTCCTCCTCCGTCTTCCCTTCAGTCATCCCCGATCCGTTAATTACAGCAGAGACCACAGGGACTAATGATCATGTTCCACAGGGTGGTAATGACACAATTATGACTGCAAAGACATCAGTCATCTCCACTTAGCTCAGACAGTGTCCTTGGCCTTCCACACACACATTCACACACGCACACGCCCAGACGAGTGAATAAGACAAAAACTCAAATGACTTAAGTGTCATAGAACTAAATTACTCTCCTGCTCAAAGTTACTGACCTGACAGGGAGCTTTGAAAGACATGATTAGTATCCAGTCCAATCCGGAGTGACTGCACCAGCTGTGAGAATAACTATATGGCCATAGCGTCCTGCAGACTGCAGCTCCATCAGCACGATGAGGCTGTCAGGCCGCGGTGAAGGCCTGGCAGTCATTTTTGGAAATTGCCTTCACTGCCAGTTGGTTAGCACAGAGTCTTTTGTAGTGTCCTAATTCTTGAACTTTTATGGTTTTAAAAATCAAGTCTGTTTTTTCTTGTGAGTCACATTGTAGCTAAATAAAAGTGAAGTATTATTATTATCATTTTTATAATGTAAAGCACTTTGTGATTTAAAAAAAAAAAATGTAAGATAGGATAAGAATGACTTTATTAATCCCCAAGGGGAAATTCATTTGTCTGGCATCTCACCTACAGTACCATTTGCAGAAGAATTAAAAAGCCTGATGACTGTAGGTACAAAGGATCTTCTATATCTCTCCGTCCTGCATCAAAGAGAGAGGTCCACCTGTTTTTTTGGTCCATCAATGTGTTAGGAAGTGGATGATCTGAGTTGTTCAGAATGGCCTCTACCATATTCAGTTTGTATCTCCCCACCACATTCCCCCAGTGTGTCCAGCCAGCGTTTTTTACTAACTAATTTGTCCAGTCGCCTTGTGTCTGTTACTGCCTCCCCAGCAGACTGCAGCATTAAACAACACACTAGCGGTGTGATTCTTGCCTGGGATGCAAGAGGTCCCAAGTTCAGAGTCTCCATTTTGTCATAGCTTATACACAAGACAACTAGTTTTAAAGTAAATTAAACCCAATATGTATACGTATATGCAAGTAATGTTAAATCAAACTAGAGCAAGAATCTGTAGTCTTTTAAGTCAGTGGTGAATGCTGTGTTGTGAAAGGTGTGATGGATGAGAAAACCAAGAATAACCAAGCCCTACATGTAGCAATGTAACGTTAACAAGAGATTACAGATCACTGGACGTGCTTGTGTCATAGTGCTAAATGTATAAAGCTGTTCATGTTTCTCACAAGATGAGAGCTGGGACATTGGGTCGGAGGCGCTGATCTTGCAAGGTTAGTTTTCAGTCAAGAGACACTAGCGGGAAGACATCCTGCGTAGTTCCTCTTTAAAGCAGATATCAGCTTCACGGCCGTTTCGGCTAATGCTGCGTTCAAGGCAGGCTTTTGAAACCGTAAGTTACAGCTTCAAGTCACAACTACGACTTGGTAGCGTTCCAGGTAACCCGTAGCTCGTGTTTTTACCATCCTGTTGTCTGTGAAAGTTCCCTATAACGGCCACTCGTAACTTCCGACCCATGAACTCGTACCAGATCGAACTGGTATGACTTCACAGGAAGGAAAAACACAAAGTACGAGTTTCTTTGAACGCACCATGAGTTAGCAGCCCCCGCCCTTGTCAGGCATCAATTGGTCCTCGTGCTACGTCACCACATTCACGCGCATCCCTTGGCTGCACACACAGCCCTTCATGCCGTTCTCTCTCCTCATTGGATAACACTTGTATCCCACAAGGAACATTTTCTCCTCGGGTTACAGCAGAGCAGAGTGACGGAGAGACTCGTGTTTAGGCTGAAATACTTCATGTAAGTGATTGCTGACGGAAAATAGGACTATTTAGGACTTATATTAACAAAAACATTCCACTGATATCTGCTTTAAGGGACCAGTCCAACTTATTATCTGTGAAAGCTGCTGTATAAATAAATGTTTACTCTACTCACTTCCAACACAAATCAGTCTGTTCTGCCTGGATGTAGAGTAAATCAACTGATGAATGGATATTTTGGCTCAGTTGTCCCTTTTTGATGAAATTACATAGTTCACATGCCAAGACTGTGAATCTATCCTGAAGTTCAGCTTTGTTCAAGGGATTGATTTTTAGCCGTCAGAGTACATGTCAAGGATTTTCCCTTGGAGTAGTGATTTTCTGCTCGGCTCCACAAAGCACGACAGCTCAGAGTGGTTTATGACCCAAATGTTCTGCCAGGCCGCCTTACATTCACACCATATTTAACCACTGGCAATTAAACCCGCCAACAACCTTTTGTCGAATGTGTCACAGCACTAATTTAATGCTTGAGTGAAACCCAGATGAGCTGCGACTTTATCAGGAAGTATAGGGAAGATGCCACGTTCACATCACGCCTGTAAAGAAAAAGCACATGCAGAGAACTGAAGGTCAGTTGATCTAAGTGAATGTTGGAGCAGTGAGTGTCGAGTGTTTTCACTCCTGCAGAACACGCTGTTGATTTTGATGGTGAAATGTGTCTGGTCATGCGTCGATCTCTGAATGGACCTTTTTTTAACCCTCAGTTCAGGTTTACAGTTTGCTGCCATCTTGACATTTACTGGAGCATTGATGTTTTCAAGGGGATGGCCTTAGGGGATCTGAGGTTACTCAGGCATGGCTGACTCTGCTAGCATAGCCGCAAAATAATTAACTTTCACCCTTTGATGTCTTCATCAAACATTGAAACACTCTGAATATCACTAAGACACATGTCACAAATAGCGAGGCTGTGGTTTCATTTTAAACTACTTTTTTTGAGAGATTTTGTATTTTTAGGAGGGAATTTGCACCTGTTTTATAGATCTTATGGGCTGAGAGATTTTTATAAAGGCAGTCACAAGTGCAGTTCTGAGACACTTCAATGGCTTTTCAAAGTTTTATCTGTCAGTGTGAGGCAATCTAAACCTTAAGTGAGAGTGCAATCAGAGAAATACAGAAGAAACTGCAGTTTCATGTCATTAAGGTCACTAAAGAACTTTTCACCCTGATGTTGAGACACCTTTTGATCTGCTATAAATCACTACATCATCACGATGACTCTTGTACAGTAGGTGGATCTCACATTAGCAGAAGCATTGCTTTTGTGCGACTAAGGCCTACTTTTTTCAGCTTGATGATGATCTTCTATACTGTACGTACAGTATATTGTGTACTTTTGTAAGTGCTTCAAATTGTCATTCCCTTTGCAGCGTTTACTCTTATTGCTAACGCTGTATATGTTGTATGGCTTCAAGTTTCCGGCTGCAAAAGGCTGGCATGTTTTGGTGTAAACAGAACCAAGTGCAAGAAGTTAAAAATATTTCAACTTCGAACTAAACTCTGCCATGCTTCAAAGGGGTTTTAAAAAGTCTCATAGCAACAGCAGGAGCCTCATCTAGTGCTTCCCCCCAAAATATCTGCCAAACGCTCGCAGCTATAATACAGATGCTCAAAGTACAAAGGACCTCGGCTCCCTGCACCTTTTGCCCAAAGCATGTTAACTGTGGCTGTCTTTGAGGAGTGTATTTTAGCCCGGGTGCTGCAGCTCAGGCTGGCGGCAGAGAGAGGGAAGAGCTCATCGATTTATTCAAGGTTTACACGATCAAAGCTGCGTGCGAAGAACTCTTATCATTTATAATTCAGGGAAATCTCGGTCTCCCTCGTTGCATAGCACACCTCTCGCCCTCTGTTGGAGTCCTGAGGAAGTACGAAGAAGGAAGTGGAGATGATCATCTGCTGCTTCAAATTAGAGTTGGCAAATCTCACTTGTTTTTACCGTTCGTCCGAGGAATCACCTGTTACGCTACAGGGTTAAAGCTGACAGCTCTCATCTCATGGACCAGTCAGAGTTCATTCTTTGTGTGTATGAATATTAATGCTAAACAGTATTGGGACACTGGAGGCAGGGCTCCTTCTTTACAAATCACACCTTGCCTAGCATTTAATATTTTGCAGGTAGAGGTGATGTATTAGTCAGTTCAACTCATAACCTTGGGGTGATGATATTGATATATCTGGTTGCCTGGTGAGAAATCTCCGTCATCATATTCTATCCCCTATCCCCTTTTATATTCACCACCAGGGGGCCATTCATTTTTTTTATCCAGCCTTCAGCTTGCTTTTCCAATAAATTCAAAGTGGCAGAACACAGTGTAAACAGAGAGGTTAAGGATGTAATGGCAGGTGTTGAGCTCGGTGTTTGAGTGTTGTCAGTCGAAGGTCACCACAAGCGAAGAAACAACAAAGCTGCGTCTTGTGTCTCTACCTGCTTCTTCCCGTAAGGCTTTAAACATTCACCTCTTTGGATGGCAGATGGCGGAATTGAAAGGTTGAGTGTTAATAAAGAGCAGCTGGTGGATTCTGGGTTGACCTTCATGTGATGAACGTCCTGCAGTGAGGGGAAAGGAACTCCCCAATGACAAGTCTGTAACACCTCTGATGGATGATGCACACACCTAGCAGCTGCACAGACACACAAACTCTGGCATTAGACTTTTCTGTATCATTTCATTGAAACTTCAGGTACAGTGGAATTGTATTCATTTCTTGTAATTATGCCAACAGTGGAAGACGTATATGAACCCTTTGGGATCGGTCTAGTTTTGCCATATCCAGTAGTGACTCAGCGGTGCCCTCTCTTAAGTAAATATCACTGGTAGCTGTAACTTCACTACTTAATGAGACATAAGCCTGAGGTGTGTTGTTAAGCTTCGTGCCGCATACAAATGTATGAAAATGCATATTTATATGCACCACTGTATGAAAACGCTGGTGTTTTGACTCAATAAAATACTACCATGGAGCAGAACAAGTGGATATAAATGATTTTATAGTGCTGAATTGATCTTATGCCATAATGCCTTTCTGTCTTCAATAAGCACTACCTCTTCCTAGAATAGGTACTAACCAAATGTGCACTTTTTCTCTCTCCCAATGTCTCGATCCTCTCTCTCTCTCAAGAAGAAAAAAAAAACTTTGTTGGCACTTACATATTATTTGATCGACCTGTAAGAAGCCAGGTGGAACTGAGTATTGAATCACAGTTACTCTTATCCCTAATCCTGCATGGTTTGTATCTTTTTAAATAAAGGTGCCTGCCAAACTCATTAATATTAATGTAAATGTAATGTGAAATCCACTCAGCAAGCACGCCAGTGGGGTTTAGTGTGCCATAACAACTGTTAGAAGAAGAAGAAGTGCACACAACAAGTGTGGGTCTGAGCTGACCGCAATGAGGGAGCTGTGGGTCTGACTGAAGCATAGATAGATAGGTGGCTTTATTGATCCCAGAGGGCAGTTAAATTGTCATAGAAGCTGAATTAAAATGCAGTGAAATGGCAACATTTACCAAATATAGAGCGAAAGTGAGAAAGTAGATAAAATAAACCAATAAATGCAATGTATATAGACCAGTGTGCAATTTTGATGAATTAAAGAGGTGCATTATAGAGTCTGATTGCTCTAGGCAGGAGTGGATTTCATGGAAGGGGTGGGTGACACTGTCCATGATTTTCAGCAGAGACTCTCTTCCTATCAGACATCACGTCTCCACCCAGAGAAACACAATGTAAATGGGTCGCTTAATTAGCCAGTTTCAGAGATGTCTGCGCTCAGCTACATCAAGTCGCATCTCTTCCCTCAGTATCTAGCTTTCATGCTAAAACAAACCATAAGATAATTAGTTTATTTTTTACCCCAGACAACCTCAATCACATTGGCAGCAGGGAGCATTACTGAATATCTAATAAGAAGCCAATATTGGCATAGAGATAAATTGCTATAACCTCAGTGAGGAACTCTCCAACATGCCCAGTGTAACGGACCGAGCCAAAGTTGTGCCTGAGCGCTGGTGCGGCTGCGTGAGGAAGAGGTGAGCAGACACGACAGCTGAGTGACTTGATAATTGAGCCCTGGGTTATTCACATGTTAGATCATTTAATGAGTCAGACAGCAGAGAGAGGGGATCCTCTGCTTGGGAGCTGTTGACTTCATTAAGAGCAGTAATGGTGTGTAATGATGTGATAAGGCTCTAGCTTGTCAGAGTGCAGCAGCAGGGTGTTGACACCCAGCACCATTACCATAATGACAGGGCACAAAGTATTGTTGGGGCATATGCTGTCCGTCTGATTGGCCGAGCTCAGGGTCAGTGATCAGGGTTGACACAATGAATAATGTGTTGGGAGGTTTGTGCCACTCGTTTCTCTGGATGACGAATGTTGCCACACAAAGCTGACAATCTACTTCAGTGTGTAACTTGAAGCATCTTAACTTGTAAGTGGAGATTTATGAAAGGTTTCACATAGTAAATGGTTTATACTGAAATTATTCCCATGCATCCATCCATCAATTTCTTCATCTGTCTCTCTGTCAATACATTATCACCAGGACTTTTTGATGCTGAACATGTTTTCCAGAAGTTGAGGAAGATTTAAAAACATGGGCACTTTACCTCAGCTTTGCCCAGAGGAACCATTTAAATTTGTCTGTTGGTCATGGTACCTGCTCTTCTAAAATGATCCAATATGCTTTGCCAGGGCCACTAATCTACCTCAGGAACTCCTGGGGCTAAATTAATCGCTAAAAAGAAACCTTAATGACTGTGTTGATTAGACAGAGACACTGTACCAATGTTCTAACTATAGATTGAAAGACGGTTACCTGAAGTCACCTTATCCACTTCTGCACATTTCCTCATTGGCACACATTTCAACAGGCTGTGGTAAGGGAGATAGAGAGTGGAGAGGGTGTCCACTAACAGAAGGTCAGTGTTTCGATCCTTGTCTGTGCATTGATGTGTGCTTGGGTCAGATACTGAACCCCTGAAGGCTGTTCCAGATGCCTGTTCACTGTAAGAGTGTGTCTGTATAGTTGTGAGTGAGTGAGTGGATGGGTGGATGTGGCAAGTATTGAAAACAGCTTTTAGTGGTCTAGACTAGAAAAAAACATTTCCACAAACACATCCACATCCTGGTCTTATCATATACACATTATTTAATAATCAGGACTTACCCAAACCTTAACCATTACAACAGAATACCCAACATGACCTAAACCTAATTCTAACCTGAACCCTAGAGACCTAGTCCCTCAAACGGCTATTTGGATTTGTAGGGTCTCTTACATACAAAGCTGTTGACCCCACGAATATGATAAAATGAAGCCACACACACACACAAGGCGGGGAGGAGGGGAGGGGGTGCTAATTTACACAAGAGAACTCAAGACCCTCCTCCTGTGAGGTGTCGCTGCCGCCCATTTATTTTAATGAGGCACAGTTGCCATATACCAGTGTGGGCTTTGAGATGGAAGTCATTCATATGCAGTCATTTATTGTCTTTGCGTGCCATCTGTTACTCAGTAGGGTCAAGAGTCCAGAGCCGTATCCCAGCATGCACTGGGCAAACAGAAGAAAAAGAAAAAGTTTAAACCACGGGGCTTCAGTGCCACCATGGAAAAATGCTTTTCGATATACACAAGTAAGCCAGTACTTCTAAAAGCAGTGAAGAGATTGAATAAGCAATGTGATATTAACACTCCAACAGGGTCTATTTTGTCTGTAGTCATTAAATTTTGTCAGAGACGGCGCCCGCTCTACCTCACTGAAAATTATTAATCTCCTGTGAAATGGAAACAAAAGTTTGCCTTCCTGAAGCTTCTGCTTTATGGACTGAGATATGAGATTCAGAGCAGCGCCCGCAGAATTGCTCCCAATTTAACGTTCAGGGGAAAACCAAATAATGTCTGCGGCTGTGATTGGCAGAGGGTTAAACAGTCTCTTATCTGCAGACACAGGATGTATAATCACAGTGGGACGCTCGCATCACATCGCCCCACCTGAGAGGCTGCTCTGGCGGCGAGGCCTCTGCGAAGGGAGCTATCAAGCTATTAATCACGGGCAGAACAGCGCTGTGGCCGCACCTGGCTGCTAATACGCGTGTTCACATACGGCTTCCATCAGACCCCAGTTGGATGTGTTCACTCAGCCTGTGGTTTATGTATCGTCTCTGCTCGGAGTTGCTTAACCCGTCTTCCACCTTCTTTCTCTGTCTGTGTATTTTATCCCAGAGCTATCGTTCCTCTAGCTCTTTTTCCCCCCACACCATTTGCACTGTTAATCCTTTCCACTATTTCTCCAACTGGCAAACTGTGCGGGTCCTTCTTATCGCCACTTTTCCGCACAAACCTCCTCTACCCGTTCTTGTGCGAAACCCTTCAGGTATGATATGATTGCAGGCCCCTTAGTTTTTCTACCCATGACTCATGGCACAATCACCCGGCCAACAAACAGCGCGGCCGAGCGGCCTCTCTCTGTAGCTCTCCGCTCCGTTCCTGGGCCCAACCACAGTCATTTGGGGGTGGGGGGGTTCTAGTACAGGCCTGAAGTTCACAGAGGGGCCATGCACTCACATCTAAATCTGGGTTATATGGTGGAAGTTCACTGAGAGTAACAGGAGTTCAAATAAAGGGCAGTCAAATGTTAGAATGATATCACAGTAAGAATTAAACATAGATTATATCATAAATTAAATACACACTTTTGATTATAATGGAGGGCTGACACATTCTATGTTCTCCTTCGCTATAAGCCTTCATACACACATTTTTTACACTATACTATCTATCTGAGAACACTCACACTTTTTATCTAATTTATGGGCAAAATATCTTTCTACAGTAATTTAACCCTGAGATTGTCAATTAAATTAATACAAGTTATTATGAATCCTTATCATTTGATACAATTTTGTTTCTTTAGCCTCAAAAGAGGAAAAAAAGGAAGAATTTAGAACATCATTTCACCAATTCTATCATTTCACCCTTCAGGATCCATGGTTCACACTATTTTTTTGGTTAGAAACTTTTTCTAGTGGTGACCACTGATGAACATAGACTGTCACTATGCCCCATGGGGATACGAGAGGTATCTCATGAATAAAGGGCATGCTGTTACAACTCGATCTCTATTGTTTTTGTTTCTTTGCTAGGCATACTGATTGTGCAATTTTATTTGTGGATTCATCCGTCAGTGCTTGCTGATTATTCTACACTGATTGTTGTTTTTACATTAAAAGAAGGTGGAAAAAAATATGTATCTATAATTCCTGCCTTTACCTCTGATGACAGATGTGGATGATTCCAGTCTTGCAAAAATATGTGGAGAGATGTTCTGACGTTCTTCACAGTTTTTTTTTTTTTTTTCTGCTGCTGATTGCTGGAGGGGTTTGTTACTCCCATCTCTGCTTTAATATACTACTACAATGTTCTGTTGGAACTTGGATTTATTTACACACACAGAGACACACACAGTATGGATGAGCCAACTTAGCCTCGTAAACCAGCCGCTCCCGGAAATGCAATTCATTTCATTTCTGAGGGAGAGTCTGGCCTCATCCCCGTTGTAAGCGTTTGACCTGAAACCCTCAGAAGGCCGAGCCAATCAGTGTCGACGCTGTGATTGACACAGCACGTTGGCCAATCAGGGACCAACTGGTGCAAAGCCCCATCACTACACCAACTTGCTGATTGGCTGAATGGGGTTGTCTGTCAATGCTACTACTCCAGCCCAGCTCCCGCCCACCCCAAACGCTTACAACGGGGATGAGGCCAGACTCTCCCTCAGAAATGAAATTAATTGCATTTCCGGGAGCGGCTGGTTTACGAGGCTAGAGCCAACTCTCATTTACAGTGCTCTTTACCAGATCATACAGCTGTTTTGTTTAGCATTGATTGTATATAAATCTCAGGTTACACTGTTTTATTTGTGTCACTCTTACTGCATACAAAGGCCCTGACATTCTACAGCTCTGCAAAAAAAATAAGAAACTACCATTTTTCTTACATCAACATCTCTACATGTACATGTATGGCTGCTGCTCCAATGCATTGTCTATTGGATTATGACAGTAGCACACCTCATTCTGCTTAATGAGGCACTGATTAAGTGATCGCCTGAACCAGATCACATTTAATGAGGAATAGTAAAAAGGCACTGCTGTGATTAAAAATTGGGGTTATTCCACCAGCGTTGATTTCTGAACTCTTCCTACGTTAAACAAAAAACTGTTGTTTAAAAATGAATTTGAAATTTCTTTGCATGATTTCAGGTCTGAAAACACTGCACCTTTTTGTTATTCTGACCAGTTGTCATTTTCTGCAAATAAATGTGCGAAATGACAATATATACAGTATATATTTTTAATTTTTTCTCAATTTTTTTAGAGAAATGTTGTCAGTAGTTTATAGATTAAAACAAAAATTGTCAAAAATTTGACATTTTACTCACACATTTACTAAGTAGTAAAACCAGAGAAACTGATAATTTTGAAGTGGTCTCTTAATGTTTTCCAGATCTGTTTAGGGCATTATATGAAGGCAGGAACAACACTTGGCCTTGTGGTTCTGAAAGGTGCTCAAAACACAGCCCGAAGCCAAGTAGTACTGTAAGTCTTTAAGCTCATTCAACCTGAGATATCAGTTTAATAAAGAATGTTCTCTCTACAAGTAAAAAAAAAAAAAAAAAGGTTTTACATCATCAATAACACCTGACCTTTGCAGTGATACTATATAACATACTGTATATTACCTAAATGCAACTGTGCTGATAGGAAGTTGTACTTCACACGGGGCTCTGCAATATTCTTTTTAGTGAAATAGTGCACTGCCAATTGATACATAAGAAGCAATATACACTAATGTGTTATGGTAGTCTACTTGAAAGATAAAAAGTAAATGTATCATACAAAATGAAGATATCACTACATGGGGCCTGGGATGCTTATGCAGTGTCCCAATTAAAGCTTTTCACACTTACTGAGAGTAAATGTGCTGCATCATGAGAACAGCTTCTAGAAGAAGTATAAAGAACAGAGTGATAAAGAATGACTGCAGTGGGCGTCAGTCAGACTGTTTTGTTTCTGTCCTAAAAATCTACATTTAAAGTTTGAGGCAACGTGAATAACTTGATGTGTACTGTGAAATACACCACTGCATGTTTCTGCTGACAGCGTCATGTAATATTGAGACTCACATTGTGGCTCATTAGCTGACAGGCTGAGGCACAAGGTATGATTGATAAGACGATAATGAAGCAGAATGGCTGTCAGTCGACTGTATGTATTCGTGCCACTTAATCTTTACAGGTCTAATTAGATAGGTAGAGAGCAGCACTCCTTCACACGTTTGCACAAGAACTCACATGGATATAAACACAACACTGGCAGAGCAGCAGCAGTGTGAATGACAACCTCTCAGTGCTCTTGTCTTTTTTCCTCCCACAGATCATTAAAGCATTTTCTGCCATTTTAACTATTTATATGACAATCAGGTACTGTTGAATAAGCATGACATCATGGCAAAACATACACTAGAATTTAGTAGAATAATAGTAATAGTAAAATAAATAAAAAAAACAGTATGAAGCAGATGAATGGTTGCAGGGATAAACACAAGTTTTATTTCTCTTGAGTAAATCAGTCATGAAATTGATCAAATTCAGAGGAACTCTCCATGAAAATGTTTAATATCCATCTAAAAGTTTAAGGGGTTTGGTGGCTTTGAGATCTAATTATTTCAGTGAGTCCTCCTGCAATCTGGAAACGAAACAAAACAAAAATTATTCAAACTTAACAGATGGTGATGATGATGAATCAATTTTATGATAATGAAAAAAGTTGTGTTTCTGAACACAACATTATTTAACATATTTAGCATCACTCACTCAGATCTAGGCAGCATCGTCTCCAAAGTGATGATGATGCAGCCTCAGCTCAAATAGTTCAGCAAAATAAGAATATTATATTCACATCTTTTTTTTTTTAATATTATATTTTTACAAAGCACACAAAGAAACAAAACTCCCAAGTCCCAACCCCATGTACAAACACATAGAGCCTGAGTGGTAATGTAGTTAAAGAGAGGTACAGATGCATAGCAGTGTGCCTCTCTAATGTCACCAGACTTTTTTCATTTAGATATCAGGACATGGTAGAGCGACCCTGAAGTCGCTGCTTTTCATTTTACTATTTAGCATGAGAGTGTTTCGTAAATATGCACAGATAATTGTAATGTTTGTATCCAGTGGAAAAGTATTTCATTCGACATCAGGGTGTCACAGATGCTATAATTACTACAGTACATGAAAAACACATGAGTGATTGTTCAAGTTTGAAATGATGTGTTTCTGAGGTGCGAGGTAGACTTGGATACGTAAACTGTTCTAAGTCAGTGTGTTGACACAATAGTCATGGTTTCAAAGAATGTGTGTAAACATCCTAAAACCCTTATAAAAGACTAGATTCCGGTATCACATGCAGAAGGAGCACTGGGGTTCTGTGGAATACAAAACAAAAAACTGTGTCTACAATCTATGCTGGTGCATCCTCAATGTGAGTCACATTGCTGTGTTTGCTGGAGGTCAAGGTGAGGAAGCCAAATCTATAACTCGTCATGTTACATGCAGGGAAGTGAAACATGTTCAAGAGCTGAGGTCACTGGACATTTCAAAGGTTAGCTGAGCTGCTGAAAAATCTGATGTGCCTCTGCACTAACCACACAATCCAAAACCTGGAGATCAACAGAAAGACAAAGTTACTATTAAGTTTCATGTAAACTTCATCTTCTAACCATCAAAATCTGGCAAAAAGACAGTGAAGATGTAATAAGTATTCTCCTGCATCGGTTATGACATTTCAAGTGTCATCCTCCTCCTTTATGTCACATTATATGATCCACAGTCATTCATGAAGATTACAGTCATAAATCTATACTCAGGCACTGAGGAGGTAATTTCAAGTTAAAGGAACGTTGTAAGAGGATCTGCAGTAGATAACAACAGAGGATGCAGATGATGAGGTATCTATTTTCACAGCAGTCTTGCAGGCAGAGGTAGGCAGATGTAACTCCACTTATAATGCTGTATCTCTGAGTCACTGGGTGTGAGATCACTTCTCAGGGATGGTTCCGATGATAGTTCAAGATAGAATGTATTAAAGCATTGTAATTAGTCCTTGTAGATATGGTTTTAGGAAGAGGTTTATAAATCCAATGGTCTCTTTAAGAGCATGTAGTGCCTTTTACTCAACAGTCACTGCCACACATACTTTTAAAGCTGGTTAATGGAACATCAGGCGACAGAGGCTTGTCCCCCCCACAGAGTCGATGGAGCAAAGCTGCTGGTCGACTCGCACTGAAATGAATCCAGGTAGTACTGTAACTTGCTGCTCCCTGGTTTCTAAGATGTTTTACAAGTCTATATAAATTCTGTAATTTTTTAATAAGGGATTTAGAGGCACTAAGGTATCTGCATGGGTAATGACAAGAAGAGACACTGAAGCCTTAGCAATGTATTCATATTACAGTGAATTCAGTCACGGCTAGATTCGCCTTGTATGCAGATCTTAACCAAGCTATCTTGCCACAGATCATCAAAGTTGTTACCTATTATCTATCTCTAATAGCTCATAAAACTCATAAAACTAGCTCATTTGACCTGGCCTGCTTAGTGCTCAGTGTAATCACAGTATAAAAGGGTTTCTAGGGGAGATTTGCAAGGAAGCCTAAAGGCATTTGTTGCATGTGCACTAGAGGTGACTAAATGGCAAATTAGTTCACCAATCATAAGGAATATACATGCACACATGCTACTAGCACTTAGATGCAGATACCGTTACTTCTGTGCCACTTACTATAGCAGTTCCTCAAAGAAGTAAAACAAAGTGTTTTTTGGCAAGTGCTACAATAGACTGGCGACTTTCTTTTACAGACCACACATGATCTTCTACCAGCAGTGGCCCGATTTCTAGAGGACACATTGCTCATGCGTTCTACAAAGTAAGACGGCAGGTGACCTAAACCTGGAACCTCAAAACCTGGAGCAGGTGGAAGCTCCGTGGACAGAGAAGGAGGTGGCACTGCGGAAGGAGAGCCAGGCGGTGCTTCAGACGCAGAGGCCGACGGCATATTGGATGTTGACGCAGGTGCCACTGCGGAGGACAAAGGAGTCGTCAAGGCGGCAGATGGGACTTTGAATGGAGAAGCAGGATGCACTTTGAAAGGAGAGGCAGGCAGCATGAAGTTTTGTGGAGCTGACCGGCGCGGAGTGGACCCAATCTCGGCCAGAGACAAAATTAGTTGTTCCCGGAAGCTTTTCTGCGTAAGTGGCATCCGATTCTGCAGTTTGCACATTTCCTTGTGGAGAATGAAGGCATTCACGGTGGCTATGTCCACAAAATGATAAAACAGAGTCTTGTACCACCTCTGGGTTTTATGGAGGACATTGTAGTACCCGATTAGTGCATCTGACAAGTCGACACCACCCATGTGCCGGTTGTAATCTTTGATGCAGCCAGGAATCGACACATGTTTCACCGTCCACTGTCCATCAGTGTTTTTCACTTTGCGCTTCGCCACGTCATTGGTGTATGCTTTGTGAATAGTGGTGCACATTGTTACCTCACGGGTGTCTAACCACTTGACAAACAGCAGCTTCCCTTTTCTGATCCACCGGATAGTCCCCCTTGTGGTTTTCTTGGTCATGTCATTCTTCTTAGTATGGGGGTACCCAGATATGTTGGAACGAATGGTGCCACATGCCCAGATTTTTCTCTGAAGGAGGTCAAGAAACAGAGTTGGACTTGTGTAAAAGTTGTCCACATAGAGCTTGTATCCTTTGCCTAGAAAGGGGATGTTCAGTAGTCTCATGACAGCATCGTAGCTAAGTCCCTTCCCTGAGCGTTCACCTTCTTTTCCCCCATACACAAAAAAGTTCAGGGTGTAGCCGCATATCGAGTCTGCCATAACAAATAGTTTAAAGCCCCATTTAGTAGGCTTGTTTTTGATGTATTGCTTGAAGCTGATCCTTGCTTTAGTCGCCACCATCCGTTCATCTATGGAGATATGCTGGTAGGGGTGAAAGAAGGTGTGGCAGGCCTCCAAAATCTGCCCATATAGTGGCTTTATCTTACAAAGTCTGTCGTACCCGGGTGTCCCTTTCTTCAGATCATTTGCTGCTTCCACTGCAGGGTGGTTCATGTGTAGACTGCGGGAAACAGTGAGGAAGCGTCTGCAGGGCATGACGGAGCCAGGAAATGGCAGGCTGAACAGCTTAGACCCTCTCCAGAACTCTTTAAGAGTTTTAAGTGGGACAATACCCATGTAAAGGACGAGGCAGATGAAGGAGTGCATGTCTGGAGTAGAGACAGGCACCCAGCTTTCCCTATGGCCATGGTATTTCTTCTCCCCATAGGCATTGGTGTTTATTACCAGCGTATCAATCACTGTCTTTGAGAAAAACAGCTGGAACAATTCAAGTGGCGTGTAGTTGGCGGTCCTGTTTAGCTGCGGCCCCACGTCCCTCTCAGGTCTGAAGCGTGGTTGAGGGGGCTCAGCGTCGTCCTCGTCCATGTCGTGCCACCGGTCTTCATCATCTGTGTCATCCTCTGTCAGAGGCCGTCCTTCTGATCCTCTCTTTCCACTGTTATTCCTCCTGCGTGGACTGGACAATGTCTTGCCAGTTCTCGGAGAGTTGGGTTTTTTTTTAGGTGTAGGTGGACAGTGGGACTTCCTGCTGCGTGGACTCTTGGATGGGGATTTCACAGGCGACACTGCTGGAGAAGCAGAAACCGAGCGGCCACGCTTCCTTGGGGCTCTTCTCTTTTTGGGCTTGTTATCCCACTCCTCATCTGAGCTGTCCTCATCAGTGGAGTCTTCCCTGGAAATAAAGTAGATAGATAAGACAGACTGTGATATGGTTGATTAAATTGTTGATTACAGCTTTCTCAAAATCCTGGCTTATAAGTAAGACTGAGGGTGTATAAAGGATTATAAATTTGCTCCAAACCAAAGGTTAAAAAAGGCTGTTGGAAATCACTGAGCAAAAGTGATTGATGTGCAATACTGGGCAGTTTACTGTATATGGTGATTTTTTTTTTTTTGGTATCAATGTGATAAAGTACCTTTTGATTTGTAAAGTGTTCAATTATTTGATTGTGTTAACGGCACGCAAGCTTTCTACTCTTTCTGTGGCAGTCTTACAATGGCCACTATAGGCCTGGCATATATACTACGGCATATTTATGTGCTTATTTATCATTGCAATATTGAACAGTGTCATTGCACATCGGCCTTTTTTTTAAAGTCATTTTTTTGGCTTTTTATGCCTTTATTAGATAGTACAGTTGCAATAGACAGGAAATGCGGAGGCAGAGAGAGGGGCAACGACATGCAGGAAAGGGCCGCCCGATGTGGGATTCGAACCGGGGCCACCTGCAGTGAGGACTATAGGCTCTACACATGGGGCGTCCGCTTAACCTAATTTTGTTGCTATTGTGCAGGCCTAATAGCCATTAAAGTAGCTGGCTGCTGGACTTAATTGAGTCATATGGCCGGCAGCTGGCGCTTGTGGAAAGCCCTGCAATGACATTTGACTAAAAACTTACAAAAGTTCCAAATAAGCATTTTTATGTTTCCCATTTTGTTCCCATACTGCACCGAAAATGAACGGAACTGTGAACTCAAAACAGAGATATGTATCAAACTGTCATTTTTGTGTATCCTTACACCCTTACAAGATCAACTATGTAATTATAAGATATTTGTCCACACAATAAACACAACACATACATTTAAAGGCCCATTAAAACAACATTTGTTCTCATGCACATGCAGGTTGCCCCGATCCCTACCAAAGTTCACCTCTTTAAGAAACCTGGATCTTTCCTATAGAAGCTCTGGCCTCTTTGTTGAAGTTATGGTGGACTGATTTGTTACTCAACGAGAAACACATAAAAGGACCAAGCAGGACAATGGGTCAGAAGCGCGCTCACGGACTGCGACATGCACGCGCATGAGCTTGATGTGGGGAAAATGCGGAGAGCCGTGCGCCATAAAGTGAAGATACAGACAGTGTGTTTAACAGCACTGAACGATCAGACCTAGTGTACGCTACAGGAGCCAGCGTTTGGCCTGGTGAAGGCGGCTGTCCGTATGTTTACTGCAGCCTGCAGGTCCACTCAGCTTAAACCGCTACTTCTGGGTGCAGCTGCAGGGGTGGAGGGGCGCACAGGGGCAGTTACCACAACAAGTGCACGATGTGCGGAACAGGCATCTGTCACAAAAAGGGCATTTTGTGTGTTTGTTCTGTCAGTTTTGTGTTTCTTTTTTTTCTTTGTTTGTGTGCGCGTGTGTGTGTGTTTATATGTATTTACAGACAGACACGCACGCACACACAGACACACACACAGGTGGCTGGAGACTGGTGGCTTTACTTGGATTGCTCTGACTCCTCTATACCATATGTCAGAGCCGACACATCATATTGAGTTTATTATTATTATTTTTGGACCGAAGCCAACCCAGAGAGTTTCTGTTACTCACTGATCTGATCCGCGGGTCAACCCTCCCGGAATGTAGTCCTCCCCCAGACTGCAGTCGCTGCTCCCTGAGTCTAAATCCGAGTGGAGCTGTTCTAATTCATCCTCAGACTCTGACAGAAACATCTCTAAAGTCTGACGAGTTGTAACTTTTCCTCCGAAGAAATTTTGAGCGGTGCGCTCCCCTGGGCTCTCTCACTCCCCCCGATGATCCCCTCGACACTGTGACAAAGATTCCTATTACGCGGGTCGCAACACATGAGGCGGGTCCATAGGCTGCAACTGCAAATGTCTTCACATGCAGCCAATGAATGAGCCGCAGGTACAAATGCGCTCCATGGATTGGTTTATAGGAATTAAAAGCTAGTTTAGGTCTCTGGGATTGGTTTGTTTTTCCTCTGGGCTTCTGCATCACATTATCGTTTATTTATTTACTGCTGTATAGCGGTTTAATGCAAGGCATATCCAAATTTAGCCTCTATTGACTTTGATTAATGCAGGAATAAATTAGACTGAAACCTTCAGCTGGAACAGGGCAGTTTTTATTTTTAATTAAAAGAGACAAGAACTCTGAAAATATCTAAGGGGAGAGTGCTTAGTATATCTATCCATAATAAACATGAAGTGTTCACTTTCAGTGGCTGCAGCAAATCCCTTAAAAGATATTCAATATTTGGCTTCTCCAGGTTGGTCCTAACTTCCCAATCATCCAAAAGACAAAAATGATTTCAGAGATGCATGATTGAATCTCTTGAGATCTTTGTCCTTTACAAAAATAAAGAAAGATAGAAAGACCAATAAAAATAGTTTGTCTCTTTATATTTAAGTGGCAAAGGGAGATGGGAACACGTTTGTTTCACTACTGATGCAGAATGATAAGCAGGCAGGATGACAACAAATTGAAAGGCAAACAACTTAGAGAGGAAAATCCTATAGTGAACTGTCCCTCTTCTTAATCAAATGGAGGCTTTTAATGTGGACCAATCCACAATGATCCTCACCATGGGTATTACATCTATACAAGCTTTGATTTCATTAACATTGTTTCCACATCAATATCTTTTTTTTTATGAAATGTGCCTTAGTATTAATTCATCCAGTCTTTCCAGGCCTCTGTATTTGTGCCTGCTGTGATGATTTGATTAGTTTGGGCATACACAGGCTACACATGTAGCCTGTATAGTAGAGCTAATGTTTTGTAACTTTCAGTTTGTAGATAGAAAAATACAACAAGTTCTGCAGGATAATTCCTTAACTTGGATATGACCCACAGGAGGGTGTGCTGGTCCTTTGGCTTCACTGTAACTCTAGTAGATCCTTAATAGTGGTGAGGTTCAGCTGTGGAGGAGTCATGGATGAAAGAAACCACCATGCTGCAAACTAGCTTTTCATGCGTGACAAACAGTCCTGTGTTTTGTCTAACAATCCATCCAACCCAACATCATCCTTCTGATCTGGACTGTGTCGCCTCCTCTTTGTTGCTGCTGTAGATGCATGGTGCCTCAGTGGTTCCTGTCGAGGACATGTCCTGTCCATCTGTGTGGAGGGAAAATAGACCATCATCATTCAGAAGCACATGTTGCCTGAATCTTATGTGATCTAAATCATCACCTGTCATTTTTAATATCATATTGTACCAGAGAGCAGATGTTCCCTATTACTTCATTAAGGGCAAAGCATGGTGGGTAAATCTTTGATATGTGTGGGCAGAAGCCTTTGCTGTTATCTGTGTTTGTCAGTTGCGTGGGCACGACATCTTACACTAATGTGTGTTTGAGAGCGCAGGCATCTCCTAATCATCTGTGTTATTGGGAGTCAGTCTGGCCAGGCGGCTCCAGAGTGACCTCGCCTTCCCTCTCCCCATTAAGAATCAAGAGACAATGATGCAAGCCTCTGCGAAGAGGCTGAACAAACTCCCACTCACTCTTATAACCTCACAGTTCTTCATTCAGTGTGCAAGAGTTTGGTGAAAACACCAAAGTCATGCTGCTTATTCATCGTTAAAAGAGCTTCATAGGAAGTCAGAGTCACAGGGTTGTGTGCCACTTTCCCTCAACTTTTGCAGCAATATATACAGTATAAGGGTCAGTGCAGACAAGTAGTGCCTGATGAAGTTAGTGTTAATATCAGTTTATAGGTATTTTTTTGGATATACTGTATGATCTGAGTGGTCCTATCTGGTAGATATTTACCTCAACATCATCATTTCACAGTGCGGCAAACCGAGCAAGTGGTAAATGCTCGCAAGAACTGCTCAGTCTTTCTGTTTACAGCAGAATCCATGAATTATTTAACCTGTCATAGCTGTGATTTCAAATTCTGAAAAGTTTAAAGGTCCCATTTTACTCATATTTCAGCCTTCCCACGGATTTTGTGTTTCATTGCACCACGTCCCAGGATACTGTAAGTGTGCCTCATTATTTATTCATTTTTTCCCCCCAAATTGGTGAAAATTGTGCTGTGCAGGTACATAACATCAGTCCCATGGGTGTTTTACAGAAACCGAGAAGTTAATTTCGCAGAAAAATGAAACCAAATCAATCGTGATTTGACATGATTGTCCTTACATGTACAGAAAGTATGACTGTGAAGTAATTAAGAGGGCTTTTGTTCTTGTTCATTCACACCACATTCAGAAATGATTCAGAGCCCATTTCTCTTTACACATTATGGTATGTTGCAGTCTTTTGCTAAAATCTTTTGCACTCATTTTCCCAGTGTTCAGTTTGCTCTCAATACTTGGCTGCATGTTTAAGTTGATTGCCCCCCTCCCCCCGCAGCCTGATGCTGCCAACACTATGCTTTACTGTAGGGATGGTATATGACAGGTGATGAGCAGTGCCTGGTTTCCTCTAAACATGACATGTAGAATTGAGGCCAGACATATCAATCTTGGTTAGATCAGACCAGAGAAACTTTTTTTTTTTTTTTTTTTGCAAACTCTAGTAGAGTCATCTGTGTGGCCTCTCTGACATTTAGCTAAGACCAGTGGAGAGCTGCAGTGCTGGTTGTGCTTCTGGAAGTCTCTCTCATCTCTGCACAGGATCTCTGGGGCTCAGCCAAAGTGACCATCATATCTTTGGTCACCTCTCCTACCGAAGACCCTTCTCCCATGATTGTTTAGTTTGCCTGGGTGCTAACATAAAATGTGAAAGGGGTCTGAACACCTTCTGAATGCACCGTACATGTACAGAGTGAAACTGGACATGTTGGAGATTTGTAGCCAGTTGCTGGCACTAACAAATGTTAGTGAGACACAATGAGCACTTATTTGCTAATGCTTACATTAAATATATGTTTCATGTTTTGCCAGAACTGCCCCCAGTAATTGGATCAAAGGTAAAACAAAGTAAATCATGTAAGTGGTGGATGTAGCCACCAGTCAGGCATCTGAATTATACATGTCATGGATGTCTCTTCCGTGTGCTTTCCTTTCAGGCCTGTTGACAGGATGGTGCGTGTGTAATGTGTGTGTATCTGCGTGGGAGGGGTGGTGATGGCGATGACACTTGTCACATGCCCTCTGTGGGAGTCTGAGGGGCTGCTGCTGATTCGAGCTGCGGATGGAATCTCCATTCATGTTTCATACAGCAGTGAAGTGAGGGGAGTTACTGAGGCTGTTCAGGCTCTGGAAGTACTGTAATAAGGCGTTCCGTCCCTAAACAATGTGAGGTGACTGCCCTCTAAGACTCACATACATGAATCACCCCTGGTTGAATCATCAGTTTAAAATATTAACAGTGGTGTCAGTATGGTATGTATGGTTCTTTCGTACTGTAGAAACATCCAACAAGGAGGAACACTCAGCGGCAATTTTAGATAAATGCAGCAAATGTGTGTTGGAGAAAAAATAAGATTCAAAACAAGGCCAGTTGCAATCGAGGATCTTTATTCCAACATGCAATTAAGTACAAATAAAACGGTATCAAACATATTCAAAAGTTATAAAACTGTTCATCAAAGCATCAGAATAGTTTCGCAAGATGGTCAAAAAAACTGAGCTTTGGCAGAGTCGAATTTACGCCACTTGAAAAATGGCCATGAATCCGTGTCTATTCTGGACCAGACTAACTTCTTATCTCTTACTATACATTATGTTACACATGTTGGAGTTCATCCCAAGTTCAGCCTCATTGGCGCCACGCTGTCTTGCAGTCAGGCGTTACTGTATCTACGTTACCCGTCTTTGACTCCATCTCTAGGCACCTAGACACTGACCACTCCTTCCTTTCTTCCTCAGCATTCTCTTTGTTTTCTCATGCTCACCCCTTCCTTCTCCATCCCTCTCTGCTGTATCAAAGCTCAATGCTTTTCCCTTTTTTTACCCAACACATGATGCTATGTTTGTCTGACTTAATGTTTTTAATTTTCTACAGTTGCTAAAATTTGCCCCTCTGACTGATTTGGCTTCTTCTCCTCACCAGTGGCAGCTGAGGCTGGCGGCTGCTCCAGCACGGGAGAAAAAACAATAGAAATTGTCATATTTAAAGCCTGTGGTGATGGCATAGACATAGATCATGAATGAATTAACATACATGAATTCTCCAGAGGTTGAAGCAAACTTATACTCACCTGTGGAAATGACACCGGCAGCTAATACAATACGTTTTCATTTCCCCACATTGGAGCTCTTTGTGCTTGTGTATATAATGACCCTTATCTGTCAGAAAGAGTCGATGTAAAATTATGACAGCGCTGCAGAAGGAGTTTTGGGTGAAGGGCTGCAAGTGTTCCATTATGATGCATAACTCTAAATCAAACCAAACCGTAAAGGTGAGGGATCAGAAACCAGTCATGTAAAACATTTTGTAGAGGATTTGAAAGCTGACACACGATGTTTCCCCATGATGGAATCACAGATCAATACCATGTTTTTTTAGCTTTCACTTTGACTGTTTGCTGTTGGTGTGGACCTTGAGATGATCAGAAATCCGTTTTAGAATAAACAGAGAAAGCAAACAGAGAGTGAGTAGAAGAGAGCAGAGTCATTTAGATCTCGTCATGATGCATCCCAGAGCTCAGTGGAACAACAGCTATAGTGTGTGCGGCCCTCGATGCCCATGCAGCTTTTATCACTGTATATCCCCAGATGAAATATATATAGGACATAATGCATATTGCATCAATTTGGATGCTCTGCACTCTTGTTTTCAACTGCTGTGTAAATACCGGGACAGGAAACTGGTCAACCTTGACTGAGTTTCAGGCCGCGGCGAGCACTTCGCACCGAGCCTCTGAAACTTTCATGACCCTCGGTTGGCAGGTATGAGCGGGAGATAAAGGGTTAACAGAGAGATAGGAAGACTTCCTCTCTCAGCACTGCTCCCGTGCCTTTGGAGGAAACTACTCCTCCGACACACAACGCAGGATTGATGTTTACTGGAATCGCCATGAAAACTAAAGGGGAATGAATGATTCAGACCACTGCAGCAGAATCTGCAGCATCTGCTGCTCTCTGGGCTCTCAAGGATTTCTGGTCCCACCGCCGCCTCGCCTTCTGCTCATCTACACCTCCATCTTTATTTCATTCTACTACCTTTTTCCATTTGCTCTTCATCTAACCAAGCGTATCCTTACACCTCCTCCTCTCAGCCCACTGTGCTCCCCGCTCACACTCAACGTGTGAGGACTCTCCTTCTGATACCCGCCGCCCCCTCGTCTGTGTTAAACAAGTTAAGTGATTAAACTTTTCCTGGGGGTGTAGGTGTTCTAATGTCTACCGTGTGTATGTGTGTGTGTGTTCCTCTGTGTTTTGTTTGGATCACTGGTTTCCATGTGCTGGTAGAGATATGATTATCCTTCTGTTTCAGTACTAATCTGATTTCAGACATACAGCTGTAAACATTAAACCATTCCCAGGGATTAAGGTTGTGCTCTCACCTGTAGGTTTTGCTGGGCTTGTCGAGCGCCCACAATTATCTTTTGGAAACTAACCCAGAGAGAAACCTGATTACATATTCATGCAAGTTCAGTTTCTTAAAGGTTACGTATTGAGAAAAAAAAAAGTTTGTGCCGTGTCATCTATCCATCTTTGTCTGTAATGGTGTGCAGGAGGCTGATAAGTGTCAGATCCCTTTAGGGAGAGGTAGGAGGTAAATCTTATTACAGATCAAACCAGCAGGGAGCTGTAGTCAGATGTTCCTAAATCGTATGCATCCACAGTGGCCAACATTTTGAATATTTCATAGATTATTGATGAACAATCAAATTTTTTCAGTCTGATCAGGGATAAAAAAGTTATTCAACCGATCCCCATACTATCTGAGCCTGCTGAAGAAATTAGCCTTTTTTTTAATCAGAGAAATGTGTGTGAATTTCACTAATTGTTTTTCAGAAATAATTAATCCAATCTACAACCACAAATTGAGGTGAAACAAAATCAATCATTCAGCCTCTACAAACCAACGCCTTAACTCACAAGGGGCAAGTTCAGTCGGGCCACTTCCATATAGTTGTAGTGAAGTCCCTGCCATTTAAAGTTTTTGACATTGTGAGTGATCAAAACTTAGCGAACAATATCAGAGGGGCTCGGGATCACATGCAGCAAAGAGCTGGGGCTGGTTTTGAACCTGCTGCAGCATGGATTCAGTTTTACCAAGTCTGCCTTCTTCCACCTCAAAAACATTGCCCGACTCTGCACCTCACTGTCAGATTCTGGTGTGGAAACACTTATCCATGCCTTCATCACCTCCCGACTGGATTAGTGTCCTTCAGTATATCAAGATAGAGCAACGTTTGGTCAATTTTATGCACCATCTAAAATAATTCTGCTGCTGTGCTGAATTTTTATCCCTTTATACACTCACTATGTTTTTTAATTAACAGAAAATATGACATTTCAACTTCACATCAAATCAATACCAGCCCTACAGCATATCGGAACATTCTGACAATTTCATAAACATTAATTCAATGACATTTACCCAGCAGGGGTTTATCACAGCAGTCAACAGAATGTAAACACGACATTCAGTCTCTTGTTTTAACCTGATTAATGACAGCTATCTTTTTTTTTTTTTTTTTTAAATCATCATAACAGTGTATGGAGTTTCTTTCCACCATACCAGCGAAACCAAGCAGCATTTGGCTCGCTGTGAATGGAGCACTTGGGAGAAGTAAGGGGAGAAAGGGAGAAAGCGATAGAAGACGATGGCACTTGGAGAGATAACAGCCTCCTCTGACTGCTCACAGCCACGGAGCTCATTAAATGTTCAGGCCGGCCACTTTTCTGATCAGTTCTCTCCTCTGAGTGAAACCCTCAGGCCCGAACACAAATTCAATCCAGGCTGTAAACTGGTCGCATTCACACTAAAGCCCATTTGTTGAAGTTCACTTGGTCTCTGAAATGCTTTTCTTTCTTTGTCTCCTTTACTTGGGCAGATAACAGCCAATGCTATGCCAGCTCAGGTTTCGACAAATCTGCTGCGAAAAGCCAAACACGTCTCCGTGAACAGAACTCAGTGAGGTTCATTAGTTGGGAGAATGTAAACCAAACCAACTACAAGAAACATCCCCCAAAACACAGGCACCTACGACTGTAAGGAGACAGGCAGCACTAATAACACCACATTGTATTTAGCTGTTAATAAGTAATACTCAGGTCTGTAAAAGTTCAAACAAAAACATATTGGTTCACCTGACCTGGGATGACCAGAGGAAAAAGAAAAGAGAAAAAAAGTTCACTTTTATATAAACAATAAGCTCGACGTGAGCCTGTTGTTTGTTAAGGGAAGCCATATGCATCAGACTCAGATGACAATAACTTAAAGGCACACATTGGATCAAGATCACTATCCATAATTAGGATGAAGAAGAGGATAATCTGAATATTTAAATATTTTAAATCTGGCTACAGAAATGCCAAAACATTCAATAACTGAAATACATGTAATTTAGCTTCTGTAGTCATTTTTCATGACATTCTTTAAGGTATTCGCACACTCTTAGGTTTAAATCTGTATCATGTAATGGTTATGTTACATGTAGCAAAAAAAACCTTGCTAAAAAGACCTCCTCTCAGCAGTCCAGTTCTTATTCTCTATTGGATTTATTGAATGCCTTTGATTCCTTTTGTAACATCTCAAGTATGTGCTCATATCAAGTTCTCCATAGGTACAAAATGAGGGTTGCTGAACAATGGATTCATTCACTACAAGAGCAGTGAATGAATGCTCTTTTAATAGCTGAATCCAGTTTTAGCCTCAGGGTATCACCAGAGCACTGAACAATCCAACACATCACGTAAGATGGATATTTAATTATCCCACCAGAGAGTTCTCACCAGAGAAATCGCAGCACCGGTTGCTGCTTTTCTTGACACACAGGGGTCGTCTGAAAAACATCTTAGATGTAATGTTACTTTACTATAGAGCTGTTAGACCTTTTTTGACCCATATTGTGTGCCAGTTGGACACAGAAAATGTCTGTTTTCTACCAAGAGTCAATGGCCTCCTTTCTCCATTTCCAAGCTTTTTCCAGACATCATATATCTTAGTCACCTTTATGCATCTCCTGATTGCACTGTTGTTTTCTTCTCCTGTTCAGAATACAACAGCTTTACTGTGAAATTCATCTGTGTGGAAATATATTGTATACACCAGCAAAGATAGTAGGAGAGAATATCATGTCATAGCAAAAATCAAACTGTGAGGAGGAAGGAAGGGCCTGCAGAGCTCAGAGACAGGACGCGTCCAGATGGACAGCTGTCACTGAAGCACTCTATTGTTCTGGGCTTTATGGCAGAGTGAAGAAACAAAAGAAAGGCCAGCAACACTCGTGTCCTTCTCATTGTCTTTTATTACATACTGCGTCGGCGCTTAGCATGCACAAACCGGTTTCGACAACGTCTTCCTCAGTGTGCAAAATACAGCAGGAAGTGATGCATTTAAATACTCACAGGTGTGGTTAATCACTTGATTGATCAGTATTAACATTTGAGACAAATACCACATTACAGGCATTAGAAAAATAGAAATATGTAGAAAAATGTAACAATATATAGAAAAACAACAAATATTCAATAACCCAGACATATCAGATATCACAGGCAAATCCACAGGTAAATAGACCCATTAAAAACTTTTGGTCAGCCATTATAATAAAAGGAGACAAAGCATAACAGCACAGTGAAAACATAAAGTGCTGGAAAAGCCGTAGCTCCCTCTATATATAACATAATCATCCAGTATAGAAAACATAATCATCCAGTAAAAAAATGATCCAGTATAAAAAATGATGAATGTCCAGTATCACAATGAATGACCTACTGGACAAAAAATAGAAAATACAGAATCCAACATATACTCCATGAGACTCCCCATCATACACATCATAGACGAAAACTTTTACCAACAATATACACATGAAAACTTTAACAATATGCACACAGTAGAAAACTTTACCGACACATGTTATAGAAAACATCCCAACAATAACTCTTCATTCATCCCTTTAGGGTACTCAGTCTGTAACATGTGTATCCAGAATGCTTCTCGTTGCAGTAAAACCCTTTCCCTGTCTCCCCCTCTTCTCAAAGGTTTCACTTCTTCTATGCCCTGAAATCTCAGTGAGCATACATCATGGCCCGCACTGTTAAAGTGTCTCGCCACAGAAGACTTTTCATCAGAATTTCTAATACTACTCTTATGTTCTGAAATACGAGTTCTGAGCTCTCTTTTAGTCTTCCCAACATAACAAAGGCCGCATGGACATTTTAGAAGATACACAACAAATTTAGTTCTACAGGAAATCCTGCTTTTTATAGGGAATTTACAACCTGAGTGAGGATGGGAGAAGGTTGTAAATCCCCTCCATCCTCACTTCCTGCTGTATTTTGCACACTGAGGAAGACGTTGTCGAAACCGGTTTGTGCATGCTAAGCGCCGACGCAGTATGTAATAAAAGACAATGAGAAGGACACGAGTGTTGCTGGCCTTTCTTTTGTTTCTTTAGTTTATCTTTTGGCCGTGCACCTCTTTAGTTTGTTCCTGAGAGTTTTGTTGGAGAGTGCATGTTTTTCTTTGTTTTTGACTTTATGGCAGAGTGGCCTCTTCTCAGTGAACGACACATGAAAGCCACTTGGAGCTTGAAAAAAAAAAAGCACCTAAAGGACTCAGAGTCTGTGAGAAACAGGATTCTCTGTTCTGATGAAACCAAGATTGAACTGTTTGGTTTTAATTCTAAGAGTCTTGTCAGGGGGAAAACCAGGCACCGCTCATCACTTGCCCAGTACCATACCAATTTTAAAGCGTGGTCATGCTGTAGGGTAGCTTTCAGCAGCAGGGGCAGAGAGTGGTCAGGTCAGAGGGAAAGCTAAATGGACAGAGTATATAGAACGATATCCTTAATGGGAACAAGACAATGAGGAGAACGTGGCTTAGGGAAATCTCCTTGACTGTCCCAACTGGAGACATGACTTGAGCCCAATCTACCATCACTGGAAACACCTGAAAATATCTCTTCACCAGTCCCCAACAGTCTTCAACAGTCCCCATTCAACCTGTCACAGTGGGAGAGTCTCTGCACAGAAGAATGGAAGCAAGTCCCCAAATCCAGGTGTGCAGAGCTTAAAGGGGAACTATGCAAGTCTGCTTGCTTTTCCGCTGTTTGGTTACGCTCCTCTCAGCCATGTGCATTTGTTGACAACGAAGCCGGCCAAAAATTAATAAATGGAGCGGTGGAAAACGTTACATAACAAACAATGTTACGGTGCATGTGTTTGTGTCTTAAAGCAGAAGTAAGCGATATATTTGTGTTAATATAAGTCTTAAATAGTTATATCTTCCGACAGCAATCACTTACATAGAGTGTTTGGACCAAAACACGGGTCTGTCAGTCGCTCTGCTCTGCTCTGAGCCGAGGAGAAAACATTTCTCGTATCCTACAGTTTTTATCCAATGAGGAGAGAGAACGGCATGCAGGGCTGTGTGTGCAGCCAAGGGATGCGCGTGAATGTGGTGACAGGGACGAGGACTGTTATGGTGCGTTCAAGGCAGCCCGTAACTCGTGTTTTTCCGACCTATGAAGTCGTACCAGTTCGATCTGGTATGAGTTCACGGGTCGGAAGTTACGAGTGACCGTTATAGTGACTTTCACAGGTAAAACAGGTCGGAAAAACACGAGTGGGTTGCCTGGAACGCTACAAAATCGTAAGTTGTGACTTGAAGCTGTAATTTACGGTTTCAAAAGCCTGCCTGGAACGCAGCATTAGCCAAAACGACCGGATCGCTTACTTCTGCTTTAACCGTCATAAACAAAAGATTAGGGGTTACAGAGCTCGTTTGTGTCGCGGGAGAGCTGGGACACCGGGGCGGCGACCAATCAACTTCACTGATGTTGCAAGGTTGGTTTTCAGCCGTGAGATGGCAGGTGGAACACAGAGAGCCTCCGTTGTCACTCGGAACATGTCACGAGTCATGTAGTTAACGATCACAATTACTCCGGAGCTTTTTAAATAAGGTAACAATGTAGCATAGCCACGGGAGAAATCCTGCTTAGTTCCTCTTTAATGCGTCACACCCAAGAAGTCTGGATGTTGAAATCATCGCCAAAGGTACCGAAAGTACCGAAAAAATTGATTAATAGGTATTTGGCATAAGGCTACGACATAATAAAATGGATTGAATGCAGTGTAGGTGTGTGATAGTGAATCATGACCATTTTGAAGGAGGCAGCATCTCTTCTAGTGGCTCAGCCCGCAGTCCGACCCTTCGCTAAAGATTTTTATAAAGTCTCATTGTTTGAAGAAAGAGGATGGGTCCCATGTGTCTCGTCAGCTCAGGCGACTCCTCAAAGAGACGTGAAAGGAGATCGGTTAAAGTTCACCAGCTGTATATGGTTCCTGCTCCTTCTCCTGCTGCTGCTGCTGCAGACGTTCTGCTGTCCTGGAGCGCAGCGCAGGGAATCCCTGCATCCGGTCCTCATTATCCAACATCGCTAAATGGATTTGTCGGTTGCTGTAGCACCTAACAATCAGCCAGCGCAGACATGGGCAGGCGCGTACATTTCAAGTAATGTGAAAGGCACGTTGCAGTCTATAATTCACATTGCCCCAGGCAAAACAAGCATAGTGAAACAACCCTTTAGTTTTTCAAGAATTACATATATTTTACTTTGTTTCCCTGTGTATATGCATGTTTCCATTTCTGTAGCATACCATTTCACAGTTGCCTCAATTTGCTGCTTTTTGTCTTCATTTATAAACAAGCAGATGCAAATCGTCTGTCCTTATGGTTATGACTCGTATATTGTCGACTTTGCCTTAGTTTCATCCTCTTTGTGTTTTTTAGCTCTGCTCTGTTGTTCCTCTAAAGTTTGTTCATGTGCCGCTTTACCTCTGCTGCCTTATTTTCTTTATCAAGTAATGAGAATTTGACATGTCGACACTCTGTGATTTGAAGTTAATGACAATCTGAATTACAGTGGATCTCAGAACAAAAGAAGCTGTGATGTTTCTTTTTTCTTTTTCCTTTTTAGCCAAGCAGTAGGCGCTTGAGAACATTTTTTGCAGTGATGTGTTTGAAATGAGCTCCTCTTTGATCCTGTGATGTTCTGGTGCTCTGAGTCACTCTGAGAGGTCGACAGGGGACAGATGCTAGTTTCGTGACCCAGTAATGACATGTGGAATCATCTTGTGGGTATATGGATGGTAAAGTGTGGAACAGTCTGTGTTCAGCAGAGGGGGATTGGGTAACTCCACTATTTTAGGTAGTAACCTACTTTAAATAACTTTTTCTTTCTTTCTTTCTTTCTTTTCACTCAACACACAACTGACACTGTACATACATGAGTGGTCGCATACAAGTGTGTTATTGATGCAGTTATTGGTGTTGTAATGTGGAGCAGAAAAGTTATTCTGTTCATCTCTTTAGATTCCAAGAGGACATTTGATTTATAAGACAATCCCTTGTGTTCTCTCAAACTCTATAGGCTGTTTTTATATTCTTGTTTTCCACTCTCTTTAATTCATTATGTATTATTATTCTGAAGAACTATAATCAGATTGGACTGGGTTTTGTGGACTGAAACACAGATGTTAAGTACAACCACAGGAAGTTCTGCTTTTGTGTCAGGCAGCAGAAAGTCAGTAAGTAAGCTAAGAGCTAAATGTCAGCTAGAATTATGCAGCGTTAAACTGCACTACAGGAAATCTTACTGAATGATTTCAGAGTTATATTCCTGTTTGCTGTGTGTGTGATATTGTAATATTTTTGATCATGTTGAAAGAAGCACTATTTAATTGAATTTCTTCTGGTGTTACAAAAGGTGTCCTTGTTGTGTATTTTCCCATAGTTTTTTTTTTAAAGATACAGAGTCTGATCTGATTTAATAAGTCTTCTCTTCAGTTTGACTGATTTATGGCCTTAGGAGAAGGATTGTGATTTAGTAGTTTTCCAGCACTTTTCATTGGATTCCTCCAGTTGGGGTTTAGTTTCACAATTGTAATGCAGAGGGGAGGAAACCCGTTTTACGAGATTCTGTGTCGACTGGTGAAAGAAGAAGAAGAAGAAGAAAGGCTTTTAAGAGTGAGGGATTGGGAGAGATTGATGAGATCACATATACAGATGAGAGAAATGGAGCAGGAGTCGTGGGCTTTAAAGGTAGCAGCATGCATTAAATTCCATCAGTGGGAGGCTGTTGTCAGGTGTTTCATCAGGAGACGATGAAGCTGGTCTAAATGAGGCTGCAGGCTGAGGAGGGAACCACCTGTGATCAATAATATGTCTGGTTGGTCTGGACCTGGCAGGGGAGAGATTTAAAGAGAAAGGAGAGATCCTTCTCTTCAGGGGAAGTGTTTAATCCTCTGAGATGTAGCATCAAAGTCCAAAAGACCGTTCTATTGAGCTAACACACACACACACACACACACACACACACACACACACACACACACACACACACACACACACACACACACACACACACACACATACACATACACATACACATACACATACACATACACATACACATACACATACACATACACACACACACACACACACACACACACACACACACACAGTGTGGAGGCCTAACCTGGTTCAAGAAAAGACCTGAAAAAGACCGGGATTAGTGCAAAGGATTAAACACAGTGGTGATAGGACAGGATGTTCTTTATTCTTGCCCTTTTCATTTTGTTCTTTACAGATGACATGACATAGTTTGACATGCTTTTGAGACACAACTGCATAAATTCACACAGAACTACATGCATAAGTGTGATTTGAACAATTTAATTTGTAGTGACGGTGATGTGAAGTGAATTGTCTCCTCTTTTAGCTCATTGTTTTGGTTTAATGGCACATTTTCTGTACGGTCCACCTGCAGCAGGCACCTGCATGAAATCATAGTTTGGGTTATTGGACGCAGGGATGTGTGAGGTAGTCATGCATAGCTAGGCAGTGATCTGACAGCTGCTGTTTTGCACAGGGCCAGTAAAAAAAAATAAATAAATAAAAATAAAACACTTTTAAACAACCCCAAACAAAGCTATCAAATATCCGCTTGATGTAGAATATTTTCATTCAGTTATCTTCCCATCAAAACACCACTTTCCTTCAGCACAACATTTTTCTCAACCTCTGAACTACCGGATTCCTATGCACAAGCAAAACTACGCTGCATTACTCAACGTCACATTATTTGAATCTGAAGATAAAGCTGATTTAAAAAAAAAAACCTTTTTAAAACACATTTTCAATGCTAGAAATTGCTATAAAAATACATTTTTATTGCCACCATTATTTGGACTTTTAAGATTAGAAGATATATCATGAATCCCACATACTCCTGATAAGATACTCATATCAGACACTTTAATTTAAAGTAACACATGGACAACCTTTTCAGACTCCTTTGACAGTGTCACGTGCTATAAGCCGATGAGATTTCATATCAGAGTGCTTTTCATAAACTATTTAACAATTGCCCCCATCAACACATAGCATCAGTATGGATAGATATGATAAGATGTTATGAGGACCATTTTCAGTGATATGTTTTTAATGTGACTATTTAAAAATACATGACAGGGCACTGAGACTGTGTTAAGGAGTTGGACTCTGAGCTATCCTTCATACTTCTCTGCAGTTCTTGTTTGAATGTCTCTTAATATCTGACCTGGGGCTGTGTTTGCAGAAGCGCATGTTGCAACTTGCTGTAAAGGAGTTGGAGCTGTGTTATTTTCCAGTGCCAGGAAGTAAAGCGATTCAGCTCAGGAACTGTACCCCATATTTTTTAATGTTAAGCATTTTCCTTTTGTCTGGGCTACTCGCCTCCATTCTGCTGTCTGGTCTTTCAAAAACACACGCAGACACCTTGAAATCCCACAATCCCGTTTGTGTAACTGCGTTGCTGCCAAGGTACAGCCACCTTCCCTCCAACACCTGCTTGCCTGCATCCGCCACTATCATTATCACCATGCTGTTCCACACACACATACTGTACACGTGCAATCGTACACGCGAAACGCGCTGATGAACACGCATATTCATCCTGGTTTTCCATGTGAGTAGCGTGATATTTGCCTCTGCAGCAGGAGCTGGAGCACGTCTGTGAGCCTTCCTGCCCCCTCCCCCTCCTCTGCCGCTCCTCAGTGGCTCTATAAGATATTTATAAGCATTTTGATAGTTTTCTTCCACTCTCTATCATCCGAGGTGAGCGCTGTCATGTTGGATTACTCCAAGAGCCATGCTGCTGCTGCTGCCGCTGCTCTCCTGCTATTCACCGAAGGTACTGGCACACTGGCACTATTCTCAGCAGATGTAGTTCAAACCCTCTGCTGCACCGCGAAAAAAAAAAAAAAAAAAGAGAAGAAGATAAATCAGACATCACATCAATCATCACAGTTTTACATCGGGGTCTTTATTCATCATCTCTTTGTTTGTTTTGGGAGAAGCATCGCTAATATGGCTTCCTCTCCCCGAAATACTTTTACAGAGGTGTATCTGTGAGCAGCAGAGCTGCTAGCCTTATTTAGGATCCATGCTCACAGTTAAGCACATCTGTAACCATAGCAACCTGTGTATCTATACTATCCATGTTTACATAGTAGCAGCAGTGCAATCATAGTAATAAATGTCACCACATTACGACATTTTCTACATTTATTCATTTGCCGCTTGTTTTTCTTCGTGGAGAGCTACAAACGGATGAGTCACCACTCGGTCCACGGCAGATCAAGCAGAAGTCTGAGCAGCCACTTGGCTCATACTGAAGAAGAAGTAGAAACACAGCAAGTAAACTTAAACCTCAGAGCAGACGAGTGATATTATTGAGGCCTGCAGAGACCAGATCCCACACTTTCAACAAAACAAGGCAGCATATGCTAAAACCACAACAGGGCAACACACTGGATGATATGTGGACTGTGGTTAGTTGCATCATAGCGGGCAGCCCTCCCAAAATACAGCATGTCCCATTTGTATCCGAAGCAAATGGCTGCATCCATCAAACACAGTCTCGCTAATTAGATCACAATTCGCTTGAAATATGGAAAAGAGGGGAGTTGATGAGATTGTTAACGAAAATATGAAGAATGAAGAGTCTGTACTGTTGAGAACTGGAAACTGCTGTAGCCTACTTAATGGAATTATAGAAGAATTCCCTCTTCCCCCTTTTTGTCTGCACACAGTCCTCCGCTATGTTGATTCAGGTGTAAAAACTAAACATACCTGCACTTCATCTGAAAGACAGGAGCAGGTACAGACTTCACTAGAGGGCAAACCGTTAATATCTTCCAGCTCCACACATTACTACTGTGTGATTCCTGTCATGACCGGCAGCACCAACAGGCCCAGACTAGAACACAGAGACAAACTTCAGACACTGCTGCAGCAATGAGAGTATAAGTGAAAGACCTTGAGTTTAGAGCCGCTGCAGCATGTCTGTGACTCTTAATGTTGATACAGCAGCGCTTAAATGCTAGCATCATTCTGCTAGCATTCTCCCAGAGGCAATGTTTACATGGCAGTGTTCGGCTGGTTACGTTTACCATATGTAATACCATATTACCATAGTGCGTAAGCATGCAAACATTTGCTAATTAGCACAAAGTCAGTCAGATTTTTTTTTTCCTCCCTCGGGGGAAATGCCTGTTTATTGATTTAATGATGATTGAACATGAACCAACCAGCAATCCATCAAGTGAAAAATAACAAAACAATAACAGATTCCTACATAGCACGTTTGTTTGCTAACGTTAACACTTGAATCTACAGCGCGAGTTCATTAATGCAACTGCTCATGTGCAAATATAACTATGTTGTAGCGAGCCTGGTGCTTTCCCCCCCTCTCATACCCAGACACAAACATGCAGACACACACACATTACGCAAACACACAGCAGTGGTGCAGATAGAAAATAGGTTTTGCCAGTGACAATAAGAGATGAATGGAGAAGTGCTCAGAGTAAATGAGGTGATTTCCATGATGAAATAGAGCGATAAAAAGGCAGAGGAGAGATCGCTTTCCCTCTCCCCTTCTCTCTCCCGGCCTCTCCTCCGCTTTGTTGGCCACCCATTCATCATGACATCACAGTGATGGAGAACACACACGCTCACACGCGCACACACATGCAGGAGATGATGTGGAAACAGACTGCTGAACTGAAATCAGCCAAAGGAAAGGTGTTGGAGGTTCTGTGCTGAAATCTGCCTGATACTGTATCCCACCCGTAGGTGACCTTGAAGTGAAGAGGGTGATGTCACTCTGGAGTGTTGGGCAGCAACCTGGCATGTCAGCCTGTGTGTATAAGAGCTGGCTCTGAACTCCTGAGGATTGAAATAAGCCAGCAAGGAATTATTTAGTGGACAAAGGCAGAGCAAGGACAGAACCACCAGCAGCTCTCATGTTAATTTACAGTACCTTCATCAAAGTCATTTTGGACCCTGTTAGGTAGAGGCTGAAGGACATGCAGGTTGATAGGTCTGTCCAACATCTCAACTAGTGGTCAGGTGGAAGTGTATATCCAAAGAGGATATAGTTTAAATATTGAAATATTGGAGAACAAATGTGCAATTGATGATCACAGACGACAGATTATAGACCTTCATGTTTTGGGGTGACACCTTCACATCACACCAAAATTCCCACGTGTACATACAGTAATCTTATATCTAATATCCGTATAATATGGACAAATCGTATCCATGGGACCCAGAGGATGAACCCACTGACTGTGATGACCCTTAACCTGCAATTTCCTCTTCTATCAAACATTTTAAACAAATAAACAACAAATAAGTAGCTCTTAACTAAAAAGTTTGCTGTGTTCTGAAATGATGGGGCAATTTTTGAATTAGTCTAATGGCTCAAATGATGATAATGCAGTAATGCCAAATGCAAAACATGCAAAATGTTGACTGGTTCTCAGCCTGTCAAAAGTTAGATTTTGCTGTTTATGTAGTTGTTAGTTGAAAAGTTTATTTATTTTTTTGTTATTTTGTTGGTCGGCGTCTGTCACCAAGCATCAGCAGAATTAACAACTGGCTGCAACCTCAGTAGATTGCTATTTGGCGGACCTCCTCCAGCCTTTTTACTGGCTGTGTGTGCATACAACTTGTAATCAGGCTGTGCTATTAAAGCTGATTCTCCAGAGAATTCAGCTGAATTTAGAGTTTCCATTAACAGTCAAACTTGACAGATTTATTCCCAGCATGTTCTGTCCAATACTTTTGTACTGCAGGCTCTGAACCAGTGCAGCTCTTTGCTGGGCTTTAACTTTTTAGCAGTTTTCACACCACCACCACCACCATCTGACCCCCAAGAGTTCCCTTCTTTTGTTCTGATTCATGGTCCACTACGTCCTTTTGTCAGTAAATGCACGTATTTACTTCTGTTGCTAGGAAATGAGATTGGCACCCGGACTGATGTATGCAGGGGAAAAAGTTCACAATCTACAGCCAGGCAGATCCATTCAGTGATTAGAACAAAAGGGAGCCAAACCATCAGTGTGGGCTTCAGACAATAGAAATAGCCCTCTACCACTAGCCTGCTTTTTCTTTTTTTTTGCTTTAACTGTTTGCATTAGGTATTTTATCTCTCAGTGTCTTACAAACAATGCATGAATACCTCTAATGGTTTGCTGTATCCACTGATTGGAAGTGACCATACAATAGTTCAACTGGAATACATCTCAGACCACATCATTTAGGTTTATAAGCATTCGTCTTGAAAAAAACACTAATTTACTTGGGCTGAACTCCTTCGGTATGTTTTTGGCATTATAGCCATCTCATTAGTATAAATAAGTATTTTTTTTGTATTCCACAAATTTTGGAGTTCAGTATATGAAAGTTTCACTAGTAAATGAACTGCCATCCTGGTTGCGGTTATGAAAATGAAGCGTGAAGGAAAGTGTGAAGAATTTAGTCGCTTGAGGGTATACCAGAGACTTTAGTCATTTAAACTGAAACATTTTATTCTGACAAGCAGCTCTGATTAGCAGTGTTTGGCAGGTTTGTGGTGATGGATGTCAAAATGTTATCCCACTCCTTCTCTGATCAAGCACAACTTGGGGAAGAGACCCCCATGCCATGTAGAAGTTTTTAATTCAACAGCTTGTATTTTACCTCGAGGTTATTTGCCCCAAAGGGCTCATTTATATGAATTTTTAACAGCAGAGTGATGTGGTTCTTTTCTCTCCAGCTGTGCACATGCTGATAAATGTCGTGTTCATCCCACAGTTTCTCTTCATCTTCAGGAAAGTGGCTAAACGCATTACATGAGAGTCTGAAGAAATGTGAATTGGAACAAGAATGTCCAGGTTTGGTTCCAAGGAGAAAACCTTACATTTGTCAAGATTAATCAATGCAACATTGCTGTTTTTGTGGTTGGCTTAAATTGAACAGGGGCAACCTATGTTAATGCATGGTAAAGGGAAAACAACTTTGATGTTTTTAGACAGCAGAGATTACAGCTAAAATTGTTGGATTGGATGTTTGTAGGGAAAAACAAGCTGTCTAATATGCGGCACATAAATATAATGAATATTAATGAAAATACGTTGCAACACAAAAAGGCACTTACTAAAATCTAAAGGAATAATAAATGACACCTATTCAGTTACAGGAACTGACACTGACTACAGCCCAGATTTGGATTAGTTCTGCCCTTTTTATTAATAAATAAATGAGGATCAATAGTAGAAATCTACATTGTCAGAGTTCATATTAGTCAGTAATTACAGCAGGGTGGTGCTTTAATGACAGCATCTTGGAGGAGGAAAGTGTTAATTCAACCCCCCCTCCCCTCCCGACACTCTCAAAGTCCCACAGTGGACAACTTGTGGAGTATGAAAAAAAGATGAGCCAAACAGCTGACCTGGCGCTGGGCTGAGAGCACCCTCCCCATGTCACTGTGCCCTGCCCAGAGACAGCCCCTCCCCTCGGCGGTGACAAGAGTTCACTGCCGGGGCTGAGAACAGAGGACAGGAAAGGACTAGAGCAGCTGAAAGAACAGAGTTTACAACCAGTGAGTCAGAAACGAGGGCAAGGACAACAATGACTATAACAATTCACAGTATCCTAAAAATGTAATTCTATTGTGTTAGGAATGAATAGAAGGATATTTGATTTATTATCTAGGGGATTAATAAAGTGTCTGACTAAGTTGCCACAATTTATTTTATTTTTAAAAAGATGATGTTCTTTAAATGTTAAGGACTGATTCAGCACTTGATGGATCATTTGGATATTTTGGTTCAGACTTTCCAACAGATCAATATAATCCACTTATAGAGCTCATATTATTCCTTTGGTGCTATTGGAGCTGGATGCAGTGCTGGCCATGAACCTGTTATAGTCCACTGATGACCTGTGAGCACAGATAAGGACCCCCCACCCTCACCCCCCCAAGCGTAGTACCAGGCCACATGCCACAAGTCACACAGCAAACACAGGGCCGTCTTTAGAGCACATAGTGATTCATTGTCTACTCCTAGTTTGGCTAATAGTGTGCAGCTGGATTGTAACCATCAGCAGTAACCATAGAAACCAAGGAGAAGTAGGCAGGGAGAAGTACACACTCAGGGACAGAGCATAGAGTCCCCCATGATGTAACTGAAAAGTCACGAAAATACCATGTTTATACTGTATGTAGGTATGAAATAGTTCTCATCCATGCGTGTGACGGGTAGAATGAGGAATTATTTAGACAAATGATCTGTGATTTGTGGGGTTTTGACAGCTTCACGTTATAAATAAATGCTTCTGCCTAAGGCATCTGAAAGCTGAGACCCCTTCATTTAGTTCACAAGATTTAAAAGAGACATATAATTCCCCTCTTCCACAAATTAAAATAGTTCCCAGGTGTCTTAGGGCTTATTCACACCAGGCTTGTTTAGTTCACTTGAAACAGACTTTTTCCTTGGTGTGGACCTTTTGGGGAGGTGTGAATACAAACTACCGGACTCTGGTGCGGACCAGACAAGTGAACCGAGACCACCTCTGCAGCTGGGACTCGGTTCACTTGTTTGGTCCGCACCAGAGTCCGAAAAGAACTCTGGTGCGATTCGTGTCTGGTGTGAATGCAGACCGAACCTTTCCCGAACTAAATGCAACATCTAAGCCCCTTTTTGGATTCAACAGGCTTCCGTTGTTGTCAATAAAAGTGGAAATAATCAACAATGAGCTGTGGGTCAACATGGAGCACAGATAGACACGCTGCCTCCTTGATATTTGGTCAGAGGAAAGCATTTATCAGATGCTGGAGAGGACGCACCTGTCGCCATTATGGATGCACATTCTTAATATTTTTTTAACTGATAACAGAAGCTCGTTATCTGATTAATAACTGTTAACTGATAGGAAATAAATGTGACTAGGCTTATGCAGATCGGCAGTGCGGTCATCCATCCTGAGAGAATGATTAACAATGTTTTTTTTTTATTATTGCTGTTATAATAGGCGCTACACGCATGCTGCTAAAGCTGTCCTGGCCCCTTTTTTTTTAAGCGCACTATCCTTCAGACGCACATGCAGACGTATGTGTGTTTGTTGTCTGACCTTCCTTCACGGAGACGGCTGCATAACGGCCACATAGCCTCCAAGTGACGAATAAGCACAGGACAGGTGCAACTGGAAATACTACCAAATTAAAAGGGCAGCAAGAAATGCATTAATGACCTCCATTGTGTACTTTTCGTGGAAGATCCTGCCGATATTTTTTATCCAATGATTGAGCGACTGTGGGAAACATGTGCTTTTGTTTACAAAGTTGGTCCGCTTGTGAAAAAATGCAATGTTAATACAAACTGCACCAAGTAAAAAAAAAAAAGGGTCCGCACCAAAGCAAGTGAACTATCGGACTTTCCTGGTGTGAATACGCATAACCCCAAGGATCAAACATCACATCATCTGTTCAGAACGACCGGTTTCAGCGCCTGGCCCTTTAAATGCAAATTCACCACTGCTTGCTCTGCCCCACCCCTTCTACTGGTACCAGGTAGAGGTGGTATTATGTTTCATCTTTGGAAGAGAACTGAGAGAAGAGCTTGTAAAACCACATGGATTTCCACCTAGGGAGCCAGAAAATTACAGATTGTTTTGTCAATTCTCACATTTTGGGGGCCGGAAGGCAAGACAAACACCCAAATGCATGTTGGAGAGCCTTCAAAAAGTGATATGTCCATAATATGTCTCCTTTAAATCACAACTGGGAGGAGTGAGCTGGGGCACAGAGCAAGATAAGGTGGATATAGTCACTTTAAAAAAACAAACTAACCTAAACCCTTTTTTTTTTAATAAGGCCTGGGTAGAGGAATTGGTTCTGGAGGTTTATATTGAAACCTTCAACTCAGCCATAGCTAAAGACAACCCAAGGTTAGACATTTTGAAAGGCGTCCAATGCCTTTCAAAATGTCACCTCTCATGGTAGGGGAACAATGTGAACATTGTTTGTGTCCACAAACTTCTCACTTTGTCCTTATCTCACAAAATTGAGTGAGACGGTTTCCACCCTGCCGGGGCAGAGACAGCAGACCTGCGATTTCACCCACACAGAGTAAATGATAGCTGACTACACAAAGGATGTCACAGCCGATTGAGAGCAAATTTGTTTCCAGACACACATGCTGCTGCTCATCTCTGTCCTGCCGTCACTGGCATTTAATTGCACTTGATATTTAAGCGCTGGAGCAGATCACATTACAAGTGGCTCTTCGTCCTGTTTGCGCTGGCGGCATATTCCATTATACGCTGCTCATTTCCCTAGCTGCCCTTCAGACTGTGTTGAATGTCAGCTGCTCGGGGCATCGGGATTCTGTATCAATTATAAGAGTTGAGGCGGCTACAGTGAATCAGGAGCTGATAGCATCAGTGCAGGCGGGGGACGTGGAGGAGGGCGAGCTCAGCGCAGGCAGATGGAAGGACACAGGTGAGACAAAGCAGACTGCAAGTCACCTCAGTGTGACCCAAGAGATGTTGGAGTTTAGACAGAGAAGTTAATGAGAAAGTGAGTTGAAATGTTGGTTTTGATGTCTGTATTTATTACACCAGTTGTTATTCTGTGTTTGTGATGCCTATGACACCACAGACATGTTTTCTGCAGGCACGTGGTTAGGTTAATTAATTAATTACAGTAAAAAATAAAATAAAATTTATTTGAATGAAATAAACACTTCTGAAATCAAACTGTAGAAGTCGACAAATTCCACTGTTTAAATTGACGTTTCAGAAAGGGACGTTCAATTAATTAATTTCAACTTCTGCGCAGAGTGAAAAAAAAACAGGAACTTGACAGTAACTGAATATCCTTAGAAAAACTGAACAGCTCGCTTTCTCAGAGTGTGTGTGTAATAAGACTGTTAGATCACCCTCAGTATGAGGGGTTGTAACGTTTAGATCTCTTCAGGGAACAAAGAGACGAGACAACTGCACTGTAATGGATCATAAGGGGAGACTAAAGTAAGATACAATGAATGTTAAAGTGAATGATGGTTAAAAAAAAGAAAAGAGCACTGAATTCAGTGAATAAGGAAGAGCAGAGCAGGATGAACGGAGTAGTGAGAGATAAAGTAAAAATGTGACATTTGAATCAGGATTGACACGTTGCCAGAATAAATATGGTTGATGATTTTAAGTGCAGCTCTTGTAGAGTGATGTTGAATTCTCTTTGTATTTCTGCTTCTCTCTGGCATTTAGAAAAAACTACATATTGTCTGTTTTTAGCACCTGTGCAACTCTGCATTCATGTAAAATGATGAACAAGAGCACTTCACAAAATGAGCAGCTCAGGAAAAGTTGTTTATATTAATAGATACAGATATATTAGGGGATCTCTCATATCAATTTGCATCTTGATGCATTTGTGCTTACTATGATGCTGTTTTAGTCCTAACCTCATCAGGTGTAATTGCTGTCCCTCAGCAGAAAACTGAGACAAGAACAGATACAGATAAGACAGCGAATCAATGGAAAGTAGAAACAAACCGCTGTCACTGGTGATGTTGTACAACACTGTGAAATCAATAAGCTGAAAAAAAAAAAAAAATCTAAAAATCCATCTAAAATAATGAGCCGTTATGATGGACTGAGCGCCTTGATGTTACTGTCTGCATCCGTTAAACAACACGTTGTTCGCGTGATCGGGTCACCGGTGGATTCACAAGCACTAACTTCCCAGCACTGATTATGATGCACCCTTGGTTCTGTAAGTGGGCTGTCTTGCAGCTGGCAGAGCAGATGACAAGTGTGGATGTTGTCAGAAACAGATGTGGCGCCTCCTGCATGGCTGATGTATTACCAAAGTTAGTTGTCAACGTCTTGTCTTGAAAGACGACCTGCAGTGTGGGAGAAACAAGAGCGGATATGCGCTTGACGCAGTCACCACGAGGACAGGAGCCGCTCTTAATTGTCAGATTGTCCAGATCGTCTTTTACAGCTGTCACTTCTGATCCAGTCACGTACCTTAACGTGAGGCGCGTCGTGTTGTGGTGTAGTTGCATTTCAAATTTGAACAGTGTTAAACAAGGGAGTGCTTTCTCTGCAGATGGAATATCTGTGCACAACTAAGGTTGGTGGAAGTTTGTGTGTGAAATGCATTTGAGCAATGAATGAGGAAAATCCCTCCGAGCAGCTCAGTCTGGTTCGTCATCACTTTTACCCCCAAGGAATAGTTTCTAGGATTAGGATTAAGATTAGATTTAGGATAAAGTTAGAAAGAAAGTTGAGGGATAACTCTGGCTGTTTTGCACCCATCTTTTTTCCCCATTATCCACTATGCTGACTGAAAAAAAAAAAATATATATATATATATAATACCGTATATTACATTACACTAGTCCCTCACTGTGTCCTTACCGAGTCTGGAGTTAATGCTGAAGCAGTTTAAATGACTTTGACAAGAAATTTGATTTATTTTTCAACATCATGACTATAAATGTGTTACCAAGTCAGCATTGATTTGATGATTTTGAAGGTCAAACACATGTCCTCATATTTCCCAAATCCAATTTTACATCTCAAGACAATTTAGTCCACAACTAAGTGCTTGGTAAAGTGCCTGGTTGAAAGTGTTTGCCAGGTGGTTTAGATAGTCAATGAAACAGACTGCATACACATTGAGGGCAACCAAACTGATAAGACTGGTAGAAACATGATGAAGCTAAAACAAACCAGCCGGTACATTAAAGGCGAAAGAGGTGGAGTGTTCTCTTAGTGCAGTGTGACGATAAGAATACTATCTAAATAGCACCTGTAGTGTTATTACAATGAATGTGTTTGTTCAGTGTGAAGTATTTCCGTTACAGTTTAAGCACTAATGGACATTTCCAGTCTGTAAACACTTTTGAAATGGCAACCAAAGAAGGTTTTACTCTTACTGTAATTTTACTTTTACCATTTTCCATTGGTTGTTGACTTAAAGCAACTACAGAGAACTTATAACTGGATATGCAAAAGTCTCTTGTTTCTGCTGGTGTCTCTGTATGACCTACAACAGCAAATGAGGCCGTCAGTGGGAAGATAAGCTATTTCTAATAGAAATAATTCTGAAAGCAGTGGTTGGGTTTGTCCACCGGACGAAACGATTTACGGCATTTAGACTGGAGACGGCACTTGCGAGCCAGATAAGCGTCTTTATAACAATACGCGCTAGAGCTCATGGAAAATGCAGCCTTCATTCCGGCAAAACATTACCGCTCTTGTCCACAGGGGTCACCAAAATAAACACAAAATGAAAGTTCTTTTTAGATGCTTTCATTTCACATGGAGACATGTGTTGAGTCAGAGTCGTGGTTAAAGGCGCTGATCATAGTTTTCCTCAAATATAGAAACATGTTCATGTGATGTGAAAATGATGTGTGTTTTCCAAGCACTAACCTCTAGTTAGTGTTAGGTAGTGACTGCACCGGACATACCTCGCTTATTAGCTTGGCTTGCTAACGGTAGCCTTCAAGCAGCTGTGTAAACAATGCTAACGGGAGCATAAGCTTGCACGGGCATTAAACCGACATGCACTTAGGTCTAGGGTCAACACACACCCCACTTCTTTATTGGCAAAGAGGTGGGGTGTGTGTGGACCATGTTTGCCAATAATTGGCAAAGAGGCGTGGAGTCAGGCAACAATGGAGCAACCCACTGTGAGTATCAGAATCACTCTTCAGAAACCTGTGGATTCGTCTTTATGTACAGTCTAGTGTCTTTCACATATTGAACCCCAAGAACCGCTCAGCTGCTGTTTGAGTGGAGGAGTCGACCCTCTCCTCCTCTTCCTCTGACCTCCAGCTGCTCTCTGATGTCGAGTGGAACCAGAGGGGCTGGCCTTAATTACGAGGAAGAGGTTGACTGTGACACTGATACAGGACGTGGCAATGGCGTCTCCATTCTGGGGCTGAACAGGGCACGCCTCACTCCCTCTTGCCACATCCTGAGACAATGAGAACTATTGCAGACCATCTGCTGCTGCTGCCCTCCCAACAGTCCTGGGCACAGGGACAAATAACTGTGTGTCTGTGTGCGTGTGTGTGTGTGTGTGTGCATCTGTGTGTATAAATGCTGTTTCTTCCAGCCTTCTCCACAGCTACTTTGCTGTCACTTTGCTGTTTCTCCCGCTGGGCCCCATGCTGACACATCTACCTTTCAGGAAAATGGGACACAGCAGCAGTGGGGCATGTAAAAACATTTACAAACTCAATTAAAAATGTAGGAGTCTGTGAAAAAAATCCTGAGAGAGAAAAGACCCCGAAGTCTCAATTAACAAAATGGATTTTTAGTTTAACTCAGAACCAAACCGTATTAGCATTGTTGACCTGAAGTGAGTCACTCACAAACTGGATAATATCAATGAAATTACTAATCTATCACATATCATCACATTGAGAAGGCAGAACTACAGCTTGTTTGGTGGATTAGATTATAATTAGACTAATGCTAATTTAATCATCCCTTAATCCACCAGTGATTAGATTTGATTGCAATTTCTTCTGCACAGAATAGGGCGATAAATGAAAATCTTAAAATAATGTCATGATAAAGTCCTACACTCTGTCTACAACTTTATTCAATTAGTTGGATTTTGATGGTCTGAGCTTTGGGTGTTTGGTAAGACTAGAAAATGATATATTATATAGTGCATTATAGTAAATCCAGTCACAGTCTGTGTTAACTCCATCATATTTTGGGAGGGTTTCTATGAAGGCAACACAAATGCACCCTACAAAGTTAATGTGGAAAACCTGTCGGCTGTTACCAATTTACACATGAGTTAGTTAGTTACCTTTATTTAAACTCATTAGTACACATTGGCAAGCCTCATTTACCGTGCACACGAGAGTACAAAGCAAAACAAACACAATACAGAACAGATATACACAATAAAATACAGTAAAGGACGGAACAGAAGAGATCAGAAGAAACGATTACAAACGGAGGACAGGGAATTATTAATTAATGATTTGAAGTGATTGAATGGGACAAGTGAGTTTAACTTAAGAGTTAGTTGTAGATGATTTCAGATGTGTGGGGCATAAGCTGAGAAGGCAGACCTCCGTAGCTCAGTCCGAATTTTGGGAATATGCAATTGCAACCAGTTGCTAGAGTGGGTGTTTTAAGTGATTGTGGACTGAACAAGTAATGAAGAGATGTAGATGGGAAGTTTGCCAATGAGGGCTTTATAGATGAATAAAAGCATGTGGGAGTCATGTCTTTGAGCTAGGAAGGTCCACCCTACTAAGCCATACAGAGTACAGTGATGGGTGGAGTAGGTGGCACCAGTGATAAATCTACAGTAAGGGCAGAATGGTAAATTGCGTTAAATGGGGTTTAAGAGTGGAGGCAGAGGCATGCAGTAAATGATGTCACCATAGTCTAAAACAGACATGAAAACAGCTTCAACTAATTTCTTTCTGCATGCCAATGGAAAATTAGATTTATTTTGATAGAGGAAACCAATTTTTTGACCAAGTTTTTTTTACAAGATGATCAATATGGGAGTTGAACGTAAGTTTATCATCAATCTGTACACAGAGACTCTTTCAATATGGGAACCATGTTGAGTGAGGATGTGAAGATTAGAGCATGTATTGTTAGAATTTGAAAACAACATCCATTTAGTTTTTTGTGCGATCAGGGTAAGTTTAAGATAAAAAAAAATGCTGTCTGTAGAATATTGAAGGAAGTTTGCAGGTTTTTTATGGCTATTTCAGGTGAGTTTGCGATGCAGTATAAGATTGTATAATGTGAAGAGGACAGGGCCCAGAATTGATCCTTGTGGCACATCCTTTGTAATGGGTAAGAGGTGGGAATGACTAGAGCCAAGTGAAACAAACTGTTGTCGATCTGATAAATAATTTTTGAACCAGGTGCAAGTCATGCGGCCAAAGCCAGTCTTATTTTATATTTCCAGGAGCAGTGTGTGATCGACTGAGTCAAAGGCTTTGGAGAGGTCAACGAATATGGCAGCACAATGACTTTTTTTTAATCCAGGGCAGTTATAATATTGTTCATGACCAGAGTCAAGCAGTCAAAGTGCTACATTAACATTCATCTGGAGTTGTGTTTTGTCAATTTGTTGAATGTTGGTTCAATATTCACTCTTCATTTACTGTATTTTTGTGTATCTTGCCACAGGGGTGGACTGGGACAAAAATTTGGCCCTGGACTTTTTGGTTCAGACCGGCCCACTATCTGCACGCGGATATTTTGCCAACGTTGATGTGCATACAAACACACAAAGCTCTTAATAACACCACTACTAAACAATATACAACAAAGTAGAGCAATAGTGTGGAATAAGTTAAGTTTGGACAAGATTACATGCACATAATGAGTCTGCATGCAATCAGAACTTTGGCTAGTTGGCTAAAGTATGGAAAACAATAGTACAATGATCTGAAAAATGGACAAACACTAATTTTATCTTAGAAAGACAGTACAGCTCAACATAATGTATAGACAATGAAGCATGACAAGACATGCTTGTAATTTGTGTACTGCATCATGAGTAATATGCAGAATGATGTTTTACTGTAACAGTAGTTAATCTGTGTTTTATTAATTTGAACTGTATAATGTTAAACGGTTGAAAGGACAATAAACCATAAACACTGACTGAAAAAATATGGAAAGCATACATATTTGTTAAGTTGTTAGCTCAATGTCCTTCATGACCAAATTTGAGTGAGGGCACTTTAATAAAAGCAACTAATCAATTAATCAGGATAGTATATGAATATAGTTATTGTTTTCCAATACTTTAGCTGTAACACACCACACCATCCGAGTTATTAGCTATAGGCCTAGCTATTTATTATGTCAAGTAAAGTTCATAGCAACCGTTCTGGACCATTTACAGTATTTTAATGAATGTTTATCCACACCATTCTGGAAAGCACATACCTGTTTAACAATCACTACCTCCTTCACATGGTGGAGAGTCTTCCTCAACACTTATTTTTTCAGCCTCCTCCTGCACCATAAGGGCACTGGTAGGGAGCTTCACTCTCTTCAGACTCACGTGAAGGACCTGCTGCTGAAGCTGCAGCATCGGTGCTTCTCGCCCCGGCCAGGCCAGGCGGCCCCTGCAGCAAACACCTGCTTAATTGTGGTACTTTCAGCAGTCTTTGCTGCTAGAGCTTTTCTTTTTCTGTTACTTTCCTCCATTTTTCCGCGCTGCCTTTGCGTTTTTTTTTACTTTTCTTCTCCGTGCGCTGGTGTGTTGTTTTTTCTCTCTCGCTCTCTCTCTCATCATGACTCCTCATCATTAAAAGTGATTGGACGAGGGGGGGTCTAGAACATGCGTGGGTGGGACTCCTGGGCCTCTGTAGCCTCTCATAGGGCCATTGGGCCAGGTAGACAAGTCACTGGGCCAATCGTCACCTCTCTGCTGTGTCTGCAGTCTGTTTCTTCTTTTTACTGTCTATGGTCTGCAGCTGAGCACTGTGGGCCGAGCCGATGCATGTCTCTCTCCCTGGGCCGGGAGAGTTACAATAGGCGAGGCATGGCGAAAAAAAAAGTTAAATAAATAAATAAAAAACGGCCGCCTATCGGCCCATTAGTGACCGGCCCACCGGGAAAACTCCCTGTACTCCCTATGGCCAATCCACCCCTGTCTTGCCACCAAGTACACATGGCACTATATCTGCAGTCGGGTAGCTGTCTGTGGGTTCATCATTCCTACTAACATACTGGTCAAATCAGTACATTTGTAAGTTAAATTTTGTTAGGTTATGTTCCATTCATTCTGAGTTGTGTCTGAGACATGTTGTATCTCAGAGTTAGAGGAACCAGTGGGCCCTCTCACTTTGCAGCTTTACTGCCCAGTGTAGGATTCACCAACTTTCAGGCTGTGTTTTTAAAGGAGCCTTTTCCACATGTTGCTACATAGCTAACAGTAGCATAGTTTGTGTTTACTTACAAGTCTAGATGAAACGTTGCAAATACAGCATCAAACAGCCCAGGCCGTCACTTTGTGATAGCTCACTCTGTCTGCCCTGAAGTCTGTGCGAAGGTTTGTTAAGTAATAATAATCATGATTTGCTGCCAGCAGGAAACCACATTCAGCATCAGAGAAAACTTACAAAGAGCCCCTTTAATATTTGTTCAAGTCAGAGCCACAAGGTCAGCTTTTGTTTCACACAAACCACCAATTTGAAAAAAACATAAAAAAATGTGTTTTTGGAATATGCAATTTATTGTTATTTAGAAATTCTGACATTTATAGGCTTATTCAGAAATGGATGCAACCATTTCAGACAGTCCTAACAGTCCATCAACAGTACCTGGACATGTCGAGGCTTCAGACGGGATCTTCTCAGAGGGAAGTGTCCACTAAGCTCAGAGTGTCACAGAGTGTCATCAGCAGGTTGAACAGAGACACAGAGAGACTGGAAGAGTCACAGAAAGGCAGAGAAGTGGACGTCCCTTTGCCACATGACAACTTATTGAGACATTAGCATTTTTTGTTGTCAGCGTTTGTTTCAATAAATTGTTTGAGAGGAAGAAATTACCATTTCATACTAATACTTAAATGCTCTACTTTTACAATTTCCAGAAATTTCACTCATAAGTTGATTTTCCCTAACTATTTGTGAGTAGTGTACTGTATATTCAGCCCGAACCGACCCAAACCCGACCAAAAACAGAAGGGAGGCCCGGGGCCGACCCGACTCATCCCATATTTCCGGCCTGAACCTGGCCCAAACAAGCACGTCCGGTCGAGAACCATGGAACATCAGTGGCATGTTGCGTATTGTGTCGGTTGCTGAGTTGTTTACGTTCAGCAAACAAACCACTCGGGCTCGAATGGAAGCTTGTTTTATCACACATCCGAGCGTGATTGCTGTATTCATATATGCCCAAACGACTAATCTTTGGGGTTAAAGGCTCCCTCTTTTGGAATAACTGCTCCAAACAAGCCAGGTCTGAATACACTCAGGATACCACACAATGAAGTTTCTTTTCACCAAACAAAGTTGATCTCTGTTTTTCCCCTTGTTGACTTGCACATGAACTGAATAACATCAGCTCATATCACGACTCATTTCCGAACCTGCCACTTGCCAATTAAAAATTCAATCAAAATTAAGAGTAATATAAAAACATGAGATATCCACATGTACACATGCACTCACACACAAGCATTTTTCCAGTGTACACAGCGCAGATAGCAGCTGCCTCTGGATGGGAATAACAATGAAGCTAATTAAGTGCTCCCACACTGCATTGTCAAATATTTATACCCCAATATCAGCTCCCCCTGTCAAATGATTACTGCATGTCATCGGTGAAGTCACAACAAGAGATGTGTTCCTTCTTTGATTTTCCTCTGTATCCTTGGATCACTTGGATTTTTTTGTCTCTTTCTGCATCTCTTTCTGTGTTAGTTTTTGTTCTTCATCTGCTGCTATCTTCAGCTTGCTCTTGTACGTGTGCTTCACTCTTTGTTTTCATTCGCACATGTCACTCATGTCACTCATAATGTGAGTCAGGAAGGTGCACGTTTTACAGTAACCAGAACATAGTGCAAACTATCTAGACAATAACAGCTCCACACCTCCGTTCCTTAGCTTTCCTTTCCTGAAGGTGAATGGTAACTGATGGGATGTCTGTGAGATCATGCAGGCCGTTAGCCACGAGGCATGGCTGTTACCTAGCAACTGTTCACTAATGGCTGAATCTGGCCAATAATCTGAAACAAGTTTGTATCTGAACTTCCATAATAGTATGTAGATGACCTTCCTGACAAATTCGGTTTTGCATGTATTTGTGTGCATGTGTGAGTGCGTATGTGCGATTGTGTGTTGCAGCAACCTGACACTGAGAAATTCAACCATCTGCTACTTTTGCCCTACCAACAGGCCTGGACACAGGGACAATCAAAGGGGGTGTGTGAATGTGTGTGAATGTGTGTGTGTGGGAGGGACTGATACAGCTAATAGAATAGTAATGCATGGCTATGGCTGCGGGAGGAAAGGCCCATAGAAAAGAGCAAATCCGGTGGAGACACAGTGTGACCGATGTAAGCACATAAATAAACAGCACATGCACCAGACTGACGTCAACAGGTCAAGACGTGTCGGCCGTGTTTGGGATGAGATTCTGCTCTTACTCGCTGAGGTTTCAGAGAGCAACTGTTCACTTGCTTCCTGAGATAGTAAACTTTAAGCATCAAGGCAGACCGCTGAGATGGCTTAGATTTGATAAGCTTAGTTTATGGCTCTGATAATATCAGCCTGTGTTTAATCAGTGTTGAGAAGTTAAAACAATGTGTCTGTGTTAGATAGCCAATGTTTACAGTCACTTTACTACTTCCTTGTGGTGGACAAGCTTTTGATGTGTCTTTGTTAGACTAACACTTTGAAAATCATCCAAAACTTTGACCTGTCAAACTAGTAGCCTATTTATACATCAAGGCCGTACAGGCACAGATGATTTGGTGATTAGGAGCTCAGGATCCCACTGGCAATTGAAAACAACCACCACCAGAGGGAAAATTAGATTTTCGAAGGAATAGTAATGTTTTCCACGCAATGTTTTTAATCATAGAGTAAAATGTATTTAACAAGTGAAAAAAAAAGACAAAGACAAAACCAAGACAGAAAAGACCAATGAGTTAAAACAAAAATGTCTGAAGCTGCTGTTAAAAAATCTGCATCCTGTTCACTATAGCTGCAAGAGCAAAAGCATGTTTTGCCAGAGGACCTCAAATCTGTGTGTTACCACTGCAGTAGTTGTTGTAATATTGACATGTGCCCAAGCATGCAGGTCATTGAGCGTTTCCCCATCACATCAACAAATTTGATGGAAACGCAGTATAAAGATATCAGGATTGTTTTCAGAGGAGAGCATCTTGGTGACCTGGTTGGAGGCACTTGGCAGCAGCATATTTCAACCACTTGTAAGCTGTTTAGAGACATACTGCTAGAGGATCAGGCTCAGTGTCGAAGCAATGAGGTTTAACACTGAGCCAAAATCGCTGATTTCTATATTCAAATTCCTAGGGAGTCATCCAAGTGTCCAGTAGGTTCTGACCACTCTCTGATTCAGATGCAGATTGTGCCTGTGTAACAAATATCTCCGTAGTTATCTGTTGGCTGTTATCTGCTGAAGGGAATGGACAGTAAACAAGTGCACAACAAATTCTAATGCCAGACCTTTGCAAAGTGGTGAATGTGTCCATAAAGGTCTGGATCAAATCTGCCTTATGTTGATGTACTTTGTCCCCTCAAATACACCAGTTTGTGTAGCTGGGATACATTGCTTTTTTTATACGAATTGTTTACACTGGTATTGACTTGGGCTTGTTAGTTGATAGTTTGGTCATCCTGTTTATTTCGTGATGTGATCTCTGTTTTGACCAGTGGCTGTAATATTAGTGCTATGCCACAGTGCACACTTTGTCAGGATTTGTATAGATGTATATGTTTTACACAACCCTAAGAATATAAAGTATAAATCAGGCGCGACAGTGCCTTAGCAAAAGCTTGTGTCCAAGTCCATAACACCAACTGTGTTTCTTGGCAAGCAACCTCTTGTGTGAATAATGACTCATATCTCAGAGGCAAAAGTGAAGTAGTATTACATCACACTTACCAACAGTTAATGTTGTTTTTCACCAAAGGTGCTGGATCAGAAAACACTCATGAATCATTTAGGTCATCCTGGAAAGCATTATAGACCCTATGAAATGAAAAATGTATTTTCCCAAGGTCAATCAAATTGTTATATATCTCTTGATATATAAACTAAATTCATGTCAAAAAATATTTTCTTTGTACCAGTTCTACATCAAAAATGTTCTCTTCCTGTAAAAGATGTTTGATGACTCATCCTGCGCTCTTGGGCGGTCCTAACTTTACAGTACATCCAATTAAAATCAGTTTCTTGAATATTCCCATTCCTCCTCGAATTATAAATTCTGCTAGTCACCATGGCAACTGGCAAATTGAAGAGTGTGAGCTGACGCGGTATTTTCGGTTGTGTGAACTCCCTGAAACTTTGCGAACAATACGGTCCCTTCATTGTACACTGTTGGTTAACACCACCGTGTAGCATCAGCTCCGTCGAGAGATGAGCCTGTGTCTCTCACCCGCTATAGCATCACTGCTGCCTTCAGCTATTGGCTCAAACATAACATACAGTCTCAGCCCAGAAACGTTTCCATCGATATCCACATATCATCATCTTCCTCTGTTTCATCCCATCCAGACCCATCCATGAGATCGGCAGGGATTCAGGCTATTCTTTTGGTTGTATTCCATATTGAGATGTCACTCAGTGACGGAAAATCCCACATTGGTGTTTAATGTACACTCCATGCAATTGGCAACTGTAGATGTCAATCAGTATCCACGACAAGTCCCTCCATACCAATGTGTTTTTACAGGACACACGTAATCGTGTGTAACTGAATGGCTTTCAGAGAGCTGTTTCAGGGCATCTTCATCTTCATCTTCATCTTCAAACAATTTAGTTCTGATGGTAATGAGGAATGAGCCTAGAGTGTTTCTGAGCCAGTCACAGGCAGATCCGGTGTGGGTCGAGGTTTAAGGCCTGAGGAAGACTGAGGCAGCAGCATCTTCCTCTGCCCATGAGCAGAAGCATATATTCATTTCTCCGAGCTAATCACACATGCTGTGTTTTTCTGATAACAACTATTGGTACACAGGACTCACATGGTATTTGTGCCCCGAAAACAGGAAAAAGCACAAATAAATTATGAGTACCCCCAGCTCCAGCCCTGCTGCTGGCAGCTTTTGTCACTGTTTTCCTCTGTCAGCATCTGTGTTTGCCTCTTAGCTCCGCAGCGCATCTCTCCAAACACATCGGCATCTCCACAGCTTCCTGATTATCAGCCTGTCACTGGAACAACTTTTTGTGTGTGTGTGTGCGTGTGCATGCGCGTGCGTGCTGGCATGTTCCTGCTTGAGGACCCCCCATATGTGCATCCCAGCCTGTGTGCCGGGATGTTTGCTAACAAGCTTCAGGAACATTGTGGTGTTAGTAAGTAAGGCTCCAGACAGCAGTAACACAACTATACTTTCAGATATTCCGATGATTTGGTAAACAAGAAATTATCATGTATTATTAAATATTCTGTTAAACTAATTATTTTGTTATTGTGTCCTGTTAAAAATCAGGAAATGCAGCAAATACAAAAACACACACAAATGGGGGAAAAATGTGCAACAACACGAACGCCAGCGTAAACAAACTTTTCAAGTAGACAAAAAAGTTGCAAGTGCAATTAACCTGTTACAAATTTTTTAACAGACCACATGCACAGAGCCTATTATAAAGGCAGCAAAGTCGTTCAACTGTCCAACAAGACGTGTATTTGTTATTTAGTCATCTATACCTTCAGACAAACTAGCAGCAGCAAATATGTTTATAAAATGTCGTCCTATAGGATAAAGTGTCAGAATTGTATCATATTTCAAAATGCTGCAGTGGTAAATGATCAAAGAGCTCCTGGAGATGAGACTGTTCTCCCCCGAATGACAGTGCACATTGACCGGCCCGTCACCTCAGGAGAGGAGCGTGCTGTGCACTGCATCCTGTGCCGAGCAGGTGAAGATAGTCATTCTGTTTTTCGTTGCAGAGTTTTTATTTATTTATTTATTTATTTATTTATTTATTTATTTATTTATTTATTTATTTTTGATGGAGGAGGATAAACCTCAGAGGAAGTGTGTGAAAATGTTCTGCAGTATGTTGCTTTGTAAATTTGTCTGGATGAGATGAGTTTGATTGCTGTGCAGACTCATTCCTCCATGCTGATAACATTCCTTTATAAAACATCAGAGACAAAGGACTGTATGTTTCCTTTGTGATATATATCTCACAAATTCAGTTTTCTTCTAGGAATTTAATTAAACATCAGCTGAATGGTTGATTTGATAAACTGTGAGGAATGAAAAACAGGCGCTGCCGCCTCCTCCTGCCTAATATATGGATTTGTTTGAGTTAGTGGGCACTCAGACTTTGCAGTAAGTATACCTGTGTGTGAACATCCTGCACACACACACACGGAACACCTGTCATCTAGGTAAACTGTTCCGCTCTGTCTGACAGAAGGAGTCTGCCACAGCCTCAGTCTTCCGAGTGTCTGTCTGAAAGTCTTGTCAGTGTGCAGCTCGGTGAGTGGCAGCTTCTCGTTGGAGCCGCAGAGTGACGGATGGATCAAACCACCTCACTCACGCTGTTTCTTTCTCCTGATAGAGAACCACACCGTCGCTCAGTTTCTCTGCAAGGCGATGTGCACGTCACGTTCCTTAGCAGGCTGTAATCTGCACAACCTGAGCACTTCCTGCTCTGTATGCGTCTTCTGGAAAGGACAACAATGGTGATAAGTGCTGCCGCTCTCTAAAGGGCCCTCTAATTAAATGCATCAGTAGTTCTTTTTCTCCTATGGCTCTAAGAGCGGACACGCAACATTTGAGAGGGGTGTAGTGCTGTGCTGCATGTTGATTGTTGTTTTTGTTTTTGATTTGTTCGCAGCACAAAAAGATAACGGCCGTGTTGTCACAGAGTTCCGCCTCTGAGGCCTGTGCACGCCCTAATAGTGGAGATAAAAAAACCCTGTCATGAAAATCATTTGGTTCTCACCAGCGCTCACTTCTTATTACATGATGATATTGCACTTTCTTTTCAAGTTTGTGCCAGCAGTCCAAGGTCCCACTGCCGCGTAGCATAGTGGGAAATATCCTAGCTCATGTCCCTACTTCATAAGTCTAAGTTGTTGAAAGCAATGCTTTGTATGAAACTCAATTATCACGGTGTGTAATTGCTGGCTCTGATTAATTCCCTCCTTCGGAGGCTGCCATTTTCCTGACGTTCATTCTTATACACTATGAAAATCATCATCCACACAGGGATAAAAGTCCATCACGGAAATGAGAGGAAACTTTTTTCTTTTATCATCTTTTAACTATGCGGAGTGAGAGTTTTGCATTACGCTATGCTCTGCTGCCTGTCAATCCTCTGACACACACAAAGAGAAATGTGTCCCCAGATTCAACGAAGAAGAAGAAGAAAAACTCATGTTGCCAAAGAAGCAGAAGTTTTTAAACCAAAAACCACTAAAGCAGAACGATAACGTGAGTCCTTTAGATTAATGTTCATACGTACTTCGCAAGTTAGCAGGCAGCCTGGGTGTTAATAAATCACTGAGGTGTTCATGCATTGAAATGCCATCAAAACCTCGATAAGATCTTAGGTTTTGCTGTATTTGCAGAGAGACAGGTTCCCGTGGCGATGGAGGTGTTGGAGTGAATGTGAGATCATCTGATGAAAGTCACTGACGCAGAGTGTGTTTGTTTGGATTTATATGGAGACGGAAGCAGATCAGGGTCAGCGCTGTCATGGCCTCATCAAGGAAACATCAGTCTCTTCCATTAGTACCCGTAGGACACTGCACACAAATTGGAGTCTGAGACCGTCGATGCTCTAACCTACTGTGTGGACAAATTGTAACACTGTTAGAGATAGACTTTGAAATTCTATCAACTACAATTTGCATTATAGACGATAATTTCTAACGCGATTTAGAATGGCGTCAGTGTTTTTGCTGAGGGTGAAAGTTTGGGTTATTGGACGAAGAGTCGTGTGCGTGATGTAGTTATCCAGGAGTGTTGGTACAACAGCTGAGGGACATGCTACTGTGGACCCAACCACAGAAACATGTTATAGCAACCTTATTACTACATACAAGTGCAACTACAGCACATTATATTACACGGCAGATCAGTTCTTAGATGTGGACAGAGCTTGGCTTAAAGGGACATTGTGTAACTTCTCCTGTTATCTATTCATGAAAGTCGATTATTTGGTTCAAAAGTATGTTTCAGCTCTGAATTTGCCGTTCATATCATTCATATCTACATGGAGCGGGTAAGCTCGGTGCTGGCTGCCATGTCGCCATGTTTTTACGTTCAGTGGCAGCGTGACGGTAGGAAACCACGGAAACTCACCGGAGACACCGGAGCTGTCGGCTCAGGTCAAGATGGCATCTGATGCTGCATTCAGGTGCAGTCGGAAAAACGGCTGTCAGTAACAAACCAGATGTCATTTTAGTCACAGAAGTCCAGAGAAAGCCGGTAAAACGTGGGTCAGGTAAACAATACGACATCGCCATGACAACATATTGTCATGTGTATTGTTTTGCCTCGTGCTGACGGACCACTTGTTTACATAGAGGCTTGTTTATGCTGTTACGTGCAGCGGCTGTCGTCCGTCTGCCGTCTGCCCAATTTCACGTGAATGCAGCATGAAAAATACGATTGAGTTGCTTGCGATATACAACCACAACGCTAGATGGGAGTAATTCCTACACAATGTACCTTTAAGCAGATGAAAATGTTTTGTTTGTTCTAGCCTAAGGCGGCAACAAAACAGGATGTGAAAATCCTTGCACATACAATGCTGTAACCCAGTAATGCGCAACTTTGGTTTGCTGTATCATCAACTTAACTCAGTCTGTCACTGTGCTATTTTGTGTCATCCATTTTTATTTCTTTACAAACAACGCAGTGGTTGCAGCTTCTATATAGACATGACAGTTTATATTAAAATGCCTATTAGTGGAAAAATATTTTTTCCTCACTGACTCTGTTTCACTTGTTTACTCTTTCAGTGAAGTTCAGTGAGGGAAAAAAGGGCTGATTAGCTGTTTACACCAAATGCATTAGAGAAAATAAATGAAATATCCAATTCTCTTTCAACACAGTCAGTACAGTGCGTGTGTGTGTGCGCGCATGCCTGTATGCTGAAAGCGTTGCACTGTGCAAGCCTCAATTATCATGGTGTGTAATTGCTGGGTGAGATTAACTTTTGGGTCCATGAAAATAGAGATAGAGAGAGCGAGAGAGGGGTCAGAGACGAGGGGAATGCTGATTGCTGTGTACATGTGTTTCAGTCTGTGAAGGAGACATCTGCTGAGACGGAGTAGAGAGTCATATTCACGAGGAGAGATGACGCTTTGAAGGAAGCAGCTGTGGTCATTTCTGAAAAAAAAGAAAGAAAAAAGTGCCAACACTTTACCTAAAATCGCTTGCTTCTTACCTCGCACACAGGAAGTGATTTCTGTTAACAGAAATGACGAGGTGTTGTTACTGCTCAGGTCAGTTGAGGAGGGGAAGTGAGAGTTACAGCATCTTTGTTTCAGTGCTTAGATCCCTGCAAATACTAAATCTAGTCCCTCATATTAAGAGTCAGAAGAGACAAAATATGACAAATGCTTGGGGCCCCTCCAAGACAGAGAGGCCCCTGATAACCTCTCATGGGATCTTTTGCTATGACAACGATAAACCCTCTTAAACATCATACAGTGCCTTACTGTCGCTCCAGGCTCCACCCTGAGCGGAGCCCGTGATGATGTGTGTTGTGGCTAGTTTCTGCTGATAGCATGAATGTGAGGCATTCAGGGAGCATCTTTAAATTGTATCATTTATCAGCTGTCTGCCTGTGAGGTGTTTAGTTAGCAGTTTTAAATGGTAGTGTCTGCATCTGGTGGTTTTCGCAGCTAACAGTTGATTTTCTATTTCATTGTGATACAGATTGCACCTTTTTTTTAAGGATGAAAATGGTGCTGTGTTGAATGTTGTATGTTTTGTTTTGTTTTCCACCACAACAAGGTCTGTGTTATCTTGTCTTTAAATTACATATATTTCCTCCCTCTCTTTAAGAAAAGCCACAATCTATGAATATGCAAATATTTTTCATTAAAAAAAAAAAATCTAACTCCAAGACACAAGTGAGCTGTTATAGCCTGCATGCAACACAATCAATATTGCCACAAGCTTCCATCCATGACAAAGCTGTAAACACAACAAATTTACCATAGAAGCCAGAGACAGACAGAACAATTTATAAAATACAGTGGAAAAACAAAAACACTAAAGGAAGGGTAGACTAAAAAACTCTGAATATATGTATTTATAATTAGGAAGTTAAAATGAGGAATAAACTGCAGTCAAAAAGAACAACTCTGAACACTCATCAATATTAGAGTTCTGCAACCACACACACATCATTTCTAAGATAAACTGAGTTTCTTGCTCACTGTATTGACATTTAATAATTGGAAGTAGTTTCTCTGCAAACTTTTCTTATTTTCATCTTAACTTAAAGCAGTGCTCCGTTTTTTAAAGCAAATATCTCAGATCAGACTCTACAATCAAATCAATTGTTCCATTTCCAAACGCAGTTCGATCCAACTGACCACATTTCACAGAACTGTGTCTATGAGGTATTTTGTAAATGGACCGAGTTACAGTCTGCAAACCTAGAAAGAAAAATGGATCAACAATTCAGATTTTGTTGCATGCAAAACCTCAGGGAACCTTTTGTAAGAGTGTGAGCGTGCACACAAATGCACTCCTCTCTTTGTCCTCCTAAAGTTTCTTTATTTTAAGGAGAGATAGGAAGATGGTGAATAGTTTGAGTTTATCTCAGTACAGTATGTATTTCAAACTCTCTCTCCCTTCAGACCACAAACTGAGCTACTGAAAGTGGCTGGTCAGCTGCAGTGGCTGAGGTCCTGCACGACTTTCACCGGTGCACAAAAAATCTGGGTTCATTAGAATAAAGAAATGTCTGGTGTCTCAGTCAGCACACAGATAAATGAATATGAAGCTTCTTCCTCACAGCCGCACAGCCTCACAGCATCCCAACTCTCAATATCCAAATGCACAGTCTCCTTCCCTTAAACACACAAATGCACATGAAGGGATGAGCTGCTGCAAACACACAATACACACACACCCACATATGCACAGACACAGTCCTATCCTGCCTTATTTTTAGCTACCCCACCACCACCAACAGCCCTGACCTACATCACAGCATGAATAAAGCAGCAGAGAGATGAAGAAAGTGAGCTCAGAAGGGTGGAGGGAGAGGATGAGGTCTAGGGAGGAGAGAGAGAGTGGGAGAGACAGAGAGAGAGAGAGAGAGAGAGAGAGAGAGAGAGAGAGAGAGAGAGAGAGAGAGAGAGAGAGAGAGAGAGAGAGAGAGAGAGAGAGAGAGAGAGAGAGAGAGAGAGACACCAGCAAATCCAGAAAAATGAATTCCCCCCTGTGTGAAATGACAGTTCCAGTTCTGTCAGCAGACCTCACCTGCTACGACTCTCCCAGAGGAGGCTGCAGAGGGCAAACATGCACCAACCCACCTACCGCCACACACAGACGCACATTCACACATGCACGCACACACGCACACAAATACAGTTACAAACCCAAGAGACACAGAACCACGGAAACAACAGAGTTCGGAAAGCCTCGTCGTGTCTCCAGACTTGACAGTACGTAGATGCTTTTCCCACTGTAAATAGAAGCTGACAAAAGCAGCGCGCCGCTTTGAATTATTGAGGCTGTGTGTGTGTGTGTGTGTGGCGACTTCACAGGCCAGCCGTCCTCAGGTTTAAGCAATGCCTCGGCACCTTCCACCAATAAAGCATAATCAAATGAGCAGCTCTCAGGGTGGAGTTATGCTTCAGGACAAGATAGAGATTTGATTCAGGTACCATTCCGCGACCTCAAAGCACTTGAATAAGTTTCATGTTTTTGATGTAGCAGATCAATGCTTTTTATGCTGAAGGCCGGCAAAGCTTTGTATGCCTGAATACACGATCCGTCTCTCTTTGATTGTGCAATTCAACACTCCTACTGTACACTCTCCAAGGATGAAATTTACCAAGAAAAAACCTCTGGGTGTTGCATGTAAGTCAATTACATACTTCATACAAATTCATTCTGTTGTAAGGGGAAAGTGTGAGCTGAAAACCTCAAAGCAGGAATGTATTTATCCAAGGAGAGGATATGGAAATACTCTCCTCACTCTCGCTTTCCCTTAAGTGTTGCATACACAGTCCCTTAAGTGGTGGAGAGGCCTGTTAGCCTGAGGAAACCAGCTCTCTGCTGCTGTATTCCTCATAAATACACTTTATTGTATATGCACGTGCACACACATGCACATGCACACTCACACATACACAAATTTAGACCATTCTGCATAACACCTCTCTCGTGGGTTTCCGATCCCATTTCATCAGCAGTCATCCTGCTCGGCTAATGCCTCGCTGAGCTCTGTGTTTTAATGCTCACACAATGTCTTTCAAGCTACATTAGGAAGAGAGGGATTCTGTGTATGAAGAGAGGCTGTAATATATCATGATATTAGTGGAGCATTATGGATGTCAGGAGAAAATGCTGCTCTCCCTCCTCCTCTTTCCTCTCAAGTTTGTGTGTCCTTATTCCATCGCATTTATCCTTCTCTTTCCTTTGCTTTTTTTCCTTTCTTGTTTTCTATCTTGTCTTTTCTCAACATTTTCTTCCTCTACCTGAACAAAAAAGTAGTGAAAATGTTGTCCGTGAAATCGATGGGTGACCATTGTTTCATTTTTTTTGGACGGGTACCACTCTAATTAACAGCTGTAAGCAACAAGGCAATGCCCTGAAACTGTGCTTTTCTAATGTGGTTAAAGCAGCTGTGTTGAAGCAGTTCAACGAGCTTCAGCCACCCGCTGCATCAGTGGCCTTAGGAGTCTCTGTGTCCTCCTGAGTGTGAGAGCTATCAGAACTATTATTAATCCACTGTTTGTGTTCCTTCTGTCCACAGATATTGATGAGTGTGCAACCCAGATGCATTACTGCCAGTCCAACACTGTGTGTGTCAACCTGCCCGGTAGCCATCGCTGTGACTGTCTGCCAGGCTTCATCAGAGTGGACGAATACTCCTGCACCGGTAAAGTCTAAACACCCATTATCTGAATCATCACATCTCACTAGATAATAGCTCACACATAGCTGCCCAAACTGATTAGTAATAGATTGTTTATTTTTGCTTTTAGGCTAGTAGGTGTTTCAGATTTAGGTAACACTTTATTTGACACCTATCTCATACTTATAATGAGTTATAATGCAGTTATAGCACTTTATAACTATAGTTATAAACACTCATAAATGATCATAATGCTTTATAACAATAATCATAGCACACTATAAAGCATTTTATCATGACTTATAAGGTCAGGTATTATAATACGTTATAATTGTTTGTAACTCGCTGACAATGCCCACATCGATAATGCATTATAAATATACCGGTAGGTATAATGTGATAAAATCGGCTTATAAATATGTATAACTATCATTATAAACACTCATAAATTATCATAAGACTTTATAACAATAAGTATAACACATCATAGAGCATTTTATGGCTCATAAAGTCAAGTATTATAATAGAGTTATAATGCTCTATAATGTGTTATTCTTATTGTTATACAGTAAAGCCTTATGATAATTTATGAGTGTTTATAATGAGAGTTATACACGTTTATAAGCCAATTGTACCACATTATAACATCACCCCTGTTCTCATCCAACTCCACTGGCTCCCGGTTCAATACCGCATCCACTACAAAAATCTTCTCCTCACCTACAAAGCTCTCCACAATCTAGCCCCCACTTACCTCCGCGACCTTCTCCATGAATACACTCCCTCCCGCTCCCTCCGCTCAACCTCTGCTGGACTGTTAACCACCCCCACGTCACGCCTCAGCACGATGGGTGCCCGAGCCTTCAGCTGCTCAGCACCAAAACTCTGGAACTCCCTCCCACCACACATAAGACAGTCAGACTCCATCACAACATTCAAATCCCAATTTAAAACCCACTTGTTCAAACTGGCACACTCCCTAATCCAGACACTCTGCACTACACTCGCTTTTATCTTGATGTTTTGTTTGTTTTGTTTTTATTTGATACTATGATCTTTTATGCTTCCACTCCTTTTTTGTAAGGTGACCTTGGGTGATTTGAAAGGCGCCTCCAAATAAAATGTATTATTATTATTATTATTATTATTATTATTATTATTATTATTATTATTATTATTATTATTATTATTTATAATGCATTATCAATATCGACATTGTCAGCGAGTTACTAACAATTATAACGTATTATAATACCTGACCTTATAAGTCATGATAAAATGTTCTATAGTGTGTTATGATTATTGTTATAAAGCATTATGATCATTTATGAGTGTTTTTAACTGTAGTTATACAGTGCTATAACTGCATTTTAACTCATGTGTTCTAGAGATGGGCGTCAAATAAAGTATTACTGAGATGTATAACAGGAAGTAGGCCCTCTTTAGAATCTGACCCTGTGAATGTCCGACTAACTTTGTGGCACCAGTTTTGCACTTGTTTTGGGTATCCAGTTTGGGCAACTTGACAGCAAACCTGCGCTTTAAAAGTACAACAGGCTTAGATGGTTTAATTTTCACCATTTCTTCAGATGTTGAAAAAAATATGCAGTACTAAAATAAATGTGCTGAACTGGAAGATGGATGATCCAGTGGGATGGTGCCGGAGCCAGTAGGGCAGTTTTCTCAGTGGCTAGTGAGCCAGAAAATGTCTCCAGAAGTGGATATCTTTATAGGTGGTTATAGCCACTTTCTCCTCACATTCATTTTAGTGTTGTATTACAAAACTATTTAAAGTGGCAATCCTGAAGATCTTAATTTTAAATAAGGGTCTTTAACCTGTACTGCAACAGAGATTATATCACTGACCCTGATGAAGTGAAGAATGTGCTGTCTGGTATGATCATCACCGAATATCAATGTCAATATCACAATTTGAAAGTTGTGAGCTAGTTGAGTTTAAATTAGAATATAGCATGATATATATGCATATATCTGAATCTGAATGTAAATAATTACAGCTATGGAGAGATAATAAGTAACGTTTGCCCAGCGACTCCTAAATCAGTTGGAAAATGTTAGCCTCCATCAGCTGTGGGCCACACGGCTCTGCGGCTGTGACACTGTATCTTTTGTTATCTGAAATTAAAGTGTGCAGAGAAGAAGTGAATGCAAACTGATTGGAGAAAGCCCCTGCATCTGTCTTTTTAAAGGTTGGGAGAATCAGTGTGCAATTGAACAAGGATGGGTGATTGCAGCCATTCAGGCTTTTTTTAAAGGCTTGTCTACCACAGATTTTCTGATGAAAAGGATCGTCTTTCCTTCACATCGCTGACCTTCTCAGAGCTAAATGTCAGGGAAAAGTATGGAAGGAATTTCACCAACATATTTACCTACTTTTAACAACATAACACAAATTTTCTGCCAGAGTTTATGTCTGTGGATCTCGAGCTGTTTCTCAACATACAATTCTGTGACACCTGTTCTGGTGTAGCTGCCTTACACTTTTTTAAAGGGGTTTAAAGCAGCATGCTTTCCGGGGTGTGAATAGGATGTGCTTGGTTGCTGCTCACTGTTCCTCTGGAGAAGTGTTCTTTAATTAGCTCAGAGTTGGCAGCCACGCGGGGACAGGGATCCATGGACAATCAATCTATTTTGCAGCTTGTAAACTGTCCTGGCTGCTTTCTGGGAGCCCAAGGAGCACTCTCTACATCTGTTGGGAGAGATAAATCCTTAGGGTTTCCTTCTTTCCCTCTTGCTGCTTCTTCTTCAGCTTCTTTCTGCAGGTTTCACATCCTCCTGCATGAATGTAAACCAGAGCTAGTGTCTGCGGTGCAGGGAGGTGACTGCTCGTATTTCACCACGCTAACACGATTGCCCATTAGCTGCTGTAATTGGTGCGTTGTGCTCAAATCTGTGTTTATTCTGTATTGTGTCTGTGAATCTGGAAAGGCTTTTGGTAATTATATTGTTGTCACTGCATTAAGCAGGACACACACAGTCATTGTAAAAAAAAAAACATTTTGTGAGTAAACAAAGAAAATTGCAAGATCCAAGAGCATTAAGTGAAAAGCTAGAAGAACATTTACTGCCAAAGTTCAGTGGCTTTTCTGAATTACATAGTAAAACAGTGGCACCGTGGTAGCAGGGAGGACAGAAATTAATATCCAGGATCATCTATATGGAGAATACCACTCATCTAGTGATCTGTGAATATCAACATACAGTTGGACATTGAGTTCTCTGTCTAATATGCATCATACAAGTAAAGGTTACAGTTCCCAGAACAGATGGAGCATGTTGTTTTTGTTAATACTACGATGGACTAAGCTCTTGTCAAGCAAAAGTCACCACCACTAGCTGCCAGCAAGAAACCATGTTCAGCACCAGAGACAGAGTACCACAACTCTCAGAAGACTGTTAGCTTCACAGTTTTCTAAAAACACCTCTCTCTGCAAACTGTTGCATTAATGGGTTATTATTACTGGGGATATAAATAGAGATAAAAATTTTGCCCGAACATTCACCACACTATGAGATAATAATGGAACGTTACGAGACAGAGTTGTTTTCGAGGCAAATGCAGAGACTGCTTGCCAAACACTGCCCCCCACAGGAACGTGCATCAGCGGTTTTGCATGGATTTACCTCGAAAACAACTCGTAATGTTCCGTTATTATCTCATAGCGTGGTGAATATGCAGGTCACAACTTGTCCACCAGAGCGTTTTGGAGTTTTTGGATTGTGTATTTGATGAGTTTGATGAGGGAAACCAAGAAATCCCATTAGCCTCCTTAGTGTAGCTCTGAGCAGCTCGTGGCTCTCCTCCGCCGTTCTAAAAATACCTTGCACCGACAATTAAAGGTAACAAACCTACCCTTAAAACTATAGGGATTATGGCAATGGGCCAGTTTGCCAAAATGATGAACTATCCCTTTAAACACCTACTCTTGGAAGTTTGCGCCTCAGGAATGGACTAGAACCAGTGATGTTTCAACACACAAGGGATTTATAAAACCAAAAGGAAAAGAAGAACCTAAACATTACCTATTACCCCAAGCACAATGCATTGTACTTAATCCACTAATTCTATGTCGTCTGAAATGGTGCAGTAGTATAAAGTTACCTTACATCTAAAAACTGTAAACTGAACTTTCTATTGCTCTAGAGCTCCTGTCAGTCTGTTCAAACCTCTGTTATTTGTGTACAACAACTCTTTTACAACTTTAGACAGATTTGATGTGTTTTCTTTCACTTTCTTCTGAACACAAGTTGCATGCAGGCTCTAGCTGTTTAATGGGGGACATAGCAGTACCTGTCCTCAAGCGGAAATGAGATAAAACACATGGACTGCAGGAGAAATGTGTTTGATGGTAGTAAGCGATGGCAGTAATGTGTTTCACTTAGGGCTAAGTGTGCCTATATGTGCTCTGTGTTTGTCTCTATGGAGATCAGGCAGCTCTTGGTCTTGGTTCATCCACCCACAAATTTACCTCACATCACCGTAGGCACCTTATACTCTCCAAATTTAATCTCAGCATTACAACGTGAGCAGCTCCTTCCTCACAGGAAGAGGCTGTCACCTATAGCACGGCTCATCATGTATCACCTCTGTCTTTGGACACTCTCAGCCTCATCCCTCTCTGCCTTTCTCCTCCATGCCACCGGAGAGCCTGTCCTTTGTGGAGACAGTGCCATGTAAACAATGGGAAGCTGCGATAATTGTGGTTCCACTTGATTTCACCTCTATGGAAGCAGGCAAGCAGCTCAACAGGGGAAACAAGGGATGGACTCTGGGGAGAGAGGTGGCAGAAAGCGTGATTGTCTGTTCCACACTTTCTGAAATGTGTATCTAGACACACGTGTTAATGCAGTGCACACATCAGTTCATAACTCACAGTTAGTCCAGGCAGACTTTATCTGTGAATAACATTTGAAGGACGTTTGATTTGTGATTGTGTGCAGATGATGCACATTGTTTTTGCCCTGATCTCTGGTGCTCAGCCCAACACTGCATTTCCCATGGATCATGTCGATCAGCCTGTGTGAGGAGGTGGTGCCATTCCATTTCCATGGCCAGATTAACCACCTATTGGGCTGCGGAGCTGAAAATAGCTGCTGGACCTCTGTTAACCCACGTCTCCTCCTGCTTGCAGTGTGCAGGTTCTCTGTACTGGAATTAGGGCTGTCACAATATCATATTTTCACTGAGTATCATGGCTGCAAGCATTCATGATGACTATTTTATTAATTATTTTTCTTTTATCATCATATATCATCATTGGTATATCACATCTTTCTGTGGAATATGAACCGATCCTGGATTTTGAGTGTAGCAATTTGATGAAACGCATTGATTTACAAATAGAACATAAAAATGACAAAGATTATAAAGCTTAAACTTAATGCTCTTGTCATTTAATGTGTAACAGTTGCAATATAATCAGCCAGTCTGCTGCTGTTCTGGTGCTTTAGGGAACTTGGCTGCTTATCTCGTTCAGTTAATCCACGTCCACACTTTCATTTTAGGAAGTTTAAGATGTTTGTGAAGAGTGCCATCAGTGCTCAAGCTAACAAACTCAAGCTTGATAATAAAATAAAATAAAAAGCTTTATATCAGAGGTACAGTAATTGTCACACTACCCTATCTGAATCCATAAAACATCCAGTGGAGATCTGCACAATCAAGTAGTTAAGGTGTGTACTTTCAAGATATATGAAAGTGAATATTTTGGTAACACTTTATTTGACGCCTATCTCTATAACACATTATAACCAGACTTGTAATGAGTTATAATGCAGTTATAGCACTGTATAACTATAGATATAAACACTCATAAATTATCATAATGCTTTTTAACAATAACCATAACACACTATAAAGCATTTTATCATAACTTATAAGGTCAGGTATTATAATATTTTGTAATTGTTAGTAACTTGCTGACAACGCCAACATCGATAGTTATAATATGTTATAATTGGTTTATAAACGTATATAACTATCATTATAAACACTCATAAATTATCATAATGCTTTATAACAATAAGCATAACACAATATAGTAGTTATACACATTTAAAAGCCAATTATAACACATTATAACTATTTTTATAATGCATTATCGATGTGGGCATTGTCAGCGAGTTACTAACAATTATAACATAATAATACCTGACCTTGTAAGTCATGATAAAATGCTTTATAGTGTGTTATGATTATTGTTTGTTTGTTGATTGTGTTTATAACTACAGTTATACAGTGCTATAACTGCATTATAACTCATTATGGCTATGCCTTATAGAGATAGGCATCAAATGTTACCAATTATGTTAAATCAGCGTGTTGAGCCCAGTTTAGGTGATATCAGCATTTACCCTCTGTCTTTCTGGTGCGGTGCAGCAGACAGAACCCGGGAGATTTTCCCCCGTGGAAGGTCATTATGATCCCTGACATCATGTGTTGGTGGATAATAGCTGCTGCCACTGGTAATTTGTTCAACTCCCACTGTGTACTTATCTTCTGATCTGTGGGTTTTAGAGGAATTGTTTTCTGCATTAAGCAGGTGCTGATAAGACTTGCAGTTACAGATTAATCTGCGGGGATGAGAGGTTTAAGGTCCATCCTTCCTCTCAGCTCCGTCCTGTAAACGACCTCCAACAGCAGGTTCAGCTCACGCCTGGCGATAAAGTGCAGCGGCGTACTGTAGCATAGTCATTTTAGAGTGAACGCCTCACCTTTTTGAAGCTGTAGCTTTGCACCCTACATGACTGGGAGACACTGAGACTTACGATGCATTTAATCAGTTTGAGAGCTCAGTGACGGCCAAGTTGCAGCTCACTCCTCTTAATTAACTCAAGGCACCGTAGTGTATACGTCCAGAGGTCCTTGACAACTGTAACAACACAGAGGCCAAATAACACTTTCTCAGGACACTTTCTGATTCAGAGAGAACAATAATTAAACATTCAAGACTAAACAGGAGAAGCTCGATTTTTGTTTTGCTTCACAGACTTTTTTCGTTCTTTCTGTTGCTAATTAGCTGTCCATTGATTGTTATGGTTGAGCCGAGAACATAATTTACAATAGTAGATATCATACCTTTATTTCTATTTCTTTTTAATAATTACATCTTGTCACCAAAATTGTGCTGTGCTGTTCTGCAAATAATTTCTCACCAACAGTAAGTTTTTCAATATCTTTTTTTCATTTAAAATTAAACCTATTTTACCATTTATAATGAGTTTAAGCAATTTTCACTATTTTATTTCACAGTATTCTCATATGAAAACATTAACTTGTCTCCTGTGTTGTAGGGATTTGAGAATAGTGTCAGCAAAAGGAGAAGAGGGTGACACCACCTCTCTAAAAACTTCAGTTTTACTGAAATGTTCTCAAAGTCCAACAAACACTATTGTAGTCCTAATATTTAAACCAGCCATAACTGATAGTCAAGGTTAACTCTCAGCTGTAAAAGATCCTGCCCTGGTACATATATTATTTGTCACTGCTCGTTTAAAGGATCATACATTTTTAAAGTCACCCTCATTCAAAAAACAGTTGAGTCGTTGGATGTTTGACCTTCACTGTGCAAAATGATGTATGTTCAGAGTTTGACAACACCAAAGCTTTTTTTTTTTGTAATTCACCAGCTGAAAGGCAGAAAGTCTAGCGCGCCCAAAAGGCAACAGAAACAACTTAGATGTGTAAACCTGAGGGCTGTAGGACACCCACTGATGCAGGAGACGTGGTCTCTTCAGTTGTTAAGGACCAAAAATACCAATACTATTATGAGATGTCATCAGGAGAACTTCTGTCTCTTTTAGCTATTGACGTTTTTAAAAAAGGAGACTATACATTATATCTTTAAACACACCTGGAAAATTGTATTGTATTCCTCCATATTCAAAAAAAAGTATAAATAATTAGATTGTTTTTTTGTTTTGTTTTTTTAACTTTTGATCACCAATATTGATTTAAAAATCACATTAATCAAGCTGTAATTAGTCTGTCGCCCCTTTATTGTTCCTTTAGCTGACGCAAACACATGGGGCTACTTTACCTGTATTGATCCGATCGAACGCATTTAATTGTTTGCTTTCCTTCGTTCACGTGGTGTTGCCTTTGAGCCTTTAACGTATTTCTCCTCAGTCCTCATCTGCTCTCTGCTGATCAATACTTGACTCTCTTATCAGCGTGCTGTTATAGACAATATGCTCTTACAGTACCTCTGCTTGGCCTATGGCTGACCGAAAAAGCTGCCATTAATTTAATGCATCAGCTGCTACATATATTCTCCAAATTTCTAGCATTAGGAAAGGCCGCACCCTCCCCCTCCCCTCCCCCAAAACACATTATATGTTTAATGAAAATTTAATCAAATCCAATTCCAATTATGCATATAATGAATGTGCAGCTCAGGTGTGACGAGCCTGGAAACCTTGGCAACCCTCCCTGTATACATTAACTCTTCAAAAATGGAGGTCATGCTGTTGGGCAGGCTCAATTTAATAAGCCCATCAAACACAGTTTGGGAAGGAAACAGACAAGTTTCCCTTAGACCCCACTTTCATCCAGGTGTAACGGACTCTGAGACGCTGATGTTTATATTTAGCTTCCTCCATAAAGGCTGGATGTAAGGACTGTTTCTTCCTGTTGATGAGCCGACTGTACAACCATCTGGAGTCCCTGCGTCAGGCGTTTTTTTTTTCCCCCCCTTCTTCTTTGATGCACTGCCTTCCTGCTCCCATACGCATGGAGACATGTGGAATAATAACGCTCAGTGGCTGTGGGATGGATGTTTACTGACAGAGCACATTAATGGAACATGCTTTCATTAATCTGAATTGCAGTCTGAGAATATTTTATTGCCTTAAGCTGTGAATAGTAGATGAACTGCATTATCTTGCTGGTTCTGTGCTGCTGCACAGAGAGGATAGTGATGATCCTGTGAAGCTAACCAGAAACTAACATGCCAATAAGGAAACAGCTTCAAATTAGGATGTAAATGAACAATATATTTGCAGCACAACGAGAAACACTGACTTAAGAACCACGTCTTAAGTGCTTCATGTTATTAGTAACATTATGACTAAAACACATGTGCACTGCACTCTGGTGCAGCTTCATCTGCTTCTTCTGCCTCTTGTCATGGCTACAATGAGCTTTTTTACTTTAGAAACTGTTAAGTCCACCCTATCACTGCTGAGGCAGATATGAAACTCATAAATAAGGTCCTACTACCTGCGAATTGGGTACATATTTTAAAGCACTCAAGCATCAAAGTACATCATAAAACTTGTTTATTTACCACTTGAAAAAGACAAAAAGAACGGAGTTTGAGGATGTGGAAAGTGGTTTTGCTGATTCTTGTCTGATATTGGATATAGTCATAGCAGCGGCATGTTGTAGAGCTCCCTCACAAAACAACCAACACAGTGCAACTCCTATAAAACAACTGGTATCTGTACCTGTGCTAAAATACTCTTATGTTTTTATATAAGCAGTGGCTGATAATATAAAACCCAAAATATATCAAATCCAAACCCGTTTGGTGCCGGTCCCCTAAGCACTACATGTAAGCCTTTGAACAGCTTTTTGTTTTGGTTTTCTTTCACTATTCTTATCAGTCTCATAAAGCTTGTCACTTCCAGATGTAGCAAGCAACTGCTCTCAGTGAAAAAAGCCCAATAAACACATTTTCCAAGCACGCTACCTGTCCACTTCCCGTCTGCAGATGGACAGAGGACGAGCTGGATGGTGATCACAGAGGAGCTTGTTGGAGCTGGTGGAGATTAGAACAAGGCAGTACAAGCCAACACACGTGATGTTTTAATAGCTAATTTGCAAAATCACAATTTTTTTTATATTCTGTTAATTGTGAGATGTTGCTAAGTTAAATATGTTGCCAAATTGAATTGATTTAGTTTGATTAATTTGTTTTCATTCAGTTTGTTTTCTACCATAACACCACGGTTATAATTAGACTCGTTCTCTCATGCTCATACATTTGCCGACAATGTTTGTCTTGCAGGATAATTATCTAGATCACAAAATACAAACATTTCTTATCGACCAACAATAATGCAAAAAAAAGATTATAATAACATGTGATTACAGCAGAAGGTGGAGGGGACCTGTGAACTATACAGTATAATCATAGCAGATGTAGGTTTTATTTATAACTGAGCATTAGGTGACGGGCAGGGTTCTCTCTCTCTCTTTGAAAACAAGAGCAAGCAAGTGACTGCTGTCTTTGTAACTCTACACTTTTTCCAACCACCCATCAAGAGTGGGTAATTATTGTATTTTTATTTTGGATTGCCATCATCAAAGGCTAATGGAAATGAGAGATATGGCTGGTAGTAGTAGCAACATAGCAGCAACAGTTTGGACACATGCTGTGAGACACAGCAGTTGTCATGTACAGGTGAGATGATGCAAGAGGTGTGTCAACTTATTGCTGCTTGTTGTGTCATCGCCGGTCGAGTTGTCTGTTTACGACACAGGCCCAATCGACCCTTGGGCTACTGGGAAAACGACCCAGTCCTCCTGTCCGCCACTGATGGGAAAGAGGATGTTAAAGTCAGATAATGTGCATGCTTGATATTTATTTCTCTAACAGTAGGAAATGGACATACATATTAATTTTATGTAACATATTGCATAACATTTAGATAGAAATCATATTTTAGTGCCTCAGTCCAGTGATGCACAAAGGAAGACATAAAGGGAAATAGGAGTTAATATTCCTTGTAGAAAGACAGAGAGAGAGGGAGTCTTAAAAAGTCAAGTGCAGGCTCCTAATTCTGGACTGCCTCATTCAAGGAGCCCTCTAGTTGTCGTAATGAAATCTTAATAGTAAAATCTTTTTTTTTTTTTTTTTCCGTGGCACACACATGACTTGTATGCAGCAGTGTAGAGAAGCACCTGTGTGAGATGGAATTCATTGACCTTGGGGTCAAAAGGAAACTGTCTCCTGAACTCCAGGTGGATTAATGCAGAAAAATCATAAATTTTCTCCAAATAATTTTATGGAAATCCATGTCCTCCAGGTTAAATGCTATGACAGGCTGTCAATATTTCTCCCCCGTGACACAGGACAGCTCTCTGTTGAGTTCACGTAACGTCAAGGTGAGCAACAAGGCAGAGGCGGAAAGTGAGCATGACGACTTTGCATTGGAGTGTGTGTGTGTGTGTGTGTGTGTGTGTGTGTGTGTGTGTGTGGTGGTGGTTGGGGTTGGGTTGTGAGGAGAGCGGGGTGGGGACCCTTGAAAAATCCTGCTCTGCTCTTCCTTTTTTTATGGGCTTGTCACTGGTCATTAAATTTCACATTAGTGAAGTGTTCTGCTTGACATTATTGAATGAGACAACGGGAGGTGCTTAAGAGATGAGGACATGGTTTGGATATTTATTATGCAAAGTAAAAGTGAATCATGAGGTGTTGGTTTAACTTATAGATTCGCCTAATTCATACTGTCTGTCTCCTTTAAGTTAAGTTTATGGACTATTTAGAAAAAAAACCCTCTGTACTCTGAAAGATGAAGAGGAGAAAGATGAAGAAAAAAAACACCAGCAGAAGTTACATCTGACTTCATATAGTTTCTCTCATGCTGAAGCAGATTGAGTAAAATATGTAGAATGAAAGAAAAAGATGAGTGCAGAAATCAAATGGAAAGGGTATAAAAGAAATAGCTACTGCAGTATTTACTCTTGGAACAGAGACACATTGTGTTGTGGAAAGAGGTTTTTAATGCTCTGAACTCAGCAGCACACTCAATATTAATTAGTTGATGCACACAAAGGAGATTTAATTATCAAACTGTACATTGATAACTTACTTGTACTGTATACATGTCTAAAACTAAAAGAAAACTCTGCATTGCTATGTCAGGGATTAGTCTGTAAAGGAAACACTACCGTATTTCCCATCACTTTCTGTCTTTTCCCAGTTTTCTTGAGGTTTGTGAAGCTATATTAAGCTCTGTAGCTTTGGTTCATCTCTGATGAAATAATTACAGAGGTATTCACTGGTGTCCCAGGGAAAGGATCAGTGGTGACTGTGGTGCTCCAACATGACAGGACAAGGGAGGATATTTATGATGAAGCACCATGCAGGTTTATTTTGTGCACTTGGTGCCTGCACTGTTTTCTTATCTCACCCTTTGCATTAAGGAACATTAACTGTTAAACCTCTCAGACTTGTTTCCAGACCCCATGATTGAAGTGAAGTATGTAACTATGTGTTTAGTCTGTTTTGTGAAACTCATGATTATTTTCATCTTTCATCTTCTAATTATCTCAGTAAATGTGAAAATTTCATAAAACCCAAATATCCAACAGTCCTGAACCCAGTCAGTTTGCTGCCATGTTAGACATTTGAGCAGCTGTAAAAATGATAAGATGGTGGGACTATCCATGGATGATAATGTTTGTCCTAAAGGGACTAAAAAATTACTTTCTTGTCTCTTTATACCAAACTGATGCTGAATCACCAATCATGTCTGGCTGTAAAGTAGCTGATAACGGTGTCTTTCTACTCAGTAGTGACAAACTCATTGAGTGGCCCTACAGTAGTTTTTATGTGAGTGAGGATTCTCATCAGAAAAGAACAGAAAGCCCATGCTGAGTTTAATAATAGGCATTAGTAACAGCCTTAGTGAGATTTGAATAAAGAGAACGTGGTTGTGTTACACTAATTACAATCCCAGTTGCGTCTTTCATTTTTTTAACATTATGATTATATCTTATGAAACATGCTTCAACATATTATAATGCACTCTACAAAATGTCATAAATTATTAGTTATATCCTCCGCACTTCAACACAGATTACAATGAATGTCATGCGGGATCAGAGCTACTTAGGCTGTACCATCAATATTTTTACATCTGAATAAATATGAGGCATTTAACTGCCTGTCTGATCCAGAACAAATTACAGTGAAACAACAATCCAGGAAGCTTAAATTATAAGGTTGTTAGTATGACAAGCAAGAGGAGGCGAGCAGCCATCACAGATGAGCCGCAGGGACGAATACAAAATGGCAAAAGTTTGGTAAAGCTGTAAAATATGTGAAAGTTGAAAACTGCCCTTGGGAATTAACCAGGGAATTTTTTTATCAGACTGAAACTGTGATGAGGAAATCTATTCAAAATCTACAATTTTGCACTTTATTAGAAACTTGTGATTCTTATTGAGCCTACGTACAAAATCACTCTCTTTGTGCTACCCATAATACTGGCCTAATTCCTGGCAAAAGAACATTCAAACCAAAGTAAGAAATATTCATTCTGCAGTGAAAATGGCCCTATGACTAATATGTCACTGACATCATTAGGTTGATAATAGTGATATGCCAAAATGAGGCAGCATTTTAACTTTTGAAGCTGTTCTTTAACATTGTCTAACTCTATTTATTATAAATTGGGTCTAGGATTAATATTAATCCTGTAAAAGTATTGAATCCTCAGTCCACAGAGAAATGCACACAGCCTGTATTCAGAAACTGCACATTTATCATGTGTTTTTCTTACAGATCAACACTTAAAATAAAACACAGAAAGAGTACAGTATGAGGGACTTTTAACTCCTTACATACAGTTGGGGCAGTTTAGTCCAGTACAATGATCACAAGGGAAATGTAAAAGGTTATGAGATGATTAATGGGAGAGAAAAGAAGAAAAAAGATTTGCCAGACAATTTATTTAGGATGTACTCTATAACATTGTATAGAATACCGGTAGAATAATTTGAATTATGTCTCATATTTCAAAACGTGCACATGCTGGTCGGTAAATGCAACATGGCGCTGTTCAGGCCGCCATATTTGAGTCACAAAAACGACTCCCCATGCCACTGGGTGATGTCACGGATGCTACGTCCATATTTTTTTTTACAGCCTATGGGGATAGCATATACATATTCAAGTGTACTTGCATTAAATCTGGTTGTTTTAGCCAAGATTATGCTACAATATGCTGGTTGTTTTAGCCAAGATTATGCTACAATATATTTTTCCCAACTATGTTTAAGTTCCCTGTTAAAGGCCAACCTTCAATTTTGTAAATTTCTGATTTATTCCCGTTTATTCCCATATATTCCTGTTAATTCCCATATATTCCCGTTAATTCCCATGGAAAGTTTCCAACTTTGAAAATTCCCGGAATTTTGCAACCCTAGGCTAAACACATGCACATTAATAGACGGTGTAATTACATACAAACTCAACGTGGTCACAGATTATTAGCTCTATAGGCAGATTGTCCATGCATTAAAATGTTTCAACTTGAGGAAAAAGTTTGCATTCATCCTGAGGCTTCATGGCAACATTTTATCTCTAAAAACAAAAGGTGAATGGCAGTGGAGTGTTTTTCCTGTCAGTTAATAAGACACATAAACAAAGCAATGCAAATGAGCATACAGTATAAATCACCTGCACCTGATTTAAAGTAAAAAAAAAAAAAAAAATCTACGCCCACAGCATATTGCACACACAGTTTATACCCTATAATGTACTTGTATAAATTACTGTTATGCAATGTCATCACCTCAGTGAGTGATAAAACCTTCATTTATCACTCACTTAATGACTGACCCTTGACCAGGAACAGTAGACGAATGAACAAGGAGTTTGAGTTTGACCTGAACTCATTGATGAGAAATGTCTGGTAATTCTGTGAAATTGGAGAATGACCTCGATGACCCCTCTGATCCTCTTATTACTCTGTATTTTCCAGAGACGAAGCAACACAGGGTGTATTGGTGCTTCAGTCATTATCTCCCCAGAACCTTAGTTGGTCACCTCCACATGTCCAGGCCTGACACCACATCAGTCTATGATCATCATCAATTAGACCCAACCTGAGCAGCATGCTGAGATGCTCCCCAGATTATCTCCAGGAGAGTCACTGAGCTCAGTATTATCAGTGTAATAACTTTCCACTGACACTGTCATTCATCACACTGTCAGGTTATTGTATTGTGGAGGGGAAAGACATTCCACTATGAATCTCTAACTGGTTGATCTTATCAATCTTGTGTGGTTAATGCACTCCATTCATTTATCTTGGATATGCCTATAATTAAAATGACAGTTATCATGGCTGATTAGCAAGAAGAAAGTGTAGATGTGTATTATAGAGCAGTCCCTCTTTTAGCTAGTGGTTGATGGTATAAATAAATAATAATTAATTAATTTAAAAAAAGCAGTAGCTACTACTGTAGAAATACAAAATCCGTGAAATGCTATTTTAAATCCACATTAAGCACTATTTTTGAAACTAGCATTGAATCAAATAACTCTCAGTATCAAACATCCCTTTGCCCAATACAGATAATAATAGACGTACAGTAAGCCATACACCACACCATAGGGAATAGTGTTTGCTGCAGCATTGAAAAAGATCAATTCATTTGAAACCTTTTTGTATGAATCAATAGCAGGATAGAGAACAGTGCAGCCCTCAGATACACATAAAGTGATAAGCTATACTGCTTATAATTTTAAGGAAGGCTTTCTTGCTTGAGGCTACAGTGTTTATCACTGCACCACCCACATGAATGGTCTTTCCATACTGATTTAAATTTTCATAATGATTGTGAAAATCAACCTATCTGGACTGCTTTGAATGTTTCACCTAATCAGTCCATGTCATGAGCCTGTTGTTGTTGATGTACACAACAAAAAACTTTCACAAAGCAATGTTTAGCTTTTACGCATTGAGCTATGAGATCCTTTGGTCACATAGCATGCCACTGTAACCTGTGCAAATGTACAACAAACATGAGTTCTCCACAGTGGTTGCATTGAAGACATCATAAGCACCAATCTGCTGCAGTATGTTCAGCTACAACGCTGCTGTGCAGCTAGACACACTGTGGCAGTGCTCAAAGCTCAGTATGCAGTTCATGTACATGCAGGAGACTTGAAAAAATATATGTAATACCTGAAAACTTCCCTGGTTGCAGGTACAGAGCCTACATAAACCATGTAGAAAAAAACATTCAGCAAAATCCATTTTCACTTGCACTACCTCTGAAGGGTCCTTCACATCAAGACTTTGTCTTTTTCAGTGCAGGATTTTCTGGATTGCAAGAATTTTGTAAAAAAAATAAAATAAAATAAACTTTTCTGTGTGTCGGTTCAGACAAACAGTAAAACTTAGTTGAGCTGGTGAGGTCTATAGGACTACAGGTTTGTAAACATGTTTTTCCTGGAGTGACATTGCATAGCCTAATACAGCTAGGCTACATGAACCAGAATTTCCAAGGTACAATCATAACATAGAGTTACTACTGAGTGTACAGACCATGTGGGTGTCTGCCAGGGAACCTCTATTATGGTTCCTGTGAAGGCAACGACACAAAGTGCAAAGTGGCCAATTGAAGTTGAAAACCTATAGATCAGAGATAGATCAGAGTCTCAAAGCTCTGAATCAGCTGTGACAATCACAGTGATGCATACAGTAACAACAGCAGCTCAAGAGCTGGAAAGACACTTCTCCAGGCAATCATGTTGTTGTTGGATGGTACAGAGCAGCACAAGCCCAACAACAAATCTGTAGCCACACTGCTGATGTGGGAAGGCTGATTGCAATCATTGTCCCTATCATGGAAACTACATACTGTAGGGATTATGAGTAATAAACACAGAAAGCACTGTAGAAGTTGAGTATAAAAATATGATTCACTTTAGTAGCCTAGCTATCTGTACGTTTTTGCTATTGCTACAAAGCCATGTTTACATTCACCAAACATTCATTAGCATTAGAAGAAACTGCTTCAAACTTAATTTCTTTACTCACCAACAGCTGTTTCCAGAGGTGGCAAGCAACACCATTGTTAGCTATCGTATCTATCATGTTTTTTCTTTTACTGAAGCTAGCACACTAATCAGCTAGCCCTGGCCCTTCTTGTCATTTTCCAATAGCAAGTCACTGTAGTATGCACTCCGCCCTGACAATGTATTGCTGCTCAATAGGCATACTGTAACCTCCTGTACCATAAAGGTAACAATAGTTCTTGTCAAGGCAAAATCTCCAGGGGCCTTCTTCAGAGGAAAACAATGTGTTTACACTTACAGTAGCATGATAATGTCTTTTCAGCTACATGCATCCCAACAGCTATAAAGTTAATGTAAGCAAAGACACATTCAAGTAACAGATGATAATAAATTAAAAAGAAAAACAAATGTTTCATATAGTTTACTTGGCATTGCACCACCACAGAAAAAAAGGGGCCCTTAAGTGCTCATAGGAAGGAATTTATTGTTTATTCAACTTAGCGGTCTTTCACTTATTCATTATCCAACAACTCAGCCACTGCATCTGTGTGTTTATGCCTCTGTATAATTTCAAATTGGCCAGCAGACATTAAACAGCATTAATAAGCGGCCGTGGCTGTCAGTGTTTTGATTGTGTTGCTCTGCCCTCCATCAGCTCACAGCCATTAGCACGCTGAATATTTAATCATGTAACTCTTCCTCTATTACTTACCATTAATGCAGCCTACTTTTCATATTCATCCCCACAACCTCATACTGTAGGCATCCCACCAGCGCTGTTGACATTCACCTCCACTTTCTAGTTCAACATGGGGAGGAAATCCATGGGAAGAGAAAAGCTAAATAATTTCTCTTAGTTGCCTCAGGGCTTCTTGAGGAACACTCATTAATTAAGGGGACTGTATTAGCCATGACTCCCACCAAAGCTTTTGCATGTTGATGAGGAGTGTGTTTTAGCGTGTACCTTGTGAGTTGTGGCAGCCTCAGGCCAGGTCCTGACTTGTACTTAAAGACGCTGCTCATCGTTTGATATAAAACACTTCATGAGCTCTGTGGTAAATCCCCACAGCACATCATCAAAGCTTTTTTTCCCTTTTTAATGTATTGTTTATAATCATCCAAAATCATGTTAGATTCTAATTGAAGATGCATTAACCGCGGCTTAACCAGTTTGATAAGCTCAGTGGCAAGACTTGGATCAATAAACACGCTGCCAAAAATCTGCTAATCCCATATTTATAAGCAGTAGAGAGATCCGTAATTATTATTTCATGTTGTTATAATTATGTTCTTTTAAAAAATGCATGAATTAAATTTCCTTTTTTTGCTAATAGCACATTCCCACTTAAGCAGGGTGCTGGTGGCCTCAGGTCAACTCCAGAACAGCCTCATTAGGACCTTTCGCTGTGGGGCCCATTAGTGGAACATGTAACATGTCATGTGTTACATGTTGATCTTGGTGTGATTACCATGCAGCAGCAGGCTGGCGCAGTGCTGAACTGCAGACCTGAGGAACTGGAGCTGGCAGAAATCAGTCACTCATTCACTATTGATGACATGATAAACTCTTGAAAGAAGACTTCACGCATAAATCACAAATAATCACTGGTGATGAAACACATTCTACACATCAGTTCATCATCAGAAAAAGTGGAATAAATTTTGAAGGGTCACAGAAGGTAAAGCTCAGGTGAAACAAATAAAATACACAATAGATTAATTGAATGAAGCTGTTTCCGTTGCTGTGAAACAGACCTGTTTCTGGATGTTGACTTTCATTGTGTAGATGTTGAACACCTCTTTAAATTCATTAGTTAAGCATAAAACCGATGTGGACCGCACATACTGTATGTGTTATGTGGACAATACCAAACAATTAAGGGACATACTGTACAGGTGGAGCAAGAGTTAAAGTTCACATCCATCACCACAGTTTGGGCTGGTTCCAATGAACACAATGCGCCGCGTTTGCAGGTATGAAGTCAGTGAGGGCTCATATCCCTGTTGTTGCTGCACTCGTGAGTCCTACTGATTGGTCGGGGGTGCACAGTGCACAGTCAAGAGGGGGTCATTCGCCTGTTCAGCTGACCCACGAGGCCTCATTTATAAAAGGTCTTGGGCAAGGCTGGATTAGTGTGGGAAACTGTCCTGGGTGCAGACCACTTTGCTTGTCCTAATCTGAATGGTGGAATATGTACAGTACATTTACTACATTGTGTGAACTTTTCTCATCTTTAAATCCTCGGTTAGAAAATTTCAATACTTTTTACACCGTGAAAACTAAGACCACTGTTTGGTTTGCTCATGTATTGAGCAGTGAAATACTGCAGTCATCAAAGTGGGGGATATTCAGCAAACTGGGAAGCAAAGTTCAAAGTTTTTCTTCTGCAGCTACATGTTAACATCACTGACTTACACAGAACAGAAAAGTGAGAGAGAATTACTGTTTTCTGGAAGGTGTTCTTGTCGTTAACTATTTCCTGCAGTGCTAAACTCCTGATACCATCTGGCCTCTATACCTTACAGCAAAATGGTAAAAGTCAAAAGAGCAGATCATGGGACCTACAGCAGGCTATAAAGCACTGACCCTGAGCATGCATACAGCCCTGTGTTACCCCAATGTGATCAGTGAGTCAGCATTTCATAAATCAAACAAAACCAGCCATATTCTTAATCTGCTGACCTTTTACTGTTTTCTATTATTAGTCTCTGGGTTTTATGGTCATAGAATGTATACAGCCCATGAAGGACCATGCCAATTTCAGTCTAGGGAAGGAGGAGAGAAATGTGAAAACAAGCAGGATTTTGACACACCAGCAGCTCTGCATCTCTGAATTTGGCTGACATACAGTACTGCTGTTTTCAGAAGTGTGATTGGTTCAATTCACAACCATCTCCTGACAAATCCTCTTAAACATGCAATCCATGCATTGTTAACTGCTTTAATATTCATGACGTTACACTGATTTAATGAGTTGTCGTAATAACCGGATAGGGAGCATTGCTCAGCTCGAAATGAAAGTTGTATATTGCAGGTGATGTGTGTATAAATATGTTAAAAGCAGACGTGATCTCTCTGTCAACGGAGATGGGGAAAGCTGGATTTCAGAGAGGGAGTCGTGCTGCAGACATCTGCAGCACACGTTTTGATTTATAGCTTTATAATAGATTTCACTTTGCAACAGCACCACCTTAACACCCGACGTGTCTATTGTACTTGTATTCTCCACATTAGCTTTATTCAGATTCCTCTGTTCACTTTGTGATATAAGCAGGAGTAAAATATGTTCACCTTGTCTCACATTGTGGGCCTCAAGAGCAGCAATCACAGCGAGCAGCTCTGAAGTAGAGACGTCTTTGCTAAGTGTTACTGACAAGGAGACAATAACCGAGCTCCACAATCAAAAACCTCCATCTGCATTATAGACTTGAAGGCAGACCAATCGCAGTGTGTAGCTGCTAGAGGCCCATACTCCCTTGAAGCATATTGAACTGATATTATATAGGGAGACGGGGAAATACTGAGAAATTTGAAGTGGTTATTTCCCATTTAGCAGACATAAACTCTCAGCGATCCGTGTGAGCTGTACATCTGTGAGAGATCAACTTGTTTCACATGATTTTATGTAAGTTGCTTTTTGATATATTTCTTGATGTTGTGCCTCACTAGTCACCGCCAACCTCATTAGGCTAATTGATGCTGATACTGAGCAATCAGTCTGCACACCTGGCATGTATCAGCTGTTCCCTCCTAACTCCTCCACCAGCTGATGGTGGTTTTAAAGCAAAGACCAGGGCATAGAAAGCCGCTACGCCTTTTGTCATTGCTTGAAGTAACCTTGATGTAACAGAATCCACTTCACATTCATTTTTGAAAGAGCCACGTTGCGGATGCTCAGAAAGCTGGCTGCTGACAGAGGGCCGGTTCAGCTGTGGCCTCATATTCTCAGCCAACTAGCTTGTTAACTGTCCTCTCATCAGTGGAGTTTTGATGGCTGCTAGGCTCAAAACAAATTTTCCCAATGACCTTTCCATCTTTCACAGCAGCACACAGACATACACACAGTTATTCTGACTACAGAGTCTCTCTCTCTCTCTCTCAGAGCATGACGAGTGCGCCAGCGGCCAAAATTTGTGTGATGAGAACGCCATCTGCACCAACACCATCCGAGGACACCTGTGTACCTGCAAGCCGGGCTACGTGGGCAATGGCACCATCTGCAGAGGTAAGTTCCTGCCCTGGAACAGCCCACCAGGCACCAGGGAAAAAAAAAAAAAAAGACACACAGATACAGATTCAAACCTCCCCCCCTCAAACATCCTCTGATGGTGCCCGGTCCTCTGCTCCATAACATCATGGATCACTCCTCCTTCACATCACCTAACCAGCAGCAGCAGCTGCCACAGACGTGATGAAAATTAATGTTGGGCCAGTTTTAGCCAGTTTTTTTTTTTTTTTTTTTTTTTTTTTAACACACGTGTGCCTCCTTCCCCTCTGCTGCTCACCCTGCTCCTTGCTGACCTGTTGCCCTGCCCAGGTGCTGCACCCAGTTGGCCCTGTATCACACAGATGGGTGGAGGAAGTAGGAAATTAGAAAATCAGACATATTTTTTTGTGCAGTGTGTGTGTGTTGCACAAACAGCACCAACAGCTGTGGAAAAATATAGACACAAAAAAAAGAAAGAAAAGAAATCAAATCTGTTTATCTAAGCCTTCATTTATCCTGCTGCATGCGTCTTTGAGTGGGCTTAGCACACTCCAGCCTAATAGCTAAAGCACTTGTGGTTTGTATGCTGTCTTCTTCAGAAAATGAAGACAGGGACGTCCACTGATTAAATCAAAGTCAAAAAGTACCTCAATAAAAGAAATTTAATGAATACTTGAACTCAGTCTAAACACAGCACAGTGGGCTTTCATTTGACAAAAGTTTTTTGTTATTTAGGTTATATAACCACTGTTTAAACAGTATTTCTACTACTCTCTTAGCACCTTGTGTAACACAAATTATAGCTATTGTAGAATTTTAAATGCTCTTACATCCACTCTTACTTGCCTACAGGGAGCCTTTGTACATTATGTGGCACACACTGTATCCTGTTCAGTATTAGAATTTTCTGATCACTCTTATTCACCTGATCCTGATGAGTGTACAGCTCATATTGCTTGAGTTTTATCATGTATAACTGTTAGTGCAACTGTATAGTAGAATCATACAGCTTTTGAAGGGCTTTGTGTCTGACTTTTTAAACAGTACAGTATATATATATATATATCACATTCAGAATGGATTTATATTTTTGAGCCCAAGATGAAGTCAATTTCAGAAAATATTATGTTTACCGCTGGGCAGCTAGATGATAACTGATCAAAGCTATTTAAATTGATCATAATAATCTGAGTATTGTCATTAAATTGGATCAGTACAGTTACAGGCACGAAGGCGTCTAAACAAATCCTAGTGATGGAAAATGAACAGAGCTTTGTGTAAGGCTTTATTTGTGAATGTCAGGTTTCTTCTTTGTCTATACGAAGTCGGGCTTCAAAGGTCAAGTGAGCTTTAAAAACCCTGCAATGATTGAAACTTTGGTAGTAGCTGGTCGGAATCAGTGCAATTGTGTTGCCAATAAACACTGGCTTTTGGCCAGAAACATCCATTTTCACTGGCCTGCAAATTCAGAAATTACACCTTTAATAAACTCTGCAAATGCAACAGCAGTCAATGCTCCTCAAGAGTGACTTATTGCTGTTTTATGAAACCAAAATGATTTTCCCATTCAGGAGGGGGAGGCTGCGCTGTGTTTAACAGCTTCTTTATCGAACTGAACAATAAAAAAATATATAAATATTTATGGTTGTTTTCTAGTTACATGAAAAGCAAATTGGGAGCTTGCAGTGGCATTTTTTTTCTCTAATGTTTTCTGTGACCCCAATGTTGGTGTTAATATGAGAAAGTATTTGTGGAAGACTGTGGAGCCGTTTACATGCCCTCTGACATTCTTCTGTGAGTGCATGTGTATGTGTCTACTCAGCCGTATAGAACTATATTTAACTGTATATTTGCACTGGAGGCAGCCGCAGTGGGACAGTCGCTGCCGGTTCAAGGAAGATGAGGCAGGACAGTCAGTCGGTAACAGGACTTTGAGGTCACTCATTAGAGGGTTGGCAGGGTGAAAGTCTCCTGAGATACAATATCTTTTGGCAGCATAGGATAGATAACATGGTTGTAAAGGTTAGGTTCAGACAGCCGGTTACATTTGGGTCCAGTTCCAAGCTGATAAAACACCTTCAAGTGTCTTATTGATTTGTTTTTATTTGCAAAGGAAACATCCAGGTTTAATATATTCTAATAGTATAAAGAAGAAGATGTTATTAGTATCATTTTTAGATTTTTCATCCAGAACATAATACATTAGGAAGATTATTAGAAACATAACAAGCCATCTCAGCCACAACTCAAAAGGTAGAGGCTTGATGTGCAGCTCTACTGATGTCTAGTGCTTAATTTGTAAATAAGGAGATCCCATGAGCGCACAAGAAGCCCTTTCATGCAGTTTTCATGACTGTGTGCTTATGCTTGGCTGCTGTCCAGGAGATGAGAGTATCATTAAGCTTAATTAGGCTTTGATTCTCCAAACTACTTAAACATGATCTCAATAAACCTCCAGCAAAATATGTTGCATCATGGGAGATCAGTCACTGAGAATGAGCCAACATCACCAGATGAGTCTTAGACATCCTCGATGCTGAATTCTGAAGCCTGCTAAACATAAACTTTGTTTTTTTTTGTTTTGTTTTCTGGCTGAAAACTTAAAATATTAAAAGCGAAGAACGAGTCCGCTGACCACTCGGGTTGATATTCGTGTTATTTACCAGAGGTCAAATTAAAACATGGTCAATTTCCACCCTCCTGACATGTTCCACCCTGATTTCTCACTCATTAACACATGTTCTGTGCCTCGTCTGCTGATCATCACCGTGACAACTAATAATGTTGTAATTACGAGGACAGTCAGTCGGGATGTCAGTCATACCAATGACAAGCAGGGGAAAGTGTTTCATATGCTGCTGCAGGTGCATATGTACGTGTATGTGAGAGTGTGCGCAAGGAGAAAAGGTACATTTAAGGACAGCAAAATGAGGACAGCAAGACATAAGGTAAATGTAAATACAACAACGGAGGAAAGAAGCTGAAAACAACAGGGAGGGGTGATCAGTACTCGCTCTGCCTTGCTCCTGTGACACTATAGGACGGGTGGCAGGTGGAAGGCAGGTCTAGGGAGAGATCAATGCAATTTGCAAAGTGCCACCACACTATTTCTGCCTCTGGATTGCCTCCAGGCTACACACACACACACACATGCACGACGAACACGTGGTGAAAAAGAGAGAGAAAAAGAGAAAGAGAGACAATATGAAGCCTGAGTTCATTCTGCTACTTCCAATTGTTTTCATTCCTGTAGACATCATGCACAGTGACGTCAGGCAACTGAACAACTGACTCCAGTGTATGAAATCAAATGTATTTCTGGATGCAACAAACTAAAAATAATGACTAAACCAAAGTCACTGTGATTGATTGTCATAATAAGTCAGTTGTGAAATTGGCCTTTTATCGCTTACACAATAACACCAGAATCACAGATCTGTTACTGTACCACCCTGCTCTCTGAAGAATACATTAAATCCAGTGTACCTCATTCACAATGCTTTAGTTGCTCGGTGGTGTTTTTATTTAATAATTCTGTCGTAATATTCCTTTACGAAGCTTTGTGAATTTGAATTGGGTATGAAATGTGGTACATAGATAAAGTTTACCTGCCTCGCCTGGCCTTGCCCAGAAGTCGTGGCCAATGTGCAAATGATAGAACAGAACAGCTAGAGCGGTGAATGTTTGGAATATGAATTATGGAATATAAATAAATGGAAATTTCTAAATGTGGTGCATAAATCCACTTACGATAATGCTGAAACATACTGCAGAGGAATCTTATTAGGTGAATAAAAATCTGTGAGCGCCTATACACATTATGTGACACCTTATGTGATTTTTGTAGAGGCCATTCCAAAACAATGGATATCAACCGTCATTAAAGCCACTACTCTTTGTATTGGGTTATAGGCCTTTCTCAAGATTTTGGAACTGGCTGCTGAGCCACTAGAGCATTAAGAAGGTCAAACACTGTTGTCAATCAATGTGATTTTAACTTATTAAACCAGATCTTTGCAGGCAAAAGAAGTCCCCCAACAGACTTTGATATGAGACAGTGATATCGCTGTATATTGTAATATTAAGGGGCTGTTTCCTCCAAATGCGCTTTTATCGCTGACTGCGTTCTCAACCTTGCAGAGCGCTCTCTTTTTTTTCTCTTGTCAGAATGCCGCTGTTGCTAGGTTACAAAACAAGTCTCTGACACTTCGGTGTTCTTGCTGTCAGGGTGCGGGTAGCAGGTGGACCCAAATGCAGGAGCATACTGTACACGGGGACAGGTACTTGCAAGGCAAAGTTTATGCAATCCAAAGCAGGCAGACAAATAGAACACCATGACATAAACAAGAATCGGACAAGGAACTGGGAGAAACACAAGACTAAATACAACAGAACTAATCAAAGAAACAAGCAACAGGTGAGGAGACGGGGCAAAGAAAGCTGATTGGTGGAGACACACAAGGAGCAGGGCAGGGCTGACGAGGTGAAACACAGGACAGGTGTGCAAGGAGAATGTGGAGGGAAAACACAGGAAGTAACACTAGAACAAATGCACAATAACTGAACTACAAAATAAAAGAGGAACTGAAGAAAACGAGAGTCCAAATTCCCAAAACAAAACAAGAGTCCAAAACAACAGAAAACCGAGCAACTGAGTGGCAGCAGGCTGAGGGCCATGACACTTGTCTTGTTTATTGTCTAATGTAGACACTACAATGAAGCGTAATATACAATAACATTAGCAGCAGCTTTTGACATGGACCCTGAGGTCAGCTACCTTCAAAACGAGTGTGGGTGCATGATATAAACCGAGCCATGTCTCCGGTTGTGGTGTTGTCGGTAACATATGTCCCGCCTTTTCTTGGTTCTGATTGGTCAGTGTGGGAAAAGTGACATTGACGAGGTCCGTGCTATTCTAAAAAGGATCTTCAGGTATCTGAAAAGCAGCCCCTGAACAACACTACAGAAAAGTAAATGGACAGGCATTTCCCCATGTTTTTTGCGTTATTCTGTTGGTCAACCAGTGTGCACAGACCTCTCATGACAGTGTCAATCCCTCTAACTAATATTTCTCATAGGCAGTTGTGGACATACTGTATATACTTTTTTTAATAATGTCATTAAAAACTTACCTTCCCTATCTTGGCCAATTAGTATTATGTGAGCAGGTAGTCGGAGGAATCAGCCTCTCTTTTCCCCTCCCCCTGAGATCTCATTACTGTGTGATGGCAACAGTGTTGGCCATTCGACCTGTGCCTCCCATCTCATTCCCCTCATACATCACGGCAGCCCTCTCAGGAATAAGAGAATTAGTCAGAGTGTGACTGCAGCTCCTCAGCCTTTCCCTGTTAATGGTAATAAGGCAAAAAAAAAAAAATACAGTGTTTAGTCAGCAATGAGTCCACAGCAGACGGGGCAGAATGTGTTGTCTGAGCCAAATGTGTGTGATTAGCTTGACATGGTAAAAAGCAGGTGATCAGTGCCTTTGAGTGGCAGTGGCATATTTCCTGAGAAAGTAAAGCTTTTCAGATTCCATCACTGCACTCATCCTGAATTAATTTGAAAAGAAATAACTTGAGTATTTGTAGTCAAGGGGAGGATGAGAGGGACAGCGATAGATGTGGCTTTGTATCCTCAGTGACTTCACAACTTCAAAAAAAAATTGCTTATTTATTGGACCTTAAAGGAAAACCGTCTCAGATCCTTTTCCTTTGATAGATTTCATAAACTGATCATCATAAATCACATGTTATTTTGTGTAGCTCACCTGAAGACCAATCTTTTGAACTTGAATATCTACACATTCATCTGAATGATTTCTAACAACCCTTACACTAAAAAGGACTTTATGTATGTAGCTGCAATTTAGATGGATTGGAGGATGATTTTCTTACTCACTGTTAGAAAAGACATTATTACACTGTGCATAGTGGTTGTTGCTTGTAGGTGCAAAATAGCTGTTTTTCCCGATAATGGTCGTGTGAAGAGCTTTTTCAGCAGCAGTAGGTACGGTGTGGCACTGTTAAAACATCTTGTCACTGGATCTCTGGAGCTGATCCAGGGAGGCCATCAGGTTCTCGGCCCTTCTGCCCTGATTGCTCAGTTTGGCCCGGGCAGCCAGGACAAAGTTAGAAAACTAGTTTAGTGTGTTTATCACAAATTTCCCCCCCCCCTGAAACAAGCTGTACTAAAAAAAACAAAGATGATGAAAGCAGTGAGATTCACCCAAAGCAATGAAGTTGTGGGCTGTCAAACCAGTGGAGGTGAGGGAAACTGCAGTTGACCACTGACCAGGCACAGACTGTGTGCCTTGTAGGGATAGAGCCATACATACAGTAGTACCCTGTACCTCATCAAACAGATACAATACACAATCCAACAACTCCAAAACGCTCTTGTGGAGAAGTTGTGACCTGCACATTCACCACGCTATGAAAAAATCATGTAATATTACGACACATGAAGCAAATACTTGGAACTACTTTTGAAATCACTCTGCCCAGCAGCCCTGCCTGGAATGTAGTTTTCGCTACGCATTTGCAACTCCGTCTCGTAACGTTACATGATTATTTAATTGAGGACAAAAAAACTTGTCTTCCACAAGTGGGACGACTGGGAGTATTTCAGGAGCATCAAGCGATGAGGTGAAGATCTAAACCATAGTATGATATGTCTGCTGTTTCCTACTCCTTCTTCTTTCCTTCCGCCGCCTTCTTTGTTGGTTTATTTATGCATGTGAACCTTTCGAAACGCGCTCTCTGGCTGGCTGGATCTTCCGTTCAGGCTGCCGTACAAACATGGTGGCGCAAGATGATGACACTCTCTAAAACTTTGCTATATGTACAGTATATATAATAATAATTATAAGGGTACAAAAACCAAACAAATTTCATTTTATAGCAATTATACACTTATACAAATATATTCATGGGTAGTACTCAGATTTTGCCAATAAACCTTGCCAAACATTACACATTGGACCTTTAAAGCTTATGAAGAGGCTGCAAACATCTCTGCACTGAACAGGTTTATAGTTCCTATCCTCACATTACCATATACATACATGCATTCAGACACTAAGATGTGAGTTAAATCATTTGTTTTATGATCATTTTTAATATGTTAATTCACTGTTGTGAACATACTGACATGATACTGTTATCCACTATAGTGGCATTAGTATTTTCTTTGATATTGTGGTGTCCATAATGATATAGTCCATACATGCAACAGTACACATTGTGATAGCCTGTCCTCACATGTAAGTATTTCTTTGACACCAGGGGATTACTACCAGGCTGAACCCAACAGATTCCCCCTGATAGGCCCCTGTAACAGACGTGTAAAGTGGCTCTCAGCGGGGCGATTCCTCCCCTCTGCGGTTGGATCTTTGCCTCAGTGCTCTCTGGGGAGCTCGGCGAGGCCAGGCACATTCGCCACAGTCAGCCAGTCTGCCACGGTCGGCCCACATCCACACACTCCTGCGGACGGAACAGTGATTACACCTCACATCTCATTTCTATTACAGGAGAGTAATTATAGCTAATACTGTTGCTACAGCAGTGCCATGCCCCTTCAGTGACTGTTAACGACACAATAGATTTGCCTGCCGTTGATGTTATGCAAACAGACAATAGATGGAGAAGTGCTGCTATTGTAGAGGCTCATAGTGTTCAGCCTTACCGCTGCTTTGGCTGCAAAACAAAATTTTTAATAGCACGATTTAAGATACTGAGTGTAAAATGACTGTATTCATCTCAGCTTGAGATTTTCCAATCCAAAATTTCCAATTGTATAACCCAGCTGGTTAGAGCGCCTAGTAATAACATAGAGAGTTTTAAATTCAACTCCATATCTGACAAGTAGCCAGTTCCTAGAAGATCTGCAGCCACCCCCACCCCGCTCCTCACCACCCCTGCCTGCCTGCGTGCTGTGACTGGGATGATTGCAGGGACACATAAAGAAAGGCCTCCATCTCAAGAGCCCATTTTACTGCTATTGATTGTCTGTGCTGACTGGTAGTGAGAAGAAATGAGGGGTTAAGACTCCCTCTACCTTTACTTACTCTTTCTTCCTCCCCTTCGTCTCACTTTCCCTCCTTTTGTGTTGCAATTCTCTAGGGGACAGAAAAAAAGGGTTACCATTATGTCATCTTCCTCAAAGAACAATAAATGGGCCACAATAGTTCAATCAGTGCACGGTGTAAGATTATAGATCAGCATTGTTCCCTCTGCCGGCCTAATGATCAGCAGCCTATTGCGGAGCCTTTGTCAGCAGCAAAATGAGTGAGCTAATCTTGTTAATGGTCCGTTTCATTCCCTAGGACTGGTTTGTATAGACAAAGGGGTTTTAAATAGAGAGGATTTGAGTAGTGAGTCTTAACAGCAGCGCAGAGGACAAAGGCATTGACTTGTGCTTTTCTCATCTTGCTATCGGAGCTAATCACAGAGGAACCATGTTGCAACCAGCTAACAGCGAGCAGCGAGACCAGGGCTAATGTATTCTGAGAGATGGAGGGAAAGAGGAGGTGGCGGTGGGGGTGGTGGCATGTTTGCTGCAGGGAGGGGAAAAGAGAAATGAGTGAGTTGGGAGGGGGGGGGGGGGGATTCAGCCTTCATTTCTCCTACAAGTCTGAAGCATTTAATTTTCTGTTTACATAATTATTGCTCCCCTTCATCCCTTTTTGATAAGAGAAACACATTTAGCGGTTTCTCTGCTGCGTAGCTCTGTGCTAGAGGGCATAGTGTTTTACAACATTTAATTGGGTGACAACCACAGTATCTGAAGCTATGATTAATTGCAAATGTGGAAAAAAATGTACCAAGCCAAAAAAAAAAAGAAAAAAAAGAAGTACTTGTTTTTGAAGCTTTGTAGCAATTATCATTTGAGACAATTATTTTTAGTCTGTGTCCCGCTGTTAGATGTAGCTGCTTTGCAGCAAAGACAAAAATCTTCTCTTGTGTTCAGCGCTATCAGATCCACTCTTGTAATGTAATTCAGTGCACCAAGTGGAAATCTAGCATGCTGTCCTCATTCCATCTACTCTGTGGGATGTTTTCTCTTCAATCAGCCGCGTGTTGTTGTGTTACTGACACTCTTCACTATATTAAATCAATGAAAAGAGTGCTCTTTGTTAACACAGAGATGTTTGGTAGTGATACACTAAGGACCACAGGGAATGGAACCACCACAATGCATTGAGTTATAATATGTTATAGTGTCCACACCTGTGTTGTGTACTAGCCGTTCTGAACAAGGCTGTTTCAAGGGTATGAAAAGAGAGCTGTGATGTTTGATCCTTGGGTATTTTGACCAAAGCACATTATCTTAAATGTTTCCACTAATATTGAAACCTCAACTTTTGATCATGTTCTTTTTAGTTTGGTCACCTGTCAGTATAATGTTAATCATGCATGTGTGGATGCTTCAACATTGTGGTTTTCTGCCAGAAGGTAAAACCGACTTTTAGCCACGTACATTTTTTTACACTCATTTTCAACTGGATGTAGGATGTCAGTCATCAGATGTCCTTTTTTAATCCCCTGTCTGTTGATCATGGAGAGGACAATCTCTACAGATAATTTGGCTGCTAATACCCCCCCACACACACATACACACCAACACATCCAACATCTGGATCACAAGTTATCAGGGAATAAAGCCATGCAAATGGCAAAGTGGCTCGGCTCAGCTCCTCCATGACGTCCTGTGTCCACTTATCTATGTCAGAGAAGCTGACAGTAATGGTAGAGGAGATAACAACTCCCATGATCCCACAACACTTCATAATGTAACCGGCATCTTTTGCTATCGGTTTGATGGAAAATCCCCACAGTGGCAGAAAATGACATATTGTGTGTTCATCTTTTTAATATAAAGGCACCAGAATTGAATGGCTGACTTAATTTAGGCTTGGTATCCTACAGACTGAACTTGACTTGAATTTGAAAACTAAAATTAGTTTTAAAATTTCACCTCATAAAAGACAGAAGACAAATATTAGCAAAAATGACAAACAATGAGGCAGCGAGAAAAGATAGCAGAACAGACTTTTTATGTGACCTTGTTTGATTTATTGTAATGATGATGCTGTGTCTTCTGTTCTGACTCAGTGAGAGCAATGTTATTATTCTTGCTAAATGCAAGTTATTATCCTCTAATGAACGGTGTGGCCTGTGCACTGGTAGTGGTCTCACGACTGTGTGTAAAAAAAAAAACAGAAGCTTTATAAGGAAATTTTCAAAACCTTTGTATGTGTCACCATTCAGAGACCTGTGAGACTCCATGTGCATGTTTTGAAGACTTACCGTGACAGACTTGACATTTGACCTGAATTTGAGATTTACACTTGCCTCAGTAGACCTAAAAACAGCTTGTGTGCTGCTGGTGGTGCTACTGCATCCCGACATTACATTACAAGTAGCTTCTCTGAGTCTGTGGGGAGAGAAAGTGAAGAAACAATAAATCCATGTGTGCATGTGTGTTATGGCTTAACAGCATCTCGGGAGGTTTGGTTCTGTAGATGCATATTACCCCCCCCCCCCCCACACACACACACACACACACACACACACCTCTCTTTCTCTCTCTCTTCCTTCCTCTCTGTATCGTGAGTATGAGACAGGAGGACGTGTGTGGGCACAGTTGGCTGAGTGAAGTAAAGTACTGCCCACTGTTTGCATGTGCACAGCAGAAAACTACTGAACACATGTACAGTATAAAGCAGCAAAGCACAGATGAGACATTTGTGATATAACATATCCTCAACGTTCTAAACCTTTTTGGCTTGTGACCCTTAAAACTGAAGTGCACAGATTGTGGGTTCAGAGCCGATGTGTGTTGAGAGTGATTTTATCAGGAATTGACTTTTTCCACAGAGTTAGTAGGATTCAAAAAAAAAAAGATATGATCAGTTACTCAGAATACAAACCTGTACTACTGTAAATTATCCACTTATATTTTACATATAGTGAGATATTCCAACAAACACCTCAGTGTCTGTAAATATCATCCCATGATGTCGTGTCTATACTTGGCATTTGGGAAAGTATTTGCAGCAAAGAAAACACCAGATGTTTTGTGAATATTTGTTGGATTGTGTCCCTCAACATGAATTCATCACAATATGAAACAAAGACATTCGTGACATTGTTTTTCTCTGGTCCCTTTTTTCAGAATATTACTAGTGTCATTAACCCTCATAAAGTTTGCAAATATGAAAACAATAAGTCATTTGTTATCAGCACTGTATTGAATGTCTGGATTTTGCCATTAAAACTGACATGAGGCGTGTTGAAACACAGAATATGTTCGACAAACTCATTAACACAGAAGACAGTAGTTGACACGACACAATTTCAAACTAGAGAAAAACAGTTCCCTAAGACAATAAAAAAAGTTTCTCCAGTAAGATAAAAACTGCTACTGTCTGAAGTTTTTATGTGCTGCAAGAGTAATAAAAGTACATTGATAACTTTTCAGGAACACGTTGACAACTCTGGATATGTGTGTAGATGATAAGCAGTGCATAAATGTATTGATAAAGTTGTGCTTTATCGTCTCAGTTGAATTTCTCATGATGTCGTCTCCCCCGTCCAATCAGCTGAACTTGGCTCAGAACCATATGTGTTCCCCTCGTCACTCCGACTTACAGTGACTTTAATTTGCAACCTGAACAAATGCCATAAAGAACCTCACAGCCGCGGTGTAAAGAAAACCCCTTTTCAAATACGGACAGGCTTTTTCAGCTGAGACTGATAAGCACAAAGCCCACAGGCTCTGGGCTCCAAAACACTTTAGTTCAGATCTGTGGCCCCTGACTGATTTATAGCAGGCTGCGGGCGGCACACACAGAAATAATGGATAGGCAGGCAAGAGGAAATACTTGACTTGGAAAATGCCTTGAAACTTAAAACTAATGGAGTCCGGTAATGTTTACTCACAGACCATCGCTGGGGATTTCACTTTAAAAAAAACAAACATCCATTACATTCAATTATTACAAATAAAATTGTAATGGAAATTTTACTGGGCATATTCGGAGACTAAAGTATATCACACTGAGCCTAACATAAGACTTAATAAAGTGAAATATCAAAGTTTTGAGAGGCCTAAGCTGGGTCAAAAAAGTCATCCTTCATCTGACCAATAACTCAGTCTGAAGATAAAGATGTGATAGATGTATTTCTGGACTGGTGGATTCACACTTCCTGATTATTTTTCTGATTGCAAAAAAAACATAAAGATCCTCCTGTAGGTTATAAAATCAAGCGAATTCTGTACTTCACCCTAATCTTTATTTACCATGATATATAGAAATTATGGGGTATGAAAAAAGCAGTGTGAGTTATATTACTGCATAGCTGTGAAGAAAGGTGTGATTACTGTCAGCCAATCAATGATTCCAGCCTCCACTAATGAGCTGATGGACACAGACACATAGAAATGGATCATGTGTCACTTTATAAATTAGTTTATTAATAGTTATCGACCCTCTGTTGTTATTTTCATTGTCATGTTGCTCAATTTGCAGTCACAGTCAGAATATGATTTATGATTTTATTCATTATTTCTGATGCCATATCAATAACAACCACTCAAACAAAGATGCAGAGAGAGAGAGGCAGATGGTCTTTATCAGCGCAGGTGATTGGATCTGCTGTAAAAACATCCATGATTTGTGTGTGTGTGTGTTTTAAATTTCTAAATTTGTAAAAAAAAAAAATTTAAAGTTTGCAGCAGCCTTCAGCATTATACTACATTGCAATTTACTTACTTCAGGACCATGAAACATGTTAACAGTGTTTTACTGGCACTGTGTAGTGCAATGTATACGGCTAAGGCTGATTTTAAGTTATTGATAAACCACAGACTGAACAAAAATGAAATTTTGAATTGATGAGGTCAAATATAAATACATATCATGAATAGTGTATACCATGTGGTGCATAGGTGGAGCAACCAATGGTGCCATCCTTAGAGTCCTGACACTGAATGAAAAGGTCAGACCAGAGGTCATAGGCAGAGACATGGGTCAGTGTTTTATAACACTGGGGTCGTTGACGAATTGTGAGAAATAAGAGGACAAATGATAGTTTCTTAACCACTTCTGGCTGTTATTGGGAATCTTTATTATGGTGCAAAGAGATTGTTCATGTGATGCATCAAATTGGGTGATGAAGTATTGTAAGTCTGGATATAACCACTTTCACTTTGTCCTGACAACTGCACAATTGAACCACCTGGAATGGCAGCCAATAAAAATGATATACTTATTCAGCTTTCACCATCAGTGGTTATGATTATAGGGGACATACACATGTATCTTCTGAATCCTTCAGCGCTGTGAGCACCACAATGTAGATTTCATTCGTAGCCCATGTATAGGGACGGAGGCAGAAATAGTTTAACTGAATGTCTAGATGCTGTCTTTGTACTGTATGTGTCTGGCGAACTGACTCGTTAGATTATACAGATGCTATAGAGTAAATGTTTTTTTGTTTTTTTGAAGTGAATTTCATCTTATGAGGAGTAAACCTGGATGGGATAGCAGGGATAAAGAAAACCCCACCCTGGACCAACAAGTGACATCTTTTAACAGAATCTTCCTCATAAAATCACATTCCCATCATTTCTTGATGCGATGCATATCCCTCCTCCAGATTCCAGCAGCATGGGTCATGGGTAATTCCAGCGGTACATCTCGCCTCTCGGCAGTAAACCTCATCTTATCAGTGAAACAGCAGAGGTTGGAGAAAACAGTGGTGTCAGCTGCCTACCTGTTTGTGTCGCGGTAATGGATTCAGATAGAGGGAGTCCTTGGTCCTGCACCACCCTCTGTTATGAAAGCTCCTCACATCCAGCTGCCAAGGGCGTCCTTGCTCCTCCCCCACTCATTGGGCTGATAGAGTCGTGCCCCCACGACTCTTCCACAGATGAAAATAGATAAAATCATCCAGACATGGCGTGAACAGTCAGTTAATGTTCACCACACACTGATTCGGGCGGAAAGAGGCAATGACATGAATGTATTTTCATTTCTTTTTTATCCATTTGTTATTCAGCAACTGATTTTCACACAAAAATCCCCCAACAAAAACTGTTTTGGCCCGGGGTCATTTTATTTATATTTACTGTGTTCTGCCACATCCTCTTTTTATAAATTCACTGTCTGGTTTTCTCATTCTCTTTTCATTTACATACTTCAACCCTACATGTTTTCAAATACATCTATAAGCACACACTCACACACACTCTCTCACACACACACGCACACACCTACAGTATGCCTGATACCTTAATTTGGTGGGAATCCTGTGTTTGGATTTTCTTGTCAACTCTTAGAGCCTGGCATAGTAGTTATGTTTATTGATACCAATTTAATTTTCATGTATATTTGTTATGCATAACCTCAGTCTTCAGAAGCATTGTTTGTTAACTGCCTCCTGTAGTTAACCATTCTTATTTACCTTTTCTACCTGAGTAGGTCGATAAAGCAGAAAGAAATTTGTCTTTGCCTTACAGTGTGCAGCAAGTCAAGTACATTAAAAACATATCACACACAACCAAGTCATACAATACATGTAGACAAGACACAATAAAAGCTAAAGATTAAATTAAATTAAAGAAAATGTGCACCAGATGAGGGCTGAGAGAGAATAAAATGATATAAAGTGCTTTGTTCTGACTGAGGTAGTACTGTAGGGTGACTGACTGAAGAAGATATTCTGAAGCGGGATTGAATTTCTGTAGATGTATTTCTTTGCACAGGGGACTCTATAGCTTTGTCCCGATGGCAGTAGCTGGAAGTATTAGAGGATGTTTTTTTAGTACCGTATTTTGTTACGGAGGCATTGGACCGCTCTGCCATGGTGGTGGGTGTGTTTACAGCCTGTAATTGAACTGGTCAGTTTAACTATTTTGGTGCTCAAACCAAAAGATAATGTTAAACATGAGTATACTTATCAAGATTTGAACAAGGGAAAGATGATCATAAAAACAATGTTAACTGTTGGTAGAAGGCAACACAGTCTCCAGTGTCAACACCACATCTTCATCATGTTTATCACCAAATCTGCCTCAACATATTACTCTTTTTTTTTAATTTTTTTTTTTTTTTACATGAAATTAAAATCTAGACCAGATGAGACCGTCTAAATGCTGAACTTTGTGTCCTTGTATGTACCTTGTTTGTTTTGTAGTGTACTGATCACAGACTCATCTTGAGCATTAGGAATATACAGTCAGAGCACATACAGTACTGTATGTTGTTCAGATGACATACGCTCCCATGCTCCTATTTCCGTTTGTAGGTTATGATAATAGAAAGAACCATGTTATATTCAATATTGGATTAATGCATTAGGGTTAATTCATGTCTTTTATTCCTTCCTGTGCTTGTACCCTGGGTTAGTATCACAATATGTTTCTTCTATCACTTGAACCAGGTCCAAGTTCATGACATGCTTCTTAGCCTAAGTCCGTTGAGCACATAACTCAAGGGATCATCATCATACGAAGCCAAGCAGGAGCAGAAGATAAAGCACTGGCCAGTCTTTAGAGGCATCTTCTTACTTGTGGATATTTATAAAAGTGTGATTTTGGATTTGGATTATAGAAAATGCTTTTAAGAGATCAGTCTAACTCTCAAGACAGCAATCTCCTAGTTTTGAAGTGGCATTAAGCAGGGCTGTGTGGTAACAGATAACAATGAACACAAGAAGATGCACTGGTATTTTGGTGCTTGCTTTTGAAACACAGTTGCTGGAGAAGAAAAAAATTGCAGTATGCTTTCAGAGTGAGAGCTATTTAAATATTGACAGCTGTTTTACATCTAGAAAAAAGCCAGCTCAGTTCTCTGCTGCCATCCGGTTATAGAGGTAACAGGTCTGATTGAATGAGTTCAGCTACAGAGGCAATGAATTATGTTCACTGTAGTTCACTGGTAGACTTGGTTTAAGGAGAAATGACCAACACTCAGTGTAAAATAATAATGATAATAATAATAAAATGGATTGGGAAGTCCCTCAATTTTGTCAAAACATACCCTGAGGATGAACTGATATAATTTTAGTTGGCAAAGGTCAAGATCCCTGGCACCTCACAAAATTCACTGATTCACATTCTAATTCTGACACCATTTAACACAAATGTCCAAGGTAACACAATTTCATATCTAAATGGTCAAAGGTCAGCTTCTCTGTGACATTGTATTATTGTTAGAAAACACATTAATCAATGCTGTGACCATATTCCCTGCACTCTGGGGCACACAACTGCGAGGCCTTTTTTTTTAAATTTTTAAATTAATTTTTTTAATCTGTCACTGTTCCACATTCTTAACTGCATATTTATTATTGTTACCATGACGACGAAGGTTCAGCATGCCTGGCGATTATGACACTATTTCAGGAGGGCTCATATTGCTTGTTGTTATCAGTGAAAATTATTGCCTGAACTTTCTTCCCTTTTTTCACTCTTCTCCTGCTGTCTAGGGCTATACATAATGTAATGAATATAATATTTTCGTGCATTACCATACATGTTCCTGGAGTTGTCGCTCTTTAATTTGTGATCACCTGGTATAGTTCCCTGTAAAGCGGACTGCAGAGGGTCATTCAATCTCATTAAGTTAAGTAAGCATTGATTCATCACTTCACTGGACGTTGACAACAATACTAATATACTAATACTAAGTCTAACTAACTAACTAAGTCTACAATAATAATGTTAATCTTACATTATAATAATCTGTTTTGTAATGGTTTTTGTTTCACTATATATTCAGTATTTTATTTCAGTATCAGCAGCAGACACCAAGGGCTCTGGCAGCAACACATATCCAAGGTGTTTATGTTACCAGGGTGACACATAGAGGAAGGAGGATGTCTGGGTTGGTGAAGTTGCAGGGAGTTGAAGGAAAGTTCCCATAACTGATATCAGCAGGGAGCACGTAGAGTATGTACGAGTATGTTCATTTACAATGTGGATAAGAATGCATCCCTGGAAATTCAAGTTTCCCTGTAGCGGCCGGGGCCCCACCTTTCACTCTTGGGTAGTTTGAAATGTGTGGAGCGGCATTCCAGAGTAAGAAATCTCCGAGAGCACCTGGTGGAATTAATTGTCGTGTCAGCGGTATTGATCAGCCACTCTTTAAACCCTCTGCTGATACATTATGGCAGTAAAAATCTTCCCTAATGCGTCTTTAATCCATGCCGACCGCCTGGCCTGAGTCCTTATTGTCTTGTAAGTGCGGCCATTATCTGTGATGTTCAGTAAATGCTGAACAGCGAGTACAGCCAAGGGTGAACTGCTGCTACTGTGATGCATTACAAAGCGAGGTTGATTTGTATGAGTAAATGTGTTGGCCTTAATTCTTTCTTCGCTGAATTTCTTGGGCCTCTCAGATCTGCCAGCTGACAATGAACTTCTACCTCTGCGTTTAAGCCTGCTGTGGTGCATTCATTAGCGGGGAGGCTACGTATGCAGATATTACGCAGACATACTGCAGGGAACGGAAGACAGAGGAGGCTTCTTTCTCCCTCTGAGATTAGGTTTGTAGAAGAGAGAGATCAAGAGGAGCAAGCAGCTCCGAGTCCATTATCTAGATACCCGTCTGCTCTTCTGTCAGAACTACTGATGGTGTGTGTTCAGGAACTCTCTGTGATGTGTTTTATTGCACGCTCTCCCCCTCCTCCTGAAATCATCATCTGCTGGAGCATGCTCATATTTAAAAGCTGCATTAATTGTTTTTCGGACACTAAGGGGCAGGAAAACTGCAGAGCAGCATGGATTAGCACAGTTAAACATTTTAGCATGCTTTAGTCTTTTTGCCACCTGATGAATGGAAATCCATTTACGCTCTTATTTCTTCTGGTGTGGTCACTTTGTCCACCTGCTGTTTGGTGATGGGCCGGTTGTGTAAAGTGGGCCAATCAGATCCTGCTCTTGCTGCTGGATTTAGGGTCGGTGAGAATGGCTGACCTGCAAATCTGAGTGAAAGAAAGATCAGTAGTCAAATGCCAACACAGACATGTTGTCCAGACTTAGTCTGACCCTTTTACCATGGTCCTCAGAGTCAGCCATGTTTCCAGCACAGACAGGAGCCAGCCAGACTGAGAAATAAGGAGACACAACACAGAAACCCTCAGTTTATTTACTGTGTACTCATGTGTTCATAGTGAAACCAGGGACCTTGATTGAATGCTGCAGAAATACAATACTTCATGTGTTGACAACCTTTAAGAAGCAGGAAATTTGTCTGTTATTAGTTTCCTCATGTTTCATTAGGCAGTAGACTGGAGGAGACTGGAAGACTGGAAGCACGGGGGGATTGCAGTTGCCTGAAACCAGGATTCTCAGTGGGTTGATAGATTTGCAGAAACACATTGATTATTTGAGATGGAAAAGTCAAACATCCACAGAGATTGTTCAATAAACCTACCAAGATATTCAAAGGCTCTGAGCTGAGTGGCAATTCTCTGTAGGTGTTGTCACTGTGGGTGACCTCGTCCCAGTTGGCGCCTCTTATCTGTCGTTGTTACTTTTGACTCACAGTGGTGAGCATCTGTTTTTTGGTCTTTTTTCTGAGGAGATAAATACCCTGTCAGTGATTGATGAAAACCCAGTAGTTCATCACCGCTGTGCTCAACATAAGCCCAGAATATTAAAATGCTCTCATAACGATGTCAATGTTTACACCGCTGGCTATTTATCTTTCACAGAAATGGATGCCCACCACTGTGACTCAAATGTAATGCCACTGCTCTTATGTATGAGGCACAAATTGGGGCCAGGAGTGACCGCTTTCACATAAATGTGAGGTCAGGAAATTAGAAAAAAAATAAGAGTAATGGAGAATGTAGCCATAAATTCCAGAGGGTTGAACTTCCAGTAAGAGTTGCGATAATTATCTGAGGTGAACAATGTAACAACGCAGCCTGTTACTGAAATGTGCAGACTTCAACAGGACACTAATTATTAGCACAGTTCTGTTCGACCATAGAATTACAAAGGCCATTTTTCTCCCTTCATACCTTCTTGAATTTGTAGAATATCCATTGTCTGTCCCTGTGATATTTCTGCTATTAATTCTGAAATGGATCCTTGGACGCCCAACGACCGTGAACGTGGTTGTTAGCTACGGCACAGAGTGGAATGATTCCATTCTCACCACCCACTGGAAAGCAATCTAGGCTCCGTAATGGGAATCTCAAATAGCAAATCTATGGGTATAAGCATGTCTGGAGAAGTTACGAGTCAGCAACAGGCTCAGTTAAGCAGTGAGATAGTTTAGCAGCAGGTCACGGGGGCTACAATGAAGGAGGGCAGTCTCCACCTCCCAGCTACAGCACAGGCTATTTGTCGCTGTAGCGGGGGTCTGGTAATGTGATGTGGGAGGAGGAGAGGTGGAGAAAAAGAAGTTGAAGTTGATAAAAGCTGGAAGGCGAAGGAAATGTTGTTGATGCTTTGTACAGTACAAGTCAGTGGTGAGAGTCTGTGGAGGCTTGAGATACTTCAAGCTACAATGGGGCGTGATAGCGATCTGTAGCATCAGTGATAAACATCAGGTTTCGCTGTCAGAGGGAAAAACGTAGAAACCGACTTTTAAAACCACAGGAGAGGTCAATGCAGCAGGACACAATACAACTACACAGCCTGTCTTTATGTCCATATGTCTTCGGATGAGGATGTTCTCACCTGTGCTTGTTGAAAACAACCAGGTTTGCTCTGTACAGAAAATCCTCATCTCTTGCATGTAAACACAGGTAAATACATTTATAGAATTAGCTATGATAATCCCTCCCAGTTGCCATCAAGGAGGAAATGCGTATTTCTGCCGTTTAAAGGAATAGTTCACCCAAAAATGAAATTCAGTCATTATTGACTCACCCTCATGCTGATGAATACTCGGGAGTAGTTTTTTATTCCTCAATGTGCATCTGGAGACCCGGGAGGCTGGTACGTAGTCCAACAAAATCCTTATATGAGAGTCAATGGCACCCGACACAAAAAGTCCATAAAAACCTTGAAATATTCCTCCATACTGCTCGTCCGCTGCAATCCAAGTGTCCTGATGGGATATAGTCCAGAGTTTACTCAAAACAACGTCATTTAGGATATTTTTACAGCCTAAACAGTCCTGTATTGAATTTGCCTGGGGCGCGCTCTCGTGTGAATGTCAGAGCGCAATACAGGACTGTCCTAAATAATGTTGTTTCGAGTAAACTCTGGGCTATATCCCTTAGGACACTTGGATTGCAGCGGACGAGCAGTATGGAGGAATATTACAAGGTTTTTGTGTAGTTTTTGTGTCGGGCGGTATTGACTCTCATATGATGGTGAACTATTCCTTTAACATGGGAGCCTATGGGGCTTGACTCACTTTTGGCACCAGCCTCAGGTGGCCATTTGAAGAACTGCAGGTTTTGGCACGTCTGTGTTGGCTTCCATTTCCTGCCCTGGAGGTTGTTGCTTGGTTTCATCCGGGTGAATCTGTGTTTGAGTGGGAAGTGACAGCTACACCACTGGTCTAAATTTCTGCCGTCCAACTGGAAATCGTGGCTTGTCTTATCTCGAAAAACACACACCACACCAAACTCCCGCCTCATCTTTGGAAGTCATTAGCCCGACAGGCGGAGCGGCTGATGCTGATGGCGGCAAAATGATAATTAGAGCTGGAGATAGATTGAGTCAATATAAGTGTAATTTTTTAACTCATTGAGTGCCGCGCTCCTTTCCAAAGTTTTAGTCAAGTGTACCGGCAATTTAGACCATTTTTGACTTTTTATGTAGAGCCACAGTGTATTCTATATTATTGCCACCAACACATACTGTGGCTCAATTGAAAGGTTTACCTTAATGCTTCAAGTGGCCACAAACCGTTTGTTTCTACGTGCCTCTGTTCCTGAGAAAACTCAAGCTAAACATGGCTGGGTTTCACCAAAATCCCTCCTTTTTTTCTAGAAAAGGAGATACAGCGTCTTTTATGAAAGGTGCTCTGTTTGTGTCTGTCGCTCTTCTGACACTCGCATTTCTGGATCAAAGGGCTCGTAAAAGATAAATATATACAACAGTTGTTGTTCTATTCACAAAACCACCAGCGGGGGCGGGGGGGGCGCCACTAAACAACAGTAACACAGACGCACCGTGCCGTGTCACAGCCTCTCCCCGCGGAGCGTGAGGGTCAGTCGGCCACCGCGGCTCGGGAAGACCGGTCCCGCCGGTGGTCGCGGTCCTTCTGTGGTTCGGGTCGGTGATGCCGGTCTGCTTTGGTCCAGAGACCATCAGATTTTACCGCGGGAGGACTTTGGGGAGGACACGGTGTTGCTCCAGCTGAAGACCGGGCGGACTGTCGGCTGAGAGCTTCCTGTTTCTGCTCCGAGCAGCTCGAGCAGCTGGAGCAGCAGCGCGGGTGAGAGCAGAGCAGCTGCGCTGCAGCAGCTGCTGCATCTGCATGCAGAACTCGTTTGCAGAAGCCGAGTTATGATAAAAACTTCCAGATCATGAGCTGTCATGTGACTTTGATCGTCATCTATTTCAGTTCTCCTCGTCGTAGAGTCCCCAAATTTACATATAATGTGTATTAAAGTGTCTATTTTCATAATTTAAAAAAAAAGCAAAAAACGTAAAATTACGTTTTCGGCACTCAACGCATGGGAACGAAAAACGAGAAATTACGTGGTTGGCACTCAATGAGTTAAGTGTGAGGTTTATTAGTACAGAGGCAATCAAGCTCCTAATGAGGGCCTGATGGAACTTCTTAAATAGTGGAACCAGTCAAATGAATGGCTCTAATAGCTTCTGGCGTGGGACTCTGCTTTTATTTATTGCACTTGTGCATTCGTTTGTATATTTAGTAATTTTTTCCCCCTCCCCAAATACCACTGTGATAATTTATTCGGATGAATTATGTTTCTTTGGATTGGTAAGGCAAAGGGAGACAATCTGCTGCACATACATTACACACACACACATGGTGACATTACACTCACACCCCTATGTATGCGACTATAAATAGATTTTCAGCCCATTAAGGCTCATCTTTCAAATCATGTCATTAATTAAGCTGAGAAATACTAAAGTAATTTCTCTTTAATGAACTTGCTCAATTAAGTCTGCCCTCTTTTTGGTTTAATCCTCTTCGCTTTAAGCACTGGATGACTGTTCATCCTCTCCGACTCTCCCCGCACTCGCTCTTCCTTTTGTTTCGTGGAGTGCGTTTCTGTGCCAGCTCCTCTCAACCTGCAGTCATCCCCTTTGCCTGTTTGTCTCAGCCATGTTGATTCATCACGCCCTGTGTGCTCACGGAACAAATCGCAGTCATTTGCACCACTAGCCTGCTCCAAGCTAAAAAACAGTGGCACAGTTGTGCAGGCTCACACACACACACACACACACACACACACACACACACACACACACACACACACACACACACACACACACACACACACACACACACACACACACACACGCTTGCTCTCTCTCTTTGAGATTTCATTTGATTTTCAAACAACTGCAAAATAGATGTGGAATGTGGCCCAGTGAATGATGCAGGTAGCTCTTTAGGAGAAATGGGGGGCAAAAAGCATCATTACCAAATTTAATCTAAATCCAAGTGGTGCCTGTCAATTAAGATTAAATTATTATCCCTTTTAGACCAAGTTTGACCTTCATCTATGGACTTAAGCCTTTTAGCCATGTTTTTGAGGCTCATCAGCTTTTCCAGACAAGTGGCCACTAGTGGGAGCAAATAATGGGTGTCCTCTGTCGGTAGCTAAGGCAAAAATGACATGACAGCAGAATGCTGATGTACACTGCTTATTCATACTCAGTCAGTCGTCATGTGACAGCAGTGCAGTAAACTCATGCAGACACAGGTCAGGAGCTTCAGTCAGTCAAATTAATTTATAATATATAAAGTTGGGGTACGCAGGATTTGTTTTGAAAACAATCTTTGACCAATCAAAATACTGATTGGCTGGGGTGCCGGCCCTACTCTGTCCTCCCAATTTGTTAGGACAGACGAGGGCCGGCCCCTCAACCAATCAGGAACCTCCAGGCCAGAATAGATTTGATTGGTCAAAGATATCGGGAGCTGTAGGCTTTTCAGGCTGCTGCATACAAGACATAGAGAAACACTGTGATTGGCTCAAACACAGACCATTCCTTACTGATAGCTGAATGGGAAAACACAATTATATTAAAAAAAAAGTTAATGTATTTTTTTAAACAAATCCTGCCTACCCCAGCTTTAAAGTCATTTTCTAAATGCACAGACGGTAGAGCATCAACAGCCAAGACAAAAAAAAAGAAGAATGTTTACATGAAACATCACAATGAGGAAAAGATGTGATCTGAGCGACTTGGACTTCAGCAGCATCAGGCTGTGAAACCAGCCTGTCTTGAGTCAACAGTCCAGGCTGCTCATGGTGCTGATGGTGTTGGAATGAGGAAGTTTGCTTGGCACACTTTTGACTCATCAGAGTCGATCCAGCTCCTCTGGGCTGCATATCAAAGCGTCCTTAGGCAATATACTCAACTTCAAATCACCCCTGACTATTTCATCAGTGTATGGATTCCATGTACGAATGGGTAAAAGTGGCGTGTATTGATACGCATTATGAGTGGTTGATAAAGCCAGAGAAGTGCTATACAAGTGCAGTCCATTTAGCATTTAACAACCTTGGGCCGTCGTAGGAGAACAGGAGATTAGCATGAATGTGAAGCTGATAAATCTGCAGAAATGATGTGATGCAGACATGAAGGTGACCTTTCCCCGATTTAAAATAAGTAGCTTTAATTGTCTAATCTCAAACAGACTTTGAGTAAAGTGCTGGCAGGTCAGAAAATGCTAATGAGTCATTTTTGGAAAGCACTGTTCTTTTATAATTCGGTGGTCCTCTCACCAGCAACACGAGGCACTTACACAACACTCAGAGCAGGAGAAAGTGAGAGGGAGCATGCATATATGCTGGGATTTTACCACTTCTCTCTCCAACACAGCAGTAACAAAGCAGGCAGAGTAGGTTGTCCTTGACACTGACCCCCAGTTCTACTCCTGATTTTACAGGTAAACACTTTGCATGATGGCTTGGCCAAAATCATTGTGCAAATCTGTGTGTGTAGCTGCCTTCACTGTTCTCGGGATAAAATGTGCCAAACAGAGCCAAACACACATATGCACATGAAAATGGCACAATTTCTGCTTTAAAATCAGTGTAACCAAGCTTTTAGAATTATCCCACTAAAAATAGACAATATCCAGTTCCGTTTAGCACCAGAAGCAGAAGGAGAAAGTGACTGAACTGCTGTAAATTGTAACCAATTAAAATCAAGGCTCCTGCTTTTCAAACAGCTAATTTAACACAGTTTCCCCTTGCATGTATAAGTAGAACATATAAAGAGCTGGTACAGGTTAATAAGCAGAGGCTTACCCACACATCTGGCTGACTCAAAGCAGCATTATCATTCATGTGGAATTGTTTTTGTCTTTGTGATTGTTTTGACTCCAATAATTAACTCCTACGGGCTCTGACTGGGTCTCGGGGAACTATCTGCCTCTTCAGATGGTTAATGCTCCAGGTTCTTCACCAGCTGCCTGCCGACTTTGTCTGTCTGCCATTTGTTGCTGGCCACAGAGAGTGCTGTGGGTTTATCAGAGCTTGTTTACCGAAAACCAGCTGCCTGCAGCTACTAGAGACAAAGTGGTGAGACTGTGAGTCTGAGCTGTACAGCGGATGCACCATAAAGCCAAGGATACTGGGTTTCATATTAAACGTATAGGCATTTGAGCCATTGTTAACTGAAGTTACTGACAGTAAAGGATAGGGAAAGTCATTTTCATCCATTTTGACTTTTTTTTGTTTTCTTTTAATCTCTATCACTTAACACTGGTACTCTTAGAGCCACGTGGAGTAGCTGTCCTCTAGATGATACCCACTTAAAAGGCACTTTCAATAAACCATAATGAATTTTAAGGAGCACAGGTTACAGTTGTGAGCCGATGTTGGGTAATAAAAGTGCAGCAGAACAGCCTCGTTCAAGATGCCCAGCGTTGCCATTTTAGATTGTGTGGTAATATTTGTCACGTTGCTTCATGGCACCTCATATCCTCCACACACGCACACAGACACACACGCACACACTTACTTCCAAACATAAAAATACCATTTATACACCCATGTGAATGACACCAAAGTGTCAGTGTTTCCTCCTAGAAGTGTTAATGTTGCTTTTAAAAGTAGTCAGGGGAATCACTTTGCACCTTGTTATGCCTTCATCAAACCTTTCACTGCAGAAATTCAACAGCTTTTTTGTGTGCCTCTGCCGCTGTGATAGAACATGAAGACAAACCGAACCAACAATTTTCTCTCTGTCTTTTCAGCCTTCTGCGAAGAGGGGTGCAGGAGCGGAGGGACCTGTGTATCTCCCAACACGTGTGTTTGTCCCTCGGGGTTTACGGGACGCCGCTGCGAGACGGGTAAGACCTGCATGACCCCGCCTGACCTCTCACGTGTTTGCCTTGTTCAGCCCCAGCGTCATGTTGTTTTTATCGAGTCTCAGAAGTGACATCAGACGAGCGGTCATCGGGGTCGGGCTCAGGGCTCAGCTGCTGCCCTGTGTTCTCCCTCTCTCTCACACACACACACACACACACACACACACACACACACACACACACACACACACACACACACACACACACACACACACACACACACACACACACACACACACACACACACACACACACACACACACACACACACACACACACACACACACACACACACACACACTTTCACTCTCTATCTCTAAAGCTCTGTGTTTAAATTGGACACTGCAGAGATTGAGGATCCCAGGAGAGCTGTAGAAAGGGCCTGCTAATTCTTCTCTACTTGCCTCCTCCCTTCTTCCCTCCTCTCCTCTCTCTCTCCCCCTCCATTTCCTCTCTGTTTCTTCTTCATATCTTCCTCTTATCCTCATTTTTCCTCCTCTCTTTCCCTCTTCCCCTCTCTGCCCTCTTTTCACCATCCTACACCTTTCTTTCCCTGCCGTTCTTGCTTCCATCTCGCTTCTCTCCCTTTTCTCTTCATGTTATCTAGCCCCTTCAACCTGTCTCCTTCTCTTTTCCCCTTTCCTTACCTTTCCTTTCCTACACCGTGCTTCTTTCCCTCCCCACCTCCTTGGCCTCTGCCTTTTCTTCCACTCCTCCTTCTTCTCATATTTTTCTGCTCATTCATCATCTCTTTTCATCCTTTGTTTCTCTTCTCTCTTCTTGTTATTAAAGACTTTAGACTTTAGACTTTACTTTAGACAGTTATTGTCCCTCTAGGGAAATTCTTTTTCACATGACCATTTACATTTCGTTTCACCAGACACATACAAACACACACAAATTACAACACATTACAAAGCTTCTGTCTCTGCGGCCTCCTTTTACCAAAGTGATCAACCAGCTCACATAGCATCCCATTCGGAGGTCACCCATTCACGACACGTTGCCATGGTTTCCCTTAGATACTGGATCGGTGACTAAAGTTCCACATGTACCCACAACCATGTAGACCCCAGGTACTGCTGTCACTGCTAATATAGCCCCTGTTAACACATGAAGCAGAGGAGGATGGTGCATGTCTGTTTGCTATAACCCTCCGGGGAAACAGCTCCTTTCTTCATCACATATCAGTGTTTTCTGTGGAAAACACCTAGTGAAAAGCACCAGCCAAGAGGGAGCAGAGGATATCAAGTGTAAAAACTACACAAATTACTTTTTTCTCCTTTAACTGTGTGTGTATAAGAGAGAGAGAGTGTGTGATTAATTCCTCATTGATTTCACGAAAGGATAATAAAACACTGTTCCCTCCCAATTCCCCTCACAAGATTACACATTATGACAAAGTAAACAGTCGCCCTTAAGATAAAATAAGTGTGTGTTAATCCTGAGGGGAAATTAGCGACAGCTCTAACAAAGTTATATAGCACATCTCAAGTATTTTGTAAGTGTTACAAGTAATCTTTTCACACACCACTGCTGGTGTTTCCTGTATCAGTGATGATAAGGTGTAAGTTAAAGTCCATCAAATTATTCAAGTGGAAAGGACCCGTGCTCCCTCTGGTCCCTTTTTTAGAGCTGTGTGTGTGTGTGTGTGTGTGTGTGTGGCTTTGTTTGTATGGTCTGTAAACTGGGATTCCACTGTACAGTTGGGTCCGGACAGCAGTGTTTGATAGGGTTAGGTGTATTTTAGAGGTAGAGTCAGGCAGACGGGTATATTAAGTAAAAGTTTGTGTGTGGGATAATGGGTAAAATGAGTTGGAAGTTGCCAGTTAATTGATAAAGCTGTGCATTTTCATCTTCCAAATTAAAGGAAACGAGAAAGATAGATCAGGTTACTCTGTGGTTAAATCACTTGAGCGTGCTTCTTCTTTTCAATCACAACACTTTCATCTTTGTTATGGAGAAAATAATGATCCAGACACATACTCTCAGGTCTAAGTATCTGAACCTAATCAGTAGCAATCAGGATGCAACACATTTTATGAAAGCTGACAACAAACCAAGGGCTAATTATCCCCCCCCCCAAAAAAACAAAAAAAAACAGCAACAAATAACTATCAATTAATTAACATGGCAAACTGAATCCTCAGTGACGTTCGGTGAAAATTTAATTTTTGTATCTAAATGGTGGCGTTTCGCCATGGCAACTCGGCACAGGGCTTACATTTGTGCTTGTAAATTGAATTTTGATTACTAACAAAATGAAAGAGTGGTTTGAAAAATGACTACATCACATCTGCAAAATGATTCTCTTTGAACCACTTTAGAGGGGGCGAGCAAAGAAAAGATTATGCAAAGAAGAAATAGTGTTGAAGTGAGGAGCAGATGAGGTACAGAAAGCCCCCCCCCCCCCCCATCATTTATCTAGATTCCAGAGGATGCGCTTCAAGCAGCAAAGTCTGGTGGCGCTGAGCTTTTACTCAACCTTTGCTATCCGTTCTGCTGCCAGTCATCATGGGGAATATCAACTCTCTGCCCAACAAGAGTGATGAGCTGGAGATATTGGTGAAAATTCAGAAAGCAGACATTTTTTTTTGTACATCCCACCCGTGGCAACTGATGAAGTTCCATCTAAAGTTCTCCATTGTGCTGCATCGTTGCTAGGATACAGACTAAACATCCTGAGGCACTTTTAATGAGGAGACTTCAGTCACATTTCCCTGATCGATTCACTGGGGGATGTGCTGGAGAGACGTGCACTGAGGGTGGTGGAGGTCGTTCTGGACGGCTCGGATCATCCACTTCATGGCATCAACCTGCTCCTCTCTCTTTGCTGCAGGACGGAGAAATATAGAGGATGCCTTGTACCTCTGCTTTAGCTATCAGACTTTTTTGATTCTCCTGCAAATGGTGATGAGTTGACAGACAAATCAATTTCCCTTTGGGATTAATTTGTATTCATACTCGTATTCATAAAATATCGACCAACACACCATCCTACTAATGAGGTTCCTCCCTGTGGCCCTCTGGCTGCTGCCTGAGGGTGTTACAGTTGTGTTGAAGTGCAAAAAAATCAGTCTCCGGCTGTCACGCTGTGTTTCTCTCCATGTAGCCTACGGTTGGGTCGGCTTCCCCCGTTCATCTCACCTCCATCGTACTGATGTCTCACTCACAGAAACTGCAGCAGAACAGGGTTTTTATTTCTAAGCACTGCAAGCTTACGTCTAAGCCACTGATGCCTCTATGGTTATCTTCAACAATAGCTGCAGATTTTACAGTTTGCTAGGGAACTGAATGAGGGATAACAAAGATAAACATGGACAAAATCCTGAACATTTGGAGAGATAATATATCTATATCAATCTAGAAATGACTATATCTTTATCTCTGATTCATCTGAAAAAATGCAACTGAATTGTTTGACGCAATGCAAATGTTTTATATAAATATCCCTGAGGGAGGTTGAAGTGGAATTTGAAGTGAAAGCGCTCAAGAGTCAGCTCATTGAGATGAAGTGCATAAATGATATTGTTAGGCTACTCATTAGGCTACTCATTAGCCAACATGTAAACACAGCTCATATGGTTATTATTTATTGGATCTAACAGTGTTTGTATCCAAATGTGTTGCTTGTGAAAATTAGTAGCCTATTATGATGACACAATCACTATGCGTTTACCTGTGTGTTACAGCGTCCTTTAAAAAAAATGAGCCCATTGGTCGTTTGAGCAGCAGATAATGATGTTACATTTAGTTGTTAGGCGACATCTAGAGGCCACACTAGTTACGATGTTGTGACAAAGCTTTCCGTCTGTATGAGTAAGAACCAGGTTGGGTCAGGGTCAACAACACACAGAGACATGAAAGAAGAGCAGAGATCAATCCCTATGTGAATTTCTGCAGTTTATGTTGTTTCTATTATCTATGAGCGTTCAACAGAGTTAAAGCAGAAGTAAGCAATATTTTTGTGTTAATATAAGTCTTAAATAGTTATATCTTCCGACAGCAATCACTTACATAGAGTGTTTGGACCAAAACACTCTCTCAGTCACTCTGCTCTGCTCTGAGCCGAGGAGAAAACGTTTCTCGTATCCTACAATTTTTATCCAATGAGGAGAGAGAACGGCATGCAGGGCTGTGTGTGCAGCCAAGGGATGCGCGTGAATGTGGTGACGTAGGGACGAGGACTGTTATGGTGCGTTCAAGGCAACTCGTATTTTTCCGACCTGTGAAGTCGTACCAGTTCAATCTGGTACATAGACTGTAAAAAACGACGTACTGGTACGAGTTCACGGGTCGGAAGTTACGAGTGGCCGTTATAGTGACTTTCACAGGTAAAACAAGTCGGAAAAACACGAGTGGGTTGCCTGGAACGCTACAAAGTCGTAAGTCGTGACTTGAAGCTGTAATTTACGGTTTCAAAAGCCTGCCTGGAATGCAGCATTAGCCAAAACGACCGGATCGCTTACTTCTGCTTTAAGTAATCCAATCCAATCCAACTTTATTTGTTGAGCACTTTAAAACATCCACAGAGGACCAAAGTGCTGTACAGGATAATAAATAAAAGTACCAGAGACAAAGACACAACATCTTACATAAAACATAAAATTACACATACAAAAACAGATAAAATAATCTAACAGGCATATAACATGGGTAAAATAATAGCCGTACAATAAAAGAAACAATAAAATAAGATAAAAATCTAATCTAATCAAGTCAAATCAGGCCAACGTCTTACTAGTAAGTTTTCAGTATTGCAACCATGAGAACAAAGATGGACTTATTTTTTCCCAAATCATGTTCATTTCCTAATCACCACGTAACTGTAATTATAGTTACCATAACGATAATCAGTACACCTGTTTTACACCATTATGGTAACCATGACAACTGCAGGCAGGTGTCAATGCTGGTCTAGGGATTTTATTTCAGGAGGCACCCCTATGGTTTGTATTAGAGGGGTTGGGGGAAAAGCAACAGGTCGTTGTGGATTGTTGTCTTTATTTGACCCAACATGTGACTTCTATAACTCTCACAGTTATGTCATAATAGGTGTTACAGGGGTAGAGGACTTGTGTGCAGGATGGTGGTGTTTTCCTTGAAGATTTAACTGTAGACAACTGTTACAAGCTGAACACAGGATTCTTGTTTTAACCCGCGTTCTCTCTGTCTGTCTCTGTTACCATCTCAGTCCGTCTCTACAGTCTGTAAAACTCTCTCGCTGTCCATCTGTACGTCTGTCCGTCTGCCTCCCTCCTGCCCTTCCCTCCTGTGTAATGAAACACACCTCACCTCACTGCTCCACTGACTCCTCTCCCCTGTGAAGTATGCTGCAGCTCAATGGGAGGTTAAGAGCATCTAAATATAAAGCACATGGGAACAAAGTTGATCTTTTCATCTTCACCCACGTTAATCCGTTCTTCAGAGTCGCCCCTTCTTTCTCCAGTGGGTTCGTAGAGCCGCCACAGATCCACCGTTGGATGCTTGTGATTTATTTCTGGAAAGGCTTCGCTCCAGGATCAAGGATCTGAACAGCTCCCCCAATTGACCAACTCCCTCACCTCACTCATTGTGAAGTGCACACCACTTCGTTGCCAAAACAGCCGACGTTTCAGTGGCTGAGGGAGCTCAACGTGAATTGTGAAGAAAACACGTATAAATCCAACAACACCTGCGCTGCAAAGAAAAAAATTCACAGCACATTCAATTAAACCAGCCATCTGCAAATTCAGAGTGTACAGCAGACAAAAGAAAAGAGTGATGAACCTGCTATATAGGCTACTCACACGTTATTCATGCATTTATCCTCAAAAGCCACAGTTGTCACTAAACAGCTCCCAGGCAGGTACATCCCTTTTTAGCATCCCCTAAAAAGGGATTCACACTTCCTTCATGTTGTGTGAATTTACAGCACATGTTGTTAATTGAGACAGGTGCTCTCTGAATTTGCTTTATGCTTGTTTATTTGCATGTCACAAGACTTGACAGTAAATACACAAATAACACAAATATGAGAACTGGAGACTTGCTTCACAGACAAACAAAACAAACAAAATATGAAATATATTATTAAATGTTAATTGTGAATTATTTATTCTATATTCTAACTCTCCAGATAGTAGCTCCATGCAGCTCCAACATCACTGAGTAATAAAATGTGACCTTTATAATTTGAAAATGTTGCTGTTCAAATATTTGTTTGGACATTCAAGTTAACTTTAAATCTTGCAGTGAACATTGTAGTAGGGATTGTATATGTCCTCTTTATAAAGAAATATTAAAGGATAATTACCGTTTTTTACAATCTGGACCTTATTTTTAGCATAACATACGATCATATACTCACACAGATAACTTTGGTGTCATTGCAAGTCGTTCCGACGAAATTAGATCCAACCGAAAGCCACGTATATCCGTATAATGCGAGTCTACAGGGCAGCGGAATGCAGCCTCTAAATAACACATTATCTGCAGCGAAACTCATTCATTTCACCAATATTTTGTTATGATAAGCAAGTGCTAGTCCCCTCTGAGTCCAGGCTGACCTGTTATCAACATCCGTGGTCTGTAGGTTGACCTACTAACCTCTGATCTGGATGATGATGGCATCTCCGACCGCTGCCCGGCTCATTCTGATAATAATCATTCCGCTTCGGCATTTGGGACCATTTTTAGCTCAACTAGCCAAAGCTTTAGTAAGCCCAGGTTGCAGAGAGGAAGCCTGTGGAAGCTGAACTTCATCCAGCTGCTCATTTTGTTCTGACAAGAAACACGCAGAAACAGACCATAGCATTAGTGGTAGCAACAAGCCGCGCCGCACCATGGTCAGAGATGACATCATCCAGGTCAGAGGTCAGTAGGTCAACATACAGACCCCTGATGTTGATAACAGGTCAGTCCGGACTCAGAGGGGAATAGCACTAGCCTATCATAACAAAATATTGGTGAAATGAACGAGTTTCGCGGCAGATAATGTGTTATTTAGAGGCTGCATTGCGTGCCCCGTGTTCTTGCATTATATGGATATGCGCGGCTCTTGGCTTGGTCTAATTTCGTCGGAACGACTTGTAATGACACCCAAGTTATCTGGGTGAGTAAATGATCGTATGTTATGCTAGAAATAATGTCCAGATTGTAAAAAACGGTAATTATCCTTTAATAATGTTTTATGCACGCTGTGTAAACAGCAACTATGTAACTTAGATGTCCCAAAACCTACAAACTGTACATATAAAACCTTCAAATATTGTAGTAGACAGTTTATCACATGCAATTACCACAGTTCAATGAAAATAAGTGTTGATGTAGAGCAGAGTTGTATCCCATCATTAGTGCCTGGCTATGGTCTGTGGTCACTGTAACTGCTGCTTTAATCCGTCAGGCTGTTAATTTTATGCACATTAACATGGACACAGATTGTCAGGTAGCAACAAACACAAGCCCCGGTGGCTGTTTCCGTCTGAGGACACATTACTGTAAATGCCCCATGCGACATTTCCTGTGATGTTGTTTCAGTAGGTTAGTAGGGCTGTGATAAGTGTAATTATGTAAAGCTCAGTAGTCCAGAGGATCCTCCAGAGTGCTTGGGGATTATTTTAACTATGTGTGGATTAATTCCCATTTCCTCGCTGAGCTAAAACTCACAGCTCTTCGCAGCCTGGCCTGTCACAAAGTCTTCATGTATCCCCGTTGGGAAAATTCACAGACGGGGCAGAAGTGAAGCCCCGCAGAAAGTACTAAGTGCTCCCGTTTGCATTGTAATGGAAGGAAACAGAGGGAAATATGAAATGCTGTCTGGCTGCTTTCCTTCCTGTGGCTGTAACAAGGATTGATGGTATGTATGTGTGTGTGTGTGTGTGTGTGTGTACTCGAGCCCCATTCCACAGGAAGGTCACCTGTCCACTTCACTGCCACAGACAAAGAGAATAAATGGCTGTTCTCACACAAACACACACTTGTACATGCACAGCAGTTAACAAATAGCTCTATAACCCTATTGAACAAGAGGAATTATTGAGTGTGTGTGAATGAAATGAGCTTTTATTACATCTAAATAAAAAGGTCTTAGTGGGCGGGTGATTGATGGCATTTTAAACAACATGTGCTCTCCAATAAAAAGGAGATCCAGGCGCCTGGTGGAATTAGATATTTCTGTCTTTATGATTTCAGCTGTGAATTATCACAGCTCTCAGATCAGACAGTTTATTGGTGGTGTCATTGGCTGTTCCAGATAACACTCATTGCAACAACAACTTATCAGTTCACCATTAAATTTGAATAGGACTCACTTAAAACAAGTGTGACACTAAATCAGTTATCTTTCTTTGAATTTTTAGAGCACCTTAATGATCCCCAGTGGATGAGCCCTTTGCAATTTGGCTTTTTCGTGGTGTTAAGATATAGAGCTATTTAAGACTTAGGTCATGCCATTAGAAAGTTACAGCCTGGTACAAAAACAGTTTTAATCTACCTACAGCTCATTTCCTCCTCCATGGTGACTGTACAGTCGTGAATTATTGTACTCACGCTATGAAATAATCATGTATAATTAAGTAACATTACAACACAGCAGGCAAATACTCAGAACTACTTGTGCTTTTGAAATCACTGTAGAATGTAGCTCGTCCTATAAAATTAATTGCCTCGAAAATAACTGTTAATAATGTTTCGTAATGTTACATTATTATTTCAATTATTGAAGCTGGACTGGACTCTGATCCAGATCCACTGGATTTTCAAAGGAAAGGTGATGCCAGCTCCAAATAGTTAAATGGTGAAACTGCAGCGCTGCCAAAATGGCAACACATTCATCACCCACAGCTTCAAAAACCTATGGAGATCCTTTTTTTTTTTTTTTTTTTTTTTTTAAAGATGTGAGACTGTATTAGTATACTGTTAATTTTTTGTTTTTTGTATGGTAACTCACCATGGCCAGTTAGCTTTGAGACACAGCCTTGGCTAAAGCTTATTTACAGACTGTCCTTTGTTTCCTTGAAATGAAAAAAATAATAATAGAAGAGTTCATTTGCAAAAGCAGATAAATGCCATTTTGAAAAAAAAATGAGCTGAAGCTTTTGAATTATTCTTTGCATGGTGTTGTTTTCAATAAAGCTTTATTTTTTGAGCTATGTCTGTTTTGTTATGTCTCATCTCCTTGGTCAAAGCCACTCAACTTTGGTTTGACTGATATCACCTGGTGTAAATAATAAAAACAATTTATTTATTTTTTTTAAACGGAGTTATCTGCTTTTGCAAATGAACTCTTTAAAGTCAGTAGTATCTGAAATCATAAAAAAAAATCAAGCCTGAAGTCTTAACAGACTTATTTCTGACAGCACTTATTGTTGTGCCCTCAGCACATTAAAGGAAAATAACACTACATAAAAAAGAAAGAAAAAATAATTCAGAGAATGTCTGTGCCACATAATGTTTCTAAAAATGGAAAGTGATGAGCTTGCTCTAGTTGATGAAAAACAAAACTATACGCAATAGAGGTGTATGTGTGGTTGTGGCTGTGTGTGTGTGTGTGGGGGGGGGGGGGGGGGGGGGGGGGCATGACTGTGGAACCATGTAGACAAGGTCTCTGAGGTCTAATGAGCAAAGGGCATTGAATAACAGAAAGGTGATGAGGAAGTGGATGGTGTTCTATTTTTAAACTAGAACACTTCCATTTCAAGATGTAAATTTTACAGCAGTCATGAGGAGATGCGGTGCAGCCAGAAGTCACATTTCTTGTGGTGTGCAGTTTGTATTGGGGTTGAGTCACAAAAAAAGGCTGTTCCCTGATGTGAACTTCAAACTGAAATGATTATGTAGAGTGCAGGGACAAGTCCAGTTTTAAGAGACCAACATTTCAAGGACAAGTAAAAAAAAATACTTGAAGGTTTCATTGAAGTTCTGATGCAGATCCTTTACTGACAGCACTTTGACGAAATGAGTCTTCTTCCCTGCTGATGCTCGTCTAGACCTGTGCCGCACCCAGAGTCGCCTGATTCAGTCCTTGTCCTTGTCTCTGGGACATTTTGGTTTCAAATCCTTCTCATTCCTGCTGTGAATTGAGTCTCTGTGATCACTGACTTACCTCATTAAGTAAATCTGTGTGGTGCCTTTGTGTGGAGCTCTGTTTTTTAGGAATCGTTGAAATGCAAATTCAGGCCATTTACCAAATGCCAACCAAGTAGCGACCTTTAAGGGAAGAGGGTGAGCCACAGAGTGGGGGACATTTTCATATTAACTGTGCAGCAGCAGCCAACTTCTTCACTTTGACCTGCCACATGAGAAGCTAGACCTGTTTCAACAACCAAATTCTGCCACAACAAAACAGTGGCTACCACTGGTTGTCTGTAGCAACACACCCTTCACTGTAACACACTGTATTCCCCAGCGTTCACATAGCGTAGTGCTAATTTCCCCTGGGCTTTGAACAAAGCATTTTTGATTCTGATAAGATCAGGGCAAACGTTAAAACTATTTTCAACATTACCTTCATCATCATCTGTCACTGAGGCTGATGTTGACGCCTCTTGTGGTTTTTCCATAATAAACAGGCAGGACACAGTAACAGGCTTGAGATTATGCAGGCTTGATGCAGCTAGATTATATCAGATACCATTAGCTTGCATTAAAGGTATAGTTTGGGTTTTTTGATTTGGGGTTGTGTGGGATAGTAGATTCTGATCAGCATATGTACAGTCAGAAGAGCTGAGCAGGAACGCCAGCAGACAGAGCCAAAGCTCTGTTTTGCTGTGGGCAAAAAATGTAGCGGCAAAAGCTGTTTTCATGGGAAGACAAGCCCCTGAAGATATTCTACATGAACCAACCATTTAAACAGATATTAGATTGTCTCTTTGGGCATTTCTAAAACTATCTTAAACAGAAGAGTTCATTTGCAAAAGCAGATAAATAACATTCTGAAAAAAAAAGAGCTAACGCTTGTAAATTATTCTTTGCATAGTGTTGTTTTCAATAAAGCTTTATTTTTTTGAGATACGTCTGGTTTGTTACATCTCATCTCCTTAGTCAAAGCCACTCAACTTTGGTTTGACTGATATCACCTGGTGTAAATAATAATTAAAAAAGTTATCTGCTTTTGCAAATGAACTCTTCATGTTGTTTTTTGTTTTCTCTTGGTGGCCTTGCCCACAGAAACACATGGCTCTGCCACTCTGCCTCATGCTACCTCTTGGAACATGCACAGATTTTGCATGAATATCTAAAACAACCCCATGTAAAAATGTTTAGGTTTGTCTCCCACCTGGCTGGCATTAGATGGATGGCCACTATCTTTACCAACAAATGTGTGTGTATATGTAATGTAGAGAGTGAGTAAGAATGTTGCACCCCCCCACAGCTCCCACTATGCCCACAGGTGTGACATGTCCCGTCCTTAAATTGCAGCATTCACCCAATATAGACTTAAACACCCTCACACCACCTAAAAGCTGAAAGCGGGCGGTTTTTAATTTCATAGTCGGTGTGTTCCTAATTCAGTGATGTCACTGTTCCATGTTTTACATAATGAAAGCAGTAAAACACAGGGACAGATGAAACGGGGAGAGGCAGGGAAAACGAACGGTTGCAGACTGAGACAAGGAGATGAGAAGATGAAAGAAAAACTGCGACACCTCATGTACTTCATAATTAAAGTGGTAGTGTTTTGTAACAGCGAGTGAAAAACATCTTCTAAATTATGGGGAGATGCTGGAGAGCAGGGCAGGATTATTGTTATTAGAGAAGCAGGCAGCGCCGGCGCCCGTTGTTTGTGTACCGTCGAGGCTCAAACTGGGCATTATTGCTTTTCTTCACAAAGAACATGAACGTGGTGATTTGTTTATGCAAAGCAGGGAAGTGGTATGCATTAGCCTCAAGGAACAGAAGCTAAAAACACATATGTCAGTGTAAAGCATGTATGTCTTGATGTACGAATGGATGATGAAATCATTTTAATTAAATCTTTGTGCCGTTATCCTAATTTATACCAAAGCTTGTGTATTATTTGCAAAAGTGACAAAAAACGAATTTGTTAGTTGCATCAAAAGCGAGATTTGCAGTGTGCTGTAGGTTCATCAGTCAGACTGTGTGCCATATGCAGTGATATGTGGTGTGACTGTGGTGTATATTAAAACTGCCGGCAGCTGTTAGCCTCCTCTGTGCAGCCACAGTGACTGATGACAGCCCTGTTCTGTGGCAGGGTTAAACAGACACTCAGCTCTCTCACTGTTTGCATATAACCCTTAAAAGCTCTGCAACCACGACGTGCTGAATGAAAACAACAAATGTAAAATGTTTTCCTTTTCTTTTTTGCTGCTGCTGCTTTGCACTTTGCAGTTGCACTTTTTATTTCAAGATGTTTGTATTCACTGCCTACCTCTTCTGTCCTTTTCTATACAGTTGCTCTATTGCACTCAAACAGAGGAGACTGTGAAGTCAAACAGCCACAAATGAAATCTCATATCACTTCATCTGATTAGACCCAAGTCCAATGGTTTTAGCCTCCTGTTGTAGGATCTTATTTATTCTCTTCACTGTTTTCTGTGATTTCTGCAGGTTTCAACAAGTTCAATGTAAGACTTTTTCAGGTCATTATGAACTAAGAATGTATTTAAAGTGATAGTTCACCCAAAATTCAAATTTCACTCATTATCTACTCACCCTCATGTCAACTAAGGGCTGGGAGAAGTTTCAGAGTCCTCCGTGCCTTCTCTGAGTTACAGCGGGGCTCCGTGCAGCACTGCATGTCCATATGACGGTTGCGAACGGGGACAATTTCTCATGTTGGGGCTTCAATACAAGAGGGACATTACAGACGAGCAGTATGGAGGTATTTGGATGTTTTTTGGTGTGTCTTTTTGGACGAAGAAAATTGAGCGCCGTTCACAACCGTCATATGGACATGCAGTGCTGCGTCACATCTGTACTAAAAAGATATACAGTATGAAACATATTAAGGAAAATGAGTACTAGAGTTACTTGCACAGCAGAATCATTTATCCTATGACTGCTTGGACATGTTTTGGTTTAGAACCATCTTTGTGACAACATTTTGATATCGTAACGTTAGTGGGCTGAGTTAACACTTGCTTTTAAGTTTGAGGATAGAATAAGTTGGAGTTGCTTTGAGTAAGAATAAAAACTAGCAATTGATATTCACAAATTTTTACAGGCTCAGAATTCAACTTATCAGCGAGTGTCCTTACCACCCAAATTCAAAGACCAGTCTGAGTTGTTACTGCAGAGTGGGCTATTACTGGGCAATGACAGATATTTGCAGGTGTCTTTTTTATGGCAGCTGCTACCTGAACAAGATGCATTCTGGTCAGGCCAGATCTCACTGAACTTGCACATACCCATATTTAAAAAAAAAATAAGATTATGGAATTTTACATTTTATAATATATAGCCTACACAGTATATTGTATATATACTGTAATAAAAATGGTATCATTGTCTGGGTTTGTGCTTTTCAGCTATCAAATAAAATAAAGGACAAAATTGGACAGATAGTCCATGCTGTCCTATCATTACCCCTCAGTGTAAAAACCAGGAGTCCTTTGTTGTGATGAATATAATTGTCAGTGTTTGTGGGTGGGAGCCTGATGTGGGATTGTGTCCTTGTCACTGAGACCACACAGAAACATGCACTGGTTTCAGTCTCTCAAATTGAGGCTTGAGAGGACAATGTAAGAAGTTTTATTCTAGATGGTGTCAATCTTTACTACTTCAATTACTTTTGACACTATAACAAATTGGAAGTGTAAAAAATAATCCTGTTAAACCACATCAGGGTCATACTTTGAAACTTAACAATGCACTTAATCCCCACTGAAGGAATCTAATCGCTACTGGATTAAACCGTTACTGCATTGCAGCACCTTTAGCACACACTGTAACCAGCCCAGGCCCGTGGACTCGTGCCCTCTCGTGCTCCCTACACAGCACTGCTCTTTTGTTGAAGGGTTAGCTGCTCTCAGCCACCAGTCACCTCTAATCTTGCCATCTTTCAGTGGAATGTCAGAGAGAGAATCTTCTGGTTCAGCTCTGACTGGATCTCTGACCTCAGAGGCTGACAGAGGGCAGTCCTCCCGGCAGCTGTCACGTCTTATTACCTACAGTGCACCGGCCCAACGGCACACCTACAACACACACACTGCTAAACGGCTCACCCCGAGTCTCCCTTTTTATTTGTGCACAGATAAATACTGCATGTGTACGATTGTGTGTGTGTGTGTGTGTGTGTGTGTGTGTGTGTGTGTGTGCATGCTCTTAAGGTCTGGCCAAAGGTGCCACAGCAGGGCTGAAGCAACACAAATGTGTTCATAACACAGGATCAGAGGGCCAGTTTGGTTATTCTTTTTATGCGGGAAGGAAGCGTTTGACAAATGGATCTCTGCTCCCACAGTGTCGGCTCTGTACAGACAAATACATTATAGGATGTACAGTGTCTGGGGAAGCTACTTTGCATAGTTCAGCCTGGCAGTAGTTTGTCAAACTCCAGCTAAAAAATAAGTAGCTTTAGCAACTACTTATACTCAGTGTTAAATAAATCAATGTGGTGTATATGAAACCAAAAATTCACATGCCAGCAGAAATATGCCTTGCAACTCAGTTTTATTTTTTAAAAGAAAAATAAACTGAAAAAGCTATGGTTCACCATAGACATGTTGGGTAATCTATAGACATGTTGGGTAATATAAAGAGAAAATGAAAATCCTACCCCAATACCCACTTGTAAATCAGTCAACTAAATATGTAATAAGAAATACTAAGAGGTAGACATATACTAGATCGGTGTGTCTTGAACAACAATGTTTAAAATCATGACAGGAACGCCAGGGCAAGCCAATCAGAGGCAGCGTTGGCTTGGCATGACATGATTCATGCCTTTCTTCAAAGAGAGTTCAAAAAATATGTCATGTTATTGGCCAAACTTGTAGATTGTAAATTGAGTAGGCTAGTTAAACTACAAAAAATGACCCAAAAAGTAGTAGCACAAAATATGAATATAGTTTCACTACCAGCAGGTTACAGCAAATTGTAGCTAAGCTATGTTGTTCCACTACATGTAGTTTAAGTCTCCCCAACACAGTGCGATAACTGCTTTCTCCCATTCCCTCCAATCACATTTACATTGGCTCAATCCCAGTGTCCTCCCTGACACATTCACAGACTTAATGGTGCAGTCCTGCAAAGTAAACAAGGCCTGAAGTTGTCCCACTGTAAAACCACTGAGCACGTTGAGCAGGTGCCCCATACAGTATGTAGAGGCTACAGTCCTCGCTGCAGCCGGCCCTGGTTCGAATCCCGAATCTGGTGTCCTCTCTATCAAATAAAGGCAAAATGCCCCAAAATATATGAAAAAAAACAAAAACAAAACAAACACTGAGCACGAGGGCACTCTGCAGACATTTGAACACTTCCCACATGCTTTCCATAAGTCTACTTTTCTGCAGACATCGCCTGAGGTAATTGCCCACAGTTCATAGCATTGTCATGAAAAACTCATGGTCACCATGGTTACAAGGAGACACAGCATTGAAAAGGGAGGTAAACAACCAGCAACATAAAACTTTTTCTCGGGGTTGGTTTGAACAGGTGAGCCACTGGGAACCTGAGAATGTCGCCATCACAAGAACAAATACATGTTATTTGGGTTGTTGTTGGTGCTTTGTTAGTGGCAGTTTTGCAAAAACAGAACTGAAGTTTTGCAACTACTTTATAAACTGTACACATACACATAAAATGGCTCTACAAGCTTTGCTCGCTTATAAAAACCTTCTTACAGTACAGTGCGTTACATAATGTGAGAAATGCCTCCTGGTCATTACACAAACTGCTGCACTTTCTCTTGTTGAGATATGAGATTTTCCTCCTTCAGCGACTGCTTGTGATTTCCACAGATGGTTTAGGAGCCAACTGCTACCTTTCCCTTTTTCCTATGCTTTGCATTGAGGTGACTGAAGGGGTTAGCGAAGGTCGTGCTTTAACCATCACGGTGTGTGTGTGCAGGTCAGGTCTTACAGCCAGGAGCACGATAGTTGCAGATGAGAGCGATGCGGGGCTCACAGCATACATAATTAACAAGAGGTTCGAGAGAGTGAAGACTTAACACCTCTGGGCTGTGCTGTGCAGTGTGCACGTGTGTGCAGTGCACACTGCACGCCGCAGACAAAGCGAGCCGAGTCAAAATGATAAAATGTGTGAGAAGAAGAAATAGAGAGGTGCACCGGGGAAACCACTCAGCTGCCAAATGGCATGATTTCTAAAAGATTGTCTGCTGCAGAGATGTTGGCTGTGGTTATTTGCCCTGATTGGTTCAGCCTTCAACTTTGCAGCTAGCACAGATCAAAGAGCAGGAAAAAGGAATGCCACAACTGAGCTGAAGTTTCAGGTTCATAGTTGTTGCCAGCAAAATTAATCTAGAGACTGATGCTGATGCTACTGTTTGTTTGTGTGTGTGTGTGTCTGTGCATGTGTGTCCTCAGATATTGATGAGTGTGCAGAGGGCCTGATTGAGTGCCACAACCACTCCCGCTGTGTCAACCTGCCCGGCTGGTACCACTGTGAATGCAGAAGTGGTTTCCATGACAATGGCTCCTACCTGCTCGATGGGAGCTCCTGCATTGGTGAGCATACACTGAATTGCAAACATCCTTATCACCGTTTGAAATACCAGCTCCTCAGACTTTATGTTTCTGCCTCATGCCCACCACCTACTGTACCACAGACCGCCCACCAATCCCCCACCTCTCCCTCCCACTTTCTCCTTCTCTGTCCAATTACTCAGGAATTCTGAACACTGTCACCACCTGGCTTCTTTTTAAAGTCTCTTTCATCTCTGGTCTCCTACATGATTGCTTGATTGTCATTATTTATGTCATTTATCCTGTTTTGAAATCTGTGACGGGTGCGTTTCTGCCAGCTCTAACACGCCACCCAGCAGGATTACAAGGAGACTAATCAGAGGTCTTCCCACCTTCACAGCTCGAGATCTAACCACACACGGTCAAAGTCGCACGCAGCCCATAATGAGAAATTCATGAGGAACACACATCAGCCCTGTACTGCTATTGGATGTTCCTTCTCTCACATGTGTTAGCCTGCAATGATGGTGAGGCAGAGTCGAAAATAGGAGAAACACCAGGCTTGTGTGTTTCTTGTGTCAAGAAACAGTGTTGATGATAGACTGAAAGGAGGAAGAGAGTACAGTGTGAGGCCTGACTTTAAAATTAGTAACACTTAGATACACATCATGGAAAAATATTTTGTCAGATTGAGTTAATGGTCTAATGAAGCAACAACAATATTAATCAGACACTTGTACAGTATTTTTACACTGCTTAGAACTTTTGCACCATGGCTTGATTTGATCACACAGCAGCAACAATTAGCAAGAAATCAGCTAATATTTTACTGTCTTGTCAGTCGCACACTCAGACATTTTGTTCTGCTGCTCTGACTGATAAAAGTTTTGGGAGAATGTGAACAGCTGTAAAACCTTTAAGCACCACATTATTTGATATGATTTAAGCTTTTAAAAAATGTTGTCCTACTTCCTCAACTTAAAAAGATACGTCACTGATGTCATATACTGTGCTCTAATGAATATTTCACACTTTTTTTAATGGTTTTGCGGTTCTGTGAGTTGTGCATTGCTTTGGTCATAGTCTAAAGGCCAGGGAACAGAGAGGAAGCTATACATTCATAGCAACATCCTGTATTAAGTGGTTGCAGTGGTGGTAAACCTTTAATGAGGCTTGAGGCCCAAGTAAACACCAGGTTGTGATTTGCAGATCAAAGGAGGAACAGCAGGACTTAAACGGCTAAACTTTAACATTGATCTATGACCTGCTTCACACTGAAATCATATCATTTAAATGCATCTTGGATGCTGATATGCAGCTGCGCTTGGAGATAAATGGCTAATATGCTCACATAATCTGTTCAAGCATGCTACTGTTTAGCAGGTGTGATGTTTAAAGGGGCTGTTTGTAAGGTTTTGCCATTACTACATAGCTAGCAGGTGTGTTATAACCTTTTGTATTATAAAGACAACCGTGGCTGAAGTTCTTGTCAGGTCACCAACCTGCTCAGAGCAAGAAACCTTGTTCAAAGGCAGAGAAAATTGACAAAATATCCCCTTTTACATGGTCACTATCTGACAGTAGTTTAGAGACCTAGAGTGTTAACATACATTATGGCAACAAACACCAACTTCTTACTCATTCTTGGCACTGACATCACCTGCATATCATGAATTTCCATTGTTCAGCATATTACACATGACATTCTGTCTTAATTAGGGCAGGTAATTAGCACCCCTCCAAGACACTGCTGTAAATTTTGCCTACGCACCAGTGTAAAGTTGTAATGGATGCAGCAAACAGGGCAGTTTGGCTTCGTAAAACGCTGTTGCCTCCACTTAACCTTTAAATCAAAATGCAGCATCAGCAGTCAGTTCCTTTGAGGGGAGAGGTACGATTTCAGCACATTTCCCCCAAAAGTGGTTTCACTCAAAATCATTTCTCAGTTCAAGAACAGTGATGGACAGAGGTAAAACATACAGTACCCAATGTCTGACTACTCTGCAACAGCTTTATGTCATGTCACCACACAGAGTCACCAGTCAAAACTGCTTTGCTGTGTGTGCTTTGCGGTTTTTCTCAAATTTTTTGTGTTGCCCAATCAGAAATTCAAATATTTTCATTCAGAGTAATCTATTCGTTACCACAGCTTCTACTGCAAAACGTTTTTTTCTTCTCATTATTAAACTCCTGTGTGAATCAGTGTAGCTGAACGTAACCAAATCCATTGATAAAAAAATAGACAAAACAGAGCAATTATCACATCATCATGAGCCACACATGAGCCAGGTACAATATTATTAACACTAAAAGTTTTAACACCTAAATTTGCATACTAGACAACGTTTTTTTTTTTCTTCCCATAATATGTATATAAAAAATCTGTTAAAAAGGGGGACTTGTTGAGTTATTATAATACAACAGTTAAAATGTGTTTTGTTTTGTTTTTTTATAGTGGGAATATTAAAGCAATTAGCATGGTAGCAGTTATTTGCAGGGTTTCCAAAAGGATTTCAAATCTGGCTATGAAAGCTTTTCACCTTGGTGCTATGTTGATGGTGGGAGCTAGGCTATAGGTAGTTTAGATGCACAGCACTCAATTGACTCCAATGGTCTTTAAGCCATGTTGCAGTATCAGAACTTCCACACAGCATAATCCACTTCTCTGCTCTGGTCTGCATGTTCAGCATCTTTTTAATATTCATAGTTTCTCCATAACAGAGGTAAATGCACTACTTCTGTGTCAGATTATAGCTCCTAAGCTTCACCAGAAGTAGCAGATTTAGCAAATTATTGAGAAGCACTGGACACTTGGAACATACTTAATATACAAATCAACAGGGAAGGACTGTTGTGCAGGAGTGGCTTGAAAAGTGTCTGTGTGGGCAACTTGATTTATTTTGACATTAATTTTGTAGGGTCACGATTTCAATTGTGAATTGAAGCTGGTGGCAATAAAGAGAAAGCTACAAAATGTTCAGGCCAAGCTTTCATTTAAAAGGGTGCTGTGTAGCACCAACAACACAAAAGTCAAGTGTTCATCAGAGTTAGCACAAGGCAACCAGCAGCAGTGGGTAAGTTAAAAATAAACAGTTGCTGGTGCTTTTATTCTCCTGTGGCATTAAACCAACACAGGATATCATTCCTTTTATCATATTCGGGGAATGTTAGTTTGTGTATTTTGGCCAAAAATGTGTGATCACAATGGCCACCAAAATCAAACCATTCAATCCTTGATTTAGCTTTAAAGGAGACTGTGTATTGTGAAGTCATTGTGACCTCAGCTTTCTCTGGTTCAGATGACCCAAATGAGGTCACAACATGATGATGCAATAAAAAGATGATGACAGCATGATGGAAATATGGCATCAGACTTGTCCTGTATATTAATTAGTGGAGTGTTACAGAATAGCACAGGCCCACACGGATCTGATGTTCTCATCTCCTGCCATTACTCATCTTTTCACTCATGAGTCACATACTTACTTGCTTGTCACAATGTATTTTCTGAAGCACTTTCCATAGCACTTTGATGCATTTAGTTTTACTTGATATACCAGCTTTATATCTTTTTGTGAAATCGTTGCTCTTTGTACCTTTAAATTACAACGATGTCCACAAGCTAATTGTAAATGTGCATACAACAGGTGACAGATAAGTAGCACACACAACTGCACCACTTTTCACCCTTGTCATTTTTCTGCAAACAAAAGCACATGCCATTAAAATGAAAGATTGTGTAATCGCATAAAATCAACACATAACTCACATCTGCAGCAAATGACAGAGACGTTATTCACATCAGTCAAGTCTAATTGGACATTAACTTACTTGACTGTGTTCTGTGATCAGAGGCTTTCAGCAGATTAGGGATATGATTTATGCTGTGTGATTAGTGAAAGTACTTATTTTTGTGTCATTAAGAGACACCATTAATAACATTGCTTTCCTTGACTTTACAGCAATAAGACAAGTGTGTGCTGTGTGTCTTGTGTTCTTGTATGTGCGCTACTCCTTAACCAGACAAGTGCACGTTGCTGTGACAGTACACCCGCCACCTTTTCTCCTCCCTCTATGCGGCATTAGGCTGGAAGCCAGCAGGGGAAATAAGTACGAATGACAATTTAACAGGATTTTTTTCCCTCTACAATATCCCTCCAACAGCCTCTCATGAGTCAACCAAACAGAAAGTAGCATTTTGTAATAAGAGAGCCAGCTCAGAGCAGCGAGTTGCAGAGAGTAGAGAGTATGTGATGGCTGTGCAGGAGAGTAGAGAGCACTAGGGATTGGAATTAGTGAAGGAGAAGAGGATAATCGCATCTGGCAAAGAGGTTAAGTGGTCGTTATTTTTTGTTGTGACTTTGCTGTTAGACTGATATTTCACTCATGCATTTGGAGATTTCAGTTAAGTTTCCGATGTAGGCCTACAGTATGTAAATCAGCCACAAAAGCATCACTTTCAAATATGATTTTATGTTAAAGTAATGAAATAAAATAAAATGAATAAGAAATCCTGATGAAAATAATCCCCTCATATTTTGCCATAACAGCAAACTGAGTAATTATTCTGTGTTGGTGGTTTTGTGCCATGTGAAAAAAAAAGCCTTCCAGTTAAAGGATTTGCTGTGTTTTTCAAATGAAGTGCTTTGTTGTAGCGTTAGTGCTAATTCATGTGCTAATTCATGCTTTGAATGTGGTGCTAATTCATGCTCTATGTTTCATCCCATCCACGTGTAAGTAGCTTTGGATAAAAGCATCTGCATAATGAATACATGTAAATGTGAATGTTTGGGACTTTGAGCAACCGGCCATGTGCTGTGCTCAGCTCAGGGGCTCCTGCTGCTTGACTCATGAACTTTTTTGGCTCTCTGCTCAGACCTGGCATTAACATGCGTCTCCACATGTGTCCCCAGTGAGCACTTGTGATGGGATCTCACTTCCCCACTTTATATGGAAATAAACACCTACTGTATGCATTGTAGATTTAGCCAATCCGACTGTGACGGGCAGGTCAGTTGTCGGTGTGTTTGTGAGAGGGACAGAGAGAGAAGAACAGAGAGAGAGAGTGGAGAAGGAGGGGCAGAGCAAATCAATGCACTGCACACAGCTCCACGGTGGAGTGAATAAGGTTTTGACCATTTGAAATAGTAAATATTCCTGGTTCATTATAAAGTTGTGTTGGGACAAATTAGAGTGTGGCAGAGGATTTCAGACTGATAGGAGTGCTGTGGTGCAGGATGTACTTGTGTTCACACTCCTGAAAGAGTGTGGCCACGTGGCCCAGACAGAGTGATTATATCTCAAATCTGGCCTCAATGCGTCTGGGGTGAACTTGGACTTGATTTAATTACAATTTCCCACAAGTGACTTATATACTGTGTGTAGACAAGTACTAAAAAAAACAAGCTCATTAAGAGTTGTCACCCATTCCATATTATACAGTATTGTCACACAACATGTCCAGGTTTGAATAATGTTGGCAACTATGCTCATTTCCTTGTATCCCAGAAATTCCCAGAAATTCCCAGAGACAGACAATACTGTTTAATGAACTGTATTTTGTACAGTATGTTACTAACTGTGGTCTACATTTATAGTGTAGGTTAGCATATTGCATTGTAACAGTAAAGAGATTTTATATATACGTATATATATACAGTATATATATTTGTTTAGTGGTATAATGACCTTGGTTCAGGTCTAGAAATTAAACCAAAGGGACGTGCTTGAGTGAAGAAAAAAAAAAAAAAAAAAAAAATATATATATATATATATATATATATATATATATTTTTTTTTTTTTTTTTTTTTTTTTTTTTTTTTCTCCATTCCAATAACAAGGCTCTTGTTATTGGAATGGACAAGAACAAGAACAAGAAGAACAACAAAGCAATCTAGCATTAATAATTACAAAAAAAAAAAAAAAAAAAATATATATATATATATATATATATATATATATATATATATATATATATATATATATATATATATATATATATATATATATTTTTTTTTTTTTTTTTTTTTTTTTTTGTAATTATTAATGCTAGATTAATAATCTATTATTACTAATAATAATGTAATTAATAATTACAAAAAAAAAAAAAAAAAAAAAAATATATATATATATATATATATATATATATATATATATATATATATATATATATATATATATATATATATATATATATATTTTTTTTTTTTATTTTTTTTTTTTTTTTTTTTGTAATTATTAATGCTAGATTGCTTTGTTGTTCTTCTTGTTCTTGTTCTTGTTCTTTTATGTGTTTTTTGTGCCTTTCTGTTGGTGTGTGTCAGTTAGATGTTGATTTTTGAAAGCTGTAACACAATAAGATAAGACCTTGTGTTATAAGATCATACGTCACTGTGATACACATTATTGTGTAACATCAGGTTCCATCTCAATGTGCTCTGTGTTCCTCTGGGTGACTTTGTGTTTTGAGTTCTAAGCTCTGGCTGTTGCTGTGCAGTGTGTGTTGTGTTAACTATGTTGCCACACAATACACTTCATTCCACTGTACTGTGTTGCTTTGCATATTTTTGTGGCGGAAGACCAGAGCCACCTGCGAGCAGCAGTCTCTTTTCTTTATTGCTCTGACAAAGAGCTGCATGGACTGCATCTCAAAGCATGTTTATTATGCCTAATGCTTTAGGGAGAGACAGGTGGCTTTAATAAACAGATTGTGCATAGAGATGAGGATAATACACCATAAACCAACACTGTCTCCATGCACCTCTGTGTGTGTGCATCATTTTTTCTCTCTCTGTAATGTACATGACCTTTCCATATGGGCTGCCTGAAGACATACCAAAGAAATATAATTTGAATACTGAAATACTGAGCTTTCTGATGCTTTCTAATTACGAACATCTGTCATAGGGATTTATTTACTTTGTGTATCCTTGTGTGTGTGTGTTTGTCCTATATGAATAGGAGTTGTTGTGTATATACACTGCAGAATTAGTCCTTTCAAGTTGAACAGTACATACAGGTATGAGTGTAGCGTTCTCATATGCATGGTTGTGCTCAGCCGGGTTCTCCTGGGGCTTTTGTATTTGGTTGTAAGACACAGCCTTCGTGTAAGAGAGTGCCTCATCCGCAAGCAGCGGCTTTGTGGCTGTGGTGAATGTAGCATGAAGAGCATTAATCCTTCACCGGCAGAGGTACAGTACGTCTGAGTGGCTGATGGGGATTTCATTTAGTGTATGCAAATAGTTAGTCTCGGGCGCAATAACAACTCAGCTGAGCACTTTTCCTCTTTCTGTAACCATGCAGCAAACATGATACTGCAACCAATTAGGGTGTGTATTCAGCACCGTCGAAGCATGTTGTTGTGTCTGTGCTGCGGTCGCAGTATTGACCAATACCTCATTTCCAACCAGTGTACATCTGTCTGCTGGATACCACCCGTCCTTCTATGTGTTGTTGCATGGCGTTCTGCAATGACAACACCTAATGTATTTCATCTTTAATCAGTTTTATTCAAGTCTGTAAAGTTCATTGTTTCTTTTCTCTGAAGACATTTTGAACTTCAACTATGACTTGACTCACCTGCTGAGTTGACCATTTCTCCTCTGTTGGTCTTAGGTTAATGGGAAATAAGGTTTGGTAAGAACAGCTAAAAACATTTTTTTTTTTTTTTTTTTTGCTATAGTTTTCATTGTCATTTCATTGTCATTTCATTTAAAACCACTGTCCTTATTGAAACATACAAAGATACTATTTGAGAAACGCTCTGATTCGAGCCAGAGCTTGTGCAGTGGGCTGCTGAGTTAAATGTTATCACTTCTGGAACAGAAGCCCGAAGATCAGTTTTCACTTTGGCTCAGAACATGACGCATTATTCGACTCCTGAAGGCTGGTCAGACAGCGGCTCAGTGACAATCTGAGGATCACATTTTCATACACATAAAGTTACTGCTTTGCTGGAGGATCAATGTAGGGATTTAGGATGGCAGTGTGTCTGATGCTGGGAGAAGCATCAAGGTTGATGGTGATATGTGTTTTGCCTCCAGTTTAGACGTATGACAGCAGAGCCACGTTTGACCACGTAGAGATGAGACTCCTCATACCTGAATTTCATTTACTTTTAGGATGCAGTTACAGTTATCATGCAGTGGAGTTCATATTGCTTATGTCCAAGTCTTGTTTTTGCCTTTAAATCCATTGTATAATTAAAACAGACGCCTGGTGTAAATACTGTTCAGTGAAAGTCAGACTCAGGGCATCAGCAGGGAAACCACAGTTTTCCCCTCAGCTGTGAATAAAATGACTTATTGACCATGTTGCTCACAGTGTGAGAACGAAGTCAGAGACACACAAACAAAAACCTGAATCCCATTTTTTTTCTTAATATTGCTTAGTTTTCTTCTCGCTGGCTTTGTTCATGCAACACTTGTGGCGTGCTGTCAGTGTTATGTGGGCGTGATCGATGTCTGCAGGCAGCAGGTGCTGACATGAGAGCGGAGCTACTGTCGAAGGGACTTTGGTCTTTTCCTCTCTGAACAGCTCACATTTAGTGAGGATAAAGAGAGTTAAATGTCATGGCTTGATAAAAAAGCTCAGGACAGACTTTTGGCGCCCTGCTTCCTGTGCTATGCTGATAAAGAAGAGGAGGTGAAAATGAAAATCTGTCCTGTCAGTTCGCGTTGGTCCGTTTGGTTTGTAGAGAGGGAAGAGTGAAAAAGCAGCTGACTGAGCAGATGCCTCATTCCTTTGATGAGTCTTCTGAATCCCATGGGGGGCTGCATGTTTGCATGCAAGACGTAGCGGAGACTGGAGATAGCTGTACCACTTAGGGATTTCTGTCAAACAGCAAAACAGTTGCAACATACAGTATTGAAATTATGTCATAAATAAACATGGTGTCCTTAAGTATTCGATATTTGGCAATGGTATTTAAGTATTATGTATTTATACAATACATGCACACAGTTGTATCATTAGTTATTTATGATAATATTATGGAGCAGTGCTTTACTTTTGTCTGCATAGAGAATTACAGGCACAAAGATCATGACAAGCCAACAAAAATAATTCTCCACATAACTTGTTAGTATTCTTTTATTATAATTAGTACACATTTTGCCATGGAACAAATTCAGCTGCATATATTTTAACTAAACTAACTAAGACTGTTGAAAACTGCTGTTTTGATGTGCTGCTGTGTTTGACTGCTTATAGCTTGGGGACAGTTTCCATCATTGAACATCATGTGCTAGCTAGGAGCACTGACCCAGACACGGGCTAATCTTGTCACTTCAATATCAAATGTCGATGTAAATAAGCAATAATTAATTATTGCTTTAAAAGGTCAGGGCAGTTTTTCCAAATACAGCTCAGTTATTTGAGTTAATTCAGACGGACCAAAAACTCTCTGCCATAGCTTAAGATGGCCGTCATCACCTTTAAAGACAAACAAAGCAATGTTTTGATTAACAGCCAGAACCTGATATATCCACATACTTAATAGACATTTTAGTTTCTATCGCAACAACAACTGACTATAAATAATTTGAAGCAATGATTAAAGAAACTTGGAGGCCTAAAATATACAGTAAATATTTGCACACAACACAAATTATTACAAATATTGCACTTGACATCTGTCGGGCCCCCTAATAAAGAGAGAAAAAGAAGAAGATGTAATTAAATGTGCACTGTGTGTTGTAATACAACACTGCAGCATAACAATAATCAGCAAACATGCTGTACACTATTAATTATGATTCATCTGCAGCGTGTTAGGCGAGCAGATGATTAGTATATTAGCAGTGTGTTTACTGATTTTTAAAACATACTAAAGAAATAACATGCTGCTCAGAGGTTTGGGGTTTTTGACTTCCAGACATTTATCAAATAACCAGTCCTGTGTCATGTTGTCTAATATCACAGTTTTGACAAACTAATTTCAGAAGCAAACATGTTTAGTATTCCCAAACTGGACTTATTGCACTGATGCTAACAGAGAAAAAGATGATTTTAAACCTGAGGTACACACACACACTCACTTAATCTCTGGTGCTGTTATGTTGAACCCTCTGCTGTTCATTGATCTTTAAAAAAAAAAACATTTGATCCTGCTTGAAATGTTTTATCACAGCAAGACTGACAGGACCGAAGAACACACGCTTTACACACACACACACACACACACACACACACACACACACACACACACACACACACACACACACACACACACACACACACACACACACACACACACACACACACACACACACACACACACACAATTTCTTTCCTGTATTAGTGGAACAAATGGCATGCTATTAGTCATTAACTGTGGCTTGCTCTCCAACTTCCAGACATCGATGAGTGCAGTCTGCAGACTCACACCTGCTGGAATGACAGCGTGTGTGTAAACCTCCCGGGGGGCTACGACTGCGTGTGCACGTCTGGTCCGGGCTGCAGCGGCGACTGTCCTCAGGAGGAGGGAATCAGACGCAACGGAGAGGACTGGAAACCCAGCTTCGACCGCTGCGCTATATGCTCCTGCAAGGTACGCAAGAATTCACCACACTTCCTCACGACCTAGAGGAGCATCTGAAAGTTGAACTGTCTCTCTTTCTGTGTTCACTTCACACTCAGTATCACTTGCTACACAAAGGAAGGACAACACCAAGGACAAACACCAGCGTGTGATATGCAAAATACATCTCATGCATTTGATATCCCAGGAAACCCATTAGCAGTGAGAAGCTAGCTCTCCGTTAGAACACGACACGCACAAAGATCAACACATATACATGTAATTGACTGCAGTTGAATTAACTAACATCTGTGTGAATAGTTATGAAACAAACAAGAGTTTTCCGGTCATCCTGACCTCGGGATGGCAAAATAATACGAATCACACAGGAAGAAAAACACCTCAGCGCTCCCATCTGTTTGCCATTAGCCTGCATTACATTCTGACAAATATTTATGGCAGTTTTAACATCTCATTTCTGTGCTCAGGAGTCAGACAGAGGCAGGGATTTGGATCAGATTTGTCTTTGCGAAGGTGAAGCTCAGTGAGATTAATGAGAAACAGAAACAGGCGGTTATTTGCAATAAAATGAGTTTAGCACCAGGACGTCTCACATGAACCACCCTAGTAAATAAATACCAAGGGTAAACTTAGACAAATTCTATCACACCCGTGTGTCATGACTTATGACGTTTAACTTCAGCTCTCGTTATAAAACACATGCAAATTGAGGTTTACTCATAAATTCCACCCTGCAGCCACTGTCTCTGCATGATGCTGTTATAAAAATCAACAGACCTTTAGTCCAGCTCGCATCACACAGATGAGAACATCCACCAATGTGTTGCTTTGTACCTTGGCTTCATCATGGATCCCATGTGCACTGGAGGTGTCCTTCAGCAACCACTTTTCTTGTCTCAGTATAGTTTAGAGTTGTTTTATTGACATTTTCTGTGTTACACAAGCACAATAACTAAATGTCTGTAGCTCTATTATGTGTTGATTGATACTGAACTCATTTTAGTCAGTGTATGCAGAGCGCTATCTATATTTTGTACTTGTAAGCATTCTTCCTCATGCTCCATAGACTTTGTGGAAGAAGAGACTCAAACAAACAAGGGGAACTAGCTTTCAAATGAAATGCAGTATTAATTATTTATTTCATGTCAACTGTCAATAAATAAAGGCATTTACATACAGTACATTCACAAGGGAATTTCACGATTCAGAGATGAGAACTGCTCCGGCAAAAGTAGACCCGGCAGTAGAGACATTACTGAGAAGCTGTTGAGATGCTCTGCTCACTTTGGGGATCAGTGTTCAGGATACCTGGAGGACCCACAGCCCTGCTGGTTTTCACTCAAGCTGTCAATTTGTGAGTTGAGTCAGAAGCGAGATGCTCACTGAATGTAAACAGGCACTGATTTGGGTTTCAGGACAAACAGTGAAAACTACTGGCCTGTTGGCACCGAGGCAGCCTGGAAAAGACTGTAGTTTGTGAAGGCGAGGAGAGAGAGAGAGTTCAACTGAGGAATTACAGAGCCCAGAGGTAAAAAATATCAAACAAGAGTTTGTTTGAAATGTGTTAAAAAAAAAAGAAAAAAAGGCTGGATGGAGCAAATGAACACAGAGGTGGGCAGAGAAGAAAAGAGTTTCTAGAAACTGTATAATATGAAATATATGTGCTAATTAAACTAAAAGAAATATAAAACAGAAAACTTAGTTAAATATAATTACATTTTAGTTTTGTACAGATCCCCACAGGAGGCTAAAATTATCTAAATTAAATTACTTTTGCAAAACAAACCTCTTCCTCAGCCTGTGTTGAAAACAAGTCACACCTAATGATAAAATAATAATCATCATCCGCAGTCATCAAATTCATCATAGAATTGTTGTCATCAAAGTTGTAATGATGTCGTTTCGATAGCACAACAGAGCAGCATTGGCATGCAGGCCCGGTCTTCACTCTGGCATTAAAGTCAACAGTCTGTCTTCGTTCATCCTGCCAGCGCGCGACAATTGGCAGTAATTTGTCAGCAAGTCCAGGGCCGTAGCCGTAAAGACCAAGGCCATCGATACTGGCACCCTGGGACTGAGCGGTTACTGTAGCAGGACAATATGCATCGATAAAACATTGGCTCTGCATTGCCCTTTTAATGGTATGCGGAATGATTTTATGACCCCCATGCATTTTCTAACAGCCATTTTATGTAACATTTTTACATCTCCATTACGTTGCCGTCCCCAGGCCAGACAGTGCTGGCTGTGCTGAGTAAAATGGCCCATAAAGTCTTCTCTGGGTAGAGACAGGGAGCCAGGGACACGATGGCTGGAGACACTCACAGAGCGGGGGGGCCTGCATTTGACTTTGCTTTGTAGCCAAGACACCAAACTTCTAACAAAACCTTGCCTCACTCACAGTTTTGAGGTTATGACATATTAAAATCCTACAGAAGAGTACTGGCCTTGAATAATCTGCCTGAATGATCCAAAATGCAGAACGGTTAACTAGCTCTCCCTAACAGTTTGAGGGATTTGCAGATATGCACTTTGATCATATCCCATAGTAGGGCTGTCCTAAATGATTATTTTCCTTCTGATTAATCTATCAAGTATTTTTGCGATTAGTTGATTAGTCAAACTATTAATTTTTCAACTAATGTAGCGATTATATTTTGGTTGACGATTATTTATTTACAAAAACACTGTGGTATGCCATCTCCGTTTTGCAAAGGCTGCAGATAGGGATGCACATGATAAACCGTTTAACTTTGACCCATTAATACTATCGGTTAACTTTTTTTATGTCGTCAACTCACGGGGTTTGTCGACATGTGCAGACTTCCACTCGTGCCTTTAGTCATATTTCGCAGCAAAAAGTTACACTGGAGGACTGACAGTATGTGCCAGTTATGCAGCACAGTCCACATGAGGGACATCTGCATGTCCGTCACCTCTAAGGACGGTGCAGCTAAAAAAAAAGAAGAAAAAAAGGACAGCGCTGTGCTTTCCAGCCGGTTCACCTGTCACTCACCTGCAGCTGACCGAGCTCTCAGCAGAGCTCTGCTGGTCCTCTTTCTTCCGCCTGGTGTTTGGCTGCACTTTGTACAAAAAGAGTTCAACATGTGAAGATCTAACCTCCACATGAGCACCATCAGCTGAGACAGAGCTCATGTGGAGCTGCTCATCTGTAGCAGCGTGTGTGTTTTATAACAGCAAGAAAAGAAAAAAAAAACACACATCGTCAGTCGTCTTCTCAATTGAGGCTCCCGTTGCTGATCGGCATAAGTCTAGTCACAGATATTTATGAGAACATTATAATTTTATCAGTTAATGGTTATTAATTGGTTAACAAGCGCAAAGACAATTTGCCCTCATCAATCATGTGTTTGGCCTCTTGAATGTGATAATTCAATACCACCTGGTAGGAAGTTCTGGGCTTTGGACCAAATCAATGTTTCCACTTTTCCTGAGATATCAAACTCAGTCTGTACAGAAAACATGTTTTGTGAGGGCATGGGTCACCAAAGTCCAGTTCAGTTGAGTCCAAGTGAGTATTTGGAACAAATTTGTAGAAATGCCCTTAAGGCGTCACTGAGGTATCATGTTCATGAGAGCTGGATGGACCAACAACCTAAGAACACAATGCCTCCGGCCACGTCCTGAGCATGGAGGCATCAAAATGCCAAACATTCATTATTCTGTCCAGGACTGTGCAATTTCAGAGATAGAAAGGCACTGAGACACTTTCAGGGTTTTAGGAAATCCTTCAACTCTTCTCTGTAAGCACACTGATGAAGGCTTTCAGTTGATCGCAGGGTGACCCCCCTATTCAATGATAAGGTACATCTGGAACACTTGAATTTTCTGATCTGTGTATTTAACCTTTTTCACAAGCAAAAGACCACAGGCTCAAAATTCACATCCTGAATCTAACCCTGGGCGATATTGTGAGAATGACAGAGAAAGTCGATCTGGATCTCTGTCTTCCTGGAGTGGAACAGAGGATTCTCTCGCACACAGGTGTACGTCAGTAGCTAAAATTTCTGTCATATGTTCGAGTCCATTCTCTAACATAAGCCATGTTTTTCACACTAATGGGAAGGATTTGCAGCTGCATTACAAACAGTAATGTTGTTTGAATAAGTCTGGCACCACTTGTGTTCTCCTGGTTGTCTCTGTGCGCATATGAAGCCGTTCTTATGTCGCCAAATGGTGCTGATTTGAATTTATTGCTGTTTGTCAAAGACAATAAGGCACAGTGTGGACAATAAAGGGGAAATTTCACTTCAGTCGGTATTTGTTGTTCACATCAGTGTTGTCTCTACAAGCTCCTTATGCATTTTTTATCTGAATTGTTGTTGAACTGAGGCCCTTTTTATTTTGTATGGGGTTATGGGGATGTAGTTTATAGCCAGGGATATAAAGTGATTTTGATTTGATTTATTTTATTTGCACACATAAAACATTGCAAATACATTGTGTATATATTTTTTTTCTCACGAGGAGGATGTGTAGATAAGATAGGAGTTCTGTCTAGGTCTTTGTTAGCATGAGGTTTTCAAACTCGGTCACATAGGGGCATCTGTCAGGGAATCTGTTTCCTCCCTGACTGACATAATACCCCCGTCCCCCCCGTCCTCCCACTCTTCTGCTGTGCAGGACGGACAGACGTACTGCAGGAGGAGACCCTGTGACTGCGGCGACCCAGACGAGGATCTGTTCTGTTGTCCCGGCTGTGACAACAGGCCCAGCAGCCAGTGTCTGGACCAGAGTGGACGCACACTCTACCGCAGCGGAGCGTCCTGGCTGTACGGCTGCCAGCAGTGCCGCTGCATGGTGTGTACACAGAAACATTACACATCACACACAGAGCTACACGTGTTGTAGCAGAAATGAGAAATTGACCTTCAATCTCAATTCCCTTACTGTTGTGCGACAGGTTTGTTAAAAGGCACAGATGACATAAGAGAAAAAACTAAATCCACTCATGAATACCTGGCCCTGATGTGTCACTCTGCTGAGAGAGTGTGTGTGTGTGTGGGTGTGGAGGGCTTGGGTAATTACCACCTCTGTAATTAGAGATGTGGCAACAGATCAGCGTGTGAGCTGTAACTGCTGTTGCCAGATCAGCTGATTCATGTAAAAACTAACACACTCGGTAGTATTTCTGTCACTTTCTCTTTTTTTTTTTTATTTACCTCTGTATTTTCGGCTGCAGGAGGGGGAGGTGGATTGCTGGCCTCTGGTTTGTCCCGTGCTGATGTGCGAGTACACGGCGGTGGCGGAAGGCGAGTGCTGCCCGCGCTGCGTCACGGACCCCTGCATGGCCGACAAGCTGTCATATGACATCCGGCAGACGTGCGAGGACCCTACAGGTATCGCCCGCCTCAGTGGAGACACATGGCATATGCCCAACTCACCCTGCACCACCTGCAAGTGTAAGGTAGGCAACCGCAACAACAACCAAGGTTTGCTTCACTGTGCAGCCTCCATGTCTGATGAAATTGACTTCTATCTTATTTGATATTCGAATTTCTACACCTCCACCATTGTGTCATTTTAGGAAATAAAATCTCATGCAGTCACATTACCATGATTAAGGTCATATTTATGTCAGTTTTATTTAAAAACCTGTACCTTCACAGTGTGACAGTAATACGACTGAGTTGGAAACTGGTCCCACTTGTTCAAAAGGTAATTTAATCAGATTTTGGATAATGGATTGGATCAAATCTTGAAAATGGGTTGTTAAACGCTAAAAACGGATTCTGAGATCGGATTGGATCACGTAATCCAATCTTGGTTTTCTGGATCAAACCCTCAGTTTGTGTTGATCAAAACTTTTTAGTAGGATTGGGATAACTTTGATCCAAAAAAACATGATTATTCTGATCCCAGCAGTTTGGTGGATTCAGGGGGGGATTTCAGGAAGGTGTGTGTCTCTTTTGAGATGTGATGGACAGTTGAACAAAACACTCTTAGTCGGGGCACTCCCCAGGGCAAAATAACTGCACATTAATCCATTAAAAACATCAGTCCATTAAAAAAAAGAAAGAAATCTATTAAAAAAAAGAAAAAAAAGAAAAAAAAGACCATTGTCAGGAACATGTCACATTTACACACTTTTACTACAAAAAGGATTCTATCCCTGCTGTTCTGTGGTCACAGCATGTGATTGAAGCTGTTGCTGTACTTTTCTGTCACTCTGCTGCTCTGTGATTGGATGGTCACTTCAAAATCTTTGACTTGATTTAAAGATCAGCCTACTGATATTTAGTGTTACTTTTCCTACTGCCAGCAAATTACATAGACAGGACTGAGACAGTGTGCAAGTCTGTGTCTCTGTGGAGCTCAGTGGCTCAGTCAGCCACCTTCTCTGAGAACACAGAGGTCATCCATCCTTCCATCCATTGTCTACACCACTTTTACAGTAAGTGCACAGGGGACAGGCACCAATCCCAGCTGAGGGTGAGGGCCCTCAGCCGGGTACACTCTGGACAGATCACCAGTCTATCACGGGGCCACAAACAGCTTCACACCTACAGGCAAATTACTGTCGCCACCACCATGTGACCCATACAGAGGTCAATGGTTCATGACTTCAGATGACTTTGGCAACAACAATTTAATCCATCCACATTAAATACAAATGCTCACAAGCCTCTACTAATTGCCGCTTGTGGCTATGTTTGTCTCATTCAGAAGTTGTTTTGAATAAAAGTGTCTACCGACTGAGAAGTCATCATATTTTTGAAAGGAGAAAAAAAAAGGAAATATTTCACCAAAATTAGCAAGTATAATCAGAGTTTGCGCTCGGAGCAGATTAACCCCTTTTCCACTGCCTAGTTTGCCTTTCTGTTTGGACTCATGACACACAGCTGCAGGGAGCGATGTCAACACATGCACACAGAGCAGAGCAGAGAGACTGAGCTGCCAGCTGCTGTGTTGTTGACTGGTGAAACAGTCTGTTACACTTCATCCTCAGGTTTTTGCTCCTGTAAAAAAAAAAAAAAAAAAAGTGTCAGATCCTCCCAGTAAGACGCTTCAGACACAATCAGTGATGATGTGTTTTAAAGGCGTGTTTTGAAGCCGTGGTGTTTTTGGTGTAGCAGCAGAACACACACTGGGCAGGTGAGAGGTCGCTCTACAGTGGCGGCTCGCTGGAAGATGTTACACAGCAGAGAGGGGAGGAAAAACTGACACGTTCACCTTGGTGTTGCGTTTACATCAATGCTGATCGGAGCTGCTGCCATTAAATGCCCATTTCTACTGCAGAGTCATTTGACCTGTGTGTAAATGCTAATTGAACCCGTTTTCAATACTGATGAAAGCTCAGAGTTCACAGGTCTAAGCAGCTTTTTTTGTCAAGTACTGTAGGAAAGTGGCTTTTGAAGCAGAGCCTCCATTATGTCTGAGTAGGGGTTAGTGCAGTATGTTCTTTCGCAATTTATGTAGTGACCATTTGCTAATATTGCAGAGATGGTGTTTACATGGTGTTCATATATAAGCTTTATATTTTGACTGATTATGGTGAGCCAGGCTCTGACTGCTGTTATATTCAACGTGTACAGCATACTCTAATTCTCCACAGTGTGTTTAATGCTCTCTATCTCTTCTCTCCTGTCTTGTTACGCTCTGCTGCTCAGAACGGGAATGTTTGCTGCTCGGTGGATCTCGACTGCCTTCAGAACAACTAAAGCTCTCTTTCTCCTGTGCTCCTGCTACTCCTCCTCTTCTCCTCCTACCGTCCTCCTCTCTCACTACGGGGACTGCCACACCTCCTCCTCCTTCATCTGACGACTCTCTTCCCTTGGATTCATAAGACGGTCTCACGCACACGCATGTGCATGCCAGTGTGTGCACCGAAAATACAAACACACACTGGACAGACTGGGGGTGTTGAGGCTGTGCTTCTATATGCTGTAACTCTGTCAACAAACGGTGTTTGTGTGTGTGTGGCTCGGGAGGAGACTGAGGCTGTAGTTGCTCTCACAACAGTCTCTGTGTTGTACATTTGTCTTTGTGTGTTTCCATTTCACTTCATATCTTGAGGAAACATGTTGAGCGTTGTTTCAAACCGAAAACCCGAGACGAGCAACAGAGTTGTATAGTCAGGGCTTCACATCTGGACAGATGTTGTGTCAGTGGGAAACAGGTGAGAAATCTTAATCTATTAATCTTAATTTAAAGTTCAGTACATCTCTAGATTTGTGGTTCTCTGGCCAAATGATCAAAGTGTAAAGCAAGCAGTGCAAAACTTCTCTTTACGTATGTTTTTAATGTCATCACTGCTCCCTATCCAGAAACGATATCATCCCGGTTTCCAGATATGTCTAATATTTCATAGTAGCATGGCTCTTACCCAACTATTTGTTGTGCCATCAAACAGCATCTGGAATCCTCTCTTGACATTGAGGAGGCTTTGATTGAACAGTTTTTGCAGCTTTCCAAAACAGAGGCAATCTGACAAGCTCACCCACTTCAAGCTGTGATCAATCAGGTGTGAGGAAGTGAAAGCATGTGGGGCTTGAACCTCTCTCTAAAGCCAGGCCCTGTTTTTGACTGTGGTTCCTAAGAGGTATAAGCATTGCCTTGAGACGCACTCGGATGACACTTTCTACAAAGTAGTCCATTTCCAAGCGTTCTGTAATCTTCTGTCTTTGGGTCCTTTTTATTCCCCCACCTTCGTAAGAAAAAAGGGATGTGACTCTCTCCCAACACCTCTGTCTCCCAACACTTTGCCTCAGCCTCGGTGTCTCCTCTCTCATGATGTTGACTGCCAGATAGTTGTGAAAAACAATAGTCATGATATTAAAAGCTTGTGAAAGCAGTGTGATGGCCCACAGCGGCTTCCTGCAGGCCGCAACAAGCATCAGTCGTAGCTGTTGATTAAATCAGCACAGCTTGTGACAGGGTGGACTCCTGTGGCATCTCCCCGGGCTCCTCAGCTCCAAAGCATATGGCACACACACACACACACACACATGCACACACACACACACACACATGCACACACACACACACACACACACACGGCGGCAGAGAGACATGAAAAAATGTGGATAATTAAAGCCATGTCACACAGGCCTGGATTTGAGTATGCCAGGAGGTCACAGAGTGTTGAATCTGTTTACAGGCGGCCGAGCTTATTAAGGCAGGAGAGTCTTGTGCTTTTCCTGCTACAGTTCATCCGTTCACAGCCTCTGACGCTCTCTGGCCTCCCGCCCCCGTCCTCTCCTCCGCACCTCTCTCCATTATCCACAGCTCGTCTCGAGAGCTCTGAAGTTTCCCCTCAAGTGTCGTTATCAAACTATATGTGTCCGTCGCTGTCCATTTTTTTCCCCTCCCAAAAGAAACCAGAGCACAGACTTTTCAAAGTTAACTATGTGGAATGTTATTTTATTTTATTCTAAAAATCTGTCACGCAAGGTTCATCTTCAGGTCAGGTGACATAGTTATTCTGTAAACTTTTGTTATGAAACCCCTCAACAGTCAATTCATTTGAAGCAAGTTAAATTATTTCTTGAGACAGATCAACGGTTCAAACAGTCTCTACGCCACCTTCTTTCTCTTTGGTTTTTCTTCACCGCACAGTTACAGATATCAGGACTCATCTTCCATCTTCAAAGGAATCAATTTACTTCCAGAGATTGAGATAATCCTTCACAGTTGAAGTAAAACATTCATTTGCTTTAGTCAAATGTCTTTTTTTCTTCTTTTTTTTTTGCAAAGTAAATCAATTGGAGCTTTACATGATGCTGTTGTCCCCTCCAGCTCACACTGGAAATCTACAGCTCTTTCCAGACTATGAATTTTCCTGTTCCAATATTTGAGATCTGAGACCAAAATCCTTAATTCATCGCCACAAGCAATCCCACCTGTTACAACATAGTTCATAGTCAAAAAACTTGTTGCACTTTGAGATCACCTCGGAGACGAGTGATGCAGGAGATGAGCAGCATCCAATGAGAGCACACCATAGATCCCAAGGCAGTAACGAGGGAAGCAGTGAATGGAGTCAGAGGCCCAGTTCCAATCCGTCCCCTAAAGACTGTGAGGGTCCAGATGCTGTAAACAGGAATGGATCTGACCAAATCATCATCAATCATCACAAACTACACACACTTATGACGAGCAACGTTAATGCTGACAGTAAAACGTCTTTTTTTTTTTTTTGTCCCGTCCATTTGCAATAAAGACGAATGGGAGCTCTCCCGTCTACGTTTGTTCACCGTTTTCTCTGTTTTTCCGACAGCATCCCATATATCTGACTTCACAACACAATGAACTGTGGGTAATGTCCTTACGCCAAGTCAGCATCGGTGCTGACTTACGGTAAGGGGGCAGAAAGGGCTCATTCACTGACTCACTGACTTGATGATCTGACAATGGAACAGCCCTCACGGACTTCCCGTGAACGCACCTCCAAGTCAGTGAGTCCGTGAGGGGTTGGAATTGGAATTGGGCCAGAGTCACTTCTTGTGTATTTTTGTGCAATACGATGACTTGCTCCAGCTGTGGTTCAGTGCACCTCGACATGACAACAGTCTGTAAAATGTCTTATACCGAGAGCAATACAGCAGTTGTGAGATTCTGTCGTGGCTATAATGGAAAAACTTTTATTTGGAGCCGCCGTCAGGAAAAGTTGAAAATAAATGTCCCTGCTGTTTCCCCTCCTGCTGACCTTCCATTATTTAATGTCAAAGTGGTTCTTGTTTCCGGTCAAATCAGTGGGATATTTTTCTACCTTTTCATGCACCAAGTGCATTGTTTGTTTGAAATCAAAGGTGGTGGTCATTTCACAGACCTTAGGGAGGGTGATGCTGGTTGTTGTCTGGAGAGGAGGGGGGGGGGGGGGCGGTGTCATGCAGCGGGGTGTGCCACCACTCTGACCTCTCAGCCACATCGTCCTCGTGTTGTCCTTGGTTGCCACTGCATCCGTTTGAGTCTTGTCTTAGCATTTCTGTATTCATGCACCTCCATCATCACAATGTAAAACTAAAACCGTCTATTGCACACAATGCACACACACACACAGAAATACACACAAACACTGAAAAAAGTGATGTAAATGGTATCTGTACCCATTTAAGTTGAACACAGCAATTGAAAGCATTGAAAACATTTGTACAAAAGATCACTGAAAAAAAGGTTTTCAGATTGCTATGTTGATTAATTTGATATGAACTATAATGACTACTGTAAAACACTATTTGCAAGTCTGTGTGTAAATGTTTTTACATACTGACAATATGATACAAATTATACAGTTTTTTAATTATCATTGTGTTCATGAATAATGTGTTAATTTTAGTGGACTACTTTTCTTTTTGTGGGACAGGTTCAGTTTTGCTGTAAATACGGTGTAAAGTGAAGGGGTCTGTAAAGAGAGTAAGACTATGTGAATAATTCTCACTACCACAGCTTCTTAGGATATGAACGTTGTAAGGCGAGTTCGAGAGAGATGCAACATTTCTATTGTTTTTACTATTTCTTTATTTTTCTATTCTTGCCTTAACCCTTTTAGTATCGGTCATAGTTTCATGTCTTTTCACTGTCTTAGGATGGCATTATGGGTTTGACTAGCCTGTGTGTATGTACAGATCTCTGATTACCGTCCCTCACTAAAACACGTCAACAGAAGCGGACTTTGGAAATCGGACTGAGCGTGGTCCGAGCTCAGACGGGAGCTCGGACAGACTGTTCACCGCACTGACAAGCCATTCTTTTTTTCTCCAACACACGTCTGTATGAACTGAAAAGTCTCTTCACAAGAAACAGACAAAATAGAACTATGTACACATGTAAAAAAACTAAAGAAAAAAAAACTACTGTTGAAAATGACAATGTTATTCTTGATCCAGTTCCTACTAAAATAGCAAGCGACTGTGTTTCTCCTTTAATGTCTGACTTTTTAAAAAGCAGCAGTTTTGGACCTTCTAGATCCTGATGTGCTTGTTCATGTTTTTTGATAGAGGACCTTGGTGGAGGAACACCCCCCCTCCCCCTCAGGTCTGTTCATTGTTACTTCTCCAGATCAGAGTGGCCAACCTAATTGTACTTAAAGGGTTAAGTGTCATTTGACTTGAAGACTGTGTCGTGATAAGAGTTTGCTGTAAGAAAAAAAAAAACTTCAGTTAATAAATATTTTAGTTGTTTACTTTAGTTTGCTGTGAGTTTTTGGCTTTAAAGTTAGTCACTGTTTCAGGGTAACGGGACAAATTGAGGACGTCCGAACCACTCGCCATCGCGCAACCCATTGGCAGCTTAAAGGAAAGCAACGTCTCCCGAGTCTGAGAAATCAAAGCCGATCCCTGGATCGGGATACCGTGCCGGAGGAGTCTTTCATGTTTCTTTGTTTTATCAATACTGCTGTTTTCCATTTCCCTCAGGATATGTATGAAAGGCGATGCTGCAGTAAAGATAAGTACATGCTTTTGATGCTTTAATGGAGCGCTGCTGTGCCACTGACAGGAGCAGGTACAGCAACACTTTTGAAGCTACATTGTGTGGAGGAAAAAAAACAGTGAAAGGTGCACAACGTGTAACCTAGTATTTTATATTTTCTTGCAGCACCACAATCGAAACTGCACACATACACACACATACTTCATCAGAAATTGCACAAAATACATACATTTTACTGAAATGCAAGTATTCCCAGAGCAGTTGGAAGTTACTTGTACCACATACACAGATGATTTCCCCACAGCTTTCAAACTGAACACATAAACCTTGATTTTTCAAATCACTGATGGAAGCTTATGTAAAGAAATAAAAAATAATACAAAATCGACACTCTCAGGTAGTAAACCTCACACTTTCCAGCTCATTGTACGCAGAGATTTAACCACTACAGTCATATCCCTGTACAGTTGTACAGCAGGTTATAATGGATAATGTTGGTTAACTTTAGATGCAACACATAGTGTGGCCAACCAATATTCCCTATGTTGGAATCCAACAATTAATCCCCTTTCTTACAAAGGGCAGTTTGCTGCCTGCCCATCCTGTACAACAGACTATATCAAATATACGCCCACCTCCCTCTGTATGTAAGATTATAGCTAATTAGAAAAAAAAGTAGGTCTTCGAGACTGTTAGTGGAGCTCTTTGCACAAAGTACGGTAGTGTTCCCTCCTGATGGTGTGATAGCACAGCCACATTCTCTTCAGCCATGCTGCAAACAGTAGCTAGACCAGTGGACTGTTGTGTGTTGAACTGAACTTGAACTTACACTCCATCCAGGTTCTGTTTTGTCAGCATTGGTATGGACTGATTTTATGATTGGTAGCATACTACTGTAGCTAAATGTAATTGCACTGATTTTGCAACACACAGAGAGATTTGCACCAGGGGAAATAAGCAGCTGAGAAGAGAAAACTGCTTTTCGGCTGTTCTAACCAGTGCCACCTATACACACAATATTAACATCCCGAACCAGCTATCCTGGTCATTTGGAGCTGGTCTCAGCTGACGTTGCATGAGGCTGGTCTATCACAGGACTGTCAGAGAGACAAACAACCATATTCACATTCATACCAAGGGCAATTTTGAATCTGCCTCAAATAGGTCTATAGATTTGGAGAGGAAACCACAGCTCTCAAAGGAAATCCATGCAGATATGTTGAGAAAAAGCAAACTCCACAGGGAAAGGCAGATGCTAGTCTACTAACCGCTGCACCAACATGTCGCTTATAACCCATGTTTCTTGAGATATTTCTGTCAGAATATTGCCATATGTAAAATGGCTATGGATAATGTGGCGATATCAGTCTGTATGGGTTCTTTGCTCATTCAGTCGTTAGTGTTTCAAAATTTTGCAGTGCACATGGGATGCTGTATGCAAACGCACCAGTAATTATCTTTTAAACAGAATGTGTTCATGTATATAGTTTCAAGACTAGAAAACAACTATCATCAATGCCCTCCACTACAGTTTTTTTTTTCTTTTGAGGGGGGAAGGCAGCTGATTAATTAATCTCAGGTCCATCAGACCAGGAAGTTCACGCTGTTCATATTGTGCAAGAACTATATTGTAATCAGGCCCAGTGTGTTTCCTTGAGCACCTTCCTGCCACAGATCAGTCAGTATGAACGTCTTTATCTCAGATGGTGAATTGAGATGCCACTGGGAGGGTTGGTGGGTGGCAAGCGCAGGGCGGGGGGTAGGGTGGTGGTGGTGGTGGTGGGGGGACTCCAGCGAACTACACTGGGGAGGGTTCAGTCAATTAACCTGCTGTCAGTTAGCTGTAAAGCAAGTGCTTTTTTTTCTTCTCTCTCTCTCCGTTCTGTCTGTCGTTGTCGTAGTCGTGGTGACTGGTGGTCCTGCACTCCCTGTCCAACCTGGCTCCTGCTCCCTTCAGCCAGGGCCGACTGCACCCATAGGTGCTTACCATTCATAGGCTGGCACCGCAGAGGTCGCCACAGAAGTGATGAAGTGACTCCCTCAGCAACAGCTCTCATCTACTGTATAGATGCAGAGGGAGATTACTGGGCAGGGGGGTGGGGGGGGGCAGAAGACGAATACAGCAAGCATCTACGCATGAATGCACGGACTGAAGAGTGCACAATTGCAAATTGCTTTTTCAATCAGCTCTAATTTAACTTAAAGAGATGTCTTAGTCTTCCTGGTAGATTTGTTGGTTTGGAACAACAGAAGAGAGATTGTGGTTTGGCATCTGTTCAGCAAAACAGAAAGTAACTTCAGCAGTCCCCATTCTCTCCCTCTCTTCCTCCTCCTCTTCCTCTTCCTGCTACCAGCAGTCAAATCGATCAATTTCTCCCCCTTCTATCGACATTTCAGGAAAACTCAGGGCAGCCCGATTGAAATGCAAGAGGCAACAAACACAAGCGCTCTAACACGGACTGAGAATTAATACATAAACTATGTGCATGTTGTTCATGTTAATACAGCACGGATTAAGCTGCTTAAATGCTTTATCGACATCCCGACCAATCAATGGGTGTTTAATTAAAGAGTGCAGCTGAGCCAGTGACAAGGCAAACGGCAAAGCTGCTGCTGACCTGTGGTCAGATGGAGCAGCTAAGTGTTTATTTAACCCCGTGTCACGGTGCATGTGTGTGTGTAAGCATATATGTGTATATTTAATGTATCTAAGAGACCCGATGACCTTTACTGCTTGCCAATTTTGCAGATGTTCTTTTGGATTTAATTGAAATTCATGCATTACTTGTACATGATACATTCATATTCAAAACAGGAGGTGTGGGGAAAAAAGTCAGGAATAACAATTATAAATAAAAATGTCCTCTTTTCATGTTCAAGTAGCTGTGAAATGTGTAAACTATGTGGAGAGAATAACAGAAAAAGGAACATTGTTTTCTGCTAATGACCAAAGCTAGTTAGCATAGTTAATGATGTTTCATCTATTGATGCTCTCAAACTGAGAGGCCCGCACCAGCATGCTAATTAGCTGCTTACTTGGACCTTTTAGTCCACCACTTATATAACTCTCCTCCCCTCTCTACAATGTGCAGATTCAGATCTAAAAAGGACAGCTCAATATACCAATGGCTGTGAAAATGAATTTTGTTGTTTTTTTTTAGATAAGAGTGGGCAGTTCACTATCCCCAAGTATGAATTTTTCATAGAGCTCCTGAAAGAACGAATAAGGTGGAGAAGGATGAGACGGACCGACGGGAGATCTAATAAAGATACATACTGTAGTAACGCAGCGTGTGCATCAACAGACAAGTGAGAATGTTTGAGCTTGCCTCGAATCAAATTAATGTTTACTGTGTGTTTTCATTTCTCCATGAACTAACTAGACAGATGAAAAGTTCAACCACGTCATCGTGTCTTGTCAAGATATCTGCTGATTGTAATAAGCATACGCTGCTATACACAGACAACATACTACTTTAAACATCATCTTAACATTCATTACTAAAGAAAGACCATGTTCAACCACAAATGAACATTTTAAACTGTGGTGTGTATAACATGTAGACATGTTCTATTGAGGTTTTTAAAGCAATGCTTAAGACCCATTTATTTACTGTTGCATATGGGTCTTAGGTCATATCCTGTTTAATATGTGTTGTGTTTCTTGTATTGCTCCTGCTTGTAAATTGCTCACAGTTTTTGATGTGTTGTAGAGCACTTTGAAGTAAAGTGCTTTTATAAATTATATTATAATTGTTATTAGCATTTTTAGTGAATTATAGGTTTGTAAAGTTTCCAAGGTCCAGGCTAGTTGCCCCCACCCCCCAGACCTTTATGCTAAGCTAAGATCTCTGTCCCCTTGCTGTGGCGGCTGGTCAGTTAAACTGACGGATAGAGAAATAGTTTTCATTTCAGGGAATATGCTGATTTACTTAGGTACTAAGAGGTCAAAAGAAATTTAAATATATATAAAGTAACTTATTTTTCAAAGAAACAAAATGGTACTGTATAAAGCGGGATTGAAATGTAAGGGTATAGGCGATCGGGCCAAAAGGTCACATGATAAATCTTTTTGGGTAGAATCACAATCTCTTCAGCTCTTTCCGCTCTGATTTTATTGTGAAAGTCAAGACCAGAATTTGTGATTCATATATTTCTGCCACTTTGACTCTTTTCAGTTGTTTGTAGTAAATGTTTATTTCATGAAAACTAGGTGACATGTCAAAGAAGGATCATCCACAATATAAAGCCATCACATCGCCCACCCTTATATATATCCTGGATTCAGGCCAATCTGCTTTAGTAAAAGCATAAAGCTGCACTGATTCACTGATTCTCACTTGGTGTGAAAAAAAGCAGAACAAATCAAAACAAGCCAAGACATACACAGCTACAGTATAGCTACTGTTTAGCCAACTTGTTTGTTAACAGTTGCCTATTTACATATTCGGCATAAACATGATTAGTTTATAGTTATAATAAAAGTCACCCTCACTCTTGGTTCTGCTTTGGTCTCCAGTGCCTGAGTAAAATACACAATCTGTCTCTTTAGCTGCCAGTCTTGTGTTTGCCGTCTCTGCAGTTTCCCACACTATTGCTACATGTGGAAAACACACACCTGAGTTCACGACCCCTCTCCAGGGTTTGCTAAAAGGCATTCTCAGTGATGTAGGAAATCAATAAAATTGACTAAATTGCAGCATATCACAGAGTAACCCCTGGAACCCTTGACCATCTAATAACTGAAACCATATAGCACCAGAGCATCCAGGGAGGGCTTTCCTCTTTAAATCTAATGGCAGCAGGCCAGGCCCGGGCAATTTGGTGGACTGGGTCCTGATTGAAATGGCAGTAAGTGTGCGAGAATTGGACATTAGGGCTGTTTTAGGATGCTGTGCCTGGCAAGGAACAACTTGAGAGCCGAGTAAAAACCAATTAAACCATCAGCCGTCCACCACGACCTTCACACACCCGCTCTGACCAGCGTCATTAATTTTCTGTCACAACTTATTAAGTGATAACATTTATCAATTAGGGAAACAGATTTTAATTGGAGAGGGCACGCAGCCCAGAGGCACAGCCAACACAAGTGCCAGGCCCATTTAGAAAAAAAATTCTCGACATAAATGAATTCTTGAAAAGACCTTGTATATCAGGAGGTGTCAGCAGATGCGTTGGCCTCTAATGTGCTTGTTTATCACAATGTATAGAGAATGTAGATAATAAGTCGAAGAGGCAGCTGGCCTTTATTAAAAAAACATGCATCCACAATCAGCTGTTCAGCAGCTTGAGGCGCCATTATCCCCTCAGAGGCTGGTTATGAGAAAAGACAGGTTCCAACAGAAATCTCCCTGAGTCTGCTCTACACTTCCCAATGTATTGCATGCAAAACAGAAAGTGCTTCATTTGAAAACGACACATGGTACACCCTCCACCCTGAAGACCATGGCTATGCTCACACGACTGTACTGTTACACCTGAAAATGCTCATCATACAACCATTGACAGACACTGGGCATGTGTGAATTGGTTTACGTAAACAGGAATCAGATTGTCTGCTTAGTTTCAGGAACTACTGCAGAACAATGAGCAGCAGTGGAAGTTTGTAGCATTAAACAGCTTAATTTCACATAGCTGCTGCAACAAAGAGATCATGAATGCTTGTAATTTGTAGCATACAGCAGTGGCAATCCTGATCGATAAGTCTCTTTAGAAAATTCAGAGAGTATAACTCAGCGAACGTGATGCATTTTAGCTGTAGCCTGTAATAAGTAGAGGTCTTTAAATTTCTAGTTGCTGAGTTGAAGTTTAGATTTGAATGGAAAGCTGTGGAAAATTAAAATATTCAGTTATGTAAAAGCAGACCTAATGGATGCTGTTTCATATTTAAGCTTATGTTACACCATTATGACACACAGTGCCCTGGAATAACGAAAAAAGAAATAAAATAAAGATTGCATAACGCTGAATAATTACACCTAATTATACATTCCCCCAACTCCTTGTGTCCCACTATTTCCCTGTGTTTTTGTGATTCATTTCCCATCGACATTACTGTGAAATCCTTAATCTGGGCTGCGGAGAGAAACTGGGCCAGATGTGGATGATCAATAGACTTTCTATGATAACCTGACAGCCTCTTATTAGATGTGACGTGCTGCAGCCTCCAGCCCTGCCATCATATTCATCTGTGCTCACACTGACTGACTTTGAATATTTGGATGTGAGCAGTGCAGAGCGTGACGGGATCGAGCCTGAACCTCCTCACTGCTGAAGACTTCATTTCCTGAAGAGACTCAGGCGTCTACCATGTGTCGGGGCTGGAAAGAAGAAATGTTGAATAATTTCTGCTAAACGCAAAGAGGCTTACCACCTGCAGGTGAAGAAAGAAACAGAAGTCAAGTGCTCAGAATGACTTGACAAATATGTAAAGGTAGGGGTGTGCAGAGCTGCTATTATCTGTGTCTGTATCTGTTAAACCCAAAATTAACTGTATCATTATTTCTATTTAGATTTCAACAGGAAGCAGGTGTGTTTTGTTTTTTACTGTTTGTAGACAGACTTTTTATGTATCCTTCTCACCCATTATTTTTCAAAACTGCATGTTATGATTTCTAAACTTAATTCCAATGTATAGTTTGCAGAAGTTGAAGACACAAAATTTCCACTGCTTTTAATTAACAAGTAATTAATGCCTCCCCCACCAATGAAAGGCAGTGATAGATGAGACAGATCCCTGGACAGAGCTGGCTACACTACGATACCAAGGCAACCTGAAAACAAAGGCAGGCACCAGGCAGCATCCCGTCCTGGATACTCATGATTATCCTCACAACCTCACTATCAACAGTAGGTGTTGGAAGTTCTGTGTTCTCCTCCATTGTGTTGGAAAGGCAGCCAAACCTTAAATAGTGAGGCGTTTGGGAAATATGCTTATTCACTTTTCTTGCCAAGAGTTAGATGAAATGATCAATACCACTCTGGTGCCTGTGCAGAAGCTGGTCTGAAGCCGCGGCCTCCATCTGATAAGCTTAGCTTAGCATCACGTCTGTGAACAAGGTGAAACAAATAGTGCGGCTCTGTTTTACGGCAGCACAATCCACTAATCCCAGTGTCTGAAAAGCTCAGCAATTAACACAAAACCCTCCACCATGGCCTATCCCAAACTCTCAGCTTTCGTTTAACCACGCTTTCCCACAAAGCCTCTCGTCCACACTGTATTTTTCTATTATTCTTTCATTCGTCTTAATGAAAAGCTGAAACATGCTAGGGCTTTTTTTTCTCGAATGAACTTAAAGTAGTTAGCCATTATTTCCATAATTATTGTATAAATTCTAGATTATTAAAGAGGTCAATTTAAATACAACTGTTAGTGGCCATCATTATAAAGTGAATCATGAGCACACACATGCGCTAATTAAACACCGAGTGATTATTCATTACAAGCAATGATATGACGATTATGCTCCTAACAAATGTGACAGCTCTGTGTGTGTCTATGTGCGCGTAATGTGTGTGCATGCGAGTGTGTGTCTTAGAAGGCAAAGGTCTTGTCGGTAAATATGACTGGAACAGATAACGCCGCTCTCACTGGGTAATGAGACAGGAAGAAATGTTAAGGGAGCCCTGGGAGAGACATGTAATGAAGCATTGTTTGTGGGATGAGAACACACTCTCTCTCAGACACACACACACACACACATATACAGGTAATGAAGCATTGTAGGAGGTTGAGCCTGGCTGAGGCTGATAACATCCCATCGTGCCTGATAGAGGACAATGGACTGTGGAAATGGAACCACACCGTCTGTGCACCAAACTCTACCGTCACCACCCGCCCTCACACACACACAGACGGATGGATGTTCCTTAAAGTGGAGCCGAAAGATAACGGGCAGTCCTGAAGAGGAAAAGAGGTCTGAAAACAACGCATCGTCCTCATTGTGCCAGCTCTGCTTCTCAGCCAACATTGATCATCACCGGCGTCAACCCCTGAGCCCACTGCATCCCATCAACTACTTTAATTAAAAGACACATTTTCATAAGAGGAGAGCCGGGGGACCTCAGAGAAACCGTTACATATGAACGCCCTCCAGGAAAAAACATTATGGTAGCTTAGACATTTTCCCGTGGCAGTCCTGCTTAGATGGCTGAATGATTTCTCTTCCTTTTCATTATCCTCTTACAGTTTCTGTTTGCCAAAAGATTAGTGCGCCATTTCCACAGTATTTACAGCAGCTCTCCTACTTCACTGGTGTTCTGGAAGGTGTATTTGATGCAAGTTACTTAATTATTTGGTGAGTGAGTTAGCCAAGGCAGACTGGTAAAACTCCCTATAGGCTTTTGTTTCCAACGTCCTGTTCTAGCCCTCTTGTAGCTCTCACACAGGCGCATTAGAATGGGAGCGCGGCTCGACTTGCAACACAAATGAAATTGAATGTTTTATCTGGGTGAGCAGATGGAGAACACCCTCTGGAAAGTGATGGCACCTCAGTGAACACTGTGGTCTAGACAGAGTTCTTACCAGCAAGCGAAGGTTCAGAAATGAATATGCGGTTTGTTATGTTTGGAACGGCTGTTTTGTTTGCCAGAGTAATGAAGTGATATTGATACGGCTCAGGCAACGGGGAAGCACGAGTACTGGAAATGGATTCTAAGAGTCAATTAACCCCGGATAGATGGAGGTTGCAATGCAGTTGCTTCCAGACGCCAGTCCCGAATTTATGATCTCACGCAAAGGAAGCCCGGGGAAGGAACGACGGCTCTCTGTCGTCAACTTACGAAAAAGCTGGCAGGCATTTCCCTAAGATAATTTCAATTATACGAAATAAGCAGTGAATCTGTGAGTTTAAAATGTCACGGATGTGGTGGATTTAAGGGTGAATTGCAGTAGGAGGAAAAAGTAGAGAAAGTGGACACTTCTGAGCCCACTGTACAAGCTGTAACCTGACAACCAGCCTGCTCAAACTTGACGGACTCAATCAATCATGACCCATAACATGTGCTGTGCCATGCTCGAGTGCAGTCTCTCACAGGCTCAAGTTGGATTCTTCTTGTTTTCCAGCTCTCGTCTGTTTCTAATGAGTCATGTAGGTCGACACTGGAACCCTTCAACCTGTCCCCCACTGTTCGACAACCAATCTGCACCGGTATTTCTGGCATTGAGCCGCACACACCCACAACAGTCTAGGGCTGCCTCCCCTCCACCCAGGAGCCAAAAGCTGTGGCCTGGTTTACAGACAATCTGCTGCCCTGCAGGAGAGGAGCGGGAGGCGGTGTGAAGAGCGCTACACAGTCCCCAGGAGGCTGACCCACAGGGAACGAACTCTGCAGCTCTCAGGCTGATTTCCAGTCTGCTCTCTACACGTCTGCATGGTTGTCATAGTTACAAAAAGTGGGGCGACATGTCCTAATTTTGTAAGCAATTGTATACGAGTGAAAAAGAAGGTGGGGTTCATGCCATTTAAACAACTATTTAGTCCACTGGTCCATCTCCAGTGACACACACTGAGACTGATTCACCTTCTTAACCAGGGGGTTTAAACACTTTTAACCAGTAGTTAAACTGTTTTCATGATCCCCAGAGGATGAATCATCATGTTTCTGACCTTTGACCTTTCTGCTTGTGCAACTTACAGCTCACAGAAAATCCATAACATTCCTCTACTGGAAAAAGGTGACAATATAACAAATTGCACATCTAAAATTGATGAAAAATGCAATGAAACAAAAGATGCTTTTTGAAAAATGTATACAGATTTGTTCTTGTCCAAGACGGTGGAGCCTTTTTCTGGAGAGAGGCACTGAGGACAGCAAACTTTCAGTAAATACTGTATTCATCATGCAATGCTTTTACATGAACTTGAGTATCCCGGATATGATCGGATTTTTGAGTCCCATTTTTGTGTTTGTGTATGTAAACATCATATCCCAATTCAGAAACCAGGATACGCCAGCATCCCGGAGTTTTTCTTTTGGCGTTCCCCAGGTAACAAAACCGGGATGCTGGCACTGCTGCCTTTTCCCGGTTTTTCCTGTCCCACCATTCATGGCTCCGTACTTTAATCCACCTCTCTGATGATTTGGGTTGGAGGTCATGGGAGAGCTATCCAAGATCCTCAGCCTCAGCATCCCACCCTCCCCCATCATAGCCCTACTTGGTGACCTCTCCTCTCTATCAACCCCAATTGTACAAAACATCTTCAAACATTCATCCTCATTTCCACAACCATTGCCAAAAAAAATCTTACTCTATTGGAAAGACAGAACAAAACTATCAATAAAACACCTGGTCGCCATTTATGCAATTTATCCAGAGCTGATCCCTCCAAGCACTACTGTTACTATATATACTTTTTACTCCCAACAAAAACACCCCTCAAAATGCCTGCTCAATACCCCTGATCACAATCCCACCCCCTCTTTGTTTTGTTCTGTCTCAGTTTGTTTGTTTGTTCTTTTGCCCCTTTTCCAATGCTGTTCTGTACTTGTCTACTGTCCTGTAATGTGTGCATAAATGTTCACTTGAAAAAAAAAACAAGAACAAAATCCACCTCTCCCTTGTCTTACGCAGCCAGTGGTAAGGACATGTACTGTAGATTTGTTTTTGCTGCCTTCTTCAGTTGCTATAAATAACTTGAATCAGCCATATTTGCAACACGATTTTAGAAATTTAGAAGTGGCAACCCCTCAAGAAGCCACAGTGGTCTCATTTTGACAGATGTCAAAATTGCTGCTGTTTATGTTGTAAAAAAGTAAACACCACAAGCGCCTGTGCAAACAAGATTGTCAGAAACCAGCTATTGGTATTTATCATGTGAACGGGGATATGAAACCGGAAGCATGTTTCTCCTTCATGTAAACACAGTATTGCTCATACCCGGGATACTCAAATCCATGTAAACACACTGATGTTCAGTTTCGTCATTTACAAGGTCATTAGTGTGCTAGTGGTGCTGCTGGGGGAATCCAGTTGGGAGGGTTCATTCCTCTTGGATGATGTCAGACTGTGTCAGTTTTATTTTCAATAACATCTTTCACCAAACCTAAACTAACACAGTGACCACAGCTTGAGCCATACAGCCATAACAAAACAATTTAAAGGTACAGTATGTAAGAAATCAAAAGCAACTGGCCGTAAAATCCTCCTAATATGTCACAGAGACTCAGGAATGTTCATATAACATGATGAACTCACCAACAACAATTGTACAGCCAGAGTATTCGCATTAAAAATCTTTTTTTGCAGACTGCAAATCATGTTTATGTTTTGAATTTACGTGGGTACATGTTGCGCCACCTAGCCCTCTCTCCCAGTCACGGCGGCGTCCGTGGCGTTTCAGCCTCAGTCTGCTTCCACTGAGCTGCCGCTACGGCTGGGAGAAAAAATGAGATCGCTGTGTTTTGAATTTGACTGCAGTAACCGTTTTTGGTCACATTCTTACATATTGTACCTTTAAATGCCAACACAAAAGTGAACTTTTGACTGAAAATGAGCAGGGAATAATCTCACTCAATCCGCCCCTGCTGATTAACAAAGCAAATTATTGAAATTAAAATTAAGATAGCTACAGGTCAACACAGTTTCAAAAGGAAACCACATGTACTGTACCTGCTATAACAAAATAGAACAAAACTCAATTAACACATTTCATTATATTTTCTTGAGAAACATCTTTAATTGTTTATTTTTAAACATGTTTGGATAATTACTTTAGATAATGTACCTTGATGAGATTGTTCTAGTAGGCTAATTGATTATTTACACTATAACATTCCATCAGTTTGGCATCTTTTTTCAAATCTTTTCTAATTGTTGGTGAAGGACTTTTTCTTATGGGTCTATTTATTCCCGAAAATCGATTATTTCATTCAAAAGTATGTTTTTCATTAATCAGTAATCCCCCCCATCAACAAACTGAAGTGTTCCGGTAAGCTCTGAATTTGCCGTTCATATCACATTCATATCTACATCGACCGGGTAAGCTCGGTGCTGGCTGCCATGTCGTGTCGCCATGTTTTTACGTTCAGTGGCAGCGTGACGGTAGGAAACCACGGAAACTCACTGGAGACACCGGAGCTGTCGGCTCAGGTCGAGGTGGCGTCTAAGTCACCGCGGTAACGCAGTGAGGAGGAATGGAGCGTTACACTGATGCTGCATTCACCTGCAGTCGGGCAGACGGCCGTCGCTAACAAACCAGATGTCATTTTAGTCACAGAAGTCAAGAGAAAGCCGGTAAAACGTGGGTCAGGTAAATAATAAGACATTGTCATGACAACATATTGTCACGTGTATTGTTTTGCCTCGTGCTGACGGACCACTTGTTTACGAGGCTTGTTTATGCCGTTACGTGCAGCGGCTGCCGTCCGCATGAAAAATACGATTTAGTTGCTTGCGATATACAACCACAACGCTAGATGGGAATAATCCCTACACAATGTACCTTTAAAATAGCTTTGGTGGATTCCTATATTGACTTCTTGCAAAATATAGCTATTAGCTAATGATAAAACGACACACTGATGACTTTGAATGGAGTTGAACAGGTATGTAAGCATTAACCACTACAGCAACATGTGACAGGCTGAAGTGTGGTTGGTGCTTGCTGTTACAGTATGTCCCACTCTGTACAGTATGCATGTGCGAATAAGATGTTTACTCACAGTTATGTCTTGCACTCCCACTGTGCAGTCCTGGTTGGATGTGGTGTCATAGTAGCACGACTTCAGTCAGCATGAGACCTTCAGACGTGGCTGCAGGGGAGGAGAGTCTGCGTGAAGAAAGAGGGAGTCAGACCACAGCATTTGACATTTACTGGCCTTTTGACTGTATTATCAGACACACTGCAGGGGAGCCCACTGAAGACAGAACATGCAGCACAGATTTAAGAGTATTTCTCAACCTTGGCTTAAGCTCAACACAAAGTGGACAAAGAGCATGTCGGCATTGTAGTTTCAGACTGGAAAGAATAGTGTGATTAAATGGGAAATTAATTGCATTTAGAGAAAAAGAAGTGAAGTCCGCACTCTGTATCAAGCTCCTCTATACGAAGATCCACAGGGATCGAAACGTTGATCGTTCCACAATAAACAATAGAGGAGCTTGATACAGAGTGTGGACTTCACTTCTTTTTCTCTAAGTTTACTTTGTTTGTTGGTCCTGCACCTGTAGTGTGTTTGGATGTGCGTGCTCTACTCCACTTTTGTGTTCTCAGAAATTAATTGCATTTCCCTGATGAGTTAGATAAGCATTACTTATGAGCAGTCAATGGTTTCTTAGTGCATTGCAGTGTATTCTGTGCCAGGTTATGAAACTACTGCTGTTTTAGAGCATTACAGTAACTATAGTTTTGTTACATGCACTTGTTTTTCTATTTACACCCTCACATTTTATATTTAAAATAATGTGACAGTAGTTGAAAATGACTGTAAGCATAAGAGCAATTTGTGATAACTTAGCTAACAGGGTTTGCGGTACCCTGCTAAATGATTCCCACACTAACCAGCAGTCTCTGCCGGTACAATCCAAAAGCTAAAGCACTGGAGCTGCTTTGTAAGTGAAGTGCTTTTAGTGCTTTTCATCTACTTTACCACATGAGGTCAAAACACAACATCATCTCTTGGTATGAAAGTGATAATGTCCATTCATTTGTCAGCTGTATAATGGGTTCGTCTTGCTCTAATGTTATTTCAGTTTGGTCTCCACTTTTTCCTCCCAACAATAAAAGCATCTTGCCTTTTTTTCTGCATGTCCACAAAATCACACAATCTTTCCGTCCCTACAGCGCCGCCGCATATCATCCCATAGGGTCGGGTAATTCTTCTTCTCTGCTTTTGCTTCCCTGTTGGCATGCAGTTCAGATTTGAGCCATTTCCATCTCTGCCCTCAGCACTCACTCAGTAAATACCGTAACCCTTTCTGTGGGCTGAATCCCTCTTAATACCCTGCAATCCTTAACAGCACTGGACAGAGAGGCACGGACAGAAGATTGACCCCTATTTTGAAGGGATGATGCTTCATGGGGTGCCACAACAGCCACAGCTTATGTTGGCCATCTTTACAGAGAATATGGAGCCAGAGTGAGGTCCGGCTTCCAAAAGATGACTGTCACATCCTCGTCATTTGATTTAAAAAAAGAAGAGACAGGGACTCAGCCTTTGTCTTATGTCTTATCAGTGGAAGCAATCCACACAACATATCAGGTTTGAAATTTACATTAGAAAAGCACATTGGCAATGATTAAATGGAGTCAATCCCATTGCAAATGAGTAAACCTTTCATGGATAACCATAACCACCAAAAAATGTGCAAAATAACAACTGGGAAAATTTCAGCCTACAGAAACTACCTACAATTCACCCTGATATGTTAACAAGTATAACCGCTTCAATGATATGAATTGATATACTATATTAACAGTATTACTCAATAATGATATTTTGACCATGACCCAATAGAATCAAAGCAAAACAAGCACTGTTGACTATATTGAAACAAACAAGCCAAACGATACATTTCAAACCATCTATTGTTGCGCACACTGTGTATAAATGAAAATATTTTTTAATCTAGTCAGAGTTGTAAATCATATTATAAAGGTGATGGAAGAAAAATTACAGTATATTGCTGCCAATTGGTAAAATTCTCATTTTCATTTTAGACAGTGTACTGTAGATGCAGCATCAGTGCATTGCTGGCTGAACTCCAGCAAACTTTAAAACCACATAATATTTATGGGCAGAGGATATTCTTGTTTTTTTTCTTTTGCAATTTTCATCAAAAGAAAAACAAATTAGGCAGGCCTCTGTTGAAGGTTGTTTTGAAATTAGACAAACACACTCAACTTTTGCAGTGTAACTTCAGAGGAGGCGGACATGCCTTGGTGATTCTTGTCAAAAATCGTTATAAAAGGAAAATGTGACAATTAAATGAGGATATAAGTGGACACATTTAGACAAAGAAAATGTTGCTTGCAGCACGGGGCAACAAAAGAACAATTACAAAGCACAACCATGGCCAAACAGTGAGATGTTACGAGCTGTAGCCGTGAGCATGGCTCAGGGCCTTGACTAAAAACTCTGGTTAAGCATCACTAATGGGCATCGCTCGGCCTGAGACATGAACACTGCATCAGGGTTAGGAGAGGACTGGTCCCAAACAAAGACTCAAAAACTGGTGCGGTGAAATGAAAAAGGTTTAATAAACTCACAGGGGTACCATGGAACACACAGGAAAAACCACAGGACATGAAGACAGCACGGACGTAGAAGACAGACAACAGACAGCAATGCAGACAGAGAGGGTAACATCGAGACACATTAGGTAATCAAATGAGGGCGAACACAGGAAGACAAGACAGGAACTTCAAAATAAAAAAGGAAGGACAAATCACTACACATTGAGAGAAATCAAAGAACTTGGACAAATCTAAGGGATTGCACATGTTTTAGGGATGTTTGGTTAAATTCAGGATTACTTTTACATCGTTTAATCTAGAATCTTGAACTCACACATCTGTCTTCCAACATGACCGTCAAATATTAAATGAAGCAACATACGTATAAGTCTAACAGTATTAATGGTTACAAAGAGGAACAATAAATGTGAATTTCATAATCCATTTAAGGCCTCAGTTTGTGATGGAACAACATCATAAACATTTCCTAAAGCTAACAGTCACTAAATATGGAATAAACAACATTTGTTTGATTATGATAATGATAAAAATAACAGGATGTCTGTGATTTTGGTTGTGTGGAGGATGTTGACACTGTGGTCACATGAAAGATATGGTCTTATCTTGAATTACATATATTTACATAGAAATATTGCACTTTACAGATGTTTGTTTTCCATTTCAAACTGATTTGTGTATGGGAAGAGTGCAGGCTGCATGAAGCCACTACTCAGGACTGGAATGTGGGTTATAGTTTATGGCTCTTATCCAAACAGGGACAGAGGGAGGGGACACTTACATTTTGGTATGTGTTCATGTATACTGTATATATCTGCATCCTAACAGTGCTACTATATTAATTACCTTCAGAGGAAGGTCTTCTCTGATATACAGGGGTTAAATGTCACATGTTGCTGGACACTGCTGTATGGACTCCCTCTGCTGAGCAGTAACATACAGTAACACAGTAAAGAACATTTGCTACAACAAGAGCATTATATTTTTTGGGGAGTAAATGGAAAGAAAATAGACCAATAACAGAAAATGATTCATGGTCACAAAGACCAACAAAGAAAAATGTATTTGATTAAATACAACAATACAATTTCCTGCTATCCCCAAGTAAAACAGGTGCTTGAGGTCACGTCTTTGTTCTCAGTTCTCTTTCCCATGCAGTTCAGCTTTTACTTTCAATATTTCCAACAACATTTGAAGTGAGTGGTCTTTATCTTAGACAGCCAGACCTTTCTGGTCAGCTTGAACATAAACACCTCTCTGTGGTGTCAGTGGACACATCATCAATCACCACACATATCCAAACTGTCCCAGAAATGCATGCCCATGTCTCACATTTCACTTCTGGTGTGATCCGGTCTCTCCATCACATCTGCTAACTTAATAAAGAGCATTTAAAGAATCTGAGTGATGATCAGAGAGCAGATAGTACCAATAAAGCAGAGGGAGGGGGTGTAAGATGAAAAGTTACAAAATCAATACCAATTAGGCTTCTATTTCTCAGGCTGAATCAAGATGAAAGCCAAACAAGATGAATCAGAGGAGGCTGTTGTTCAGGAACTACTATGGGATGAATATAAATCCGACATTAATGCAACATAGAAGAGACTCACAGCTGTTTTAAAGGGATAAAAATGATACATGCAGGTTCGCAGCAAATGTTTTCAACTCAAATATTTAAAGATATCCTCATTTACTAACACCTTAAAAGGATATTTTGTCTATTTAGAAATGTAATGCTACTACAGTTACTGAAGACAAGTGCTGTGGATGTTACTCAGAGGTAACTCCACTGCTGAATGTAATGGATATATTCTGCTCCTTAATTAATGAGGGTGATTTATCTTATTTTTAAGTAGACAAAATAAAATAAAGAAATGAAAAAATAGCACCCCTATCACAATTTCCCAGAATACACCCAACATTACATGTGCGTTTCTAGCTTTTGATTAAAAAGCAAACAGAATTCAATCCTTGAATCTAAAAACTGCATGTCACTAACATTTTGTTTATAGCTTGATGTCACAAAATGGTTGATTAGTTGTGTCTTGATTGGCTGATGGATGAATTGCATCGAAGCACTACATTACTAATTTAGTGCTGAATTACTACTATACTTTGCCCTTGTTACATTATTATTAGTCTTTTTTGAATGCAGCTCTGCTAAAGCTGTTCATCCAATGGCCTGTTAAGCAATATAACAGGTGTCTTCCCACTGTATGGTGTATGCATGATATGAATTGCTGTCCATTTAATGCAAGAAGAATAAAGTCAATTTATTTGAAAAAGTGTTTTACTAATTAATCAACAATGAAAGATTCCTTAAATAAGAAAACACCTAGTCAAGTCAATGCACTGTGTGCTGTTGTCTGCATGTGTTTTCAGTGAGCGCATGCATTATGCTAGTCTTACCTAAACCCGTGGAGAGACATTTGGCCATTCTTCATTTCTCAGCTGCTCTTTGTTGCAGATGTTTTTTTTTTCTTCTCTACAAACTCCTTTTGTGATTTTTGCAGTCTTTCAGATCATTATCATGCTGGAAAATTCCTCTCCTGCCAAGCTTCTTGAGACTGGGAGTCATCTTTTCAGTCAGTATCTGGGTATGTGAACTTGCATTCATGCATTACATAAATAAATGTCACCTCCTGCAAGTTCTCTGCCGTCTTTCTATTATACTTTTATATGTTTAGGAGACAATGTGTCTCCATAGGACCATGACTAAGTCTTACAAAACATGGGGCTTCCTGATGTGAGGCTGAAGTCCAATTAAGAGTGTGTTAGGTAGATTTCTCTAATCACTGCCTCCTGTCTAAAGGATCAAGGCACTGCTACACATGGGCATAAAGAAATTGACTCAAATCCCAAACCACAGCCATATACCTAATGAATAGCAACTTGCTCTCTTCTCTTATGTGCAATAATTCAAAAACTGAAATCAAATCACAAAGATGATTACCAGTCAAGACAAATGGATGTGTCAGGAGTTTAAAAAGCCACAGCACCTAAAAGCCTAAAGCAAATGAAGATGTAAATCACCAAAGATGACAGGAGGAGCAAAAGTGGAGAAAGCAAGAAGTTAAAGAGAAAAGTCACAGCTCGCTGATTGGTGACCATCATGGCTGCAGATGGTGAAAACAGAGAGTGTGTGAAATGAAGCAGGAAAGAAACAATCTTATGAAAAACTGAGCTTGGCCCGTACGCCGACAAGTCATTGCTAAACCTGCCTGGGGGCGAGAGCAGAAAACAAATTCACCCCATTTGTGGGAAATCTGGAAAATATCCATATTCATGATGAAGGAAGGAAAAAATGATGCCGTGTGCAGCTATGTGTGCAGGACACGCTATATGACTCCCCCTCTGAAACAATGGTGACATTTCGGTCATCACCAGGAGGGAGGACACGGGTGGAGAGAGGGCCACGGTGTCCTGGAAGGTGTCACAGCTTTCTACTCGAATGCAGAGCTTTGCATAATTACAGAACAACAAGTGTGCATCTTTGCGACTGACAGTGTTGGAGGGAGTGTGAATGACTCAAGGAAAAGCACATATACTTTCCCCAAAGGAAGGCATTATCACACGGCTTAACACTTAAGTGTTTCTGCAACTGTGTTTTCATTGTGGGTAAATATGTAGATGTTAATTCATGGGTGGTTGTGAAAAGTTTTTTTTTTTTTTCCATTATCTGTCTGTTCTCATGCTGCTGCTATCATCTAAAGGGAACATGAAAAGAAAGACAAGGCGGAGATGGATGTGCTAAACAGCCCAGAGTACAACTTGTACTGTACAGTTTTTTTACGATTTTTCCTGTGAAAAAAAAGTCCATCAGTCATTTGTGCAGCAGGTTATTATGACCCCTGGTTACTTTTCAATGTAAGGAGGTAATGGCCAGTAGTAATTATGACAGGAGCGAAAGGAAAAGACTGGTGACGTAATATAAAAAGCAACAAAAGAGGTGTGGACAGTGGTTTCACACTGTCACAGTAAAGATTTTAGCCATGGTTACTTTCAGTGGTTGATTTGATTCACACTCATGGTTTTGTGGTGCATCAACCAGCAACAGTGTCTCATCTGGAACATGACAGCGTGGCTTTAGGTGTCAGTCAAAACATGGTGGACCGTAGTGACCCCACATTACACTAAAGTTAGTGAGTCAGTTTTGTAGCCTAAACATGACTAAATGCTTCTACACTGCTTGTTTTTTGTGTTATTTTTTGAGGGATGTCACATGACACTCACAAACTGCCACACATACGGTGTGAGATTTGGCTGCAGCTACTGTTTCATCCCCAGGTACAGTAATAGTAATGGAGGTGGTTGGTGGATGGTACAACTTAACTTAAAGGGATAGTTCAACATTTTAGCATTATGGCCCATTGCTATAATCCCAATAATTTAGGGAGGGTTTGTTACCTTTAATTGTCGGTGCAAGCTATTTTTAGAACGGCAGAGCAGAGCCGTGAGCTGCTCGGAGCTACGCTACGGAGGCTCATGGAATTTCTTGGTTTCCCTCAAAAAAGTAGCTTGCACTGACAATTAAAGGTAACTAACCTAATCCTACCGAGGTTATGGCAATGAGCCAATTTGTCAAAATGTTGAACTATCCCTTTTACTTGTGATATGCACCTTCACTACAGCATGAAGCCCAAAACATTTCACCCGGATGCATTGCTGTGTTGGAGTTGCAAAATGCAGCTCACGCAGGTCAACAGCAGCTTCTGTGCCATGGCAGAAAAACACGTCATTTGCATGCACAGACTGAAATAAATGACATATTACTGGACTGGAATAGCAAACTGCCCTGCTGTGCTCCTGAGAGGAAAAGAAGAAGAAACAAAGAAAGAGAAGCAGCCACACGCAAATCTAAATACTGGCACTGATTAAAGGAGCAGAAGATATAAAAGTATGGGGATAGAGAATGATTAATCTGCAGGGTGTCTAATAGGAAACTGAAGGTGAAAATGCCCAAACCCCCCCTGGAAAGAGTAATAGAGACAGCCAAAGCCAACATCTTTATCTGAAATCAATGTTTCCTAATCCAGGACACAAGCACGCATTAATGACTCTTAACCCCTCACACCTTTTTCCTCGGCTCCCACCCTCTTAATCTCTGACCCGCTCGTTCCCTCAACACTGTTTACTGAACATCTGAGGTCTCCAAATCCCAATAACTGCACTGAACTGGACAAACATGAACACGTAGGCTAACCAACAACGATGCCTCCCACTGTAAAAGTCCGCTCCTCTCCACAGCGGTGCTCTCCTCTTGATAAATATCTCACCATTTAATGATTCAGTTTTGCTGAAAAGTTCAAGAGCATTACCAACCAGAAAGTGAGAGGTGCATACGTTACAAGAGTCGGAAAAAAACAAAACAAGGCTGCCTATTCGCCAGTGAATAATATGGCCAAGCCTGGTGTGCAGGCTGTTGTATATTTATGTGAACCCATTTGCTGCAGCTGATATTTGTAACTTAGGAATGGGTAGCACAGTGTGTATCCAAAATGAAATATGAAACTAGTAAAGCAAAAACGTTGAGTATTTGCAGATATACTCCACACAGGAAACCACATAGAAACTGGGCGTCGCCTCATCCAAGGTGCAGAGATTAAAATTTTGGTTCTGCCACAGTTCATCATAGCAGAGCTCCACTGGATACAGAAATGACCTCAGTGATTAAGTTAGCATATGTATTGTACAGTGTCTGAAACAAAAACGTGCCCACGCAGTGACTGGTGCCGGGATGTTGGAAACACTTTGATCAAACTGCACCGCTCCAGTCTCAACTTCATATTTCAGCGACATCAAACTGTACCCACAGTTCCCAAGGGACACAGAAAATGATGGTAAGATAGATATCTTAAACACCTGTGTTCACACAAAGGCTAAAACAAGCATAAAAACCACTCTTTAAGAACAATGTTTCAAGTCTAATCAACACCTCCAACATAAAACATGAGTTGTGAGCACCCTCCTGAGCAGGGGGATCAGGGGAAGAGGACAGTGCTGACAAAGAATCAGATGATAAAGTACAATATGTAAGGGGGCTGCTCCTAATGCTGAACCAACAGAACATTATCCCCAACCCTGCATTATCATATTCCCAGTTCGCTGGACGATTACTCATTGCTTCTTTGGTTTTATCATTTTCAAATGTATTTCTCTCATAGATGACAACATGGAAAATAATATATTAAAGAATATATTCTAATGATTTAGAACCAGAATTTCCCATAAGACTTTGAAAAGAAGTGTAGTCCTCATGTCAACTGAAAAAGTGACTGAATGAATCACAATATTGTGTTAACAGGCTTTGGCATTGGCATATTTTATGACAACCTGCCATTACTGTGTTTGCAGTCTGTTGCATTGCAAACGAGTAGCCAGATAACCCTGCAGAAGAATCCCAGTGGGACGATTGTCCACATCTGGACTGTTGGAACATCTGGCTCTTGAAGTACAATTAATTGAGCAGGAACTGACTCAGTAAAGTCAGATGAACATCTTTTATCCAGAGACAGATTGTTGCCTTTTGTTTTGATTTATATTTTACAGGATTCTTGTGCCTCAAGGTGGTTTACACAGCCCACAATGATTTGTATGTACATGTTATAATAACTTTTTTTAAACAAAAAAGAAAACATATATTCTACAGGTGACAACTGCCTATTTATAGCATGTGGCACAGATGCAGGCACAAATACAAAATTGATCTTGGGATGTTAATAATCAATAAAGTATCATTCAATTAAAACTGCCTATTAATTAGACGTTTTTTCTTTCTTTACCCAGGCCAATTCAATGTCCACAACTGACCTCTCTTCTTCCTTTCTGGGTTAGGGTCAAGGTTGAGCCAATTATACTGACGGCTTCTGTTTGCCAATCCTATCAGAGCAAACAATCACCATTGTTGACTCTAAACTCACAGGCTGGACATACTACAAAAGAGTGCAATTTCAAAATAACAACACAATGAAACAAATAAAATACCCATTCCACAAAATGGCATGATTAAAGAAAAGAAAAACCTGTCCAATAACCTTTTTGAAAAGCTCCTCTACAAATTACTTTTCAGAAATCATTAGAAAATATATAAGGCACAATTACAAACAGCTCTGTGAATTAATGGAATGGTGAAACTGGGTATGTTACCACTGCAATGACTTCATAAAGTAAAGCTGGAATGGAGTTTTAAAATGAAATAGATTCATTTCTTTGTTAATTTAATTATCTTCTTATTTATTTGCCATGGTAAATATTTACATAATATCATTTAAATTTGTTTAATCCCTCATCAGTGCATTTTATCGTTCATTTCATTTTCCATTTCATTTTTTTCTCATATTCCATCCTGTGCAAAGGTGCAGCTGCATGTGGCTGATAGAGACATGTCCCCAACTAATATTTTGAGAGGACAGAATTTACCTCCCAGAGGCTGAATTTCCAAAAGCAGGCATGTTAGCATTTAATTGGCTGAGAGGGTGGGGACTATTTGGAGGTTCACGTCATGTACATACAAATATCACATTCTCTGCCCGTGAGGAGGTGAGAGCAGATTAGTGAGCAGCAAGTTAGCAGTGTCAGGCCAGAGGTAGTTGTAGTTATAGTTAGGTAACCAGAGAGCAGCCACTTCAAAATGAAAACTTGTCAGCTATAGAGTATTAATCTGTGCTGATGCATCAGTGTATTATCAGCATTTCATTGGTGTAGCTGGTAAAGATGGAGTTACAGTATTTTAAAAGCATGAAATCTAGTGAATGTGAATATGTTGGATGCAAAAGATTCAAAAATATTGTTTGATCTTTTTTTTTTTTTTCCTAAGGTTTACACTCTTTATTGTTTGATTTGTTACTCTGTATGTTTTCTATTGAAATGTGAAGACTTAATGTAAATACATTGTTGAGATCCAACATCATTAGTCTGATGATTTTCACACAGCACTGAGGTAAAGATAAACAACTTGTCAGACAATTTATGGTAAATGTGAAGTGGAGTTTTTCTCATTTTAATTAATCAAGATATGTTTCAGAGAGAAAATAAGAAAACAAGGCAAGCAAAGCATTTTTTATTTTGACTCTGACTTGTGTGTGTGTATGTGTGTTTTGTGTACAGCCTTGGAGCTCTCACACAGTGTCAAATAGCAAGGACTCCAGTGAAATAGAACTCAGAGCCAAAATGTCAGAGCCTTCTAGTATACAGTGATAAAGCTGCTGCTGTTGAATTAAATGAGTTCAAAATGTTAAGTTCCTCCACAGTCAATAAGTACAGTTTGTTGTTGGTGAGGACCACAGGCTGTGTTCTTACTGGTTTCACTCCTCTGACTCTCTCCACAGCCCAGTATGTTCTGACAAAGAGAGGCTATGTGCGGCTTTTAATAACACACAAAAGGCTCTGCCACCAGCAGCCCACGGCTCTAATGCATAGCATACTAAAATGGATGGCACACATTGCATTTCCCTGTGAGACCATGGGTCAGCACATCATAACATTTACCTCATATCCCTTCACACGGTGTATCCCTGTCAATTACAACAGCGCATCCTCTAATTCCATTCACAGTGATACAGTGTGAGGCAGAGGGAGATTTGTTTTTTAGGCTGTGGGCCTCCTCATGGGACGACATAAGATATTCACATTCTTTTGATCCGCAGACAACAGCATTTGGCTTCAGTGATTATTGCGAAATCTAATTTAGGAAAGTGATACTCTAGATGTGGGACGTCTCATCCTTCGCATATGCTGACATGAAACATTTCAAAAATGGCTTTGGTTTATAATTTCCTTACAGAGTTATATCAGTTTGAATATCAATTAGATAATGAGAAAAAAACACAATTTCCATTTTAATCACCAACTCAACTAAACTCTAAAAGAATGAATAGATCATATTTTAAAATGTAGACCTACTCTTTCATCTTGCAAATACAGACATCAGTTGCCAGCACAACTAACACCCACATCTGTCAGTCTTTCTGCTGAGTTAGCACAGTCAGAAGTCAGCTGGAAAAATAAAGTTTTGTGTCTTATTGTGTTAATTCAATGTGCCTGAATCCTAAGTGTTATTTTTAAAGCTATATTTGTATGTGTTATGTTGTGTGCACCACCTGTATGTGAAGTGAAACAGGAGGAAGAGCCTGCAGCAGCATGGGGCATGAGGCAGTCAGCACACTGAGTGGCAATTAAAGCCACAAAGAAAAACACACACATCGACTTCCAGGTGCAGGAATTGATTGGATCTAGCAGCAGCATTCTTGTAAACCATCTGATAGGTCACTTATTGACTACTGACTTTGAGCTGATAGATACTAATACTGTTGAAGAGATCACACCATTTTTCCCCCCCAAGATTTCCTCACTGTGGCACTGCTGTTGCTTTTCTGGGATGAAACTCTTGTTTTCTAACAATCACTATGGGCAGCAGCACATCACATCTACAGTATGAATGTCCGAGGTTTGACCCGGTCCCAGCCTGCCACTGTTTCTATATTCTCTCCACGCCTCCATGGGTTTCATATATTTTTTAAGTAGCCTCCCAGAGTCAAAAGACAAGTGAAGCGAACAAAATAGATGAGAACAAACTTGGGCTCAGTCACTCATTCCTGCTCTTGCTGCTGTTCCCAAGTTTGTATATCGCTCTCCTCAGCATATTGAAGGAGTTCACCTGTTGCCTTTAAATGATTTAGCTACAAGGCAAGGCAAGGCAATTTTATTTGTATAGCCCATTTTTTACAAACTGTTTGTCTCAAAGGGCTTTACAGCATCATAACAACATCCTCTGCCCTTAGACCCTCACATTGACTCAGGAAAATATCCCAGGAAAACCCTCATAACAGGGGAAAAATTGGAAAAAACTTCAGGGTGAGCAACAGAGGAGGGCAGACGTGCAATAGATGTAATTGTATACAGACAAGAACACAGTTTTCAGTTAATATAGGTCAGTATGGGTCAAAAATAGTAGATAATATGAAACAAACCTGTAAAAAAAGAAGTCAAGCATAAAAAATATCACATCTCATCAAAAAAATATTCCCCTGCAAGAGATAATGGTGATTTCACTCAGATGAACACAAGTTCGAGATCAGGTCTTACAAAGAAAGTTACTCAGTGAACATTTTGATGTCGACATGATTGCATCACATCATTTCTGCGTATTAGTCAGCCATACACTGATGCTGCCAGTCTGCTGTTCTACTACATCCCAGCGTTCCACTGGATTCAGATCTGGTGACCCTGATGGTGACGAAAATCACTCTTCACATGAAACCAGTTTGTGACCAGTTTTTCTTGGCACACGGTGCAACAACACTCCTGGGTACCACCTGGGTATGTAAACCACCCGTATATCTGCTGACACATATTAAGATATTTCATTCGTATTGTTTCTTAATTCCTTTTGAATGATGCCACCTGTGATCTCCTAAAATGTGCTGAAGCAGACAAACAGAAAGAAAAGAGAGAGAGAAGCAGAAGGTGTCATGTTAAAAGGCACATGTAGGCACGGTACACAGTGAATGGAGCCCTGAGTGAAGCGGCTGGCACAGGTAATGAGACAGCTGAGGTGGAGGCAGAAGCAGCAGGTCACAGTGTGGTAAGAGCAATATGTTGCTGCATCTTTGTCACTTATGAATATTAAATGAATGCAAATGTTGTGTTAGTGTTCACGCAGATTTGTTGTTGGTTACACTATGTCACGATGGCAATGTCATTCATGCAATTGGATAATTGCATGAATAATCAGCTCCTAATTCAGTGCTACCTCAGTAAAATATATAATGGCATCACGTCAGGTTTTAATATTATGGTTCGCTCCCACATGATGGATCATTATCTTTTTATCTGCACAGCTTGTGCAACCATGCGAGAGCGCCATTAATGATGCAGATGATATGTACCACAGTTCAACTGGAACCAATGTCACACCACTTCATCCAAGTGGACTGATTGGTCGACTGGTCGGGTTCCTGGGTTTGGAAGAGACTGCCAGAGTTTTTGGTGCCTGACTTTTCCCATAGCGGTGAATGTGGCTGTCTACTTGTGTTACCCCCTGTCACAGACTGCTGACCAGCCCACTGGGGTAGACTCCAGCCTCCCATAACAGTGAACGAGTGCAAGCAGTTTAGAGAATGAATGGATAGGTATCTTTAATATATCTCCTGGCTGCGCTCTCAGCCTTTCAGTGTGATGTCAGTCCTCACCATCACAGTCCAAAGGATGCTTTTCCAATTCAGAGTCAATCAGGGAGAAAATGAAAATCTCACTGGGCTGTATTATTTATACACAGACCCCACTTTTTTGTGCTGTGATCAGCATTTTGCCCTCATTATGCACGCACAAACACACACACACACACACACACACACACACACACACACACACACACACACACACACACACACACACACACACACACACACACACACACACACACACACACACACACACACAAATGCTAAGACTAAAGTCACATACACACATGCTGCTAGATATATGGCAGATGGGATTTTCTACCATGCTCCTACTATTTATATATCCCTGCAATATTGTTGGTACCCTGTGAAACCCACGTATCTTAAACACATCGTCTTTTCATAAGCGCTGTTTCAGCTTTGTGAAAATGCATTTTTCATATAAGCCAGTAGATTTTTAAAAGGCTTATGAAGTCCATTATTAACCTTCCCGTCAACTGTGCACCTTCTGTGTCCTCCTGAGTTAAAAACATGAACATGAAATTATTACAGCATGCATTACACCTTGTCTACTTCATTCCAACTCATCACTGCAACGTTTACACCTTTAGCTTGATGGCTAATGGACCTGCATTTGTCTAAGAGGGAAGCATAGTGATAATAATAATTTTTAAAAAACCCCAAAACAACCAAATTTCAAATTGGTTCCACTATTTTTTTCAATGTTCTAATAATTTGAATAGTGTGACCCATTGTCCAACTGTAGTGACCAGGGGATATTTGACCCAGGAAGACCACAGATGCTATGCTCCCTGACTATATAAACTAGAAACTAAAAAATAATGATCATTGATTACATCGGCAAAAAGCATAGTAAGGAATCATCCATATTATTTTCAGGCAATGAAGTGACAAAGAGTATATTTCTGGTACAAAACCATTTGAAAGCAGGTCAGATATGACCTGAGGACAACAAGAAGGTTAAAAAAATTGTATTAGTTTTGCCGGGATTCACATAATTAAGAGAGCAGAGAGAAGACCAACTGTAGTCAATGTTGATGCCATCTAACTACATCATTAACATAGCAAAAACCTTACACTTTCCTACTCAATCATCATACACAGTTGCCCATAAAGTCTGAATAATTTTGTTTTCAGATGCATTTCTCTTTTTATATTTTAAAGGTTAATTGTGGTTTAATTTCCACAGTGATGTGTTTGGAAGAGATTGATCAATACAGTTTTGAGAAGATATACACATCAATAATTAAAAAAGAATGATTTAATGAGAAGAGATTAAAAAAAATCTAACTTTTATGGGCAACCGTGTCATAAAAAAACAGATTGGTTTTGGTTGTACTCATCAGTCTGCTTCTTTCTACCTTCACCAACATCATGGAGATGCTCTGGATGAGTGGGACCATTTCTTCTACAGAAGTAGCTGCTGTGAAAATTGAGGTCATAGTTTAGATTATTTAAAAAAAAAAAAATACATAGGCTACACTTCCTTATGTGAATACTTGGTAACACTTTCTATTACTTTATAAAAAAAACATTTACCTTATGTCTTTAAGTTATACTGGGAAAACTCAAAGGCAGATATTTTGAAATTTAGTCAAATAAAACCAAAACTATAGTTTGTTCAGCTGCAGGACATACATCTATATTCACTGACCTCCTGGCTTGAATTTCTGCCTGGCAAACAAAAGCTGCTTAACAACTAATACTAATGTGTTGTATATAAAAGTCAGAATACCTATTTTGTAGTCTGTGCCATTGGATGCAATGAGGTTTTGTGAAAAGGCACTGAGCTGACACTGTCACCCGCTGCAAGGTGAATCGTCACAGCAATTAAATTCATGAATCTGTTTCTGCCACTTCGACTGGGGATTAAAGGAAAAAGGGAGAAATGAAATAAAAATGAGCGAACATTGCAGAGTTTAGAGGACAACATGTCACAGCAGTGGGGTCTTAAATTCTGACGAGGAGCAGGATCTGACAGGGACCATCTTCCTGACACTAGAGAGGTTTAATCATCTCTCCTGGTTTCACACATCATCGCTCCTCACTCCAGATTAGATAAATCACTCCTTTTAATAAAGCCTTTCTAGGAGTTTGCAGACTCTCAGAGGAAATCGTGATCTATGGTGTCTCAGACTGTGGTGATGTCAAATATCTACATAAGTCCCTTACCAATAATACTCTGGTTTATTACCTTGTTGGCCACAGAAGGTCACAGCACTGACGCTTGGCACTATTTTCTGCTAAATGAAGCTGAAGGCAGGAGACGGCTGTCGGCTCTGTGGCCTCAGGTGGTCATCAGCCCAATCTGCTGTGCTTTTAGGTAAAAACCACGAGCGCAGCCGACAGCTCAGGTAGTAATGGACGAGATGAGATAGTGCCAGGTACGTCGGCCGCTTTCAAACCGAGGTTTGGATCATTTGAATTTGACCCTTTTCCTCTGAACATCTGGCCCACAGCTGTATGGATCATTAGCATTTTCAGATGGATTTTTTTGAATGCTCATAGTCTACATTTAAGCTTATTAAAAGATGATTTATTAAGATATCTATATGTATTAAAATAGCAAAGCAGCTGCCTCTTCAAATTTGGCACAAACGTTCACTACAACTTTGGTGGTTTAGGGTCAAAGGTCAGGCACGTGGTGAGTTCACAAACCCTAATGAGCCCTAATAACCCCTTTGGCCTTGTGAATGTGATATTTCAATCAGGGCAGACTATTAAAGGGATAGTTCACCCTAGAATGATATTTCGCTCATTATCTACTCACCCTCATGTTGACTAAGGGCTGGAAGAATTTTCAGAGTCCACCGTCCCTTCTCTGAGTTACAGGGGGTCTTGGCGTAGCAGTGCATTTCAATGCAACGGTTGCAAAGGGACACCAGAGCTCTTCGTAAAAAAACACACACAAAAAAACATCCAAATACCTCCATGATGCTCGTATGTAATGTCCGTCTTGTGCTGAAGCCCCAAATTGCGTAATTGTCCCGAAAAAAATTAAATAAGTCTAATATTTTAAGCTTGTTTGTAGCGGAAGCTTCTCGAAGCTCCTCTTCCTGGTCCGTCCAAATCTCGCGTGATTCGCAGTAACCGCACTGACGCCGGCGCAAATCACGCGAGATTTGGACAGACCAGGAAGAGGAGCTTCGAGAAGCTTCCGCTACAAACAAGCTTAAAATATAGACTTATTTAATTTTTTTCGGGACAATTACGCAATTTGGGGCTTCAGCACAAGACGGACATTACATACGAGCAGCATGGAGGTATTTGGATGTTTTTTTGTGTGTGTTTTTTTACGAAGAGCTCTGGTGTCCCTTTGCAACCCTTGCATTGAAATGCACTGCTACGCCAAGACCCCCTGTAACTCAGAGAAGGGACGGTGGACTCTGAAAATTCTTCCAGCCCTTAGTCAACATGAGGGTGAGTAGATAATGAGCGAAATATCATTCTAGGGTGAACTATCCCTTTAAGAATGAAATAAGACAGGTTGTGAAATGAAATGACATTTCACAACCGGGAACCCGGGAAGTAGATCAGCTTATAAAACAGATCAATGGATGTGAAGCTTCTATCCTTGGCACCTTTTATAAAGGCCTAGACACTGGTGGTGGTATTGAGATGATGCCAACTGTTGTGGAAGCCTCTCGTTGAATGTTCCGATGGAGATGGTCTGTATCTTGATTGAGGTGTTGAAGGGGTGTAGGTGGGCAGAAAAAAATATTGTGCTGAAATGACAGCTGGATGAGAGTAGAGAGAGAGAGCACCTTTGAATGTGACAGCTAAAGACTGATTGGTGAAAGAGAGAATGTGGCGGATTGTGACTGAACTTTCGCTTCAGTAATGCCTTAAAGAAACTTCTTCAAATATTTCTGCAAAAAATTCCACTTGGACTCAGGGATGAACAGATTTTGATGATCAAATATGAAAGATTCTCCGAAAAGACTTTTAAAGACTTCACAGGGACGTTATGGCATGTCCACTCAACTGGTTAATAATTAATATCAGATGAACAAGGATGTAACCTGAAACTTATGTGAGTGGTTACGGCTTGGAAGCTGGGTGATTATTCCAGCTCTTGTCACAGAAATCGTTATCAGTGCAGGCCGTGATTTCATTGTATCAAATAACTTAGTTTCATTTCCACCACTCTCTCTCTCTCTGTAATGATGGTTGATAATGGCCATGGACACCTAAGAGAAACCCTCGCTATCCGGTTACAACTCATCCATCTGTTCACTTTTCTCCACATATCGGCCTGCAGATAAGTGGCAGCAGGTTCAGCGAAGCAGCCCAGATGTTCTTTATTTAAGTCACAACCTCCTCTGCTCTCCTGGGGGATCCTGAGGCATTCCCTCGCCAGATGGTTATACATAATCCCATTGTGTTTTGGTTTGGCCCCAGGGTCTCCCATTAGTGCCCACAACACACTGGGAGGATGCCCAGGAGACACGATCATATGGGCAAAACCACGTCAATCAGTTTCAGTGCGACTGAGCAGCAGGTCCACTCCGGCTCCTTATCCTCTCCCTCAGGGTGAGCCCACACATCTCGCAAAGGAAACCCATTTTGGTCTCTCGTGTTTTCAATTTCACTTCCTTAGTTATTGCCCAGAGCTTGTGGCCCCAGATGAGAACAGGAATGGTGGTGGTAAATTGAGATAGAGGTCTCAATTGACAAACACTATCTGGTGGAACAAATCCATCACTGCAGACACTGTATCAATTTGCTTTGTGAGAGTAATTTATTCAAAAGCTCATCAGAAGAAAAGCTGCTGAGCCTCCAATTCACTCTATCTCTGAAATAACTGCAGCTCTGGATGATTCTTCCTCTTTGAGTCTTGGAAAAGGGATTTCAGGACCAAGGGAAGTCACCATGATTGTCAGAATGTTTTTTAGAAAAACACGTCTGACCCAAGTCTGGACCGGTTCCCTGAGCTGAAACATTTTCAGTGCGTTCAAATCCTGCAGGCTCGATCCTCTGAACCGAGCTGGACTGCACAGAGCACATCCACGTCTGAATGCCTCCAGTTTCTTCCTTGGCACCTTTTATAAACAGTCTATGTTTGGAACTGAATGTATTTATATTTACTCTACAATTTGAATTATGTCTAGTATAAATATACCCATGGGTGAGCTAAGGTCTGGATTTATCTTGCAGACGTGTACATATTGCATTTAATATTATGCGAGCCAATGCATCTGGTGGAGGATGCACGAAGTCCAGTCCAAGCATGGATTGTGTGTCTTAGTCCTTGGGGAGAGGTTAGACAGCATGACGGGGAGTGTGAGAAGTACACCGTGGCAGTGGAAGAGACAGCGTACACTTGACAGCAGAAGCAAGCGAAAATAATCCACAGCTTTTGTCATCGACGGACAGGGGAGGGATGATGGATGAGACACTGTGGGCCATTCACCACAACTTTGTTACAGAGCCTCTATTCTCTCTGAGGCAATCAAGATAAACAATACTCGGCGTGCTTAACTGTAATTCCATGCTAATTAATTAAGCTCCCGGGGCCTGGTGGGGCAAGTAAAATGTAGATTTTTAATTAAGAACTGAGGCTGCAAGGTTTCTGTGGGCTTCAAATTATTTGAACTATCCATTCCTTAATTTATTTAGAAAATATTGCTCTGACCGCTGGACATGATTTTCATAATGACCATGATGTTTTAAAAAAAGGTTCATCTGGAACATAAACTCCAACATACTGTAAATATTATTAACATTGTTGTTATTCTTCAACCAAGATGAGCTGCACATAGATATTATTATGTCTAACGGTAAAACACTGAATACTGTATTTTATGTGCAATGTAGGTGAATGTCAGGTAAGCTTAGACTGTGGTGATATATCTAGACCAATGAACTGTCCGAGTACAATCGGAGAGAGAAGAAGAAACCTCAGGACTTGGTAAAGGAGGGGCAGAGGATGGCGAGAGAAACTGAGCCGTGGCCCGCAGCCAAAAGCAAACTGTCTTCAAAGATGAAGGTGATGCTTTCCTTCTGTCTGAGATCCAGATGAAAGACGGGTCAAGAGAGCTCAAGAGGGAAAAGTACAATCTTCAAGTAAACTGTCATGGCTATCACAGCTGTCAGTCGTCGTAATTATCACAGAGGCCTTGAACTGATTGCCATAAGATGATACAAGGTTATCTTTGTGACAGGCCTGCTCAATATGGAGAGACGAGCCAGGGCCAGCCCGAGCGTTCTGGGGGTGACCTACTTTAACCGCTCTCACTCCCCAAGTTTAAAGAGGGAAACATCACTTCAGATAGAAAAGAAAGAAAACTTGGATTTCTGAGTATCAAACACTGTCTGTACCTAGCTTGTGTCTATGCAGGAGAGAGAGCAGCTGTCTCTGGCTTCCATTCACTTGTAATGCAAAATAAAAGCATCAAAATACTGAAACCACCACTGCAGCAAATTCTACTTCTTCCCTGCCCATTCATTTTACTCAGTGTGATCCAAACAGAAAAATAGGAAAACTATATGACAAATTAGACATTCACAGCTGTGAAACTTGATGCATTTACTCAGTGGTGGCCTCAGTCTGCAATAATATAAAATGAGATTTGTACACACCGGACATCAGGCTGGTATAAGAAGTTCAAAAGTGATTTTTATTATGATTTTTTTTCAAGCAGACACAAATAGGATAACCAGATGAAAAAAAGTATATTGATGAAAATTATTAATCATGGCAACAGCAGAGCTTTTTGGACTGTAATTATGACACAAAGGTAGCATTTCTATTATGTTGATAATCTTTTTTTTTTTTTTGACAAAAGTCGATTATATAAAGAGGTTGTTTCCTCTCCAACCGCATGGCCTTGACAAAGGCAGGTTACAGCACAGTGTTCTTTTGCTGAATTTTTCACTTATAATAGGTTTGACAATCAGCACTGTAATATGCAAAATGAAAGAATTTACAGTGTCACACAGAGTTTCATTGAAATCTACACATTAGTTTGACATGCAGGTGTAGAGAGTGTTTCTATCAGTATCTGCTGAGCCCAGCGGCTGGTCCAACACTGTAAAAGTAAGCTCGTCTTTTCACAAGAACCACATGTACAGTACTGTAATGTTCAAGTGGTATAATTCCATCAGTGGATAACAAAGCTCTATGAATGTCAAAGGCAATGGAAGTAGTTATTCTACTACCAATTGGAGGATGAATGCGTCTGTAATTCTGGTCCACCCAATTTCATCTATATATGAAAACTATTTAAACTAATAATAAAAGCAAATTCTGAAAGCTCTGTCTGTGCTCACACGCATTATCTACTTGAGGTAAAGTTGCTCAATACTAAGATCATGATCATAGCACACGTAAACTGCTGAACATGTTCACATTGAGATTGTGAACGTGTTGCCATGACAGCATAACATCTGCTTCACCACAACTTCTAAGGTTAAAAAATAAACTGTGCTGTTAGCATGTAGCTCATGTGTGCGCCCTAAAGAGACTGAAGGAAAATATCAACAGTGTTGGATAAACATGTTTTCACATGCACCAATAATCAAATGTGTACTTACCAAGAAAATCTGGCTTGATGTGTCACTCTGACTGTATTCTCAAGCAGCAACTAATATAAACACATCAATTATGAGTTTAAAAGGTAAGAAAATGTTAGGGTGCACATGGCTGTGTGCAAAGCTAATTAGGCGCAAAATGACATAAGATGCAGATCTGCAGTAAGAACTGGAGGGGGAAATTGTTTCAGCGACTCTACTACATAAACCTAAATTAATAAAGCCTTACATCTCAATTAAAAAATAGAACTTACTGAAAACTCCACATTATATTTTTTTTCCATCAAGCTTATATAAAATCCAGCAGCTCTGGCAGATTCAGAAGACTAGTCCAACTTAAAACAATAGCTCTGCTTCCTACTGCTGTGAGCAAGACAGAATGAAAGCACCAAAATGTGTAACCGGGCAAAGAGCCAGCGAGACTGACACCATGGTGAAGCCAGAGAAACACAACTACAACCAGACCTAGAAAGGGGTGGGTGTAAGTGTCAGCATGTCACGTTTCGCAGTCTTATGTGAAAGGACATTTGCGAGAACAGTCATTATTATGGAGCTACAAGGTCGGCCATAGCCTGTTGCTGCTGATGCTGTGCACCACAAAACCTGCAATTAATGATACAAAACTATAAGTGTAAACTAAATAAAATTGTGTCCAATGTGCAGGGTTTTTTTTTGTTTGCTATATGAATGCTTCTGTAAGATGTACTTTTATTGCCAATATAGTGCATGCACAACATGTATGTGACAGGTGCTGTTTTAATCTGACAGACACTGTGCTTTTACTGAACGGTTTCACAGGAGCTGTGGTTAATGGAGTCAATTTAAATGCATTAGCCTGACACCCGACTGGCCCTGCCTGTGTATCACTGCAGGAGGTCATTGCCGGCAGCCAAAGGCCAGCATCCATATTTTTTGGGGGCAAATATAGCCAGAAGACATTAGATCCATCTGGGAATCGACAATGATTAACTTCCAGTGCATGAACAATTTAATTTGTGTTGGGCTCTAACCCTGAAGAAGCTGTGTAATGTGTCTTGGCTGGTAAAGGCTCAAATCAGAGAGAGGTGGAGCTCAACTTTTTTTTTTACTTCATTGTACGTAAGATGGTAACATAATTACAGGCAGTCACAAGCTGTATATGTTGATAGTAGTTTATCATCTCAGACTTGCAAGGAAACACAAGATGTTGGGGAAAGGATGCTGGGAATTATGGGTAATTGACGTAATTGACGTACATCACAGCGTAGCCGGCAACTATACATAGTATAATCCCCACAGTCTCCATAACATGAGGAATTCACAGCAGTCTGTGATAATAAATGTCAACAGACGTGATATTTCAGATACCACCGGGAAGGTTTTAAGAGAAATTGCCAGAGCGGCACGGTGGCACAGTGGTTAGCACTGTTGCCTCACAGCAAGAAGGTCTTGGGTTCGAATCCCCGGCTGCCCAGGTCCTTTCTGTGTGGAGTTTGCATGTCTGCGTGGGTTTCCTCCGGGTGCTCCGGTTTCCCCCACCACTAAAAACATGCCAGCTAGGTTAATCCTCCAGTCAGTGCCCCTAACCAAAGGCACTGGCTCATAATCTGGAGTTGGTCCCCGGGCGCTGCACCGTGGCTGCCCACTGCTCCTCAGGGATGGGTTAAATGCAGAGAAAGAATTTCACTGTACTAGCTGTATATGTGACAAATAAAGTACCTTTACCTTTACCAGAAGGAAGGGGGATTATATATGTTTTTTTTTTGTTTTTATTTAAAGTTATGCAAAGAAACTGTACACTCACACACTGTCAGTGTTTAGTTGAGTTAAGGGAGTTTTGGTTCCAGAGCATCAGGCAACAAACCTTCATACTGTAGCCACAGCTGCTCAAAATTGAGCACATTACATGGAAATGGTACACAGGTGATGTTGTTATCGACCGTTTCTGCCAGAAATGTTCCACATTCTTAAAATAAAGTCTGACAATGGTGGGAGTCCACCTTGTTTCACCCACACACCTGCCCACCAAGGGGAGGATTAGAGAGAAAACTTTTTGCATTTGCAGCTTTGCACTCATTAAAACAAACATTAATGCTCAACTTGTCACCACAGTGATAACTCTATTAATGATAATGAACCTGCTGTTGTTTCAGACGTCACTGGGTTTTCACAACTCATTGCACACCTGCAAGGGACAATTCAGGGCACCTTGCTATTTTCCAGTAAACCCTCCTCCCACTGTATTCATCTGACAAGAAAGAAGAGAAGAAAACACACAGTAAGCTACATTGTTAAACTGTTTCCTGCACCTTTCACAAAGCAACAACTGCAAAAGTCGAGGACATATTTTGTGCAATTCTATTCACATGGAAACGCACAAATAGCCCCAATTATTACATTGCTGTCAGATTAGTTTTACAGGTTATGAAACACCGAGGGTTCACTTTCAGTTCACTACCTCGCTCATAATTTATTTCACTCTGAAGCTGGATGGAGAGTCTGAACCAGAGATGTGTGGAGGAAAAATGACATTCCTGTCTCTTTTCACAGAGCGGCAGGGTGGAAGCCGGGGTTAATTTTTCTTTGAACGTTCACTCGCTTCATGGAAAACGGGTTCATTTATTCATACCACCTCAGCGAAAAATGTGTGGGAAACGTTAAATCTGTTGATTTCACCATCAAAGCTACTTTACCTGCTTTTACCTATTTTACAAATCGTTTAACAGGCTTGTTTTCTCCCTAACCTTCGCTAGCTGTAAATCTGTTATAGTCCCACAGCTTATTCACTCCCCATTTTGATTTTTCCTAACCAATTAAAGCAAACCCTGTGGCCACATACACACTTGTCACATCCTGTGGAGTCTCAGTGCTTTAACGTGCCTCTCTGAATATTAGTGTGAGAGTCAACAAAGAGCTTTTTTCTAATACAGTAATTTTCCATGAGACAAAAGCTTTTACTTTGTTAGTATAGGATGTACTGCCAGCAGGGAATATGATAACAAGGATGTGTTTAAGTTGTTAAGATTGTTTATAATAAACATGGCTGACACTGTTGGTTTACGTTTTGAGTTACCCATAAGTAATAGTAATGGAAAAGACAGGCTTTTTATTTCATTTTGTAAAATTAAGCATCTTATAATGATTTCTGTTGTTATATTGCAATCATTATTATATACTCCATTATGCTGGAAGGTTTATTGTATCATTATATGGAAAAGCCATTGAGACTATTTCTATCACAATATTACATATTCCGGTCTTTTGCTTGAGGGCATTTTGTCTAGCAGGATGACTTTTGATTGAATCCTCCTGCTCCACAGTATCTTGAGTCAGAGGATGAGGATCACAGCTAGCTAGCAAACATAGACAATGTTTGTTTCACTGTATTAAGAAATTGGATGATTGGCAGGTGTTTCATGCGGAAAGAAATCACCATGTTGACTAGGCCTCAAGAATACACACAGTGAATTTAGCTGAGAAACTGCATGGGAACGTAACTATTTGTTTTTAAAGGGCAAATTTTTTGGCAAATTGGCCCATTGTCATAATCCCTATAGTTTTAGGAGTAGGTTCGTTGCCTTTAATTGTTGGTGCAAGCTATTTTTAGAACGGCGGAGCAGAGCCGCGAGCTGCTCAGAACTACGCTATGGAGGCTGATGGGATTTCTTGGTTTCCCTCATCAGACTCATCAAATACACAATCCAACAACTCCTCGTTCTTGTGGACAAGTTGTGACCTGCACATTCACCACGCTATGAGATAATAACGGAACGTTACGAGACAGAGTTGTTTTCGAGGCAAATGCAGAGACTGCTTGCCAAAAAACTGCCCCCGACAGGAATGCGCATCATCGGTTCTGCATGAATTTACCTCAAAAACAACTCCATCTCGTAACCCCTATCGTAGAACTACAGGGATTATGACAATGGGCCAGTGTGCCAAAATGTTGAACTATCCCTTTAATAAAGCTCACACCATATGGCTAAACACAACTGTGTTTTTACTTCATATCTGCATTTCTGCAACTAATTTTCACTAATGTGGCAATAACATTGTGCGGGGTATTTTCTATTTCAATGTGACAATGCACGCAGGTGTAAAGGCCAGGTTCTTTGTTTGATGTGGAAGAACTTGAGCAACCTACACAGAGACTATCTCAACCTGATGAATAGAGCTCCTATAGCTGAATTGGAGTACATCCATGCAGCCAGTACAAAAGTGTTGTGGACTGAAGAGGAGGCCTTTATAGCACCAAAGTAATTGTGGTTCAACAATCACATATGGCTGATAAGCCTGAGTCTCAAAATAATTGTGGATATGGGATGTAAACCACCTTACATCTGATAGTCTGGAGTGCAGTTCTGTGTCATTGTGTGCTATGGTAGTATTATATAATAGATATATAAATACAATCCAAATAACTGCTTTTGTGGCAACACGTAACTGAAACATAAATTGGAGTGAGGAGTAGAGAACTCCTTAACATTACTACTCTACTAACTCTAAATTGTATGTAACTGTTTTTAGCCTTATCTCACTCAGAACACTTCAAATGGTCTTTGAAGACCTGGCATCCCGAGCTAGAGAGCCTATCGAGCGTTCTCATTGACAGTCAGGGAGGTTGCATCTGAGCACATCTCACCACCAAGATCAGCAATGCAGCAGATGGCATCAAATATACTGCTTAAAGTCATCATTCACTTTAATGCTGCAGCTGCCTGGCCGGGGGAAAGCTGCGGCTCTCCCCCTTCTTGTCTTTCTCTGGCCACTAAAAAGTTACCTGTATCCCTCTGCTGACTCTCAACAACTCGTTTTGTATTCTCCACCAGAGGTGAAGGGCAGGGCTGCTCCCCTCTCACCTCCGAATTCAACAAAGGAGAGTAGACTTTATACCAGGCAGTTCTGTAATTTATCAGCATACTATATGGTCAGCAGAAATAACAATGTACCCACCAAGGGCTGTCATGCTCCTTTTTAGAGCCCAACAATGGCTGTTTTCAGAGGAAAATCCTACAGAGCTTTTCTCTGGTCCACAGTACTTACTTCATCTTTTATTATGCAGACTTGAGAGTTTGCTGCTTGCACATCCTCAACACTGATACCTTTACAAAGACACATACAGTATCTCAATCTCCACTTTTGTCCTTAAAACACTGCTTTTGTTCAAGAAGAATATGGTGCGCACTTTCTTTCAGTGCCTGGTGTGGGGTGTAGCTGCCCTGTGAAGGTGTGGTATTAGCAGCATGAGTGACTCAGAGAGATAATCCTCACTATAAAGTGATGATTCACCTGGGTGTGGCGGCTTAAAGAGGAGAGTGCGCTGCAGGGTCCCCAACGGGTTTTAAACAGGGAAGAAAAGAAACCAAACACACCAGCAATTTAAACTTCACCGCTTCCTAATCACCCACAGTCTGCACCTGCACCTGCAAACAATTGAACAACGTGAAATAAAATCCTTTATGTAATATCTGTTTCATTCTCACATATGGGGAATATCAATGTCCCATTCGGCTAGAAGTTCATGCTGCATCTCATATGTGTTACCCTATACCTCTATTTAAAAAAGCACAAGAGTCCAACATGTCTCCAGCTGAGATCTGTAGCTCCCTCTAAACATGAGTAATAAGAGCTGTGCCCTCACCAACACAGCTGAGGCACCCTTCACTTTCCTGTTACTAACATGTATCTCAGCCAGTAATTGTGTTGTTTTTGCCATTTTTCTACATAAACAGAGTTGTACCCAGCTTGTGGGATTCTAGTTTTTGTCCACATCTGGCCCACTCCAACACATACCTCAATATTAACAGAAAAGCTCAACAAAAGCTCAACAACTACAGAAGCTGATGAGCTGGCCAAATGTCACACTGGCAAGCTTTTATTCTCCACATGGCACCTGGTTGATTGGTGGACTATTAGGCCAGGTGTAGCACCAATCACAATGTGAAAGTGGGGATGCCTCCAACAAGCTGCAGCCAACCCTGCCTCAAGGACCGGACATGCTACTTAGCATACAGGTCACAGTTCCACAGTATGTTGAGAATGAGCTGCAGCCACAAAATAACACAATCACTGACTGAAGCGGTTAATGCATGAGACGCTACGAATCTGAGCGGCCGCTAACAGCTTTGTAAACTGGTTGCAGACAATCAGTTAGAAAAGAAGCTTTAATTTTTAAAATGTCTTCAATATTTGGAAGCTCCACATTGGGCTGTAAAAACAGCAGGGCAGTCAAAGGATTGTGACTGCTACCTTTGAAGCAATCCTGAAGTTCAATAGGTGCGCTTCCACTGCAGGAGTTCCTGGTAAAGGGAGGGAGGGGGTAGGAACTTTTACAGGAACCGTTCTCTCACTCCACGCTCTTGGTGGCAGTGGGATTTTTAATTGCCGTTTCGATTGTCACGAAATCGTGTATTTATCATACCTCTTTTCTTTCTTTTTTAACTATTGCTACTATATGTCTTTTACTTATTCTCTCTTTTTTCCAGCCGTGTAGACGCTTTTTATATAACGCTGGATTTAAAAAAATCAGCCGCTTATTTCTGGCTTTCTCTTGGTGTCACATCCCGCAATCTCTTCCCAATCAGTAAATCTCAAGTAAATCTCAAGCCCCACCTAGCCTCGCGTCACTAGGCTCTAAAAGAGCCTAGTATCAATTCACTCTGAATTTTGTCTGGATTCTGGTCCCTGTCTAGAGAGCTGATCCGGAATTCACCAAATTCACCAACATAAAAGTGTTAAAACTTATAAAATAGACAATAACTTGTAATACCGTTAAATACAATAAAAGAAAAAGGTTAACTTAATGGCTCGGGATTTTCTTGTAAATTATATTCTTTAAATTAGAAAGTTTCATGGCATTTTTATTAGCTTGGTGCTTTTATTTTGACAGAAAGGCTCTCTCTCTCGCCCTGAATCTGGTTGCTTACCAAAACAGCCACTAAACGCCCCCAGACTGAGCCCCACCAGGGAGTTTTTCAGGGCCGATCTGAGTACCTACCCCAAGGCAGGGACTTCTTTTGGCCCCGTAAATGTTCACGGAGATGGCCCTTCGGGGACGATTCTTGCAGTGGAGACACGCAGGAAATTACCCTGAAGTTCCTGCATGTTGCTGGTGGTTTGAGCGGCTGATGACTCCTCTGTGCGTGCTGGTAGAGTTGGTTGGGTTGGTTCTTGGAGGTTTCTGTTCTGCTGGCGGGAGGTAAAAAAAACTTTGCAGGAATGAGTTGCTCTAGAGCAACTCATTCCTGCAAAGTTTTTTTTACCGGACTTAACAGGTGAGCAGCTAACAGATATCTGTTAGCTGCTCACCTGTTAAGTCCGTGCTGGATGCTTGTACTGTAAGCTTCTCGCGGCACACTTGTCCATAGCCCGCCTCATACTTTGTCATAAACGATGTTGTATTAACGTAAAATGTCACAACCAGACTCACTTTCCATTTGTCTCTGCACATTCACAAAAATACAACTTCACTTTATGTTAAACTCTTTCTCCCTGAGTAGTAACTTCACGCAGCTTCTGCAGTCTCCTCTCTCTGGTTGCTCTCCCCCTCATGTCTCTTCCCGTTTCTTCTGACCTCTTACCCCCTTTGCTGATTGGATCTCCATCAAAGGTAGGTAAACGTGAACTAACACACATTTTTATATGTAATTATTATTCTCACATTATTTTAACATAGCAATATGCACTTTTTACAGGACACAAATAAATAAAACAAAAATAAAAATTTGAGCCAAATTTCCCATTGGGCTACATTTACATTTCTTTAGTTCATAAGGATCCACTGATCAAAAGGGTTCTAACAAAAGTATTCGGAATATTGTCATGTGCATATAGCTTCATACTACCGGTTCTCATTTACTCTCACCCCACAAATCCGTCATTTTGAGCAGCAGCAGGCAGCTATTTCCATCCCAAAAACACTCTAAACCCCACTGTGCAGTGCATTACCTTTTCAGGAGATGAATAATATATCACAGTTATGTCTACAAATTGTTTTGCTGCCCAGAAATGGAGATTTGTTTATTGCTAGTGTCACCACACAAAGGTTTATGATATAGGTATGATTATTTGATAAATGCCATTATTAGCATTCATTTTCCTGAACTGTTTCATTTATTTGTTTTCACCAAGTGCAGTAAACTATGGAGAAAAACAGCTTGAGCTTTGACTTATACCTTCCCACACTATTAATTATAATTTAATGAATATTTCTTGATAAAGATTGAATATGAATTGTTGAATCTGTACTTTCTGTGCAGTTCAGCCAGCCTCATCATCTGTTGCTGCAGAAAGGCAGCGACTTTATGGCTGCAATTTTAATTACAGCTCAAGATAGAAGAGAAGACTGTAGCATCTGTTAATTTTAATCCATACTTTATGCTGATATTATCATAGATTCTCAGTACTAATTGATGACTGAACCATAGCAGTATACCCACATGGTTAGACCTCCCCGGCTCGAGATACAGGAAATCCCCAAACATAAGATGGAGAGATTTACACAAGAAATAAGACACATTTGAATATTTGGCTCAGGGGGAAAAACATTTTTCAATATAACTCCTACGGAGAATAGCTTAACCTTGTTAGAGGAGTGCTGTCAGTTTATTGTAGACTGATGTAATGAATCTGGGATTTAAAGTCAATATCGCATTGCTTTTCTAAACTGTTGTTCTTTGTCTCAACTCTTCCCCTAAAGCCTTCTCTGACATGCCACCCAGTGGCTCTCTGAAATAGAAATCATGTTAAAAACAGCTTAACTGTGGCATGGGACACCATTCGATTTGTACATCTTAAATCCAGCAGCTAGGAGGAGACAGGTAATATGATGACATAATGTGCTGGGTGGGCTGCAGTCATTGGAACTAATATTGTTGGGAAATCACCACTAGCTTTAATTGTCAGAAAATGCTAATGTCATTATGCAGGTTACACGTGGGAGGCAAAGTGAATCAGCATCACGAAAAAATAAATGCTCAGCTACAAAATAATGAAGAAAATTCTTCAGTGAAATTAGAATGAAACATCAATTTATACAATAAACTTTTACATCTAGCCGGGCAGACTTTGTCCCAGCTCTCAACCTTGATCCAGACCACATCCTTCCTCGCTGTGTTTGACTTACCCTGTTGGATGTTTCCCAGGTCAGCGTTCTGGCATGACAGGGCTGTGAGATGGCGAGCAGACTGTGCTGAGAGCTCCCACTGCTGCTGATTGTGTCAGGACTCACCTTGAGACAATAAGGACAAAAAAAAATTGGTCGAGGGCAGAAAGCAGAGCAGTGAGTCAGAGAAAGAAATAGACCAAAACACCATGTTGGAGCATCTTAACAGGACTGTGGTGCAGCATGACAGCATGACATGGTGTGTCCCTGCATGGGATTCGCTCACAGGAACAGTGATTGGGGACAAGGAAGAGGGAGGGATGGGGGAAGCTGGTTAAATAAGACCAGACAATACCAATACTTTCCCTCCAACAACCCTTCATACCCATCAATACTCAAACGGCTGAATCCAACAGAGTTATTGACTGACTTGACTTCAAGGACACTGCTCATCTAAGACTTTCAGTTTCAGTTCCTCATTCTGAGTGATGATCTGAGATGCACATGCTGAATACTTTTATTTTTTTGAAAAAAAAGAGACATATTACAACTGAAGAAACTCCCTTGCAGATGTTGTTAAGTGGTAGCCTGGCTAACACCAGACTTCATCTCAGTGTAGATTGAGATTCGGTCTGGGAACGTGGTTTACGAAAGCCCAAGAGCTGTTTATTGGACGCTACGTATGTCTATCAAATACGTCTGTATGTAGCTTATAGCCAATAATATCAATCATACCCGATGACGTATGTAGAGCGACAGAAATCCGATGAGGAAAAAAATGCTAAATGTTGCTCTTTTTTCAAAATAAACTTGCAGTCTAAACTACTTTCTAACGCTGCATCGAAAGATAAAGCGTCTGCCGCCATGTTGGATCGACAAGCTATCAACAAAGTCGCTTCGGTGTGTTGTCATCATCTTGCTTCCCCCTCTCCCGTTCTGTGATTGGCTCCCTCGTTGAGGGAAGAATTGGGTCCATGGTTTCCAGGCTGACTTGCAGAGTGAATAAAATTGCGCGCAAGGCAGCATGGGTATACCCAGGCTAGTTAAGTGGTCTGATGCACACAAAAACCATAGCTACATGTGCTATTAGTATGTGTATCTGATTGCTAAGGCCTCAACAGTCTCTCTCAAACACCATCATCATCACACTGACTGAAACAGAGTTAGAGAATCTGAGCATTAAAGCATTAAAAATGGTGGTTATGGTGTGTGTCCTCAAAATGCTGATCGATGTGTATTCACAACTTTCAAATAAAGGAAAGCCGTGTGTGTTCTGCAGGTGTTAGCAAAACAGCCACAATATAAAGCCTTGATTGGCAGAAGCCATTTAGTAAAATCCTACACACACCCATACATGTTGTGTGTGTCAATAGAAACCTTCCTACGTGAGCTGTCATAATTCTCTGTTCTTTCTTTAATAGTATTACATTCAACTGTGGTATCTGCTGAGACTGTATATGCGCTGTAACGTCAGGTAGTACAAATCTGCTCCTTTCTCTCCCACCTTCCCTATATATCCTCTGTCTCTTTCCCTTTCTCCAATCTCCAGCCCAGGCCTGGTGCTGATAATAAGCTGTGGTCACACTATACACACACCAGTGTGTGTGTGTGATGCATCTGGATTCAGACGCCACAGTGGAAGGCAGAGGACGAGAGTAAGGCAGAGGAGGAGGGGGAGGAGGAGTTAAGAGGGGGGGGAGAGGAAATTTGGGTCACGCTTGAAGCCATAATGACGGTATAATGCTCCAGCACAATCTCTGCTGCAGCACCGAATAAATCAAAAATGCAACACCCTTCACAGATAATAACTAATGGCTCCTCTCGACACCCCAAGCCAGTGCACAATCTGAATCTGCACCCAACAAGTTAGACAAATGAATCCGACATGTGACATTGAATACCCTCAACCGCACACATACACACGCCCTCACCTCTCAAACCGGAGCCAGTGACATTTCACAACTACCTCGGAGGCACCCAAACAAAGATTGATCAGACCAAAAGGTATCAAGCAGGAGATTATGGGACCAAGTTCCCTGAGTTTCCATTACCGGCCTCCTAATCCGTTTATAAGGATACGTTCTTAATGGGCGTGAGCAGCGAGCAGAGCTCTGTGCATTGTGTGTGTGTGAGGTAGAGGTCGTCCATCATGGCCAGACCTCTGAGGAGGCGAGAGGACAGCAGGGAAGGTTAATCTCAGCCTGGATCTGACTGAAGCTCACATCTATTCAGCGTCCAAATCTCAGGCGACGGTGCAGAGCGATTTAGCTGCTTCCTTCTACCTGCTCTTGTCTACATCTGTGATACATACGCCAGATAAATGCGGGTCAGCCTCCCGACACACTGCACAACAATATCACCGTTCCCGTTCAACATTTGGAAGATGACAGAGTAACACCTCTGGATGTAACTTAATCTGCTATAGCAATCATTTCAACATGTAATTTATCTTAAATTAGACATTTGGAGAGAAAAAAATAGAAGCAGAAACAGATAAGGGTTCAGTCAATCATTACTGTGACTCCAAGCTTTCCAAACAGGCAGTGCTGGCCTGGCTCTGTGTGTTTCTTGGAAGTGCTTCTCTGGTCCCAAACTCACAGGCACCTGCACTACTCACTGGCTCTATTTATTTTCTGGATATGCCCTAATCTCCTAGGCCTCATCAACTACTTAGCGCCTCAGGAAATTTGCTGGGAATGTTCTCATATCCCAGCTCCGCTAAACTTCACCATGTCTCTGTGTACTGTCTGTGCATATTCTAAGCTGACGGCCACTGACACTTCTCCGGGACTTTGTATTTGCCTAGATGGATCTGAAAAGTTTAACCACCTGAGCGACCCACTTCCTGTGTATTTATTACCAGCAATGCGCCACTTTCCAAGGGCCATTGAACTGCACACCTCTGTGTATTTTCTGGAGATTCTTCAGCTTCCATCTCAACGATCCTCTACCTATGTGCATTTGAACATTTGGATTTCCCGGATGCTCTAACCTCCTGTATGTCGTGATCCTGTTTGGAGCTTCAAGTCCTCTAACAAACAGGTGCTTCTCACCCACAAGAAACCTTTGAGTTGCAGATCAGGTAGGGAAAGCAATGGTCATCACTGGCACACACGCAAAGATTTCATACTAAAGGAGAAGTTTTTAAATGATTTTGAATTTCCGTTGAAATATTTCGAAAGCTGCATGTCTCCTACATGTGCAGACTGTTGCATATTTTATCGGACAAGTTCTTGCTCTCTCTCTGATGGCTCGTGAAAGGTCAACTCCCCATTTTGGCTTTGGTAAGTGAGGCTGACTAAAAGAGTAAAAGGGTTAAAATGAGAGTTGTCGGTCCTACTGAGAGAATGATAATCATCTATTTTTTAATCTGCCCACCCCACCTTCGCCTCCAATAGACTTTTTCCTGAGGTTTCTGGCGGAGGTCTACTCGGGCACATTTGTAGAAAACGCTTTACTATTCCAACAGAAAATATGTAACTTCACACCTCCCAACTCTTCCATCACTGTCTGCCTCCACTGGTGCACAAGATCCAGAGAAGTCATGATGTATTCATGAGCTCTACATGAATATGAAAATCTGAGGAGGGGGGGAAAAACATTCTTTGACAGATCTCACCACAAAAATGCAATCTGCATGACACGATTTCAGAGCAGAGAGGTGTCGCAATATTTCTCAAAGCCTTCTATATGATATCAGAATGTGCACTCATTGCTTTGATTTGCCCAAAGACATAAGCTTTATGAAAATAAATGGCGTGTCTTTGAACCAGAATCACGGCAGAACCAAGTCTATTGAGCGGCAGTCTATTTTAGTTGCGCTTTCCTGCGGTGAAATAAACAAAAACACGCTATTCATTTGTGTGCTCCCTTGTGGTTTTTCTGAACACCTACACTGGCATGGAACCAGATACCGATGTGCCGCCGCTTTCATTAGACGAGCAGAAACTTCAGCCAAAGGCATTAGCTGTTCCTAATTATTATAAACTCACAGTTTTAACTGTTTTCCACTTAACCTCATGATGACTCATATTAAGATAAACAGCAGTCAGGAGAAGCCTCTGGTCTGGGTGCTGCTGTGTATCTGTGCCTCCATATGAGAAATCTCCGTCTTAAAGAAGAGAAGAAAGTACCAGCTTCAGTGAGGAGTATAGGAATTTCTCATTGGTATCACACTTTTCTGAGGCTACACAAAACAGCTTATCAATTCAATTTCTTCATATTTGTATGCCTGCACACAGGAACGAAGCAGAAGTTAGATATTCTGTCATTTCATTCTTTTCTTATCGATGTACATTTACATGCATATAGAAAAATGTTGGTGAGTATGCACTCTTATAGGTGCCTCCTTGGTATCTGCACGATCACATTCACAGAGATATATCAGATGCAAAGTGAGAGTAGGAACAAGACGCTTTCAGTGACAATGACAAGTTTGAAACTGCAGCTGGAAATCAAATAAAATCAGCCGCAAAGAGAATTCTGAACATCTTCTCAACGTCTTCTCACATGGAGAAGTCTGTGCGGTGGGTTCAGGAAGAACAATTGACGCCCTCTTTCTGCACAGATGAATGCTGAACACTGACACTTAATGGCAAGTTTTCTTTGTCGCCACACTCGGTTTCTTGCCAGGAGCAGGTCTTGGTTCGACAAGAGCTTCAGACATCGTTGTGTTAACAAGAAAAATGGTAATAATATGTCCTCTGAGCAGTGCTATGTCTTCAGGGCAGGTTCGGGGCTACACCAAGTTACTATCAAAGAGTTCTGGGATGGGCCATGGCTATAGCTATAGCTTGTTAACATGTTAGGAAGAAATATATACTATAGTAGGCTTTAGAGCATCATTAGTGCATGACTGTTTGAGGTTGGCATTTTAAAACTAGAGAATCAACACTTTCTGGGCGAGTCACTTCAGGCAATACGCAAATATTAAAAGTTAGGACAGATTTCACCGATTCCCTGCAGCGTTTCCCCCTGTTTTTAACAGATTCATCACTATTCTTTGCCACTGCATGAGATCTAGAGTCACCTAGAGTCACATCACCTGGTTCAGTATTCCTATTTGCTCCCGTAGGTGCCGTCCCAGCCGGTCAGAGTGTCTGAGTGAGTGCAGCTGTAGGTTTAGAGCAGAGTTTTCAAGAGACCAAAAACACAAAGGCGAATGAATGTGAATTTATGATCTCTCTCAAGTCTCTGCACAAAGATGAAAAATATGACACCATGGAGTAAATCTTGAATGCAACTATTAAAATGTATTATCAATTGATGAGGCACGTTAAGGCTAACTACTACACAGGGAATTGTTTCTGCATAGATCTTCATTAATTGAGCTGCCTCCTACTGGCCAAACGTGTGTACTCATTCATGTGCACAGCTCGCTGGGTGCCGTGGTAACTTCCCTGATGGGTCATTTTAGAGAGATGAACAACTCAACATGACCTGGTTATAGCGGAAAAGCTGCTGTAGCTGTTGATATGAAACCTTCCTTTGATCGCCATCTGCACAGCAACCTGAACAAGCCTGTTCAGAGCATCATGAAAGGTGCAGCTCCCTCCGGACCCGCACACTCACAGGACAGCCTCCTCAGGCTGCACAAACATATTTATCTCTTTTAAGAGAGGCCCCGGCTCTGCTGCACTCTCTAAGGTGCTGGACATATTTTTTTCCCCCTGCAATGCTCAGGAAACATCTGTGGGCAGCTGGATGTTCCTCAACGCCACCCCCCTGAGATCAGTTAAAAGCAAAACAAGAGCTGCCTGCGGTCACAAAGTCTAGTCAGTCAGTTCTCTATGATCGCTCTCTGCACTCCTGTCAATCACAGCTCTGAGCCACAGCTTTCTGCGGGGACAGAGAGGGAAACGAGATGAGACGCAGCCGGAAAAAAATAAATAAAAAAAATCCCACTTTTAAATCCCTGGTGGACCTGTAAAAGCAACTCTGAATGTTGTTCCACCTGCTAAATGACATCAAATGGGCTATGCAGCGAGATGAACAACTCTGCAATATAAATAATAAGAAGCCAAATTAGGCACAAAACCTCAGAACCTTTTTAGATAGGTCTAAGGATAAAAACAGCCTCATCCACTTCAGCACATTTCAGAAGCAAAAGGTCAAACTCAACTTTTGTCATCTTCAAAAACACTGTTTTCATTTTCCAAAGCCAAAATGGAAAGAAACAATGTTTTACTGTCATATATGGGGGAAAAAAGAAGCTCTTGTGTTGTGTTGCGCTCCTAGCTTCATCCTGCTTGCTGCTTTTTAATAGCTGGTTTATGGTCCTGCAGGGTAATTGATCCCTATGGAACATCTGGGTTTAAATCAGGACATTCAGAGTTTGGATCAACATGATTCTCTGAAGATTGTCCAGTTTGCACACAGTGTATTAAAAATGTCTATTACATGTGTAAATTGCTGTCTAATGTCTTATCTGCTCTTTTTTGGGGGGATTAGATGATCTATGTCAGGGATTCCCAAACAATTAGCCTATGGCACATTTGCAGAAATGTTCATTAATGTGCACTGTCCTCTGAATAAATTAAATATAAATTTAAAAAACTGTGGTGCGCAAGCTGCCACTAGGGAGTATATGACATGAAAAAGGTAATGGTGGCCATATGGTGTTGGATTTTTAGTAATAAATGGATAAATAAATAAATAACCCATGCATTATTTCAGTTGGGGTTTTCACAGTGTAAATAGTAAAATTCAAGAAAACAATTTTTAAACTTTAATATGCAAGAATGCAGAACTATAATTAGACTATGCTTTTTTCAATTGGGGTGGATCAGCTATACGTCAGGAAGTAGAAGGGGGTGCAACGGCCTTAAAAGTTTGGGAACCACTGATCTATTTGATTGATTGATTGATTGATTTCTTTATTTCGATCATGTAAACGACAGTGTAAAAAAAAAAATAAGTGAACAGAAAAATGTATACACAACATCTCATAAGCAACGCAGTTTACATGAGCGAAAAGGAGTAGGAAGAAGTATAAACTTATCTAATCCTACCCCTATAATTTTAACTATATGTTCTAATTAAACATTTAATCATCTTAGATCATCATCTATGTAAACAAAAGATATGTTGTTTTAATAATAGCAGGTTGAAGAGGACATCCTCATGTGGACATGTTCAAACTCACAAAAAAGAAAGTCCTTTGAGTATTCATAATGCACATTTCCTCCTGGTTGACCTCATGATTTGTAATCCTAGTGCAGCAGATTAGTGAGACAATCGTTCATTTTGGTATAAAAGCATGAAATTTGGTACAGATACTCTCTAAGGGTCACTTTTTGGGAAAAAGATGTTGGCCACGCAAAAATTAAAAATGGCGGCCATTTTTTCAAGATGTTCTGTATTTAGTCTAGTAGGAAGAGGGGGGTATCATGTATCCCATGAAAATATACTTCTAAACAGTGTTTCTAGATTGGAAAAAATGTGTAGAAAATGATGAGCTATGTTAAAAAGTTGTCAGAATGTCCCATGTATCATTTTTATGCAAATTAGTGCCGCCATTATTGTAAAAACCTAATTTCACTATATCTCAGCCAATATTGCAGATAACTGAACAAATAAGGTGTCTAGACCCATAATAAAACTATTCATAAAGTGATCACATGTTGGTGGCATGCTAGTAAGCAAACCTAACCCTTTTACCAATTACAAGACGCCAATATTGGAGATAACTGAACAAATAAGGTGTCTAGACCCATGTTTTGGGGGTCAGAGATCATAATAAAACTATTCATAAAGTGATCACATGTTGGTGCCATGCTAGTAAGCAAACCTAACCCTTTTACCAATTACAAGACGCCAATATTGGAGATACCAAATAAGGTGTCTAGACAGAGGTTGTTGTGTGTTTAACCAAGGTTTATTTGGATCAAACATCATAATAGAACTCTTCTTGATGTGACCACTCTTCTCTTTCCCATGCCAGATAAACAGTCAAGTACTGTAAATGGTTCTCCACTATGCATCACTCATCATCGTTTTCACTGAAATCATCAGAGTTAAACTCATCCTCTCCTTCCTCTTTCTCCTCCTCTTCCTGTTCATGCTCTCCAGTGTCATGGGGATCAACCAGTGAAGTTGGTAGGATAGGACCACAGGACCATCATCATAGGGTTTTGGTTTTTCCAGAATAGGTTCATCAGCTGGCTTGTACAAGGCGACACGGTAGTTCACACGTCGGACATGTGGCTTCAGAGCAGAGTGGCATGGAGGAAGGCGAGCCAGGTCGACCTTAGACTTGCAACTGAGTTTCTTGTCCTCCCCCACCATGTTGCGTAGCAACTTGGCACGGACAACATCCACTGAAGACTCACAACTCTGTCCAGACATCAGACAGGTGAATTACTCCAACTGCCTCAGCATCTCAGGCTTTACACTCTAGCAGAGTTGACTGAATACATGAAACCTGGGATTCTTCTTCAAGGGCCCCACCTTCCTTCTCCCTTTGATGGCACTGGTACAGTCTTCTCCACTGAACACATAGCACCCAAGAAGAGTGGTGCGGTAGTCTTCTCCCAGGGATTCTGCAATACTACTACTGCCTGGCTTCTGGTGCACCTGTCCCCATTGATGTTGAGATGGACGTGTTACAGTACGAGCAGAAGCTGTGGGCAAGGCTGCTAAAGCTGACTTCATCAGACCTCTACAGTGTGAAGATCCAGGAAGCTTCTTTAACCCAACACCAACAACTTCTCAACATCTCTGAGCTTGCAGAATCCCTGGGAGAAGACTACCGCACCACTCTTCTTGGGTTCTATGTGTTCAGTGGAGAAGACTGTACCAGTGCCATCAAAGGGAGAAGGAAGGTGGGGCCCTTGAAGAAGAATCCCAGGTTTCATGTATTTAGTAAACTCTGCTGGAGTGTAAAGCCTGAGATGCTGAGGCAGTTGGAGCAATTCACCTGTCTGATGTCTGGACAGAGTTGTGAGTCTTCAGTGGATGTTGTCCGTGCCAAGTTGCTACAGAACATGGTGGGGGAGGACAAGAAACTCAGTTGCAAGTCTAAGGTTGACCTGGCTGGCCTTCCTCCGTGCCACTCTGCTCTGAAGCCACATGGCCGACGTGTGAACTACCGTGTCGCCTTGTACTAGCGAGCTGATGAACCTATTCTGGAAAAACCAAAACCCTATGATGAGGGGCAGGGATGGATGAAGACTGATGAAGGAGTGTTGAAATCGGCGTGGTCCTGTGGTCCTATCCTACCAACTTCACTGATCCCCATGACACTGGAGAGCATGAACAGGAAGAGGAGGAGAAAGAGGAAGGAGATGATGAGTTTAACTCTGATGATTTCAGTGAAAACGATGATGAGTGATGCATAGTACAATTACAAGACGCCATTTACTTGACTGTTTATCTGGCATGGGAAAGAGAAGAGTGGTCACATCAAGAAGAGTTCTATTATGATGTTTGATCCAAATAAACCTTGGTTAAACACACAACAACCTCTGTCTAGACACCTTATTTGGTATCTCCAATATTGGCGTCTTGTAATTGGTAAAAGGGTTAGGTTTGCTTACTAGCATGGCACCAACATGTGATCACTTTATGAATAGTTTTATTGTGATCTCTGACCCCCAAAACATGGGTCTAGACACCTTATTTGTTCAGTTATCTGCAATATTGGCTGAGATATAGTGAAATTAGGTTTTTACAATAATGGCGGCAGTAATTTGCATAAAAATGATACATGGGACATTCTGACAACTTTTTAACATAGCTCATCATTTTCTACACATTTTTTCCAATCTAGAAACACTGTTTAGAAGTATATTTCCAGGGGATACATGATACCCCCCTCTTCCTACTAGACTAAATACAGAACATCTTGAAAAAATGGCCGCCATTTTTAATTTTTGCGTGGCCAACATCTTTTTCCCAAAAAGTGACCCTTAGAGAGTATCTGTACCAAATTTCATGCTTTTATACCAAAATGAACGATTCTCTTGAAATATGCAATTAATCTGCTGCACTATCCGGGCAAATTAAATCTTGTCCCATTTATCTTATAAACTATTAGTGCTGAGATCACTTAGTTGATTGACAGAAAACCATCAATTTTGATAATCAATAAATCATTTATCTAAATCTTATTCAATTTAGGTTTTAATAACATACACATCATTTGCATATGGAAACTGTTGGGCAAGGAAAACGGTTTGTAGTTTCAGCTCAGTGCTTACCGGTATGTTTTTATTGATTTATTTCAACTTAACATTTCTTTACTTCCACGTACATATTTTCTTCCCGTTTCATTTCATTTTAATACAATATCGAAACTTTGCCCAGCAATAAAATGCACTACAGTCCATTAAGCTGATGATGTCTGTGGACACGGACAGATCTGAGAACAAGATGATGATAACTCCACACCATTTGTTTGTTGCTCCATCCAACACGCTGCAAAGTGAATGAGAACATTTTGTCTCAACTGCAGCGGAGAGCAAGAAGAAAAAGAAAAGGTAAAGAGCAGAAGGAGGAGAGAGGGGAGGACTGTATCGCTCAGACAGCCAGAGGGAGAACATAGGGCTGAAAGATAACACAGTGTACAGACCATACAGCACATCACAGCCCCAAAAAATCACTCCATACAAGAGACTAGAAGGACAAAGAAACATCTTTGAACCAAACACTCCTCCATGGCCAACATAACCACCACCTCCTGCCAGCGCGCTCCCACTGTGCAGCCTCAGCCTGCTCCGGTTGCTATAGCAGTGGTGTCAGACTATACAGACTAGTACAGTCTGACTCGGCCTGATGGGAAAATTGCCCAGATGGAGGCCACCGCTCGGCTCTGTGACACAGCCTGACAGACAGCTCTGCTGATGTTGATGGGATTGGGTGGGAGTGAGAAAAAAAAGAGGATACAACAACTGGATTGACATTAGCTGGAGCTTGAAATGACTCCCACGGTGCAGCGAGACCTCTAAAGTTAATGACAGCCGTTCGCCATAACCAAGACTATGCAACCTTTGAGGTGGTGCTCTGAAAAGAAAATCTGCTGTCAGTTCACAATTAAGGAGATGAATAATTGATTTGTCTCTTGCTCTGCATCAAGTGAAGTCACTGAGTGCCCTTCACTTTTACTTTTTGCAGAATGCGGTTGTTAATCAGTGTGGCTGTCGGATACAAAATATTAATAAAACTAAATAATGAAATCATCTACACTGTTATACTGTAGGTGTTTTAATTTGACACTGGAGTTGCACCTTTCATGAGAAACTTTAGGGAGAACTGTGGCTCTTCAACAGTACTTAGGCCTTTGAGGTCAAAGAAAATGTTGCTTATGTCTCCAGGCACAGCTGTCACCTCGCCATTAAATTAACCACATATAGAGGTTCATGTATCGCACACAGAACTAAGCGGGTGTATCTGTACTGGCTGGGAAGAGCCAATGGAAACAGGAGAAAGGAGCAAGAACAGGAGGTACATTTTTGAGCTGGGGATCATTTAAGAACTACATTTTGGACATGTCATCCAAACTAGGATGTGTGACACTGGTATTCAGAATAGATGGCAACCAGTTATGAACAATATCCTTCACCATTCAGTGTGTCACTGCATATAAATTAAAGGGACAATGAGGAGTTTGTAGTTGGTTATAAAAAACTCTCATATTAATGTGGATGAATCTATGTTACCCACACTTGTTAATGGGTCCATTTTCGATATTATATCGTTTTGTCTTAATCGTTATTTTTGTTATTATTATTAGTGGTGGAAATGCAGGGTGAGCCGCCCAGCGTTTCCTACTTTCGGTTTCGCGGACGCTGCCCGGCGGGTCATGGGAATAATGACACCGAATCGCCGTTTATGGTCGGAACTACGACGGTATCTGATCGTCTTCGGCGATGAAAGTCAGAGGTGATGAAGACATCCGTCTTGTGCCTGTCCAAGAATTTCACCGTGCGCGCGGAGGCTCATGGTAAATGTAGTGTGAAAACACTTCGCTTTCCAAAACTCTTCGTTGTCCATTTAAAGAAATGCTCCCATTCCTCCAAACTAAATGATGGGAAATTTAGATGATTTCAGTTCTGCTTGATTGAACACATACTTCTGGAGCTTGAGAAAATAAAGGCACATGCTTAAAATCATAATGTTATGTTGAAGTTTGAACTGATTCAAAGTGCTGAAACACAGCTTTAGATTCTTACACAGATGTCAGAGCACGTGTCAAACTTTATGATGGACCTTTGTTTCCATCCAGATTCCAAGATATCCTAAAGCAAAAATAGCTTTTTTAGCAAAGACAATTTGGTCATAAAATATCTTTACAATCTTAAAGTGTGGGGAAAAACATCAAATTAAAAAGATTATGTGGGAACCTGTTTGCAAGACAGAGGTTTTCATCCCAGCTGTTGCATTAGCCACCTTGTTTTTCCTCCTGCAGGAGCTGCACATGTTCGACTGGAGCCTTCAGACGTTATAGGTTTCTGTAGAAAAGAAAATCATTTGAAATGAGTTTGCTTAATTCACATGAGACTGAGACAGCAGTAAGGCACACGCAGCTGTCCACAGGCTGGAGAACACTGATGTTCAACTGCCACCTGGTGGTTAAAGACATGCTGTACAGCAGAGAGTGGAGGGGCATGGAGGACGGCGTGTCGTCATTTCACACCCCACAACTGTTCTCTTCACAGGTTTGAGAGGTCTCCTCTACTGGAGGCAGCATTTCATTAACAACCATCAGATAAGGTCTCCAGAAGCACAGACTCCAGCTGCTCTGACTGTGACCTGAATTGAGTCCAAATACTGTATGTTGAAGCCTTCAGACCTGTGCTGCAGACCTCTGGACTATATCAAAGGTGTTACTGTTACCAGTTTGCACTTAAAATAAAAGTCAGAATAATATAGGCTATCAAATATGTCCTTCTTACTAACAAGTCTTCATCACTACATATCAAGCAGCAAATATCTAGTCACTAACTAATCACTAACAGTTCAATAAAGTCTAGAGAACTGACCTTGTGAGAAAGCTGGGAAATCCATATTAAAATGTAATCGTATTTGACAGTTGTTACTATTGATCTTGTCTTGTTCCATTTCAGGGGTGCAAACTCATCAGGGGTAAAAAAGGTGACAAGATACGGACCCCCCTAGGGGAGTCCGGGGGCATGCACCCCCGGGAAATTAAAAAAAAAAAAACTTTAAAGGTGAATTTACAGTCAATTTTAGCATGAGAGTAGGGTCCAGATTTACTCAGGTTTGCACAGCTTTTGCTCATGTTAAACCTGCACAATCTGTCTCTCTGTGTTTGGTTTTGAAACATGTGAAGAGGGTCTTCAAAGACAAACAACTAATTTTTATATAACAGGCGTGATATATTTATTAGGGGTGGAACGGTTCACAAAATCCACTTTTCAGTTTGGTTCACGGTTTTGTGGTCATGGTTTTCAGTTCGGTTTGGTATAGGCTACTTTGATCGTTGGGAAAATCAATCATGTCTTGTATATTCAGGTTAAAACTGAAAGAATGAGGCGGTCTGACATCTGATACATCATTGTGACAGTCTGAGGTTAACAGGCATTTAATAAAAAGTGGTTCTAATTTTCCAATTACTGCTTCAAAAGAAGAAAATTGAAATTCAATTTTGAAAAGTATAAACAGACCTGTTATGTCATTTCTGATTTATAGCCAGATGCTGCTTCCTTCAATATTACTTTGAAGACAATCGTATAGATTTTATATCATGTTGCCCAGATCTGGCTTCAACCAAAAATGCACATTATGGAGTGTGAGAAGCCGCTGCTGTCTGACAAAACCTCTGAAAATATTGCAGATATTTATGATGCGTTGTGGCCTCTGATGATGCAAGAAAGCTGCAATACCTTCAGAGGAACCCACCGACAACGCGAACCCCTTCCAGTCACCGCTGCAAAACTGCTCGACTCAAGGGTTTACTGGAAAGTTGGATGCCATGACGACAGTGTCAGAAATACACCTTGGGTTAAAAGTTTAGGAGAAGACCAAATTTGTCTAGTTTCCAAATTGTGGTAAGTTCAATGACAGCTGGTAAAATTTTGTTGTAAATTAGCAAAACTGGAATTCCCTTGGCACACAGTAATCCTCACTGTTCATGTAGTGGTTGATAATGATCATTTCTGACATGCAACTCAGTCCGACACCATGTCCATCTGGACAGTTTAAGAGAACAAATGGGTCTATTATAGTGCCACAGACAGAGCAGGAATGGTATGATTTCTCAGGATTGAACAATAATTGCAACAGTAATTTATGCATAAATGACTATGCTGATATCAATTTCCTTCATTTGTTTCAACTCTTTTATTAAAAGAAACATGGATTTTTCCACTTTGAACACAAAAAAAATACATCAAATGGATCAAAAGGAAATATGTCCTCACTTGTGTAAAAACCTGCCTGCTGGCTTTGAGGTTCCCCAGACATAATATGAGCTGTGACTGGCATTAACAGAGGCAGGATGTGGGTCATGGTGATGAGCCATTGACGAGGGAGACAAAAAACATCTGATGATAATTCTGACATTAGGTGCCCCCTCCTGGAATCACTGCTTGTCATTTGCCAAAAAACACAATCTGATGTTAAATAAAAGCAGTGATTTGTTACACGGAAAATCATCTGTTAAGGGGAATTTCCATTTTTAACAATCTGGACCTTATTTCTAGAATAAAATGCGATCATTTACTAGCCTGACAAGCAAGACTACATCACTAAAATGTATAGTCTAGAAACGACCGGTAGACCTCGGCTCAATCCAGGGGGCGGGATGAAGGCTGTCTTTCAAACTGCCTCTGCACGCAATAGGGTAGCGCTACGACCAATCAGAGCAAAGAGCAGGATGACGTTAGCCTGACAATCGGTGTTCGAGACTCAAAAAGTTCCTATGGCTCGTTTCTAGACCGACCTACGGAGCAAATATTTGCTGCTGCTAGGGTGCGTCTAGATTTCTAGGCTAATCATTTACAAGATCCAGCCAAGAGTTGCGTATATCCATAGAATGCGACTCTACAGGTCAGCGGAATGCAGCCTCTAAACACATTATCTGCCGCATTTCACCAATATTTTGTCATGATACGCTAGTGCCATTTCATCGTCCTCAGTCTATGCAACTGCCCCCTTGGCTACACACAGAGAGGACCGCCCCTTTATGCCGTTCTCTCTCCTCATTGGATAAAGGTTGTAGGATACAAGGAAAGTTTTCTCCTCGGCTTATAGCAGAGCAGAGTGACTGACAGACCCGTGTTTCAGACCAAACACTCTATGTAAGTGATTGCCGTCGGAAGATATAACTATTTAAGACTTATATCAACACAAACATTCGGCTTACTTCTGCTTTAACTCGGGTGAAGGAATAACAACAGTCTCGGTACAGATCTGTGGTTTGATTCTCATGTCGGACGTCGGGCACTCTTCCCGTGATAACGCTTTGCCTAATCAGTGGATGGCAGTCGACTGACGTCATGTTGCCCTGTAGACTCGCATTGTATGGATATATGCGGCTCTCGGATGGAGCCAATTTCGTCGGAAGGACTCGTAGTCACACCAAAGTTATCTGGGTGAGTAAAAGATGGTATTTTATGCTAGAAATAAGGTCCAGATTGTAAAAAACGGAAATTCCCCTTTACGGTAATATTTGGTTTCTAAAATCCATTTGCATGATCCATTACATCTCTTATGAATCTTCATTAATCCTTGCTCCTTCAAAAAAAAAAAAACATTGGAGCGCAGCTAGCTGTTCAGCCAAGGACAGGAGGTCAGTACAGCAGGTGGAGGTTCAGGCTGAACTTTGGCTGCGCCACCAGTGGCTGCTGCTGCAGGGCTGGTACAGTTTTCTGGGTGCAAGAATACCTGCAGGGACAAAAGGAGGTGGTGAGGGAGACAGAAGGAGGACAAAGAAACTCAAAAGCAGACTATGATTAAGTTAAGGAGCTAATAGGGACAAAAAGAAAAAGGAAACAATACAGAAAATGCTGTTGTGGGCAGGTTTTCTTTCCCCAAAGAAGCCAACTATCAAGTGGCCAAAGTTTTAACTGGGTTATTGACCAACAAAGCCACTGCCTGCACATGGTGCAAAGCCATGAATTATTCACGTGATTCCCAGTTATTAACACAAAAAGGAACAAATGTAGGTGCTGACAGTGCATCAGCAAAAACTGTTTCCCACTGTATGGTACTGTTACCAAGAGCGCTCTGAGCATCAAGCACTGGAATGTGATTCATCTGAATAAAATCAGATTATGCAGCCAATAACTGCAACAATCAGTCTTATGCATCAAAATCCACTGCTGTCCAACTCTAAACCATGTAATATTTGGCAGGTTCAGCCATTGTTTTTGCATGTCTCGTCTTTATTTTGTGCCTTTTAACTGAACTTTTAAAAAGACAATTCACAAGAGAGGACAAGTTGGCAAGAGAAACTACATCAAAGTTAAGTGAATTGAGCTGTATGTCCTCACCAGCGCTGAGATGTCAGTTTGTTGACTTTCTTCCATCCAGTGTGAAGGGAAAACTTTTTCTGGCAGGATTCACAACGGCTCAAACGTCTTTCCTAACCGCATCTTTGAAGTCACTCATTTCAGGCTGTGAAAGGAAGAGAGCAGAACAAAAAGCAAAGAATAGTAGGTCAGGATATGACAAAAGAAAACCTTTAAGCACTGGCCCACTTTCTCGTCAGATTTTGGGCAGTGACTCAGATGGCCCCTGTGCACAATGGGATGTCATCACAGGTTGTCAGGACAGGTCTGCTGTGCCACTGCAATCAGCAACCCGACTTAAAGTGCAACTCATCACCGTCACACCCCAGTGGCTCACAAAGACATTAAAGTGATAGTTCAACATTTTGTCAAATTGGCCCATATAGTAGGTTCATTACCTTTAATTGTCAGTGCAAGCTATTTTTAGAACGGCAGAGCAGAGCTGCTCAGAGTTACACTACGGAGGCTAACGGGATTTCTTGGTTTCCCTCATCAAATACACAATCCAACAACTCCAAAACACTCTCGTGGACAAGTTGTGACCTGCACATTCACCACGCTGTTTTCAAAGCAACTGCTTGCCGAAAAACTGCCCCCCGAGGGGACCGTGAATCAGTGGTTTTCATCTTGTAACATTCCGCCGTTCTAAAAGTAGTTTGCACCGACAATTAAAGGTAACGAACCTACTGCTAAAACTACAGGGATTATGGCAATGGGCCAACTTGCCAAAATCTTGAAGTATCCCTTTAAGGTGTAGTGGCAGAACACAAGTCAAGGAAATCTATGCAACCCTGGTTGACTTGTGACTTTCTATGATGTTCCTGGTAAATTCTCCAAGAGAGAGAAGAGAAATCCATCTTAAAAATGGAGATTATAAAACTCCCAGGTACACTGAGAGTAATTGAGTTTAACTGATTCATCTTAAAACAGAGCAGCTCTATGGACCGCCATGATGATTTTCCAGTACAAGGCACAAGACTGAATGAATCAGTGCACTAACCATACATGTGAAGATAGACATGAAATTTGTCAAATCAACTGGATCCTTCTCACACACGGCATGTTAAACACCGATTAGCATACATGACTAATTTTTGATCAGCTCTTTAAACTAGAAGTTTTCCATAAATAACCCAAAGTGATTCTGGGAGACTCATCAAAGCTTGCGAGTGCAACCAATAAGAAAAATAATAAATCCCTTTGCTAAACACAAAAGAGATCATTCGAGTTTGATAGCACACTAAAAAACAAACCTTGAGAAATGATGAAAGATCTGGCCTCCAGGTCAGTTTTGCTCTGCTTGAGGGAGGGAGACAGGAAACTCCACCACAGTGTCCTTGCACACAAAAACAGGCTGTATTAATACATGTTCTGAAAAGAAGAGTGCCATGCCTGAACAAAATCACATTTTATACAATTATGGTGTTTAGTTCAAAATATAACATGGTACTGCTTGAAGAAGACCAGTTTTCCCATTTTTATATTTGATTATATCAGCATCAGGCCATAGTCATGTTCTGATAACAGCACACACAGCATACAGTTGCAAGTTCGCAACTTTATTTAACATCATTATCCAACAAACTCATCTGATGTTGTCTGCTCATCTGATTAAAACAGTAAGCGACAGTGATCTTGCTTTTTGAAGGCCATGTTCTTTGCTTTGACTGCAAACACACTTTATTGCAAACTCATTTAGCTCACCATTGACATAAATTGGGTGAACAAAACATGAAAAGATGCAGTTAAAACCTGATCAACATTACATTAACATTCACACAGGACTTATTAAGAGTTCTTGAATTAGACTGCAGTTAGCTGTACCTAATATACTGCCAACCGAAATGCATCTATACAGAGCAGAAACTTGTAGCAAATGGGGAGATGGCTTGGGTCAGATGGCCCCTGTGCACAGTCTTGTGTCCTCAGGTTGGGTCAGATCAGGGTGCTGTCGCCACTGCAACAGCACCCCGACTGATTAGTGCAACTCATCACTCCCACCGCCGCCCCCCCTCAGTCGTTTTTCTGCAATGACGACTTTTCAGATGTGTATTTAAAGTAAGACACTGACAAACGTGTTTAGTTTGTGTTTACCTCTCCTACATGTGTTTTGTCCGCAGGTAGGTTCTCCCAAGATGCATCATCCGCCATGGAGTCTCTCTCTCTCAAAACACTGCAATGAGAGAGTTGGTTACAGGTTAACACCAGCTGTGTGCGACGACCAAACCATGACAAACCAGCAACTTTATTTAATACCATTAGCCAACAAACTCATCTCAAGTTGTTAGATTGGGCTCATCTGATTAAAACTAATACAACAGTGTAGTAAGCCAGAGATCTTTCTTTTTGAAAGTCAAGTTCCATTTGCTTCGACTGCAAACACACTTTATTGCAGACTTTGTCATTTAGCCCACCCTTCTTGACATTAATTGGGAGGGCAAAGCACGCAAAGATACAGTTAAAACCCGAGCAACATAACAGTAACGTTCACACAGCCATGAAGGGAGGACTTCTTGAATTAGACTGCAGTTTACGTTAGCTGTACCCAATACACTGCGAAACGAAACGCATGAGCAGAAACTTGCAGCAAGGGGGAGGTGGCTTGGGTCAGATGGCCCCTGTGCACAGTCTTGTGTGCCTGCAATGACGACTTTTCAGACACTGACAAACGTGTTTAGTTTGTGTTTACCTCTCCTCCACGTGTTTGGTCCGCAGGTAGATTCTCCCAAACTGCATCATCCGCCATGACGGCTAATCCGGGGTCTCTCTCTCAAATCGCTGCAATGTGAGGAGTTGGTTACAGGTTAATACCAGCTGTGTGCGACGACCAACCACGACCAACCAGCGAGCTTAGCCGTGGCCATGTGCACACAACATGGCCCGTCTCGGCTCTCAGACTCATCCCAGCCCATGAACTGGCCTCTTTACACGTATGTCTATGCTGAAAGAAACCGGAGTGACCGGCTGCTAGTGGTTTGTTTTTCAAAGTTACGAAACGAAAGTAACGTTGTTGTAAATACAGGGCTAACATGACAAAGAGCTCTAGCCGAGTTAGCAGTTTCCTGTTAGCTTATTAGCTATGTTAGCATTGCAAATTGGCATCATTTTTTCTAGTAATGTCGGAGAGTTCTCCCAAAAACATAAAGGGTAACCTAAAAGCACACGATGCAGACTTACTGAAAATAAATAGCTCTCCAGGTCTCTTCTTTGTCCATCCTTTCTTTTATTTCTTGCTCTTCTTATCTCGGTGGATGCGTCCTCTTTGGCTGACTTCTGGTTTTAAAGAAGCGCGTGGGGCAGAGAGGATCGCCAATTGGCTGAAATGCCAGGATAGTGGACGTTTATTGGACAGTGGATTTTACCCCCACCAATGACAAGTTGTATACTTGTCACGTGTCTCTCCACAATATGATTGAATGTGAATCCAATCGCTCTTGAAATTGTTTTTATAAGCTGACAATTATATCCTTCTTACATTTGTTTAAATGTATTATTTTAAACAGCTTTACCTCAGAGTTTTTCACTCACTGTCATTATGTTTGGAGAATACAAAATACATGTTGATATTATGATTATAATTTTATATTCTCCTAAGTCTGGATGTTATATTCTGGCAGGTTATTAGATGGCTTAGATGGTTCTGTATCTTATAAAATGGGATTCTCCCTGATCCCAGTTTACTGATGCCACCTGTGCTGGTTAAAGCGTGTTTAAACTGGCATATTTTCCAATTATGGTTGGTACTGATCATACAAAATGCTTTTTATCATCATCTGCTTTTCACATTTCATCTCCTCTCCCTCTGTGTGAATAGAATCCGTGAGTCTTACGTATTTAAAGTCAGTCCACTTTCCATTTTTACAGTGGAGTGTGAAGTACGGGTTGCGCTCGCTCAGGGGCTGGACCTTGAAGTGACTTTCTTCTGATTCACATTCCTCACCCCGGATATAGTAACATGTCTTGAAATTCTCTTATTTGATGTGTTATAATGTATATACTTTTACTCATTTTGGTAAGTCTTATCTCTTAATATTACAACATCTGTATTTCCTTTATTTCTATGTGATCATTGTGTCTGTCGTGGAAGACATTTGAGCAGTAAGTGATGAGATTAGTGAGCCAAAGGGTTTCATTGAAATGCAAATGCAATTTTATATTAAAAGATAGCAAAGGGATAATTCACTATATCACACAACACAGCTTGTTAGTACTGCCATGGAAATACATATACAGTCTTTTCATATTTACACATCAAGTGACAACCAAACAGAAATCATAAATACCTCTTTTTGTTAACTTTACAACAGCTATACGCGACCGGTATTTCATAAGATAAAAGAGCACTATTAAATAACTGGTATCTTCCCTATCATTTACAAGGCTTGGAAACACAGTGGTTAAAATAACCCAGCAAAAACAAAAAACAAAAAAAAACAAAAAACAAACATGTTCTTCTCCAGTGAGTAAAATTAATACAAGTCTAAAAACGGTCATGAAATCCCTTTGTACAAAAGACTATACAACTTAATCAATGCAATATCTTCAACAGAAATGTTTTTGCTTATATTGGCATGACAAAATCTGTACAGTTTAAGCATTCCTGCAGCAGAGTTGGAGGGACTGTGAGCCGGGATGATTGGTTACTGGGTCACTGTGATGCTCTCTAGGCCTACTGTCAACCAACCGTCAGAGACCGTAGTTATGTAGCTGCCAAGACCCTCTTTCATTGGCCTCAGTGCTTCGTCTAGCAGCAAATCAGCAAGTTGCTGAACTTGTAGCAGATACTTCAAAATACATGGTTCTATAAAGTCTAACTGATATATTTGTCCATATAACAATATAGTATTTCCTTGTACCATATTTCAACAACAGACAGAGTTGTACTCTAAAGTTAAAGCAATGCATAATATCTTTACTTGTATTAAATTCATTTTTTTCATTAAGTTGTCAGTGATATATTTCTAAACTATAACCCTCACTGTCTGATGGGGTCAGACATGCACAGTGTTCCTAATTTACCCATTTGTTATGCTGTACCGCGGCAGACACTGCGAGTGCACCTTTGCATTACAGATTTAGAGTTGATGGATGAAAACTCAAATCGTGGAAAGAACAAATGTTCTCATTTACCTCTAATAGTGTTTGGTCACGCAGACACTTTTGGTTGTACATGCCAAGTCTCTTGATAAATTAGCCTCTGAAACTTACTAGCTCCTGCAATACAATTATAGTCAAGAGCCAAAATTGGACCTTCTATGATAATGTCACAAAATCACATTCATATCTGTAGTAACACAGATATTATATTATATTTAACCCTACAACACGAGCCTTCTCAAAAATGAACTCGCTCAGTTTAGTTAATTTGTTAAAACAGGATTTTTTAAAAACAAAATATAGACAGGTAACAAATTAAAGTAAATACCAGAATAAATGAGTAAACAGGATGACAAGGCCTCCGTATGAAGGCCACAAGGAGTCACATTATAGTTTGATGAGTATGCCAATGATTTGAATCATACACTTTGCTCTTCACAGTCGCCGGATCGCAACACCTGTGGGATATTTAGGACCAACATGTTAGACAACATGACAACACAGAATAGTGTTAATCCATAGTAGAGCTCAGAGACATGAAAAACTGCTGCCAAAGACAACTGAAGCTATTCTTCTCACTACCAAGACACTTTATGTGGGGTTTTCATTTAATTTGTTGCCCGTCTATAGTTATTCATTATTATAATAATTCTGTATCAGCTTAAAAAAAATGCTCTAACCCACAAACCAAAGACTTTTGTGGATCAAGCAATAAGAATGGACAGGGAGGGACCAAATGGCATATCCTGTTTTTAGCCAAACTACAGGTGGATATCATGGATAAGGAAGCCATGGTGACAACAGTGTGTATAACATTATAACGATGAATTTGAAAATAATGATTTTTTTTGTTGCTGTTTTTGAATGTATACAAATTAAAACAAAAGAGATTCAAATTGTAATAGTAAGTGCTCATAGGTCATCATTTATCTGGATAGCAAACCCCAAGAACCTGAACTGTAGGTTTAGAAAAGACCAATGGAGGAAATGTCCAATGGCTCATTGGGAGACTGAGGAAGCAGCTCCACAGTAAACTCAGGTGTTTTTTGGGCAGCAGAAATCCCAGAGACATTTATCAGCTGGGTAAATGAAACCACAACTATCTGCATGGCTGAACAGCAGTAGCGGTAAGTAAGAAGATTTGTCTTTCTGTGATTTGGGTGACCAAACCCAAGTAAAAAACAAAAAATGTCACGTACATCTTTAAAACCTCTGAGAAAAATAAATATTAAGGTTGAAGCAGGAAAAAAAAAACAAGACGTTTGGCACTTAGGCTGTTACTTCATCGCAGCTTCCTCTGCTATTTTCGAGGATCAACAATGTTTGACAACTTAAAAAAAAAGAAAAGAAAAAAACAACAACAACAACAACACACACACAAAGGCTCCTTTTCTTTTACTTTTGCAGAGGATGAATGGACCTCTGCAACCAGCTTAGAGCTCCAGCTACAGCAAGTCCTGGCTTGACCCGTTGGAGGCCGTAAAATAAGAAAATCAGACGCAGGTGTCGTCACCGAGGTCTCGCACCAGTGAGGGCGAGTCGGAGGAAATCAATGACTCGTAATGAAGATACATTTCTACTGAAGTGTAAATGCAGAAAGAAGTATGGAGACTCTGTGAAGCCCCACCCTTTGGCACTGTCATAAATACAACTCTTGAAAACCCAGGTCCTGCAGCACAAATGTTCTAACACAACACTCCTGCCGTTCTCTGGAAGTCAGCAAACCCACTCTACAAGTACAAAAACGTTCATAAATAGAGTTCATAAAGACATGAGTGGTATTAGAGAGAGCATCATGGTTACATCTTCCAGGGAGTTATGTCCTTTCAGCTTTGTCCCAAAAAAAAAAAAAATAAGAAAAAGAAAAAAAAAATCACAAAAAATAAAGGTGAAGATGTACACAGAGAAGCGCTCTTCGCATTCAGAGTCTGCATCCTTTAAAAAGGCTCCAGGTAACGCTTTTGTCTCTCTGTTCACTTCCTCCCCAGAGTTATTTGCTTTCTCATTCCAGCATGCTCATTAGTTTATCATTTTTGCCGAAAGGCAGTAGTACTGAGGATACTGTTGAAGGACTGTACTTTGTGTGTGTGTGTGTGTGCGTGCGTGTGTGCGCACAAGTAGGACGGAGCCCCATTTTCAGAGACAGGAGCCGTTTATGGGAGCTTAGTTGTTTTCTAACCAGGTTCATATGTACTGTTACTCTACATATGCAGCCGTTACTGTTGTTTGTACCTATTTACCATTTACTGTGTTTTTGTACCAGCTATAAATACAGGTGTGTGTTTGTATGTATTAGGTAATAGAGGTTGAGATAAAGCACAGAGGGCGGGAGTGGGAGTGGGGGTGGGGGGGGTGTCGGGGCTCCCTCACACTTCGCTCTCGGTAGAGGGTTTGCGCGTGGAGGTCCAGCCGGTGTCGGGCAGGCTGTGCTGGGCGTGACGCTGCGGGGTGATGGCTGAAGGAGTCAGGGTGGTTATGGAGGAGCACTCGGACGCCTCCTCCTGGAGGAGCTGCTCAGTCTCGCCGTCGTCTAGCGAGGCGCTGCTGGCCTGCAGCGACACGGTGTCCGTGCGCATGCAGGTGTGCAGGCCTCCTCTGGACGGCTTGATCTGTTTTAGGTCGTCCCAGTAAAGCTCCTCGTTGGACAGGAGACACACGCCTTCCACGATGCGGATCTTCTCCTTGGTGTAGCCTCCGTCCACTCCCCCCTGGACAACAAGACTCAGTTAGTCGGGGCAGAGTGATGGCGTCTACGTACAGTATGTTAGCAAAAATTCACCCTCAGCTTTGATCTGTTATTCTGTTCCACTACATTATTCATAGGAGTTCACTTCTTCTGCGGGTCCTTTCGTTCTTTTCTTTTTTTTCTTTCTTTCTTACTTACATGTGGATTTCCCTCAAGGATTAATGAAAACAAACAGCACACCACTGCAGAACAAAACATCACCTTTAAACACAATCCATGCACAGCAACCTGGCTCCTTTTAGTAATGCTGCACTTTTTTCTGGAATTAGTTTTTTGGTTTTCAGATTAAGGTGCTACAGGTTTGTAATTATCATTGACCAGGCCTAAAGAGCTAAACTAAGTTTAGCTAACATTGCATATGAAACTCTTTAAACCAGTCAGTTTGGTGGAGCAGGGGACATTTGGACAGTGTCGGTGGACAATGCACATCATTCAATGTCAGTGTCCTTACATCTTTTACATCATAGTTTTGACACAGAGCCAACTACCTGTCTGCAACATGCTCCTTAGTTGTTTATGGTTATTCCAAGGCTTTACAATACATGTAGCACCTTTAAAGAGATAGTTCAACATTTTGGCAAATTAGCCCATTTTTAGGAGTAGGTTTGTTAACTTTAATTGTCAGTGCAAACTGTTTTTAGAACGGCAACAAGAGCGTTTTGGAGTTGTTGGATTGTGTATTTGATGAGGGAAACCAAGAAATCCCATCAGCCTCCGTAGCGTAGCTCTGAGCAGCTCGTGGCTCTGCTCCACCGTTCTAAAACCAGCTTGCACCGACAATTAAAGGTAACAAACCTACTCCTAAAACTATAAGGATTATGGCAATGAGCCAATTTGCCAAAATGTTGAACTATCCCTTTAACAAAATCTAAACATACTTGTCGGTCCCTTTCCTGTTGAAACATCAGTTACACACAAATAAACAAAGTAGTATAAACACTGACATGCAGCTGATCACAGATCTCAGAAACTGCACCAAAATGAGAAATGATGAGGTATTGGATGGCAGACAACATGCGATGAAATACGAAGGCAACGAGAGTAAAAACAAAAAGTCAGAGAAAACACAACTGGAGCGGACAGGGCTCCTCCATGCTGTGTAACTACCTCTCCACGGGACAAGTGGGTCAAAAGATAAAGGGAGAGAGGGAGTTGTAGGGATGAGAGAGCTGCAATGAGGGAGATAGAGGGGGGAGGAGGAGAAGATGAGCGCCGGTGTCTTGTGACCCACACATGTCACAATCCATCACAATCAATATGACCAGAGACAAACGGTGAAGTCATTTTGTCTCCGTGGTTACCCACCATACACCTGCACAGTCTGTGATCATTCAAAGAAAATATCATGGATTCACCTTAAATCCATTCATCTATTAAACAGAAAAAAGAGTCTGTCGCTTTCACTCCGGGCCGCAGTCTGTTCATTACCTCTTTCTTATATCGAAGCTGGTTGTATATCGGGGGCTTCTGCGACGCCTCGATCTTCACCTCTTGTGTGGACGTCCTGTAGGAGGGGTTACTGTAGGTCAGGTTGCTCACCCCCGGGTCGGCAAACTTTGATTTTTTATGTCTGTTGATCACAAACAAAAAAATCAGCACATGGTTTACACGTTGAGCTATGTTCTCTGTTGTGACTGGAACCAACTCTTCCTGTTTAAGATCTGAGAGAACAATTATCAGGTGGCTGACCTGTAAATGATCAAAGCAGCAATCAGGATCAGAATAGCCAGGATGGTCAGAACTCCACCAATCACGTAGCTGATGTGAAGGCCTTCCCCTGCAACCCAAAGCACAGGTATTAAAGATTAGATGGAAAGATTATAACGCTTCATTTATCCACTAGGAGAAATTCAGTATATGTTAGCGCATAGGAAAAAAAAAACACTTTCCCAGTTGTAATTGCTTGGTTGGTGATTTCAATGATGTTTACAAGTTGGGGACTAGTAATTACTGTACAGTACCTCCCACACAACGCCATTATATAACACCTCCAAAGCTGTGATTATGTTGTTTTGCAAGCCAGTAACCAACAGCTACAGTGTTTCAAGGTTACATGCTTGTAGTTGTTGGATAAATAAAACCTAAAGGTTAATTGTTTTTTTTTTACTCTTTTCCTAGAGCTACAGTATAACAGTGTCCGGCTTCCATTCTTAGATACAATACATGGCTTTTTCTCTGTAACTGTAGATAAGATGTTCCATCTCCAATATGTCAGACGTGAGTCTCAGATCATTTGATCCAGAGAGATTAGAAAAGTTCTTCTATAAGTATTGATTGATTGTAGTTATTTCATGTATTACTTTAGCATCTATCGTTTTTTTTTATTTTATTCCCTGTCAGTACTTTTATGTTCATTTTGTGTCTTTTCATATGAAGCACTTGGTTGATGTCATTTCTTCATAGTAAAGTGCTTCCCACACATGGGATCAATAAAAAGTCTTATTTCTTTGTGCCACATGTCTTGTGTGTATAGGGGCTATACAATTGAAGTTTATTATTACTGATATCATTCATTTCTATACTGACCATGAGGAGCCGTCACCACGTTGCTTGTGCAGCCTTCCACACTCAGGTTCTTGTCGGTGCAGCTGTAAAAAAAAACAAGGAATACAACATCTCATGTTAGAGCACTCTACTTAATAATAGCTGGATAGGACCTTATTAAGTCAAACCCATTCTATAGTTTTCCCTGAAGATAACTCTGTGTAAGGCCTTTTGGGAAGAGTGTGTAAGCTTCTGTAGAACTACTGCTGACTGAAAACCCCATTGTGTTTTGTGTTAGGGATGAACAGTGACATAATTAGTCCTCGGTGAAGTGAGAAAATTCTCCAACCTCTTAGGGACTAAAAGAATTCAATATTTTCTTTAGCAAGGATGAGCAACTTCACCTCTCCAATTATTGTAAAGTAGTGCTTCAAATTAGATGAACTAAAAGAAGTGAGAGAAAATCTGCCATCTTGTTTCTCGGCCTGATAATATGACAGCAGAGATGTTAAGTGTTTAGTTTTATTACCTTTTGGAGCCAGTTAAATGAGGTAACGATTTCAAATAGGAGCTTTCCTGTTAAACAATTACGAAATATTCCAAACAGACGTACTTGACCAGTGAGGGTCCTCTGTGTGGAGTGTCAGTTGGACCGTTAGGGATGTTGTTGGGGACAGGCGTGCTGACGGTTCCTTTGGCAGGAGAAGTAGGGATGTAACCTGAAACTGATAAAGACAAATGTATCAGAGCCTGGAACAAACTTGTCACACACAAACCCTTTTTTTTTCTACTGTGAACATTTCCTATAACCCAAATATATGCATGGGGTTTAGACCGAATCACTGTCTGGAAGGTAAATTATGGTCCAGCATGTAAAAAGTCAGCACATGCAACTGTCAAGTTACACATTGCCCTGTCACAGTGGCCACTCACTGGTGGAGCAGGGACGCCCGTCTGGTTCATCGGGACAGGCACACACAAAGCTGTTGGTCTTTGCGAAGCAGAGGTGAGTGCATCCGCCATTATTCACGCCACAGAGGTTGGTACCTGAGTGAGAGGATGAGGGACATTCACAACTGGAACTTAGCAGTCTAATTACATTTGAGGTACATTTCTACAGAATCATCCAGATTTTTTAACCAATCAATAATGTTTATAACTACACAGCAATAGGAGACTGATAGAGACATAGAGAGATAGAGATAAAATTGTCGATCATTTTGTTTTCTTCACATTATTATCAACAGAATAAAGTAGAAAAACTAAATTCAGGTCTTCGGTGTGTCCCATGTTAGCTGTAGTGCAGGAGGGAAATCCTCCTTACCTGTCTGTCTGTGGGGTGATACCACTATAATGTCCATGAGGCCCTCCACGTTGGGCAGCACCGTTTCCTTGTTACGGCCGGTGTGTTTGTCCACCCGCTGGATGGACTTAGTCTGCCAGTCCGTCCAGTAGATCCAGCGGTCTTGCTGCGAGAGTCGGGAGAAAGGGGTTAGAGGGGAGGACACCGGCTTCAACTGGGGAAACGAGGGAGAAGAAGAGAGGAGAGGAAAAACAGGGACAAGGAGCGAGGGGGTGGGAGGAAGAAAGGGAAGGGGAAAAAGGGGGAGGGAGAGAGGGGGAAGAAAAATGAGGGTCAGAGTGGAAGGGAAGTAGAAGAAATGGTTAAGTTGAATGAGTTCAGTATGAGCTGGAGGGACGTATAGACGACCAGTGAGAGTCACACGGTGAGCCGATGAGTGAAAGAGAGCAGGTGAGTGGAGGAAGGGGGGTCAGCCCACAGTGGAGGGTTAGGAGGGGTGGGGGTGGGGGTACCTGCGTGAGAGCGAACGGGTGGGACACCGGGCTGACAAGGACCTGACGCAGTTTCCCGTTTAGGTCCGAACTCTCGATCCTGTCTAAGTGGGCGTCCACCCAGAAGATCCTGTTGAAAACATCAAATGTCAATAAACACCCTTCAGTCTGTGGAAACACTAACCAACGTGAAAACAAGACAAAACCTGTAAGGCTGTGAAGTTAATTACATACAAGATAAAATACTTTTATCACTAACCACTAGTGGGTTCAGATTGTGTTTGGTTTATCCTCAAGCTATACATGATCAGATTTGGTTCATCTTTCATTAGCCTTGGATGGACTCCTCAGCTGTATTTGCCATTATACCTACAGTTATCATTCTTGTTACAGCACAAACATGCTACTATTTAAAGGGATAGTTCAACATTTTGGCAAATTGGCCCATTTCCATAACCCCTATAGTCATAGCAGTAGGTTCCTTACCTTTATTTGTCGGTGCAAGCTATTTTTAGAATGGCGGAGCAGAGCCGTGAGCTGCTCAGAGCTACGCTACGGAGGCTAATGGGATTTCTTGGTTTCCCTCATCAAACTCATCAAATACACAATCCAACAACTCCAAAGCGCTCTCGTGGACAAGTTGTGACCTGCACATTCACCACACTATGAGATAATAACGTTCCCATCGGAGCAGTTTTTCAACAAGCAGTCTCTGGATTTGCCTCAAACAACTCTGTCTCATAACGTTCCGTTATTATCTCATAGTGTGGTGAATGTGCAGGTCACAACTTGTCCACCAGAGCGCTTTGGAGTTGTTGGATTGTGTATTTGATGAGTTTGATGAGGGAAACCAAGAAATCCCATGAGCCTCCGTAGCGTAGCTCTGAGCAGCTCGCTGTTCTAAAAATAGCTTGGACCAACAAATACATGTAACGAAACTGTTCCTTAGACTATAGGGATTATGGCAATCGGCCAATTTGCCAAAATGTTGAACTACCCCTTTAACATAGTTTTCAGTGATTGCACCCAATAATATAAACAGTTAAAATGAATAATCAATCATTTCTTAGGTCAGTTTGTCAAATGTGAAAGCTCTTCATGATTACTCTCAGTACGTTCAGTTGTTACATAACTGGATGTACAATTTTCTGGACTCCCTTGTCTTGTAGATAAAACTCCTGACACTCCACCAGAATTATAGTCCAATATATTTTACAAGGCTCCTTTGTGGGGAAAAAATCCATAGGAGGTAGATTGTTCAACATATGAGTTTCCCTCTCTGACCTTCGTGTGTCGTAGTCTAGTGTGAGGCCGTTGGGCCAGCCCAGGTCTGTATTGATCAGGACCTTTCGGTCCGACCCGTCCAAGTGAGATCGCTCAATCTTTGCAATGTGACCCCAGTCAGTCCAGAACAGGTACCTGCAGAGACAAGGTTGAAGTGGTGAGGAGACTCACAATTGTAAAAGCAAACTACAGCTTCTAAAATGTTTTTTTTTCTCTGTCAATATTTTTTTTTACTTTTTCTCTACTTTTTATGTGGCTTTCAACAGCCCCATAAAAGATAAGATGCTTAAGAAATTACTGTTAGAAATATTCAATATTATAACTCGTCACTCTTACCCTTTGCTTGGGAACACTGCGATGGCTCTGGGTTCATCCAGACTGTTGTTGACCAGGACCTTTCGGCTGGTTCCATCCAGGCGGGCCACCTCGATGGTGTTGCGCCCGGTGTCGGTCCAGTACATGTTCCTGGACACCCAGTCTACAGCCAGCCCGTCTGTGGTCTTCAAGCCCTGACTGATCACCGTCTCCATGTCAGTGCCGTCTAGGTTTGAACGCCTACGCAAAAGATGGACAGCATTTTTTTAATGTTATTTCCACACTTGACTATTGCATACATTTTAAAATTTTCTCTTTTTTGTAGAAGATTACTTTTCAAAATAGCACTGAAAAGCATGGGCCAAGTATGATCTGTGTTTCCTCTACAAAATCCAAATAATAAAACATCTTCTTGAACTTTATCCAGAATCTGTACATCTACGTATGTACGGTCATCATGGGTAGAAACTATGCACAAAATCTATGCTGACTTCTACCTACATACACTCAGACATGCATGATGCTTCAGTCCAAACTAAACTAATTTGTGCATAAGAGGTAGGATGATAAAAGCTCCCTCTTAATTACACCATTCTTTGTTTTTATTTACAAAATGATTGACATTAATTAAAAGAGAGTTTGCGTGCAGTTGTTTGTGTTCACACCTTATAACGTCTAGAGTGACGTCAGTGTAGTAAAGTTTTCCATCTACGCTGTCATAGTCCAGTGAGATGACATTGTGCAGCTCGGGCACCGGTACGTGAACATCGGTGTGGTCGTTGGTGTCCAGTGAGATTCTGCGCACGCTGACACGGTTGGAGAAGAGCAAGTACGTCTCCGGGGAGTCTTCACATGACCTGCCGTCTCCCTTGAGCAAGATGCCGGTGGGACAGGCGCAGGATGTGCCGTTGGGACGAGGCAGGCACAGGTGGGTGCAGCCCCCGTTCCTCCTGCCACACTTATTAAAACCTGGGGGAGGACGGAGAGAGGAGGCTTGGTGCAAAGTGACAGAGCTGCTCTTAAATTAAATATATGCGACAAAATATTGGATTCTAATTCTATACATCCAATATTGCAAATCAGCGGAAAATGCCTCACCCAGTGGTTTCTCCCTGTCTACAGCCTGGATGTCCATCAGGCCTGGCAGGTTGGATCGCACCGTGATGGTGTTGGCCCCCGTGTTCTTGTCAGCTCGCTGGATGCTGCGGCTCTGCCAGTCAGTCCAGTAGATATGGGGCCCGAGCAGGGTTAAACCATAAGGGTGCTGGACTGGAGTCACCAGGGTGTGGCGATTCTGCCCGTTCAGGTCAGCTGCCTCAATTCGCTGAACAGGATCAAAGACACAAGGTTAAAAAAACCACAGCCTTAAGAACAAAATCAATTTATAATTTATGAGAAAATTCAAAATATAATGAGGGGCCATGACTGACCTCGGTGTGAGCGTCAGCCCACAGTAGCTGTGAGCCGGCCATGTCGATAGCCAGGCCGTTGGGCCAGCCCAGGTTGTTACTGATGAGGACCACGCGGTCTGATCCGTCCATTGCTGAGCGCTCCAGCTTAGCATGCTCTCCCCAGTCTGTCCAGTACATATACCTATGGTAAGCACACAGAGGTCAAAGGTCAGCAGTGTTGGTTACTAGTTACTTTCTCCAAAAAGTAACTTAGTAACTGAATTACTATATTGTAAAAGAAACTAATTACCAGGAAAAGTAACTATTGCGTTACTTTTTCTAAATAAAATGCTCAAATATGTCAAAAATACTTGGAATCACCCCTCCCGTTTATCTGGAACTAACCAACTCAGTCAGTATTCCTCCACACAGGCAGGCTCCGCGATGTGCTCGTCGGTGAAAGAGTTGGTTAGTTCCAGATAAACTGCTTTTTTTCGACTAGATGATGGACTGAACAAAAGTGTATATAACACACACTTTAACGAGTGTGTTATTTTTTTTACAGGACTTCTTGAGTCAAGTAACGGCACATTTTATTTTCAGTAACGGTAACGGCGTTATAATGGGGGAAACTGTGACTTTTTGGATTGCTTGTTACCAGAGATGTTCACAAGTTATTTTTTGCAAGTCCAAGTGAAGTCTCAAGTCTTTGGTCAGGAGTACGAGTCAAGTCTCAGGTCTCTAAAAAATAAAAGTCTCCTGTCTCTAATGAGCCTTCTATCATCTGCTGCTATGGTCTGCTAAGAATACTGCACAGCTATATCTAAGAAATTCAAAGCATTTACTGTATTATTATCACTCCTTTATCTATAAGCATACAGTATTGATTAGTTGTTTATCATATGATCACTTTATGCAATATGAAGAAAACACACAACACAAGCTTTCCTTTAAAGGAAACTGTATTCTGAGTCAAGAAAGAATCAAGGCTCTGTCCCTCTGCACTGGCCAGACACCGTAAGAAGGGTGAAAGTAGTTGCTGTGGACAATCACGGTCACGACACCGTTTTTCATTCACAAAGGGAGCACATAAGCCGCCTCACCCCATCTCATGGTAGAGCGCGATGGCTCGAGGGCTGTCCAGGTTTTGCCAGACCAGGACTTTCCTCATGGAGCCGTCCAGGTTGGCGGCCTCGATGCGGTTGGTTCCCGTGTCAGTCCAGTAGATCTTCCTGCCGCGCGCGTCCACCGCCAGACCGTCGGTCGTCACCAACCCTACGGAGACACAGGAGAGAGTAAAGGTGAGTGAAGATGGACCCGTGGCCGAGGTGAGGTTTAACAGGATCAAACACCACAGCCACCTTCCTCACCTGTAGCTATGATGTCTTCATTTGCCGTTCCATTGATGTTGGCTCTGCTGATTTTCTTCAGCGTACTGTCAGACCAGTAAACCTTTGCTGCAGTGGACGACACATACATTGACATGTAAAAACTCTATTTTCATTTCACTTATCTTTTTGAAAGCAACATTTTTTTAAAACCAAAAGACATGCAGACCTTCTTTAGGGTCGACACCAATGGCGATAGTGTTTTTCATGGAGCTATTGACGGCCAGCACCACATCAGCAAAGTAAGGGATATCCAGAGAAACCATCCTGATGTCGGTCCTCCGTGCGAAGATCAGGAAGCTGTTCATTCCTGCACACACACACACACACATAACACGTGTCAGCACACATCACAGCACCATTCTGTCAGAACACAAAAGGCACTGACACGCTTTCATCTTCCTCGGAGCCAAAGTTTTTGATATTAACCTTTTGAACTCGATGCTGTCTCTGTGAAGGTTTCTCCCCTTTTATCTGCAGACTTATGAAAGGGATTTTTGGAGGATTTTGTCACTACTATTGTACTGTACTACCACTCCTAAAAGGCTTTTGTTGATGTAGGCATTAATTATAAGGTTGAGTTTTAGGTTACATTACATAAAGGATTTGCCAGAAATCCAGTTTTTGTCCATGTTTCTTTGCATTTTGTAAATTCCCATAATGAAGAGTAAAACAAATTCTAGACTAACATACAATACAAGAAACTGGGTTATTTCTTGAGACTGAAGTGAAAACATAATTTTAATTTAGAGATCTTAGATGGTAAGAAGCTTCTTCTTAAAGGGATAGTTCAACATTTTGGCAAATTGGCCCATTGCAATAATCCATATAGTCTTAGGAGTAGGTTCGTTACCTGTTTTCGAGGTAAATTCATGCATAACCACTGATGTGCGTTCTTGTCGGGGGCAGTTTTTCGGCAAGCAGCCTCTACATTTGCCCAGAAAACAACTCTGTCTCGTTATTATCTCATTGCGTGGTGAATGTGCAGGTCACAACTTGTCCACCAGAGCGTTTTGGAGTTGTTGGATTGTGTATTTGATGAGTTTGATGAGGGAAACCAAGAAATTCCATTAGCCTCTGTAGCATAGCTCTGAGCAGCTCACGGCTCTGCTCCGCCGCTCTAAAAACAGCTTGCACCGACAATTAAAGGTAACAAACCTACTGCTATGACATATATAGGGATTATGGCAATGGGCCAATTTGCTAAAATGCTGAACTATCCTTTTAATAATATGATTTCTGGGCATATTTTTGAACATCAAACCCTCGAGGGACACTGTGGAATGATGAGTCCACCATTTCAATTTTCCTAATGCAAACAGAAGTCGTTTCATACCAGGCGAGCAGGTCTTTCCATCCGACTGCAGGTTGATCCCAGTGGGGCAGGCACAGCTGGAGGCTTTGGGAGCAGGAGCCAGCAGACAGAGGTGGCTGCAGCCGCCATTATTCACCGCACAAGGGTTACGCACTACAGAAGGAGACACAAAACCAGACTTAACTCATCCACCATTCCACTTTCTTTCTAGGTCGGCTTTGAGGAAAAGGGAATGGGGGAAAAAAAGTGGGGCAAACAAGAAAGGAACACTACAGTGAAAGGCGACAGAGAACAGAGGAAAGCCCCCCACACACATCAGTGAGATTGGTGAGGTTTTCGGTCTGGCATGGGCCCCTGGGGCTCTCTGCTCTCTCAGCCAATGTTGTGGTTTCAGTTTACCTGTAATCCTCCCAGTGTCAGCAGAGACACTGGATCTGAGCCGAGAAAAGGCGGCAAAAGTCAGAAAAGCAGTGAGTGAGTGATTTTTTTTTTCATCTTTGTAACCAGAGACAACGCATGTCCAGGACAGGATAGACAGGATAGATGTGGTCCATGAGTGTAAGGACTATGACACACTTTTCATTTTTATATCTCACACTAGAAGTGAAATTAAATGATGAGTTTCATTACAGTTTAAAAAAAAGAGGACCTTACAGGGAGAGTGAGAAACAGAAATTCGAAAACGGGGGAGAAAGAGAAGAGGGATGACATGGAGCAAAAAGCCATGGCGTCAGATTCTCAGGCTGCTGTGGCCATGACTAAGCCCCACTGGTATGTGCTCTACCAGGAGAACCACTCCTGGTAGAGCACATACCCTCAAGGTGACTGGTCCCTTTCATGCAAATGCAGCTGACACTGACAAAAACATTGATTTTCGTGACCCCCTTACTTTCTGTAGACTAAACTCCAGACCTGCACTAATGGATAAACACTTTGTCTGCTTAGACTAATGAAATAAAACAGGACAGGCTGCTCCATCATTCTAAATCTGCTGTCCCATTTTCCAGGCTTGAGAAAATAACAGTTATTAAATACTAAAAATAGCTGGAGTTCCTAACGCTACTCATGGGATGGCGTCCCTGCCCTCCTACTTGGTGACTGCACTGTTACATGTGTGTTTCAGTCTTGATCTAGAACACGGACACACACACGGACCTGTCTCACGGTGCCGGTGGAACATGTGAATGTCCATGAGGTTCTCCAGGTTTTCGGCCAGCGTGTGGCGTCCCAGGCCCGTGAGCTTGTCAGCACTCTGGATGCTCTTGGACTGCCAGTCTGTCCAGTACAGTTTGTCCTTGTGCACAGTCAGGCCAAAGGGGTGAGGCAGCTGGCTGCCAATCAAAACCTGCATGCAAAATAACCCAAAAATCAATATGTAGTGGAAAATGAATATAATTTTCCAAAATAGCTGTTTACAGTGCTGATTCCAGATGAACAGAAAACAGAAAAGCAAATCTCCATAATTGATCAAACTGCCAGTAACAAAATGTTTTATTCCAACCTCCTAAGTTTTACATTTAAAGAATTTCTCAAACAAATCAACAGACACATTAACTGTGGGAGAATGAACTTAAAAACAGCCTCTACCTGTCGGTCAGAACCATCAAAGTTGCCAAATTCAATAGTCTTCATGCCAGCATCGGCCCAGTAGAGGCGCTTGGTCTCATAGTCGATGGCGAGTCCGTTGGGCCAAGTCAGATTGGATGAGATGATGACGATGCGACTGGAGGCGTCCATTCCCGCACGCTCGATCTTCGGGTTGGCACCCCAGTCGGTCCAGTACATGAAACTACAAAGAGTAAAATCAAATGAGATATGACGAGAATGTCCTGTCAAATGAAAGTTCATATGTTTCTTTTTAAAAACCTTTATAATATCTCACCCTCCGATTGGGTCGACGACAATGTCCCTGGGTCGGTCCAGGTTCTCCCATATCAGGACAGTCCGCATGCTCCCATCAGCATTAGAAACTTCAATACGATCCGTACCTGAGGGGACACGACATGACTTGTTGAAATCTGAGTCATGACAGTCATTATGCATGAGTTAACGAATAAGTAATGTCATTTACCAGCATCGGTCCAGTATAGCTTGCTGGTCACCCAGTCAATTGCCAGACCTGCTGGGCTCTCCAGACTGGTGTCCACCACCACCTGGAAAAACAGGGACAACAACCATCTGAGTCCTCCCAGTCCTTTATGTCCCCTCAGGGCTACATCTGCAACCTTTGGGCTCACAGATAAACAGATCACTGTGAATCAGTCTTCCTCTTTGTGTGTGTTTTGGTCTTTTCTGTTTGCATGCAAGCAGAGGAAAACAAGGTGAATTAAATGTAATTAAACTACTTCTATATCTGGAATGACTCGCTGTTCCACTTCTCAATCAGCCCCAGTAGATGGCAGCATTGCATTAACTTAAATCCCTCTGTCCTCAGCTGCTTGCTTCCCTCCATATTGTCCAGCAAAGATGAGAAATAATGGGATGTCTGTGCTGAGTTCAGTCAGAGTAGAAATGTCACTGACCTCCTGCTTGGTGCCGTTCCAAAGCGCTCTGTTGATAGAGTCTGTGGTAACGTCCGTCCAGTAAATGAAGCCATCTTTGGCGTCCCAGTCCAGAGCCACGGCATTGCGCACGTCAGCCAGAGGGATGACATCATCAGACATGTCCTCTGTATCAAAGCTGATTCGTCGGATGTCCGTCCTTCGGGCAAAAAGCAGGAACTTGTCAAGACCTGATTAAAGACCAAAGGTCTTCTGTCAGTCTTCTAGGTTTAACAGTGGGGTCAAGAGTGAACACAGCAAAACAGCACTACTACACAGATGACTAACAGGCCTTAAAGGGCAAATCTAATCAGGCTGGCTCATTAGTATCATTATAACCCTTCACTATAATAATCATCTAGAATGACAGCATAGAAATTAGATATTTTCATAATGACATGGTGTTCTATTTCAAGAAGTGAAACTCTCATAAAAGTAACAAGAATTATCTTAAAACGTTTGTTTTAAATTCCAATTAGTTGGAATTTCATTTGTCAAGTCTTGATATTACAATCATCTTCTGCATGCATTTAAAATATATATATATAATAAATTCAATCACTAACACACAGCCATGTCTGTGAGGGGTTTCCCAATAACTGCTTCATTTATTATATCACACATTATTTTAATGCATTTAATGATAATCTAGTATTAACTTGCTAAAATTGCATTTCACACTTTTACACACAAAATCAATACATAATGCCCATTAAAGTATGACACATCTCATTGCTGTCGGGTGGAAACCTCGTGTTTTCATATTTTATCATTTTCCTTTGTGGGATTAACAAATATTGGACCAATTAATGAATGTTGCAATTTTCAGTTATTCCTGAAAAGTGACAGTTTTGGACATACAAGGTTTCCCTCTGACAGCAAGGACAACAAAGTTGGATGTGTGTGGGGACTCACCGTTGGCACAGTTGTGGTGGTCCACCTTCTTGAAGCCGGTGGGGCAGGCACAGGTGTAAGTCTTGTTGCTGGGGAGACACAGGTGGCTGCAGCCTCCGTTGTTGGTGCCACAGCGGTTCCTGCCACCTGCAGCACAGACACAGACACAGACACACAGCTCAGCATGCGATGATTTATGTGGTTAGAAACTGGTTGAATTGTTTTTTGCATCCAACCAGGTTGCATGTTGTGCTCTTTCTGCCTGTCCACTATAAAAGAAAATAATTCCTATTTTCTATGATGATATTTCATTAATTTATTTCATTGTTGAAACTGGAGGATGCAGTGTCACTTTTACATTTTCACTGCCTCCAATTAGAAAGAGATTGTAACTGAACAGCAAAACAACACAAATCCGCTTTTAATTCAAACTGAATAAAGGGGGATTTAACTTATTTTCAGTCAATTGCTTTTAAAAGTATAGTTGAAGACTGGAAGTATGATCACTCAATCTGAAGTTAATTTATAAGGCATGACTTATACATTTTTGGTTGCATATGAATTAAAATGCAAGGCTATTGTTGTGTTTACATTACTAGAGCAGAGCTTATTATAGCTCTCTGAGCAGCACTGTGTCTTCAGGGCAGGCTGGAAGCTACAGTACATCACAAGCTGAGGCAAGACAAAAGTTAACACAAACACTGTTTTCCACCTCCGGAGACAGATGTTGGCAGAAAAGGAGTTTAATATTGGAACTAGGAAACCCAGTATTTACTTCATGCATTTCAAATTAGAAATAAAAACTCTGGTAAAATGAAGATTCTGTAAAATGTAATGGCGTACATCAACTGCAGAGTCTGTTCTTTTTAAATGTCATAGTGTGCGTCTGGATTTCACTTGAGACCCTCAGACTCTTTGCTTTGTTTAATTAATGCAGAGTTCAAATCCGTTCATCACATGAACTAACACAACCTCACTTAATCTCAACCAAAACAAGTGACTGACCTCCCTCTGCCAACACAGAGGCAGCTCACAGTTCAAATTAGAGTCAAGACTGTTTACAGTGTTTTATCAGCGTGATAAGCAAAACTTTCTCTTGGCCTGAACTCAACTTTAACATGGTTTGTTAGCAAAGGACACAAGTGTTTGCTATTGTGCTGATAAAACACCTCAGCTGGCCGTTTGACCACTGGGTCGGACGCAAGTGCAACAAAACACTGCGTCATCTCACAGTTCGCCACTCTGTGCGATGATACCTTGAAAGACGGTTTCCTGTTTTCACAGTCTGTCCTCAAACGCCTCATCTTTCTTCCTCTAATGCTGCATCTTTGTTTGATGTTTAGTTGTTGAGCATTTTATTTTATTCCCCCGCCTGATGCATGACAACATTTTCTTCTGCTTCAGGCTGCAAACTTGAACATTTTTAATAATGGCTCCTTTGTTCTCGACCAGAATTAATTTAAAAAAAGATCCAATCACAGACAGATCTGAAGGCATACGAGGTAAACAAATGACCATATAAGGCCTTGGACTCGAGCCGAAATGATGCACTGTATTATATCTCTGCTCCGCCCTTTGTCCAATGTACTGTACAATACGTTATTGTCAGAGATTTTTGTGACCCGACCATGACATCATTGAACTTCACAATAACCACAACTATCTCATTTATCCTTGACAGACTTTGACTGTTGCACAAGAATAACCACAAAGCCAAAATATCACTTTATCAATATGAAATTCTGGCATTTCTTGTTGCTATTAGTTACGAGATCAAAACAATGTATTGAATTACTCCATTGTAATACAACTGATTCCCCTGATTCAAGTTGTTGCTTTGTGACCATAAAGTATTTAGACAACAGAGGAAGGAAAAAACTGTTACAAATTAAATTTAGAACTGTATTTAATTATATTTTTTAATTAACACTGCTTTTTGTAAATGTATTACTTTAACTCCACTAATTTTCAAAAGACAAATACTGAACTACATTTCTATGATATTACTTGTTACTTTAGAATGTATTTTCTTTTACCGGTACTTACTAAAATGTGACATTGTTTCTCTCAGATTCCCTCACCCATTATAATTTCTAGTGAAATATGTTTAAATAGTATAAAAAGTGAGAGTATACAACATTTAACACACTTTCAAATGAGCATACAGCTTTCGACCCGGCTGTGTACCCACCTGCGGGCTGCCTCTGGGGGTGCAGGGTGTGGATGTCCATGGGGAAGTGCAGCTTGTTGCGAATAATCTCCTGGTTCTTGCCGGTGAATTTGTTGGCGCTGTTGATGCTCTTGGTGTGCCAGTCGGTCCAGTAGAGGCTGTCCTCAAATACCGTGATGGCAAACGGGTGGGGCAGGCCTGAAGAGAGGAAGAAAGAGAGAGAGACAGAGCTCAGAGATGCTCACTGAAGCTTTTAAAACAGATCAGCAGCAGCAGCAGGCCAAAGACGTTTCTTATGGAAGAACAAGATGATGTTGTTTTGGTGGAAGTTAATCGTTAAACGTAAACTAACGCAGGCGTTAAGTTTGACACCCTGATAATGAGCAAAAATACTGCATCTGCAAAGTTTATGTGGAGATTTGAAGACTCTTTCCAAACAGACAAAACACACATAAACGGAGAGAACAAACGCTGAATCTGGCTTGTTCTTCCAACGCTCTCTAAACATCCTCCCATTCAGCGCTGTGGGCTTGGCTGATGTCATATCTTCCCCATTTAGAGCTGCTTTCAATTACTCTGCCTCTCATCGGCCTGTAGCTGGTTTAGTTGTGGCCGGAGTGTCCAAAAGCAGAGGCGCTGCTCCCCTCCGTTGGTTTCCTGAAGCACTGTGTGAGTTTTCTGTCCAGAGTCTGAACACAGCAGCATCCACAGCAGAGACTGATACAAGAGGCTGCTCCTGGACCGTTTTCATCCAGCTCTGGTCTTGCCTTCTATTTTTAAAGGAGAGATTTGGACAATCCTTGCCACTTGTGTGTGTAGTATACAGTGTTTTTGTCTTAATCTGAAAACAATCTCATAAATTTCAGTTTTAAAGGAGAGTTTTAGTGTCTGTTTATGGTTTAAATGAGAGCTCCAGAGAAAAGATGTAAAACTACATTCAGATGTTTTTTTTTTACTTCAAACCACAAATACAGCTTCATAATATGGATGAAGACTTTGATCAACTGTGACAAAAATGGAGAGAAAAGCAGGACCTTTAACTTGAACGCCAAATAGTTGGGATTTTTTTGGTTTTTGTTTAAATCTCCGGAGCTGTCTTGAAACATTATTTATTTCGTGTTGTGTGCAGCGTGTCCCTTGGAGAATTTGTGATTAAAAGAACAATTATCAGGCAGAAAATGAGAAAAACATGGCTAATGTCACTTTTGTCTGACAGAGCCACCACCCACCTCACACAGGCGAGACGGACGCAAAGATGCTGCTCCAAGCTGAGCAGATAATAACGAGCTTGTATGAAACGGCATCATTTATAGTTAGTAGAAAGTTTCAGGGCTTTTTAAAAAGTTGGCCGCATTAGGAATGTGCGTTGAGGCGTTGAGCCTGCGACTGCGTTCCTCTGTGTAAATTGTTGACTTGTGCTGATAATTGTCAGTCTCAGCTTTTTCACAGCTCATATCAGCAGAGCTCTGTTCTAAACACTAACATGTGTGACGGGGGGGAACTCCTCACAGATTTCTCTCCAGTGGGAAACATCTGCTTGGGGGTGACTCCTCGACACTCGTCCAAATTAACGTTCTGTCTCTCTCCGGTTTAATCCCTCCTCCAAAGAGGAGTAGCTGCACAGCCAGTTGGATCGGAGTGCTGAATGGATGGAAAAAGTGATTTCTGCTGCTGCATAGAGCTGTGGCGGCGGCGGCGGTGGTGGTGGTGGTGGTGGGGATGGTGGTGGCGGTGGGGGGGGTGGTGGTAGTGGTGTGGTGAGCGTGCTGGCGCAGGGCTTTTAAAAACAGCACTGCTCATTTAATGACAGTGTTTTACAGTGCAGCATAAATGTCAAGTGGTAAATGGCTAAAACTGGAGAGAGACCAGAATGATAATAAGCCATGAAGATCAGAATAATAGTGTGTGTGTGTGTTTTTGTGTGTGTGTGTGCACATTTGAGTGTAAGACAAAAGTTTTATTGTTTGAATATATATAATTTTTAAGAGCTATAAACTGTTCATTGCCGCTGTAGTCCAGGTGAACACTCCTGGATTGGTTTTAGTGAAGAAACAACACGTTTCACTTCAGCCGCCTAACAGCTAAAACATTCAAAGCAGATTGTTATTGGAGCTATAACAGTGTCAGCAAATACAGAAACAACAATGACATACAGTATAGAAACAGTGTCATAGTCATAGTTTGTCTACCAGAGTGCACAAACATGTTAATTTTTAACTATTCCTATGGTAAACTCTCAGCATCTTCTGTTTTCAGCGTGTTATGTGTGTTTATGTGTGTGTGTGAGGTTGCTTGTGTCTCCCTGTGACTTGTCACTTGGCCGTGCACAGATAAGCAGTACAGCTAATGGATGAATCTTCTGTTCTCCACATTACAAATGCTCAACTGGCGCCTTCATATTGATTCCTACAATGCTATTTTATCTTTTATCTATTTAGCATAGGTAATGGTTTATATTGTAGTATTTTGTATGGTTATATTGTTAGTTTGTAACTGGCAGTATCTGACACAATGCCAGTGGTTGTGCTAATGCAAACTCTGGTTTCTTTTCCAACATGGTCTTTTTTTTTTGCCTGCACCCCTCTTCCCACAAGTTGACAGAATTGCTTCCTTATGTATATGAAGTATGAAACCCCGTCTGTCTGAATCAATTTTTATGAGACCGTTGTTGGCTCACCACAGTTTCAAGGTGATAAAATGCAGCTATATGCACCCATATCAAAGATACACATACATACTCCACTTTTACAGCCAAGTTAAAAACATGGCTTGGCGACAATTATACCTGCACACACTAACATATGGCTGTGTGTTATTTGCGTCATGATCATGGATGCTGCCTGTTTATACAGTACGTGATGTCTATCTGCACTCCTGAAGGTCATTGTATGTGTTGATGTGTGATTATGTTTTTTTTTATTATGTGCTGCTTCTGTATGTTTTGATTATGTGTTGTCTCTGCATGATTGTACTGATGTTTCACTGTTCTCTCCTATCTGCATTGATTTTCTTGTCTCCTAGCTGTCCTAAAGTTCTCTTTTTAATCAATGTGCTGTAATATATTGTTTATGTTTTTTTGTTTTGCTTTTTAGGGTTCCTATTGTCATCTTGCCAGGGACTACAGCAGGATATTAGCCATGTTGGCTAAAGCTGCCCTTTTTACTGTTTTTGATACAGTTGATTAATTGGGATAGTCTTCGACATAAACTAATAAACTAAACTAAACTATGATGGTGCTGAATGATTATTTCACTCATGGTATTGTATAAAAATGACATCTGGTCATGATAACTGGTTAAATACGTTCATTTTCATCTGAGGGGAGAGAGTAGAGTTATGTTATGTTAGTTGTAGAGTTATGATTCGGCTCAGAAACCGTCGTGTCAGAAGGTAGGTAAAGAATTCTCCCCCCTCTTCAAAAAGGTCCAGGTGTGTGTGAAGTGATGGTGGCGGACTGTGTGTGTGTGTTTTGTGATCTTATCCTAACATGAGGGAGACAACAGTACACCCTCTTCCCCGCCTCTGAGTCATCAGCTCCTACAGAGGCGCCAGATTTAGATATGGTCACCTTCCTCTGTGTCGTCCCTGCACCCCGCTCCCATCCCATCCCATCCCTGCCCCGCCCGACCCGACCCCCTCCTGTTCCCTTCTATCCGGGACAGCTGGAGGAGCAGCTGCAGTGTCGAAGGGGCATCAGACATCCCAAGCAGCCCTCACAGTAATGTCCCCTTTAACCTACATGTGGCACCTCCCCGGTCCTCTCAAGTCTCAACTGGATCTGTCGCACTCTCTGATCTCCACGTCACCGGCAACACGACTGGACACAGCACTGTCCGGTTTGTAAGTGTGATGGACGGGGGACACTGTTTGCTTCTTTTAAGAGGAACTAAGCAGGATTTCTCCTTCATTAAAAAGCTCCGGCGTAATTGTGACCGTTAACTACACGACTTTTCGCCCCGGTGTCCCAGCTCTCTCTCTGCACACCGCGACAAAAATGCGCTCCATAACCCATAATCTTTTGTTTATGACGGTTAAGACTACACAAACACACACGTTGTAACATTGTATATGTTATGTAACGTTTTCCACCGCTCCATTTATTGATTTTTCGCCGGCTTCGTTGCAAACAAATGTACATGGATGAGAGGAGCGTAACCGAAACAGTGGAAAAGTGAGTCGACTTGCATAATTCCCCTTTAATAACATTTATCTTTGAGATGGGCTGCTTTTTTAAAAATCTTGATTCCACAGTGACAACGTAAAACAATTGTATCTCTAGTTTAAGTTTGTTTTTAATGTCTCTGTAATAATTGACCATGTTAAAGGAAATTCACCAGACAAATGAACAAACTACAACTAAAGTCAGCCCTGTGTATGATGTCTGACCACACAACCAGGTGTAAAAATCTCTCCAGTGGTTGAACATTATGTTTTTTGATGCCACTTCCTACTAGTGCACTTATTACTACATTATATTATGTTAACACATTTCATATTACACATTTATGTGACTATAAACTTTATCTATTTTCTTTTCTCTCTCTACTTTTTATTCTTCTTTGCTCTTGTTTTCAACTCTATGTTTAATGTTTACAATTTTTCTTTTTCAATGGTTTGTTTTTATGCTGTTTTATGCTGTTCTTTTTAAATGTTTTGTCTTTATGTAAAGCACATTGAGTTGCCTTAGTATGAAATGTGCTATATAAATAAAGATGCCTTGCCTTTCCTTGCCTATAAATGTCATTTGTTATTCACATTTTGCATTTCTTTTTGTCCCGCCACTGTTCTGCTACACTGCTACACTGCTACACTACAAACTTCCCCCAGTATGGGACCAATAAAGGACTGACTTATCTTATCTTCCCACCTGTGAGCTGAGCTGCTCTCCACAAGGGGGCGTCGTTCTGTGGCTCCGTTGTCGCTGCTGCCTATAGAACCCACTGGACATCCAGTATATCTGCACCCAGCAGACCGCTCATTGTCAGTGAGGCGTCACTGCAGTACACAGCGTTTGTCCTCGGGCAGATGTACTCTATGATCACGACCGTACTAAACACCAACACGCACACACATACACACACACAGCAGCCCACCCCTTCTCTTCCTGTCCCCCACCTCCAGGTGCACAGGTGTGCAGACTGGATAGCGGCGTTATCCATGACATCCGCCTGCCCTCCAGCTCCAGTGACGGAGGAGCTGGCAAACATCCAGCTAGAGCACACACACACACACACACACACACACACACACACACACACACACACACACACACACTCTCTCTCGGCCCGCCTGCCTGTCAATGTCTCTCTAGCACACACACACACACATACAGAGCTATAGGTGTAGGGAAACACACACTTGTTAACATTCCTGGGTACAGCAGCTCATATGTAACCATGCATACGCTCTCACACACACACACACACACACACACACACACACACACACACACACGGACACAGACGGACACACACACGTCCCATTTGCCCTGTGTGTTGTCTGAGCAAACAGAGGCTGTGGAGAAAGGACAGGGCCAATTACAGCCTTTTATCCTGAGAGCACACATCATTAAGGAGAGCTCCCTGGGCTGATGGCGGCTGCACACACACACACACACACACACACACACACCCTCACCCTGTCCCTCTCTCTTCTCGCACACTTAAACCCCCTTGACTATTACTGATGTGCTTCCACTCACTTTTGTTCGCCTAGAAAAAAAAATCCTAAATCGAAAGCCACTCTGTCAGCATATGTTAATACTCCAAAATCCATTATTCACATGGGGACATTGTAAAGTCAGTTCCTGACCTTGAAAAACAGCCATTCATGTTTGGATGCCTATCTCCTGCCTGTTGGTTGCAGCTCCCTGGATTACATCCAAACTTGAGCTAAGACATGGCTGTCTCACAATTCTCACACAATCTGGCCATTCATTTTTGACACCTCACAACCACACAGGTGCACTCATAAACAAGTAGCTTGTCTGCCTGCAGTAAAAAGTTTTAAAAGACAGATTCATGACAGCTATTGATCCTAAGTTGTTAAACCTAACTGTGTTCATTTGGAAAGTTAGAAGAGGTGGTTGTGCTCACGCTGCCTTGAAGCATTTCTGAACCTGCTCAGCTTAACATCATGTTCCGTTTGTGTTCAGCTGACTGGTAAACATGAGGAGTAAAGACTCACAACAACAAAACAACAAAAGACTTTCAGCTACAACCTGAGAAACAAATTGCACTGCAGCATGAGATCTTACACGCGCGTGTGTGTGTGTATGTGTGGTAGATCACTACTCTGCCAGCTTACATCTGTAAATGCCAGATCCTCAAGTTTTAAAGTTTTAGTGCACACGCACACACACTCAGGCTTCACTGCAGGGAGCAACAACATAAACAGAGGCACGCAAAGCTTCATGTTGTCATTTACAGTATGGCGCCTGTGTGTTGTGTGTACTTCAGTGGTTGAAGGATGCATATGCTCTTTAACGCAAACATGGCATTGATTAACTCCACATGATATAATGAAGTAGCCTCAACCGACTGCATCGTATATATCTAACTCTTGTTTGTGCTTCTTCATGTATGTGTGTGGTAATTAAAGAGAATCTGAACTGTAGCCAGACCTCTGCAGACCACGACTCCCCTGTTGTTTCCCATTCGGAGCTTTTTGTATTAACAACCGAGGAAGCATTCTTTCTCGGGTTCCACATGGTCGTTGTAACTTGATATTAAACAGAGGGTTTTTATGTTTTACTGTGTGATAACTGCTGGATTAAAGGTCATTCCAGACACGGTTGCTGGGCGGAGTGATTTCAAAAGTAGTTCAGAGTATTTGCTTTGTGTGTCATAATGTTACATAATTATACATCATTATCTCATAGCGTGGTGAATGTGCAGGTCACAACTTCTCCATGAGAGCGTTTTGGAGGTGTTGGATTGTATATTTGATTGAGTTTTGAGGGACATGGGACCTGTACCATTCACCTCCATTGTGTCCGCTGAGCAGCTGGCGTCTCTGCCCCGCGGATCTCAAAACAACATGCACCGATAATTAAAGCTAATGAACCTACCACTATAACTATAGGGATTATGGCAAAAGGGGGAATTTGCCAAAATGTTGAACTATCCCTTTAAGTTCCACACGGCTGACAATTGCCGTTTTGTTTTGGCAGCAGGTCACGAAACTGCGCTTTGAACATGGAATTCATACATATGAAGGAGGCAGAGTAAGTCATCCACACTGGATTCACAGTGACCCAGCAGTGTGTGTTCAGAACCGGTTCTCCATACCATGAATAGACCGATGACAGCTGGGCGTTTACCTTGGCTGATGACAGCCTTGCGGTTGCGTCCGTCCAGGTCGGCCCTCTCTATGACGTGGTGCTTGGCGTCCACCCAGTACATGCGGTGTCCGGCGTAGTCGATGGTGAGGCCGTTGGGCCAGAACAGGTGCGTGTCCGCGATGACTCGCCGGTTGGAGCCGTCCATGTTGGAGTACTCGATGCGAGGCGTGTTGCCCCAGTCCGTCCAGTAGATCTTACTGAGGAGGAGAAAAAAAAAAAAAAAAAAAAACAGGGACAGGCGCCGTGACTTTCATGCAAGACCGAAACACTTTGAACAAAGTTGAGTTTAACCTTCCTGACGTCCACTTAAGAAAAGAAGTAGACAGACTGTTGTCACGATTCAAGACACAGCAGATGTCTCACATTACAAAGTCTCCTCTGTCCTTGACATTCGTGTTCCTTCGTCATTCCTCATCTGTTCGGTCCAGCCTCTGAGAGAAGAGCTACTTTTTCCTTTTTTTTTTTTTTTGGAAACATCTTAATTATCCCATGCAAATGAGCTGCCTAATCAGCTGAATGAGTTTTCAAGCTTTAAATTTCTCTGGAGCTTCATCCCAAACTCTCTCCTGCCACTGAAGCATATGACACAAGGGAGGAAAACACACTTTGCTGCAGCCCCTTTCATGAAATACTTGTTCCACACAGATGCTCGCCCGTGGGCACTGCTGCGCTGCCAAACTTTAATCCCTGATCTGCTGCTACACTACAACTGGGACACATCCAGAGGGGATATGTATATACATGTACATTTGAAACCATCTGCACTGAGTTATATAGACTTTGTATACATGTGTTAGCGTGTGTGTGTGTACAGACTAGTCTTACCCCTCGATGGGGTGCAGCGCGATGGCTCGGGGCTTCTCCATGTTCTGCCACAGCAGCACTTTGCGGTGCGTTCCGTCCAGGTTGGCCACCTCGATACGGGACGTCCCCGAGTCCGTCCAGTACAACTTGTCATGGATCCAGTCTATGGCCAGTCCACCTACAGGACAGGGACAGGTTACTTTGTATATGAACCAATGATATCATAAGTAAGGCCAAAAATAATACTTTTCACTCCAGCTTTATGCTTAAAGTTGGAACATGTAGATTACCGTAAGTAACCTTTGTCAAGATATGACGAGAGATGTCACATATATAAGTTGTTAACTTAAATTATCTAAAATGTTTCCAGCATTTCTAAAAACCCAGAGAGATACAGTATATGATTTAAAAAATAGTAAAACTCATCAGTAACGTCATATTGCCTATGCGCATGTGTTGTGCTTGTCTTCCAGTGCTCAAAGTTTGGTTTTACGTCAGATTTTAAAGATATATTTTTCATACCCTGGTCACTTTCAACAATAGTTTTTAAATTGGATTCAGTATTTCGGTCACCAGACCTCCAGATTTTAAGTCGTGAGAGAAAATAGTCAAGCAACTGTCAGGCAGCTCAGCTCCCCGTCTCACAGATATGACCTGTGTCTGCAGAAGAACATACTGTATGTGAATTGTGAATCCTTGATTTTTGATGTGAAAAGGCTCTTTCCAGTGTTTTTACTGTTAATAATCAACAGAGCTGTTTGCTTTGGGGAGGGAGACACCGCTGTGGATAATTCAGCTCTATTCAGTAATAAGAAACCTCCTGAACCACCAACACTAAAGGAATCCAAACAAGGAGACACTCATGGCAATGGTGGTGAAGACAACAACTCCCAGTCCACAATTCTTCACAACATCCCTATTCCTATCTACTACTATTCCTGTAGTAGTAGGAATAGTACTATTCCTCTCTATAACAAGCTGTTCTTCTGTTCTTGATATTGTTCATATATATTTCTTTATTGCAAGACAAGAAGGAGAAAGAAGCAATTAAAAAGAACACAACAAATAGAAAAGATCCAAAGAAGAAAAATGGAATAACAGGGATCCGGTGAAATGCACTGAAGAGTCTGAGTGAGTTCAGAATAGAAAGAGACACTGACTGAGAAAAAGGCACAACACAGAGATACAAAAACAAAAGAAATTAAAAAACAGACTGAAAATAAGAGAGAGAGTTTGAACAGTATGGGTGGCACTCTGCTGGATTCATATAAGAACAAAGTGATGGATGAAGTGAGGGAGAGCAGAGGATAATTGAACAGAGAGCAGCAGAGGTGAATAAACAGCATAAATGATAAATGAGTCCACTGTCCTACTTTTGAAACCTGCATAATTTGCAGGTGCTGCACCCACCTGGGCTCTCCAGGCCGGTGGAGACCACCTCCTCCACGTTGGAGCCGTTGAGGTTGGCCTTCATGATGCGGTCCAGCGTCACGTCCGACCAGAAGACCAGCTCCAGGTTGTGGTGGAAGTCCAGGGCGATGGCGTTCTCCAGGTTGTTCAACAGCAGCGTGTACTCGGAGCGGTGCGGCAAAACCTGACGGATGTCGATGCGGTTGGCGAACAGCAGGACCGGCTCCGGACCTGAGGGGGGGGGGCAGAAAAGATGGACAGGGTTATTGAAGGCAATGTGAATTAAGAGTTGAAAAGGGGAAAACGGCAAAAAGCCAAACATGAAAAGTTGAAGGGAAAAAAAAAAAGAGTAAAGAGACAAAAAAGTTCGAGTCGGGTCGGGTTGGTCACTTTTAATAACAGTGAGCATTAATCTCAATAGAGGTGACGGCCTGGCTGCTGGCAGCTGACAGACAGTCCTGACCTGGGTTTAACTCTGGTCTGCAGTAGATTTATGGGCTGCCGTACCAGGCCGGCGCTCTACCTCCACTGCATATCTAAATCTAGTCCAGACCCTCCGAATGAGCCGACCTCATTCTGGGTCCAATACCCCGGAGCAGAGGAATGGATACAGTTACTGTCGAGGCAAGTATAAACACTGAGCAACCGTGTTTTTATTGGAGGTCAAACCCCAGCGACTCTCTGTGGTCACATGTCAAGGTTGAAACATAGTACAGTGGCTTTTTTTTTTTTACCCAGAGCCTTGCAGCTGCGCTTGTCGGGTCGAAGCTCGTAGCCCTGGACGCACCAGCACTGGAACCCCCCCTGCGTGTTGGTACAGCCCTGGCTGCAGTAGCCTTCTTCAGCACACTCGTCCACATCTGGAATGGACCACAGAGGGACAAGAGGGGAAGGACAGAGAGTCGGTGGCAGGGTTATCAATGAATTCAATGTACATAAAGTGCTCAGAGGTGGCCCAATGGTGGTTTACACCCCTCTAAGTCTGAATGAATTTCCTACAATTTCTTGGACCTTGCAAGCTCACCCTAAAAAATCTGGACACAAAGATTTGATTGTCTCCATGAATTTCAAAATTCTAGTAATAAAACTTTTGACTTGTGGCAGAATTCCCAGTTTTGGATCCACACCAATTTCTAATCTATAACTTATTTGCCTGTGGCTAAACTTTTTCCAAAGTTCCATGGAAATATATTCATACATTTGGGAAATATCCTGTTGAGACAAAGACGAACTGTCTAAATAACATGAGTTAACACACACATAAACTGAAAACACACATCCAGGAAGTTAAAGACAGTGGTTTGACAGTTTTATTACCTTCTTTGCTTCATTATTCTAACTTGCTTTATTTTGCGATTCATCGCGGCTACAGTTTCTCATTGTTGCCTTCTGATGATGGAACGGGAGTTAGCAAATTAGGTTTCGTAAATTTAACTTCTTGTGTGGGTTGCTAAGCAACTGACGATTTTCAAACTCTGTAGAGGTCATGAATATTAACACTCTCAGCCTGCTCACTCACTTTCAATGCAAACTCTGATGTTAGATAGTAGCACACACACACACACACACACAGAATAGTACCTTGGCAGGCTTTGCCGTCGTCCATCAGACGGTATCCAGTGTGACAGGTGCACTGGACCAGTCCTCTGACCATCTGACACTTCTGGGAGCAGCCTCCGTTATTCTGGTTACAGTTGCCCTCGTTGGAGCGCGGACCTGCACGAGGAACATAAACACAGCATGCTGATTCAGTATAGACAACCACACACTGTAAAAAGTATCCGGCGTTGAGCCTCCAAACATTTCAGGGCCACGGGCAGCGAGGCCTGATGACGGTGACGTCATACCTGCCTGGTGTTTTTTTTGACGACTCCCTGACCTACTTTTAGGCTTACAAATCCAATTGTAGACAGAAATATTAAAGAGAGTGTAATAAAATCGACACTTTAATGAATTCCATCCATGAGGTTTAATTTGATGGTTAATTACACAACCCTCAATCAATAAAGGGTTTGCAATAATAAAAAAAAAAGAAACACATTAATTGTTCCTATGGTGATTAGCCCTTTGAGTAATAACGCTGCCAAACACCTAGGTAAGTGTTGACTGTGTTGTGTAAAGTGGAACTAATAATACAGTAATAGCACTTATTAAACGTGACAGTGATGAGTGTTAAGTGTTGTTCCTCAGGCTGTTAAATTGAAACAACATTGAGACTGTCAAAGAATTTTCAATTAACATTCATTAAGTGCAATGTTGATATCAGTCTTCATTACTTTAACAGTGACAGAAGCAACTTCAAAGTCAGTGTTGTGTCACAGGCTGATGACAGCGTTAAAGGGGAAATCGCTTTCAGACTCGATCTTCGTCCCATCAGCAAAAAGACGCCGATATCAACTCACGGCAGTCGTGGTGCGGGTGTTCGTCCGTCCCGTCGCCGCAGTCGTTGGCCTCGTTACACACCTTCCTCTGACCGATGCAGCGGCCGTTCCCACACTGGAACTGATCCGGAGCACAGGGAGGACTTTCTGTGGCCAGACAGGATGACATATTGTATCGTTAGTCAAAGTATTTATCCCATTAAATAAAAACTCTGGTTGTATTGGATTTTTTTTTCGCTCGCAATGAGGCCATTAAAATAAGCACGACAGCGGTATAATAGAAACTCTGTCCGTCACTCCGTGTGAATGTTACCGGTCTGAAAGTGGCTCACAGTGACTGTCTTGTTAGGTTCAACTACAGAGGAATGAACAAATTATGCAACATTTATTTTTGATTTGATGGGAACTGTGCTGCCGTAAAAAATGACAGCAAATACAAAAAGAAATCTAAAATAAAGAGAAAGGAGGTCTAACCATAATGACCTGAAATCTATTTGCCATCATGATGACTTAGGATACATGTGTGTGGTATAAAAAGAGGAGGTAAAAACTAAACAGAAGTAAATAGCAGCTGCCTCTCCATTTCTATCCCAGAAGACAGAACCAAGCATCTCAACGGAGAAAAAAAAAAAAGTGTGTTTGTCACCAGAGGAGGGCTGTGCTCAGCTGTTGTCATAACTACCACTGAAGCTCATGTTATATTTAGCTCCTGAAAACAAGATGGTAAACACGGCCTCACCGGTTTTCTCGCAGCCCTCTTCATCGCTGCGGTCCGAGCAGTCGTTCTCGCCATCGCATCTCCATAGCAACCGGACACAGCGTCCAGTGCCGCAGCGGAACTGGTCAGCTGTGCACATGGATGTGGCTGCAGGACACACACGCACAAGTACACGCATGTTATTACATCGTTCTCAGATCAGCTGATAGGAGATATTCTAAGTGACTGCCTCGTTTTGAAAGAAACATGAACAATCATGTAAGCAGGGCTTCAGCACAGATCACAGTAGTGAGGTGCGTTCAGGGGCCACTCACTGCAGTTCTTCTCGTCCGATTGGTCGTCACAGTCGTACTCGCCGTCACACCTCCAGCCGGCGTTGATGCACATCCCGCTGCTGCACATGAATTCGACTGATCTGCAGGGCTGATGAGAGGCTGCACACACACAAACACACACAATTACATTAGTAACACAGCAGATTATAACAAAGCACCACTATAATAGGGTTAAAAAATCTCTACAATTTAAATATCTAGCATGTCACTACTTTCCAGCCTCAGGTTCAGACCTGCTGTCACAAAATATTGAAAATAAATAAATACCAGGCTTCTATGTAAATTTATGATGTACTAAAACAAGGGTTTTCTCCTGTCTATCATCATATACAAAGTTATTAGAGTTAGGATTTGACTTGGGATTTCTGTTTTTTGACCTCCCCTGATAATCACTAGTGAAATTACTTCTAAAATAAGTGTGTTTGTGTTTGCTGGTTGTAAAAAGGAGAAATTTAGAAAACTTTTTCACTATTTCCAAACAGTTTTTAAACCAAAACATTAACTGATTAATCAGGAACAACCCATCTGGATCCAAACAGACTTCAAACACAAGACTTAAAGCTGCAGAGGAAACAAGTCACTGGAACTGTACCGTGAAATTCTAGTCTATCCTCTCTGATTGCTGTCCATAGAAAAAAAAAAGTGTCTCATAATTGGTTGTGTTTATTTTGACTGCCGTATGATCCTCTCTGACGAGAGATCATAGCTGCCCCACCTTTAAATCTCCCACCACATCTCTACATGTGATCAGATCAAAGCCAAGCTCAAACTGGCGGCAGATGAAGACGGAGGTGGACGAGAAGATTAAAGCTGAATCAAACATAAGCATCTTAAATCCCAAGTGTCTGTGAATGCATGTGTGTTGTGTGTGTGTGTGTGTGTGCTGCTTTGACATGTTTCCTCCTGACAGCACGAGCCGGCTCCCATCGAAGCTACAGTGGGCGTGAGATAAGGCAGGAACGAAATGACAAGCGAGGGAATGCAGGGGGAAGAAAGACGAGAAAAAAAAAAAAGATGTTGTAGAGCTTCAAGCATCCCCGTACAGACTTATCAACTGGGCGAGAGAAGAGAGAGATGATCAAAACAGCAGGTGGCTCACCCACAGAGTGATAAAGAGAGAGAGAGAGAGAGAGAGAGAGAGAGGCAGGCTTATAGGCCACAAGAAACAGCGTGGGTTGCCGATGAACACACTGACGCCCACACACACACTCAAATGATTCATCAACCCTTTATCTCTCTCCTTGCTCTCTTTATTCCTCTCTTTCTCCCTCCCTCTATCTCTCTCTCTCTCTCTCTCTCTCTCTCTCTCTCTCTCCCTCACACACAAACCTACCAACTATGCTCTTTCATCTTTCTCATCTATGCGCCCGAAAGCAGTGTCAGTGTTTGCAACAAGGCCTATGAGTGTGAATGCTTTTGGATGTGTGTGTTTATGTCTGTGTGTGTGTGTGTGTGTGTGTGTGTGTGTACGCATTCACATAACAGGGGAGGGGGGGATAGAGGGAGAGAGAGAGAGAAGAGGTAGAGAGGGAGAGAGTGAGAGAAAGAGAGAGAGAGAGAGAGGCTTCTTCTCTAACAAAGCGCCCTTCATGTGTCTGGAGAGTCGATGCCAAGGAATGCTGTCTGAGGATGGGCTGTCTTATGCCTCTGAGGAATGCCTCCTCTGTGTGTGTGTGTGTGTGTGTGTGTGTGTGTGTGTGTGTGTGTGTGCGTCCACAAACTATCTGTACATTTCAAACAGACGTTTTTTTTTTTTTTTCTATGACTAATACACAAAAACTGAACTCTGTCATTTTGGTCAAAAATAAAATAAATGACAAAAATGAAAGGGCAGTTTAAGGACGTCGGGTTTTCTGAGAACTTAAATTGATCTATTATTGTTTCTTGGTTTTTGCCATCATTGCCTGCTGCTGCTTTTGAGTTTCTCCAACACCACACAACAGTATGTGTGTGTGTGTGTGCAATATATGCAATGTTATGTTTCCAGTGTTTTTCAGGCCTGTGTGCTGTCGTTTTCTTTTTTCCTTTCATGCTTGCTCAACTTTATATATAAAAAACAAAACAAAAAAAAGGAAAAGATAAACACTTGAGAAGCGAGGCAGCAATTAAAAAACCTGGATGTGGGAGGAGACGGGGGAGAAACGGAGCAGCTCAGTCGACTAACATGACCTTACAGATGATCAAACGATGTTACAAAACCTCGGAGCTGCGCTTATCGCACTGCAGATAAAGGCATCAAAGAGGGAGGGGGGAAGTGAGGGGGGGGGGGGGGGGGGGACCACCGTATACGAGTGCTCGAGTGTGTGTGAGTGAGTGAGGGAGTGAGAGAGAGAGATGTGGTGGGCTGTTACAGACGACGAGCGAACGAAACGAAACATGCGAGAAGTCAGAGATGAGAGAATGAGAGTCAGCAGCAGGCAGCGTCTCTGGAGTGAGGAGAGTGAAACATGATAGTCTGTGTTAATCAGGACCATGGCCTCACTCTGTGTGTGTGCTCAGGAGTTGCGTGTGTGTGTGTGTGTGAGATACAGTGACTGAAAACACGTAACAGGCCGAGCTGATTTTCAGCTCTGACAGACGCCGTCGAGCGGCTGCCTCCAAACAGCAGCTGTTCTGGAGCTCAGCTCAACCTGCCATCATGCATTAACATGTGAAATCCACACCGAGCTCTCAGACCAGGCTGCAGTTGTCGGGACCTCGGACGCCGGCAGCGTCTATCAAAGCACCTAAAGCTACGGCATTACCGCTCTGTGGGGACCGAGCGGGTGGTGCCGTCCTGTCCCACCAGATCTGAGGACCGTCCGTCCTGTGAAGACTGATAATCTGGGACCAACACAATTGTTCACTGCAACCTGATGAGTCATTCATCACATCATGACTTTCAAAAAGCTTTGACACCTACAAGATTTTAAATGTCAGTGTGTCCATGGTGACACTGGTTTAGTTCCTGCAGCCACTCAATTGATTTCTAACACAGCTAGTATTTTCTAATCACAATGTGTTTGCTTTATCTCTTGATAATATAACAGCTTTTGTTTTGCACCATTGTTGGTTGTTTTCTAAAGGGATACTTCACCCAAAATCAATATTTCACCAATTTTCTACTCACCGTCATGCCAAGGAAGGGTTTGGAGAACTTTCAGAGTTATCAAAACGCTTTTGGAGTTCAGGGGGGGTCAGGCTGGCTATGGATTTTCATATAGTGTGGCGGCGGATAGAGTTTACTTTTGAATTGTCCAAAACACACACTATGAAACATCCAAATACCTCCATACTGCTCATCCGTACTGACCCAAGTGTCCTGAAGCCGCCACATGAAAAAGTTGTTAGGAAAAAAATCATTTGATCTCTGTTTTTAGCCTTGTTGTAGCAGTAGCTCCCAGTGGCTGTGCGAGATTTGCTGTGAGATGTTCTTCTGTGTTTACATCATACATCCAATGGTTTACAAGGATGAATGAACATCTCGCAGCAAATCTCGCACATGTGCACAAACATCAACAGAGCCACTGGGAGCTACTGCTACAACAAGGCTTAAGACAGAGATCAGATCAATTAAAAATAAATAAATTAAAAATTAAATTAAAAACAACTTTTTCATGTAGGCTTCTTCAGGACACTTGAGTCAGTACAGACGAGCAGTATGGAGGTATCTGGATGTTTCATAATGTGCGTTTTGGACGATTCAAAAGTGAGCTCTATCTGCCGCCATTATATGAAAATCCGTAGTCAGCCGGACCCCCCCTGGAACTCCAAAAGTATTTTGATGACTCCGAAAGTTCTCCCGACCCTTTCTTAAATTGGTGAATTATCCCAATGTTGTTGTCTTGCACTGGTTGCACTGGTGTGTTCTTTTTTGTGTGTTTTAATGCGTACGTGTGCCCTTTAAATTGCCCCAAGGGTGGAAAAATAAAAATTTGATGAACTGAATTACATTTAAAAAGTTCTGATTAATCCCTAAACAGTGACTTCCTGTCCGGTTCCAGCTAATAACGAGCTTTTCAACTCCAGCTGAACTTGTGCAGTTCATCTCCAGAAATGTGCAGGTCATGAGGATGGGCTGCTGTTGCTGAGACACGTGTGCAGCGTTGCCATTGGGAAACTCTAATTTTAATCTAATGTCATAACAGAGGTCTAATGTCTCAGAGGAGCTTCACCTTCCTCTCCTGCACATGGTGCTGTTAAGTGGGAGCCTGAAGACTGTGTGTGTGTGAGTGTGTGTGTGTGGAACACCAGCAGGACGGGATGGACCAGCTCCACTCCACCGTGACAATATGTTTAGTTTAGTTTCTTGGATGTCGACCAAGTTTTTTGCAATTTCAATTTTCAAAGTGAGGGTGTTTTTGCGCTGGTTTAAAAGCTTGACTAAGTTCAAGGTCTTGTCATGTGAAGGTTAAAGGAAACATAAGAGCCTGGGGGGGAAAGGAGGCGCTCTTTAAAAAAAAAAAACTTACAACAGTCCGACTCGTCTGACCAGTCCCCGCAGTCGTCATCTCCGTCGCAGTGGTAGATGTCCAGGATGCAGCGTCCGTACGCGCACTGGAACTCCTCCACGCTGCAGGTGGCTGTCATCACATCTGAGGCTGCACAGACACACACACACACACACACACACAGACGTGTTAAACAGATGCTGATGCCAGGAAAAAAAAAATGACGACGACGCTGCAGCAGCTGGTTTATCGGAGCCTCTTTGAAGCTCCGACCGCTGTGAGCCGACTGTCAGAAACTATACATGAAAAGATGAAGGAGCCCCAACAGCTCTCTAATAAGACTGTGCACATGTTTACACGCGCTGTAGTAAACTGCTTCACATTAAAGATGTCTCCACTTCTTCTTGTCATCATTTTGAATCATGACGTTGCGGCCTGAAGAGTTTCTGATTGAAGAGTCTGGACTCACTTTGGACTGAAGAAAAACACTCTGTTGTGTTTGTATATGGGAAGTTTCTTTTTGTTAAGAATCATTTATTTCAGCTTTTGAAATTTAGTTTGACTTTGGATTTAATTATTTTGGATATGAGGACAAACGCTCGCTGTGATTAATGGCCCTTCTTTTCATCCTGCCATTTTTCTGGCAGAGATAAGTTCTCCCGTTTGAAGTCTCTGAGGAGCACTTGACTCTTATGAAAACCAGTTTAGAAAAACAAAAAAATCAAAATAATAACAATGAAGAATCACTGTTCGCTGACCTAAATTCTGGGAACTAGGTTCGTGCTTCATGCTTTAACATGAAAAGCGGCACGCCTTGTCTCTTCGCTTCCCCTAAACACACACACATACACACACACAGAATAACTCACGGCAGTTTTCCTCATCTGATCCATCCTTGCAGTCCGTGTCTCCGTCACAGTACCAGTGCTCGGCGATGCAGCTGCCGTCCGTGCACCGGAACTCCTTGTCCGAACATTTACGCATGTCTGTCAGGGAAAGCACACAAGGCATTATTATTTATTATTATTATTATTTTTTTTTTGCTGTTGATGTTCTCTATTTAAACCTATTCTACCATTTATTCAACCTTCACCCCATAAGTTTTATATTTATCTGTTTTTTCTTAAGAAACTGCAGGTCATGGTGGGGACAATTTATACACCCTCCAATATTTAATATAGGACAATTGTAAGTACAAGCATGACATCTTGTGCAACAGAAACAGTCCTTGGAGATGTACACTAAAAGTATGGGATACTGTCAAATCTGCTTTAATTCTGTCAAATCTAATTTTGGGACTGAGTTCCGATGGCACTGGATGTAACATCAATGGGCTATAGAAACTTGAGTTCTAATTGTGTGATATAATATACCGTATGTAGACATGTATTGACATCATACTACTGCCCTAGGGAGCTGTCTTGTATTGTCTGTGTATTGTTGTGTTGTGTATCTGTTTGTATTGTTTTTGTGTTTTATGTTGTATTTGAACATGGATTGTATTGTATGGGATATAAATTGCATTGATACATTGTAAATATGTTGTATGGGCCCCAGGAAGAATAGCTTTGGCATTGCCATAGCTAATGGGGATCCAAATAAATCAATCAATCAATCCATGGATTCCCGACCTCACCTGCACACTGTTTTTTATATAATTCACTCTCTATAGAGTTATTTATATCATGTAAACAGTTTTTTATATTTTATGTGCAAATAAATAAATAAATAAAAGACAGTGTGAATGGCCAATGTGCTTGCACGCTGTAATTATGGTGTGCACCCACCACACTGTTCGTCACTGTTGTCCCCGCAGTCATTGTCGCCATCGCAGTGCCACAGGCTGCGGATACAGTAGCCGTTCTGGCAGTGGAACTCGTCCTCCTCACACTCCCTGGGAGCTGCACAGAGAGAGAGAAGAGAGAGAGAGAGAGAGAGAGAGAAGAGAGAAAAGGTGTCAGAGGACAAATAATGAGGATACTACAAACGCAGAGAGCAGATACTGTGCAAGAATGTGATAACAGGCAGCAGGCATTATATCTAAAACTGTGGCTTTTTTATGTCAGACTCAGAGCAACGGGCCGAGGAGAAGAAACAGAGATTTCTCTCTCTCTCTCTCTCTCTCCATTAAAACATGCTGAACTCTCCCGGGGGGGCCGCAGGGTCTGGAGCTCAAAGACTCCCGCGGTTCGATATCTGCACAAAAGACGTGTGATCGACAGCGCAGTGAGGAGGAAGGCTGAGCGTGTACACAGTGTGTTCACAGTCACTGACTGATCAGAGGGGAAACATTTCCAACAGTAATGATTATATTTATTCCCTCTTCCAAGACGAGGAACCGACGTCTTACCGAAAAAACCCACAAAATCAAACCTCCTGAACGAGTGGATGTGAGAGAAATCTGGTGATCCGTCCCACAGAGGCTGCGGTTAGCTTGGATTAACGATGGGGGAAAGAAGAAAAAAAACACTCAAAACATCCACAGAAACATCCCAAACCACAATCTGAGCATGAATTGCCATTTCCACTGTCTCCACGCTCAGGTCTGATTTGTCTAAAAGAGCCAACTGTCAGTAACGTATTAGAAATGCTGAAGATCAAAGTTGTCTGTTTTTACTTGAGCTGGATTTCCTATCATCAGCTCATTCTGAGGTTTTATGATGAGGGATGTCATGAGAACAGATACTTCGGTACCAATATGATGTGGGAGTTTTTCTACAGAAGTTACCACAGTTGTTGTCTCAGGCAGTGGAGATGTGATTCCTCCAGGACCGATGAGGTGCTGTAATAAAGTGTTCTAGTCTGACATTAAACAAAAGGGAAGAAAAGCGCAGGTGCAGCAACAAGAAACCTCCGCTTATGAAAAGGTGGGCTATTTACCATTTCTATTTGCTATTGGCATAACACCAAGTTGCAACAGAAAGCACTTCTCAAATAGAGCAGGTCTAAACCTTCTTTTCGTAATAGTATTTACAGAGACCCAGCAATTCCCACTAAGGGCAGCACTTGGCCACGGCAGGGAAGAAACACTTCCTTTGCAAACTCAAGCAGAACTCAGGCCGGAAAAGAGACGTTCTGACTCGATGTCCATCAGCACGACCGAGTTGTAGAAGTTCAAATAAAAGCAAATGGTTTCATTGGAAGAAAAAACCTCGAACCGATCTTAAAGACTGACTCCAGATCTGTACACAGAGCTCAGTGTGAGTGAGTTTCAGTCGTCAAGACATTCAAGTCCTGAAATGTTGCCGTCACACAACATTCAGAAAGGCTAGAATGTTAGCAGGCTACAGGAACCAGTGTTTAGACAGTCAGATTATAACATTAACCATGGGTCTGTCAGTGTGTTAATCAATTTAAACCGATGTTTGCATACTGACTGTTTTAAAAATGTGTCTTTTTTGCAGGTTTTAAGGTGCAAAATGGATGGTCCAAGGTTTTTCTGCTCAAAAAAACATTTTCTTGTATTGATGAGCTGAAAAAAAGTAATAAAAACTGAAAAAATATATATTTCTAAGCAAACTCAGAGCTCCTTCAAATTCTAAAGAAAGTTTGAATGCAGGACTGGTTTCATCCACTGACTGAACCTGAAACCCAGCAGGATATTCCATGTCCCAGATAAATAAAGTGACTGCTGTGAGTTACAAAATGTTGTTTCACCAGGCAGTTAACCTTGAGTCAAGAGATGGAAAACATCAACAACAGCATCCCTCCCTCCTTCCCTCGCTCCCTCCCTCCACTGTGACTTTGACAGTGTTTCAGTTTCAAACCCTTTCAATTACCCAAACGACTTCTCCCACCTTTGCTTCTTCTAATCACACATGCACAGGTTAAAAAAAAAAGTCTGAATGGATTTCCAAAACGCTGCCTTCTACTGTTACCACCGCGATCGATGACGGGGGCCGCGCCTCGCTCGCCCCGGGGCCACGTAAACAGTCAAGGAGAACCAATGATGGATGGCCCCTGGCAGGAGGTAATCTATAATTTATCACTGCCATGTGTGTGAGTGTTAGACAGCTGAGACAAACAGAGAGAGAAGAGATACGCAGAGACAGAGACAAAGACAGGAGGATGTCCACAGAACAGAGTGACAGGGGGGGGAAAAGAAACAGAGGATCAAGTTTTTTCTGTTTTTCAGGGAGATTTTTCATCTATTCTCAGCTGTGTTGCAGCATGACAGCACAAGTCAAGGCTACCACTGACATACTGCACTTCTCAGATGAGTGACATGACATGAGAGCCTGTGTGTGTGTGTGTGTGTGCATGTTTTGTACACCTCTGGATATTAAATATTTCACCATAGCACAGGAGATGATTCCAAGATAGTTTGACTCCGTCTCTCTCTCTCTGTCTGCACACATTGGCAGCTGATATTTTTCCCCACGCAACTACTGTTTCCAAATCTCCATGCTAATGTGAGTGAGGTTTTAAAAAGAAAAAAAAAAAAAAAAAATCAGCCTCTGGAATTTTCTACTGATGCACGAAACGATGGAGGTGAACGCGATCCAAAAAGTTTGTTTGCCGTGCAGTTTTCCCAGAGCTGCTCAGCTATATTCTCCGCGCATACTGTTCATAGTGAGGGGTATGAATCATCATCTGCAGAGAGATGCTGCTGTTGAAACTTTCACATGGTGTTTTTCAGGCGATTCCGAGGCATCGGCGTAATTCCGTTCACCTCCATCGCTGTTGGGAGCAGAAATGTCAAAGTTGGATATCTCATAGCCTCAGAAAACTCGGTCCACTTAAATGATCTATAAGTCTGTAAACCATCAGAGAGTAGAGTTTGCATCTGTTACTGCCTAAAAATACAGTATCAGGATATGGTGAGTGTGCAAGTCTACACTGTGTAATTTATTGATAAACTTTGTAGTTTCAGAAGTCGATAAAATAGATTTCTCAGAAATGAACTTTCTTTGCTGTTGGGAGCTGGCAACATGTTACACTGTAAAGTTGAAATGGTAACGAGACCATGTGCTCAATCTGAACAGCTTTAATATGGAGGAATGGGGGCCAGCGATGGAAGTGTTATTTAATTCAAGAGTTAACCCATACAAGAGCAACAGTAATCACATCACATCTGAACATCTGTTAACATTTTAAGGCGCTGACACCAGATTAATTTTCGATATAAACTCACAGAATCAGTATCGTGGAGGACTTAGAAATGGGATTGGAAGAAATCTTTCTCTGTAACAAAGTAAGTGTACTGAACCTTTAAAGGGATAGTTCAACATTTTGGCAAATTGGCCCATTGCCATAATCCCTATAGGTTCGTTACCTTTAATTGTCGGTGCAAGCTATTTTTAGAATGGCGTATCAGAGCCGCAAGCTGCTCAGAGCTACGCTACGGAAGCTGATTGTATTTCTTGGTTTCCCTCATCAAATTCACCAAATACACAATCCAAGAACTCCAAAACCCTGTCATGGACAAGTTGTGACATGCACATTCACCGCTATTGGTAGCGTAGTTCTGAGTAGCTCATGGCTCTGCTCCGCCGTTCTAAAAATAGCTTACACCAACAGTTAAAGGTAACAAACGTACTCCTAAAACTATAGGGATTATGGCCAAAATGTTGAACTATCCCTTTAAGCTAATGACCAAAATTCAGTTGTAATTCCCTTTGAACAGCCCGACCAACACTGGATTATGAGCTGGAGTGGATACCAATATCAAAAATTGGAAAAACTCAACGATAGAATAGAAAATATCAGCTGATATTCCTTTGGTTTTTTTTACAGATAATCAAACATTTTGATGGGAATCCCCACATTTGGTCATTAAAAGTTGAAACCAGGCTCTGTACTGAGCAGGAATCAACTCAACACATAATGTTTATGGAGTTCATTATTGGTTAAATTATCCCCTTGCCTGGTAATTTCTTGATACCTATACACCAAGATAAAGTAAATACGAATGTGACGTGTGAGGGACAAGTAAATATCCTCTCATCTATCATCTCGGCTGATTGATGTGTCAGACTCTTTTGTCCCTTAAACCTCAGCTGACCTCACCCCACGCCAGAGCAGCCCCTCCCCCCTCAAAAAGAAGAAAAGGATTCAAAGCCATAAAAAAAAAAGCCGACAGCAGGTCCAAATGAGAGTTTAATTTCACCTGAGCTGTCGACTAATATGCTCATTAATTCAACTTGTTAGAAAATAATTGATTCTGTCCCTCTCCCATGCTCTCCCTCTCTCCCCGCCCACCAGCGAGGTAAACAGAGGAAGGTCAGAGGTCAACAAGCCCTCATGACGCTCATCATTCATACAGCAGCCAAACGTCAAAGGGCAAAGGGCACTCGGAGTCATTACCAGGCTGACTGCATGTGTGTGTGAGTGTGTGTGGAAAGAAATGGTGTCAGGTTGTTGGTTTTTTTTTTATTCCTGTGAAATGTTCTTATAACTTAAAAAAATTCTGAGCATCTCATGTTCAAACACAAACAACCACACTGAGACGCACCTCGGCCTCCATGTTTGTCTGAAATCTTGACAACTACTTGAGTTCCAGCCGAGCGTGGAGGATTGTCTTCCCCCCGTCTCTAAATAATGAAATAAACCCCCCCACTGCATGGCGCGGAGGAACAAAATATATCGGGAGGTGAAAGACAGACATGGGGTGAAAGAATGAGGAGAAAGAAAGAAGCATGAAATAATAAGTAGTTTTGGGAACAGGGGAAGGAGGGAAATTTACTGGGCATGAAGATGAAAAATTCATAGCCAGCTTCCCCATCAGGAAGTAATTCGGTGTCTGGCTGCTGATAGAGTATGTGGGTCAACAAAGGAGGAGAAGAAATCACTGGATGACAGACAGACAAGAAAAATCATTCAGAGGAGAGGGAGCTAACCTGCCTGTGACCGCTGCACATATGAGGGAGAAGACAAGAGGTTTTATGGAAAACAATGGCTGTCAAGTTTGGGCCGAATCTGCTCTTAGAGAATTCATTTAAGCGTTGTTAAAGCACAGAGCTGCTGCTTTTCAACACACACACACACACACACTCACACTGTGGCGTCATGGGCAGTGATATCTAGACAGTTTTCATTTTAACTTACACTTTCAAATCCAGTGTATTTGTTATTTATATAAGAAACTAAGGTTTCATTTTACTTTACTTATTCCTACTTGTTGTTTCTTGTATTCAAGTGTGCTAATCTGTTCATTTGGCTTGTCATACCGTGTATTAACTATGATGCTGCAAAGGAATTGCCCTTAAGGGATGAATAAAGTTGTGCTGTCTGAATCTGAATGCCAACATCATCAACCAGTCTGTCCGTCCCACGCTTATTCTGATTGGAACGAGCTCTGCATCAGAGAGACCAAAAGTAGATTTTCTTCTAAAAAAGTTACCGAAGCAAAACTTGCTGCATCCTGGGCTTCAGTTTGTGTCGAGGACATTTGTGTGGGTTGGTCCTCGCCTCTCGCTGAAGTCGGCTTTCCGCATTGGTCTTGGAGTCCAAACTGGAAGGGAAGGACTGTCTCCTGCAGGAGTCAGATCTCAGCAGTCAGCTCTTCTTGCTTGGGCAGGTGAGAAGAGGTTGCTTATTTTCGAACGGCACTGCTTTTGCTGAACGCCCCTCTGTTGTTTGCACCCCCTTCCCCTCCCCTCCCCTCCCTCAACAGACTGTCTCCATTCAAATGTATGAGAGAGCTGCGTCGCTCACACCGGGTTCAAAAGGCCTTACGACCTTGGAATAATGCATGAATGCTCCTGAGTCAGAGTGACGAGAGGGTTTTCCTGTTCCTCTGCAATCTGCCAACACTGCATGAATGCAGCGTTAACTCCTTAAACAGCTCTTTGATGAAGTGGAGGGAACAGACTCTCGCTTTTCCAAAACAAGACGTCCATGTGCAAACGGTCTTCACAAAGACAGAAACGCAGAGATGGGGGTGGGGGGGGCGCGCACACAAACGCACACATATGCTCATATCCGCCGAGTAGCGGTGCAGGGATACATAAATATGACTGCAGATATAGACACGCAGTCCTCACTTCACTGCAGGCTGCGCTCTTCCACAAATCAAAACAGGAACAAAATAAACTAAGGGGCAAAGGTCAGAGAATGCCTTGTGTGCTGCATGTGGAAGTGCTGACCTCTGTGTGTGTGTGTGTGTGTGTGTGTGTGTGTGTGTGTGTGTGTGTGTGTGTGTGTGTGTGTGTGTGTGTGTGTGTGTGTGTGTGTGTTTGCTTAGAGTCTAAAGAAGTTGCCTGTGTGTCTCTCACAAACACCTCACTGCACATGGCTGCGTCACACATCTGTCCACTTTAATAACTCGTCCCCCGAGTCCCAGACAGAGGAGGGCCAGAGTGTGTCGGTGCGTGCGCGTGACGGTGCGTGTCGGTGCGACTGCCACTGATTGTTTGTGTGTTTGGTTTGGCGACAAAGAGAGAGACACAGAGAGAGAGAGAGAGGGTAAGTGTGTACTTACGACAGTCCTGCTCGTCAGAGTCGTCCTCGCAGTCGTTGTCTCCGTCACACACCCAGGAGCGGCGGATACATTTTCCGTTGTCGCAGTGGAAGTCCAGCGGCGAACAGGTGGGGAGCACTGCACAAAACACACAAACACAGACGACGAATGTGTCAGCAGGAAACATCACACACACACACTCAACGGAATGAGAGGAGACAGGAAACAGGCTTACACTTGTATTCAGTGAGAATTATCATAAAAGCAACAATATGCACAAAATAAAATGAATACGTTTAAATGACTCAAACCATCAAGAGAGAGTTCATTACCAGACATGTAGACAAACAGTAGTGCCAGCTTAGTATTGAACAACTTAAAGCTTGTCTTTATTATCTGTCCATCTGTTTAAAGTCAGGTTTGTGTTTCTTCCATCTGCTGTTCACTCTGCTTTCTGGTCTCTTCTGTCTCAAAGCTACAGCGAGCTCATATCTTCAAAACACTAATAATGTGTTTATTTACCACATGTTCAGGATATTTTATGCAGATGTTTTGTACCGACGCATTCTGTTAATCCCTCAGAACAAAATACCCTCTGAATTTAAGCAGTCACACACAATCTAGTCTAAGCAAGTCTAAAACTGGTATAAAAAATAAAAGACTCAATCAGAAACACATTTTTTTAAAGTTGTGGATCTGATCTGATTCCCACCACCTACTTAATACTTTAATAGTTTCAGTCCTTGTTTTCAAGACATATTTGGGTCATTTGTTGCAAATTAGAGAGAACTAATTTAATATACAATGTTATGCAATGTCCCTGATGAATAAATAACACAATTAAGATGATTAGTTGCTTGAAGAATTATGTCATAGGACATATTTTCCTTTCTTTATAGACAGCAACAGACAGTGGAAGGTCCAGTAGAAAGAGATAAATGGGCTGAAATGCTGCAAAGGATGATGGGTCAGACTTAAATCCAGATAATTAGCTGTTTAATTGATTATTTCCTAATGATTAAAATGATTAATCTGTAGTTTCGGCTGAAATAAGAATATTTTTTTGTGTAAACTGATTGTATTTGACTAGTGGACGGCCTTTTGGACAGAAAGAACTGTTTAAATATGTTAATTTCAAAATATTGACAGTCATTTTTCACTATTTCCAAATATATTCATTGAAACAATTAGGCAGATTATCAATATCATATAATATATAATATAATAACTGCTTGTTACAGTCAAATAGAGTAAACTTTAAACCAGAAGTGAGGTCAGCCCATCACAGTGATGAAGCCTCTCCTTGTGCTGGGCTGCTGGCTGCAGTAAAGGTCAGAATTAAAATGCAGGAGCGTTTATTCTCTGCCTGGTCCCAGCTCAGCCTGAGTCGGAGCCTGGGAGCCTGATCTGGACCCACCAGTCCCGAGTCCTCCTCTCTCCCACCGTCTCACCCTGAGACCCGGAGAGAGCCGCACTGAACTCAGCTCTGCTCAGCGCATTCCTCCTTAACTTCATATCCGCTCTAAGTGCAGCGACTCGCTATCTAAGCAGAGCCCGAATGACTGGCCCTTTGTCATCCGCAGACAGGGCTAATTTAATTACAGGACCAGAGAGGGATGGAGCGAGGCAGGGAGGGGCTGGAGAAAAGGAGGAGAGAGGGAGCAGTAACTCCTTACAGTGGACTCTCACCCTGCCTGTCGATACCGCCGCGTATGAAATATCGGCCGAGCGTCGCAGACTTTATGAAAAATGTATGACGTCACGCGGCGAGTCAGCCAGCGAGGCAGACAGGCGGACGAGTCGCGGGGGCCCTCGGTGAGTGAATTAAGTAAGTGTGTGTGCTGGGGTGTGGCTCTGGGTCTCTGGGGGGGGGGGTGGAGAAAAGCCCCACTGACCCACATACCCCTGCATGGTTATTACATTATTCAGACAGAAACACAAAGAGCCACGAGCAAACAGGACGATCAGGCCTGTCCAATCTCTACCCGTTACTCTCCTCACCTTCTGATGAACTGTCTCTCTCTCTATGGTTAATTTACACCAGCAGACTGGTTGTTTGCCTTGGTTAGCATACAGTATATACAGTAAATGCATTTCTCTGATCGCGTTCTTCGCTTCTTTCCTTTTAGGCAACCGCTGGGGCCAGTTTAGTCCTGGACGAGGTGAAAATCAAGTGACATAAGCTTGAGATGGGTCATTGTTCTCCACCACACAGGTCCAGTCAAAGATCCTCAACACATTTAAGGTCTGAGAGCAAGACTAGAGATGCACTGATGCATTTTTTTCCGATCCAATCCGATACCGATACCTGGGCCGACCGTATCGGCCAATACCCGATCTGATACTCCTGTTGAATGAATGAACCGTATACCTTGCCATGTGAGTGAAGGCATCAGGCTTGACATAAACATTTAGCCTTGTTAAAAAAAGGTTACAAATTAACTAATTTATTAACAAATAACAAAGTGTACATTAGCAGCAAAAAGAAATAAATAACACTAGATTGCTGTAACTGTATTGCTGTGTATGATATTAATAAAAAAGAAATGATTGGATCGGAATGCTGGATCGGCCTCATTCATCCGATATCCAATCCAGCTAATTAGTCAATATTGGAGCTGATATTCGATCCTGGTATCGGATCGGTGCATAAGCAAGACACAACAAATGGGCTAAAAGCAAATCATTGACTTTCCCCTTCTCTAAGCTGATAGAAAGGCTGCAACAAAGAAACAGGAAGCCAACAGGCAGGATCTGGTTTCTAGAAAGAAAACAGTAGGAACCTGCTCAGATCCACTGGTGAAAGTCGTTAAAGTCCTGACACCTGCACAGCAGCAGGAAACCTGAAGTGCAGACGGGCCGAGGCGTCTGCAGCGTCCGTGACGGGCCGTCAGCAGAATTACAGGCCTCGCCCACCGAAAAAAAGGGGGGAGAAAAATGCTGCTCCTCGACATTTCAATAAATAATGCAGCTTATCTGGAGAGGTGGAGGGTCGGCGCTGGTGTTAACAAGCGCACACTCGCGCAGACAAACACACACATGCAGACATAAGCAAACTGTCGCTGCGCAGGGATAAATAAACACAGCGCTGGAATTGTTTAGGCGCGCAAATTGAAAGCGATGCAAAATGTATGCAAATAAATATCCTTCGCTCACTCACTATCCCCCCCTCTCTCTCTCTGTCTCTGTCACACACACAGACACACACACACAAGCACACACACAAGCACACAGTAGGTAAGATCTGCTCCTGGTTTCAGGTGGGTCAGCAGGGAGCATGCTGGGAAGTTTGATGAGGTCTCTGAGCACTTTGATCTCTCTCATCACACAGATTCTGCTCTGCTCAGCGCGGCCTTCTCACTACCACTGCATTCCTGTGAAGCTGACACACACACACACACACACACATTAATTAACACACTCTGGTGCCATCCCAACATTAGCCTGTTATTGCGTGTTGTCTGTTGCATCGCCAGAGTCACTTTATGATGTACTGAAACTTTTTGAGTTGACCTGATTTCCCTCCACCCACCACCTCTTCCTCCATTTCCCAGCATTCCTACCTCCGGGAGACAAAAGTGGGGTGTGCGTGTGCTAAATGTGCCTGAGCTGACAACAGAACTGATGATGAAGATGTTTTATAAGTCAAGAGAAGAACAACAACAGTGTCATATTTCACATGCTGCTGACCACACACTTCCTGCTGTCTCACCTCCACTAGAGCACGTTAACCTAACAGCAGTGGACACACACACACAAATGTGTTTTCTTTCTTTATTCCTTTTTTTCCTGGGGGGAAATTAGCTTAAAGGGATAGTTCAACATTTTGGCAAATTGGCCCATTGCCATAATCCCTATAGCTTTAGGAGTAGGTTTGTTACCGTTAATTGTCGGTGCAAGCTATTTTTAGAATGGCGGAGCAGAGCCGTGAGCCGCTCAGAGCTACGCTACATTGGCTAATGGGATTTCTTGGTTTCCCTCATCAAACTCATCAAATACACAATCCAACAACTCCAAAACGCTCTCGTGGACAAGTTGTGACCTGCACATTCACCAAGCTATGATACAAGCGTAGCGCTAAGCAGCTCGCGGCTCTGCTCCGCCGTACTAAAAATAGCTTGCACCGACAATTAAAGGTAACGAACCTACTTCTAAAACTATAGGGATCATGACAATGGGCCAATTTGCCAAAATGTTGAACTATCCCTTTAAAACTTAAACAAATTCAACTAATTGTTCAACTTTCTGCACAAACCCAACACTCACTTCCAGGTGACGCAATAACACAAAAACACACCATGTTTTCTCCAGTCACGCTCCCACGCCCTTTCCAAAATATCTCCCCTGAACATTCACCGTCTATCCTCCCGAGTGCCATTGGATTCACATGTGTTAACAGACACACACACACACACAAACACCCTGACCTTCACCGATGGGCTTTTCTCATCCCAGCACCAGAATTCCCACTCGCATTCCACAGCTCATTCCCACACACACACACATACACACCTGCCATTCCCATCATCATCTCAAGTCTCTTCCTCTCTCATTCTCACACACACACACACACACACACACACACACACACACACACACACACTGTAAAGCTAAACCCCTTTCTGTTTATCTCACTGATTGTTTGGTTGATCAATTAAATTGAACAACTGAGTCATTTATAAAGGGAACATTGATTGTCCGCTTGATCAATTAATCACTGTTGTGTTCAAAGCTTGTTGTCATTTTATTAAATAACAAACTGAGATCTAATCAATATTGAGCATTTACTATAGAGATACTTTTTTTGTTGAAGGCTTTCCTGTGTAGCAGTTCTCATCGACACTTATCTCACTTCTCTACTTTTATTCTTGCATTTTCTTTTACTTTTAGAGGTACGTAGCCATACACTGTATTATATATGCTGCTGTGTGTGGAGAAATAGTAAAAGCTGGAGGTAAAATGATGAAAAAAAAAGGACAGACGTCCAGATCACCGCTGTGAGTAAAGGTTTCCAGTAGAGACCACAGTGATCCTGAGCTGAACCGACCTGTTCTGAAATCTTTATTAAAAGCTGCTTGGATGAAATATTCTCTTTGGACGAGCGGCCCGTCGTCCTGCTGAGAGATCGCTGGTGGGAATCTTCATTTACATCATCTCAATCCAAACTTCAGTGTTGAAGTCTCTTTTGATTACATGCATCAGCTTTTCAGAAACTCAATCCCACCCCCCCTTCAATTCGTAGAACCGCTACATATAATAAGGTGTTCTCTAGTTTTCCTGTCAGAACTGATGAGGCACATTTTGCCTATACAAGATCAAGCACAGCTAGACAATATAAAACACTATTATTGATGTAATTACAGCATAAAATGTTCTTACTTCTTTGACATTCATGACATTCAATGAGCATACCACATGGTCTAATCTATTTCTTCTGTAGAAGTCTGATGGTTTGTACATCTCCAATACATATTTCTACCTAGGCCCCTACAGTAAGTCTGTATTATCAGTTACAGAGCCAAAAGAGATTTTCCTGTTGAGTTTAATGCAGCTAAATTTAATGCAGCTTTTTACTGCTGTGGGCGCTGCAGTCTAAAGCCAGTTCACCTTCTTTGTCATGGGGTGAAGGATGCACTTTCAGAAATAGATGCACAGTTTTGAGTGTGACTTTTTTTTATACACGTTTTAAAATACTTCACTTTTTCAGTCTTAATTAACCCCATAATAATGAGCTCTATTGATTTTGCATGACTTCACCGACTACAGAATGTGGATGCCTGATTTTCATATGCTAGAGTGTGAGTGTGTGTGTATGTGTTGCCATGTCTTTAGGAGGATGTATGTGTGCGTCTTTAAGTGGCCTTGAGCAGCAGACTTAATGGCCTCTCCTTTACCGTGGATCAGCTGAATCAAGTAGCTCTAATGGGACCAATATATCTGTCTAAACGCCGCTTATCACACACCGGGTCAACGGATGGGAGGATGGACAGATGAGAGGGGAGAAGGAGGGAGAGGACGCTCTCTGCGCCTGAAAAACAGATGTAGACTCCAGAGAGCGATAGAGGAGTCTGCAAGTCTAACAAGGATATTTCACCCGATGAGCTAAGATAAAGGTTTTCTCTTACAGCCCAGAGCGAGACGGTTCACCTGCAAATTACTGGAAACATTTATTCACAGTGCTGAGGTGGAGCTTTTTTTTTTTTTTTTTTTTTAAATCATTCTGACTCCATGTTTGGAATCAAGCAGCCAGAGATGGAAAAAAAAAACAAGCTTCAACAATAAATACAAGGGAACATGAAAAAGAACTGCCCATAATTAAAAATTTGCATGCAAAAAAAGTCCAACTCAGCACCTTTTCACATGCACATGATGTGTTTGTCAAATGTTTGTGTCATGCGGCTCCAAATTCAAAACTTCAAACTGAAACATATGCAAATACTAAACCACGGGTCACTGCTGACATAAAACAACCTTCTGATTGGAAAAGAACTGGGTATTCAAAATGAATGACAGACGTACGGGAAAACTAATTCGGAGGAGTACAGGCGCAAATAAATCAAGCGAAGAGGGGATTGTAAAAACTGAAGCTACTCAAGGACAACGACTCCAGAGAGACGTGGTGCGGAGCGGAGACAATGGTTGGCCCCAACTCACAAGCGGACCAGCTCTGCACAAAACAACAAAATTTGGCAGTTTCTTTCTTTTTTCTTTCACAGATTCCAGTTCAAGAGGGGGCAATACTGGGCGGCACACCCCTTCACAGATAATAAATATTAGGAAATCCATCAGTCACTTGGGCCCTGTGTTCTCTAGACTCTTTCAAGCTGCACTGCACTCACAAGTAACCCACTCACCTAAAAGGCCACTTTATAAAATGATTTTCCAGCAATAGCCTCAATGGCAATAGTTGTTAACATGTTATTGTGCAAATACCTTCATATCATTTAAAGTTAAAAACCTTTGATCTTGTGGATGCTTTCCAATTTGCCCACGCAACAAAGAGGACAGCAGTAGCGCGTCCAGGTTACTTTGGACAGAACCATGTTGACTTTGTTTCATCAGACCTGCACTCACACTTTGACCTTTTGTATTCAGTCCGTGCAAAATAACAACAAATTTCACAGCTTTGTGAAAAAAAAGTGCAGTTGTATTAATGTGGCAGACCAGTGCACCTTTAGTTTAGCTCACAAGAGCGCATAGCAACCTCTATAGTCTCAACATGTACCCATATCTTCATGGAAAGAAAAGGTATAGCAGACTAACACCACCACATCCTTTGTCCCAGTGTGTCTCAGTTTAAGAGAAAAGCCTGTTATGAATGGCTCTTCAATACTTGTTATATTTTATGAAATAAAAACACTCATTTATCATGTTTTGTATGCTGTTATATGTTATATGATGTGATGTCATGTGTGATTGCTAACTGTGCAAAGTCGGTCCTTGAGGGACAATAGGGGCATAATTCATTCATTCATTAATTCATTGAAAGCCAGAATGAGGGAAGCTAAAGCTGTGCAAACAGACGGTCTACTCCCCTCAACCCTTGTTTCTTCAATTATTTCTTTTTTACTTTTGACACTGCACCCAAATTATTCATGTTCTTACATGTAGGGATTCTCCTCTAAAGCCTCTAACATTTGTCTCCTTGTCTGGATTCTCTTCACTTTCTCATGTTTCCTTGGCTTCAGCTTTGCACTGCCTTTCTAATTATGAATGCCATTTGGACTTTTCATTTTTAAATCTTTTTAAACGAGCAATAGAGCTGAGAAAGAGATTCTGAAACAAAACCAGAGCAGAGTAAACAACTAATGCTTAACAGAAGATCTGAATGTAATGTGTGGCATAGCACTGTCGGTCTGGGGCCAAGAAATCCTGTTTGATTTAGGAATGAACACACAGACACACACACACACATTGTACTCTGTACCTCTGCTAGTTGCAGAGCGGGAACGCAGCACATCGTAACCCATCATAAAATGGTAAAAGGACTCGATGAAGAATATCTGAACAGCTTGTGAGGATTGAAAATGTATTATTTCAGAATTTAAAAGCATCTCCCTGGTCCTGTCTGCTCAAGTCAAACTAATGCCCTCTGTCCCTCTCATCCGTCTCAGCCTCTCCTTCTCACTCGCTCTTCATTTTCCTCTCGTAGCTGATCCCAACAGAGGCGGCTTATCTGATTCGAGGCAGCTCTGGTCGGCCGCCAGGCGCATATTTCAGTCCGTCAGACCGGAGTGGCTGCTGCCAGCGGAGTTTTTCTTGGCAAGGCGTCTGGCGGTGGCCTGTGTGATGGGCTCTCGCCGTCCTCCTCCTCCACCTCCACAGTAAACAGACCTCCTGCCTCGCCTCGCTCCGGCCGCAAGCTTCCCTTCTGCATTCTGAACGCTCGCCCCTGATTTAGGTTTTACGATCCTTCTGAGGGTGACATCGGTCTTTATCGCCTCATTACAAAGCCTTTATGACATCAATGGAATCGAAAATGCAAACCTGTGAGGAAAGATTGTCTATCTATGTTTTTTTTATAATCATCACCGTCTCTTTTGTGAAAAGCAGACAGCCAGACACTTGAGTTGGATCCTGTATCTAAAAGGGAATTTTTTTAACCTTGTCAACACATACATTTGATGTTTTCTAAAGAGTATTTTCACATAGTTTAAAACAAGTCCTGAGAGGAACTGAATAGCAGTAGTTGACACATCAGATTAGGTCATAATGCTTTGTATATAAAACATTGAACTTCCAAGTGTCGCTGTCTAATGACTGTAGTGTAGAGAGAAGTAAAGTGTTCTCCTCTGAAATATTAAAGCCTTTAAGTGACATTACACTATGCTCAAGCGTCCGTGCTTGTGCTGAATGAACTGCGACTCCGTCACAAGACGTTTTACTGTCCCCATCAAGACAGATTAATGCCCGAAAACTTGCTAGTTGCCATGGCAAATCTCTTCCGAGTGCTCGAGACCGGCGAGTACCACTCAAGAGCTGTCATTGACAACCCACACACTTTCTTCTTCTGTGGCTGAATGGCAGGAAATACTCTAATGTGGTCTAATGATGACATTAGACGACTATTATGATTAACTATCACTGTCTGAATGAATTTATAATTCCTCTAATGTTACCTTGTCTGTCCTTTAGACACCCAACCATAGCAGGCAATTCATCTCCCTGCACGTTACACTCCATCTACTTAACTGTTTACTGGCCAAGGATAATTCATTCATAGCTAGGATAATACGAGGAATGTGCTTCAGAACTGACAGAGAGGTAAGACTAGAGAAGAAATGTATGAAATGTCCACAGAGAGAATAATCAACTGCAAATGAACTCACTCAGTTTTAATGCAAAGGGGCAAAGATTCCATAATCAGCTTCAGGATGTTTTAATTTGAAGTTGTCTGAGGGTGAACTAGACCTCTGCACCTCCTCTCGTCACAGTTTTCAGACTTCGGGAAAAAAAAAACCTAACCTCTGACAGGAGGCTTTGACCAGTCACTGGTGTAAAAACAAGTGGGAGTGTTCCTATTGGCTGCTCTCCAAATACAGATCTGAAGATACTTACTTTTACTACACCTAAATGTGTTATAGTGGTTGGTTGTATAGGTAGAGCCACGACAGCAGGCGTAGAGTCCCTATGTTGAATGGTGCTAATAGTTCAGCCTTTTGCTAACTGTAGTTAAAGGGATAATTCAACATTTTGGCAAATTGCCCCATTGCCATCAAATACACAATCAACAACTCCAAAACGCTCTGGTGGACAAGTTGTGACCTGCACATTCACCACGCTATGAGATAATAACGGAACGTTACAAGGCAGAGTTGTTTTCGAGGCAAATGCAGAGACTGTTTGCCAAAAAACTGACCCCAACAGGAACGCGCATCAGCGGTTTTGCATGAATTTACCTCAAAACAACTCTGTCTTGTAATGTTCCATTATTATCTCATAGCGTGGTGAATGTGCAGGTCACAACTTGTCCACGAGAGCGTTTTGGATTTGTTGGATTGTGTATTTGATGAGTTTGATGAGGGAAACCAAGAAATCCCATTAGCCTCCGTAGCGTAGCTCTGAGCAGCTTGCGGCTCTGCTCCACCATTCTAAATATAGCTTGCACCGACAATTAAAGGTAATAAACCTACTCCTAAAGCTATAGGGATTATGGCAATGGGCCAATTTGTCAAAATGTGGAACTGTCCCTTTAAAAGTGTCACTGTGTTGCTTTGAGGGGCGAGCTGCAAATTGCAGCACTTGTTCTTTCATACTTCTCTACATTTCTGCTTTACAGTCATGTCTTATCTTACAAACAAGAAAAGATATCTAGCGACACATTAGCATCTCCAAAAAAGTAGGAGGTGGTCTCCTGTGGACCGTGACTGTGATGAGTAAAATTCCCAGACAGTCTGCCCTTGAAAACTATGTCCAAGCTGAATTTCTGGCTTGATTAAGTTGCTAAAAGATCAGTATCTGCAAAGCAGCATTCCCAGGTGATCAGGGGCCTTATCAAATCATTTTAGTGATCCGTCCAGCAGATCACCAGATGATAACTTAGTGTGGATCAAAGCCACCATGTTTGAGCCACCTGCAGGACAAAACAATTGACAGTCTGTGTCAGTGCAGCTCTGATTTCAGATAATAGGACAGTTTGAGAAGATTTCCGGCAGCTAATAAACACACACACACACACACACACACACACACACTCGCAGACACACACAGACAGACGGGCGTGAATTCTGGCACACAAAACTGATTCAACCAGAGCAAACGCAGCTGTGGCTGTCTGTCTGGTTGTGTGATATTAGATGAAAGCATTTGTCTACTGACAGGAGGTATGTCAACACGCGTGTCCTCATTGTGAGGGACGTGTTCCAGAGTCCTGCAAGTTCACAGATTCATTAGGGAGCGGAAAAATAACATCAACTCAAATATAGATTTTTTTTTTTTTTAAGTTGTCTTTAGTGAATAGTTCGAACTGGAAAATCTTAAAATGTCTCGATTGATCTTCCTTTTTTTTGCCCTTTTAAAAGGTGCAGTCCTTTGTGTGGCTGCTACTACCAGACAATATGTCAAAACCAGCAACAAGTGCCCAGCACAGGTTCTCAGAACCTCCGCTGATGTTGAAAAATGTGTTTGTATTGGCTGTCAAAAACTCCAAAAGAAGTACTTGTATGATTATAAACTGCAGTGATATGAAAAGCAAAAGCAGAAGTATTTGGTGCTCTCATCCCGACTGCAGTCAGTCAGTCAGTGGTTTGTGATTAGAGGGAGAGATACATCTGGAGTATTTTACCTCTGGCGAACACTTTCCTCATGCAAAATCACACATCCAGATTTGCTCCTTTTCCTTTGTCATTTGGCACAAACCCAAAATGCAGCCAACCTGCAGCAAATGTTTTCTCTTTCCCCGCCAACAATCTTTCTTTGTCTCCCGTTTAAGCTGTTACATAACAGTAATGGAGAAGACACTGTGGCTACATTTAAATATCTCTGTGCTTCTCATCCAGTGTGTTAAAGCTTCTTATTGATTTCTAAATCAGTAAATCTTTTTTTTGTTTGTTTCTAAATTATACAATAAGCAACTGAAAGCACCCATGAAAAGAGTGGAAGTGTGAAATTGCAGCTGTCAGACGAGGAGGTCGGAATGAGGCTGCAAGTAAACAGACACGAGCAGCACATGAACTGAGTTTAATAAGATTCTGCTCAGGTAAGACTTCATCTACTGTTCAATGAGTTCAAAGAATACTTTCAATTAAGCTTCAGCCCATTTAATTATGACTGATTCAACAAACAAGTTGAAGTCGATGAGAAATAGTGAATCAACTATTCCTTTCATTTTCTAAACTTTGTGATTACTATTAAATGCAAGAAAATTGGAAAAATTAATTTCTACAATTGTAATTTTCTAAAGCTAAAAGTTTAAACTCTATTTGTTTTTTTTCTAAAAACTACAAACAGTGGTTGTTCTTTGAACCCAGCTCTAACTTCAACCATAACTGAAGCAGATCAGTGTTGGACAACTCATCAATCACATCTCTGGCCTTTTAGTGCAACACATTTGTATTTTTTCTTTCCAAATGAGTTAAATCTAAACTACTGTAGCTCTACTGTCACTTACTGATGGGATGAACTGCATCATATATCTGTCATACATATAATATAATCCCAACATTGTTTTCAGTCCATTTGCTAAAGATGGAAAACATACTGTAAATGAAAAAAAAAACATTGTACCATTGTAAAATATCAGTCCAATAGTCCAATATGATGCTAAATTAAGTGTCTAATGGTTGAACCTTGTCGACCCCAGTAAAATAATACCTTCACGTCCCCTAGATCACTTTAAAAACTTGAAGCCATCACCTCTAACACACACGCAACATGTAAAACCCACTCAAACAAACTTGTATTTACAAAGAAGGTAAAAACCAGGCACCAGACCAACCAGGTCTTTGTTTCTCTTCTCATTTCTGTCCCTTTGTCTGTCCTCAATCGGCCTCTAATCATCTCCTCCTCTGTGTGAACAAGTGCGCTCCCCTCGTTTGCTGAGCAGGGAGTAAATATTTAGGAAGAGGCCGGAGGGGAGCGAGGAGGCAAGCAGGGGATGAAGAAAGAGAAGGGGAGGATTATGCTAATGCGTCCAAACAAGCACGGTCAAACACTGAGACGGAAGGCGAGACAGAAAATACTAGAGGACGAGAAGAAAGAGACAGGAGGAATGGGGGGGGAGACCGGAGTGACGGAAGAAATTCAAGCACCCAGAGAGAAGTAAATGAGGAAGCGTTGGGTAGAAAGAGGAGTGAGCTGGGTTTTGAAGGTTTCCTGCGGGCGCAGAGCAGAGTGAGGAGGAGATGAAGGGACAGGGAAAGAAATTGACACATAGAGAAGGAAGGGATGGGGTCCTAATCTTCTCCGCTCCTGCTCTTGGATCAGCTGAGCTCCTGCGGTCACAGCTGCTCTGGGATTGGCTAAGACTGCAGAGAGCGCTGGATTAAAGGAAGGGGGGGGTGTTTTCTTATTTTTAGGTGATTTATATGTGTGCAAGTTTGTATCAATCCCCCTGCAAAAGCAGTGGGAGTTGCAGGCCTAGATATCTGACCCAAGGACACTGTGGCCATTCAATCACTTGTTTTGTTAAGGGTCAAGGTTTTGCTTGCTGTTAAAAACTTCAAAAGAGATTCAGACTCAGTCACCAGCTTGTATAGCTTTTAGCAGAAAAGCCCAACTCAAGGATTAGACCAGTTCAGACTCCTGACAGAAAAAAAAAATGTGTCTGAGAAGTCAGGGTCTATAGGAATCTTCAAAAATGGTTTTGATTCAGTGCAATAGCAAACTACACTGAGGTTAAAACGAGTTTTACTGATATCACAGAATAGGAAAAAGAAAATGAAGACGATTTAACACCTGAATCTGGACGTTGCGCTGAATTATCGCTAAATTATCAAAATAACCAAAGCTGTCTGAAGCAGCTGAGTTATTACGTTAATGGATAAGAAACCCAGCTGTGCAAACAGGATGTAGATTGCACGATGAGCCCCGTTCTGAATCCACCTGGATGTGGACGCCACAGGACTCCTGACAAGCTGCATTCAAAACACTTTCAATACTTAAAGTTCACATTCAAGAGGCTTCAGACAGTTGTGTTAAACTGTGAAAAACGGCTGTTGCTAGGAAACTGACAACAACAAAAAACAGGCAACTTTTCCCCTTTTCAGCGACGGTTGAATGGTTCAGTGTTTGTTGCTCTTAAAGCATTGACAAACAAGGACGCGACAAAATGTATCTTTCCACTTCGCTGCAGATTCACAGTCAATGGGTTCTTCCTATAATGAACTGTTACTTCAATCCGGGCCTGGAAGAAGAAGTCCTGGCGAGGGTCCTCACACGCAAGTGTAAGAAAATGCATCAGTGTGTGTATACCTGAGCGTTTGTATATTTCAGCATACACACCCATTTCCCAAACCTCACGGAGTCGTGTGAGCCAACAGCCGAGGAAGCCAAACCTCATGCAGCGCTTTCAATCACTCACAACACAGATCTCTGCTTTTTCATTTCATCTCATATCCAGCCACCAACACACACACACACACACACACCTCACATCCATCTCTTCTGCACCCCTGTCTCGGCAGGACTCCATCTATGTGTATGTGTGTGTGTGTGTGTGCTTTCACATCCTCCTTACTTCAGTGAAAGTGAAACGTAGAGAGAGAGAACTTGAAGGATGGTCTCAAACAGTGAGGGACGCGGGGGGAGGTCTGAGGAGGGAGAAGGATGGTTGAATAACTCAAGACGTGTAAGTTGCTCAAGGTTATCCCGTCTTATCTGCTGTGGTTACTGTCGTTATGAACACTCCGTATCAGTGTGCGTTAATAAATTTGATTGTCTCGAAGTGGGAGGAAGGATCAGGGGGAAACCTCGAGCCAAGATAAGATATGAAAGAGGGATACATAAGTCAGACTCAATTAGACTGTTGGCCTCATCTACTTTCAGGGTATCTACAGAGCTCAGGAGGCCACAGCCAAAGTTCCTCTGTGGATGGACCAGTTTTCATTTAAGAACATTCAGTACCAAGGGAAATGAGGTGGCAGAAGACTTTAAGTCAAAAAAAAAAAAAAAGTGTGCAGTTTCCCTGCAGTATGAGGCTTAATAAAGAAATAAGAGCCAAAGCTACAAAACAACATCCAGGTTATAAAATGAATAAATAAATGGATAAAAATACATCACTTCCTTTTTCTTTTAGGCCACTTAAGACCTTTTTATGGCACTTGGAACTGAATTAAGTACAAAAACACAAATCCGTGTAAAAGACTAATAAAACACAATTAATGTTATAATACTATAAATCAGCATGAGAAAAAAACTAATCTAAGTATGACAGACTATTACAAGAACCGGAGGTGGTTTTATGTCCTCTGGGGCAAATCCAACAGTGTTGGTGAGAGGACACTGTTATTCTCAAAGTCAGGTCTGACAGGCTTCTAGTTTCTCTGTGGTGAAAATGTAATTTCCCCTGTTTAACCACAGTCAGCTTTTTTTTTTTTTACTTAAAAGGAGCTATTTATAAGTTCTGCTATTGCTATATAGACAATATAAGCTCTGACAGCTGTTTACTTACCTGTCAAGAAAATTTGGAAGTTCAGCATCAAACTTTCATTGAGCTGGGTTTGCTCTTTTCTGTTACTGATGTTAGCATGTTAGCATGCTAGCATGCTCGGAAGACACTTTCCGATACCGAGTCACTGTAGTGTCAAGTCTGCCATCAAGTACTGGCACTGAACAAAAGGCCTTTTATAACTTATAAAATCAGTGAGGATTTGCTGCTTTCTCTTACCTTAAATTGAATTAAAATAACTTTGGGTTTTAGTTGTTTGGACATTTCACAATTTTATGAAGCCTTATAAAACAACTAATTGATTACAGAATTATCCAATAAATACCAAATGAAGGAAACATGTATTTCAGTAAACCATAAAATTTTGATGATGAAACAGGATGATGATGAATTACATTTTGTTTCCAAAAATATTTTTCCTAGCACAGAAATTTGGTGTTTTCTCCTCAACATCTACACTTACTGATGCTACTAAAATATCCAGCACTTGTTTGGATTCTACTGATGCTACTAAGACAAACGTAAACTTTTCTCTTCAGCAAAACAAAAAAACAAGTTGCAGCACAACCTTTAAGACAGCGTGTGACCGCCTTCCAGTGGTGTGGAGGGTGGATTATATAGATAGCGGCGGGAGGTTAAGCCGAAAACCACTGACCACAACGTGACGCAGGCGCCATTCTTTGCATGACTTTCTCCGTCCTTCTCCCTGTTCGTTCAATTTCCACTTCATCCAGCCTCCTCTGATGGCACCGCCACCCCTCAACACAATGAGCACTCGCGGCCATTTCCATAGGAACCAGATTCTCGGAGGCAGCATGTAATCTTCCCTCTCTTCATGAGGGTTTATGGATGTGGAGCTGGCTGCCAAGAACATAAACATATATTCCTCTAATGTCGCCGTGCTTCATGTCAGAGTCTCTCATCGCTCATACATTTGGCCCGAGATCAAACGTAGTAAAAGTGTGCTCTGACCATGTGCGATCCGGAGCTGTGTACGCCCCCCCCCCGAGCTCAGACAGCTGTATCAATGCACACACAAAAAAAAGCAGGTTATTAATTTGATGAAACGTCTGTGAGTTATGCCTTCATTAAATTTCATCAGGGCTAATTAGTGTCTTGTCCTTGAGATGTGTGACCCTGCAATGTGCTTTTCCTGCTCCTCAGCTGGTGAGGCGTGAAAACATAAACGTTTTCAGTCATGGTAACACTGTCACACAAGCCTGGATCATCTTCAGTCAGGCACTTCAAAAATACATTGTGATCAAAGATAATCAATGCTTTGTGTTTTTTTTTTTTTTTTGACATTTTGTGCCAGGCTTTCATTTTACTTTTTTTTTTTTTGTTTCTCACGAAGATCATAAGTGCAGCCTGTGATGTCTAATCTTCTTCTCTGGGTTTATTCCATGTAGCGGTCATGGTACACGGCTGGAAACCTACATGCCAAATTGACTTCTGAGTAAGTGAGTCTGAAATAAAGTGTGGGATGAAAAGACAGATCTGAGTTGGACTGTGATGTGGGTGTTTGTACCGTGCTGTCACAGTGAGGAGGAAAAATGAGCCCAGAGGCAAACTCCTGACTTACCAGTTGGTCCGTATCCTCGTTCTGCTCTCTGGATACAGGAGCAGGAATGAGATAATGCGAAGTTGGAGCCAAAACAAGTTTCATTCACAGGGGTGTCTGGGCTTTCACTGAGGCTACTTTGGGCGATATGTTAAAATTTTTTCCAAACGGCCACCATCCATCTGGTGATTTTGTGCCAAATGTATAAAAAATCACCTGTTTAGGATTACTCATCCATTAGCTATAGCACTTATCTGTGCAGGCTCATGCAGAGGGCTGGAGTCTGTCCAAGCTGACATAGGGGCGAGGGCGCGGTTCATCCTGGACAGGCCTCTAGTCTGTCACCGAGGAACCTCACGGGGCTGCAGTGTGAGGCTTGGACCTTCTAACGGATCTTGGAGTAAAACCACTCTCCTTTTTCATATGTAAAGGAACCTGCAGTAGCTGACTAAATCTGCCCTACAAAGGCAAACTGTGTTTTTCATTGTCAGGTTTAAGCATCAAATTATGAATAACTACCAAGTCTATAATTGATTAGATAAAGGTTGACTGAATTAAATGTATTTTGTAGGTTGTCTTTCTGACCAATTTTGACCATTTTATGGCATATTTTGTGGGCAATTTTGACAGTTTTATGGCAGGTACTGCACCTTGCCTTGGTTTCACAGTGCTTTTTTGGATGGACAGCAAAATAAAAAGCCCAATAACTCTGAAAATCTTAGCAGTACCAATATCAAATTCTACCAGACTGAAGAGAATATGCCACACTTTTGATTGGTCAAAAAAAAAGAAAAAAAGAAAAAATGCAGATACTGCACTTTGCCTTTGTCGGGCAGAAATGGGATTGACAGAGGGATTTTGAGCTTCTTTTTGCCTGTTAAGGATTTTCATTCTGAACAATCCCAAAACAATGCAATTTTAAAGTCAATCTTCTGTTAAAGAATCCATTAAAACGATAAAGTTTTGCTAATGAAAAGGAAGGAAAGGGAAAAATGTGCAGAGTTCATTCAAAAACAGTCGGGGAACCTTGCAAACACGCTGCTATGGAGCTTTAAACATTAAATGTTTTTCTTAAAGAGGACAGATTTATGATCACACGCCTCCAACCCCCCCCTCCTCCCACCCAGTGTGGTCCACTATAAACAGACAGATGTTACATGTGGGGTGAAGAGGAGAGCACATGGCTGTAAAATCCTCTTCCTCCTCACCTTCACCCGCCAGCAAGTCCTTCAGAGTTACACAGTACACACACACTCACACACTCCATGCATGCTCTGCTCAGCCCCCTCATCAACTCCTCTCCAACTCCCTCGTTGGTCTCTGTACAGCTATGAAACTTTATCTTGGGGAACACAAGCACACACACTTACTCACGTACACACATAAACACACAGACAAAAACAGCCACATCTGCACTACACATTTCCACATGATTCCTACATCATAATTAGATCAGAAGTTTACAAGGATAGCTTCATAGACTCAGTTGGACACGTTCCCTCTGCTCCTATTCTCCTGAGTTTCGACACACACACACACACACACACAAATTCCTCCGGGGTGATTCAAGACAATTCTGCTTTCTCTAGCAATTGTTAAATTGGCAGAAATGATAAATAAATTAAAAGTTCAAACAAGGTCTGGATGCCACAAGCTACACTGCTACGATCCCCCTGAACAGAGGTATTCTCCTGTGTGTGTTTATTGTGAGTCTATATTCTCACGGTCACACACACAAACACACACACACATATCTATATCTGCTGAATTGTGGAAACCAACTCTCTTTCTCCACCGTGCACCGAAGCTGCACCTCCATAAATTCAATTCTTCACTACGTTTAGAAAACGTCATTAAAAACCATAAAATCTTGCTCCTTGGTTTTACAAACCCACTCGCTTAATTCAATCAGCGTAATAGAAGCTGAGTCATGCGGGCCTCCACTCTACTTGTGAAACACACACACACACACACACACACAATACACAAAGAATTTCATTTGATTTCAAAAGGAAAACATACCTGAAACTAAAACAGTTCTTCACCTGAGGATATCAATAATGCCGTTAACCAGATACTATAAAAATCTAAAGGCCGGACTATCCAATAATTGCATATATAGGCCTATTTTTTTCTATATTGCATATATCAATTGATATGTGGGTTGTAGCACTGTTCTATCCAAGTTGCCACACATGTAGGATTTTCAAACACGATCAATAGATGATTAAATCATAACTTTAAAACTTTTTCCAGCTCGTGTCCCGTTTAAATAAATCAAATTCTTTTCTGGTGTGCAGTGCAGACTTTAGATATAAACATTTCAAAAATGTTCTCCTTCATAAATCACTTCATTATTAAACGGCCATGGATGGAAAGTTATCCATAATTTAGCACGACAACAGTAGAAAACAGGGACTTCTTATGAAGTCCCAGTAACAAGGCTGAATGACTGATCTATAAAAGTCCAGACTTCAAAGATATTTTAACCATGATTTAAACAGAGAAAAACATCTAACACTCTGTTTGAACAACAGAGTATTTGGCATTTTTGCTTGATTAATGCTCAGTATCAAAAGTGTCAAAACAAGACGGTGATCAATTGCTAAACCTGAGTTACTACGCAACAGACAAAATCAATATCTTTAGTTGCACCAAACTGACAAATCTGAAAGTGAAGACGTCCCAATGTGAAGCATACTGTGCTCAAAGCTTTGCAGACGTTACAGCTAAATAAAGGAACGACATTGATCAGGTTGTTCCTGTTAAGAGATAAAACAAAGGCAATAAATACCAAAGCTGTAGCTTGAAACGGCCACAGCAGCAACATGAATCTCTGTGCTACGAGCTCGGCGATTACGAGATTGAATGGCGTGAGTCCAAGAGGACGAGCACCCGACCGGAGCGCGGGATCGATCAGACAGTACTAATGGATTAGGAAAGGTCCGGCGAGATGCCCTGATATCCGTCAACTGCTTCCATGTGTCTCCTTTAAAAAAAAAAAAGAAAAAAAAAGTGACATCCCGCGGATCAATATGCGGCGATCGCACTCACTGAACGTTCAACCGGCCACGGATCAATAACACTTAGCATCCCCTCTCCCAACCCCTAACTAGCCTAATGTGACAGAGGAAGACGGATGGGGAAAGAATATCAGCGCACAAAGGCGCAGATAGTGTCAAACAAAAAAAAAAGGGCAGCATCTGCTCGACTGCTTGCAGAGCGCGCACAAAACAAGGAAGGAGGAGAAGCTCGCTTTGACATTTCACATCGATACACAGAAGTGTAAAAGAGGAGCGGTGAAGATCTCCTCCACTTGACAAACTGACATGCTCTGCAGGAAAATACTCCTGTCTGGCTCCGCTGCCAAGACTTCCCTCCAGCCAAACGCTGCCTGGTGCCAAAAGTCACTCAAGCATTTTTCTGCACGGGGCATACACCACGCAGAGCGCCTCGCTCTGTTTCTGCACCAGAAATACTACCCCGCCTGGACCAGTGACCCATTCACTGTTTCACTGGGTGATGATGGGATCCATATGGGCCCAATTATACTATTTTTTTTTCTTTCTTACTATTCTGGACTATTTATGCAGAGGGAAACTCTGCCTGAGCACACTTGTACCTTTCTAGCAAAAAGTCAGAAGTCGCTCAGTTACACAAATTTGCACCAGAGAGCTGCCAAGTCCAAACAAAGACTTTGGTGAGAAGTGGGAGTTTAAGGCCTTGCTCAAGAGGACCGTGATACTGAAATGTTGATTTACAACTAACACTTGTCAAGCTGTGAGATCTAACAACAACAAACTTGACTTTTTAAATGAAAGAAGATCTATCATTACATTAGTGCTGATTAAATTCCCTTCTATAAAAATTCATGACAAAATGTTCAATTCAACAAAAGCAGGAATCTGAGGCTGAGACTCCAACTGGCCTGATGACATGGAGCAGATTATCAATATTTTTTTGTTATTCTTTGATCATTAAATGCTCCACTCAGCAGTGTTTTATATGAGGTTTTGACATCCATAAGAAGATACATTATTGTTTTAAGCACCTTAAACCATCTGAATGTAGTTTTACATCTGTTCTCTCAGGCTCCTCTCTGGAGCTCCAGTAACGACTGAGCCATTATTCTGATGCTGGCTGTTTTCTATGTGATTGAATAAAAATAAAGGTTTCAGGTACAACATGGATGGTCTAGTAGCCCGGGGGTAAGGCTGCCATTGATGACTGCATGCTTTATAATCAAATGGCGCTTTTTCACTAGCGCGTTACGGCACGGCGAGGCTCTACTCTGGTTTTTTGCTTTTCCACTAGCGCCTAATACCTGTACCTGGTACTTTTTTGGTAACGCCTCAGCCGGGGTTCCAAGCGAGCCGAAGCGATACTAAAACATGACGTCAGCTGACTGTCTTCCCCTGATTAGCCAGGGAGTCGTCACTGGAAGAGTCGCGAGCGCAACTTCCCCCTAACACTCAAAAAAAGAGAGCGAGACGACGTGGCCATAGCCGCCGTGATATGACGACCCCGCCCCTGCTAAAGAGGTACTATGAAGAACTCAGCTATAATGGAAAAGCATGATGATTTTATTGAGAAAAAAATCTGTTTCTTTCTGTTTTTTATTCATCATTAATAATAATAATTGCAAAATGTGTCTACTTGTACCTGTAAGTCAACAAAAGTGTTCTTTTCATAACGTTTGATTAAAAGCTGAGAGGTTGCAGGTCTGACCCTCTCTCAACATGACCTGAATGACAAACTTTTGTTTCACCCTCCTCTAGAAATGCGGAACTCTCTGTCCTAATTCATCTGTCACCAACTGGGCAAAGGCATTTTCAGCTGTTTGGAGCAGACCAGCTCCTAATCCACTGGCAGGACACATGGATCAAGAAATCACACCAAATCTAATAAACAGGCCTGCAGTGCCCGGGTGCCAACTTGACGTCGCCAACTGCCGCTGGTCAATGGAGTCGACTCAAAGTGGATTTTAACTCTAGAATCTAACAAATGTCTTAATTTGACTTTTACCGCTTCTGTTTTTATCTGTGGATCGATAATAGAGAGAGAAGGAAATAAAGAGAGGGAGGACGACAAAAACAGAATCAGGGGGATCGTGAACTCACTGCATCCGTCCTCGTCGCTGTGGTCCCCGCAGTCGTTGTCTCCGTCGCACTGCCACTGGGCCGGGATGCAGGTACACTCCCCAAAGGCGCTGACCGCACACGTGAAGTGGTTCCTCCCGCACGAGCACTCGGCGCTGCCCTGAACGCCTGCACACACAGAGGGAGAGAGAGAGAGAGAGAGAGAGAGAGAGAGGGGTCAAGCTCAGGTTAAATGACTTGTTTTTGCTTGAATTCAAATAAGCAAATCATGTTTAATGTACAGGTGGACTCACACAAGCGCAACCCGCCTGTGAACCCTGACTCAGACGACAGTGATCAGGAGGAGTCGGACAAGGAGGACTCTTACTGTAACATGTGACACAGCTGCCTATTCAAACATGTGACTTATTGCATTTTTTTATTCTTATTTTGATAAATCCTCACCCTGCTTAACCTTTATGTTTATGTGACAGCACAGCCACAGCCAACCAGTTAGTCCACTTCGGCGTGATTTACGCTGCAGCTGTAACTCCACCCGGCTGGGACTCCACGCAGATTAAAACTACTGTAACCTGGTTTCAGGTCTGACAAAATCGGCTCAGCCACGTTGTTGCTGAACTTGTGGTTACAGTTTTGTCTCCATAAATCACCTTGATGGAGGTTGAAGTAAAAAAGAAAAAAGAAAAAAAGAAAGTTGGCAGGTGTTTTTTATCTTTTAGGGAAAGTCCAAATTAAACCTCAAGTCTTGCAAGACAAGTCAAGTCTCAAGTCCTTGAGGGGGATTTTAATTCACTTCACTTGACTTCACAGACTTTAATTTGACCCAAGGGGACAATTAATGGAACAGGCATGAAAAACACACAAATACACAAAGAGAACTAAGTGCCAAACTGCGCACATGTCTGATGCAAGTACCGATATGACACAACACATTTTCACTTTTTTCAAAGCTGTTTTTCCACAGCCGACACACCGTCGTCGCTTTTCATTACGACTGTGGGATTTTGGTCAAAACTAGTCTCCACGGAAGAACAGACACAAATCTACTCAAACACCCTTTTGCCAAACATTAGCGCCCAATTAGCCGATTTGCCGTAACACTGAAGCGGTGACAAAATGACGGTTCGGTCTGAACGTCAGGCCTGCTCGTGTTCACTCTTCCAGGGAGATTCTGCGGCGTTTCTCCGAGCGGCCGTCTGCCACACACAGCTCCTCTGTCAGCGCTCCAACGAGCTGTGTACTGTAAACTACAGCCTAACACCCCTCCATACAGCCGGGCACACTATGTCACCGTGTAGAAAATGAGACTTCACCAACCAATCTGGCTGCTGGCCACGCTGCGGAGTACGTGATTAATATGATCTCCTCTGGACAATTTGTGGCATTCAAAAGAGAGTAATTCACACGGCCGCTCTTTATGTGAATGTCGTTTATTTAATTAATCTCTTCTGCCAGAACATGAATGTGTGTGTTGTTGTATAAGGAGGAACAAGCACAGTGTTATTATGGCCGTGCCTATAAAGCAGTATAGCCACAGGTCGTTTTAGCTCCTCAGAGAGAGGAGCTTTTATTTTCCATAAATGTTCATAGCTGAGAGCCTTTATTAAAAAAAACAACATCTTCTTATAAAACATTATTTATTTAGCAGAGTTTCTTTGTCATTTGATACCAGATTGCTTTTATTAGTACAGATATCAATCAACATGACCATTTGTGAGGCGATTCATGACTTTTGTTTATGGCTTTGTCCATATTCCTTTTTGTATTGGTTAGATTTCCTCTTCTATCTGTACCACTCCACACAAAAACTCCTAAGGAAATCATAGCTTCTCACTTTCTGATTTGGTCCCATCTGCCTCAACTACCAGAGGTAAATATGACATGGATAATGAATTCCCAAGTGCTACTGACTTTGCAGTCTTTGCCAGCAGCTGCATCTCAACACTGTAGCTCTTTGCTCCTCCCTGCTTGTTTTTGTGACTCATCAACTGCAGAGTGGACAATCTGCTCCCTTTCAAGCTCAGTCAGTGTAACCGATCGCTCATGTGTGTATGCGTCTCTAGCTGTGGCAGTATGGACAGACGTAGAGCTGTTTTAGTTTCAAAATGTATAAAAAAGAAAACTTAGCAGAGTGGACGCAGACTGTATCTGATGGAACATGAATGACTGACCATCCACCAGGCTGGTTGGTTCTATACATTTGGCTTGTTGTGACCCCATAATAAACCAAAGCTCTACACACTGTATGTCCACGTGGGTTGCAGAAGTTTTTACTTCTCTCCTTCCAGAGCCTCAGAACTAAATGATCCAGTAAATCACAGGAAGACACTCTCTGATAGAACAGGCGCTTCTGTTGACAGCAGGAGCTGTGGCCAAACAGAACATTATGAATCATCAAACGTCTTCAATCTCTCTCGGCTGCGGCTCCGACCTTATTTTGATTTAGGAGGAACAAAGTTACATTTAACAAGAAATACAAATTCATTCTTTTCCATAGAGCCTGGCACAGTGTTTACTGGCCCCCTTTTTAATGTGGCCTTGTTTTCCTTACACTGTGTGCACAACAGTATCCCAAAAATACATAGTCAAACACACACACACAGACAGGATCCATACGTTCACTCAGCTCTGATTTCCAGACACCTTCAGACGCATCACGGCACATCACACTCAGGAGAAGCAATAAATAAAGGTTTCCCATTTAGCTCTCACTTTGAAGCCTATTAATGACCATCTGTGTGTGTGTGTGTGGGTGTGTGTGTCTATTTTGCTGAAACTGGCCCGCCGCAACAAACCCAGAGTTTCTTGGAACACGCATAGCATATGTGTGCATACGTGTGTGTGTGTGTGTGTGTGTGTGTATGTGTGTATGTGTAAGTGTGTGTGTGTGTGTGTGTGTGGTTCCTGGCCTTCTCACAAAGGCATCAGTCAACCCAGGAGGGCCTGGCAGAGAGAGCTCAGTAACCTTCAGATCCCTCCCACAGCACTAAATTAATGGCCTCTTTCTTTTCATTTCCCGCTCTCTCCCTTCTCGTTCTCCTCATTCTTCTCTTTCCACCATCCCCTCTTCACACTTCCCCTTCAGCTGCCTCCCGTCTTTTCTCCTTTTCCCCAACTTTTTCCCCCCCTCTCTCTCTCTCTCCCCCTCCCCTCCCCTCCCCTCGTTTCCAGAGGGAAACGGGGCATGGCGTCATCCAAGTCTTCCTGTCTTTAAAGTTGTCTTTGTAATTTTCTTGTGGAGTGTGTAGCTCCTGAAGCTCTGGGACGTGTGGGGGCGGGCTGTGGGTGTGGGTGGGGGTGTGTGTGTGTGCCATTTGGACTCAGAGAGACAGACAGGTACAGACTAAGGCCTGAAAATCCCAAACAAAGACTAATTACTGCTACTACATAGTATCCACAGCTTGCAACATTGTGAGCTGTGCTGGATTTGAATATTATGTGTATTTTATTCATCTGTATGTCTGTGTGTGTTTGCACTGAGCTAAATTAGAGTCTGTGAGCTTTAGCAGGAGTCGTGTCAACATGAAGCCACATCTCAGGCCGCACATTTGTCAAACATACTGGAGCCATTTGCTTCAACCAAAGCTGGAGGAACTTCCAGCTTTTAGCAGGAAGCTTCGCTGTGCTGCACATGTACGAGCAAGTAGGCCTGAGAATAGATCATAGTGATATGACAAGGCATTGTGTACAGCAAGACGCCAGCATGAGATTCAATGATGGGTAGATCTGTGTGCTCTTGCTGGTTTTGTCCATCAGGGTGCATCAGACCATTGTGGGTTAGTGTGTTAGTGGTCGTGTTGCAAATCACTCAACAGGAATATTATTTGAACTATTAAATGCTTCCTCGCAGCATTTTCCAGAAAACTCACTATTTCATGCACAATATATTTTTTTTCTGACACGGCATGACAATTACACTGCTGTCAGCAGGGTAACTTAATTGGAGCTAGACCGCCAACTGAACAAGGAAGACATGTCGGCCAAACATTGCAGTGGTCTAAATGCTGACAGGTAGGAAACAAGATGACATTTTGGTCAGAAAGGAAGGAGGCAACATGTTATCATATCATTAATCATCATCTCTTAAAGATACATGAAGACAATACTAGCATTATCTTAACCGGTAAAGTTACAGTTTACATCCATGTCTTTCCAGACTCCAGAGATATAATAAAATGTTCAAGTTGACCTTTGACCTTTTGGATATGATATATCATTATAGTGTTCGCCTACGTTTTGCCTTGTGTTAAACCGTGTCATTCTTGAGTTGTGGTCATAAAACATGATTTGTGAGGTCACAGTTATCTTGACCTTTGACCAAAGTCTCAGTATTTCTTCCTCAAGTCCAAGTGAATACTTGAGCCAAATCTGAAGAAATCCCCTGGCAGCCTTTCCTAAAGAATTTGGTGGATGGACAAAACTAATGATGTATGTACTGACTTACAGCAAGTGAGACACTTTGAAGTGTTTACATGAAGAAAAAAAAAACACCTTTGAGAAGTTTGAAAAATGTCCTAACACAATGTAACACAATCACGGTGTCAGTCTTGGTTAAAGTGGACAAAAAGCTGAGCAGATGCTGAGCAAAACACCTCAAACACAACGAGGAAGAAGGAAGCACCTGCTCCGCGGTAATGGAAAAGAAATTATTGTTGTATAGCCGATACTGTGTCACCTCTGACAGGTACGCGCAGAACTGGCGCATGCAACATCGGCCACAAATTAGCAGTGTCTCATGCTGCAGATGCCATGAAAAACAGAAAACTGCCAAAGCTGTCAAATCAGAAAAATAAAATAGTCAAATATGGTGCGAAATACCTTCCGACGTGGGTGGGCAGAGATTTGCAAACACTCTCAATCTGTTCTGGAGTAGAAAATAGTTTTTTTTTCCTTTTATGAGCTAAAAGCACGAAGGAACAATGCGCATACCAGTTAGTAGCCCTTGTGACCTGCTACCAAAAATAACCACTCAGCAAAAAGATGCTGATGTGAACTTTTGAGACTGATAATGATGAGTCAATCGTCAACATGAAGGACATTCATGTAAGAAACTTGTGTGAAATTGAGCCACATAGCACCAGGACCAGTGTCACATACTACATCCCCCAGAGTACGGAGCGCCTGACGAAGTTAAGGCAGAATCGTCTATATACTCACTAGATTGTTATGCAAGGCTGCAGACAAACACACAAGCACACATACACACCACACAGCAGCAGCAGCCAACCATGGCAGCACGGCGCTTTCAAGAGCGCCAGCATGACAAGCCTCTGATGCATTACACAGATAGCAGATCACATGCTGGGCTGTTTTGTAGAGACAGTGGATCTCTTTGAGCCCAGAGTGCAAAGTTTAGCAACAATACGTGATTCAGTCTATTAAACAGAAGTTTAAGCGGAGCAGGGACAACAGAGAGACACCTGTGAACATTTTCTAACCACTTTTTCTTTTTTGTCAGTGGATCAGTTTGACACTGAAAGAGTTGCAGGTGTTCAGACTGTGCCTTTCCTGCCTGTGACTCCTATAGAGAGTTACTCTTAAGTCCATAAATGCTACTTGAGCTTTTGTGGTAAAGATCCCATATTGTATAAAGGGATATTTCCATGTCCTCTTTGATTACAAAGCAGATCTGTGATAATAATGTGAAAGCTTTTAAACGCTCAGTCTGCAGAGAAATGCACACAGTCTGTATTTACTCCCATATTTAACACTTGTTTGGTATTTTATCTGAAGTGTATGTGTAGTTTTATGCAAAAAACCATCTCAGAGTAGTTTTACATCACTTCCCTTCTCCCTTGGGGCCTCTGGCTTGAGCTCTGGCCAATCAGAAGAGAGGTGTGGGGGGCTCCAAGAGGCTCTCTCTTCTGATTGGCTGACTGTTTGGTGAGAGATCGAATAAAAAATATAGCAGATATAAGGTAAAACGGACAGTGGGACAGAGAGGCTAGAGAGGTGGATGCTTTGTTGTGACATCATAAAGTTAAAGGAAGTAATGACTACAAGCTCTATGCATCTTCCCTGTGCATTGAGTATCTGGATATTTTTACTGCACTAATGCAGAAATGAATCCAGCTTTATGATGAAAAAGACCATTGACATCGACTGTATACAATGTGGGACCTTTAAAGCAGAAGTAAGCGGAATATTTGTGTTAATATAAGTCTTAAATAGTTATATCTTCCGACAGCAATCACTTATATAGAGTGTTTGGTCTGAAACACGGGTCTATCAGTCACTCTGCTCTGCTGTAAGCCGAGGAGAAAACTTTCCTTGTATCCTACAACCTTTATCCAATGAGGAGAGAGAACGGCATAAAGGGGCGGTCCTCTCTGTGTGTGCAGCCAAGGGATGCGCGTGCATGTGGTGACGTAGGGACGAGGGCGGGGACTGCTAACTCCACCGGCTGACAAGAAGTTAGCCAAAACGACCGGATCGCTTCTTAAGGGATGTGGCGGGAGTTGTCAGAACCCCAGAATGTGACACACCTCCTAGTTTCAAGGTTTGAAACACTGCAACGGAAACTTGATTACATCAAACGCATGTGGACACAACAGATCAAACCCACTGGGAAAGGAGGAAACTGTTTCCATCCAATGAAAAGTTGCACGCTGATGTGTCGAAGCTGCTCGTCGTGGCAACAGTGACACAGACAAACTAAAGTCTGAGTTCACCTGCTGCTGCTGTGCGAGCCGCGACTCACACACACAGGAACCTCCAGCAGAGAAAAAGAAAACAAAGACCACCAAAGATCCTTCACTTGCTGGTTGCTACACTGAAACTGTCTAAACAGGTCTGGTGTCAAACAAGACAGGTGGTCCCCAATGCTCCCCCAAAAATAGGTAAACACAGATGATCCCACAGAACCCAACCTGACACCACACCTAAACCTGATCCACCTCGAGCAGGAACCGGCCGCCAAAAGCCTGTGTTCACCGACCACAGCCAGCCTGGAGGAGGAGGAGGCCACGTCGTAAGATCTAACCAGGTGGCATTCAAACTCTTTTTCACAACTTTTTACAATTAAATTGTGAAATGACGAGTGCGAAGAGCTGAGGAGGGAGCAGCAGCATTGGGGCCAAAACACACAATGGTAACCCGGCCCAGAGAGCGGGTGGCCACACGCTTTGAACGATGTCAAAAGGCTGCCAGTTAATTAGGCGTGGACCTCCCTGGAGACTACCTGGAGGGTCGGAGCGGCGTCTTTCTTTCACTATATGAGTGTGCTGCTATAAAAAGTGATGAGCGGGAAATTGGGGAGGGTTGAAAAAAAAAAAAAAAAAAAAAAAGAACCATCTGACAATGTGAAGGGTAAGACAGGCGAGCAGAGGGACCGAGTCAAACCTTTTGTCTGCCCTCCGTCTTTCCTGCCACCCATCCGCTGCTGGTGTCGAACTGTTAAAGTGTCACTTCAGAAAGACAGCTGCGCCTCAGCGTGTCAGCAACTGTTCAGCCCGAGCAGTCCCCCGAAACCAGCTGCACAGCACCGGCGTCGCACGGCGCTGCACAGCCACAATGGAAAACGCTGCTGCCTCCCCACCTCGCTGTCAGACAACGGCGCGTTCATCCTTCCTCACTTTCTCGCCGCGTGAGACCGCTGATGGAGCGAGACGCCTGAACACTCACATATACCTGTGCTGTCATTCACCATTCACACTGAACACAGAGCTGCAACAGTGACTTTCTTTTCTTTATAATTCTCTTAATTGTTAGGCAACGCCGAGTGTTGAAAATACTGACGCAAACATCCACGACATGATCGTAGCAGCACCTTCCCCTTTGCATTGGCTGTTTTTAGCGAAAGTATTGACACATTTGATAAATGATCTCTGAGATCTGAATGAAAAAGGCACAATATGTCGAGTGAGAAGGAAACAAACTTCAAAGACAGGGGGGGAAACATCTGTAAGGCTCAATTTTTGACTGTTCCAGGCCTGTGTGTTTGCACATCCTGTCCTCTTCAGGATTAATTAAATGACAAATCAAGCTGATTGCATCTAAATGAAAGCGAGTTAACATAATAAACTACATGTCGGACATTTCCCAGATGACTCTGTCCACTTAATGCCTGCAATAGCTGCCATCTAAGACAACAAAATAGCAAAGCCCTTGCAGTTTAACTGGGCTGGTGGACCACTTCGAGGCTGCAGGTAATCTATCATTGTCAAATAAAAACTCTCTAAGTCTGTGAATATGCAGAACTGTCTTAAAGCCAGATTGTATGTTTATATTCCTGATTTGCAAAAAATAAAGTTTTATAGTTTTATGAAGATGGACACCTCTTAAAGTGTTTCCTTTAATGTGAAACTTTAATAGACAAGTCGAATTAAGCATTAAAGTTTGGGATTGGATTGACCCAGTCAGGACACCGTCCCCGAGACGCCGTAGGTTAATATAACAGTAATATAAACCAGAACACACAAACAAATCGGGATGTATGAGACTGAATACTAAAATGTTTTTTGTATACAGGCAAAGCAAGTAATCTTTGACTTTTAGTATTATTTTGAAAGCAAAAACAAATCTGTCAAATATGAATATGACCTCACTTCACATAGTAAATTGTGTCACTTCGGTTTTTACTTCTGGTCTTTAACATTCAAATGATGCAACATGAGACGAGCGAGTGAGAGGAGAGGAGAGGAGGCGTGATGACACTGCTAATAACTCTGGACTCTGACTGGCTTCATAATTAAACTATACCACACTGTGGCTATAGTTGGACAGTTAGTGCAGACAATATATGACTAGGCTCTGTTGTTCTTTCCGAACTCTCTGAAAGAGTGATGAGGTTGTGTTCCAGTTAAAGTAGAAGTAAGTGATATATTTGTGTTAATATAAGTCTTAAATAGTTATATCTTCCGACAGCAATCACTTACATAGAGTGTTTGGACTGAAACACGGGTCTCTCAGTCACTCTGCTCTGCTCTGAGCCGAAGAGAAAACATTTATCGTATCCTACAGTTTTTATCCAATGAGGAGAGAGAACGGCATGCAGGGCTGTGTGTGCAGCCAAGGAACGCCGTGAATGTGGCGACGTAGGGACGAGGACTGTTATGGTGCGTTCAAGGAAACTCGTATTTTTCCGACCGTGAAGTGGTACCAGTTCGATCTGGTACGAGTTCACCGGTCGGAAGTTACGAGTGGCCGTTATAGTGACTTTCACCGGTAAAACAGGTCGGAAAAACACGAGTGGGTTGCCTGGAACGCTACAAAGTCGTAAGTTGTGACTTGAAGCTGTAATTTACGATTTCAAAAGCCTGCCTGGAACGCAGCATTAGCGAAAACGACCGGACCACTTACTTCTGCTTTAATTTCAAGTGAGTCATAGTTGTTTTGTACTGGACAGACAATATAAAGGTTCAGTTCCCAAAGAACAACATTTGTTCAAGTGAATTTCTTCCATCCTTCTTTTTTTAATTCTTTATCAGTACAAGTGTTTTTGACCTTTCCATCCCCAGCCCCTGTATGCATCAACTTAATGTGTGATTTGAAAAAAAAAAAAACATGTATTATGCGGTCTTTCCTGTGGGTATCTGCACTGAGTTGTAAAGAAAAGTCTTCATATGAACTGGCTTTAGCAGTAAACCCTCTGGTGCTGCTGTGTGACACAGTTCAATTCAATTCAATTCAATTAAAAAAAAACTTTACTTGGGGATGAATAAAGTTTTTTTTTTTTTAATTGAATTGAATTGAATTCTTCTTCTGTAGTTTATTGGAGGTTGCCAACAGTTTTTTTTGGTGCATCTTCTAGTATGATCACTTCCATTAGTTGCAAACAGAAACATTCAGTTTGCTGTTAAAAAAACCGAGTGTGTTCAATGAAAAAATGTTCATTTAGCATACTGCACATCATATGTACACCATTACTTCCCAGGATCCTGCTCCTTTTTTATCCACATCTCTCTAAAGCTGCTGAGACACTCAAAGAACACATTGACTGAATTCCATGTGGTTATGATGGCTCTGGGTTAAGCGGACTTGGCTTCAAGATGCCAAACAGCTCATCTCCCCCCTCCGCCTGCTCTCCCTCCTTGTCGGCTCATCTCCACCTACTAATTTGCCCGCCATAGGTCAGGCAGCTCTTGATGCGGCGAGCTGGTAACCACAGCAGCACATGTTGAAGCCCTGCTGGGAAAAAAAAAAAAAAAAAGTGCGCAAGTGTGGAGGTACAACATGTGTGAGCTGATGCACATATGTACCGCTTTTCAAACGCATAGGGAAATTCTTCAGATGCCTAAAATATCCGGTTTATGCGACCAAGAATGTAAACAAAGTACCAGACAAACAAGTTCAGAGTTGATGCCAAGTCTTCAAAGCATTGCTAGAAATCTTCCTGGACAGGCCCATCATCACAAGCTCATCCTCCCAGTTATCTATCAGTCACATACTATACACACACACACAGGAGTGTCTGAAATGTGCAGCAGTTGGTCAGCAGCAGGGTTCTTTTCACGCCTGCTCATCTCAGACTTTGATTAAAACTCCAGTCTTATCACAGCGCAGCGCTCAATCACTTTCTTATAACATACTGTAACTCAGCAGGGCAGCGTGCGTGTGTTAGTGTCTTTGTATGTGTGCGCAGTGCCTGTCTGTGTGTGTTTTTGGTCCTGCCTGGAAAAAGGTTAACCATAGTGGTATGACAACTAATCCCTCCAAATCTGACCAGGGGTTTCATTATGGACTCTTCGCACTGAATGTTTATCATGTACAGACAAATAACACCAGGAATGTATACAACAAACACACAAACACACACACTCAGCCAAAACACAGCCTATTAACCAAGTCTGACCTCGAGGTATGTGGGAGGATACTGTCCTTTATTCTCTTTAAATGAGCGAAAACAGCATAATTACACGCTCTGCGATATATCATGGTCCTGCTGCTGTGGGTAAAAAAAAAAAAAAAAGGCCTTACACATACAAACACACACACACACACAGTGTCATCATCCGTGGCCGGCCAGCAGTCTCTCTGAAGTCAGTTCAAAGATAACACTGACTTGGCCAGGGATGAGTGGATGGCTGCTGGACGGGCATGTGGGCTGGCACAACCGGGTGTGGGTGGGCGGGTGGGGGGTGGTGGTGGTGGTGGTGGGGTGGGGGACACATGCGAGTGAAAGAAAGAAAAAAAAAAGACAGAAAGAGGACAGACCTATCTGTGCTGTAGCCATAGTTTTCATGTTAGGTGAAAAAAAGGCTCATCAGCATTTAAAAATAATCCCACATAATCCCCAAAAAATCTCCTTTTCTCCCCGAAAAGTGTCAGGATTTCAAAATAAAACAACGCTGGGAGTGAAAAGCTCCCAGAAAAGATACTGCACAAGTGCACACTGCAGATTTATAAAGCTGCAGTGTCCAAATGTGTGTCCATCAATAATCTTATTGATGAACACATTTTTGGACACTTCATAAAAATTTACTTCAATAAAAATGATGGTATGATATATAATCAATATAATCATATCATCATTTGTATTCTCTATTGTTTGCATGTTGTGCAAACAATGTTGCATACATTTGTTTTACCTCAATGTAGTATTTGCTCAAATTTAGATGAATCTGTACAAAGCCATGAGCAAAATTAAACATAAATGTTGCCAGAGTTACCTTGGAGCTGTTTTTCATTTGCATTAAATAATAAAGCTCAAGCTATTTGTGTTTCTAAGTCACTTGATACAGCATAAATAAACCTATAGAAGTCAATGACAAGAAAAGTGGGTTAAAGTAGAGTAACATGTTTTCTGTCACAGTTGGTGGCAAGAGCATTAACACAGGATGGGCCAATGAAGGGACCTTAATAGAGTAGTAGCAGGTACTGAGGACAAGGCACAGGCACAGACAGGCAGGCAGACAACTGGTAGCTACATACAGGTAACAGATAGAGACATGAACAAATGATGTGGCAACTGACTGGTGGAAACAAGGGGCCGGTATAAACAGTGGAGGAGCAGATGAGAGGGAGGTGTGTGTTGGTGGATGAGGACAGTGATTGGGAATTAAAAACAGGTGAGCAGGTGCATCTGGAAACATTGGAGGCGGGGGAGCGGGGGCGGTAGGTGCGAGGACATCTGGTGGTCGGGTGGGAGTATGACCCCGAGGGAAGAAATCGTGACGCTGGTTATCCAGACTTTATTACATCTTTGAAATGATGTATATACATTTTAAACCCCTGCAGCAGATGAGGTCACGATCTCGCTGCGCGTGTTATGCTGTGTGGTCTGTCTGGTCACAGGGCCATGAAGGGGTTAAGGAGGGAGAGGGGCCGAGTGTGTCGTACTAGGTTTCATTTTCCTCTGCCGTCAGCCCTTTGTGATGACTCTGGCCTCCGCAAACTGTACTTATGTGGCTTTGGGACTGTGTGTGTGTTGAGTACACTGTATACAGTATGTGAATGAATGAGGGAAGGTCTCTGTACTATGATCAAAGAGAACACACATAAAAAGATCCCTCATGACTACTTCCATTCGCTCCGTTTTGTGTGTTGGACATGAGTTTTAAGGATTTAATGACCCAATGGGAAACATGGAAGACGACTTTTCCACAAAGATGACACACCACACATGTTGAAAAGATGTAGGCCATGCATGGGACGGACAGCGGAGCGAGCGCGAGGCAGATGAAGAGCTGCAGGCCTGGCTGTCGTATAAGGGGGCGCGTGGGAGGACTCCTGCAGTGTTTTTTTTATGAAGTGTGGGTGAGAAAGCAAGCGTCGTGCGTGGAGTCGGGGAGGGGGAGGCCAACGAGAGACAAAAGTTTGGCCTCTTTTTGTTCAGCGGCTGCTGAAGAAGCAGTGTGGTAACGCCACGCCGCTGAGACAAACGGGCCGTTGAACACAACGCAGGACCCCACAGTGCAGATCGTCAAAAAGTTGACTCCGACTGCCTGATCAAACTCGTACTCAACTTTTTTTTTTTTGCACACGATGTACAGGCCTAATTCTGTATCTAAATCAATCGGATGTAGCTGAGTACTGCAGCGTTATACAGCTGAATAAATACTGATTGTTTCTGTAGCTACAGTTCACAGAGCATTGCTGTGATTTACCATAGAATGCGAGATTTTCAGGGCATTTCAGTGCAATGTATTGGGTTTAGGATGAATAGGATTGTGTTGAGTGTGTTAGTGTGTGTGTGTGTGTGTGTGTGTGTGTGTGTGTGTGTGTGTGTGTGTGTGTGTGTGTGTGTGTGTGTGTGTGTGTGTGTCAGACCTGGCAGTGTAAACACAGCGGAGCCCTGAGCTCTGCCTCTGGCTGTGAACACTAGACTCGCTGGGTAATGTGCTGAGTGAGCACTTGGTGTCCAAGCTCACTCTAATCCACAGATTGTCTCTTTGGCCAGCTGACCCCCCTCCTCCTCCTCCTCCTCCTACCTCCCTTTCACCACCACTCCTCTCACCCCCCCTCATACACACTCGCCACCATCCCCAACAGGGGCCTCTGTCAGGGACACATGGGTCAGAGCTTCAGCTGTAGGACCCTATAACGTCTGTTTTATTTTTTCCCAAAATTAAGTTTTTTTGCGTTTAATTTTGGGAATTCCATTTTTACTCTTATTTTACTACCAAGAACAGTGTGTTTTTAATGTTAATGACTAAAATTACAAATTATCCATGCAATTTTCCTCAGACATTATGTTCCTCTTCCATACAAATACATAATTTCTGGCAAATTCCGCGATATTCTGCGTTAAAACATAGGTTTTCATGGGCCAATTCTGCGATTCTGTCCACGATTCCGTGATCGCAGAAATCATAGGGCCCTACAGCTGAGCCCCGAGCTCAGTGCTCCCTCCTGGGAAGAGTTTGACTTTCCAGTGCTGTCATGCTCCATCAGTTCTCCTACGATCCATCTTCTCACGGATCTTTTCATCAATCTACACTACACTACTCATGGGTCCCTCCCTGAGGAACATATGTTGGAACGGAAAGCCAACTAATCAGTTAAATGACCAGGAAAAACTAGTTGACAAGTATTTTGATATACAATTGCTTAATTCACTGGATCCCAATCATCTGCACCATGCTGATTGAACATGTAAAGAATTTTCTCCTGACCGAGAGTTGGTGCCTTCCAGCTCTCGAGAGGCTGAAGGTTTGTTTCCACCTTGTTAAATACGGCTCTCATCTGCCTTTTTGCTTGTTTTATGTAGCTGTAAAATGAATAGTTACAGATTCTGACAGAACAGCATTCTGAAAGCAACACTTTTCAGTCTGCAAAGTGGGAGAAAAGCTGTCAGACATGCAGCAAATTGCTAAACTAAATGATCATAATGAAATACGAATTATGTATTAAAAGAAATAAGCCACTTCTAAACCAGATAACTAGGGCATTTTGTTTGCAGAACAATCTAGAGATTAGCACAAACATCTGGCCCCCAAAGACTGACAGACAGCCATGAGTTTATCGTGCATTGTTTGTGGTCATTGCTCTACGCAGCTTCAAAAAAGGGTGGGAATAACAAAACCCTGATCTATGCGGTTATGCAAACCTAAAAAATGTCCAATAAACCCAAATTAAGTGACCCGTCTTAAACTGCAAACATCTATTGTTCTGTGGAGGCAAATCAAAACCACGTTTCTGGGTTGTAAAAGCGGTGGACCTCACTCAGCTTGAACTCAAGTAGCTGAACCAACAGGAATGTTAACATCGCTCTGCTTGAACCAGTGTCCAGGTATTATAAAAATCACAGAATAACTGAGAAAGAGAGAGAGCAGGCGAGGTGAACGGGCTGACCACTGGAGTCTGAAAACTCTCTCTATGGAACAATTCAACCATCTCCAGCAGCACGGCCTCGGCCTGTGCAGCACACACAGACTGCTGCTGGTGATTTTTGCTGTGTGTGTGTGTGTGTGTGTGTGTGAAACTAGTGTCTGGATCAGGTCCAGTCCACTAGTCAGTCTGTAGAAGTGCTACACTAGCCGCTTGTCTGCAACAGCCTGCGACAGAACCCCGCCCCCCCTGAGATCAGTCAGTACCTCTTTCCCCGGGATTTATTGATCGCCCGCTCAGGGGGCAGCAAACTGGCTGAGATCCATCTGTTGTACAATTAAAACTCGAGACTACAGAACCAGGGAAACAGCTGAAGAACTCTCACAAGAGCCATTAAATCCAACATTCCTGGCTTACAGAGAAAATGCTGTCTTGACTTTTGGTTTGGCCCATATGACTTGGGTGTGAAAGGTGATTCTAGAGATTGCCATTATTAGTCATGTTTATTAGTCCAACTCGGCAAACACCTTCAGAAAAAGAATGATGCTTTAGTAAGAAGCTCAGAAAGAACAATCACGATGCAAAAACACGGTTGCATTTAGTCTCTAAACTTATGTTTGATCTGATCCACATCATATCCTTATTTATATTTAAAGTCCAGTATTGTATAAAGCACGATTTCCATGTATTTCTTTAAAAAAAAATAATGAAACAGGTCTAGGTTCTAACTTTAATTAATACTGTCAAAATATTAAAGATTTAAGTCCACTATTCAGAAACTGAACCTTAAAACCAGCTGTCCTGTAACTTTGTGATGTCACAAATAAAGCAGGCGCTGCTCTGGCCTCGCCCCAAACTCAATCAAAAGTTAAACCAGAACAGATGATTTGTGGAAATGAGATGGAAGTGACACCATAAACCAGAACTGTCCCGGTCCGAACACGAGCGAGTACAGCGGTCCCGAGCAGGCCTGATGGCCGTGCCTGATGCCAGATCAGTATTAGCAGCTCCATTTGGTCCATGTCTGTGAATGTGAACTCACTGTGAAGGGATAAGTGTAATAAGAGGAGATTATTCCATGCGGGCGAGCTGTAACTCACTTTATGGGCTTTGACTGGATGAGGGGAACAGGCACTGAGGTCCAGCTCTGTAATATCCAGTTATAAACTGACGCAGCATGAAGGGCTCCGCTCCGCAGCTCTAACCTCCTCCATGTTGGCACCAGACGCTCTATGATGTTAACATTTGGGATTCGGGGCAAAAACTGGGCTTGTAAATTTCAAATCTGCGAGTGAGATTTTGCCAGTTTTAGTATATTGACCTCTCTGTTTTCTTCATCAGTCCAACAGCCAGCCATTAAAGTGAACTGCTAACTGTTCGGAGCACTCAAACATTCACAAACATGTGCACACACACAAAGGCTTGTACGAATATACGCACAATGTTTGGCTCACAGAGGTCTTTAGTCTTGCTAATTAACAACAAAACATCAAGAAACATCAAAACGGAGGCCACAGGGAGTCGGCTCGGACTGTATTGTGTGTGCAGTTTTTTGTTTTGCTCACCTAATATTACATAATATTTCTGTGTGATGTCAGTCAATAATATAATCTCAAGGATGCAATCATATTAAAGGTCATATTTTCACTCGTTTTTTGTTTTTTTCCAGTCTAATCAATGATGGCAACTTGGCCTTTTTTCTATCACTTCTAAGCATCTGTACACACTTTGTAAATTCTCTTTAACAAAACAATATATAGGCTACATTGTTACATCCCTGTCAATCACCTGAGAGACACGGGACCAATCAATATCTTCTCCTTCAAGATAAGTTACCTAACTTCATCATTGCTACTTTCTTTTTATTAGCTGGAACAGAAAGTCATGATTTTGTTGGTAGTTGATGTGATAGTGATTTCAACATTCATGTTCACAAATTTGTATCAATTTCCTCAGTAAAAAGATATCTGCACATCTTCAAGTTATGAAACCTAGGAGGAAACACACACACATACACACCCTGGTCCCTGCAGGACAACAAAACCCTGGAGCATTCCAGAGGAGGTGGGAGTGGAGGGTTTGGAGGGTTTGGAGGGCGGTGGGGGTGGAGGGATGTTAAATTGGTGACTTGGAAGGCAGAGCCTTTCCAGAAGCGAAGCGGACAACCTGTGGTTGGGGTTGAATTCTTTCCCTCTCTGGCTCCTTTTAGAAAAGGAGGAGAAAACGGCAAACACAGACCCCTCCATTCAGAGTAATTTATCCCTATGGCCAGGCCTTCTTTACCGGCTGCAATAGCCCCCTTCCGGGGCTGCCCAGCAGGATGCCTGCGAGTGGCGTGTGAAACTCTCCTGTCTCCTTAAGCTCAAAAGGGAAGGATGAACAATGGCCCTCGCCAGGCGCTGGCTCTGAACAATCTCTCACTCTCTCTCTCTGCTTCGCTCTCCGCCTTACTCTCTCCGTCTCTAAAAAGCAACCACAAGCCATTCCCGCAAAACCCACATTCCTCCATCTGTCCAGTACCGTCCATCAGCAGCCGTTCCCTTCCACATAAACTGTGTTTCTCTCCATCCGTCCGTCTCCACTTCCCATTTCTCTCTCAACCTCAAAATGTTCGCCTGATTTCCCGTCCGTTTCTCTTTACCTCGACTCTTCTCGTCTTCCTCTTTGGTAACACTAAAGACAAATGCTGTGAATCAAGTCGAAGGGGAGCACGAAGCGCCCCACATTTTTTTCTGGTTTCTCAGGACCCCGTTTGACCCTCCCATTGCCCCAATCATCAAAAACGTGGGTGACTCACCCTCCATCACCAATGTGTCTCACCCCAAACATCTTTCCATCTCTGAAAAGGCCCCGGCTGGATCTGTCCTGCCTGAAGGGGCTTGGACCAAACTCAGAGAGCAAGTGAACAAAGCAATTATCAGACTGATTAATAGCATATTTGTCAGGGGGGGCAAATTACAACCGACCTTGTTTTACCGTCCCTCCATGTGAGATTTCCATGAGACATGGAAGACAACAGTGAAAACAACGAAAATGAGGGTTGACAGCGAGACAGCTTTGTGCCATTACAATAAACTCCATAGCATGTCTCTTTCCGCGAGTGGAGGATGTTGGAAAGCGAGCCGGGCTTTGGCCAGAACATATGGCTCATCAGTTCGTATGGCGACCGTCCAAATGGTTCGGGCCTGACAAACCGGCAAAGTACGCGTCAGTCTGATCGATCAGTAACAAGAAAAAAAAAAAAAACACTGTTTCAGCACTCCTCTGCGGGAGTTGGGGGGGGGGGGGGGGGAGAAATGTGGACAGTTTCCCCACAGAAGGAGCCTCAGCAACAATCCTCCCAGCTCTTGCGGGAAGCCATTTTCCCCCCTCAACACTCCACCATTCACCAATGGCTCCTACAGAGCTATTGAGCATTCACCAGGCACCTCCACATCCCCGACAAGCGCAACAAAAAGCATTTTAAAGCAACACTCCCTGCAGTTCCCACACTATTTCACCTGTCAAATGCTTACAAAACAGTCGAGGAAGGCCAAATGCCCCTCAGGGGCGCCACAGCACACCTCTTGCCAGCCTCAGCCTCACCAAAGATGATGTTATTCCTCTTAGAGAAAGGATCCACTATAAATCTTTCCCACTTACTATCATGAACAACTATTCTAAGCCTCCAGGCCCAGACAGGACCTTCCACCTTGACAAGCATCATCAAAAGCCGAGCAGGTAACCTGGAGAAAAGCATTTCCTCACAGAGCCAGACTCCCCGAGCGAGCGGATGAGTCATCTGGGAATGATGCTCAGGAAATCAATAGAAACCAATTGTCTGTTTGAGGAAGGAGACAACACAAAAGGCAAAGAAAGGGCAGAGCCGGAGATCCGTTTGCGCCGTAGGAAATTAGAGGCGTCTGCGGAGTCAGAACCTTGTCCGGCTGATTGATCATTTCGGTAAACTAGGAAGATGTCAGGGTCTCAAATAGCTACACGGAGGTCTGACGGAGAGAGTGAGAGCGACTCCTCCGGTCAATCATTTACTCCAGTCCTCATTCTGATTTCACAGCTCCGCAGATGGGGGAGTGTAGCGATACAGTCGTCCCGCTGATCCACTGTGCTATTTTTAAGAGAGACGTGATGATAACAAGCAGTAACTGTACAAAAAATCCTTTTTTATCCTCCTCCTTGGGCGCTGACAGGGAAAAAAAAATATCTGTTTCTTTGTTCTCCTCGTTTCCTCGCTGGTTTTGCCGCAGAATGTAAATCACACAAGTTCAGAAGTTTGGTTCGCAAGAAAAAAGCTATTTTTTTATTTCCAGCCTTGCGACACATGGACGACATGTGATTCTGCCTCGAGTCGAGACTATCCAGACTCACGCAAAACATGTTTTGTAGATGCTCCAATCACTGGCTGGATTATGTTAAGAGTCAACATTTGTTTTAAATAAATGAATGGAAGTGGTACATATATTAATAACAGAGAAGTTGCCACGAGGTGGTTGGTGATGGGTGACAGGCATGCAACGAGCAAATGTGACACCAGAGACACTGAAAAACAACAAACATGTTGAATGTGAAAGTTTGACTTCTACATTCAGGATCTATTTAATCATAATTTAAAGGGATAGTTCAACATTTTGACAAATTGGCCCATTTCCATAACCCCTATTGTGTTAGGAGTAGGTTCGTTACCGTTAATTATCGGTGCAAACTATTTTTAGAACAGCAGAGAAGACTGCCCTGCTAAGCCAGACCGCAGTAACTACCGAAAATTCGAAATTGATTTTTTTGTGAAATTGAACTTGTCAATAAATGTTTTATATTGTGTAAAATTTTCAGCGGTCAATGTTGCTCAGTTTTAGAGATATGAGGTATGAAAAATTGCAGTAACTACAAAATCACTCTTGAAACTAAGCCAAACCGCAGTAACTGCGCAGTTACTGCACTCTGCCTCTTTTCCCCTGGACTCCAGCTGCAGTTACTGCGCTCTCTACACACCGCTAGCCAGTTACGGTAGCTAGCTAACGTTAGCTTCGGCAGGTTAGCACCAGCACAGGGACGGTTCGCTCCCCCCCCCCCCCCCCGAAACACCGCGGACCCTCGGACCCTCAGACCCCCCCCCCCCCCCAGCTATCCATGGTGCTGAACCGGTGACGTTGTTTACACTGTGCGCCTGTCTGTGAAACGTGCGCTGCTCAGGGACTGGGCAGATCTGTCCCATTGCTTTCTCCCCCACTCCGTTATGATCTACCGTCCCACAGAGTAGAAGAAATACCGGTAGGCTACACTTTTTTCCCCTTCCCCGCTCCGCTCAGCGCGGCTGAACCCGGCTTGTATGCGGCTTGAGCTCAGCCCACACGGGCGCGAGTCTGCTGCAGCCCCCGCTCCTGCTGACAGCAGACTGGGGGAGAAAAAAAGACATTTCTCTGCTCTGATGCTTTGGTTGAGTTTAGGCCATGAAGACAGAAGTTTGTTAAGTTTAAAAAAAGACCAGGTACAGGCTAGACGGCGCGAGAAGCATGCTGGAAAAAACAACAACATTGTAGTTACTGCGCTTTGCCGTAGCATTACCTGTGTATTTATTTAAGGAAACCTGGCAGCAGAGCGCAGTATCTGCTTTTTAGGGGTCAAATATAAAATATGTGGTAATATATTTTATTGCATAAATATTACTTAATGAAAACCTGTCAAATCTGTGTATTTTCACTAATCTACCTACAACACATTTGGAAGGCTAATCAAAAAACTTTAAAGCCATTTTTCTCAGTTTCACTGTTCGTGTAGTTACTGCGGTCTGGCTTAGCAGGGCAGAAGAGCCGCGAGCTGCTCAGAGCTACACTACGGAGGCTAATGGGATTTCTTGGTTTCACTCATCAAACTTATCAAATACACAATCCAACAACTCCAAAATGCTCTGGTGGACAAGTTGTGACCTGCACATTCACCACGCTATGAGATAATAAGTTGTAATGAGTTATTTTCGCTAAGTTTGAGATATTTCATGTTCTATCAGCCTCTTCTTGCACAGAGATGAACGGACATATGATACACTGATTTTATAGACTGATATCATTTTGAATTAGAGCATCTATATTTTTAGGTTCATACAAAAATATTCACTGTAGCAGTTTTGCTGTATAGAAACAAAATGTCTAAGAGAAGAAGAAGGGTTGGATCAGTGACTTTTAGCTCCTCAGTCCAAACCCTGAGAGAGGAAAGTAGTAGAGATTTGTAACATCCGATAGCTGCTGTTTGACAGTAAGTAGACAAAAGGTGCAGCCCTGCACCGTGCTTAACGACAGGCTTTTATCTCCCTCCTGTTTGAATTAGAGACAACCGTTCTGTAAATTTGCAGCTCTCCAACTCATTTTAAGAGGCAAAGCATAACTCCCACTAAACATACTTTTTCAATTTTCTGCTGTGTGTGTGTCCTTGTCGGTGAGTGTGTGTGTGTGTGGGATGGAGAGGTACAGCAGCTTCACTTAGGCTAATTATAGGCCGCCTCTAACTGGTTTTGTTGCTATGGTGCACATAATCCATTATCTGCGTACCGGGGATGTCAAATCATAAAACTTGCCTAGAGAACATTTTGCTGAGTATAGACTAGAAATTCTGCAACAGAAAGAAATACAATCTGTTAATGCAAATACAAAGCAAACACACACAGACAAAAAAAAGATATTCACGGGGCAGACACTTGAGCTTCTGTCCTAACTCGTTGCTGCTCTACAGCACAGCAGCCCATGCAGGGTTGACTGGGGAGAGAGGCTCAACATGACAGAAAGCTTTTCACACGTCTGCAAGTAGAAATGACAGCAGCCCACTCTGCTTGCCCTAATAAACCTCCAGTTTAAATAGACAGTACAAATATTTGCTCCGTCAGTCTGTGGCGCTCGCTGCACCGCAGCCTTCAGATCACGTTGAACTGTAAGATGCAGTTATGTATCCCCTCTGGCTGCAGAATAATTATGCTCCGGTGTTATGACAACCCGTAATGGATCACAGACAGCCGTAAGCAGGTAGGAGCACAGCGCTCATCAAAGTTTCATTTGCAGATGCTGCAATCATCCGATCGCAAAATAAGTTAAGCTCCCCCACCTTGATGAGCAATAAACGCTAAAACAATCAAGTGTGTGTGTGTTGTGTGTGCATGCGTGTGCATTTCAGTCTCAAGCCATCCAGCCATCGTCTGTTCTTTAATGTCTGTCTGGGAAGATGTGACTGATATCCTGTTTTAGACCCTCATAAAAGGAAAATCCGGATGTAACTTAATAAATGTTAATTTGGCCCATGGCATTTTAGAATATGAAGACATCAATCTTAATCTACACACACACACACACACACACACACACACATGCACACAGACACCTGCTTGTGACAGCAGCTTCACTGGATCAAGTCATCACCCAAAACAGCAGCGGTGTAATGAAGGAGGAGGAAGAGGACAAGGAGGGGGACACACGACACATGAGGGGGACAACAGGAGACATTTCAGGAGTTCATTTCCATTTATTGCGACTCGTTTTCATAGTTCATTAAATATAACACTGTATAATAATGTGTCACTAAAATTAGGTCCAACGGGGAGTTACACAATCAAACCTCAGGTTCAGACAGACTTCTATATATGAACAAACAATAAAAGCTAATTCTCCAATCCTCTGTCCGCTTTTGTTCCCTCCTCCGTCCCAACCTGCTGTGATAACCAATAAAAATGAATGAAGTCAGTGTTTGCTTTAAGTCCTGCCTCTCTGTGGTGCTTCAGTTGGCGGGAGGAGAAAGGAGGAATTGTGTTTGTTGTTGAGTTTGATCATGTTCTCCAATGTTTGCAGACACTGCTAAGTCTATAGTACAACACACTGCGGGAAACCCGGGGTGAGCCATTACAACACTGGTGACAATATTGTTTTGAGTGTTGTTCATATCCTACAACAGCTACAAGTAGGTCTGTCACAAATAATACAATTTTAGTTGACGATTAATTGCCAAACAAATAATTGCAATTAACGAGCCCCCTGGTGGCATTGTTGTTGTATTGAATTACATTGCACTGTACTGATGTTGTAATTCTTAATAAAGTTTTGATGAAAAATAAAATCCAATTAACGATTGAATTGTCTTTTTCTAATCATATTATATCACTATTATAGTGTCAGCCTAAACATAGTTTCATAATGGTACACCTTATGAAGAAGAACAGCCATTTATTGGCTTTGCAACTAAATCCATGATGCTAATGTCAATAAATTAATATCAGAAATAAATCGTTTTTGGCACTCCACTAATATGTCATTACACCATAGAAGAAGAAGAGGGCACAACCTGATGATGTCATTAAAAGAGGACCAGTCAAACCTCAAACAGTGGAGAACCATGAGGAAATAGTGGCATAACATTCCTGTTAGTTTCATCCAGCTGTTTTCATCCAGATTTTAATGATTATGCAAAATGATTGCAAATGATTACTATCAAAAAAGAACCACAAAGCTGAGTTATGGGATCTGGACGTTCTGTTGACACCGACTCTGCACCTCTTCTATCAAGTTAATAAACTTTTGCTACATGTATCTTCCCATCTGCTTCCAAATTGCGTGCCGTCCTGTTTTTCGGGTGGATAGAGGTCATCACTCTTCAGGATGTTGTTGTTGACGAAGCATCAACATTGTAAACACGGCGCGTCTGTCTTGCAGGTAGCGCGTCTTTCATTCAGATGAATTAGTTTGAGGCTGGGCCATAATAAATGGCGCCTGTGAGGGCGTCTGCCTTTGGACCAAATACAATGACAGTGTCATATTTTACTGTTAGGACAAGAGGAGGAACGCTCTCCTGATGCACACACGCCTCAATTATCTGTTCTGCTCCGTCCTCTCTGCACCTCCATCTTGCTGTCCCGAATCCTGATCCTTCTTTATTTATGTCTCTCCAGCCTTTTCTTCTTTTTTCTTTCTCTCCCTCTCGCTCCCTCCTCCCTCTTCTTCCTTCTTCTCGCTCTGCCATCCCCTCCTCAAGCTGACTGACAGCTCTTCCCCCAGCGAGTGCCATGTCTCACACAGGCCTGTCTGTTTTCAGCCAGCCTTGATTAAAAGAATGGACCTGTCTTGGCCACTTTGACATACAAACACACACACACACACACACACACAGCAAATGCACAATGTGAGCAGAGTGCTATAACCCAGACTGGAAGAAGACGGAAGAGGTGCGGCCTGAGGTCTGATAGCGCTGGGCCTGTCTGGACCTGCCTGCCACCTCAGATACCTGCAGGCTGCTGGACGACAACTGAAGACACACACACACACACACACACACACACACACACACACACACACACACACACACACACACACACACACACACACACACACACACACACACACACACACACACACACACACACACACACACACACACACACACACACACACACACACACACACACACACACACACACACACAATGCTTCCTTGTTGTTATCCGTCAGTGTCCGTCAATATCATCTATTCTGTAGTATAATATTCAGTTGATGAATAACAACTGTAATAAATATTATCAGTGCCAGAGAGATAAATACTATGAACAGAGTTATGAATGATCAAACGTTGAATGCACTTTGACATGGTCTCTTATGTTTGTTGACTTCTTTCATTTAGGAACCAGAACCAATAAAAAGAAACCATTGATTCCTGAGGAAAAGCATTAATCGAATACTCAAGGCAAGGTTACGACCTTCTGACCTTCTGTCAACACGCATCGGCGACACACTGGGGCTGACCTGAACACCTCCAAGATGTGAAGCTTTTGTTGCCATGGCAATCAATCATAGACATCAGGAATCGAATGAATCACTAAAATGCCACATCCTTTAAATAATAAAAGAGTTATCAAACGTTATCCATGGTTATCATCATTAATTATCGTTAGTTAGGCTACTCTCTACTGATGAGGTCTGTGAGTCACATGCTTTCAACCACTACTGAGCCTGGGTCTGGGACAGTGATGCAGAACCACAACACAGACCTCTTTCTCTGCACACCTGTTGATGAAGACCGTGGGTATGAATGAATCCACCGGAGCAGAAGCTAAATAAACATGATGAAATTCTCTTCTAGAAAGAGACACTTGTGTTACTTTCTCCCACTTTGTTTTTCACCTGGATTTGAGGAATAAAAACCAGGACAGTCCTGCCCGTTTGAAAAATGTATAAAGCAACACAGCTTCAACAAAAAAAAAAAAAAAACCTTTATAGTTGGACCAGCTGTATGGGGACAAGTCCCTGTGGACCACTGAGTTCCTGAGTTTCCTCAGAATCAGTTCCCTCTTGCTTCCATTGTGTCTTAACCTTATTTTTATTTATTTTTTACACAGAAATGTCTTTTTTTCCTCGCGCTGAATCTTTTTATCTATCAAAAACGTCAGCATTGCTGTGGTAAGAAATTATTAATGATGGCAACACAAGATCTATGATTCATCACACAGGCCGGAGAGTAGATTCAACGCACAATGCAGCATGAAAGAGGAACACAGTCCTCACTCACACAGAGAAATCAGAGTTTGCACAAAGACGATTTACTATTCTCAGTTTTCTCTAGACTTTCATTTCCCTCATCTTCTCCTCCTGATTAGCCATTGCAGATCTTTCCATCGTATGTCCCCCCACCCCCCCTCTATTCTGCAGCATCTGAAAATCTTTACCTTCACTCAGAACAGATGCAACCCACTTCACAGATAAAAGTGAAAGAGAAAAAAAAAACACAAGCGGATAACTGCAGAGTTACAAACCATCAGGCTTTGGAAAAAAAAAAAGATGTGTGTGGAGGAGGAAGGCTGGCAACAACATAGTAACACAAACTTCCACCGACGGAAGATTCCGCGCTTTGATTAAAGACGAATCAGAGCAGAACCTCCATCTTGCTCTTCTTGTTCTCCATCTGTTATACCAGCCCCCAACCTCCACATGAAGAAGAAGAAGAAGGAATGAATGAATGGAGGCGGAGGGGGGTGGGGGAAGTGTGTGGGGAGGGAAACAGGCCTGTATGAGATGCAGAAAAGAAAAGAAAAGCGTTTCGGGACCGGAGGAGACGAGCCGGGACGTCAGATGTGTGGTGAAAGCAGGCAGCGCGCATTCACTGTAAAAAAGCATCTGGGGGAGCAGAACAGAAGAGGAGGATGACGGTGATGGAGGGGTAAGGGGAGGAGGACGGGGACGTAAACACACGTCTTTCTTTTCAAAGCCGGCGCCATTTCCTTCTCTGACGAAGTTTTTTCACAGAGTCGAGGCAGCTCTGAGGTTTCAGCAGGATGCCAGCTTCAATGCAGTTTTTGTAACCGATGTTTTTTTTTTTCTTAATTTCTAACCATCTTCCTACACTTTCTTTCCCCCCCTCCCCTCCCTCTTTCCCCTCTGTGACACAACCACATCTGCGTCTCTACATCCTGCTGGAGGATAAAGCGGTTGGGATTTGGAGTGATGCTTAATGAACAACCTGCTGATCCTCATCAGACCTGCAGGCAGACGAGCTCAAACTTCTCTCTCTTCTTCCTCCTCTCTCTTTCTCTCTCTCTCTTCTCTGCTGTCAACAACCTGACGACAAACAGAGCTCCTTTTGTGAGACAATTACTGACCTCCAGACAGACTGGAGGGGTAAAACCTGTAATGATTAAAGGACCATTTAGTAAATCATTGGCTGCTTTGCATGGCAGAGCCCTCTGAAGTCGCCTGAAAGACTGGAAGTGGAGGTGGAGTAACTGAAGAGGAGAAAGGGAGGGGAGGAGAGGGGGGGGGGGGGGGGCTATTTTTCTTTTTTAAGTGCAACAGCCAGTGAAATGAGATGTGCTTGAGACTCATTAAGACGAGAGGGGCTGAATTCATTCAGTCTTCCCCTTTCCACTAAACACACACACACACACTGATCAGCTGTGGCCATCTAGGACCTGAAGGCCAAACATACACGTCCATGGCTCTCATTAGCTTAACAAAACTGTTGTGTTGGTTGTTCTCGTTAAACGAGAGACAGCTGGCCGCGTGACGTGCCGCACATTTCAGCTTGGAGATGAGGATTTAGATACCCTCTCTCTCCCTCCTTCGTTTCATTTGCTCGCCTTACATCATGCTCCTGCTCCTCTGATCCGATTAGGATGTTTGGAGGTGCGCGGCGTCGCCGCAGTGACATTTGGATTAGTAGCAGCTGAGGATTCCAGTTGCGGAAATATACATCAGGCTCGGGGTATAAAATAGAAGAGTTACGGGAAGCAGAAGCTTGGGATAGTTTTTGTCAAGCAGGCTGGTGTGTACCAGGCAGATAACTTCACATCAGGTAACAAAGAGCCCTGTTGGAATCATGGGATTTGGGATGGAGACATCTCAGCAAAAGGGCAGGAGAATCAGCCGTCATAAGATCTGGTCTGGTACAACTGAAGTTCAACCAAAAGTAACAGCTGGCGACCTGCGTGGCCATTCACCCCCACCACTGAGCGTCTGCACGTTGCCATCGATACAGAATGTAACAACACACGTATCACTACGCACATGAAAACAATTACTTATCACAACGTTTTTTTTTTTTGGGGGGGGGGGGGTTTCAGCATCTAACTCTACATAAAAAAAGCTAGTCTATACACCATGTGTTTTTTACCTTTCCCTTGGGCTGAACCTCCTCTTCCCCACTAATCATGAGTTGCTCTCTTATCTCTCTCTAGTGCTGTGCCATGTTGATTGAGTGTCAGCAAAGTGTCTTGTATGAGACGTAACCGGTGCGACGTCACATAAATTAGCAGGTGTAACGTTCCCACTGCAAACCAATCGGAGGCAAGCCGATTAAAACAGTGGCCCTTTCCCACTGCGGTCAGAAGCCAATTGTTAGCGGTTTAAACAGGGTTTAAATGAGTAACAACCCTCAGCCATGGCCCAGGCCCCGCCCACCCGGACCCAACTTTCAGCCTTGCAGGATTTAGTTTCTTTTGGGTGCACTCACACTAGGCAATTGTACCGTGCCCAAGTACGTTTGCCCCCTTAAGTACAAATTATTTGGCTAGTGTTTGATTAGAGTGCAAGTGATTGGCCCGGTACGGTTGGAAGACGTGTGTTTGAGCACAGTACGCTTGGTCACTCATGCGTACAAGCACAAAACGCGCTTCGGTATTCGTGCATCAGCACGGTACAGAACAACTAACTGGCCCTAGTGTGAGTGCACCCTTAGAGAATTCACCTAAAATTTACAATATTTTTCTCCTCTCTTCTGATTGGCTGACACTGACCTGTTGTTACTAGAGCTCCAGAGAGAAGCTGAGAGAGGAGATGTAAAACTACACTGATGATTTTCGGTAGGCAAAACCCAAAATATACATCTGAGAGAAATGAAAAATGTTGACCTTGGATACAAAATACAGTGGGTGTCCAGTTCTAACATCCCTAAAACCATTGGTTCAAATCCAACTAAAGATGTTCAGTGCCAATCTTTACAGGTTACAACAGATGGAAGTCAAAATGCTTAAAATGTCCAACATACAGTAAGACTAACAAATCACACACACACACATGCAGGGTGCTCAGGTGTTTAAGAGGTATTCCAGTATGATCTGGTTCAGATACCGACCACATGGATTAAGTAAATGAAGCTGAGGCCTCTTTGTCCGTCTGCACACTTCACCACCGAGCTGGGAGCAATTAGCCACTTACTGCACTTGCGGTAGGACCCACACGCACACAAACACACACACACACACGTTGACCAAGAAACACATGTTCTCTCTCGCATATCTCGTATTCACACTCACAATCTCTCTGTGTCCAACACACACACACCCATGCACACATACACACCTCATGTCTATCCCATTACAGGAGCCCCCAGGCCCAGCCTGCAGGCTGAAAAGCCCAATTTGTTTATTCCTGTGGGGATTATGGGGAGGGGGTTGGTGGGAGGGGGTGGGGGGTTGAAATGCATCTAACAGAGTGCAGGGGCCCCTCTCTCAAAGCTCTTTAATTACTGCTCCTCCTCACCCCACCAACACCCTCCAACACCACCTCCTCCCGGAACTTAGCCACAATGAACTTGAGCTAGAGTTAACCACACGGCCACTCTCAGAGTGTGTGTGTGCATCAGTGTGTGTGTGTGTGTGTAGAGATAGATAGAAAGGGAGGAAAAAAGAGATCACTAACTAAACTCCCATCCCCCATAACACCGCCCCCCTCCTCCTCCTGTCGAGGCATTCCAGCCTCACGGGAGGCCAACGCAGAGCTGTGAACTGGGACTAAACCAACAACATCCTGTCTCACCCGGCAACACCGGAGCATCACCTGCAGACACACCTGTGATAAGAGGAACACAGCGTTGTGCTGCATTATAGCCATATCCAACAGATTTAGCTTATTCATTCATTCATGAGACCACCCTGCTGGCACAGCATGGACCATGGCAGAACAAACTGAACCTGTGTTATTAGTTTGTACCCTTGCTGGTCTAGTCAGATGTGGCACTGCTGATTAACTGATCTAGTTAAAGGAATAGTTGAACATTTTGGCAAATTGGCCCATTGCCATAATCCCTATAGTTTTAGGAGTAGGTTCGTTACCTTTAATTGTCGGTGCAAGCTATTTATAGAACGGCGGAGCAGAGCCGTGAGCTGCTCAGAGCTACGCTACGGAGGCTAATTGGATTTCTTGGTTTCCCTCATCAAACTCATCAAATACACAATCCAACAACTCCAAAACACTCTGGTGGACAAGTTGTGACCTGCACATTCACTATGCTTGTTAAACGAGTTGGCCAATGGGCCAAAATGTTGAACTATCCCTTTAAAGAAAGATTTTTTCTGTTAAAAACTTTAATATAATTATAATGATAATAGCAAAATGTACAGTGATACAGGCACATTGGCTCTGTGTGATACGATGCCTATTTCCCCAGTTTAAATAACACTAAAAGACAGCCTTTATATTTCTACCTCTCCAACATTGCTGTTACAAATATAGTCCAAGTATCCACTGACAGCCTGAGCATTAAACAGCTCATCGTGAGCACTCCACTGTGGCCCCCTCAGCAGACACTAGTTAGATATATGTTGCGTTCAATGGCCTTGTAATTCAGCGGTGGAGTGTGGATTCGTAAAAAGCAACGCTCAGTGAGACGAGCAGAGCTGATGTAGCAGCGGGCGCCGACCTCAGCCCTCACTTAATATGTCAACTGTCACTGGTTAATGTGACGCATGGAGAGCAGTGTGAAACTGTAACAACTCCATGATGACGACGGTGATGGTGAAGCTTCCTTTCCGTATTCCATTTTGGTTGTCGGTCTCTGCAACTGCTTCCACGGATCTTTCCCACAATCCCCTGCGGCTCCGAGCTGCTCTCACAGTGCCCGGCGGGGGGCTCAGAGGGTCCCAAACAAAAGCCCCCGGGCAGCCTGGACCACAGTTACACATGTTAAAGAAACACTGGAGGATTTCTTTCTCTTCTTTATGCACTGCTTTCTGTATTTCACTCCCTCTCCCTTTCTTTCTTTCTTACTTTCTTTCTCTGACTCACCCCCTCCCCATCAGCAGCACCCACCTCCTCTCACTTCATAAGAGGGACAGAGAGGGGAGGGAAAAGAGACAAAAACAGGAAAAAAAAAGAGAGGAGGAAGAAAAACAGTGAGGGCAGAGAGGGAGAGGGGCTCAGTGATTGATTAGAGGCAGAGAGGAAAAATGGAGTCTCATATAAAACACAGAAGCAGCTAGAGATGACTCTATTCACACTCATTAAAGAGCACTTTCCAAAGGCTTCCTCTCTCTCCACACACACACACACACACACCAACACACACACACAGAAAGGCCGACTTGTCTGCTCTTAAAGGAACTCTGTCAGGTTGAAAGCAGTTTTCCTCTATAAAGACTCACAGACCCAAACGTCTCAGTGAGCCTCTGCAAAAAAAAAAACAGTCTGAATTCAGATGACTTTCCACTTGCAGGAGGACTAAATTTAGATTTGGAGATACCGAGTTTAGTATCTGAACATTGTTCTACTACACCAGGGCCTGAGCTGTGCCATATATGCAGTATATTCAAATGAAGTGCTGTCATATCGATGACTAGCACCTGAAAAACCAAACCGACATACCTTTCCCACCACAGGTCAGTTACACCTTGAATTTGAACTTATCTTTGAAGTCATTTTTGTTTGACTTATAACTGCCTCTGCTGGTTTACTGTTGACTGTAGCACTGTTGGAAGTTTACACGTGGTTGGATGACACCGTCTTGTGAGAAAACATCTCCGAACCTATGTCTCCCCCTCACTTGATTAATACAACGTCCTGTACTTCCTTTCATCTTAACCATGAAGCCGTATTCCGTCTCCTACCCTGACCTCAATACACTGGGCTAGTTGTTATTAAAAATGAGAATAAATTATAAAAGGGCCTTCAGCTGGTTCCATCATCCTCAGCTTAGCTCAAAGGGTAGGCGTTTGTAGTCGGTGGAATTCCCTGCCTTCAAGCCTTTCTCTGTTAGCGTGCTGTACTTCAATAACTGATGTTGTACTGCTTTAAAAACACAACCTTGAGCATTTTGTATTCATCTCAATACTCTTCTTTCTTCTTTTTGTAGTCCATGTCTTGATTGAATTTCCTCTTGCTCAGGGTCGATTCTAACTTACTGCAAAAGAACGGTGGTGCTGTATAAATAAGTATGGTACGATTGTTGTTCGATTGGCTCTGCCAAGATTTGTGACAGTGGCTCATTCTTGACATCGCTTGGGAGTGTTGCTGAACACTACATGCACTACTGTGTGAGTTAATTTTACTGTAAAACCACAAACAGTGGCAACCTTTTGTCCATCCGCTCCAGGCCAGGATCTCTGTCTGCTTTTGATGATGAAGGAATGAGAACAGGTGTGCCAATGGCTCCAGACACAGGGACATGCATGTAATCGTCATGACAGGGGGATCTGGACCGGGAGAAAACAGTCTCCCACCCGAGGACATACGATACCTCCTGACCTCATGCCGGACAATTGTCTCTCTATGCGTGGGACTTGTGCGAGGTCAGGAAAAGTGTTTGTTCCTGTAAATATCCTGTTAAAAGATACACTGTTCTTTTTTTTGTACAGAAAACAGTGAGTGTTGTGTTGTTGATTTGTTCACGTTTCACAGTGGCTTGCAACAGAAACATAAGTGTGTGTCACTAATAGACTTAGAAATTGATGAACCACTTCAGGAAGGAGCACTGAGCCCTGAAGTTGAGGTGAGAAATGAACAGGGCTCAGAGTATATAAGAACACCACATCATTACTTCCTTCTTAACTATATCATCCTGCCCCGGGGTAAATACCACAGAGTCATGTTCTTCAACCAGTTAACTATAAGCTTCTCTCCATCGGGCAGGGGGCTCAGGCATCTTTAAGCACAGTAAACTGAGCTGCCAGTGATATTGTGTAATCCGGTTTGTTGCTAAAGCTGAGCTTCCTCTCACCTAATCCACTTGTAATGGCTTGCCTGCCTTGATAACCCATTTCCTTCCTCTCTTCGCGGCCCCTTGGCCTTGACGAGTTTTCGGTTGGCGTGTCCTGCCTTTGCCTCCTGCCTGCATCCACTGCACCTTTAACCTCAGTCTATTTGTCATTCTCTTCAAGTTCCTCTTCTCTGACCCTCGCTCACTTGTTCCTTCTTCTTCTTCCGATAGACATCGCTGACCGTGTTTTCCCTCATTCTGCAGACATGTGTTGGGCCTCCAGGTCTGGGACATCTTATCCAGACGCCGACTATCTCTTTTTTATTTGCCTCTTAAGTTACAAGACAGACAATTGTTTAAGCAGAGCCCTGCTCCAGCCAAGCCCTCTATAAATCTGGAGTGATTTAGACTGCAGTGACAGCTTCCTGGACGGCACTGAGGCTGCAGGGATACACTAAGATTTGATGGGCTTGATGGTCTGGACTAGGCTTTTTAGCTGAAAGTGGTGTCAGATGAGAGAGACGGAAACAAGTGAGACAGAGTCGGGAGATGCTCATGTATGCAAAGGTGGTGTGATTTAACTCTTCTGTCTGGCTGTAATATTTATAAATAAACTATAGATGAAAATATCCAGTGAGATATATAATCCTGTGAGATCACTCATACAGGCAAGAGCTGCCCCAGTGTAGAGGGAAATACAAGAACACATCTCTGTTCATCCACAGTTTACCAAGAGAAACTACCAGAATAAGAGAATTGACTTCAAGCGATAGTTCAACATTTTGGCAAATTAATATAATCCCTATAGTATTAGGGGTAGGTTCATTACCTTTAAAGGTTGTTGCATGTTGTTTTGAGATCTGCGATCGGCAGAGACGCAAGTTGCTCAGCTAATGCAACGGAGGCGCATGGTACTTTGCCTTTCCCTCATCAAATCATCAAATACACAATCCAACAACTCCAAAACACTCTCGTGGAGAAGTTATGACCTTATACATGATGCTATGAAATAATAAAGTAACATTCCAAGACAAGAGTTGTTTTTGAGGAAGGAGAGCATTTTGGCGTTGCTGGATTGTATATTTTATGAGTTTTGATGGAAAGGCGAAAGTACCGTTTCGTGAGCAGCTCACATCTCTGCCCCGCCGATATAAAAATAGCTTGCACCGACAATTAAAGGTAATGAACCTACTCCTACGTCTATAGGGATTATGGCAATAGGCGAATTTGCCAAAATGTTGAACTATCCCTGTATCATGTGTTTGATCGACCTGCTACAACTGTCAGCATACAGTACTTGTAGCAGGCAAAGCATCTGGGCATTTGCAGAGCTGGTCAACATTCTGGGAGGAGCTTTGTGATCGATAGGTCTGCCAAGCAGCATTAGTCCTCCTGGCCCACAGGGCCCGTCTCTGGACACAAGAGCGCAGGGGCTTTAACTCTGATCTTATTTATGAGCACACAAAGGGCAGCACAAGGGGTCTTTTGGTGGGGCCTGTTCAAACAGAAGGCCGATGTGGACGGGTCTTTGAGGGGGCCGGGCCACATTGACTCTGGGGAAGAGAGAGCGGCTGACAGGTCAGTCTTAAAGCCTTAAAAAATGGGGCCAGGATCAGGGGGGTAACCGAGGGAGGGGAGAGCGAGGGAGCCTCAGCCTTCTCCCTGCGCTCCCCAGAGACGAGCAGGAGCTTAGAGACAATGAGTCTGCACTGCGGAGCTAAGGGTAGCCAGGAGTGAGCACTGGATAGGGGGGGAAGTTAAGGCAGGTGGGGCGGGTGGGGGGGGGGCTCCACCTTGTCGCAGCTGTCACGCAGCCCCACACAAGTATGCGTCGCACCTCTCCCACCACTTGGGCCTCCGTCCCCACGGGCAGGGGAAGTGGTGCTAAATCAAGGAGCGATCCAGCCCCCTCTCCAGGCTGGCAAGGCAGGCGCTGATTTGGGGGATGAAGGGCAAAGGATCAAAGCCCTCAGGAGAGGAACACAACAGTTCCATCCAGCTGGACGCTTCCCTTCTGTCACCTCAGTGAGAGGGGGTTTTGACCAGGGAGGGGAGGGGGGATTGTTTCTGTATCATAAACCACGAACCAGCAGGGCACTTGGTTTGCGTAGCGTTTGTGTGTATGTGCGTTTATGTCGGAGGGGGTTGGCTAAAGTCAGATGTGACACTGTGTGAGCCAAAGCGCAGATCTGTCACGGCTGTCATTGTTGCTTAGCAATGAGGCGAACAGAGAGGGAGAGAAACTGAAGAAAAGGAGTGAGCAGGAGAAACGCTAGAACAGTGGGAAGAGAGCAAGGGGATAGTGGAGGAGAGAAAACCATGGCAGCCCTAAGTAGAGAGTTTGCTCTGAATGCTAACAAACAAGAGTCCACATATTTTCCTGCACGTGCCATTTACATCCGTGCATGTGTTTTTGTCTGAGCGGCCCATGAAAGGATCCCAAATCCATCAGGCAGCAACAACAACAAAAAAGAGAGAGAAAAAAAAGTTGCTTGGTCATCCGATTTATGATTGCCTCAACCCAACCATGACCCCTCACCCCACATCCACTGACCTGGAAGTTACATCCATTCGGGGTAGCCATTTCCTGACTCTATAAAGGAGGCAGCGGAACTGAAGGAGACTGAGGGTGAAAATGGAGGGGCAGAATCATTAACTACCAGAACAATGACCACAACTGTGTCCGAGTCCAGCCCAGCGTTTTGGAGAGGTCAACCTCCAAAGATCTGAGAGAGCCCCACAGCTTGAAGCGCACAGAGCCTTCACAGCCAAGGGAAAGAGGGAAAAAAAAAAAACACCACGCCTCTGACAGGACTACAGGCAGAGGCAAAGAAAGTCTATAAACAGCTGGCTGTGTTCACGAACAACAAAGGAGGAGAGTGCCAGGGGCATTCTTTGGTTTTCTAACAAGAAGAAAATAGGGAGTCAAATTGGATGAGGCGGTGCTGTGGAGGTGTGTACAGTAATTCTGGCATATCACATGTCTAAAAGTCTACAAAACAGTACATGTTGGATGTATATCACCGCAACGTGTTTCCATGCCCTCTGATCTCCACAATCAGTCTACCTCAGCTATCGGCCAGCACAGCTCCACAGCTCTGCATCCACCCTCAGGGGCCCTGACGTAGGCCAGACTGGAGACAGAGGCTCTTGTCTGGGCATGACAGTCTGGCGTACTGGTCCTGTCTTGGAGCAAATCAGGGACTTGAGGTCTTTCTGTGCAGTGATGAGCGGCTAAGTTAAGGTTACATCAAGTACCAGACGGCCAGACTCGACTGAGGAAGGGTGCATCTGGCAAACCTCCAGTCCTTCCTCTCCCCTGCAGTATCAACAGCTCCTAAAATCTTGAGTCCCATTCAATCCAAAGTCCAGCATGGCAGATAACATTCATGCTCCTCTATCAATGGCTGCTGTGCCACAGTCCCTGCAAGGGTTACACACAAATGACTGGTGTTTGGCAGTTTTTCAGATAAGCCTTTGGCAACGTCAACAGTGTGATACAGAGATGGGTGTGTGTGATGGATAAGGAAGTAATGAAGTGGCTGGATGAGAGATGAGCAAAGGGGAGAGAAATTGAGAGAGTAAATTATTGAAGAGATTCTCAGGTGTGGCATGAAAACTTTGACGCCCATCGTCTCTTCACAGCAGCCAATGCTGCAGGGTTTGGCCACAAATGAAATGAACCTCAAGTGGACACATTTTGGGACAAGGTCCCTTTGGTCCGACTTCTTAGGTGCAGTTCTCCAGGCTATAAATCAAACATGTTGGCAGCGTTGTCTTCTATCAGACACACTCCTCCCAGCCTGAGGCCACATGTCCATCTTTGAAGAAGCTGGGCAGATATGCAAGTGTTCACATATGATTAGCTGTGATATTTTTCTGCCTCATACTTCACTTGTTTACATGTTACTTGTGATGTGTTTCGTGATGACCCGGAGCAGTTTGAACATCACTGAAATGCAGCAATTAAGATGGATGTAGACTTATGAGGTTGAGGATGATGGTGTAGCATCAATGCTGATACACTTCAGAGCTACACAACTGCATGCTGGGCAACTGCAGATACTACACAGAAGATAAGATAATAAGTCTGATGATTGGTCTGCTGAAAGTTGAAGAAAGCCGCAGTAATCTTTATTATATATAATACTAGATATAGTGTTATGGCTTTGAATTATTTCAAATGGATTATTCATTGTACAACTATTCTGCTTCCAGAAATATCAACATGCTTTTCTATCCCTTTATTTACTCAAAATAGTTTCTATACTGTAAATATCTGAATTCAAGCATCAGAGTTTCAGCACTTTCAGCACTCAACAGTTCGATGGAGACGCATTTCAAGAGGTACAAAAACACTGCTTTAAAATGACAAAAAGTGAATCAAAGAGTGTAAACATGATTACGTCAGGGTATATAACTAAACCACAAAACTGCCTGGTAACGTCCAACATATCCAGCTTGAGTCACAGTGGTGCTACCAGTGGACTGAATCCAACGCTGAATTATAAATCAATTCCTATGCCAAAGGCATCTTATGGTGGGGACATCTCTATGTCGAGGAGCTCTCAGCAGAGTAAATCAGTTACACACTGACGGTTCAGCTTCCTCTCGTGAAGCCCACACAGTGAGATATAGATGCACATGCGGAGCCAAAGATGGTATGAGTATATTTAGCATCTCTTGCGTTTGATCTCCCCCGCCTCCTCTCTCTCTCTCTCTCTCCTTCCTCAGCATGCATCTCTCTTTCTCACTTTCTCTCATTCCTGGTTGCTTCACAGATAAGACATGCTTCTCTCTCCCAAAAGGATGGAAAGATCTGCAAGGACGTTGTAAACACAGTAAACAGGGCACAACAACATTAAGTCGTCCATGACTCAGCACTGGCAGAGATCTGAGCTGCTGCTTTGAACAGCAACAATGTACTTGTCTTATGAAATACATTAAAAAAAAAGCTATTTCAACACAGAATATGAAACCTATTCAGTGATGTAGTAGCTTCCATGTGAAAATAAGCCCACTCAGCCTTGGCTACAGGGAACTGCTTTAACACTTGTCACTGCTTTTGGTTGTTATTGGTGATCCATGGTGCCTTTCTGTAGGATGGTTTGATTTCAGCCTGAACAGTAAATGGCTTAAAATGTCAAAAATGCACTGAAACACTAAGGCATGGAGAGAAGTAAAGGAGTCCTGACATGTGTGATGGGGCTGAAACTGTAGCTTCTCAACTGTTACAACCGTCTCTCTCCATCAATTTCCAGACACTTGATTGTGACTTTATGTTGATTGGTAGACATATATTTCTCTTACTATGTTATTATCACAATCACAGCTTGGTATTGTTTGTTTTTTTCAGAAGACATAAAAATCATTGCTCCTACTCAGGAAGTTTTCAGAAGTGCTTTGGGGAAATTGAGGGAATCACAAACTGAAGCAGTTTGAGGGGGAAAAAATGGGCCATAAATTACGACAGTTTGTCAAAGTAAACAATATAGCAAGTTCAATATTGAAGTCATTGTAGTATTATTGAAGATGGTTGTCTGAAGCATTTTTCAACTGCATCCTCAGTGTTGCACACTGACCTACACAACCCAGGCATATACTGGGCTTTTTGACCTTGACCAATTACCATTCTCTTTGAAGTACATTTTTGGAATAATTTGGAGTTCATGCCATTTGCACGTTTCAAGTGGATCTGAATGAATTAGGGCGGCAGGGATAGTGCATCATGTGTTTGTCTTAGAGCTGTGTCAGCAGTGGTTGTGTCTGGGAGTGACTGGGTGAGCCAGTGTGTCCCTGCAGTGAATGGTGGCTCTGTTGCAGAACAGCGAGCCCTGAGCCGTCTGACTGATCAGGAACACGAGGTCAGCACTTGACGCTCCCTGGACATTGTCTCAGTTTTTATCTCAAAGCTTCCTCCCTCTCCATGTGACTCACCGCTGGCAGCGCCTCCGTATTCCTCTCCGGGGGCCGACATGTTTGAGGGGGGTCGCCGGTGTGAAAATTAATTACGCGAATGTCAAAACTACAGTTTATGTGCATGTCATCATGTGACCTTCTACTGGGAGCCTTGGTTTTTCTTTTCACATCCTAACGGGGCCGCAGATGTAATTAAACTAATTATGTGAAGCTCAGCAAGTCGGACAGGCGAGGTGGTGGTTGGAGGCCTCTGTCCGCATCCTTCAACAAAAACAACAACTTATTACAGTCATCTTTCAAAACTAGAGAGCTGCATTTGTGATAAACAAAGATAAGGGTTAAGATGGTAGCAGTGCAGTGCCAAAAACATGATAAAAGCCAGTCACCGAATATGACACATATATCAAGGGTGAGTCTTGCACATCCTCCCTAATTCAAGGCTGATACCATCCATCCACATGTTTGTACTATGTATTTTTGTCCAGCTATGAGCTGAAGCTCACATGAGAGTATCGCATTAGAATAGATGTCATTCCACAGTAGACCAGATGAAGGACATTTCACGCTCCAGCTCCTCTGTGGAGAAACCGCTCCAAAAAGGTGAATGACAGGTACAGCATTCGCCAATTATCCTAAACGTTGTGTTGCCCCCACCCACCTTTTGAACATGAACCGAGGTCAGAGGCAGTTCAAGGGTAATGGGAGCACGTGTTTGCATTCCAGGCCTCCTTCGATGACGCTGTTCAAGTGGTCAGAGAGTCACTGGCCTGTTTGTTAGTCCTGCAGGCACTTAACTTCTACGTCCTCCGCTGAAGGGCCAACGGGGCATTGGATGTGGTGGAGGGGTTATCGTGTAGAAAGGGGTGAAGATGTGCAGAGGAGAACTGGTTCGCTGCTCTGCCAAGAATAGCCGTCACTAAATCCCCCTCACCACTGACCCCAAGACGGGAGAGGGAGGAGGAAGGGTGGGGGGAGTGGGTACAGTAACTACAGTGCAATGAGAGCCTCTCTGGCATTCAGTCTTCAACGAGACACTGGAATGGTGAGTAAGGCTCTGATAGCTGGACACATTTTGGATCTGGTTCCAAGATGGTTACAATACCTGGATCCCGGTCCTGGAAGTTCACTGAGAATCTGTGAGGGAGATCCGAGCTCCAGCCCATAAACTTTTTGTTTCTTAAAAAGCTGTTGAAAGCTTAACTTAAAGAGATTTGATATGGGATTTGATAGAGGATTCAGATTTGATCAAGGACCATCAGAAGTACTCATGAGACCAACAGGCTGGCCAATTCTGTGGGTGATTGAGAAAACCAATGCCAGCAAACAAACTGAAACTGACTTTTTAAATCAGCTTATCAGATAAGGAGAAGTAATAAAATGATATCACGCACACTAATCTAAATTAGTAGTAAGTGTAGAGATATTCACAGCAGCGCTCAGCTCAGTGACAGAGTGAAGGCTCACAGCGGGAACAAAGCCTCGCCGAGCAGTGTTCGCTGCACTCGGTCACATACAGTCTCCCAGGCCTCCCTCATAAATCAATGCTATCCGGCTGAAGGCGGGGTGGTGGGGGGGAAAGGAAGAGTGCCAACACTAAATCCAATTATAAAACGGGCTGGCACCACTCAGCCTGATGACCGTGTCTACCTGGTGCCCTGGGGGTGACAGCAGAGCCAGGGGTGCCAGCTTCAGCTGTGGCAGCAGAGGGGAGGGGAAAAAGCCAGGGGAGGAATATGTGTGTCTGATTGTTCGGGGAATGCATGTGTGTATTTGTTACAATCAACAGGGTTAGTTGAGTGGCTCCTGGCTGGTTTGTGTGTGTCTGTGTGTGTGTTTGTGGCACAATGCCAGAGGCACATATCTGAGTGGAGCTCTACGGGCGCCAGGCGCCAGCTGAACCTTTTTTATTTCAGCCTGCTGTTGCAACTGCCCGGCAACTTGACTGCGCCCCGGCACCTGTTTCGCAAACATACACACACCCACAGCATGAAAACGCACACAACACAGACAAATACATGTAGCATGGAAAAAAGAACTCGCATTTAAGCTCCGGCACCTGTCACCGACTTACCATGAACGACTGTGTGGAAGTACAGGAGGGAGACGGCTCTGATATCCTGATAACGCGAGTCGTGACCTTTCCCTCCGTCCTATAAAACTAAAACTCATCTCTCTACTTTGATGGTGGTGGTTAGGGTCCAGATACAGACTGCTGAGCTCCAACCAGATTTTAAATTCTTTTCTAAAAACACACGTTCACTAAGCTGCTGAGAAAAAAAACCACAAGGCCAGCTGCTTCCGAACCTAACCATGACCTTACAGGCCAGCCCAAATACTGACAGAAAATTAATGCTTAGGGGGAAAAAACTAAAAGTCCTTCAAATATGCTCTTCGCACTTTGCTCTCTTGAGCGAGTCAGAGCCCATACAACACCCCCACCCCCATTAAATGAGCAATTTCAAATGCGACTGTGTTTTATGAACGCAGCGCTACGGCGTGTCCCTACCTTCCTCCAGGCTGCCAAGGTTACAGCAATCAATCGAGCATCTAAAGTATCCTGCGGAAGGACAGGTAGTCAGAGGGGGCCACCGACTGACATTTGTCACGAGGTGTTTCTAAGTGTCCAGACTGCTGGTCTGTATGTTTTACTCACCCAGGAGGTTGGCGGTGTAAATCAAGTTGCACAGGGAAGTCAGTCACCACACATTGTCCTTAGAAGTACAGGTTGAAGGCCACAGATACCAGCGAGTCCTGACAGGCACTTCCCAGTCAACAGTGAATATATCTCATAGGATTCAATGTAATTTACACCTGCAAAGACATGGAGTTCATATGCAAACTGGGCCTACGTCTTCTGAGATTCATGTTATGCCTCTATACCTGCTGTGAGGGCATTCAAATACATCTGAAATGTCAAGGATGTAAGATTGGGCTATGGGCCCAAGGTCGAGCCTTGTTACTAAGGTTAACCAGGCATCAGCAGAAATCAGACACACTAACTCTAACATCTGTAAAATCTCTCATTAAAACTCATTCTTCGTTTTTGCCAGTGCTAATGTTTGACTTTCTCTTCACTTATTGTCAGGTCCTGTTGCATAATGTTGACATGTTATTGTTTTTTTTAATGATTTTCTACAATTTATATTATACAATGGCTCTTCCTCTCAATGCCATGTAATATATCTTTCCAGTGGACCCTGTAATCTGATTTACTCTCATCAAAAACACACTGTCGCACACATCACACCCACTCCTTTCATCAACATCCATCAGTATTGACAGATGCTTTCCTTGTTCTGCATCAATCAATCTTCTGGTGGCCCAACTCCGATAAGCTATACCTACCTATTGACCAATTTGCTTTTCCAGGATGGATACAGGAATTCAACAGTAAATTACTTTATGTGGCCCTTCGTGTTGCATTCAATAGTCCAGTTTCAGCCTCAGCATGCTGATCCAGCCCATAGAGCTGTGTCCAGGCCTGGCTCTGATTTAACTGTGCCCCAGATTTCCTCTCCCTCCCAGGCTAACACCTGGACAGGATCTGTAAGCAGCACCAGTCTTCCAGGTCTGGACAAAAACATCCCTACCCTGCTCTATTCCCAGTCACCTCATAACTTAGGAGCAACAAGCACGCTCAGCATCTGCCACCAATGCAAAGCTTCGTGAGAGCCCTTCCAGTTGTCTGATGCTGGAGATCGCTGCTGTTGTCCAATCTAAATCACACAAATCTAAATCGTCTGTGTTGCCCATTCCAAAGTGAAGCGTTTGGCATGTTCCATATGACATCCAGAGATTTACCTTCTCCTTTACCTTCTCCTAAACCTTTACTACTACTACTGACATACTGAATGAATTAGCTTTAGAAGAAAACATGGTGCCCAACTTACCCACACTTCATTCTCAAAATAAACATTGTCCTCATATGAGTTCACTGTGTCCCTGCCATCTGTGACAGTGATAGAAAGCGGACATTTAAAGCAGACACACAAACAAAATTAGAAAATAAGTGGAACAGGCCTTGCAGAGAGTTCCGTTTTGGGCCCGTGACTGCGATTTGGGCTAAATGAGAACGAGGACGACGTTTGATGATGGACTTTGCCCAGTATAGTTGGATTTGTCTCTTGATGGCCGATACAATAACTTAAGTAGGCGCTTCTCAGAATAGAAGCCCCACAGATCAACCACCTAGCAACAAAAGTGGAAAAATTATGCTGACCCAATTAGCGCCGACTCTCAGCAGAATATTGACGTGCCCCGCTTCAGTTCATTTCGAATTGGGCAGATGGTTCCCCTGATTCTGATGGAGAGCCTTGTTGTTGTTATTATCTTCCTCTAGTTTTGCCTCAAGCCATAAAGACTAGCTCTGCCCCCATAGGAGTGGCTACTGCAATCCTCAGGCAAAGTCACTGCGACGCTTTATCACTCACTATCCATCCTCTTTTCTTTCTCCTTTCTGTCTTCTTGCTCCCAGCAGGTCCACTACTTCTTAATCATGTTTTATAGGCTTTTAAAAACTGTCCTCACTTATATTCTGACATTGAACCAGGGGACTTTTTCCAAATACATTCAAAAAAAAAGTAGAAGGTAAGAGCGGATAAGCAATTCTTTGTATAAAAAAAAAAAATTAAAAAAAAAGTTACCCTGCATTGTTTACTCAGGATTTGTTTCCTGGGTTTCATTTTCCAACAAAATAGCACATTAATACAACACTGTTTAGAGGCCGGGATTAAAGTTGCGGCACAAATAAATAATCACCATGGCAGAAATCCAAGATTTATCAATCAGCTCTGCAACCCTCCATCAAAAAAAAAGCTGGCCAGATCAGCGCCATACTTTTTGAAGTAGCCGTTATACAGTAATTACGGCATGTGCTTTGAAGAGATCAGAAGTCTAAAAGAGCCTCAATCCTGCAAACATTCCTGAAGATTACATTATAATTTGAAACTGACCCCTCGCCGTAATCACAGCGCTGCATGTAAAATCATTTGTGCTTGTGATGATGACAGGGAAGTTCGAGGTAAAAAAAAAAAAATCAGACATCTGAGCGCAACCCTGCAGATAAACAACACCGCATAATGCAGCTTTTGTTTGTAACGGAGCTCTGGCGCTGCCGAGGCTGATGTGGCATGTTTGGCAAGAGAAGACAGACAATCCACCTCACACTCAGAGCAACAAACACAAGCATGAGGAAACTGCGTGGAGATGACACTGGTCCATCCAGTTTTGAGAGGTGATTGCTTGCACCTATTTGATTAGCATATAAATAATGCCAAATTCCCATCCAATCCTGTGTCAACAACATTATGCAGAATGTTCCTGAAATAAAAGAGCCGGAATATTTGAGGAGTTAATGACTGGTTCTTGCATCTCCCGTCTGGCCATTTATCCCTCTACTGTACTTTCACCGTGTGCAGTTTTTAGTTCTATGCATTGTTTGTCAGGACATGCTACTCTGCTTATTATAAATACTCAGGCCATAAAACAATCGTGGCCCCTTTTATGGCACCAGCTCTTAATCACTTCGCCGTAAACAGTGGACTCAGCCAGCCATGGGCCCTTATCAGGCACTGTGCTGAGCTCAGTTCTATTCTGAAGGTGGTGTTATGAAACACTGAGTGGGAGTTGTAGTATTATACATAGCTGCCTGTGTAGGCCAACTCTTTAATCAGTCACTGTAATTGCTGGGATGGACTTTGAACCACAGACATATTTGTCTCTGCTTTTCATCCATAGCTAAACAACGGAGAGGGGAGGGAGGGAGGGAAGGGAGGTAGGCAGTGGGGCCTGCGCTCTCGGGGGCCCCGGCGGTGCACGGCTTCGGCCCCCACGAGCAGCCAAGCATGGAGGAGAGCGACGGAGGGGTCACAAACAGAAGAAAGAGTTTTTTTGGCCGAGGGTGGGACACAGAGAGAGAGAGAGAGAGAGAGAGAGAGAGAGAGAGAGAGAGAGTGGCAAGGAATGGAGGGGGTGGAGTGGTTTAGAAAAAGGGGAAGAGGAGAGAGGAGCGGCAGGGCGAACGGAAAGGACATGATGGTACACAAGTCCCCAGTGGCAGATTGAGCGCTTTGAGGAGCCCAAACAGGGCTCTCCTCTGAATACTAAGACCTTTCATACAGGCAACACTGCTACAGAGACACAACTCCAAAGCCTCTCCTTTGAGGCCCCTGCGATATATATGGAGCTTTCAACTGCTTGTGCAAGAGTAGGTCTAATTAGAAGTCGAGGCGATACGAAGAGGAGTGGGTGGGGGGGTTAAGGAGGCGGGAGCAGAGGAGCTAAGGAGGAGAAGAGAGGCAAGGAGGGGTGCTTGATTTAAGAGGCCATTGTTTTAACAAGTACATTCTGCCTCCCCTTTGCTTTCTCCTCATGGCCTCCCCTTCAGATGCCCACACTCCGCCGAGTCAAAAGGCGGCGTTTAGCCCCTGTGAACGAAGAGGGGCTGGGCTTGTTTTGACACTTTGTCCTCCTTGGCTTCTGTGAAAAGGGTCCCCCTGCTTCTATGGGCCACTCGAGTTCATTAGGGAGTGCAGCGCTTTCAGTCGCGTCCCCATTCCAAGCTCCAGGCCTCAATGGGGCCTCCAAAGCCCTTTACTGTTTGTTTAATAAAGACCCTCGCCACCTCCGCAGCTACCACCTCCATTTCCCTCATCACAGGCACCGGCTGAGTTAGTGCCAGCAGGGTGAGGGTCCATTGAAAGAGGATGGTGAAGAAGAAAGGGTGAAGGTGTGGGGGAGGATGGTGTAAATGGAAAGCATAACCATGAAGACATACAGCAGAGAAGAAAGATGCGGAACAATTTTTATTTATTTTTTTACACTCCATAACCTGCGGCGACGACACAACAAGGTGTGTGGCGAGGCAGCTTTCTCGGGTTTCAGCTCTCACACTTTCAGGTGACGTCACTGAGTGTCAGTATCGAGGAGAAAGCTTTGGCTAATGTCACTCAAGAAGGGCTGAGACGCTCTGAGATCATACAAGCCCTGAGGAAGTCTCAGCCACTGCAGTGTGTGAACACTGTGTGTGTGAGTGATACTTAGAAGGAACTAAAAGCGGCTAATTGTACTCTTAGGTATTCTGGGTAGCTATGTTGTGGCATCTACGCACTCTCCATTGCTATAATAAATAATGGGCCACTATGGAAATATGCATGAATGTATTTCCACATTGGCAATGCATGCCATACACTGCCAATATGGAAATACATGCAGTCCAGAAATGTCACTGCCAAACCTTTTAATGGGCACCACAGCCTTTGGAAGTTGGTGGCACATTGAAGCAGGTTTTTTTTATGAGTGTGTCATGACATAGCATCGGACGTGTTTTTAATTCCGCGTGCCTCCTACTGGTTTCAACAACCAGGGGGACATCAGATATCCAGCAGGTGCGTCGCTGCAGTTGTAGGGGGCCGAGGGAAGCGTGGGGAACAGGAAAGGCTTGAAACACTGATACGCCATGTGCCCATACTGTACGTGTACTGCCATCGAACAGTCACCCGAGTCTGTTCAGCTGTTTTCCCATCAGAGCTGAGCAACACACCAACGTCAGCTGGTCATTTGGACAGCGGCTGAGAAAGAGACGGATGAAAATGTCGGGACGCTAATAAACCTAATCACGTCATCAGCCATTAAGGACTGATCAGATTTCTTTGGCTCCTGTTATAGCAATCAGCGTGTTGAAATTCATCAACGCAGTTTGGACAGTAGATGCACACGGAAAGGAAGTTGATGAGCTCTAATTTTCTCCCTGGATTTACTCCAAACTAAGTTTTATTCATCTCAATTATACTATACTGTAGTCACAATGTGTAAGTATTTCTTACATATTTTTCTACACAAAACCAAATAACGCAGAAAATCCAATGACATTATACACTATAGCTGCATTCTTATTATTTTCTTAGCTACAAAAACAGGCAATTTTAACTAATCCAAGGAAAAGTACAGGGTTTGTTTATTTTTTCACTACACTAATACATCTGACCTTTAAAGGTCTAGTGTGTAATATTTGTAAAGGTTTGGCAAAATCTGAATCTACTACCAATGAATATAAGTGTATAATCGCTACAAAATAAAATCTGTTTGGTTTTCATAGCCTTATATTTTTTCTTAAGGGTCTTGCTTAGAGAGTGTCGCCATCTTGCACCGCCATGTTTGTACGGAATGGAAAATCCAGCCAACCAGAGAGCACGTTTCAAGAGTTTCACGTTCATAAATCAACAATAGAATAATTGAATAGATAAATAATAGAATCAAAATGCTAGATGTCACTGTTTTCCCCTCATTTTACACACTGGACCTTCAACCTCCATCAAAAGTTAAACTAAGTAGCTGGTGGTGTTGAAGCAGAGAGATGATTGGTTGGCAGGATTTAACTCTCGGCGGTGCGTGTTGCAGAGAGGGTGCGGGGGGTCTCGGTCGAATCATATCACACTCTAATCTTATCTGGAGCTTCAGATGGGAGCTGTTGAGTACGTGCGTGTGTGTTCTGGAACATATGCCTCAACAGGCCGTTTGGCACCTTCTGGAGGTGGTTTTTTGAGATACTGGTAGCTGCAAGTCCCCATCTGCAGGACCCTCATTTGTGAACAGAGGGAGGGTAAGGTTGGAGGGGGAAGGTGGGGGGGACCAGGACGGTTAAAGATGAAGACCATGAGTAACACGGTTGAGATGCTAAGCAGCTGAGCAGAGAAAAGCAGAGATGATAATCAGAACAACATAAAAAAAAAGAAGAAAAAAAATCTCACATGAAAGAAAAGTAAAACAAACCTGGATCAAAAAAGCTGAGACTTCATACTGAAACTCAAACCTGTGTTTTGAGTATCAAATGTTCATCTCTCGTTGGCATGAAAGTCAGCTCAGAGATGTTTGCAACCTTCTCTAGATTTACAGCAGTTGGGATGGATTGAAATGATGGTAACTCCACTCCACCTGAAGTAACAGAATTGTTTGGAACTTGTAATTGAATAATCCCTATTGATTCATGAGTGGTCTGAGAGTTTTTTTTTTGCCATGATCATTGTCTAACAAAGATGGGAGGAAGGAGGAGGAATGAGCAAACTACAAACTTCAGGCAGGAAAGACACCAGACTTTGTGTTGAGTTGCTTTGACACTGAATCTTGTGAAGAAAAAAAAATCAATTAAAGTCAATCAACAGAAAAAAAGCCTTGTCTCTCTCTTTGCATGCGGCTGCATAGAGGGCAGCCTGTTTGTGAGCTTCCACGCAGCGTAATAGAAAGCATGTATGCAACACACACACACACATTTAGTCCATGACCTCTGCGTAGTGAATGAGGCCATGTCCAGTTCGGAAAGAAGCCTGTCTGTCTCTGTAGTTATTTATATCCTGAACTCTCACCCAATCTCTTTTCTCTCTACATGGTGGGAGAGGGACAAAGATGTAAACAGTTTACCATGCCGGCACATTTAGCAGGTGTTGGTTCTTAAGTTTTCAAATGAAAATATCATTCAGGGGTGAGTCTAGAGTTTTTCTATGTAAGAGAAAAAAAAGTTTTTCCGAACTTTTCTAAAAAGACTCCCTCAGTGCATTTACCCAGTCTTGACAAAGCAAATTGATGATGTAATTGCTACAATAAAAAAATCAAATGAGTTTCATCAGTTCTTAAGCGCTGATCATGCGACAGAGGGATATTAATGATTAATTGCCGTCTATTCAAGCGTTAAACTTTCAACTGCCCATTCATTTCCAAGATTGATTCGACACCCTCTCCCCCCCCCAAAAAAAAAAAATGACAAGGGGATGACTGTCCTCATCTGAAAAATTGTTCGGATGTTTCTCTTGTAGAGAGACAAAAAAAGTCAACTCCAAACCATATGTTTGTGTGTGTGTGTGGCCCAGTGTGCAGTTTAACCCATTAGACACGCTGGAAATTCCCCCTCGCCCCCTCAGTAAAAGGCTGAACCCATGCAGCCACTGGCATCAGACAAATGTCTTCTTTTTGTCCACACAGAAGCGAGACAATACACAAGAATAAGTGGCTTATTTTTAATGCATGGCTGAAACCACATTCAGGGATGAGAGAGAGGGCCTTTCATCACAACAATCAGCCCAAGCCTCAATCATTTGACGCTGATGTCTTCGTCCAAATTCGCCGGAATTTCATCAACACTCATGCAAATACCCCCCCACCCACCCACCAAAAGGCACAGCCACAGTGAGGAGCCACTGAAGAATTAAGTTACTATGGATCTACGTGTGTGTGTCCTTCAAAATGTCTTTGTGTCCCTGCACCCACCCCCCCTCCCAGTGCTTGTGCTCAGACAGTGAGTCTCCAGCCCTGCTTATCTTTCTGTCCTTTACAGCAGTCCCCCGCTGAGACGTAGAACCACAGTTTATTACAGTCTCCAATAATCTGCAACCCCCGAGGATCTCGGATTCATTCTATGTGGCCTAAAAAAAAAAAAAAAAAAAACGACAAACGTCCCTTTTTTCGATACTAAACCTCTGCGGTGATGTGTGGCCTAAATTCATCTGACGAAAAATTTCAAAAAAAGGTGGCAGGCAGACACTTCGACAGTAGCGCAGCTTGTTGGTTGCGTCGGCGATGTCACTGGGACGACTCGTAGCCTGCAGGCATGTCTGCTGTGTTACCTGAGGTTTCAGACTCAGACACTGAGGAATTTTGTGTGACAGGAATGTGTCTTGTTTTAAGCAGTGTTATATGACATTTCTATTAGGGTGAAACTAACATTTTTGCATCATATCTCTTAAGGAAATTGATTGAAATTGTTTTTCCGTGCTGTCTCTCATTCACCCACTCACACACTGATGGAGCAATTTAGTTTTTACCGTCTTGATCAAGGACACTTCGCCATGTGCTGCCTGATACCAAATCATGATCAACAGGAAAAAACTGTACATGAGCCGGTTCATTTTCATTGTTGTGTTTAAAATGCATCTGAATTATTTTGGCTCGACAACCTATACGGCACTTTTAAATTCCCCCAATTACCGATTACTTAGATTCAAATGCTCATAGGTGGACATCTCTCATCCTCTTTGTAGCTTATGAAAAAAGCAAAAACAGAAGAACGGTTACCAACTTTGGCGCTGCTCTCGACCGGCTCCAGCCACCGTTCAACGCTCCGAGGGGGCTGCCAACGGTTTGACGTTTTGTTTGCTTGTTCCTGCGCTCTCACTCCTGACATCTGTGACATATATTAGTGTTGTGAACATAATTGAAACGGGCCCCTGGGCCAGGGCATCATGTTCTGAAATCAGAAACGACCCCAAAGACGAGAGAGAGACCCCCGGGGGGGGGCTCGCACAGAGGAGGCCGGGCCTCGCAGGGAGAGAGTCAGGTGATTTATAGGAAGGTGGAGGAACATGAGTAGAAGGCTGGGAGGGTGAGGGTGAGGGGTGGGTGGTGGGGGTGGTATGAGGTCTGACATTTATCCATATGAGAATGTAGAGGGTGGGGGGTGCTGGGAATTGGGTAATCAGAGGTTACCTCCACTGCTACCTTGGAGGTGCAATTCCATCCGTTCAGCAGAGACACACAAAGCACAGTGGGGGTATCGGGTGGCCCACTCTGCCTTCCCCTGGTGAAAGCAAAAGCTTTAGCCCACACCAACCCGACCAGCTAGACCAGAGGAAGGCATGCACACACACACAGAATCGGGCCACAAAAGTCACATAGACTCGTCCAACACAACAGTTCCAGTCTCAGAAGAACCATGACTGAAACCCACCTCCTCCTCCTCCTCCTCCTCCTCCTGGAGTCCCTGAAAAGCTTTAGCCTCGACAAGAAAGTCACCAGAGTGGAAGGTGAATGTGCATACATGCCAAAACAATCAAACCTCACCAGGGGTAAAGACAAAGGAGTCCCGTTTCACAGACATGAGCCACGGCCACATCCTCCAAAACAGGCTTCTCCTCTCAGGGAATCCATCGTCGCCTGTGGAGTGGAATCGGTACCAAAAACAACTAATGGCGAGCAATAAATCTGTCTGGAGGCCCAGTTATTCTGTAATATCAACATTAATACCATAACAATTACTCCGGAGGACACTCAATCAAATGTGGTGTTGGGGCTATTTTGCAAGACAAAATCATAAATTTACTCGCTAATGTTTGCTGGGTACGCAAGAAAAAAAACGAAAAAAAAACACATGCCTGCGTGTTTCTCTGAAAAGGCCACTAGTGAGAGTGTTTGTCAGTCCAGAAGGAGGAAGGGCAACGTCAGGGGACCAATCAATCCAACAAGGGGATACAAGCAGCAGGGAAGGGCACGGAGGCCGGCAGCAACCTGAACCACAGAGCAGGGCAGCCAGCGCAGCACAACACAAGGCCAAACTCCCACCTCCTCTTTTCAACACACTGTCTCCTCAGCTCTCAGCGAGTGCTGTACACATGGTCTGACATCTCAACTTTTTTTTTTTTACCCCTTTTAGCTTCTTTCATTCTCCTTCTGGTGTTGAAATGATTAGCTGATTGTATACAGACAGCAGAAAAATAACTTTATGAACAACACTCAATATTTTGCAGACAAAGAAAAGATCTGAAAGATACTGACACAACTCATCCCTACCAAGTTTCAAATGTTTCTACAGTAGCGCTGACACTGTTCCTGGGTTTCACTGCTAAAACTCTAACAAAGCCGCCCTTTCAATCCCAAATCTTCAGTAAACACTTTTACCGAATGCTTATTAAACAAAAGATGTCAGCTTTCTGTCAAAGGCTGAATAAACTCCTGCACACAGCTGACAAACAGAGTATCAATAGAGCCTGCATCTGTGCTGCAATAAATCTTGCTACCCATCCATACATGTCTCTTGTGATACATTTTCCATAGATGGAAACCACCACAGCAACCATACTCTGCCGTTTTCCCATTCAGGTGTATGTTTTATGTAAAAGTGAACGACATTTTTGCTGTTAGCAGTTTGTCAACAGCGAGGAGGGGGTGGGGTGTGTGTGCATATGTGTGTGTGTGCTCAGTGGATCCTTATTCACAAGTGTTCAAAGCTTACTGGGGTGTCCCATTTTCAGCCATTTGCTACTGTCATATGTGTTTGTGTGTGCCTTAAATTGTATTTTAGTCTGATTTGTCTGGATTAGATGAAATGCAATGTTAAGGAAATGCATGCATGCACCTCAAAGGACAGGGATTTGAGGCATTTGTGACATAGACAGGCGATGGGTGATGGCCCAGCTGCACAGACACTGCAGACTTTATTCCGGTGTTGGGATGGTTATTGGGTACAGAACTGTAGAGTTTTGTTAAAAAGAATTATATCCAGAGAACAGAATCGTTTATTATTCTCATACTCAATTCATAGTTATTCAGTAGCAAACTTCAGCAGCACTAAACAAACCACTATTCTAGACATACTTTTTCACCTCCATCATCAATAAATCATACGCAGTAACTAACAACAACAACAGTACAACTGTAGCTGTACAACTGTAGTTTCACCAGCAGCCTCTGTTATCCACCACTCTCCTCATCTCTGATGTGCAAATTTGTTGTCTTTTCTGTTTCATATCCATTTATATTGAATAGCTCTGGGTGTTAGAGCTTTTAGTAGGACAAGACAAGCAATTTGAAGACGTAGCCTTGAGTTCTGGGAAACCACAATTGACTTTTCTTGATGTGCATAATGACATGTTGCAGCCCACCTCTTTTCATTGTATTTTCCTGTCATCGTCCTCTTTTCTTTCCTCCTTGTTCTTTGTTTGGCTGCAGCAGATAAAACCAACCAGCTTCATTCAAGGAAGAAGGTTTCTTTTTTTTGGAAAGTTGCCCAGCTGTCAGATTCATAATGCAGCAACGCCTCAGTTTAGTCCTGCTCAGTTCTGCAGGAGAGGGATCATCGTGTAAGTTGAAATTTTCATCCCAGCCCGTAGGATTATGGATTTAGATCTGTCAGTGATGCTTTGCTATAAATACAAATGTGATCCAACATGCAGCGATGCCTTCAGTGGAACAACAGTAGAGGTTCAGAAGCAACCTGCGAATCCAATCAATGGTTGATTAGTAAATGAGGAGGGCTGAGAATCTCTGGAGTGGGGGGTGAGGGGTCGCGCTGTCCCAGAGCACATCATTAAACTGTGTAACACACTCTCCTACACGCCATTAGGCCAGCTCAGCCCATTACAGCAAGGCCACTAGACTTAGCTGAGAAGGCATCTTGACCTCACACACATGTTGGACTCACTGTCTGACACACACACACACAAAGTCAGACTAATAAATCGTAGCCTTGGGTCATCTACTGTCTGCTGGGACCGGCTGGCATTTGTAATGCCATTCACTGTACACAGCTTAGACATTATAGCCTCCACCGAGTTGCTCATCTTTCCATGAATCCCATAATGAGGGTTTTAAAATATAAGTGTACAATATGTCAGATGTTTGTGGCCAACATAATGAACATTTAAAATCTTGACCCACGAGAAATGTATCTATGCCTTCAATTTAGTAAATTAATTGTTCAAAGATATATCAATTTGGGTTTTTCTTCTTTTTTTTTTAACTATCCTGGAATTTCCCAACCACTGGATAACTGTGGCATGAGATCTTGTGTTTGAGAGCCGCTATCCCTAAAATAATATCATTAGCCAGTCAGACCGTCAGTGTCACATGAGGGTTTAAATGCTATTTCAGAGGCTTTTCCTTCCTGACCAAAAAAAAAAAAAAGGAAAGACAACTCTAAAGGGGGTAAAATGTCGTATTTAGAATTCCTGGCATGGAAATAATCAAATTTAAAGATCTTGAATTAAATATGGTAATAAAAACTCCAACCATCAGAAGCTTTACAAAGCCAGCATCAGCTGTGATGTATGTAGTGTGCCACAATGGAAAATGCGAACAGCAGCCGGTCTCACTCACACAGAACAGACAGCGACGTGTTTAAGACATGACACAGGCCCAAACAGACTTAATTGCTTTATGACAGAACAAGTCCATAATCAAACGAGCACGGCCTCCCTCCTCTCGCCCCAGATAAAGAGGGGAGGCAGGGGAAAACATTGATAACTACATCTGAAAGGATGAAAGACATATCTATAAATAGGATGTGGATCATCCAGGGGGGGGTTGGGTGGGGGGGGCTTTTGTTTTCAATTGGGATATTGAATCTTATCTGGCTGACATTTTGGAGACAGTATCCTGGTGACATTTAAGGGATGTCGCAATTACAGCACCCCCTTTTCAGGTCCAACCAGCCAATTACAGATGTAATTTTTCCTATCCTGTCAGGTAAATCTTTTCATGTCATGTCGTAGGGCATGGAACCCCTGTGTGTGTGTGTGTGTGTGTGTGTGTGTGTGTGTGTGTGTGTGTGTGTGTGTGTGTGTGTGTGTGTGTGTGTGTGTGTGTGTGTGTGTGTGTGTGTGTGTGTGTGTGTACGTGTGACGCTCAGCCCAGTGAGTGTGCGTGCATGTGTGTGTGTGTGTGTGTTTGGAAATAGCTTCAGAAGGGTCCCTGCATTCCAGCGGCTGTCCTAACATGTTGTAAATACAAGGTGTTAGAGAAAACATAGGAAGGGGGTGGTGGAAATCACTCAGACCTATTACAAATGCTGGGGGACACAGGATGTAGGTTATCATAGATAAACAACGCAGTTCACCTGCAATTAGACCACAGGGCAGTGTGCTTGCTTATTTTAAACTGAGCATAAGAATAAGGGGCTGCATCCACCAAACACTGTCATCATTGCTGGGTTTGAATTGGTTTTAAGTCTGAATTAGCTGCACGGGAAACAGCAGAGAAGTGATTTTTGAAACGTTCTACCATATTATAATCCATGCAAGAGTGCAAACTCTCTCTTTCACACAGTTCATGTTTTATTTTTAGTTTCTAGTCTTATTAGACAAGTAGTGGCTTTAAACAGCTTGAAAACATAGCTATTCAATATCTAAAGGTTATAACTCCCACATCAGCCTGGACTAATGGCAGTCGGCGTCAAGGTGGAGAAATGACAGGGCATCATACACAAACATGCACCCCTCATACTGTGACACATGCACCCAAACCTTCACATAAAGCTAAATAAATAAATAATAAACACTGATAAAACCCTCCAACCACAGTCCAGTGCACTACAATGTAAGCTATAGCCTACTGTAACACCCATACTCCTATAGTAGCTATGGGGGACACACAGGGTAAGTGGGGTGCGTATAGTGCGAGTAAACCCTTGAGATTGCCAAACGCAATGAGCAAGTTCACAAGTTTAAAATCAATACAAAATAAAAATGGGATGAAATGCTGCGGACACACTGGCTCCAACACAACACCGAGCATGTTGTTGACCAACGTTAAAAAGAAAACAGAAATGAACGCGCACACTCGCACATTTTCCACTAGACTTTCTATTTTAACCACCTAAATTGCGCTCTGTAATAAGGGGGAAACTTGGCTGCCGAGTTGAGCAGTCTGAATGTGCGAGTCAAAACACCACAGAGCTGATAAGGAGGGAATTAAAAGGAGAGAGAAAGAGAGAGTGAGTGAGAGAAAGAAAGAAAGAAAGAAAGAAAGAAAGAAAGAAAGAAAGAAAGAAAGAAAGAAAGAAAGAAAGAACACACACACTACTACCAAACACCGGCGGTACAAAAATATCTCCCTTCTCCAAAACACACTCCCGTGCTAGTTTGCAGTCCAGTGTGCGACGTTCATGAACGGACGTTGTTTTCTTACCTGGAGTCTGGTTGAGCAGTAAAGTTACCAGGGCTCCCCACAGCACCGCGGCCGGCTGCATCTTGTACCCCCCGCTTTTCCTCTCGCTTCTCCGGGCTTCCCTTTTCACCCCTTTTCCCCCTCTTCTTCTCCTCCACACGGTTAAATATCAACGGGCTTCTGCTGCGAGAAGATGCTCCGGCTTTTCACGCTAACTTCATAACATGACTGACTTTTAAACCTCCTTTCTCTCCCCGGGCTCCTCCACCTCCTCCTCTCGTGTGTGATAACGCGACAAAACCGGGATTAAAAAGTTAACTCTGAGGGGGGAACGACTCGACTACGCTCTCCAACATGTTGTGCTCTAGTTACCGACGCCGTGGCTACCAAAAGGAGCTGTGGACTGTACCAAACACAGGCTGAAGGGGGGGAAGCATGCAACTGCTCGGTGTTTTTAAGATAAAACTGACGTCATTTAGAAACAGTGACGAACAATTAAGACCTAAGAGTTGTATAAAGTAGAAACAAAACTCGGAATATCTCCGGTTTGTTTGTTTAACAAGTTTTATTTCCTCCCGTGTCTTCATTCTCCCCTATGCCGCAAAACATGGTGTCGTCCAAAAATCACGGCTCTGGTTGTGTCATTTCTTAAGTTACAATCTCTTTTTAAAAGGGGGCTGGTGGTCAGCAAATCAAAGACAAGGTCAGACAGCTTATAAACTGTTTGAGCGCTTTTTTTCTCACAACACGGAAAAAGTTTCTCTCTCTCTCTCTCTCTCTCTCTCTCTCTGTTTCTTACACCATGTGAGTGAAAGAAGAGGGGAAGAAGAGAGGAAAAGTCCCTCTTTGTCACTTATGTCAGTGGAGGCAAATGACAGGGCAGTGGCTTCCACGGTGCGGTGTAATGAGATGAGGTTATTACACATTCATTATTCAGCACCAAAGTTTTACAAAAAAGCTTCTGGAGGGATATTATGGTTAGTCTATATTAAAATGCAGTTAATTCCAAAGAGGTTATGGTGGACACATGAGAGACTTTCAGAATTATAGAAGGTTCCTGTAGGGATTGCATAAGTAGCCCACACCACAAGTCAAGAGCAAAAAGTTAATATAAAGTAGGCTAACTATGACACACATGGTGTCAGTGATTCCATCAAACAAACAACTCTCACAAAAAACACAATCACTGTAAGATAAGATATAATTGCAAAGACCCGTGGGAGTATTAGAATTCTGATACAGGATTACAAAATTACTGTAAGACTTTGTCATATGAACTCACTATGGTCTCGCCATTTGGGACAGGAGACATGTCATGTTAGGAACTATCTGTATGATAGATAGATAGATAGATAGATAGATAGATAGATAGATAGATAGATAGATAGATAGATAGATAGATAGATAGATAGATAGATAGATAGATAGATAGATAGATAGATAGATAGATAGATAGATAGATAGAGTAGCAGGTGCACTGCCCCCCATGTCTACATATTCATGGTGCTCGTCTAACCCTGCAAGGGAGGCTTTAGACCTCCCATTCTAATTGAAGCTGCTTTAGTTGGGATGTGAGCTCTCTCATCTCTAAACAGAGCATCATCATTCAGCACACGCCACCCCTCCCGCTCTCCTGTTGAGCATCCATCAGAGTATTACATTTCATCCCAATAAAAGTGGTCTGCACCGTCACTTATTCATGATTTGATACAGAGCATTGTAATGAGCAATTCCTTGGACAAAGAGTTATAATAGTCCTGTGACAAATCCTAAAGACACTGAACGTATCCATAATGTAAGGACCAATACGAGGCGTGATTTATCAGCCAGAAATACTATTAGGCACAGTACAATAAAGCATTATAACTGGCCATAGGGAAAACTCTCAATATGAATAACCTTAGACATCAACCGAGCCCCTGTCAGAGTTTGAAAGGTGAAAAATGCAGTGATTTAATTCCTGTCCCAGAGTTGACTTCTTCAGATAAGACCCAGTCTTATATCTGATTAGAGAGCAGCCAAACAAACCATGGCCTGAGGTCACATTTAATAAAAGAGCCAACAATGTTGTCCAATAGAGAATAACAGTATACCTCAAATAACTATTGGAGGAATAACTTCCAGTAATAATTAAGATATTAAATCCTAAACAGATGAAGTGCATTTTTGATCACATATTGGTGTCTGAAGTTGCCTTTCACATGATAAAGACTTTGTGTGACTTTCTGAGACAGACAGTCTCACTAAACACAATGATTGGTCAGGTGTGTTTAACTAATCAGAGTTTGAAATATGCCCTCGATCTCTCCTCCTCATTCTTTACTCACAGTGCTCCTGGGTAGAGACAGGGGAGGCCCTGTGATGCAGCCAGGATGAAACCATGACAGCAGGCTTTTCACTTTTGATTCCACTCATTAACAACATGCATAAACACATTTGCCTTCCTGGGGCAACACTTTAAAGTAGGGCCTTTGAGGCACACTGAGGTGTTAATACGATCAACACAATCAAGCACCATATATAACTATCTCTAGTTACATTATACTGGCAGACCTGAAACACAGCCAAGCAACCATAAACTCCTATGAGAATATTAAACATGATACACTTACATTTTTACACATCAGAGCCCGAACTTGTGTTTTTGGAAGAATGGGAAGAATGACAATAAAGACCCAATGAGTTTCACATATTACCCCACAGTGCCGTCCCGCTGTCTGTTGCGGCAACTGAGCAGTGAGCTGATCCGGGATCAGGACCCGGACCAGCGTGGGCGGCCAGCCGGCCCACCAGCACCATTGAGCGGAGAGCAGCTGTGGCCCCTCTCAGCTCCCATCCTGTCTCTGAGTGAAGCGATGGAGACATTTAATTATAACCTGTGATTAATGTGTCCGCAGTGGGCCAGGAGTCTGTCTGCGCAGCACCGAGGGCTTTCGCTCAGGTTCCAGACAGATTTGACACACACAGACACACAGTCTGAGAATGACATTAAATGCTCTGGTACGCTGTTTTAACATTCATAATGAAGAACCGTATCACTTAAAGTGCCAAAAAGTCACACCAGGTCTCCTCTGACTTTTATATTCTCTGTCTCTTTCTAAGACACCACTGGTATCTGACACCTTTTGGCCGGTGCAACATATGGCTGTCAGTGTGTGTGTGTGTGTGTGTGTGTGTGTGTGTGTGTGTGTGTGTGTGTGTGTGTATGTTAGGAGAACAGCTGTGTGCTTATCACTTTAGCTTCCGCTGATAAATAAAGAAGTGTGCTGGGAGACGACGGGGCCGCCCCAGATAGAAAATCAAACAGGTGTTGGAATTTTTCTCATGTGTGGCTATGTTTGTATATACAGTATTTATGTATGTGTGTGTGGATAACACGGATATAACCTTCCCTCTCTGACACTAGCTTATATGAACATTCCTCCCCTAGATTAACACAGGATGTGATTAATTTCCTGAGCATCTTGTTTTCTCACACATACATGCATGTTAATGCACATTTATAGCTGTGTGGTAACTGGAAGCAGGAGTCACATGTTTGCATGAAATAGACCCTGAGTTATGTCAGAGTAACACCAGTTTTATGAGATCATACCAGAATGTTTTGCATGATTTAGCCCATGAACTACAAATAGGTTTTACATACATTGTGTCATCACTACGTTATTCTGGGCCAAGTTTAACGACTGACTTCTTAGATTTCAGAAATGTCAGTTCATTTCAATGCATTGTGAAAATAAATGAGCAAAAACGTTTTTCTTTTCTTTTGCACAAGTTACACTGTAATTGTGTAATGAAAAACACAAGTAGTGACTCAAAGAGAGAAAGTCTGAAAATACAATGCATCACATGATATCTGTGAAGTGCCGCACCCTTAACACCAATAGAAAGTGTTGTGCTGCATGATTCCAACAGGACCAGGACCAGGACCACACACAGAGATGAACTGCATGCAGACATTAACGTAAAAATACGTATGGACACCCACTATTTGTAAAATGAATTTCTTACTGCAGCTTTGGCTTTGATATGTCTCAACTTAGTAGTCTCCTCTGATACATGGGAGACAGAGATGAGGAGATGGGCCTGCTATGGGAGCCAGGAGGCACAGAGCCTTCCTTTTCTCTCTGTCTTTTATTAGTGGTGACAAGGTTGGACTTGGGACAGTATAGGATGAAGTGCAGTAGGATGCAAGCAAAGCCACCACCAATGTGGGGGTTATGTGGTTATTGTGACTTCATTGTCAAGATAGAAATAATGAACACACAGTCGTGGGAGAGGAGGAGCAGTGTCTTGTGAGATAGTTCTGTCTTTTATTGACTCATCCATCCCCCTCCTCCTAACATGGACTTTGTCACTCTGCGTCACCTAACTTCCTTCTTTTGCCACAGGTCACAGTAAAACTATGACCTGCTCAAACAGGCGACCTGCTTCCTCACCTCTCATCTTTATAAAGTCGTCCAACTCTGACAGTAAGACAATCTGCCAGACAGCAATTATAGAGAACAGAGATCTTAATTAATGTTGTTATTACATTAACAATTAAATATTCAATTAGAGACTGATAATTTAGGATGATTAATTATGATCTTTCTCAGAGTGTCAAATGATCATGTGTGATGTGATCGGAGTCACTCGCAGTGATAAACCCTCAGAGAATTACCATTAACTCTGCAGTTCCATGGAACCTTTTAGATCCTTTTGGTTTTACAGCACATTTGCTGTTACCGAGCTAAAAGGGGAGTTACTGTGGAACAAAAACACAACTGCAAGTAGATTTCTATGTTGCTCTATGTCTGCTGGGTGTGCACAGAGCCTCTCTTTTGACCAGCAGTGGAATTCTTATTACTCAAGGGACCACAAAAATATGAGTGCAGCTTTAACTTGTGTTTTCTAGCTAATTGGCTAAATTAGACATTTTAAACCACCAGAATAGTTCTTCAAACATTATAGTGCTGATGGCAGATTTTTTGGCCACTTCCTGTTTCCCTCTCTTCTCTCTCTTCTGTTTTCCCCGGCCATGATGTAACCAGAGACACCCTTATTAAAATTAGCAGGGGAACCCGACCACACCACGCTCCACATGGCCAGGACTGGCTGCTGTGCCACAGTCATACCCACCGCATATGCGCACACACACAAACACACATGCGTAAAGCGCGTCCTGCTGTGGTGTGGTTCGGAGCCCAGCAGCCTGTTCTGTGGCCCGTTTAACTACAGGGCTTTTCTGTGTGAGGTTTATTTTCGTGGATGCTGTGCTCTCTCCATGTTCTCCTCGCACAATGGGCTCGTTTACATGTGGCCAAAGTCAAACACACGCTGACATGGATGCAGGCTTTCGCCTTGCTTCGTTGTTGGCCTTTCAAAGCGTGGAGACTCAGTTTGACCGCAGGCTTGTCCTCGATTGCAATGAAAAGGGCTTTTCTTCTCCAAAGCAAAACTGGTGTTATTTTAAATCCAATCATAACTTGTCTGTTTTTGTGTAAAAGTAGAACACTGCTGTTAGTTGTTATTTCCGTCTCATATGTCACAGGTAACCTGATTTTGTAATGGTTGGTCATTGTTTTTTTATTCCTAACTTTTCCATGTCACTCTCACACTCTCTGACTGTATTTTGAACGGAACAACTGTCCCCACACACAGTGCTTACAGTAGTTTTTGACTCTATGGTCCTCTCTGTTTCCTCATAGGTCAGATGTCAATGGAGCACAAGCATGCCCCAGTTCACCAAAGTTGAAGTTCAGTGCACATATTTCTTGTGTCTGCAAGTGACTATTGTGAATTCAGTAAAATGAAAACTTTTTTTTTTTTGGCTGTACATACATTTATTATGTACCAATACGAGGAGTGATGTTGCCATATCAACCATGAGTGGAAATATTTACATATCCTCTGGATATATGAAGAGAAAGCTTTATAACATACCCACAGTATAACCCTTCAATGGAAATATATATAAAACATATCTAAATAATATATTATTATCAAAATAATATAATAATATATCTGTATTAAAAAAAAGTGTCCTTGATGGAATTTCTTCAAATTTGGCCCAAACACTTTAGGGGTCATAGGTCAATGATAAAGGGAATTTCTTCAAATATAGTATAAACATTCACTTGAACTAAAGGACAAAGTGAAAGAATTTTGGTCATTAAAGGTGAAAGATTAATGTTACACAAATGTTTTTTTGTTTTAGTCTGAGTGACATTTTAATTTCTTATTTATTTCAAACAGTCACCACATTCTGGAAAAGTGGTCTCAGACTTTTGAAACCCACTGTATGTAGGCTACTGTGTATGTAAAACACAAACAGACTTATTTGCAGTGGGTATATATTTACATAATTATGTCAACGGTTAAGCATATACATAAGCATACTTGTTGTACTATACAAAGTTGTTCCATTTTATTTAGGTTTTAGATACCTGTTTTTATTTTATATGTAGCCTACATATATTTCACATATAGAAATTCAATATATGTACATATTTGGCTTTCTATTTGAAATTCATGGAGCCACTGATCCCGTGGAGGAAAGGTTGAGTGGGTGGTTGGGTGATACTGAGATACAATTTAGTGGCAAACACCTTACAGACACAAGCAGATTTATCCTGGATCACTGACACTAACTCAGACAAAACCTCACTTTCACCTGTTCAAATATTCAGTCTCTCACTTGGGTTTGACAGATTTTCAGTTAAGGTTTACACAAACACAGCCTTAAGTAAGTTTTACAGGAATCAGGTTTTTGTTGACATCTTTCAATGGTAGTGATCCACAATTAAAATCAGCAGCAGGCGCAACAGAGATTTAGACATGAATGTGTACAATAAAGCACCTACACAAGCAAACACGCACTTGTTCCTGCAGGTGTACATAATGTGAATGAATCAGCACATTCACACGCAGGTAAACATATACACATTCCTCGCTTGGACAAAGTACACACACTCCAAAACCCTCCTATACAGGCTCACGCACCTGGCCTGTTGGCATCAGGTCTTAAAACCTCATTAGAAAGTCATCAGATCTTCTATGACTCAGAGTGCCAGAGGCGCCGCTGCTACCAAAGAGGCCCCAGCTCTGAGGCTCCATATCCAGAGGGAGTGCACCACCGAGGCCTGGGTTGAGGAGAGGTGAGGCCGGAGCAGCTCTGGAAGCTCTGGATGGGGCTTTTCTGTTAAAGCTGCAGAAATAGAAACAGAGGCCAACAGCTTTGATATGGCTTTGTGGGCAGAATTATCTCTGAGGGCGAGATTAAAGTTGGATAAATTGTTGCTAATCATCCTGTGCCTTCACAAAGTGTCACACTGCACGCATGGATCTCATAGACTCTCTCTCCATCTCTCTCTCTCTCACACACACACACACACACAGCGTTATATATGAAACGATGAATCTTCAGTGGTCCTGTGGGGAAACTGGGTTCCAATCAGACATTCAAAATTCAAGAGCATTTTATTTGAATGATATGTTCTCTCACTTCTGAAATAAAATATGTATCATATATATAAAAAATTGATGGTTTTTACAGTAATGGTAGCAACAGAGCTATGTGAGATAATTTAAAATTACATGTAGCGTGAACACGGTTATACTGTGTGTGCAACAGGGTGGAAAATATAAAATACGAATAAAAAAGTGTACTGTCAACTGACTCTGTGGATAATGTATTTGATCAATTGTTGCTATTTAACATTATTTTATCTCTCATTGAGACATTTGTAACTCCACATGATGAGATTTAACAAGGATAGAACTTTCCTTTAGCTGATTTTATTTGAGTTCTGTTCAGATAACGGAGAGTAATTTCTGTTTTTCATAATGTCTTGTGGTTTAGGGCAATAATATAATAAGCCATTGTGTGTTGCTATTGGAAGGGGTATCTGGTTAATGTAGAGCAGCTTGTTTGTTCGCTGCCTGCTGGACGGCCTGTGGAGGGGAGCAGCACAAATCCAGCTCCGGCTGAATGCGTCACAGCCTCGACCACAAGGAATGGGACCAAATATTGACATCCAGCTCTGAAAGCCAGAGATGCTATAAAGCTCACATGTTGACCGTAGGACCACTGGTGATTTAGTGTTTCTGCATCCACAGGGCTCCACCCGGGGCAGTTGCTCGCCCATGCTGCACATCCGCCTGAATCGCCCCCAGCAATTACCATATACGTGCCCACAGGTCACATTAAACGTATTCCTGCCCCATGGTTTCTCACTGATCTTCATGTGGCAGTGCAGCGCCCGGCAGATGTAATGTAGCAATGTGCCAACAAATACAGGGAAGAAGACTGCTACCAAGTAAACACAGATGTAAACAATGCAGGTTTGTAAAATGTGCCAATGATGTGTTTTGCAAACATTTTAGGGGGAAGGAAATGCACTCAGCCTATTTGTTTGACCTCGAGGATACACACAATGTGTTCTACGGACATTCCTGGTTAAATCAAGGACAAATAAATAAATAAATGTGTTTTGGTGAAAGGCTCAATGTAAGCATAACGTTTGTTTGTTTACAAGAAAATTCCGCAGGCGATATTTAAATCTGTATGTTCTTGTCTTTCAGGTGGTATCACAGGCCACATTTTGGCGAGGGCCTGGACGGCGGCTGTAGCTCAGGAGCATTAATTGTAAGGTCAGTGGTTTGATTCCTTTCCTGTCTGCATGTCAAAGTGTCCACTGGCGAGCAAGCTCAGGTGTAACGTGGTACTGTTGGTTTAAAAAGAGCTGCTTACACAGTATCTTGTGTTTCACTGTGGCCGATGCCACATCTGACAGACGGAAACAGAAACCTCTCGCTGTCATTAGCAGCCACCATAATTCTGTCTGTATTTTTCCAGGTGTTTTCCAGTGCAATGATGTAATAACATTTGACCTTCCTATACTGTAGCAGGGCTACAATACAATTGCAACAGTGAGCCTGTAATGCTTTGTGTTCACAGTAGACAGGTGAAGCAACCTGAAATGTGACCTCAAGACACACCTTAGGAGGTAATCTTTAGAGACTCAGACACATGGCATTCGTCTGACCAGTTATCATAAGTCAGTCAGTCAGTCAGTCAGGCAGGCAGGCAGTCAGCTGGCAAAAAAACAGACTACGTGATTGACTGTAATGACATGCAAAATCATCAGGTGTCAATCTTGGCAATGCATTGGCTTTCTAATGCATTTCAATGAGGATACAAGACAATGAACAATATAAACAATGAATGCTGCTCAGTTCTTGCACTGGTCAGTCACACACACACACACACACACACACACACACACACACACACACACACACACACACACACACACACACACACACATACACATATGAAAGCGTATTCCTCCTATTGTGGGGAGGTGACTTTGTTTGTGCTTTTACAGTGTGAGACTGAATTATTTAATGTACAAACTCCTTTTTCCAGAAGTTCAAATTTCAGTCCACTTAGCGTGGGTGGAAGCCCAGAACAGAGAGAGAGAGAGAGAGAGAAAGAGACATATTTTCAAATGTGTCCGCATTAGTGTTGGCATAGCCTGTCTCCCTGAGCAGAGTCAACATCAGATTTTCTTTGCATTAAAAAAATCAATGCCTCATGCGCACAAGATGTTCTCCAGTGTGTATATACATACATGTGTGTGTAAGTGTGTGTGCCCTTCAAATCACACTCTGATTGATGTGAGCTTCTTTCCCTCCTGCTTGAAATTCTCTGCCATCATTGATAACAAAGCTCTCGCAGAATCGGCCCTTTCACATTTCAAACAAAATGACAGGTCAGGCGCTTAACAGGGTGTAATTACGTGACAATTTCCCTCATCCACATGTTCCATCACAAACACAAAGCTAGCTGTCCGTGGTAAAAATGCCCAGGAGTTCACTATAAATAGGCATCTTTTCTATTGGCCGGTCCACCGCTGCCTTCTTTTTGTGCTCCACAGAATGGAACTTGTAATTGTGTGCCGCTTCTTTTTGAGGCCACAGCAGTCTCCCTTGCAACAGCTGGAGAATGACAGCGAGCACAAAGATCACACACTCACAAAATAGAAATAAAAAACACCACACTGCACACCAATATGTATGCATGTATGTGCGCAGGCATGCATGTGTACACAGAGTATCCTAATTTTCTGCTTTTCAAAAGCTCTGAATCCAGTGGGCTTATAAGGGCTTGTTGGGTTTTTGTCTGGCTTCTTCAGAATGTTTTTTACCCACTTGCTTTTAACCTTCAAAATAACAGATTGTGGTGCATGAGGGCTTCCATGCGAGCCTCTTTTCTTTAGGCGATATGGGCAGAAGGTGGGGCCAGCAGCTGTGTCAATAGGCTACCGAGCAATCCTTAAGCAGCCCTCAAAACCCTGCAAACTGGCTTTTATGTCGGCCTCCTGGCTAAAAGACCGGCCTGTTTACACTTTGCTCTTTGTAAAAAGTCTTACACCTGTGTTTGGGGGAGGAGGGGGAGGGTGTGTACAGCTTAGTGTGAAGGTGTGTGCTTGTACCTGTTGAGTGATGAGCAGCACCTGTTGCGTAAATGGACTCCTTGAACTCGGACAAACCTCAATTCAAACAATTAGAAAACAGTTGGAATAATTATGGAGAAGAAGAGAAGAGTTCAAATGAGAGGGACTCTTAGAATTTGGTAGAAACTGTAGATTTACATTGCAATACATACAGTATTACGTATGTATGTATGCATGTATGTACAGTATGTATGTGTATTTTTTATTTTGTATGTGTATATGTATTCCTACTCCCTGATGTCTCATGCTCTCAAATTTAAGAACATTTAAACAGATGACATTGCAATATTTGAAGTAAAAGTGAAGATTTTGTTGCTTTTATCTTAATCAGGCAGAGATGAACAAATAACATCTGCACACTAGACCCCTACAGATTATTATGGTTTGCAGCTTTCTCCAGGATTTGTTTTTGCCAATTCTCACAATTGATTAAAACATTTCAGCGGTGATAGGTCGGGTGTGGTGACACTGTATATTCATTCCAGTGACTTAATAGCCTTTCACTGAAATCACACGCTAAGCTTTAATTTCTCTCATGGGAAGGTTTCCTCTTGTTCATTTTGACACTTTTCACACATTGAACCCACCACCAACATATGAACATATGGACCCCATAGGACTGTGAATGTATCTGTTTGCAAGCAGAAAATGGCAGAAAAAAAAAAAAAATCAACTTTTACTTGAACTCATTTGAACCAAAGAAATGGTCCCCATGAATTATGACTAATGTTTTCCTGAATAACTGCAATTCTGTTTCTGTAGAGTTCTTTTTAAGGGACTTTTCTTGCTATAAAGATGGAATTTCCAGTCACTTCAATTGTATGGGGTTAGTAGTATAAATATCAGAGATATGTATCTGAAAAACCTGGGTGAACAAAAACAAAACTCTATGGATGGATACAAAAGTGAGAAATAATGCTTTTGTAAAATGGATGAAGTGCTGTGATTCTCCCTCAGTGCATAGAAAAGCAGGTCAGGTGGGTTGGAAACTAAAGTGAATCTGTTTATATGTCATAACTCTGCAATACATTTGTAAGGGAATGTTGCTTCACATGCATGTTAGGAGACTTCAACGTTACATCTTAAGTGTGTGTTACACTTTGGTTTAGTTTAACTATTTAAAACTGCACCAACAACCCTCCCATCCCTCTTCCTATTTACTGGAGAGATGTAGTAGAAACACATGAACTACTGGAGCCCAGCTCAGCTATAACCTGGAGTACCAAGAATATTTCAAACATGACATCCAGGCATATCGAGGGTTAAATGTCTAAAGACATAATAACCTGGGGTTTATGCTGACACTACTCATTAAACACCAAGAGAAACAACTTCATAGAAAAAGCAAATAAGTGTCCTGGCACTGGCCCCAGCCATTGTGTTGGCACAGTCCAAATCCAGTTGGCCCGGCCGCTGGCCACAGAATTCATTTCATGCTTCATCTCTTGGCCTAAAGAGCCGAGACAGAAAAAGGCCACAGTGATAATTGTGCTGCTGAATCTGGCGTGAACAAAACATATTTTTTTACAAGGCGGGGTCTTGAGGGGGACATGAGCATGCTGACACACACACACACACACACAAGACCTCAGACTTTTAATCAACAGTGACTACTGGACATTTCTCTGTGTGCAGTGTAATGAGGGTGCTCGTCTCAGTGCATTAATTTGGTAGACCCATTTACCTACAGCAACAAATGTACACACTGGGAGCTATTAGTAGTTCAGTGTCTTGTGCCAGGAGGCTGGGAAATGACTTGGGAACTGAACCACCAACCATATGATTCATCATCATCGCAGTCTCTATCGCACAACTTGTGGATCCTAATGGCACCATCTAACACTGTACATCAATTAAAGACTTTTTTCCTTCATCTTCCTTAATTACTTGGATTTAGATGAATGGCCTCTGCTGCTCCAAGGGTTCATGTAAATAATGAATCGAGAGGAACCAGTTTGTCCCATTGTAATAAACAACAAGCAATGTGCTGAGCTGTGATTTTGGCATCATGGCTGAACACATGGGCGATGTGAAGTTAGAAAGTAGCTCACAAATTGACTAATTAGCTACAAAGACTGGCGAGATATTATACTGTAGTAACACCGAACAAAGTGGACTTTATTTTAGGCAAGTGATTACAATACAACTGTAACAATAATAGAACAGATAGTTTGCTAACCATCATAAACTGAAAATGTCATCTTACCCCTCTCATCACAAGTTGGTAAATGAAGGAGGGATGACATCTTTACATAATTAACTGCAGATCTCATCAGCAATAATTTTATGTGTATGATGTAGATGCACACACATCTGTCTCTGTGTCTTTGAACTTGTAGTTTTTGTCTGAGGGAGTGTAGGGGCACGGGGGTTAGAGGGGTCATCTAAGGTCATCTTCTCCTGAAACTCTTCCTTGCACGTGTCCTTGAGCAAGCACTTTTATGTGCTCACTCACTGGGCCTCAGGGATGAGGAGTGTCAGATTAATGAAACATGAAGCTCTGTCTGCTTCAGAGTTGCCGGTGCAGCTTCTCGGTAGATTCTGTGAAACCCCTCAGAGGAACATTTAGAGTAATTACACACTGTCTGTGCTGTAATATTGTGACTGGGTGCCCAAAATTCCTAAAAAATTCAAACCCATGCACTCTGGCCCACAGCATTTGTTTGCACTGTTTGCTTTTGTGTGGTATCACTCAAGCTGGTCTGCGTCGAACACTTCTGACCGAAACAATATGTTCTCGAATTATATTATTAAGTGTGGTAGAGGTCTACGTAACAGTCTGGCGCCAATTGTTCTCCTAAACGTGTCATTACTGTAACCACAAGGTCAGCCCAAGACAACGCTGCGCACACATCCTCTGAATTAAAATCAGTCCTGCCGCTGTGTGAAAACATGAGAAAGTATATATCACCAAAAGCTTCACGAAAACAGACCATAAATTAACCAGAACACACACCATGTCTGTAGGCTACACTGTACAATCAACTGCACACTGTAAATTATAAGATATCAGGAAGGATGTTATGGAATCGTGCCATACCAATCAATCCTGGTAAAAACATCTTAAGGCCATAACATAAATGGTAAAACATATATAGGGAACTAAAGCAATTTAAACAGGCCTTTGAAGTTTTCTTTGCTGCTGAACAGGTTTCTTGCCAAGAACAGGGGGTGGTGATCGTCACTTGACAAGGGCTTCTGAATTGTCTGTTGTGTCTCCTTTGGTATTTAAAAAGGGTATAACTATGTTTGCTGTCTATTATCAGTTATAGTTTTGCCTAATATTAAAGAAAGTAGCCTACCTTGGTACATCTTATTCATATCTAATTTGATACAAAGTACATGTTGTGTCTTATTTGTGTAAATGGAAAATTAAATGTGGTCCAAGAGGTTATGAACTCTATGTCTACGATAAGATCTATGGGCAGATTGGAATCTACAGTGAATTTATTGCTATCAGAAAGTGGCTAGCTGGTTAGCTTGCTAATTTCAATAGAAGACAGGACATAATAGAGTTGAGAGTTCACATTTGTTTCCACTGCTGGAGAGAATAAAATAATTTAAAATTATAACATTTCTTCACACTGGTAATAAAAGATCTGTTAACGCTAATAATGAAATTGCAGAGTTAGTCAGGGGTGATGTGGTGGGGCAGTGGTTAGCGCTCTCAGTAAGAAAGGAATCGGGGTTTGATTCCCAGGCCTTTCTGGCTGCAGTTCACGTGTTCTCCCAGTGCCTGTGTGGGTTCTCTCTGGGTTCAGGACATAGATTGATTGGTGACTCTAAATTGCCGGTAGGTGTGAACGTCAATGTGTGACATGGTTTGTTTCTATATGTCGGCAACCTTGGATAAGTTGTATAGCGGGTGGATGGATGGATGGATGGAAGAATGAAGTTAGTCAACTTTAACATTGCCAACAAAACACATCCACATTTCTCAGCAGCAGAGTATGGACTTCCAACCAAAGTCAGCGAGCTGCTTTTAGTGTTTCATCACACTCCACTTTGCAAGTGGAAACGGCCAAAACATTTCAGCTTTGTGGATATTTCAGCAGTTGTTTTTATTCCTGCTGTGGGGTACAGATGAAATGTGCAGTAACACCCTCTGAGTTTGTACCAATACTCTTAACAAAGTCTCCTTGGGTGAGTGTGTGGCCTTTGAGGTGAGGAGGAGGAGGACGACGACGACGAGGAGGAGGAGCACAAGCTCAGTTTTACTCACAAGAGCAAAAAGTTTACCCTGCAGATCTTAAGGGCACTGCTAGTAGTGCTTGAATGCTAATCCCGGCTCTGTCGGCACAGTGGTAGTGAGAGGGTGAAGAGGGTATTTTGTTCTGGAGAGCATGAAGAAAAGGAGGAAGAGGAGGAGGAGAACTTCATAGATCCCAGTGTTGGAGGAGGGAGGGACACAGCTAGATGCTCTGTTGTCTCCAATTCCTCAGAGTCTCATTTAGCCTTATTTCTCCTCGCTAGCCCCCCATCCCATCCACTCCACTCCTGTTGCCCCTGCTCCCACCGCCCTCCCTGACAGATCGGGGGGACATGAATGCCTGCAAATTGGCCTCAGTGGTGAAGCGAGGGCGACTCTGAGACCAGGCCGGCTCTGATTTCTAACCAACTCAATTGCGGTCTCTTTCCCAGCTCCTCTGTCTCCGTCTACTGTATTAAATTAGCATCAGTGAGCAGCCTGTTTGGATATATAGTTGATAATGGTCTCTGGGCTTTGTGTTTATATTGGAGCATGTAATAGTGCCTATTAGTGGTTAATAATAACAGAGTATTATGTGAAAGGCTTCAGTATGAACTAGTCTGTGTGTATGTGTGTGTGCGCGCGTCAGGCTGTACAGTTTTATGTAAATAAGCTGAGGTGTCTGAATGTATTTTGAAGTGTTTGTGTGGTTGTGTAAATGGTACACATGCAATCTGAAGATCATCACTCAGTAAAGTGCATTGTGTTTTCTTCTGAGTGCTGGGGAAAATTTGCATTATTTGTCTTCTCAGAACAGCATCTTGTTACTCCTTCTTGCAGGCCAATGTTTGCATTTAAAGATTCAGTAATGTCTTCCACTGCTGCCTGTCCGTCATTCAACAAGATAGTTTCAAAAGACGTGCCTGAAATTTGTCAGACAGAGAGCCCCCTGTTTAAAGTGAAGCAGACTGGAGCAGTGTGACAAGCTGCAGTTCCATGACTTTTTAATACTGACATCCATTCCAGTCATCACAGACACCCAAGGGTCTCCTCAGTAGTTTAATAACTATAGAGTTATGTTGTACCATCAGTTTGCTATGTCAGGTGGCATTAAATACTACATGATCCTTATTTTACGCTACTAGAGAGGATCTCGCTAAATGGAATAATGTCTTTGTTTCTTTTTGTACTATATTTTCTACTGTGCTGCCTTTCTTCTTTTTTTTTAGTGTGTGTAAAATGTGCTGCCATTCTGAGAAGAACTTGAAATGGAAATGAACCCGTATAATTGCAGCTTGTGTAGAACAATTTTCCATTCAGGAACAAAACACTGTGGAATTGTTGATCCAGAGTGAGAAACTGTGCTAATTCCATTTGGTTAAATGAATCAATGAATGCCACAAAGTTCAAGATCTAAACTTTTTGAATTGTATATTTGTGAAGTTGAAGTTCTCTAGTTTTATATTTTTTTGTTTTATGCATCAGAAACTTTTTTCTGTCTTATTTTTTTTTTTATCAGTTGGTCTCTCTTTCGTATTAATGATCTAAACAGGATAGTTTGATGAAATTCTAGATGTTGGACCAACTTGAACAGTCATCTCAGCGTCAGTAGTGAAACAGACCTTGGCTGCCCTTAGACTTCCCACCTACGACTCTTGTCTGTTGATTAGATTTAGTGGATTAAGAAGTTAGATTTCAACATGTTCATACCTTTGCTTTGTACATCACAGTGTGTTCATTTATTCACCCGTTACTTTGATGTGGATGGATGAGTGGAGAACATGGAATATAACACCGAGTTGCTTGTCAGTTCCGATCTAAAACCCTCTTGCAATGTCTGAGATGACAAATGGCTATTGGACACATGCAGGTTTTCAAAATTATCGCCAAAGAAAACCAAACGACAACAAACATTCTCTGTAAACGTGTGTTCAAACATTCATCTCTTTTGACAAAGCTGGTGATTTACAGCCATTTTATTTGCACTTCATATATCCATGTCATATCAGTGTCATACAGGAAATCTGAGACTGAGAACATGCCTGCAGGGTTTGTAGAGCAACAAAACCATAAGTCTCCAGCCATGCTCTGTGAGCCTACAGTACACTACACTTAAACTAAATGCTAACATCGGCGTCAGCAGGTGTAGCTACAGTATCCTATTTTCTTTGTTAACCAATTTAAATTGATTGTACATCACAGTATTTAACTAGCTATTAAACAACTTAAATTTTGACCAGATGGTGGTGCTAGGGGAAGCATTAAAGGATCACTAGACGGACCGGGTTTCAGGGCAACAGTCTATATGAACTTGTAGTTGTGTGTATAGATGCTGAGATACTCACAGGCAAAGTTATGAAATGTAATCACCTTCCACATCTGTCTCAAACTTCATGGCAATCCATCCCATAGCTGTAGCTAAGTTATTTCACAACAAAGCACTAGAAAACTAGGTCACTCTCCATAGGATTCCACCACTGGGGACCACGAATGTTTGTACACAGCTTCACTGAAATCAAAATAATTCTTGTTGGGATATTTCAGTCTGGTACTGTGACCAACTGACTATGAGAAACCCTCTTGTATAGAATCTATGAATAGAAAACAATGTCAGACAGGCAGCCATGTTTGCATTTCTACATTGCATGGGTTTTGCATTGTAAAAAACATTTTGTATCCATGATCAAAATAACACCAATGTTTGCTTTGTACTGAACAGAAAGGGAGAGTGGGGGTAAATATGAGTGATAATCCTTTACTCATCTCAGTTCAGCTCAGCTCAACTCAACCCAACAATCTTTCATACAAACATATAGCCCAAAGTGCTTTACATAGCGGGATTAAAACAACAGATTTAAAAGATAAAACAGAAGCCTTGACTTTAAAAACTCACTTCCCTCCCTTGATCTGTTCTTCTCTCTCTCTCTCCCTCTCTCTGTCTCTCTCTCTCTCTCTCTTTGTTGGTCGGGCCTCCTCCTGCCCTGTAGGAGCAGGATTAAGTTCGCTCTGCCAGTTTTGTTTTTTTTCTGAAGGTGGAAACTCACAAAAGCCTCAGAAGCCCTGCAGGCGAGTTTTCTCCCACTGCTGATGGATTTCACATTGCAACTTTTACCACAGCACACACCTACCCCCCCCCCCCCCCCCCCCCCCCCCCCCCACACACACACACACACACAAAGAAAAAAAATGATCACACACACACTTTCTCTTGCCAGCAGTCCTTTAATAGTCAGTGATTGTCCCACACACGGGGGACAACTCAGCTAGAAGCTCCACAAGACCCGAGTCTGAACCTGCCTCAACAGACCAATTTGTTATAAAAGAGAAATAGACAGAAAGAGATATTAAGCTCTCCCTCCCAGTATTCAGGCTTCATAAATCTACATTGTGAGCTGAGCTGCGAGGCACATCAAAGAAACTAGAAGCAATCGTCCCTTGATCTGTTCAATTATGTGCACTTTTTATACACTTTAAAAGGTTAATAATTTACATCAAATGGATTCTGGTGTTATTCACAGCTATTATCTTTGACAGAACATTTAACTGGATGTCAGCCTGCTGTGTGATACAGTACATCGTAACATTCTTTTTTATAATGACAATGATAATGAGTCTCACTAAGGAACTCAGAGGGCTGTTTTGTGCTCCTTGATGAGATAATGAATGTCACAAATGCTATGATGAAAGTCTTGGCGCTTGCATGTTTAAAAAGAATCAATGCTTTTTAACAGGTGTTCGAGCAGATATCATATTTGTCCTCCGGTCCTTTGAAATCTGTCTGTTTTCATCAAATGTGATTTTAAGGCTATTGCCAATGAGTTTCACTTTTGTGTGTTCGTGTGGAAGCAGCTAAGTAGCTACAATAAGGTTCTTATTGATCAGCCATACAGGTCCCTTTTTTTCCCTACCATGTGATGGATGGTCTACTCATACAGTGCCCCTATAGCGGCATACAGCACATACCAGACCTTTATCGCCATGATCACAGTGACAAATGATCATGGCTTGGTTTGGTTTAGGTACAAAAACAATTTAGGAGAAGATCACAGTTAACAAGTACTGTATTTTCCGGACTATATGTCGCACCTGAGTATTAGTCGCATCTATCAAAAAATATGTCATGAAGAGGAAAAAAACATACATAAGTCGGTCTATAAGTTGACCGAAGCAGAGACTGTGAAAATACTCTGAATTGACATGTACTGTATGGGAGTGAAGTGGACGGAGACAGAGACCCAGGTCCGACAACGCAGCGAGGAGAACAGCACGTGAGGAAGATGAAGATAAGCTACATGAGGAAGGATTTAGAAATAAAAGCCTCCCTGCCCTCTTGTGGTCATAGATGACATAGCGTATATTTTTGATATATAAGTCGCTTCTGAATATAGGTTGCATGGCCAGCCATGTGAATTCAAAAACAAAATGTAGAGCAATAGAGCTCTAAGATTGGCATGACGGTTCATACCTTGGTTTCGTGTAGCTAAATGTTGACACATTGATATCTGCGATTTCAGAGTTGTCATCTTGACTTACAGTAATGAAGCCAGCCTAGACTTTTACAAGAGAAAGTTGATCAATAGACCGTTCTGTCTTTCATCTACACCAGGAGTCGACAGGAGCCTTTGATTAGGTTGAATAATGTCGCGCAAGGTCTCAGCCTTCATCATCACCAAAATGCAGGTACTGTTTGATATTGAGTTGCTCTGTTGCAGAGGGCTGTCATTTTAGCCACAGAGGAGTAGCTATCATCATGACAGTGGTGGCAATGGTGATGGTTGCTGAGTAGGTTGGCCTGTCCACAACATGGTCTATCAAAACAGTGAATGGATTGCTATGTAACTTACCAGCCTTGCTCAGACACGACGGATGGAACAGAAAAATAGTTTTTCAAATCCTGAACACAGTGTCTTTAAGCCGGCAATATCTTCCTCTCCTTTGAGAAGACTGTGTGTGTGTGTGTGTGTGTGTGTGTGTGTGTGTGTGTGTGTGTGTGTGTGTATGGGGGGAGAGAGAAAGAACATTTGTGAGAGGGAGATCAAAGTGTTGGCTCATGGTATCACAAGTAGGAGAAAAGCAGTGATTATGTAAACAGAAATATTCAGCAAATGTCTTTATTCTTATGTCTTTATTCTTATTATAGCCATGCAACCACATCCAGAACAACACTGCTTCTAAAAACAGAACAGCTTCCTGCATGTTTGAACAAGGAAAGCCTTTCATTACTTCAACTAGAAATATTCACGTCAACCGGTCCAATATTCCACCCAAACCTATCACCGTGAAGGCTCCAGTGGTAGTGTGGCGTTTCACATCAGTGACGCTGCATCTTTGTTGTTGTTACGTTTGTTTGTCTTTATTCCATTTGTATTAGATTGTCCAAATCAGGCCACATATCTGAGGCCAATCAGACAGTTTTATATAAGAATTCGTGGCATTTTTTTTTAATGGAGCATTTTCAGAAATGTCAACATAAATAATGCGAATGAAATTGCCTACGAAGATCCTATCACATGGGAAAAACACTATACTGGCTATGTATTTGTACAGACATGCTCATAGTGGAATAGCATTGAGAGGTACATTGGCTGCACCATTTAGCCGTGGTGATTTCACCCTGGTTACATGCACCTCTTTATGAAGTCAGTCAGACAGTACATTATTGTAACTGCCATGGAGGGTGTGCAGTGTGCCTGACTGGGTTGCCACTCATTTTTAATGTATTAATTCAGGCTGACATTGTGTTCATGTTTGGCTTTGAGGGGGACCTGATTTTTCTTTTTTTTAAGCCCAACACAATGAGCATTGACTGACATATCTGCCCTTCCAAGTCAAAGTTGTGAGAGTGGTAGCTAGCTGCAGTTGATTTAACAATTCCTTTTCAATAATCAGAGAAATGTGTTAATGTAAAAGTCGTTAGTCAACTAACAGCAACGTGTACACTTCTTTCAGGACTGTTATTTTTCTACTTTTAAATAGTCAGCCCTCAATCGGTAGTAGGAAGATCACCTGATGCTAAACTTACACTGGTCAACTGATAATGAGAAACAGCCATCAGTAGGCAAAGCACCTGATCCATATGGGACCCACATGCCCACATGGTTCAGAAGTGGCTGCATCGCCTCTTCTTATCTTGTTGTTATCTGCTGATACAAAGCTGCTGCAGACGGAGGCGGTTTCTAAAATTGCAGAAATGATTTGTCTAAATACGACATAATTTGTGCCAAACATCACTGGTCATTTGATCAGACAGTTGACTAATTAATCAATCAGATAATTGGCCATGCCCAAATGCTACCCACAGAGTGTGTTCACACAGAGCTGGGTAGAAGGAAGTCAACTTTGAAGTTGTTTTTCTTGCATTTATGATTTCTGTATTTCCTAATTATGATGTAGGATCTCCTAATTACATGATTTAACCTCCCATATACAAACAAATCTAATATTGTCAGAAAAATGTAATTATGATATTTGTTACACAAGACCTTTATCTTATAACATTGCTTTTTCATAATTACCAGATGCCAGGTCATAATTACAAGACAAGGAAGTCATTATTCATAAATTCGTATGTTATTAGAAAAATGTTTTTCTTTGGTGGATGCAGCGTGCTTCTGGGCTGGGGCTCGTGTTTTGAGAAGTTTGGTAGTTAATTTCTGTACATAGTGGTTTGTTGTGTTGAAATGAATCCAGTCAAGTACGAATGAAGCAGCTTGAAGCAGCAGATGAGAATTTGACCAAAGCCATGAGGATGGTGGGAAAGCTCTTAAATTAGGGTTCACATGAACAGTGCCTGTGGCACTGCTTAAAATAGGAGAAAAATAAATGAATATTTGAATATGTCCCAATATAATCAACAACCTCCCCCCACAAGAATATATATCCTTCATATAATTTGTGTGGGTCCTGCATTCAGCAGTAAGGGTGTTAATGGATGGGGAAACCCTCTTTGTGGATTATAGATGAGGGTTGGTGACCTGCTTCCGTGACTGAATCTGTGATGAGGTGATAGAGCAGCATCAGGCTGTTTAAAGTCTAAATTATTCAGGAATCGCCTCTGGACACACAGGTTATGCTCCTTGAGCATTTTGATTGAGGAATAACAAATGATGACAAATTTCATGATGGGAAAACATTTTCAGGTTAATTTTACACAACAGCAGGCAAACCAGTGATGTATAAACCTATAAGGATTTATAGGTAAACAGGTATCAACACTGCGGAAACCAATTTCACCCTCAGATCATTTAATTTGACTGAATCTGATCAGCCTGAGATGTTCAGCCCTTTACAACTCTTCTTCTAATTTCTAAATTCTTCTATTTCTTCTCAATTATTTCTAATTAGGAGTCAAACTTTACATTTTTGCTTTTGGTGAACTCATATTCCCCTAACTTTCTACCTCAACTACAGTCATTGAGTTTCCACAAAGATTTTTTTTCTCAAATCCAGGAGGAAAATTGGAAAATACAGTACAGGGGTCTTTACCTTGAAAAACAAAAAAATTCAAGCAGAAAGAGTATTGCAGGTCCACCTGAGGAAAAGTCTAAAAAAAAGAAGAAGAACAGAACAGAGAAAAACCACAAGGCAAAGTGTAAAACTCAAGCAGGACATTAGGCAGGTATAGAGTAGACTACTTGAAAGGTACGGCCCATGGCACAACGGCAAGAGAGCAAATGGAAACAGATTGCTACATGCACCTAGCTGATTAGGGCATGAAGAACAGGTGAGCAGGTGAGTGGGGAGGTGAAGCAAGTCTGAAATTACAGCAGAATTTAAACATCTGCTCAAACAACTGGAATTGATGAGCAGACTAAAGTACAAAACCATGGCAGCCATATGTATCCTACACATACATAGGCCTAGAAGTTGTGTCCCTCAGGGTCCTGAGAGGACCTGAAGGTTGAGAGTTTACACCTTTTCACCTGAATCTTTGTTAATTCTTAAATAAAAGGGACATTGAGGAAGCTGCCTTTCCATGGCCTACAGAGTTGTAAGCCAGTGAAAAAAGTAAAAAGCAGTAGAGAAGAAAAAGAAGATTAATGTTTATATTAATGCTAACAGGTATAACTGTTCCTGCAGCTGTTGAAGAAGTCCAACTTGCAAAGGACAATGATGGTGCACTTCTACACCTCCTTCACTGAGTCCATCCTTACCTCCTCCATCACCACCTGGTATGCTGCTGCCACTGCCAAGGACAAGAGCAGACTGCAGCATATCATTCACTCTGCCAAGTCGGTGATTGGCTGCAATCTGCCGTCCCTCCAGGACCTGAACACCTCCAAGACCCTGAGGTGTTTCCTGACGGTGACAAGTACCCCTGAAATGCACTATTAAACACATAGCTGCCTCACAAAAGAAGGTGGGACGCTACCAGCTGCAAAGTCAGAGAAATGAAAACTGTATTTCTAAACCACATCGACGATCCTCTGAAATGGGATCGGCTGTGTTACATTATTTTAATGTTTTCTGTCTTGAGATGTGGACCTCAAAAGAGGAAAATGACTGAAGTTCAGAGCCATGTCATTCTGTGATTCACAGTTGCCCAGGCCTGTAACAGAGTGCACTGAGGACACAGCCGTCATCACCATAAAAAGTAGACTGTGACCGAGTGTGACCTTCATTGTATGCTGCATTCACACAATGCTCATAAAATGTGAAGAGCAGGAATTAAGCCTCCTGTTATTCTGACTTGTATTCATGCATCGTTGCAGAATGGCTTACCATAATTACCGTCCCTGCTAACCTTGTAGTCACACCAGAAACCAGATTTAAAAAAAAAAAAATCTCTCTGTATTAGCTGAAGGAACTTAAACAAGCAGTGTCTTTGGCTTTTGCTACATGGATAAAGTTAGCATTAACTGGTGTGAGGAAATGTGAGTTCTGCATCTAACTTCATTCCATTACTCACTAGGTGTCTAGTGGAAAACAACACGAATGATAACACTTGCCCATGTCATGCCTTTCCCTCTAAAGATGTTAGCATGCTAACTAGTCAGCCCCAGGCTATTTCAACACTGTTCAGAGGAACAATATGGCTGACTCTTGTCCTTATGGCAGGGGAAACTTACAACCTATTTAACTGACAATTTAATTTTGACTTATAGTTTCTCATTCATTAGCTATTATATAGTTTTTGTATTTTAGACACACAGTCATATGCTGACCTGTTTATTTGTGGCTCTGCAAGAAATACTTGAATAGGTGTTGCCAATTGTTTTGAATTAGTGGACAACACCATAATGCAGATGTGATTGGCTCTAGGGATTCAGAGTAAGTTAACAAGATAAAGCCTAAATCCATAAAACATAATTAATGTTATTGCATGTCTTACTTGTCTTTATTTGGCCTATTTACTTCTATTTTTTATTTAACAATTCACATTAGGTTGTTTTTATAGGTCCACCATGTAAGCTGCTTTATGACCTTTCCTGTGACAATGTTCACTTCTGTTATCTGTTTTTAAGCTGTTTGTATAAAGAATACACTACAAAATGGCACAGCTGACATTTTAACCTGACATTTAACACAAACACTGAAGAAGAAAAAAAAAGCATCAAACTGAACTGTAGCCCCTGATGTTCATGTTTTACGAAGGATTTTCCCCTCAAGAGGCTGGTCGGGCCTTTAGCGCTGTGCTGGAGCAATGAAAGATGATTACAGGTGGAAGTGCCCAGGAGCTGAGTTCCAGAGGAAGGTGGATGTAGGGGAAGAAAAAGGCACTAAAAGATGTTGACAGTGGAAAAGTTAAGCATCTCCTTCTCTCCAGTATATTTGTCATCACCATTAGTGCTGTCATGTTCAGTCCAGGCATGCAGTGATCTGTTTGTGATATCCCGCAGCTAAAATTGCTGCATACAGTATAGTTACAGTACATGCGATTGTAAATGTGCAGTGGGTTTTTTTCTCTGTGTGAATGCATATAATTGCCAGGTTCTAACATCAAATGCTTTTCAATCTGCACTTCATTATTGCTGCACTCCAGTGGGAGGGAAATTAGGTGTGTTTATGTGAGTTATGCTTGTGCGTTGGAGAGAGAGTGCGTGTGCTTGTGAATGTAAGCTGTGGCTGTTAAGTGCCGTGAGCCTTAGGAAAACATTTCCACTTCTCCACAGCAATGACTGCTCGCACTAAATCATCACTAAATCTCCCACATGCTCCGCCCCCAGTAGTCCATGAATTACTCACTCATTCTCTCTCTTTCTCTGTCTCTCTCTTTCTCTCACACACTCATCTGTAAGAAAAAAGAAACTAGATGCTAGAAAATATCTGTGCTGCAACTCTTATTCTCTGTAAAGTGTTTAATTATGGTAATAATATTTCCATATCTCTGGAAAGTTCTGTCAAAGCAGAATGCAGGCTCACAGTGAAAATCGACCCTAAATCCTTTACACACAGAGTGTGTTTACATGTGTATTAGTATCCTGATTTTAAGCCTCATCTTGTTTTTGATTATAATACTGTTTACATGGAACATGAAAAACCTAGTTCTTCAAATCTCTGTACACATGATAATAACAGTATTCAGGTCTGTGATCATGTGGCTGCGGGGGTGTCTTGATTTCTCACCACTGAAGCTTTCTGAAACCAGGTAAGCTGTTTAAATACACAAATCATATCCAGCATACTAGTGTGCATGTTAATGCACTGACAGGAAGTTGCCACGATGTATCCATCATGTGCCTCTCTGTTAACTTTGGATGCTGTATTATCCAAAATGAAGGTAAATAAATCATAGCTTCACTGCTGAGACCTAGGATGCAGCTCCCAGCAGCATTATGTTAGGCTTTGCCATGTTTGCTTGTGGGTAGCCCATGAGGGATCATATCCTGATCAGTGAACTAGTAACTCCAATGCCTCTGCAGGGTATGAAACTGTTGGGGGGATTAGAATGAACCTCCTGTTTGTAAGCCCTCTTAGTGAAAAGCATCACTGGAAGGTGAACAGTAGTAACATCTGTCAAGAAGTAGCTCATATTTGACTGCTGCCCTCACACACAGGATAACAGTATACAGTTACTGAAGTTGTGGTGTTCGAAGCAAGACTTTTCACTTTTTGGGTCATTTCACCAACAGTGACATTGACTACTTTTGTGCATTTTTATTTGTTAATAAAAGCCCAAGCTTCCCAAATAGAAGCTTGGGCTTTTATTTGCTTCGACTGCTGAACTGACCCGGCTTATATTTGAGACAGGCTTTTATTTAATTTTGAACAAATCTTATGATCAGCAAAGATGGGGACTCTCAAATTGTTCTGTTCTTACTGTTTAGTAGAAGGTAAGTGCCAGATCCAGAGCACACATTGATTAAGTTTAATTGGCACCAATGGGGCTTTAAGAGGTTTTGTTAATTCACAAGAACTTGCAGAAAACAGAAATAGACAAGGCTTCTTGAGACTGGCTTTTATTTGCTCAAACCTGTATCCAGACCTGGCCAGGATAGGAGACTGGCGATGCAATTTTCATTTGAGAATTTACGGTAGTATCTGCTGCAGAATGCTGTTTGTAGCTGGGTAAAGGTGGTAGTGAATTTTGTCCATCATTATCCTTGTAACACAAAGAGGTAGACCTCAAGAAGCATGTCTTTGGAGGCAGATTGGAGGTTTGTGATCCACTATTGTAAAGTGGTAAGGCGGGCATGGGCTAGCTGGTTAGCATGCTAATATCAAAGAAAAGTGGTTGTGGTTGCTTTTCATGTCTGGAGACAGATGTTGGTGAGTAAAGGAATTAAGTTTGATGCTGGACTCACCAGATGTGTCTTTCAGACTGGTTTGCAAACAGCTGTTACAGCTAACACTGGTGAACTAGCAGCAGCACAACCCACGAACAACACCTGTCTAATCAGTGATTAGTGATTTCCAGGTCAACAGCATGTGTAGGAGCCGTGTGTGTGCAGATGTGCCAGTTCCTCCACTTTCTATCTGCTTTAAGAACAGAGAAATCTTTTACCCAAGGTGAAACATTTCCAATTCATGTCTTGGCCTCAAAATCATACCATAGCTACCTCTCACACTGAATTCAAGTCTCTTTTCATCAACTTCTGCCACTTCTCAAATGAACTTCCTATTTCTCTTCCATCTGATTTGATTTGTGCTCTAAACCCACAATAAAACGACTGTAATGGCACACTGTTACTGGTGAGCACTCTCGGGTTCACACAGGCTATCTGTCTACACATGCAGGTTTCTGAGTCAGTGCCTCCTGACAGAATATAATCTCCTCTGTCAACTTTATTTTGAAAAAGCACGAAATCCCAAACAACCTGACAACACTTCAAACAAACCTCACAGGAGAAGTTTACAATTTCATAAGCAACACCTTCAAGAAAATTCCATAATGAAACCTGGTTTCCCACTCTGCTCATGATGGGGGCGATTTCCCTCCATTTTCACCTCAGTGCGACTGAACAAAGCAGCACTCGGTCGGACAGCCAGGTTTGAGATAGGACAGATGTTTCTTTAAACCTTTGGAGTGACACTATCAGATTACTTACCTGTCACATGCCACATATATAGATACAGCAAGTTTCGCACTGCAGCTAATGTGAGCTGTATTCAGGTTTAGGTGTACGTGTGTGTGTGGTAAGAATCATTTCATGGCTGTGAGCTGTAACCAATCACAGCTAATAAAGTCTGTAGCTGTCAGAGGTAGAGACAGCTCAAGAAACAGAGCGAGATAGGGGGCGACACCTGTGGGGGAAACCAGACGGGAAGACGAGGAGAGAGGGAGAGAGAGAGGGAGGCACGGTGGGGAGATAACAGCGGAGAAAGGCGGCAGCTGAGATTGGCTCGACGCGGCCGCTTGCTTTGAAATTACAAAGCCATTATTTGATGGAGGCTTAAACGTCCCGTGCCGCCCCCGCCTGCCTGTAAGCCCGTTGTGAACCCACACGCTGAGGAAACTATTTCCAGGTGTGAAATGGATCCACTGTGGCTCTGCTTTAGGGATTTCAGAGGGAAGGAAAATGGAAACTTCATTTTGATGAAGACTTGAGCTCGGTCAGACTTCCTCCACCTTTGCTGGGGCCTCTGTGGCTTAGCCATGAGGCCATTACAATATGACCTGCTCTGCCTGAGTGGATGGGGGAAAGAAATCCTGCAATATACCACAATCCCCATTATCCAATAATAGTAATACAGATATACACCTCGGGATCAACTACTGTACCTGAACTTGCTGATAGACACACACCTGATAGTGGTGAGCTGTACTCCTCCGATAACCGGTTCACTGGGTTTATGCTAATTTTTCTGACAATAACAGAGGGACACAGAGAATAATTTTTTTTTTCTTAAATTCAAGATGAACAATGAACAATGAGATTGTAAAGATGGAGCCACCAGTTGGTCTGGTGTGTTAGAAGTTTACAGGATTCATTTGGTTGCAGTAAACCATAAACTTTAATTAGCGACAGGTTCATTAGTAAAAGCTAACATCTTGTAGCTCAGCTGGATATTTCTCCTAATGCTAGCCAGACCTTCTAGCCAACCCAGTTGACGCATGGATGTTTATTACTGGTGTTTACCTGGCTGCTTCAAAGGAAAGCTGTGGTTGTATCTGTATACTGTATATTTTCATTCCATACAGTGAACAAATACACGGTGGTGGTAATGCAGTTGCAAACTGATGGAAGTAGCAGTTGCAGTTTTTAAACAAATATTTGCAAATATTTTATGAGATAAAAATAGATTTTAGATATAGATATAGATAGAAAATTGATTTCTGAATTTAGATACAACTAGTCACTTGAAGGTTTTAGGCCGTCATTAAAAACAACACTGGTCTCTCTTGGAAATGAGATCCCATGTCTCAATGAGATTATCTGTATAAAGGTTAAATAAAATAGGGTCCAGAAAAGAAATAAATATCAAAACAAATGCCGCATACACCTTATATCGCTGTACCTTTAAATCCCATTCTGTTGATACAGCCTCCAGCAGCATCTCAAACTGCATCAGGCCCATTTTTGTTCTTCAGTTTTATAAACACAATGTTTTACAGCAGCACAGCAGCTTCTGCAGCCTCGCATCATCCATATTCATCACTGCTCTGACGTGTCCACCCCTGTGTGTGCTCTTCGTCCTCCTCACTCAGGTGGACTCACCTTGGAGGGGGCCATCACACTATGATGCTACGCCCCCCCACTAAACAGTGCATGCATTAGCCTTGAGTCAGTGACACTGACTGTGGGATGGCAAGGACAGCAAACTCACTCCCAAAGCAAACAGACACAAACTGAAGACTAGTTTGTGTGTGGATTTACTTTTACAGCACGGGTTTCTTTAAAGCTGATGCTCACAGCACAATATCTGTTCCTTTCTTGCTCTATGATGTGTTATGCTTATTGTTATAAAGTCTTATGATAATTTATGAGTATTTATAATGATAGTTATACACATTTATAAGCCAATTATAACACATTCTACACATGCGTCATAGAGATAGGCGTCAAATAAAGTGTTACCAAATGAATACAAGAAAATGAAAAGAAAAAGACATGTGAACATTTACCCTTGGACTTTGACTATTTTTCAGACTGGTGAAATACTCTTCCTGGCTAAAATGACAACTGTCACAGCATGAGACTGGTATTGTTTTCATCTGAGTCTGTGTGGTCCTGGAGATACTATAAGAGGAACCACAGAAGAGGTTTGGAGTACTTTGGCAGGTGTTTCTATGTCTGTCTGTGTGTCTGTCCAAGAGACCGTCAAAAAACTTGACTGATGTGTAGCTAACATCAAACTGAAGGTTGGAAGATGGGTGTGTTCTTTACTGAGTATACTCATGTTGCAACCATTAAGTGCTAATGGGTTGGATCGCATCCATCATTGAACTGAGCCTTCATTTTGATCTCAGCTACACACATGTGAAGTTTTGTGAATATCTTGCTCAGTTCTACTTTATGGCTGTAAAGAAGGAAAAAAAAGGCCACAACTGTGAAAATACTAAAGAGCAGCTCAGTGGTTGTCCTCATCACATAAGACCACCAGGACATTTTACCATGATGACATCAACACACAGACCTCATAAGGTTTAAAAGAAGTGCTGCACGTGATAATAGTGTACCCCAGAGCACTCAACATGCTGTAGGCCCATGGTATGAGCCAATATATGAACATTTACTATTAAAAACAGTATCAACCTGGTATAACAGTCTAACCTTGATATGTGTTTTTGTGCCAAAGAAGGAAAATATTTGATGTTCCTTGAAATGCCTAATTTCTTTTTTCATTGTCTGCTTTCTTCTCTCAATTTACCATCTAATGCAGCCTATTTTCATTTGTAAGCTTACACTTGAAAAAATGTCCTCAATCTTCCTGTTTGATGCCATTAAATTAACTGGTTAAGCTTTAGAAGAATGCTATTTTAATCTTGGATTCTAGTTTGATTAGCTGCATTTGCTGCAGACATTATGTTCATTTGAATAAAATTCAGATTCAGTTTGCTCACTGAAATATTTTCCATTGGTCTATTGTTATGTTGACTTAAATGGAAAATTTGAATATTTCATCCATCACAGATGTTTTACAATGCTGGGATATTTATCATTAATAATTACTTTTGGCAAAAGTTGTCTCAGGACAGTTGAAGTAACACTGACAAGAACAGTTGCATGTTAATGACAGAATATGTTAAATTTCACAGCAGACAAGACTTGACTAGCTAATCACAGCAGCGATCCAATAGAAACACAGTAGAGAAGTAAAACATCACCATGCCGGGCACTGAAATAACAGCTAGCAACTGCTTTGGCATTCGCTTTTTTGGCTTGAGAACCAAATATGTTTCACCACTTGAAAATGTATTATTCCAAGCCAGGAATGTCAGCAAGACCCTTTGCAGACTTGTTTTGGTTATTCTCAACAAAACTGTTCTTGATTCTCTTTTAATCTCCCTCCGGCCTCCTGTAGATCCATGTATGACAAGATTCTGCATCTCTGACATTTTCAAGCATGCACAGCACTCTCTCTGACATTTCGTATTTCCACTTCAACAAAGATGCGGTAAAGTCATCTGAAAGGACAGGAGGAGGGGATTCTGCTTCTTCCGGTGCTCAGACACACATTTAAAGCCTAAGGCCTGCAGCTCTCCTGATGAATGAAGCCTCCTGGATGTTTAGTCATATCACCGTTAGCCTCATTAAGGCTCACCCTTGGGTGCTGTAAACAGAGAGAGGATGATTAGTCTGCGTTCAAGTCACGGTTTAGCTTCAGACTTTGCTCTCAGTGGGGAGGGAGCCACTACAGGCAGGTACTACTCAGTTTGTCTTCTGTAGTTTAGCCTGGATGACAATATCACACTGTCCACACTAGTCTCACTTTGCTCCCAGTCAATTTGTTTTCAAATATGTTCACCATCAGGGTTGAGAGGGTTACTTTAAAAATGTATTCCAGTACAATTACAAGTTACCTATTAGAAAATGTAATTAGTAACTTACTCTAAGTACTACAAAATTAAAGTAATGTAACGGATTACATTTAGTTACTTTTGGATTACTTTAATACCAAACATGCAAATTCAGTCACGCAGCCATCACGCATCAATCCACGCAGAGGAAACAGGAAATGAAACGCACCGAGCATCCGCTAAATTTCAAAATAAAACACAATGGATAAACTCTCGATTGTAAATCATCACTTTATCAACATTAGTGACAGCTGCCGGCACAAACCACGAGTTAATACACACTCAAACCGAAGCAACAATAATGTTAACTGTACTCAACAAGCTAGTATTACAAGGTTTACAACAGACATGACAGACAACCTGGGCTGTGTGTGTGTGTGTGTGTAAGAAAGAGAGGGAGAGAGAGAGAAAGTCTGTAACCTGCTAGCTGCTAGCTGTTAGCTACCGTAGCTCAGGCGTCGGTCTCTCCGTCAGGTAAAAGCTGCCGTTTATTCCTCAAATGAAGCTCATTAAGTTGTTGAGCCTCTCCGGTACAGTTATCCATCACTGCGGTTGAATTAGCCGCTAAACTGCTGGACGCTAAAACCGAGGGGGCCGTCTGTGTTTACAATTCACGAAAGCAACGTGAATTTACGTGCCGCTCACACTCAGTAGAGTTACGTTAAGAGGCAGCGTAGCCTCAGCCACACACACACCATACGGGCAGAAGAGGCAGAGCAGCTCTGTCTGTGTGCCAGTGCCTCTGGAACTACAACGAGACGGCGAGTGGCTTCTACGGCCGCTTTATAGCCTGTGGTTGATTTTTAAAATGTGAAGTAATCAGGTAAGTAATCGCCGTTTTTATCAAATGTACCGGTAATCTGATTACGGGGTTTTTTTCTGTACTTGTAACGGACTACAGTTACCCTTTTTTTGTATCCTGATTACGTAACGCCGTTACATGTAGTCCGTTACTCCCCAAGCCTGTTCACCATGAAATTTTATAATTAAAATGTTACAGTGAGAGTATCCGTGGAAGCAACATTTACCTTCAATTCATCAACTTTATTTACAGATATTCTCATAGTCATAGTCACCAACTTTCTGTTTATCTCTGGACTTTGGACAAAGTTACTGTAGCAACCATTTATTTTTTTCAAGACTTGGTGGAGACCAAACAAGAGGCAAAAGCTTTGAATATTAAAAGGTACCACATAATCAATTATAGGATGGCAAGTCAAAGCTAAACATCCCCTTGGCTGGTGCTGCGGTGATTGATGACAGAGTGTCAGACATCCTCGAATAACGGAAATCAATTTCTTTGTCAGTTGTCTATCTTCTGTCTGACCAAGTGGGACAACTCCTTCGATCTCGTCAGCCTCTTTCCCCTTCTACTGACTGATGTCTTTCTAGCTGATGATGTAACAGGCTGGAAAGCAGCATGTCTCTGTTGAAACTTTCAAGTGTCTCCGGCATGGACCACACACACACACACACACACACACACACACACACACACACACACACACACACACACACACACACACACACACACACACACACACACACACACACACACACACACACACACACACACACACACACTGCTGTGTGTTTGCTCTATTGCACCATGAGCCCAACCATTGACTTATGATGTCACACCCTTGAGTATTTGTCTCCATCACTACAGCAAGTAAACCGTTGGAGATCCTGATCTGCTTTCAGTAGCTGCCTTAACTCAGACCATTGCAGTAGGCTCCCCATTGAAAATGTGCATACATGTACATAGTTAAGTTTTTTATATTTATTATATGGAAAGAAACCAGGCTTTGCTTGAGTACATAGCTGTATACACAGAGACGAACAGGGTATATTTTAGTTGCTATTCACAAATTAAGACAGCAACACAATAATATCAATTAACAGATCTGAGAACATAACAACCATTTAAATCCAGAAATATTTTTTTTTAGAAACTGTACACTCCTACATTTTGATTTTGATAAGAAGCTGATGACAGTTGTTGATGATGTTGTTGCAAGATCTTCCATAGGCTTTATCCAAACACCTTAGGCCGCATTCAGACTGCAGGTGAATCTGATTCAAATCGGATTCCTTCTCAAATCCAATTTTTAGGGCTGACTGTCCACACTGTTTTTGGCAAGTGTAAAAAATCGGATTTGGCTCCGTTCAAACTGGGCCACATTATTGACCGATCTGACAGGTTGTGTCATCCAGCGCATGTATTGTGTGACGTCATATAATTGCGACAGCGACAAGAACAACAACAACAAACATGATGGAGGCAGGTCACCTATTGGCCTTATCACTGTCCAGTAGAGGTGCAGAACATCTCAGACACACCAGGCATTTTCAACGCTGTCGTCTTCCATTGATTGCTCCATTCTGTTGATACAGTGTAGCTCCACAACTTGAAATAGGCGGTCTGGTGTCGCATAGAATGACGTCACGGACAGTCAAAACCGATCTTGAGTGTTTGGAGCTGTTCAGACTGAGACGCATCTGTCCAAATGCGATTTGGAACTACCTCCCGAATGTGGTTTCGATCTGGTTTGCAAAAACAAGCCCTTAGGCTCCTTGTGCAGTGATGATGACCAGTGCTGCACTTGTGAGATGGGGAGTGGCTACAGTGGCAAAGTCTGCTTCTTATTTAAGCAATGCCAAACTCTAAACTACACTCAGTAGTATCATTAGCAAGACACCTGCCAAGTTAGAAGTCAATTGCGCAAACTGTTCAAGAGCAATGTGATTAACACAGAGACAGACAAACAGACACACACACACACACAAGCACACACACACACACACACACACACACACACACACACACACACACACACACACACACACACACACACACACACACACACACACACACACACACACACACACACACACACACACAGACAGTCCTTGCATTTGTAGATAGATGCCAAGTGGCAGTTGTCCAGCTCCAGTGCTGCAATGTTGACCTGACTGTGTGGTTGGTGATAATACACAGTTGGAAAATGAATTACCTTTAAAGTCAATATGACATTATCTTTCCATAAAGTTGTATGGTTTGATATGTGTTTGAGCTTCACAGGCTTAGACTCCTGTGTTAGATCTGACCTCTGTAGGAGTCTGTGACCTCATCAGAGTGGCACGGAGAGGCGTTGGGGGACACGAGCCGGCGTGTCTGGTTGTTGTGAATGTCAAGTGTGATGTGACATTGATCAGAGTGCACGCAGCGAGATCTGGAGGGAGGAAACTTCTTTAAGAGTCCCGTCACTTCCCCAGTCGCTGCTCTCATGCCAAAGTCAATGTTGTCTTAACGTCCCAGACCCAATTTCAGGAGGTGAAAAAAGTCTGTCTTCACTGAACGGATCCAGAGGAAAAACTAGCTTGAAGCCCGCAGCTCAAATAAAAATATCACTTGAGTAAACAGACTGGGTTTCCTCCTGTGGTTACACAACCTTGACGCCCCTGTCACCTTTTTCTGCCTGTCACTTCTCACCCCTCTGCCTCTGAGTTGCCCTCGTACCACCCAGCAGCCAGCTGTGGTTGGCTCTGCAAGAACCATTTACAGAGTGGATGGACTTATTAGGCTGTATTACGTGGAATTAAGGCTCATTCAAGTGCCATATACAGTACAAGACCTCATGAGTCATGTTATTTCATAACCGCTGTCATAAAGACAAATGTGGTGCTGTCATGAGTATTGCACCTTAAAAACAACACAGGTGTTATTTCCACTGCTTTGAACAGAATAGAATAGCAACTTTATTTGTCTGAAACCAAAAGGTAACAGAAATGTATATTTGACAGGGCTCAACACCACCTGTACACACATACGCACACAAGACATTTAGACCCTAGACCTAAAAATATAATACAAGTACAAGATGAAAAATAAGAAAAATAAACCACCTACCTTTTCTTTAGTTGGGGTTTAATATTCATATCGATGTGCTGGAGGGATGAACACCAATCATCCAAAAGGTATTCCTTAATTAGTTGTTGACCGGTTGGTAGTACTACTCACCAAATTTTTGCCAAATTTTCTATGTATAACATCATATCAGGTGTTGGTAAAGACCCTTAGTGTAGCACATCAAAATGCAGCTACATTGTGTGCATTGCAGCTGTGTCATGCATGCAAATTTTGTATTTATTTCAAAAAATATTATTTGCATGTGTTGTGATTATTTGCAGCACATGATGAAGATGTTTTCTAAATTTGTATCATGTTTGTGTCTTTGCATGTGTTTTCCTAAGTTTAGGTTCATTGCGTGCTCAGGATCACTGTACAAAATCACTCAGGAACCGCATCCGTTGGCACTTAATTCAACTAAAGTGAAACAGTTTCTTCGGAAAAGTGTCAGAACTGCTCTTTTTTACAGGATCCACTTTGGAGAGTACGGCTTCTGATTGAAACTGAGCTCCACAAACCTCAGCAAATCAACCAATGTGAGCAAACAAAGATGCAGTTGGGTGGATGGAGAGTCAGAACAATGTCACGATCATACAAAGAATATTCTCCTAAGACATAACAGTTACAGGAGGTTGACATTGTTTAGTCTGTTATTTATTTTGCACATAAGACATTGCAAGAGAAAAAAAATATTTAGCTTGTTTAATTAATGTGTTTTCAGAAAGAAACTTTTTATCAGCATGCACGGACTCACAGAATGATAATATTAGTGTTAGATCATTTTGCCTCTGTCACAAATGAGGGACATGTTATGTTTCTCATAGAGCTGGGTTTTCTCTCATTTACATTACTATCAAAGTATATATGATTTAAAGATTGACTAACTTTTATTTCCCCAGACGTCATAAAAGCAGTTTACACTGTGACGGACAGCAGGGTCATGTTTTTATGGCTTTTAACAAACACTACAAAAACTGAATCGCAGTAGTTGGAAACAAAGGCTCTGTGCTGTCTCATGAAGTAAATGCATCATGAATTTTATATGAGTGCATTAATTTCCATACAGTCACCTCTGCACTCTGCTTTGGCTGCCAGCGTCTTTGATGTCCAGCTGGATTTCAGCCTCTTGCATTGGAAATTAGTTTTTTGGAATTTTTTTGTGAGCCATAACTAACAATGTCTTGACACGACTGGCTGTTTCATTTCAGCTGTTTCTCTTGGTGAATATGTAGTGTGTATATGTGTAGCTGTCTCCCTCTGTGTGTGTGTGTGTGTGTGTGCTTGTGTATGTGTGTGTGTGTCTGTGTTAAGCCTCAGGCTGTAAAGCTTTGACTGACAGGCTGAGCAGCACAGTCCAGTCCAGTGCTCCCGGAGGCAGCAGGTCTCCACTGAGCTTTGACCCGTCTGCTTCCCCTCATCATCATCTTACTCCACCTGTTCAGGTGCATGTGTCCCAAAGGCATCTCTAATGCTCCACTTTAATATAGCCTACTGTTTTTTTCTTTCAGCTGTGACAACATTTTGATGTGATAAATACTATTAATGTTAAAAATATTTCAAGCTTTATTATTTTTGATGGAAAAATCTACAAATTGAAAAGATGACAGGTGCTGCTGGAGACTACATGCTTGTCTAGCAGGACTATTACTGGGCACCAAACAGTAGGCTAACTGTGGACATGCAGTATTGGTACTAGCTCTCCATTTCTTCTATATTGTGCCGTATACTGCCTGCTGACATTTTTGTCTCTGGCAGATTGCACAAAATCTTATTCAAAATGTTGCTGGAGCTACAGAACTCACTGGTGACCATCTTGTTCACTTCCTTGCAAATGGTTCAATATGATTCCAACACATTGATCTTTTGTTGGAAGCACACAGTACCTAATGACTGTCACTTGGCTTCAGCTATAGTAACTTACACAGGAAAAGAGGTTATGCTCTCTGTGCAGCTCTACATCTTCAAGGCTGATTGGAGGAAACGAGTGATAAGACTGCCGCTAGCTGGTTAGCATGCTAACTTAAAGGGATAGTTCAACATTTTGGCAAATTGGCCCATTGCCATAATCGCTATAGTCATAGCAGTAGGTTCGTTACCTTTATTTGTTGGTGTAAGCTATTTTTAGAACGGAGGAGCGGAGCGGCAGGCTGCTCAGAGCTACGCAATGGAGGCTAAAGGAATTTCTTGGTTTCCCTCATCAAACTCATCAAATACAAAATCCCAAAACTCCAAAACGCTTTTGTGGGCAAGTTGTGACCTGCATAATCAGCACGCTATGAGATAATAACGGAACGTTACGAAACGGAGCCGTTTTCGAGGTAAATACAGGGTAAATACAGTGTCTGCTTGCTGAAAAACTGTCCCTGAACGCAACGCGCATCAGCGGTTTTGCATGAATTTACCTCTAAAACAGCTCCGTCTCGTGACGTTCCATTATTATCTCATAGCGTGGTGAATGTGCAGGTCACAACTTGTCCACGACAGCCTTTTGGAGTTGTTGGGTTGTGTATTTGATGAGTTTGATGAGGAAAACCAAGAAATTCCCTTAGCCTCCATAGCGTAGCCCTGAGCAGCCTGCTGCTCCGCTCCGCCGTTCTAAAAATAGCTTACACCGACAAATAAAGGTAACGAACCTACTGCTATGACTATAGCGATTATGGCAATGGGCCAATTTGCCAAAATGTTGAACTATCCCTTTAAGCAGAAGATGAGAAAGACAAGTGTTGCTCAAGGGACAACGTTTGGTGTGATGCAGAGCTTGCAATGCTTCTTCTAGACTGGTAAATAATCATGTTAGATATAACACTTACAAACAGCTAATTCAAATGTGTTGTGTACCTCCAAGTCCGCAGAGACATTAGTGTATATTTTGATCTGTTTAGAGCCACCTGATGAAATAAACACCACTTTTTTAAAAAGTTTTTGAGGTTTAGAAGCTTTGTCAATTTTGGTGATAATTGTCTAATCACAGCAATGAGAGAAGAAAATTACAGGGTATACAGTAGGTTACACGAAGCCTCCTAAACCTTTAAAGGGATAGTTCACCCAAAATTCAAATTTCACTCATTATCTAAGCCTACTCACCCTCATGTCGACTAAGGGCTGTGAGAAGTCCTTCGTGCCTTCTCGGAGTTCCGGGGTGTGTCTTCGTCCAAAAAGACACACCAAAAAGCATCCAAATACGTCCACACTGCTCGTCTGTAATGTCCCTCTTGTATTGAAGCCCCGACATGAGAGATTGTTCTGAAAAATATTAAATAAGTCTATATTTTAAGCTTGTTTGTAGCGGAAGCTCCCAGTGTCTCAGTTCACTGCTCACCGGCGGAACAATTTCTCACCCCCCCCCCCCCCCCCCCCCCCGGAAACTCCGAGAAGGCATGGAGGACTCTGAAAATTCTCCCAGCCGAGTCGGCATGAGGGTGAGTAGATAATGAGTGAAATTTGAATTTTGGGTGAACTATCCCTTTAAGTGAGAATCTTTGTCATGAAAGTGCTGCTGACACTGACACTTGAAGTGACATTTCTGACATAGTCTTCAACAAGGCCATGTGCCTCGAGCTGTGGCCCGTGACACTGATGTGCGTTGCAACTCTGCACCATGTGTCAAGAGAAAGTTGAAAGTGTAAGCTAAAGCCCAGTCCAGGAAACCTTAGATCATGTTGCAAAGAGGTGAGTGTGTGTACCATGTGTAGTGGACCACAACAATTGTCTTGCAGATGTGTGTTTTAAGTGACACAGCTCAGTGTGTCTGTTCCCCAGGAGATTTTACAAAAGAAAAGAAAGAGGAGATGATAATTGCAGAAATTTTGTGATCCATGCAGGAAAAACAAGAGTAACAATGTTGCAACAAGAGGCTCGTGGGATTTTTCTGTTGCCAACATTTTGGGAGCACAGGGACCAAGATGTTCTTGAAATGCCTTTATTTAGCTAGTGTCCCTCAAGTAAATAGTTCCATTAGATGAAGCTCATCAATGACTCTCCTGCCTCCACTGTGCTCAGTCTACTATTTCATATTTCATGATGAAAAAAAGAAATAGAAAATATTTTGCACATCAATTTGATTGACAGGTGCGTAGGAGAGGGACAGGTAGATCAGCAAAAGTGCAGAATAAAGATACTCCCGCACACTTTAATACTGTAAAAAATACTGTATGTTTTATTGGTGGCAATGTTTCAGTTCTTCAGGCAAAACCTGAAGAAGGTCACATCACCAAAATATTTCATAATGAACGATTCACATGCCAGATTTCAGAAAAATTAAGGAAATAAGATAAGTTCACAATTTTAAGAGCAAAGACAGACATAGCATCAGTTTATTAAAATCAAGGCAATCAAAGTGTTATGTTTTTTGTTTTTTTTTAGCAGGTAGCAACAACAAGAACTAGGGATTAATGGAAAACAGAGAGAACTCTTGTTTGTTGATCTCAAACTGTGAGCAGGACTGTGATCCTGTAAGCAATCTGATATGTTGGCTGGTAGTGAGCCATGTAATCCCTTTAGCAAACAAGTCTTGTGATCACTTCCTAAAGTAGGAAAGCTTGTGTAAAATGGCCAAGACAGGTGTGATGTGGTTATTGTCTTTTGTCCTAGTCAGCACTCTGGCAATGGCGTTCAGCACAAGCTGTGCTCTGTCTATAGTCTACTCTCAGCAGACTGTATTAGGTGAAAACTGCATTAGTGTTCAGGAGGGAAAAAAACAAAACACAGGCAAGCATTGTTCATTTTGTAAAATAAAAATAAAATAAAATAAATAAAAACATGTGCATTATCTAGTAGCAACAAATGAAAATTCCCCATTGCAAACGTACTGAGTTTATGAAAGGAAAGTTGTGATTGCATAATGTGAGTGGTTAAGTGGTTCTCAAAGTGGATGGATGGAATGTGTGACTATTTTGGTCAATGGTTTCAAAGACTTTTTGTAATAAAACATCTAAAAGCCAAAATCAAGTGGGGTCTGTGGTCTGATTTGTGTCAGTGTTGGAGAATTCTGACACAGCTACTATTGTCAGGCCTACTTGATGAATTTAAGTCTAATGGTCACTCCTTTAAACTCTGGTCTGTTCTCCAACTGCTGAGTGAATTTTGGGTGAACTATCCCTTTAAATGTGCCACTGTATTGACCAAATATTCATAACTGGTACAGTAAGTGGGTCTATGAGCCTTTTGCCGACAACAGCAGTGAAAGAGAGTGAAAGATACAGAATCATAACATTAAGAAGTGCGGGGGAAAAAAACCCGAAACCAAAACAAGCTCCACAGACCTGAACAGACCTGCAGAGTCAGGTAATAATTCTTTGTAGTTTCATCACCATCAATCAACCATTTCTTGTTACACATTATACTTAATGTGATCTGCTGTTAAAGAGAGCACATTATTGATCAAGTAGCTTTAAGAATATGTTTGCTTAAAAGCCACAGCCGTGAGTTAACCCCATACCTTGGAAAAAGAAGCATCTGCTGTTGAGTGTCCTAATTAGTAGTATAGACCGAATCGCCTTGTTGTTTACATTCTACTTCCGGGTAGAAAACCAGCACGTAATTTGAATGAGATCAATAGTAACGAACGAGAGTTTAGCTATATCATATTTTTCACGCCCTATCACCGTTTAGACAAATCTGAAATGATTGAGGAAACATTACTATTTCTGTGTGTATGTTTTGTGTTGCTATGTGTTGTATTTATTCAGTTTGGGGGAATCGCAGTGTCTAGAAAGCATCAGTGGCTGCAGCTGACAGGGACAGCTGACGGCGGTAGGTAAGCTAACGGCGGTAGCTAAGCTAACAGCAGGACGTCAGCTGTTAAAACCCTCCTGTTGTCGGACACGACATGAAACTACTCCATTTAGCTCAATCATGTTGTAACTCAGATATCCGCTGGAGAAAATAATTTTTCATGGACCGTTTATTGAGTCACTGAGTTATTAAAGTTAAACAGTAACCGTTAGCCCAGCTAATCTCTGATAACCATGACTAATTACAAAAATGTGCACACGTAAATAGTAATGTTTGTCCAATCATTGGTTTTATAGACTTTACAAACATCAGATTAGTCTAAACGGCGATATAGTGACGTGAAAAAGTAGATATATATAGCGAAACTCTCGTCCGTCACTATTGTTCGAATGCTGGTTTTCTACCCGGAAGTAGTTGTAAACAACAAGGCGATTCGTCCTATACATTTAATTTTAACAAGGCAGGGTTGAGCCACACATCTAGATTGCATTTTTTAATCAATCTACATGCTAAATGTGCTCTCTTGCAGAAAGCAAGCAGAAACCTGTTCTTTAGGCTAGACAAATTTGTTTATTCAGACTAAAACCCTCCTGTGTTTAACTTATCTCACTCCAAGTGGTGTCAAACCTGAAACAGATGTTCACTTCCAATGTTTCTGTGCTGCTTAGTGATGGATGGTAAATTTAATATGGAAAAAAAAACTCCACAAAAACCAGTGCTTCTCTCTTTCACCTGATGGTGTGAGGGAGACAGAGCTTTTCAGACTGCACCACAAAGAAATTTCCACTTCTCCTTTCAGCCTGCAGGAAAGCACACAACAAGATTTATTGTCTTTCTATAACATTTGGCTGGAGCTTGGCAAACATGCAATTTGAGCATCTGAAGACTGGCCAGAGTAAAGTGATGGGTTGTTCTGTGTGCTGGATCTCAACAATGAACAAGAGGAGCAATTCTGACCCCAAATCTTCTCCAGACAACTCGGGAGCCATCAGTCAACATCAACCAATCAAGATGTTGCGTCAGGTGGAGATACGAGCAGACGCAGTCGGAAATCAAGCAGCAACAGCATCTGAGGCCATGCAGAGGGCACAGAGAGTTATAGGAGCAGAAACACAGGTGCATTAAAGGTTCTGTTCACACATTCTCACTTCAAGAGTATCTGATTTTGCAGGCCAGAGTACATGCAGGTGATTTTAACTCGCTTCTGTACAACTAGATACGTTTTAAGAGCATATTAACTGTCGCATCTCCAGCACCAACAGGAGCACCATAGTACAAATGAGGTGCAACTGATCCATTTCACAAGTTTACACAGTAGCTAGCAGATTGCTCTCAGCCCAGAAGGACTGGACAAGAGAGAGAGAGAGGGTTGGGGAAGCTCAGGCAAAGCTCTGCATAGTTTGCTGTTCCTGTGGTGCAGGCACAGTTAAGCAGTAGAATATGGGCAGATGGTAAATTATCCATATTACCCTATGAAAGCAAAAAAAGGGTGAGCATGTTACATTTCACACTTACTTGAATACCTGAGTCATGCTTTACATACATCAGAATATAACCAGCATCACAAATATTTATCAGTTGTAAATAAATTACATTGAAACAGACAACCGAAAAAAATCACAATAATTATAATTATTTTATTATTATCATTATTATGTTCTAAGCTAAATTCAAACAAAAAAAAAAGTCTGAACACTTCTACTGGAGAGCAGGAGAGAGAGAGAACAGAAATCTTAAACCCTCATTCATTTTCCTTGAATATGTATGATCAGAATGAGCTCAGCCATTTCCACGTCCTGAGTCGTTTAACAAAACGTTGCTGTATTCAGTTTAAAATCCATCATGGCTGAGTTTGTTTTTCTCTGTCCTCTCTCTGGTGATGCTCAGTAGGCCTTGGTTGGTATCTGCTCTCTCTCTCTCTCTCTCTCTCTCTCTCTCTCTCTCTCTCTCTCTCTCTCTCTCTCTCTCTCTCTCACACACACACACACACACACACACACACTTGAACCCCAGGAAGTATCGTCTTGCTCCAAGAGGCAGAACGTAAATGAATGGTGGTGGTGGTGGTGGGGGGTGGGAGGGGGGTTGAGTCACTGGTTTATTTTCCCTGCCCCCTGGTTGGCTAATGGCAGGTTTTAAAAACGGAACTATAGGGATTCAAAAGTGCAGACTGAAAGCCAATGCTGGGATGACATCATGAACTCCCAAAACGACATGTAGCTAAAAATGGACAAGGGCCTTTGAAGAACAACAGACTCCAGTAAAGATGATTACCTCCCTGTCAGCAGAGATTTAAAGCCGGCTTTCTCCAGTCCGATGACTCACAGTCAAATAGTAGCAAGAGGAGGCTCCTTGTATGAACCCTTGCCAAGATTTTTCCGTTTTTATAGTCCAGAAAGTCGTGCAGTGACCTCCAGAAACTGCAGTGCGAGCAGCTCGGCCTGACCAGGAAGTGAGCTATGGATGCAAAAACGATAATAACAAAGCCCTGGGACAAATCGGCGTAGTTGGAATTCAGGACGTATGTACATGTGCTAACAGGAGTCTAACCAGCCTCTGTTTTGTTTACACAGTTCATTGGCAGAATGACCTCATCGGTTACTACCCTGTTTGTGCCTCAGGGAAAGTTACTCTGATTTCTTCAGTCATTGCGAGGTGTAATAACACCCAGTGTGTTTATAGATTCAATAAAGCCCTGTATGATGTCTCTTTTTCCCCCGTGTCTCTGATTGCAGACTTGGGCCTGGAACCTTTGAATTTTCTCCTTGGTGCTGCACCAGAGGTTTTTTTTCTTGTGGGTGGGAGTGCAACAACGTTATCACAAGCTGGGAGCTGAGACATGATGTGAGGGCTAATGAGATACTCTGATCACAGCAGGCTACTGTTTAACACTATCAAAGAGGCATTTAATCAGATCAGTGATGCATCAACAACTAAGACATGCGTTACACACACACACACACAGGCAAAAGATCTGTATCATATCCTGTTATGTTAAAGTTTTTCTCTCCAGTTTATCATCTCTCCAATGTCTATATTGCTTTTGGTTTCAGGTCACATCAACAGGTTTAAAAGGATAGTTCAACATTTTGGCAAATTGGCCCATTGCCATTATCCCTATAGTCATAGCAGTAGGTTCGTTCCCTTTAATTGTCGGTGCAAGTTATTTTTAGAACGGCAGAGCCGAGACGCGAGCTGCGCAGAGCTATGCTACGGAGGCTAATGGGATCTCTTGGTTTTCCTCATCAAACTCATCAAATACACAATCCCAAAACTCCAAAACGCTCGCGCGGACAAGTTGTGACCTGCACATTCACCACGCAATGAGATAATAACAGAAAGTTACGAGACAGAGTTGTTTTCAAGGTAAATTCATGCAAAAGAGCTGATGCGCGTTCCTGTCGGGGGCAGTTTTTCGGCAAGCAGTCTCTGCATTTGCCTCAAAAACAACTCCATCTCGTAACGTTCCATTATTATCTCATTGCGTGGTGAATGTGCAGGTCACAACTTGTCCGCGCGAGCGTTTTGGAGTTGTTGGATTGTCCATTTGATGAGTTTGATGAGGGAAACCAAGCCCATTAGCCTCTGTAGCGTAGCTCTGAGCAGCTTGCGGCTCTGCTCCACCGTTCTAAAATAGCTTGCACCGAAAATTAAAGGTAACGAACCTACTGCTATGTCTATAGGGATTATGGCAATGGGCCAATGTGCCAAAATGTTGAACTATCCCTTTAAATACATCTGTGAAGATAGTCATAAGAGGTCATTAATCAGTCACAACTGAATGAGATAGCATTCAGTGGTCCTGGGTTGCAGTGTTTTCAACCAGCCAACAAGTATTTTTGTAAACCCTCTTGAGGGGGCGTGGGGGGGTTTGTGGAGCGGTGTGAACAGGTGCACTATGAGCATCCAGAATATGCTATCGTGTACAAGTTTTAGCCTTTATCTGTTCTTCCAGATGGACGATTGTGATACAAGTTGTTTGCAGACACAGAGAAACTTTACTCATTGCCTCAGAGAGCCTTATTCAGCAGGAGTTCAGCGGTGCTTAAAGTTTGGCTGTGCACACCATTAAAGCCAGGCTCAGACTACAGGAGCCTTTTAAGTCCATCTCATTCTGAAATGGGGTTGCATCACACACATGGGGGAGAGACTTGACAGATGTTCCTCTCTGTAATTTCAAACATGCAGAGGATTCGAAATAGTGGTGCATCACATATTACAGGATATTATTAAGATTATCCTGCCACAGGGAGCAATCAGGAAGCAATGCACCACCACAAGTGATCTCATGTCACCTGATCTCATGGGAAAGCAGATGTAAAGAAAACTGTGACTGTGGTGCAGTCTGTAATGGAGGTACAATTTTGCATTAAATAAAAACCAAAAGTGAGACTGTATGAGAAAATGTTTGGCGAGACAAGGTTGTGTTTCAAAGCAGGAGGAAACTTTGCACATCTACTGTGTGAGGCAGGTGTTTAACATCTGTTCACCAAAACATTATTGTTTAGATATGTCACTTTCAATTTATATCAACAAATATGTGCTAGATAATGTTAACCTACTGTAGGTGGTATTATGTTTACAGTTGCTTAGAGTACTGATGTAATCATCTAGATATTATTGGGGGTGACCCCTGTGTGTCTGTGAGTTTACCAGAATACCCAACCAAACATCTGTACTGACCAAGGCTGCAGACCAGATAGTGAAGATGGATCAGTAAGCCCAAAAAACCCAAAGTCTCATCTTAAAAAAATGGCATGGTTACCCTGGAAGTCCACTGGATGCGTGTCCGTTGCGTGTCTGCTCTGTGCTCCGGAATCACTAAGCCCCTTGAGATCTCGCAAATTCACACATAATCGGTTGCATAATCACACAGTATAGCGGGGATGTAAAACCACAAAACGTTTTTTTTAATCCAGAGGAGTAGGAAAACAACTCGGTACTGACCTGTTGATCTGCCTATTTCGGACCTCCACAATCAGCATCTCCTGGTCTATGGTGTCAACGGGATGAAATGATGTCTGAAAACCTGTGTCCTGTTGACTTTAGGCCTGCCTCTGCCCATTACGACGTTTTCAAGGTGTAGCACAGGGAAATATGATCCGCCATGAACATGATGTGTTTTATTTTGAAAATTGACCATCACGATGGCCGATGTGGATGCCTGAACGATGTGGGGCTGAACAGAACGACAGCATTTAACCCATGATAGTCGCAGCTTCCTCTTCTTTGAAACTGGATTCATATACCAAGGTTCAATCAACATAATGTTACATTTTGCTGAACACACAAAATTTGATCACGCAGCTACTACAAAATGTCCAATAGATTGCCTATGTCAGTTTTGGAATGGAGGTTGACCTTTGACCTGTAGACACTGAACCAAAATGTGCTCTTTTCCTGAGCCTCATTAGTGTCTATGTACACAACACCTGACAAATAAGATGCACAAAGCTTGTTTCTGCTGTCAAAGTCATGCGGTTTCACTACCAACCAACCAATCCCTTTGACTTCTTCACTATGACGTCTGTGCTGTTTCAGAAATGCCACAAGTCCCGGATTGGAAAAACATTGAAAATAAAAATTGCCAAGGACAGTATTCCATTTCCTCCAAACCATCTGTCCCAGTGTTAAATATAGTATACAAACAACAGTATACAAACATCTAACGTCAACCAGAACAGTACACATAAGGAACTGTACAAATCATCTGTATTTAGACACAGGCTGGAAAACAACAAATATAGAGTGAGATTTACCTGGAACTTTGAGCCTGTAGTCTCCATCTCTGAAAGTTTTTCTGTAAACAGAGGCAATGAGACAGGAAGTGGCAGGATAAGACCACAATTAGATTAGCTCAGTGAGAGGGGGAAAGTGGCTTTGTTGTCCCCAGACTCATCATCTCAGAGACGGCTGGAAGATTAGATAACTGCACTGGAACAGCAATTGAACAAGTTCCCTCTGTATCCCTCAATCAATTCTATCATCCCACACTAACAGAGGGGGACTGTGGGAATCCAGTTGACTGAATAAAACTCTGAAGGACTTCGCAGTTTAGCCTCAACTCAAAGACTCTAGTGAAAACAAACAGTCGGAGCAGTACAAGAGCTGTAATTCTTCATGCTATACAGATTTTTGCACAATTTTTGGTCAAGGTGCAGAGAATACTGACGATAAACAGAGGTAGAGGTTATGAAATTATATTTTTATACATTTGGCCAGTTCTAATGTGGGCGTTACCGAGGCGACTTGTTACGGGGAGACTGGAGTCTGTCTGCCTTCTGCCTAGGGTCTCTTGGCCGAAAACCAACCTTGCAATATCAGCGCCCCCTACTCGGTGCCCCAGCTCTTGTCTCACAAGAAACATGGACTGCTTTACGGCAATACGACAAATATCTGTAATCTCTTGTTAACGCCTTAGCCTTCTTGCCGGTTTTGTTGAAAACAAACACACATGGCTGTGGGGAAGGAGGAGGGTTAGCAGTGAGGTTTTACAACAGTGAAAATATGCAACCGACTTATAGTTCCCCTTCAATAAATTCCTGCAGTCAACTTATGTATAGAAAAAAACAAACAATAAAATGATCCTGTAACTAAATACTGAAGTCATAGCTAAAGGCTGATGTTTCCTCTGTGCCAGTAAGCTCCATTGCTTTTAAAAACCATTAACACTCATGTTGTACTTGTTAGGTCCCCAAATACGTAGGTGGTTAAAAATCGTGTTAAGTTATGTTTTGTGGGAAACATGCTCCTGGACAAATAAAGTACTTGTTTTTTTCAGTTTAACTTGAATGCATCATATAACACCAGTTTCTTGAAAGCAGATCTGATAGATGGACGAGTAAACATGGAAGGAATCTGAATGTTTGGAGGTGATCAGGCAAAATGCTTTAGGAAAGGTCACAAGTGGCATTTGTTGAATGTTATTTCTCAATGTCATTTCTCTTCTTCCACGTTTTCCTGGAATATTTTTTGGGATGTACTGTAGGGCTATAACTAATAGACAATTTCCACATTTTATAATAGTGTTATTGTAATTTCACTCTAGGTGGTCTTTAACCTCCTCTGATGCTCTCCAGGAACAAAAACAGACCTTGCAACCAGAGTAAAGCAGACAGGCAAGGTAGGGACCTGTTCAGTGTTACAAGCAGCCTCAGATCAATATTTTTACTGTAATTCCATCAACCGTCATTACAGCCACAGTTCCTCGGCAGGAGGGTGTTGGCAGGTACAGAAAGACAGAGAAATGGGAGAGCGACAAAGATTAGTTGCAGAGAAGTACAAGAGGATTACAGACAACCTGGGAGAAAAGCGAAAGAAAAGAAAAGAAAAAAGAACAAAAGCACAAAGTAGAAGTTTCAGTAGAGAGTTGGCTTCTCTTTGGTCCAAACTGGATTGGAAAAGTTTAGTTTATTGAATTTTACACATGCTCCATTTAATTTCACAAACTTCAGTTACAAGCCAGTCAGGACTTGTAAACAGCAGTCACATGGACTCATAAGAAGCCTCTTTTATTGGATGAGGTTTTGATGACCTCTTACCTTTTGGACTCCCTGATTCTGGCAACAGAGAAAGGACTCCAGCTCAGCTCAGTGTTCTGCATGCGAGCATCTTTCTCATGAGAAAAATCGTACCAACTTCACTTCTGAGATCTGAGGATCTTGGGACATTTCTTGTGGCCCATTAAACATCGATTCAGTGATTTGCATGTCAAAAGACTCTTTGATTTCTGAGTGGGAAAAAAAATAGCAGTGGCTTTCATGATTGCAACTATCATTGCTTTCACAGAGAAAGGATGTTTCCAGAACAACAAACACGGAGCATCTAAATTATAGATTTGACATCACTTTAGGTGAGCACCACATGGGGCACCAGTTTGTGCCTCTCGTGTAATCACTGCCATTATGTGACACTTAAACATCTACAATTACATCTGAGTGTTAGAATTGAAGAGTGGCTTCTATCAAAGCCAAATCGAAGCAAACACGAGTCAAACAGCAGGTTGTTAATGTCACGCTGTTTGTTTTTGTCAGGTGATTGAGATGCTGCCTGCTCAGAACAACTCACAACTTTGTTCAATGGACAATTGAAATATGAAACATAATAAATGTAATAATGTAATGAAAATATCATGGCAACAAACAACAATGACAGAGAGCCAAAGGATTCCACTGTTAAATGAAAGAAATGGTTGTCAGCTTACATTAGTAACAGCTAACAGTACAAAACCTTGCGTTAAAAAAAAGTTTTTAAAAAAACAACTGTCATTTGCAGTCACAATGGTGAGGACAGACAGTGATCTTTCAGAATCATTTCAGTTTGGCCTTCACAGATCCATGAAGTCAACAAAAGCCATAGTGTCATTCACTGTGGCCTTTGAAGGATGCCGACCCTGAACTGAGGCACATTTTAATTTAGCTACTGGCTGGTGAAGAAAGGATCAGGCTTAATCAAGTCAGAGTTTCAGGGACACAAAACCAGAGCTGAAAGGAAAGTCAATCACATCTACTCATCCATCTGACACAGAATTACATTGAGCATCCATTGCGAGTTAGGTTTGTGTTCATGAAACAAATGCTTAGCATAAACAGTTTTGTGAAATGCTCAAATGGTTTTCAGGGTGTTGTGCTGCCCCCAACAGAAAAATAAAATCGAAGAAATAATTAATATAGAAATAAATGCAATTCTAAGTAATTGTTACTGTGTAAATAGTGTGATTGTTCAAAAACATGTTTTATGTGATTACTCAATCTCTAGGGTCTTGATTGTATTTGTTATCACACAGGGGGGTTATTCTAAACACATTGCTGGTTAACGCTGTCCAACACTGCATATTCAAAACATCCTACAGAACCTCTCTCTTTTATGGCTAGGCTACATGCTGTCATTCCAACATCCCACTATTCCAACATCCCACCATTCCGACATACCGCTATTCCGACATGCGAATGTCCCACCATTCCGACAAGGCTTTCAATATAAGGAAATGTGCGTTACTCAACAGGTGACTCCCTTCTTTAAGAAAGGAAAAAAATCGCTGTTAAAGGAATTGTCGGAAAGGCAGGATGTTTAAAAAAGAAAAAAATACCGTCATTCCGAACATAGGAGGCAAAAATTGTCGGAATGAGGGGACATTTGATAGAAAATTAAGTGTTGCCATTTAGACAATTAGAGGCTCATGTCGGACTGGTGGGATGTCGGAATGGCGGTTGCCCCCCCTCTTTTATTATTGTTGCAAATTTTCCCAAATTTTTCTTTAACTTAGCCTGAATAGCATATGATTAATAATAGTTGTGCATACAAAGGGAAATGTAAGGTTTTTGCATTTTTGCAGGTATTAAATTTCTTTTTTTTTCTTTTTTTGCTCTACCTAAGTGATAACCAGCCTCGTTGAATGGGAGAGGAGAAGTCCTGTGCTGGCAATGTGAGGCTAAATCAAACATAACAGAAGCTGTCATCATTTCTGAGTGTGTGACAATCACCTCGATAGACAGCAGCTGAGAGGCAAGTGGCCACACTCCATATCCTATTGATTTTAGCTTAGAAAGGCTGCTGCGTGCAGACGGAGAGATGGACGAAAAAAAACAGGGCAGAGATTGCTGATGGTGATGGCGGGGATGATGGTGGGTGGGGTAAAGAATCACAGAGCGGTGTGATTGACGTAAGGAATGAGGGAGTGCAGCCGAGGAACTGTGCACAAGGGAGATGTTGAATGAAATGTGTTGATGTATTTCCATCCCATAAATGCAGCAATTTGTCAACATAAGTTAGGGGGGAAAGAGGTGGGATTGATATTTTCAGTGCTTACACATCAGTGCTGCTATTCTTCAGTAAAGCCACTCACAGCTTCCCACATTGGCAGGGAATTGATCAGTGATTGACTGGATGGCAACACTGCTCACTCTAAATACTCTCTCAGTAATCAAAAGGAGCCAAACAAAATCCAGAAGCTGGAGCACTAACCACTGGTTAGTGTACAAAAACCTTCTTGTTTGATGAACGGCTGGTCAAAATTGAATGTCAATGTAATCCAAAAATGACATCCAGCAGTTTAGTTTAGAGGGATCTCTGTTTGATCACTATTTGGCATTTACACTGTTTCTCTAAATGTCCATCATGCTTGTACCTTGTGGCACTAGATGAAAAATCAGGGGCTCACGAAAGTCAGAAACTGGTCCTCTGGGCATCATGAATGTCTATACCATCCAATAGTTCAGTTTGGACTAAAGTTACCGTCATCTCAGGGTGGATAAACATAACAAGCAATGATGAACACACAGGTGCAGTGCATGGTACAACTTAACAATTAACACTGAGTCATGCTCTGTGGCATACTATAAAAACCCTGAGTAGGCCCAGCTGATTCTAATTTTGTATCATGATGGCAAGAGGAAAAAATCTAAGTGACTTGGAAAGAGGGCTCATTATTTGGACAGAAGTTTCAGTCTCTGTGGTCTAGTTCCTAATGTTCCATTAGAACATTGTCAATGTCATATTAGATGGCTGGAATTGCAAAAAAAAACATTGAACTGACCCTCAGCCACTCTTTCCCACTCTCAACAGTCTTGTCGGTCAGAGGTTTATAACGGCTAAGCCCCACCCCCAGACCAACCAAAATCTAATTAGGTCAATTAACATCTAATACTCATGTTATACTGTACAACTCCAATGACAGTTGTCAACTAAGTATAACTTATAAACAGAGTCACCACTTCTTAGGTCAAAGACCTTAGTAAATCCTATAATCTCACCACAGTTTCACTAATTCAGAGACAAACCCCACAGAACCTGGTTTTACCTGTCATCAGGTAGCTGCTGATGAGGCAGCATTGTCTGCGTCTTTGGGTCACTGAAAAAGCGCTATACAAAATTAATGAATTATTATTAATTATTGTGCTGCAGTCTCTGTCAGACCCCCAGACTGTGGGAGAACATCTGATTATTGTGACACTTGTAAAATGAGATGAACATTGTACAATGTGTATTGATGTTTGAATGTTGTTTTAATGTGGTGTGCAGTATAGACATGAGTAAATAGGGTTGGAAATTGAACAGCATATTTGTTGACCTCAATGCTCAATGTGCAAGGAAAAACAAAAGAGCAACTATTCCTTAGGTGACTGTAAATGTCAGTGTAGTACATCAGACTGTGTCAGCAACAACAAGGTTGGGTCGATGTGTGTGAGTGTGTGTGTGAGTGTGTGTGTGTGTGTGTGTGTGTGTGTGTGTGTGGGGGGGGGGGGGGGGGGGGGGAGGAGGGTTCAGTACATAAACGCTGCATAAGAAGCTCTCAGTTGAGTTTTTATTTACAGTGAACTAGACAGTAGGATGATTTTCTTCACCAGGCGGCTGGTACGGGCCTGAATGCTTGAGTTAAACAGTGAGAGAATCTAGTGGCTTTGGTATTCTGTGGTGTGATGGCATTATGGTGGCAAAATTTAAATTTTTCTGTCCCCTTACTAGGAAGATTCCCAGCCAAAGCATAAATGACTTTTATTGTAATAAAAAAAAAAGATAATAATTTCTATCCTGATTGGAGTAGCCTCATCCAGGATGACAAGGCCTCTCATCCACAGCACCTGAGGAGTCATTTAATGGTTTGATGAATACCAACTCTCAGTCACTTCGTCCACAGTCCCATGAATTTACCTTGAAAACAACTGTGTCTCGTAACGTTCCATTATTATCTCATAGTGTTGTGAATGTGCAGCTCACAACTTGTCTGAGTTGTTGGATTGTATATTTGATGAATTTGATGAGCAAAACCAAGAAATTCCATGAGCCTCCGAAGCGTAGCTCTGAGCAGCTTGCGGCTCTGCTCCGCCATTCTAAAAATAGCTTGCACCGACAATTAAAGGTAACAAACCTACTCCTTAAACTATAGGGATTATGGCAATGGGCCAATTTGACAAAATGTTGAACTATGATTTAATATCATTCATCAAATTAAAAACAATTTGTCATTTCTTTGTCTCGGTAAGACTGTCTACTCCCACACACAAATCCAGAGCCCAGAGCGAAAAGGCTGATCATTGTTTGACTGACTGGCAGAAGGTTACTGAAGCTTGAAGAGTCAGATTCTCCTCAGTATGAAAGCTGAACTGAAACATACTCCTGAAAACACCTGAAAATATCCAGGGAACCAGCCTGAACACCACCACCTCCACTTCCCTGCCAACAACGCAGCCACTGATGAGAAATGAGTCACATCTGTGCAGAACCAGGTAGGTGTAACCAGAGATTAACCCCGATCATTAACTGAAACCAGAATCCAGACTCCTCCTCTTCAATTCCTTCTTTCAGACAAAGGAAGATAGAGTTGCGTAATTAACTTTTTAATATTAAGATTGCTTCTCAGTGTTCTAACTGTTTAAACTTTTGCTGGACTTGCAAGAGCAGGTCTGTTAATCAATTCAACTGCTTGCCCGGATCAAGTTAATTGGAAAACGTGATCAATATCATTAGCTTAGAGGTCACTTTAATTTCAAATAAAGGTTTATTTCTCTCTGATGAATCAACACATTTCTGTCTCTCTCTCTCTCTCACAGACACACCCTCTCTAATCACCACTGAACTATTCCTATGAATTTATTTTCTGCATCACGACTCCTTTAGATATACATAGACTCTCTTATTTTCTTTTCTTTTTTTCTTTTGCTTGTTTGCCAATCTTTTGGCCTTTTGTTTGGCCTTGAGGCTCACTTTCACACTGCTTTTAATATCTAATTATTTCTTTGGTGACTTTTTCAGATCATTCCAGGGTACAGCCTGTGTTAAATCAGTATGAGCTGTTGGGCACATGCAGAGTTATGATAAAGATGAAAATTCATAACCCTTTTTTTTTTTTTAAACTTCTGAGTGTTTTACCATTACAGGCCATGCTGGCACTCTCCAGCAGCATGTTTTCAACTGAACTAATAGAAATTAAAGCCGCAAGCGGCTATGACGGGCCCTCGTTCCACGCCACTCGGCGTCCCCGCTACCCCCGGGCCGCCCTTCGAAACCCCCGCGCGCAACCGGACGCGGGCGGCTGCGTCGAGGGCGGTCCCCTCATCGAACACGTGAAGTTTCGAGCAAATCGGACAATGTACGATGGAGTTACGGCAAGTTTACGGTTCGTACACCAGGGGGCAGTAACGGGATGTGGGCCGTTGCGTTCGGGGTCGTTACCTCATCAAACACGTGAAGTTTCGAGCAAATCGGACAATGTACGATGGAGTTACGGCAAGTTTACGGTTCGTCCACCAGGGGGCAGTAACGGGATGTGGGCCGTTGCGTTCGGGGTCGTTACCTCATCAAACACGTGAAGTTTCGAGCAAATCGGACAATGTACGATGGAGTTACGGCAAGTTTACGGTTCGTCCACCAGGGGGCAGTAACGGGATGTGGGCCGTTGCGTTGGGGGTCGTTACCTCATCACACATGTGAAGTTTCGAGCAAATCGGACAATGTCGATGCAAAATACGACATTTCCTGTGTCCACAAGGGGGCGTCTTGAGCGAGCTAGCGTACGATCAAATGGAGGCGTAGAGGGCGGGCCTCTGATCATGTACTGAAATTTTGATGTGACTACGATCAAGTATGTGGGCGTGGAAGGCAAACGTAATAGCATGGCGACTAAACGAGCAGTTGACCAACTTTGTCGCCCCCTAGCAGCCACGCCGTTTGACGTAGAGAAAAGCTTTTAATAGTGTTTGACCAGCTTGGTCTCCTGATGACCTGTAGCGAATATGAAGTAAATCGGGCAAAATCCGTGGGAGGTGGCAGTTCACGATGGAGCGCTATTCCTGTCGCCTCCACAAGGGGGCCATTAGCTGTAGCGTCATAGCGTTCATGAAATACTTTCACCAACTTGTTCGGCATGTTTTAGAAGTGGAATGAAGTCGATGGGGTCAACTATGTATTTTTAATGAATTTTAGCGCACTTCCTGTTACCACCGGGGGGCGCTATGAGTGACGTAGGAAAGTAATATGTCGGATCGTTCAGGGTCACGCCCTCATCATGTGCACCAAGTTTGAAGCAGCTGCGATCAAATCTGTGGGCGTGATAGCATTTAAACCTTTTTAGCTGACTCGTGGGACTTGGCCGTGCCCTAGCAGCCACGCCCTTTGAGCTACACACCTGCGGAGCACAAGCCGTAATCAGCTTGGTCTGGAGATGTTCTCTACCCAATTTGAAGTCAATCGGGCGAACTCCCTCGGACGAGTTCGTTTTGCGTCAAAGAAATGCTAACCAAAATGGCCGACTTCCTGTTGGGTTTAGGGCGTGGCTCCGATTCAATTTTTTGTATGTTTGGGTATGATACACGTGTGTGTCGAGTTTCGTATGTGTACGACAAAGTAAGCGAAATTTGTCTATGGAGAATTTCGGAAAAACTTCAAGGGGGCGCTATTGAGGCATTTAGCCACGCCCATGGGAAACGACTCTATCCGCTGAAAGAGCTCGCCATTCTTGACCTGTGGATGAAATTTCGTGAGGACACGACTTCGTTAAAGCCACGAAAAAGGCAAACGTAATTGTACGATAAAAAATCGCCAGTCGCCGCGGCGGCACACGGACGCCGTTCGTCGTACCTTCACAGCGTTCATAATGTAGCTTCAGCAACTGGTTCTGCATGTATTAGAAGTGGAATGAAGTTGATCGGGTGAAGTATGGATTTTTAATGAATTTTTGCGTACTTCCTGTTACCACCGGGGGGCGCTATGAGCCAGGCAGGAAGTCGATATATCAAAACGTTCAGGGAGGAGCCAACGTCATGTCCTTTGAATTTCGAGTGGCTACGACGAAGTATGTGCGCGTGAATGGCAAACGTAATTTAAATTGGGAAGATACACTTTCGCCGCAACGGCACACGGACGCCGTTGCTCGTAGGGTCAAAGTGTTCATGATGTAGCTTCACCATCCGGGTCTGCATGTATTAGAAGTGGAACGAAGTCGATTTGGTCAACGATGGATTTTTAACGAATTTTTGTACGTTTCCTGTTACCACCGGGGGGCGCTATGAGCGACGTAGGCAAATAATATGTCGGATCGTTCAGGGTCTCGCCATAGATTTTTGCACTAAGTTTGAAGCGTCTACGATCAAGTATGTGGGCATGAGAGCCGTTCGTATTTACATGGCGAGCACCGAAACAGTCGCCAAACTTCGGGGCACGCCAGAGGCCAAGCGCTTTGAGCTACAGACCTGCGGAGCACAAGATAAGCTCAGCTAGGTCTGACGATGTTCTCTACCCAATTTGGAGCCGATCGGGCGTAACCCCTCGGAGGAGTTCGTTTTGCGTAAACCAAATTTGAAGCAAAATGGCCGACTTCCTGTTGGTTGTCGGGTATGTCCGTAATGAGATTTTTTGAAGATCTCGGGTTGATGAATATGTTTACCAAGTTTCGGACAAATCGGTGTCGCAGACTGCCATTTCCTATGCGCGGTCTAGGGGGCGCTATGGTGCCATTTGGCCACGCCCACATGCGAGACCACCACAGAATGGCAATTTTTGGGCTTCCCCCCCTGCGTGTTAAATTTCATCCGTTTCTCGGCTTGGGAAAGGGGTCGAAATCGTGTTCGAAGTCGCGGAATAATAATAATAATTAAAGCCGCAAGCGGCGATGGACGGCCCTCGCTCGCCCATGCCGCCGCGGGGCCTGAGGCACGCCGGGGCCGTGGCGCGGAGCAGAAATGGAGAAAAAACCTGGAAGGAGGCCAAAAATGCAATGTTTCGTTCATCCACCAGGGGGCAGTCACCGCATGTGGTCTGGTGCGTTCAGGGGCCGCCCCTCATCACTCGTGTGAAGTTTGGAGTGAATCGGACAAAGCATGAGGGAGTTATGAGCAGTTAAAGGTTCGTCCACCAGGGGGCAGTAATGGGATGCGTGCAGGTTTGTTCAGGGTCAGTCCCTCATCACACATGTGAAGTTTCGTGGAAATTGGACAAAGCATGAGGGAGTTATGAGCAGTTAAAGGTTCGTCCACTAGGGGGCAGTAATGGGTTGCGTGCAGGTGTGTTCAGGGTCAGCCCCTCATCACACATGTGAAGTTTCGTGGAAATCGGACAATGTTGATGCAAAAAATGGCACTTCCGGTTTCCACTAGGGGGCCACATGAGCAACACCCCTATCAGATGGAAGAGGTCTCCACCCTGGACCTGTGTATCAATTTTCATGATGATACGAGTTCATTAAAGCCATCAAAAAGCCAAACGTATTTTCATGGCGAGGAATTGATGGTAGCCACGCCCCCACAGGGACGCCATTACTCGTAGCTTCACAGTCTTCATAATGTAGCTTCACCAACTGGTTCTGCATGTTTTAGAAGTGGAATGAAGTTGATGGGGTCAACTATGTATTTTTAATGAATTTTAGTTCACTTCCTGTTACCACCGGGGGGCGCTATGAGCGACGTAGGCAAATAATATGTCGGATCGTTCAGGGTCTCGCCATAGATTTTTGCACCAAGTTTGAAGCGTCTACGATCAAGTATGTGGGCATGAGAGCCAATCGTATTTACATGGCGAGCACCGAAACAGTCGCCAAACTTCGGGGCACGCCAGAGGCCAACCCCTTTGAGCTACAGACCTGCGGAGCACAATATAAGCTCAGCTAGGTCTGACGATGTTGTCTATCAAATTTGGAGCGTGTCGGGGGAATCATTTTGGACGAGTTAATTTGGCGCGAAAAACGACCAATTCAAAATGGCCGACTTCCTGTTGACATTTCACCATGACATTAAGAGGCTTTTTTGTATATCTGGGTATGGTACATATGTGTACCGAATTTCGTCCGTCTACGCCAAAGTGACCCGAATTCCCTATGGGCTTTTTTGAACTTTGTAGGGGGCGCTATTTCGCCATTTCGCGTCGGACATGCGCGAGCAGCACAAAATATCGAATGTCGGATCCGGACGGACGTCCGGCAAAACGTTCACGCATTTTCGATTTGGGGAAAGGGGCGAAATTGGGGCATGTTGTCGCGGAAGAATAATAATAATAATAATAATAATAATAAACAGCGCGATTTCAATAGTCCCTCCGGCGAGTGCTACTCGCCGCTCGGGCCTAATAATAAGAATAAACATTTGCATTTCGGGGAATTTTGCGCCAGGTCAGTGGAGTACTTGATTACTTGCTTGCTTACTTGTTGTTACTCGTCGGCTGGCACGTTGACTAATGTGCATGTCGAATTACAATAGGGTCCTCCCTGTGACGTTGTCACTGGCTCGGGCCCTAATTAAAACAGATTAGTGAGTGTAGATATTGACAGATTGTCAAGGGATCATGTTTGAGCTGCAGTGTTCAAAAAACAAAAGCAGTTTTTTATTGCTACATAGAAACGTTCAAACAGGTCAAATAAAAGGTTTGCAAACTTCATACCTTTTCTCTCAGACAAAAATTTGTCTTTGTCATGCGCCTCAACACAAAAGAAAATGTTGGTGCTAAACCAACAAGGAGCTGTTTTCATTTGTTGAATCTTTCCCTTTTTAATTAAGTTAGCATGCTAACTGGCTAGCCACAGGCCATCACATCACTTTATGTTAGCGACTCACTGCAGACTCCAACCTGCCCTGAAGATGTGGCTGAGTACTCACAGATAGCCCCTTAAAAAACCTGCTGATAATAAGCCTTCCTTATTGACTCGGATTAGAAAAGTAAATTGTCAGTGTGCTTTTTTCATCAAGACTTTGAGATTTGCAAACACTGTGAGGATATTGAACTTAATTGTGACTCAGCTTCGCTTGACATTTGGTGGCTCATCAACAGCAACAGAGCAGACAAGTCTCTGTCAAACTTTCTGCCTCCCACATTTCCTGTTATACTTAACTTTTTCTTTCTTGTTCACCTGGGTTTTTTTTTCTTTTTCTTTTTTGGCCCCATAACTGCCACAGTTTCTCAGCTGTGTCCCCAGTAGCACAGCACTGAAACACTTCATTAGCTTCCATCATCCCAGGCAGCAACGAACCTACATGTAGTGAAAAAGTGACAGTGTGAAATTTCCTACAGTGTGGGGTAAGTTACACTGAGCAAAACCACTATTGTGCGATCTATATTTGACTATTTCTGCACAGGCAGAGAGGATGTAATACCCACCTTGTTTTGCTTGACTTTCTTTGCTCTGGTTTGGTTGGATTATTAATCTCTAATGCCTTACAGATGTGTCCTGTTTAGATCTATAGGGCTAATATTACAAGGAGTTACACATATGTGGTACACATATGTGGTACACATATGTTCATGTGTACAGTACATGTACCCACACGTGCAGGCACAGTTAAGTGACGCAGGCTGTAACATTAAAGAAATCGCATGAGAGAGGGATAAAAGTGGCAGCAAGCAGAACGGAGGGAGGAGTGGGACGGATAGAAGGCAAGCTGAAGGAAAAAGGAAGGACATTAGGGGGAGGGTTGGGTTATCTCGGGACAATGCATCACTATTTTGTGTGTGTCACTATATCAGAAAACCTACTTATTTTGAGCTGGTAATTTCTTCCTCAGCTCATTTCAGCAAAGAAAACACATTTATCTCTGAATAAATGAATCAACAATCGTTCCTGTTTCAAAAAGTCATGCTGCTGAACCAACAAGCGGGGCTGTTTAGATTTCCTGCCTGTACCATGCAGTTCCTGGAGGCTGGTTATTTTTTAGCTCAAGTGCTTAAAGGGATAGTTCACCCTAGAATGATATTTCGCTCATTATCTACTCACCCTCATGTTGACTAAGGGCTGGAAGAAGTTTCGGAGCCCACCGTCCCTTCTCTGAGTTACAGGGGGTCTTAGCGTAGCAGTGCATTTCAATGCCATGGTAGCAAAGGGACACCAGAGCTCTTCGTAAAAAAAACACACACAAAAAAACATCCAAATACCTCCATGATGCTCGTATGTAATGTCCGTCTTGTGCTGAAGCCCCAAATTGCGGAATTGTCCCGAAAAAAATTAAATAAGTCCACATTCCAAGCATGTTTGTAGCATTAGCTCCCAGTGTTGTTGTCCGGTCTTCCGCTGCCAGCGCGCATGCGCAACGTTCGCACTGAGACTCGAGTCGGTCTCAGTGCTCTCATGTGCTCTTGCGCATGCGCGCTGGCAGCGGAAGACCGGACAACAACACTGGGAGCTAATGCTACAAACATGCTTGGAATGTGGACTTATTTAATTTTTTTCGGGACAATTCCGCAATTTGGGGCTTCAGCACAAGACGGACATTACATACGAGCATCATGGAGGTATTTGGATGTTTTTTTGTGTGTGTTTTTTTTACGAAGAGCTCTGGTGTCCCTTTGCTACCATGGCATTGAAATGCACTGCTACGCTAAGACCCCCTGTAACTCAGAGAAGGGACGGTGGGCTCCGAAACTTCTTCCAGCCCTTAGTCAACATGAGGGTGAGTAGATAATGAGCGAAATATCATTCTAGGGTGAACTATCCCTTTAACAGTGAACTGAAGGCAGGACAACTGAGTGCAGGTCTTTTTCCTCCCTGTTTAGTCTCAGTTAGCTTGGCCAGTGATTGGAGCTGAGATAAACATATGAGCTACATTTCCTCTGGGTTTGCAGAGAGTGGGTTTTATTCTTTGTTTTGGCTCTCCACTCTCCATTAAAGTGAATTAGACTAATTGGATCAATATTTTTGATAGTGAACGATTGTCTTGCAAAACTAGGAGTTAAGCAACTGGGCCTGGACTAAAGTAGAGTTTTCTGGAGCATTGATAATCAATAAGACACCGACTGAATGATGCGTGGGAAGCTCGTTTGAGCTGATTTCTTTGTAGAGCCAGAACGAGTGCTCATATTGACAGAAAACATAATGGCACAGTGTCTATTCAGTAAGTCCAGTTTATTATCCTCTGTCAATATGGAGTGTCTTCTGGTGATTCTGAGGATCAGAGTAGATTAATGTTGTTTTTGTGGGAGGACTCTTAGTTTTATGTAGGAACATTTAGTACTAGTAATGATTTCGGTAATACTACATAATATGATTTCATTTTAATGCTTTCCTTGAATTCACACCAAACACACACCTAAACACAGCCAGGTATCATTTTTTAGTTATTATGTTATTATCAGACATACATCTTTACAACATCGCAAAATACAACTACCAAGATAACCATAAAAGCCATTTTAAAAGTGCCTTTTCACACTTTTATGAATGATGAAGCTCCTTTGAGCACATTGTGTATCAATGTATAATTGAACAATTACTGGAAGACACATCTAATGCATTGTATGAACATACTGCAAGGCTGAGCAGTTTTGAGCCATGCTAGTTAGGCTACTGTTTGCTTTATAATGTTTATTGACAGCTGATGAAAAGTCAGAGCATCACTTCATCTTGTCAGCAGCACAGGATTGGTGAAAACTTTGACTCGTTGGTGCTGCAAAAGTCAGGAAGTTCACCAAAGATAATTAGGGGTCAACTTATTGGGACCATGAATGTCTGGATAATCTTTGATGGGAAATCATCCACTATCCGGAGAAAACCTGGAAGAGAACATGCAAACCCCAATGAGGAACTTTCTTGCAATGAGGCCAGATTGCTAAACACCACATCACTATGCTGGGCTAAGCCATAAATGTGGCTAAGAAAAGCCAAGAACGAAACTTGCATTTTTGTTTTTCAAATTTCCAAATCCTTTCATTCCTATCATTTGCTGACTTTTCGTGGTGAATATTGAATAACAAAGGGAAGGAAACATTTTTGTGATGAGCGGTCTCAAACCGTGTTAAGTCCTGCCTTAACATGCCGATTCAACATTTAACACATTAATCACAGAAGCAAAAACCACTGAAATTCCCAGTACTTTATAACTTGAGGGATAGACACTTTTTTATCCTTCTTTGTTCTCTCTGTTCACTTCATCCTTCTCTCCCTCTCTCTTCCTGTGCCTCTCCACCTCTTGTCAGCTTATGAGGACATGGAGATGACTAGTGATGAATAGTGATGAGCATATGGGACAAATATGTGTGTGCATGGATGTGTGTTTGTGTGTGTGTGTGTAGTATAGTGTTATTAATGCGAGACCTGCAGCCCTCCTTAGTCTCTGTCCCAGTCTGACACTCCTGCATCCCTCTGGGAGGAGACATCCTGATTCTGTCAACAACACCGACTTGAATTGGCTTTACTGGAGGCTCGACCCCACCTCGGAGGAGATGAAGCAAGAGGGGAAGGGGATCCAAAGACAGGGGAGGTGGAGAAAGATAAACTGATACAGGGATTTGGCAAAGGAATAAAGGAAATACAATTAGACCGTGAGTGTGTGTGTGTTTGTAGTAGAGGTGGTGGTTTCAGAACATCTCTCCTGCTTCTCTCTGCAATTAAACACAAAGTGTTATCAACCTCCAGGGGCGTTTGTTTTCCATAAGCTGCTCAGTGTGCTGTGGTTTTCAGTAAACAATGTCAGTGCAGTACTCCACCGATAAACAGATTTCTGTGAGGCTCTTTTGAGTCCAAACATTTCACTTTTAGGATAACACTGCCTTATAAAGCCTTGTCTGTGACTAGATGGGAATTACAGCTCAAGTGCAGCTGGTTGTTTTGCAAGTGGAGAAAGGATCGATATTACATCTTGAAATACATAAATTCACTCGGTAAAATAAACATTTACAAGTATCTGTCTGCATGGATGTCTGGTCTATTTTGTATAGCACAATAGAATATATATGTAAATAGGAAATAAATGCATTTTTCCATCAAGAAAAACAATCCTGTAAGGGGAAAAAAATGGCCTAGAATGTATTCAGAAATTGGGTTGGCATCAGATCAATTTATTGATTGATATGGTTCATTTATGGTTAAAGGGATAGTTCACCCAAAATTCAAATTTCACTCATTATCTACTCACCCTCATGTCAACTAATAGCTGTGAGAATTTTCAGAGTCCTCCGTGCCTTCTCTGAGTTACGGGGGGGTCTGCGCAGCAGTATTTGTCCATATAATGGTTGTGAATGGACACCACGTTTCTTCGTCCAAAAAGACACACCAAAAAACATCCAAATACCTCCATACTGCTCGTCTGTAATGTCCCTCTTGTATTGAAGCCCTGACATGAGAAATTGTTCCGCCGGTCAGTGCAAATCACGTGAGATTTGCACTGACACAGGCAGAGCAGTGAACTGAGACACTGGGAGCTTCCGTTACAAACAAGCTTAAAATATAGACTTATTTAATTTTTTTCGGAACAATTTCTCATGTCGGGGCTTCAATACAAGAGGGACATTACAGACGAGCAGTATGGAGGTATTTGGATGGTTTTTGGTGTGTCTTTTTGGACGAAGAAACGTGGTGTCCATTCACAACCATTATATGGACAAATACTGCTGCGCAGACCCCCCCGTAACTCAGAGAAGGAACGGAGGACTCTGAAAATTCTCACAGCTATTAGTTGACATGAGGGTGAGTAGATAATGAGTGAAATTTGAATTTTGGGTGAACTATCCCTTTAAGGAAAAACAGTAATTACGGAAACTAAGAGCTGAAATGAGTAGTCAATCAACTGACTTGTCAATTAAAAGAAAATCCACTATTCCGATAATATATTTAACTAGAAAAAGCATTTCCAAGAATGGAAATGGTGTGACTGCTGATAGCAACTGAACGCTGTTGCAGAATTAGCAAATAGTGCAAGCAGTGATCACCATGCAAATTTTTTACCAAGGTTGGAATCAAACCCACAACCTCATGGTCATTAGACTTCCACTCTGCCTCTAGGCCACGGTGCACACACAGTTAACACCAAGAAAGCTTGAGAGTCAAGCTTGAATGACTTAGAATGAAAATTTCTGTGAATTTCAGGCTGAGAGCAGCAGTTTCAACATGAAGCAAGTTATCAGAAGTCAACAGAGGACAACTGGGAAAATAATTCACTATAATTGTTGTTGAGGCAAGATTTGAACCAGCAACCTTCAGGTCTCCAGACTAGCAAGCTAACCACTAGGCTACAGACAGAGACAGTATGTGAAGGGTAAAGAAAACCTTTGATAAGTGGATCACTGGCTTCTGCTTAAAGAAAAAAGTAAGGAATCGTGGCAGAAAAAGTTAAATATTTTAAAAAGTATAAATAGTTAAAAAGAGAAAAGTAATGCCGATAAAGTTAAAAAAAAAAGCTGCACGTTTTGATATATGAATTGTTGAAATAGCACAACACCTAACACACTAACCATATGGCCACAGAGAACCTGAGTTACAATGAGCTTTATACTATGAGGAATCAAAGACTGTCCAATGACAGCTGAATAATTGGAATCAAAAGTCAAGCAATGATGTGAAATGACTGAGGCAGGAATCGAACCCATGACCATATGATCACTAAACCTTTACTCTGCCACTCGGCTACAGAGAGCAGACTGCTTTCAAGACTGTTGTCATTCATTCTAATGTGATGATGTGCTGCAAACTGGTATGAGTAATCAAGGAGATAACAAACACCTGTGACCAATTGAATGCGGGGGAGGAGAGCAGAATTCAACATAACATAACAAGAGTTCTTCCCTTGGATTCGAACCAGTGACCTTAGGGTTGGGAAGCGGCCACCATAACCCCTACACTACAGTGGAGTTGTCAATAAGACTGTTGTCTGTTAATGATCTGCACACTGTCAACATCTAAAAAGTTAAATATTTGAAAAAGTATAAATAGTTAAAAAGAGAAAAGTAATGCCAATAAAGTTCAAAAAAAGCTGCACGTTTTGATATATGAATTGTTGAAATAGCACAAAGTATGAAGGACTAGAAGAAGACCGTAAAAAGGCGGAAGAAAATGGCCAAACAGAAGAACAATAGTGTGACTGCTTCAGCAGTCACACTAATTAACAGGTTACATTGAAAGAAACAGAAAGGACAATTACTGTAGGTCTACCACTAGGTTTAAATGAATTCATATTAAATGCTCGTGCTAAGACAAGCCTTTCAGTCTGTGTGTGTGTGCGTGAGAGAGAGAGACAGAGAGAGAGCAGTCACTTCATCATGGTCCAGGCTCTACATGCAGGACTAGTCATACTGGATTAAGCCCAAGGCTCAGATATCATTAGTATCCAGTCACTGAGAAGGTTTTTGTATCAACAGCACTCACGTTACATAAGCACAACGAAGGCTCTCCAACTAAAAGACTCTTTGTTTTGATTTGTAAGCTTCCTTGATTATGAGTGAATCCATTAAGCCACCATATGGACGTGTTGATCACCAGCCTAAATCAAATGCCTCAATTAAATGGTTTAGGGTTTCTCAGCAGGTCCCCTCGTTCCTGTAAGCAGGACAGTCGTACCTTTGTTTATCTGGCTTATTGGATTTGGATTTGGATTCTCAGTATTGTTAAAAGTTTTTTTTCTTTTCTCCTTTTTTTCCACACTAGAGTATTCACTGTTTAAATGCATCTTCACAAGCACTGGCTGTGTTTACATTGTGATTAACAAGCGCTCTGAGAAACACTAATTTATGATACTGATTAGGATTAGACTTTCCAAAAACTCCAGGGATCTTCTCTTTGAATTACAGGATCCATTTGCCAAAAACCTGTGTTTTGGATATAGAACGGTCACCTCTTGGAAAGGTGGCTGTGAAAAGTTTGTAGCATGGATTCAGAGCAGAACAACTGACAATTCACAAATAGAAAAAAAAATGTCCCAGGACAACAATGAGGACCTAGAAAATTGTCAAACAAGCTCAATCCACACACTCTTCTCTGCCTGTCCATCTGCTCAATATGTTGCAAGCAACACTGTTTCATAATAGCAGAGGTAGGTTTTCATTGGTAAAAACACAAGTAAAATTGGGCCAATATGCAGTATAACAGTTAGTCTTTAATACACACTTAAAGTTGGACTAAACCATGGCCGTCAAGTTTTGAACTTAGCTTGGAGTGACCTACCATGTAATTTCTTTACAGTTACCTGAGGAAGACCATTTGGGTCAAACGTTGTGTGTTTTTTAGTCAATTAAAGATAATTGGGAGCTCTAACTGAGTGTGCGGATATTCCCCCTTTTTTGAATGTGTATTTAAAGACATTTAAATTTGACCCCATGTTGAAGACCTCTGCTCTACAAAGAAAATCCGGCTTGTAGTGACTCTACTGGTTAGCAGCTCGTTTTTGTTAAGTCTTGAATGTCAGCTTGTGTTTAATGCTACAGCTTGACATCTCCATGCAATTTCTCAATTTCCTGGGCAGTGTCTGCATACTTGACCACCAATATTTCTTTTGGCTCTGACTCTTTCTTGCTCCTGTCACAGGCATTCCCAAGTACCACTGTGCTGGCATTCACATCAGAAAACATTAAAACTATCCACAAGTCCTGTTGGACAGAGTTGCAAGCTATAGTTATAACTCTTTTCTCCAAGTTTTCTCTTTATTTAGATGTTTTAAACGACCTGTACAGTCAATCAAATATTACTTTATTGAGTTACTGATTCTTCAACTAAAGTCTAAAATTATACACTACCGTCAAAGACAGGGAAAATGCAGCCTGCCATAACAGACACACGAGCATATTTTGATTTGCCAAACACTAATGAAACTATAAATATTTGTATGGACTATACCTGATTTAGGTCGTTAGGGTCCAGGGTTACAGGTTGTTTTTCCAATTGATGTATTACATAGACTTTAAATTTAGCCCCCATGACATCATCCATGGGTTTCTGGATTTCAGGGTGAGCAGCTATGTTGTTGTGATACAGTGCCTGACCCCTAAAATAGGCCTGTCCAAAAATAGGTGTGGCGTGTGAACCTGAGGCTACAGTGCATGTCTGTTTGCAACATGCATATTCTCACCTACAGTAACTGTCACCCAAGGTGGTCACCTCCTTAGTTATGCAGAACTTTCAGCTGAAAATTTCAATTGGTGAGTTATGTAAGAATTCAACCCTGTACAATTGTCACAAAGGAGGAAATAAGCTATACAGAACAAAACAGTTTTGTTAGGCAGTAAACATGTTATTTGTGTCAGTGACTAACGGCACTAAAATTCCCTGTGTCCCAAAACAAATCCTCCATATAGATTGCCATTATAAGATACACAATTACACTATTGCTATGCTTCCTTGTTCCCTGTTTAGTTCCTGTTTTATTTTGAAGTTCCTGTCTCATCTCTTCCTGTGCTCGCCCTCTTGTGATTACCTCATGTGTCTCACCATGTGTTTGATTGCCCAACCTGTGTCAACTGTTTCTTCATGTATTTTACCCTCAGTGTTTTCCCATTGGTCGGTTTGTCTGTGTTTATCCCCTGTGCTCCTGCATTTGTGTTCCCTTGGATTTCCTTACTGTGTGTTCTTTTGTGTACCTTTGTAAGTCAATAAATCATTATTTCTCGTTACTCCACCATACTTGTCTTTGTCTGAGCTAAAGTTTTATATTTGCAAAAGTTCCCAGAGGCTAGAAAAGCAGTTTCCAAACACTGCTCATAATGAGGAAAATTTTACATTGGTTCATTGCTGGAGCCAGTATAAAGTTACATCTGAAAAAAGATAACGTGACAATGCTCACGTCTCGTTTTACAAAAATGTTCCCATTACCAGATATACAGTAAAGAAACATCAGATCAAGTACAAGACTGTGAAGGTGAACGATAAAGGAGTGTTTCTCTATGGTTTAATATGTATCCTGTGAAATCTAAAAAAATTACCAACTACAAATTGATAATGGGCCACATCTGCAAAGGCCTACCTTTGACCCACATAGTTGTGTATAACGAAATATTCATTCTAATTTTTCTCCCCATTTTACTCTTCACTATTTTCTTAAAAGTGCTTTATTATTGTCAAGTGATCATTTGTTGAAACTGAAAATACATTAGTATTGAAAATCAATCAACCAACATCCCACACATGGTTTGTTTTATAGCATGTAGCTGTGTCTCATTTGCCATCTGGCTGAACTGAGCATAGAAAGTATACGCCAGCATGTAAAGGCAGTAGTTTTATAGTTGACTAATCAAGCAGGGAGTTGAAGTGAGAAGTAGTGGTGTAACTGAGGAATTAATGTCACTTCATATGTTCATTAAAACTGTTGAAACTAGGCAGGAAGTGGTTGTAACTTCCTGGCCATGCTCAATTTTGGACAACTGGAGGCAAAAATGTCTGGCCCAGTAGACTCCAGCTGTTGTCTTGGACTCAGGAGTACTGCTTACACAACTCAAGAACCTCTCGGTTGTCTTTGCTCTCCTTACCAGTAGTGACTGATGAAAGATGGCATGGAAAAGCTACCCATATATCAGCAGGAGAGAGATATGTCCACATGGGAAAGGATGGCCTCAAACCACCAAATAGGTACTTAGTGGGTTGCCAGATATTTACTGCGGGTCAAAACTCTAACTCATCCTGAGTGCTAGTCCTGACAGGTTGGCTCCTGCTGAAGAGGCGCCCTCAGAGTCAGGATGTGGTCAAGAATTTACAATCCATGATCCGAACACTTATTGTACTTGTGGGAGAGTCTGAACTCTCCACAGACAAAGAGGGTCACAAAATTGTGTAAAACAAGTGAACGTAGTGTAAGGTTTCTGTTAAAGGAGCATACCAGGGGTGTATAGAGTCTATAGACATTCACCTCTTTCTGCGTCTGGTTCACATTTTTCCTGTTTTCCTTGAATATGCATTTCTTTTGTTCTATTGATTCCTCTGTGATTTTTCAAACTATACTTTGCAACAATATACTCAACACTAACATGTATAATAGATTCCTTTGTTATGCTCAAAATGTTACCAGTCATCATTAACACAGGAATAAAGCAAACATCACTGTCATATAGTTTCCCATGCCATTGTATTAAAATGTGTAGTGCATTAACTGCCCTGCCCTGTCAGACTCTATGTGAAAATTGACCACAAACAAATATATGAAATAACTGATCCTTTTTTTTTCTTCTTTATTTTCAAATGTCAAAGATCCCTGGTTGCTGTCATAACTATGAGAGTATGATAGTTGGAAGTCATGGCTGTGGTATGACTATGAAGTCAGCACAGAGAGGGGGATGGATCAGTTAAACTGTTAAAAACATTGTAGTTTAACTTTTAACTACAATAATTTGCCTTTTTGTGCTGAGTGCAGTTTCAGTGTTGTTTGCCCTCTCTAATGTTTTAACACAGTTCTGTTCCCAATTGTTTGGACACCATCAATCCCCAAAATGCATCCCTGGATCCCCTCTGCAGATTTACTTTAACTACTTTGTATACATTTTTTTAGTAACTTTATACTATAGTCTATATCCTCCTCCTTACTTAAGGTATCAAAAGGGGTATCCCAGGGTTCCATACTAGGACCATTGTTGTTCTCCAGATCTGTAAATAAGTTTTGTAATAATTTACCAAATGATGGATTCTACTGTAGTTTTTTGCCATTCTCCAGTCACTAGAACAAACCCTTCAATTCTTAGACTGACTTTGTTCTCCAATCCCATCAAACTCAAACTAAGTTGGCATTAAATACAAAATCATATGAAAATAAGAGCTAACAAAGTAATCTTCCTTAGATCTCAATGACTCAAGGTTGAAATTGAGTTTTTAGGTGTAATTATTGAATTGGAATTATTAAAAAAAGAAAAAAAAATTCCAATCTGAAACTCGTGATTGCATTTTTTTTATAGGAATAAATCCTGTTTCTCCATCCAGGTGAGTAAACAAATAAGAAGTTGGATATTGTATAGCATTTACCTTAAGCTGTAAACATTTTGTGTTGTATGTGGTGTATGTGTGTCCACAGCATTTTACAGTGTTTGGTTTCAACTATAATTGTCTCCTCAGGGTGGTTCCTTTATGTTTGTGGAAAAAGAAAGCAAAATCAATACTGCCTGCTTTCTTACAATATCCTGCAAATATTGGTCTCCAGAGGATTTTAGATTTCTAATTCCTTATATAAGAGGTGTTGATTGAATTCTTTCCCCTGCCTGTAATTTAATGTTCTGCTTATATAACGTTTTATGGTAAGATGTTGTTTTGTCCTCACTGTGTAACTGATCTGGAATGAAAACACAGACAAAATAAGAATAAAAGAGAGATATTTGTAATGTTTACTGTGAATGATTATCTTGCCCTCTCTCTGGTTGGTTTTTCATCCAGAGGAATGAAGTATGAGGGAAAACAGCTTTTTGTGACGGACCGTCCTGACTGCCGAATTTGGGGAGGTGAAACTGAACTGTTGACACTAACTTAAAAAACACCAGTATTACCCTGTAAGAAGACTCAGTGCTTAAAGCTCAGTGATCCATGACATGATGTGACATGACATTCTCTCTCCTTCACAAATAAAAGCTCCTTGGTGTTTTGTTACAGGTCAGTCCACACTTGAATAACCCACTTCCAGAGGAGATCCACCTTCTCTCTCTCTCCCGCCCTCCCTGTTCCTCTTGAGTGAAGAAAAACTACTAACTAAGCTCAAGAGGCTCTTTGACAGCAACCGCAGCCACTTCTTTTCAAATCAAGCGTCCTAATTAGTGCTTTTAAGTGAATGCAGATCCTTATGCACGGCACCATATGCAGGACTGAATATTCATGTGGGCACTGAGCTGGCTGTCCCTGCTCCGGCCCAAACGCAGCATTTCTCTTGCCCTCATTATTCTGACACGCTGACAAAGAGCAACAAGGCAAAGCACAAGGAGGAGAGAGCAAAGTCAGTCTCTGGCAAAAGTTCACTCCAAACTTCATGGCATAAGGAAGGGGAAATTAAAATCTTTTACAATGTGCTACAAGCTAGTGATGCTGGTGTTTTGCTCTTGTTGAATTAAAACCAACAAGCACTCACTCCATTACTTAGGAATTTGTCCTTGTTTTGGTACAATTGCTGCTGGACTATGGTGGTTTTCATGTTTTGACTTACTATTTATCAGTTGTTTGAATTGACTGCTGGCTGCGTTCCAATGTGCATGGGTCAAGATAGGTTACTATTCTGCAGACTTGACCCTATAAGCAGTGAAAATTAAGTTAATACATACAGTTTCCTATCGTTAAAAAAACTACATAATAAGAACAGAGCCCACACAAAAAAACACAACTGCCAGTATTATTTGCAATACCAATATGTGCAACGAGGCAGCTATGATTCATGCGGCCAAAAAAATTATTTTTGGCTGAACACTCATCCAACCATTGATTTCAGTCCCTCGCATCTTGGAGGTTGGTTGTCACAATGAACATTTATTTACACAGTTACAGTATGTCATCATGGTGCCATACTGCGGTTACAAATAAGCACCGATTTTGAGGCAGTCGGCAAGATTTTTTCCCTCTAAGGTTTGCAGTCTTCAGCACTAAATTAACAATGAAGATGCACAGAGACATTCAACGAGTCTGTCTCTGTCGTTTTGTCTGTCATTAAAAAGAAAAAGTGCAAAGTGGGTAATTGTTCCACCACTTGGATGTAACTCTCGTAGGTTTGGGCTTCATGTTGAGTTTACCCGCATTTCCTCCCCGCTCAGTGACATCTCTTACAAAATCTAACTAAACTAAACTAACTAACTAAAACTAAACTGTTACCTTAATTACAACCTGTCTGATTGTTTTTTCTGTAGCAAAGGTGGCTGGTGTTCAGTTGGTAACACTGCTATGACTAACTTCATGTACTTGCATGCTCTCATTTTCTATTTTGAGTGCCTAAATTTGACCACATTGGCAAGTATGGCTGTATATGTCGGGATTCCTTGTGTTTTTTTCCTGTTCCCCAGTTCCCCTTCCTTTCCTCTGTTGGGTGTGTCTGTTCTGTCCGTCTTTCCCCTGTGTGTTTGTCTGTTGGAGGTTGGTCGGGAGTTGGGCAGAGCTGGAGTCACCTACCTGTTCACCTGCTATCAATCAGCCACCTTACTCATCTCTCCCGTAAAGGCCTATTTCATGCACAAGTCGCCAGATCGTCTACATACCTCCAGTGGTATACAGTAGTGCCATGGCTCCTGTTCCTTTGTGCTGTTGTGTTTGCTCTGCTTCTGATTGTCTTTTCCTGCCTGCCAGCCTCCCTTCCAGCCTCCCTTCCCAACAGGCCAGTCTCTCCTGCTGTCCCTGGTCCTCCTCCACCTGGTACCAGTTCATGTCCATAGCTCCTCTGGACTTCTGCTATTACAGTACTAGCCTTCCCTGTTGTTTGATAATAAACCGGTTCTAATTCTACCACTTCCAAGTTCTCTGTTTGTGTCCAGTGTGTCCAGTCTAAAGAAAATGTGATATCTTCAAGTACCATGGTGTAGTAGGCCTACTAATGGACACCACTGACCCTCATCATCTAAGGGGAAGCAAAAGAGAAGGTACAAGTGAATCTCAAACTTGTGAAAATTGGGACGACACACCAATAGTGACCTTTTATCCATGTCACAGGGGCCACACCGTAAAGTAAAACATAAATTTTCAAGTTAAGTGAGTAAAACATTTGGCAGGCCAGTGTTGTGGTCATTTCCAGCGAGTGCACATTTCTAAAATTCACACATTGCCCCCGTGAGTATAGGTACGCAGCATACTATCTATATTTCAAGTACTGTACCTGATAACACTAAATCTAGTTGATGTATTGAAAATATGTTCTTTTGGATAACAATTCAGGGATATCAGCAATTAAAGGAAACTGCTTTTTTCCCCATCCAAAATCATTTTTTCCTCCTAAATCCATGTTTTCCTCGTGTTTTTGTCTTTGTTGATATGGAAACAGTCCCGAGCCCGACAGTTGACTAGTAAGGTCTACCCAGGAAGCTAGAGTAAACAGAGGTACGTGATAAAAACACATGTGTTTTTATCATGTACCTCTGTTTATTAACAGAGTTATGCACACTCAATGTTTGTAGTGAAGTTGTAGTGATATTTTGAGCATTATATAGAGGCCAAAGTTGTGGGTCGAAGAACTTCCCCCATTACTTTGCTGTTTAACTGCAGTGTAGCACAGCTAGGAGGAGAGCTAGGTCCGGTCTGCACATATTTTTCTCAGATTTTTTCCTATGGTCGCACTCGGGGACCTAGAGCTAGAGCATTACTTAGAAAATTACCGGATGTGTCACCAAGGATTCATAATGCAAACTGAACAGAAATATTTGACTTATGAAGCAAAAGGAAGGTGGTGGCTTCACCTAGACATCACACTTCTTGGTGTTGCTGTCATGTTGGAATGTGTCCAAACGCTGTCCTTCTTTACAAGAGAAATATCCCTGAACACCACATGGCTAGCATCATCTTTATAAGTGAATGCTGCTGTGTCACAACTCTCTTTAGTAAGAGGCAAATAATGAGACCCTCCTCCTATCTTGACATCATTATCACAAAAGAGGGCACAGAGTATGACAGGCATTTTTAATTGGTACTCAGGAAGTAAAGTGTTTATTTTGCAAAAAATGCTGGAGTTGGCACTTTCTCACACGAGCCGCGAACGTGTGTTTGAGGAGTCAGAATGGCAGCGTCGACAGAACAGGAGTCATTGAGAAGCAGCAGCCGCGGCTGTAACGAGCTGTGGTGCGTGAGTAGGTTGCACGCACGTGTGGGTGAAGGTAGAGTCGAAATAATTTGACGTGTTGCCTTTAACTGGAGGTGGAATGTGAGGTGAGGAATGAGGAGCGGAGCGGCTTCAGCGCTGACAGTGCTGCCCGTCCTTCACCGTGCTGCTCCACTCAGGCTTCAACACCTCCAGCAGCCTCCCCGCTTGGACAAACTCCAAGTGCCGCCAAGGTCAGGAGAGCACTGTCATTCAACACCACTGTCCACGTGTGTGTGTGTGTGTGTGTGTGTGAGGTCCAGGTATTACTCATATTGTGAGGACCTAAAAAAAAGCCAGTGGCCATAAGGCAAATCATGAAATTAAAGACATGTTTTTTAGGTCTGCGTAATGTCAGGTTGAGTTGAAGGTTTGGGGAAAGGTTAGGGTGAGCCAAGTGGTTGTTATGGTGAAGGTTAGAATGATTCTCGAGGAAATTAATGTAAATCAATGTAATGCCCTATGAAGTCATGGAGACGTGACTGTGTGTATTTGTGCGTGTGTGTTTGCTATGTGGGGGAGGGGAGGAGTGAGGGCAGGTGGTATGGACATGTGTGCAAGAGCAAACACAAGCCTAGACGTGTGTATTTGTGTATTAGTTGCTGTGGTAACTGCAACAGACAGTAACAATAGCAGCGGCAGCAGAGTTTGAACTGTATTTATCCTGTTGGCTGTGAATTGTGTGTGTGTGTGTGTAATAGTCAAATCATAACATCAACCAGCTCTGACAGGGCTGAATTACTGTAGCAAACAGGATGGAGACAGTTACTCTGGGGTTCAGCTCAGTCATCATGCTCCACCAACATGTTGACTTGGAGGAGTCTGCGTTAAAATTAATTTTCAACACATTATTATTGCATTAACTTCGACAGCCCTAATAATTTGATTTACATACAGTATAGCCCATATACATGAACACAATGCAGAGCCCAAAACACAAATGCAAAATGCCACAAGAAGAATTCATATGAATATATTTTCCCATTGTCATATTTATTTGTATAATATAGGTGGACTTATAATACACTTGTAATATGTAATATAATTATTTGATGGACAAAGGATAAGATTAAGAAAAAAAAAAAAATTAAATGAACACACTTACACCATATTGAAAAATGAAGTTAATAAGAATATAAAGTCCAAAACAAGATATAAATTGATAGCTTTACTGTACTGTCGGTTGTGGTACATCATCCATGATCACATGTTAACATGTAGTTTCTGACTGGCCTTGGAAACAGATCGATGTGGCTGTCAAACACCAGCATAAATAATCCTTTTTGAAAGGGAGAAGCTCACTGGAGCGTTAGACATGTTGCTAAGTTTCAATTGATTAAAAAAAAAAGTTAGTCTAACAACAACAAACAGGTGCTGATGGCTATTTTTATTTGCTTCTTCTACTCCACGTAACACAAGTTTGGACTTTTTTTTAATCAGCGGAACATGATGTGAACCTGTGTATAAACAGCAGCAGCCTCTGCTTTTCAGTTTGCCTGGAGAGTCGTTGCTTTCTAAGAACAGATTCGGTCTGTGAGGGAGCAGTTCGACTTCTTGGAAAATACATTTATTCATTTTCTGGGAATAAGATGAGTAGATCGATGCCAGTCTCACATCTGTGTGTGAAATATGAAGCTGCAGCCAGGAGACAGTTGGTGCTTTCTATTATGTTTGTTTACAGATGTGGGGGAAACCCTACAGTAATCATTAATATTTACTTAGTTTCTCCCTAACCATTGTACATAGGCTACCATCTGAATCAGAGCATCCACACTTGACCCTGCGAAAACTTTTTGACCTATTGATTATATACACTTTGAAACTAGCTGAATATAACCATAACTTGTCCTGTAAATGTAAGGCTCTATGTTTGTGAGTCTGTGCGTCCCAGATAAGAAACTTCCTACTGTGGAGGATCCTGCCAGCTAAACACCAACTCTCTTCCCTCAGTCCGTCTCCACCATAAACCGTCTGCCGTCTACAGCGAGAGTGTGAGGAGACAGTGGTTTGGCAGTGGGAAATAATCCTTCTGATGTCCGTCATAATGCTCTCCTCCTCTCCTGTCATCACACTGGAGGGTCTCCAGTCCAAATTTAAGGAGTACTCACCTCCCTTAATTCTCTCTTTCCCTCGGACTTCCTCCCCACACATTGCACTGAGTGCCAGCGCACTGACGGCTGCACACAATGGATTTTGTTTAAATTGAGTGTCACTCGTAGGCTGGTGTTTATTTCTTGCATGTATGAGTTCTTTGTACGCGGATCTGGAGCTTTTTCATTTAGAGTCAGTGATCGTCTATTCTTCTCTCCAATTTCTGAGAAATCTGTCTGACCGCCCTCTTTGTCTTTCTCTCTCTCATTATGTTTCCTTGTTGGGTTTTTTTCCTCCCTTGGTCCTACAGGAAATGGCTGCCCCTGTGGTGGTTTTCACAATCTGATTGGGTAATGAGAGGAAATTAGAGTTTATCTGCTTCAGAGCCAGCCGAGTAAGAGAAGAGTCAAACTTCTTTCGACCCAGAACAGGAAAACAAAGCTTAGTTTACCCGTGTCCAGAGGCCGCAGACAGATTACCACCAATAAACGCATGGATTGTTCCATGGGGAAGCTCTGCTGCCTCAATGCAGAGGAATATCAACCTCCAATTAATGTTTCCATCAGTTGAGGTGAGGAATTATTAAAGGAAGGGGGAGAAAATCATGCCTCATTTGAATCAATTTCAGCCTCTTGATCAGCACTGCATAATGATTTCACCTCATTACTGGTTTAACCGTCTAAGTCAGGCTAAATATCTGTATAGCATGCACAACCATCAGCTGCATTTTGACACCACCTCGGGCTTGTTGAGCTTGGACTTCAGCTTTAGATCTAGGTGGAGAAAGAACTTGTGTTAGCAGCACATTGGACATCTTGATATGAGTGTTAGATTTCATAATTGGGCCTGTGTACCTGGACCTTTTCTGGTACTGTACATTGTTCATTACAAGTCGGGTACGACACGGGGAATCACCAATTGCTATATTTAGACAACTGTGAAATAATATCGGCAGCAATGATGTTTTTCTTTTACCAGACATGTGCAACAGAAGAAAATAATGTGACTTCACACTCAATAGATCCTCTCACATAACTATTGAGTTCAAAAATGCTCAGCTTTCCTCACTATTTATCCTGGAGCATCTTTTCAGTGTGCATCGACTTCTCGCAAGATTTTGTTGCCAACACATCTGGCATCATGTTGGGATGTGCACATACTTTATGTGCACAGCAAAAGGCACCATATCTGTATTTTTTAAGATACACTGTATCGAGGAACATTTACTTAAAAAAAAAAATGCTAGGTTAAGATTATGTGACCAGTAGATTTTTGCTACGTCTGTGCTTTGCTCACCATCACCATCTGTAATTACAGCAATAGATAAGTGCTAATGTGGGGTAAAAATATTAAAATAATTACAAAACTACCTAGGTTTGACTGTCACTGTTATGTTTGTGTCTCTACTCTGTAAATCAATTTCATGCTCTACGAGTCACGTGGAGAGGAAATCGGGAATGTAGAAATGAAGAAGGGATTAAAGTGGCTTTCTAAATCTGATCAAGAATAGGTTAAGTTTGCATAAATATTTATGATCACACAGCAGGACAACCCTGTCACCTTTATCCACTCCTACCCAGATTGCTTGTCCTATTCTGTTTTACGTTTTGCCACTGTCGCCTGTTGTGGCCTACTATTTCTCGCCTGGAGTGTAGCTCCTTTTGTCTTACGGTCGTCCATGTGACAGATTAAACCTATGTACCAACAGAACGAGCACAAAAACCCACTGACCCCACACTAATTTGAGCAATAATGAGTGAGCAACACAAATACTGGTGGTGCGGAAATTCAGCTTTGTCACTTTACAAAGGAGAGCAATCAGGGGCAAATGGAGGCACATCAGTATTGAGTGGTGTTCAGATAATCTCCATTGGCCCCATGTGGTGGATTTAAACTAATAGAATAAGTGACTCTGCTTTCATGCGTGACATGGCCCTAATGTAATTCCTGCTCTTACTTTGATTATGAGAATAATTCAATTTATTTGTTTACTAGCATACCCAAAGAATGCTCTCTTAATATTCCCAATTTCATGCGCTCTTGCATAATGTGATCATTGATTGAATGCATATGTGCCCCTCCCCCTCCAAGAGGCTGCACTCAAAGCCCCTGATGTCATAAATAACATTTATATTTCTGTTGCCTGCATACTACTCCCACATTATTAATCCACAGAGGGGACTTTGTGAGAGCTGGATGTAAACAAAGGTAATAGCTGAAAGAATTAACATCTTTGGGTTTACTGAGCAAATGCAGGAAGAGCAAGCGTACTACCTGACTTAAATGCTCCATGAATTGCATCCTAATTATGTAATATTAGAATAAATACGGCTTAAAAAAAACAGTTAGATGAAGATGCATGTAAAACTGCTTTGTTAAATTTCTAATCAATCCCGATTCATGGGTCCACTTTCCCTTTCAAGTATCATCGGGCAGCGTCTCAGCGGGAGCCGAGTGCAGTGATTTCTGGGTATTTCCACGGATACGCTGCTACCTGAGGAGGAGGTCAGGAAATCAATATATGAAATATGTCAGGAGAGCAGACGAGAACATGATGCTTCGATATTGTGTTTGTATTTCTAAGATGATGACATTTCAGGACCGTATGTGAGTTCAAACACTGACTCTATTCTTAACCTCTCTCTCGCTCTCTCATCTCATCCCCTGAATCCAATGACTGTACCACCTCAGCCAGAGTGTTTCTGCTTTCATGCTTCCATTTCCACTCAATATCTTATCTATGAATTTATATGTTAGAAAGCAAATGCTACTTTTGAGTGAAGACCAACACCTTTAACAGGCCTACTCAAATATTGGGGGGCAAATCTTTTGTCTCATTACAAACAAGACTTTTCTGTTTATTTAAAAATATATATAATTTTTCCATTCCTCAGAACATTTCTGGTCTGTAATCATTCAGTGTGGTAATTTTCTGTTGCTGCTGCTTGCTGTTAATGCTGACACAGACACTTCCTGCATCTGTTTCACATTAAAAGCCTTCCATCAGATCAAAAGGTATATTTCCCAACTGAATCCTACTGTATGTGTTTATGTGTGCGCATGTATGTGTATAATCTTATATGTCATTTAAACCTGACACATAGAAAATGAGTTATGTGTTACTGGAACAGTTTCCCTGAGTAATTGCATTCATATTTGTAATTTGTTTGCATTCTCGTGCTACATGCATGTTGTGGGTTGAGCGGTTGGTGTGGAGTGTGGAGTGTGCGTGTGTGTGTGGCGGGGGGGGGGGGGGGGGGTTTGGGGCGAGGACACAGAGCAAGACTTTAATACCAGAGACAGGGGATTCACAGCTGTGTGGTTGGCTCAAGATGGCAACAGGAGTTTGATCAAAGGAAAACATCATTTAAAGTTAGTTAGACATCTATTACATGCTTAAAGTCACTGACAATGTGTTGGATATCTTACAAAGGCTTCAACCAGGTGCTGGAAACACGATAATCGTTACTCTAATATGAAAAAATCACCACTTAGTTTTCTTGAAGTTGCTTTACTTTTGCTTTTTTTATAGTTTACTTTGAAGTGAGAGTCCGACTTGACCTCATTAATCTGTGGCATCCATGTGAAATGTTTATTTATACATACTGTGTCTCTCATGCAAGTCTTTTCAAAGTATTAACCATACTGCACATGCCTAACCCTCTACCATATGATACAGTCTGGCATATACTTTCATGCTATGCAGAGCCGGTTCAGACCTCCATGGGGCCCTAGGCAAAATTCTCAAACCCCAAAAACTTTCAACGGTCGCACCTGACACCCAGTGTTTCCACTCATCCCCCCTTTAAACATATTGCACTGTTGGTCTAACTAAGAATACATTCAGAACAAATCAAACTAAATGTGTAAACAAAGAATCATACAGTCTTACATGTTGGGCATGCGTGTTAATGTTTGAAATAACTCACCATTAAATAAAACTAAAATATAGATAAGGCTACTATTAATTCAGCTCTATCAAATTGGCTGCACTTGACACTTTCATATACTTCAAATGTAGGTAATATATTATTATTTATTATTATATTAGCCTATTATTTTTTTTAGCACCATTGTCACAATATTTCACAAGTTTTATTAAGATATCTGCATCTATATTTGCCTGTATCCAAGCAACCAAATTCAATCTTAGCCAATATTTATCCAATAGCCTACTTTCAGTTGTAGTTGTAACTACACCACAACTAAAATCATAGAAGCCAGCAAGACGCACAGAGAGACCGGGGTTCACCCAGGGCTCACCGCTCTGTTAATGCAGGTCAGACACGGACCAGTCCCTCCCACTCTCCCACCCGGAGAGGAGAGTTGCCTGACTGCTGTTCCCGCAGGTCATTGTCAGCTGTTTCTTCCCCCTTAATTCCCCGAGGGATAACTCCGCTTCATTGTGGCGTTCTAAACGCTGTCTTGCTAGGAATCCGGTAGGCCAACACGTGCGCGACGGACGGTCACGTCGTCAGGTTTTTTTTTTATTTTTTTTTTATTCACGGGGCCTCTATAATTTTGCGGGGCCCTACGCAACGTGCGTAGTGTGCGTATTGGGTGAACCGGTACTGATGCTATGTTATAAATATACATACCAAGGTCACATACATATTTGCAAAGCAGAGAATGTAGATATCCATGTGTTACCAAATGTATCACTGATCATAGTGGAGGGAAGTATTCACAGCCTCAGGACAGATTTCCGCTCATGGCCATGTGATGATATGACACCTGTCCAGCCCTCAGCTCTGCTTTATTATGTATGTGTGTCTGAGCCCCCCTCTTCTTCTCCTTCTTCTTCTCCCCTTAATGTCATTCATTGCCCAATTTTCAGCGTGAGAGGTAAGCCCAGCGGACCGAGGAGCAGTTCGTCACTGAATCAGCTCCAGACAACACTATCCTGTTCACCGCGTAGCCCTCAGCTGTCAACACATCACCCAGAGACTGTGAATAAATAAGTAATGGGGGGGCGTGTTTGCACTATAGGCTGAGATGTTTTCCTCCCTGACAAAGCCTGGGGGCATCAGCGCAAAAACCCAACCTGGACTTACCCTAATCAGCCGCTGTCCATCACAGCTGTCCCCGCTCTGCTGCTGAGTCGGCCAGGTACAAGTAACCGCCCACCCACTTCCACCAGCGCCGCCAAACCGCTACCCCCTGAAAACACAAATTAGCTGCGTTAGCGAGGTATGCTCCGGGGCATCATTTAATTGGCGGAATCTGAATGACATCCTCTGCTGTTTTTCTTCGTCATCTGCCAGCAAAATAAAAATGTAGAGGCAGATTTTGGAAGTCACCTTGACTCAAACCAGCCAGCCTTAACCTCCCATCCAGTGACACGTATCCCTGTAAAGCACTGCACTTCATTCACATCCTCTGTTTGGCCTTTCTATTCACTCCAACTATACCTATAAAACACGGGTTTCAAGGTTCAACGTTCGAGTCCCTGACTGATTTATTGATTGCATGCTGTATGATAATATGTAGCACAGCAACGTGAAACAAACCTTAATAGAGAGCATAAGGTAAAGGTGCAGTTCTTCTTACAGCCACTAAAAGATGCATCAAAGGCATGTTTGCTTGACCAACCACTTGCTTTTTGGACCACAGTGTTGCAGTAACTGGGAAAGACACGTAACATTATCTAACTCAGGTTTGGTTCATGCAAACCAGCTCCAGCCCCCGACTTCTGTTGAACTATAACAGAAATGATTTATATTTTCCTCTTTGCAATTACCCAATCATATGTGTGTGAAACAGGCTGAAATATTTATGTGATATTTTCTTCAGAGCCCCGAGTTAAAGTAAATACTTTCTTGGCGATTTCAAGCAATGTGACACGACCAAAATACAGAAACTGTTTCCAGCTTCAAGTTAATGTGATTCATTTTGGTATATGACTGTTTTAAAGTTCATTCATGCTTCCACTTAACCCATCTGCACTACTACCTAGAGCTCATCACTGGATTGTTCCTATTCCGAGTAGTGATGGCTCTTGTTTAGTCGTGACTGTGTATTCAGGCTGGAGGCTTGGGGTGATGTCCTTGTAGCAGATGATGGGTCAGGTCAAGTTTTCATACTGTTATAATTAAAACCAGATGTTGTAGTGATATTCATCAAACGTCCTTAAAATGCCACTGTTAGAGGAGAAATACAGTAAAGTTGGTTACTTTGGTTGACAATTGCCTAAGTAGACAGAGCAGACAGTGTTTGACCTGCATAAAAATGGTCTGTCCTTCCAACTAATGAAAAAAAGAAATCATTATGCTGTGTTCATGTTGCACTCTGAAACGATATATTATGGTACTTATGGTATCCAATAAAACCAGTGTGCATGAAGCCACTCACTTGTTAGTTGGTGTTCTTATTTGTTATGTTAGCATAGGCTGTACAATTATTCCACCACTCTAAGCAGCTGTGGCTAATCTAGGTGCCATCACTCTTTTTCAAATGTGCTCTTCAATGTAGGATGACTTTGGGGGTTCCAGATTATATCAAACCGACTTCATAAATCTCTGCTACCGGGAAGAGAAAGAAAAACACAGCAAATACACGAAGGTGAATTGTTAACCACTTGAAAATTGCACCTGGTGCACAATAACAACCGTGATTCAGATTTTCTCAGTTATAGACATGCCTGGACACAACCTCTAATTTCGCATGGCTAAAGTGTAACCACCTGTCATGGCTTGATGAGCTAATTAAGAGGCAGTTAGTTGATTGTGGGAGCTGCAGAGTTTGACGTGCAGCCAGATCGGGGATTGTGTGTGCTCTGCTATTAGCCATTAAGGGTTCACGCTGGGCTGACTTTGCACAATGTGGCCGGGACGGAGCTGTCCCTTATACACAGAGAGGAAAAGCCACATTAATGGAGGTGGAGGATTCTCTTTCTGTCTGTCCCTTTATCCCTCTATCCCTCTCTCATTACCCGTCTGTGGAGTCCCTCATTTGTTTCACATGCTCTTCATAAGAAACAATAAACTGACCCCCTTCCCCTCACCCTGAGGTGCTTCCTTTGGGGAGACGGAGGGGCCTCTGAAAGACAGAGAGTGCAAGTGTGTGTGACGCATTGTGAGAGTGTATTACTGTGAGGGTCTGAGTAATTACATGTCTGATATCGTATGTGTGTGTGTGTGTGTGTGTGTGTGTGTGTGTGTGTGTGTGTGTGTGTGTGTGTGTGTGTGTGTGTGTGTGTGTGTGTGTGTGTGTGTAGTGGCCTGTATGTGGGTTCGCCCTCTCTGTGTGCGTGATTGCACGTGTAAATGTGATCACAAGTGTGAGTGTGTGTGATCTGTTTCCAATTAGCCTTCTTGTGTCCCCGGTAGCCCAGAGGCATGACTAATGTCTTGGTGGGCTAAAGGCCCCAGCTGATGTCGCTGAAAGGAGCCCCCATCTGCTGCGAGAAGATCACAATGAGGAGCTGGATGGTCACAGACAGAGGAGCACGACGGGGACTAAAGACGACGAGCATCATGGGAATGACGGCAAAAAGGAGGGGTGGGGGGTGGGGGGTGGGGAGGCCATTAGGGACAAATTGCGCTTGGGGGGCCCACCTTCACTGATACATGATGAAGAATGCAATTACAACTGTCCGGCACGCAACGGCTGAAGTGTAATCAGAACAGGGCACACACACACACACACACACACACATAGAGAAACATTAGTCAGAGTGAAGAACTTCCAAAAAGGAAATCCATCATTTAAACTTTTTCATGAGTTCTTGTTTCATTTTATAATTATGTTGAGGGAGTTTTGTTGTTTTTAATCATTCATGCTCCAGTTCCTGGTAATGATCTCACACCCAGAGGAATAGGTGTCAGATTTAAAAGCATTGCCTTAAAGATTGTCATAAACTCATCAATGCATTTGATTTATTTCGTACATGTGATGATATTTAGTTTCTCAGCTACGACATTGTTAGTATAATGCTTCTAAAAACATCATAGCCTGCTGTATGTGTTGCTAACATCCTGTTATTAAGTGCAGTTTTTGGATACTTATTTGTGACCTCTGTTTATGACCTATATGAACTACATTCAGCCTCTTGATTGGCAGGTTGTTATAATTCAACCAAGATAAAAAAAAAATAAAAAAAAACTTTCTTTACATCTCATTCTTTAAAAGATTTCTCCCATACCCCACCTCTTGTAATCAGGTGACTTCAGATATTAAGTAACCAGCCAGACTCTGTCAAAAATATTAATCAGCTTATCACGTTGTCGTACTATAAAAGTTGACGCTCCTTTCCTCTGCTGTCAGCTGTCAGCTCACGTCACAAACTCTCCAGTACCCTCCCTGGGTGTTTAACTGGGGCCCAGGCTAAAAACTCAGCGATCATAAATGATCAATTCACCAATCAGGTTTGGGTTCACAGAACTCAGTCCAAAAGGATCGGAGAGCGGTATCAAAGATGCTCAAGTAGGGTGAAAAATACAAGAAATTAGGTCATTACCACAAGGAATACAAGAGAAGAGAGTGTCTTGAACAGTAGACACAGTGTACTGAGACCAACCGGCACAGAGGGAAGGGAGACTAAATGCAGAGACCACTGAAAGCGGGTGAAACGGAGGCAGATAGTCACACAGGCGGGAAACACATAAGGGCAGGAGGTGGAATTATCAGCAATGAGACAAAACAAGGAAATAATAACTGATAAAATCTAAAGACACACAAAAATGATCTAAGACAGCAGAGGGGCATTAGATTTGATATGATGATTAGATCCGACAGGCTTTTGCTACAGCTCCGTTCATTTTGATTTCTTTCTTATTGTTCAACATGTTTTATAGGAACAACTTAAAATGATCAATATGTACCTGTAGAAGTTATTATTGCTGCACAGCATATGTGAGTCAGACTTATGGCGCATTTCCACTAGCACGGCTCGGCTCGGTACGGCTCGGCACGGCACGGCTCGGCTCGGTTTGGTTGTGTTTCCATTACAACTGAGTTCCACTAGTACCGCCGTGACGTCATTTACACGTCGCCGAGCAACGCTCTAAACTCTGTAAATATATAACTTTAGCAACATTTGAAACATTTTCAGGCGAGAAAGTAGTCGTTTAGATCCCCAACGTGTTGAAAATCTGACAAAATACCAGCTGTTTACAATTTTGTTTCAACGAAGTCGGCGTTACTAAAGCTAGCCGTAGTGAGCAACGCACTTCCGGTTATTTTCACAAAATAAAATACCCGTTGCCTTTTATCATAAGGAAAGCCATTACGATAGAATTGGTGCTTTTACTTTGAAAACAGGAAGTGAACCTACCCTCGCTGTAGCTAGCTTTAAACCGCCGTTTTGACTGCTCTCGTCCCGTTAACGGCATTTAACCGTTCAATATGCCTTACCGGAGAGTCTTGCCAGCTCTGAGATCGGCCTGGTTCATTGTAAAACAATTATTTATTGATGTAAATGTGGTGTTTTCTGTGCGTACAGACCCCAAGGCAGTGCTGCTCTTCTGTCTAACCACAAACAAACTTCTGCTACAGCCACAATTGTTAGATTTCATCAATGAGACCAACATTTAAGAGTTTAACCAGCCGGTGGTAAACCTCTAAAAGCCATCGGGGAAGTTAATTAGCGGTCTGTTCTCCTCGGGGTGACGGTGGTAGGCTGGCCGGCGGAGCACGTCAGGAGCCGGGCTGCTGCCTCTGTGATGTCGCGGTCGCTGCTCGGACCTGGAGCTTCACACTCGAAAAACATCGGGGCAAACTTCTGAACAGCCGTCGTTTGGATAAACTAACCGCACATGGGGATCTAAACAGTTACTTTCTCGCATGAAAAAATATTAAAACTTAATAAAGTCACGTAATAACAGAGCCAGTCTCAATATTAGAAATTCTCTGGTAATAACAGGCTTCAGCAGGAACATTTTTTTTTTTTTTTTTTTCGAACATTTCTGTTGTCGGTCGTCGCTTCCAGTGACGACACTCATCGGCCAATCAGTGGAAGGCAGTCGGCTGACGTCACGTTTTAGTAACGCTTCGGCTCGCTTGGAACCAGGGCTGAGGTGATACCAAAAATGTACCCGGTTGCAGGTACTGCGTGCTAGTGGAAACACGCAATAGCGCGCCGAGCCGTGCCGTACCGAGCCGAACCGTGCTAGTGGAAATGCGCCATTACAGTACTCATCTGTGGCTTTGTCTATATCAAGTTGTTGTGCTCTTACAGGAAGAAAAGAAAACAGTGTTATCTTCATAAGGAAGACCGACTTGTCTTTTGTAAACAGATTTCCTTAAAGAAATAATAATAACTTAATAGGTAACTTATTACTTCATAAAAGAAATACAGTGTGAACTGTTTTCACAACACCTTGTTTCCAACCAACTACGCAACAACTGTAGAATCAGAGATTTGGAGTGACTGCTTCATTTCTCTCTCTAACACCCTGCCAATCCCCCTGACTTTGGAGGATTGTGTCTGCAGAGAAGAAAATAAAGATTTGGTTGGCAGTCTGCCTGTTCCACACTGTACACTGAGTCATGGCACACACACACACACACACACACACACAAAGACCGAGTGAGATCTAATCAGCGGTCTGTTGTTGTGCTGGTTGATGAATTACTCAGATGCTCGGGAACAGTCTGGACCACTCTGATGGGGACCAACACCTTTGTCCTCACAGCATGATGGCAGTGCATGATGTGGGTGGTGGAGGGTGATGTGGGCCACTGTGGGTGGGTATCCAGAGGGGAGCTCCAAAATGTTGTAAAATTGAAAACCTAAGAAATGAGAAGGTTCAGGATACTGGATCAGCCAGTAATAAATCCAAACCAATTCTAAGAAATTTCATTAAATTTAATTTATATAGTGTCAAAGTTTAAAAACAATAAGGCTCTTTCGGATGAAAGCTTACAATAGAGAAACTCAACAATTCCCACAAAAGCCTTGAAGGTATTTCCTAAAATTTGGTCCACTTGGATTCAAAGATAAATTGATAGAAGTTTGGTGACCAAGGATCAAAGTCAACGTCACACTGACCAGGAATGTAACCTGACACTGTGTTTCAGAGCCAGACAGCCACAAGGCCATGGTTCTGGATGTGCTGCATCTTACGTATTTACTATAATCCAAGTATGCACCGGTCCGTATCTCTAGACTGGAGTCTAAGGCAGAGAAGAATGCAGTGACACAAATAGGTTCTTAACCAGTCTCCAAGTAAATCACTTAATCATAATATTCAATTATTAGGACCGAAAACAAATACATTTTGTGATTTATAACAATGCAATTGCAGTGTGTTAGATACAGCTGTTTGCAGATGACATCTCCACTAGAGGTTTGTACAACTGGTTCAAAGTAAAGATTTATGGGTGATCTTTGAAGCTGCTTCTCCTGTCTCTGTTCCTTTTGCATATTGATGAATAAAACGTCTTAGGAATGACTGATAAAATGAAAAACAAAATATGGAATAGGCTTTTTTTAGGACAGTCTGGAACAGTCAACCGAGTGAGAAGCTGTGAACTGGCACACTTTAATTGTTGCTGTACCTCTGTGCAGTTTGTGTATGTTTGTGTGTGTGTGTGTGTGAGGAGGAGGCTGTAGCTCACTGACAGTGATAGATGGATGCCCGCCAAAGCTACTGATTGTAAAGGATCTGTGTTATCTTTGAAAATAAACAACACATGCACATTGATGGAAATGAATAAGAGCTAGAAAACAAATGTGGTATTTGGAATAAAAAAGAAAATAAAAAAATAGAACTAATCTGAAATTTAAAAAAGTCAAATATAGCCTATAGATTTATATTTACATTTACTTACTAAATCTGCCTTTTTTTTCTTTTCTTTTTTACAAAATATATTTATTCCATAGATTTTTTTTGTTTACTTGTTTAGTTAACGTTGGTTTAGAAGGCATTATGCTTTAACTTACAAAGCAGCTGATTTTTTTTTACTATTCAGATTCAAGATTTTATTCTTTTGGAAAGTCAGGCAGTACCTAATGTGTTAAGAAACAAGTTAAATCACAATATGTGCTCATTTTTTTAATTTGGATTTTGCAACAGCAACATCAGGTGTATCTTAAAAGAAAGTGGAGGATGGAATAAAAGAGGGAGGTGAGCAGAGGAATGATAATAGAACAGGTTGGACCACAGAGACGTCTCTGGCCTTGAAACTCAGCAGGGAGAAAGAAGCTGAGAGAAGTTTGTCTTTGCAGAGTCTTTGTGTTTGTCCCAGTGACTCAGGAGGCGTCATGTCTGTCTGAGTGTTTGAACTTCCAGCAGCTTAAATCTGCCTCCCAGGTGTCAGGCTCCAGGACAAAACTACCCATCTTCGTCCTGCAGCGCGCGCTGCCACTGCAGCCCGGCGCCCGCTGAGCTGAGAGGCGCACAAGAGTACACAAGAGAAAGAGACAACAGCCACAAAACAGAGAGGAGAAATAAGCCAGAGACAGAAAAGAGAGGTGGTGAAAAGAGACTGTCAAAACACCTTTGGTGATTTTTATTTCCTTTGTTGGTTCGTCCTTGTGGGTCACATGGGGCCGCAGCTTTTATTTCATGGCTGCCATTGTGCTTAGGTGTGTGCTAGTTTTAAAGAAAACACTCTTTGTTTTGGCTCAGTATCAGAGTGTCCTTGGTACTAATGCGCTAGCTTTGCTTAAAATCCTCCTCAAGGTGTCGGACACCACGCTGCGCTTCCACCGATTTCTGATGTCAGTCAACATGTATCAGTTTTCAGTGCGGAACCACATGGACTCAGCAAGTCAGAAAGCTTCAAAAGACCTTGAGCTTTACCATAAACCGTTTTGCACACACACACACATATCAGCTGCTGATAGATTCTCTTCGCTCATGCAACAAACTGTAAATTGTTAAAAGCGTGTAGAGGTATGAATGGATATCCCAGCTGCAAAAACAGACTTAATATGTGGAAAAAGCTCGTGGACACATCTCGGACTCTGCTCAACACGATTATGGATGGATGCAAGTCTGAAACGAGGGTTATTCACTCTCTGGTGGACAGAAATGAGGCTCAGGTGGACAGCCTTTTTCCCAGTCTCCGTATTACTGTGTGCATGTCCTGATGCCAAGAAATGTGCTTTCAGGGCTTTGGTGGAGTCTAAGTTGTCAGCGGTGAACTGTGAAACCCGGTTACCTTGGTGTAGCATTACTCTTTATGCAGCTCGAGTGTCTCCGTTAAATGGCTGAGCGTGTTACATGTCTTCCAGACTCAGTGCAATATTGTCATGGTTGATTGTGTATAGTGACTGAATTGTTGTGTTTGTTTTGTCATATTTATTCATCTCGGCAACAATCACGTTCAATCTGCGGAGGCAGGGAAGTGAATTTTTGCTTCTCTGGGGCTTAAAACACTAAAATGCTACGCAGCCAAGTGAAAAGTTAAAGCTGCTCTGATCAATATTTCTGTAGTAATAATGGATCAACTGTATGTGAGCCTCATGTATTTTTTAGTGTGTTTTCTTACTCTTGTGATGGTAACTTTACTGACCCTGTTCATTCATTCATTCGTGTTTTTTTTTCAAGAACAGAAAGCAGTAGCTTTAAGGGAAAAAATAAAACTCCTTACTGAACACTACTGTACCTTCTCAACAGCAAACACCAGTTAGCAACTAGCTGTATAAGGCCATGAAGACATGGAAATAACAGTTAAAGCAGAAGTAAGCGGAATATTTGTGTTAATATAAGTCTTATATAGTTATATCTTCCGACAGCAATCACTTATATAGAGTGTTTGAAACATGGGTCTATCAGTCACTCTGCTCTGCTGTAAGCCGAGGAGAAAACTTTCCTTGTATCCTACAACCTTTATCCAATGAGGAGAGAGAACGGCATAAAGGGGCGGTCCTCTCTGTGTGTGCAGCCAAGGGATGCGCGTGAATGTGGTGACGTAGGGACGAGGGCAGGAACTGCTAACATCGGCTGACAAGAAGTTAGCCAAAACGACCGGATTGCTTACTTCTGCTTTAATGTTGCCAGCTTGCGAACAACTTCGCAGTCTGAACTTTATTTAGGTCATTGCGTGTTACTGTAGCATTTACATTTTGTCTCTACTGCCCCAAAGTGGCCAAAACACTTATTATTGAAAAAAAAAATTATCTACACAGTTTTTCTGGAAGCTCAGATGATGATGATGAAATTCTTTCTTCAGTCACATCACACAGTAGCTACAAACATTATCGACAAAATAGTGACTGAAAAGGCACAGGCAGAAGCATAATGCTTATATAAATGCCTGTCCTACATACCAAATTAAGCTACCCAGCATTCTTACAATATGAAAAACAAACAAACTTACAATGAGAAAAAAATAACAAACAAGCAAATGAACAAACCAGAAAAAAAACAAGGAATAAGGTTACCAGTATTTAAATATATATTGTAGTAAATACATTTTTAAATAGCAGAGCTCGATCATACAGATTATACAGTATACATAATTACTTATTTAAACTAGTGTGCAGATTTGATTTTAGCACATACTGGATACAGAGAGCAGCACACCATGCAAGGATACTCCTTGAACCCTATGGATTGTCGTATTTGTCGTATGTGCCCTCCTTCCATCAGTAAACTAAGACTCACAGCACTCAGCACCATTTTACAGCCTGTTAGATGGGTGTAGACAGCAGTGAGCACAGTGAGCTCTGGATCTGCAGAAGAGTCAGGGATTTCTGAGGCTTTCTTCAACTGTCTTCACTCTCAATCTGTACCAACATCAGAAACCTGTAGGAAAACACACAAGTGGCAGGAGCCAACTAACAGAGCTCTTGCAGCCTCCACATCTGATCTCTGGCAAATGCAAAAGCATCCGGACCATGATGGTGATACACAGTGTAAACACAAACCTATGAAACACAGCTGAAATAAAAATGTTTACTTCTTGTTTTATTGCTAAAATAACAGTTGTGTGTCCTTTTTTTCCTGCAGTTTTCATCTATTCATTAATTTTAGTGCAAAACCATACTGTTGCAAACACTGGTGAGAGAGGCCCAAACACAGAGAAACCTTGGGAGACAAGAGCAAGAGATAGAACTGACACAGAAACAAACAGCTTGAGATAAACAATAACACAAACACAGACTCAGACAAATAGAAAAAGACAAATAAGAAACCTGTCACTGATTGTGGTACAAAGTGATGCCACTCTAGTTTGTGTGCAGCGTGGTGTGCAGTTTTGAACTTTTTTTGTGGGTAAATTTTGTTCCACAGAATGGGTCTGAAACTACACCCTGACACACGCACACACATGCCCACACACACGCACACCACCCCCATAATCTCTTACCGTCCATCACCCGTCAGGTTGAGCCAATTACATGGACCCCCCGCGGTGGCAGCATCTTTTATCCCTCTGAGGAGGTGTCAGGACTGACAGAAATAAAATCATCCACCTATCAGGGCTATGGAGATGTGGGAGTTACATCTCTTTAAGTTTCCCCTTCTGGAAACTTTTGAATCTGTGGTAACTTTCTCTCCTAGAATTGAGGGAACACTGCTCGAACTCAACTTGGAGTTAAAGTCCCTTGACAGTTCTCCAGTTTGTGATGTTCACTCACTGGTTACAGAGGTTAGTTTACATGTGTTTAATGTCCAGCAGGCCAATAGCTCCAACATGCAGTCTGAATCACAACTGACTGGGTTCTTCGAGTCACTGCATGTAGTGAGCAAAACAAAAACAGTAGAAAACAATTTCACATGTGAACTGTGTTATTTACATAATTTACTTTTTGTTGACCAGGCATTGACAGGTGTAAGATTTAGAGATGAAAACCAGGCAATTAATTCTGTTGACACTTGAAGAAGATATGGGTGTGAGAGCAATTGACTGGACTAACTTAAATTATATGGAGCGAAAATACAGTGTACAGTGGGATTTATAACTTTTTTCTATTCTCATTAAATGAGGTTGAATAGTTTTAGGCAGGTTTAGGTACAGCATTTTATGCTAACCCTTAATGAAGAGTTGTGTTCTTCAGCAACCGACTCGAGTTAAAAAATTGAAGAGCATTAATCCATTGCTCACCTTGGAAAAGCTGACAGTGTATTGACGTTAATCCTGCAGCACGTCTACACAACCCTCTTTAAAATAAATAGTCATGTGTGGACGCACTAATGACAAGTCAAAATTAAAAACTCTGACGTCAGCTGTCAAACACTTGCAGTGCAACACTGATGACACATTTTGTCACTGAGGCCATAACTACTCCAAACTCCAGCGCCACTCGCTGTCAGCCTGATATAAGAGACGGAGAGGAGAGAAAAGGGAAAACTGTGGAATGTATGATGGGAGGAGAGAGGGGATGCAGGAGGTTTTAAACTGTTTTACTTTCCTTCCATCTTAAGAGAAGAATTGTACACATTTATTTCCATATCCTCCGAAGTGTGTACAGATACAGATGTGTCAGCGCCCGATGTTGTGTATATTTGTGTATGTGCAGTTTCCCTGGCAGCTCGGTAAACACAGATGTAGCTCTGGTAAATATGGCACAGAAAGTCTGAAGTCATTGTGAGGTCACTACCAGGTCACAGACACCCAGCAGGGCTGGCTCTCCTGTTAAGCACCGGTCCACATACACTAAAAACGAACATGACATGGACTTAGCTGTACCTCTGTGTTGTAGGCTACTAACAGGCAAATTTCAGATACAGAGAAACCTAGTCCTGTAAGTGTAGCCAATGTCGATCTGGCCCTCTGCGTTGTGTTTCTCACGGCCTGCCCTAGGTGGGGTTCGATCCCACGACCTCCCGCACCGGAGGCGACGATGCTAACCTCTCCGCCAAGAGGTTGACAACCACTTGGCGGGTTGGTTAGCACGTCTTTTATGGGTGGAGTGAGTGCACATCCGTTACACTCACCCCCGCTGAACTCACTCCACCCAGGGCATCCGGGTCACGGCACCCGGGTCACGGCACCACTGTAGCCGATGTCGATCTGGCCCTCTGCGTTGTGTTTCTCACGGCCTGCCCTAGGTGGGGTTCGATCCCACGACCTCCCGCACCAGAGGCGACGATGCTAACCTCTCCGCCAAGAGGTTGACAACCACTTGGCGGGTTGGTTAGCACGTCTTTTATGGGTGGAGTGAGTGCACATCCGTTACATAAGAATGGATTGTGGATCCTCCTGTTTTCTCTTTTTTTTGTTACATCACAAAGTCAGAGTAGTACAGGGGTGTCAAACTCATTTTAGTTCCGGGGCCACATAGAGCGCAATGTGATCTCAAGTGGGCCAGACCAGTGAAATAATAGCATAATCACCTATGAATAATGAGAGCTCTAAATATTCCTTTTGTTTTAGTGCAAATGAAGCCTCTGTTTTACAAAACATGTTATGAACAACCTGAAATTTATTGAGAAAAATACAGACATTTCAACAATATTATGTCTCTTCTGGCTTCTATGTGATTTTCACACTTGGCAAATTCATCCGACGGGCCGGACTGGACCATCTGGCGGGCCAGTTTTGGCCCACGGGCCATATGTTTGACATCCCTGGAGTAGTAATATTGAGCTTAGATCTATTTAAAAAAGACATAGGAATTCTCTCTTTATACAATATGACAATATGAAACATGTAAAGAAAATGCTAGATCATAAGAGAAGATTCCTTTATTGAATATTGTACATCACGTATTAGATCACATATAATTAGAAGCTATTTGACACATTTGTTTGTCTTAGATGCTTCATTTTTATATTTTGTGTGTGTGTGTGTGTGTGTGTCTGCATGGATGTGTATATGCATGTGTGCCATGACTGGTGGTTCGCGGACTTTCCAACCATGGCCCTCTGAAGCCCAGCTGACTCTATAAATACTGTGTGGAGCTTTACATAAGTGTGGTTGTCATTAATGTGGCAGGCTTCCCTCCGTTCCTCCTCTGCAGCACTAACACACACTTAGTTACGCACAAATAGCTGCTTCTCGAGTTACGGGGCCTGTAGGCCGTCGCTGTACCTCACCAGTAAGATTTTATTTAAAGAAGCACAATTATGGGAAATAAAACGTTCCAGTATTTACAGATGATAGATGCAGACACATCAGTGGTTACATTTAAAGGTTTTAGAAATCCACTGGTTTTCCACTCTCACTCCAGGTGATCCATCAGTGCTTGATTTGGTCCTGATTTATTCGCTGAAGAAAAGTTGCTTTAGTCTTTGAATTTACAGTCTGTTTTGAATGTGTGTTTGTTGGAAGACTTCTCGCTTCCCTAAATCCTGCTCCAATCAGAATGAACGGTTGCATGTGTATTGAGGTAGACGTGCGTACCCTTTTTTGGTTATAAAGCAGATTTAAGTTCCATCATGCTGTGAAAATATCAAATGACTAATTCCAAAGAGAAATGCACACAACCTGTATTCCGAAAATGTGTCAGGACTTTGTGATGTCAGAATCAAAAAGTAAAACCCCGTCAGCTGTGCCCCAAGCCCCACCCACCTGGGCCCACCACCTAACGTTACAGGATTTGGTTTCTCTAAATGTTTCCCTGAAATCTGCTACATTTTTATTAGATCGTTCAGATCAACCAGTCAGACAAGAAGTTCAGAGCTCAAAATAATGATTTAATAAAATAATGATTATAGCAGCTTTAACCTACTTTGACTTGTCCACTAAAAAAGCAGCAGTTCACTTCAAAAGAAATCACATAGGCCCCTGAGCACTGTATGTACCATACTTCACCTGTAAGTATCATCTTACTTTCAGCTCTCACTTGGCATGCACACATTCGCTGTATGATCCATTTTACAGTGGAAAAGACCAAAAAAAGTATAGAAGAACAAAAGAACAGTGAGCGCAGCGGGCGGCTGAGAGAAAAGAGGAAGAGGAGAGGAAAGAAAAAAGAAAGGGAGAACATCAAAAGAAGAAGAGACCATGATGGAGCAGGCCCGGGGGAGAGGCAATGAAACACCTCGCACACATACACACGCAGAACCTGCATGTCACTCATATGTCAGAGAGGAGGGCAAACCCCTGCTGGAGATTAATTACTCTGCCATTCACTGAGGGAATTTGGGGATTTTTCTCTCTTGTCCCATTTAGCGGGCACACACCTCTGCCCCGGAGACATTCGACTCTGTTGGTGCAGCTCTCCCTATGAAAAATTTTAAAAAATGAAATAAAAAGCTATATCACTCTTTTCATGATGTCTGTGGAGCAAATGTTCACTGTGTCTGTTTGAGTGTTAAGGGGATGAAGAGAAAATAACCTCATGTCCATCTAGATTGCTCTTACACAACAACCGTCAAGACGCATTTGATGTCTTTAAGCTTGCAGTTTCTTTTAGGCCTGCTTAATATATATAATTATTCATATTTTAGTGATAATAAGCCCTTTTGGATGACTTCTTTTTCATTTAGTGTGAAAAAAACTTTGTTCTGAACCATTACCAACCATTATCTGATAGACTAAGCAGATTAAGAGTGTGACAATGAGTCATTTTTAGTGAGGATTTCGATGGGAATTGATGATTGAATATGTTTGTTATGGACAAACATCATATATATATATATATATTTTTAATTTCACAGACCCACATTTTAAGGAATCTGAGGGAGAATTTTGTACTGAATGAACTGCAATACAGAAAATGAGAGTTCTGCATTCTTTTTTCTTTAGCCATCATCTATCTGCAGTTTCTCTTCTTTTTGTCACGCTTTTTCTTTTCTCCCCCCAAATGTAACAATATGAGGGTTTTGTACAGCACAACAGTGTCCTTTGCTGAGTACATTTTTTTTAGTTGTACTTGTTTGCTTTTGGACATGAGTAGAATTTATGTGTCAAAGATGAAGTAAATATGAAAGTGGTTCTTCCTCCACCGACACTGAATCTCTGATCAGTAGCTAATATGTAAAAGACTGCCAGGTAGAGACTTCACGGGTGAGGAGAGAACAGGTACACACACACACACACACACACACACACACACACACACACACACACACACACACACACACACACACACACACACACACACACACACACACACACACACACACACACACACACACATATACACTGAGCTCATTGCATGTTTGACCAAAGGTCACATGACATTAGAGCAACACTATATCAAGGCTCATCCATCCATCCTCCTCCTCCTCCTCCTCCTCCTCCTCCTCCCCTCTTTTCCTTATCTTTTGAAGTTCACACCTCCTCTCTGTACAGTAGAGAATCATTTACAGGTGGTTTTAAAACTGTCAGCCCATAATTCTGCACAATGGAAGTGGCTCAAGGCCAAAAATATATGTGCGTGTGTGTGTGTGTGTGTGTGTGTGTGTGTGTGTCGATCTTTGTGTGCATGTCTTCATAGCTTATAGGCTAAGTAGTAGCAAGAATATGAGTCAGATCCAGTTCAGTACAATGGTGCTTTGTGAGTGTGTCAGACAGGAATGTGTATGATGGGAAGGATGAGCCGTGCCAGATGGTGCTCTGTGTCGGTAGAATTCGCTCTCATAACTCTGTTTTTCCTCTTTCTTGTCTTCTCTTTTTCTTTCTTGCAATTTTCCCTGCTTTTCTTCCTGATTCTTCGTCTCTGCAGCTTTGTCTTCCTTCCCTTACAAGCGTGAATCCATCCACATGTCCTCAACCATCACAAAGGAATGTGACCCGTGCAGAGTCAAAGTGATATTTTGGAGTATGATGTTACAGCTCTGACATATATCCTCACTAGGGTATGCAAGGGTGGAGGGGGCGGAGGGATCCATTGTGTTTAGGGCTCTGTGAAAACAACTTTCATTAAAGTCAAGGATTGGCGTGAGAGTCAGGGGGGGTAAAACCTCTAAACCTCCAAAATCTGCCCTTCATTTCACCAAACAAAGCTTTTCTCTTTTATTCTTGTGTCTTATTAGAGTTTAAAAAAAGAATGAATAAGGAGAATAATCCACAGGAATTTCTTTTTAGATTAGTTTAGGTTTCTGTAGGCCACTAGTTCAGTGAGAATTGAGTAACTGAGAGAGAAACAGCTTGAAATGGCTTTTTGGCCACAATAAAAAAACATTTCAAAGTAACACGAACTTCATAATTTTTTAAGCACCCTTTTTAAATTGTAATATATTTCTCGTAACATTTATCTTTTAATGTATTTCCCTTTCAAAACATCATTTCAGCAACACAACTGTATGTAGGATTCACGGTAGCTACTAGCTGGTTGAGAAGAGCAACTGTCTGCTACTGTGTCTTTCCCAGAGAAGCACAGTAACCTATGTGAATTTGTTGCCAGCTCACATGGACCATCTTCTGAATATTTGGAATAGTTAAAGCTGATAGGCGATACAGTGATACAGTGTGTCGCAAAGTATACCTGCGTGGAGGAATAGTTGGTTAGTTCCAGATAAACTTTTTTCCAACCAGCTGATGCATTGTACATTTTTACTTTATGTCCTACTGTCGAACTGGTGTATTATTTTGAGACGGGACTCCTCATAGGCATTGAAAATACACTGATTAATTGTCCACCATTCACAACAGTGTATTGCCTGTATCTCGGTGCAGCGCGATGTGCCGGTATTTCTCAGTGAGGGGAAGCAGAGACCTTTCTACTGCAGATATTATATTTAGTGGCCATTTGTGCCTCATACAGCCCCACTTAAAAAATGTTTTAACTATCCCTTTAACGAAGGTCAATACAAAGCTTAATGACATCTTATATAGCTGTGGACCAGTGTGAACTGACAGACACTGGCTTGGCTAAAAACAAAGTTCATTATAATATTCTATTTCAAATCTTTACCTCTGTAAGACAGCTGGTTTCTCCGACCCAAACTTATTCAGGGCACTCATGGGAAAGCAGAACAGTACAGACTGCAGTTCCTTCAGGTTTATTGGTTCACACCTTCATTCATGTTTGCCTCTTTGTTTGAGTGAGCCACTCAAAAGAGCTTTTAAGAATGCAGTTTTTGAGGGGGAAAGGGCACAGGGAGGCTTGGCAGATCTGCAAACATGAAGTGTACAGTGCCAAACTTCCAGAGACGCACGCAGGTGTACGAACACTTTCGGCTGACTTAATGGTCACCATGTTTGTGTGCCAGTGCCTTGTGTAATTCCAGTTCACCTCCATATTTTCATAGCTGGGTTTCAACATAGATGTCACCTCTCGTAAAAAACACGAGAGCGAAATGATGTCAGCACGTCCCAACCTGAAACCACTGCTTCCAAAAACATTGCCTGTTGAAGAAATTAACAGCCTTTTTCTGGGCAAGAACACTTCACACCATTCAATGTGTCAGTGGAGGTGTTTGATTATTTGCACAGCTTAAACAAACAAGGTACATAAAAAAAAAAACCCTCTGAGTAACCTTTCCATCAGGTGGCTATTTTCATGCTGCTGAAGACAGTTATTTTTCAGGCTTTTAAGACATGTTTGACACTCTAAACGCTGCAAGGCCACACATAAAGGTATTTTGTTGTGTGTAATGACCTTTTGTGTGCCTGCGTTTCTTAAAAATTGTTAATTTGGTTAGTTTTTTATTTTGCCTTTACCACAGGAAATGCAGGGCTGTCACCACCGAATTGAACACTTTTACAGCCATTGAATGTTTGTGAATTTACTCTTGGCAAATAAAATGGAAAAAAAAAAAGCAAATATACTGGTTTAGTGAGACCAAAGCAAAATTTATACTGTAATTGCTCCAACTACAGTGAGTTTGAAATGCCGCCTCACTCCTCGTGTCAATCACTCTTGTGTGTTTCAACTGTTGTCCTTCCAGTTTCCTTCATGTTTAACCTCCAACATAAAACTTGTGAAAGAGTTTGGTAGCATGAAGAATCTTTTAAGCTTGTGTACAAATGTGACTTACCACATGTTCCTTTCAAAAGCCACCTGTTTGAACCATCTGTCTCTGTCTGACACAGAAAACTGTACACAAACACACACACACAGCCATCAGAGAGGAATTAAGCTGAGGATTTATTGTGTTGGTGTTACTGGAAGAATTTACAAGAAGACGCTGTCAGCTCTGTGATCCATGGATTCTTCAGGACACGCCCTCCCTCTCCTGCTGTAATTCTCATACCAGCAGCTGAAGTCACTGAATTTAGCTGTGATTACTCAGCCCACTTGTCATGTGCTTTACGGAGCATATTTTGGGATAAGCCTGTTTTTTTTCTTTCAGTGTTTAAATCGTAAATGTTTTCATGTTACTATGATAACTGCCCTTAATTTGTCTACAGCTTTTCCATCTGCCAAAATACCACACATAACCAAGTGGGAAGAGCTATTAAAACATCAAATGATATGTTATGTTATGTATATTGTATGAGTTTGAAATGCTCCACTATTTTGATATAATGTATTTTACAATTATACAAGCAAACTCTTTCTCAAAACTCAGATGCAGTGAATATTGATAGATATGTTCAGGTTTGGCGGCACGGTGGTGCAGTGGTTAGCACTGTCGCCTCACAGCAAGAGGGTTCTGGCCGGCCGGCTGGGGCCCTTCTGTGTGGAGTTTGCATGTCCTCCCCGTGCATGCATGGGTTCTCTCCGGGTACTCCGGCTTCCCCCCACAGTCCAAAGACATGCAGGTTAGGTTAATTGGCGATTCTAAATTGCCCATAGGTGTGAATGAGAGTGTGATTGGTTGTCTGTCTATATATATCGGCCCTGTGATAGACTGGCGACCTGTCCAGGGTGTACCCCGCCTCTCGCCCGAAGTCAGCTGAGATAGGCTCCAGCTTACCCGTGACCCTAGTGCAGGATAAGCGGTATAGAAAATGAATGATAAATGAATGTTCAGGTTATATTTCCAAAATGACCACACATTCACCAACTGGCATATTCATCAAACACAAAAGGGTAGTCTTAGGAATTAACTCAGTTTAATGTTAACCCAGTAGAAAGTCCAACAGAAACTTTGTTGCCCATATGTATTTCTTTATTATTCTTATTCTTTTTTTGGTCATTTTTCTCTGTTGTGAAAGAACTCTAAAACCATAATAATGACCAGAGTCAATTAGAACATCACAACAATTTCCCAACAATTGTGTAGCAGCAAGACAGCCTACATGTTAAAAATAGCATAATTTGGTTAAAAATAGCAAAGTAGCTAGCCAAAAGGGGGGGGGAAACTACAGTGGACTCATAACAAACTAATTGTTCAACAGCTAAATAAATTGACCAGCCATAAAACAAGCACGGTGGGACATCATGTGACACTGATATGGACAATGTTGCCTAAATAGTAAGAGACTTAAGTGTTTACACATTCTGTCTCTCAGTGTTTGCTCTCTTGTGTGTCTTTATGATGCTTAAAGGCCATGTTGCTTACGTACACTTAAGGGTGAGATGGTGCACTACAAATAGAGACAGATCCTAAGCAGGCTTTCAGTTAAGGTGGAATTTTATGTTTGTTCTGTCACCTGTCTGTTATTTTTGTTGCTTTGTGACATACTGTATTGCATGTGTGTAAAGAGTAATTGACCTTTGTGAGTAACCCTAAATTTGAATGCAGAGTCTACTCTCACTTTATATACACACTGCAGTACTGGGTAGGACCCACCTTTGCTCTCCTAACAGCCTCAGTTCACCTTTTTCCTATTGTGATGTTTGATGTAAAAATTAAGGTAATCCCCTGACCTGTATCTGCATGTTTTCATGCATTGTACTGTTGCCACGCTATTGGGTGATTGGACAGCTGCATGATTAAGCAGTTACACAGGTGTTCCTGTGTCATGTAGCACATTTGTGCAGATACTGTTTTTTTTTTTTTTTTTTGATGTGAACAACTTTGAAATCTAGGATTTGTGAAGGTTTCTTTTCAGTAATTTGTGCTCATCTTGACAAGTTATAATTTTCATTGCTGATACATGATACAGCCCTATCCCCCGTTGCCTTATGTGAAATGTAATTATCCGACCAAACCCAAAAACGGTACTAATGATTGTAAAACAGATACAGTGGCAACTCATCAACATTAAAATTGTTTAATCTGAGATTGTTTGATTTTTTTAAGATAGATGAATGAGATGATAAATGCACAGTCAGAAATAATTGTAATCACTAATCATTTCATCACATCTTACAGTCTTTTCATAGGTATTGATTAGAAACAGACTACACCCAAGTTAAAGTTGATGACCAGTATTGCACTAGGCCCATCACACGGTGCAGAGCTGTGCATGTCCACTTGGTGCCTTTGATATCATGCTACTGCCTCATTCAGATGCACAGAGCTGCACGTGTGAGATAGCCTGAGAGACGGATGAAAGTGACTTGAGGTAGCGTTGGGCTGTGAGGTGATATCACCTGCCTCACTCGCAGGAGAACCCCAAAGACTTCTGTCTTGTATCTGCAGATCCAGAATTTGGTGATTAAAAGTTTCAAAGACACAATTCACACGTCTAGGGGTGGAAGGTCAGAAGTAGAGAAGTGACACAAATCAGTTACAAAAAGATTTTCATACCAGAGCACAAAATATCAAAAGTATGTAAAACCTTGTTTACATGCTAAAACTCTTTAGGTAATGATGAAAAAATAACCATAACCATAACCATTCAGCCAAATGCAAACAAAATACTACAGTATAACAGCATAAATGGAAGATTGTCTTCAATGGAAACACCAGATGAAAGCATCGAGCAACAGCTTTTATGTTTTATTCTTTGTGTATCCCGGCCCCAGCCTTTGCTGTTTTTCAACAGAAATTAGGACACAAACCATTCATGCTGTTGGCAAGATTTCTTTGTCTCGAGCTCCATTTTGACACAGTTGAGTGAAACAAAGTCAATTTTCACATTTGTTTCTGTTATTAAGACCGCAGCTATTGAGAGTGTGTGTACACAAGACACGGTTTAAGATGGACCATGGAAACAACTGGGAAAATGTCTGTTAACTGTGAGCACAGCAGATATCTGAGACTTGAGACTGAGACTGTGTAGTGTGTTTTCTTGAGCTTTATTTGAAACACTCTGACCAGTCAGTGCTGCTCTTTTGGCAGACTTACTTTTGTGTATGGTTGTATGGCTCTGAACTCATGAACAATCTCAGGTTTTAATGTTGGTGTTTTGTCCACATGACCACAGGCTCATTATTACTCAAAGACCCTATTTCTTTTGGTAATGGTTTTGAAGGCAGCAGGTATTGATGTGGCTAAACAGTGATTGACATAGCTGAATGTGTTGAAGCCAAACCATATACATTTCTCAATGGGACATATTGCTGTTTTTCTCTTCTGATGATGTTATATCATATCTCAATAGTTGCACCTTCTTTTGTCTTGAAAGCACTTTGTGTGCCTTGTCCCTATTATTGCGTGCTTTGAGCTCCACTGTGTGGTGTTTCCTGGATGGTCAATTTGTGCCTACTGTGTCTCATCTAGTATTTGGTATATTTCCACAATGCATTTTATTTTGTTTTTTTCTGTTTTCTAAAAGTCAAAATTTCTTAAAATATGCAACAAAAAGTCTCTTTAAAATTTGTTTGTTGTTTTATTGAGTGTCAGTATCATGACGGAATAAATCATACATGAGCACTTCAAGTGATAGAAATAAAGAACAAATGACAGACAGAGGTAAAGGAATACATGATGTGTGAACGTGAATTCCCAAATGAGAAACACAAATCCTTAATTCACAACAATCAGTTGAATATGCCAACTTCATAATCCTAAACTCAAATTCTAAAGTTTGGTGTTGCCCACTTGAGGTAGACTTGACACTAGCTCCCTCGAGTGGTGTAAGCGTGAACTGCACAATATTGTTATTTTTCTGGTATTCACTCTTCAAACTGTGAAGCTGTGCTGCAGTGAGTCTGAACGTTGTCTTGACCTGGTTTCCAATGGCTGAATTTAATAGGGTATAACGGACTTTAATGCCCCCCAACACACGCACAAGCTTGCAAATAGACTTAGACAAACTGTAGACATTCCAAAGAAGAAAAAAAAGTTGGAATCTGTTTGACATAGCCTTTAAACCAAAAGGGCTACTCATTTGCTGTGTATGCAAGCAAGTAAGTTCTAATGATAAACTGCCCCCTCCGCTCTGGTATATCTTTGACAGGGTGACTGGAATGGTGGAGCAGGGTGTGCTGATGTGCCAGATGGTGGCAGTCTATGAATAATGCATCATCGTCTTCAGTCAGACAGGTCCAAGCTGATCTGAGGTCAGCTGAATGACACAGGTTGCTTTTGTGTAGTTCATGCTAAGGGGTGTGGTGGGCCACGCATGGGTGAGATGGTCAGACTGGTTCTTGACATGCTATATTCATTTCTATCTCATTACGGTGCAGCAAACAGAACACTGTTTTGATGGCAGTCCACAGACAACGTGGTGCCTTAGTTAGTAGTCATCATAGTCATCATCTACTGTTCTCTCACCAAACCAAACATTGTCAGTTAGGATATTATTCATTTGAAATAACCTGAAACAAATGAGCATATTTGTAGTGGAGCACCCGATAAGATAAGATAAGATAAGATAATCCTTTTTTCGTATGTACAACGTTGCAGCAGCAGACAACAGCAAATAAATGTATAGCACCGATAATAAACAGCAAATGGCAATAGCAGTAAAAAAAAAAATAAAGCAGTATTTGTAATATAGTATGATTAATGAATAATAAGATTAAGAAAATACATACTTTCCAATCCAATCATGTTTTTGTGTTGAGAACAGCTCACTAGGACTGTCAATGAATATTTGAAATTCGAATGTATATTCGAATCATAGTGATAAAAATGAAATTCGAATATTAAAATATGATATTCGAATATTAATAATTTATTTTTAAATTATCTTCACGCGCACAACCACAACAACAGCAACTACAACTTCCTCCTACAAATGCACGGTCGTCGGTGTGACGTGCAGAACGCAGCAGGATGCAGCAGGACGACTCCTCAGTCCATGAGTTTCATGTCTCAGACCGGATCATGTCAATCCAGCTGCAGGAATATCCGGGGGACAGGAGCGCCGCGGTAACCGTAACTCACACACACCCAGACACACACCTGTCTCTGTGTGGTCACGTCTGGAGAGAAGCAGCTTCTCTGTTTTCCCAAACTACCGAGTGACAGCGTTAATCGCGCATAAAAAAAATGGTGCCGTTCACTGAGAGCTATGATGATACTCTGCACTTCATCGCGACTGTACTTGATCCGCGTTATAAGGATCATTACTTGGATGTGGGAAGAAAACATGCTGGCTCTTATCCCGTTTCCCGAGCGAGCTGTTTGCTCGCGTCATCACAAAACGTTTGACATGAATTGATAAAGGCCGAGTAAAACGCGGTCTTTTTCACGTATTAATATGCATGATGTCGTTGCTGATTTGCATTGTGTAGCCGTTTGTTTTGTGTAATGTAAGCTGTTCAAAACGTGTTTGACATGCGCTGATAATAAATACAGGCTACCGCTATAAAAGTCCATCTCTTTGTATTTATTTTTGGAGAAAATATGAAAAAATAGAAATTCGAATTTTATTCGAATATCTGTTTTTTTTTAAGAGGCAATATTCGAACCTCATTTCTGCCATTCGTTGACAGCCCTACAGCTCACCCATTTTGGGTGAAGGAGTCGGTCATTGATCTCTAGTCCAGTCAGAATGTCCCTCATGGGGTTGGAGCCATTGTCCATCAGTGATGACAACTTGGCCATCATTGTCCTCTCTCCAACGACTTCCACCAGGTCCAGTGGACACCCCAGGACAGAGATGGACTTTGGTCCAATTTGTTAAGTCTCTTCCTGTCTGCAGCTGAGATGCTTCTGCTCCAGCAGACCACTCCATAAAAAATAACTGATGCCACAACAGTGTCATAGATGATCTTTAAGGAGTGCCCCTTCACTCCAAACGACCTCACCCTTCTGAGCAGATAGAGTCTGTTCTGACCTTAAAATGGTATTATCAATCCAGTCCAGTTTGTAAATGAACACGAAAGTACTTATAGGATGCAATCATATCAATGTCCATATTCACCCGTGAGGGATATGAGTTTTTACACCTTCAGAAATCCAGCACCAGCTCTTTAGTTTTCCGCATTCATCTGGAGGTGATTCCGCAGGCACCAGTCTTCATTGATTAGTGATTTGACCCAGTGATAAATGACTAGAATTTAAAGAGGAACTATGTACTGTAGGATTTATATCTTAACAATGCAACATTTTTTGCCTTAATTAAACAGCTTTGGAGTAATGGTTTAATAAATGGCATGGCTTGTTCCAAAGGAGAACGGAGGCTCTCTGCCTTCCATGTGTCACTTATTGGGTCTCTGCACACCGTGACACAAACGCGCCCCATAACCCGTAATCTCTTGTTGATGACAGATTAAAGTTAGGGTCTGGAGTTTTGTTCGTTGCAGTTTGTACACTAAACATTGAAACTGGGCCCCTCCTCTCGGGCTCAACTGTGTAGCCTCCTGCCCCAGACAGCAGCAGTTGTCAGGACCGCAAAGGAAAGGAAATACAGTCCGAAAGAAGCGCTGGAGCCGTGGGCCAATAGCCGACCATTCGCCAACAACAGGAGCCTCCGTGTTATGTTGTTATGCCGTTGTGGTGAACTGGGAAGAGGGTGTTAGCTGCGGATGCTAACCATTACCGCTAGCCGAAGTTAGCATCGAGCTAGCTCACTACAACGGCCCTAATACTTGTTACCAGTGACTCAGACTATATTTCTTTTTCTTTGTGGTCCTTACTGCTGCTGCTGAGACAGAGAGAGAGACTTGGCAGCATCAAAGACAGCTAGTGCAACTAGCAGGCCCAGCCCTCCTATTCTGCTGCACGTAGCTTCACTGAGCTCCGTCATTGGCTGGAGAGAAAACACCGACTCTCTCGCCATAGATATGTAGCTATGCTCTCTCACGACTCTCTCGCTCTTCACCCAGAAACATCCACGTGCATAACAAAACAGAGCAAAAGACCAAAATACAGGCAGGGGGAGGGGGCGCTGCAGACAGAGCAACCACCACACAGGACTAGAAGCCCATAGGTGACGGATGGACAAATTGTACAAATGGATTTCATTTGTACAAGTCTAATGTTTATTTTTGGGCACAAAACTCCAGATCCAACCTTTAAACTACACAAATATACACTCTTAACATTCTATATAAAAGTGTGACGTTATCCACCACTCTGTTTATTGATTTATCATCAGCTTTGTTGTAAACAAATGCACATGGCCCAGAGGAGGCTTAGCAAAACAGTGGAAAAGCGACCGGACTTGTATAGTTCCTCTTTAATTCCACTGCTTTTAGATGTGACACCAGGGAAGTGAAGCAAACCTTGTGTGGATTTTGTGCCAGTAACCAGCCCTTGTAGTAAACACCTTTTTTCCACAAATTCATTCAAGTTCACCCTCTGTGAGCCACTCTACGGAGTACGGAGTGTGTCATAATGTTTCTCTGCCCATACCAGGCGGGTGATGTGTATGTCCTTGTTTCCACCAATATTCCGGTCCCAGCAATACTCAGGGGAGAGCAGCTTGCTTGGTTTGTGGAGCCAGAAGTACTTGTTTAGATGACTTTCATCATGCCACAGAGCCTCCACATTATTTAATTTGTCCTCCATGATGTTTTGATAGCAGGCATCAACTAATTTCTTGACATTTTCCAAGAATCCTCCAAAGATAGCAGCATGGTAGTAGAAATCGCCAGTTTCCATGTAGGCTTTTGATTTTGGGTTTCTGTCATAGGTGAATCTGCGCTTTGGAAGTTTGTAAAAGTGGGCATGGAGCAAAGCCACAGAATCGCCTAGAGCCTCTGGGCCAAATCTCCCTTTAAACTCTTGATCCACATCAAAGCAGAAGACATAATCAAAGTGATGACGAATCTCTGATTCTATGACTTCTGATATTGTCTTCATGCGCATCATAGAGATGTCCTGCCACCTTGAGTGCTTTTCCAGATGCTTAATCTTTAGGCTTCGCTGAGGAGCTAGCTCAATGTGTGGTACCTCCTTTGGTAGATCTGTAAATATGTAATAAGTCACTGGTAAACTCAACATAAAGTGTTGTTCTGCAGAGGTTAGGAAGGTCTTGAGGTATGCATCCAGGTACCTTAGAAACAGACAGAAAAGATAATCAATGCTGATCCTATAAATTATAATTATGTGAAAATACCACAAAAATATTATGTTTTTTTCCCCATCCCATCTTATTGCTTTTAGTCTTCATCAATAGTAAAATATTTTCTTTGGATTTCCGAACATTGCACATGATGCCGCAGAAGTGGAAGTGTTCACCAACAGTGAAAACAATGTCTGTGCCCATTCGAATGGGCACATAAAATCTGAGGGATGACGTAGGGTTCAGGGGATTCTCGGGAACACTATGAAACAGGGCATTAAAAAGGAAGAATAAAACAATTATCCCTCTTCCTCTACCGTCGGAAAAAGCATTGTGACGTATGAAGTTGGTCTTTAATATTTACCGTATGTTCAGTCTGTAACTGGTCTAACTGTACTTTTTGTCCCGGTGGTTTCTTCTGCACCCAGGTATTGAAAAATCATATAAACACAATGTACAAACCTTCCTACAGCAAACACAGTGAGGGCCACAGAAGAATTGTGTTTGACATGCATTTGGTCGAGAAGATGGGGGTTAAACACTCCCTCCCAGATGATGGGAGCTTTCCAAGATGTGATCGTCTGAACGTCTTTTCTTGCTGCGCACGTGAACACACCTCCATCCCCGGAATGCCTAGACACAACCATATATGGTCAGCACGTGCATATTAATTAGCCATGTGCGCTCTGTGGAGCGGCAACAAAGTGACAACGAAGACAACAGGTGGGGGGGGGGGGGGGGGGGGGGGCATCGGGCAATAAATCAGGCAAAAACCTCCCAAATCTCAACAAAAGGGAGCAGAAAAAAGAATAATCTTATGTAATCTGCCCCTTTATTCCCGACAATCTTTTTCTTCTTCTTTTACCTATTAAAGCAGCAGGATAAACTCAGGTGCTGCCGGTGTGTTTTTAAACGTGGAGGGTATGTTTTTTCTTCTCTAATAGGCCTATGTATTTGTGTATGAGAAACAGTGTCTCAGATGAAAAAATAAAAATAAATCAGAAGGACACGTCTGACTATAACGTAATCAATCAATGTCGGAAAAGCGGAATGTTTGAAAAATAGTAAAGTGCCTCTACTCCGACAATGAAAAAAAAAATGTCGGAATAGTGGGACGCTTAAAAAATAATGTTAATGCCGCTATTCCGACAATTAGAAGTCAATGTCGAAATAGCGGCATGTCGGAATAGCAGCATGTAACCAAAGTAAATAGTGAAAGTAGGCTACTGAATCACTAGAATCAGTTCATTAAAAAGAGTCGGTCAAGAGATCCGTTCCAAATCATTCGAATGATTGGCGGCAACCCTGACTGCGTAGTGCTTAGTCAGACTCCCTGAACCGAACTACGGTATTCATGATACAGTTCATGATTCAGGCCTGAGGCTCACATTTACTGTGTAGAACTTATCTATACTTCACTGGATGTACTACACAGATTTTTGCAGGCAACACAACACTACTTTCTGTATTATGTTCAGTGGACTTGAGGTTTGCGAACAAGTCAACGTGCGAACATCCCTGTAGTACATTCAGTGAACATACCGTTTATCAGAATGTTCAGCCCTGAGTGACAGTTCATTCACTGAACGTGCTGATGAATGGTACGTTCACTGAATGTGCTACACAGGGACATCTCTCCATTCCGACACACCGCTGTTACAAAACCCCCCCACTCCGAAACACAGCTGTTCCGACCCCCCCTCCCGCAGCTGTCCATGGTGCTGAACCGGGTTACGTTGTTTACACTCTTGAGTTGTGGCTTGTCTGTGAAACACGCGCTGCTCAGGGACTGGGCAGATCTGTCCCACTTGCTTTCTCCCCCACTCCTTTTATTTTATTTATTTGTGGGACATCTCCCGCAGAGTAAAATAAATACACTTTTTCTTCCTTTCCCCCACTCCGCTCGAGCGCAGCTGAACCCAGCTTAAGCTCACTTCACGGGCCGCGAGCCTGCTGACAGCAGACTGGGAGAGAAAAAAAAGAAGAAATTTCTTTGCTTGATGCTTTGGTTGGGTTTAGGCAATGATAAAAGGAGTTGGTTAAGTTTAGTATTACAGTTGACTATGCACATGATCCATTTGACCCCAAAAAGGAAAAAAGGATCAATGCGCAGCCCTCCGTTTCCTTTCTGACTGCTAGAAAAAATGGGAAACCCCGCTATTACGAAGAATGGAAGTCTATTCTCGGGAAGGCGGGGGGTAACCTGCGACACAACAACACATTCGCTAGCGATTAGGGCTGCCACAATTAGTCGACTAGTCACGACTATGTCGACTATTAAAATCGTCGACAACTAATTTAATAGTCGATGCGTCGTGTTTTTTTTTTACTTTGTTTTTCACTCAAAACTGCTGCAGCACCTTCCACACACACACCCGCCGCCGCCCACCACACACACACATGCACTCACTCACTCAAGGCGAGTTAGTACAGGTGTTCTCTCTCTACCTCTCTTGTCCGTCATCAAGCGGCACCGGTGTTTTAGTTAGCATATACCTTAAACACTTCAAGCTGAAAGCTAATGATGGTATATAAGAGCAGCTGCATGCTGGTGTGATAAGCTGTATGTTTTACATTCAATTTACGTATGACCCGATTAGTCGACTAATCAAAAAAAATAGTCGGTGACTAGTCGACTATCAAAATAATCGTTTGTGGCAGACCTACTAACGATACAATGCTACTTTGAGTAGTATGTTCAGTAAACCCTAACTTTCTCAAATAAAGGAGGAAAGGAAGCAAAACAGTAGAACAAAAACTATGGAATGTGGATGTCAGATGGATATAATTGTGGATGGTAGGGCTGTAGCCGATATCCGACTCGAGTACTCGCTCGGCTTGGGCGGCATCCGAGTACCATTTCATCTACTCGGATACATAGAAAGCTGACCTCAGTGTAACGGATGTGCACTCACTCCACCCATAAAAGACGTGCTAACCAACCTGCTAAGTGGTTGTCAACCTCTTGGCGAAGAGGTTAGCATCGTCGCCTCCGGTGCGGGAGGTCGTGGGATCGAACCCCACCTAGGGCAGGCCATGAGAAACACAACGCAGAGGGCCAGATCGACATCGGCTACAGTGGTGCCGTGACCCGGATGCCCTGGGTGGAGTGAGTTCAGCGGGGGTGAGTGTAACGGATGTGCACTCACTCCACCCATAAAATACGTGCTAACCAACCTGCTAAGTGGTTGTCAACCTCTTGGCGAAGAGGTTAGCATCGTCGCCTCCGGTGCGGGAGGTCGTGGGATCGAACCCCACCTAGGGCAGGCCGTGAGAAACACAACGCAGAGGGCCAGATCGACATCGGCTACATCAGCAGTGTGGGAACACTTTAAACTCAGTGATGATAAAACCAACCAACCTTGTTCTGTGTTAAAAAATGTATCCGCCAATATTTTATTGTTTATTTAGGCTGAAATGTTAATGGTTCCTTTATTGAAGTGTGCGCTGCCGTTATAAGAAAAATGTTTAGCCTATTAACGGGACAATTTAATTCCGTGGGATTCCTTCTTTCTTTTTTTTGTTTTGCTCTTTTAATTGCGAGTGATTTGAGGACGGATCTGTGAGGAAAAATATCACACAAGCCAATGTAGCGGGTTAAAAAAAAATCGATATTGCCACGGACATGTAACGATATGAAATGACAAGCTTGTAAGAGTGAGAGAGAGTGTCACCATGTCAAAAGGTTTGATCTCTTACATAAAGTTTAGGGTGATGTTGAAATCATCGTCTGTCAGTTTTCTTCCATTGGACATTGGCAGTTTGCCTTGAAGGTTGGGGCTTGTCAAATACCTGATTTAAAAGAAACTGGAGTAAAACCATTTTGAAGTGATTCTTACAAATGAATTACATTGGCTGAAATTAGGCCTTTGGTACTTACCATAAATAGGGCAAGAGAATGAAAAACAACAGAAGCCAGAGCCATGACTTTGCAATGGGAAAACTGGAATGATGCAAAATCACACAAACACAAAACAAAATCCTTCAGTTAAACCTTAATGTAAATGTTGTAAAGTGCACACAGTGCATAATTGTTGAGTTTATCTGAGATCTACATGTTCCACAAGAGGAAATCGTTTTTGCAGAAAGACAGCATAAAACAAAACAACCTCACAAAGAGAAAAGTGTATATACAGTAGGGGTGGTCTGGTCTGAGCCACTCATTAATTTTCATACAGAAAATGTTGTCACTGAGAGACCATGACTGGAGACATATCACTGAAAAGTAAGAGACTACCTCATACCTCATAGCTGTGACAATGTGAACAGGTTTCCAGCAAATAAAGTTAGAAGAAAGTTAAAGTTCTCTGTTGGCTTGTGGATGAACTGGCACCTTCAAGAAAATTACATTTAGGTGACACACAGAAATAAAATAATTTACACAGACATAACTGTTTAATGCATTTTTAGTTCTGTCAAAGTTAACATGTTCATTTTGGCGATTTATTTTAAATATTTAACATGTTAGAAAAAAATAATGTTGTTTTGTTTACTTACGGTGGCGGCTGACCCTTTGGTCACGTGTGCAGACAAACCAGGCGACGTCACTTTATTAAGTTTTAATATTTTTCATGTGAGAAAGTAACCGTTTAGCTCCCCAACATGTGGTCAGTTTATCCAATTGACGCCTGTTTGGAAGTTAGTTCCGACATTGAAGTGAAGTTCACCTGTGGGAGCAGCAGGTCGTCTCAGAGGCAGTAGCCGGTCTCCTGGGGTGATCGGCCGGTCAACCTGCGTCGCCATCCCGGGGGAGAAAACAAGCTGATTAGAATTTATCTGCAGGTTTTTAGACGTTTACCGCCGGCTGGTTACATTATTTTTAGAAGATACGTAAATGTTGGTCTCATTGATTAATTTGTTCAGATGTTGACAGAAGAGCAACGCTGTCTCTGGGCTCTAGCCTATATGTACACAAATCACTCAATTTACATAAAGGAATTAGTGTTTTACCATGGTCTACATTCAGTTTAAATTACATAGGGAAATACGGTGCAACATGCTTGTTTGTTCATGCACGTCCGCGGCGCACAGCTCTGTCAGTTGTGTACAGTTCACGCCAGTGTGGTAGGAAAAAAAATATATTGGTGCATGATAGTTTTGATATTGATCTTGCACTTCAACACATGTAGGGCCTGGGTTTTGTTATTATTTCTGCTAAGAGGATATACGCAAGGTGCCTTTTTTGTGCCAAATTTGTACCTCACAGGAGAGAAACTGTATTCAACGTTTAAAAGCCATTAAATATACTTTCTTTGTGTTTATAGAAAAAAAAAAGACATGGGTCACTGGCTCTCCAGCCGGTTCAGCTGCAGCTCCACAGCTGTCAGAGGAGCCTCTGCTGTCCCTCTCTCTTCAGCCTGGTGTTCAACATTGTAAGATCTAGCTGCTAATGCTGCTTAGCTATAGAACCGTGAGTATTTTATAACGGCAGAAAAAAACAAAAACAGCTACGTCTATCATCCTCCAGGCACGAGCCTTGTCACAGACACTCCTTTCACAAAACCACGCCCCCGAACGGTCATTCGCCAATCAGACATCAAAGCAACCGTTACTATGTAAACAAGGTCCGTCAAGCTTCGGACCTCTAACAAGCAAAGTGTATTGTCGGACAGTAGTTACCCGAAGAGTTTGGCTGGGGGAGTCGTGTTCTATCCCTTCTGAAAACACAACAAGAGAGGTGCCTACAATGGATCAAACCGTGTGGAAGCCCCCCACAGCGGGACCCTTCTCCCCCACTCCCAGCTAAATGTCATGAAAATAAACAAGGTCCAAGGTAATCTAGCAGGACTAGGGCTGTATCCGAAGTCATTCACTACTACAGTGTTTCCCCTAGGATTTTTTTAAGGAGTGGCGGCTGTCGGATTGAGGGGGGGGGGGCATCGGACCTTACAACTTTCACTTTCACCACGCACTGCGCACCTCTCTTTCTCTCTCTCTCTCTCTCTCTCTCTCTCTCTTTCTCTCTCTCTCTCTCTCTCTCTCTCTCTCTGCTGTGTGTGTGTATAAAACAAACAGCGCTATGAGGAGATGAATGAACGGAAGACATGCAGCGGTGGGTTACACCCAGCCTTTCCTTTTCCGACACTTTTTTCCTTTTTGGAGTCAAACGGATCATGTGCATAGGCCTAATTAACTGCAAAACAAGCAAATACTTAATATTAATGACATATAATGTTCATTATGCTTCTATCATGTCTAGCCTCTACCTGGTCTTTTTACTAAACTTAACCAACTCCTTTCTTCATTGCCTATAAGCCCAACCAAAGCATCACCCTCAGTCTGCTGTCAGCAGGAGCAGCAGCCTCGCGCCCCTGTGAGCTCAAGCCGGCTTCAGCCGCGCTCGAGCGGAGTGGGGGAGAACATTTCTTATTTCGTATTTCTTTTACTGTGTGGGAGATCTCCAACAATGGAGTCAGGGAGAAAGCAAGTGGGACAGATCTGCCCAGTCTCTGAGCAGCGCACAGACAAGCCACAGAGTGCAAACAACGTCACGCGGTTCAGCACCTTGGACAGCTGTGGGCGGGCGGGGGTGGGGGGGGTCGGAACAGCGATGTTTCGGGGTGGAGGTGTGTCAGAATGGAGAGCCTATGCGACAATTTAAAAAAATAGGAACTTTTCAACCTTCATATAATATTTTCATAACTTGTGTGATGGTACATCGACTTAGAACAGGTTGAATGACACCTCTGTCATGGCCTGAGGGGGTCTGTATCGCCTTCACTGGCACTAAGCAGCTTTGAGGAGCATGGTAGGACACCAGCTCCTTTTAAAAAAACGAAAGAGGAGCCGCGGCAACCAGCGGCAACACTTGGGGAGAGGAGGAGATCATATTATATCCAGATTTGGTCAGAGGGATGGGTGTGTCAGTGTAGGCTACACTTGTAAACGTTTACACGGAATTAAACAATAGAGTGTTTAATATAAATCCCCAAACGATACATGCAAGCCTATTTTTTTTTATATAGCCTAATGACCCGAATATATATTTTTTTCGCCGAAAAAAGTCTGAAAAAGACAGATCAGCGGGTGACACCAAACAACGTCTGCCCCAGCAAGTCAGAGCTTTTATTTCTCTCACACTCACACAGACAAGTGACCTGGAGAGATGCAGCCGCATCTGACAGGAGGATCGCGCGTGTGTGCGCATAGCGTGTGTGTGTGTGTTCCCTTCACTACACAAAACAGCTGATCGCTGATCACTGCCACTCTGATCAATGAGAGCATTTCGCCGCGGCACAATCCTCTTTTTTTCTCTCCTTTCATCAGCTCTAAACTCACTCTTCTGCACCGCGATTACAAACCACAGCGTGCTTTCCAGCAGTAGGCTATATTTTTTCTTTTTTCTTTTACACATATTTTTCTTTTCTTTTTTCAGAGCACTTTCTATGCGCTAACGTCAGACGCACGCTCATCGGTCATGACGTCGGTAGATCCTTTAGTCCACTGTCATAATAGCAGTGTGAAAACGAACTTTACTGGACTACAGTATATGGAAACAGGGGCGGAGTGGGGCACCAAAATCTACCGGGAAAATTCTGACCGCACCGGCCCACCATCGGCCCAACCCCGCCACACACACACACACACACACACACACACACACACACACACACACCATTTACATATTTATGTACCGCTCACCGCTCAAACAGAGCTATGTGTCATTCCATATGGCAAAATATATGAGTGCCAGAAGCAACAAAAAAAAAAAGTGGGTGAAACAACTTAATTGGGGGTCTGGGGGTCCTCCCCCAGAAATTTTTTTGTAAAGGCTACACCATTTCCCATATTCTGGTGCATTTTAACCAATACATCCATGATTTTAACACATTGTTACTTGTATCTAGCTAAAAAAAAAATAAGAAGAAAGAAATTAGGCTACAGAAATACAGAATGTGAAAGAGCTGCAATTAGTGCCTCCCAAGCAGATTTAGCCTATTAACACTTCTGACCATAAAATTACATCCAGTCATGTTTACTCCTTTATTTCCCCTTCTCAACTAGTCTGCAAATTTATTTTACTGACAGCGCGCTGCAAACGCCACGGTTTCGTTTCGGGTCTTGTCCTACTCACCAACATGCTTCGGTGTCCATGGAGAAGACAGAGCAGGCTGCTGCTGTGATGTGAGAGGTTCCGGCTCGTAACGGTAGCTACCGCGGTCCGCGTACCGCCGCCCCCTGGCCCACTTACAGCAAAGCACGGACTTTGTTGTCTTGTTAAATTAATATAACTTATAGATAACGTAACACACGGGCAGGACTGATCAGGTTTGCTGGGTAGCTTCCGTGAGTCGTTCTGTTTTTAGCCGCAGCCGCTAGTTTAATGATAACTTTAACAGTGATAGGCTAACGCATTTCCCATTTCCCATGAGGCTTTGCACCATTCTACATTAGTTTAAGAACAAACAAACAAATTAAATTGCTGGTTATTTTATATTTTGTGGTCATGAAAGTTATGTAACATTGAAGTAAAATAATTAGATAAAGATAGGAGGCTAAACAAAAATCATTTAGTAGGCTGGATTGATGAGAGTCTGATTCACTATCGCAACCATGAATGAAATGTAGAGAGACATGAAGGGGTAGAAATAATGGGTGGACGTTTAGTTGGGTGTCGAGGTAGAGCTTGGAGATTATCATGGGGGCTTGTGATTACAGTTATTTTTAACTCATGATCGCCACACGGCCACGCAGGGCAGCTTGCGGGCCGGCTCACTTGGGTTTATTGGCCGCCGGCCGACCGGGAAATCTCCCGGTCCTCCCGATGGCCACTCCGCCCCTGTATGGAAACAATGTAACAAGAAAAAAAAATAAGTCCGGACCTTGGTCCGGACTATTAGGTGTGAAAGCGCCCTAAAACACCACAGATCCACCGCCATTCAGTCAAGAACTACATGACACATGGTTTATTATTAACCCTCACCCTGTTAGGGACAAAAGTGTCCCTTTCAAATTTAGCTTTTTTGATAACTTTGCAATGGTTATGTCTTGAGGCAGGAATATTTGCAAAGGTTAATATTTTTTTGGAATTTTTGGGATTTTTTTTACATACCCCTTTTCTACACTGTGTAGTAGAAATACTTACGTTATTACCATTAGGGTACACTTTTGTCCCCTCTTACAGATGTTACTGGTTCAAATTTGCGGGGTTTGTCCTGCACTGCAGGATCGCGTGATCGCGTGACTTTTCACCACAACTGTTTTCCTCTAGGTGGCAGCACCGTACTAAATACTGCTCAGACGTTTTGGGGACAATGCTGACAGCCTGATAGCCGCGATTAGGAGTGGCGCTGTTCATGATACAGAATACAAGAGGATGAAAGGAGAACTAGCTGCAGACAGTAAATAATATAGTAGCCTCGTTTTTCAATGACAAAATGTAACGACGGCAGCTACAGTAGACTATAGCCCACGTCTCACTCTCTTTTTTCGGTCATCTGTCTCGTCATCTCCAAAATGTGTTTTTAAAATGAGCCAACTACAGACTGTGCAGTAGTGCCGCAGATTTCTCACTCCGCACCTTGTTTGAGAGTGCAGCTGGATGATTTCTTGTGAATGAACGGGTCTGTGTCACTTTGGGGCTGGGCGATAAAACATAGGATAAATAACTTTCCCTCGATAGAAGACGCGGCCGATACAAAGTGACACCGTCAGCCATGCAGCCGGCCTGGACTTTTTATTTTCAATTATGAAGGATCATCTGCGCAAGGCAAAGATGATAGCATCAACAAAACAAGGCGTAACACACGCGGCTGTATGGGACAGGCTTTTATTTAATTCAGAACAAACCGCTTAGCAAAAATGGAAAATATAGTCTATAATAATTAATTGATCTGTTGTTTGGCCACTGTTTGAAAATAACCCGAATTATGAGCAAATAATCTGATCCAGAACAGCAGTCATAATCAGACTTCTTCTAAATAAACCTAAACATTAAATAACTGGGTCAGGTCGGACCATGGGGTTATTTTTTCTCTTCTTCTTCACAGGAGAAGAGGAGGCTATGTGCAAAGTACCACATTAACATCTCTATTCATATAACGCCCATCGAAACAGCTGATTTACATGTCGGCCGTTAAGGCAAGGCAAGGCAAGGCAATTTTATTTGTATAGCCCGTTTTTACAAACAGTTTGTCTCAAAGGGCTTTACATGGCATCACAACAACATCCTCTGTCCTTAGAACCTCACATCGACTGAGGAAAAACTCCATGGAAACCCTTTTAACAGGGAAAAACAGGAGAAACCTCAGGGTGAGCAACAGAGGAGGGATCCCTCACCCAGGACGGACAGACGTGCAATAGATGTTGTTACAGACAAGAAAACAGTTTACAGTTTGTCACAGAATGTGCGGAATATGGAAATGTTAACACATGGCGATTGGCCATTCACGCGGCTTTGTTCTTGGTTTCGGCCAATCAGCTTATAAGCACATGGCTAATTATCAGCTTTCAACCAATCGCACTGTTTTAATGTGTGTGTGTGAAAGTTATTTTCTTTAGTTCATTTTCGTTTCTTTTGGATTTTTTTTACAACAATGTATCAATATAATATTGTTTTCGTTTCATTTCGTTATAAAAATCAATCCCTTTTCTTTGAAACAATGAGATTGAGCAGCTAAAACTCAATAAACTCAACCATGGCTTGTCTTATTGTTAATCTAAACGCACATGTATAAAGGGCAGAGTCAAGGCAGCAGATAAATCACAAAACATCAACGCGTCCGTGAGCGCAGCGCACCTCCTCTTCTCCTGTGAAGAAGAAGAGAAAAAATAACCCCATGGTCCGACCTGACCCAGTTATTTAATGTTTAGGTTTATTTAGAAGAAGTCTGATTATGACTGCTGTTCTGGATCAGATTATTTGCTCATAATTCGGGTTATTTTCAAACAGTGGCCAAACAACAGATCAATTAATTATTATAGACTATATTTTCCATTTTTGCTAAGCGGTTTGTTCTGAATTAAATAAAAGCCTGTCCCATACAGCCGCGTGTGTTACGCCGTGTTTTGTTGATGCTATCATCTTTGCCTTGCGCAGATGATCCTTCATAATTAAAAATAAAAAGTCCAGGCCGGCTGCATGGCTGACGGTGTCACTTTGTATCGGCCGCGTCTTCTATCGAGGGAAAGTTATTTATCCTATGTTTTATCGCCCAGCCCCAAAGTGACACAGACCCGTTCATTCACAAGAAATCATCCAGCTGCACTCTCAAACAAGGTGCGGAGTGAGAAATCTGCGGCACTACTGCACAGTACTGTAGTTGGCTCATTTTAAAAACACATTTTGGAGATGACGAGACAGATGACCGAAAAAAGAGAGTGAGACGTGGGCTATAGTCTACTGTAGCTGCCGTCGTTACATTTTGTCATTGAAAAACTAGGCTACTATATTATTTACTGTCTGCAGCTAGTTCTCCTTTCATCCTCTTGTATTCTGTATCATGAACAGCGCCACTCCTAATCGCGGCGATATGTGATACATAATCATCAAGTCATAAAGCAAGACAGGCTTTATCATATTACAATAGTTTCTGTGATTTAGGCAGTGTATACAGTAGTTAGTTCTAGTTTAATAGCCTAGAGTTTAAGCTGTGGATTACTGCACAGATCACTGAGTCATCCGCCTGTCGTCCTCCGTTCTCACAGATGCCACCTGGCGGTTGTTTTGGCACATTGAGGCTTTTCATTAAAACCTCTTGTCTCGCCAAAGAAAAAAAATGCATGAGTCTTGTGCCGTCTCGCGTGGACCACGCGTGAAGTCCGCAAATTTGAACCAGTAACATCTGTAAAACACTGTAAAAATATCACATATTTTTTTTCCAATTTCTTTTTTCATAAATCTTTGAATCAACTTCAGTCCTGATCATAAATACCAAAAATTTGAATAATTTCTGAGTTTTAACCCTTTATATGCCAGTGTTTATGATAGCATCACAAGTTATTGTTAAAAAACACACACAAAAATGGCTGTATTTTCAATATACCTGATGCAAAGTGAAATTTTCTGAGGGGGATTATTATGGGCTTGGATATGCCAATGATGAGAAGCAACATTGATTTTGATTGATTTTTAGTTTTTTTGGAGTGACAGATTCAAGAAATAAAAATCACACTTTTCCCATTAAAATGAATGTCAAATTCAATCAACAACAACAACAATTACAATGAAAAACGCTATAAAAATATCACATGTTAATGTTTTTTTTCTCCATTTTTTTTTCATAAATCCTTTGAACAACTTCAGTCCTGATTATAACTACCATTCTTTTTAAATTATTCACATAATTCTAACCCTTTAAATGCCTGTGGCAGACTTGGCACATAGGTACAGTGCAGTGCAGGCCCTGGAACAAATCCTGGAGCCTAGCAAGAAAACCAACCAGAAGCCTCATCTTTCTACTCCTCTTACCCGGAAGACATCAGTGACACTTTAGGAAGGTCCCCATGCAGTCTGGGTCACCCTGCAGCTAAGACAGCACTGAGGTTAGTGAGGAAGACGATTAGACAGCGAGTCCCGAATGGATATCCAAAAATGGCCAATTCTGCTCAGCCTGAACGCGGTATAGGCCTGCACAATATCAGCAAAATGTCCAATGACACTTTTCAACACCGTAACGACAATATCACATGCAATGAATGAGAAAATATTCAGGTTTGCACATTAACCATATAGTTTCTGTTATATACTATCTGACCAACTGCTGTCCCCTGGAGGAGAATTGAGTTGTTTTCAGAAAGATACAGAAATGTGATGGTTAATATGCAAACATCTGAATATTTTCTAATTTATTGCAAAACATATCATCATTTTGATATTGAACAGTGTCATCGCACATCAGACATTTTGCTGATATTGTGCAGGCCGATTTACCGTGTTCAAGGCTGAGCAGGAGAATTGGCCATTTTTGATATCCATTCTGGACTCGCTGTCTCATCTCCCTCCCGTCTGTCTGTCTGGGGACCTTCCATTCAGTGCTGTCTTCCGCGGAGGAGGAGGTGGAAGATGAGGTTTCTGGGTGTTTTTTTTTTTTGCCAGGCCCCAGGATTTGTTGCAGGGCTTGTACTGCACTGTACCTATGTACCATGTCTGCCACAGGCATCTAAAGGGTTAAAATTATGTGAATAATTAAAAAATTGGCAGTTATGATCAGGACTCAAGTTGTTCAAATGATTTATGAAAAAAAAAAAACATACACATTATGTTAAGTTATGGTGATATTCTTAATAGCGCTTGTCATTGTAATTGTTTATAATTGAATTTAATGGGAAGTGTGTGATTTTCTTTCTTGAACCTGTCACTGCAAAAAAACTAAAAATCAATCAAAATCAATGTTGCTTCTCATCATTGGCATATTCAAGCCTGTAATAATCCCCCTCAGAAAATTTCACTTTGCATCAGGTATATTGAAAATACAGCCGTTTTTGTGTGATTTTTTTAACAAAAACTTGTGATGCCATCATAAACATTGCATATAAAGGGTTAAAATTCAGTAATTAATTGAATTTTTGGTATTTACGATCAGGACTGAAGATGATTCAAAGATTTATGAAAAGAAAATTGGAAAAAAATATTAAAATGTGATATATTTTTTTACAGTGTTTTAAGAGGGGACAAAAGTGTCCCCTAATGGTAATAACGTAAGTATTTTTGAAAATCTGACGGTAACACTTTACAATAACCATTGTTTATAAATGGTAAATAGACCATTTATAAATGGTTAATAGACCATTTATAAATGGTAAACAGATCGTTTACTAATGTATAATCATAATTTATAAACAGCATGTAGACCAATTATAAATGGTAAATAGATAAGTTATTAATGTTTAACCATAATTTATAATTGGCAAATAGGTAGTTTATTTATGTAAGTTGATAATTAATTTACCATTAACAAGCAATTAAATTATGATTAATAATGTTTATTAATTATTAATGGACTATTTATTAAATGTTTATATAGGGTTTAAATGTTGGTTGTAAAACATCTAAAGATTAAAATGTGTATCAGTGGCACTTTGTAAATGGGTAATATTTGGTTTATAAACCATCTAGAAACATTACTTAGATGGTTATTGTAAAGTTGCAACATATGTTTGTAATACTTTGTAAATGATTAACAATTGGTTTATAATGAACCACTTATAAACATTACTTAGATGGTTATTGTAAAGTGGCGACTTATGTTCATAATTATTTAAATGATTAATACGTTGTTTGTACTGGAAATCATCAAGTGACATTTATTTGACTTCTTTTAATGGTGATCTATAACAGAGTGATTATTTTTTGCAAAAGACAATAAGTCAATAACATGCAACACTGTACCACAGGCGAAAATGGTGGGATTACAACACAACAATGACAACGTAATTTTAAATTTGATGATTACATTTGAATTGATGATACAATATTCAGGCACACTGCACTTTAAAATTAAAGGGATAGTTCACCCAAAATTCAAATTTCACTCTTTATCTACTCCCCCTCATGTGGACTAAGGGCTGGGAGAAGTTTCAGAGTCCTCTGTGCCTTCTCGGAGTTACAGCGGGGCTCCGTGCAGCACTGCATGTCCATATGACAGTAGCGAACAGGGCTCACGTTTCTTCGTCCAAAAAGACATACCAAAAACATCCAAATACCTCCATACTGCTCGTCTGTAATGTCCCTCTTGTATTGAAGCCCCAACATGAGAAATTGTTCCGAAAAAAATTAAATAAGTCTATATTTTAAGCTTGTTTGTAGCGGAAGCTCCCAGTGTCTCAGTTCAGTGCTCTGCCTGGGTCTGTGCAAATCGCACGAGATTTGCACGGAAGGGAAGAAGAACAAGAGGGACATTACAGACGAGCACTATGGAGGTATTTGGATTCTTTTTTATGTGTCTTTTTGGACGAAGAAAAATGAGCTCTGTTCTCAACCGTCATATGTGCATGCAGTGTTGCATGGAGCTCCGCTGTTACTCAGAGAAGGCACGGAGGACTCTGAAACTTCTCCCAGCCTTTAGTCCACATGAGGGGGAGTAGATAATTAGTGAAATTTGAATTTTGGGTGAACTATCCCTTTAAAGGGACAATGAGGAGTTTCTATTTGGTTATAAAAAAGTCTCACGTTAATGTGGATGAATCTACGTTACCCACACTTGTTAATGGGCCCATGTTCGATAAATATATCGTTTTGTCTCTATCGTTATTTTGTTATTATTAGTGGTGGTGGAAATGCTGGGCGAGCCGACCAGCGTTTCCTTACTTTCGGTTTCGTGGCGAGTCATGACAATAACGCAGCCGAATCACCGTTTATGGTCGGAACTACGACGGTATCTGATCGTCTTCGAACCTCTGACTTTAATTCTTGATGAATGAAAACATGAGTCTGTCTTGCGCCGGTCAAAGAAATTCACGGTGCGCGCGGAGGCTCATAAATGTAGTGTGAAAACACTTCGCTTTTCCAAAACTCCTCGTTGTCCCTTTAATTTTAAAGTGCAGTGTGCCTGAATATTGTATCATCAATTCAAATGTATAAATTTAAAATTACGTTGTCATTGTTGTGTTGTAATCCCACCATTTTCGCCTGTGGTACAGTGTTGCATGTTATTGACTCATAAATTCATAAATGTGTTCAATATGATGATCAGACCCTATTCTTTTGCAAAAAAGAATCACTCTGTTATAGATAACCATTAAAATAAGTCAAATAAATGTCACTTGATGATTTCCAGTACAAACAACGTATTAATCATTTAAATAATTATGAACATAAGTCGCCACTTTACAATAACCATCTAAGTAATGTTTATAGGTGGTTTATAAACCAATTGTTAATCGTTTACAAAGTATTACAAACATATGTTGCAACTTTACAATAACCATCTAAGTAATGTTTCTAGATGGTTTATAAACCAAATATTACCCATTTACAAAGTGCCACTGATACACATTTTAATCTTTATAGATGTTTTACAACCAACATTTAAATCTTATATAAACATTTAATAAATAGTCCATTAATAATTAATAAACATTATTAATCATAATTGAATTGCTTGTTAATGGTAAATTAACTATTAACTAGTTACATAAATAAACTACCTATTTGCCAATTATAAATTATGGTTAAACATTAATAACTTTATTCTATCTATTTACCATTTATAATTGGTCTACATGCTGTTTATAAATGATGATTATACATTAGTAAACGATCTGTTTACCATTTATAAATGGTCTATTAAAGCAGAAGTGAGTGATATATTTGTGTTAATATAAGTCTTAAATAGTTATATCTTCAGACAGCAATCACTTACATAGAGTGTTTGGACTGAAACACGGGTCTGTCAGTCCCTCTGCTCTGCTCTGAGCCGAAGAGAAAACATTTATCGTATCCTACAGTTTTTATCCAATGAGGAGAGAGAACGGCATGCAGGGCTGTGTGTGCAGCCAAGGAACGCCGTGAATGTGGTGACGTAGCGACGAGGACTGTTATGGTGCGTTCAAGGAAACTCGTATTTTTCCGACCGTGAAGTCGTACCAGTTCGATCTGGTACGAGTTCACCGGTCGGAAGTTACGAGTGGCCGTTATAGTGCACTTTCACCGGTAAAACAGGTCGGAAAAACACGAGTGGGTTGCCTGGAACGCTACAAAGTCGTAAGTTGTGACTTGAAGCTGTAATTTACGATTTCAAAAGCCTGCCTGGAACGCAGCATTAGCGAAAACGACCGGATCACTCACTTCTGCTTTAACCATTTATAAATGGTCTATTTACCATTTATAAACAATGGTTATTGTAAAGTGTTACCGTTAATTGTATTATTAATAAATTGTTGAAGAAGTTGCAAATCAGTGATAAATGTAAAAATATAAAGCCCCATTGACGTGAGTCCCCTTCAAGATGATACATACGTAGGTAACTAGATCAGGAAGGAACATCTGAATAACGGCACAATTTACTGCACCAGCCTGTTGCGCACATGTAATTTTGTGGTGTGTATGTGATGCAGAGAGTTAGACGTGTGAGTGTCAAAAAAAAAGGGAAAAAAAGGGCCAATAGGGTGTGCCTATTGACCTGCCCCTTTTGCGGGTATGTTAGCAGGTGCATCGCCAACTGCCCTCATTCTTTTTACTTTCAGCGTCGGCAAATGCCTACTGACACATCATCTCCAAGGATGGAGTCACCGCTTCAAGAACAACGCCCCTGCCCAGCCTGCCCCAACAGACCTGCATCTACTCTGTTTTGAGTGTCTCAGGAGGGGGACAGGAAAAAAATAAACAAACTGATCAAAAGAGCCAGTTCTGTCCTGTCCAGCCCCCTTGAGACTGTTGAGCAGGTGGGTGAGAGGAAAATGCTGCACAAACTGACTGCCATCATAGGCAACCCCTCTCACCCTCTGCATGGGACGGTGAGCGGCCTGAAAAGCTCCCGTAGCAACAGGCTGAGACACCCTCAGTGCAAAACAGAGCGTTTTCGCAGGTCTTTTATCCCCATGTCAGTTAGACTTTTCAACAGTTCTATTTAATTTGTAATGTCTGTCGCACTTCATTTTGAAATCTCCCGTGCACTTTAAATTGTTTGAAATTGTTTTTTATCCATAGTTGTCTACCAGCAAGCACTTTTTTAAAAATCTGTTACTTCGCCCAGCAGGTAGAGAGCACCGTAGCATTTTCTTCTTTTGTCTTCTTCTTTTTAAAGTATTTTTATGAATTGTGTATTTTATTATTTGTCCTGTTTTATTTCCTTTGTTAAATGCTGCTGTCACGAACGAATTTCCCCTCGGGGATGAAATAAAGTATAATCTAATCTTCCAGCATTGATATGAAGAGAGGCGAGTGGACCCACTGACATGTTCAGTGGGGGACACTTTTTCCTTTCTACAGCTTTCGGTTGATAGAGGGCTGCACACGTATGCATGCACACACACTCTCACACATAACATACAAAAAAAATCAAGGTTTTGGTAATCATTGTCATATCCCGCACCGCAATTATCCCCGCTCAAAAATTCCAGTTTGCATTCCACATATTAAAAATACTGGCACCTTAAGGGTTAAAATTTGCACTCAAAGGGTTGAAATTGGCATCTAAAGGGTTTTAAAAAAATGTTTAAATTGAAAACGTGGTAGTTATGATCAGAACTGAAGTTGAAAAAATATAAATGAAAAAAATATTAATATATGACATTTTCAGGTCGTTTTAGAAGTGGACAAAGTTTTTTTTTTTTTAATCAGACATAGCAAAAAAAAATAAAAATCCCCAAAAAATCAGTGTTGTTGCTCATCACTGAGATATCCCAGACTGCAATCCCCCCTAGAGTATTTCTTTCACTTTGCATTGAAAAGAAAATAGAAAGGCTCGCACACCGCAGGGCTCCTGAATGCAGTCCATTTAATGTCAGGAACAATGTAACGTTTCGAGCAAAGGCTCTTCGTCAGACATACAAAATCCACATTTCACTTTGCATTGCAAATAATTGAAAACTTGGTAGTTATGATCAGAACTGAAGTGGAATAAAAGATTTATGAGAAAAAAAGGGAAAACAAATTAATGTAGCTATGCTGTTTTCAGGTTGTTTTAAAAGTGTAAAAAATATGTCCACTTTCCCAAATTAAGTTGTGTTTGTAATCAGGTAAAACTCCATTGATATCTTCAAAAATGTTTTCATTGTCTGAATATTATGTTAAACTCTGATAGTGTTGCTGCCTATCCTTGTTGTTTTTGTTAGTTTGTATCATTGTGCCTATTTTACTGGTCTCTCCAGTTCACTATTTGTAATTGTAAAAAAAGAATTACTGCTTGTCTCCTGATTATGTTTTTCAGTTTTTGAGACAATTTCTGTATGGTGATTTGACACTTTAAATAAACGGAAATTGAAATTGTATAAATTAGTTAAAATCAACAAAAATATATGAGAAGGTGTGACTGTCACGACGAGTGAAAATGTTGCAGGGATAAAATTTGAATAGCATTTGTTGTCCACTAGGAAAATGTAATGTAAATATTTGAAATTAAATTAGATTACAATTTATTTTGAATTCATTTAAATATTTTCGAGGAAACATTACTCATGACTTACCTTTGTTGTTACCTTTGTAAGCCACAGCCAGAAAATGAAAAGGATACATATTACTTGGATTTTCTGCTGATGTAAAGCTCTAAATGCACAAACCCATTTGTAATGAAAAATTAAAAAAACGTGCAACACTTTCCACATCTGATGTGTACTGTTGCAGATTACTGACAGAAACATCAGTCTGCCTTGCAGTTACTGATTACCTGGCATTACCTGTACTTCCTTATTATGCCCTGCTTCCATGGGTAACCGGTGTGTGACCTCTGCATTATGTTGTAGGAAATTATGTTTAACCCTAACAATTAAAAAAAAACATTGGCACATAATTGAATCAGACCCAGCCTCTAAACTTCCCTTTATTTCAAATTCTGGAGAAAGTGGTACTGAATCAGCTTCAAGCACACATTGATCTGAAAGTTCCAATCCGGTTTTAAATCCTATCACAGCAAAGAAACAGCCCTTTTACGAGTTTTTTATGATATGATTTTAACTGCTGATACTGGCATGTAACGCCGCATTATGTAATAATGACGCATTATGTAATAATGTAATAAATCTTCACGTCATTATGTAATAACGCCGCATTTTGTAATAATCTGCCGCATTTTGTAATAAAAATCTTGAACGCAATATGTAATAAACTTTGCCGCATTTTGTAATAAGTTGTTACATTTTGCATCACTTATTACATATTGCGGGTGTTACACTTTTTTATGAAAAAAATGTAATAATTTGGTGCATTATGTAATAAACCACCAAAATGGATGTCTTAATTAGAAAAAAACATTAACAATAATACACGCTCCTCCTCCTCCCCGCTGAGCAGAGCGGTCTCCTCCGACAGCGGGTCCCACGGGGATGGTAACCGCTCCGCGTCTCTCCCTCCCCCCTTGCCCACCGACAATAATACGCCCGGGTCATGTTCGTCTGTGGAGGGATGACATGGACCACGGTCCGACTGGAGCTCCAGGCCGGGTCCAGCTCTGCTCCAGCAGCGGCAGGGGCGGCTGGGATCACCGCCCCCGGAGCCGCAGCTGGGGCGAGCTGGGGGGGATCGAGCTGTGGGATTTCATCGGGCTGATGATGCTGGAAGTGATTTTGCCTCTGATTTTCACCAGATTTTAATATTCATACTCATTATTAATAATACTGCACAACTGAAAGATGAGTTTGAGGGGAGCGTACCTATGTTCCCCGGGTTCTATGTTCCCCCTTTTGTTTTAAAAAAGGTCCTATGTTCCCCGTTTTTTCCAAAAAAGCTCCTATGTTCCCCGGTTTGTATGGAACCGGGGAACATAGGACCCTTTATTTAATAAGAAGGTCCTATGTTCCCCGCTGTTGCCGGGGAACATAGGACCTTCTTTTTAAATAAGGGTCCTATGTTCCCCGCTGTTGCTGGTTGACACACACGCACGTTTTAAGACATGCGTACAGATGTGATACAGTCAGTGGAAGCTTAATAAATAAACACAAAGTCTCCCCCCGTGTGCAGGTGTGTGTGTGTGTGTGTGTGTTGGCGCGTGGTGAGGGCGAGTGAGGGAGAGAGACGCCGAGGTGACCACGCCAATCCTCTCCCTCGTCCCGCTTGGCTGCAGACGGACCCGGCCGTGCTGCGTCCAGACGGGCCTTTACAGGGTAACAACACACCATAAATAATCCACTATGATGCTTTGGAATCGCCCCCACACCAGCCGTCCAAACGCCGACTGCCACGGTCCCATTAATGCACCTGTGCGCATTACGCACACAACTTACGGCAAAAAAAAACAAAACATTCATTCATTCATTCATTACAGGTCCGCACATCCCCGTGCGCAAACGCCAAGGATAATTGATCATGAAAAAAACCTGGGGAGCAAAGCTGCAAATCAACGAGCCCATAGCTCCAACAGACTATAGGCAAAACCCAGTGGATCACTACAAGTTGTTGCAACTTTGGGGAATTTCCTCCGGATAAAAAAGGCTTACAAACAGGGACCAGGACAGCTTTATAATATGCAGAAAGATCCAAAGGAAACGAAAGGTAAAGAAAAAACAAACAAACAAACAAAAAAGCAACAGCACGAAGTAGTTAAAATGTGTGTTTTACGCATGCCTCTGTGCGTCTGCCTGTTCAGCTCCACCTACACGTAAAATGACATTTGGCTCAGCCAAGATGTCCGTTGTCTATGCTCACAACCATTACAACAAACGAAATTATTCCAAGCAAATCATTTGGTGATTTGAAAGCCTAACAAATTGACATTTTCATTCTTTAAGATGAAGAAACTTTGTCTTGAGCAAAACTTCTTTCCTGCCACTTCTTTCTGTCATTTTACTGCACGTTTGTTACCAGTTTCCATCATATTTGTATCACAATAAATCCTGAGAAAATGTTTATTATAGCAGCAAAAGGAAATGTGCAATAGTAAATCATATGCATTAGGTTCTCAAATCAGCTGTTAATCTGCAGGGAGGGCAGGAGTCATAAACTGAAAAACAAATGTGTAGACGAACAGGAGAGCTGGTAGGAAGAAAGAAAAGAAAGAGTCAGAGCGCAGCGCATCCTGTGGATAAAGATGCATCCGCCGCGATCTCCGTCTCTCTCTCTCTCTCAGTGACGCGCTGTCATTCATTTCAGCACCGAGACAGCGGACAGCGTGACTTGGTCACAGTTCAGCACTAGACAAAAGATATCAGTAGTTCACTCTGTGGCAAATACATCCATGGCACTGTCCATAAGGCAGAAAGAGAACTCAACACTGTCTTCTCCACAAGTAGAAAAATATAATAATAAAATAATAATATAACGCATTTTATAATGGGCTGGGTTGAGGGTGAGGAAGACAGAGTCCTGTCTGTCTGTGTGTGCCTGTAGGTGTGTGAGTGGGGAGGAGCAGAAGAAGTGAGAGCTGTCAGATAATTTTGTGTTATGTTGTAGTTACGTCGGTTGGGACGCTACTGCGGAGCGGAGCCAATTTCATTCCTGTGCCGATTGTGCCAGTTGCGCCAGAGCGCGCACCTCTGTGCCAGGCTCGTGCTCTGCAGCGATTTGTTTATTCATCTTAACAGAGCGCGAGCGAGATTTAACACACACATTCACACAGGCGACACAGACATACGGGCTACACATGATACACATACCCACACACACACACATCTGAGGGGCCGAGGTGCCTGCCGAGCGGCACGGAGAAAAGCGCATCTGGTGGCGTGCCCCTCAGGGAGCACCCAGGTTGAGCACCCTGGGTGCTGGTCAGTGGGATAGATAGATAGATAGTTAGATTTGACCGTCCTACTAGAAATTAATTCATATGATTCATGCATGCTGGTATGCTTAAAGTCAATGTTATTCTGATGGTCCTAATGTCTTTTTTTTCTAATTAAGACATCCATTTTGGTGGTTTATTACATAATGCACCAAATTATTACATTTTTTTCATAAAAAAGTGTAACACCCGCAATATGTAATAAGTGATGTAAAATGTAACAACTTATTACAAAATGCGGCAAAGTTTATTACATATTGCGTTCAAGATTTTTATTACAAAATGCGGCAGATTATTACAAAATGCGGCGTTATTACATAATGACGTGAAGATTTATTACATTATTACATAATGCGTCATTATTACATAATGCGGCGTTACATGGCACGCCTGCTGATCCTACTGGACCTGTCAGCAACATTTGACACGGTGGATCATAGTATCCTATTGACACGTCTAGAATCCTGTGTAGGGATCAAGGGAGTCGCTTTGAAATGGTTCCACTCATATCTTTCCAACCATAGCTTCTCAGTCCAGCTGGGACAATACTCCTCCTTGGCTTCTCCTTTACACTTCGGAGCCTCAAGGCTCTGTTCTTGGTCCTATCCAGTTCTCTTTGTACATGCTGCCCCTGGGTTCTATTTTTAGAAAGTAGTTTCATTGCTTCGCTGATTATGTACAAATCTATCTGCCCCTGAAAGCAGTCAACAACGACTCTGTACAAGTCCTACTGGAATGTCTGCAGGAAGTCCAAGCATGGATGCACCAGAACTTTCTTAAACTAAATCACAACAAAACTGAAATTATTTTATTTGACAGTCACAGTGATAAAGTTGATTTTAACAGTGCCATTGGTCCCCTGTCCTCCTATTGCCACTCCTCTGCCAAGAACCTTGGGGTTATTTTTGATAATAATTTTAAGTTTTACAAGCAAATCAGCACTGTAGTCCAGACAAGCTTTTTCCACTTACGACTGCTCGCAAAGACAAAGGCATATCTTCCACGTAAGGATCTTAATACAGTTATCCATGCTTTTATCACTTCTCGTTTAGACTATTGCAATTCCCTGTATGCTGGCATCGACATGTTTTTAATACGCAGATTGCAGGTTGTGCAAACGCTGCTGCGCGCCGACAGGGATAAAGCAACAGCATCACATTACCCCAATTCTCCACACTTTACACTGGCTTCCTGTCACTTTTAGAATTAAATTTAAATTTTTACTTATTGTTTTTAAGTGCCTGAATGGCCTGGGCACCGCCCTACCTGTCTTTTCCTTGGCAGTTTAGGTTTTATATGCCTTCACTCTTGTTTTATTGCATGTTTTATATAGCTACATTGTATCCCATCTAGTTTTATTGCCACTAGTTTCGCTTGTGTGTTTCATTGTAGGGGAGCGCCGGGTCGATTGATACACTTTTCAGTTAAACGTCTTTTTCAAAGATGACGTTATGTACACAAACATTTTTATCAGGTGATCAACAACTCATGTGTATTCTCTTAGTTACAAGTGTAATTTAACACATATGTTGGATGATCGCGCTGTTTTCTAACTTTGAACGTAAATTGACATTTGTCTCAAACGCCCCACCTATGCGGGTCGTTTGAAACACATAGGAGGGACAGTTGAAACAGCATATTTTAAACAGAAACTACTGACCTTACTCTCGTTTTTATGAAGCATATCGGACAACATAGTGTACTCGTCATTGCCAAAATTTCACATAATTTCTCACAATATAAATGGGTCAAACAAATATTTTGGTCCCGTGCATAATTGTCAAGATCCGCATTTCGATTAAGGCGAGACACCCCAGGTGAATAGGGTAAAAAATTTAACTAACAGCTATTGCCATGAAACTTTCTATGTTTATTACTTAGATTGAGACAATTATTTTTTGTATTACATGTTTTCTTAAATATTATGCTTACATATGGAAATTAGACATTATATAATTAAATATGCGTGAATTTGTATACATTTCCAGACCCGAAATCTGAAGATTGGATAAAGCCACTTTTAAAATTCTTGTTTTATTTTGTTGACATATTAAAGTCAAAAGTTTTTACAGAGGGGATTTTGGATATCTCTTTGTATCACTCTGTAAATGAGAAAATACTGTCACCAGCCCTAAAAAATCAAATTTCGCCCTGTTTTTAGGTATAAATTGTTGTATAAATGAGGCTGTGAATGATATATCAACAATCCCCTCTGTAAAAACCTTCAGAATATAGGCAGGAATACAACTGGAAGGTTTGGTGTCTGTAAGTGCTGCTGAACTGGAGATTTCGGGTCCAGAGTATAAGAAAAAGCTCATTTTGAGAAAACGGCCTTTAAAGATTCTATTGCAAAAATTCCACAAATTGGCTCTATGCACAGCTCTACTTCCTGAAATTAAGGCAGCTCCTTTAGTTCCTGTCTTACATTATTGGACAAACTGATGAATCCATGTGTGTCTGACCACTGTGACTACTCAGACACACCTGGATTAATCAGTTTGTCAGTAAATAAAAGAGCTGCCTTGAATTTAGAAAGCAGTGGAGCTGTGCATAGAGCCCATTGTTACTGGAAACAAGAGTGTCTGGCCACTGTGAATTTTAAGGTGTGTGGGCCAGTAGGTCAGAGAAAATAAAATAAAAAAACAAACAAATAAGAAAAATACTTTAGGTGTAGCCTAGTTGGGCTCATCTGTAATATGACAGCAATGTTTTCAGTTTCTCTCTGTCTGGCTAATCATCTCTGGCCCATGTCAGTGTCACATCCGTTTCACCTCTGTCACTGAGAAGTAAACTACTGCACAACACGTGATTCTGAGGATCGATGTTCATTTTAAGCCCTGTACCAGCGCAGGGACATATTAAATCTCCGATCAGTTCATTCAGACGTCTGATGTGTAAAAAAAAAAAAAAAAAAAAAACGCTGTGTATCGCGCTGTCTCCGACGGCAAACACTCGTTTTTTACGGATGACAGCTTCCGCGATGACGCACTTTGTAAAGAGATCTTATCGCTCGGTGAGTTTCTGTGCTGTGTCTTTTGTTGTCTGGCAAGTGAGAGTTGTTGTTTTATTTTATGTGAGGATTTAAATCGATTTCCTTTCCCCGTTTTTAAAAGTCCCTCCGCTGTTCAGAGCGCATCACGTGATGCTTCTAAACGAATCACGCTGTCGGAAAACGACACCAGCCAATGAGAACCTCGCTCGTACTTTTACGATTCGTCGCTGGTACAAAGGAAATGACCATTTTTGGAACTGACAACTTAGTGCAGGAGAGAGAGAGGGAGATAAAGAGAGAGATAGAGAGAGAGCTTCACAGCGATACCTGACATGACAGGAGTCTGAACAGACGCGGCTCGCTCCGCGATAGAACGCTCAGTTCTGGTGAATTTAGGAGAAATCTACAGGCGACACCAGTCAAAGTGAAGTAAAATAAACACCCATAATGTGTATTTTAGACTATTTTTTTGTATTAGTCTGAAAGAAGACATGTTATGGAAGCAAAATAGCCCAAAATCTCAAAATTGATAAGTGCATGAAAAAACGATGTTTTTGCCTGCCGTATCTCGCCTTAAAGCAGAAGTAAGTGGAATGTTTGTGTTACAGTTTTTCTCAATCGCTTTGGTGCTTTTCTCACATCACTCTTAACATTTGCACAACAGTTAGTGCATTTCTCAGATCAATAATTGCAAACTGCAAAACCTAGTGGATGACCTGCAAAAGCGCGTCACTTGCTAAAAATGGATTGTCCATCCCTCAAAAGCAAGTAGGCTACTCATGTCAATGAAACTGTCAGTGTCGTCAAAATGAGAAGTCCTGACACCATCGATTATGAACAAGATAGTCAAATGGCTTTGTCATGTTTTCATTAGGACACTTTATTCTCTAAGTGTTTTCCAATGCAAAAAGTGATGATACTACCTGAAGATGCTCAAGACAGCACTATACACTACTTGTACAGCCATGTGAAAACTACAGTAAAGTTACACATTACTGTATTTAGTGGAGATACTGAATATGTATGTTTCACATTTCTACTGCATATACTCTTTGCAATTCTGATTTGTTCACAGCATTGTGCAAAGGAAAAATACACTGCAGTCATCTACAACAAACATAAGAAACACTCTTTGGGTACAACTTTACGTAAACAATGTTGCAGTACATATAGTAACTGAACCTACAGAGTACTGTAAATCATTCCTGCACATCCAGACGTTCCAGTCACATTTTCATCTACATCACTCAATTGTAGCGATTGAAACAGATTCAATATTCCCAAAGATACAGTAATGTCATCCTTACATTGTATCTCTTTCAACCTTATGCCATTGTTTGTAATCACCATTGCACAAATGTCTTGTTCTTGTAGCAGAGTAAAAAGGGCTCAGTCTCTTCCACCTCTGTGAGGTTGTCTTGTAATCCTATGTGATGCAGAGTAAAATTACAGTAATGTACAGTACATGTACTGCATCAACCATTATTACTGTAGTGTACAATACTGTAAAAGTGCTTCCTACTTGTAAAATGCTGTAGTACAGTACCGTACTGTAAAGATGGGAATCTTTACTGTGGTTGCTGTAATACATTACAATACAGTACATCTGTTCTCTAGTGAAGCTGTAAGTCTAAATGTAAATGTAAAAAAGTTATTGTCCCACTGTATCTTACAGTAATGCCTGACACAATGACAGCAGTGCAGATTGTTTAGTGCTGAATTACTGTCCAATACCATACTACCTGTTGTTCCTTACTGTAAATGTTTGAATAATTGAATTCACAGTGCTTCTCCCAACATTTCAAATTAGTTTGACAGATTTTGAAAACTAGTTCAATAATTTTGTATGTAATGACTCAAGCAATGAAATGAGGACTATTAGTTTTATAGGGAAAGACTATTCAGCGTTCAAAAGTATATTTCATTTTGACTGACAGGACATAAACAAATGATAATGTTATAAAACAGCAGAGAATTGTATGAGAGCAACTGATACATGTCCAAAAGCATTTGCAATTTGTTCAGAGGAAGGAGAAACTGCTACGATGATGTGGACAAATGACTACATGTTGTGGAGGTTGAACTAATAGTTATGAGAGCTTTCATTCTGATCTGAAAATAGCACCAAAGCGACTGAGAAAAACTGTAATATAAGTTTTAAATAGTTATATCTTCCGACGGCAATCACTTATAGAGTGTTTGGTCTGAAACACGGGTCTGTCAGTCACTCTGCTCTGCTGTAAGCCGAGGAGAAAACTTTCCTTGTATCCTACAACCTTTATGCAATGAGGAGAGAGGACGGCATAAAGGGGCGGTCCTCTCTGTGGCCCTCATTTATCAAACTTGCGTACACCAAAAAAATGGGTGTACACCAAATTCACCGCAAGGATCGGCATTTATCAATCTGAGCGTCAGTGTACGGTACGCACAAATCTCACGCCAGCTCTGACCAGGTGTACGCACATTTGGAACCAGCGTAGAACATGCAGGAACGAGTGCTGCTGTGTCAGAATGATTATTAAACCATAGTCTAATAACGCAGCGATGTGGACCACATGTTGTTGTTGCTTATATTGATAAAAAGTAGCAAAAGAAAAGAAAAGAAACGATACCACCAAGTCTGTGTTGAAAATTGAACTCGACTTTTATTTTGAGCAACTGAGATGAATTAAAAACCACGACGTGACAGATGCTCATTAATCAGATGTGTAAATAGAAACAGTCAATGACAGATAGACCTGTTACTGTAGATCACACACACAAATTTCTCCACCAACATCAACTTCCAACATCTCCTGCACCAGAGCATGACCGGACAGCTCCTCAGTCTCTCTCTCTGCCGGACACCGGAGCCCCCTGTCCAGGTGCAGCTCATCTCCGCGATGGAGTGTTTTTTTTTTTCCCCCGTCACCGGGACCTGTCAGCGGGAGATCGAGCCGGTGTTTCGCATCCCTCCATCAGCCAAACCATATCATCGGTGCTGATGGTCATAAAGTCGCGTTCAGCGTCGCAGCAGTAATATGCCTATATGATTTCTCCTCAATCACTTGTGTTTAGTAAACTGCAGGAGCATTTCATGAGATCGCTGGGTTTCCTGACGTGGTCGGTGACACGTGCGTCTGCAGCCTCCATCCACCGGGATGACGCTTATCAATCACAAAAACTATCAATCTATCAATGTCCAGATATTTAATGTTGCCGCCCTCTCCCTGTTCAACGCGGTAATGCCAGTAAAGTCCCTCGTCTTCTTGGCCGTCTTCCGTGTCTCCATGTCGTAAAAGGGGCAGGGCGACGCCTCTAAAGCAGGAATATATCGGAGCGTGACATTTAAATGACACTCGTTTTCAGCCGCCGGATTTATCACCACCACGCCGGTTCTACGCCGAAATCAGCAGCGTACACACTTTTAGTAAATCACACGTGACACTTGGCGTACACTAGGGGTTGCACGACTTCAGATTTTTAAAAGTCGACTCTAATGTTATGAAAGTCGAGTCGACGTCGACTAGTCGCTGATGACGTCATTCATATTTTTCCCATCATAAATCACAGGAGGAGGGAAATGCTTTGCAACAATCTGTATTCACTGACAGACGCTCATGCACAGAAATTAGTCCACAGAACAGCAGCTTTATAAACAACAAGCTGTAAATCAGTTTGTTTTTTTGTAATATGCACTCCTATACAAGTGCAAAAGATAATACTCTACTGTCCGTTAAACAATTAGGGAGGAAAACGACACACAGGTCTCGTCACCATCACAGTCCTGCTCACTCACAGTTTCACTCACAGCTTTTTTTCTGGTTGGTTGTTGCTGTTGTTGGTTGTTGTTGTTGTGCGCGACGTAAAGCTGTCGATATGAGCGGAGTTTTTTTTTAATTGCCGGCAGCGCGGACACACTGCCCGCGGAAGCGCAGCGCCTCACAGGCGCTTGGCGTCTCGCAGGCAGCAGCTTCTCCTGCTCTCTCTCTCCGCGCCGGTCAAACATCGACCCGTCTGTAGGCTACTCGGTTTTCCACAGGTCTGTCTCTAGCGCTGTATGTAGCCTATGGATGTGTGTCTTGTGTGTAGACGCAACTGACAAATATCTATAGACGGACAAGCAAACTTAATCATCATTTATTTTATTTTGAAAATTGACCGGATTCTCTCGCCTTTTCTGTGCCCGACTTCCTGTCTGGTACGAGATCGTTCTATCCAGCTTGACGGCGCTCATATTTTTTTCATTCAGCGCACTCAGCTGTTGTTTAAAGCCGCTACTCTTGTACTGTCACATGATCAGCAACTAGTCGACGTCAAGCTGAAACGTCATTGTGGAGCAGTAAAGTCGACTAGTCGATTAGTCGACTAGTCTGTGCAACCCCTAGCGTACACTGATATTTACACCAGAATCTACACCAGATCCTGCGCAAGTTTGATAAATGAGGGCCAGTGTGTGCAGCCAAGGGATGCGCGTGCATGCGGTGACGTAGGGACGAGGGCAGGGACTGCTAACTCCATCGACTGACAAGAAGTTAGCCAAAACGACCGGATCGCTTACTTCTGCTTTAAACTCACCTTTCTTCTTTTGTACGAGTTGTTGGATGACTGCATTTTCATTTCATTTACTTATTTCTTTCCTAAGTTATGTTTATGGATACACAGTTGAACATATTGTCATTTTACTCGAAAACCGGTTCGCACAAATAACTTTTGAATGGCGTGACGTCATTTCACGAGCTTCAGAACGTAGTGATGGAATCTGACGGCTCAAGCTTGCGTGGTTTTCGAGGAAATCGCTGTGAATCAATCGTCCCGTGTATCAATCGACACGGCGCTCCCCTACAGCACTTTGGACAACCTGGGTTGTGTTTTTAAATGTGCTATATAAATAAATATGTATTGTATTGTATTTGAAATATGATATATAAGAGATAGTACTTTAATAGGTGTGAGTCTCTCTGTGAGATTTTTTGCTAGATACTCTGAGAGACATGTGTTGATATGTTTTTCTGTGAGATTGTTTGAGATGTTTTGTGATATGAGATATTTTCGGAGATGTCTATTGAGTGGCTGTCATGTCGCTGTGTTCTCCTCGGACCAGTTGTGTTTATTGAGATGTGTTTTCATGACCTCAGCATATTGGTGTTTTTTGTTCCATTGCTGATGGTCATGTTATGTGTATCAATATTGATCCTCTACCTGAAGATTTAGCATTTTTCCCTTTCTACACTGCTATATTTAAAGACAAGCGCCTCTAATTTGTTGTTTTATGTGCTATGACCGCCTATACAACCTGAACTCCTACATAAACTCATATTAGATGTAACTGCATCAGTGCTAATGGATGATTGTTTACTGATTAGGGCTGATACACAGCAGGTGTGTGAGTACGACATGACTTTTAAATATGGCGTCTCTATAGTATTCTTAACATCTGAAGAAGAGCTTGCAGCTCAAAACATCATGGGTATTTACAGTTTTTCTCAGTCGCTTTGGTGCTATTCTCAGATCAGAATGAAAGTTCTCAGAACTATTAGTTCAACCTCCACAACATGTAGTCATTTGTCCACATCATAGTAGCAGTTTCTCCTTCCTCTGAACAAATTGCAAATGCTTTTGGGCATGTATCAGTTGCTCTCATACAATTCTCTGCTGTTTTACAACATTATCATTTGTTTATGTCATGTCAGTCAAAATGAACTATACTTTTGAACGCTGAATAGTCTTTCCCTATAAAACTAATAGTCCTCATTTCATTGCTTGAGTCATTACATACAAAATTCTTGAACTAGTTTTCAAAATCTGTCAAACTAGTTTTAAATGTTGGGAGAAGCACTGTGAATTCAATTATTCAAACATTTACAGTAAGGAACAACAGGTATGTATGGTATTGGACAGTAATTCAGCACTAAACAATCTGCACTGCTGTCATTGTGTCAGGCATTACTGTAAGATACAGTGGGACAATAACTTTTTACATTTAGACTTACGGCTTCACTAGAGAACAGATTTACTGTATTGTAATGTATTACAGCAACCACAGTAAAGATTTCCCATCTTTACAGTACGGTACTGTACTACAGCATTTTACAAGTAGGAAGCACCTTTACAGTATTGTACACTACAGTAATAATGGTTGATGCAGTACATGTACTGTACATTACTGTAATTTTACTCTGCATCACATAGGATTACAAGACAACCTCACAGAGGTGGAAGAGACTGAGCCCATTACAAACAATGGCATAAGGTTGAAAGAGATACAATGTAAGGATGACATTACTGTATCTTTGGGAATATTGAATCTGTTTCAATCGCTACAGTTGACAGAGTGATGTAGATGAAAATGTGACTGGAACGTCTGGATGTGCAGGAATGATTTACAGTACTCCGTAGGTTCAGTTACTATATGTACTGCAACATAGTTTACGTAAAGTTGTACCCAAAGAGTGTTTCTTATGTTTGTTGTAGATGACTGTAGTGTATTTTTCCTTTGCACAATGCTGTGAACAAATCAGAATTGCAAAGAGCATATGCAGTAGAAATGTGAAACATACATATTCAGTATCTCCACTAAATACAGTAATGTGTAACTTTACTGTAGTTTTCACATGGCTGTACAAGTAGTGTATAGTGCTGTCTGGAGCATTTCCAGGTAGTATCATCACTTTTTGCATTGGAAAACACTTAGAGAATAAAGTGTCCTAATGAAAACATGACAAAGCCATTTGACTATCTTGTTCATAAACGATGGTGTCAGGACTTCTCATTTTGACGACACTGACAGTTTCATTGACATGAGTACTTGCTTTTGAGGGATGGACAATCCATTTTGAGTAAGTGACGCGCTTTTGCAGGTCATCCACTAGGTTTTGCAGTTTGTGATAATTGTTCTGAGAAATGCACTAACTGTTGTGCAAATGTTAAGAGTGATGTGAGAATAGCACCAAAGCGACTGAGAAAAACTGTAATAAAAATCTTTGCACTGGAGCCATATGGACCCTTTCTTCTTTCATGCTTTGCTTGCGTTGGTCCAGCACCCACCCGACATGGGTGTAGATAGATAGATAGATAGATAGATAGATAGATAGATAGATAGATAGATAGATAGATAGATAGATAGATAGATAGATAGATAGATAGATAGATAGATAGATAGATAGATAGATAGATAGATAGACTTTATTGATCCCAAGCTGGGAAATTACAGTGCAGCAGCAGATAGATAGACTTTATTGATCCCAAGCTGGGAAATTACAGTGCAGCAGCAGCATTACTACACAGACACACATTGACGATAACAACATATAGTATAAGAATATAAAGAAAAAGAATAAAGAACAAACTATACATAATAAAATAGCAATAGCAAATAAAATAAAATGTGATGTACAAAAGTATATACAACAACAAATTGGCAGCGTTGACTTTAGTGCAAAGTAGAAAATGTGCAATGTGTGTAACTGTGTGTAGAAAAATAAAGTGCGTAGTGACTAAGTTATGACTAGAGTTTTTCAGCTGTTATTATACAGTTTAATTATTTATGGATATGCGTGCTGTTTTTCATTTTAGTTACTGATTACCTGCCATATACCTGTAGCTACTTCCTTATTATGAATAAGGTGACCGGTGTGTGACCTCTGCATTGTGTTGTAGGAAAGTGCTCTTAATACAGTTGAATGCAAAACAATGATTGCCTTTATGTGGCTGTTGATGGTGAAGTCCTTATTTGGAAATGATTAGTTATGTATAGTTTACTGTATCTGTTAAGAAACCCATCTGATATGAACCTTCTTTCCATGAAACAGTTGCCTAGATGCGGAACCTGCCTACACTCACATCACTTTACTCAACCAGACTCGTCAGAAAGGCTAACAAGATCATAGCTGACCACTCTCATCCGGCTCATCATCTCTTTAATCTCTTCCCATCAGGCAGGAGATACAGAAGCATCAAAAGTAAAACATCACGCTTCAGAGACAGCACCTATCTCCAAGCTATCAGACTCATGAACTCACATTGACTTGCACTTTGCACCATACTGTGTACATGATGTCGCTGGGTACTGTTCCCTGTCATTTGTAAATTGTATTGTATTTTGTAATTTATTCTGTCCCCCGCATGTGTTTTTCATGTGGGGTCGTGTCGTGTTGTATGTACTGGAGAGCAAACCAAGACAAATTCCTTGTCACTGGTTGACATGGCAATACATTTTCTTTGACTTTGATGTTGATTGTAATAAATAATAGATAGATATCTTTACTTATTTGATTATACAACGTAATGGAACTGACTAGTCAAAACAAGTTGCTTGTTTTTCCTGTTATGAACTGTATCTGTGAAGAAACCCATCTGATATGAACCTTCTTTCCATGAGGCGACAGTGCTAACTGTGTGCACTCATATTTTGATACCAACCAAAATAATGACAGGACACTGTGACACCTGCATTTTAAATAAAGAATAATTCACACCTAAAAAAGGTGCCTCCTCCCAGTGATGTTACGAACGACTACCCACCAAAACCTGTCTTAACCTGAATAAGCACGGCCAAGCATCACTGTTGGTCCAATCACAAGTGACAGCTCTAAGCACCACAGTTCAAACATGGTGCTCAAATGCATGTCCACATGTATTATCACACAGTTGAACAGAGCTAGTTTTTTCTTTTTTTATGATTCAACTTTTATTGAGTTTTTAAATTTTTTACAAGACCAAACTAACAACCAGTAAAGCAAAATAAATAAATAATAAAGCAAAATTAAGATACACAATCTTATTATGACAATAAAACATAAAAGTAAAAACAATAAATAAAATAAGTACATAAGAAGTCCAAAACAGTTAGATTAGTCCATGCTCAATATATTCACCAGTCCAGTTACCAAGAGACAACCACCACACTATATGTCTATTCATATTCCCATGTAAAATTCACTGCATACAGGTAGTTTTCCAATAAACAGATCCCTGTATCACACCCAGTCCACCTCCACCTTCATTTCCATGCAACCCCCCCAAAACAATCTATAATGATCCGTGTACGCAGATATTTTTTAACTACCCTGCAAGGAGTATAGTCTCAAAACCATTCCCCATTTCTCATTATATTTATCAATATCATTAGGGCCACGGGCCATCGCACCGGGCACTGGTCCCAACAGCTATGAAATGCAGGGACCAGGGCGAAGCCCGGGCACTACTGTTATTGTGTGGATTTTTTCCTAGTTTTTATTTTTTTTTCATCTTCCGGACGCTTTTTCGATTCGCTACTAGTCCCAAATTATATATCAAAACGTGCGTACTTACTTTTCTCAATAGTCAACGAATTTTTCGCGACGTAAGTCGCGAAAAACTGCGCAAAATTTTGCATTGAAGTCAATGGGACGGGCGAAAAAAAAAGCGCGAAAAAGACCAATCATTGGAGTTTATCAAACGTCTACTGCTCAGGCATACTTTCACCTAGAGACTTAATTTAAACTTTAAACAGTAGACACAAGTCTTGTGTATTGTCGTATTACTCCACGTTTTGATAGGTCATATAGTTTTTGATCAATCCCTGTTCAATGACCATGATCATTTTTTGAGAAATTATGGGATTATAATGGTTGTGTATTGCACGGAATGTTCGTGTCAGAGCGCGTGACATCATCGGTTAGAGTGGGAGAAAGTCCAGAAAAACTCCAGATTTTTTCTCTTTCCACACTCGGCCCGGCCACAATTTACACTCTACACACATAATTTTTTCAGAATTTGTAAGACAAACTTGTTATCTCTCATATCATGTGCTCAAAATATCAGAGAGACTTACAGAATTTACAGAATAAGCCTCTGAGTGCGGCCATGTCTGTCTCTGCTCCTCATTGACTCCAATACAAATATTTTCTGAGAGAAGCAGAACGGACTGATGTTTTAAAACTGCCAGCGTCTCCAAAATATTTACTGTAGGAACACCAAATCGTACCAAATTTTTCAGGAAGTCCTTAGAGCAACGTGATCTGTGTTTTGTGCTGATAGGAGTTACCGTTTTGTCACAGTAAGCCTAAATGTGAGACCGGTGCAGAGGCAGAAAATCGCTCTTTTTCTCCACGTTTCTGTCTGCCTCAGCCTGGGGGGGGGGGGCCTATCGCCGTGGTAACCACCTTGAGTTGCCGTGGTAACGTCTGATTCTCAGGCCAGAGCTCGTTAACTTCATAAACAATCCACCTGGCGCTCGTTTAAATGTTTATAAACACAGACACAGCTAAATCAGACTGACACAGGATGCAGCTCATAACATGTGTCAAGTCAGTCACACACACAAACACACACACACACACACACACACACACACACACACACACACACACACACACACACACACAGACTCTAGAGCCAGCTTCATGTGATTACAGTTACAGACACACACACACACACATCAAAACACACAGGTAACATACAAATGCGCGCAGAAGCACGCACTCCTCTCCCACACTCTAACACAGTGGTTCCCCAACCTGGGGGGCGGGACCCCCCAAGGGGGGCGCCAAAGATCCAGGGGGGGTCGCGAAGTCCTCTTGATTTTAAGGGGTTTAATAATTTTAATGTAATGAAAATGTTAAATTAATGAGTAGGCTAAGCATTTAATTCATGTATGTGACAAAATCAACTAAATTCAAGGGCCACATTAAACATTTATTCGTGTATTTAAATAGATAAACAAATAAATTATAGGCCTATATCAATAGATGATTGAATATCAACAGTTTTAAAACATTAAATACATAATATACACCAGGGCAATATCAGTCACAATGAATTTGAAAAACAGCATGGAACAATGAGAAAAAACCTGTGTAAAATTACAACATATTCTTCAGAACTTGTTCTGAAGAAATATGTTGTAATCATACACAGGTTCTCCTGATATTGTTTGTTCCATGCTGTTATTAAATTGAAATATAATAAAGTATTTCATGTAAAATAAGTTATGATGTTCCTTATTTTATTTTACATCGGGGGGGGGGTCACCAAAGTTTTCAATGGTAAAAATATGGGTCCCTTTAGAAAAAGGTTGGGAACCACTGCTCTAACACACACAAGTAACTTCATGTGATTATACACACACACACACACACACACACACACACACACACACACACACACACACACAAGTTTACCTAATGTGGTTACAGCTCCTCCATATCAGTGCTTATAGAAAGATGATCATGTGTCTGTCTGATCAGCTCTGTCTTGACCTTAAGATCGTGGGTTTGATTCCCATGTTGACAGAGATGGCAAAACCGGCAGTAGCCCCGTGGGCCTTTCAAAATTTCCCCAGAGGAAATTTTCTAGTTTGTTATACTATAGGATATCCTTTCAAAAGCAGCTACTTTGCCTAACTCTGTGAGCCATTCTTGAAACACCGGCCCCTCTGCATCTTTCCACTTTCTCATTATCATCTGTTTACCAATCATGATACTTGTCTGGATCCAGTTGTTTAAAGGTTTTACAATATGGGCCATAGGTTTAGGGTTACCTAATATGTAAAGACTGGGGCAGCCGCAGAACTCAAAATCCACTCTTATGACCTCTGTGATAATCTCATGAACCCTTTTCCAAAATGTCTGAATCTTTGGGCATGCCCATAGAGCTTGTGTTAGGGTACCCAACTCGCCTACACATCTCCAACAGTCCGGTGTTTCTTTCAACCCTAGCCTGCATAACCTACTTGGGTACCAATAGAATCGATGAAGGATTTTAAACTGAATTAACCTTATTTTGATATCCCTAGAGACTTGTTTAGTGATTCCAACAATTGTATCCCAATCATTTTCTGTAAATGTTATGTTCAGATCCCTTTCCCATAAGGTTTTCAGAGCTGTATTGGATGGATAACCAGAGACACTCATAAGCATAGAATAATAATGGGAGGCCCCATGCCTACTCCCTGCAACCCGTAAAATCTCCTTAATGAGGTCCATGCCCTGGGGTGGTGTGTGTGTAGAGCCAAAAGTGGTGACAAGAAGGTGTCTCAGCTGAAGATATCTCCAAAATTGATTTCTGGCTAGCTTAAATTGTTCAACCAGATTGTCAAATGATTTAAGGACACCATCTTTATACAGATCACCCAGAGTATTTACCCCCTTGATCACCCACTCCTTCCATATAGGAGATGATTTACCAATAAGCAGTTTTGGATTGTCCCATAGACCAGAAGATAGACTTAAATTAAAAAGGGGTTAATCTTAAATATACGAGACACCTTTCTCCATAGTCCCTGTAAATGAGAGATAATAGGATGGGATCGAGCATTTGGCGGCATTCTGGCCGACAAGAACAGCAATGGAGGTGACCGCTCTATTGCATACCAAGGTGGCGCTCTCTCCGGGGGTAACGCCCAATGTGCCAACTGCTTCGGATTGAATGCATAATAATAAAACAAAAGATTTGGCATTCCCAGGCCACCCTTCATTACAGGCTTCTGCAATTTACGCAGATGTATTCTTGGCCTTTTACAGTTCCAAAAAAACTTGTTACACAGAGCATCAAATTGTTTGAAGTATTTTACAGGGATATTCAGTGGGAGAGACTGAAGTAGATAATTAACTCTAGCAGAACAGTTCATCTTTATAATATTGACTTTTCCCCATAACGAGAGATAAAGTGGCGACCACCTTTCCAAATCTGTGTTAATTTTGTCTGAGAGGTTCAAAATTACATTGCACTATTTTGTCTTATTGCCTAGGAAATAATATTCCTAAATATTTTATTCCCTTAGTGGGCCACTGAAATGATCCGGCTTGAAATAATGTTTTTGGACAATATGTTGTCAAAGGACTTAGTCCAATTGAAAAACTAGAAAAAGATCTTATAACTTTAAGCAACGCGGGAATAGATTTGCCTGGGTCCGTAATGAATATTAAAATGTCATCAGCATATAACATAAGCTTGTGTGTGGTCCCCGCAATAGGGACTCCAGGGATATTAGGGTCTTTCCGAATCACTGCAGCCAAAGGCTCTAATGCTAAACAAAACAGTAATGGTGAGAGAGGTGAACCTTGTCGGGTTCCGCGACCTAGCTTGAAATACGAAGAAATTATGCCATTAGTCTGTACAGCTGCTTGAGGCTCATTATATAACAGTTTCACCCACTTTAGAAATGTCTTCCCAAAACCATAAATCTCCAGCACTTGAAAAAGGTATTGCCACTCTACGCAATCAAATGCTTTTTCAGCATCGAGTGAGATGGCTGCAGTAGGTGCATTGTTGTTCCTAACCATCCACATAACATTAATCAGACGTTGAATATTATCCGAAGCAAATCTATTACATATAAACCCAACCTGATCTGTGTGTATTAGCGTAGTTATAACAGTGTTGAGATGATTTGCAAGGATTTTGGAAAGTATTTTAGTGTCTATTGGTATCAAAGAAATTGGAACGATAGTTTTTACAGTCGGTGGGCTCTTTGCCTTTCTTTAAAATCAAAGATATTAGAGCCTGAGACAAAGTGGGGGGTAATACTCCTCTTTCAAAAGCTTCATTATACATTTGTAACAAAAGTGGAGTGAGCTCATCCATAAAACATTTATAAAATTCTGCGGTCAGCCCGTCAGGTCCGGGTGATTTACCAGCACACAGCTTTTGGATAATTTATTTTATATCCTCTGCCGTGATGAACAGAGCTAGTTTTATGAAGTCAATCAAACATCCATGCACAGCCTCAGGTAGAGTCAGGTGCTGCTAGGCACCGGGAACATGACATCAACTTTAAATAAACAAACCACTGCACACTGACATAGACCCTACTATTTATTAAGAGACTCCAGGGTTTGCCCTCAGGTAACCTCAGGATCATCACATTTGCCCATCAGCACTCTCTCACTTCATGCACACATTATTACATGTCATCATAATCAGAATCATCCTTTTAAAGATCCAGTGTGACAGACCCGTGTTTCAGACCAAACACTCTATATAAGTGATTGCTGTCGGAAGATATAACTATTTAAGACTTATATTAACACAAATATTCCGCTTACTTCTGCTTTGATGAGAGAAATGGCATCTTGTGTCTAGGGATGCACATGATTAACCATTAATGATAACAAGAACTTTGACCGATTACATAATACTATCAGTTATGTATTACTTTTATTAGCTCCTTATGTCGTCAACTCATGGGGGCGTGTCGACACGTGCAGACTTCCATGTGCCTTCAGTCATATTTCGTGGAAAAAAGTTACACAGGAGGACTGACAGTGCAGTATGTGCAGCAGCCCCCATGAAGGAAGGTCAGACAATAAATGTAGCCAACACGGACATAGATGTGAATCACTTGTAACAACAGCGCTGAAAAAAAATAAAAAAAATAAAAGAGGACGTCGCTGCTCTTCAGCCTGTTCACCTGCAGCTCTCCTGTAGCTCCACAGAGAAGCTGTCAGAGGAGCTCTGCTGTTCCTTCAGTGTAGTGCAGGGGTACTCAAATACAAATCTTCATGGGCCACAAAGATGTTTTTCAATGGCTCGAAGGTCCATTTATTGAGGTTGGTCAGGCCACATGTGATATATTGTACTGTGATATTCAAAAGGTCCTTTTTACGAACAGTTTTTTTTTTTTTTTGAAAGACAAATGATGTTCAGTGCATTTCGGGAGTTCTTTGTGATGAAAACTCTCAGTTATGGCAAACCGTGATATTTGAGAAGGTAGAACCAGAAAAAATGACCTCAACAATTATTTGGTCATCAAAATAGTTGCCAACTCTCTGTTGATCACCTGCCCAATTGTTTGACTTGTTATTTCAGCTCCGATTCCCCATGTGGTGTGTTTAACTGAAAATGTGGTCTTTGGTAGTTTAGTTCTTTTGAATTCCTTGATGCTTACTTGCTAAACGCAAACCCACCTTACACTTGTGCCTCTGCACTACTCACACTGTAGACAACGTGCAGAGAGCCCTATAGATTTTCATCACATCTTAGTCTTTTCATAGGTATTGATGGAAAAGTTGATGACCTAGTATTGCACCAGGCCCATCACACGGTGCAGAGCTGTGTATGTTCACATGGTGCCTTTGATATCATGCTACTGCCTCATTCAGATGCACAGAGTTGCATGTGTGAGATACTTGAGAGACAGATGAAAGTGACTCGAGGTACAAGTGTTGGGCTGGGAGGTGATATCACTCACTCGCAGGAGAACCCCAAAGACTTGAATCTGTATCTGCAGTTCCAGAAGGTCAGATACTGTCAGTTGAAGTAGAGAAGTGACACAAATCAGTTACAAAAAGATTTTCATACCAGAGCACAAAATATCAAAAGTATGTAAAACCTTGTTCACATGCTAAAACTCTTTCGTAATGATGAAAAATAACCATTTTCTTTAAATTCAGCCAAATGCTGAGAAAATACTACAGTATAATAGCATATTATGGAAGATTGTCTTCAATAGAAATACTGAAATACCAGATGAAAGCATATAGCAACAGCTTTTATGTTTTATTCTTTCAGCCTTTGCTGTTTTTCAACAGAAATTAGGACACAAACCATTCATGCTGTTGGCAAGATTTCTTTGTCTCGAGCTGGATTTTGACACAGATGAGTGAAACAAAGTCAATTTTCACATTTGTTTCTGTTATTAAGACCACAGCTATTGAGAGTGTGTGTGTACACAAGACACGGTTTAAGATGGACCATGGAAACAACTGGGAAAATGTCTGTTAACTGTGAGCACAGCAGATATCTGAGACTTGAGACTGAGACTGTGTAGTGTGTTTTCTTGAGCTTTATTTGAAACACTCTGACCAGTCAGTGCTGCTCTTTTGGCAGACTTACTTTTAAACATGTGTATGGTTGTATGGCTCTGAACTCATGAACAATCTCAGGTTTTAATGTTGGTGTTTTGTCCACATGACCACAGGCTCATTATTACTCAAAGACCCTATTTCTTTTGGTAATGGTTTTTGAAGACAGCAGGTGCATTGATGTGGCTAAACAGTGATTGACATAGCTGAATGTGTTGAAACCAAACCATATACATTTCTCAATGGGACATATTGCTGTTTTTCTCTTCTGATGATGTTATATCATATCTCAATAGTTGCACCTTCTTTTGTCTTGAAAGCACTTTGTGTGCCTTGTCCCTATTATTGCGTGCTTTGAGCTCCACTGTGTGGTGTTTCCTGGATGGTCAATTTGTGCCTACTGTGTCTCATCTAGTATTTGGTATATCTCCACAATGCATTTTATTTATCATTTTTTTCTGTTTTCTAAAAGTCAAAATTTCTTAAAATATGCAACAAAAAGTCTCTTTAAAATTTGTTTGTTGTTTTATTGAGTGTCAGTATCATGACGGAATAAATCATACATGAGCACTTCAAGTGATAGAAATAAAGAACAAATGACAGACAGAGGTAAAGGAATACATGATGTGTGAACGTGAATTCCCAAAGGAGAAACACAAATCCTTAATTCACAACAATCAGTTGAATATGCCAACTTTATAATCCTAAAATCAAGTTCTAAAGTTTGGTGTTGCCCACTTGAGGTAGACTTGACACTAGCTCCCTCGAGTGGTGTAAGCGTGAACTGCACAATATTGTTATTTTTCTGGTATTCACTCTTCAAACTGTGAAGCTGTGCTGCAGTGAGTCTGAACGTTGTCTTGACCTGGTTTCCAATGGCTGAATTGAATAGGGTATAACGGACTTTAATGCCCCCCAACACACGCACAAGCTTGCAAATAGACTTAGACAAACTGTAGACATTCCAAAGAAGAAAAAAAAGTTGGAATCTGTTTGACATAGCCTTTAAACCAAAAGGGCTACTCATTTGCTGTGTATGCAAGCAAGCAAGTTCTGATGATAAACTGCCCCCTCCGCTCTGGTATATCTTTGACAGGGTGACACAGGTGTGGAGCAGGGTGTGCTGATGTGCCAGATGGTGGCAGTCTATGAATAATGCATCATCGTCTTCAGTCAGACAGGTCCAAGCTGATCTGAGGTCAGCTGAATGACACAGGTTGCTTTTGTGTAGTTCATGCTAAGGCGTGTGGTGGGCCACGCATGGGTGAGATGGTCAGACTGGTTCTTGACATGCTATATTCATTTCTATCTCATTACGGTGCAGCAAACAGAACACAGTTTTGATGGCAGTCCACAGACAACGTGGTGCCTTAGTTAGTAGTCATCATAGTCATCATCTACTGTTCTCTCACCAAACCAAACATTGTCAGTTAGGATATTATTCATTTGAAATAACCTGAAACAAATGAGCATATTTGTAGTGGAGCACCCGATAAGATAAGATAAGATAAGATCCAACGACTTCCACCGGGTCCAGTGGACACCCCAGGACAGAGATGGACTTTGGTCCAATTTGTTAAGTCTCTTCCTGTCTGCAGCTGAGATGCTTCTGCTCCAGCAGACCACTCCATAAAAAATAACTGATGCCACAACAGTGTCATAGATGATCTTTAAGGAGTGCCCCTTCACTCCAAACGACCTCACCCTTCTGAGAGTCTGTTCTGACCTTAAAATGGTATTATCAATCCAGTCCAGTTTGTAAATGAACACGAAAGTACTTATAGGATACAATCATATCAATGTCCATATTCACCCGTGAGGGATATGAGTTTTTACACCTTCAGAAATCCAACACCAGCTCTTTAGTTTTCCGGATTCATCTGGAGGTGATTCCGCAGGCACCAGTCTTCATTGATTAGTGATTTGACCCAGTGATAAATGACTAGAATTTAAAGAGGAACTATGTACAGTAGGATTTATATCTTAACAATGCTACATTTTTTAATTAAACAGCTTTGGAGTAATGGTTTAATAAATGGCATGGCTTGTTCCAAAGGAGAACGGAGGCTCTCTGCCTTCCATGTGTCACTTATTGGGTCTCTGCACACCGTGACACAAACGCGCCCCGTAACCCGTAATCTCTTGTTGATGACAGATTAAAGTTAGGGTCTGGAGTTTTGTTCGTTGCAGTTTGTACACAAAACATTGAAACTGGGCCCCTACTCTCGGGCTCAACTGTGTAGCCTCCTGCCCCAGACAGCAGCAGTTGTCAGGACCGTGGGCCGATAGCCGACCATTCGCCAACAACAGGAGCCTCCGTGTTATGTTGTTATGCCATTGTGGTGAACTGGGAAGCGGGTGTTAGCGGCGGATGCTAACCACTACCGCTAGCCGAAGTTAGCATCGAGCTAGCTCACTACAGCGGCCCTAATACTTGTTACCAGTGTCGGTGACGGTCGGGAATAGGTCCGCGGCTCCAGCGCTTCACTCAGACTATATTTCTTTTTCTTTGTGGTCCTTACTGCTGCTGCTGAGACAGAGAGAGAGACTTGACAGCATCAAAGACAGCTAGTGCAGCTAGCAGGCCCAGCCCTCCTATTCTGCTGCACGTAGCTTCACTGAGCTCCGTCATTGGCTGGAGAGAAAACACTGACTCTCTCGCCATAGATAGGTAGCTATGCTCTCTCGCGACTCTCTCGCTCTCCACCCAGAAACATCCACGCGCATAACAAAACAGAGCAAAAGACCAAAATACAGGCAGGGGGAGGGGGCGCTGCAGACAGAGCCACCACCACACAGGACTAGAAGCCCATAGGTGACAATTAAGATGGATTTCATTTGTACAAGTCTAATGTTTATTTTTGGGCACAAAACTCCAGATCCAACCTTTAAACTACACAAATATACACTCTTAACATTCTATATAAAAGTGTGACGTTATCCACCACTCTGTTGATTGATTTATTGTCAGCTTTGTTGTAAACAAATGCACATGGCCCAGAGGAGGGTTAGCAAAACAGTGGAAAAGCGACCGGACTTGTATACGTAGTTCCTCTTTAATTCCACTGCTTTTAGATGTGACACCAGGGAAGTGAAGCAAACCTTGTATTTTGTGCCAATAACCAGCCCTTTACACCTTTTTTCCACAAATTCATTCAAGTTCACCCTCTGTGAGCCACTCTACGGAGTAAGGAGTGTGTCATAATGTTTCTCTGCCCATACCAGGCGGGTGATGTGTATGTCCTTGTTTCCACCAATATTTTGGTCCCAGCAATACTCAGGGGAGAGCAGCTTGCTTGGTTTGTGGAGCCAGAAGTACTTGTTTAGATGACTTTCATCATGCCACAGAGCCTCCACATTATTTAATTTGTCCTCCATGATGTTTTGATAGCAGGCATCAATTAATTTCTTGACATTTTCCCAGAATCCTCCAAAGATAGCAGCATGGTAGTAGAAATATCCAGTTTCCATGTAGGCTTTTGATTTTGGGTTTCTGTCATAGGTGAATCTGCGCTTTGGAAGTTTGTAAAAGTGGGCATGGAGCAAAGCCACAGAATCGCCTAGAGCCTCTGGGCCAAATCTCCCTTTAAACTCTTGATCCACATCAAAGCAGAAGACATAATCAAAGTGGTGACGAATCTCTGATTCTATGACTTCTGATATTGTCTTCATGCGCATCATAGAGATGTCCTGCCACCTTGAGTGCTTTTCCACATGCTTAATCTTTAGGCTTCGCTGAGGAGCTAGCCCAATGTGTGGTACCTCCTTTGGTAGATCTGTTAATATGTAATAAGCAGTGACGGCTGGTATCAATGGGCTAGTGGGGCTAAGCCCTCCCCGCATTACACAACAAAAGATGAGGAAAAAATACCATACAAAAGATTGTTATAAGTCTTAGTGAATTCCGAAGTGGCAACAATATCAAATAGGGATGCAACGGTACAGTTTTCCCACGGTTCGGTATGCATCACGGTTTTTGGGCTACGATAACGATACGGTTTCGATATTTTAATATACAACTACTCAGACTAGCAAAGGCAATATTGCAATGTAAAAATAATTAAAAGCAGCACAGATATAATCAAACCACAAACTTTATTAAAAAACAGTGATCAGATCAAATTAAACAGCAAACATAAAACCACACAAATTAAATATTAAGTTAAGTACTAAACACTACAAATACAATTAAATGTAAACATGACAAATTGTAGCATCCATTCAAAATACTTGAACAAACCTTTTACAACCTGCACACTTGAAGGCAGTATACTTGCCTTGGCCTCTTGTTATGAATAATACAAAATGTAAACAATGTAAAGTGCAGCATCAAAAATAATTGAGCAAGAGGACTTATTACAACCTCAAAAACAGTACTTGCCTTGACCCGTTATGAAAAATATAAAATGTTAACAAGATAAAGTGCAGCATCCAAAATAATTAAACAAGAGGGCTTAATACAACCTGCACACTGAAAAGCAGTACTTGCCTTGACCAGTTATGAAAAATATAAAATGTTAACAACAATGTAAAGTGCAGCATCCAAAATAATTGAACAAGAGGACTTAATACAACCTGCACACTGAAAAGCAGTACTTGCCTTGACCAGTTATGAAAAATATAAAATGTTAACAACAATGTAAAGTGCAGCATCCAAAATAATTGAACAAGAGGACTTAATACAACCTGCACAAGGGAAGTGCTATCCCTCAGTTATAAATAGGTAATGTGTAAACAATATAAACATTACACAAAGTGCAACATCAAGTCAGTTAAAGATCTATGTCTTTATGGTGAGGTTCTTCTGCAAAAAGATGAGCATATCAACATGCTCTGGATCAAGCCGAGAACGGCTGGCACTCACAATGTCACCTGCAGTGGAGAAGACTCTTTCGCTTGCTACGGAGGTGCCAGGGACACAGAGGTACCGTTGAGCAACCTTGGAAATGTGGGGGAATGTGACCTGATGTTCTTTCCACCAGTGGAAAGGATCAGCATCCACATTAAGGCCAGCAGCTGCTTTGTATGAGGAAACCTCTTCCTCAATCCTTTGGGGAAATGCTTTGGTCTGCTGCTCTGTTTTGAGAAGATCCCCAAATAACTCTGACATGGCAGTCTTCTTTTGAGGAGGGGACACTGATGATGCCTGGTCCTGCTCGTTGCTTGGGCCTTCTTGCACTGCTTGAACCTGCAAAAGAAAAAAAAATCAAATCAGTTATGTAATTTTAATTCACATTATGAAAACAATAACAATGTATATTAAAAATTATAAATAAATTATCAAATACCTGATGCTCCATAATTTCACTTGTGAGGTCCTTGTAGGCTTGGTCACAGATGGCTTCATCAAGAATGGGTAATAACTTGAACCTTGGGTCAAGGACTGTGGCCCTGTGCAGGTAGTCTAGAAGCTCTGGATCAGTGTATCTCTTCTCCAAATCCCGGGTGACTGCTGACTTGGCATCCCGGATGGTTGGACTGTCCTGAGGATCTGGTGCCATGGATTTCAGTGTCATTGTTTTGAGCGGGAGAATCATGGATGAAGTGGGAGTTGATTCACTGCTCATCAGAGTTGTCATTTTCTTGAGAGGGTTAAGCAGCTGGATGAGCTCCTCTGCCAGCTTCAGTTCACTGTCAGTCAGCATGGACATGTCTTTCACAGACTTTTTCACAGCTTTGTCAAGTATGGCAGAGTAAATGGCTGGTTGTTGCTCCACATACCGTTCCAGCATGTCATGTACTGTATTCCAGCGGGTTGTGACATCATGGATCAATTTGTGTTGTGGTATGTTTAACATCACCTGTTTGTCAACCAGAATTTTGTGAGCAGTTGTACTTTTGTGGAAAAATGTCACCACTTTTCTGACCTTCCCCAGGAGGCGTGACACTGAGTTGAGGGACACAACTTTCTTAGCGGCAAGATTTAGGCTGTGTGCAAAACAGCCAATGTGTGGTCCAAAGGCATCTGTGTTACGGATGGCATTCACAATGTTTTGTGCATTGTCTGTGGTTACAGGAACAGGGATATTTGCTCTCTCTAGCTTCCATTCAGTAACTGCATGCACTAGTTCTTCAGCCAGGTGTTCACTTGTGTGGCTTTCATACAGTGGATGAGTCTGCAGCACAAAGCCCTTCATTTCCCAATCATGTATGTAGTGTACAGTCACTGTCAGGTAGCTTACTGTTGCTCGGGAGGTCCAGCTATCGGTGGAGAGAGCAAGGTAGGGTGCTTGTCTCAGTTCGTTTTCAATATCCCCCCGGCATACTTCATACAGTTCTGGGATCACTTTACTGCTAAAATGGGTGCGGGAGGGTACATGATAGCGAGGTTCAACAGTTTTCATCATGTGCCGAAATCCGCTGTCCTCAACCACTGAATACGGCTGCATGTCTTTCGCTATGAAGACGCCCACTGCTTTCGTTATCGTTTTATGTTTTTCGGAGTTTGTTGCATACTGTTGTTGGAAGGCAGCAGCAATTGTCGGTTGCGCTCGGTTAGCCGTCGAAGCTGACGCCGACCTGCTCCGTGCTGCTCCAAGTGAAAGAGACGGGTGATGGCGACGTATGTGAGAGAACATATTGGTAGTGTTACCTGCTATGTATCCGATGCTTGCAAAGCAATGCTTGCACACAGTAGTCTGTTTGTTGACTGTCCTTTTTCCGTTCTCATCGTAGTCAACGCTGAATCCAAAATGGTCCCACACCGCAGACCTGTACGAAGACGGTGCCTCTTCAAACTTTCTTTTTTCGGCGTCTCTTTCACTCGCCATTGTCTCTGAGTCTGCACCATGCTGCTCTTCACCTCCAGACTGTAAAGTTCACCTCTCGGCTCAGTGCCACGCGCTGGTCATGCCGCCTAAGAGCCAATCAGAAGGTCCCAGGAGCCAGCCAGCGCTCCTCAGCGTTCAACATTTGCATGCAGAGCGCTGATTGGCTCCTAGGGAATTCAGGGACGTTCTGATTGGCTCTGAGGCGGCATGACCAGTGCATGGCACTGAGCCTGCTTTGGCCTGAACAATGTGCTGCGGCTGCTCTCAGTCACTGCTCCCGAGGGACACACACAGCATACGCGGCTGCACAATGTTTTGAACGTTTTTTGCCAGGGAAACGTACCGAAAATACCGTTGTTTGCCGTTGTGCATTGAACCGAACAGGGCGTATTGAACGGTTCGGTAAAATACCGAATATTGTTGCATCCCTAATATCAAATAGTTTCAAGAAAAACACAGGATATCTCTAAATGGGCTAATCTTAATCAGCCCAAGCTCACCGAGTCTGCTCTCATTCATTTTCCGACTGTGGATGATTGACAGGTGCCATGTCCCGCCCCCGCCATTCACCGACTGTTTGGGCTAACTTCATTCAGCCCACAGGCCGATCGGTTCTGACCAATCAGCAGCGGGCTGACGCAGGGTCAATGATTGACAGGTGCCATGTCCCGCCCCCTTGATTCACTTGTCATTGGGGCTGATTTCATTTAGCCCAACATCGCTGTTTTCAGACCAATGACAGGAACCGGAGGAAAAGTTGTGTTGTTGTGGGAGGGAGAAGACAGGAAACTGCTCTGAAGTCTGAACTGTCTTTGCTTACATGAACGAAAGTTTCTAACCTCAACGGGAGCACCAGAAAGGCCGTCGATATGCGCTATAAGCATATCGTCTTTTTTTAACTCATTGAGTGCCAACCACGTAATTTCTCGTTTTTCGTTCCCATGCGTTGAGTGCCGAAAACGTAATTTTACGTTTTTTGCTTTTTTTTTTAATTATGAAAATAGACACTTTAATACACATTATATGTAAATTTGGGGACTCTACGACGAGGAGAACTGAAATAGATGACGATCAAAGTCACATGACAGCTCATGATCTGGAAGTTTTTATCATAACTCGGCTTCTGCAAACGAGTTCTGCATGCAGATGCAGCGCAGCTGCTCTGCTCTCACCCGCGCTGCTGCTCCAGCTGCTCGAGCTGCTCGGAGCAGAAACAGGAAGCTCTCAGCCGACAGTCCGCCCGGTCTTCAGCTGGAGCAACACCGTGTCTTTCCCAAAGTCCTCCCACGGTAAAATCTGATGGTCTCTGGACCAAAGCAGACCGGCATCACCGACCCGATAACCAGGTGAAGTTCTTTTCTTTCTTTTTTTTTGACTAGACCCTTCTACTTAATGCAGTGTAGTTAGTTTATATACTTTTGTGCCAGTCAGATGGGATGTAACTTTTAGCTACTGCTGTGTTAACCATTTAATGGGTATAATTTATTTATTAGCCCACCCAACTAATTTCACCACCAGCCGCCACTGGTAATAAGTCACTGGTAAACTCAACATAAAGTGTTGTTCTGCAGAGGTTAGGAAGGTCTTGAGGTATGCATCCAGGTACCTTAGAAACAGACAGAAAAGATAATCAATGCTGATCCTATAAATTATAATTATGTGAAAAATACCACAAAAATATTATGTTTTTTTCCCCATCCCATCTTATTGCTTTTAGTCTTCATCAATAGTAAAATATTTTCTTTGGATTTCCGAGCATTGCACATGATGCCGCAGAAGTGGATGTGTTCACCAACAGTGAAAACAATGTCTGTGCCCATTCGAATGGGCACATAAAATCTGAGGGATGACGTAGGGTTCAGGGGATTCTTGGGAACACTATGAAACAGGGCATTAAAAAGGAAGCATAAAACAATTATCCCTCTTCCTCTACCGCAGGGCCGGCTCTACACAGGGGCAAGAGGGGGCAGCGCCCCTTCAAATAAATGTCTTGCCCCCTCAAATCCAAATTTTAGAAGTTGAGAAAGCACATTTTAATATACTCAAAAAATGTGTATATTACAAGTTGACAAAATTATCTGCAGTAGCACAAAAATCTGCCAAAAAAGGGACACTGCAATGCATCTTCAGGTATATAGGGGGTAAGGGGTGCCCTTACCCCCTGTATAATGTGGCTCTTTGCATTACAACAGTAAAAAAATTGGGCTTTAAGACCCTGGTTGGCCACCCCGGCCCCGAGTTGGACAGGTCTGAAGGTAGAGGCCTGACAAAGTGCAATCTGCTTCTCCAGGTTAGGGTTGGACACATAGTCAACAACCCAATTCAATGAAGTTACTATAAGCACGGAGAAAAAAAAGTGCTGGAGCATGATGTGTTCACATGATGCCCCCTTCACATTTCTGACTGCCCCCTCATATATGCCTGTACAGAGCCAGGGCGACTAGGACAGCAAAGATGATCCTGTCCGACCCTGTTCACCCGCTGGCCTCCCATTATAGGCTCCTGCCGTCTGGCCGCCGGTACATGGTACCCAGGCTCAGAACAAACAGATTCAGGAATACTTTTGTGCCAATTACTATTGGTCTTATAAATCAGCCACTGTGAGCCTGCCCCCCTCCCCCCCGAGGCACTGGTGCCCGGAGTCTTAACTCTTTCGCGACCACACTAATTCCTCAGCACATCCGCTCAGGACCACATGTTTTTGGCTATTTGTTTACCTTTTATCTCACGTCGAACCGAACTCTGTACGTCACCTAGAAACAAACGGTCTTCACGTGATTGAAGAGTGACTTTACAACGTGCTCCACGAAAAAACGGCGAGTTTTTCCGCCGTTAGGTTCGTGAGGACGAAGTAGAAGAAGAGAGCTGGGTTTCTCCAAAAACGGAGCTCCCGCTCTAGTTTCAGAGAAAAACGCACTTTTGTGTCAAGTGGCAATCTGCTCATTTTACCGCTACTCTGCAGTGTGGCATGTCTCCCAAATCATTTCTACGGCTAAATAAATATATTTGTAGGCATATCTGGGGGGTGTGGCAGCCTGGAGAGCAGCGGTGCAGCGGTGTGGGTCTCTGGCCGCAGCGCAGCAGCTCCGCGACACTGCTGTGTGACTGGCCGGCGATGAGTGCTCTGGGGCGGGGGCGGCCGGTCACAGCACCCGCTGCAGAGCGCCCGCTCTGCTGCACAGCGCCGTGAAAACAGCCGTGATAACGGGCTTTCAGATCCGAGTCTCCAAACCAGAAACGTTTGTAACAGCACCGGTAAAAGTCGCCACATTTGTCGTCGGTCGCTTTTGTCAAAAGAGGGTTTGGAAAGTCGCCAGATTCAGCGAGAAAGTTGCAACACTGTAGCCGACAGCCGCACAGCGCTGCATGCTGTCCCCACACAGCAGCATTCAAGGAGAACGATTACTCAAACAAAACCAAGATCACACAGTTTATAAAAAATATTATGTTTTGATTTTAGTTTAAAACAGTTTTACATATCAGAGGACTACCATATTCACACACAGGGTACCTCAGAGTGTCTATTATCGTAATCTGTAAAAAAAAAAAAACGGTTTTGACGAGTTTGCTCGTCAATGGTCGTGAACGTTCGGCAGGCTGTGACGAGTTTACTCGTCAATGGTCGCGAAAGAGTTAATGTTTGTGATTGAAATGCACTTGTTTTGTTTTGTATTTGACTTGTTTGTGTTTTTGTGTTGCTCTGCCTGTCGCACAACAAATTGCCCCCTCGGAGGACAATAAAGTTTTCTGAAGTGAACTGAACTGCCTAGAACCGGCCCTGCTCTACCATCGGAAAAAACATTGTGACGTATGAAGTTGGTCTTTAATATTTACCATATGTCCAGTCTGTAACTGGTCTAACTGTACTTTTTGTCCCGGTGGTTTCTTCTGCACCCAGGTATTGAAAAATCATATAAACACAATGTACAAACCTTCCTACAGCAAACACAGTGGGGGGCCACAGAAGAATTGTGTTTGACATGCATTTGGTCGAGAAGATGGGGGTTAAACACTCCCTCCCAGATGATGGGAGCTTTCCAAGATGTGATTGTCTGAACGTCTTTTCTTGCTCTGAAAAGACAGGTGAAAACAAATGATGATATTCTATAGGTCAATGGTCCCGGTGTAAGGATGATTCTAATATGTGCAATTTAATTTCATTAATGGATAGTTATGTAATAGTTACTTCCTCAGTAACTTGATTAGGAGTTACTGAAGAACTCACCATTAACTAATAGTGAGTTCCTCATTCATTCCAAATTTGTTTCATAGTAAATAACTACTCTAAACTTTGTGCACCTCAAACAACTTTACTGTGAACCCCGGTGTGACAGTACTTTACACACAGCCTCATGATTCATTAATTTAGCCTACCAAACATGTGACAAACTATCATATTTATTTCGAAGGCAACATGGATGGTCATATTGATGTGTATGTGGTCTGAAATTGATTAATAAAATCTTCTCAAGAATTCTGCTGTCTGTGATTTTTTAAGGAACTACTAATTGTAAAGATGAAGATGAAGAAATGAAAAACCACTCATTATGTGACACTTTTGGTCATAAAGGTTAACTACTGGACAGGTTATTGAGTAATGATTCTGTACTGATGAAGTAACTAGTTCACTAATTATCAAGTTGCGATTAACTATCTATGAAATTTGATCGTGAGTTAATGAAAAACTGACCATTAATAGTTCCTCATTAGTTCCTCAGTAACTACTCCTCTGAAATTTGATTTGGTTCCTGAAGAACTGACCGTTAACTAATAGTTAATTAATCAGTAGTTCCTCAGTAACTACTCTAATTTTGTGTACCTCAGTTCCCTAACTAACTACTCTTAGTTCCTCAGTAACTACTCCTCTGAAATTTGATCAGGGGTTCCTGGAGAACTGACCATTAACTAATAGTTAATTAGGTAACACTTTATTTTATGGGGTCCTTGTTCCTGTGTATCTACCTAATTAATTACAGTGTAATTACCTATGTAACCGTATGTAATAACATGTACTTACATTGTAAATATATAGTATATTTTGGTGTACTTACAGGTCCTTGTTACACTTGTAAGAATAAGAAATGCTTGTTACAATACTTTGTCAAAGTGGCCTCTCTCTTTGGGGAAGGAGTACACCTGCAAGAAAAATGGGTGAAACCACAACCCATGTTGCCTGGGCAAACTTTTCCATCAATCTTCCTCCTGCCTCTTGAGTCTTGGAACATGTATGCTGTTTCACAACTTAGTATATGTAACAGTTGTGTCAGTACACACTTGTTACTCTTTGATACAGTGGAATAAGCACATTAAAATAAAGTGTACCTGCTTGGATACCTCAGTTCTTACACATTAACTGCAATAATCAGTGTCTTCGATAGTGTACCACATGTGCTGTAACACAACATAGTCTATGTAACAGTTGTGTTAGTACACACTTGTTACTCTTTGATACAGTGGAATAAGCACATTAAAATAAAGTGTACCTGGTTCGGGATACCTCAACTCTTGTGAACTGCGATAACCTGTGTCTTCAGTCTTGTACCACTTGTGCTGTTACACAACTTAGTATATGTAACTATTGTGTTAGTACACACTTGTTACTCTTTGATACAGTGGAATAAGCACATTAAAATAAAGTGTACCTGCTACATACTTAGTTACATGTTACATCATGCAGAAACTCTAAACTGCTGTTGACCTTGGTACTCAAGTATTTTTACATAAACCAATAACTAGAATAGCATTTTTTCAGAAAATGAGACAATGCTGGATAACTTAAAGCAGAAGTAAGTGATATATTTGTGTTAATATAAGTCTTAAATAGTTATATCTTCCGACAGCAATCACTTACATAGAGTGTTTGGACCGAAACACGGGTCTGTCAGTCACTCTGCTCTGCTCTGAGCCGAGGAGAAAACATTTATCGTATCCTACAGTTTTTATCCAATGAGGAGAGAGAACGGCATGCAGGGCTGTGTGTGCAGCCAAGGGACGCCGTGAATGTGGCGACGTAGGGACGAGGACTGTTATGGTGCGTTCAAGGAAACTCGTAGACTCGTGTTTTTCCGTCCTGTGAAGTTGTATCAGTTTGATCTGGTACGAGTTCACGGGTCGGAAGTTACGAGTGGCCGTTATAGTGACTTTCACCGGTAAAACAGGTCGGAAAAACACGAGTGGGTTGCCTGGAACGCTACAAAGTCGTAAGTTGTGACTTGAAGCTGTAATTTACGATTTCAAAAGCCTGCCTGGAACGCAGCATTAGCGAAAACGACCGGATCACTCACTTCTGCTTTAATTCATATGGAACTGAAAACATCATCAGCAATCTGTATGCATAAACCACACACTCAAAAAAATGCATTTCAGTGTTCCTTTATTGTCCTTTATTTTTATTATCCCCAAAAAACCACAAGGCTTTATCTTTTCCTGTCCTTTAATGGAGTCCTCTATTTCTCCTCCGTAAAACTGAAATGATCACAGAAACACAATTTACTTACAGTACTTACAGTAGCATTGCATACACTTCAATTAGCATCCAGATTAACAAAATGAAAAGAGTTAGCATAGACTGAAAGCTAGCAAGGTATATTTACCGAAAACATAACTAATCATGTCTTAATTACAAAAATACACAATCATGTAACACTATTCACTGACAGATAAACATTCCCCAAGGCAAAAGTGTCCAACAATATTATTTAGCAGTCTGTTTAGCCGTCTGTGCTCACTTTTACACCGGAGCATGAGAAGTGAGCATGCAACAGAAAAAACACAACATAGCTGGACTTGACGAGCCGAGCACTCACTTCGACGCGGTTTCTCTGAACCAAAGAGAAGACCACTCACTCAGACACTGTTTCTTTGAACCAAAGCACATACATTTTAACTTTTTTAACCCTCAAAGACAGTTCAAAGACACTGGTTATCACAGTTAATTTATAAGAGTTGAGGTATCCCGACCCAGGTACAGTGGGTACTAGTTTCATTTGGACGTTTCCCTCACGGAAAGCGTGATTCACGCGTTGCGTGAAATTGTAGGTCACACTGTAGCCACTAGGTGGAAGCATCGTACTGAGATGCAGCTCAAAAGATTTTGGGGTAATTCCACGTTTGACCACAACGTAGCTGCAATGGAAAGTGGCGCTGTTCATAGGCCATAGGTACTTAACTCATTGAGTGCCAACCACGTAATTTCTCGTTTTTCGTTCCCATGCGTTGAGTGCCAACAACGTAATTTTACGTTTTTTGCTTTTTTTTTAAATTATAAAAATAGACACTTTAATACACATTATATGTAAATTTGGGGACTCTACGACGAGGAGAACTGAAATAGATGACGATCAAAGTCACATGACAGCTCATGATCTGGAAGTTTTTATCATAACTCGGCTTCTGCAAACGAGTTCTGCATGCAGATGCAGCGCAGCTGCTCCGCTGCTGCTCTGCTCTCACCCGCGCTGCTGCTCCAGCTGCTCGAGCTGCTCGGAGCAGAAACAGGAAGCTCTCAGCCGACAGTCCGCCCGGTCTTCAGCTGGAGCAACACCGTGTCCTCCCCAAAGTCCTCCCGCGGTAAAATCTGATGGTCTCTGGGCCAAAGCAGACCGGCATCACCGACCCGTACCACAGAAGGACCGCGACCACCGGCGGGACCGGTCTTCCCGAGCCGCGGTGGCCGACAGACCCTCACTTTCCGCGGCGAGAAGCTGTGACACGGCACGGTGCGTCTGTGTTATTGTTGTTTAGTGGCGCCCCCCCCGCCCCCGCTGGTGGTTTTGTGAATAGAACAACCATTGTTGTATATATTTATCTTATACGAGCCCTTTGATCCAGAAATGCGAGTGTGAGAAGAGCGACAGACACAAACAGCGCAGCTTTCATAAAAGGAGGAGAAAAAAAAGGAGGGATTTTGGTGAAACCCAGCCATGTTTAGCTTGACTTTTCTCAGGAACGGAGGCACGTAGAAACAAACGGTTTGTGGCCACTTGAAGCATTAAGTTAAACCTTTCAATTGAGCCACAGTATGTGTTGGTGGCAATAATATAGAATACACTGTGGCTCTACATAAAAAGTCAAAAATGGTCTAAATTGCCGGTACACTTGACTAAAACTTTGGAAAGGAGCGCGGCACTCAATGAGTTAATTTGCAGCTGTGGTCGAGAGAGCTAGAGAGTGGATGGAGAGAGGGACCGCTACACCGGTCAATCAGATCAATGTTGTTTTTTTATTGTTTCACAGTGGTTACAGTAGCCTACGTTCATCAGGATCAGTGGTTCTCAGCCTTTTGGGGGTCCCCTGCATATTTTTGATCTCTCCTGTAGCCTGGTCGGGCTCCAAGTTTGAGTAGTTTGAGTTCTGCAAGTTCTGGTGAATGTAACAATCCACTCATAGCCCACGACCGCTACGTCTGTGCCAGCAGCCTGGACCCGATGCTGCTGGACTCACGAGCAGAGCAATAATGCACATCTGTCAGCAGCTGCTCTTGAAGGGACAGATTAGATGCTGATTTTGTTAACAGTGACTTTGTTGCATCCAAACATTTAGCATATCTGTCGGGTGCTGTCTCTTATCCGGTACAAAGTGGGAGATGACAGAACTACTTTAATCGAGGGAAAGCTACATTGTTGCGAGTGACTCCGGCCGGCGTGTGCACATGCACTAAGCCTGTGAATATTCTCGTTTGTCCCGGACTCCCGGTCATAGTTATCTCAAGGAAATTTAAATCGAATGCAACTGGACTTGGTTATTCGTCTAGGAAGACGTTTCACCTCTCATCCAAGAGGCTGAAGCCTCTTGGATTACAAGTTACAGTTGCATTTGATTTAAATTTCCTTGAGATAAGTGCACACTGTTTCTGCTGTCAATTCGGTTATAGTTCATTTGTAACGTGTTTTCTTCATTCTTCATTAGGCTAATGTTAAAGCAGATATCAGTGGAATGTTTTTGTTAATATAAGTCCTAAATAGTCCTATTTTCCGTCAGCAATCACTTACATGAAGTATTTCAGCCTAAACACGAGTCTCTCCGTCACTCTGCTCTGCTGTAACCCGAGGAGAAAATTTTCCTTGTGGGATACAAGTGTTATCCAATGAGGAGAGAGAACGGCATGAAGGGCTGTGTGTGCAGCCAAGGGATGCGCGTGAATGTGGTGACGTAGCACGAGGACCAATTGATGCCTGACAAGGGCGGGGGCTGCTAACTCATGGTGCGTTCAAAGAAACTCGTACTTTGTGTTTTTCCTTCCTGTGAAGTCATACCAGTTCGATCTGGTACGAGTTCACGGGTCGGAAGTTACGAGTGGCCGTTATAGGGAACTTTCACAGACAACAGGATGGTAAAAACACGAGCTACGGGTTACCTGGAACGCTACCAAGTCGTAGTTGTGACTTGAAGCTGTAACTTACGGTTTCAAAAGCCTGCCTTGAACGCAGCATTAGCCGAAACGGCCGTGAAGCTGATATCTGCTTTAACACTAGAACCACCCAGATGGTCTCACACAGGCGTTTGTGTTTTTCTTACGTAAATGACTTTGTTTACATTAAAACTAGGCTACAGGTCTCTCAGTCCGTGACTTTTCCATGTGTGATGGTTTCTGAAGCTTACAACTTACACAAATGAAACATTCGATTTCTGGGCATTTATACCTCGGGCCGACAATAGCTTATTTTTTTCTTCAATTATTGTTTTTATCTACAGTATATTTATCATAATATGCCCAATTCGGGAGGGAGAGAGGGGGGAGAGAGTGCCGCGTTCACGTTACATAATGTAACAGTTTCCAGAGAAATACAAAACAGGATATTATTCATGTTACCCTCTGTTTAGGTAGATAAAGGTCTCAGTCACATTTGAATAAAAATAATGCAATTAGGCTATATCATAGGATCTTTTTTTTTTTTAAAGATAGGCCTATTTTATTTTTAGTTCCATAATTCAGAGATGATTTTCATTTAACGAAATGAAACGAAACAATGAAGCGAAGCCTACAGTTTTGTCCCCCGGTTTATGAAAAGTGTGAGGAGAGGTAGCTATCTGTAAGAACCGGTTTTTCTAAGCTGACTGAACAGCTGTGTGAAGTTCTGTGGGGGGCAGGGCTGTAGCCTACTTGAGTGAAGTATCCACAAGCACACCTATAAATGAAGGTGCTAATGTGTCGCTGATGTTTCTAAGCTGGTCCTATAGACCGCTGCATATAAACCACACTAGCGATATTCACCCAGCCTCGCTTTCAATAAGACACACACTAGCATTCTATAGCCTAATTGCAATCAGTGAAATATATGAAATCAATAGGCTATAAAACACAATTTAATATGAGAGTTGCTGTTGCTCTAGTTTAATAGCGCTGCAGCTGCATTTGCCGTGCGCCCCTGTCTGTCTGTGAACCTGTGTCTGTCTATGTGCAGGCAGAGATCAGAGATGGTGTTTTTTTAATAATCATGTTAGCCTTTCACCAGCTCTCATCTCCGCCAGTCAGCCTCTCAACCTGCCGCCTCTCTCGCGTGCGGGCGCACCGCACGTAAACACACGTGAGACGTGGACACATTTATTTATTTTTTCTGTGGGAAACACTGATCAAGCTGTGCGTACGCACAACTCTCCGCAATATTCCATTGATAAATCACACCGGACCCAAGAATGGTGCGGACATGAACACACCTCATAATCCACCCCCAGAATGCCTCAGCAGCACAACCATATATGGTCAGCACGTGCATAATTAAGTAGCCATGTGCGCTCTGTGGAGCCGCAACAAAGACAACACCCGGAATGATGCTTCGGCGGACCTGCCCTCGCTTTTGAGGTCGGTTGTGAGAAAAATGCCTGCTGTGTAGACAACTGTGTTTTTTTTAAAGCACCCCTGCATTACACAAACACACACATACGGTATATATAGCCGCACATATAGGCTATATCAGACCCCATCATGATAATGATGATAAGAGAAAATGCATTGTTCACTAAAACTGCACGTTGGCATCCCAGACTGAAATAAAATATTTGCTTATAGTGAGAGCTGCTCTACTAAGTGAACTATACCTTTCTTGCGTTACTAATGTTATTGTGTCTCGAGTGTTTCAGAGTCGGCCGGCTGTAAACCAGCTGACCCCGACTGACTTTTGTTTTTTTGCGGTCACATCAGCACGGCTGCATCTTCGGTCGCGGCTGCTGTGGCCATTCATCCAAAACATGGATGAATGAAACCTATATCCACACATCTTGTAGCCTATTTCTATCGAGGGAAAGTTATTTCAGGATATCCTGTTTTATCGCCCAGCCCGAAAGTGACATAGCTATTGCCCGTTCATTCGTGAGAAATCATCCAGCTACACTCTCAGTCAAACAAGGTGGGGAATGAACACTACTGTACAGTAGTTGGCTCATTTTAAAAACACACCGGCAGCATCGCCCACTGAGTTAATTAACTGCTGTGTGGAAAACCACGCTGTGGTCCATAATCGCGGTGCAGATGGGTGTGTTTGGAGCTGACAAGAGGATCGATAAAAGAGAGTGAGACGTATAGCTGCCGTCGTTACATTTTTCTCATTGAAAAACTATACTGTATTATTATTATATTGCATTCCCCATTCGTGTTCACTGCTCCGTGCTGCTGTCTTATAGAGGCGATCTGCTGCTCACAGATGCCACCTGGCGGTTGTTTGGACACATTGCAGCTTCTGGTGAAAACACAATTACTCCTCCACAAAAAATCCGCGTGAGCCTCCCGTGACTCACGCGTGAATCTCGCGTGAAACCCTCCAAATGAAACTAGTACCCACTGTACACTTTATTTTAATGTGCTTATTTCACTGTATCAAAGAGTAACAAGTGTGTACTAACACAACTATTACATAGATTATGTTGTGTAACAGCACATGTGGTAGGGGAGAGCCGCTTCAATAGTAACGTGTCACGGTTGTAACGTTCACGTTTTCTCTTGATTGGCCGATGCGATCATGACGTCATTACGTCAGGATGTGACGAGGACCGTAATGCCCGGGAAAGTGCAAGTGTTTTCCTCCTTGCTGCGGTGAGATATCATCGGGGAAGCTGGTTTTTCGCAAAGTAATAAAAATTCACTCCCACAATAGTTTTTCACTACAGATTTTTTCTTTAATGTTACAGAGCTAAGTGTCTTTATGTATATGTTAGTCACTAGTTTGCATCGTTTTAACACATAATTATTGGTAGGTGTGTTCTGTAAACAACGCCAAATGGACGGTGCTCCGAGCGGCGCATTTGTAACGCATGTTACAATTATGACAACGGCAGACATTTGCAAACACAGTTCGAATAATTTTGCTCTTTGTTTGTTTTTTGCAACAGGGGTCAGTGCAGGTATAGGCTATGAATGGGACTCTTAATGCTGCGTTCGATTGCACTCGTTGGAAATTACGACTTCCGAGGTAAATGCGTTTCATTGCACAACCTCGGAAAACATGGCCGGCCACAGTGGTGATATTTGTTTGGATGTCTTTCGAACATCAAAAAGTACTGCTGGGGAAGGATATTAGCTATTTGAGGGAGAGGGAGAGAGCAAGAGAGAGAGAGAGAAAGAGCAACGCTGCTTCTGGAAAAAAAAAAAAAAAAGTGCAAAGAGTGCAATCAAACGCAGCATAAGTGTTCGGATGCATTCTCCTATCAAGGAATTCACACAAACGCTCCAACTGGTACTTTCAGTAAGTTTTAATAATATACAATATTTTTATAGGACATTCTTAGTGTTAAAGAAACATTAAGCAGTTCCCTGAATGAAATATAATTGATTTGAACTGAAAACGATAATGCTACTTTTTAGCAGTGTTACCCGCTGTTCAATCAAGACGCACCAGCGCTTCAGTTGTAACATCGGACACAGTCCGCTTTCAGTTATATTACTCAAGACCTCTTTTATTAATTGAAAAACGCTAAGTCGTTTTTGATAGCAGACATGTATTGGTACTTTGCCTGAAAATATGACATATGTAGATAAAATGATCGTAGAGTGAAAAGTGAAAAACGTTACAATTGAGGCGGCTCTCCCCTACACTATCGAAGACACTGATTATTGCAGTTAATGTGTAAGAACTGTGGTATCCCAGCAGGTACACTTTATTTTAATGTGCTCATTCCACTGTATCAAAGAGTAATAAAGGTGTATTAACACAACTGTTACATATACTAAGTTGTGAAACAGCATACATGTTCCAAGACTCAAGAGGCAGGAGGAAGATTGATGGAAAAGGTTGCCCAGGCAACATGGGTTGTGGTTTCACCCATTTTTCTTGCAGGTGTACCCCTTCCCCAAAGAGAGAGGCCACTTTGACAAAGTATTGTAACAAGTATTTCTTATTATAAGTGTTCAAGGACCTGTAAGTACACAAAAATACACTATGTATTTACAATGTAAGTACATGTTATTACATACGGTTACATTTACACTGTAATTAATTAGGTAGATACACAGGAACAAGGACCCATTAAAATAAAGTGTTACCGTTAAGTGTTACTGTTAATTAATCAGTAATTAATTAATTAATCAGTAGTTCCTCAGTAACTTGGTTCCTCAGTAACTAAGGTAATTTTGTGTACCTCAATTCCTCACTAACTGCTCATTACTTCCTCATTAGTTCTTCATTAGTTCCTCATTAACTACTCTAATTTTGTGTACCTTATTGTAAAGTGTTACCCAGGCCATTTTTGAGAAAAACGCCCACATATTTTGGGCCAAAAATGAAAATTTCTTCAAATTTCCCCAAACTCGGATATATCATCTGGGGGTCCGAGGGGAGTCCAACGCACAAGGTTTGGTTGAAATCGGGCCGGTGGTTTTGGAGAAAATGACCAAAAACCACACAGGCCATTTTTGACCAAAAATTTTATTTTTTGACCAAAAATTTAAATTTCTCCAAACTCGGATATGAAGCTAAGCGAAAGTTCAGACAGGAAGACTATCTCTTTAAGCACGCCTCAAAGCCCTTTCCCTGTTTTCCCGCTGTCCTCTCGCCCTTATTCTCATAATTGACCTTTCGCAAAACCACGCCCCCGAACGGTCATTGTCCAATCAGACATCATAGCAACCGTTACTATGTAAACAAGGTCCGTCAAGCTTCGGACCTCCGACAAGCAAAGTGTATTGTCGGACAGTAGTTACCTGAAGAGTTTGGCTGGGGGAGTCGTGTCCTTTCCCTTCCCAAAGCTGAAAACACAACAGGAGAGGTGCCTGCAATGGGTCAAACCCAAGGGGGCAGTTGTCGGTCTGAGAAGTGAAGCTCACTTCCGCATTCAAAAAGCTGCAATCCCCCCGGCTGTCGCTGGGGGTTGGCTCCAGAAGGGAGCAACTCCAATTGAGCCCCATGTTAAAATAGCCGATTTTACAGCTTAAAAAAACATATTTACAGCCTGGTACATTTTATTTTTTTGGTCTCAATCGATAGTTTCTACCCCCGCACACACTCTGAGGGGGGTGAATTTTTTTTAAACTCTACGGTTTTACTGTTATTAGGTTTAAAGTTCTGGCCAATTAGGGAGCAGAACCGTTGAGTGACAGGTCCGGCGACCGCTGCTTCGAGGCCAGTGGGCGGGCTCTCGGCCGGCCAACGGCCGCACCACTCCAAATATGGCAAGTAGAATCCAACATGGCGCGGCTCAAACCCCCGTAGTAGCGGCACAAAACAGACTCCTCCAAACCAATGGGTGACGTCACGGACGCTACGTCCATTCTTTTTACAGTCTATGGTCAAACCGTGTGGAAGCCCCCCGCAGCCGGACCCTTCTCCCACTCCCAGCTAAATGTCATGAAAATAAACAAGCATACAGCCTACATCTGCTCCAAGGTAAGCTAGCAGTACTAGGGCTGTATCCCAAATCACTCACTACTATAGTGTTTCCTCTAGGATTTTTTTTGGTTGGGGGGGGGGGGGGGGGGGGGCGATCGGACCTTACAACTTTCACTTTCACCAAGCACTGCTGCAGCATGCGCGCTTCTCTCTCTCTCTCTCTCTAGCTCTGTGTGTGTAAATGTCAATAACAAACAGCGCTATGAGGAGATGAATGAACGGAAGACATGCAGAGGTGTATTTGCGACAATTTAAAAAAAATAGAAGGAGCTGTACGTATGAGGAAACACTGTAGGCCTACTATACTATAGTGTACTTCCATAGATTGAATCCTCTCGGTGGGGAGAAAAAAAGAAAAGAAGCTCTGGTCTCGGTCCGCGATACAAACACCATGTCCTGTTACCCGTATTCTCTTGCAGATGCGCCACATGATGCAATTTATGAATCGATAAAAGCCCTATTTTGATCATCATTATGTTTACATTGTGACCACGCAATTTTGTAGTGGTGTCAGAATGTTTAGTGATTATTAATATTCATAAATATAGCGCTCATATGCCTCTGAGACTCTGATGCCTCAAGACGCTCAATATAAAAACACTGTTGACACTCGGGCAGCATCGAGAAGCTTGTTGGGCTAGCAACGGTAACTAAGGGGGGCGGAGCTTTTGCGAAAGGTCAATTCAGCCAATCACAGTCTGCCATCCTCTTTCCCTTCCACCAATCAGTCATTAGCGTCAAATTTAAAAGTTCTCTCTCTCCTGTCATCCAGCCGTCATTCCTGCAAAACTCTCAGCCCACCTCCACCCCGGCACCACCTCCATTTCTTTTGTTTTTGTTTTTTTTAATGCCAGCTCCTCGATCAGAGAGGCCAGGGCTCCTCAAAACTCTAGTTACAAGTTGTTTAAAATAAAAAAAATTAAATAAAAACCTCACAATCTCCAGTCGGCTATTAAAGAGACAGATTTATCTCCTGTCCCGCACAAGATTTATCCACTCGAGGTCACAAGCAGTCGTCATCATCATTAACAAAGGGCACTCATCTCGCAGTGCAATCAAGCCCTTCATAGGCGCATCACCTGGTTAATGGTAGGCTAACACAATTTCATCATCTCAGCTCGTCACGTGCCCGGTCACTCCATCACCATTGCTGGTCTTGTTTTCATTTTTCATTTCTTTCAGAGTCATCGTTCCTCCCCTGAACGCTATAGCCCTTGTAATGCTCCACTCAATATCATTTAAGGTTTTATATAAGGAAGTTCTAGCTCTGCACTCGCTGCTCAAAAATCTCGGAACAGTATTATCTTCGTAAATCATGCATATCTCTGGTGGTGGTATCTCAAGTCTTGCATCTACCAGCATTAGCATATTCCCTATTCAGGGCCGTTGCTAGGAATTCTGGGCCCCTTGAAAGAATACCAAAGTGGGCCCCTGTCCCCTGACTTTTCCACTTTCTTTTTTAGACTATGTATTATCATATTCATTTACTTTATTTTGTTGTTAATGCAGAATTACTATGAGTAGTATTAGTCAGGGTCTTATGCAGAATAAGTCAGTCATACAACTACTGGGTTTTTGTGGGCCTTACTGGGCACCAGGCCCCTAGAATTATCATCACCTTTCTCCCCCATACAACGGTCCTGCAAGCATTTCCCCATTGCATTGCCTGCATCATTTAGCTTTCCCTGCATAGTCAGCCATTTGCATGGCCTTCCTCAGCATCATTTAATCAGAGCGCAGCCATTGGCATGGCGGTCATTTGCATGGCACTTTAGAGTCTGTGCAATATTGAATTTTATTGTTGTTGCTTGTGTGGCTTTCTTTTTATCTTCACTGATAAACGCAGAAGGTTGGGTTGAAATTGGGCCGGTGGTTTTGGAGAAAATGACCAAAAACAACGCAGGCCATTTTGGAAAAAAAAGGCCTCTCCGCGGGTTAGATTTTTTTTTTTGACCAAAATGTATTTATTTTTTGACCAAAAATTAAAATTTCTCCAAACTCGGATATATCATCTGGGGGTCCGAGGGGAGTCCAACGCAGAAGGTTTGGTTGAAATCGGGCCAGTGGTTTTGGAGAAAATGACCAAAAACCACACAGGCCATTTTGAAAAAAAGGCCACTCCGCGGGTTAGATTTTTTTCTTTGACCAAAAATTAAAATTTCTCCAAACTCGGATATATCATCTGGGGGTCCGAAGGGAGTCCAACGCAGAAGGTTTGGTTGAAATCGGGCCAGTGGTTTTGGAGAAAATGACCAAAAACCACACAGGCCATTTTGAAAAAAAGGCCACTCCGCGGGTTAGATTTTTTTCTTTGACCAAAAATTAAAATTTCTCCAAACTCGGATATATCATCTGGGGGTCCGAAGGGAGTCCAACGCAGAAGGTTTGGTTGAAATCGGGCCAGTGGTTTTGGAGAAAATGACCAAAAACCACACAGGCCATTTTGGAAAAAAAAGGCCACTCCGCGGGTTAGGTTTTTTTTTTACCAATTTTTTTTTTTTTTTTGACCAAAAATTTAAATTTCTCCAAACTCGGATATATCATCTGGGGGTCCGAGGGGAGTCCAACGCAGAAGGTTTGGTTGAAATCGGGCCGGTGGTTTTGGAGAAAATGACCAAAAACCACACAGGCCATTTTGAAAAAGAAGGCCACTCCACGGGTTCCTTTTTTTTTTTGACCAAAAATTAAAATTTTTCCAAACTCGGATATATCATCTGGGGGTCCGAGGGGAGTCCAACGCAGAAGGTTTGGTTGAAATCGGGCCGGTGGTTTTGGAGAAAATGACCAAAAACCACACAGGCCATTTTGAAAAAAATAGGCCACTCCGCGGGTTACTTTTTTTTTTTTGACCAAAATTTTTTTTTTTTTACCAAGAATTAAAATTTCTCCAAACTCGGATATATCATGTGGGGGTCCGAGGGGAGACAACGCAGAAGGTTTGGTTGAAATCGGGCCAGTGGATTTGGAGAAAATGACCATAAACCACACAGGCCATTTTGAAAAAGGAGGCCACTCCGCGGGTTACTTTTTTTTTTTGACCAAAAATTAAAATTTCTCCAAACTCGGATATATATTCTGGGGGTCCGAGGGGAATCCAACGCAGAAGGTTTGGTTGAAATCGGGCCGGTGGTTTTGGAGAAAATGACCAAAAACCACACAGGCCATTTTGAAATAAAGGTCACTCCGCGGGTTACTTTTTTTTTTTTGACCCCAATTTTTTTTTTTTTGGCCAAAAATTAAAATTTCTCCAAACTCGGATATATCATCTGGGGGTCCGAGGGGAGTCCAACGCAGAAGGTTTGGTTGAAATCAGGCCGGTGGTTTTGGAGAAAATGACCAAAAACCACACAGGCCATTTTGAAAAAAATAGGCCACTCCGCGGGTTACTTTTTTTTTTTTGACCAAAAATTTTGTTTTTTTTTTTTGACCAAATTTTTTTTTTTTTTTTGACCAAAAATTTAAATTTCTCCAAACTCGGATATATCATGTGGGGGTCCGAGGGGAGTCCAACGCAGAAGGTTTGGTTGAAATCGGGCCGGTGGATTTGGAGAAAATGACCAAAAACCACACAGGCCATTTTGAAAAAAATAGGCCACTCCACGGGTTACTTTTTTTTTAACCCAAATTAACAATGATAACCTCAAGGATGAATTTATTAGATTATAGTCACGGTTATGTCACAATATAATTCTCTGCAGAACCTGCTGCTTCTCAGATGCAGTCTGTAAATGATTACATTGACATCAAATCCCTTTGTCACAATCAGTACGTTTACATGCACAGCTTAATCGAGCTATGCTCAAAATTCAATTTTGCCGTCTAATCGGACTTCTGTCCATGTCCCAGTTTATATGCAACTGAGAAAATCGAATAACTGGCGGGAACGTGTCCTCTTCCTCAACACCAGGTGTAGGTAATGCGTCGTTTCAGCGGGTTAATACAGCCCCTTTTCCTGTTGACCTATTATCCAGGCGGCAAACCGGCATTTCGGAACAACAGCAACAGCTTTGTTAATCTCGAACATTACTTATTGTGCAGATAAGGTGCACTATCCCTCGTGGTCATGGTGATTTCAAGAGGTAAGAGACAAGAATGCCATATAACGCTACAACAATAGCTTCTGCCACCGGCTTTCTTGGATGTTTTTGTTCCGGGGTCTTACACCAGTGTGGGGGGTGTGGAGCATGCGCACATGTGTTGTCCAGTTATACTCCGACTAAGGCGTATACATGACGGAGAAAATCGAATTCCAATCGCATTATCTGGGTGTCTTAATCAGAGTTCGCCAACTCCGACTTCAGTCGGACTAAGGTGTTTACATGCAAAAGAGCCGTGAAGCACCAGATTATTGTATTGTTTGTTTGTGTGTCTGCTTTATGTTTTGCTGTCTCTGTTTGGGACCTAATCTCTTGTTTTATCTATTTTATTTGTTCTTTCTCTTCAGTGTTGTAGTCTATGTGCCTATGTCTCTCTCCCATGTTTTTAGTCCATGTGTTGTGTGTCTGTCTTCCTTGTTTTAAATCCATGTGTACCGTCTACCATCAACTAGGACCACAATGGAAACAAGCCTTTGGGCTTTATTGTGTTTTTTTGTTTTTTTTTATCCCTTTGAACACTTGTCTAATGTTGTTCAATCAATCAATCAATCAATCAATCAATCAATCAATCAATCAATCAATCAATCAATCAATCAATCAATCAATAAACCAATCAATCAATCAATCAATTAACTTATATTTGGATTAAGGCAATAATTCGTTTTTTTCAAGTGTCATGTAAACATACTGACTGTCAGTCCCCTCAGACTGTCCACTGTGCCTCAGGTCACTCAGGACTGTGGAACAAATCCGTTGGCTTCACTCAACACAATATATTTTTAATTGTAATAAACCAGCTTACATTGTTTCTCTTTGAATTGCAGCAGTCAAGCTTCAAACCTGAACTGGAAACTAAATCTACACAAGTCCCATACAGGTAAACATGCAATTAACTCACTCAAAACAGTTTTTGTCAAAGGACCTTCATCTTCCTTTACAGCTTCTCCTGAGCCACAGAAGATGTGTGTCTGCAGCGTTGGTCTCATTGTTGACTGTCTGAGGGAACATTGGCTGGATCAGCTCCCAGTCAGCTGAGTCAGGAGATACACAATGTTTTAGCCAATGTTGAACCTTTTTCATCTTAGGGTCTGAGGCAGTCACTCTGCCTTCTGTGTCCCACAGGTTCAGGTGTCCTGGTCCAGGCCAGTTCCAGTGTACTTCAACTGGACTGGTGTTTGTTACGGCTCAGGAGGCGGAGCTGTTCTACAGGACTGTCCAATGGGATGAGGGCCGCCTCCACTCAGTTGGCAAGATGGCTGCAGGACCGCTGTTCAATATCCAGTGTCCTGAGGATGCCGTTTTCACAGCTCTGCTCTGTGACGGCCTGCTGTCTGTCACCCACATCACTGATGATGGAATGAGCTTCATTAAACCACTGGATATCACAGACACTCATGTGATCATCTCAGTCCCTCATCTCTCGGGCTTTGGCCTGCTCTGGCCTCTTGAGGTTTTACAGAGGTTTTGGAACAACAAGAAACCAGTTTGTGGCCAAGTTCTGCTGTTCAGGCAACCAAACCTCACGCCACGGATGCAAAGCCTCAATGTGCTTCTGCTGCCCAATAATGTCCACCTGAATGAGGTAAGATTGCAGACGAAGTGTTACAACTTCACTCTGCTTCACCTTCAGTCCAAACTCAGACACTGTAATAATAAAGTTATTCACCTGATGATGTGAACTCCATCCACCTCGTCTCATTGACACCATGTCTCAGTGTCACCTTGACAGAACTTTTCCAGATTTTACAAAAACATTCACACAAACTCAGACTCAACTTAATAACACTTTGGTGTTCAAATGTCAAAGATCAGCGTGACCTCACAGAGGACTCTCTCCTTCCTGTTCGTCCAGCCAACTAGAACCAATTTGTACAGGCTCAGGTCCAACTGTAATGAATGGTTCTGACTGTTCTTTAGGTGAAACGGATGCTGGAAGACTGTGAGTTCATCCTGGCGCATTCCATTTGCACAAATAAAACTTACACAGCTCACTGTTCAGAGGCCAAAACAGTCCAGCCTGAGGTGAGTATTTCAGACTGAAACCAACATGATTCTTCAAACTGCTGTCACTGATCTTGAGACAATGACACAGGTGCTGCTGGTTTTCAGGGACATACATTTAAGATGGACTATGGACCAAATTACCCCCCAACGTTTCAGATCATCCTGTTCTCAAGCACGGAATGTGCCAATGTAGAGGTCCGAGATGAAACCACGACGGCTGTGTGGAAGTGTGACGTTTACCTGCCAGGTAAAGTCTCTACCTGAATCTACCTGACGTAGACCTGACTGATGAGTGGTGTTTCTGTTCTTATTGGGTTTCTGATCATCTTCTGTCTGCTTTTATTCTGTGGTCCATTCTAACCAATGAGAGTCAAACTAGTGGTCTCATTTCTCAGATCAGTAACATTGAACACTTGTTATTGAATTTGTAAATACAGTTTCTAGTTAATCTTCCAGGTCCTGGCCCTGCTCCGACTCCAGGTGTCTCAGCTCCAACTCCAGGTTTTTCAGCAGTAGTAGTAGAGATGCTGTCGTCTATTCGGCCTGTGTTCATCGGGAGTGTGTCTAAAGAGACTGTTGATCAGCTGATAAACGAACTTATGTTCTGCCAGGACCGTCAGGACTTTTCAGTGATAACTGATGCTGAAGGGGACTATTTTGCTGCGATAAGTTACGTGAGAAACAAAGCTCGAGAGGTGATCGACACGGTGCGAAAAAGGAGAAACAGCAAGTGGAAAACTAATCAGAGCTCTGTGTAAGGTGGATCCCTGTCTGTCAACAAACCTCAACCTGAGGTAGTAACACAGTGGACCCAGCTAAAGACTAAAGCTTAGCTAACAGAACATTATGTGAAGAGTTGCACAGAGTGAAAAGTCTGGCAGAGTCCTTACTAAACAGAATTATGTCACTTGATATCATCTAAAAACCTAAATTAAATGTCTAATTTAAAAAATAATAATAATAATTTTAAACATGCTCAACCAAATGGTTGATTTGTCGTTTGATGATAAATGTAGCAAATCAAACTAATGTAATAGTGGAGCACAGAGTTCAAACTAGACATGGTGAAGCAGCATTTAGCTGTTATGCTGCACGCAAGTGGAACAAACTACCAGCAGAACTGAAATCAGCCCCAACTTTAAGCACTTTTAAATCCAGGTTTAAAACATTTCTCTTTTCATGTGTTTATAGCTGAGCTCTTTTTAAGAACTTTAAACTTTATCCATTTTCTTTTCTTTATATTTTATTTTACTCTTGCTTTTAACCCTGTTATTAGTGTTTGTTTATTCTGTTTTATGCTCCCCTTTTTTTTTTTTTTCTTCTTTTTTTTTTTACTGTTTTGTCTTTATGTAAAGCACATTGAGTTGCCTTGGTATGAAATGTGCTATATAAATAAAGATGCCTTGCCTTGCCTTGCCTAATGTCACTGGTGGGGGCGGTGTTCCCGACCTGCTTTGGCCGAGAGACCATCACATTCCGCGGCGAGAGGCTGTGACACGGTGCGTCTGTGTTATTGTTGTTTAGTGGGGGCTATTACGACATCCCTCTATCTAGACATGCCGGTAGTCCGACACTTTTTGGTATCGCTATTCCGACACGTCGTCTTTTTTTTTTTTACACAGCTGCGATACCCAGGCGCGTCTCTCTCTCTCTTTTCTTTTCAGCATGCCTATCACCGGTTTGATGATGGAGTGATGTTCTTAATCTCAACAACTAAACTATCAAGTCGCAAACAAAACTGACACACATGAAAAACAAACAGAACTATGCAGCAGTTTGTTTGTCAAGTTAACCTGTGACCTTCAGCACCACGGACAGCGCCGCGGATGAGCCGTGGAGAAGGCTTAGGGCCTGGGGCCTCATTTATCAAAACTGTAAGTAAGCAGTGTAAAACTGCTGCTACTACATTTTTTGCTTAGGCCTACGGCGAAAAGACACCCAAAATATTTACACCTTTTTCAGATCTATCAAACTGTGCGAGCACAACTCTCCGCAATTTCTCTTTGATAAATCAAACTGGATCCAAGAATGGTGCGCAGTTGCGCACGTGAACACACCTCCGCCCCCGGAACGCCTAGACACAACCATATATTTAATTAGCCATGTGCGCTCTGTGGAGCGGCAACAAAGTGACAACGAAGACAACGGGCGAAGGGTGGGGAAAGAAAGCGAGATACACGGCATCGTGCGATAAATCAGTCAGAAAAATGATCTTGCATTTTAATAAGCTACAATAAAAACAAAAACCTCCCAAATCTCAACAAAAGGGAGCAGAAAGAAGAATAATCTGTAATCTATAATAATATGTAATCTGCCCCTTTATCCCAGAAAATCTTTTTTTTTTCTTTTACCTATGTTAAAACAATGTAAAGCAGGACGATAGTTACCATTACTTTGAACGTCTTTCCACTACACAGTTACAGCTCTACTGGACTCGCTTTAGGTCATTTTCCATTACAGCTGAGTCCTTCACAGTTCCTCCTCAGGGCCGCGTTGTCTCACTCTTTATTCTCTCGTCAGCTCCAAACACACATGCACCTCGTTAACTCAGGTGACAGAATAATAACAGTCTAGGCTGCAGATCAGTGTGCATTGCTGCCGGTGTGTTTTTAAACTTGGAGGATTTGTTTTTTCTTCTCTCTTATAGGCCTATGTATTTGTGTATGAGAAACAGTGTCTCAGATGAAGAAAAAAAAATCAGAAGGACACGTCTGACTATAACGTAATCAATCAATGTCGGAAAAGCGGAATGTTTGAAAAATAGTAAAGTGCCGCTACTCCGACAAAGAAAAAAAAAAAAAGTCGGAATAGTGGGACGCTTTAAAAAATAATGTTAATGCCGCTATTCCGACAATTATAAGTCCCCCCCCCCGATGGTGGTTTTGTGAATAGAACAACAATTGTTGTATATATTTATCTTACACGAGCCCTTTGATCCAGAAATGCGAGTGTCAGAAGAGCGACAGGCACAAACAGAGCACCTTTCATAAAAGACGCTGTATCTCCTTTTCTAGAAAAAAAGCAGGGATTTTGATGAAACCCAGCCATGTTTAGCTTGAGTTTTCTCAGGAACGGAGGCACGTAGAAACAAACGGTTTGTGGCCATTTGAAGCAGAAAGTTTCACCTTTCAAATGAGTGGCAATAATATAGTATACACTGTGGCTCTACAAAAATCGGCTAAATTGCCGGCACTCAATGAGTTAAGTGAAAAGCAAACAAGATCAACCCGAGTAACTTACAAAACGCAAGGATGAGAAGTATAAAGTCAGGAACTTCATGCAACGCAGTGCACTGAGACAAACAACAAGCAATGAACACAAGTGACTAACTTTGTACCATTAATGTAGAGGTTTATATAGTCCAATATAATCCAATATAGTTGATCTCGTTCAACTTAACCTCTTTTCTTCTGGTGCCAGGTGACCTGCACAGCTGCCCCTCACTAACGAGCATCCCGTACATCCATGAGCTTATTTTACACCCATAATAACATCTTTAGCAATATTAAAAAGTTAAAGTCCTTACAACTTCAGAAATAGTGAGTGATGAAACATTTCATACATACATTTATCATATACTCGCTCACCCTCCCCTCCCTCACATTAGACAGTTTTAGCAAATAATCTAACACCCTTAATTAATATTAATGAGATTCATAGACATAAAATAATGTAAAGGTTCAGAACAACCTTAAAGGGACAACGAGGAGTTTCTATTCGGTTATAAAAAAGTCTCACGTTAATGTGGATGAATCTCCGCTACCCACACTTGTTAATGGGCCCATTTAAGATAAATATATCGTTTTGTCTCTATCGTTATTTTGTTATTATTAGTGGTGGCGGAAATGCTGGTCGAGCCGACCAGCGTTTCCTTCGTGGCGAGTCATGAGAATAACGCCGCCGAATCGCCGTTTATGGTCGAAACTACGGTGGTATGTGAACCTCTTTGAACCTCTGACTTTAATTATTGATGAATGAAAACATGAGTCCGTCTTGCGCCCGGTCAAAGAAATGTACGGTGAGCGCGGAGGCTCACAAATGTAGTGTGAAAACGCTTCGCTTTTCCAAAACTCCTCGTTGTCCCTTTAATCAACACATTCTAAATGTGTTGTGAAACAATGCATGTCCTCAAAAACGTGACGGAGGAAGACTCAATGTCCAGCGATTTTATAACGCTGTGCTGTAGAAACTGCCAGGTGGGGAGGCACTGTTTGGTATATTCCATATCAAAAATGAAATAAAACAGAGGTCCACTGCCTCCAGCAGAGAGTCCACAGCAATGGCATTCCCTGCCACTACAGAAAACACCTGGCTGCTGGGTTGCATGTCATCATCGCTCAGGCACAGGACATGTGGGGATGGGTGAGTGGAACCCAGATATTCAACCATGTTGGTCCCGACCTGTGAATTATACATCAGTCACTTAGTGTTGCAATATAAACAAAAATATAACATTAAATAATTTACTTGCAACCATAAAAATTGCAAAAAAATATGACGCAATACAGAATGGTAAAGGACAACAAATAAGTTATCAAGCCCATCAACAGAGGCGGCTAGTCATTAGAGGGCATTATAGGGGCGTTGGAGTGCTGTCAAGCTAGCCATGATTGCCAGCACTAGCATGGTAGACGCACAGAGTTCATGCGTAAAACACCAATTTTTACCACTTCATGCTGTTTAGTTGCTTTTTTTAGTTAAAGCCTCTAGAAACCCAAATCCACAAAAGCATTCTATGCAATTTAGGGTCTTATGTACATAATATTAAACATATAAAAATAATTAGAAATCAGTTTCCTTCCAAATTCAAAATATTTGTCTTTTCAGTTTTTTTGTAAATTTTAAAAATTGGGGTTTGATTTGGCGGAGTTATCTCTAGGATTTATTACGCAATAAATCCAAACCAATCATAAATCACCACAAAACCGTTATGCTCCTGCTCCACACTCCTCCCAGCTTTGTGTGCGTGTGTAAATTAACGATTCAAAGCTTGGGGCGAGACCGAGCTCTGTGTGTGTGTGCGTGTCTCAGACGTTTGATTGACGGATGACGGATCCAATATCAGTGGCTGGTAAATCGTGTACAGGCTGACGTATAATCCATGCGCCTGCATTATCCAATGCGGAAAAAAACAAACACACTTTAATCCCGGATTTACTCAAAAATAGAATTTTGCACAAAGTTTGGCCTACATGGTCTGAAAGATGAGTTATTACACTCATTTTATGACCCAGAGTGGGCTCAAATTCAATTTTCTTTTCTGTACACCTTAATGTTTACATTTTTTTGTCCTGTATCACACTTAAAACACACAACATAAAACCATCCATTTGTGACAGTTGAGGTTCCTGTCACTATGCCTCCAATTGATCATGTGCCCTGGCTACTTGGCCAAGGGGATGTCCCTTTGGGTGACTGGTAAGCGCGCATGACTCTTACCCGGGAGGTGTGGGTTCAATCCCTGCCCGGGCCCTCTTCACCTTGCCACATTCTAGCGTTGTTGGCAGGATCCATGGATTCCTAATGTGTGGCAGCCTGCGCGGAAGCACGAGGACGTGCTTGTGAAAAGAGGGGGAGAGATGTGACAATTGAGGTTCCTGTCACTATGCCTCCAATTGATCATGTGCCCTGGCTACTTGGCCATGGGGATGTCCCTTTGGGTGACTGGCAAGCGCACATGACTCTTACCCGGGAGGTGTGGGTTCAATCCCCGCCCGGGCCCTCTTCACCTTGCCACACATTCATCCACTCATTCTCTCATTATGAATCACTACAACTCGTCCAGTGGAATGTTTGTGTTAATATAAGTCTTAAATAGTTATATCTTCCGACGGCAATCACTTATATAGAGTGGAATGTTTGTGTTAATATAAGTCTTAAATAGTTATATCTTCCGGCAATCACTTATATAGAGTGTTTGGTCTGAAACACGGGTCCGTCAGTCACTCTGCTCTGCTGTAAGCTGCTGTAAGCCGAGGAGAAAACTTTCCTTGTATCCTACAACCTTTATCCAATGAGGAGAGAGAACGGCATAAAGGGGCGGTCCTCTCTGTGTGTGTAGCCAAGGGATGCGCGTGAATGTGGTGACGTAGGGACAAGGGCGGGGACTGCTAACTCCATCGGCTGACAAGAAGTTAGCCAAAACGACCGGATCGCTTACTTCTGCTTTAACTGTCAATCAACCCCTTCACTGCGCACACACACACCCACCCACAGCTGTGACACTTAATAACCGTGTTACTTTACCTGGCCGCGGTGGTCTCTGAGACGGAGAAGCATCAGACGCCAGCGCTGGCACTGAAGCTTCTCCAGCTCTTCCAGAAAGATATACATGATTGTAAATATAATAAGCAATTTTTCTCTCTCCATCTTCGATTAGTTAGATTAGTCTTTAGGATTTGATATGACGGTCAGCTGTCAGCGTTGCTAGGCAACAGGAGCAACGCTTTGTTACGCAAGGACACTAACGGCGACGCAAAAATTACGTAGCCGAAGACCAAACTGTCTCATTTAAAACAGAAGTAAGCGGAATGTTTGTGTCAATATAAGTCTTAAATAGTTCTACCTTCCGACAGCAATCACTTACATAGAGTGTTTGGTCTGAAACACGGGTCTCTCAGTCACTCTGCTCTGCTGTAAGCCGAGGAGAAAACTTTACTTGTATCCTACAACCTTTATCCAATGAGGAGAGAGAACGGCATAAAGGGGCGGTCCTCTCTGTGTGTGCAGCCAAGGGATGCGCGTGAATGTGGCGAAGTAGGGACGAGGGCGGGGACTGCTAACTCCATCAGCTGACAAGAAGTTAGCCAAAACGACCGGATTGCTTACTTCTGCTTTAAGACATTTATATTAAGAAGTGTGATTTGAAATAAATAGGTGTTCAAAACAATATGTATCCGACTGCTTGTAGTAAGTGATGAAAAATTAGTCATGTTGTGCACAATGTGCAGTAATGAAGAAAAGTTAGAAGAATTGTGATGCATTGCAGAATCAAATCAAAGTGTGGCAACATACATAATGGGCTCTATGCACAGCTCCACTACTTCCTGAACTTTATTTCCTGTCTTACATTATTGGACAAACTGATTAATCCAGGTGTGTCTGACCATTGTGACTACTCAAACACACCTGGATTTATCAGTTTGTCCAATAAAGTAAGACAGGAAATAAAGGAGCTGTCTTAATTTCAGGAAGTAGTGGAGCTGTGCATAGAGCCCATTGTATTGAATGGGTTTTCTGGGTACTTTTGCAATACCCATATCCTGCCATTAGGGGGTGCATACGGCTTACCATGGGACTCATACGTTACTCTCTTATTCCAGCACTCTAGGTTTTATATACAGTATATGGGTTACACCCAGTAGAAGCAGAAGAGAGGAGGAGCTCTGCTTAGGTAATCATTAAACTCACAGACGGAGAACTGAAGCTGAAGTTTTTACTCAGGTGAGTCCTGTCGTTATTCTGTTGTCTCTGTGTGGACTGTGGAGAAGATGAGGATCTGTTTGTTGTATGAGGTGCAGTGTTTTAACTGTGTACTGTGTGTGTGTTTGTTACTTCCTGTTCTGTCAGACCTGGGTCTACTTCCTGTATTTATGCACTAACCGTTAGTGTTACTGGTTTGACTCTCAGACTGACTGAAGTACAGAAGATGAGTAGAGAAGACAATAATCCATCCAAAGATGATCCATCCTCCAGTCATGAGCATCCGGCTACAAGGTAAGAGACCTGCAACTAACATCCAGCATTTTAGCAGAGTGGACAGACAGGAAGAAAGTCATTTGGAAAAATACAGTCAATCCACATGTAGTGTAGTGTAAAAATGTGTGTATGAAGGCTTATATAGTGAAGGAGAACATAGAATGTGTAGGCCCTCCATTATAATCAAAAGTGTGTTCATTTATTATATAATCTATGTTTAACTCTTACTGAGATATCATTCTAACATTTGACTGCCCTAATGAAGTTCCACCATATACCCCAGATTTAGATGTGAGTGCTTGGGATGGTCACTCACACTGGAATTTCAGGCCTGTACTAGAACCCTAAACTAAAACTCTACTGCATCGAACTTTAACTCTATTCAGTGCTTGATTTGAAGACTCTATTTTATTTTATATTGGTGCATTGAAAACATTGATAAAGAGGCAAAATACAGAACTTCTCCAACCCAGTCCGGGTTTAAAGACAGATTGTTGGAAAATAGAAACTAGGGTTGAGCAATATTCAAAACTAGAATCTCCACCTCCTCCACTCAAACTAGTTCCCAAGTCACATCCTGTTTGTCCACAGTCACAGAAAACATGAACCACTTTGTAGCAATTTCCCTTAAAATAGTAAAGGTAAAGGAAACTGGCACAATGCCTTCTATGCTGCAGGCAGACCAAGGCTGCGGCTACGTGCTACAGGTGCGAATGAGGGAAAAAGAACAAAAACAATCACTGCAGGCAATAAAGGCAATGAACAGTCATTTATCACACAAACAAACAAAACCCGTATGCCCCCCCTCCCACCCACTCGTTTCACTCAGTCCCAGTCCCAGGTGTGGGTGGGTGTGTGTGTGCGTGTGTAACGGAGGGTCCGGGTGCACTCACTCACCCATAAAGGACGTGCAAACCTGGCTGCCAAGCGGTCCTTGACCTCTTGGCACAACGGATTGCATTGTCTGCTGCCGTGCGGGAGACCAGGGTTCGAACCCCACCTGGGGCCGCCTGTACCGAAACACAAAGCAGAGCGCCAGATTAACATTGGCTACACGTGCACACAGTCCGTGCAGGTGTGTGTGTCTGTTGGCTTGTGGTGCGGGCGAGAGAGAGAGTTTGTGTCCTACTGTCCACTCGGGAGAGACGCCACGGCAACAGACCTCACGTACGCGGGATTGTTGCAACTTCTCTCACATTTTGTCCTAATTGTGTAAAGTCTTGAGTCTTTTATTTACCAATATTTTATCAATTCATCCTAATTTAATCAGAAAAATCTCTGAAACAAGGGAAACGTCTTCAAATTTGTCACAACTGTTCACCTGGACTCAAGAACAGATTTTTGTCACTAAAGATCAAAGTCAAAACAAAGTAGTACAAAGATTAAATGTGTCCATGTCTTCACAGAGAGAGGAAGAGGAGTGGTGTCTCTGTGGACGAGCAGCTGTCCTGCTGTGGTCTCTGTCAGGACGTCCTGAAGGATCCAGTCTCCACCAGCTGTGGACACTGGTTCTGCAGACAGTGCTTCACCTCATACTGGGACCAGTCTGGTTCTTCAGGAGAACCCTCCTGTCCCCAGTGTGGACAAAGACCCAGAACCAGAGGTGAGCTGCAGACAGCCAATCAGAGCAGCTGTGTGATGGACTGGACAGGTACGTGTTTGTTGTGTCTCGTCCAATAACACAAACTCATCTAAACCTGAAAATGTAGGTCTATCAATAAACAAATGAAACCAACAGGTGTTTGTTAAATTATAAAATATATTGATGAACAATCACAGCAGTAATGACAGGGAACTGTATTGTAATGGCCTCTAGACGAACCATGATGTGGTCCAGACTTTTCCACACTCATGTAAACAACAAACCTCCTCTGTCATTTTGCTTCATGTGTCATGTTCAGGTGTCCTTCTTTTAGTTTTAAACTTTTACCTGACACTTGGCCTGTTTTAGGATAATGGACATTTAAAATGATGTCACTATTGGTAATGAGGAACAATAACTTCCAAGATTTTCAAACTAATGTAAGATGGAATTCATTTTTGTGAAGAGTTGGTTTGAAGAAAACATAAAGGGATTTTGTTACTGGTTAGATGTTTTCTACGATTAGAAAAATTCATAATGTGATTAAAAATATTCTGTATGTTGTTGTGAAAATTAGGAACTACTTTCTACTCTGTAGTTTGTCCTTAGTGTTTTCATTGGTTTACACTGGGTGGAGTGATAAGGTGCAGTGTGATGGCAGTGCCACAGCACCATTTGTCTTGTTCTGGAGTGGACATTAAAAAAGTACACACGTTCTTCTGAAGAAGCTGTTCCTGTGCTGTCTTTACTCATGAGCCAAACGTTCAGTTCAGATGACATTAACAAGCACCCAGTGTTACATTAACATACTCTGACAAAGTTGGATATAGGTCAACTGGACTTGGTTGTATAGATTGTTGAAGATGTTTCACATCTTATCCAAGAAGCAGCATTTTTAAAAACCAGAGTGCCTCTGATGTTCTCAGTTCTGCTCCCAGAACTTGAGAAATTAAAAAATAAATGATCAACTATGAGTGATGACATTCACCGTTTTTTCTCTCTTAAATAATCTGATCAGATTGTCAGACTCTCTGTCTTCAGTCTGACTCTGTCTCTTCTCTCTCAGCAGATCGTGGTCTGCAGGAGGTTTTAGATCAACATAAGATCAGTCTGAGGAGCAGATGTGAACGAGTGACTGAAGGAACTGAGGGAACAGGAAGTGGAACAGAAAGTGGAACCCTCCTCAACAGGATCTACACTGAGCTCTACATCACAGAGGGACAGAGTGAAGAGGTTAATACCCAACATGAGGTGAGACAGCTGGAGACAACGTCCAAGAAGAAGACCTTCGATGACACTCCAATCAAGTGCAACGACATCTTTAAAGACTTAACTGTTAAACAGAGAGAGGACGTCTCTATGGTCTCACCTGTCCAACAGAAAGAGGACGTCTCTACGGTCTCAGCTGTCCAACAGAGAGAGGACATCTCTACGGTCTCACCTGTCCAACAGAGAGAGGACGTCTCTACGGTCTCAGCTGTCCAACAGAGAGAGGACATCTCTACAGTCTCACCTGTCCAACAGAGAGAGGACGTCTCTACGGTCTCAGCTGTCCAACAGAGAGAGGACGTCTCTACGGTCTCACCTGTCCAACAGAGACCCATCAGAGTGGTTCTGACCAACGGCGTCGCTGGCGTTGGAAAAACCTTCTCGGTGCAGAAGTTCACTCTGGACTGGGCCGAGGGCTTGGAGAACCAAGATGTCAGTCTGCTGGTTCTGCTTTCGTTCAGGGAGCTGAACCTGATCAGAGATCAGCGGTTGAGTCTTCTCAGACTGCTCCATGTTTTCCATCCAACATTACAGAAGGTCACAGCAGAGCAGCTGGCTGTCTGTAAACTTGTCTTCATCTTTGACGGCCTGGATGAAAGCCGACTGTCGCTGGACTTCAACAACAGGGAGGTTGTGTCTGATGTCACACAGACGTCATCAGTCAACGTGCTGCTGACAAACCTCATCCAGGGGAATCTGCTTCCCTCGGCTCTGGTCTGGATCACCTCCAGACCTGCAGCAGCCAATCAGATCCCTCCTACATGTGTTGACAGGGTCACAGAGGTCCGAGGCTTCACTGACGCCCAGATCGAGGAGTACTTCAGGAGGAGGTCCAGTGATGGAGATCTGTCCAGAAGAATCATCTCACACATCAAGACGTCCAGGAGCCTCCACATCATGTGTAAAGTCCCGGTCTTCTGCTGGATCAGTGCTACAGTTCTGGAGCACATGTTGACCACAGACCAGAGAGGAGAGCTGCCCAAGACCACGACTGACCTGTTCTCACACTTCCTGCTGGTCCAAACAAAGAGGAAGAAGAACAAGTACGGTGAAGGACATGAGACGAGTCCACAGGAGCTGACGGAGGCAGACAGGGAAGTTCTTCTGAAGCTGGGGAGGCTGGCGTTTGAACAGCTGCAGGAAGGAAACATCATTTTCTACCAAGAAGACCTGGAGCAGTGTGGTCTGGATGTCACAGAGGCCTTGGTGAACTCAGGACTCTGTACTGAGATCTTCAAAAGAGAGAGTGTTATCTTCCAGAAAACAGTCTACTGCTTTGTTCATCTGAGTGTTCAGGAGTTTCTGGCTGCAGTCTACATGTTCCACTGTTACACCAACAGGAACACAGTGGTCCTCAAGAAGTTCCTGGGAGAAGACTACGTTCATTTAAGCCAAGTGAACTTCCTGGGAGAAGATCACAAACAGGGAGAATCAAAGCCAAAGCCAAAATCTTTCTTTAAGAAGTTTTCCACATTTTTTAGATTAAAGGCACACAGGCATCCACCAATCAATAACAGTCTTCCACCCCCGGATGACTTCCTGCAGAGAGCCATGCAGAAATCCCTCAGCAGTAGAAGTGGTCACCTGGACCTGTTTGTTCGCTTCCTTCATGGCCTCTCTCTGGAGTCTAACCAGAGGCTGTTAGGAGGTCTGCTGGGTCAGACAGACAACAGTCCAGAAACCATCCAGAGAACCATCAACAACCTGAAGAAGATGAACAGTGATGAAATTTCTCCTGACAGAAGCATCAACATCTTCCACTGTCTGACGGAGATGAAGGACCAGTCAGTTCATCAGCAGATCCAACAGTTCCTCAAGTCAGAGAACAGATCAGAGGAGAAACTCTCTGTGATCCAGTGTTCAGCTCTGGCCTACATGCTTCAGATGTCAGAGCAGGTTCTGGATGAGTTGGACCTGAGGAAGTACAACACATCAGTAGAGGGACGACAGAGACTGATCCCAGCGGTGAGGAACTGCAGGAAGGCTCGGTGAGTTCAGACATGATCAATATGATTACCCCCCCATACAGACACACACACTTTATCTCCGCGTACCCATCTCTCTCTAGCTGTCCTTTCAAAATAAAGGCCGAGGGGGAAAAAACGACTGCTGAGCTCCTGTACTGCGAAGGAGACTCAACAGATCCAGGCTTTGTGTTGTCAACTAAGCCCCGGTCCGAGTTACCACGGTACTACGAAGCTGGTTATCAACTTGGTTTGTTAAGTCCGGCTCTCAGCTTCATGCTCTGTGCGCGTTCACATCAACGGTGTTTGGTGTCATATTATTCTACTTCCTCACTAAATGGAGTGACAACCGGCCGATTTCAGCCAAGAGCAGCAGGTTGTTTTGATGGAGAGAGAGTATGAGCGATACAAAAAAGCTTGATCGCAGCCTGAAGCAATGTTGCTGCAAATATGACGAGATGAGGCTGCTTTTAATTTCTGACAGCTCTACATTGCGCTACTTTTCATTTAAATATGAAGCTTTAAATGTGAAAACAGCGGAGACCTATTCAAGATTTGCGTTTGGGCAACAGGCGATCGTAACATCGGAATTAATTTATTCATGGCCACATTAAGTCAAATTATTAACTTTACCAATTATCCATCTGATTATCTGTCATGCTGCGAGCGGACAACTTCTTTCAGCGGTGACTGTATATAAAAGTGAAATATAGGCTATAGCCTATAATGAGCCCCTGACACGAGTCGGATCAACAGCTGAGCAGCGTATTCCCACAGCTGAATGTCTGCAGGTGGAGACGCTCATAGAGAAAGTCAACAGCAGTGGATCAGTGTGATCTCTCCCTCCGTACAAACGCTCCGTTCTGATCCAGCTCCACTGGACTTTCAAAGTAAAGGTGACGCAGCTGTAGATGAGTTAAATAGGCTAGTGAAACAGCGGCGCTGAAACTCTGAACATAACCTAAGCATAAGTTACCATGGTGATCTAGTCGGGTTAAAAGAGAGCCACCTTTGTAGTACAGGAGAGCCTGGCTTTAGACTCAACCTCGCTAACCCACTAAACTCGCTTCACCCCTCCGTCTCCTTCTCTCTCTCTTCACGCTGCGCCGGTGGGGTGCGTTCACGCTCAGCACAACGTCTGAACGGAGCGGAGCCCCGCTGAGCCCCGCCCCCGCGGGCACACAAGCCGCGTGCCAACATCATCTTGCGACCCGGCCCGGAGTTGAATTCAAACGCACCCCTTCTGCTGCGGTCGAGTTGAACCGAGTTGAAAACAGTGCCACTGAGCTTCCATAGAACTACAGTACATTGAGTTTCAATCAAGATTCCAGAGCGGCGGCAGACAATTTCAGCGAGGCGGCCACCTCAAAATTTATAATGCAGAAAAAACCCTGGTATATGAGTCCTAAGCGAGATAGTCAGTAACTGGGGTCCACCTTCTTATAAACAGGTACTTTTAGCTGTAACAGTCCAGTCATATAGTCAGTCATAACATGTTTTACTTTCTGTAACCACTGAGTGATCATGGGAGGGTCAGTCTTCATCCAATTGATAGTAATAATCTTTCTTGCAATCATCAACAAACCCCCAACCTCCTTGTGGCATCTGGAGCATATGTTTTCCCAAGAGTCATCATCTATTATTGCATTCAGCTCCAGTTCCCATTGTTACTTGATGTGTAGTGTATTGTCTGACATATCCATCATTAACTTTTTTTGTACATGTGGGATATTTGTTTTTTTGTTAAAGAACGGTGTTCAAACAGATGTATGAAATAGCTTTCTATATTTGTAGGTTCTAGGGGTGTAACGGTACACAAAAGTCACGGTTCGGTACGTACCTCGGTTCAGGGGTCACGGTTCGGAAGGTTTCGGTACAACAGACACTATTGAATGTAAAACTGAAATCTGTCTTGTGTTATAAAAGTAAAAAAAAAAATAGAATATATAATTAAACAAGTGCATTAGGAGTGTTATCATGCCATTCATTAATTCTAGAGGGAAAAAAACTTGCACTTGACAACTGACAACTATTACAAACAAAACAAAACAAGAAACTATAACATCAATGTTGGTTTACACAGTTAATGCAGGCTAGATGCCAGTTGCTTTGGTGATGTTTCTGGTGTCTGTGTTCATGTCAAGAGGCTTAAAAGCAGCGGAATAAGTTGTTGCACACAAGTTGTCTTTTTCCTTGCACCAGTGATTGACATGTGGGACGGAGGGAGGGACGGAGGGGAGGCGGGTGAACATGCACTAACGTGTTTGATGCATTTCTAGCGACGCAGCTCGCATCCGTGAAACATCGCTGGCGGACTTTGTCCGCTGGACCAGTCGCGAGCTGTTTTCTATGGTCGCGAGCCGTCGCCACCGCCGTCGCCGTTGTGTTTCATTGAGAAGCAGGCAGCTCCTCTAACTTCACAAACCGTCTTTGCTCTCATCACTTCTCTTCTTCGTCTGTTATGACAGTTGCAGGCAGCTTCGAGGCTCGTTACCGCCACCTAGGTTGGAGTGAGGACTCAACTTTTTTTTTTTTTTCTTAATATTCATTCAGACGTATTCGTCGTGTGACTGTGTGCACCGAACCGTGACCCCCGTACCGTGACGGCACGGGACGAATACATATACCGTTACACCCCTAGTAGGTTCCTTTTGTATATTTTCCCAATCTGTATTTTTTGTGACTGTGGGCCCTAGTTTCCTAGACCGAGCGAAGTCTAAGTGCAGCGCAGCTTCACCACGCCAACGAGGCGTGTCCAGGTCCATTTCGCAAGTTTGGTGGGCAGCGCAGTCCGACTTACGCCAGCGCAAGCCCTCCCCTCGTCCCTCCTACCGGCGCAAACGGCAAAGGGGGAGGAGACAGGGCGGGAGGGAGACAGGAGGAGGAGAAGTGGGATTAACACAGCCGATTCGGATCTTCACCAATCAAATGAGCTCCTCTCCTCACCTTTAACTGCGCCGCGGGCGATGCGCACTGCAAGTTTGTCATTTTATACTTTGACATGGATGGAGGAGACAGTGACGCCAGAGGCCGAACCTCTCCCAGGAGGAAACAGCTGTTTTGGTCCGGAGGTCCGAGCTCAGAGTGACCAATAATGAGTTTACTAATATCCTTAATCAGGTTTGATCTGATACACTGAGAACCGCTGCCCAGTGTAAAAAACAACAACTAATAAACTAATAAAGAAACTCACATTTATTCACACCCTGTGTAAGCAAGATGAGAGGTGAACACTAATCACAACATAAACAAACACCATGCGGGATGAAATCAGCGTAACGCTCTCTCTCTCTCTCTCTCTCTCTCTCTCTCTCTGTCCTCCTCTCTTTTTTTTCTGTGATAGAGATGCTGAGTATAGGCTATATACTGACTATCTGATACCGAGGCTGTTGTGGTGGGCTAAGAGAGATGATGATTTGTGTTTTGTTTTTCATTACGGCTGCGTGACGACGCGTCGCTCACTGCTAATGAATTAATAAGTAAATAAATAAATAAAGCGGATCATCACAACTGCACAGTGCGCATCTCAACACGACAGCAAAATACAGTCATCCACCCTCAGTCCTGCTTGGGACATCCGCAGCTGCTTATCAGTGCCAGTTCGTCCCTGCTGTGTTAATTCAGGTGGAGTTTCCATTACGCGTGCCGACAGCCTTTGATCTCTGCTTTGATCTGACGTCAGATGTGACGGGACAATCTATATAGATATAAATTCACGTGTTGATTCCATTAGTTGCATTAAATAGTGGTTATTGTGGATATTTATTGCATTGAAATGTGCCTGGAACTGTGGAAATCTGCCTGTGAGGTCTTGGTGACGTGTGTGCACTGCACATCAGTCAGCCAAACTGCCACTGCACCTGCTGCGCTTCGCCCTGCGCTGAGAGTAGACCTGGTTTGAGGTGGCGAGCTTTCAGCGCACCCTCGACAGACGAAACTTCCACTGCACCAAGCTGAATCTGTGACGCCTCCCCCTGCTGCGCGGCCACGCCTATCTCAGCGCAGCGCGATCTACCAATCTGCCAATCTGACTTTGCACTAGGCTGCGCTGGTCGAAACTTGCATTACACTGGCTGCGCTACCTTGCGCCACCTGCGCTGCGCCACCAAACTAGGGCCCATAATGTCTGATTTGTAAGTATCTATATAGATCACTTGAAGGTAAGTCAAATTTGTCTCTAAATTGTGAAAAATATTGAAATACCTGTCCATCCAGGAGTTAATTTATTATTATCAGACCAGTCTGAAAAGCTGTGAGCTCCAACAGGTGGATCTTTAGCTCGTTGTTGATTGTTTGTTTAATCAACAAAAACACTCATTTCGATTTTTTTATTTTCACTCTTTGGTTTTATTCAAACCTGATGAATCTTCATCTAAAACACAGATCCAGATTAAACCAGTGCAGGTCTCAGAGTTTCCTGTCAAACTCAGTCAGAGAAGATGAGCTGAAGCTCAGATGTTCATCACATCATCATGTCCTGTCATCAGATGCATCAACTGTGTTTTTACTGCAGCTTTCATCTGATTTGATTATGACACATTTGATATTTTCTCTCTTCACAGACTTGGTGGTTGTGGACTCTCAGAGAGTCACTGTGAAGTCGTGGCCTCAGCTCTGAAGTCCAACCCCTCCCACCTGACAGAACTGGACCTGAGTAACAACAACCTGAGTGATTCATCAGTGAAGGTTCTGTGTGCTGGACTGGAGAGTCCAAACTGTAGACTGGAGACTCTGAGGTGAGTTCACTGACTGGACCTGTTGGACTTTTGTCTGTGTTCAGTTCAAATGTGAGAAGTTCAGTTTGAAGCAGCGACTGATTGTGACTCCATGTTACTGCAGCTGGTAGAAGGTGAAGGGTCAGAGGTCACTCAGAGGTCAGTGTCGTGGTGGTGGTGATGATGATGATGATGATGATGATGGTGATGATGATGATGAGCTGGCTCTCAGATGAAGCTTCTGACAAGAACAGCTGGATCAGCCACTGTAGCTGAAGCTGAGCAGATGTGATGTAGATCTGAGTTTTCCATCTTTGCTTGGTTCAGGGTCAAAGGTCAAAGCAGCTTCCCAGTGTGAGAGGTCAGGTTAAAGTCCTGTAGCTCAGAGAACAGTGTTGGTTTGATGATCCCACTGTGGAGACACTGAGGCTCATGAACATCAACACTGGGCCTCCACAGGAAGGAAGCTTCAGCTCATGGTCACGTGACATTAAAGGAGTTTACTTCCTGTCCACAGTGTCTGTAAAGCAGCCTCTGGTCACATGACTCCAGTGTCAGTGAGGGGTCAGAGGTCAGCTTCAGACAGTGGACAGTGTCTCCTGAGCCACTGTGACACAGTCCACAGTCCACAGCCTCTGGACCTGAAGCTTCATCCAGCTTCAGCTCCTCAGCTGCTCTCTGCCAGTGGAGCTGTGAGGAAGAGACCACTTCACAGTCACTGTGGACAGCAGGAAGCAGCTGGGACACAGCAGCTCTCCGTCTACCTGACAGGAGCCTGAAGCTCGGTCATGGCAACAAGGCAAGGCAATTTTATTTCTATAGCCCGTTTTTTTACAAACAGTTTGTCTCAAAGGGCTTTACATGGCATCGCAACAACATCCTCTGCCCTTAGACCCTCACATCGACTGAGGAAAAACTCCATGGAAACCCTTTTAACAGGGAAAAATCGGAGTTCAGCCATCATCATGAGAGTTCAGCCTCTCATGTGCAGAGGTGTATAAAGTACTAGAAAAAAATAACTAAGTAAAAGTAGAATTACCATAACAAAAAACGACTTTGGTAAAAGTAAAAGTCACGCATAAGAAAATTACTTGAGTAAAAGTCTTAAAGTAGCTCACATTAAATGTACTTAAGTATCAAAAGTATCTTGTGAAAAAATATACTCAAGTATCAAAAGTACAAGTACAAGTACAAAGTATTTAGCATAAAAAGAAGCAAAACAACCACTTGTTTTACTTGTGTGTTGTTTTATTTCACTTTCAGGTGAATAGATGTGGAATGATAAAACCAAAAAACACCTGAGCAAACATATACTAGAGTGAGTGAATCAAGTGTCTTGTGACTGCCTGAGAACAAAACTATAAAGCAGGCGTCTGTCTGTGTACCGTATATGATCATTAGTGGCCCGGGCGTTTAATATGCTCAATCACCTTGCAGCCCAGGCGTTTATAAGAACCAGCCAGGCGGGTATTTGCAACAGGCACGCATGCAGTGGTGTGTGGTAAAAACGAAACTTATCAATCGGCGCATGAGAGTGATCGATCCTGTTACGCATATAGGATCTTTGGAGCCGTCTGCGGCCACAGCTCTCCGCAGCAGCAACAGCAGCAGCAGCAGCAGCAGCAGCGGGTCGTAGTGACAGAGACTGTGTGAATGCTTCACTATCGCAGATTCAAATACTAGCCTAGTAATCGCCCGGGCATTTAATTGAACGGGCTTTTACTGAATGAGGTCGGACCCCCGACGGCTTTTAGAGCACATGCGCATATTTGCACGCAGGCGATTATTTGGTCATATAGCCTATAGGTAATTATATTTCTATTTTAATTTGTAACGAGTAACGAGGTGGCAAACGTAAATGTAACGGAGTAAAAGTATATTTTTTAACTTTTAAATGTAGTGAAGTAAAAGTAAAAGTCCTGATTAAAAAAAGAACTCCAGTAAAGTACAAATCCTCAAAAAAACTACTTAAGTAGTGTAACGAAGTACATCTACTTCGTTACTATACACCTCTGCTCATGTGTGTTGTCATGGCAACAGAGTTCAGTCTCACATGTGTGTTGTCATGTCATCAGAGTTCAGCCTCACATGTTTGTCGTCATGAGAACAGAGTTCAGCCTCTCATTAGTGTTGTCATGGTAACAGTGTTCAGCCTCACATGTTTGTTGTCTTGAGCATGGTCAGTAAATCTTTGATCAATGTGGCTGTGTAGCCGATGTCGATCTGGCCCTCTGCGTTGTGTTTCTCACGGCCTGCCCTAGGTGGGGTTCGATACCACGACCTCCCGCACCGGAGGCGACGATGCTAACCTCTTCGCCAAGAGGTTGACAACCGCTTGGCAGGTTGGTTAGCACATCTTTTATGGGTGGAGTGAGTGCACATCCGTTACAGCTGCACAACATGAGTTTGTATGGACGGAGCCACAGGTGGAGCTGACAGGTGAAGAGGCAGAGTCACTGCGTCTGTGTTGAAGCAGCAGCAGCTTCTCATGAATATTAATGAGCTGTTTTCTCTCTATGTGACTGTTTAAAACTTATAAAACCTATCTCCTCCCACAATTTTTGCTCGATTGACACCAAACTTGCTTCAATTCAATTCAATTAAAAAAACTTTATTAATACCCAAGGGCATCAGAGCATCTTCAGACTGTCCTCCACAAACGATCCACACATATTTTTGATTTATCGAAGATTGAGCCTACAGTGCATGAAAACGTTTGATTGTAAACAGTACTGTAAATATATACCATTCAATCCTTGATAAATATATTTTCAATCTCCCTGAAAAAAATTGAGAATATTTTGGAGTCGTGGTTGATGAAGTTTGGCAAATAACAGAATTTTATCTCAAAATCGAAATTTTTGAGAACATTTTGAATTCTGCTCTCATGGGAACAACTACAGTCAATGTAAGAGTGACATTTTTAAACATCAGATTTTCTCTTATGAAGAAAAACACGTATCGTTAAAAACAAATCACCAACATTTCCATGGTGTCAAGATGCAATTTGTTTAGATAATACAATTTGTGACATTTTGACAATTTTCGAAATCTGCTACGACAGATGCTGCCCGGTCGGTGACTCCCTGAGTCTATTTGAAAAGCCACACACCAAGTCTCATTTCAAGACAGTTAGCTCAGTGAGATAGGTGCTGGTTCTTGGTGTCGAAGGTTGTGAGTTCAAGTCCCAGTGAGGGTGACACATGAGAACACATTAAAATACCAGATGTTCTCAATGGTAGTGTCAAAGCATGCCTTTAAATTTAAAAAGGAAAAGAAAAAACTTGCCCAGCGCCAACCATTGACCGTATCATTGTACCTGTAGCTCAGTGCGTATGGTGTCAGCTTGGCAACACCAAGGTTGTGGGTTCGTATCTCGCTTCAATAACCTCGTTGGTGCATTTTCCACCTGATCTGTCTCTTTACCTCTTTGTTTTTCTCTCTGTTTAGATAATTGTATTTCTGACATTTTGACAACTGCTGCCTGGGTGATGACTCCCTGAATCTATTTGGGAAGTAACACACGAGAACTGACTTGTGGGTTCAAGCCCTAGCAAGGGTAATGATGATGACATATCCAAATGCCAGATGTTGTCAACTAGTAACACAAGGCAATAGTCCTGATGGTGGTGTCACAGCATGTCTCTATATTTCAAAACTGAAAATAAATTCATAACAAATCAACCATATGTGCTATGGCTTTGCAACTTTCACTTTCAAATTGCCTAATTTTGTCTATAAAAAAAATGCCTGGCCCCGACCATTACTGCGCAGCAGCTATGATTTAAACGTATTCTTTCTGAAGCTTCTTCAGCTCTGAACCAAGGGGGCAGTTGTCGGTCTGAAGCTCACTTCAGCGTTCAAAAAACTGCAATCCTCTCGGCTGCCACTGGAGGCTGGTGCCAGAAAGCAGCATTCTCCATAGACCCCCATGTTAAAATCGCCGATTTTACATCAATAAACATGATGAAAGCCTGGTGTCATCACGTTTTTTGGTCTCAACCGATAGTTTCTACCCCCGCACACACATTTTTTTTTTAACTCTACCGTTTTACTATTATTAGGTTTAAAATTCTCACCAATTAGGGCATGGAAACGTTGAGTGACAGGTCCGGGGACCGCTGCTTCGAGGCCAGTGGGCGGGTTCTCGGCCGGTAAATCCAACATGCCGCTGTTCAGGCCGCCATATTTGAGTCACAAAAACGACTCCCCAAAACCAATGGGTGACATTACGGATGCTATAGGTCCATGTTTTTAACAGTCTATGCTCTGAACAGATGATGAGACACTGAACGCTGTCAACAAGGAGCTTTGTCCTCAACTCACTGCTTTTATTCTTTATTCAGATTGGAGGACTGCAGTTTGTCAGAGATCAGCTCTTCTTCTCTGGGCTCAGCTCTGAAGTCCAACCCCTCCCACCTGAGAGAACTGGAGCTGAGCAGAAACAAGCTGCAGGATTCAGGAGTGAAGGATCTGAGTGGTTTTCTGGAGAGTCCAGACTGTAGACTGGAGACTCTGAGGTCAGTTCACCGACTGTTTCTGTTCTAAATCTTAGATCTACAACACTACTTCTCCTTCTATACGCTATACGCTGACGACATCATTTTATACCTTATGTCACCAGAATACTCAATGCCAGAACTAATGAAAATAATAAAAGAATACAGCGACCACTCAGGGTATAAAATCAATGAAAGTAAATGTGAGGCTATGGTAAACAGTTTACAGACAACTTTAAAGGAAATCTCAGATTTAAATGGAATCAAATTGCAATAAAATATTTAGGTGTAATAATCCATAATGATTTAGATAAAATGTATGATGTAAATGATCAGAATCTGGAAAATAAAATCAAACAAGATTTGAATAGGTGGAAAACAATACCTGAGTCGATATTTAGTAGATACAATAAAAATAATGGTTCTCCCACAATCTCTGTTTCTCTTCCAAACCCTCCCAATTGCAATTCCCCCACAAAGTTTCAAAATGTGGAACAGAATAATAACTAATTTTGTCTGGAATAATAAAAGGAAAAGGGTTAAACTGAAAACATTAACAAAATCTAAAGAACATGGTGGACTAGCACTCCCAGATCTACAAAAGTACTATCACACCACTCAAACCAGCATTATAATGAAATGGACCAATGATAACACAAAAGCTAAATGGTTTAAGATAGAAAAAGAACTAGCGCCACTTTCAATAAAGACTCTATCCTTCATAGAAAAGAAAGACGCCATAAAATTGAAAAGACAAAATAAATGGACGAATACCACTTAGCACAATTGGAAACAGGTTTGTAAAAGATATAAAATAGACAATGACTTACTCTACCTCAGAGAGATGGCATGGGACCCCCAGTTTAGACCAAATAAAATGGACAGTGTGCTAAAGGTTTGGGCATCAAAAGGATATATACAAATATATTCACTATTACTTGTCAACAAAGACATTGACTCATTCGAGGTTATATCAAATAAGTTTGACTTAGCTCAGTCAAATTTTTATAAATACTTGCAACTTAGAAATTACATTACCACTTTTCAAAAGACAGGGTCACCATGAAGAACATCAATTAACAACTTTTATGACAAAAAAATATAATTTAGATATCAAGAATACACTCTCAAAAATATATAAAATACTAGGAGACAGTGAAGAAACACAAGACTCAATTAGGACAAAGTGGAATCAAGAGCTCGGCGTACAAATAGAAGACGACGATTGGAAAAATGCTTATAGTACAATACACAAAACAACAAATTCTGGATATTGGAGGAAATTCTCATGGAAGGTATACACACGCTTTTTTATTACTCCAAAAATACAGTCTAAATTCACAACATCCATCACCTCAGACTGCTGGAGAAATTGTGGAGAGCACCATGCAAACCACTCACACATTTTCCATTTCTGTCCATCACTAAAACCATTATGGAAAAAAATTATAGAACCTATTTTTTCGATTTTCCAATTTAAAAAAAACATTGGAACCGCAATGCATTGTTTTAGGAATAACACCAGCTGAACTTACAACAGAAAAAGACAAATACTTATACAGAATACTCAGAATAGCAGCTCTGAAGCAAATAACAAGAAACTGGCAAAAATCCATCTGACCTTCTTTTAATAACTGGAAATTAACTGTAAATAATATTTTGGAAATTGAAAGAATTACATATAGAATCAGAAATCAAGAACCAGAAAAGATGGAATAAGTGGTTTGATTATATAAGTAAATACAACTGATGATTTCAGCCCTGAAGAAATGTTTACTAGATCTCTGAAGAGAACAAATTTGTGTATGTATATATTGTATTCTGGTTCTATTTGCTTTTTTTTTCAACTGCCTTTGTCCCACCTCTTTTCCCTCCCTTTATTATTAATATTCCCTTTATTATTATTTTTTTTTCTTTTGATGTTTTTCACTACAAATAGCATAAATGTTGTAGGAATGCTCCAATGACTAAAAAGGAAAACAAAAACAATCTTCTTCTTTTATTCTTTATTCAGATTGAGGGGCTGCAGGTTGTCAGAGATCAGCTGTTCTTCTCTGGGCTCAGCTCTGAAGTCCAACCCCTCCCACCAGAGACACTTGGACATGAGCTACAACAACTACCTGCAGGATTCAGCAGTGAAGGATCTGAGTGGTTTTCTGGAGAGTCCAGACTGTAGACTGGAGACACTGAGGTCAGTTCACTGTTTCACTGTCTCTCACACAATTCACTTTTCAGATCATTTCACTCCATAGTCAATCTGATCACATCAAGTGTGTGTGTGTGTGTGTGTGTGTGTGTGTGTGTGTGTGTGTGTGTGTGTGTGTGTGTGTGTGTGTGTGTGTGTGTGTGTGTGTGTGTGTGTGTGTGTGTGTGTGTGTGTGTGTGTGTGTGTGTGTGTGAATGATCCACAAAAACAGTTTATTTTGTTTCATCGAGTAAATTACTGAATTTTGTTTCTTTTTTGAAACATCCAGTACAAAAAGTGAACGACCCATCTCAGAGCAGCTTTACAGAATGAACACTTTATGAAACAAGAAGACAGGAAGTCACTGAATGTTTGCTGTAAAAACTTTATTTACAAAGAAACAGAACAATCTGCATCATAGCAGCTGTTCACCAAACAGAATCTTTGTTGGGCTTAAACATTTTTAAATGTTTGAATTTTGCGTGAAAAGAAGAAACATGTTGATTGTTCAGTCCACACAGACTGATGTGATGTTGTGTTCACTGAGTTAAAAGACCCCCCCTCCCCCCCCCCCACACACACACAAAACAACAACAACTCTATCTTCTTCTTGTATTCTTTATTCAGATTGATGAACTGCTGGTTAACAGAGACCAGCTGTTCTTCTCTGGGCTCAGCTCTGAAGTCCAACCCCTCCTACCTGAGACTCCTGGACCTGAGTGGAAACGACCTTCATGATTCAGGAGTGAAGGATCTGAGTGGTTTTCTGGAGAGTCCAGACTGTAGACTGGAGACTTTGAGGTCAGACTCTGTTTTGGTTTTTTTTGGGTTTTTTTGTAAGTATATTTTTTTGGCTTTTTGCCTTTATTTTATGGCACACTATAGAGATAGACAGGAAAGGGAGAGGCAGAGAGAGGGGGAATGACATGACAAGCAAAAACACAGTTTTTTCATGCACTGATCAATTTAGAGATTTTTGGCTATTTCTCTTCCTTAACATGTCTTCTTTCAGAAAAGTGAAACGGAATGGTAGAAAATCCACATTAAGGTGGTTATTTTACTTCATTTTGTCTCTTTTGTTGGTAGATTTCTCCTAAATTCACCAATCAATCAGAGAGTTGTAGTCAGTGTTTAGTCCAACAGGTATTGATCAAATATTGATGACTGATTGACAGACTGAGCTGAGGTCGACAGCAGCTGATGAATCTGTGCTGACATGAGGATGATGTGTAGAAGGCCACATGATGATGATCCACAACACATCTGATCAATCATCAATCATTCAATCTTCTTCTTGTATTCTTTATTCAGATTGAAGAGCTGCAGTTTGTCAGAGACCAGCTGTTCTTCTCTGGGCTCAGCTCTCAAGTCCAACCCCTCCCACCTGAAAGAACTGGACCTGAGCAACAACTGGAAACTGCAGGATTCAGACCTGAAGGATCTGAGTGGTTTTCTGGAGAGTCCAAACTGTAGACTGGAGACTCTGACGTGAGTTCACTAGGGATGGGTATTGATAAGAATTTAGCGATTCTGATTCCATTATCGATATTGCTTATCGATTCGATTCCTTATCGATTCTCATTGGGTGAGGGAATAAAAGAGAAATGGGTTTGTTTGCATTAATGCAGTGGTTCCCAACCTTTTTTGGCTCATGACCCCTTTTGACATCACACATTTCTGGTGACCCTCATTCAAGATGAGCAAGCTCAGATATTTGTATATGCTGCATTTTATTTGATCTTGATTTATATTCAAGAAAGTGAATGTATAAAGAAAATAGTTGTTTAAGATTGTGAAAAATAATTAGTTTATTTAATTTTTTTATCAATTACTAGACATTTAAGGCGATCCCATTTGAATTCCAGGCGACCCCACATGGGGTCCCAACCCCAAGGTTGAAAACACTGCATTAATGGCTCTAACATTAAAAAAGTAGACAGGACCGACCTGCCTGGACAGGTTAACACTAGACCACTGTGGCTGTGGGGCAGCTGTGCTCACATGAGGAATTTAACAATGTTTCCATTTCATGGTTTTTACGCATCTGTATTCTTCTCACTAGTTATTGTTTTCATAACGTTCGTTTTTATGCGGAGTGAGCGAGTGAGCGAGCGAAAGAGAGAGAGCGCGCGAGAGAAAAGACACAGGGCGTAGCTACCGTTTCACGTGGCTACAAGCAAAACCGGAAAGGAAGTGGTTATAATAAAGAGAGAAAAACACAAAGAATAGACATGTAGCCTGTTCAGGAGACGTTGTCCTGTCCTCTCGACGTGAGGGAGGGAGGACCGGAGGGTGGCTCTGGCTCACAGGTTAGTGATGAGGAAACGTCACTGTCAGCTGCATCTGTCAGCAGCTCCGCTCCACGCAGACACCTCACTAACTTTATTTTGGGAGAACAAACGGTGACATGTGGATATAAACACTAAGCACCCTCATTTATAATGAAGATTGATTTTAACGTAACATCACGTAACGTCATTAATCAATTAATGCGCGAGTTTCTGAACCAAACGGAATCGATAAGGGAATCGTTAAAGCAGACAGGCACACGATTCCAAGAATTGATCCAAGTTGGAACCGGTTCCGAAGAGGAACCGGTTTTCGATACCCATCCCTAGAGTTCACTGACTGTTGTAGATCTTAGATCTTTGATCCACAACTGAACCTGATTGATCTTCACTCAGAACTTGAATCATTGACTTTGATGTGATGAATGAAGGATGTTTGAAATAGTTGTTATCTCATGTTTCCAGCTGTTCTGCTCTCACACTGACAATGACTCTCTTCACTCCATAGTCATCAATAATCAATTATCTGATCCCTCCAGGTGTGTGTGTGTGTGTGTGTGTGTGTGTGTGTGTGTGTGTGTGTGTGTGTCTGTCTGTCTGTCTGTCTGTCTGTCTGTCTGTGTGTGTGTGTGTGTGTGTGTGTGTGTCTGTCTGTCTGTCTGTCTGTCTGTCTGTCTGTGTGTGTGTTGATTGTATAGTCCACACAGACTGATGTGATGTGATGTTGTGTACACTGACTCAAGAGTTTTAATGTGAAAAAAGAGACATGTCTTTCATTCTTTATTCAGATTGGAGTGGTGCAGGTTGTCAAAGATCAGCTGTTCTTCTCTGGTCTCAGCTCTGAAGTCCAACCCCTCCCACTTGAGAGAACTGGACCTGAGTCAGAACAACAACCTGCAGGATTCAGACCTGAAGGATCTTCGTGCTCTTGTGGAGAGTCCAGACTGTAGACTGGAGACTGTGAGGTTAGTAGAGTGATGGATCAGTCCATGCTGCTCTCATCTCTGTCGTCATTCTCAGAGTAGATTATGTTGGCAGGTGCTGTAGATGTCCAGGAGCAGGGGCGTTGCTAGGCCTGCAGGTTTACAGGGGCACAGGCCCCCAACCAGATGACCCCCCCCCCCCCCCCCCCCCCCCCCCCCCCGCGCACGCGCGCGCACACCCATGGACATCTTCACACACAGCAGCCTCACTAAAATATTACCACTCAAACTTACAAATGCACTATGGAGAGTTTTTTCATTCAAACAATCAAGTCCTTCATCAAAAGGAAATTTTACAAAAATAAAAAATACAATTATATAGGGTAGGATTTGTTTAAACAACGATTCAATTTGAATCAAGATTTGTGGTTGCCAATACAATTCAAGGAGTTATTGGTTAATTTAGAAAAATAAGATCCAATACAATTCAGTGACTTGAAATCAATTCAGTAGCTTTTTAGCCAAAAATTCAACCAGTGTGACTGTGAAATAAATACCTGGATACTGGACAGTTTTTAAAGAAATTGAGAAGGGAGCAGTAGTTCAAAAGCTCCCAGGTGTGTCGAATATATTCTGATATTGACAACAACAAAAAGAAGTTATTAATAATAACACTATAGCAAGAGGCACACAGCTATGCATGCTGTCAATACCATTAGTGCAGACTTTTAAACCCATCTGAAAAATGTTCAGCACTTGTACAACCCTTCACCTCAAGAAGATCCAACTGAGTCAGACACACACGCGCGCACACATGCGCATACACACACGGAGAGAGGGAGAGAGAGGGAGAGAGAGCGTCAGCTGTCACTTTGTCACTCTCAGCGTCGGCATGGTCCGGTAAAATAAAACAAAACTCATCAGTCTTTGCCACTTTTTCATTCAGGACATGTCATTAATTATCTGACTTGCATATTTCACTCATTGGACCGGCGGATCAGCTGGTGTGTGCGCTGCCTACAGCCTACTGTATGATCCTTTTTTTCTCTCTCTCTCTCTCTCCATTGCACTGTATGTCTTCATGTACTTTCTACACAAGCTATAGGTTGACGTGTGTGGGATGAGATGGATATAGGGTAGAGCAGAGCTTCTCTCTCATGTTGAGTTCCATATTAAGACAGGTGCGTCAGTGCCAGTAGATCGTCGCGGACTCGCGCGTCAGGCATTTGGCTCTCGTAATGGGAATGGCTGGTTTGACGTGACTTTATCATTAAAAGTGCTTTTAAAAAAAAAGGAGCTGTCAACTAGACGCGTCAGGTCAGTCATATAGCGCAGGGGGATGGATATTATTCTGTGATGAAAAATAGACTCATTCATGAAATTGTATTGAGAATTTTACAGTGGGGCACAGCGCATGTTTACTGGGGCACGTGCCCCAGTAAAAAGTGTCTGGCGACGCGCATGTCCAGGAGTGAGGCGTTTTTCAGTTGGAGGTGGTTCAGTTTCTAAACCACACAGTGATGCAGCAGGCCAGAGTGTTCTCAGTGTCTCCTCAGTAGAAGGAACACATGATCAGGGTTCCTACAGCTTAAGCCAACTTAAATTTAAGACTTTTTAAGACGTTTTTAATGCCACTCGAAATGAAATTTAAGACCGACTTCACAATAAACACAAATGCAAAAAAAAAAAAAAAAAAAACGTCACCACATCTATTACATAGGGTTAGGGACAAATGTACCCACTTTCCTATGTGGTCCAAGGTAAAGTGACTGCTACATGAATGATTGGGGGGGAAAAAAACTGATTTGGGGGCTGGTGGCGGTAAGAAATTTAGCAGTGATCCACCCTTTAGATTATGATGACTTTGATATTTACTGTCGGTACCGGTTTAGACGTGACCACATAATACGGATCACGGACATGCTAACATTAGCTGCAGCAATTTAGCATGGGTCCGAACGTGGATCTACCTCTGTAGCTGCAGCAATTTAGCATGGGTCCGAACGTGGATCTACCTCTGTTGCTACGTTGCGATACTTCGCAGGGTCGATGCAAAATGTGGTTGGGGACACAATTCAAGTCTACAACGGTACTGTGTGTCGGGTGGCGCTGGCCGCCAGTGTGAGCGCCTCAACGAGTACGTGCAGCTGCCCGTGCAGGCAGAAATACCACAACATTACCGGCTTCCCGGATGTGGTGGGCTGTGTCGATGCGGGACACTTCAAGCGCCCAGCTGTTCCTGTGTAAATTCTGCTCCGCATGCTGATTGGGTAGCCAAATTGTTGTCGTCACTTAATGCAACTAGTAACCTGCTAGTAACCACTTACGCATTTTCTAGATACGGGATTGCATAAACTGGTCTGGTGCAACCGGAATTAGAAAACAACTAGTTGCAAACTAGCTAGTAATTACTAAGGGTTTAGTAGCGGTTTAGTAATTACTAAATCCTGAATTTAGTAGAGACATACGCCAAACTGGTGCAACCCCACCCTGGTCTCATTAGTGACAGGTACAGTAGACGCTCCAGGCATCCAAATATTTCCTTGAGTAAGATTTATTGGTTTTATAGTCAGAGCATTAAAGCAACAATATTTAGTTTTTCGACCTTAAAATAATGTTTCTAAACTCATTGAAGTGGTAGAAAAATGGTTAATAATAGGATGAATGGTGCCGCCGCTGCAGTCTGAGCGGGGTCACGCTGGCTGAAACGGTATTATGTAACTTTCACTGTGCGGGTAGGAACACCGTGATTCTGGTACACCGCAGCTCCGCTGAACTCCAGAGGCCCAGTTCAAGCTCAGTCTCCCTGCTCTCACCCACACAAGTGCCTTGTGCTGGGCTGCATGGTCTCCCCTCCAGAGCTCACAGAGGGGAGGCTGGCTGGCCAGCTCTGGAGCTTTGCTTGGCAATGGCAATGGCAACGACAACGGTACCGGTACCAGTGACTGCAACAGTGCCGGTACTGGTAATGACGACAGCGATGCACTGGTACCGACAACGGCACCAATACCCAGGGCCGCCCCTGCCTACAGAACACGCACAGTGCGTAGGGCCCTGTGATCCAATAGGGGCCCCGTTTTGCACAAAGGATGCGCATATGCACAACCGTGGGGCGCACTACTAGATCAGCTGTCAGCGCGAGGCAAGAGTATGTAATCCGACACCGCACGGGCCGCCACTGCAATGATTGACAGCAATCAATCTGACCAATCACAAAACAAGAGGAAACTCGTGCCTCTCTCGAAGGTGGGTATTTGTTGAAGTTAGTGCTGGGCTGTATTAACGGCGCCGTTAACGCTGTTAATGTCTGTTAACGCTGTTGTTAACGGCCCAGCACTACTAAAAATGTAAACCTTTGTGGCATAAGCAAGCACTAAACATCCATGCTCAGCACAGCTGCTGCTGCTACTCAAGAGGAGAGATGCTAGCCTCCAGTCCATTTAGCTAGAGTCTAGATGTGGACTGTGGTCTGGAGATGAAAGTAATTTTCCAGCGGCCCTTACCATTTATTAAATGTCTTGTTAACACCTTTGTCTGCATATGCATTCACCTCTGTTGAAAGGCAGTGGTAAATGTATCAGTTGTTGGTCATATTTTCGGCAAAAGTTTATAATCTATTTGATCACCACACAAGGATTTGGCTAATGTTATTTTAATGGATGTAAAATGTCGCCATCTGTTGGTAAATTTAATCTATGACAGGCAGCTTTGGAGGAGATATTAGAGATAAATATTGATAGAAATGAGTGTATTTGATACTTCAGTTGACAGAAGGAACTAAATTTGAATGTAGCTACATTTTGAAATATCAGTCTGTTTGGTACTGAATTAGTATGTTTGGATTGTATAGCCTATATAATAATAATAATGATGATGATAATAATAATGACAATAATAGTAATAATAGATAGCAATTAGCAATCTTTTTTTTATTAAAAAAAAAAAATTATATTAGTATAAGTATAGAAGTAGTAGTAGGTTACTGCCAGTATTAGTGATTGTAGTTTGCATTATAATCGGTTATAGTAGGGCCCGAAGACATTTTTTCGCTTAGGGCCCCATTTTGGACAGGGGCAGCCCTGCCGATACCAGCAACAAATTCACGTAGGCTACTGTGCTTCTCTGGGAACAAGATGGCAGACAGTTCTTCTCAAAGTACCAGCACCAGGTTCAGGTTCAGGTTCAGTTTATTTCATGTCCCAAGGGGCAATTTGGGTTGCAGCTCATAGGATCACATAAAGGTGTAAAACATAAAACATAGAAACATATAGTGACATGAAACACGCATCAGTATAAATAGCATGTGCACTGACTGTGATCATATAAGAAATATAAAATATAAGAAATATGGCACTAAATCCTACATACTGGGGCTTTAATGTAATCAAACACAAAAATATGAAAGAGGCAATGAACACAGCTTTTTTCAGCGTTGTGAGGAGAGGCGAAACTGACGTGGTATATCTAACAATTTCATGCCATAACAGCTGAACACAGCGTCATTAAGACATGTCAGACCCCTCAAGAGTGGACTAGCCAGGAGAAAAGTAATAAATATATATGAAGAGTTCATTTGCAAAAGCAGATAACTCCCACTGTAAATTCTAGAATCTTCATTTTTTATTTTTTATTTACATAAGGTGATATCAGTCAAACCAAAGTTGAGTGACTTTGAGATGTAACAAAACAGACACATCTCAAAAAAATAAAGTTTTATTGAAAATAACACTATGCAAAGAATAATTACAAAGCCTCAGCTCATTTTTTTCAAAATGGCACTTAAATGCTTTTCCAATTGAACTATTATATATTAACGGATGTGTTCACCTCAAAACCATTCAATTATATTGGGCACATGAAGCACATGTTCACTGTGTGTAAACAACGCGTCAGAGCTCTGTCGTCCTATTGGTCGACATTAAGATTCACGTCGTAGGAAATGTCAGACTAGGAGAAGAAATGCAAAAAATTCTCACATGCTAGATTTCCGTCAGAGCGTCGTAGAGCATCGTATACGTAAAACCACCAATCATCAATTATGTCACACTACACGTTTGTTTGTCGTTCCTGACGCTGACGGCCACGACGAAATCGTGTTACAATCAACCTGAAATCGTGTCGTCTGAACCCAGCTTAAGAGTCAGATAGAGAATTATGTGCAGCAGCTGGAATATCAGGACAGCACTAATCAGATGCTGAACTTCCTGTAGTTACGGTGGCGTTAGTTTTCTAGATCTGATTGATTAAGATCCATCTAATTTATTTTCTTTGATCTGATCCTTTAAACGCCACCTGGTCCAGATCAGATCATTAGTAAACATGGTGACACCATGGTAACCTGGTTGAACATGAGACTTAAAGCTTTGGTTGATCCCAAAGTTCACTGACTAACACATTGGTCAGGATTAGTTAAAACTCAGCTGGGTGAGTCTGATCCTGGATCATAACAGTTTGGTTTAATAAAACAAACTCAAATAAAACCTGATTATTTCCCTCTGACTCTGTTGTGTTTGTTCCTACAGGATCGGCTGGGGAGAGGTGATAAAAGCTTCCAGAGACAAAACCTGTGAGTACTGAACCTTTCCTGTGGCAAGACAAGGACATTTTATTTGTATAGCCCGTTTTTACAAACAGAAAAAAAGGGCTTTACATGGCATCCTAACAACATCCTCTAGACCAGGGGTAGGCAACCTTTGTGACATGGAGTGCCAATTTGAAATTTTCTTGTCAATGAGTGTGCCACTACAATAAAACAATGTGACACAAAATACAAAAACAACATGCCCGACCCAGTTATGTTGTTTTTGTATATATGGATAGATAAAATCATTTAATATAGCCCACATCTAATCATATTTTGAAGATATTTTCCCATTATTCACAACACTGCTTTTCAGAAACTTAGCCTATTATATTATATTGCAGTGGGAGGAAAATGCTGAAACAGAGACAACAGTGCATCCAGAATATCAGTCAGAATGAAACAGTCACAACATTTCACAGACCTGGCTGGACAATCTGGACACTGTGAGTGACAAACAAGCAGCCAATCATTTAACAGCTGTGTAGTTGGGTTGCAGCGTCATCGTCAGGTTTATTGATAACAGAACAGCTGGGGTGAGAACGTGAGGCTGAAGGAGAGGAGATTAAAAGGGGCACGTAGCTCGTCGGTACGGTAACAGTGCGTCTGGCCCGACAATAAAGCAGCGGCGGCGTTAATGACGCAGCGTCATTAACGCTCACCGTCACTGAAACGCTTGATTGAATCTCTGATTAAATACACAAAGCCGTGGGCGTCTTGCATTCCCCGCTGCAGCGACCCTGGGTTCGATTCCAGCAGTGACGTGCGGTGACCTCTAGGACAGGGGAGGCAGGCGATCACAGACGACGGGGGGACGGGGGACAGCAAATCAGCTTATCATGCAAGAAAGTCACAACAAACAGGTTTTGCACAATGGTTTGCAAAATGTGTGCAACACCTTCTCATCACAATCCACGCCATCTAACGTTACAGTAACTTACACAGATCAGCTGTTATTAAAACACAACTCATCAATAACAGGATCGCGACAATGGACCATGACCACCACTCACATTACACAACAAACCGTTAATTAATCCACACTCAAACCGAAGCAACAATAATGTTAACTGTACTCAACAAGCTATTATTACAAGGTTTACAACAGATAAGACAGACAACCTGTGCTGTGTGTGTGTGTGTGTGTGTGTGTGTGTGTGTGTGTGTGTGTGTGTGTGTGTGTGTGTGTGTGTGAGAGAGAGAGGGAGGGAGGGAAGGAGAGAGAGAAAGTTAACTACGTAAACCTGCTAGCTGTTAGCTACCGTAGCTCAGGCGTCGGTCTCCCGTCAGGTAAAAGCTGCTGTTTATTCCTCAAATGAAGCTCATGTTGATCCTCTCCGGTACAGTTATCCATCACTGCTGTTGAATTAGCCGCTAAACTGCTGGACGCCAAATCCGAGGGAGCGTCTGTGTTTACAATTCATGAAAGCAACGTGAACGTATGTGCCGCTCACACTTATTACGCCAAGGGAGGCAGCGTAGCCTCTGCCTCCCTCCCCCTCCCTTGTCACGCTCCAGCTGTCCTTTCAAAATAAAATGCGCAGAAAGCCCGGGGGAAAAAAAAAACTGCCAACCGTGGCACACGTGCCTAGGGTTGCCGACCCCTGCTCTAGACCCTCACATCCACTGAGGAAAAACTCCCAAGAAAACACAGGAGAAACCTCAGGGTGAGCAACAGAGGAGGGATCCCTCACCCAGGACGGGCAGACGGGACATAAATGTTGTATACAGACAATAAAACAGTTTACAACACAGAATATGTAAAAACATAGAAACAAGAGCTGATGGAGACAGCTTCTGGTGGGAGGAAAGACAGGGAGGGCAGGCCAGCTTAATGGGAGGACTGGATGGCAGACTGGTTCATGGGAAGGGAGGACAGGCCGGTTTAACAGCAGGGGAAAGGGGGGTGGGGGGCGATGCAGGTGGCAGTTGGTGCAGAGAGATGGAGCTCCGGTGGATCTGTGAGACACAGAGAGAGATAATGATAATGACACGAGGAGAGGAGAGGAGAGGAGAGGAGAGGAGAGGAGAGGAGAGGAGAGGAGAGGAGAGGAGAGGAGAGGAGAGACAGAGAGTGTTGCACCGTGGCCGTGAAGCAGCCCCGCCGGCATGGGGGGGCATTGGGGGGCTGTGTCCGCCCTGGACTGGAAGCTGTTTATTTTGTTCGGGTTTGGTTTTTTCGCACTCAATCAACATGTAACAACAATATATTTTTATGTATATTTCATGTGCCGTATAAACACTTAGTGATAGGTAAACTTTAATGTACGTAGGGATATGTGTTCTGTTACATTCTGTATCCATGGCAAAGTACAGGTTCTTTTGGTCAATGGGAAAGGAGCCATATGCCGATTGTTAGTGGGTCGACCCCCGTTTAAAAAACCTGCGTCGACCTGTTCATTTCAGTGGGAAAGCAGCACCTTAGATTACTTGCTGGCAGAAGGGTAACACTGCTTTGTTCTGCTCCTTGTGCTCCCTAGCTGCTGTAGCTACCTCTCCTAGTATGAACGTTTAGTGTTCAGCTTCACATCAGTGCTTATGTTTCCAATAAATGTGAAGCTGTATGGTGCTATCTGCATGCAGCAGCCCCTGTTGCTGTTCTTCTTGACATAAATTCTTGACTTGTGTTGTATAAATGGACACAGCACTACTCTATTGTTTTTTTTTAGACTTTTGGATCAACTGCCCCTTTTTAATGAGAGAAAAATGCTCTCTCAGCACTGTAGGAGTGGTCACATAGCCATTGTACAGCCTCAAGCAAATAAAATGTAGGTTGAAAAAGTTTCCATAGTATCACGTTCACCCGTGCCCCAGTTCAATCTACAACATGTGAATGTGTGGTGGTTTTGCCTCTTTTCCAGCGATGTGAATCTTTGGGTGTCTCACGATTCGATTCAAAATCGATTCTCATATGCACGCCCTCATAAATGTGCATCGCCTATAACAACGGCGCTGTCAGAGAAGCTCTGCGGCAGGCCATCAACTCCCTTTGCAGTGCTCCAGGACAGTCCAGTCGCTGGCTCTGGATGAAGAGGAAAGACAGTGTCAGCAGTAGCAGCTGAGTAAGCAGGAGATCCAGTGCAGAGGGGGGCACACCTGGGACGCCACGTGGTGCTGATGAGCCCTCTGGAGGTGTCGGGGGCTAGTCATCGAAACACAGATGAAGGAGGGTGCCCACCTGACGAGCCCCCCGCCCCCATCAGTATGAAGAACAATATTGCACCTAGTAACACCTAGTCGTATCTTTGAACTGAATTGAACTATTGACAGACAGCAGCATGAACCACATGGTCAGGTGGAGTTTATTTCTGACTTGCATATGATAAAGAGAAGGATAGCAAACACTGATTTCTGAGATGTTCCTTGTTTCTTCTCTTTCAACAGGTGACTCAAAGCTGAAGGTTTTTGGGGATGACACAAAGCCAAAGGTCTCTGATGACGACTCAAAGCCGAAGGTCTCTGAGGACGACTCAAAGCCGAAGACCTCTGAGGATCACTCAAAGCTGAAGGAATCTGAGGATGACTCAAAGCTGAAGGAATCTGAGGATGACTCAAAGCTGAAGGAATCTGAGGATGACTCAAAGCTGAAGACCTCTGAGGATGACTCAAAGCTGAAGGAATCTGAGGATGACTCAAAGCTGAAGACCTCTGAGGATGACTCAAAGCTGAAGACCTCTGAGGATGACTCAAAGCTGAAGGAATCTGAGGATGACTCAAAGCTGAAGACCTCTGAGGATGACTCAAAGCTGAAGGAATCTGAGGATGACTCAAAGCTGAAGACCTCTGAGGATGACTCAAAGCTGAAGGAATCTGAGGATGACTCAAAGCTGAAGACCTCTGAGGATGACTCAAAGCTGAAGGAATCTGAGAATGATTTAAAGCTGAAGACCTCTGAGGATGACTCAGAGCTGAAGGTTTTTGGGGATGACACAAAGCCAAAGGTCTCTGAGGACAAAGTAGAGCTGAAGGACTCTGAGGATGAGTCCAAGCTGAAGACCTCTGAGGATGACTCAAAGCTGAAGGAATCTGAGGATGAGTCCAAGCTGAAGGCCCCTGAGGATGGCTCAAAGCTGAAGAGGTTTGATGAAGACAGCTTGAAGCTTAAGGAAAACGCAAAGCTGAAGGTGAGAGAAAAACATTGTATCATGATTTTCCACACAGACGTCAGGGCTCAACAGAGGGCTAAAAATATTCAGAGAATGGTCTCAGTGACAGCAGGTCAAGTAGAGGGTTCCAGATGTAACGATCTGTCTGTTGATCTCCCACTACATCCTACCTTCACTCATGCACACGACACAAGATTTCTCAACTCCTTCACTTGGGACTTCTGGCTGAGAACCAAAGCCTCAGATTTGGAGGTCCTGATTCTCATCCCTGTTTACCTCTTCTCGGCTAAGCCTTGAGATCCTTCTCATGAATATCATGAACAGGATTGGGGACAAGGGACAACTTTGGTTAAGTACAACTTACACTGCAAAAATGTAAGAATACAGACACATCACTCACTCTTTGGTTGTACATGGACCAAATGGCTTGTAGCCCTACAATATCAGGAGCCTTAAGCATCTCAGAGTGAATCTCCACCCTAAATCCTCCTACTTCAGCTTGGTAGCTTCCCTCCTGCTGAGATCCACCAGTGAGCTCTTATGTTGCTACAGGCACTGATGACCTTGAGGCCACAGCTACCAATGACTGCCTCTGCAATGTTGGCTCTGTCTGTGACCTCGAGGGGATGAAGGAATACAGAAAATAAATAAGTACATGAATAATGTATAGTCGCTCACCCACAAGAAATGCAGCTCAAACTGTATGCCAACAAGAAATGTCATGGACCGTGTGTTTCAAATGAAAAAGGTCTACAAATAACAGAAAACCCAAATTAACAATTATAGCTGCTGCGCAGCAATGGGTCGGGTCCGGGCTACTTTTGGGCATATTTAGGCAATTCTGAGCAACAAACAGGAGAATAGGAAGACAAGACAGTTGACCTTATAATGTCCAATTTGCATCAGTTGAGGATTGAACTCACAACCTCGGGAACCAAAGACCGTTGTCTAACGCACTGAGCTAATTGACAAGTGGCAGTGCAACAGTGGCTTCACAAATTGAGTAAGCCATTCACTGTCGCGCAGGCAGATTTGAAACCACAGTAAAAAGAAAAATCAGTTTTTGAGGTAAAATAATGATATGTATTTGTTAAACATCTACTGTGACTCTAAGATGTTAGGAGCCTTCGCACATGGTCCAGTCCAAGCTATTTGTATATTTAAACTTAGAGGCTTGCTGTGATGCCACCATTAGGACAATTGTCTTGTGATTCGTGTTGAGGACAACTGACATTTTGATCTGTCATCATCATCATCGCCCTTGCTGGGTCTCGAACTCACAACCTCTGACACTAAGAACCAGCTCCTAACTCGCTGAGCTAATTGGCTGGTAGTGAGACTTGCTGTGTAGCTTCATTTATCCACTCAGGTGAGTCAGTGCCCGGGCAGCTGTTGTGAACGCAGATTTCAAAAATGGTCAAAAAGTCAGAAATTCTGTTATCTAAACAAAAATCTGTTAATACATAAATTGCATCTAGACAGCAAAACAGCTTGAGGACATCTGACATTTTGACCCATCAACATCATCTTCACCCAGGCTGGGTCTCAAACTCACAACCTCTGACACCAAGAACCAGCTCCTAACTCGCTGAGCTAATTAGCTGGTAGTAAGACCAGCTGTGTAGCTTCATTTATCCACTCAGGTGAGTCAGTGCCCGGGCAGCTGTTGTGATGAAATGGTCAAAAGTCAGAAATTCAGTCATCTAAACAAAAATCTGATAATACATAAATTGCATCTTGACAGCATGGGAATGTTGGTGATTTGTTTTTAATGATAAGTGTTTTGCTTCATAAGAGAAAATATGATGTTTATAAATTCCACTCTCACATTGACTGCAGTTGTTCCCATGAGAGCAGAATTCAAAATGTTCTCAAAAATTCAGTTTTTGAGATAAAATTCTGATATTTGCCAAACTTCATCAACCATGACTCCAGAATATTGTCATTTTTTTTCAGGAAGATTGAAAATGTATTTATCAAGAATTTGATGGTATATGTTTACAGTAGTGTTTACAGTCAAACGTTTTCATGCACTGTAGGGTCAATTTTTGCTTAATCAAAAATCCGAGAAACAAGTTTTGTGGAGGACGGTCTGGAGATGCTCTGTAGCAAGTTTGGTGTCAATTGAGCAAAAATTGTGGGAGGAGATACATTTTAAAAGTTTTACAGTTATTGAAAAAAACAGAGTGATGGACTTCATAATTTGTAATAAGTTTAAGTGGACAAAAGTTTCAGCAGTATTGAGGCTACGTTGTGGTGAAGTTTCAACACTGTAGCATCTACCGTTGGTTTGGTAGGAAGTTTTTAAATGTAAACGCTTATTGTGCCCCCCCTAGGAGGGGGGGGCACATGTCCTTGGAGTTGAGTGAATCTGGCATGGGGTTGGATGTTTCTGTAAAGTTTGGTGAGTTTTCACCCATGGGAAGTATGACTTCCTTGGAAGAAGAAAGAAGAAGAAGAAGAATTCCTAGGAATACAATAGTGTCCTGTCAGCTGCGCTGCCCGGACCCTAACTAGGAATACAATAGTGTCCTGTCAGCTGCGCTGCCCGGACCCTAAAGAATTCCTAGGAATACAATAGTGTCGACCCTAATGATAACCTCAAGGATGAATTTATTAGATTATAGTCACGGTTATGTCACAATATAATTCTCTGCAGAACCTGCTGCTTCTCAGATGCAGTCTGTAAATTTTTACACTGACATCAAATCCCGGTGTCACAATCAGTACGTTTACATGCACAGCTTAATCGAGCTGTGCTCAAAATTCAATTTTGCCGTCTAATCGGACTTCTGTCCTTGTCCCAGTTTACATGCAACTGAGAAAATCGAATAACTGGCGGGAACGTGTCCTCTTCCTCAACACCAGTGCGTCGTTTCATGGGTTAATACGGAACCTTTTCCTGTTGACCTATTAGCCAGGTGGCAAACCAGCATTTTCGAACAACAGCAACAGCTTTGTTCATCTCGAACGTTACTTATTGTGCAGATAAGGTGCTCGCTATCCCTCGTGGTCATGGTGATTTCAAGAGGCAGACAAGAATGCCATATAACGCTACAACAATAGCTTCTGCCACCGGCTTTCTTGGATGTTTTTGTTCCGGGGTCTTACACCAGTGTGGGGGGTGCATGCGCACATGTGTTGTCCAGTTATACGCCTTAAGACTAAGGCGTATACATGACGGAGAAAATCGAATTCCAATCGCATTATCTGGGTGTCTAAATCAGAGTTCTCCAACTCCGATTTCAGTCGGACTAAGGTGTTTACATGCACTTCAGTTGTCTAGTTATAGTCGGATTAAGGCAATAATTCGGTTTTTTCAAGTGTCATGTAAACATACTGACTGTCAGTCCCCTCAGACTCTGTCCACTGTGCCTCAGGTCACTCAGGACTGTGGAACAAATCCGTTGGCTTCACTCAACACAATATATTTTTAATTGTAATAAACCATCTTACATTGTTTCTCTCTGAATTGCAGCAGTCAAGCTTCAAACCTGAACTGGAAACTAAATCTACACAAGTCTCATACAGGTAAACATGCAATAAACTCAGTCAACACGGTTTTTGCCAAAGGACCCTCTTCTTCCTTCACAGCTTCTCCTGAGCCACAGCAGATGTGTGTCTGCAGCGTTGGTCTCATTGTTGACTGTCTGAGGGAACATTGGCTGGATCAGCTCTCAGTCAGCTGAGTCAGGAGGAACACAATGTTTTAGCCAATGTTGAACCTTTTTCATCTTAGGGTCTGAGGCAGTCACTTTGCCTTCTGTGTCCCACAGGTTCAGGTGTCCTGGTCCAGGCCAGTTCCAGTGTTCTTCAACTGGACTGGTGTTTGTTATGGCTCAGGAGGCGGAGCTGTTCTACAGGACTGTCCAATGGGATGAGAGCCGCCTCCACTCAGTTGGCGAGATGGCTGCAGGACCGCTGTTCAATATCCAGTGTCCTGAGGATGCTGTCCACCAGCTCCACCTCCCACATTGTGAAACAAAGGATGGTGAGCAAGTGATAGTGTTGTGTGACCATCTAATTGACATGTACGTTTATTACATGAATACACTGGTAAATCGGGGCACTGTCCTTCACCAGCCTCCTGATTAATCTTCTGATGTTGACAACAGTGACTGAAATGATCACTGCTGTTGTAATGAGGTTGTTGTCTCTGTGTTTCCACAGCTCTGCTCTGTGACGGTCTGCTGTCTGTCGCCCACATCACTGATGATGGAATGAGCTTTATCGAGCCCCTGCAGATCACAGACACTCATGTGATCATTTCAGTCCCTCATCTTTCTGCCTTTGGTCTGGTTAAGAGGATACAGAGGTGGTTGAACAACTTGAAAACAGTTCGCAGCCAAATTCTGCTGTTCCACCAACCAAACCTCACAGCACGGGGGAAAAGCCTCAATGTGCATCTGCTGCCTCATAACGTCCCCCTGGATGTGGTAAGGCTACTGACTGAAGTGTTAGAGCTTCACTTTGCTTCACTTTCCAAATTCATCACTAACAGACCAGTTGTCATGAACTAACACATCCACTTTGTTTCATGGACACCGTGTCTCGCCTGGTCACCACTTCAGCAAGTCTTACACAAACATTCACATGAATTCAAGGATGAAGGTCAAAGATCTAATGAAATGCTGGTTTTCCAGGTGAAGGCGAAGCACAATAACTGTGAGATCATCACGACGACTTCTGACAGCACACTCGTCAAAAATAAAACTTACAAAGTTCACTGTCCACACGCCAATAGAGTCCAGCCTAAGGTGAGTGTTTCAGGCTAAAGCTGACATGATTCCTCAAACTGCTGTCACTCACCTGGAGACACTGACGCAGGTGCTGCTGCTTTTCAGAAAAAAGACTTTGGCCTGGACTATGGACCAAATTACCACCCGACGTTTCAGATCATCCTGCCTTCAAGCGCAGAGGAAGTCGATGTAGAGGTCCGAGATGAAACCGAGACAGCTGTGTGGGAGTGTCAGATTCTTCTGCCAGGTAAAGTCTTCATCCGCCTGACGTAGACCTGACTGCTGAGTGGTGTCTCTGTCTTATTGGGCCTCAGATCATCTTCTGTCTGCTTTTGTTCTGTGGTCTATTCTTGTTGACAAGTGAGAGTCAAACTAGTTACTGAGCTATACGGTATCCCACACTTCAGTTTCTCCAAGTTCCTGTTGATGTGTCTGTAACTTGTGAGTCTGTCACATGTCATCGTCCCAGAGTCAGAGCTTGTCACCTTAAAACCATTAGAGCTGAAAATGCTCAGAAGTGATGTTGGATGGACTTTACAGTTGTGTTGTTCGGCCTGGTGTGATCACTGGTGACTTCTGGGTTACTGCTGTAAGGACTTTCTACAGAGCCCTGAACTGAGACAAGCAAACTGGACGAGACATTGTTTTTCATGAGTGGTTCCATCCCAACTAGGGGTGTAACGGTATGGGATTTTACAGTACGGTACGGTAACGGTGTTAGTACAGTATACCGTGGTATTTCATGGTGATGGTATTAAAATTAAAGTACGCTTTATGTAAAGTAATGCAACTTATATTTGGTTTATACTTAAGTGTCAGCTAAATGTAATTATTTATATTCAGTCACTAGTCTCTCTCTAATATAGACACACACAGACATGTGTACACACACACAGCCTCTATTATGCATCTCTCTGTGCATCCATCTATTATAGTCCATCTTTGTCTCCTTCTTTCCTTCAATCTCTCTCTTTCTTTCTTCCGTCTTTTTTTTCTTTGGCATGACGTCATGTACTGATTAAGTTTGGCTTGTGGCTTCACGGAGCTAACGCTAACACGGACACACACACACACACCATGGATCTTTTATAAGATACATCATGACACACACACACACACACACACACACACACACGCCATAGTGTTTTGGAACCTTTATCCATGTGTGTGTGTGTGTGTGTGTGTCTCTGTGTGTGGCCGTGTTAGCGTTAGCTCCGTGTTAGAACCAGCACTAGCCCAATGTTAGCAGGGCTTAGCAAACTCCGCTCTCCGACCACGAGCCAAACTTTTTTTTTTTTTCCCCCAACAGCATATTTCTATGGTTTCCTCCGGCTTCAACCAATCACGATTTGTGATTGGTCTGCATCTGTAAGCGTAGGCACTGGAGCCGATCTGAAAGCCCGTTGTAAACAAAAGCACGTGTGTGTGTGTACAGTGACATGTGCCTCCCAGAACTGTGGGGGAGCTCTGGAGAGGGAACAAAAAGAGAAACCAACGAAGGAGCGAGCTATTTCCAGCCGACTTGCATGTGAACGTTAAGTGAAATGTTTTGAGTTCCCGACGTGTAAGTGGAGTTGCGCCGCATAATATTAAAATATTAATTAATTACCGTCACTGTGAGCTTGGAAATCTCACGGTGTCACCACCGTGGCTTTACACCACCGTGGTATACCGAAGTACGGTATACCTTTACACCCCTAATCCCAACACTTGTTATTGAATTTGCTTCTAAAGCAGGGTCTTCAACGTTTTCCAGGCCAAGGATCCCCAAACTGATGGAGAGTTGAAGCGGGGACCCCCTACTTATATATATTGTATAAAATTGTGTTTTATATTTAACTGGTCATGTAGTGCCATGTGCCAAAAGTGCCATATTCTGAACTATAAGTCACCCCTTTTTTAGGAGTTTGGCTTGTCATGCCACATATATTTCGAAGGGACTTACATAATGTCATCTATGATCACAACACGTCACAACTACGCTCGTGGTAACTGAAGCTGCTACTGCACCAATGAAAGAATTACACGACTAAACCATAAAAAGACAGAAAACACAAAGCAGTGTTTCCCCTACTGTGTTTTTTTCTCAGGCTTTTTATGCATTTATTTTGAAAGGGCAGCTGGAGAGAGACGGGGGCGCGGAGAGAAAGTGAGAGGGGGGATTGACACGCAGCAATGGGACTGTCAGAGGGTCGCTGCAGCGGCCGCGTGCTCTACCAAGACATATGACGCTCGCGACTCACCCCCAGTCGTCAGCGCCGCGGTCACCGGAGCTGATTCTGGGAGCATTTACACCGGGCGCGCCAGGTCATGTCTTGGTGTGTGCTCTGAATTAACAAGTGTGTATGGAGAATGAAAACTAAAGTCCCATCGTTGTGTTGTGTAGCCGACGGTTCAGGGGCCGAGTGTCACAGCACCACTGACAGCGGTGTGTGTGTGTGTGTGTGTGTGTGTGTGTGTGTGTGTGTGTGTGTGTGTGCGCGCGCCCGCGATCGGGCTGATTTTAGAGGGGGGTGGGGGGGAGTGAGCGAGAGAGAGTGAGAGAGGTGCGCAGTGTTTGTATCGGATACAATACAAAGGCCTGACACCTATATTATAGGAAAACAAAGGACTTGTATGTAAAAACCCGGTGTTCAGCAGCAGGGAACACCCCTATATTCACAATGGATCTTTTTTTCATAACTTCCATATCTTTTTTCTTATTTTCTTTCCCTCAACCAAAACTTTCACGACCCCCCTGCAGTACCTGGGTCGCGGACCCCCTGTTGAAGACCTCTGTTCTAAAGCACAGATGTGTTTTTTCAACACAAGTATCTTTCTTGTTCACCTTCCAGGTCCTCGTCAAGAACCAACTCCAAGTGTCTCCACTCCGACTCCAAGTGTCTCAGCTCCGACTCCAAGTGTCTCAGCAGCAGAGAGGCTGAAGTCTGCTCGGACTGAGTTCATTGAGAGAGTGACCGAACCAGTTCTTCATAAACTACTGGATAAACTCCTGGACTGTGAGGTGGTAACTGACGGTGAAATGGAGTCTGTTGCTGTGATAGCAAACAGGGAAGACAAAGCTCGAAAGGTGATCGACACCGTACGAAAAAAAGGAGAAGCAGCTTGTTCAGATCTGATCAGAGTTCTGTGTGAGGTGGATCACTGCCTGTCAACACAGCTGAAGCTGAGTTAGAAACAGTCTCTCCTGTGTTTGTGTCTCACACAAATGTCTTAAATGCTTTTTGTTATTTGTTTTGGAACATTTGGTAAACCCCTTTAAAGTCCCAGACTTGTCAGAGTCACCTGAACTAGGGGTCGACCGATAGTGGATTTTAAAGGCCAATATAATAACAATACTTTGGAGAATTGAAAAGCCGATAGCTGGTTAATTGGCCCATTCCTCATTAACTGTATTTGTGACAAGTTTAATTTTTGTGGGATATTTTGTTTCATATGTCGTAAAAAAGAAGTTAAAGCAGAAGTAAGCGATCCGGTCGTTTTGGCTAATGCTGCGTTCCAGACAGGCTTTTGAAACAGTAAATTAAAGCTTCAAGTCACAACTTACGACTTTGTAGCGTTTCAGGCAACCCACTCGTGTTTTTCCGACCTGTTTTACCTGTGAAAGTGCACTATAACGGCCACTCGTAACTTCCGACCCGTGAACTCGTTCCAGATCGAACTGGTATGACTTCACAGGTCGGAAAAACACGAGTTACGAGTTTCCTTGAACGCACCATAACAGTCCTCGTCCCTACGTCACCACATTCACGGCGTCCCTTGGCTGCACACACAGCCCTGCATGCCGTTCTCTCTCCTCATTGGATAAAAACTGTAGGATACGATAAATGTTTTCTCCTCGACTCAGAGCAGAGTGACTGACAGACCCGTGTTTCGGTCCAAACACTCTATGTAAGTGATTGCTGTCGGAAGATATAACTATTTAAGACTTATATTAACACAAATATATCACTTACTTCTGCTTTAATCTAAGTGCATGAATGTTTTTTTTTTTAGAAAGACATAAATGATAATAAATGCAGTGCAATAAATAAGATGTAAAATGGTTAACATTGATGAATAATTTGATTAAAACTATGTCAATGTAGAAGATAATTTTAGTCTTGAACTAAACACCTTGATGTGAGGTTTGAAAGGCATCTGGTCACATGACTGGGTAGAGGCTTACACTTCAGATGGACAGTATATGTTTTCATGTGATTCTTATTTATTTCTGTTATGCTAACATGGTAAAGCCTTATAAATGATGGATGAGGGATGATGGGGGGGGGGCAGTGCTTGGTAACTTTGTCCGCCAAAATTAATTATAAATAATCATAAAGACTAGTGGTCTATTTGCTTTATATTTAATTGTTTTTTTACGTTTGACCTTCATTCCAAATCTCTGCAACTTCTGTTTGTTTTTTTCTTTACTTCTTTACAACTACAGCGTTGTTTTACAGTGTTTCAACAACACACTTTCAGAGTTTAAAATGTGGCACTATTCTCCCACAGTATAATTTTGTTATCCAGTTTTGAAACCTTGTAAATGGAGATCTGAAAACTGGTGTGAATATATTTAAGGGAACATGGTCTGATGACCATTCACCAGGAGGTCCTGCAAGAATTCCGGTCGAGAAGAAGGTGGTGATGCTGCTTTGGTATCTCGCCACCCAAAACTCATTCCGCGAGATCTCAGACAAATTTAACGTCAGTCAAGGGGCAGCGCATAATGTGATCGCTGAGATGCTTGACCGTATCTGCGCTATTGCTGAACGATACATTGTCTGGCCAAATGATTACCCAAGCAGCTCCGTTTCGAAGGTCGTGTGGAATTGACGGCATAGTTGGTGCAATAGATGGATGCCATTTCAAAATTCAGAGGCCACCTGTTAGGGGGGGAGATTATTTAAACAGGAAGGCGTACTACTCTGTGCTGCTGCAGGGAATTATTGACGACCTGGGAAGGTTCACTGATATTTTTGCTGGGCCTCCTGGAAGAGTACATGATGCACGGATGCTTAGGCTATCCCCTTTCTTTGACACTCATGTACAGACGTTGGGAGACTACAAACTACTCGGGGATGGGGCATATGTTGGCAACAGCTTCCCATTCATTGTCACTCCAAAACGAGACAATGGAGCCTTGCACATAAATGCAATGATCTGCAGAGGGAGGGTAGTAGTGGAACAAGCGTTTGGTCGCTTAAAGTGTAAATGGAGGCGGCTCCGTGAACTACAAAACTCTAGATATTCAACCAGATATTGTGAGGAGTGCCATTTTCTTTCCTGTCAGCTGAGTTTCTTTCAGTTTCAGTTGAACCTGCTATGTGTGTGAATTCAGCACTGGCCAGTGCAGGTCCAAAGTCACAACACCAAGTATGTTTGCCTGAGAAAATGGTCTTAAAACAAGGTCATTGGTCTTCAGTCTTTTGACCCCATCAAACTAGACTATGTGGGAAATGAAAATTAAGAGGGAAATGTCCCAGTTTTACTAAGATCAGTTATTATTCTATTCTTTCCCAGACTATTATACTGTAATACATATTAAGGGGCAATTAAGCGGTTAGAAAAATTAAAATGTAATGATTGTTTTATATGAATGGCAAGAATGGATGTTCATTAAAAACTTTTTGCAGTGAAAGTTTAAAAAAAATAAAAAATCCCAAAAATTGCAGCATCATCACATGTCAGTGTCTAATGTACAGTTTCTCAAATCACCGTGTGTATTGTTTTGCAAAAAGAGTGAAGCTGACATGCTTTATAGTGGTGAAAATCTGGGCCGATGTTTTGCTCCATGAGTGTAAGGCTTCGATAATTGTGTAATACTTTTGATTTTAGTGTTTTTGCAATAAAGGAAATGTTAGTAAGGCCGGTACTGGTGCACTACCAGCGGTTGCCTCTCTTCCTAGGGGAGTTGGTGGTGTGTGAGGTGTGTTGATTGTAACGTGAGGGGTGCAGGGGTGAGTATATAGTTAGTAATTGGTATATTAGAATTACATAAAACAAATCAGCTCTATCAAACATTTATTTTCAACATTATCACAACAGCTTATAAAAACTATGTTTTAAATAGGGCCAAATAGAAAAATAAAATGTACTTTTTTTTTAACAAGAAATATGCATCCCTGGTGTCTGTACAGACAGAACATGAGACAGACTGGCTGTCCTAAAAACTGTTTCAGAGAGAGAGGTGTTGAATCAATGGCTAGTACAATGGAATTAGATTACATTTTACATTAAACCACTAAATTAAAATAAAGGTACGACCCTGAGGATATGAACAAATGAGCATCAAGTTACCTAAACACAAACATGCTAAGGACTTTCACAAGAAGGGCCATTACATCAGCCCAAATCCAGTGTCAGATGTTGCAATGCATGCTTCAAGGCCAGGGATGCGTAGGCACTGGTAACAAGTCGATGATTTTGGGAACTCTGTCTCCACGCACAACCTCGACCCTCAGCTCGTCAGGGAGAACCTCCCATCCAGTCCAGAACTTCAGTAGGTCCTTGCGAGACTGTGCTGTACCTACAAGTACATAGAAAAATGTGTAATTATTTTGTTGCAATATTAAAATACATAGCATAATATAGTAGATCATCTTTAGCATGTGTTTGCATGTGCAATCAAGTTTGCACATGTTTTAATACACGCAATCCTTTAGTAGATCCGGCTCTAATGTCCTTTTCTTTATCATTTTAACTGTCAGAGAATGAGCAGTCTTGAATATGCCCGGTGTTACGACTCCCAGTAATTACGACAGTGTATTAGACCGACTAATCCGGCCCAGAAGCAGGATAGACTGAGACATCAACTTAATCTCCTGTATTTTGACGGCGCCACAGTGTAGTCAGAAGCGCATGCGGGTCCTGCTCCTGTTCCTTTTATTTTTTAAGACATGTGCACAGATGTGCAGATGTGATTTTATGAATAAAAGCGAGCTCAGCCTACCCGCTCGGCACACACACACACACACACACACACACACACACACACACACACACACACACACACACACTCCAAAAAAACTATTGGCAGAAGTCCGGGCCGTGAGAACCGGCAGCCTACCTCTTATGGATAGTCATCTGATAATCCAACGGATTTGATCTGTCCCGGAAAATCCGTTGTAGATCATGTGTTTTGATAATGTTTCATAAACTGGATACAATCACCGCAACTCTGTCCGGAGCTTCGCTACTTTTATTTCCGTCTCCTTGGTAACCGTAACCCCCGGTAAGGATTTCCCCGGTTCAAGGATCCCCCCCGCTTGACTTGAAATTATGGCCCCACCTCTGCTGTAAAGGCTAATAAAATCATAGAAGGTCATTAAAAAAAAAGACCGTTGTAGATAGACGGGAAAAAAAATAGAAGGAAAAGACAAATGTGGGTTATCTGAGTGGTTAATTGTAATATCCATTAGTAGTATGATCATGTTTTGTTTTGTTTTAATAGGGTCTGTGAATATCATTTCGTCATTTATTGATGCAGTCATTTGGGTAGCCTACTTAATGATCAGTAAAACAAGATGCCTCGAGTCCATATTTATGTTTCTTCGGTACCTATGGCTGATATCAGACTGCTGTTTGGCTAATTTTACATAAAATATTGCCCACCCCTGTGTTATTACAGTAACACTGGTGCACGTTGTGCGCAAATGATGCGCTGAGGTCCGGGAGCTGTCCATGGTGCTGATCGGCCTCCACGAAGATGCGTCGCAACAGGGCTCTGGGTCAGAGAGGCTCGAGGGGAAGGAGGCTCACCGCTTACAGTATGTATTTGCCACTTTCTTTTTCTTTTTCATTTTTGCCATGCACCTGATTCTCTGTTTGTGTACATTTTTGTTATCGTTCTTATGACATGCACCGTCCCCTGCAGATTGGCAGCCGACTTAGACAAAGAATTATGCATTAGTGTGTTTTACTGTTGTGCATTTCCTTTTGCTGCAATAAACATTTGCTTATGATTCGTGATACAATGGAAACTGGTAAAAAAAAAATAAACGTGTAAAATTACAGAAAGGAGTGTCAGGCTGGGAAGTGAATCTGATTTGTCAGTGATTTAGGCTATGATGCTGTGGTTTTAAGGAAATTATACAACAACCTTAAAGTTTAATACATACAAGGACAATTTAATCGATTTTCCTGGCATCGATTATTTATTTCCAGTATGTCGGTAAGGAGAAAAACAGTTAGGCTATAAAATATGAAATTCGCAGCATGAGATGGCACAATATAATTTTTGGCCATTTTAAACTTTATTTGATTCCTATATACTTAAAACAAAATAAAGCAATTACATATATTAAAATGTTTTATTTTTCAAAGTTGAAAAAGCATTGATTTAATCGAATGACTCGAATAGGCCTGCTGTTGCTTATGCCTTGGCCTGCTGTAGCTACTTGGGTACACTTGAAGTTCACAGTGCAGTGAGGTAATGGCGTATCTTCAAACGGGAAATCGAGGGGGTAAAATCCTCGTCCATGATGGCTATCGATATAAAAAAAAAACAAAGTCAAAGGGCAAAAAATATTTTGCCGCTGTTGGAGGACAACATGCAGGGTGTTCCTTCAAACAGCGGCCTTCAACCTTGACGCGCGGCGGCCAAATATCCATGTGCTACGCGCACCACCACACAACCACCCAGAGGAGACAGAGCTCATATCTAGTGCATCGTTCAAGGAGAAGCTATACGAGCTGATCGAAACCGACCCTACAATGCCGATTAGATGAGTGTACAACGCAGCAGTCAGGGCAACCCAGGGGGGCGAGGTCGTCCCGGAGTTCCACTCTGTGCGATCTATCATGAGTCGCAAACGCGCATCTTTACTCCCGCCAATTCCCCACGAGGTCGAGGATGTGCTCGTTGTGGGTCCGTGGGCTCAAACCTGGGGAGGGAAGCGCTTTCTGGCTCGCCAAGACCATGATTGGGGGATTCTGGTCTTCAGTACCACCAGGAACTACTTCCTTCTCGCCAGGTGCGTTAACGCATTTTATCCTCAATTTCTTGCATAGTCTAATATTTAAATGTCATTATGCATGAACTTACAGTTTTTCTCGATTGTTAACACACATTTTCTGAAAGCATGCATCATACTCTCAGAACTCTACACACAAATAAAAAAATGCATATAACACCTCAAATCTCCTGCAACATGAAGCTTTACATTCAAAGTTAACATGATGAATGAAAAAAAAAATTCTCCATTCATCATAATGCTTTTAGGCCCTTTTTTAAAAAGTGTTATTCTTACTAGACAGACAATAGCCTACTTCATGAATATTGTGCCAAATGCAGAGAATTGTGTGTAGCCTACTGTTTTGAAAAGTGTGTTTTAGAACTGCAATTTGAATGTAATAAAGCAGGAATTGTGCTTTTACTTTAGCAGAATTGGTTCAGGAGGTTGGTGCATCAGTTACATGTTGTGGTCATTGTGTCTCAACCAGTATTTGTGTGTAAACAATTGAGGAAAAACTGTGATTGACTTCTCAGGTGCAGAGAGGTCTACATGGATGGCACTTTCAAGAGTTGCCCGGCCCCTTATGCAATTTGTGACCATTCATGGAAGGTAAGCGTCAATGAAATACACACACACATGTGCTCCGGTGCACGAGCACCCACGGACCAGTTTGAGCACCCACTGGGGGGGGCACGCCACCAGATGTGCACTTCTCCGTGCCGCCTCGGCCCCTCAGCTGTGTGTCTGTGAGGAGTTCGTGTGTGCGTAGCCTGTGTGAATGTGTGTATTAACCCCTCGCGCGCTCTGTTAAGATGAATAAACACAAATCGCCGCAGAGAGCGAGCCTGGCACAGAGGTGCCAGGCTATATATATATATATATATATATATATATATATATATATATATATATATATATATATATATATATATATATATATATATATATATATATATATATATTTATATATATATTTATATATATATATATATATATCAGTGGCGGCTGGTGACTGAAAAAATTAGGGAGGACAGGAGGAACACCAGTCCACGGCCTCATTTTATTTTATAGCACTACTTCTCCCTACTTTATTATATTCAATGAAAATTAAACAGTAAAACAATGTCTTACAAGATTTCTTAAAAACAACATAATTTTATTAAATCTTACTGTTTTCAGATTAACACAGGCCTAATGAAAAAGACAGAGCCATGATCTTGGATGTGGGATGTAAAAAAAAAAAAAAAGCAGGCCAGTGTTCAACACCTGTAAATGCCACAGTGGGGATTTACACCCTCTGATTTAAAAAGGAAAAACAAAAACCATGAAAATCTGTAATTATTAATAACAAAACAAAGTGTTCCACTCAAATTACATACATATTTGGCTTTTACCTCTTAGATATAGCTATGCTTTTACCTGAGCTGATGGCGGAGAAAAAAAAAAAAGTCCGGTCGTGTCTTTGTTTACCCTCCAGCTGCCCAGGTCACGTAACTGAAAACTATTAACAATCTCTCTGACTGCTTCTCTCTGATATCTCCTAACAGTTTATCCAGAAATCTGCTGATATTTCCTTTCAAATCGATGCCAATATCTCTGAAAACTCCGTGCTAGGAGCAGCATAAGCAGCATAGTCTAGATGGAAACAGGGGTCTACGAGCACGTCTTGATTTTTTTTCCCCACCTGTTTTTTCTTAATCTTTAAAGTGTCTATTTTAAGATTCTGACAGGTACCAGGATGAAAAAATGTCCCATGGTGTTTATTTTTAACCCTTTACTGCCCCTATCCCAAATTCGAGGCTGAAAAAACTGAAAATTGAATTGGCATAGCTCTTTAAGTAAACAACTCACAGAGACAAATTAACACATTTTTCTACACAATTTGGGGCCAAGGAATTCAATAGAATAGTTATTGTTACGTTTTTAACACATCCTGACTTGATTTTGGGGCAAAAATATCAAAAAATAGCTGAAAATTCTAAAATCGTATGTATATTTTCCCCTATACCAAAATCCTTTGCACTGAATGAAAACATTTAGAGATTTTTCTTAATCTTTAAAGTGTCTACTTTAAGACTCTGACAGGTACCAGGGTGAAAAAATGCTCCATGGTGTTTATTTTTAACCCTTTACTACACCTATCCCAAATTCGAGGCTGAAAAAACTGAAAATGAAATTGGCATAGCTCTTTAAGTAAACAACTCACAGAGACAAATTAACACGTTTTTCTACACAATTTGGGGCCAAGGAATTCAATAGAATAGTTATTTTTACGTTTTTAACACATCCTGACTTGATTTTGGGGCAAAAATATCAAAAATTAGCTGAAAATTCTAAAATCGTATGTATATTTTCCCCTTTACCAAAATCCTTTGCACTGAATGAAAACATTTAGAGATTTTTCTTAATCTTTAAAGTGTCTACTTTAAGACTCTGACAGGTACCAAGGTGAAAAAATGCCCCATGGTGTTTATTTTTAACCCTTTACTACACCTATCCCAAATTCGAGGCTGAAAAAACTGAAAATGAAATTGGGATAGCTCTTTCAGTAAACAACTCACAGGGACAAATTAACAAATTTTCTACACAATTTGGGGCCAAGGAATTCAATAGAATAGTTATTTTTACGTTTTTAACACATCCTGACTTGATTTTGGGACAAAAATATCAAAAATTAGCTGAAAATTCTAAAATCGTATGTATATTTTCCCCTATACCAAAATCCTGTGCACTGAATGAAAACATTTTGAGATCTTTCTTAATCTTTAAAGTGTCTACTTTAAGACTCTGACAGGTACCAGGGTGAAAAAATGCTCCATGGTGTTTATTTTTAACACTTTACTGCCCCTATCCCAAATCAAACCTGAAAACACTGAAAAAGAAATCAGCATATCTCTTGAAGTAAACAACAGGGAGAGACAAATTAACACATTTTTCTACACAATTTTGAAACTGGGAATTCAACAAATTAGTTATTTTTAAGTTTTTAAACACATCTTGACTTGATTTTGGGACAAAAAGTAGCTGAAAATTCTAAAATCATATGTATATTTTCCCCTATACCAAAATCCTTTGCACTGAATGAAAACATTTTGAGATTTTTCTTAATCTTTTAAGTGTCTACTTTAAGACTCTGACAGGTACCAGGATGACGAAATGTCCCATGGGGTTTATTTTTAACACTTTACTGCACCTATCCCAAATCAAACCTGAAAACACTGAAAAAGAAATTACGGTAGCAAAGCTCTTGAGGTTAACCAGGGTTGCCATAGGTTAGCTCCCAAGAGTGGGAGGGAGCTGGCACTGCTCGTGTACAGGTCCCGCCCACCCCTGGCTACGAAGAATTCAAGGAAGAAAACACCCCCAGAGTAGAGAATGGGAGACCTGATATACAACTATGGTGCTGACCGCTTCGGAACTACAGACAAGAAGAAGAAAACATCAACCACGCTGATGAAGTCCAGGAGACAGGAGGAGATTGAACGGCTTATCAAGGAGAGGAGGCAGCTGAAAAAACAATGAAGGGTCCAGAGGAGGAGAAGGAGGGAATTAACCTGCTACAAGCAGAAATCATGTCATCGTTGAGGAGAGCTGAGAACTTGAGAAGGAGGTGTAAAGCGAAGGAGCAGGGAAGATCAAACTTCTTCAAGGACCCCTTCAAGTTTGTAAAGAGTCTTTTCACAAAGAACAAAAGTGGCAAACTCAAAACAGCGATGGAAGATCTCGAAGCTTACCTAAATACCACACGGACAGCCAGCGGTCTAGTCAGACAACTCTTCCACTCGATATGCCACCAATACATCCCCCTGAACATCAGCTGGACATCAGCCCTCCCAAGTGGAAGTGGAGAGGATTGTACATTGGGCAAGAGCTGCATCCTCTCCTGGGCCCAATGGAGTCCCGTACCGGCTTTATAAGAACGCACCAGAGGTACTACACTTTCTCTGGAGGTTGATGACGGTGGTTTGGGAGAAACAAGCTATCACAACTGCGTGGTGGAGGGCAGGAGGCATCCTAATCCCCAAGGAAAAGGACTCTGCGGATATCAGCCAGTTTTGCCAAATCAGCCTCTTCAATGACCACGACAAAATCTTCTTCAGCATAGTGGCTCATAGGCTGACTGTCTACCTGGACAGGAACCACTACATCAATACCTCAGTGCAGAAGGCAGGCATCCCAGGCTTCTCAGGTTGCTTGGAGCACACAAACATGAGACACCAAATCCAAGCCGCCAGAAAGGATGAAAAAGATATCAATGTTGTGTCCTTGGACCTCGCCAATGCCTTTGAATCTGTTCCTCACAGTCTCCTCTGGGCAGAATTTCACTTTCACAGCGTCTCAGAAGCAATCACCAGCCTCATCAAATCCTACTTCCAACACGTGCAGCTATATGACTTACAACAGACGAGTACACTACAGCACGGCAACGTCTGGAAAGAGGGCTAATGGCAATGCACCATCTCGCCTCTGGCCTTCACGATGGCAGTGGAGGTCATCATTCGAGCCTCCCGGTGGGTAGTAGTTGGGCTCAAGCTCAAAACTGGTCTTCGTCTCCCTCCGATCAGAGCGTATATGGATGATATGACGGGACCATACTCACCACAACCAAGGCACACTATTGCTGAACAAGCTGCAGGAGAACATCCAGTGGGCCCGGATGGAAATAAAGTCGAGCAAATCCAGGAGCATTTCAGTTGTCAAGGGGAAAGCTGTCAGACACTAGGGTTGCACGGTATACCGGTACTAGATTGGTACCGGGGTACTAACGCATTTAAAACGGTACCATACTGCGCTTAGATGGGACCGGTACTTTCATTCTGCGCCGCCAGCAGCGGTGACGTCGCCGCGTGAAGTCGCCGCATTGTAATTTGAGCCGCGAGGAGCGAGAGAGCGAGTCACAAACGAAGCAAGGTGCTTTTTATCATTACCGTTACAGCGCCACCTGTCCATGTGCCTGTGTTTGTGTGTGTGTCTGCGTGCGCCGCGCGCGAGAGAGAGACGGCCGCCACAGCCTCGTTAATAAGTTTTGTTTTTACCGCGGATCACCACTGGCTGCATGCTCTCTCTGTCTGTCTCTCTCTCTCTCTCTCTCTCTCTCTCTGTGTCTCTCTCTCTCTCTCTCTCTCTCTCTCTCTCTCTCTCTCTCTCTGTGAGTGAGTGAGCACGGCGAAGCAGCGCTACGCAGAGATGAATTAACGGAACGATATTGCGTTGATGGGGGTGGGGGGAACAGAATCAATTTGGTCTACATATGGGAAACAATAGGTGTATGTTTGAGTAACATGAACATTTGTGTTTCATTCTATAAACTACTGATAACAATTTCTCCCAAAAATTACAACTGGTCAAAATAACAAAAAAAGATGCAGTGTTTTCAGACCTCAAATAATGCAAAGAAAACAAGTTGATGTTCATTTTTAAACAGACATTTTTTAATTTAGGAAGAGTTCAGATTAATATAGATGGAATGTTAATCCTGCAGCAGCAGTAACTGTTTACTGATTTCCTGTTTTATGGTCCAAAATTTTTCTATTAAAATAAAGCCAATAATGACATTTTTTGTGTTCTCTTTTTATGTGGAAAAGTACCGAAAAGTATCGAAAAGTATCGAAAAACATACCGATACCGGTACCAAAATGTTGGTATCGTGACAACACTATCAGACACAGGTTTTACGTTGACAAAGAGCCTAAACCAACAATGCCAGAGAAGCCAGTAAAGAGTCTTGGACGTTGGTAATTGGTATGATGCCACCCTCAAGGACACAGAGCAAGTGGAACAGCTTAGGCAGGAAACCATAAGTGGCCTTGAGCGTATCAACAAGACCATGCTCCCAGGTAGGATGAAGGGCTACTACCCAGGCTGATGTGGCCTCTGACCATCTACGAGGTCCCAATCTCAGCGGTCGAAAAGCTAGAGAGGTTGATTAGCTCATTCTCCAAAAGTGGGTGGGACTCCCAAGATCATTGGGCTGTATCGAAGAGGCATACTCAATCTTCCTGTGTCCAGTCTCGCAGAGGAGTTCAAGTGCTCCAAAGTAAGGTTGGAATGACACTTAGGGAATCCCATGACCCTTGCGTAGCCCAAACAGCTCCTTCTCTTGCAACTGGAAGGAAATGGACCCCGAAGTCAGATCTCAGTGCACATCGTTGGCCTTGTGCAACAGGGGAGGGGAGGCCTTGACCTTGGACAGAGCAGACCATCCTGGCACAAGGAAGCTTCAGCTCAATGCGGTGCTCTGGTTGCTGAGGAGGTGTGGTGACAAGAGCAGACGTAAAGATAATAATAAGGGATTACATTACATTGAGTTGAGGAGGAAATTCTCCTGGAGGGAGCTGCTGGGCACGGAAGCATTTCACACCAGTTTCATCTTACGAGGACCGTATGATGTCCTTCCTTCCCCCTCTAACCTAAACCAGTGGTACAGAGAAGACCCCACCTGCCCCCTCTGTCCATCCCCTGCAAACCTTAAGCATATTTTGGTTGGCTGCAAAAAAAGGTGAACGAGACTGGAAGTTGGTCGCAGATCTAAATCAAAGGTTCTGCTTCCCATCTGAGATTGTCACAACAAACCACAGACTAGATCTCGTCCTCTGGTCTTCCTAAGTACACAGAACTGGTAGCCGATGTGGAACGGCTCAGCTGCCCTGTGGAAGTCGGCTGCAGAGGCTTCGTGGGCAAGTCAACCATCAGGCTACTTAAGGACCTTGGGATTCGAGGCCAAGCCCAATGCCAGACCATCAAAGCCCTCTCAGGAGCAGCAGAGCATGGAAGCCCATGAGTAACACCAGTGGCCTAGAAGCGTTGAAAGCAGAGGGGGCCACACCTGGGACATCGTCACCACTCAAACCTCAGGATGACAAGCTTAATCTAGGGATAGTTTCATCTAGTCCTAAAACAGAACTCATCTGTGTGGGTTGTTAACTTCAAGATGTTACCGTGATTTCTTTTTCAGTTTTTTCAGGTTTGATTTGGGATAGGTGTAGTAATGGGTTAAAAATAAACCCCACAGGACGTTTTTTCATCCTTGTACCAAAATCTTAAAGTAGACACTTTAAAGATTGAGAAAAATCTCAATGTTTTCATCCAGTGTAAAGGATTTTGGTATTGTGGAAAATATACATGCGATTTTAGAATTTTCAGCTAATTATTCATATTTTTGTCCCAAAATCAAGTCAAGATGTGTTTAAAAACTTAAAAATAACTATTTAGTTGAATTCTCTGTTTCAAAGTTGTGTAGAAAAATGTGTTAATTTGTCTCTCTCTGTTGTTTACTTCAAGAGATATGCTGATTTCTTTTTCAGTGTTTTCAGGTTTGATTTGGGATAGGGGCAGTAAAGTGTTAAAAATAAACACCATGGGACATCTTTTCATCCTGGTACCTATCAGTCTTAAAGTAGACACTTTAAAGATTAAGAAAAATCTCTAAATGTTTTCATTCAGTGCAAAGGATTTTGGTAAAGGGGAAAATATACATACGATTTTAGAATTTTCAGCTAATTTTTGATATTTTTGCCCCAAAATCAAGTCAGGATGTGTTAAAAACGTAAAAATAACTATTCTATTGAATTCCTTGGCCCCAAATTGTGTAGAAAAACGTGTTAATTTGTCTCTGTGAGTTGTTTACTTAAAGAGCTATGCCAATTTCATTTTCAGTTTTTTCAGCCTCGAATTTGGGATAGGTGTAGTAAAGGGTTAAAAATAAACACCATGGAGCATTTTTTCACCCTGGTACCTGTCAGAGTCTTAAAGTAGACACTTTAAAGATTAAGAAAAATCTCTAAATGTTTTCATTCAGTGCAAAGGATTTTGGTATAGGGGAAAATATACATACGATTTTAGAATTTTCAGCTATTTTTTGATATTTTTGCCCCAAAATCAAGTCAGGATGTGTTAAAAACGTAACAATAACTATTCTATTGAATTCCTTGGCCCCAAATTGTGTAGAAAAATGTGTTAATTTGTCTCTGTGAGTTGTTTACTTAAAGAGCTATGCCAATTCAATTTTCAGTTTTTTCAGCCTCGAATTTGGGATAGGGGCAGTAAAGGGTTAAAAATAAACACCATGGGACATTTTTTCATCCTGGTACCTGTCAGAATCTTAAAATAGACACTTTAAAGATTAAGAAAAAACAGGTGGGGAAAAAAAATCAAGACGTGCTCGTAGACCCCTGTTTCCATCTAGACTAGCACGGCTGGGAGTGAAAGTTTGGCGCACATAGCAACAGTAACCAAGGGGGGTTGGAGAACTGTCATTGGACCAACCTGCTGTCAATCTTGTGTTCTGATTGCTGATTGGTACAGAAGAGCCTCCTCCGTCATGACGTCATTTTACGTGTCTTAGCCAATCACAGGTCAGGATGAAGACATCCTAAATGCATTGAGTCAATGGAAGAAGATCCCGCCCCGAGGCCAGTTAGGGAGGTAAAAATCTTGCCACCTCCGTAGAGCCCCCACCTTCCTGCTCCCTGCTCCTCACACAGCCTGCTCTGTCTCCTGAGCCTGCTGGCGGCGCAGTTGAGCCGTTTTAAGTGGATTTTCTTCCAAAAAACAAACTTTTTTTATGATAAAATACATATATAATATTTTATAAATTATACTGAGATTTGGTAATGATTTATTTCAACCAGTTACTCTTTCTTAAATAAAAAATAAATTTTCCTTTTGCCTCTCAAAAATAGAGGAGGACCAACCTCCTCTGCCTCAATGGACCAGCCTCCTCTGATATATATATATATATATATATATATATATATATATATATATATATATATATATATATATATATATATATATATATATATATATATATATATATATATATATTCCAGGAGTTGCTGCACGAGTTTACCCGAGTAAGGAAAACGAATTTGATTGGTCGTTATCGAGCGGGCGGGATATTCAATGCTTGGGGCGAGACCGAGCTCCGTGTGTGTGTGTGTGTGTGTGTGTGTGTGTGTGTGTGTGTGTGTGTGTGGTGTGTGTGTGTGTGTCAGACGGATCCACTATCAGTGGCTGGTGAATCGTGAGCAACGTGACGTGATGGATTTACTCAAAAATATAATTTTGCACAAAGTTTGGCCTCTATCGTCTGATAGATGAGTTATTACACTCATGTTAAGACCCACAGTGGGCTCAAAATCTATTTTCTTTTCTGAATACCTTTAAACACCGCAGATGAACAGACAGACATGTTGCGTAAAATGTGCAAAAGACAGCTTTATGTTTATTAAAAAGTATAAATAAATAATCTGAGTGAATAAATAAATAAGTGGCTCCCAAATATCATTAACTCAATGAGGAGGAGGTGGAAGGGGTTTTAAAAAAAATACATAATCACCTGATCCTGATTGATTTAGCATAATGGATTTTGTGAGTTTGAAACATGTCACATGGTTTCACAGGTACATGGGCAGAGTGCTGCCCCTCATCATGTGCCTAATGATGGGCAAAACAGTGGGGCAGTACCGGCAGGTCTTGGCCCATGTGAAACGCAAGGTGCGCAGGGTAACTGGGAACGAATGGAGACCGCAACGCGTGATCACTGACTTCGAGAGCTCCCTCCTGGTGGCCATCCAGACTGAGCTCCCCCACAGTCGCCACAGTGCCTGCTATTTCCATTTTTGCCAGTCACTGTGGAGGCGGGCACAAGAGCTGGGCCTGGCACAAGACTACAGGCGTCATCGCCGTCTCCGGAAGTGCTTGCGGAAATTCATGGCACTGGGGTAAGTGGTAGATTAAATCAATTTGTGAATAAGATCAATAATCCTTAATTAATTTTTCATTTGAACGTCAATATCAATTAATTTATATACTATCATTAATACAAGTAAATGCAACACATAGTGCTTTACATAAAATATAAAGAAGGGCAAAAACATCAAAGTGAAAGATAAAAGAATAGATCTTGACAGTCACCACCATCATCATCATCATCATCATCATCAACGCAAGCCTGCATGAAAAGCAATATGAATAATAAAACACACAACAACAAGTTGGTCAAGCAGTTAAATAGGAAGAGCATCTATATCATGAATGCAGAGTTAAAAAGTAAGAGATTTAAGATCTTGCTTTGAAATGTTCACAGTTGCAAAGGTCCTTAGGTTCTCTGGGAAGGTGTTCAAAGGCTGGGGGCATACACACTAAAAGCCACCTCACCATGTCTCTTACATACAGGCCTGCTTCCTTCCTGCCAGACTCAAAAAGAGGCTTTGCTATATTTTTAGCTAACAATTGATCACCAAGCTGAGTCTATTGAGTTATAGCTCTGTGAACTTAAGGTCTAACAAATTCAGAGGAAGCCCCGAATTAGCTTTTAACAGTTGTCATAGTGTTTTTGTGTGTGTTTTAGTTTTTGCTCTGTTTTTTGTTATGTCAACCGCTATAGGCCCAAATGTGGATGAACAATAGTTAGAATAGCTAATGTATTTTCCCTTCCCACACTACACATCTCCACCACATTTGGTGAAAATCAAAGTGGCAGTTTAAGCTGAGATGTGAGGATGGACCAGAAAGTGTGTTGTAGGCAGCCCCCCCTAGTTATTCATATCTTTATAGGTTATATTATCTTATTACACGGCTCTATTGAATCCTGCTCTCTGATTGGTCCAGCGCTGCGTTCTGCGGTCTGTTATTTCTGTATAACGGACCGTCGTCATGTATAACAGACCGTTGCTAGGGACGCCTCTCTGATCAGCGCAGCACAGAAAAGAGAAACTATGCAGGATATTTACCTTGTGTTTCATTTTTACCGTCATTAAACAGCTTCGGACTACTAGCGATGTTAGATAAATGACTGGTAACTTGTTACAAGGAGAGTGGAGGCTCCTTCCACACCGCTGCTGGAAACCAGACCTGCATCAGAGCCTCTGACCCAGTGTCAGCTCTCCTCCATAGCTCTCCTCTCGTCTCGGTGCAGCTGGCACCGCGACTCCGCGACACAAACGCACCCCGTAAACAGTAAAGTTAATCTCTTGTTTATGACAGATACGACTACACACAATACACACATCTTAACACGTGTATGGTAATCCATCGATCCACTGATTGATTATCAAAGGCTTCAAATGCACGAACGGGAGGAGGCTCTGCAAAACAGCGGAAGTGACCGGCCTTGCAGATTCGCTAAATGCAATTTTAAATCGATGAAATCGGTGAAATCGGATGAAATCGGAGAAATCGGAGAAATAAACCCCTTCATGTTGAATGAAACCCCTCCGCTTCGCGTCGGGGTTCCATACAACCTGTCGGGGTTTATTTCTCCATAACAACCTCCGAACTATACATTATCCCTTACATGTTACTGCTATATCCTATCACTGGTTAAGAGTTCTTTATGAATCATTTCTGTTAATCCTATAATATATTTAAGGTACCTGCCACTGGCGGTGGTCGGCCAGAACTTCCGGCACCTGGCTGAAAAGCGGTCGACTCGCCACCTCATCCAGCGGTTCCCAAACCTGCAACAATTCGTTGTGTACCTGCAGAGGAATTACCTGGAAGCTGGCTGCCAATTTCCACCTGCACTGTGGAATGTCTACAGACGGGTCATTGACAACAGGACCAACAACAATGTTGAGGGTAAGAATTAAAAAAGGCCTTTTTTTGTCCTGTCTGTTTTGTTTTATCTGCCTTGTTGATGTTTACTTGTTATACAGTTTTGTCATTAGTCCTTTTTGTCAGGGATTACTTTTCTCATCTTCTGTAAAAAACATGGAAACGTAACTGTCGACTGTTAATTTCTCTGTTATGTGATCAGTTTCCTAATAAACATATTTGAAACAAGAATTAAAGAAAGCCTGTTTATGGGTCTTATTTCATATGTATGAATAATACCCATTTTAAACATTAGTGTGTCTAGCTGTCCATGAAATTGAACATCTTTATGGCGTAATATGTACCTTTTTTAATCAACAATAAGTAGGCTTCTCTCACAAGTTTGGGAAACACTGATCTATGCTATAAGTGATCGTGGACAAATTCCTTTTTTAACGAGAAAGTTGACTGACCTAGTGGTTAGAACCTTTGTATTTTCTCTCTATGAAAATGAAAACATAGGGTGAGTTCAGGTAAAGTGGGACATCAGGTAATGTGGGACGTTTATACATTGCGATGATTTAATATGGTCAAAATTAATATACAATGGTCAAAACTGATCTTGAATTGTTGCTACAACACCTCTTGCCACTAAACAATGGCTTGAGTTGGTTTGACATCATCAGAGTGGGCGTGGCCTATCTTCACAGGAGGTCAACACAGTCAAAATACTTGGTAAGTTCAGTGGCATGTTGGTTTCTATTTCTCAGTGTTAAGGCTTTTAATGGAATTTAAATTAGGTAAGAATCTATAGCCTACTACTGTTTCATAATGAAATAGTTTAAACACTGGTTGAAAAGCAGGAGAAAAAAGTTTAAAATAATCTTTTGTTTTCATAAAAACATGATTTATGTCACTGTCCCACATTAGCTGAACATGTTAGATAATGTGGGACGGCATCGTTCAGGTAAAGTGGGACAGCATGTTATGCTTTATTTATGGTAAAAAAAAAAAAAAAAAAAACTGGCCCTAACCCTATAACCCTATAACCCTAACCCACCTAACCCCTAATCCTAACCATCTAACCCCTAACTCTACCAAGTTTTAACCTTTGTAGAACTACAAGGTCTACTCCATCATTTAACTAGCTAGCTAACACAAGCTAGCTAGCTAGTGTTAGCTATCAAGCAGTCCCTACTTTGTTACGACACAAATACAGAGCGCATTTAAAAATAATCTGTCAGAGTTACCAGTGTTTTCAGAATGTAACAACAACAATCCAGAATTAGTGTTTTAATTTACTGTTTCAGTAGTTTATGCTTAGCAAGACTCTCCTCTCTCTCTCTCTCTCTCTCTCTCTCTCTCTCTCTCTCTCTCTCTCTCTCTCTCTCTCTCTCACACACACACACACACGCACACGCACACAGACAGGCAGGCAGGCAGGCAGACAGGCAGGCAGACAGGCAGACAGACAGGCAGGCAGGCAGACAGGCAGGCAGGCAGGCAGACAGGCAGGCAGACAGGCAGACAGACAGACAGGCAGGCAGGCAGACAGGCAGGCAGACAGACAGGCAGGCAGGCAGACAGGCAGACAGACAAGCAGGCAGGCAGACAGGCAGGCAGACAGGCAGACAGACAGGCAGACAGACAAGCAGGCAGGCAGACAGACAGGCAGACAGACAGGCAGACAGACAAGCAGGCAGACAGACAGGCAGACAGACAGGCAGACAGACAAGCAGGCAGGCAGGCAGGCAGACAGACAGGCAGGCAGACAGGCAGGCAGACAGGCAGACAGACAAGCAGGCAGGCAGACAGGCAGGCAGACAGACAGGCAGACAGACAAGCAGGCAGGCAGGCAGGCAGACAGACAGGCAGGCAGACAGGCAGGCAGACAGACAAGCAGGCAGGCAGGCAGACTGGCAGGCAGACAGACAGGCAGGCAGACAGGCAGGCGCACGCGCACACACACACACACACACACACACACACAAGCACACAGACAGGCAGGCAGACAGACAGACAGGCGCGCGCGCACACACGCACGCAGACAGGCAGGCAGACAGGCGCGCGCGCACACGCACACACACACACACACACAGAGTTACTGGATTCAATCTTTGCAAAACAATGTCTACTGTCTATTGCAGATAATGACACCAGGAGAGTCAGGGCAAGTTCGGAGAAAGGCAAAGACAGGGAAGAAAGGAAAAAGGAGGGAAGATGGACGAAAAAATAGTCAGGTAGAAAGGAAAGGTATGAGACATGATTTGTGGAATGAGGAAAGAATGAAGGGAGCAATTAATGAATTCAAGAACGATATAGAGTCAGGAAGGGAACCCAAGCTCCGTTTCCTGGCTAGAGCTTGGAACGTCCCTAAATCTACTCTACAACGAAGGGTGAAAGGAGTTGTAGCTGGATTCTTGCATGCATCTGGGAGAAAGCCCCTTCTGCCCCCTGCAGCCGAAAAAGAACTGGCCGACATGTTGATGATGTTGTCGAAGAGAGGCTTTCCTCTCCGAGCCACTGATGTCAAAACGATTGTTTTTGACTACGCCAAGGCTAAGGGCATCAAAGGCTTTTCAGAGGCAAAAAAGAAGGCCGGATACTACTGGTTTCAGGGGTTTATGAAACGAAACCCCAAACTCAGTATCAGGAAGCCTGAGTCTCTCTCCGCTGCAAGGGCCGCTGGGATGAACCCAGAGGTAGTGACAAAGTGGTTCGAAGACTACGAGGCACTGCTCGAGGAATTGGGCATCAAAGGTCTTCCCTCTCACCTGTGGAACTGCGATGAGTCAGGTCTACAGGACAACTTCTCTTCCAGTCACGCAGTAGGGGAAGTTGGCAAACCCTGCTACGAAATAACAGCAGGAGAGAAGGGGGAGACTACCACCATCCTGGCAGCCTTTAATGCTGTTGGGACATATGCACCAGTGATGGTCATCTTCAAGGGGAAAAGAGTCAGAGCAGAGTGGCTGTATGGGTCCCCTGACAACGCGCTGGTGAAGGTCTCTGATAATGGCTGGATCAATGGAGAGCTCTTCGTGGAGTGGGGGAAAGCCTTCGTCTCACAGCTGCCAAAAGATGACCGGCCGCATCTTCTCCTCCTTGATGGACACAGCAGCCATGTCTACAACATGGAGTTCCTAACCTACATGAAAGCCAACAATGTTCATGTGATGAGCTACCCGCCACATACAACACATGCTCTCCAGCCAGCTGACAGAGCACTGTTCAAAAGTCTCAAACACAATTGGTCTGAGGTGGGCCGCAGGTGGAACAGGCAGTCCTGTGGCATGAAGCTTCCCAAGCTGCAGTTCTTTTCTGTTTTCACTGAAGCCTGGCAGAAGACTGCCACGGTGGAAAATGCCCAGTCTGGGTTCAGGGCAACAGGGATGTTTCCGGTGAACAGGAATGTCATCTCTGCTGACTTCTTCTCACCCAGTGCCACCACAGAGAGGGCACTGCAGCCACTAGCCCCACCCATGACCATCACAGGTGGACCACAGCCTGCAGGGCTGCAAGATGCAGTCCCATCTACATCAACTGGAAGAGGCCAGGATGAAGAGGCCATACAATCCACATCAAGTGGAAGAGTGAGCTTCCACGATCTCATTGAGGTACCAAGGCGAGAGAGGACGACAAGGAAGCCTCGTGCCAAGCCGCCGTCATACCGGTTGACCAGCCAGGATCATTTCCTCTATGTGGAGAGGGCAAAAAAAGTAAAAGAAAAAGTAAAGGTGGTCCCAAAAACCAAAAAACAAAATGTGGATGTCAACCAAGACCAGACAAAGTGCACTGGCTGCCAGAAGACCTATGGGGATCGAGAAGACCCCAAAACAGATGAGGGCTGGATCCAATGTTCAATGTGCCAGCTATGGTACCACGAGTCCTGTGCCGAAGAATATGGACTCTTTGATGATGTTGCATTCATTTGCAAGGACTGCTTCACAGAGCTGTAGGTTTCTGAAGTTAGTCAGGGTTGGTCAGGGTTGATAAAAGTGGTTAGTTCTAGAGAGGTGTTCATATGTTTAGCAAGACGTCACTGTTTTTCTGTTCTCTTCTGTTTTTCTATTATCAGAATTATCAATTCTTAATTACTAATACATTTATCTTTGAAAGGTACCCCCAACTTACTTGTTAATTGTTCATTAAAATGAATTTTATTCACTGCAAAAAGGCCTGCTTTTTTAATCTAAGAATGACTGTCCCACTTTACCAAACAAACTGTCCCACATTACCTGAACATGGTGTCCGAACGAAAAAGGGTGTCATGTTGTGTTTGAAGCTGTGTAGCTTCTAAAAGAAAATTATATTCCCATTTAATTCAAACATAAAATGTTAATAAGACCTAAAATGATTCAATGAAACATCATTGGAGCAAGTTAATAGTTTTTATATGAGTCTACTGGAGCATCTACCAAAAACTGTCCCACATTACCTGCATTCACCCTAATTATCTTGTCATGCTTTTTTCTATTTCAGCCTTTCATTACAGGTGGAATTTGGCTCTGGAGCGGCGGCACCCAAACATCTGGGTGTTCATCATCCACATGAAAAATGAGCAGCGCAAAACAGAGCACACTGTCCGTTCTGCCCGGCGAGGAGAGGCCCGCCCAGCTACAAGGGCGAAATGGAGGCGCCTGGAGAGCCGGATAAACCAGCTGAAGGAGGAGTATGAGAATGGGACCCGCACGCTGGGGCAGTACTGGGATGCAGTGCTGTATTCCATGCACAACTTTTTGTGAGGTGAGTGAAGTTATCTAATTTGAAGACTTTCTTATGGGTCCGTTTCACAAAGCAGGTTCAACAAACTCTAATCCTCTAATCCTCAAATCCTGAACTCTGAGTTGATCTACTCTGAGATAGGAAACTCAGAGTTTTGAGTTTCAGAACAGGTGATAACAGTTAGTTCATTCAACTCTGAGTTACTTGACTCCGAGTTATGGGGAGATGAAAAGCCCTCATCAGTGGAACAAAGATAACATGATTCACCATGGCAACCAGCAAAAAAAAAGCCTCGCCCCTCCCACTTCTCACGGTGGAGTGACGTATGAATGCTGACGCAGAATCATGTAATCTAATAGAGATCTAAAATAAGAGAGAAGTGCAATTGTCTCTGAACTGCGTGCGTGTCCGTGTCGTTTCATGTGAGGGTTGTTGAGATAAACTGACGGTGCAGAACAACGGGAACAATCAAACAAATCCTCATGGAGAATAAAACATCCAGCTGAGGTCTAATAATCCTCCTGACGGAGTCTCCACGTCCTGTCAGCCGTTGCTTTCAGTCTGCAGCTTCAGATAAAAAGGAGAAACTCAGGGTTAGTTGGAGAAAACCTGCTCCCGACCAGGTTAGGTTCACGGAGTGTGTTGCCATAGTAACTGACTCCGAGCTTCAGTTACCTCTCTTTGTGAAATGGGCTGGAGTTACTCCTCTTTCCCTGGTTTGAGTTACCTCCCTTTCTGAAACTGAAAACCCAGAGTTTGCCTCATTTTAGGGTTAACAGACTCAGAGTTTTCACTAAACCTGCTTTGTGAAACGGACCCCTGGACTTGGTGTTTATGACTTTGGACATGAGACAGATGACTTGTTTCTTGAGATTCCAAGATTATGCTTTGTTTTTCAGCTGGCCCATCAACAGTTGGCTGCTGCTCCAGGATGGCTGAGTTGGTCCTGATATTGTATATAGTTGGCTACATTGGCCTGGTGTTTTTATTTTTTTAGGTTGGCATTTTAAAACCCTACAAGAGGATACCCTTTGTTTAATTTAATTTTATATAATAGGCTAAGATGTTTTTATTTATTTATTTTATTTAAAAAAAATTGTGTGTGTGCAGAGCCTAGCTAATAGTTAAATTCAGTCAGTCGATTTTCAAAAAATAAATATGTTGAAAAATGCCATACTGTCTGTACATCTTTACTGGTTTCATTTTATTATAGGGCTATGCCTCATTTATTTTTTATTGTTTAAAATATTGTGTTGGTTGGTATACATTAGGAAACGACCACGAGCCGACTTTTAAGCGATCAATGAAAGCAGCAGCGCCCGGGGCCAGGCGTTCTCCTATAAATAATTAATTAATACGACCGTTATTCATTTAGGTCGGGACTTTTGAACTGTAGTCTACAATATTCTAATAAATGCTTACATTAAAAAATATTCGTGTGTGCTGCATCTACAATTAAGAGGCAAAAGTCAAGTTGAGAAAACTTTAATTCATGCTCAGGTTCAAGTCACAACCAATTGCAGCGGAGTGGAGGCTCTTCTCTCAGGATCTTATATTATCAGATCATCTGTCCTCTGATTGAACTTGACAGTCAATGCAACTTATTCAACTGTAAATTTAAAAGCCAAACGAAAAACAGGGATTGAAAATTAGCAAAAGCGAGAAAACTTAGCGTCCTTAAATAAGTGAACAACGAAGACAACGGGCGGAGGGTGGGGGAAAGAAAGCGAGATACACGGCACCGGGCAATAAATCAGTCAGAAAAATGATCTTGCATTTTAATAAGCTACTATAAAAACAAAAACCTCCCATCTCAGCTGCCTGTGTGTTTTTAAACTTGGAGGGTTTGTTTTTTCTTCTCTAATAGGCCTATGTATTTGTGTATGAGAAACAGTGTCTCAGATGAAAAAATTAAATAAAATCAGAAGGACACGTCTGACTATAAGGTAATCAATCAATGTCGGAAAAGCAGAATGTTTGAAAAATAGTAAAGTGTCGCTACTCCGACAATGAAAAAAAAAATGTCGGAATAGTGGGACGCTTGAAAAATAATGTTAATGCCGCTATTCCGACAATTAGAAGTCAATGTCGAAATAGCGGCATGTCGGAATAGCAGCATGTAACCAACATCCTCGGTGTCAGATAGTCAGTATATAGCCTATACTAAGCATCTCTCATCACAGAAAAAAAAGAGAGGAGGACAGAGAGAGAGAGAGAGAGAGAGAGAGAGAGCGTCCTTTACGCTGATTTCATCCCGCATGGTGTTTGTTTATGTTGTGATTAGTGTACACCTCTCATCTGTCTTACACAGGGAATAATAAATTGAATTGAATAAATGTGAGTTTCTTTATTAGTTTATGAGTTGTTGTTTCTTACACTGGGCACCGGTTCTCAGTGTATCAGATCAAACCTGATTAAGGATATTAGTAAACTCATTATTCGGCCACTCTGAGCTCGGACCTCCGGACCAAAACACCTGTTTCCTCCGGGGAGAGGTTCGGTCTCTGGCGTCGCTGTCTCCTCCGTCCATGTCAAAGTATAAAAAATGACAAACTTGCAGCGCGCATCGCCCGCGGCGCAGTTAAAGGTGAGGAGAGGAGCTCATTTGATTGGTGAAGATCCGAATCGGCCTTTCTCTCCTCCTCCTGTCTCCCTCCTGCCCTCTCTCCTCCCCCTTTGCCGTTTGCGCCGGTAGGGACGAGGGGAGGGCTTGCGCTGGCCTGGATCGGACTGCGCTGCTCACCAAACTTGCGAAATGGACCTGGACACGCCTCGTTGGCGTGGCGAAGCTGCGCTGAGCTTAGACTTCGCTCGGTCTAGGAAACTAGGGCCCTATCTATTCTTAAGTTAGCTTGGTCAAGAGGTTAAATGTCAGAAGGCATAGGCTAGATTCTGTTTTTAGATCCTGTCTTTGACCATCCTGGTCAAACATTTCCTTCTGTGGGAGAAGGTGGAGAATTAGAAAACGTATATAAGGTTAGAGCTTTAGGCCAAGAGAGAGTGATCTCAATTTTTGGCACCAGAGATGCTCCACGATTCGGCATTTTTGTACACTGTTCTTCTTCTTGTAATAAACTCTTTTTGAATGCAAGAAAAGACGTGTCGGCGGTGATCCCTTCTTTTCATCAACACATCAATATACCACATTAGGTTTTTTTTGTATTTTTCCTCAGTTTTTGCAGATTTTCCAATTCATTTTGTTAATTAATCAGTAGACACACACAGTGACATAAGTCTGGGCACAAAATGTCTGTTAATGTGAACAGTTCAGCAAGTGGAAGATGAAATGATCTTCAAAAGGCATAAAGTTGATAATCAATATCAGTGTATTATTTTAGTTTTGTACAGTTCCAGAGTGAAAAGGGAAACAGAACAGCAGCCTGCAACAGAATGAGAAACCCAGGAGACTTCAGCTCTCTGATAACTTTGACCAAGGTATCAGACAAGATATTTACTATTAACACTGTTATAGTTTCCAAAGGGGGGGCTACTAGCTACTAACTATGCAGGGTGGCCTTGCTGCAGACCTTTTCCTTTTCTGTCTGTTTGAAAATGTAAAAAATAAAAATGTATATATTGTTTAAAATGTAAAGGGAATGTGTCATTTGTAACTTTATGCCTTTTGGAGGTCATTTCATCTTCCACTTGCTGAACTGTTCACATTAACAGACATTTTGACCAGGGGTGCCCAAACTTTTGCATGCCACTGTATAGTATTTCAATTCAAAACCAAAGTTGGATATGTGAACAACTGTATTTTAACAGGTTTTATGCGGACTAACCTAAGGTGACCCAGATGTGTTTAAAGGAGATTGTGAAACCAGAAGACAAAAGACAGGCAAAGGTAACACATTTAATATTGACTGCACAGGCGACCAATTACACAGCAGCAACTGTAGAGAAATGATTGGTCACTGTCATCGCTGTCACTGACACAAACCGACACTTTATTTTGCCGAATTCTCTCTTGGACATTTACCAAGAAGATCAAATGGAACGGATGATGAGTCATGGCAATGATGATGAGTCACCAGTGGCAAAGTACCTCTCTACCCATTACCACTTCCTTCCTGTCTTTTGCTGCTCTGTTTTTCTGATGTGCTTTCTTCTAGTTTGCCATCTAATCTAGATTCATCCAAAGTATTATCAAAAAATATATATATTTCCAAAGTTATTATCGTGTAACCCCTTTTATAGAAAACACACCAGGAGGAGGTTGAATGAATGTGAGATATTCTACCTGTTTAGTTTACCATAATGTTATGATTCTAGTCATGGAAACAAAGACAGTCTTATGCTGAGGAAGTACTTACCCTAGCCAAGTGTCAGTGGCTAACATAACCAAGCCATGGTTGTTATTATCGAAAACAGCATCAAAGACAAGTATGGTGTGGTTGATGTGCTTAAACACAACAACTAATGCCCCTGTCAGGGTCTACATCTGTAGCAGCTCAGTTTAATATTCCACTGATGTCACTAGTTGCGTTTCCATCAGCTATTTAGATGCGCATCTAGATGTATCGCATCGGAAAATGATGATGGAAACGCCGTGATTCGAATTAAAATCCCCTGAATCGCACAAACTGAAATACGCTCGCTATGGCCGGGTTTTGGTTGATTCGAATTAAGTGTGACGTAGCGCACTTTCACCCCGTCCGCTCCCGTTTTTGCAGTTCACTCACAAGACAACATCAGGGTTTCCTACATGCCTAATTAATTGTGGCGCACCACCACGGCAAAATAAAAGCCCCCACACACCTTCATAATGATGTTACTGCACAGTTCTTCAGTCCGTCGATGGAAACACACACGATTCAAAGACAATGTGCATTTCCCAGTAATTCGAATCACTGGAAACATGCCTACTGATGTCTATGTGGTTAGCTTAGCATAAAGACAAGTAACAAAGGGAAATAATTAGCTGCTTTTGTCCAAATGAAACACATTCCGCCTACCAGCATCTCTAAAAATCTTTTCAACATATTATATCTTTGAGTAGCTGACTGTATTGAAAGGACTAAACTATGAACAGATTTAACATGATACTTTTATTTTTGAAGGTTACTTAACAAAATACAATGTGGGATTTCACATAAAAAGACATGAGAACATCTCCCCCATTAAAAAAGGTGTCAGCTTGTAGGACTCAGGAGTAGCCCCATGCGCTCATTTGAGACTGGGCTCGGCATGGTTTAATGATCTTAAGGATCTTAAGGATTCTGTTGGAATCCCAGACACAAGCAAATTCACGCCCATTCCTCACAAAGCCACAATTGGGTGGCACCCAGGCGGTGTCGTATCCATAGTCATGCCAGGTCTTCTGAATTGGGTGGCCTTGTTGATCAATGTAAATCACTTTACCCACATGGACCACAACCTTAATGACAGCCCTGTCCCACTCGGGGTGCCTAACAGGATAGCAGCTGGCTTTCTCCAGGTCTCTGCTGAGGTAGATTCCACGGCCGAGCATCCCGCCTGCAGACTGGAGAAAACCTGTGGCCCCAATCAGCTGAGCATTTCTCCTGGTGGTGCCGTGGTACATGATGTACCGACGATTGTCAATTGGCGCTGCGCGGCCCAGATGATAAACTCCAACTGGCTCATCCAAGTTATCCTCGACCCAATTGACCTGGCTCATGGTGGCTGCCGTATCACTGCAGGAAAGAAGTTTATTAATTAAAAGAATTGACACTGCAAATAACAACACACATTAGAAATTGTGAATTGTATAAAAGGAATTATTCAGCACCACAAAATGTAGGGGTTGTGTGCTTATCTTATAGCAAACAGACTGGACGTTTCAGAGGTGAGCTATTAACCTTGCTCTGTTTGTTTAACTGTATTAATATATTATTTATTTTTTGTGCTGTGCTATTGATCCTCAATAATGTTTTGTTTTTGTCAGCAGTTATCCTGCATACCTTATTGTAATTAGCTCTTTAGCCTAGCGCCATCAAAACTGAAAACAGACTTTGTGCATTAGCCTAGGTCTATTAAAAGTATTAGCTGAGCTCTATTAAATATTACTTTAGCTCCATTGAAATTATTATCCCTAGCTCTTGAACTGTGTTAGTTCAACTATATTAATACTATTAGTTTAGCTATTAAAATATTAAAACCAAGAATCTACAGCCCTGATGGCACAGTTAGCAGATGTTAGTACAGAAAAGAGGCTGCACTAGTGGGCAGGGTGTTGGTGAGACATGAAATACAACCCAAGATGCAATAAATCTATGAGTTGGAAAGTTTTTTGGGTGTGTTAGGGTGGTTTTTCTTTTTAACACTGATCAAATCTGAGCCCCAGGCTCAGCCTTCAGAGTATCCTGTGTTTGTTTTTTTTTCATATCATATTATGATTACAGGAAGTCTTTTTTGCTTAATATGACTAGTGTTAAAAACAAGGAAATGGTCATATGTGATGCCTCCCTGTTTTGTTTTGTTTATGTGATATGTCATATTGCAATTGTATCTAATGGTAAGATCAGGATAACTTATTCATCCCCCTCAAATGGCTTTATTACTAATTGTAATTAATAAAACATCACTCTTACAAGCAGGCAAGTCCAAACAATAACATTATATTGATGCAATTGACATCAAATTATTTAAGATGATCATACTTTGATTATTAAACAACAAAACACATCACATTCAATTTTAAAGGTGACATAATATTCTCTTACAGCTCTTACGCCATACTTCATAAAAACAAATACCACCACAATGTCTGATTACTTTACTATGTTTTACCTTGTTTGTCTGTTCATTAAAAGAAAAATATAATTTAAAAAAGAGAGAACTATTAAGCTATACTTTAAACAATGTGATAACTGAGTTGTAGTGTCCTGTTGAATGATGAGAAATAATCAAGCACTGGTCTCAAGTTACGAAGGACTAACACAGAGAGAGTAAAGCCAGGACACTCCGAATGATTTATACTTTTACACCATGAAGAAACCAAGCTGAAACAAATGTTTTAAAAATATATATATATTACTGTTGTACGTAGAACACAAGTTTATTCAAGCCAGACTTATACATTTGTTTTGAACTTAGTTTTCTTGTTATGATTAGTCTATGCTAGGTGTAGTTTACTTATGTTTAACCAATCTGTTATGCATTAAAGAGAGACACTCTGTTGGTGTGAAGAGACATTCTTTAGAAGCAGATTTACGTGCAGGCCGGGCCGGAACAACATGGTACAAAGTAGGGAGGATAGCTAGAATAACCCGGGTGTCCTTGAGATGCAGTAGGTAAGAAAACTGGAAAAACAACAGGCCCAGAAACAGAGTAGGGAGGGCTTCAGATTTCAGAACTTCCTAATCAGAGACGATCCTTGTACAAGATTCTTTTTAATGATCCAATTTAATAAATAGGTCCTCTCAAATAAACCAACACGTCTGACAGGTGCAGTGCAGTTATGTTTTCATGCTAATTATTAAGGATATTCTTCATCCCTCCAACTCCTGAATATGAAAGCATGCTCATCAAAGTTGCATTGTAAAATACTCTACGTTATCTTTTGCAAGGGAGGACAAAATGTTGACTCCCTCAGTCCTGTATGGCCTTGGTTGCTTATGGCAACTTCTACTGGGAAACACTGGCAATAGTGAGGCAATAGTTCACAGCCTATTCTTGAGATAAGTGGCTTGTGGGGAAAGAAATATCACCCAAAAGCCAGACGAAGGACACATTCCTCCAGTCTTTGTGACTATGTCAGCATTTAGTTCAAAACATCACAAATACAAGTGGCACTTTTAACTGGGTCCACAAAAAAACATAAAAAATATTGTTCTGTGTTGTGTGGTGAAAATCACAGCACCAGGAACAAGTTACATGAATATCATTTGTTTGTTTTTTTAAAAAAAGACCTGAGTTAATCTGTGGATCAAATGAAAAACAGCCAACAGTACAGCTTGTTTAGGCTACATGATTATGACCAACTGCTCTAGTGTTTACTAATCCTTTGTCTTCCACACTGGGAGGGCATGCTGAGATGACTGCACTGATTCAGATCCAAGATACATGACAACAAAAGCAAAGAAATACAGCTTATTCAATTCAAAAAACTTTATCTGCCTATTAAGAGGCAAGTAGAACAGCAAGCTTAAGATAAAAAGGAATACGGAAAAAAAAGCTGAAATATATACAATATATACAAGCTGAAATATATACAGTTGCCCATAAACTTTACAATAACGGTCCCTTAATTAATGTTAGTTAGTACATTATTAAGCATTAATTAATCATATTATTTAGGATTAGGAAACACATTAATTAATGTGGCCTATTAGTAAGCAGTTAATGTTTACTACTCAAAGTTAGTTAATAAATTAAGTAATAATTAAAGTTGAATAATGTAATTATCATTATGTATGCATTACTCAGCATTAATTAACACATACGTGTATATATTAATGCTTAATAATGTACTAACTAACATTAATTAAGGGACCCTTATTGTAAAGTGTTACCAAAGTTGGAATAGATTTTTTTTTTTTAAACCTCTTCTCATGAAATAAATGTAATTTATTCCTTATTGATAAAGTGTTTCTCAAAAGTCTATCAATCCATCTCTTCCAAACACACCACTGTGAAAATTAAGGGGGAACTATGTAAGTCTGGACGCTTGTCCGCTGTTTTTCTGCCATGTGCATTTGTTTTCAATGAAGCTGGCAAGAAATCAATCTATGCAGAGGATTTTGTAAGGTTGGTTTGGCCTAACGTCTCTTGGTTGGCCAAGAGACGCTAGGTGGAAGGCAGAGAGCCTTAAAGGTTAAAATTTATTTAACCATCACATTTACTCCGAAGCTGTTTAATTAAGGTAAAAAAAAAATAGGGTAGTTAAGGTAAAAATCTTGCATAGTTCCTCTTTTTTTTTTATTTTACAGACAAAACAAGGTGTGTGGTTTTTTGTGTGTGTAGAGGTCTTAAATAATAGCAAAAGAAAGGGGAAAAAAAGGAATAATCATAGAAATAAGTAGACCAAATTACAGAATAAGCCGAAAACACTATTATGAGCAAAGACAAAGATGATAATGTTGGTAAGTAGAATAAGATTAAAAAAAAAAAAAAAAAAAGTAAAGTAAAAAAAAGTAATAATATGGAGAGCGGGTGGAGGAGGAGGGGGGTCCTTGAATTTATTGTATACATGCATAGTTCCTCTTTAAACCACAATTAACCTTCATAATAGGAATAAAAAGAGGAATGTGTCTGAAAACAAAATGATTCCAACTTCATGGGCAACAGAGTGTATAAACTTCCATCACAACTGTTTCACCCCCCACTCCTTGAATTTATGAAATGTTGTTTTCACATAAACAACATCTAACATTAGCAAACTCTAGTGACAAAATATAGATAAAATATATAAAAAAAAATATAGTAATATATAGTAAAAAAAAATCACGGCTTTGTTTCTCATTTCAAATGAAGATTCAGTTGGTGACTTAACTCGAAATTAAAAAAAACATCAGACTCAAACATGTAGATGACATAATATCCACTTAAAGAGGAACTAAGCAGGATTTCTCCCGTGGCTCTGCTACATTTTACCTTAATTAAAAAGCTCTGGAGTAATTGCGATCGTTAACTACATGACTTGTAACTTGTACGAGTGAGAATGGAGGCTCTCTGTCTTCCAACCTTGCAACATCAGTGTAGTTTCTCTTCCCTTTGCAAATTTTCCATCAGACAAACTTTGTTCTTCATACATGTATTGATCATATTTACTGTGAAAATGCAGAAAAAACAAACTGTTCACATACCTCTCTGACACTCCCGCACTCTTTAAGAGTTCCAGCACAGTTGTCTCTTTTCTCATACCGTCTCGAGACGTTCATGTGACGTCAAACAGGACGTGGGAGTGGTCCACAGAGCACAGACATGTTGGTTTTCTGTCCTGCCAGTCAGCTCGCTAGAGATGAGTCATATTGTGAAGATGGGGCTTGATCTCCTCTCAGGGCACAGATGTTTTTTAACAGCCACTTTTCATTTAGGCTACATCTAAGTAGAAAATAAAAATAGGGTGTTGGTCATGATTGTGACCATACTGACTCAGAGTTTTATTATTATTCTTAGAACAAGCGTGTTGTTCACTACACCTTTGTAGTTAATCACAAATAAGTGAATCCTGAAATATGAAATGAAATATAGTAAAGAATTTCACATAACAAACGTACTGAAACAAGTACATAATAGACATATAGAAAATACATCATTGACTTGTTAATGTGAGGAGAAAAAGAAATGGAGAACAGAGAAAAGTACAAGGTTATAATTTTAAATAAAATATATAAAAAATAATAGAATTAACCACAAAAAAGGGGTGGGGAGGGTCTTCAAACACACACATATATATATATATATATATATATATATATATATATATATATATATATATATATATATATACACACACTATAGTACAAAATAAGCAGGCAGAGTTGTAGCATTATACGGTAAGGACACAGCTAACTTACTATAATAAAGAGGTGCCTCTGTCTACTCTTTTTAAAGATCAAAACAACCACCAATAGTCAAAAAAAAAATACCCATAGATGACCGTCATAGATAAATAATAATAATAATAATAAAAAAAACATATACAAAGATCAAGATCAGAGAGATGTGAGGGCAGGATTGTTGGTTGTTGGTCTAATATCAAAATCTTCATTGAGGCCCCTAGGAGACAGTAGTGTCCAGAGTATCCGTCCCTCCCACAAGTTGCATAGAGGGAGGGGAGAAAGCATGAGTGGGTTTTCCTCTCCTCACCTTTAAATGCGCCACAGGGGAGGCACACTGCAATTTTGTCATTTTATATTTTGACATGGACGAAGGAGACAGCGACGACAGACGGCCAGACTTTTTCTTGCTCACCTGCAGGCTGCAGCTGACCGAGCTGAGGAGCTCCGCTGTTCCTGTTTTGCCTGGTGTTTGGCTTCACTTTGTATAAAAAGAGTTGAACATGTGAAGATCTGACCTCCATCTGAGGCACAGGTGTAGTGTGTGTGTTTTATAACGGCAAGGGAAAAAAAATAAGAAACAGAGCATGTTAATCCTATTAGTGTAGTTAATAAAGCAGAAGTAAGCGGAATGTTTGTGTTAATATAAGTCTTAAGGTGTTTTCACACCTGCAGTGTTAGTGCGCACTAAATTTAGATCGCACTAAATTTGGTCCAGTTTGGGTCAGTGTGAAAGCACATCGCACTCTAATGCACCAAAACTAGTGCGGCCTGAGGAGGTGGTCTCGTCTCGGTTCGGCTCCAGCCGAACTCTGGTGCGCACTAGTTGATGTGTGAAAGCAACCGCACTCTGGTGTGACTGCCAGGCGAACTCAACAAGTTTGAGCTAAAAGGGCTCCCGTAGTCACTGACAACGGATTAACGCAGCGGGGAGACCGCCCGGTGCTCCGGTCCTACGCAGCTCTGTCCCCACAAACGAAGCAGCAGCAGCAGCGGGGCAGCCGGTCGGTGCGTGTCCGCTGAGTCCGCTCAGACACCGGACAGGTCGGCAGGTCCGCGGAGCAGCTGATTACTGAGCAGCAGAGATCCGCCGTGTTTAACGTTTAACCGGGAACTGACGGGACCGAGCTGGGTGAACGCAACCGGAAACCAGCCGGAAGTACCAAACAGAGTTATACATGCAAACAATATAGAAATAAATGACCAGAGCTACTAACAACCGGCCCTACTGGAGTCTCCATCATGAAAGTTTTATCAATCAGCGCTTCCAGATTTCAGCCGGTAGTCATGGAGACATGACGCTCTCCAAGTTTGGTCCCGAGTGACAAAAAGCAGGTGTGAAAGCAACCGCACTAACTGAAAAATGAAACAATGTATCATTTTAACATTTGGTGCACACTAAACATGTGTGAAAACACCCTTAAATAGTCATACAGTATCTTCCAACAGCAATCACTTTTATAGAGTGTTTGGTCTGAAACACGGGTCTGTCAGTCGCTCTGCTGTAAGCCGAGGAGAAAACTTATTGTATACTTCCTTGTATCCTACAACCTTTATCCAATGAGGAGAGAGAACGGCATGAAGGGCTGTGTGTGCAGCCAAGGGATGCGCGTGAATGTGGTGACGTAGGGACGAGGACCAATAGATCCATGACGAGGGCGGGGGCTGCTAACTCCATCGGCTGACAAAAAGTTAGCCAAAACGACCGGATCGCTTACTTCTGCTTTAATAATCAGTTAAAAAAAAAAATTCAGAATGTGCGTAATGGCCAAACCATTTTTGTGTTGGGGGTGGGGTTTCTTGGGCACTATTTCAAGGACAATTGGGAGGAAAACAAATTAAAAGCTGCAGGTGAGAAGTAACTCAAAAATTATTTTTTATAAAAGTAAGGAACTTCATGCATGTAGCGATGCACTGCAACAAACGAGAGCGACTGAATCAAACTGTTAATGCAGGGGCTTACATAGCTATTGATGAGCTCACTCCAACACCAATTCCTCTCTTCTCTGTGGCTGTGAGGGCTTACACAGCTCTTCCACATCTGTTTTCACTTACTCACTCGTGCCGTATACCCTCATAATCCTGTCAAAGTTATTTTACGACTGCCCATGCTATAGCCTGCAACACACATACATTGAGAGCTAGTTAATCAAGGGCTCCCAGGGTGGTAGGCAAGTCTTTAGCTTATTGTTTACCCCCCAGACTGTGTTTTCCCTTGCTCCATAATTTTCTGGCCTTAAACTTCTGCAAAGTAAGCACCACCGCTGTAAAATTTAAGCGATTGCGCTCACTATGCTGAAGCCCCCCCATCCATCTAAAAGTAAGATTAAGAGAAAAAGACATTATTGCGCAGACAGGGGTATGTGAGAGTTCACTCGTTTCCCCCTTGAGTGGCCTTTGTTAGGGTAAAAATTGTCTTAACATTGAATGTTTGCCTTTTACTAACTGAAGTTGATATTGTGCCTTACTGATTAATAAATAAAACAGAACACCAATGTTTTACTGACTGATGAAATAAAGCTGAACCTGTGTCTCTATACTGGAGACTGCAAAGCTGCACACAGTTACCTCATCACCAGAACTAACACTGAACATATATTCTCCACTTTGACAGTACTGATCAACACTGAATATATCTCACTGATGATTGTTTTATTAGACTGAGCACTTACTCATTTTACCCAATTAAACAAGTTAATCCTGTGTGTGGTGTGAAACATTTGCCTTTATGTACCTGTTTATGCATTCACTTTAAGTGGTAGTAGAGTTTAGTCTCATGTTTTAACTAACCTATCGTGTCTTATATTTTTGACCAACCCCCTGAGTTTAAAGCAAACCATATAGATTTGTGTTCAGCTTAATTCATAATGCAATGAATACCAGTAACCTGTTTGATCATTCAGAGGTAAACTGAGGGCACACAGAGCCACAGTGAAAGCAAAACATCTCCAAGGCCGAAGGGAGGAGAGGATGAGAGGCCTGTGGCCCGCTGAATGAAGCATTGTGTGGTCTGTATTATCTGCCCTGACCCCTCAGACACCTGGGATGGAGAGTTATGTCAGTGTAGGGAGGGTTTCTTGTGTTTCAGGCCCGGAGGTTCGTGTGCTGGGAAGATGGGACCAACATGTGCCAGCCAGAGGGCACCAACGAAGGGAGGGCTAAGTTTAAACCACAGCCACTCCCCACCTGTTTTTGACCAATAAGGATTAATTACACACACATAGTGCGAATTTATTAAAATTAATGTAACGCCTTTGTTTTAGGCAGAAGACAGAGAATTCTCGCTCTCTTGGGATGGTGGTTGCAGCTAACTGCTTGCAGACTGCGATTTCCTGAACAGGAGAGTTTCTTGTATCTGATTCCTTTGATGATCCAATTTAATAAATAGTTGACCAGAACGTCGTTGTTTGTCCTCTCTTGGAATAAACGAACACGAATGTCAGTTTTCCTGTTTTTATCCTGACACCTTACTAAGAAAATTACAGTTTTAAAACATTACCCCCTTTAAACAAGCCAAACAAACAATACAATATTAAAGTAATGAACATCAAACCAAAAAATTGATTATACTTTGATTTTTGGAATGATAAAACAATCCACATGTGATTTTTAAAGGTGACATAACATTCTTTTACAGGTCTAGTTGTTCTTAAACCTTTACGTCATCTTTCATAAAAATAATTTAAAAAAAATACCACCACAATGGTGTTTGTTAGGGTGAAAACTGTCTTAACACTGAATATTTACCTTTACTAACTGAGTTTGATATTGTGCCTTACTGATTAAAGGGATAGTTCACCCAAAATTCAAATTTCACTCATTATCTACTCACCCTCATGTCGACTAAGGGTTGGGCCATCCGTGCCTTCTCAGAGTTACAGGGGGGGTCGGCGCAGCACTGCATGTCCATATGACAGTAGTGAATGGGGCTCACCTTTCTTCGTCATTTGGATGGTTTTTGGTGTGTCTTACCCGAGTCTGGGGTTCGAAGCCCGCCCAGGCCCTCTTCACCTTGCCACATTCTGGCGTTGTTGGCAGGATCCATGTAGCACTAGGGGTGGGTCCATGGATTCCTAATGTGTGGCAGCCTGCGCGGAAGCACGAGGATATGCTTGTGAAAAGATGGGGAGACAGTTTACAGTTGACTGGTCCTGTCACTATGCCGGGGTCCGGCCGCTATTCAGACATCCCGCTATTCCGACATGTATCTATTTAGACATCCCGCTATTACGACATCCCTCTATCTAGACACGCTGGTATTCCGACACTTTTTGGTATCGCTATTCCGACACATCATCTTTTTTTTTACAGCTGCGATACCCAGGCGCGTCTCTCTCTCTCTTTTTTTCTTTTCAGCATGCCTATCACTGGTTTGATGAGGGAGTGATGTTCTTAATCTCAACAACTAAATTATCAAGTCGCAAACAAAACTGACACACATGATAAACAAACAGAACTATGCTGCAGTTTGTTTGTCAAGTTAACCTGTCACCTTCAGCACCGCGGAGAAGGGCTCTGGGCTTAGGGCCTGGGGCCTCATTTATCAAAACTGTAAGTAAGCAGTGTAAAACTGCTGCTACTAATTTTTTTGCTGCCTACGGCGAAAAGACACCCAAAATATTTACACCTTTTTCAGATCTATCAAACTGTGCGTGCACAACTCTCCGCAATTTCTCTTTGATAAATCAAACTGGATCCAAGAATGGTGCGCAGTCAGTGGCGCAAAAAGTGGGTATGCACTATATGCGGCGCATAGGGGCGCCGCGCTAGAGGGGGCGCCAAAGCGATGGGGGGAAAATAATTTTGAGTCGGCATTTTCTGTATTTAACAGCTGTTTGTGCATGTGTAAATGATATGATCAATAACAGAGAGGCATGTCACTAGTTAGGCGCCCCTCCCCTCCCTCACCCCCCCTCCTCTCAGGGCCGGTTTTAGCTATGGGCAATATGGGCCCAGGGCGCAATGTTTGTGAGGGCGCACGAGCGCTCTCCAAAAAAAAATAAAAATAAATAATAAATAAAAAAAACCAAAACAACTCGCCAGTTTTCTTAACTACCGCTCATTTCCACGTCAAGTTAGTGGAGTGGGCGCCCCTATGCCACCTTGCTGCTGAGAGTCATGTTGTGTGTGTGTGTGTGTGTGTGTGTGTGTGTGTGTGTGTGTGTGTGTGTGTGTGTGTGTGTGTGTGTGTGTGTGTGTGTGTGTGTGTGTGTGTCAGAAGAGGCAAGGGGTTGGGGGGGGGGGCGGGGGATCAACTTGCGACTGCTGAGTCTCACGTCGGATGCTCCGCCGGCCCAGAGCGCTCTCATGGGGGGAAAGAAAGGAGGGTGCGCTAAACTCCTCGCCCGTCTCCGCTGAAGTTGGCTTCATTTTGGTAATGTTGCTATGGGATGCCCAGCAATATTCCTCTTCTTCCTCTTCAGTGTCCGGTCTCTGGTCAACAACATGAATAAACTGCGACAGGATCACGTTGTTAAACGGATCCTGGACTGTCGTGATGTTTATAATGAGCGTAGTTTAACCGCAACGTCAGTCACGCTGTTTCCAAAACCACACCGACTTCAGCAGAGAAGTGAGTTTAGGTAGGTTTTTAGAGTTAGCCTACAGGTTTAACAGTGGCTCCTGTCATTGCTTTATTTTCAAAATATCATGTTGCTGCCCTACACTCACAAACAAAACCTATTTTAAATTGTGTATTTTTTTGAGGGTATTCTTGTATTAGAGGTTCAGAGGCTGTAGTCTGGACTGTGAGCAGAGAAAGCTGCCCAGCTTTAATATAACCTAAGCCTGATTGGCTATTTAAAAAATCATTTAAATATTATTTAATTTAAAGGAGCCACTGTAGCCTATAAGATCATGTGTAAGATTAAATTCAGTGTTAAAGGCGCCCAGCAGGGCCGGCTCTACGCAGGGGCAAGAGGGGGCAGTGCCCCCTCAAATAAATGTTTTGCCCACTCAAATCAAAATTTTAGAAGTTGAGAAAGCACATTTTTATATAGGCCTACTCAAAAAATGTGTACATTACAAGTTGACAAAATTATCTGCAGTAGCACAAAAATCCGCCGAAAAAGGGACACTGTCCTGTTCTTTTTTTTTTTTTAGTATTCGTAAGACTAGCTTTCCGTTTTGTAAATCTTGACCATAGTAGAACCCCCCCCCATCTCAGAGTACACCAGAATGCTTCACTCACATGTTAAAATCACAAAAATTTTCGGGGGGGGGATGCCCCCAGACCCCCCTGCAGGGGTTTAGCTACTGACCTTTTTCACCCCCTTTGGGTTTGCAATGGACACCCCTGCCCCTAGTTGGACAGGTCTGAAGGTAGAGGCCTGACAAAGTGCAATCCACTTCTCCAGGTTGGGGTTGGACACATAGCCAACAACCCAATTCAATGAAGAAAACACTGTTACTATCAGCACAGAGAAAAAAAAGTGCTGGAGCATGATGTGTTCACATGATGCCCCCTTCACATTTCTGACTGCCCCCTCATATATGCCGCCTAGAACCGGCCCTGGCGCCAATAAGTAGCCTATTCAGAATACATTACTTTGAGTCATCCAAATATTACCGATAACAGATTTTGTAATCAGTAATCTGTAGGGGAATACATTTTACAAGTAATCCTCCCAACACTATATAATAAAATAACACAAATAATATAATATATTCTTGTTTTTGTTCGTTGGTGGGGCGCCAAGAGATTGTTCGCCCACGGGGGGGGGGGGGGGGGGGGGGGGGGCGCCTGTGATATGTCTGACACGGAATGCCTAGACACAACCATATATGGTCGGCACGTGCATATTAATTAGCCATGTGCGCTCTGTGGAGCGGCTACAAAGTCGTTACAGCTAAGTCCTTCACAGTTCCCCCTCAGGGCCGCGTTGTCTCACTCTTTATTCTCTCGTCAGCTCCAAACACACGTGCACCTCGTTAACTCAGGTGACAGAATAATAATAGTCTCAGTAGCTGCAGATCAGTGTGTGCTGCTGCCGGTGTGTTTTTAATCTTGGCGGGTTTGTTTTTTCTTCTCTCTTATAGGCCTATGTATTTGTGTATGAGAAACAGTGTCTCAGATGAAAAAAAAAAAAAAAATCAGAAGGACACGTCTGACTATAACGTAATCAATCAATGTTGGAAAAGCGGAATGTTTGAAAAATAGTAAAGTGCCGCTACTCCGACAATGAAAAAAAAAAATCGGAATAGTGGGACGCTTGAAAAATAATGTTAAAGCAGAAGTGAGTGATCCGGTCGTTTTCGCTAATGCTGCGTTCCAGGCAGGCTTTTGAAATTGTAAATTACAGCTTCAAGTCACAACTTACGACTTTGTAGCGTTCCAGGCAACCCACTCGTGTTTTTCCGACCTGTTTTACCGGTGAAAGTCACTATAACGGCCACTCGTAACTTACCAGATCGAACTGGTACCACTTCACGGTCGGAAAAATACGAGTTTCCTTGAACGCACCATAACAGTCCTCGTCGCTACGTCACCACATTCACGGCGTTCCTTGGCTGCACACACAGCCCTGCATGCCGTTCTCTCTCCTCATTGGATAAAAACTGTAGGATACGATAAATGTTTTCTCTTCGGCTCAGAGCAGAGCAGAGGGACTGAGAGACCCGTGTTTCAGTCCAAACACTCTATGTAAGTGATTGCTGTCGGAAGATATAACTATTTAAGACTTATATTAACACAAATATATCACTCACTTCTGCTTTAATGCCGCTATTCCGACAATTAGAAGTCAATGTCGAAATAGCGGCATGTCGGTATAGCAGCATGTAACCCACTATGCCTCCAGTTGATCGAGTGTGGGGTTCGAAGCCCGCCTGGGCCCTTCACCTTGCCACATATCATACATACATACTTACATACATACATACCACAACAGCAACAACAGCTTTTGTTAATACAGTGGAGAGAAAGGCCAGGATAGTGTTTTATACTTTTACATTATTAAGAAACAAAGACAATCATTTGTTTGTTTTTTTGCTATGATTCTGTGTTATGTAGAAAACAAGTTTATTCAAGCCAGTCTTGTAAATTTGTTTTGTATTTAGTTACCAGTTATAATTACGCAAGTGGGCTATCTTATGTGTGATGCACTTGTGTTTGGCCCATCTGTTATGTATTAAAGGGAGACACCAGACACCTTGATTGTGAGAAGAAGACATTCCTTTGTAACAGTTTTATGAGCAGAGAGGCCCAAAGTTGATACAAATCAGGGAGGATAGGGAGAAGAACGATGCAGGTCGTGTCAGTGAGAAAGTTAATACGGAAGGGCCAGAAACAGAGTAGGGGTTTTAATAAATTGTGATTTATTTTATTTTTATCATTATTATTTATTTATTTTGATTTGATTCTGCAAAGACAATGCAAATGACTCTCTTTTGCTCATGCATCTGTGTGGCTTTTATAACCAACAACCATTACGCTCTTGAGCATCCCACAAACATGCACATCGCCACAACATTGCCTGACAGTGGGCCCTCTTAACATTCTCAATGAAGGCTTCTTTTGTTGGTGGTAGAACAGTTTGCTCTCCCTTCATACCATAACAGGCAGCGCTGACTGTTTTATTGTAAGCAGTGTAAAACTTTAAACAATACAAGAACCTAGGTAAAATAAAGTTGTGTTAAAAAAACAAACGTTTTGACCATGATGGTCTTCGTCAGGGTATGTCACATCACAAGTTTCATTTCATTTATTTAGATCTCCATTAGCTTCCGCAAAGGCCATCGCTATTCTTCCTGGAGTCTACCTTCACAGATTAAAGCAGAAGTAAGCGGAATATTTGTGGTAATATAAATCTTAAATAGTTATATCTTCCGATGGCAATCACTTCCATAGAGTGTTTGGTCCGAAACACGGGTCTATCAGTCACTCTGCTCTGCTGTAAGCCGAGGAGAAAACTTTGTGTATACTTCCCTGTATCCTACAACCTTTATCCAATGAGGAGAGAGAACGGCATGAAGGGCTGTGTGTGCAGCCAAGGGATGCACGCTAATGTGGTCACACATATATTAAGGCTGTCAAAGTTAAAACGCAATTAAAATCAATTTTAACGGCGTCAATTTTTTTATCGCGAGATTAACGCTGGCAACACACCAAATGCGAAAGCGCTGCGAATAGCTGCAAAGCGCCGAGAAGCAGAGCCAGTTTCATTTCGGTGCCCATGTTAATGTGGCGTTCACACCAGACGTGCCGCGGCGAGTCGCGAGCGATCGTGTCAATCCTGGTAGGATGTAAAACACGAGAGAATCCGATCAATTTTCAAAATAAACACGGCGATTGGCGAATATGAGAGGCCATGTGTGTGTGTTTGTAGCTTATTTGTGTTTATCGAAACAGAGAGTGAGAGAGATAAACACTGATGAGTATAGGATACACTTGTCTAGCTTTCTCGCAGTATTAAGAAGTGCTGTTGTGATGAAGGCTAAACAATGCTGACTAGTTTCTCTGATGCGTAATCGCGTAGTGGGCGTCTGTCAGAACGCACTATATGTTCCCCCAAGACTTAATAAAGAAGAAGCAGGAGACAGTTGATCCCTTTTCTGGTGTTTTAATGCAGGTAAATATTGCACACAATGGGTCTCATTCATGAAACGTGAGTAAATCTGTGTGTAGATTTGCACATAAAAGCTCACTCTACTAAAACTCTACTCCGGATTCATGAACGGTGCGGGAAACTCAGATTTGATCGTAAACACGTGTGTAACTTCATGAATGCCAACCCATCGTAAACTAACAACACGCCCCCGGTGATCAGCAATTAGCATAGATCTCCATAGATGAATAGCCATATAAGGAGATCCTGCCACCATATTAGGAGGTAGGTGCATCCTGCTCACCTGCGGCCATGACGCAAACGAGGAAAGAGGGGGAGAGAGAAAAAAAGAGAGATCACGGATCGAAGTCATTTTGGGTGAAGTGGAGTCCAGAAAAAATATTGAATTATCTTCTGTTAGTAGTGGTGTGACTGGGACAGGTCAAAGGCTGGAGGGAAGTAACAGATTTAGTGAATCCTTGGTTGATTAAATAACCGTTTAAGAAGTAAAGCCAGAATAGTTCGATATGAAACATGAAAAAATAAAATAAAATACACACAACTACAGAGCTACAGCAGCGACGGGAAGGGGAGGCTCTTCACAGCCTCAGCTGTAGAGGAGCATGGTTGTATCAACATATAGGCAGGTTATATTGTTACAGAAGCACCAGCCGTCTGTCACAGCTCCATCCAAACCGGTGCCGACTGCGCTGCTGCGCAGGGTGAAGTGTGCGCCCACCGAGCGTATACTGTAGCAACACAAAAAAGTTTTTTCCGGTTTTATATCTGATTATTATCATCATAAGATGGAGCCTTGACGTGTTTGTGCGTGTCCGATCCCTAAAACGTCTCTCTCTCCAAATATTTCTAATTGTTTGTCATGTTTCAATTACGTGTTTCAAAGGCATCGGCGTATTTTGAACATGAGAGAGAGTAATACGGATTAAAATTGTAATTTTCAATAGTGACAAGCAGTATTTATTTGCATTCCTACATTTACACAAGCGCTACACACAGTCCGGAGCAGGTGTAGATTTTGTGAGTAGCTACGAAAAAATCAGCACTACTAAAAGATTGATGAATGCGGAAATCCACGTAAATTTGCGCTGCTCAGGGTTTACACAAAAATCCGTGCTGCTCACGTTTCATGAATGAGACCCAATGTGGTGGGTGTGTGTGTGGTTTTTCCTCTGGACGCACACTGAACCACAAACGGCAGGTTAACTGACACAAAGTAACAACACAACTTCTGCCGGCCGTACACACGTCTCACTGTCATCAGTCTCTTCTTCTTCTCTCTCACAAGCCACAGCACTCAGCGCAGTAGAGCGCGATAGCGCCCCTAGTGGCTGAGTGTGGCTAGATCACCGGCTCTGTCCTGCAGCCTTCAGAACAGCTGTGCTTTGCTTCTTGATTCTCAAAAGTGCTGATCTCTGATTATTTAGATGTGCCTGAACAAGGTTAAAGTGTGATCTATTTCAACATTTAAGTTTGGATATGTAATCGTCCTGTGATTGTGCAAACACTGCTGCAGACTGGAAAGAGGAACTGCTTACTGCTGATAAGAGCGCGCGCACGCACACACACACACACACACACACACACACACACACACACACACACACACACACATACTTGTCTTTGCCCCTCAGGGGCCCTTTTGTTTATGGTAAAAGAGCTCATTTACTATATAAATGCACTCAGTTAAAGGTTTCCTGCACCGACAATAAATATCTTTAAAAACATATGAAAATGTGAACATATGGGTAGGCTAGACACAAATAAGACACAAGTTGGACTTTGGTTCAGTTCACCACTTCCTTCATTCCATCTCTTTATCCTTTACACCTGCAAATTCACATGCCTTGTTAGCTCATTAACTAGTCTATCTGCTATCATCTTGACAAAAGATCATCGATAGGAAGACAGGGTAGTAGCATGATAATCAAATAATGATCCTTAGAACCAGCACTTAACCATTTAAAATGAATGAACCCAAGATCTAATTTTGAGTCAACACTGTTTTTTCTTCTTTTTATTCCACCCTGGAGTTTGTTCTGTAAGGGATCTAGCTACGCTTGGTTGAGGTTGCACCCGGACCTGTTTATGTGATGCACACTTGAGTTAAGAAGTAAACACAAGTTGGATGTACTCTGCTCTCCGTCTCGTCATTGTTATCGCCTAACACAAGACATAACACAACAGAGTTAACTGTGAGCACTCTTCACATTGCATAAAGTTAGCTGAATAGCATAATTGTCTATGTCTTATTTTGGCCAAATTGTGAAATCAAATCAGTGCTGATTCACCGTGCATTACAATGCAAAAAAACAAAACAAAAAACAACAACAAGTTATCCTGAAGTCCCCATGTATTTATTTATCAAAACAGGTCAGTGAACAGACTACATGTTACACTTTGATAATGCGAGTACATGACACAGTGTACTACAATAAAGATTACTAATAGAAGTGTGTTATTTGGAAACTAAACTTATGTTAAAACTGTTCCCCCATTCACTTGAATCACAATTTTGAATCTAATTGAATAATCATGACTGTACTAGCAATTTGGAGCTTTGTCATTTCTGTAGCTACAGTATCTAGCTGGCTTCATGTTAGCCATGGCAGCTCTGTGCCATGGCTGAAGTTGCCAGTCTGACTGTCGGTATAGTCAGTATACCATTGGGTATACCCAATCATTTTACAGCTGCTATTTTAAAGGGATAGTTCACCCAAAATTCAAATTGCACTCATTATCTACTCACCCTCATGTGGACTAAGGGCTGGGAGAAGTTTCAGAGCCCTCCGTGGCTTCTCTGAGTTATAGGGGGTCTCAGCGCAGCAGTGCATGTCCATACAACGGTTGCAAATGGATCCCACTTTTCTTTGTAACAAAAAGACACACCAAAAAACATCCAAATACCTCCATACAGCTCGTATGTAATGTCCGTCTTGTATTGAAGCCCCGAAATGAGAAATTCTTCCCAAAAAAATGAAATAATAGTCTATATTTCAAGCTCCCAGCACTTCTCTTCCTGGTCCGACCAAATCTCGCAAGATTTGAACCGGCGTCAGTGCAAATCGTGCGCAAATCTCGCAAGATTTGGACGAACCGAGAAGAGACGTGCTGGGAGCTTCCACTACAAACAAGCTTTTTTCGGAAGAATTTCTCATTTCGGGGCTTCAATACAAGACGGACATTACAGACGAGCAGTATGGAGGTATTTGGATGTTTTTTGGTGTGTCTTTTTGTTATGAAGACAGTTGGTATCCATTTGCAACCGTTATATGGACATGCACTGCTACGCTGAGACCCCCTGTAACTCAGAGAAGCCACGGAGGACTCTGAAACTAGAGTAGATAATGAGTGAAATTTCAATTTTGGGTGAACTAGCCCTTTAATCTCTCGTTCAATCCGGTAATAACGGGTCTTCATGGGCACTGTGTAGCTACATCGGCTACAGGTAGAACAACTGTAAAACACCTGGAGCTGATAAACTAAAGCCAGGAACACACCGGCCCGACCGTATGCTTGTAGCCCGCTCCTATTAACGGTATCTGTCTCCCGTATGCAAGTCTTACTGGTAGAAAGTCCTCTCAATTCTCGCTCCAAAAACTCCCGTGGCTTATTTCTCAAATGAGCATGTTTTGTTTCTAAATGTCTGCGCAACAGTAACGGTTTCATTGAGTTGTGAGACAGTACTTTTGCACATATAACACACTGTGGCCGAGTAAATCCACCAGTATTAATCTTAGTGAACCCCAAAGCAATATAGTTTTCATCATATTTTCGCCTTTTTGACTGCCCGTCGCTGCATGCTTTCCCGCATCAGGAGGCTCTGCATCGGACTCCTCACCGCTGTCCGTGGCTATGCTCTCAGCTTGACCAGCCACAGGTGCATCGCTAGCATCCCGGTCAAAGGTAGACGACGTTGAAGGTGAAGAATAATGTGGGTTGTTGTCGCTGGAAAGTGCACCTTCGACTGTTAGCTGAATGGTGGCAGCAGTGGATGTCCCTCTGGAAGGGCAATTTATCCTTTTTAGCCATTTATCCATTTACGCCGGTTAGCCGGGCGGCGGGCAACGTGTTTGTTTTGGCAGTGCAATTAATTCACTGACCACTAGAGGGTAGCCTATACATGTCTATGCATGACAGTGAGTGAACAGACACTTATTTATCCGCCAGTTTAAACGTGTAATGAGGCTCTTTACAAACCATGTTTTTTTTTTTTTTTGCATTTTTTCGCGTACCCCCCGTGTCACGTGGCATACCCCTGGGGGTACGCATACCACAGTTTGGGAACCACTGCCCTAAATCAAGAAAGAAAGAAATGAATTAATAAATGAGACACTTTTTTAATAGGCCTAACCTCAACCCTAAATATATAAGACACTGTTGAGGTTATTTAATTTCAGACGTAATGTTGATCAAAACACGACTTTTATTGATTTCTAAATTGCATCATTCAGCAAATCTGGAAGTCCGGTCACTTCTCTACTGGGTTCCTCACCCTCCTCGGTTGTGTTCATTTGTTTTCAATGAAGCCTTTGATAATCAATCAGTGGATCAATGGATTGTCATGTTAGTGGCCAGCGGCAACAGTCTTCCTCTGCTCCAAGCCGTTTGCATGGCACAGTAGCCACACCTCCACCATCTAAAAAATCCACCACTGCAAATGGATGCATGCTGGAACATAAAAATAAAAAATGCAGACTAGTGTAGCTGTGGCAATGCCACGTATCCAGATTTGAATGGCAAGAGGACCATTTTCCTTTGTGATGTATCAATGGATACAACATGCAAATGATTAGATAACTTTGAGACAAAGTAAAAATAAAAGGCATGCTGAGTCGATTGGGTGGTTGTACTCAAGTACTTTGACAGATTCACAATGAGGACAAGGAGAATTCTGCCCCCTGCAGTAAAACAGTCATCACCCTTAGAGCAAGGAATGAATCTCCATCATTGTACTGCCTATACTGTAGGCACATTGAAAGTTCTTCAGTCACTGGTCTGGAAAGATGAGACTGTTTGAGGGGAGAGGAAACAGACGCTCTCTTTTGTTTTCCTGCTATCTGCTGCACAGGGTTTGGGGGCCTTTAAGTTTGCTTAAAATTTTTTCAAATGGGAAACAGGAAATGCTGTCCAAAGGATCAAAATTCCGAGCATCTTGAGCAAGGTGTAGTAAAGAATGTAGGCCTACATTATATCCCACAAATTCCATCCCATAAATTAGGCCAAAAGTCTTTCACAAAAAGTTTCAAAATATCAGCAAAATGACAATTTTCAATACACAAATCTGGGCTGAGAAGGATCCGTACAGATACAGACAAATGCATAAAGTTTATATACATTTTGTTAGAAACATTATTAACTCATCTCAGTTGCTTTCCACGTGCTAATTTCTAGGAGAGACCTTGGTTTCCTGGCAAAATCTCTGGGCAAGTATTCCCTGACAGACACCATGTATGCTCAAATCACAGTCAGAATCTGAACAGAAGTTAGAGGGCCCTTCAACCAAAGATAAATCAGCTTGCGCATCACCCCCAAGCACACAAGGTGCATATAGTCCAGCACAAAGCTTGAAACTAATCCCACACCTAACTCACTTAGGGGTGAGTGAGACACGTACTTGGTGCTCTTCATAAACCATATTCCTAAATGCCTTATCAGTCCTTTGCTCAGCTGCCATCTCAGGAAAGGTCATTCTTCTATTTACATATTTACCCTTTTGAATACAACGTTCACATGCATACTAGCCTGTGTGACCCTGGATACATTTAAGGAATGCACGTGCAGTTGCATCACAAATGAATGCGTCTGGAGCAGCAACTCTGAAATGCACGCCATTGTACTGAATTCCTTCCTGTAAAACACATGTCATATATTTTATAAAGTCATTTAAATTCAAATACACATTTGAATTTGGAAGCCCTTTTATATTACCAAGAATGGGCCACACACTCGTACCTGTGCTCCGAAACAGAGGAAGGCCATCAACATTGATTGAATAAGTGTGAGCACCAGTGTCGGGTAGTAATGTAACGCCATTACGTAACGCTGTTACTTTATTCAGTAACTAATAACGTAACGCGTTTTTTAAAATTCAGTGACTCAGTTTCCATTACCAAACGCTGCGTTACTCCGTTCCTTTTGGTGAGGTTTTACAACGGCATAAAGTTCCCATATATGCACATATATCCTCATGAGGATATACATATATGCGCATATATGAAACCTATATGCAGTTTATCTGTGCATATATGCACCAATATTAGCATATATGCGTATATATGAAAACGGCCAATTTTATGTATGTCACATACTGTATATTCAAACCTATATTGAAACCTATAGGTTCTTTCCGTGTGGGATGTTGCGCACAACTGGAAGAGCACAGGAGCATGCAATGACAAGGTTCAGGCAATGCTATGCATTGCAGTGCATGTATAATGCCTTGGGGAGCATACATCAGTCCGACTGCCCAAAAGTCCGACGGCTCATTTCTCCGACTACCCATTCTACAGTGTTAAGGTTAGGTTTAGGGGCTGTGTCCACCAGACGCGCTTTTAGCACTCTGAGCGCCCACGACCAACGGCTGTGGCCACCCTCTCTCTCTCTCAGAATGTTACTGTCACTAGGTTACAAAACAAGTTGTCTCTCATCCGAGCCGCCTAAACGCTACAATGTTTCTCTAACTGAGTTTGCATACAATGGACAGAAAGAAATTAATGACCGCATTAGTGGCAGCTTTAGACATGGACGCCGAGGTCCCTCCAAAACGCATGTGGATGCATAAAATCAACCGTGCAAGAAAACAGCTGGGCGAATATCACCGGTTGGTGCAGGAGCTGCGCTTTGACGGTGCGCGTTTCAAGGCATATTTCAGACTCAGCAAGGTCCAGTTTGATGTTGTGCTGGAAAAAATCGGACCCTCCATCGCCAAAATGCAGACCAACTAAGACCATCACCCCTGCTGAGCGTCTCTGCATTTGTTTACGATGAGTTGTCTCAATTTAATAATGTAATAATGTAAACAGCTGCCTTGGGCTACACAGCGGCCCGCTCCACGGTCTTGCTTTTTTTTTTTTTTTTTTTTTGGTCTTTTTTTTTTTGAGGGAATAGAATAACTAGTAGGACGAAAGCAACCTCTGTAACTAATTAGGCTACTTTTGAAATAATGTGATTAACGTGATTAGTTTTAAAAAGTTGTGTAATTTAATTAGGACACTTTTCCAACGTGCACAACACTGAATATAAGATTAACAGACATTACATCAAATAATAACAACTAAATATGGTCCAGGATGTCTAGCATTTTACAGATGATTTTATCCAAGCTATACTCTGAATGATGTTGATGTACATAGCTGTAGTCATTACAGGCTCACCATTTCACATTTTTGATCTTATGTGTACTAATCCATATTTATATTTGACAGGTATCTTTCAACAGGAGACTCCTTCAGGACGATTGCCTTCAGCTACCGTGTGGGATTTTGTACTGTGGCCAGAATTGTGCGGAGTGTGTGTGAGGGAATCTGGAGCTGTTTAAGGGAGGAGTACATGCCTGTTCCTGGAGTTCAAGCCTGGAAAAAAATGGCATCTGATTACAAAAAGATGTGGTCATTCCCAAACTGCGTTGGTGCAATAGACAGCAAACACGTCGTTATCCAGGCCCCTCCTTCCAGTGGCAGCCAGTACTGGAACTACAAAGGCAGTTTCTCTATTGTACTCCTGGCAGTAGTGGACGCCCACTATCGATTTATTGTAGTGGATGTGGGTGCCTATGGTAGGAGCAGTGATGGGGGCATCCTAGCTACTTCTGCCTTTGGGAAGGCTCTGCGACATGGAAACCTTGGCCTGCCAGACGACAGGGCATTACCGCAGGCAGACCATTTAGGACCCCTACCACATGCTTTTGTCGCAGATGAGGCCTTTCCTCTTCGCCGCAACATTATGAGGCCCTACCCTGGACAGCATCTGCCAGCTGAGAAGAGAGTCTTCAATCTGCGGCTATCCCATGCTAGGCGTATGGTGGAGTGTACTTTTGGAATTCTAGCAACCCAGTGGAGGCTGTACAGGAGGGTGCTTGGGGTGTCGCCACAGGTAGCAGAGGAAGTAGTGAAAGCCACAAGCATCCTCCACAATTTTCTGCGGTGGGATGTTGAATGCAATGACATCCCCCCACACACCAACTCCATCAGATCCCCAGGGTGCAGTCCATGATATCCCCAGAGTCGGCAGCAACAACACGTCGAGGGAGGCAGCTGCCATTAGAGAGAAATACACCATCTACTTCTCCTCTCCTAATGGCAGAGTACCGTGGCAGGATAAAGTGTTGTAAACAGAAGCCTACAGTTGATAGCCTACAACAGAACAACACAGGCTTCTTCCAAATTCAAAAAGTCTTTATTAATCAAAAATAACTATCCTACAATATAATTCTATGTCAATAAATAATCATTTAAATGTCTTTGATTGGTCTGATTGTGTGTGTGTTTACAAGAGTGTTTTAATTATCAGTTTCGAATTCAGGTTGGAAGAGAATTTCTTGTATTTTCAGACGGGCTTGAGCTTTATTTCGATTAGTCAGCCTTCTCAATGATGGTGCAAGGGACAGCAAAAAGTGCTCATCCTCATCAGCTTCTTTGTGATTGTTTAGTGTGTCAATCAGTGTGTGAATGTGTGTGTGAATGGGTTAATGCGATGTATGATATACTGTAAAGCGCTTTGGGTATCGTTCAGGTATAGTAAAGCGCTATATAAATACAGACCATTTACCATTTACCATGGTTTGTTTATAGGCAGTAAGATTAGGACTGGGTGGCACTTGTCTCCCTCTCTTGGGGGCTGGTGGTTCAGTGTCTGGGGGGGGCAGTGTGTCATCCTCTTCTTCACTCTCAATCTGTGGAAACAAAACACACATTGTAAACAAAATGTTTTTGTTTTTTTGTTGCTGTTGCGGTTTTTTTTTTTTTAACATTTTTCCAGTCAAATAACCTGACTTTTTAATTTCCAATTCTGGCACCTAGGCCAACAATGTAAACTGAGATTAAAAAAAAGAAAAGAAAAAGACATAGGCTAAAAAGAATAACAAGAACACACACAAATAACTGACCTCTGCCTGACTCTGAGGAGAGATCATTGGCCTTAAAGGATAATTTCCGTTTTTTACAACCTGGACCTTATTTCTAGCATAAAATACGACCATTTTACTCACCCAGAAACTTTGGTGTCATTTGGAGTTGTTTTGACGAAATTAGCCCCAGTGGAGCGGCGCGTATATCCGTATAATGCGAGAGCACGGGGCACCCAATGCAGCCTCTAAATATCACATTATCCGCTGCAAAACTCGTTCATTTCGCCAATATTTTGTTATGATACACTAGTGATATTCCCCTCCGAGCCCGTGGTGGCATGTTATCAACATGCTGCGCCTGTAGGTTGACCTACTAACCTCCGACCTGGATGATGTCATCTCCGGCCGCTGCCCGGCGCAGCTAACTTGCTACCGCTAATGCTATGGTTCGTTTCTGCGTGTTTCTGACTTGTCAGAACAAAATGAGCAGCTGGATGAAGTTCAGCTTCCACAGGCTTCCTCTCCTCAACCTGGACTCACTAAAGCTCCGGCTAGTTGAGCTAAAAATGGACCCGAATGCCGAAGCAGAATGATTATTATCAGAATGAGCCGGGCAGCGGTCGGAGATGACATCATCCAGGTCGGAGGTTAGTAGTCAACCTACAGGCGCAGCATGTTGATAACATGCCACCACGGGCTCGGAGGGGAATATCACTAGTGTATCATAACAAAATATTGGCGAAATGAACGAGTTTTGCGGCGGATAATGTGATATTTAGAGGCTGCATTGGGTGCCCCGTGCTCTCGCATTATACGGATATACGCGCCGCTCCACTGGGGCTAATTTCGTCAAAACAACTCCAAATGACACCAAAGTTTCTGGGTGAGTAAAATGATTGTATTTTATGCTAGAAATAAGGTCCAGGTTGTAAAAAACGGAAATGATCCTTTAAGAGAGACATCACCTTCTCTGACACCTCAGGCTCAGACTCCAGAAAAGATGACGCTCCTGGCTGACTGTAGTTACTACTAGTAGGCCTTTCTTTTAAATGCGGCTCAAGAAAGCTAAGCACTGTCAGGTATTTCCACTTTTTTTTATATTCTTTAGCGGACCCGCTCTTCTTCTCCAGCTCACTGCGCCTCTCTTTTGCATATCTGTCTCTGAGATACTTCCACTTCTTTCTGCACTCTTGTTCTGCACAGATTTACATGAAAAGGTAAACCTAAACTGATCAACAGTATATTAAAAACACAGTTGCGATTACACTACCGACTGCATAGAACGTTGGTCACTATGTAACGGAGACTAACGGCAGCAGTGTATATACGTTATACAGAGGTAGATAAACAACAACAAAATAAAAATACCTGTTATTCCGACAGACGTGGCCACATTCCTCCATACCTTCACCTTCGCCGTCTGATCATGATATTGTTTCATGGACAGATCATAAATGACCGGGTTGTCAGCGACGGCCAATATAATCCGCTCCATCTCGTCCGCTGCCATCTCTCCGGTTGTGTTGCTACGGTAATGAGCGCGGCGCCGTTCTAAAAGTTGAACAGATTTCAACTCCGAGCGCTCTGAGCGCTGCAGCAAAAAAAGGAAGCGCTCAGAGCGCTTTTTCCGCCGAGGGCACTAAGCGCTGTGAGCGCTGAACTCAATAGGGTTTGAATGAAAAGTAGACGCCCAGAGCGCTAAAAACGCGTCTGGTGGACACAGCCCCTTAGGGTAAGGTTAATGGTTAGGGCTACTTAAGTCGGAGAAATGGGAGGTCGGACAGACGTCATGCGCCCCAATGCCTTAGGTTTCCTTTCTCTTGATCAAAGCTTGGACGCTGACATTTTCGCTGCTCATGTTGCTGGCGCCGTCGTACCCATGGCCTGGACAATCAGCAATCTCTATGCTTATGTGACAGTTGAGGTTCCTGTCACTATGCCTCCAATTGATCATGCGCCCTGGCTACTTGGCCAAAGGGATGTCCCTTTGGGTGACTGGCAAGCGTGCATTGACTATTACCCGGGAGGTGTGGGTTCAATCCCCGCCCGGGCCCTCTTCACCTTGCCACACTTATGTGACTCAACACACCCTTGATTGCAGTTGCAATGTGGCGACCTGTGATTTGTGGCAGAGTACAAATCTCCAGCAACTCCTCCCTGATATTCACGTATTTGTCCACAAAGCATACACACATTGGCATCAGCTCTACATTATGGGATGTGACCTCATCAGCTAGGACTGTGTAGATCTGTGCATGTTTGACCTCTTCCACGATCTTGGCCTGAATCATGTGCTTTTCTATCACATCAATCATCTCATTTTGGCTTTCGGGTGAGAAATATGTGGCATTTTTGAGCTTTGGCTTTCCCAAGTGCTGCTTCAGCTTTTCATCATGATTTGCAAGTAGTTTCATCAGGGCCAAGAAATTTCCAGGATTGCCAGTAGAATACTGCTTCTCAGCTGAGCCTCTTAGTGCGATGCACTGGCGTCCATAGTACAGTACAATCTCTGCTGCACACTTGAGTATGTGCCTGTTTTCTTTGATGTTGGCCTCCTTTGCACTATCCATATGGACTGAGATTTGAGTGTTGAGGTTTTCAATTGACTGGAGGAACAACTTTGCTCTTTCAAGTGCAGCTAAATGGTATGATTTTGATGAGTGGTTTCCAATTGCCTTGGTTTTCTTATACCATTTAGTGAATGGCGCATTGTACAAAAAGTAGAAAGGTCGCGCACATCCAGTTAAAAAGATGCTGGCCTCAAACATAAATGTAGACAGAAAAGAGAAAAGAGGAGACCGCACACTTCAGCTCCCTTATCTGCTGATTTATTTAGCACATCCAACAACAAAAAAGACAGTAACGTTTTGAGCGTACTGCTCTTCTACAGACTTACTCATTCATACCAGACGCCCCAATTTTAAACCTGCCCCAGAGGGTCACATGATGAGTCACATGGTAAGGGAAATACATAACCAGAACACACCTTGTGCTAAGTAGAAAAGACATAGAACGTATATACATAAAATAATCTATCAAAATACACAGAATTTCATCATAATTTACACTAGATCAAAGCCCATCAAGCCGACATAAAGATCTAGTAAACTAGAGGCGCCTCTTAGTATTAGGATGGCTAATTTACAAGTTGCATACAAGGTTATTGTTTTTTTAGATTTATAAATTTTAGATTTCACTTTTTTTTTACATTTTAGTCATGTTTAGAAATTTTAGATTTCACTTTTTTTTCTTTTTAGATTTAACCATGTTTTAGAGTTCAAATTAAACATTCATTTCCTATAACCTTGAAAAGGACAACCCCACCCACAAAATAGATAGGTTAACGTTATATAGAAGAAAAACATGCAATCCATCAGTAGGACCCCCTCATGGCATAAATCAAGAAGCAAAAAACATGAGAAGTAGCTACTACAACAACCATATGCAGGATATTTCAGGAACCACATAGGAAATAGAAATAGAACCGTCACAGATAGTCGAATCATCATATGATAAATTACATTGGGAGGATCACATCATATATTCACATATTTTAACAAATTTTTTCACATAACTCACAAGGTGGTCTAATGGTCTAATATTAAAGTCCTCATTCAGTCCCTTGGGAGTTAGAGTGTCCAACGTATATATCTAGTATAGTTTTCTCCTAAGGAGTAAAGTGTCAACATTGCCACCTCTGCGAGGGGGTTTGATTGATTCAATCCCAATGTATTTTAATGAGGCGACACTGTGACAAGCTTCTGTGAAGTGGACTGCATTGGCACATTGACCATCGATGACAACTGCTTCCTCTCCTTGGCATTCAGAAACAAAGCACAGCACACAGAATCCACCATCAAGTGTCCTGCTGTACACTAACCACCAGTCGTGTTCCTCAAACCATTCGTGCTTGAATGCCCTGTTGCAGTCACCAATGAATTGTGTTGGAAAAATGAAGTGTTTTGATGGCCTGTCATGATTCTTGAGCAAGTGGTACTTCTGGGCATCTGGCATCCGACACACACACTCTGAGATATCTGATTGTGATTTTGTAGCTTGGATGAAAAATCCCCCAAAAATCACAAATACAGCTCATCTGCCTGACCCACTGCAGGAGCTGCTGGATCTCTCCTTCGCTGTATAGTGCTAGTCAGAGCTCCAGACTCCCGTGATCCGTCATCAGGGTCCTGCACAGCTGAGAGAGGGGAGGGGGGCAGAGAGAGAGAGAGCGAGAGAGAGAGTTCAGGCTAAGACACCAAAATCAAAAAAATATTTTACACGAGAAAATGGATTTTCTCATGTACATGTTATATGTATATTATACATTTTATGTGTGTATCACTAGATGAAACAACTATCAAAGTCCTGCAAAGCCACTGCATCAGGGTCATGACATGCGATGTCCTTGCTGTTGTAAGGACTGGCTCAGGTTAAACCCTTCATTATTATTTTTAGATACATTTTTAAATTCCAAACACAGCCTATTACAAGAATTATTCACCATGTAATTAAGCTAAGCATCATTTATTAATTTTTTTAACTCTTTCGCGACCACACTAATTTCTCAGCACATCCGCTCAGGACCACATGTTTTTGGCTATTTGTTTACCTTTTATCTCACGTCGAACCGAACTCTGTACATCACCTAGAAACAAACGGTCTTCACGTGGTTGAAGAGTGACTTTACAACGTCCACCTCAAAAAAACGGCGAGTTTTTCCGCCGTTTCGTTCGTAAGTAAGAAGTAGAAGAAGAGAGCTGGGTTTCTCCAAAAACGGAGCTCCCGCTCTAGTTTCAGAGAAAAACGCACTTTTGTGTCAAGTGGCAATCCGCTCATTTCACCGGTACTCTGCAGTGTGGCATGTCTCCCAAATCATTTCTACGGCTAAATAAGTATTTTTGTAGGCAAATCTACATCCAGTGGGGGGCGCTAACGTTATACAAATGGGTCGAATGACACAATACTCAAATGACATTGCTGAAACACAACAATACCAACAGCCAACAAAACGGCAAGTTTATTTGGAGATCAAATACATGAATGAATGAATGAACAAACAAATAAATAAATAAATAATTAAAAATATATACTCTCTCTCTATCTATATAAATAAATAAATAAATAAATAAATAGCTACATAGCCTGTGCAAAATAAAATAAATAGAGTACAAAACTGGGTGTACCCTGTATCATCTCATGTAGCTTTATGTAGCAACCATATAATTATGCAACACAACACCTCCTACACATAGTTTTCCCTGCTGTGATAGGCTGTATAGCATTCCACAGGATGGAGAGGAACATTGCAGGCCTTACAGTGGAACCTTGTTTCTTTTCACTGCCCTCTCCTATCACAGACTCTGCATCCGCGGGTGGGATTTTTTCTTCTGGGTGTGGGTGGGAACTTCACCAGCTCGTGCCCAGCAATGCGTGCTTCCAGCCTGCTTGTAGGATCCCTACGAGCCGTCTGCTCTGCCCTCTGCCTCGCAGGCTGCGCCACCTCATCCTCATCTGCCACACCACCCACCTCCTCCTGAGGGCTGGTCCAAGCCTCGATCACACTTGTGATGAATGACATGAGTACCTTGTATTTCCCCCCAGGATGCTTTGATCTGTAAATGACAAAGGCGTTGAAAACACATATTTGAAATAAATAAAACACAAACTTCCTCGTCCATTTTGCACCCCTCCTAGTGAATGGGTAGTACCCAATGTTCTGGTCTAGGCGGTCTACACCGTTCATGTTGCAGTTATAATCAATAACACAGGAAGGCTTTTCAACCAGAAGCCGCTGCCCTCCCCTTTGCCAAATGTGAATGGACTCTTTTGTATCCCTGTGCATGGTGGAAATCATTTTAACTATTTTTTTTTATCTCTCCAGGCTAGCACCATCACCCTGTCATTGCACCTTGCCACTGTCTCACCCAACTTCAGCTCAGAGTTAGTTATATTCTCAATAATGTCTGGTCCGCCTCTGCTTTTTCTCAATGTACCACAGGTATGAGTTTTCAACCTCAACAGTTCCTCACTTAGACCTACTGAATTGTACAGATTATCCATGTATAATTTGTATCCATGGTCTGCCAGCTGATCTAATAGGGCTACAACTGTCTCACCCAGCGCTCCTGAAACCCCACAGTATGGCCTCATGTTGTGGCAGTATCCTGTCTCAGAATCACACAAAATGTATGACTTGATTCCATACTTCCCTGGCTTCATTGGGTTGTAGACCCGAAAGGCCAGGCGTCCCCTCCACAAAAGCATCCCTTCATCTATAGCAATGTTCTGAGCCGGCTGATACAATTCCTTAAATTTGGACAGAACCAAATCTAATACAGGGCGTACTTTGTGCAGCTTGTCTTGTGTGTTAGGGTTGCTGTTGTCACTGAAGTGCATGAAGCGCATGATAAGCTCAAACCTTCTTCTAGACATGCGTTTACTAAATATGGGGGTTGACAGCAGTTCATCAGTGGACCAATACATTCTTAGGTTAGGTGTACGGATGATACCGGTAAGAAAGTGGAGCCCAAGAAAAACCTTCATTTCATGCACCGTGACAGGTTTCCATGACTTGATGTGGCTGTGAGGCATGTGTTGGGTTACCGAAGATATTGTTTGTTGTGCATAAATGTTGGTCTGCTCAACAATACTCTGGAGGAGCTCAGGTGTGAAGAACAGCTCTACAAAGTCCACCGGCTCTTCAGACTGTAGTGCTGCCGCTGCTCCTTTGGGGTTGCTGTGAAGGTGAAGTCTTCAGGCTGCCAACCATCTTCGTGCCATTTAGTAGCCCGGGCTTTCACAGAATGACTGCCTTGTCGCTTGCCACGGCCTCTTTGCATGCCACGTCCTGTAAATTACAGAAGTATCTAATTACACATCTTGCGTCTATGTTCTTTTTTCATATGCAGAAAAATATTTTGTCCTCACCTCTCTCTGTGTCAGGAGAAGGAGAGTGTGACTCCCCTGGGATACCCAAAGCTTCACTGCCCCCCCCTGTTGTTGGGAGTGGAGCTGGGCGTCTCCCGACACTGCCATCCCCTCTTTGCAGTTCCTGCAAATTGTCACCCCCGCCATCATCAGATTTGGCACTGTCTGTGGATTCATCAGTGACAGATAGATGGATGTACAGAGAGAGAGAGAGAGAGAGAGAGAGAGAGAGAGAGAGACAGACAGACAGACAGACAGACAGACTTCAGACCATGACAACTAGATCAGTCTTTACCTCAGAGGAAAAAGGGTAAATGTAGCTACCTGTTGCTGAGTCCAGGTTCATGGACACTGCCTGTGGCAGATTACGAGAGGACCCCTGGCCTCCAACTGTGGGAGATACATTGACAGAGAGAGACAGACAAAGGTTTCCCATCAATACAGAATATAGACTATATAATGTCTCCTACGTGGTAGTGTACAAAAAAAAAGAGTGCTTTTGTGGGCATAACATCAAGTGTCAAAAGTAGCCTACATGTAGGATAGGTAAATTAGAATCAATCAACTTTTCAGAGTCAGAAAAACTTAGCTACTAGGCTGGATAAGAATAAAACCACAAAGAGGAAAATCATTCATGTGGTAAATAATGTATGCTTGAATTCTTACCACGAGCAGAAACAGGCTTTGGTGGCAAATCCTCCTCAGACTGGGTGTCAGACGTCCCTGAGTGTGAAATCACACCATAAAATCAATTTACTACTAACAGTTAGTGGGCTACTAGGTCTCTGCAACTACCTACTACTACTACTACTAATAATAATAATAATAATAATAATAATAATAACAACAACAACAACAACTTGGTTGCAATGATTTTTCCGGTAATTTTGATGGATAGGCTTAGGTTTATCGATGGAAATGTTGCTAACATTACCTGGTTGCCACTCGGATTCAGATTCCACTGCCGAAGTTGACTGTGACGATGCGGGGCTGTCAGCCTTTGAAGCTCCCGACATGAAAGGCACCTCCGCCTGCTCTTCATTCCCATCACCAGGGTTGCCAACTCTCACGCATCTGGCGTGTGTCACACGCTTTTAGGTCCTGTCTCACGCTCTCACGCCACTCAAACAATTCTCACGCCAAAATCAAGCGATTTGAAAAAATAAATAAATACATTTAAAAAGCAAGCTTTGGCACTCATCAATAGGCTCTCTGATTGGTGTGCGCGATGCTTATCCGCGTGTCGATTGGACGGCTGCTCAAGCCTGTGATCACAGCACAGTAGGACGGGGAGTTGTCGATCCGCGAGCCACCCCCCCACCCACAGCGGCGGTGCGCAGTGGCAACTGGCGTCTCTACACTGACCGAGTTATGTTTTCGGACTGAACGCGGCTCGAACTGACGCCTGCGGTCGGGCTGGTTGGGCCAGTCCGTTGAAAACTATAAAATCAAGATGCTGACTGGGTAGCCCAAAAGTACAGCCAGGCAGCTCAGTCCAGAGAGCAGAGGAGAGAGAGACAGCGCAGCAACAGGTGTGTGTGTGTGTGTGTGTACGTCTGTGTGTACGTGTGTGCGCAACTGCGCATGCATGTACGTGGGCCATACCTGCAAACTCCGAATGGGTAGAATGTTTATTACAGAAGAGAAACACACATTTCAGGACCTGACTTGTATCATCAGGCTGTAGTAGAAGACTGAAAATCACAGCACATGTCTGTTCTGTCCTTTCATATATTAATAGGCTCAATAGGCTGGTCCAGGCCAAAAGCCACAGCTCCCCACTAGACCAGTTTCATACACTCCAGCCATACAATGATAGGAACCACAGATCTGCTTTTTTCCCTCTTATCTGAAGCAAATGTTGTGTTTTCCCTTTATTTTCTTCTCAGAGTACACCAGAATGCTTCAAATACATGTTAAAATCACAATTTTTCCTGGGGGGGTGCCCCCAGACCCCCCTAGAGGGATATATTGTCACCTATTCCACCTCTACTCAGTTTGCAGGTATAATGTGTGTGTGTGTGTGTGTGTGTGTGTGTGTGTGTGTGTGTGTGTGTGTGTGTGTGTGTGTGTGTGTGTGTGTGTGTGTGTGTGTGTGTGTGTGTGTGTGAGAGAGAGAGACAGAGAGAAAACTGTCCCCCCCCCCGGCCAACAGAATCTCACTCCAGCCCAGGACCAAAAGTTGGCAACCCTGCCATCACCGTCAATTTCGTCGTCAGTCTCATTCAATAATTTGTGTTTGACAAGAAATTGTAACAATTCCTCCAACGTTCTCTGGTGAAAACGAGATTCCACCTTCTTCTTTTCTATTTTTCTTTGTCTTTTCCTTTTCATCGTACTATCACCACCAGACAAACAACAATCACAAAACTCCGGAAATGGGATAGCTGTCAAATCTAAATCTCATCTGATTTGGGGTAACCTGACCCTTTCATCCAATCCCGTACGATCACGAGCGGCGTTGACCACCAATTGCTGAGGGGGAGTTGCTGTTGCTGTTCGTCATGGGTTTCATAAAGGCGGAGCTGCTGTAGCCGTGTTAGGTTGTAGCGGACAGCCGTACAGCGCGTCCCCAGAGCAGCGTTCAAGGAGACAGATTACTCAAACAAAACCAAGATCACACTGTTTATAAAAAACATTATGTTTTGATTTTAGTTTAAAACAGTTTTACATATCAGAGGACTACCATATTCACACACAGGGTACCTCAGAGTGTCTATTATCGTAATCTGTAAAAAAAAAAAAACGGTTTTGACGAGCTAACTCGTCAATGGTCGTGAACGTTCGGCAGGCTGTGACGAGTTTACTCGTCAATGGTCGCGAAAGAGTTAAAATCAGTTTTTATACTCCATAAACACGTGATCAGGTGTCTTTTTCATCACCTGACAACGTCACAACTCCGTCGCGCATAACGGGGCACGTCACGGACATCACGCTCATCAGACCGCTGCTTCACCAGCTGACCGAGAGGAACGCACCGAGTCCACGTTAACGTGAGCCTCAGTCAGCTGCCGTAGCATGGCTGGTAGCTGTTAGCTGTTAGCACGTCGTCCCCGGCAGCGTCAGAGCTCCAGACTCCCGTGAGCCGCGAGGCTTTGACCTGATGTGAAAATGATCCATTGTTTCATTTTTCAGCTCGTAAAGTTCGCGATCACACACGTTTGTTTCTCTGGTCCAAACAGTAAATCCGCGAGTGTCACGTTTCCATGACGACTGACCGGAAAAAGAGCGTGGTACGTCATTACGTGACTCCAGATGTAAAAAATCTCGGAGAAAAATAAAAAAAAAAAGATCTGAGAAATAAGGCTAGAGTTTAACAATGGAGACACCAGGCAGTTGTTTATTTTAGTTTTTATTGCAAATGTAACGGATGTGCACTCACTCCACCCATAAAAGACGTGCTAACCAACCTGCCAAGTGGTTGTCAACCTCTTGGCGAAGAGGTTAGCATCGTCGCCTCCGGTGCGGGGGGTCGTGGGACCGAACCCCACCTAGGGCAGGCCGTGAGAAACACAACGCAGAGGGCCAGATATGACATCGGCTACAGTGGTGCCGTGACCCGGATGCCCTGGGTGGAGTGAGTTCAGCGGGGGTGAGTGTAACGGATGTGCACTCACTCCACCCATAAAAGACGTGCTAACCAACCTGCCAAGTGGTTGTCAACCTCTTGGCGAAGAGGTTAGCATCGTCGCCTCCGGTGCGGGGGGTCGTGGGATCGAACCCCACCTAGGGCAGGCCGTGAGAAACACAACGCAGAGGGCCAGATATGACATCGGCTACACAAACAGTTTATGTTATTTATTTAAATGTTTTTAATTTTTTTTTTTTTTTTTTTTTTTTGTGGTTATTGAACAGCATTTCAAGAGTGCCTTTATGTAAGACTCTGCTATAGCTGGTGTTTAAATATGTTACATAAATGTCTTATAATAACAGATGATAATATTTTCAAATTTTCAGTCAACTTTTAACATTGATCTTAAGGCCTTATGGAATCAAGCCTTCTAAATGCTACTGCTCCATTAATGAATCTGATAAGGCCCTGCCATCAGTCAATGGTCAGAGTCAGGCCCCTGTCACAAAAAAAACCACACTTGGGCACTTTCGGGTGAACGTTTTCAATGCTTGTCTTGATATTGTCATCCAGCAACTGTCCCGAAGATTCACCAGTTTAAATGGAACTGTGAATATGTTTGAGGCAATTCACCCCAACGCACTGCTGCGCGCAGGAGATGAAGAGTTACACCAAGCTGCCCGGCGGCTTAGTGAGCACAGTCGGGACATCGGCCCCAGCTTCCCTAGCCAGCTACTTTGTTTTAGAACCTCTTTCTTTCTTTCCAAAGCAAAAGTCTGTTGCGGATCTGGCAAAAAAGCTCCTTGTCAACCACCCAGCAGTAACTTCTACATTCAGTGAGGTTTGTGTGGCATACAGAGCCATCAGTGGGGTTAATATACCTACATTAGTATTATTATTTACATGTTTAATATGATTTACATTCAGTACAGCTCATGTTTAGAGTGTGGTAATAATTGTGTGTGTTTATGGTGAGAAAAGAGTGGTTTATTGTCTGAAAAATGAAATGTTACCTAGCAGTATGCAGTACCTAACTCCGACCAGCAGAGGGCGCGTTCGCTACACGGTGTGTTCAGGAATAAGGAAGTCACGCGTGAATCTGTTCAGTGAATGAGAACACACACTTGAGTCTGAAGTTTAACATGTGTGTGTGGCGAACTGTGATGATAAAATACATATTTTTGCTCTTTGCAGGTAAGAAGGGAGAGTTAGAGTTGTGTAACGAGTGGGTGAATGTGTCATGTGCTGGTTTATTATCCCGTTCGGACGTTATGTATTGTTGTTTATAGACGTTACTCAGTCAATGTACCGTACGGAAAACGGCTAGCCTGTAGTTAGCACTGGTTGCGTAGTTACCGCGAGCAACAGGAAAACTATGAGCCGGTCAGCCCGGACTGCTCGTGTAGTTCATAAATAAATACATAAATAGGTTAAAATAGATACATGATTAATTGGACAATGTTTAGACGTGATTGATACTGTGTGTTTGCTAAATAAGTTGATATCTTGAATGTACATGATGAGACTGGTTAAGAATAGTGATACAGCAGTCACATGATTTATTGTTTTGATGTTGGTACAGATGTTTATGATTTTTCTGTGTTAAAACAGTGAATCTGTTCAGTGAATGAGAACACACACTTGAGTCTGAAGTTTAACATGTGTGTGTGGCGAACTGTGATGATAAAATACATATTTTTGCTCTTTGCAGAACAAAAATAAAGACATTCAAATTAAATGTGTAGTGGAAGGGAGCTTCACTCTGCACCACGCTACATATTTTGGTAGCAGAGGATGGTTGATTCAGCCCACGGCCCAGTCGCATAGGAGCATAGACGGACAGAGCAGAGGAGGACCATGGAGAAAGAAAGGGACGAAGTAAGCAGGATACTGCTGACGCTGGAGGAGAAGGAGCTCATTACCCTGTGTGAGCATCTGAAGTGTAACGCACCTGTTGGGGGGTTTGCCAGCAAAACAAGACGCGCCCTCATCAGGTTGGTGGAGACGACTTTAGATGAAATCGAGGAGGGTGAAGAGTCCGAGTCGTATCAGCAGTGTCTGCAGAATATACTGTCCCACCTGGTCCCTCTGAAGCCGGCACCGGAGGAAACTGAGGCTGAGATTGTAGTTCCAGAGACAAGTGAGTTAGAGAAGTTAAAAGTACAGTACCAGAAGTTACGGCAGCAGATGGCAGAGGAAATCGGGGCGTTGGAGGAAAAGATCCAGCAGAAGACACAAGCAGCAGGAGGAGACACTGCGCCTGCCATCGCGACTGCAAAGGACGAGGACACAAGGACTGCCACCACAGCACCAACCAGACTGCCCGAGGTGACGCTGAGGCGGGAGTTCCGGATCATTGGACAGATTGGTGAAGTTGGGCAGAAGGAAAAATTGTCCTACACAAGCCTCATCAACCAGATCGAGTCTGGACAGCGGAAAGGACATGGAGAAGCGGAGATCATTGAAGCAGTCACACGTGCGGTGAGTCCAGGTCTTCATCTGCGGGAGATGTTGGAAATAAAGCGAGAGTTGACGCTGCACACCCTCAAGACCATACTCAAGGGTCACTACAAAGTGGACTCCTCCTCCGACTTACTGCATCGTCTGATGAACATGACACAAGATCCAAAAGAGTCAGCACAGAATTTCTTATTCAGAGCAATAGAACTTAAAGAGAAGTTAATGAGAAAATCTAGTGATGAGGATGCAGGTGAGGAAGGTGAGCAGTTTAGTCCAGAGCTAATTCAGAGAAAATTCCTCCGCTCCGTAGAAACTGGTCTTTACAGTGATGCGGTTAAGTTCCAGCTAAAGCCGTATCTCAGTGACCGTACTGTCACTGATGAGGTGTTAATTGAGCGAATCAGTGAGGCTGCAAACTTAGAACAGGAGAGACAGCTAAAACTGAGAAAGACAGTCATAAACAAGCCCCCAAAAGTCAGTGAAGTGCAGGCAGAGGTGTATCCACCTGACGCCTCAACAACAGCAGTTGACACTGTTACTTACCGTGAAGCAGGGGGAAAGAGTAAGAAAAGTCAGGGACCCAAAACAGAGACAGACCCTATCGAAGCGCTCAAAGCTGAGGTTCTAGAAATTAAAAAGTTGATGTTACAGACAGTGGAGGCCACACAAGCTAGACCGACAGAGAAAACGTTCACACCCAGCCGTAGTCGGCCCAGGGGTTGTAGGGCGTGTCAGGAAGCTCAAATAGGTGACTCCTGTAGACATTGCTTTAAGTGTGGGCAAGAGGGGCATCTCTCCAGAGGATGTCGGCGGACCAGAGAGCCGCAGGGAAACGGGACCGGGCTGCCGAGCCGGGACCCTCGGTAGCCCGTGAATCATCCAGTCTCAACATGCAGCAACCTGTCCCCCCTCCAGCACCGCCTCACCTCTCATCAGTCAACTACCTCCCACCACGACGCAAGGAGAGACTCATCAAGTTGATCGCAAAGAGACACACTGTCCATTGCACACTGGACAAGGTTCCAGTAGTAGCATTATGGGACTCAGGCGCTCAGGCGACCATCATTAATGAAGAGTGGAGAAAGCTGCACTTACCACACAGCACGGTGCGACCTCTCAGTGAACTGTTAGGCTCAGACATTTTATTGGGAGTGGCAGCCAACCAGACTGAGATCCCCTTCATGGGCTGGGTGGAGGTAGAGTTTAGACTAGGGAAAGAAGCTGCCTTGACAAAGCCACTTCTAGTCCCTATTTTAGTGTCAAGTGACCCACACGTAGCAGCAGAGCCCATAATTGGCTACAATGTGATAGAAGAAATAACAGGAGAGGGTAGTCAGACAACAAAGACAGAGACCATCCATACTGTGTGTCAAGCCTTCCAGATAACAGTCAAGACAGCACAAGCAGTGCTGCAGCTTATCCATGCCCCTGTTAGCGAGGAAGATGTAGGAATTATACACACAGGAAAAAGAACACTTACCCTAGGCGCTGAACAGGTCACTACAGTGTATGTTAACGTCAACACTGGGGCTCAGTATCATGGCCAAGACCTGCTTCTAGTCCCAAGTGAAGAGCCGACATTGCCAGAGGGGGTAGTGATAGAGGAGGGTCTAGTCAGTGTCCCCAGTAACAGGTCAGGTTACGTGCCAGTCCCCATCGCCAACACAAACAAACACAGTGTAACCCTGGCCCAGCGCACTGTTTTTGGTCACCTGCAAACAGTCAAAACTGCCTATGCAGCCAATGTTGAGCAGATGAACAGAGGAGAGGGATTAAAGCCACCAACTAACACATCATCCCCAGGCGGTGACAACTCAAAGAAACATAAACCTGCCTGGTGGGACCCTCCGGTCGACCTCAGTCATCTGAACGAGGAGCAAAGGAGGATCACAAAGCAGCTACTGAGAGAGGAGTGTCACGCGTTCGCGTACGATGATGATGACATCGGCTCAATCCCCTCACTGAAACTCCACATCACCCTGCATGACACCACCCCAGTAAGAAAAACGTACATGGCAGTCCCAAAGCCATTACACCAGGAGGTGAAAGAGTATATCCAGGACCTGTTGAATCGGGGCTGGATTACTCCTTCACGCTCTCCGTACGCCTCACCGGTCGTGTGCGTACGAAAGAAGGATGGGACTTTAAGACTGTGTTGTGACTACAGAGAGCTGAACAAAAAGTCAGTCCCTGATCGTCACCCCATACCCAGAATCCAGGACATGCTGGACTCCCTCACTGGCAGCTCCTGGTTCTCCGTACTGGACCAGGGGAAGGCTTATCACCAGGGGTTCCTGGACAAGGAAAGCCAGCCCCTGACCGCTTTCATAACCCCCTGGGGCCTGTACCAGTGGGTCCGAATCCCGTTCGGGTTGAGTGCGGCGCCCGCGGAATTCCAGAGAAACATGGAAGACTGTTTGCGTGGTTTGAGAGATATCATGTGTCAACCGTATCTGGACGACAATCTGGTCCACAGCCCAAGCTTTGAGGACCACATTGAGCACCTGAGAAGTGTGTTACAGAGATATCAGGAGCACGGGGTTAAGCTCAGCCCCCGTAAGTGTGAAGTGTTGAAGAGGAAGGTGAGATTTCTGGGACGGTTGGTGTCTGGACAAGGCTACACTATGGACCCATCTGAGGTGGCCCCAGTCCAGGCCTTAAAGGAGAAAGCGCCTACAACAGTGGGAGAGCTGAGAAGAGTAATGGGATTCCTTTCATACTACCGAACATACATCCCAAACTTCTCCAGAATAGCCCAGCCTCTCTACCAGCTGCTCTCAACACCACCTGATCAAATGAAAAGAGAGAAGGTCAGGGCCACAACCAGGAAGAAAGGTAACCTCCCACCTAACACTCCTATACAGTGGACAGATAACCACCAAAAGACATTGAACTCTCTCATAGACAAGCTGATAGAGCCTCCCATCCTGGGGTACCCAGATGTGACTCAACCATTCGTCCTCCACACAGACGCATCCCAGGAGGGATTGGGAGCAGTGCTCTATCAGAGACAGAACGGTAAAATGGTAGTGATAGGCTATGGGTCCAGGACTCTAACACCACCTGAGAAGAACTATCACATGCACTCGGGAAAATTAGAGTTTTTGTCACTAAAATGGGCAATATGTGAACGTTTTCGGGATTATCTTTATCATGCCCCACACTTTGTGGTATATACAGATAACAATCCCTTAACCTATATCCTCTCAACAGCTAAGCTTAACGCTACGGGTCATAGGTGGGTGGGTGAGTTATCTGAGTTTGACTTTTCCATTAAGTATAGGCCGGGAAAAAGCAACGCAGATGCGGATGGCCTATCCCGCATGCCATTAGACATAAATGCGTTCATGACACAGTGTACAGAGGAGGTGGGTCAGGAAGTGTTCAGTGCAGCAGTGCAGGGAGTCAGTGTGCAGGGAGACACTCCCCCAGTCTGGGTAGCAACAGTCCCGATAGAAACACTAGACTTAGTGAGAGATGCGAGTGCACACCCTCGAACCAAGTCACTGACACCAGAACAGATACGAGACAGTCAGGAAAGAGATCCTGTCATCGGCCAAGTTCTGCATTATAAGAGGAACAATCAGCACCCGTCCAGGAGAGCTCTTAAAGCAGAATCGGCGGATGTCAGAGTATTAATGAGACAGTGGGCAAAGTTGTATGTCAATGAGGATGGAATTCTCTTTAGGAAAGCAGGAGATAAACAACAGCTTATCCTCCCGAAAGAGCATCATCGAACAGTCTTCCACGAGCTTCACAGAGAAATGGGACATCTCGGGGTCGAGAGAACTTTGAACCTGATCCAAGATCGATTCTACTGGGCCCGTATGTACTCTGACATAGAACACTTTGTCACACAAGAGTGTGAGTGTCTCAAGGCAAAGCGACCTCACAAAGCAACCAGGGCTCCCATGACAACCATTGTCACAACACGCCCAGGTGAGCTCGTATGCATTGACTTTTTACACTTAGAGACATGCAAACAGGGGTTTGAGTACATTCTTATTGTGATTGATCATTTCACTGGTTTCGCCCAAGCCTACGCCACGAAAAATAAGTCTGCTAAAACTGTTGTTGACAAACTATTCAATGACTTTGCACTCCGCGTCGGATTCCCAGAGAGAATTCACCACGACATGGGGCGGGAGTTTGACAACCAGCTGATGGACAAACTACAGAGGAGCTGTGACGTACGGGGATCCCACACAACATGTTACCACCCCCAAGGTAACGGGAAGTGTGAGCGGTTCAATAGAACTATTTTATCAATGCTCCGCACCCTCACAAGTGAACAGAAGGCTGATTGGAAGAGCTCATTGACAAAACTGGTGCACGCGTACAACTGCACCCGCAGTGGGGTCACAGGGTTCTCTCCCTACTATTTGCTCTACGGAAGATCACCTCGCTTGCCTGTAGACCTGCTTTTCAACCTACAGCCCAGAGAGGCAAAAGAGACTTACACTGAGTATGTACAGAACTGGCAAAACCGAATGCGACAAGCCTATGAGATCGCCTCCAAAACAGCGGCCCGAGAAGCTCTACGAGGGAAGAAAGGCTACGACAAAAGAGCACATGGAGCCGACCTACAGCCTGGTGGACGGGTGCTTGTGCGTAACCTGTCAGAGAGGGGCGGCCCTGGTAAACTGCGGTCCTATTGGGAAACTAAAGTGCATGTGGTGGTGAAGAGAAGGAGCAGTGACAGCCCGGTGTATGAAGTAGCACCAGAGGGAGGAGGTAAGAGCCGCGTGTTGCACAGAAACCTCCTTCTCCCATGTGACAGTCTGCCCTTAGGGAAACCGGAACCTGCCCCTGCCACACAAGAGAGGAAAATACGGACACGGACAAGAACAAGACAACGACAAATCAACGAATCAGAGGAGAACTCAGACAGTGAAAGCAGTGATGAAGTGGAGCTGGTGTGCCGTTTCCCAGACGACCAAGAACTAAGTCAGAGAGCTGCAGACTTGAATCCAGAGGCAGAGCCATTTGCACCAGCTCTGATGATGCAAGACGGAGCACCAGATCTGGAAGATGCAACGGTTGCTCAAGAGGAGACAGAGACTGACGACAGAGGCATCGCAGCTGATGGAGACGGTGAGAACGACGCAGAGCCTGAGGAAGGTCTACAAGAGTCATCAGAGGAAGATGATCCTGATCCTCCTCCAGCGACCAGCTACCCGCAGCGACACAGGCACCGTCCCCGAATGCTGACCTACAACGCCTTGGGTGAGCCGACGTGGGTGGAAGCAGGTGCCGAGAGCCTGCAGGTCGTGAGTATGTCCACAGCCTGCAACCCACCGGTCATGTGGCGACCGTGGGCATCAGTAGACATTGAGGTAACGGGTTGAACTCACATTACACAAACATGACTCAAACTCAGAGAAAATGGACTCTGAAAAGTAGAATGGTGAAATTCTATGGACTGTGAAGAAGAGACAATTCCAGGAGAACATATTGAACTGATACTGTACAAACGAAGAGACTGGTAACAGACTAAAAGAACTGAGGCCGATATGAGTTCTGTTACATATGAAAGTTGATCTGATTTTGGGGTCCAGAGTACAGTAACTGATGTTTAGTGGTATAGGTCTAAATGGGTCAGATACTTTTGATAAATGAGTACTAATTGAATTGAATGTCAAGTGCCACTTTAAAATAAGTAATACCATGTTTTCAGTGAGAAAATTCAATGTGTTGTGAAAAGGTACACTTTGGGTATCTGAAATGTCTGGAGACATTTATTATTGGGGGGGAGAGTGTGGCATACAGAGCCATCAGTGGGGTTAATATACCTACATTAGTATTATTATTTACATGTTTAATATGATTTACATTCAGTACAGCTCATGTTTAGAGTGTGGTAATAATTGTGTGTGTTTATGGTGAGAAAAGAGTGGTTTATTGTCTGAAAAATGAAATGTTACCTAGCAGTATGCAGTACCTAACTCCGACCAGCAGAGGGCGCGTTCGCTACACGGTGTGTTCAGGAATAAGGAAGTCACGCGTGAATCTGTTCAGTGAATGAGAACACACACTTGAGTCTGAAGTTTAACATGTGTGTGTGGCGAACTGTGATGATAAAATACATATTTTTGCTCTTTGCAGGTAAGAAGGGAGAGTTAGAGTTGTGTAACGAGTGGGTGAATGTGTCATGTGCTGGTTTATTATCCCGTTCGGACGTTATGTATTGTTGTTTATAGACGTTACTCAGTCAATGTACCGTACGGAAAACGGCTAGCCTGTAGTTAGCACTGGTTGCGTAGTTACCGCGAGCAACAGGAAAACTATGAGCCGGTCAGCCCGGACTGCTCGTGTAGTTCATAAATAAATACATAAATAGGTTAAAATAGATACATGATTAATTGGACAATGTTTAGACGTGATTGATACTGTGTGTTTGCTAAATAAGTTGATATCTTGAATGTACATGATGAGACTGGTTAAGAATAGTGATACAGCAGTCACATGATTTATTGTTTTGATGTTGGTACAGATGTTTATGATTTTTCTGTGTTAAAACAGTGAATCTGTTCAGTGAATGAGAACACACACTTGAGTCTGAAGTTTAACATGTGTGTGTGGCGAACTGTGATGATAAAATACATATTTTTGCTCTTTGCAGAACAAAAATAAAGACATTCAAATTAAATGTGTAGTGGAAGGGAGCTTCACTCTGCACCACGCTACATTTGCACCGCCCTCCTTTTATCTCTGACTCTTCCCGTCACGGTTGCAACCTCTGAGCGCTCATTCTCCAAGTTAAAACTAATTAAAAACCACTTGAGGAGCACAGTAGGACAGGAGAGACTGGGGCGAATATGAGGCTTCACCGAATTAGATCTTTTTCTTAATCGTTTTGAAAAAAAATCTCCGTAAACACGGCATCGTTTCCAGAAATATCTGCGTCCACACGGATCCAGTGAAAACGACCCAAAACGCTGTAGTACTCCAGGCATGTGTGGAGCGTGTGTGGCGCTGCAGCGCTGCCACAGAGAAGAAGACGGGAAGTCCCCGCTGAAATTCAATAGAAGAAGAAGTCCCCCGCGCTGTATTCAAACTCTAACATGGGATTAAATGCTGACAGGGATTTGTGTCAGAGTAAATAGTGACGATCAGTGATGATTATAGGCGCGATTCAGCCGCAGCGACCCGACAGTAGTCGGCCGTTGTTGTTGTTACGTCCATATATTGTGTAGCCTGCTGTAGCGGTGTGTCTCAGGTTACAGGTAGAGCGGTGGGCAAGGCTCTCGCCTTCAAATAGTGGTGAGTAGCTACTTCATATTGAAATTGTGTTTGTACGTGAACATGTGGGCCAATGTCCCAGTTTTACTAAACATTATAGCTATTGATATAGCCTACTGTGCTCTCATTAGTTGAAATAGTTAAAGTGGGTGTCAAAATGATGTGGTCGCTATCCGTGGTGCTGAACTGCTTTTGTTTTGTTTTGTTTTATTATTAGGGGTTATTATTAGCTGATTTGTTCCGCTACTGACCCAGAGGAACTGGCGCCAACTAGTGGTGCAAACAAATATTATCTGCAGGGCCTTTCTGCAACTGCAAAGGTGATCTATTAGTAGTGGCACACAATTTATGAAAATGTGTAATCGGAGAAGAGCCACTATTGGTGTATGGAGTTTTTATGGTCAAAATAGTGAATGCATAATAAACATTGTTAAGCTACTTCTCTGCAAAGGTTATCATACTGACAAATAATGTGGGCTCATGGACTATTACATCTAGCACTTCATGATTATTCAAATATATTTTTATTCGCTTTCACTTATATAGACTTTTTCTATTTTAGTATGTTATTATTTATTGCTTATTTATTTTCTTACAATGGTTCTGAGACCTGAGCACTGCATCTCATTCCTCATGTTTCATGGTGCAAATGATCTATCTATCTAATGTTTACACATCGTTCCTGTGGATTTCAGTTGTAATATGTCAAATAGATCAAAATATACAATATGAATATGGCAACACAGACACAACGAAAACGACTAAAATTGAGCGTCAGTAAGTGTAATTCTCTTTAATTCCAAATATATACGTTAAAGAGTGATTCAAATATCATTTCAACAACAGAAACATGCATAAACAAAAAGTAAAGCCAAATGTCTAAATATATATAGTATGGATCAGTAGAGATCATAGAGAAGAAAACTTTAACCAACAAGTGAAGTCACACATCTTTAGTTAAACTTGTCAGGTGGAAAATCAAACTATAGATTGATCAGCTAATTAAAATCAGTGAACTATGGATAAATCGATGGCATCCAAACTAATCGGCCTCACAGGTGTCTCCATCCTCACAGTAACCTCTGTCCTCCTCCTCTCTGTGGAACACCTCCCCGTCCGGCTGCCTCTTCCACCAGAGCTTCATGTCCCTCGTCATCCCCTGGTCCTCCAGCTTCTGCTGCAGCTGAAACACAGAGGGACATTGGCTCATTACCAATCACTGTGATTGATTATTGACAGCAGATTATTAAAGGGGACCTATTATGCTCTTTCCAGGGGCTTTTAATGTGACATTAAAGCCCAGGGGCACTATTGACCCACACACACTCAGACTGACCTGCTGCAGGATGGACTGCTGCAGCGCCGGGTCGTTCAGGTCTGCAGATCCTCCTTCCACCCGAATCTTCACTGACCTCAGCACAGACTGTCGCACATCTGCAGAGGACAAAGACCCTGATGAGCACAGGTGAGACAGGTGAGTCTGCAGGCCAGAGCATTGACAGAGGACTCACCTCTATGGCAGACGAATTGTCGGTTCTCTGTGCACGGGAAACTGCCCCACCGATACGGAGACGAATACGACTCAATTGACCCACAGAGGTCTGTCCCAACCTGCCTCCCCTCCTTAAAGTGCCAGAAGTAGCTGTTGCTGCCGTCCGACCACGTCCAGGCGTATCTCTGCAGACCTATCCAGGCCACGCTGGTGGTCGGGTCGCTCTGCAGCAGATCAGAGATCTCATCCGTGTCCTTCTGACTCTTAATGGTGCTCAGGTCTGAGTATATGTGGCGGCAGTAACTCCGAGCATCATAAAAGTTCATAGGCTGAAGATGCAGGATGTGACGGTTCACTGCAGCTGAGAGGGACAAGGACACATCACTGTCAGTCTTCAAACTAACAAAACCAGAGGCTCCTCCACCAATCAGACTACTTCCTGTCACTTCCTGTTCATCCACAGTCAGAATTATTACCCTTATCTGTATTGTTTGTGGAGTCAAAGGTGTATTGCTGTGTGATTTAGTTATAATTTACAGATGAATGGATGAAAATGGTGAATTGTTATGTAAATGAACATGTGAACCATGGAAAATCATAATAAAAAGAGAATTGAAAAAAAAGAAAAGAAAAGAAACTCACCGCTGTAGCAGGAGAAGGGATGCAGAGTATAACAGTCCTCCAAAGACCAGTTTCCAGTCCGGGATATGCTCGTGCAGGACTCTGTGTCTGAGCTTTGGTACCACCCAGAGTCCACTACAGCCTCCTGTCCACTATCAGACCATTTCCAGGGGACTTGATGGAATCCAATCCAGGTGCTCCCTATCGCGATTACCTTGCTGACCTCATCGTGGCTGGCCAAGTCCTCGATGGTGGCGAGGTCAGTGTAGTGTTGTCTGCAGTAAGTCTGGGCTTCAGTCCACGTGGCACCGAAACTGACGACATGAAACTCTCTGCTGATGAATTCAGGCCGAGGTCGACACAACGACACAAAACCTGAGAGAATACACAGAGGAGATTGAGCATCAAGACCAGACTGTGGAGCAATACATTCTGGGTAAAGAAACACCTGTAAACACCTGTATGAAGGTGATGTTAAAACACAAACCTGGCGAGAGGCAATATGGACCAAGATAGAGCAGGACTCCCTTAAAGTGATACAGCAACATTTTTATTCGTGTCTTGCCTCACTCCCGAGTTCATGACCAGCAGATAGACACCATCCTTTCGACTGTGCGTGCAGTAACAAGGGAGATAGAGCCCTTAGGTGGAGGCAGGCTAACATTACCTATACACTTCCAGCGTTTAGGGGCTAATTATGGGCGATACGGGCTCTCCCTTGTTACTGCACGCACAGTCGAAAGGATGGTGTCTATCTGCTTGTCATGGACTCGGGAGTGAGGCAAGACACGAAAAAAAAAAGTTGGTGTATCCCTTTAAGGGCGTTTCCTTATCAGTACCTACTCCCATTTATGGATATAAAGTCAGTCAATAAAATCAAAATAAAGAACAAATGGATAAAACACATTTTAAAAGTCTGGACAACGGTAAAAAAAAAAAAAAATGCTCAGGGGACCGGAGTCGACCTCAAGGGCCATATTGATAGTAGGAAATATAGAGTTCCCACCCTCCCTGTGGGACAGTTAGTGGGAAAATCATTTTCTCAACTTCAAGAACAATTTGACCTCCCATCAAAGGATCTATACAGGTACCTCCAGATAAGACATTATGTTACAAGTCATAAGGAAAAGGAAATGGTCAGTAAAAACCCAAATGAAATAGAAGAATACTTTATTAGTGTTCTAGAGAGACATTTCCCAACAAAAAAACACCAATATAATATACCGTATATAAAAGGATAGAAACGGGCACTTCACAAAACACGTAGTACCTACATCAAAGAAAAATGGGAATTAGAAATGAACGTTATAATTGAAGACTCTACATGGAAGGATATATGGGCAGGCTGCGGGAATAAGTAGTCAACTGTGGAAAGAGTTTGACTGGAAGTTAAAAGAGTAAAGATCAGATTTTTTAATACTCCCCTTATTATCTCTTCATATGTGAAAAACCCTAATGTGGCACTATGTTGGCGAAAATGCGTAAGTATTGGCGACATCGATAAATCGATACTATTTTGGAGATAGATGTGACTCTAGAACCAATGTTGTTTTTGTTAGGAGTCATACCCAAAGATATACAGACCAACGATATCCACTGAGGATTCTCATACTAGTAGTGAAGAAAATGATTACTGTGAACGGGAGAGAGGTAAAACCACCAACTCTAGGTCAATGGATCCAGAGACTGAAAAATGTATATATGATGGAGCGAATGATGGCTAGTCTGCTGATATTTACTGTTTTAATATATTTTATGCATTAATATACCTCTTTACTTTAATCTAATTATGTGTTTGAAGGTATGTGTATACATGAATGTATAGGATGATGTATAGATGTACGTATATGTGTCTTATTTTTTTATTTATCTAGTAACATTTCCATATTTCGCACATTCTGTGACAAACTGTAAACTGTTTTCTTGTCTGTAACAACATCTATTGCACGTCTGTCCGTCCTGGGTGAGGGATCCCTCCTCTGTTGCTCACCCTGAGGTTTCTCTGATTTTTCCCTGTTAAAAGGGTTTTCCATGGAGTTTTTCCTCAGTCGATGTGAGGGTCTAAGGACAGAGGTTGTTGCTACGATGCCATGTAAAGCCCTTTGAGACAAACTGTTTGTAAAAACGGGCTATACAAATAAAATTGCCTTGCCTTGCCTAGTTAATCATTTTATTAATTAATTTTATCCATTTCTACTCTTATTATTTAATTATTAATTTTAATCCCCCCCTCCTTCTCTCCCCCTTTTAATTTATCCATTCATTTTATATTTATTTAGTCATATGTCAGGAAATGTTTTGTAAAATGTTTAAATAAAAAGTTCTAAAAAACAAACAAAACAAAAAAAAACACAAACCTGACAGCAGCAGGAGGACGAGTCCTGTCCTCTTCATGATAAAAACTGTCAAACAGAGACAACATCAGAGAACCAAAGTGTCTCAATGATGTGAAAATAAAAGCAGACTTTATAGGAATGAAAAGACAGATGAGTCTGAAAAGAAAAAGATGAAGTTATAGGTTCAGTAGTGTAACGTACCTCAGCCAGCCAGTCAGTCAGTGCTGAGCAGCCTGATCACCTGGTTGTTGTATATTGCTCCACACCGACTGACCCGCCTACACGCCTACGCACCTACACACACACACACACACACACACACACACACACACACACACACACACACACACACACACACACACACCTTAGGGGAAGATGATGACATTGATACATTCAAATCTTCAGTCTGATGTAAATCAGCAGGTCACAGTGACCTCACACAAACCAGGTGAAGCTCTTCACACCTTTCCACAGTGTGTTCTGCTTGTCTGTTTGTCAATACTTACTATTACTTATTATTTGGAGCTGATAACTGACACTTTTTTCACTCAACACAGTCCTTGTGTTTTTTCTCTCATTGATTACGTAATGTTAATGAGCTCCTGTGACCTCTGACAGACTAATAGTGACATCATCAGTTAGATTTACAGTAAATGATCCTTTCAAACACTGGGTGAGCTCAGTAATTACTGTAAGCTGCCTCGGTAATGGCGACACATCTGACTGTGACACAGGAACACTTTTACCGATTGATTATTGGATAGAAAATTGATGATTAGGTGAAAATATCAAATGTTTCTCTGAGAATACACATCATTTATTCATCAGCACTCATTAATTATTACAGAACCTAAGCTTCTTTATTCCAGCCACAGAAGAAGAGCAGAACCTTCAGGTGTCTTCTGACAGGTGTCCTCAGACTGTCCTCGTGCCTCTCTGGCTGTGTGGCACATTCCAAGATTTTTTTTTTTCTTTTTTTAAGATGTTTATTGACAACACACAAAGTACATTGGGCATTTTTATTTGTTATTATTATTATTATTATTTAATAAAGTAACAGAGAAACAGAAAAAACACATGACATTATGAAGCTTTACATGGCCTTGCACTTCAGTACATAACATGCTCATCAATTACACTCCACCAAGAACTCTCAAGGAATTGCAGTTTACTGTAATTGTAGTTTAATCATCCCTCGTAGCAACACTAGGCAAGGGGAGGCAGCTTTTTGCATGTATGTAGTATGTGTATGTGATACTGTTTTGATCTTGTTTTAAATTTTAAAAGTTCTGCGCTTGTTTGTTGTTTGCACTATTATTGCATTGTATTGTAATAGGCTTTATGCACAGCTCCATTACTTCCTGAACTTACATAAACAAGCTCCTTTATTTCCTGTCTTACATTATTGGACAAACTGATTAATCCAGGTGTGTCTGACTCTGACCTCAGTAGTCACAACAATGGTCAGAAACACCTGGATTAATCAGTTTGTCCAATAATCTAAGACAGGAAATAAAGGAGCAGCATTAAGTTCAGGAAGTAGTGGAGCTGTGCATAAAGCCTATTGTTTTAACTATTGTAAACCACCTTCAGTTTGCCTTGTGCAGATAGATAGATAGATAGATAGATAGATAGATAGATAGATAGATAGATAGATAGATAGATAGATAGATAGATAGATAGATAGATAGATAGATAGATAGATAGATAGATAGATAGATAGATAGATAGATAGATAGATAGATAGATAGATAGATAGATAGATATGTGCACCATGAAGGACGATCAGACAATAAATGTAGCCTACACAGACTATCTATAATTTTTTAAATCCAGTGATGATGTAATGAAATGAAGCTCACTGAAGATCTCATCAGAAACCACAGCCACTGTTACATTTTGGTGATACTAGATATATCCATTCAAAACTTTTCCATGTCAGTGGATAAAACGGATTAAGCTTCATTGTTCTCAGCGAGAGAGCTGACGGGAAAAAACACTGTTCAAGTTTCGCTCATTTGACTGTGAGCAAATAAGCTACATGTTATCAAATTTCAGTCATTGTCTCATCACTCCTCCATTTTCAGGGCATTGAACATTTTGAATTGCCAAGAGCTGGAGATATAGATATGAAGTTATGCCAAAAGGAGCTTTTTTGGACTGATACTTTAAATGCTCTTCAACCTACATGCCTCAATGAGGATTTTGACATGAGTGTTCTGTTGTAATTCAGGATGTCTCTCTATTTTCTTGTGTTTTTAGTAGTTCTTTTTATTGTGGATTTGGAGATCTCTCATTTATGACAGTTTTGCCTGATCTGTTTCAAAACCCCATTTACCTAATAACTTCCTACACTAATGTATGTCTGTTACCTTCTAGGTGCTTTTCTGATCTTTTTTTTTCTTTGTTCCCTGTGTCTCACTCTCCTGTGGTAGCTGATCGTACACAGATGTTTTGCATACTGCTAATGATTAGAGTAGGATTGACTTGCTTCTGCAATAATGTGTTTACCACCAAAGAAAAAGAAAAATCTTATGTTTCATAATCCATATTCATATCTACTCAGTTATCATGTGTAGTCTAATAAGGCATTTTAATTGGGATTGGTCTGATGAGGAGGCAGAGCCCATCAGCAGTGAAAGAAAGAAAGAAAGAAAGAAAGACTGTAAACAGCTAACTGGATCTGACCTCCCTAGGTAAGGGAAATGTATAGGGGTCACCTGTCAGTCTCTTGTGACCCTGCATAGAGGTTGTTACGTGTGTCCTTGCTTCCCACTGTGTGGATGCTCCCCTGAGCAGAGTTTCGGCTCAGGTAGGGGGAGGGAGTATTTAAAGGAGTGGAGAGATGTGCGTTTCTCTCTGACTACACACGCACACAGACTCCTGATCACGGCGGGAGGAGGTTTGGTTTTCCATTCGGAGTTTCGCTCCAAGCGCTATTATTTTCCCCTCCATCAATTTGTCCCGTGTGTACTTAGACCGCTGGGCTTTGTTGTTTTAATTTGGGCAGTAGGTGGTCGGTGGTCCCCTTTTTGGTTTTGGTTCTTTGCGACTTTAAGCAGTTCCTTTGTTAGACAGCCTAACCCCTTGGACGCACTGCACGCGGAAGCTGGGCGCGCGCACTGCGCGCGGCTTCTCGGGCGCTTGGGTGGTCGCACTGGGAGCATACTTCTCCTCCTCTCTCCGCGCCGGTCAGACATCGACTGCAGTCGTTCATACTCGTATTCACTCGGTTTTTCACACACACGTCATTTTAAACATGAGTCTGTGTGCCCCATGTGCAGACGCAACGGTCAAATATGTGTAGATGGACAAGCAACAACTTAATTAATCATCATTTAATTATTTTATTTTGAAAATTGACCGGATTCTCTCGCCTTTTCTGTGCCCGACTTCCTGTCTGGTACGACCACGTCTGTCCAGCTTGACAGACGGCGCGCGCGGCTCGCGCGAAAAATAGAAATGAACCGAACTGAAGCGCTCCAGGCGCGCGCACTGCACTCCACAGCGCGAGATGTGCGGCCAGGCAGACCTGTTAACATGTGCGCCGAACTGAAACTCCCTCCGCTCCAGGGCGCTGCGCTTCGGTTCCGCGTCTAGTGCGTCCAAGCTGTTAGTTGGCGGTGGAGAGAGATCCTACGGCCCATTGCTGGATCGTCGGGCCCCATTTGTTTTGTTCAGCCAGCACCTACATCCCTTTTGACTTATTTGATGATTAATTCATTTATTTCACTTTGTCTGACTGAATTCAAAGCTTGGATAATTGTTTTTTCAACCTTTTTATACCTTTGTCGGTGTCCTTAATTTATGTTACTGGCGTCTTTGTTTCTCTTGCTTTGGGGCCGTAACAAGGTCAACTACCAGAGTGTGTAGCCCTGGTTAAAGTGAAAGTCTGGTATCAGACATTAGTCGTTGCATGTATGTGCATAATATTTAACAAGGAGACATAAATTACCAATAAGACATTATTATAATTTTAACTCTTATTTCAATTTTCAAGTCAACTAATCTTTTTCCCCCACTTTTTCGAGGTCAGGCCCTCCTCCAGGACTTTCTCCTCAATGGGGTTAGTGCCCACCACCCCAACAATCTAATGTCTCCACTCCACAAACAACAGCCTTCACCCACCCAGCCCCGGCTTTAAGACATACTAATAGAGGAATACCCACATGCAGGGTTCAAAATTAGCGGTCGCCAGTCGCCACTGGCGACTAACTTTGATGCTTTGGCGAGTAAAGGAAGCCGACTGACCGGCCACTCTGGCGAGTGAAAAAAATCCAACTACTTCGTTGTTGTTACTGTTCCTCCCGACACCGGTGTTGTGCAGATCGTCAAGCTCACAACATGCCGTATAGCAATGATTTGTGACCGATTACAATGCTTGCGGTGCACGTGTGTATTTAACATGGATCAATTATAATACATCCATGTATATAACGGCAAAAAAAAAAAGATCGCTCCAATTTTTTTAAATTTTTTTTGCCGTTAAATACACATGTGCGCTGCGATATCTGATCAATGCCACATCCATTGTGCTCTGTCTCAGCTGATCGCGCTCATATGGAACTTTTCTTATTGAAAGTGCAGCCAAACACCAGACTGAAGAGAGAGGAACAGCAGCTCCTCTGACAGCTCCTCTGTGGAGCTGCAGGAGAGCTGCCACGTCTTTTTTTTTTTTTTTTTTTTTTTGCAGCGCCGTTATTACAGGTTATGCACATCTATGTCTGTGTAGGCTACATTTATTGTCTGATCGTCCTTCATGGTGCACAGTGTCAGTCCTCCTGTGAAACTTTTAGCTACTAAATAATATGACTGAAGGCAGTGGAAGTTTGCACGTGTCGACATGCCCCCATGAGTTGACGACATAAGGAGCTAATAAAAAAAATATATAAATAACTGATAGTATTATTCGGTCAAGTTCTTGTTATAGGTTAATGTGCATCCCTAAAATAAACCTTTTAGGAAAAAAAGGCAAACTTGACTCCTTTATTCCACACAAAAATATGCTAATAGCTATGATATGTGTTAAAATGCTTATGAGTGTATTATAACAATATACAAAACAGCTATACATAATTTTTGGCCAGTAAAAAATCTTTCTGCCCAGTAGATTTTTAAAGCTTACTAGCCAGTTGGCCAGTGAGCAACAAAAGTTAAGTTTGAACCCTGCCCACATGGTTGTGCGTAGTTACAGTGGGTACTAGTTTCATTTGGACGTTTCCCAATCACGCGTTACGTGAAATTGTAGGTCACACTGTAGCCACTAGGTGGAAGCATCGTACTGAGATGCAGCTCAAAAGATTTTGGGATAATTCCACGTTTGACCACAACGTAGCTGCAATGGAGAGTGGCGCTGTTCATAGGCCATAGGCTACTTCATTTGCAGCTGTGGTCGAGAGAGCTAGAGAGTGAGTGGAGAGAGGGACCGCTACGCTGGTCAATCAGATCAATGTTTTTTTTTTTTTTTATTGTTTCACAGTGGTTACAGTAGCCTACGTTCAACAGGATCAGTGGTTCACAGCCTTTTGGGGGTCCCCTGCATATTTTTGATCTCTCCTGTAGCCTGGCTGGGTGGCTCCAAGTTTGAGTAGTTTGAGTTCTGCAAGTTCTGGTGAATGTAACAATCCACTCATAGCCCACGATCGCTACGTCCGTACCAGCAGCCTGGACCCGATGCTGCTGGACTCACGAGCGGAGCAATAATGCACATCTGTCAGCAGCTGCTCTTGAAGGGACAGATTAGATGCAGATTTTGTTAACAGTGACTTTGTTGCATCCAAACATTTAGCATATCTGTCGGGTGCTGTCTCTTATCCGGTACAAAGTGGGAGATGACAGAACTACTTTAATCGAGGGAAAGCTACATTGTTGCGAGTGACTCCGGCCGGCGTGTGCACATGCACTAAGCCTGTGAATATTCTCATTTGTCCCGGACTCCCGGTCATAGTTATCTCAAGGAAATTTAAATCGGACGCAACTGGACTTGGTTATTCGTCTAGGACCTCAAGTTACAGTTGCATTCGATTTAAATTTCCTTGAGATAAGTGCACACTGTTTCTGCTGTCAATTCGGTCATAGTTCATTTGTAACGTGTTTTCTTCATTCTTCATTAGGCTAATGTTAACACTAGAACCACCCAGATGGTCTCACACAGACGTTTGTGTTTTTCTTACGTAAATGACTTTGTTTACATTAAAACTAGGCTACAGGTCTCTCAGTCCGTGACTTTTCCATGTGTGCAGGTTTCTGACGCTTACAACTTACACAAATGAAACATTCGATTTCTGGGCATTTATACCTCGGGTCGACAATAGCTTATTTTTTTCTTCAATTATTGTTTTCATCTACAGTTATATTTATCATAATATGCCCAATTTGGGAGGGAGAGAGGGGGGGGAGAGTGCCGCGGTCACGTTACATAATGTAACAGTTTCCAGAAAAATACAAAACAGGATATTTATTCATGTTACCCTCTGTTTAGGTAGATAAAGGTCTCAGTCACATTTGAATAAAAATAATGCAATTAGGCTAAATATCATAGAATCTTTTTTTTAAAGATAGGCCTATTTTATTTTTAGTTCCATAATTCAGAGATGATTTTCACTTAACGAAATGAAACGAAACAATGAAGCCCACAGTTTTATCCTCCGGCTTATGAAAAGTGTGAGGAGAGGTAGCTACTGTAAGAACCGTTTTTTCTAAGCTGACTGAACAGCTGTGTGAAGTTCTGTGGGGGGCAGGGCTGTAGCCTACTTGAGTGAAGTATCCACAAGCACACCTATTGATCAGAGATAAATGAAGGTGCGAATGTGTCGCTGATGTGTCTATTAAGCTGGTCCTACAGACAGCTGCATATAAACCACACTGTAGCGATTTTCACCTATCTCGCTTTCAATAAAACACACACTCGCATTCTATAGCCTAATTGCAATCAGTGAAATATATGAAATCAATATAAAACACAATTTAAATATGAGAGTTGCTGTTGCTCTAGTTTAATAGCGCTGCAGCTGCATTTGCCGTGCGCCCCTTTCTGTATGTGAACCTGTGTCTGTCTATGTGCGGGCAGAGATCAGAGAGCGGCTGCTGTGGCATTTGCCCATATTGCCCTATGGCCAGTCCGTCCCCGTCACTGGTGTTGTCTGTCAAAACATGGATGAATGAAACCTATATCCACACATCTTGTAGCCTATTTCTATCGAGGTAAAGTTATTTCAAGATATCCTGTTTTATCGCCCAGCCCGAAAGTGACATAGGCTATTGCCCGTTCATTCATGAGAAATCATCCAGCTACACTCTCAGTCAAACAAGGTGGGGAATGAACACTACTGTACAGTAGTTGGCTCATTTTAAAAACACACCGGCAGCATCGCCCACTGAGTTAATAAACTGCTGTGTAGAAAACCACGCTATGGTCCGTAATCGCGGTGCAGATGGGTGTGTTTGGAGCTGACAAGAGGATCGATAAAAAGAGAGTGAGACGTATAGCTGCCGTCATTACATTTTTCTCATTGAAAAACTATACTGTATTATTATTATATTGCATTCCCCATTCGTGTTTACTGCTCCGTGCTGCTGTCTTATAGAGGCGATCTGCTGCTCACAGATGCCACCTGGCGGTTGTTTGGGCACATTGCAGCTTCTGGTGAAAACACAATTACTCCGCCACAAAAAATCCACGTGAGCCTCCCGTGACTCACGCGTGAATCTCGCGTGAAACCGTCCAAATGAAACTAGTACCCACTGTACGCAGCAGAGCGCAGACAGGGACTAGTCTCCTGTCTAGCCTCTACCTGGTCTTTTTACTAAACTTAACCAACTCCTTTCATCATTGCCTAAGCCCAACCAGTGCAAAATCTTTTTGGGGAAAAAATTTAAGGAATTGTCGGAAAGGAATAATGTTGAAAAAAAAAATACTGTCATTCCGACCATAGGAGGCAAGAATTGTTGGAATGATGGGATGGTTGATAGAAAATTAAGTGTTGCCATTTAGACAATTGAGGCCTATGTCGGACTGGTGGGATGTCGGTTGCCCCCCCGAGTAGAGTTGACAACATGGATGGATCTTGATGACTGGGGCCCCGTGTATACGTACCCGGTTATTTTTAAAAACGGAGACATTAACCATCGTTTGCACCCTCCGTTTACACGCAAACAGAGAAAACGCCCTGAAAACGATGCTTTTTGAAAACTCCGGCCAGGGTGGAGATTTTGGAAAACTCCGTTTTCACGTTTGCATGTAAACGGAGAAAAACGGAGATTTGGGTAGCCGACGTCAGACTCTGACGTCTAACCGTAACCATATTACATAACTTAATAAAATAAATAAATAATAATGATAAAATTTAATGCAGACTGATGTGTTCATTGTAAAACATTTATTTATTGATGTAACGTTAAATGGGGTGATTTCTGTACAGAGTCCCAAGGCTGAGCTGCTCTTCTGTCCAGTAACAGTTAACACACATGACGCTTCACTTTTCATTCAAACAAACTGCTACTGCCACAATTGTTAGATTTCATCAATGAGACCAACATTCATCTCCTAGAAATAATTTAACCAGCCGGTGGTAAACCTCTAAAAACCTGCGGGTAAGTTAACAGACCTACAAACTCTGGAGTAGTGAAAAAGGTGACAAGTTACAAAACTAAAACCCTCTTCATTCACTTCTACTACCCTGGTTGACATAAAAAAGGTGACTGTAGCCAAAAGGTGACCAGTTTGCAGGTGTGTAATTAGCGATCGTTTTGATCCCGGGAGGACGACAGAGGCTGGCCGACCGAGCAGCTCTGCAGAGCGGCCACTGTCTCTGTGATGTCCCGGTCGTTGCTCCACAGGAGCTTCACTTCTCCGAAGAAAAAAAAAGCTTCACCTCTCCGAGAAACATCGGAGAAAACTTCTAAACAGCCGTCATCTGGATAAACTGGCCGTATATTTGGCATCTAAACAGTTACTTTCTCACATGAAAAAATATTAAAACTTTACACACAAGGAGGGCAAGTGACATTGTTGTTGTTGTTGCTGTTGCTATCGGTTGCTATGCAGGGATCATGTGCGGGATTCTGATTGGCTGACGTGAGCTTGAGCTGGGATGAGTTAAGTAGATTGTATAGCATAAAATGTGGTTTTCTGGGGAATTTGAATATTGAGTTTCAAGGGTGAGGGAAGCAGGTGGACCCAAATGCAGGAGCTGGCAGGTACTTGCAAACTGAAGTTTAATATCTTACGACAGGCAGGAAAACAAAACACCATGACAAACACAATAATCGGACAAGGAACTGAAAGACAAACAAGACAAAATACAAAAGAACTAATCAAAGTAACAAGCAACAGGTGAGGAGACAGGAGGGCAAAGAAACCTGATTGGTGGAGACACACAAGGAGCAGGGCAGGGCTGACGAGGTGAAACACAGGACAGGTGTGCAAGGAGAGTGTGGAGGGAAAACACAGGAAGTAACGCTAGAACAAAATGCACAAGAACTACAAAATAAAACAGGAACTAAAGAAAACAAAACAACAGAAAACCGAGCCACTAAATGGCCTACTCTGCTACATCTGTGATGTTGCTCCAGTAAACAAAATAACAGCACTTATCAGAAGATTATTATCTGCCATACGTCTTGTTTCAGGGCATGTATCCCAAAAGTCAGTGCGTCCATTATGGCAGGTCTACGTAATTTAAGTCAGCTGCCAAATATAGTCTTTTGCTTGTTTATTATGCCACCGCCGCATATGTTACAGTTTGTAAACATTTTCAATCATGATGTGTGACACATTCACTATCCACTTCCTTTCTGCCCATCCCTCTTGGTTGTCTTCTGGCTGAGCCAGACACATTTTCTTGACTCAAGGATGTGGTGATGCTGCCTGGTGCAAAGCTGAAGTCTGATCTGATCTCCTCTAAGGTCAAACATATGTCGCTCACTTCTTGTTCCAATCCTTTGTCCTGGGTAAAACAGGACAGTAGTTGAATTTATAAATTATACATTCTACCTTCAAAGTTTTTTCCCTAGCTGCTCTTCGTTTGTTTGTTTTTGTTCTGTTTATTCGTTTGTTAGTTTTTATTTTTATTTATTTTCTTTATTTATTTATTTTTTGTGTCCCTGTCGTGTTCTGTATGATTTGTTGTTGGTTGTTGTTTTGTTGGATGTATGTTTAAATAATGATTTGTATGCACTGTTTGGTGGCTTTTGCACCAAAGCAAATGAAGTAACAAATAAATAAATAAAAAGTTGATCACAAAAAAAAAATGATACATTTATGGTGGCAGTCCGTTACAGACAAAAAAATATGCAGTGAGTTTCATTACAGCCATGTAGTGTGTCAGTGCCTACTATGTTTTTTCCCCTTGTTTATAAAAGGTGTCTTTAGCTTTGCTAAATATACCTCTGATTGTGTCCAAGTTGGAGGGACTGCCAAGTATGCCCCGGATAGCGATGGTTTGGTGCGTAATTTTGAGCAATATAATTATTTTCTCTCGTTTACCTTGAAAGGGGTGCAAGTTGACGGTATTCAATAAAACTTAAGCGTTTAGTTGCTATTACTATTATTATACTACAATTTAATCACAATACGGTTTTTTTAATGATATGTTTTCAATGATAACAATCATGTTCTTGTTCGTGGAGCTAGCCGAAAGCTCATGACACTTCCACAGGTATTACATAATCCATTTCTTGAATTGTTCTGTTAAATGCTCTAGTCAGTAGAACTGACTTCACTGGCATATCCTCAGTTACACCCGGATATCCTATCTTTCTTGTTCCAGGGTAAGGAGCTCTTCACTATGCTTGAGGGCTGTGTAGATTCACAAACTGGCATTGACACTGATGCACTGGCCCCTTGCACACACGAGGAAGCCGATACACAGATTTTCCTGCATGTGGCTGCAGCTACTATTGCTGGACATCGTGACTGTCTGCAGCAGTGATAGTGATGTTGTAGTCCTGGCCATTGCCACCTTTTTGGCCCTTGGACAGAATATTGACAAACTCTGGATTTCCTTTGGTGTATGGCACCACTTAAGGTACAGATCATTTCACTAAGATGTATTTATTCTATTACCTCTTACTTCAGTAGACCAATCAATAACTATTTTTCCCCTTAGCAGGTACATTCCAGCACATGAAAAAGAATAAAAGAGGCCAGCAGCACTCGTGTCCTTCCTATTGACTTTTTATTGCAAACTGCGCAGTTTGCCTGTGGGTGGGCGGGTGCAGAGCAGTGCAGTCTCCGCCCACCCTCCAGAGGTGCATTGCTAATGAGCTGGTTTTAAAATGACCAAAAAGGGTCGCGGGAGGGGGACTTTAAGTACATGTGCAGACCCTCACAGACTGTCTCATCAGCCTTCCTACAAGCAATTTGAAGTCCCCTAAAGGAATAAAGCTGGACAGCTTCAGCCTCTGCTGGAGCATGTTCCAGGTTGCAGGCGCAGCGTAGGAGAACGCCTTCTTGCCAAGTTGAAGATGAAGACGAGATGAAGTCCAGGGACCGGAGCCTGCGATCGGACTGTTTCCCAGAGAAAGGGTTTTAATGTTATTCTGGACTGGCTGTCTGGAGTTCAGACCGCAGCTCTGCTGTTGTATCACGTATGCTAAGAAAGAAAGATTGTGATGAAATTAATGTATTCTGAATGGTAATTGGGTCGGGACCTGATAAGCTTTATGCTTCTCCCGTTTTCCCTTTCGGTCATGTGCTTGTATTGTGTAACTGAAATTGTGTGTGATGAAGTCTGATTCAATTAACACACATTAACAAATAAATAAATAAATATGTGGACAAATAAGAGGGGAGCAGTGAGTGGTTCTGTGCATGGGAAGTTAAGACCAGTTTGTGAGAGAGTAGAGCAACAGAGGCATTCATATAACATAACCATAATCCAAGAGTGGCAAGACAGTGGCCGCAACAATACGTTTTCTGGCCTTAAAAGAGAAACAGGCTCTATTTCTTAAGAAAAACTCCAGCTTTAAAGTAACATTGCGGAGTTTTTCGGCCTTAAAATAATGTTTCCAGACTCACTGCAATGGTAGAAAAATGGTTAATAGGATGAATGGTCCTGCCGCCGCAGCCTGAGCTGGGTCGCGTCAGCTGAAACTGCACTATGTAACTTCCCTGCACGGGTACCAATCACCGTTCCCCTCCGGTCGTCGTCGCAGCCGCCCCCCCACCCCCTCCTCCCCTCCTCCCCTCCCCCGACCACCCGCCACACAGTCTCCTTGCAAACATGTGGGAAATACTGTCGTTTATTAATGGGAATAAACGCTGGATAAGTTTCGTTTTCTTTAAATTTCGTTTTTCCCACCAGATGGTGGAAGCACTGAGCTGAAACTCCGCAATGTTGCTTTAAAGGTTGAATATGTAGAATATTTATTAAAAGCTATATTTTTTCAAAAATAATACATCCATGGGGCCTTTAGAGGGGTACAGAATGAAAGTATTACTTTTCCATAAAACATTTTTGTTTAGTCTGAATTATTATTTTTAATTTTTTTGACGGGGTCGACAATGACTTTCTGTCAACGTTCTGTTTACATTTGTACTACCTGCCTGTAGCCTACACGTGGCTCAGTTCTCCGCTGTTTTCCTGCCTCCTCCCGGTCCTATGCGTTTGTTTCCAACCAAGCCTTTTTAATAATCAATCGGTGGATCAATGGATTATCATATACTTGTTAGGATGGGTGTATTTGTGTAGTCTTATCTGTCATAAACACGTTTATCGTCGCGGACTTTCGGTGCCACGGAGCTCCTTTTTTTTTTTTTTTTTCCAACTTGACGAGAGCAGTGACAGCGGAGGCTCTGAGCAGCAGCGGTGTGGAAGACAGAGAGCCTCCACTGTCCCTGTAACAAGCTACAAGTCATTTATTATGCTGTTAATGACGGTAAAAATGAAACATAAGGTAAATATCCTGCATAGTTCTCCTCCTCTGCTGTCCTCTGTTCAGAGCGGAGTCCCTAGCAACGGCCCGTTTTACCTAGCAACGGTCTGGCAATCGACTGCTGGAATTCTTTTTCTGTTGTTGTTCTTGTAATTCTACATAGTCAACCTTTAACTTCAATTTCTTCAGTAACGTAGAGGTGTATAACCTATGTAAATCAACATTCCGGTAGGCAAATGTTTCTGCCAGTAAGAGGAGTCAGCGGGGGTGTGTGTGTGTAACGGAGGATCCGCCTCTTATTTACTGGTCGGTCTGAGCAGGACGTGCTGTAGGCAGCTAAACTGAAAACTGACGGAGATATTGCCATGAAAATTTTAAGTTTGGCTAAGATCAGGGGATCTTCATTTGCTGCTTCAATGGTATCAAAAGATGAGGTTCTGGGGTTTGGTAGTTCTTTTCTATGGACTGCCTCTACATACACTTGAAGCGTTGGCCATACCTCAGGCAGATTTTCAATTTCAGATTTTCATTTCTGTGTCCACAGAATGGGAGTGTAAACAGAGATGGGCCTGTAAGTTTAGTGTAGTAGTCTCTTCTTGCAGGGATGTTGTGAGAAACAAAGTGCATTGCTCTCAACAGTTTCTCAAGATTCCATGTGGAGAAGCCAGTCTTGAGTGAATTGTGAAGTGTGTGTAGTCCACAGCTCCCAACAGAAATTACCTGCTGACCTCCATGTAGATAATAATAATAATAATAATAATAATAATGGATTACATTTATATAGCGCTTTTCTACCGTTACCCGATACCCAAAGCGCGTACAGTAACCATTATTCATTCATACACATTCACAGATCAGCATGTGTTTGCTGGAAATCGTTCACATTTGGGCCATCCATGTCAATGGAAAAGAGATTCTTCAGGTCTAATAGGCACACAGGAATAAATATTTTATTTAAATGATTACACCATTACACAAAATTAACATGTTTGGTTATTGCAAGTTTGCTCTTGCATAATAATAATAATAAAAAAAAGCTATTTAAAGCACCATCGATTCACTGAGAATCGAATAGATTTGCAATAAAAAACAGAATAGTACATTCTTCATCCTTTCTTAATCTAAATACAATTCCATAAACATAGAACATACCTATATTTACTTTGAACTGTTAGAGCAGATCCACAGCCTTTGAATGCCCCATGAACTGTGAGCCAAGATAACAGGAGTGGATACAACCAGCTTCACAGAACCGCACATGGACATCTAGTTGCTTATTTTTTGTTGACTGGTTCAAACTCTCATCGAACATCAACACAAAAGGTCCTGTGTTGTTAACTGCAGAAATCAGTTTGTCTTTGAAATGTGGGGCCATTCCGACATCCCACCAGTCCGACAATTGTCTAAATGGCAGGTTACACACCGCCTTTTCGAAACCCCGCCTTTCCGACAATAGACTTCCATTCATCGTAATAGCGGGGTTTTCTATTTTTCTAGACCCCACTATTCCGACAAGGCTATTGGGGAAACCCCCGCACTCCGAACGGACAGACGGACCTAATCAGAAAGGAAACGGAGGCTGTGCAGTGCGCAATGCGCATCCTTTTTTCCTTTTGGGAGTCAAACGGATCATGTGCATAATTAACTGCAAATACTTCATATTAATGACATATAATGTTCATTATGCTTCTAGCCTGTCTAGCCTCTACCTGGTCTTTTTACTAAACTTAACCAACTCCTTTCTTCATTGCCTAAACCCAACCAAAGCATCTCCCTCAGTCAGCTGTCAGCATGAGCGGCGGCTGCAGCAGCCTCGTGCCCGTGTGAGCTCAAGCCGGGTTCAGCTGCGGGGGGGGGGTGTATTTCTTTTACTGTGTGGGAGATCTCCAACAACGGAGTAGGGGAGAAAGCAAGTGGGACAGATCTGCCCAGTCTCTGAGCAGCGCACATTTCACAGACAAGCCACAAAATGTCAGCACCTTGGACAGCGGCGGGGGGCGGGGGTTCGTAACAGCGGTGTTTCGGAACAGCGGGGTGTCGAAGTGGAGGTGTGTCGGAATGGAGAGCTGTCCCCAAATGGCAACACTTAATTTTCTATCAAATGTCCCAATCCTTACGACAATTTTTCCCTCCTATGGTCGAAATAACGGTATTTTTTTCTTTTTTTTAAACATCCTGCCGTTCCGACGATTCCTTTAATAGTGTATTTTTCCCCAAAAAAGATTTTGCAGTGGTTGGGCATAAGGCCCCCACATACTCGGGCGTACATGACTCCGCGGATGTCCGCGCATACTTCAGGCAGACTCCATGCAGACCGCTAAGCTAAATTTTTTTTACAACTGTGCAGACTCTGCGTACGCATACTCAGTGTCACACAATAGACTGCTCGGTGGGAAACCGTCACATCAACCTGTTTTTAATGTGACACCGTACGCTCGACTATGAAACCTCAAACTTCCACAGACAGTGAGCGTGGAGTCTGCACAGCTCACAGTACGCACACATTATGCCCAACTCTCTGGGGGCTTTTTGGCAATGAAGGAAGGAGTTGGTTAAGTTTAGTAAAGAAAGACCAGGTAGAGGCTAGACAGGCAGACTAGTCCCTGTCTGCACTCTGCTGCGTAATTACGCACAACCATGTTGTTCCTCTATCAGCATGTCTTAAAGAAGGGAGTCACCTGTAACGCACATTTCCTTATATTGAAAGCCTTGTCAGAATGGTGGGACATTCTCATGTCGGAGTAACAGTATGTCGGAATGACAGCATGTAACCACGCTATTCGAAGGTCATGCAGTGCCCCCTCTGTAGCGGCAGTGCTGGAAGCAGTTACTGCAGCAGCAGTTGTGGTGATAGCAGAGGTTGCATTGCTGGTTACAGCAAAGAATGCACACACCTCAAGTGAAAACAAGAAATACTTGACTGATAAATATTTACAAATTTGTGTGTTTTTTGGCCTACAGAAGTGTTGTTAGTTGGTGCTGGGGATATTTAGGCCGAAGAATCCGGGTGGTAATACCAGCATGCCATACCAGTTGGAGCCATTTGTCCTTTTTCTTTTGCTGGCTTTCTGGGTGTAAGTCATGTTCACAACAGGGGTAGAAGGGGTCTTCATGTGTGTGCTTGTCCTGTATGTGGTTCAGCATGGAATTTAACTTGACCACCCTCTCAGCGCCAGTGGTGGATAAAGCCGCAATCCCCTTTTTGGGAAAGCTTTGACCCCTGGGTGTCACTCACCATTGGTGCAGGTGGCAGGTGGCAGGTGACAGGTGACCATTCAAATGGCTGGCTAATATGGCAAATTGGTGTATTTTGGGAGAAGCAGTTTTACAAACAGAAAATCTATGCACTTGATTAAAGATGGGATAATTATTCCATAGTAATGATAACTTGAAATGAATTCAAATGGTATTGTCACAAACCTGCATGAGCTGAATGTCAATGATGCTGTTGGTTTGCAAGTCCATCAACGTGTAGGTGCCATATTTAGCACAGTGTCCTGTTAATATAAAGAGATATGAAATTCTCAACATTATTAAAATGAATCTTTTTGTGATGAACAGTAACTTTTGTAGGCACATAATACCAGAATTCCAATTACCTGGCGAGTCTGCCCTCATGTCTCCACCCAGGATGGTACCTGGTTCCTTGCTCAGCGGTTCAAACATGGCACACTGCTGCCTCTTGGTGGACCAAGGCAGGCTCAATGTACTGGTTGCAGTGCTGTCTGAAGGACTTGTACCCATGCACCTGCAACCGCATTGCCCTGAAAATCTTAAAAAAAAAAAAAAAAAAAAACTTTCATAATTAAAATATTTCCTTTTAGTTATATACTTTTAATTTGCTGAATTCTTACGTTATGCAGATAACAGGGTGTACATTTAATAATAAACAATTATATTTAAAATACCTTTAACATTTTTAAATAAGACGCCCCACTTAAGTACACCGTAGCAGACAGTTGGAGATTACCAGCTGGGGTGGAGAATCCAATCAAAGGCTGGTTCCTCCAATGTCTAAAGTACTGGCATTGTGGGCATCGTTGCACAATAGAAATGCAGGTCCCCCGGGTGTATTTATTTATCATGCTTGCACTCGTGCAGTGAGGGCATTTTTCAAAAAGTTCCATGAGACAGCTTTCATACACAATGAACTTGTGCATCTCCATGTGGCTGATAGGATTGTGCTGGGTGAGACTGGATTCTTCACTGTTTTAGCATAAGAAATTACAACTGATTAGAGAAACAGTAATATAACTATGAAATACATGTGTGGAGTGAATATATATAATAACTCACAAGATATCCATTAAATCTGACATCAGAGTCGAAGATTCCTCTGGGTTATAAGAATTGTCATCTGGATCTAGAGCTGCAGAATATGAGCTCCCCTCCCAAGGGCTGTCCCTCTCCTCTTCCTCCTCCACCACCAACTCAAGACGAGCCCTCTTCATCTGTGGCTCCATGGGTGTGGAAGTCATACATGTCTGGGTACCTTGTGGACAGAAGCAGATTTTTAGACTACAAGGAGCAATATTAGCAAACCAATAAAACTGATCAATTTTTGAACTTCTATTTGCCATTAGTGTCTTTATACAAACTGTAGTACAATGAGGCTGTAAAGTTGATACCCAGAGATCAGCAGCTTAGTTGATATCACCATACACACGAACAAAGTAAAACTACCACTCCCCCAGTTTTTCAGTTTCCCCTCTCCCAACTCAACACTAGAAAATCAAAATTGTGTGAAGACCATGAACTTTTACTACTGAAATGTGGCTGCAGCTCAAAATTGTGCATTGACAGCTGTGTGCCATACGTTCTTGTCTGTGGTTCAGTCTGGCAGCCAACATGAACCATTTTGGGTCGCTCAGTTCCTGCGGTTACATGCTGCTATTCCGACATGCCGCTATTTCGACATTGACTTCTAATTGTCGGAATAGTGACATAAACATTATTTTTCAAGCGTCCCACTATTCCGACATTTTTTTTTTCATTGCCGGAGTAGCGGCACTTTACTATTTTTCAAACATTCCGCTTTTCCGACATTGATTGATTACCTTAAAGTCAGTGTCCTTCTGATTTTTTTTTTTTTTTCATCTGAGACACTGTTTCTCATACACAAATAGGCTACATAGGCCTATTAGAGAAGAAAAAACAAACCCTCCAAGTTTAAAAACACACAGGCAGCTGAGATTTGGGAGGTTTTTGTTTTTATTGTAGCTTATTAAAATGCAAGATCATTTTTCTGACTGATTTATTGCCCGATGCCGTGTATCTCGCTTTCTTTCCCCCACCCTCCGCCTGTTGTCTTCGTTGTCACTTTGTTGTCGCTCCACAGAGAGCACATGGCTAATTAATATGCACGTGCCGACCATATATGGTTGTCTAGGCATTCCGGGGGCGGAGGTGTGTTCACGTACGCAACTGCGCACCATTCTTGGATCTAGTTTGATTTATCAAAGAGAAATTGCGGAGAGTTGTGCACGGACAGTTTGATAGATCTGAAAAAGGTGTAAATATTTTGGGTGTCTTTTCGCCGTAGGCCTAAGCAAAACATTTAGTAGCAGCAGTTTTACACTGCTTACTTACAATTTTGATAAATGAGGCCCCAGGCCCTAAGCCCAGAGCCCAGACGCTCACGGTGGATGAGCAGCTCCGCGGCTCAGCTGCCGCGCTGTCCGTGGTGCTGGTGCTGTGACAGGTTAACTTGACAAACAAACTGCAGCATAGTTCTGTTTGTTTATCATGTGTGTCAGTTTTGTTTGTGACTTGATAGTTTAGTTGTTGAGATTAAGAACATCACTCCCTCATCAAACCGGTGATAGGCATGCTGAAAAGAAAAAAGAGAGAGAGAGACGCGCCTGGGTATCCCAGCTGTAAAAAAAATAAAAAATAATAAAAGACGACGTGTCGGAATAGCTGTATCAAAAAGTGTCGGACTACCGGCATGTCTAGAAAGAGGGATGTCTAAATAGAGACATGTCGGAATAGCGGGATGTCTGAATAGCGGGCGGACCCCGTTCCTGCAGATGTAATGGCCTAACAGCAAGAAATACAGATGTTAACTGCAACGTTATATCCATAAAGGTTACCTGATAACAGAATCCAGAGAAACAACGTTTGAACTGCATAAAAATAATACAATATACAACAATCCATCGACAAATATCAAAAGATTATTTGTAAACCCATTTTGGTTTTGTGCTTGCTGTCTCTCATTTTGTCCACCAGAGGGCAGTTTGTATTTACATGCAAATCATGAAAAATAAATATTTAATTTAGATGCATTTTGACATGATTTCGATATACATTCCGTGATTTGGGTTTATTTTATTACAAGAAAATGTAATTTCATCTACTTTTATGTGTTGCGCGTTTTTGGAGCTAATAGTTTAGTTTTGAATGGTGAACTTTTATTTTGAAGACCACTTCCTTTCTGTGTTGTGTTGCCCGAAAAACAAAGCCACTTGACCACGGAATGAATGAGCTAACAGTAAAGTAAGTAGTAAGTTAAAAGTTTTAGCTAAAACAAAGGAAAAGAGAGCAATAAAGCAGAAACGGCAATTTAATATGTGATAATGTACAGCGTGATGACCCCGAAGATGGTGTAACGTTATGGTCGGGTATGTTTGGAACAACTCCTTTTTCTAGCCGAAGGTTCTTTGCTAATCCAGCATTGTACTGTCCCAAGTTTGCAAAAGTGTCCGGGGAGAAGTGTTTGGTGCAGACACACAGGTTAGCCACTGGAGCAACAGGAACATTGCCCTTGAAAATAAATGTAATCCAACTATTCCTCAAATTAGCATCACTAGATGGAATGATAAAAATATTTCTATCTGGGCTAAGACAGTCAACAACTGAACAATTATGTTCTCGTTTTCTTCGACATGCTTGCCTCTATTTGAGTTACCGTACGCCAGGGTTACATGCTGCTATTCCTACATGCCGCTATTTCGACATTGACTTCTAATTGTCGGAATAGTGACATAAACATTATTTTTCAAACATTCCGCTTTTCCGACATTGATTGATTACGTTATAGTCAGACGTGTCCTTCTGATTTTTTTTTTTCATCTGAGACACTGTTTCTCATACACAAATACATAGGCCTATAAGAGAGAAGAAAAAACAAACCCGCCAAGTTTAAAAACACACCGGCAGCAGCACCCACTGATCTGCAGCTACTGAGACTGTTATTATTCTGTAACCTGAGTTAACGAGGCGCACGTGTCATGTGTTTGGAGCTGACGAGAGAATAAAGAGTGAGACAACGCGGCCCTGAGGTGCAACTGTGAAGGACTCAGCTGTAATGGAAAATGACCTAAACCGAGTCCAGTAAAGCTGTAACTGTGTAGTGGAAAGGCGTTCAAAGTAATGGTAACTATCGTCCTGCTTTACATTGTTTTAACATAGGTAAAAGAAGAAAAAAAAAGATTTTCTGGGATAAAGGGGCAGATTACATAAGATTATTCTTCTTTCTGCTCCCTTTTGTTGAGATTTGGGAGGTTTTTGTTTTTATTGTAGCTTATTAAAATGCAAGATCATTTTTCTGACTGATTTATTGCCCGATGCCATGTATCTCGCTCCCCCCCCCCCCTCCGCGGTTACATGCTGCCACTCCGACATACCGCCATTCCGACATTCTACTATTCAGACATGTCACCACTCAGACATACCACCATTCCGACATGTAAACGTCCTGCCATTCAGACAGTTTCGTCCCGCCATTCCGACAAGGCTTTAATTTCCATAAGGAAATGTGCGTTACTCCGAGCGGTGGTTAGGGTGTGTGTATATAATAAACAATTACACACAGATCAACAGAAAGCCCCCCCCCCTCCCACTGTCACTGTCCGTGTGTGTGTGTGTGTGTGTGTGTGTGTGTGTGTGTGTGTGTGTTGGCGCGTGGTGAGGGTGAGTGAGAGAGAGTTTGTTTGTCCTACTGTCCACACGGGAGAGACGCCGCGGCTCCGCCAGGTGACCATGCCAGTCCTCTCCCTCGTCCCGCTTGGCTGAAAACGGCCCGGCCGTGCAGTGTCCAAAAGGAAAAATAATCCACTATGCCGCTTTGGAATTGCCGCCACGCCAGCTGTCCAAACGCCGACCGTGTCTCTCATTCTCCTCCCCTCTCACCACGTCACTTCCCCATTTAAACCCTCGGTCCCACTAATGCACTTTTACGCATTACGCACACAACTTACAGCAAAAAAGAAACATTCATTCATTCATTAAAGGTCCGCACGTCCCCTTGCGCAAACCACAAGGATAATTGATCATTTCCCTGGCCTAATACACAATGAAAAAAACCTGCAAATCAACTACCCATGCTGGCCAGGCAAAACCCAGTGGATCACTACAAGTTGTTGCAACTTTGGGGAATTTACTCCTGGTAAAAAGGCTTACAAACAGCTTCATAATACGCACAAAAATGCAAAGGAAACGAAAGGTAACTTGAAAAAAAATAGCAACAGCATGAAGTAGTCAAAACATGTGTTTTACGCATCTGCCTGTTCAGCTCCGCTTACATGTAAAATGACATTTCGTTGCGTACAGAGTCTCTCTCTCTCTCTCTCTCTCTCTCTCTTCAGCACCGAGACAGCGGACAGCGCTTCCGCTGTCTCCGCTGCAGTTCACTCTTCACTGATAAATCCATGGCACTGTCCATATAGTTAGATAATAATAAGTAATACATTTCACATGTAAGGGGAGCTGAACATATAGTTTTCATTCACAAACCAATGTGGGAGAGCTCCAAGACGCGTGTGCCAGACGCACAGAGGCATGCGTAAAACACCGACCTGTTTAGTTAATCTTTTAGTTAATTTTCGTTTCTTTTGGATTTTTGTGCGTATTTTGGAGCCGTTTTGGTCCATGTTTGTAAGCCTTTTCCCCCCTGAATTATATTTTCTTAAGTGCAACAAGTGGGTTCGGAGTGTGTGATTGAAAGCACGGTCTGCTTCCCGTTCAAGGCCTATCTCCTCCTTCGTTGGTTTACGAGGTTGTGGAGTCCCTCTGCTTAAAATCTGAGGCTTTGAAATCGTCTGCCGTTGGAATTATCTGACCAATCTGTGTGCTTTAATGAGATGCACTGGACAAACGTGGGCAAACTGCTATTTTGCGCCGGCATATCATTAGTGCAAAATAGTGTTAGGCCTATTTTTTTTTTTGGGGGGGGGGGGGGGGGGGGGGGGGTAGGCTTTTAAAAGATTTGTCGGAATGGCAACACGTTTCAAAGAGAAAAAAATACCGCCATTCCGACCTTAGGAGACAAAAATTGTCGGAATGGTGGGATGTTTATTAAAGGGTAAAGTGTTGCCATTCCGACAATTAGGGCCTAATGTCGGAGTGGCGGCATGTCGGAATGGCGGTTGCCCCCCCCCGTTGTCTTCGTTGTTGCTTTGTTGTCACTTTGTAGCTGCTCCACAGAGCGCACATGGCTAATTAATATGCACGTGCTGACCATATATGGTTGTGTAGGCATTCTGGGGGCGGAATATGAGGTGTGTTCAAGTGCGCACCCTTCTTTGATCCAGTTTGATTTATCAAAGAAAAATTGCGGAGAGTTGTGCACGCACAGTTTGATAGATCTGAAAAAGGTGTAAATATTTTGGGTGTCTTTTCGCCATAGGCCTAAGCAAAAAATTTAGTAGCAACAGTTTTACACTGCTTACTTAGTTTTGATAAATGAGGCCCCAGGCCCTAAGCCCAGAGCCCAGACACTCACAGATGCAGCTCCGCGGCTCATCCGCTGCGCTGTCCGTGGTGCTGAAGGTTACAGGTTAACTTGACAAACAAACTGCAGCATAGTTCTGTTTGTTTATCATGTGTGTCAGTTTTGTTTGCAACTTGATAGTTTAGTTGTTGAGTTTAAGAACATCACTCCCTCATCAAACCGGTGATAGGCATGCTGAAAAGACAAAAAGAGAGAGAGACGTGCCTGGGTATCGCAGCTGTGTAAAAAAAAAGAAGACGTGTCGGAATAGCGATACCAAAAAGATAGAGGGATGTCGTAATAGCGGGATGTCTGAATAGCGGGCGGACCCCGTACGCCAAGTAGCTTCCTCCTCTCCAGAAATCAGTTGGAGTGCAGAGTGGAGAAATCTCTCGTGATCAAACGCGCGTTGTGAACTCTCCCTGGTGGTCCAGTGAAGATGTCAGTGAATCTTCCCTTGTCATCCACGATGCCCTGAAGCAGGACAGAGAAATATGACTTCTGGTTTATGTAGTCATCTCCACGAATCTTTGGCTTCTGTATCTTTAAATGACAGATGCTGATGCTGAAGACTCTTTCAAAGGCAGCAGTTATTGCCATCAACCGCGTGACGTTGTTTACACTCTGGGCCGGATTTACTAAGATCCCAGATAGCTGGCGCTATATTGTTTGCGCCCGCTATAATATTGCGAGTTTGGTTAGTGCACGCAAAACAGGTGATCTACTAAGAGTAACCCGCTAAATGAAAACACGTGCAAACCGCAATATGTAAATGAGGGTTTTGCGCGTGGTAATCGTTTCCGCCATGGAGAGAGTGGACAGAGAGCTGGACGGACGAAGGGACAGAATGACATTTGATCCGATGCAGACAAAGACAGCATGTGTGTTCATCTCTCTCGCGCTCTGTTTAGATAAATAAACACAAATCGCTACAGGGCCCAACTCCAGGCAGCAGCTGCAGCGACAATCACACACCTGTAATATGTGTGTATGTGTGTGCCGCCCATGATCCAGTGGATTAATAGAGAGCTCAGGTGGGACACACGGATCTAAACGCTCTGACCACTGACCAGAGGGATCAAAGACGGGTGAAGGCAGCGGTGACGTCTCTCAGTCCGGGACCGGGACTGAGAGACGGAGCTGAGCAGCCAGGTGAGAGGAGAGGAAAGGAGAGGAGAGGAGAGGAGCACACTGCAGGACAGACGAGCCCCGTGCGTAACGGCGCGTAAATGACTTTTAACACGGCTGAAAAACTGTTACAGAATTACCCAGACGTGAGGAAATAAATAAATACGATGAATGGAAGTCTATTTTCGGAAAGGCGGGGCTTTGGAAAGGCGGGGTGTAACCTTCTGGCACTGCAGTCTGAAGGCCAGGTGATGTAAGATGGTGCCAGTTTGCACACAAAGCTCAAGACCTCCTTGTGAGATATCAAATTTGTCTGACATTTCACGAAAAGAGTTTTTTGATGATTGGAACTTCAGAGCGACCTCCAGCCTGATGGTCTTCTTTGAGGCCTTGCTCCTTTAGCTGATCTGTAAGGCTGTCAAACTGTGCACAGCTGATCCTAAGATGCCTCCTGAATGTGTGGTCATCCATGTTGAGCAGGACATTCCATGCAGTTCCAGTTTTTAGAACTTCTCATCACAATCCACGCCATCTAACGTTACAGTACACAGATCAAGCTGTTATTAAAATGCAACTCATCAATAACAGGATCGCAACACTGGACCACCGCTAACATTACACAACAAACCGTTAACAATTAAACCACACTCAAACCGAAGCAACAATAATGTTAAGTGTACTCAACATGCTAGTATTACAAGGTTTACAACAGATATGACAGACAACCTGGGCTGTGTGTGTGCGTGTGTAAGAAAGAGAGAGAGAGAAAGTATGTAAAACCTGCTAGCTGTTAGCTACCGTAGCTTAGGCATTGTTCTCCCGTCAGGTAAAAGCTGCAGTTTATTCCTCAAATGAAGCTCATGAAGTTGTTGAGCCTCTCCAGTACAGTTATCCATCAGTGGAATTAGCCGTAAAACTGCTGGACGCAAAAACCGAGGGGGCCGTCTGTTTGTTTACAATTCATGAAAGCAACGTGAACGTACGTGCCGCTCACATTTAGTAGAGTTACGCAATAAGGCAGCGTAGCCTCTGCCTCCCTTGGCGTACATGCAAGTCTATGGGGGGAACTAGAGCACTGGAAAAGAGAGTAACGACAAGAACAAGAACTGACATCTCTGCATTGTTGGTGAATGAGCAAGTGTGGTGTTTTCAATAATTTAAGGACATTTATAGATCACCCACGTTAATAGCATCATTGAGGATCCTTTACAGATAAATATTAACACATAGGCGAGTAAAAAAAAAAAAAATAGTTGTCTACATTAATGTTTCAATCTACATTTTGTAATAAACAAATTATAAGTATAATTTGATATGACCAAGACACCTAAAAACAAAAACACTGCCGTTTTCATCAATTTACAAGTAAGTGGGCAACACACATACATTTGAGTGAATGAGTTTTCTGGGCGCTTTTGCAATACCCATATCCTGCCACTCGGGAGTCAATGGTGGTGTCGTTACTCTCTTTTCCAGTGCTCTAGTTTTACCAACGTAGCTAGCCTAACGTTACCCTGGCCGACAACTGTCTCGTTACTTAAGATTTCATGACTCATAACTAGGGCTGGGCATGTTAACTCATGAAACTATTAACGCCAAAATTTATTTTATCGCGCATTAACGCATGTTGCTCACATGCTTTTGTTTTGTAAAAGTCTGTTGCTGGCTGCTGTAGTGTAGAGAGAGAGAGATAAAAAAAAAAAGATCATACAGTAGGCTACACACCGCGCACTGCACACCAGCTGATCCGCCGGTCCTCTGAGTGAAATATGCAAGTTAGTCAGATAATTAATGACATGTCCTGAATCAGAAGGTGGCAAAATTTTTATTTTATTGTAATATCAAATGTTATGGCACATTCGTTTATGTAGCGGACCCTTGTTTCCAAAGAATGGAAGCAGAGAGTTCCATATGGGTGCATTAGTTTATTACTCAATGTAGCACCGTGAAAACTATGTAGAGAAATACACAAAAAACAAGAAGAAAAAGTTAAACACATTTAAACACTTCACTTAGAATTTTCCCAACACGGATTCAAAATGTTCCAAACTTATCACTATCCAAAAACAACCAAACAAAAAAACTACATTTTATTAAGCATTCTTATTTTCTTACCATGAACACATAATCAAATGTATTGTATTTTCTCGCCTCTTTTGAGAAGCAGGTACTCTATTTTTGAATTCTGACAGTCAAAGACATGGCTGTTTTGATCTTGAATGAACCTACGGGCTTGGAAAAATCTGAAGCAATTATGTGGGATGTTCCATTAATTTAATGGCATGCAATGTGCTATGTGGCTATTGTAAAGGCATTGTCAATGTAATTATTAAATGTTATAAACATATACCACTGTGAAGTCCTGCATTTCTTTTGGCTATAAAAGTGAGTCCATACTGTATTGCCATAATGATTTCATAATCTACAGTAAATACATAGTTGTTTGAATTTTCATGCTTACAATCAACTTGATAAGTCTTCATGTGCAATTTCAAGAACACAATTATAGCTGCTGCGCAGCGATGGGTCGGGTCCGGGCTACTTTGGGGCAAATTTAGGCAATTCTGAGCAACAAACAGGAGAATAGGAAGACAAGACAGTTGTCCTTATAATGTCCAATTTGCATCAGTTGAGGATTGAACCCACAACCTCAGGAACCAAAGACCGTTGTTTATCGCACTGAGCTAATTGACAAGTGGCAGTTCATCAGTGGCTTCACAAATTGAGTAAGCCATTCACTGTCGTGTAGGCAGAAAAAGAAAAATCAGTTTTTGAGGTAAAATAATGATATGTATTTGTCAAACATCTACTATGAGTCTAAGATGTTAGGAGCCTTCGCACATGGTCCAGTCCAAGCTATTTGGATTTTTAAATTTAGAAGCTTGCTGTGATGACACCATTAAGACAATATTCTTGTGTTTCGTGTTGAGAACATTTGACATTTTGATCTGTCATCACCATCATCACCCTGGCTGGGTCTCGAACTCACAATCTCTGACACCAAGAACCAGCTCCTAACTCGCTGAGCTAATTGGCTGGTAGTGAGACCTGCTGTGTAGCTTCATTTATCCACTCAGGTGAGTCAGTGCCCGGGCAGCTGTTGTGATGAAATGGTCAAAATGTCAATAATTCAGTCATCTAAACAAAAATCTGATAATACATAAATTGCATCTTGACAGCATGGAAATGTTGGTGATTTGTTTTTAATGATAAGTGTTTTGCTTCATAAGAGAAAATATGATGTTTAAAAATTCCACACTCACATTGACTGCAGTTGTTCCCATGAGAGCAGAATTCAAAATGTTCTCAAAAATTCAGTTTTTGAATTAAAATTCTGATATTTGCCAAACTTCATCAACCATGACTCCAGAATATTGTCATTTTTTTTCAGGAAGTTTGAAAATGTATTTAGCAAGAATTTGATGGTATATGTTTACAGTACTGTTTACAGTCAAACTTTTTCATGCACTGTAGGCTCAATTTTTGCTTAATCAAAAATCCGAGAAACAAGTTTTGTGGAGGACAGTCTGGAGATGCTCTGTAGCAAGTTTGGTGTCAATTGAGCAAAAATTGTGGGAGGAGATACATTTTAAAAGTTTTACAGTTATTGAAAAAAACAGAGTGATGGACTTCATAATTTGTAATGAGTTTAAGTGGACAAAAGTTTCAGCAGTATTGAGGCTACATTGTGGTGAAGTTTCAACACTGTAGCATCTACCGTTGGTTTGGTAGGATTTTTTTAAGTTTTTAAATTTAAACGCTTATTGTGCCCCCCCTAGGAGGGGGGGGGCACATGTCCTTGGAGTTGAGTGAATCTGGCATGGGGTCGGATGTTCCTGTGAAGTTTGGTGATTTTTCACCCATGGGAAGTATGACTTCCTTGGAAGAAGAAGAAGAAAGAAAGAAGAAGAAGAAGAAGAAGAAGAATTCCTAGGAATACAATAGTGTCCCGGCAGCTTAGCTGCCCGGACCCTAAAGAACATCATGGGGGAAAAGCAGCAAAGTACAGCAAACTGACTTCTGTATCCTGTGATAAAGGCCTCGCCAAAGATGCTCTCATCACCGTAGTAGGCAGTATAGAAGCAAAACTCCTCTTCTTGGTGTGTTTATCGTCTCCTATTCCTCTGTATTGGAGACAAACAAAGAAACATACTGTTCTTTTCAGTAAGTTACCTAACATGGACTATAGCAAGTACGAATCCCTTGCAGGAAATTCTTTCATCACAGTGCTCCAGTGTAAAGGTGAAGAATATTATAGCAGAATAATACAATACAACAATGTAAGATAAATATTACAAAATTTACAAAGTTAAATATTACCAAATTACAAAAATAAAAAACTACAAGAATAAACCCCAAAATGTGCCCCTCCCCCCATCTTAACAGTATATACAAAAGAAAAAATAGAACATTAAAGCAGAAGTAAGTGATATATTTGTGTTAATATAAGTCTTACAGTTTTTCTCAGTCGCTTTGGTGCTATTCTCACATCACTCTTAACATTTGCACAACAGTTAGTGCATTTCTCAGAACAATTATCACAAACTGCAAAACCTAGTGGATGACCTGCAAAAGTGCGTCACTTGCTCAAAATGGATTGTCCATCCCTCAAAAGCAAGTACTCATGTCAATGAAACTGTCAGTGTCGTCAAAATGAGAAGTCCTGACACCATCGTTTATGAACAAGATAGTCAAATGGCTTTGTCATGTTTTCATTAGGGCACTTTATTCTCTAAGTGTTTTCCAATGCACAAAGTGATGATACCTGAAAATGCTCAAGACAGCACTATACACTACTTGTACAGCCATGTGAAAACTACAGTAAAGTTACACGTTACTGTATTTAGTGGAGATACTGAATATGTATGTTTCACATTTCTACTGCATATGCTCTTTGCAATTCTGATTTGTTCACAGCATTGTGCAAAGGAAAAATACACTAAAGTCATCTACAACAAACATAAGAAACACTCTTTGGGTACAACTTTACGTAAACAATGCTGCAGTACATATAGTAACTGAACCTACAGAGTACTGTCAATCATTCCTGCACATCCAGACGTTCCAGTCACATTTTCATCTACATCACTCTGAAACAGATTCAATATTCCCAAAGATACAGTAATGTCATCCTTACATTGTATCTCTTTCAACCTTATGCCATTGTTTGTAATCACCATTGCACAAATGTCTTGTTCTTGTAGCAGAGTAAAAAGGGCTCAGTCTCTTCCACCTCTGTGAGGTTGTCTTGTAATCCTATGTGATGCAGAGTAAAATTACAGTAATGTACAGTACATGTACTGCATCAACCATTATTACTGTAGTGTACAATACTGTAAAAGTGCTTCCTACTTGTAAAATGCTGTAGTACAGTACCGTACTGTAAAGATGGGAAATCTTTACTGTGGTTGCTGTAATACATTACAATACAGTAAATCTGTTCTCTAGTGAAGCTGTAAGTCTAAATGTAAATGTAAAAAAGTTCTTGTCCCACTGTATCTTACAGTAATGCCCGACACAATGACAGCAGTGCAGATTGTTACCATACATACCTGTTGTTCCTTACTGTAAATGTTTGAATCATTGAATTCACAGTGCTTCTCCCAACATTTACGTAAAACTAGTTTGACAGATTTTGAAAACTAGTTCAACAATTTTGTATGTAATGACTCAAGCAATGAAATGAGGACTATTAGTTTTATAGGGAAAGACTATTCAGCGTTCAAAAGTATAGTTCATTTTGACTGACATGACATAAACAAATGATAATGTTGTAAAACAGCAGAGAATTGTATGAGAGCAACTGATACATGTCCAAAAGCATTTGCAATTTGTTCAGAGGAAGGAGAAACTGCTACTATAATGTGGACAAATGACTACATGTTGTGGAGGTTGAACTAATAGTTATGAGAACTTTCATTCTGATCTGAGAATAGCACCAAAGCGACTGAGAAAAACTGTAAATAGTTATATCTTCCGACAGCAATCACTTACATAGAGTGTTTGGTCTGAATCACGGGTCTGTCAGTCCCTCTGCTCTGCTCTGAGTCGAGGAGAAAACATTTATCGTATCCTACAGTTTTTATCCAATGAGGAGAGAGAACGGCATGCAGGGCTGTGTGTGCAGCCAAGGGACGCCGTGAATGTGGCGACGTAGGGACGAGGGCCGTTATGGTGCGTTCAAGGAAACTCGTTTTTTTCCGACCTGTGAAGTCGTACCAGTTCGATCTGGTACATAGACTGTACAAAAAGACGTACTGGTACGATTTCACGGGTCGGAAGTTACGAGTGGCCGTTATAGTGACTTTCACCGGTAAAACAGGTCGGAAAAACACGAGTGGGTTGCCTGAAACGCTACAAAGTCGTAAGTTGTGACTTGAAGCTGTAATTTATGATTTCAAAAGCCTGCCTGGAACGCAGCATTAGCGAAAACGACCGGATCACTCACTTCTGCTTTAATAGTGCTCACACGAAAAGTAGGATGAATTGGCGGTAACTGGAAGCCAATGTAGCCTTCCTCTGAAGGAGCTGGGAAGGCAGCCCTGATCCGCTGGACACCCTATTGCCCCCAGGTAGCCCCAACACCACTTTACAAAGATGCGGTATGCGGTGTGTCGCCAACGTCTAAACAGAAAATGTTTGACATAAGAATGCTGCAATAAAACTGAGTAGATCATAGATGACTTGTTGCTTTACAGGACATAATTTACCTTTTAGTAAAACAGTATTTAAAATCATCATCAGTAAGGTGAGTGAAGCGCAAAGCAGGTTACTGACAGTGTTCTATAAAGTTACTTTCACTTGCTCATTCTCGGAGAATTGTGTCTGGTCCTTGACATAATGGTACTGTACAATGTTTGCATACTCGGTCTGCAGCACCCAAGGGTCCAGACACACGAGCTCGAAGGCTGTATGTTGGGTGATGCAATCCGGCACTGGTAACCCCACATCTGCAGACTCCTTACATTTTTCCATTACCTATAGAAGAGAGAAAAGGTTCTTCTTCAACTACAATGGATGTTCATCACATCCCATAATACAAAAGAAATTCCTTTCTCTCATGGATATCATCTATCTTTAGTCTATCTATCTATCTCTATTGGACTAATTTGTAATTGCAAAGTGGGAAGTTCTGTAGGCTATATGGCAATAATGGTCAAGGCTGTCTGGCAGGGCAGTCACCAGTTGTTTTGGACAGGTGTAACATAGAAAGGTGGTGATGGATACAAGAGGATGTTGAGTTGAGTGCTGATTACCAGCTATCCTTCTCTAACCACAAACCTGATCAACCTCCCTACAGCACACCTTCTCACGAGCTGAGGGCATGTTGTTGCAGTTGTTACAGGAACACCTGGATGAGAGGCATAAGCAATAATGCTCTGTATCATCCAGCGTCTCTTACTGGGCTAACCTAAGTAAAAGTACACGCAGTCTAATATTATACATAATGGTAAACATTCAACTTTGTCCCGTTACACAAGATAGCAGAACAGTATCAGTAATAAATGGGCTACCTACACACAATTCTTTCATTTACTTATCACAATTACGTTACCATTGACCAACGTCCCAGTGGTCACGGGGATGAACATCATCTTTCGCAACTCCGGCTGCAGCTGGGCCAGCGCGAGGCAAGGGCTCGAACATGTACGGCTGTACACCTAGAGCCCCTGTCTCAACTTCCTCGTGCTAATCATCTTCCTCAAAATCCTGGAATTCGGGACCTTCTTCAAGTACGAGGGGTGCGATGGAGGAGACTCGTCCACCACCACCGACACAAAACTCTCCTCCGCCCCTCCTTCACTCTCATCCAGATCCCAGTGGACCATCACTTAGCATAGCTAAGTAGCCTACATACACACACACACACACACACACACACACACACACACACACACACACACACACACACACACACACACACACACACACACACACACACACATACACACACCGAGCTGGACAACATCCAATCAAATTCCTTCGAAACACTATGTCCCGCCTCAAAGATTGAATATCCCGCCCGCTCGATAGCGGCCAATCAAATTCGTTTTCCTTACTCGGGTAAACTCGTGCTGCCACTCGTGGACACTCGGCGTGACAGACAGGACAAACGGCCATTTCTGTACACCTTTAAAATCTTTTATCCCCTCTGCTATTCGTCTCTTTAATTCTTTATAATGATTTTATTCCTTTTACCACGTACATCTTATTGGTCAAACATGTGCAACCTATGTATTTATTCACTTTATTCAACTGATCGTTGATGACACTGTATTCCTCTGCATTCTATTCTATTTATTTACTTTATTAACTTATATGTATTTATTGTGTGTACTGTGTTTTTGTACTGTGCCAGTATGCAAGATGCTGAAATCAATTGCCCCTGGTGGGATTACGTAATAAAGTTCTTTGAGTATTGAGTATTTGAGTATTGAGATTGGACATCAAAACTTTTACATCTGACACAGTAATTGTACTTCATAAGGTATCCTTTATTTACAGTACCAAAGTAAGAGTACTCCCTGTAGTTACAGTATCACAGTAAAAATAACTTGTGTATTTACAGATAGATAGATAGATAGATAGATAGATAGATAGATAGATAGATAGATAGATAGATAGATAGATAGATAGATAGATAGATAGATAGATAGACAGACAGACAGACAGACAGACAGATAGATAGATAGGTTTTTATTTGTCATTCTTATGCGTCACATAAAAACGAAATTATGTTTCACACATCCACCATTCGAGATCAAGATCAGTGCATTAAAAACTATCTCGCCGGTATCTGCAGAGTACAGTGCAGTACAACAACAAGAGTAGTTTCTGTAGCATCACAGTAAAAGTACTTCTTAAGGTATGACAGTGAATACTATAATATAGGAGCAGAGTAAAAGTTTTTATAATTACAGTATCACAGTAAAAGTATTGTGAACCTCATTGTTCCTGTTTGACTCAACACTGTCACCTGTGACTGGATCACTGATGATTGACACATTGAAGCTGCTGCAGTGTTTTCTGAGTTTGTGATGTCATAGATGATGTCATAGGTGATGTCACATCCTGACAGGTTCACCTGCTGCACTTTACACTTTATTTCACTCCCACAGTCATCAGCTGTGGAAACAGCAACAGATCAGACTCACTCCAGAGTTTCCAGTCGAAAGTCTGGACACTTCACAAGATCATGAATCTGCTGCAGAGCTGAAGAGCTCAGGTTGTTGTTTCCTCTGAGGTCCAGGTGTCTCAGGTGGGAGGGGTTGGACTTGAGAGCTCAGCCCAGAGAAGAACAGCTGATCTCTGACAAACTGCACCACTCCAATCTGAATAAAGAATAAAAGAAGAAGATTAAGATCTCACACACACACACACACACACACACAGGTTCAAGTTTTTATCAGGTCTCTTACTGTGAGTCTGAAGGTCCAGGTCCAGGTCCAGAATTGAGGTCTGTAGGTTCTTCTTTGGACCGCTCACTCTTCATGGACAGACAGATGGATCCTGGTGACTTTGATCTGTCCTCCTGTTCCTCCACATTAACACTCATCTTCAGGACTTCTGTCAGTCTGAGAGGGAAACCAGTAACACACACACACACACACACACACACACACACACACACACACACACACACACACACCCAAATCCACAGAGGACAAATGATTACTTCCATGTTTGATCCAGTTGTTGACCTCCACCACTCATTGTACTTTGACCATAGATATAAACAGCCTCTGATGCTGTTGTCCATTGGAACAATGCGTCAACGCGGCCGCTGTCTTGGGCAGAGGGAAGCCGTGTCTACTTACTGCATTAGTCTACAGAGGCCTATCAACCATTAAAATCACCATAACTCACTGAATATAATATAATAATATTTTCAAGCCGTTTGATTTATTATAAATCACAGACATAAATTCATGATACAACATAGATTGATCATTTTTTATATATACACACCCACATGCATACATAGACTGAAATTTTATCTACCGGGTCTGACTGCTTGTCAGACGTATTTCTATGGTCAGAAACCCCTACCCAAGATGGCGGCCGTGTTGACAAGCCTGAATGCGGCATCTACGTCTATGACTTTGATGTTAAATCCATGTTTATCCAGTCACCGTGACCTTTGACCTTTGATGTTTGTTCTGAGTTTGAAGAAGCTGTGTCGAGGTGAATCTGAGACAATGTGCTGACGTATGTACGGACTACGTCTGACTCTTCTCCCCTCCACAGTTCACACAGACAAACTGACTCTCACACTCTGTCACAACAACAATAATAATAATAATAATAATAATAATAATAATAATAATAATAATAATAATAATAATAATAATGTTGTGTCGACACTCACTCGTCTCAGACTTCAGTTTCTCTCCTTCTGCTCCGTTCACTCTAAAATGGCGTCTTAACACCTTTACCTTTACCTCCTCCTTCTGCTCTGACTGCAGTTACAGTGATTTATTGTTCAGTTTAAAGTTCATCTCATGGACTTCAAACTGAACAATAAACTATAATGAGGAAGTTAGAGTGGCGCCACCTGCTGGGTAACTCCTGGTATTACACCTGTATGTACAGGTGAACTCTTGACACCATGGGCCCTAGTTTCGTTGACCGAGCGAAGTCTAAGTGCAGCGCAGCTTCGCCACGCCAACGGGGCTGGACCAGGTCCATTTCGCAAGATTCGTGGGCCGCGCAGTCAGACTTAGACCAGCGTAAACCCTCCCCTCGTCCCTCCCACCGGCGCAAACGGCGAAGAGGGAGGAGAGAGGGCGGGAGGGAGACAGAAGGAGGAGAGAAAGGCGTGGAGTGGGTTTGACACAGCCGAGTCAGATCTTCACCAATCAAATGAGCTCCTCTCCTCACCTTTAACTGCGCGGAGGGTGATGCGCGCTGCAAGTTTGTCATTTTATACTTGGACTGGACGGAGGAGACAGCGACGCCAGAGGCCGAACCTCTCCCCGGAGGAAACAGCTGTTTCCCCGGAGGTCCGAGCTCAGAGTGACCAATAATGAGTTTACTAATAATAATACAAATATCCTTAATCAGGTTTGATCTGATACACTGAGAACCCCTGCCCAATGAAAGAAACAACAACTAATAAACTAATAAAGAAACTCACATTTATTCAAACCCTGTAAGCAAGATGAGAGGTATAATACAACATAAACAAACACCATGCGTAACGGATAAAATCAGCGTAAAGGACGCTCTCTCTCTCTCTCTCTCTCTCTCTCTCTCTCTCTCTGTCCTCCTCTCTCTCTCTCTCTCTGTCCTCCTCTCTCTCTCTCTCTCTCTCTCTGTCCGTCTCTTTTTTTCTCTTTTTTTTCTGTGATAGAGATGCTGAGTATACGGCTATATACTGACTATCTGATACCGAGGCTGTGGTGGACTAAGAGAGATGAAGATTTGTGTTTTGTTTTTCATTACGGCTGCCTGATGTGCTAATGAATTAATAAGTAAATAAATAAATAAAGCGATCATCACAAGGGCAGAGTGGTATCTCAACACGGCAGCGACATGCAGTCATCCACCCTCAGTCCTGCTTGGGACATCCACAGCTGCTTTTCAGTGCCAGTTCGTCCCTGCTGTGTTAATTCAGGTGGAGTTTCCTTTACGCGCCGACAGCCTTTGATCTCTGCTTTGATCTGACGTCAGATGTGACGGGACAATCTATATAGATATAAATTCACGTGTTGATTCCATTAGTTGCATTAAATAGTGGTTATTGTGGATATTTATTGCACTGAAATGTGTCTGGAACTGTGGAGATCTGCCTGTGAGGTCTTGGTGACGTGTGTGCACTGCAGGTCAGTCAGTCAAACTTCCACTGCACCTGCTGCACTCCGCTCTGCGCTGAGACTAGACCTGGTTGGAGGTGGCGAGCTTTCAGCGCAACCTCGGCGAGACATTTTCCCACGAAACTTCCACTGCACCAAGCTGAATCTGTGACGCCTCCCCCTGCTGCGCGGCCACGCCTATCTCAGCGCAGCGCGATCTACAAATCTCCCAATCTGACTTTGCGCTCGGCTGCGCTGGTCGAAACTTGCATTAGACCGGCTGCGCTACCTTGCGCCACCTGCGCTGCGCCAGCAAACTAGGGCCCCATGAATAAACAGTGAGCTGAGATCCAGCTGTGGTAGAAGAGCTGCTGAGAGATTTAAAGACACTCCACTACAAGTTACAGCTCAGTCTGTTCTCTGTCTTATTCATCACACATGTTGTCATCAACTTTGTGTCTAAGTGTTGTAACTTTACTTGCCCCGGTCTGGCAACAAGATATGGAAAACACAACCACAACTAAATGTAAGCCCACACAGAAACCAGGAGGATACAACTCCTTATAGAAATGCACTCACTGACATAATGCGTTCCCTAGCCCCTTACCCTAACCTTAACCATTACTCTTAACCTAACTTAAACCTAATTATAACCTAAAGTCTTAACCCTCAAACAGCCCTTGGAAAAAGTAAGAACTGGCCAAAATGTCCTCACGTCCCACAAATGTTCTCACTCTGTTGGTTAAAAACTCTCAACAGTGCTCATAACGTAGTAAGTACAGGAACACACACACATCTTACAAGTGTTTTTCTGTGGGGAACAGAAACTGATTGTGCTGAGTTCATCTCTGACTCTGGGATTAGAAAGAATAAATTATCATGTATAACAAGTGGGCGTGTCACTGGTGACCAATCACATTATCAGCATTATTTGCATCCCTCTCTCTCTCTCTGATTGATTCAGGAAGGCTACTTGCCTACAGTGGACTTGCACTGATGTGTTCAGGTGTAATCAGAGACAGGAGGATTCACACAGAGATGGTATTACTGTAAACTCAGAGTCTGAGCTGCATTGTGTGTTGTCGTCCTGCAGGGGGAGACAGAGCTCTGTAATTAATGTCATGACCACAGAGACAGGTCTTTAAAGCAGAAGTAAGCGGAATATTTGTGTTAATATAAGTCTTATATCTTCCGACGGCAATCACTTACATAGAGTGTTTGGTACGAAACACGGGTCTGTCAGCCACTCTGCTCTGCTGTAAGCCGAGGAGAAAACTTTTATTTTATTTCCTTGTATCCTACAAGCTTTATCCAATGAGGAGAGAGAACGGCATGAAGGGCTGTGTGTGCAGCCAAGGGATGCGCGTGAATGTGGTGACGTAGGGACGAGGACCAATAGATCCATGACGAGGGCGGGGACTGCTAACTCCATCGGCTGACAAGAAGTCAGAAAAACGACCGGGTCGCTTACTTCTGCTTTAAGTAGCTACACTCCAAACATGCTCTATAACCACAAACAGTGATTGATGAAATGATTTTCTTTCATATCAGGCAAAAGTTTCAGAAACCACAAGACAAAGCTGTGTGAGCGGAACATAAACACAACAAGTGTAAAACCACAACCTGCAAAACCATCACTGTAACAACAAGTGGCTGCAGGTCCAAGAATATAACAGAGAGTCTGAGGCCAAACTCAGGTTCACAGCAGGTGAGACAGTCACTTCCTGTTTTATAAAGCTCCACATTAAGGTAGATGTTTGTGTTAAAGCTCCATACAGTATAAAGGTAGATGTCCGTGTGTAGTGTGAATATAAAGCAGCTCTAGGTTCTATATTACAGTTTTTCTCAATTGCTAAAACACTAAAGCCTGTTGTCTGAACCAAATTCTCAGTTGCTCAAACCCACTGATTGAATCAGTCACTCTTTTGGCAAAACCATAAGCACTTTTCACCTGTTTAGACACATCTTACCAACACATTTTCATTGTGATGCACCTGTGTTGCATAATGCTGAGCACAGGTGGCAAAAGTCAAACACAACTAAAGCACAGGTTTCACCGGTTGAACACAACAACTCAAAATTGATCACACTTGTGTCCAATGATGTGAGGGAACAAATATACGTCAGTTCAGGATGAAGTCCTGTGGCCTGACCCAGTACAGAGAAATGATGTTGTGGCTGAGTTATGCACTCATTTGTATATTTTTGTACTTTATTTTTTACGTAGGCCTACTGTATACAAGTGCTAAATGCACAGGATTTCTGTTTTGTTTTTTTTACACAGTACTATGTACAAGTGCTAAATGCACAGGTTTTTTGTTTTGCAACATGCATTTATGGAGGGAGAGGAGGAGGAGAGGAAGAAGAGAAACGACAGGGTGAAGGAAGAGAGGATGAGGGAGGGGGGATGAACTGGGAAGGAAAAAAAAGAAGGAAGGAAAAGGGGATGAAATGGATGTGGGGAGGGGAGGAGGGTCAAAGAAAGGGAAGGAGAGAAGTGCTAAATGCACAGGTTTTTTGTTTTGCAACATGCATTTAGCCTACAGTGAACAATAAACATTTATTTCTACAGCTTCATGTCCTGAGCATTGTGTTTTCTATTTTTCTGTGTAGTGTTTAGTGACTGCTCAGTAGTGTTTTTACAGTAACACTGTGAAAGTATCAAAGCCTCAGTCCACAGAGAAATGCACACAGCCTGTATTCAGAAACTGAGCCTTAAAATAAAACTTAATTTACATGAAGCATTTGACTTTTGTCAGTAGTAATAAAGCCAAGTTGTGTGTCTGTGGTGTGGTGAGTTCAGTTGTTGTTTACAGTTACCGACTGCTGCATGTTCACTGTTTATAAAACTGCACAGATTCGACCTGAAACAGAGGAGACGTCACTCTGACAGAAAACAGCTGCTCTGCTTCTCTAAAAACTGCAAGTGAAATGTCATGAGTAAATACAGTGTTCATTGTAAAATAAAACTCTGTGTGTGTGTGTGTGTGTGTGTGTGTGTGTGTGTGTGTGTGTGTGTGTGTGTGTGTGTGTGTGTGTGTGTGTGTGTGTGTGTGTGTGTGTGTGTGTGTGTGTGTGTGTGTGTGTGTGTGTGTGTAATGTGCAGAGCTCAAAGACACTCATTGTTCACTGGTGTGAATGAGTGGATTCATGACCACAGTCAGATTTTCATCCATAGTCAAGACATGGCGGGCTTCACCAGAGAGTGTCCCACAATTTCTCGAGCTGTTAGCTCAACATTTCAATTAATGAAGCTGTATTGTTTAATGTACACTGAAAAAAGTAAACAGACAGTCATTTAGCTGATGAATAATTACACTGCATATTATGCAGACTGATTTTTTTGAGGGACAAGTTCTTCGGTTCAACTGTGATCCACACCACTGCTGTTGCCGTGTGGAGGCTCTTGGTTGAACTGCAACCTGTATCACCGCCATGCTGCATGGAGACTCTTGGTTCATCGGAACCAGTGTGGGCATCAGTGTGGTAGGACAGGGCTCAGTCCTGAGGAGTGACACATTTTATTTGCACTTTCTTTTCTGAGATCTCAGTATTTTTTATTCTTTTTTTTAAATTGTTTTTACATTTTTTGCTAAAAAACTAACTGACAAAGGAACTGTTTTTCTCCTTGGAGGACCCTGAAAGACAATAAATAAACTGAAACAAACAACAGAAAACAGGGAATAAAAAGGACAATTGAACCCATTAAAGAGGAAAGTAACTTTTTTATTTTATTTTATTATTTTATATACCGGTAGGCTACTTACCTGGCCAGCTAATTTTATTTCATTCTGTGAATCTAATTTATGTGGAAAGAACTGCAATTCATTTAATGAATGTAAGGCTGAATAAATAAAAGAATAAATTGAACATTTAAATATATACATTTATACCACATTCTGTGTTGTGTATTATGTCAGAGTTGTCAATGGGCCGGGCCAGCCCGACAAACCCGACTGGACCCGCTGGTCCAAGTGACTCGGGTCGGGTCGGACCTCGGGCTTCCTTTTTTCCTCTCTCATAAAACACATTTATGGTGTAAATTGTTGTTTGTTCACGTGTGAATCTCAGACATATATTCCACTCTGCATCTTGTGCTGCTGTGGTCAGAACCACTGAAACATTACTGCCGGAAAATGCCGATGATCCACAGCTGCAGCTGTGCATCAACAGCACAACACTGGTTGGTGGATAAATCTCCACAAAGGTGCACTGTTCCCGCGGCGGAAATGTACTCAACTGCGCCCGCTGCCAGCGGATCAAACGGCAAGTGTAGCCTACAGCAGTACGTCAAGTCCCGCCCGTTAGTGGGCCGGTACCAGAGGGGCCAGATGACGTGAGGCAGAAGACGAGTGCTTCGTCACCGGCAGTGGCACCTCCTGCTGCAAAGAAAGCACGCCACTTTTTTTTTTTTCGGGCCGGGCCGGGTTCGGGCAGATAATTAATGCTGGTGTGGTATATTGATGTGTTGATGAAAAGAAGGGATCACTGCCGACACGTCTTCACTTGTATTCAAAAAAGGAGTTTATTAACAAGAAGAAGAACAGTGTACAAAAAATGCCGAATCCTGAAGCATCTCTGGTGCCAATGTGAGATCTCTCTCTCTGGCTCAAAACCATAATCTTTATATGCTTTCTAACTAACTCCTTCTCCCAACATAAGGATATAGCTTACCATATTAGGCATTAACTGTTCGACATTAACATGAGCATTCCATATTTCCTGTAAATCTAATCAATTCTATTTCTATCTGTATCTGTTTAACATACATAGTTCATGTTCTATGTTCATTTCATTTTGATTTATTCCATTCTCACATGGTTGCACATAATTTACATAATGTACACATTGTCACCATGAATGAAAAGGAGCAGGATGAAGAAAACTTATAGTACCTGCCCCTCTCTGTTGTTACAATTACATTGGCTTACTTCAACACCATACTCTGTTTCAAAATATTAAAAATTATTAAACATAGTAGTGACATTCATGAACATGAGGCAGGATCTAGCCTATGTAATTTTACGACCTTGCATTCATCCTCCAGATGAGGCTAATCAACTTAGTTAAGACTTAGTTAAGAAAAATGTGATTAACAGGACACACATTCTCCCAGGGTACATTTCACAAGGGTCACACTTGTCTCATCTCTTATAACATCTGCCTTCGATTCGTTTACTACTAAGCAAAACATGTCCATGAAGCAGAGCACTAATTCACACTTTCCTTCAGTTCCAAAAAAGGGCACACATACAAAGAAAAACATAATATATGATGTTAAAGCAAAAAGTTCAGGTGGATAATGCACTACACTGGTGTGTCGGGCTCCGTCGGGTCCGGGCTTAATAACCCACGGGTCGGGTCTGTTCGGGTTGTAATTTTCAGGCCCGTTGAGAACTCTATATTATGTGGGTTGGAGATCAATTGCTCTTGTGCTTCAGTGCTACTGCCAATCTCCTTATCCGAACCTAGTTGATCAGACAGAACCCGAGAAGACTAAGAGAAAGGTTACAAAAACAAACAACAACAAATCTTTGAACATTTAACTTTTTTTTAGGCTATTCAAACGTCCCACAAATAACACATTTTTTATAAGACCACATTTGAACATATCATGATAACATAACTGACCTTTACCTGATGCTCATAATTACTGAGTAGAACTTGAATGCGTCATAATACAATTCAGTGCAGCCTTTGAGTGGGCGCATACTGGAGCACTGTCCGACAGTGATACGTGTGATACGTGATACGTTTAGTTTAGTGTAAAAACGTTTATCTAACATCCTTGATAAATGTCTTGTCTTTTTCATTAGGCCTCACAGTTTATTTGTTTATTTTAATTGGATCCCCATTAGCAGCTGCACAGCAGCCACTAATCTTCCTGGGGTCCACCCAGTCATCAGCTGTGGAAACAGCTACAGATCAGACTCACTCCAGAGTCTCCAGTCGAAAGTCTGGACTCTTCACTAGATCATGAAGCTGCTGCAGAGCTGAAGAGCTCAGGTTGTTGTCTCCTCCTTTTAGCTCCAGGAGTCTCAGGTGGGAGGGGTTGGACTTCAGAGCTGAGACCAGAGAAGAACAGCTGATCTCTGACAAACTGCAGTCATACAATCTGAATAAAGAATAAAAGAAGAAGATGAAATGAAGATGAAGTGATCAGATCATTGATTATTGATCAGACTGAGTGAAATGAGCTGAAAGTGCAGAGTCATTGTCAACTGGAAACATGAGACAACAACTATTTCAAACGTCCTTAATTCATGACATCCAAGTCAATGATTCAAGTTCTGAGTGAAGATCAATCAGGTTCAGTTGTGGATCAAAGATCTAAGATCTACAACAGTAACAGTTAGTGAACTGACCTCAGAGTCTCCAGTCTACAGTCTGGACTCTCCAGAAAACCACTTAGATCCTTCACTCCTGAATCCTGCAGCTTGTTGTAGGTCAGGTCCAGGTATCTCAGGTGGGAGGGGTTGGACTTCAGAGCTGAGACCAGAGAAGAACAGCTGATCTCTGACAAACTGCAGTCCCTCAATCTGAATAAAGAATAAAAGCAGTGAGTTGAGGACAAAGCTCCTTGTTGAAAGCGTTCAGTGTCTCATCATCTGTTCAGAGCTGAAGAAGCTTAAAGGTTCATGAGGCAAGAAATGCACATGCGTTTTAAGTTTTTTACTGTTAATGGGCGATGAAGCGTTCAAAACCAAAAAGAATGAGCCCACTCGCGTATCTCTCCGTTGCCTTGAACAGGCTGTGTGCTGCATAATGCGCTGCAATTCTGGGTCCGAATTTCCCGCGCTGTCCGCGGATGTGACGTCAAATGGCGCTGCATGCGCGTCCTCGACAGCTTCGGCTTTCCACCGCTTGTGACCAGCGGTCGGCGGATGTCTTGCAGCCTGAACAGTTACGTGAGCAGCGAGTAGAGAAATAACGTCACTTTCTTAAATTTTAATATTTTTTCATGCGAGAAAGTGACAGTTTAGAGTCCCAATCTGTTGTCAGTTTATCCAAATAACGTCTGTAAATAGATTTGCTCCGACATTTTTCGGAGGAGTGCAGAGCCACACACGAGCGGCAGCAGCAGCGGCTCGTCACAGAGGCTGCAGCCGGGGAGCTGAGCTCATCGGCCGGGCAGCCTCTGTTCTCCTCCCAGGGAAGAAAACGAGCCAAGTAACTTCCCCACAGGTTTTTAGAGGTTTTCTGCTGGCTGGTTGAATTGTTTTTAGGAGATAAATGCTGGTGTCATTGATGATGTCTAACAGTGGCACTGTGGCAGTCGGATTAGTTCATTTGAATGAAAAGTGAAGCTTCAGGTGTGTGTGAGCAGCTTGGGGCTCTGTACGTACAAAAATCACCATATTTAGGCTACTTCAATAAATAAATAAATAGTTTTACAATGAGCCGATAGATTCATCCGTGGTCAGTTTATCCAAACAACGCCTGTAAGGAAATTCTCCGACGTGCGGTACCAGCGGCTCACAGCGGCGGCCGGTGTGCTGACCTGATGCCCGGGTGGTCAACCTCCGGGTGTCGCATTAAATTGAGCACTGTACAATGAGCGCGGCATGGCGCATTTACTGTTTATGAACAGCCAGGCGCGACGTGTGTGTGTGTGTGTGTGTGTGTGTGTGTGTGTGTGTGTGTGTGTGTGTGTGTGTGTGTGTGTGTGTGTGTGTGTGTGTGTGTGTGTGTCGTGAGAGAGACAGCAGGTAGAGGGGCTGACTGGCAGACATCAGAGATAGTGAAAGCTGTTCTTTTTTTCTGTGAGAGACTGCTGCGGTGGACCCAAACGAAACTGTGGCGGCTGATTAATGGAAAACACTGGTATAGTAACGTTATGCCGTTTCCAATTCAGCCACATAGTCACTGTCACAGCATCAGCTGCACTGCTGTGGAGAGTTGATGCGCGCTCCCGCACCAGCGTGGCTGATGGCTGCAGTAACCCTGACGGCCGCTATGGCCGGTTACATGCCGCTATTTCGACATTGACTTCTAATTGTCGGAATAGCGGCATTAACATTATTTTTCAAGCGTCCCACTATTCCGACATTTTTTTTTTCATTGTCGGAGTAGAGGCACTTTACTATTTTTCAAACATTCCGCTTTTCCAACATTGATTGATTACGTTATAGTCAGACGTGTCCTTCTGATTTTTTTTTTTTTTTTTTTCATCTGAGACACTGTTTCTCATACACAAATACATAGGCCTATTAGAGAAGAAAAAAAACAAACCCTCCAAGTTTAAAAACACACAGGCAGCTGAGATTTGGGAGGTTTTTGTTTTTATTGTAGCTTATTAAAATGCAAGATCATTTTTCTGACTGATTTATTGCCCGATGCCGTGTATCTCGCTTTCTTTCCCCCACCCTTCGCCCGTTGTCTTCGTTGTCACTTTGTTGCCGCTCCACAGAGCGCACATGGCTAATTAATATGCACGTGTTGACCATATATGGTTGTCTAGGCATTCCGGGGGCGGAGGTGTGTTCACGTGCGCAACTGCGCACCATTCTTGGATCCTGTTTGATTTATCAAAGAGAAATTGTGGAGAGTTGTGCACGCACAGTTTGATAGAAAAGGTCTGAAAAAGGTGTAAATATTTTGGGTGTCTTTTCGCCGTAGGCCTAAGCAAAAAATTTAGTAGCAGCAGTTTTACACTGCTTACTTACAGTTTTGATAAATGAGGCCCCAGGCCATAAGCCCAGAGACGCTCACAGATGCGTGGTGCTGAAGGTCACAGGTAAACTTGACAAACAAACTGCAGCATAGTTCTGTTTGTTTATCATGTGTGTCAGTTTTGTTTGTGACTTGATAGTTTAGTTGTTGAGATTAAGAACATCACTCCCTCATCAAACCGGTGATAGGCATGCTGAAAAGAAAAGAGAGAGAGAGAGACGCGCCTGGGTAGGCTATCGCAGCTGTAAAAAAAAAATTTTTTTAAAAAGAAGACTTGTCGGAATAGCGGTATCAAAAAGTGTCGGACTACCGGCATGTCTAGATAGAGGGATGTCGTAATAGCGGGATGTCTAAATAGAGACATGTCGCAATAGCGGGATGTCTGAATAGCGGGCGGACCCCGCTACGGCCGTTGTATCGCTAATGAGTTTTATTCCTTGATCTTGCCTCAAGCTCCTTTAAAGTTTAGAAAATCAGTCCAACAGCTGAAGCAACAGGAAGCAGGTTAAACAGTCACATAGAGAGAAAACAGCTCATTAATATTCATGAGAAGCTGCTGCTGCTTCAACACAGACGCAGTGACTCCGCCTCTTCACCTGTCAGCTCCACCTGTGGCTCCATCCATACAAGCTCATGTTGTGTAGCCACATTGATCAGGGATTTACTGACCATGCTTAAGACAACAAACATGTCTTCCTGCTCTCAACGAAGACGGACGCATCTCTCTCCCTTATCTTCCCTGCTTTGCTTTTCACGTCTCATCCTGTCTTGTCTCAAACTTTGGGAGCCTCTCTCCGCATTGCTCTCTAAATTTAGAATGGAATTGGAATGGTCAATTGATAGTTTTCATGTGACGTCAAGGCCCGCATGGAACGCCCCCCTGGCGGTCAAAACAATCCACTTACCCGCTATCTGCTGGCTTAGGACAAGGCAAGAACCAGCTGCTTCAAAATACCGGTGTTATGGCCCAACTGGTGTCTGATTTAACCGGTTACTGTACCGAATAACAGCTGTGCTGCACTTCCGTCCGCAGATTTGTCACAAATTCACAAATCAAGCCGCAGTTCACGTTACTGCGGCAAATATGCTTCTGTGAGTGAGCCTGGCTTATTCTTCCAATCTACGAACAGTCAGCGCCCTACTACTCTCACTCTGCACAACACTGCACACTATGACAAAGCCTGTCATGTTGAAAAAGTTAAAGCAGAAGTAAGCGGAATATTTGTGTTAATATAAGTCTTAAATAGTTATATCTTCCGACAGCAATCACTTACATAGAGTGTTTGGACTGAAACACGGGTCTGTCAGTCACTCTGCTCTGCTCTGAGCCGAGGAGAAAACCTTTCTCGTACCCTACAGTTTTTATCCAATAAGGAGAGAGAACGGCATGCAGGGCTGTGTGTGCAGCCAAGGGACGCCGTGAATGTGGTGACGTCGGGACGAGGACTGTTATGGTGCGTTCAAGGCAGCCCGTAACTCGTGTTTTTCCGAAGTCGTGAAGTCGTACCAGTTCGATCTGGTACGACTTCACGACAAAGTCGTAAGTTGTGACTTGAAGCTGTAATTTACGGTTTCAAAAGCCTGCCTGGAACGCAGCATTAGCCAAAACGACCGGATCGCTTACTTCTGCTTTAAGAACTAATGGAAAACACACGCTAAACAATATGAAAAGCACAGCTGCAGTTGTGTTGGTACTGGTACTCTGGTTGAGAAGATCAACTGTCTGCTCTGCTCTTTCCCAGAGAAGCACAGTAGCTGTGAATTTGTCATTACAGGTGGTCCTGTCACCGCCGCCGTCGCGGGCGGTCCTGTGGCCGTGTCCGCCGCCAGTCCCACTGCTGTCGGACCACACCGCCACGGTCACCAGCAGCCGCCATCGTTGCCGCCAGTAGCGGCTTAGCAAAGCTCCAGAGCTCAATGGTGGGCTGGTCGCCGTGCAGCCCAGCACAGGGCGCTGGTTTGTGGGTGAGAGGAGCAGGGAGCCTGGGCTGGAGCTCAGACTGTGGAGCTCAGCGGAGCTGCGGTACCAGGACGGTGTTCCCGCACAGGTTACAGGTACATTTCTACCACTTCAATGAGTTTAGAAACATTATTTTAAGATAAAAAAAACTACAAAATAGGGCTTTTAATCAGAAACCAGTTGGGCCATAACTTAACACCGGAAATATTGGTTGGTTTGGTTGGGTTTGGTTGGTTAAGGCAAGTCCGGTCACGTCCGAATGCGTGAACGTGAGAGCGCGCACCAGGCAAATTCAATACAGGACTGTTTAGGCTGTAAAAATGATTCAAGTTCTGAGTGAAGATCGATCAGGTTCAGTTGTGGATCAAAGATCTAAGATCTACAACAGTAACAGTCAGTGAACTGACCTCAGAGTCTCCAGTCTACAGTCTGGACTCTCCAGAAAACCACTCAGATCCTTCACTCCTGAATCCTGCAGCTTGTTGAGACTCAGGTCCAGGTGTCTCAGGTGGGAGGGGTTGGACTTCAGAGCTGAGACCAGAGAAGAACAGCTGATCTCTGACAAACTGCAGCGCTCCAATCTGAATAAAGAATAAAAGCAGTGAGTTGAGGACAAAGTTCCTTGTTGACAGCGTTCAGTGTCTCATCATCTGTTCAGAGCTGAAAAAGCTAAAGAAAGAACAAGTTTAGATTAAAGCCTCAAGCGGCGATGACAGGCCCTCGCTCACCCATGCAACCGCGGGGCCTGAGGCATCCCGGGGCTGTGGCGTTTATGCGTTCAGGGTGGGACAGTCATTACACATGTGAATTTTTGTGGAAATCGGACAATGTGGATGGTAAAATATGGCACTTCCTTTTTCCACTAGGGGGTGACATGAGAGAGATTGCCTATTAGCATATGGAGACGTTGAGGTCGTCACCCTTGACCTGTGTATCAATTTTCATGAAGAGTTCATGAAAGACATCAAAAAGCCAAACATATTTTCATGGCGAGAAATTGATCACGCGTCGCCACATGGACGCCATTATGCTCAAGTCTTTTTTACCAGCTGCCATTAGGCTTTTTAACTCACAGTAATCATGTGCATATGCCATTTTGGCTTCTCTTAATATCTGTAATCATGTGACAGTGTCTCTCCCTTCTTTTTAAAATCGTATTTTAGACCTTGCTACTTTTATTCATTGACACAGGTTTGTAACAGGTTGTGCAATATTGTTGTTATTGTGTATTTTTGAGCATGATGTGTGTTTGTGGTCTTGTGTTGTCTTCCGCTGCTGGTAACATTGTAATTTCCTGCAAGGGATTAATAAAGTATCTTTAACTTATTACTCGTAGCTTCACAGCATTAATAGTGTAGCTTCACCAACCAGTTCTGCACGTTTTAGAAGTAGAATGAAGTTGATGGTGTCAACTATGTATTTTTAATAAATTTTAGTTCACTTCCTGTTACCACCGGGGGTCACAAAATGGTGGCGCCATAGCGGCCACGCCCTTTGACGTAGAGAAAAGCTTTTAATAACTTTTAATCAGCATAGTCTCTCGATGATCTGTAATCAATTTGAAGTCGATTGGACAAAATCCCTAGGACGAATCCCCACGCCAAAATGGCGAGTAAAATCTAAATGTCTGACTTCCTGTTTGCAGCAGAAGCTCCTCTTCCTGGTTCTGTCCAAATCGAGATTTGGAGAAGGCACAGAGGACTCTGAAACTTCTCCCAGCCCTTAGTCGACATGAGGGTGAGTAGATAATGAGTGAAATTCCAATATTGAGTGAACTATCCCTTTAATGAACTGTACAATATCAGGACCTTGAAGAAAGCCCGTGCTGTACTTGGTGATCAGAGCCACTCGCTCTTCAAGGAGTTCACTCTGCTCCCCTCTGGCAGAAGATATGTTGTCCCAAGGTGTAGGACCAACAGGCTAAAAAATTAATTTGTTCCTGTTGCCACTGGACTCCTGAATGACTTAATGAAGTGATTGTTGCACCTGCTTGCACTTTTATCCGTTGTTGTTGTCTTGTTTGTTATTGTTGTTATCTTGGTCTATTGGGCTGTTTTTGTTATTAGGGGCCGGGCAGCATCAGCTGCCAGGACCCTATTGTTTTTCCCAGTGTTTTTCTTTCTTCTTTCTTCTTTCTTCTTCCTAGGAAGTCCTACTTCCCATGCATAATCAGTGAAAAAAATGTCACAGAAATGTTCGACTCCATGCCAGATTTACTCAACTCCAAGGACATGTACCCCCCCCCTCCTAGGGGGGCACAATAAGCGTTTAAATTTAAAAACTTTAAAAATTTCTACCAAAGCAACGGTACATGCTACTGTTTTGAAACTTCACCAAAATTTCGCCCCAATACTGTTTAAACTTTTGTCCACTTAAACTCATTACAAATTATGAAGTCCATAACACTGTTATTTTAAAAATCTGTAAAATGTATAAATCTCCTCCCACAATTTTTGCTCGATTGACATCAAACTTGCTAGAGAGCATCTTCAGACTGTCCTCCACAAACGATCCACACAGATTTTTGATTTATCAAAAAAATTGAGCCTCGAGTGGATAAAAACGTTTGACTGTAAACTGTAAACAGTACTGTAAACATATACCATCCAATTCTTGCTAAATACATTTTCAATCTGCTCTCATGGGAACAACTGCAGTCAATGTAAGATTGGCACTTTTCATCAGATTTTATCTTATGATGCCAAACACTTATTGTTAAAAACAAATCACCAACATTTCCATGCTGTCTAAATGCAATTAATGTATTGATTTTTGTTTAGATAACTGTATTTCTGACATTTTGACAACTGCTGCCTGGCTTGTGACTCCCTGAGTCTATTTGAGAAGTCACACACCAGGACTCACTTCCAGACAATTAGCTCAGTGAGTTAGGAGCTGGTTGTTGGTGCCAGAGGTTGTGGGTCAAGCCCCAGCAAGGGTAATGATGATGACATATCCAGATGTTGTCAACTAGTAACACAAGACAATAGTCCTGATGGTGGCCTTACAGCATCTATCTAAATTTCTAAACTTTGAAAATAAATTCATAACAGATAAACCATTTGTGCTACGGCTTTGCAACTTTCACTTTCAAATTGCCCAATTTTGTCTATAAAAATAAATTGCCCGGCCCCGACCATTGCTGCGCAGCAGCTATAATTCATGTATTGATTCCTCTGGGGATGAGGTATACAATAATATCAAAGGCATAAAGTGCCAGCTTGTGAGTTTCTTTTCCAATCTGTATTCCTTTTATCACAATGTTCTGTCTCACTGCGGCTGCTAATATTTCAATATACATAGCAAAGATAAGGGGAGAGAGAGGGTCTCCCTGCCTAGTAATCTGTATTCGAATTCTTCTTGACAAGGTGCCATTAGTTTTAATTCTTGAGGTTGGGTTACTATATATCGCTTGTATCCATGAACAGAATTTATTATCTACCCCAAAACTATCTAGCATCTCAAACATAATGGGCCAACTCCCTAAATCAAAGGCCTATATGAGTTTTTGTTTTACCAATGGTGTGTATGTGAGTGGATGTATGTGATGAGTGACTGGGTGTGTCTAGCCCCATCTGGTGGGCACTTGGAAGGAGAGTGGCACCAGAGAGGCGGAGAAGGCCATAAGACCCAGCATGACTGCAGCCAGGTGTGGCTGGGAAAAAGGCAACAGGTTCCGTGCTGATGGACCTGAAATCCTGCCCTACCTGCCTTTTGTTATGTGTTATGTTGATTGATCAAATTTCATTTAATTGCAATAAATGATCAGAAGGGACCAACTGGAACACTGTTACCTAGTCATCTTTCAAACTGCACGTGTCAAATCTAAGTCAAAACCAGAGTGAAATTGCGACTACAGTGGGGAAAAGGTGTTGCACATGTTGAAGACTTGGATCTGTGTAAACCATTGTGCATAAATCTGTTTGTTGTGAGGTTTTTGTGTGATGAGCTGTCTGAGGTGCTCCCCCTACAGCCCTGGTCTTGGCCTGTGAGCGCCTGCCTACCCTGTCCTACAGCCTCAGTGTGGATCAGTAGAATATCATCCTCATGTCTGCAGCTCAGTGTCAACACAACTTTCACATCACATTCATCTGAGCACAGAAATAAAACTCTGACCTCAGAGTCTCCAGTCTACAGTCTGGACTCTCCAGAAAACCACTCAGATCCTTCACTCCTGAATCATGAAGGTTGTTGTTGCTCAGGTACAGTTCTCTCAGGTAGGAGGGGTTGGACTTAAGAGCTGAGCCCAGAGAAGAACAGCTGATCTCTGACAAACTGCAGTCCTCCAATCTGAATAAAGAATAAAAGAAGATGAAATGATTGATGATTGATGATTGATCAGATGTGTCCGGATCAATGATCAGTGTGTAAATGAGTAGAGGGATTTTGTCCTTGTGTTGTTGTGGATCATCATCATGTGGCCTTGTAACGCCGCATTATGTAATAATGCCGCATTATGTAATAATGTAATAAATCTTCACGTCATTGTGTAATAACGCCGCATTTTGTAATAATCTGCCACATTTTGTAATAAAAATCTTGAACGCAATATGTAATAAACTTTGCCGCATTTTGTAATAAGTTGTTACATTTTGCATCACTTATTACATATTACGGGTGTTGCACTTTTTTATGAAGAAAATGTAATAATTTGGTGCATTATGTAATAAACCACCAAAATGGATGTCTTAATTAGAAAAAAAAAACATTAGGACCATCAGAACAACACTGACTTTAAGCATACCAGCATGCATGAATCATAAATATGAATTAATTTCTAAAACCAGTAGGACGGTCAAATCTAAATCAAATATAAGTGTATTCATTATAATAGGCTACCGCTTTCAGGGCAGGGCATCAAACATATACATAGGCGCCGATTCCGTGGGTGCTCCAGTGCTCGAGCACCCACTGACCAGGTTGAGCACCCTGGGGGGCACGCCACCAGATGCGCATTTCTCCGTGCCGCTCGGCAAGCGCCTCGGCCCCTCAGATGTGTGTGTGTGTGTGTGTGTGTGTGTGTGTGTGTGTGTGTGGGTATGTGTATCATGTGTAACCCGTATGTGTGTGTAGCCTGTGTGAATGTGTGTGTTAATCTCGCTCGCGCTCTGTTAAGATGAATAAACAAATCGCTGCAGAGGTGCGCGCTCTGGCGCATCTGGCACAATCGGTTAACGGCGCCGAAAGGAAACTGGCTCCGCTCCGCGGCTATTTCGCGTCCGACGTCTGGTATAATCTGATATTTTAGATCGGAGTTTTGAAAAAAGCGTCAAATCCTCCAGCCCTCTCCCTCACGTATTTTACCCGGGCGGCGATGCACCATTCTTGGGGAGCGCTCTGGGAGGGTCCCCTCTCTGGTTCTCCGGGCCTGGAGCTTCTGGGACTGGTTCTCGTTTTACAGCTGCTGCTTGCAGATAATGATAATATTTCAATAATTTAAATGGATCAGTTGGGCAAATTTTGATAAAATGTTTAATCTGGTGAAAATCAGAGGCAAAATCACTTCCAGCATTATCAGCCCGATGAAATCCCACAGCTCGATCCCCCCCAGCTCGCCCCAGCTGCGGCTCCGGGGGCGGTGATCCCAGCCGCCCCTGCCGCTGCTGGAGCAGAGCTGGACCCGGCCTGGAGCTCCAGTCGGACCGTGGTCCATGTCATCCCTCCACAGACGAACATGACCCGGGCGTATTATTGTCGGTGGGCAAGGGGGGGGGGGGACGCGGGAGACGCGGAGCGGTTACCATCTGTGTGGGACCCGCTGTCGGAGGAGACCGCTCTGCTCAGCGGGGCGGAGGAGCAGCGTGACCCGGGAGACTCTGGTGACAAGAGCCGTTGCCAAATTATTATTGTTAATGTTTTTTCTAATTAAGACATCCATTTTGGTGGTTTATTACATAATGCACCAAATTATTACATTTTCTTCATAAAAAAGTGCAACACCCGTAATATGTAATAAGTGATGCAAAATGTAACAACTTATTACAAAATGCGGCAAAGTTTATTACATATTGCATTCTAGATTTTTATTACAAAATGTGGCAGATTATTACAAAATGCGGCGTTATTACATAATGACGTGAAAATTTATTACATTATTACATAATGCGGCGTTACAGGCCTTCTACACACATCATCCAGTCAGCACAGATTCATCAGCTGCTGCTGACCTCAGATCAGTCTGCCAATATACAATCAATATCTGATCAATACCTGTTGGACAAAACACTGACTTCAACTCTCTGATTCAGGACTGAACTGGATCAAAGGTTAAAGGTCCAGACCTGATCCAGGACCACACACACACACAGACACACACACACACAGCTGAAGTGATCAGATTATTGATTAGTGATCAGACTGAGTGAAATGAGCTGAAAGTGAAGAGTCATTGGCCGCGTTTCCCAGATTCGATCTTTCTTAAGGACATAAGAAGGCTCTTAAGAAGGGTTCGGCTAAGAAGGAGTGCTAAGATACGGGTGTTTCCCAGATGCGTTCTTAACTGCCTTCTTAAGATCACGCCAAAGAAGCTTCTTAAGAAGCTCTTAACGGGAGCTGTCCACCACCACAGTACTGAAACTGAATCAATCGATGCCAGGCAAATCGATTATTATATCACACGCCACCTAATACACACATAGATCACACACAGTGACCAGCGCAGCTGCACCGACGGGCGATGAATAAACCGAAGACGGGATTTCCAAACATGGGGTTAACACAGGTCCCGGTGGCCGCGGGCCTGATTAGAAACTTCTCCGCTGTTGTTGCCGCGTTGGTCACGGGAAGTGACGGACTGGCCATAGATGACACGGCACAGCCGCGTAATGATGCGGCCGAGACGGCTGCGTGACCATGTGATTGATGTGTGTGAAAATAAAAAATAAAAACGTGCGCAGGGGCTGGCTGGTTTACAGCCAGACAACTCTGGAAAAGAAAGTGGAAGCATTGCCGTGGTCTGGGTTCGAATCCACCCACTAAAATATTATTTTGGTGATCAACACGTTTTTCTTTTCTCATCATCATTAAATGATCAATGCAAGGCTACATATGTATATAGGCTACATATATATTTAGGCAGTGGAGTGTTAATGCGTGACAGTCTTTTTGGTGCCAGTATAACATGGCACGGGAGGATCGGTGTCACGGCTGCCACACTCCGTGACACTGACCCTTGCTTGCGATGCCCCCACCACACCAAGAAGCTCCCCACTGTGTAAAAACACGATGAAACAGCGACACTAGGGGTTGATTTAAGAACGGTTGTTTTTGATGTTCATGCAGATATGGGACGTGGATGTGTGCGTAAAAAGTTATGATGAATGATGATGATTAATTTTATTTGTGTGCCTGATGTGCAGAGCACAAGTTATTCCTCATATTTAGTTTATTATTGTTCTTATTTTATTTTTTTTATCTCTTTATTTTTTATTTCGGCACATAATTTAATGTTTTAAACATACGATGTGCACTGTTTAATATCTTGCTTAGTGTGATATTGATTTGCCTTGAAAACGTGAGCGTTGGTCGCTAAGAAGACTCGTAAGAGTGGGTCCGCTCGATCTTACATTTCCTTCTTAGTGAAAGATCTTCTTAGGCTAAGAGCGACTCTGGGAAACACGTTCTTCTTTCACAGCGCTCTTAAGAGCGCTCCAAAGAAGATCTTAGCGCTAAGAGCTTCTTAACAAATCTGGGAAACGCGGCCATTGTCAGTGTGAGAGAAGAACAACTGGAAACATGAGACAACAACTATTTCAAACGTCTTTCATTCATGACATCAAAGTCAGTGATTCAAGTTCTGAGTGAAGAAGGTTCAGTTGTGGATCAAAGATCTACAACAGTAACAGTCAGTGAACTGACCTCAGAGTCTCCAGTCTACAGTCTGGACTTGCCCTGGTCTTGGCTTGTGAGCGCCTGCCTACCTTGTCCTACAGCCTCAGTGTGGATCAGTAGAATATCATCCTCATGTCTGCAGCTCAGTGTCAACACAACTTTCACATCACATTCATCTGAGCACAGAAATAAAACAGAGTCTGACCTCAGAGTCTCCAGTCTACAGTCTGGACTCTCCAGAAAATCACTCAGATTCTTCACTCCTGAATCCTGCAGCTTGTTGTTGAAGCTCAGGTCCAGGTGTCTCAGGTGGGAGGGGTTGGATTTCAGAGCTGAGACCAGAGAAGAACAGCTGGTCTCTGACAAACTGCAGCTCTTCAATCTGAATAAAGAATAAAAGCAGTGAGTTGAGGACAAAGCTCCTTGTTGACAGTGTTCAGTGTCTCATCATCTGTTCAGAGCTGAAGAAGCTTCAGGTCCAGAAGCTGTGGACACAGTCACAGTGGCTCAAGAGAAACTGTCCACTGTCTGAAGCTGACCTCTGACCCCTCACTGACAGTGGAGTCATGTGACCAGAGGCTGCTTTACAGACACTGTGAACAGGAAGTAAACTCCTGAGACCCTGCTTCCTCATACGAGGACATTACATTTTTGCCTCTTAGCACCATGATACTCCATTTTTTAAAACTTTGACCTATTAGCCACATTTAGGGACACTGCCTGCACCAACTTGTGGCGATATCACAAATTACACCATTTTCTTTGGGGGGGAAAAATGGCGGGAATTTCAGCCGGAGCCTTCTATGGCAGTTCCCGGAAGATAAAAGACCAAGGTAAGAATTAAATCCAAATTTTATGAATGAAACCAGTGTATTTATGTACAACAATGTCTCTGTCTTCATATGGCATTAAAATTTGACACATTTTAGTAATAGTAGCAGACTAGGACAACATTCGGTCAATCATCCCTTTCAGTGCTGGGTACACACCTATGGAATTCTTTACCACCAGAAATCAAATCCCAAACAGAATTAAAAAGACGACAACCGCGCGGGTTACTTTTTTTTTTTTTTTACCAAAAATTAAAATTTCTTCAAATTTCTCCAAACTCGGATATATCATCTGGGGGTCCGAGGGGAGTCCAACGCAGAAGGTTTGGTTGAAATCGGAACGGTGGTTTTGGAGAAAATGACCAAAAACCAAACAGGCGATTTTAAAAAGACGACAACCGCGTGGGTTACTTTTTTTTTTTTTTGACCAAAAGTTTTAATTTCCTCAAATTTCTCCAAACTCGGATATATCATCTGGGGGTCCGAGGGGAGTCCAACGCAGAAGGTTTGGTTGAAATCGGGCCGGTGGTTTTGGAGAAAATGACCAAAAACCAAACAGGCGATTTTAAAAAGACGACAACCGCGCGGGTTACTTTTTATTTTTTTTTGACCAAAAATTAAAATTTCTTCAAATTTCTCCAAACTCGAGTATATCATCTGGGGGTCCGAGGGGAGTCCAACGCAGAAGGTTTGGTTGAAATCGGGCCGGTGGTTTTGGAGAAAATGACCAAAAACCAAACAGGCGATTTTAAAAAGATGACAACCGCGCGGGTTACTTTTTTTTTTTTTGACCAAAAATTAAAATTTCTTCAAATTTCTCCAAACTCGGATATATCATCTGGGGGTCCGAGGGGAGTCCAACGCAGAAGGTTTGGTTGAAATCGGGCCGGTGGTTTTGGAGAAAATGACCAAAAACCAAACAGGCGATTTTAAAAAGACGACAACCGCGCGGGTAACTTTTTTTTTTTTGACCAAAAATTAAAATTTCTTCAAATTTCTCCAAACTCGGATATATCATCTGGGGGTCCGAGGGGAGTCCAACGCAGAAGGTTTGGTTGAAATCGGGCCGGTGGATTTGGAGAAAATGACCAAAAACCAAACAGGCGATTTTAAAAAGACGACAACCGCGCGGGTTACTTTTTTTTTTTTAAACCAAAAGTTAAAATTTCTTCAAATTTCTCCAAACTCGGATATATCATCTGGGGGTCCGAGGGGAGTCCATCGCAGAAGGTTTGGTTGAAATCGTGCCGGTGGTTTTGGAGAAAATGACCAAAAACCAAACAGGCGATTTTAAAAAGACGACATTCGCGCGGGTTACTTTTTTTTTTTTTGACCAAAAATTAAAATTTCTTCAAATTTCTCCAAACTCGGATATATCATCTGGGGGTCCGAGGGGAGTCCATCGCAGAAGGTTTGGTTGAAATCGTGCCGGTGGTTTTGGAGAAAATGACCAAAAACCAAACAGGCGATTTTAAAAAGACGACAACCGCGCGGGTTACTTTTTTTTTTTTGACCAAAAATTAAAATTTCTCCAAACTCGGGTATATAATCTGGGGGTCCAACGCAGAAGGTTTGGTTGAAATCGGGTCGGTGGTTTTGGAGAAAATTACCAAAAACCAAACAGGCGATTTTAAAAAGACGACAACCGCGCGGGTTACTTTTTCTTTTTTTTGACCAAAAATTAAAATTTATTCAAATTTCTCCAAACTCGGATATATCATCTGGGGGTCCGAGGGGAGTCCAACGCAGAAGGTTTGGTTGAAATCGGGCCGGTGGTTTTGGAGAAAATGACCAAAAACCAAACAGGCGATTTTAAAAAGACGACAACCGTGCGGGTTACTTTTTTTTTTTTTTGACCAAAAATTAAAATTTCTTCAAATTTCTCCAAACTCGGATATATCATCTGGGGGTCCGAGGGGAGTCCAACGCAGAAGGTTTGGTTGAAATCGGGCCGGTGGTTTTGGAGAAAATGACCAAAAACCAAACAGGCGATTTTAAAAAGACGACAATTACTTCTTTTTTTTTTGACCAAAAATTTAAATTTCTTCAAATATCTCCAAACTCGGATATATCATCTGGGGGTCCGAGGGGAGTCCAACGCAGAAGGTTTGGTTGAAATCGGGCTGGTGGTTTTGGAGAAAATGACCAAAAACCAAACCGGCGATTTTAAAGATGTTTAGTGCTAAAGCTAAACATTGGCTTAAGCAGCAGCAGAAATGTGAACATTAACTTCTCTCAAGTCACTGTCAATACAGCATTTTACTAATGTTTAATGTATTTAATTTGTGCAATTTCTTAATCTAAATTTTGTAGCTGTGTTTATTTATTCATGATAACTATTCACTGTATTATTCACTGTATTTGTATTATTGCACTTATTGTAACGGTATTCAGTATCTTTTATCCTTCTTTAGCCTGACCAGGGACAAAGACTGCAAATTAGCTGAAGCTAGACGTCTTGTATGCATAGCATTTTTCATTCTTTGTGGCAATGTTGTATGTATCGTCCCTGCTAAATAAACATTAAAATAAAAAAATAATAGGACATCAATAAATGTCACGTCCTCGTTTGAGGACATTGGGACTATGTTATGTTATTAAAGTACCATGTTGTTGTCTTTTTTTGTGATATCACCACAAGAGGGCGCAGGCAGTGTCCCTAAATGTGGCTAATGGGTCAAAGTTTTTAAAAATGGAGTATCACGGTGCAAAGAGGCAAAAATAATGTCCTCGTATGAGGACGCAGGGTCTCAGGAGGATTCACATTTCTTAAAAACTACTCGTTATTACTTGACCGTTCCACTTCAGACTGATAGTACTTGACATCAGGATGACACTCAGAAAAAATCAGGCCAATCTGATGTGGCATTTTAGAATAAAACCCCTTTGAACTTCCATATGTCACTGTATTCTATATACAGTAGGATTCATTGTTTTTCGACCCAATGTCCTAGTATGAGGACACAGATTTTTGAGAGAACTACTTATTGTAGAAAGCTGAAATTTTGAATTTACACAAATTGGGCCCTTCTGGTCCCAAACAGCAAATACAGTTTTTTTATGTTGAGATAATCCCAGTGTCCTCATATGAGAACATCATTTTTTGCAAAAACTACTTCCTGCACAAAGACAAACTTTAGGTATTGTACTTATTAGGTCCTACTTATCCCAGATAGCAAGGAGAAATAAAAAATGCACACCAGAAAAAAGCTCGGGTCTCAGGAAGTTAATGTCATGTGACCATGAACTGAAGCTTCCTTCCTGTGGAGCCTAGAAGTGGCGGACTGGGACAATAATTCAGGCCGGGAATTTGATGCCATTGCAGGCCACCCTTCTCTCTCACACACACACACAAACACTTCTCTGTGTATGATAATGATTGCACACACAACCCAGAAACACCCCAGAAAGACAGGTGTCTGTGAACACAGCCTATAAAGTTTATAGTTGTACTATATAGAGCTTGTATATATTATAATGATAGTCAAACTATCATTTATGGTGCAGAATTACAATAAAGAAAACTGCTGAATTTTCACAGATTCTGGACTGGAGGAGCCAGGAGCCACAAAGCTTTAATAGAGTAAACAAAAAAGCTAGCTGTATTTAATTACGATTTATTATTTCAGCATGTATAAACTATCCTGTAGTGGCTCAAACATTATGCAACAAAATCATATCTTTCATTCATCTCCTCCTCTCTCCTCCTCTCTCCTCCTCTCCCCTCCTCTCCTCCTCTCCTCTCCTCTCCTCTCCCCTCCTCTCCTCTCCTCTCCTCCCCTCTCCTCCTCTCCTCTCCTCTCCTCTCCTCTCCTCTCCTCTCCTCTCCTCTCCTCTCCTCTCCTCTCCTCTCCTCCTCTCCTCCCCTCTCCTCCCCTCTCCTCCTCTCCTCTCCTCTCCTCAGTATATTTTTGAACTGTCATTTTCTGTTGTCCTCTGTTGCTCACCCTGAGGTTTCTCCTGTTTTTCCCTGTTAAAAGGGTTTCCATGGAGTTTTTCCTCAGTCGATGTGAGGGTCTAAGGACAGAGGATGTTGTTATGATGCCATGTAAAGCCCTTTGAGACAAACTGTTTGTAAAAACGGGCTATACAAATAAAATTGCCTTGCCTTGCCTTGCCTAGGTATTCTGGATTGATTGTCGGGCCGTGTGCCTGTGTGTGTGTGTGTGTGTGTGTGTGTGTGTGTGTGTGTGTGTGTGTGTGTGTGTGTGTGTGTGTGTGTGTGTGTGTGTGTGTGTGTGTGTGTGTGTGGAGGGGGCTGGGGCGGCACATGTGGCTTCCACTATTGTTGCTTAGAGGTGATGGGATTAACCCTCCGTGAGACACACAGTCTGCGGTGGTGACGGTGATTGAACGATAAACACAATGAAAGCTATGCCGTTTTTTGACTGAGCTTCCCTCCTGGTGAACATGTCACTTATTTTGCAACATTTCGCTGCATCTGTGGCAAGGGCTTTCCATTTTCTGTCCCTCTCTCTCTGCTCCACCTTTCCTTTTCTTCTGTCCCTCCATTTCTCTCGACTACTAGTGAAGACAGCGGAGCTAATTGATTGTTGTGTGACGCCGACAGGTCGCCGAGCAGTGTCACATAACGAGATGGATTGATTTGATTGGCCCGGGCGTCCGGTAACTCTAGTCAGTCCGGTGACTGTTCAAGTCAGGCCAGGATGACCATCAAGCGTCCCGGTGCTCCCGATGGCCAGTCCGCCACTGGAGCCTAGTGTTGATGTCCATGAGCCTCAGTCAGTACGTTTACATGACACTTGAAAAAACCGAATTATTGCCTTAATCCGACTATAACTGAACAACTGAAGTGCATGTAAACACCTTAGTCCGACTGAAATCGGAGTTGAGAACTCCGATTAAGACACCCAGATAATGCGATTGGAATTCGATTTTCTCCGTCATGTATACACCTTAATCAGAGTATAACTGGACAATGCATGTGCGCATGCGCCACAACCGTAGAGACGGCACAAAGTGGAGCAGAGAAGCCGCCCGAACCAGGCAAAGTAAAGAAAAAAACCCAACATCAGCGCCGATTCAATGCATTTCACACAGCGCCACCAGCAAGAGTGTTTTATTAAAAAAAAGAGAGAGAGAGAGAGAGAGAGAGAGAGGAAGCCCGTATCCTATTCTCAGCGCGCATCCAGCCCAGACTGGCGCGTCTGGTCGGGAACTGCAGTTGAGAATTTATTATTAAGCTTACTAAGTTGTTTATATTCAGTTTTTTACGAGGTGACAGAAAAGTCAACAGGACAGGGGGGCGTATTAACCGGCTGAAGCAACGGGTGACGCCGCATGCGGGGGCGGACCCCGTCAGTTATTCGTTTTTTTCAGTTGCATGTATATTGAGACAAGGACAGAAGTCCGACTTGACGCCAAAATCGAATTTTGAGCATAGCTCGATTAAGCTCTGCATGTAAACGTACTGAGTGTCTCCACAGTGGGATCATCAAACCAACACTGTTCTCTGAGCTACAGGACTTTAACCTGACCTCTCACACTGGGAAGCTGCTTTGACCTTTGACCCTGAACCAAGCAAAGAGGGAAAACTCAGATCTACATCACATCTGCTCAGCTTCAGCTACAGTGGCTGATCTAGCTGTTCTGTTAGCAGCTTCATCTGAGAGCCAGCTCATCATCATCATCATCATCATCGTCACCACACTGACCTCTGAGTGACCTCTGACCCTTCACCTTCTACCAGCTGTAGTAACATGGAGTCACAATCAGTCGCTGCTTCAAACTCCACATATTTGAACTGAACACAGACAAAAGTCCAACAGGTCCAGTCAGTGAACTCACCTCAGAGTCTCCAGTCTACAGTTTGGACTCTCCAGTCCAGCACACAGAACCTTCACTGATGAATTGCTCAGGTTGTTGAGACTCAGGTCCAGTTCTGTCAGGTGGGAGGGATTGGACTTCAGAGCTGAGGCCACGACTTCACAATGACTCTCTGAGAGTCCACAACCACCAAGTCTGTGAAGAGAGAAAATATCAAAGTGTTAGAATCAAATCAGATGAAAGCTGCAGTAAAAACACAGTTGATGCATCTGATGACACTTACACCCACTGACACGCACGGACACACACACACTCAGGGACCACAATGGAAATAAGCCGATGGCTTTTTTGTGTTTTTATCCCTTTGGTAGCAGTTGTGTTGACGTATGTTTTATTGTTTTTAAAACATTCTGTATGTTGCCAATAAAGATGTCTATCTATCTATCTATGACAGGATGTGATGATGTGATGAACATCTGAGCTTCAGCTCATCTTCTCTGACTGTGTTTGACAGGAAACATCGATCCATGTGTGTGTGTGTGTGTGTGTGTGTGTGTGTGTGTGTGTGTGTGTGTGTGTGTGTGTGTGTGTGTGTGTGTGTGTGTGTGTGCCTGTGTCTGTGTCTGTGTCTGTGTGTGTATCAGAGTCACAATACTTTATTCATCCCAAAAGGGCAATTAATTTATTCGGTCAGCCCATCCATAATAAATAGAATAAGATATAATAAAAGACAACAATAATACCAGCATCATCATCCACACAACAACATCAGCACCAACCAATGACCCACAGTAAAGAAGCGATATCCCAGAACCAAGATCAGTGGGTTATGCTTACTATACATTTTGTGCATTTACTGTAAAAGGATAATTCATCTTTTTTGAAGAGGGGTTGTATGAGCTGCAAATGCCCATTAAGTCTAATATCTGCAGCAGAAAGATCTCTGCTCTCCCCCACTGAGAAACACCGGCACATCTGCACCGAAGCACCGCCTATCGGCTGTTGGGATCAGCGGTGTGTGGAAGATGCAGAGTGATACAGCACATTTTGGAACCTGCCCATGTGGAAGAATACTGGGTGAGTTGGTTAGTTCCAGATAAGCTAACTTTTTTCTGACCAACTGATGCATTGTAATTTTTTTCTTTCTATCGCACCATTGAACTGGTGTATTATTTTGAGACAGACTTTTGGTATGCAGCGAAAATACACTGATTAATTGTTCCTCATACACAGCTGTTTACTGCCTGTGTGTCGGTGCAGCATGTTGCGCCGGTGTTTCTCAGTGGGGGAGGCAGAGATCTTTCTACTTCAGATAGTAAACTTAGTGGCCATTTGTGCCTCATACAACCCCACTTCAAAAAAATTCTGGACTATCCCTTTACTATTCTTCTCCTCTCGATCCAGGCGCCCAAAGGCGAGTGTGTGGCGGATCCAGCTGTTCTGTTAGCAGCTTCATCTGAGAGCCAGTTCATCATTATCATCATCATTATCATCATCATCATCATCATCATCATCATCATCATCATCATCATCATCATCATCATCATCGTCACCACACTGACCTCTGAGTGACCTCTGCACCTTCACCTTCTACCAGCTGTAGTAACATGGAGTCACAATCAGTCACTGCTTCAAACTGAACTTCACACAGACAAAAGTCCAAGAGGTCCAGTCAGTGAACTCACCTCAGAGTCTCCAGTCTACAGTTTGGACTCTCCAGTCCAGCACAAAGAACCTCCACTGATGAATTATTCAGGTAGTTTCTACTCAGGTCCAGTTCTGTCAGGTGGGAGGGGTTGGACTTCAGAGCTGAGGCCACAACTTCACAGTGACTCTCTGAGAGTTCACAACCACCAAGTCTGTGAAGAGAGAAAATATCAAAGTGTCAGAATCAAATCAGATGAAAGCTGCAGTAAAAACACAGTTGATGCATCTGATGACAGGACGTGATGATGTGATGAACATCTGAGCTTCAGCTCATCTTCTCTGACTGAGTCTGACAGAACACAATGATACTCATCAGTCTCACAGGATGGACGGGACCCTGAAGCAAAGCCTGCTGTTATGAGACAGTCTGGTGGGATTTACGGTAGAGTGGTTGCTAGGGACTCACTGACATACGTGAAAAGGGGGCGTGGTGTTGGGGGATTCTCTAAATTGTTGGCGGCTGCTCCCGCAAGGAGAGTCGGGATTTTGGGCTGGGAGCAGGCAGAAGGCAGAGCCCACGAGGAAGACGCCACAGGAAAAAGGCGACTCAACGACACCGAGAAGACTGAAACGACATCCACCACACCACCACTTGGTTTTCTTTTTGACCCACACTTAATGAACTTAAACAACGAAACAAGGAGCGGGCTGTCCGAGAAACCGAAGAAAGGAGACGGCCAGCGCCGACCACGGACAGGGCACGCGCAGCTAACCTGGGTGAGTTTTCCCACAACACACGTCCCCTCCAGATAGGAAACAATTGCACTCACCCAGGACAGTAACTACACTTACACGTCAATGCATCACGCAGGGACTGGTAAGGTTTTATGTTAGGTGCTGGGCTAACCTTTGGGAGGGGGTGTTTGAGTAGGTAGAGCCGAGGCTAGCCTAGCACCATAACACCTGCTCACTTCATCCCTTACGTAAGTCAAGCTAAAAAATAATGAAAATGAATAAAACTCTGTTTATGTGAACTATTGATCTAAACTACTGACCAATAATTATATTGATCATGTCTAGACTCACCGAGCCTTCCTGCAGTTCCTCACAGCTGGGATCAGTCTCCGTCGTCCATCCAATGATGTGTTGTACTTGTCCAGGTCGAACTCATCCAGAACCTGCTCTGACATCTGCAGCATGTAGGCCAGAGCTGAACACTGGATCTCAGAGAGTTTCTCCTCTGATCTGTTCTCTGACTTGAGGAACTGTTGGATCTCCTGATGAACTGACTGGTCCTTCATCTCCGTCAGACAGTGGAAGATGTTGACGCTTCTGTCAGGAGAGATGTAATCAGTCCTCATTTCCTTGAGGTTGTTGGTGGTTCTCTGGATGGTTCCTGGACTGTTGTCTGTCTGACCCAGCAGACCTCCTAACAGCCTCTGGTTGGACTCCAGAGAGAGGCCATGAAGGAAGCGAACAAACAGGTCCAGGTGACCATTTTTACTACAGATGGATTCCTCCAAGACTCTCTTCAGGAAGTCATCCAGGGTTAAATCAAGATGTTGTTCTACCAGGAACTCTTTGAGGACCTCTATGTTCTTGGTGGTGAAACAGTGGAACATGTAGACTGCAGCCAAAAACTCCTGAACACTCAGATGAACAAAGCAGTAGACTGTTTTCTGGAAGATCACGCTCTCTCTTTTGAAGATCTCAGTACAGAGTCCTGAGTTCACCAAGGCCTCTGTGACATCCAGACCACACTGCTCCAGGTCTTCTTGGTAGAACATGATGTTTCCTTCCTCCAGCTGTTCAAACGCCAGCCTCCCCAGCTTCAGAAGAACTTCCCTGTCGGCCTCGATCAGCTCCTGTGGACTCGTCTCATGTCCTTCACCGTACTTGTTTTTCTTCCTCTTTGTCTGGACCAGCAGGAAGTGTGAGAACAGGTCCGTCGTGGTCTTGGGCAGCTCTCCTCTCTGGTCTGTGGTCAACATGTGCTCCAGAACTGTAGCACTGATCCAGCAGAAGACCGGGACTTGACACATGATGTGGAGGGTCCTGGACTTCTTGATGTGTGAGATGATTCTTCTGGACAGATCTTCATCACTGGACCTCCTCCTGAAGTACTCCTCCATCTGGGCGTCAGTGAAGCCTCGGACCTCTGTTACCCTGTCAACACATGTTGGAGGGATCTGATTGGCTGATGCAGGTCTGGAGGTGATCCAGACCAGAGCCGAGGGAAGCAGATTCCCCTGGATGAGGTTTGTCAGCAGCACGTTGACTGATGACGTCTGTGTGACATCAGACACAACCTCCCTGTTGTTGAAGTCCAGTGACAGTCGGCTTTCATCCAGGCCGTCAAAGATGAAGAGGAGTTTACAGACAGACAGCTGCTCTGCTGTGACCTTCTGTAATGTTGGATGGAAAACATGGAGCAGCCTGAGAAGACTCAACCGCTGATCTCTGATCAGGTTCAGCTCCCTGAACGAAAGCAGAACCAGCAGACTGACATCTTGGTTCTCCAAGCCCTCTGCCCAGTCCAGAGTGAACTTCTGCACCGAGAAGGTTTTTCCAACACCAGCGACGCCGTTGGTCAGAACCACTCTGATGGCTCTCTGTTGGACAGGTGAGACCGTAGAGACGTCCTCTCTCTGCTGGACAGGTAAGTCTTTAAAGATGTCGTTGCACTTGATTGGAGTGTCATGGAGGGTCTTCTTCTTGGACGTTGTCTCCAGCTGTCTCACCTCATGTTGGGTATTAACCTCTTCACTCTGTCCCTCTGTGATGTAGAGCTCAGTGTAGATCCTGTTGAGGAGGGTTACACTTCCTGTTCCACTTCCTGTTCCCTCGGTTCCTTCAGTCACTCGTTCACATCTGCTCCTCAGACTGATCTTATGTTGATCTAAAACCTCCTGCAGACCACGATCTGCTGAGAGAGAAGAGACAGAGTCAGACTGAAGACAGAAAGTCTGACAATCTGATCAGATTCTTTTCATCAGCTACAGAAAAACTACAGACAACAAAGAGAAGGTTTGAATCATCATCTTAAATGTTAGTGCTGTGTGATGGAACAATGACTCTGGAGAAAACAGGTCCTGGTTTCACAAATGACCACAACAGCAGACAGATGATCAGTCTCACTTTGTACACAGCTGCTCTGATTGGCTGTCTACAGTCTACCTCTGGTTCTGGGTCTTTTTCCACAATGGGGGCAGGAGGGGGGTCCTGAAGAACCAGACTGGTCCCAGTATGAGGCGAAGCACTGTCTGCAGAACCAGTGTCCACAGCTGGTGGAGACTGGATCCTTCAGGACGTCCTGACAGAGACCACAGCAGGACGGCTGCTGGTCCACAGAGACACCACTCCTCTTCCTCCTGTCAAGACATTTCAGGATCAGCAACATGTCACAGCTCCATGTCTGAGCTCTGATTGGTTAACCACCTAAAGGGGGGGGGGGGGGGGGGGGGGGCTTCAGTAACCAGAGGAGCAGAGAGAGAGAAAGTAGAGGAAGACGAGTGTAGAGAGACGAGCTGAATGAAGACCTGGTCCTGAACTGGTCTGGTTTCTGTCTCTGTTTATCTGTTTACCTTAAATCTGGACTCTAAAACAAACTCCCAGTTAGTTTGAGTCTCTTCAGTTCTGCGTCGTCTGGTTTTTACTACAAATGTGTGAAATGATTGAGAAGCTGTTGGTGGTGTTTTCCTCTGAACTTCTCTGTGACTCTTTCAGACACTGATCATGTGTTTGATGTTGGTTCTGGACTGAGTCCTATCAGCTCTTTAACTAATGAGCTCCTCATCCAGACGCTGCTGTGTGGCTCTAATGAACCTGTGTTGGAGCCCTGATCCAGTGTGAGGAGAGTGAAGCTGACAACAGAAGCTTCAGCAGCTCCACCTGAGCTTCACTACATGTTGTGGAGATGCTCAGACAGTCACAGACAGGAAACAGGAAACACTAATCACTCCTGTCTGGTTCCTAACTTTTCAAAATAAAAGTCTGTGTGTATCAGCCGCTTTAATCTCTACTGTGACTTCAGTTTAAAGGCTCAGACGTGTGGATCATTAAAGTGTTGGTGCAGCAACGTTCACACTGACTGAGGCTGATGACACAGTAACATGAGGACGCTGTGCTTCATCAGTCTGATGGACAGAGTGTGTGTGCATGTTTCTGTCTCCGAGGTTTGTTGTGAACCTTCAGAGTCTGATGGATCTGGTTCCTGGTTTCTCTGGTTTCCTTCACATGAGTCTAATGACTGAATCATCTTCAGCTCAGTTTACAGTAGAAACTGTCTCTTACCGTGACTCTGAAGGTCCAGGTCCAGGTCCAGAACTGAGGTCTGGAGGATTCAATTCTTTGGACCAGTCACTCTTCATGGACAGACAGATGGATCCTGGAGACTCTGCTCTCAGTCGCTGGTTCTGACCTCTGCAAACACAAACATGTTTTTATTCACATCACATTGATCAAAGATCAGTTTTCTGATCACAGATGCATTATGGGAAGTCTACAGTGACATCAGCGTCCAGCACAACACACTGTAGTGAAGGATGAAAGCAACACAGCAGCATCACGCATCGTGACACTGTACAACACCACAACAGACCAACACGTGAAACGACCTCCTGTGTAGCCTCCATCTGTGTGGACCCCAAAGCGACACACTGTCTCCATTTGGGTGGTGGTTTAGCTCCGACTGTGGGATCAAACCATGGCCCACTGCTCTGTCTCCAGAGCCCAGAGCAGCTGGAGACTCCAGATCACAGAGAACTAGCAGTGTAGAAAGTCAGATTGAAATGTAAACAACAGATCACTTTCCCTTTCTGAGGTTGATCTGCTGTTTTTGTGCAGATGTGTTTGATCAGATGTGTTTGATCATAAAATGTTGCAGTATTCCACCTCCACTATTATTTTATTCTTCCTCCATGACGTCCTGTCAGCTTTAGGACACTCTGACTGACTGGTGACTCTGCTGATGCTGATTCTACAATCTGGAGTTTGTCCGTTGTTATATTTTGACATTTATGGGACACTCAGTGCTTTTGACTTTGAGTGATCTAATCGATGAGGATTGATGCATGCTGGCTGCCTGATATTCTTAATTTGCATGTGTGAGTGGTCACTTTTCTCTGAGAATGCAGCTCCACGCTAACGTGGCTTCATACATGACAGACGACAGTCAGGTGGATTACAAGGGGTTTATTCTCCTGCAACACAGCAGACAACACAGCAATGGCATGGGTTAGAGTCGGTCTCGGGACAATCTGAATCATAGCAAGATCCTCTCTCCTCTGTGCTCAGCTCAGCAAACAAAAAAATAACCAATTCTGGTTATATAAAACAGAAACAAAAAAAATATATTACAGTGATCGTATAGTGTATATTGGTCTTTAAAACATACGTTAAAACCCCACATAATCCATTATATGGCTTTAAACTGAACAACACATTCAACACTCACCATGAGGTAAATACACAAAGCTAGTAAATTAGGGTTGTATATCTCCACCACTGAGGCCGATTCGATACGCATCTCGATACGCTGCCACCGATACGATACATTAACAATACACTGAAGCTCCTGTCGATACGCTGCGATACGATTCACTCCTTTTCACGATACGATGCGATTCAAAAATGATTTGATAACGATATGACTTAATTACAAAGAGATTTGGTTCGATATGATGTATCCATTTCGATACAGTTGTGATACGAGAGTTTCTTAGCCCACATCAGGTTTCTTACCTCAATACCACTATTCTGCCTCACTCTCTGTATCATTTGAGGGATGTAGCCTATATTTTGTTAATTTTTATGGGGCAAACAACTCATATTTGAAAGGTATAGTTGAGGTTTTTGCTCAAAAATAAATGCTAGACTTATACTTGAAATCCAGCTTAATCATCACCTATGGGCTTCTAGTCCTGTGTGGTGGTAAGTCTGCATTTTGGTCTTTTGCTATGTTTTTTTTTTTTTTTTTGCCTATTTTTGAGTGAGAAGTTGAGTTGTGACTTTGAGTGAGAAGTGTAGGCTAATTGTCCCATTGGTTGGGTTTAGGCAATGAAGAAAGGAGTTGGTTAAGTTTAGTAAAAAAGACCAGGTAGAGGTTAGACAGGCCAGATTGATAGAGTCCAGATAGGTAGAGAGAGTCCATCGACCAGCAACAGTGGGGAACATAGGACCTTTTATCAGAAAAATGTCCTATGTTCCCCAGTATGTATTGCAACCGGGGAACATAGGACCCTTTTTTGGTAAAAACGGGGAACTTAGGACCCATTTTCAAAAAGAGGGTTCTAAGTTCCCCCATAGGGGAACATAGAATATGAACATGTAAAATGGTTTAAGCCATACTTATCTGACAGGTTTCAATTTGTTAATGTTAATAACGACCATTCAGAGTATAGCAGAGTTACGTATGGTGTACCGCAGGGTTCAGTCTTAGGGCCAATCCTCTTCATTCTTTACATGCTCCCATTAGGTGGCATCATCCGGAAGCACTCAATCAATTTTCACTGTTATGCAGATGACACGCAACTCTACTTGTACATGGAGCCAGATGACAGAAGCCGCCTCATCAATCTGCAAGACTGTCTGAAAGACATTAGATCCTGGATGTCCTCTAACTTCTTGCTACTGAATTCAGATAAAACAGAGGTCATTGTGTTTGGACCTAAACATCTCAGGGACACGTTCTCTAATCAGATCGCTACTCTAGATGGCATCACCCTGACCCCGAGTACAACTGCGAGGAACCTTGGAGTCATTTTTGACCAGGACCTTTCCTTTAGCTCCCACATAAAACACGTGACTAGGACCGACTTCTTCCATCTGCGCAGTATCACTAAGATTAGGAATATTCTCTCCCAGAGTGATGCTGAGAAACTAGTGCATGCATGTATCACTTCTAGGCTAGACTACTGCAACTCTCTCCTGTCAGGATGTCCGAAAAACTCTCTAAAGAGTCTCCAGCTGGTCCAGAATGCCGCAGCGAGGGTTTTGACAGGAGTTAGGAAGAGAGAGCACATCTCTCCCACCTTAGCTTCTCTCCACTGGCTTCCTGTAGGATTTAGAATAGACTTCAAAATCCTTCTGCTGACTTATAAGGCTCTTAATGATAAAGCTCCAACCTATCTGAAAGAACTAATCATTCCTTACTGTCCTAACAGAGCACTCCGCTCCCAGAACGCAGGTCTGTTAGTGACTCCCAGTATCTCTAAAAACAGACTGGGAGGTAGAGCCTTCAGTTACCGGGCTCCTTTACTGTGGAACCAGCTCTCTCCATGGGTCAAAGAGGCAGACACTCTAGCTACATTTAAGTCTAGACTTAAGACCTTCCTCTATGACAGGGCTTTTAGTTAGGGCTGGTTCAGGTAGCTCTGAACCATTTTATAGCTACGCTGCTATAGGCTTATGGCGCATTTCCACTAGCACGGCTCGGCTCGGTACGGCACGGCTCGGCGCGCTATTGCGTGTTTCCACTAGCACGCAGTACCTGCAACCGGGTACATTTTTGGTATCACCTCAGCCCTGGTTCCAAGCGAGCCGAAGCGTTACTAAAACGTGACGTCAGCCGACTGCCTTCCACTGATTGGCCGATGAGTGTCGTCACTGGAAGCGACGACCGACAACAGAAATGTTCCTGCTGAAGCCTGAAGTCTGTTATTACCAGAGAATTTCTAATATTGGGACTGGCTCTGTTATTACGTGACTTTATTAAGTTTTAATATTTTTTCATGCGAGAAAGTAACTGTTTAGATCCCCATGTGCGGTTAGTTTATCCAAACGACGGCTGTTTAGAAGTTTGCCCCGATGTTTTTCGAGTGTGAAGCTCCAGGTCCGAGCAGCGACCGCGACATCACAGAGGCAGCAGCCCGGCTCCTGACGTGCTCCGCCGGCCAGCCTACCACCGTCACCCCGAGGAGAACAGACCGCTAATTAACTTCCCCGATGGCTTTTAGAGGTTTACCACCGGCTGGTTAAACTCTTAAATGTTGGTCTCATTGATGAAATCTAACAATTGTGGCTGTAGCAGAAGTTTGTTTGTGGTTAGACAGAAGAGCAGCACTGCCTTGGGGTCTGTACGCACAGAAAACACCACATTTACATCAATAAATAAATGTTTTACAAAGAACCAGGCCGATCTCAGAGCTGGCAGGACTCTCCGGTAAGGCATATTGAACGGTTAAATGCCGGTGACGGGACGAGAGCAGTCAAAACGGCGGTTTAAAGCTAGCTACAGCGAGGGTAGGTTCACTTCCTGTTTTCAAAGTAAAAGCACCAATTCTATCGTAATGGCTTTCCTTATGATAAAAGGCAACGGGTATTTTATTTTGTGAAAATAACCGGAAGTGCGTTGCTCACTACGGCTAGCTTTAGTAACGCCGACTTCGTTGAAACAAAATTGTAAACAGCTGGTATTTTGTCAGATTTTCAACACGTTGGGGATCTAAACGACTACTTTCTCGCCTGAAAATGTTTCAAATGTTGCTAAAGTTATATATTTACAGAGTTTAGAGCGTTGCTCGGCGACGTGTAAATGACGTCACGGCGGTACTAGTGATACTCAGTTGTAATGGAAACACAACCAAACCGAGCCGAGCCGTGCCGTGCCGAGCCGTACCGAGCCGAGCCGTGCTAGTGGAAATGCGCCATTAGACTGCTGGGGACACATCTGGTTACACAGAGCCCTCTCCTTTCCTCTCCTCTCCTCTCCTCTCCTCTCCTCTCCTCAGTATATTTTTGAACTGTCATTTTCTGTTGTACTTTGTAGTTTGGCCTTGGTGTCTCGCACTCTCTCTGTGTTTCCGCAGATCCACCGGAGCTCCATCTCCCCCCCCCCCTTAACAGAGACTGCCTTCATCAACTCCTGCTAACATTTCCATATTTCGCACATTCTGTGACAAACTGTAAACTGTTTCTTGTCTGTAACAACATCTATTGCACGTCTGTCCGTCCTGGGTGAGGGATCCCTCCTCTGTTGCTCACCCTGAGGTTTCTCCGATTTTTCCCTGTTAAAAGGGTTTCCATGGAGCTTTTCCTCAGTCGATGTGAGGGTCTAAGGACAGAGGATGTTGTTACGATGCCATGTAAAGCCCTTTGAGACAAACTGTTTGTAAAAACGGGCTATACAAATAAAATTGCCTTGCCTTGCCTTGCCTAAAATGAAAACAACATTCATGCTAGGTTAGCTTCACTAACAAAGTCTCCAAAGAACGTGTTATGTGCTACAAATCACAGCAATGTTCAACCCAGTTGGCATAAAACATAACGAAAGTCATACACAGAAAAATATAAAGTATGAAACACTCCGGAAAATCAATAATTGTTTCGGACCTTGCGAGAGCACGTCTTACCATAGCAAGGTCCTCTCTCCTCTGTGTTGTTCCCATGCCCCCCCGCGATGTCAGTAGGTGGCGGTGTTGCGACTGTTTTGCCATAATTTAATATGGACACATCTGCTCCGTTACACATGTTTGGTATTGAAGTAATCCAAAAGTAACTGGGGTGCCGTTTGTAAATCGGCTCATGCTGAAACAACATTTTGTCATTTCGTTTCAAACCATGTTTAAAAAAGTGTCGTGAAATTTTTTTAAGTCACTTTTTAGCACATTTACAACAATATTTGTTAACTTAGAATTATATCAAATTGTTAAATTTAAATGTTAAATGTAAATACTAAATCCAACTCTAAACGTAAAACCTAAATCTAAATGTTAAATATAAATCTAAGATGTTAAAGTGTGTGAGTGTAAAGGTAAATATTTATGAAATACATAAATCACCTCCTGCCTGCGCTTTTGACCATGCCCCCTGCACTATCCCCTGCTCGTACAGCCCTGCCCACACCACTGACCCAGGACATTCAGATTTAGTTTAGTTTAGTTTAGTTTATTTAAAGGGACAACGAGGAGTTTTGGAAAAGCGAAGCGTTTTCACACTACATTTATGAGCCTCCCATTAACAAGTGTGGGTAGCGGAGATTCATCCACATTAACGTGAGACTTTTTTATAACCGAATAGAAACTCCTCGTTGTCCCTTTAAAGTGTAAAATCACCATGGTGCAACATGGTCTCGATACACTTTACAATAATAGGAATAGCAAGATCACTTTACACAAACAGTTTACAATAAATGATCAGAAAAATACAGATTTAACATTTAGATTTAGATTCAGTATTTATATTTAACATTAAACATTTATATTTAACTATTTAATATATTTCTAAGTTAACAAATATTGTTTAAAGCAGAAGTAAGCGATCCGGTCCTTTTGGCTAATGCTGCGTTCCAGGCAGGCTTTTGAAACCGTAAATTACAGCTTCAAGTCACGACTTACGACTTTGTAGCGTTCCAGGCAACCCACTCGTGTTTTTCCGACCTGTTTTACCTGTGAAAGTCACTATAACGGCCACTCGTAACTTCCGACCCGTGAACTCCTACCAGATCAAACTGATACAACTTCACAGGTCGGAAAAACACGAGTTACGAGTTGCCCTGAACGCACCATAACAGTCCTCGTCCCTACGTCACCACATTCACGCGCATCCCTTGGCTGCACACACAGCCCTGCATGCCGTTCTCTCTCCTCATTGGATAAAAACTGTAGGATACGAGAAAAGTTTTCTCCTCGGCTCAGAGCAGAGCAGAGGGACTGACAGACCCGTGTTTCGGACCAAACACTCCATGTAAGTGATTGCTGTCGGAAGATATAACTATTTAAGACTTATATTAACACAAATATATCACTTACTTCTGCTTTAAATGTGCTAAAAAGTTACTTTAAAAAAGTCATACCACTTTTTTAAACATGATTTGAAGCTAAATGTGACAAAATGTTGCTGTTTTTTTGCATGAGCCGCTTTACAAACGGCACCCCATAAGTAACTAAACATAATCCATTACATTACTTTAATTATGTGATACTTAGAGTAAGTCACATATTACTTTATTTTAACATATAATTTGTAATTGTACTGGATTACATTTTTAAAGTAACTCTCCCAACCCTGCACACAGGTCTGTATCTGTTCTCTTACTGTGACTCTGAAGGTCCAGATCCAGAACTGAATTCTGGAGGTTCTCCTTTGGACCGATCACTCTCCAGAGACTTTGATCTGTCCTCCTGTTTTGCCACATTACCATCCATCTTCAGTCAGTCTGAGAGGGAAACCAGTAACACACACACACACACACACACACACACACACACACACACACACACACACACACACACACACACACACACACACACACAGAATCAAGACACACCAAAATCCACAGAGGACAAACTATAATCACTTCCTTGTTTGATCCAGCTGTTGACCTCCACCACTATAGTACTTTGACATTAAATCCATGTTTATCCAGTCACCGTGACCTTTGACCTTTGATGTTTGTTCTGAGTTTGAAGAAGTTGTGTCGAGGTGAATCTGAGACAATGTGCTGACGTCAGTGTTGTTTTCGTTAACGATGACGATGACGAAATATTTTCGTTGACGCCCCTTTTTTTCATGACGATAACGAGACGGTGACGAGATAAACATGGCTCTCTGATGACGAAAACAGGACGAGACGTGTGTGAGTTTTCGTTGACGAGACGAGAACAGGCGTTAAATGTTAGTGGTAGGGCTGTGATCGCCTCTAAATTCCATATTATGGATTGTCATTACTCTAAGCTTCACATGATTTAGCAACGGCTCCGTCAAAAGTAGAACAACGCTGCTGAGACGAGCCGCGGGCCCACGGTGCGCCCGGTGCTTGTGATTAGAGCGGTCCTGATAAGAAACTCTGTTTTGACCAACATGTCGCTGCCACAACAAAAAAAGTTCAACAACGTCTTTATTTTCTGAAGAAGATGAGTTCTTTTAATGTGTCCACTGAGATGATGACTTTATTGTATAGAAGTTTTATCGAATCTGTTTTAACATTTTGCACTATTGCCTGGTTTGGAAACTTGACTGTAGCCAACAAAAACAGGCTGGGTAGCCTCATCAATGTGGCCAGTAAGATTTCTGGGAGGAGGCAAACCCATCTTATAGACCTTTATAAAAGGCAGGTGTTCAAGAAGGCCACTTCCATTCAGGAGTGCGTAGATCACCCCCTTCAGACCGAGTTTGAATTGTTACCTTCAGGTCGGAGGTTAAGGGTGCCCTCTATCAGGACAAATAGATATAGGTCTTCATTTGTTCCTTCTGCTATCATGATGCTGAACAGTGTTAAACAGTGAGATAATTGACAGCTGTCTTGACCACACAGTCTGCTTTATCCTACCTTGTTTGAATGCACTTGAATGCACTTTGTCTCTGTATGCACTTGGAAATTAATTACTCTGCCCAATATGTGTTGTTATGTGTTGCTCTATGTGCTGTTTTTCCTAACAGAGGTTGATTGCTCTGTGTGTGTGTTTTATGTGTATTTATTGGTATTGTATGTTTTTATGTATTTTGGACATCCTGGCTGCAAATCAATTTCCCAACTGGGACAATAAAGATAACTTTGAATTATCCCACTGTTTGTGCCTTAAAGTTTGAATAAATGTTGAATCTGTTCTCACATTTCAAACTTGTTTGTTTTGAGTCATTCCAGTTTTGCAGTACAGAGGCCTGTACCACGAAGCAGGATCACTGTCTTAGCGAGGTAACTTCAGGGTTAACCCTGGCTTTCCGGTAGGCTACCACGAAGCTGGATTCATTCTTCTGAGGTGAGTTACCATGGTAACTTACTCTAAACGGCTAACCTGCTCCGGGGCAGGGTAGCTTTCAGGATTGATCTGAATCCAGTAAAAGGCTCCACCCACCGACCAATCACCTGTACGGGAATAATGACACGTGTCCTCTCACCGGTAACCGGAGCCCAGATAGTCAGAAGAGCGTTATGGCTGTAATGTTTTATGATATTCAGCGTGCCCTTATTTTGAAATCCTTGTACCGGGGGTTACTGTTACCAAGGAGATGGAAATAAAAGTAGCGAAGCTCCGGACAGAGTTGCGGTGATTGTATCCACTTTATGATACGTTATGAAAACACATGAGTCTATCACAACAACGGATTTTCCGGGACAGATCAAATCCGTTGGATTATCACGCTGATTATAGGAGAGGTAGGCTGCCGGTTCTCGCAGCCCGGACTTCTGCAAAAAAAATTTTGAGGGTGTGTGTGTGTGTGCGCCAAGCGGACCCGTCTATAGAGACACGTGTCTATATGGGACAGGCTTTTATTTAATTCAGAACAAACCTTATGCTCAGCAAAGATGGAAAGACCTAGTATATAATAAAATGGTTCTGTTGTTCCTGTTTAAAAGAATCAGAACATAAGGAAAGAATCGGATCCAGAGCAGAATTAATTTACAAGTTTAATCAGCACTGATTAAACATTTAATAACTCGGGTCAGGCCACGACCACAGGCTTCTTCTTTTTTTTTTCCTTAGTGTGCGCTCCGATGCACTCACCTCGCTTCTCTCTGACGTGTCGGTGCTCTGGTTGTGATTGGTCAGCTCAGCCTACCCGGGGTTACTGTCAGCCTATCCAGCTGAACCAATCCACAACATTGTCACTCCGGATCAGCGGTACCACGACGCTGGTTATCAACTCGCTAACTCAAGCCCGGCTTGTCTTGCTGTGAATCTGTGAACGCGCACGTATAAAGGGCGGATTCAAGGCAGCTGACCAATCACAACCATGAGCACCGACGCATCAGAGAGAAGCAAAGTGAGCGCACCGTAGCGCACACTCCTGTGAGGAAAAAAAAAAAGAAGTCCGCGGTCGTGGTGTTGTGGTATTTTTCATCATAAATGACATGAAAGTTTGTAATAGGTTAATGCTGAAAGACAATATTATGCTACTATTAAAAAAGACATATACTCATTATGTATCTATTAGTTTAAGATTTAATGTTGATCGTCTTAAATGATCACAAATGATTATATAATGTTTTGTTCTGTATATCTAATTGAAAGGAGTATGTTTTGTGACTTAAAGATCAGCCAACTGCTTATGTGCAGCCAGAGAGAGAGAGGGGTAGATAAGAGGTCAACTAGCAAGCAGGTTCACATTATTATGCAGGGTCTGTGAGGGAAGTTGCCATCCCCTCGTCTCCCAACTGATAGTGTTAGGTCAGTGAGGATGGAGATGAGGGGAATTGGAGCTCTCAGAGAACAGTCGTGGTGAATCGACTTGGGAATAGACCTAGGCCTATATAAGCCTTCAACTTTTGGTAAGGAGTCAGTCACTTAACTACTCCTTGATGCATGTCTTGGGGTTGTGCTTTGCATGAAGCCTGATACTTTGTTACTTTTCTTTTCGAACTTTGTATCTGTAAGTGGCTCGGGTTGAACTTTGTTTGCTTTCTTGTTAAAGAAAATAAAAGACAACTCTACGTCGGATCCATCCTTTCCAGCGAGTTATTTTGAGTCCAGAATTTGTTTTTGGTGTGAGATGTAAGATTAGTTAATTAGCGCATTTTTCTGATCTTCATCATTTTGGCGAGCTATATCCAGGAGTTTGCTGGGAGAGGAAGACAACTGAGAGTTTGATCACGCGTTCTTCAAAGTCATTGAAAAGGTAAGCATGCGAAGTTAATTTGATTATAATTGCTTAAATAATTAATGCGTGGTCTGCTCTCAGGTGGTTTCAACTCTCACTCTCAAAAGAACCTTAGAATCATTAAGTGAAGCTGTTAAGGCTGGATCCGAATTCTGACTTTTCTAACCTTCACCTTTACTTTTTCTTTCTTCCTCTCTATAAATCTGACATCCTTTCAGATTGTGTAAATAAGTGACGCGTGCAGTTGCAGGAAGCGATTATTGTCGAGGGGACAAGCTTTGCAGCACGCAATCGCAGGAAGCGATGAGTAATTTGTCAGGTGGCAAATTTAAACTATAAGTGAGTGTAAGCGCACAGTCGCAGGTAGCGACCGGTTTAGGAAAAATATAGTCAAATTTAATAAGTGTAGTGCGCGTCGCGTGTGGCGACTTCTTTTGTCGTGTGGACAAATAAATCCATTAGAGGTATAATGGTCCGGTGATGCGTGTGATGATACACCTGCTCGAGTGAAGAGCCACTGGTAATATTCCGTCGAGGTAGACGTGAGCAAAGTGAATGCATGATCATTGTATATACGCAGAGGCCTACGATTAATCGTGTAATTATTCCATACTAATCTATCATATAATCTGAATGTGTGCGGTACCGATTAAGTGTTTGTGAACTGTTGTAAATGAAATGTGAATGAAGGGGGGAGAGAGAGAGTGAGAAGCTGCAGCGGAGCCTGTGTGGGTGTGTGTGGAGCTTCAGCGGAGAGTGTGTGTGTGGGGCTTTGTGTGTGAGAAGAAAGAGCCTGTGTGGGTAAAGCCTGTGTGTGGAAGAGATGAAAAGGGAGAGTGAGTGAGTTTGACAGAATCTGGTTGAAAAGTAGAAATATTGGGTTATAATGTGTTACATGTGAATTTGTATGTCAGTTAGGAATTTAGCCGAGTGTGAGGAGTTGTGTTTTAATAAGTAGATAGGAGAGAGGAGGATTTAGTTGAAATTTTTCAAGGATTAAGAGGATCGCTGAGTGTTGAAAGTTGTTAACTTGGCAATAAATCAGTAAAGATAAAAACTTTGGATGATGTTGGTTTGAGAGGGGTGCCTATAAACTAAGTGTGATTTAGGTGCTGGAGTGAATGTAGCTCATGGGTGAATGAGTAGAAAATAAATCATTGGGTAATAGAGCTGACGAATTTGTGAAGAAAGTGATAAAAATAAAAGTTAAAAAGCAATATATAAACTAATTGAATAGTAAGTGACCAGTATTAACTTCTAATAAAGTGAATGCGAGTAAGGAATACATAAGGTTAACAATAATTGAAACTTGAGAAAATTAGTTGTAAAATTTGAAATGCAAATATGCATAACAATAAAATTGCATTTGATGAAGATTTGATTTGAATTACTTAATAGCAATTAATAAAAATAGCATCCTCAACGGATGGATGAAACTAATCAAACTGATGAAACCTTGATCACCCTTAACGAAGGTGAAATTGAAACTCAAGGAATCAGGACTCACTTTTGGTTAGAGAACGTGTATAGAAATAAAAAGAGGGCTATATGTTGGCAAAGTGAGCATTTAATAAGCCAGAGGTTGTGGCATTTGACAACGTTTAAAAGCTTGGATCAAGCACAAGAGGATTATCCGTTTATACCGTGGGAAGACACATTAAAAAGTATTTGGAATTCTAGAAACTTGTCCTATATATTAGATCAACTTTGTAGGAGTCCCAGATCTAGAGCTAGTGTGTCTTTAACCCCGTTTCTGGCTATTCCAGAGGGGCTGACAGTTGCAGGGAAGAACAGTGGAACAGCAGATCCACGGCTGACTATATCAATTATCCCTCGACAGGTCAAGTGGGAGACAGGACAGTTTGGGATCCTTAATAAAGAAAACGCTCCTGACGAACATAATTCAATAAATGAATTAGACTTTGAACTTACTGACAAACAAAGAATAAAATACGGTATCACAGTTGGGCGAATTAATGCTTTAATAAGTATTATAAAAACAGACGAATCAACAACTAAACAACAGATAGAGACTACAACTAACTTGGACTTAACATCTGAGGCACCAGAAAGCATGGGTAATAAACCGGTGAAGGAAAACAGGATGCAATCACCAGTAGAGATGGTGATAAATCAGCATCCAGATCATGCATCTCAAATACGAAGCTGTATGAAAACGTGGCATAAAAGAATTACTGGGACTTTACAATGGCCTCTTGGGGGAACTTTCAATATTGCTTGTTGCAACGAAGTGGAAGCTAACATTAAACATTATAAATCTTTGGATAAAAGTAAAAAGCGTGAAGGGGAACGGGCCAAAGAAAGAGAGGTGTTAAGATGGTTTCGTTTGGCAGCTCGACGTCAGACCTTGGGTGCCACTCAGTTGCCTATTGTTGCGGAACAGGCTGATAAAGAAAAGGAGAAGTGCAGAAAAGAGCCTGCTGCTCCTTCAGCCCCTCCGCTGCATCTAGACCCCCCTCCATACACAGTCCATAAGGGAGGAGTCTCAGTGGGGCAGTTCCCAGCCAGAGGAACTAAAGTGGACAGGAAAGGCGGACTTAAGAAAATTTTCGGTGTCATGGGAGGAGCCGTCCTCTGATGAGGAAGAAGACGACAGTGATACGTCACGTGATGAGCGCATACTGAAGAGAATGCGCTCCACCCATGAAGCTGCACTGAAAAAAAAAAAAACAATCAAGGCAGTCTGCATTCAGTGTGGACTCTATGGAAGAAGTGCAGAATGATATTAAAATGTATAACATACCAAGAACATCTAAACAACAGGAAGAGGAAGACAGAAGAGAGTATGAACGAATTATAACACAATCACTGGACCGAAAGAAAAAAGAAAGAGGTGAAGCCAGTGTGAGAAGGAAATCCCTGTATGGAACAGCTGATGCATTCCAACAGGAGATTTCAGGCAAGCAGGCTCAATGGTCACCTGTAACATACCAACAACATTATCGACAAAAAACGAAAGCATGTGACACAATTTCTGAACAAATAAAACGACTGGAAGAAGAAATGAAAACTGTTGATGAGAAATTGAAAAGAAAAGTCGATTTCGATGTTAAAGACTCTCCCCCACACATGAAGATGGAGCTGACTGGTACAATGATTATGGAAGACAAAACCATAATAGAGACTCAACAAGCATACTTAAAAGAAATGCAACGTTTAAGAAGAATTCAACTGGATGGGCTACAAGAAGCTTTCGTATCTTCCAGAGATGTTAAACCAAAATCCCAAAGAGCCACAAACATTATGGTCAAAACACAAGACTGATGTGGGATTAGTAAAGTCAGCTGAACCAGTACGAGTACCACTTAGGAAAAATTTTATGTTGCCATATAAAAGACAATATCCACTCAAGCAACAGGCAATTGAAGGCATCAGGCCCATTATAGCAGGTCTGGTGGAAGCAGGAGTGTTGATTAAAACTAAAAGTCCCTGCAACACGCCGATCTTCCCCATAAAGAAACCAAATTCAAACGATTATCGATTAGTACATGATCTTAGAGCTATTAATGCCATAGTGGAGGCTGAGGTGCCTGTCGTTCCTGATCCACACACCCTGCTCTCCAACGTGCCTGCGGACTCCAAGTACTATACAGTCATTGATTTATGTTCTGCTTTTTTTAGTGTGCCTGTGCATCCAGACTCTCAGTATCTTTTTGCCTTTACATTTGAGAATAATCAGTACAAATATCAAAGGTTACCACAGGGCTATAAACATAGCCCAACAAAATTTAATTTAGTCTTAAGGGATGATTTGAATCATCTTGATATCAACAGTACTTTGATACAATATGTGGATGACATTCTGATATGCAGCCCAACGAAGGAGCAATGTGAGAGGGATTCCCTGGCTGTTCTGACTGCACTTGCAAAACAGGGTCATAAGGTCAGCAAAGAGAAACTCCAGTTCTGCTGTCAGGAGGTGGAGTATCTTAGCAGGAGATTGTGTGGAGATAAGAGGCTCATAGCCCCCTCACAACTCCAAGTGATAATTAAATCACCAAAACCACGGACAGTTTCACAGATGTTAACGTTTTTGGGAATGTGTGGTTACAGCAGACCATGGATCTGTGAATATGCTCTTAAAACAGCTCCACTGCGTGCAATTATTCATGCTGCAGGACAAAAAGACAGTGGTGCTCAGTTACAATGGACTGATGAGGCCGAAGCGGCATTTGAAGCTTTAAAGAGAGATTTACAGACTGCTCCAGCACTGGGACATCCAGATTATTCTAAACCTTTTCATTTGTATGTTGCTGAGAGAAATGGATACGCTTGTGCAGTATTGATGCAGGATGCGGGTTCGGTGAAACAACCCTTGGCTTATTATAGTACAAAGATGGATACTGTTGAAGCAGGACTGCCCCCATGTTATCAGGGATTGGCAGCAGCTGCATTTGCTTTTCAAAAAGCTTCAACTTTGACTATGGGACACCCGGTGATATTATATACAACGCATCAGTTGCATGCCCCGCTCACGAGTCCCAGATTTGTCTTAACGCAGGCCAGGAAGACTGGTTATGAAGTTATCTTGTCAGCACCAGAATTAACGATCCAGCGCTGCAAGACAGCCAACCCTGCAACCCGCATAACTTTACCTGAGGAGGGCTCTCCTCATGATTGTGTAGAGATAACTGACACATTTTTGAAACCTAGGAATGATCTGTATAATGAACCAATTGAGGCTGAACTAACTTTATTTGTGGATGGATCATGTTTCAGAGATGTCAGGGGTAACCACGCAGGTTATGCTGTTGTGGAACTCAAACATGATGGTACGTTCGAAAAACAACAAGCAATTCAAGTACCACAACCTTGTTCAGCACAGTTGGCAGAACTTAAAGCGCTGACTGCTGCGTGTAAGTTCAGTGAAAACAAACGTGTCAACATATACAGACTCACAATATGCTTATGGAGTGTGTCATGTGCATGGTAGTATTTGGAAGCAAAGAGGTTTTGTCCGAGCAGATGGATCACCTGTTATGCATGCTGAGGCTATTGCTGATCTTCTGATGGCGATGCAGCTCCCTTTAGCGGTTGCTATTATAAAATGCGCTGCCCACCAGAAGGCAAACTCATTGATTGCTAAGGGTAACAACTTAGCAGATGAAATGGCTAAACAAGCAGCAGCTAGTGAAACTATAGGTCCCATGCTGATGGTTGAAGATGATCCACCTCTAGCTGATGTGGCGTCTTTAATACTTGCTCAAGACAGGGCTGGTCCATATGAGCAGTCTGTCTGGAAGAATCGAGGTGCAGTTAAAACCGCCTCTGGTCTTGAAGAGGGACTATGGAGAAGTATTCATGGACATTTTGTAATACCAAGTGCATTGTTAAAGGTAGCTATTCGTGATGCGCATGGCCCTGACCATTGCGCAAGGGGGGAGGTGATAAAAAGAATACAAAATGTCTGGTGGTCACCTTTCTTAGCGAGTACTGTGGAAAGAGTGTTGCATGAATGTGATGTGTGTGCGCGTCATAATATTAGAAAAAGTTTTTCAGCGCCAATTTCACACATGCCACCGCCGGATGGTCCTTTTCGGCATTTAGTAATGGACCATATTGACATGACGGAACGGATAAGAGGATATAGATACATCCTAGTGGTGATAGACAGATTCAGCCGATGGGTAGAAGCTGTCCCCACTAAAGGACCAGATCAAAAATCGACTGCGAAATTTTTATGTCGCGACATCTTCCCGCGGTTCGGCGTGCCAGATTTTCTTTCGTCGGATAACGGTCCAGCGTTTGTGGCTAATACCATTAGAACAGCGTGTAAAATGTTGGGAATAAATCAAAAGTTTGGCTGTGTCTATCATCCCCAATCACAGGGAATTGTGGAAAAAGCTAACGGAGTGTTAAAATCTAAGTTAGCAAAGATCATTGCTAACAGCCAGTATAGGTTGAACTGGGTAGATGCGTTACCTTTGGCACTAATGGGAATGCGAATGCAAACTAACCGAATGACACATCTAACACCGCATGAAATGCTTACTGGAAGACCAATGCTGGTCCCCTTCTTCAGGGGCCCGTATAAAGGTCCACCACTTGAACAATGTGAAAGAGAATTGACATGTTATTTACAGCAGCTGACTCAAATATACAAGGTTATATCTCAACAGGTCAAAGGAGCAGTGGAGAACAGAGAAGCTGTCATTCCAGAACCGCTCAAGAGTATTGAACCAGGAGACTGGGTCTACCTGAGGGTGTTTAAACGCAAGTGGAATCAACCAAGAAGGGAAGGCCCTTACAAAGTCATTATAGTAACACCTACTGCTTTGAAAGTAGAAGGTAAGACTCTCTGGTATCATTTGAACCACTGCTGCAAAGCAGAGAGACCACCTGGAGCCACAAGTGATCCACAGGAACCAGAAGGGGACGGCCACGCCTCCCCGCAGGGACAGATCCAATCGCAGGGGAATCTAAGGGACGGCCACGCCTCCCTGCAGGACCAGACGCAGCCCGAAGAAATAGTGAAAGAAAGACGTTCTAAGAGACTGGCACTGAAGCAAAATGCAGGAGGAACAAAGACCCTCTGACAATAATGTTAAACTAGAGCAAATTAAAGCAGAAAGCCGAGAAAGACCAAAACAGGCTACTATAACTACATTAAAACAGACACAGAGCGTGATTATATGGAGGAAAAGAGCAGCAGGAAGAAAGCCCAAACATAAATACATTTTATGTAGAGGAGGTGCAGTAGTAGCACTTCTCATATTGATTTACTATATAATAATCTCTAATCATGTTGAAATTAAAACTGGACAACTAACAGCTGATTGTGCACTGGCAGCAGGATTGTTGGCCATTAAACATGAACAAATACCAGCAAATGAAGTAGTTAACCTTACTTATGTGAGAAGCTGTATGTATAATCTAACAGTGGTAAGGATATTTGGACGCTCGATTGTTGAAACCTTGCCAGTTGAAAAAAGATGCCAAATTGACGCAGTAATAAACATGAGGATGAGCTGTGACAATGATCAATGCACTGATCAATTAATGCAAAAATCAATAATGAAACGAGAAACAGCCAAATTAATGACGCTTAAATATGGCCTACGTGAACGACGTGAGACACCAAAAGTAACCTGGACAAAATTAGGAGGGGGAACAAACATGTTCTACCAGTGGATGAAATTTTCAGCTCAGCAAGTAAGTAGTAAAGACTGTATTGCATGTTATAATGCAAATAGGCCATCAAAAATTCTGCCGCTTCCAGGAGCTGATTCAACATTCTGTCAGGAAAAGATGACGTGCTTTGGTTATTGTACAATGAAATTAGCAAGCGGAACTCAGAAAGGGTGGTCTAATGACACGTATATCTGCCCTAGGATATTACCCCATGATTTGGAAATATTAATTCCTCCAAATGCCCTAATAGCTAATACCATGGTTCATCCATTTTGTATTGCGAGAGGAAAACCACTGATCAGAGCGCTGAGAGGAACTGTTATTAAAGATCAAAGAGTTCAGTGCTCCGATGTACGCTTTAACAGTACAAGGACGAAATATAAACAATCCACACTTATTCATTATTGTAACACAACAGAGAAATCAAGTATGCAATGTAAACAAATACAAGAGGATGGTGGCATATGGTATTTGATTCAAAATAATACTCATGTGAATTCTATGGATCTGCCTTCATTGGCAAATGGTACAACACCTTTGGCTGAGATCTTTTGGATATGTGAAGGTAGTGACAAGTTAACTATTACATTATCGCCTGATTGGACTGGTATATGTGCCCCAGTCATGGTGACAAGCCAATTAACAGTGTTGAAACCATCTGTTAATTCAGCTGAAAGAAGTAAAAGAAGTCAGTTTGAAAAGTGGACTAAAGATGAAAAAGTTTACATATCATGGAAACAAGAACCTGAGGGAATGCCTGAAAATGAAGCGGCTATTAGTACTGCATGGATTCGATCTGGTAAGGCAATAGGATGGATACCGATGGTGGGAACAATAGTGAATTCACAGTATATAGCCAGAAACAGTAAGTGGGTAAATTATTTATGGTACAACCAGCAGAGATTTATCAATTGGTCCATAGCCACTGCAGAAGTAACACAGAAACAGTTACATGCTACTTCATTAATGGCCATACAAAATAGATTTGTCATAGATACAATTACAGCGCCCGACCAAGGTGTTTGCAGCTATATTGGGGAAGACTGCTGCACCACAATACCTTTACACACAGGAGAGAATGGTAATTTAACCCGCATGTTGAACATAATGAAAAGCATCAGAAATGAACATGTTGTAAATTCAAACTGGAATACAAAACCTGACATCTTAGAAAAGATTTGGGGAGTGTTGGACAAATTGTCCTGGAAAAAGATTCTGCAAGTAGTGGGAATGGTAATTGGCACACTGATATTAATGATTATTATCGTACTTTGTTGTGTATTCCCCATGATTAAAGTATTGATAAAAAGAGCTACTGGAGTTATAGCTGGACAATATTCAGTGAGAATTGATGAAGAAATTGACCTTGATGTTGTGGAAACTATGCAAATGATTGACGGAGATCAAAATAGTGAAGAAATAGGCTCAGAACTACTAGATGAATAAAATGGGACGGACAAGGGGAAGAAACAAATCAAAATTAGAGAAAGTATATCACGAATGTTTGCAACCAATCTTGAACCAATTGCCCCTAGGAACAATTTTAGTGAAAGAATCAAAGACCTTTATACAATATAGCCGTCAGTCAGTACACTCCGCAACATTTCCATTTATACCAAAACCTTACGAAGTTTGTTTGGAAAAACTAAAATATAAAAATTGGAGAAGTGTTACTTATCAGTTAAATCGAGATCTTACTGTACGTGTGGATGGGCTCGCTTTAACATACAGATATGATGTGATTAATCTGGAGAAGAAATATTGTATGCCGTTGTTCACTAAAGGTAGAATAGAAATTGTGTCAGTGCATTATCAGAACTCACTGTTATTCAGTACTCATGAAATCATGTCAAGATATGGAACAGAAGCTTTTGAGATGTTAATAAAGCCATATAAGATTAGATCTACACTTTATGAGGGATCTTTTATAGTAGCAATAGGAATGAAGGCATTAGAAGAACGGAAGAACTATCAGAATGATTCTGAAAGCTGGAAAGATGAACTAATCAATCTTTATTTGTTGTCCATATAGATTAACATGGCTGACCAAAGTGGAAGTGCCAGGCAGGGAAGTAACGAGGGTGGACAGAACCAGCCCTCCCTGCCTAGCCACTGGCCAAATACTTCACCTTATTTCAATCCAAACCAGAGAATTCAGAGCCAACCAACTAACCAACCAGGTGGCCAAGATCGACACCTCCCACCAAATGCGATGACCACGAGTCCATTCCCGGTGCCAGGATATGCAGAGAATTGGAGTCAACTAGGATACCCGTTTTACAACATCAATGGAGGATGGCTTACGCTGATGCAACGAGAGATGGGGATTGCCCAATCTCAGATGTCACCACACCCATCCGTAGTCAGTGCATCTGATTGGGATAATGGGGGTGAAGGTACATCACATGGCATCGACGTCCAAAGAAGGGTCTCTCAGAGTGAAGGAACCCCTTGTACGGGAGCAATCATACCAACTAGGCCTGAGCCTTCCATCCTGCTTGTAAATACTGCAGGAAGGGTTCAGGATCCTCAGTCTCCTAGTAATCAAGGATGTGTAAAGGAGGCTTATCTGAAGAAGGCACCTTGGGCTAGAGCTCGCCTTGAAGAAGAAACAGATGAGCAAAGATTCAGGAGAATGGAGTGTACTGATTTTAGGGAAGCAGTCAAGACCCTTTCACCTGTATGCAAAGCTTACTTACGTGCAGAGAGGGAGAGGATTATGAAGTTAAAATACAGAGAGAGAGTGAAATGGGGTTTAGAGAAAGAAGAGGATAAGGGTAGACATCGTGTCGCCAAGATTCTTGAATGCTACCACTGTGGCATACTTCATTTTGTCTGAATCATGTAGACAGTTCAAGGTTTGAAGGATGAATAAGTGAAGGAAACATTGCATGCTTTTATATATCTATCTTTTTCACGAGAGCACAATTTCATTTTCTTGTCACTTGAGCACTCTTTTTATTATATTTTGTGTTAAAGGGATTATAATCTTGTAACTAAGTTTTAAGAACCTTGAGGAGAAACATGTAATTGTCATCATTTATCATGTTTTGAAGATTCTCGTATTGTGTGTATTTTATTTTTGGTTTGGGTTTGATGTCTGATGTATTACTTTTATGGACTCTGTCATTATTTTGATTTATGTTGGACTTCCTTCTGTCCCGATTTAGTTAAGGGTGGAATCCATGACTACACGTAGGTTGACATGTTGAATTCATTAATTGGGATTGTTTGTGACTTGGCCAGTCACACAGGGGGGAATGTTGTGGTATTTTTCATCATAAATGACATGAAAGTTTGTAATAGGTTAATGCTGAAAGACAATATTATGCTACTATTAAAAAAGACATATACTCATTATGTATCTATTAGTTTAAGATTTAATGTTGATCATCTTAAATGATCACAAATGATTATATAATGTTTTGTTCTGTATATCTAATTGAAAGGAGTATGTTTTGTGACTTAAAGATCAGCCAACTGCTTATGTGCAGCCAGAGAGAGAGAGGGGTAGATAAGAGGTCAACTAGCAAGCAGGTTCACATTATTATGCAGGGTCTGTGAGGGAAGTTGCCATCCCCTCGTCTCCCAACTGATAGTGTTAGGTCAGTGAGGATGGAGATGAGGGGAATTGGAGCTCTCAGAGAACAGTCGTGGTGAATCGACTTGGGAATAGACCTAGGCCTATATAAGCCTTCAACTTTTGGTAAGGAGTCAGTCACTTAACTACTCCTTGATGCATGTCTTGGGGTTGTGCTTTGCATGAAGCCTGATACTTTGTTACTTTTCTTTTCGAACTTTGTATCTGTAAGTGGCTCGGGTTGAACTTTGTTTGCTTTCTTGTTAAAGAAAATAAAAGACAACTCTACGTCGGATCCATCCTTTCCAGCGAGTTATTTTGAGTCCAGAATTTGTTTTTGGTGTGAGATGTAAGATTAGTTAATTAGCGCATTTTTCTGATCTTCATCAGTGGCCCGACCCAAGTTATTAAATGTTTAATCAGCGCTGATTAAACTTGTAAAGGAATTCTGCTCTGGATCCGATTCTTTCCTTCTATTCTGACTCTTTTAAACAGTGGCCAAACAACAGAACCATTTTATTATACTATATATTTTCCATCTTTGCTGAGCATAAGGTTTGTTCTGAATTAAATAAAAGCCTGTCCCATATAGACGTGTGTCTCTATAGACGGGTCCGCTTGGCGCACACACACACACACCCTCAAAAAAACTATTTGCAGAAGTCCGGGCCGCGAGAACCGGCAGCCTACCTCTCCTATAATCAGCGTGATAATCCAACGGATTTGATCTGTCCCGGAAAATCCATTGTTGTGATAGACTGTTGTGTTGTGTTTTTAGGCCTATCATAAAGTGGATACACCGCAACTCTGTCCGGAGCTTCGCTACTTTTATTTCCGTCTCCTTGGTAACAGTAACCCCTGGTACAAGGATTTCACTGAACATCATAAAACATTACAGCCATAACGCTCTTCTGACTATCTGGGCTCCGGTTACCGGTGAGTCCAGCTTCGTGGTAGCCTACCGGAAAGCCAGGGTTAACCCTGAAGTTACCTCGCTAAACCGGTAATCCTGCTTCGTGGTACAGGCCTCAGGCCTCAGGTGAATTGGTATTTTTTATTGTCACTTTTATCGTTCCCGGGATAAATGCTAGAAATTATCGTGATACATTTTTTAGTCCATATCGCCCATCCCTACTCCACAGTCCACACAGACAAACTGACTCTCACATTCTGACACAACAACAATAACTACAACAACAACAACAACAACAATAGGAATAATAATAATAATAATAATAATAACAATAACAATAACAATTACAATAACAACAATAATAATAATAATGTTGTGTTGACACTCACTCGTCTCAGACTTCAGTTTCTTTCCTTCTGCTCCGTTCAGTCTAACATCGTGTCTGAACAGTTTCACTTTCACCTCCTCCCTCTGCTCTGTGTTTACAGGAAATCACATGGAAAGGGAGGGAGGGGAAGTGACTTTATACAGTAGAGTGGCACCACCTGCTGGGTAACTCCTGGTATTACACCTGTATGGACAGGTGAACTCTGACACCATGAATAAACACCTGGGGCCTCATTTATCATTGTGGATACACCTTTTTTTACGCCATTTTCCCCTCGTTTTGTGCGTACGCACTTTTCTCCGCCAAATTTGGGATCTATCAAGCCAAAACCTGACGGGGAAAAGTGCGGACATTTACACCCATTTTGACCCTGGCGTACGCCTTTTTTGAGGAACAGGAGGAATTGGCGACACCGTTGCTGAGTCAGAGAACTGCAGTGTGAGAGGGAGAGAGGAGCGGAGTACATTTAGAAGAGCACAGTAGGATTTTTTAAAGTAATTGTGGTAGTGGTGGACCGTTGATGCTGGCAATCCAACCCGCTCTATAATAACACTAGGCTTTATGTTAATTGATAAACAGAGCGCATTGTGGATTTTCCTTTTTTGATTAGGCTGTGTGACGTCCGACAAGGATCAAACCATCCAAGTTTAAAAACACATCGGCAGCAGCGCAAACTGATCTACAGCCTAGACTGTTATTATTCTGTCACCTGAGTTAACGAGGTGCACGTGAGTTTGGAGCTGACGAGAGGAGAGAATAAAGAGTGAGACAACGCGGCCCTGAGGAGGAACTGTGAAGGACTCAGCTGTAATGGAAAATGACCTAAACCGAGTCCAGTAGAGCTGTAACTGTGTAGTGGAAAGGCGTGCAAAGTAATGGTAACTATCGTCCTGCTTCCTACATTGTTTTAACATCTAGGTAAAAAAAAAAAAAGATTTCTGGGATAAACGGGCAGATTACATAAAATTCTTCTTCTTTCTGCTCCCTTTTGTTGAGATTTGGGAGGTTTTTGTTTTTATTGTAGCTTATTAAAATGCAAGATCATTTTTCTGACTGATTTATTGCCCGTGTATCTGCTTTCGGAGAAGCGGAGAAGTTCCGCTTCTTTCCCCCTCCGCTGGTTGTCTCCGTTGTCACTTTGTTGTCACAAAAGTTGCTGCGCCACAGAGAGCACATGGCTAATTAAATATGCACGTGCTGACCATATATAGTTGTATATAGGCGTTCCGGGGGTGGAGTAAGAGGTGTGTTCACGTGTGCACCATTCTTGAGTCCTGTGTGATTTATTGCGGAGAGTTGTGCGTACGCACAGTTTGATTGATCTGAAAAAGGTGTAAATATTTAGGGTGTACGCCATTTTCGTCTTTTCGCCGTACGCAAATATTTAGTAGCAGTTTTACACCCTCTTTGATAAATGAGGCCCCTGGGGTCCAGCTGTGGTAGAAGAGCTGCTGAGAGATTTAAAGATACTCCACTACAAGTTACAGCTCAGTCTGTTCTCTGGCTTAATTCATCACACATGTTGTCATCATCTTGTCTAAGTTGTAACTTAACTCGCAACAAGATATGGAAAACACAACCACAGCTAAATGTAAGTCCACACAGAAACCAGGAGGATACAAGGAGAATCATCAACTCCTTTTAGAAATGTCACCTTTTGGGGCGGTGCGTGGCGCAGTCGATAGAGCGGCCGCCCCATGTAGAGGCTGCAGTCCTCACCACAGGCGTCCCCGGTTCGAATCCTGCGTCGGGCTGACCTTTCCTGCGTGTCATTCCCCCTCTCTCTGCCTCCCCCTTTCCTGTCTATCTCTACTGTGGACTATCGAATAAAGGCAAAAAGCCAAAAAATATACTTTAAAAAAAAGAAATGTCATTGGATGAATGAATGAATGAATGAATATTGGAGGTCACCAAGTGATTACAACTCACATCAAATCTTTGTTTAATATTCTATCACATACCCCTTTCCCACTGGCCAAAAAACCTGTTTAAACCCGCTACCAATCGCCCTTTGGTGGCAGTGGGAAAGGCGCACCGACCCGCGTCAAGCGACTCGGCAAGCCTATCACAATGAAACTTTACATAATGAAAGTATCCATGAAATGTAACATTTTTTGTATTACAAGTTTCTTTGAAAATGAATTTGAATATGCAAATGAGCCTTACACTAATCAAAAATGCCCAAAATACACCCGAATAGGCTTATTTTTTTCCTTTACTCCTACCACAATGAAACTTTACACAATGAAAGTAGACATTAAAAGTAACATTTTTTGTATTACAAGTTTCTTGGAAAATGAATTTGAATATGCAAATGAGCAATACACTAATGGAATATGCCCAAAATACACCCTGTACACCTTCTGTATTTCAGGTTTCTTGGAAAATTAATTTTAAATATGTAAATGAGCTCAACACTAATTGACTTATGGTCAAGAAGCCATAAAGCCACAAGCAGCAACAGGGGCCAAATAACTTAGTTCTTAGTCCCGCTCATATGTTGTTGAACATAACAGCATATTTAAAGCAGTTCAATCAGACAACTCTGGAATGAGAAGAAATCATTTATTGAGCATAAGCATAGCAAGCTGAAGCACAGCATGGATAGCATATTCTTGAGCATGGTTGCAGCAGGTTTGGCGTCAGGCTCTGACTCATATTCGTTCCCTGAATGATCTGCCTTGCCAGACATTTACAGGGAATGAAGCTGACCCCCCACAAGGGATCAAGAGACAGAGCCCACAGGTGGATGCTGGGGAGGTGGTGGGTTTGCAAAACCTCATGGGCAGCAGGGCAGCAGAAGCAGCAGCGGCGAAAGCAGAGCAGCGGCGCAGCAGCAGAAGCATAGCCAGGAGCGAGCAGGTGAGCTGGGAGATTTAAATAGCCCGCCCTATCTGGGCGAGGAGAGCATGTGACTGATCAGCTGATCAGGATGGGCGCGGCTTGAGTCGTCTGCCTGAACTAGCTTCGCAGGCTTCGCATCATATATCAGTGGAATGTTTTTGTTAATATAAGTCCTTAATAGTCCTATTTTCCGTCAGCAATCACTTACATGAAGTATTTCAGCCTAAACACGAGTCTCTCCGTCACTCTGCTCTGCTGTAACCCGAGGAGAAAATTTTCCTTGTGGGATACAAGTGTTATCCAATGAGGAGAGAGAACGGCATGAAGGGCTGTGTGTGCAGCCAAGGGATGCGCGTGAATGTGGTGACGTAGCACGAGGACCAATTGATGCCTGACAAGGGCGGGGGCTGCTAACTCATGGTGCGTTCAAAGAAACTCGTACTTTGTGTTTTTCCTTCCTGTGAAGTCATACCAGTTCGATCTGGTACGAGTTCACGGGTCGGAAGTTACGAGTGGCCGTTATAGGGAACTTTCACAGACAACAGGATGGTAAAAACACGAGCTACGGGTTACCTGGAACGCTACCAAGTCGTAGTTGTGACTTGAAGCTGTAACTTACGGTTTCAAAAGCCTGCCTTGAACGCAGCATTAGCCGAAACGGCCGTGAAGCTGATATCTGCTTTAATATAACATCACACACAGTCGTTGAAACGACTTTGATGAATTCTGACTTTCTTCTGATGTTCTCTGCAAACTGGGAGGAAAGTCGTTAGGTAAGGCTTGTTCGCTAATATAAAAAGTGAATAAAAAAAATAATTTAGAAAGCAACTGGAGACAAGACTGTGCAATTAATTCTTAAGGTCAATATAGGTCTTTTAAGTGTGGCAAGTGACATGTGTGTATGCATAAGTCAAGTGTGGCAAGTGACAGCACTCAGTGCATAGGTTAACTTATTGAATGGACATGAATGTGTTAGTTATTTGGCCCCTGTTGCGGCTTCTTGACCATAAGTCAATTAGTGTTGAGCTCATTTACATATTTAAAATTAATTTTCCAAGAAACTTGAAATACAGAAATGTTACTTTTCATGTATACTTTTATTGTGTGAAGTGTGATTGTGGTAGGAGTAAAGGAAGAAAATAAGCCTATCCGGGTGTATTTTGGGCATATTCCATTAGTGTATTGCTCATTTGCATATTCAAATTCATTTTCCAAGAAACTTGTAATACAAAAAATGTTACTTTTAATGTCTATTTTCATTGTGTAAAGTTTCATTGTGATAGGAGTAAAGGGAAAAAAATAGCCCCATTGGGGTGTATTGTTGTCAGCACCATAGACTTTATACAGTAAATAATGATGCGAATTAAACATATTTCCCCAACTAGGATTTCTCAGGACTTTTAGTATGTTGTTCTAGACACCTCATAGAAATGATGTATGGTGAAAAACCTTCTGTGACAATTAGTCTGTCGTAAAACGCTATTTTGCCTGGACTACATCTCAACCTCCTGCGTTAGTTCTGGCTCCAGTCTCTCCATCAGGTCTGGGATCCTGCTGCAGGGACCTGATCCCATTCAGACCCATTAGAGCTTCAGTAAAGGTCCAGTACAGACACTGGGTGAACTGGCTTTGTGCACGGTCAGATTGAAGCAGGATGGAAACAAACTAATGACCAACTATCAGGGTCTGTCAGGGCTAACCTTCTCTGATAGTAGTGGTGACCTCGTCGGCCTCTGCTGATGACGTTACAGTCTTTCCAACAAGTCAGAATGATGTGAAAGTTCTTGAGGAAAAGTTGTCTCTATATGATCGAGCCTCTTCCTCAAAGGTGAACTGGTCCAAGTCTGAGGGTTTGCTTCTAGGTGAGTGGAATAACAGAGAGAAGCCAACATTACCAGCTGGGCTTCAGTGCAACACAGAGGGGATAAAATTCCTCAGTGTTTTCCTGGGCAGTGAGGGTTTTATTAGTTAAAACTGGGACAAGTGGCCGGGGCCTGATCGACCTTCACAGTCGTGTCACAGCTTTTGGCCTTCAGACTGTACAGCGCTTGTTATATCATAAACAGCAGCAGCTATGGAGTGAAACAGCGTCAGTGTTGTTCCATAAAGTTATGAGTCTGGAATATGATAAACACCTGTTTCTCCTGGAACCATCTGGAATGGACTTCACCACCACCTCAACTTTTTATCAGTGAGGAGGGACTGCTCCCAGGTCTGTGGAAGTGTAGGGGAGGAGCCCCTGTTTGACGACTCATTGATCCATTGCAGGATGCTCTGTTGTACCAGTGGAAGGAGAACTCTCATCAGAGCTGGACTCACAGAGACAGCCGCTCTAAGGTCTGGGGGACGGTGGAAGACAGTTGCCATGGTAACCCAGGAGATCGGCTTCAAATCCCTCCGACCGATGGAGAGGCTTTTGGAGGAAGTGGTCGGTGCACTTCCTAGTTCCTTCAGCAGAGCACTGGCGGAAGAATCTGTGGGGGATCGGCTGGTCGTCGGCCCTGAGTTCCCATCGTTGTCCGTCTGTGCTGCAGTGGAGGAGCAGGTGGAGGAAGTTGAAGCCCTTCTGTCTTTTAGAGCTGCGGTCATACAGGACTTCTCAGGGGTCTGGAAGAAGACCCTGTACTCAGTCTGTGTGAAGGTAGACTGTCTCAGGGACATCAAAGCCTGGATGGCCCACAGCTTTTTACATTTTAATCAAACATAAACTGAAATAATTGTTTTTGACCCCAAAGGAACCTATGATGCCCCTCTCAAGGACCTGGACCCCCTTCTACCTTATTTTAAACCCACAGTTTCTAATCTTGGAGTAAAGCTTGACAGTGATTTTAAACTGGACCAACAGATCAACTCTGTTCTCAAACTCTCAGTTCTTCCAAGTAGAAACAGTGACAAATGGTTCTATAAGTGATGGGCGCTGCCTGTAGATGTCGCCAAAGTTATTCCCAGGATAAATAGCCAGGATAAAAAGTCTTAAATACAACATGTCTCAACTAAGTCAATGAGGATAATTATCGTCTTGCTATTTAAGTTTAAACTATGTCAATTATTCTTCCAACTCAACTCAGAAGAAGCTGTTTAATCACATTACAGATAATCATCACATATCACAACAGTTTCATACAAAGTCTGGCATCACTAGAGACTATAATGGATGTTAATAAACTCTGTGATAATTATTTTTTTTAGATTTTAAATTAAAATTTATTTACAGTGGATGATTCAAAAGCAAAGGGACAATTACTAAAACGTAAATTTTGATCCCCAACCACTGAATGTAATCAGAACCAAACAAACAAAACATGATAACCCCATCTTGAGCAGTTACCTGCAATATACCAGAAAGAGATTTTACAGAATTCTTTACACTTTTATACAAACAATAAAACATTTAACACATAGAGTTCTTTTTTTTTATCATGTTGTAGTAAGCTCTCACAGTTCAGCTCAACCAACAACTCTGCAGCCTCACTTACTGCTGCCTTCAATACATGTGTTTCCATGTACTACAGACTTGTAACTTGTATTTGTAGCATTCATTTCGTGAACAAGCTGTTTCATACAAAACATTTCAGGTTTATACAAACTTTAAAGTGATAGTTCACCCAAAATTCAAATTTCACTCATTATCTACTCACCCTCATGTCGACTAAGGGCTGAGTCCTCAGTGCCTTCTCTGAGTTACAGCGGGGCTCCGTGCAGCACTGCATGTCCATATGACGGTTGCAAACGGGGCTCACTTTTCTTCGTCCAAAAAGACACACCAAAAAACATCCAATTACCTCCATGCTGCTCGTATGTAATGTCCTTCTTGAAGCCCCGACATGAGAAGTTTTTTGCCTTTATTTGACAGCACATAGTGAGACAGAGAGGAAGGGGGGAGGCAGAGAGAGGGGGAACGACACGCAGGAAAGGCCCGCCCGACGCGGGACCCGACGTGGGACCCAACGTGGGACCCAAACCGGGACGCCTGCGCCGAGGACTGCAGCCTCCACACGGGGTGGCCGCCTCATCCACTGCGCCACGCACCGCCCCAATAAGTCTATATTTTAAGCTTGTTTGCAGTGTCTCAGTTCACGGTTCTGCCGGTGTCAGTGCAAACCGATTTGAGACTGAGACACTGGGAGCTTCCACTGCAAACAAGCTTAAAATATAGACTTATTTAATTTTTTTCTTAACAATTTCTCATGTCTGGGCTTCAATACAAGAGGGACATTACAGACGAGCAATATGGAGGTATTTGGATGTATTTTGGTGTGTCTTTTTGGACGAAGAAAAGTGAGCCCCGTTTGCGACCGTCATATGGACATGCAGTGCTGCACGGAGCCCCGCTGTAACTCTGAGAAGGCACGGAGGACTCTGAAACTTCTCCCAACCCTTAGTCGACATGAGGGTAAGTAGAAAATAAGTGAAATTTGAATTTTGGGTGAAGTATCCCTTTAACAAAATATTTTACCTGTGGAGATGTTACAGTTCAATACCTGTAGCCTCACACACTGCTGTTGCCTTCAGTAACGGTGAGTCATATGTCTTCTCTTGCCAGAAATATCTGAGGATTTCTGCAACTGTATGGTTTCTTTCCCATATGGATTTGTGCATGTGTCTTAAAATATTTCTTTTGAACAAATATTTTCCTACAGAGACTGCATACAAATGATTTCTCTCCTTAATGGGATTTCATGTGTCTTCTGAGATTCTCTGATGTCGAATATGTACTCCCACACACATTACAAACAAATAGTTTCACTTCTGCGTGGACTTGCTTGTGCTTCTCAAGATCATCACGTTTATGGGATTTCATGTGCAACACTAAATTCCCTCACACCTTAAACTTTTCCCCACAAGTAGCTCCATCAAATGCTTTCTCTCGTATGAACTTTCATGTGGGTCTTAAGAGCAGCACGTCGGAAAAATATTCCCTCACAATCATTACAACCAAATACTTTCCCTCCTTTATGGGATTTCATGTGCAACCCAAAATTCCCCAGGTCCATGAAGGTTTTCCCACAAACACTGCAACCAAATGGCTTCACTTTTGAATGGACACTTGTGTGCACAAAACAATGTGTCTGTAGAGCAAATCTTTGTCCACAAATAGCACAACCAAATGTTTTCTCATCTGTATGGAGTCTTATATGGTTTCCAAGACTCTTTTTACGTCCAAATTTTTTACCACAGAATGTACAGTCAAACGGTTTCTCTCCTGTATGGAGTATCATATGGTCTCTAAGACCCCTTTTATTTCCAAATTTTTTACCACAGGTAGCACAGTCGAATGGTTTGTCCCCTGTATGGATTCTCATATGGACTTTTAGATTCCATTTAAATGTAAATTTTTTACCACAGGAAGCACAGTCAAATGGTTTCTCTCCGGTATGGAGTCTTGCATGTTCTATGAGATGCCCTTTACATCTAAACTTTTTACCGCAGGTAGCGCAGTCAAATGGTTTGTCTCCTGTATGGATTCTCATATGGACTTTTAGATTCCCTTTACGTCTAAACTTTTTACCACAGGTAGCACAGTCAAATGGTTTGTCTCCTGTATGGATTCTCATATGGACTTTTAGATTCCCTTTATATGTAAACTTTTCACCACAGGTGGCACAGTCAAATGGTTTCTCTCCTGTATGGACTGCCATGTGTGTCTTCAAAACCATGTTTGTGCTAAATGCTTTCCCACACTCTGAGCAGCGGTGAGACTTTTTACCAGTCTTACATTCTTCATCACTTAAATGAACAGCTTCACTGTTCAAACCGGACTCAGATGCTCTGGTTTCTCTCCAGTCATCATCACTGTCTTCAGCTTCAGAGGACGACTCTGAGACCTCATCATCTGTGTCTGGTTGAAGGTCTTCAGGTTGATCTGAGCTCCTGGCTGGTTCAGATCCTCCACAGTCGTCTCCATCAGCCTCTATCTTTACCTCTATCTGTTCAGCTGAGCTGCTGGATAGAGGCTCTGCCTCAGTTTGTCTTTGATGAGGTTGTAGGGACTGAGGTTCCTCTTCCTCATCCTCACTCTTCACATGAACAGAAGTGAGGAGGAACTCTGGAGTGGTCGATAATTCTTCCTTTTCTTCTTTAATATGTAGACTCTCTGGGTTCTCCTGATCCAGACTAGTGGTCAACTCAGGAGGATCCTCTGCTTCAATCATCGACAGTAGCTGATCACCTGCAGGAACTGTAAAAACACATATTATGAACAACAGCATCTTCGTTCAAAAAAATGTCATTCATTTTATTATTAGAAATATGTTAATGTTTATTCCTTCTAACTCTTAAGTATATTACGTTTTCATTAGTGTAAATGCTGATTCAAATCTTTATACTTATTTTTTTACCTATTCTGTCATTTTTCTGTAAACTTACAGAAAAATGACAGAATAGGTAACTAGTCTACTTGTAACTAGTCCCTCATACATACTATTTCAACAATTCATATATCAAAACGTGCAGCTTTTTCTGGAGATTATTGCTATTATTTATCTTTTTTCATACGATTTATACTTTTTAAAAAATATTTAGCTTTTTCTGCAGTTTTTTTTCTCATCAAGAATGAATGGGAACAGTCTTCAAACTCTTCATATCTTCTGCTTCTTTGAACTTCAACTACTTCAGCATACTTTCAGTTACTGACTTCATTCAACCTTTAAAATGTTCACAACATTTTCAACCTCAGCCATCACTCAGCTTATTGATATCTTAACCGTTTTTGATTAATGACACTTTAAAAATCATTCCAATTTTTTGGAACCGGACCTTTTATTTTTGTAGCTGTCGCTCGTATCGCTCCGAAAAAAAAAAACGCTCCGTCGCTCAGCTGCATTCGCTCGTCAATTTGGCACAGACTTGCATTTTCGCTTTGATGACGTCATGCCCACTGCCATGTGTCTCCGTTTACACCAGCACCACCGGGATTACGGCAGCCAATCAGCGCTGAGCGATGAGCGACTGATGGCCGGAGAGTTGGGATTTCTCATCTCGAGCGACAGAGCGAAAGAACGCTCCGTTGCTCCGAGCCCCAGCGTTTTTTCGCCTGGGTGATTAAACGCTCAATCGCTCGTTTGCATTCACTTAACATGTAAACTCGTCGCTCGTTCGAAAAACAAAAGGTCCAGTGTGAACGCAGCTTAAAAGCCCTTTCACACCGGAGACGTATAGACCTTGCTGGCACACGTGACTTTGACAGCTGAAAGCGCGATGCATTCTGGGTAAATACGGCACCGAGAACGAATCGCTTCGTTGTTTACAACTACTGCTGGGTAGAAAACCAGCATGAGAACAATATTGACAGACGAGAATTTCGCTATATCTCATTTTTCGTCACTATATCGCCGTTTACACTAATCTGATGTTTGTAAAGTTTATAAAACCAATGACTGGACAAACATTACTATTTCTGTGTGCACGTTTTTGTAATTAGTCATGGTTATCATAGATTAGCTGGGCTAACGGTTAGCTACCTGTTTAACTTTAATGACTCAGTGACTCAATAAACGGTCCATGAAAAAAATATTTTTTCCAGCAGATATCTGAGTTACAACATGACATAGCTAACTGGAGTAGTTTCATGTCGTGTCCCACAACGGGAGGGTTTTAACAGCTGACGACGTCCTGATGTTAGCTTAGCTACCGCTCTTAGCTTAGATACCGTTAGCTGTCCCTGTCAGCTGCAGCCACTGATGCTTTCTGAATAAATACAACACATAGCAACACAAAACACACACACACATAAATATTAATGTTTCTTCAATCATTTCAGATTTGTGTAAACGGTGATGGGGCGTGAAAAACATGATAGATATAGCTAAACTCTCGTTCGTTACTACTGTTCTCATTCAAATTACGTGCTGGTTTTCTACCGGGATCATCGGACATCAGGTTTTTTTTTCCTCAGCCAGATCACACTAGTCCGGATTTCTCATTCCCCACCTGTTTGATTCAGAGTGTAACGGGATGATGAATGAAAGGGCAACATGAAGACAGATAAAACCCCGCTCGTATCAGCTCTATATCGCGCACTGGGCTGATTTTATATTATTATAGTCCATATCATTATCACATATCATCAACCAGACTGACCGTATGTATTCAACCAAGACCAAACTAAATGTAATTTTGCGTTCACGCCAAGTGTCAGAATTTCCAAAAGCCGCACAACCCCATAATGCATTGCGCCGAATTAGGCTGTTTACGTCACAGTAGCAAGCTCTATTTTTCGTGCGAATAATTCGCGCGTCAATATTTTTTTTCGAACCCCGGTTTTCATCACGGGTCCTTTCACACCGACCGCGAATGTGTTGCGGTGAAAATGCGACATCATTTTTATTCGCAGCGAGGTCAATTTTTCTGAGCTTAGGAGGTACATCACTAGCCTGGCTCTCGCCAGACCCTTGTAGTTCCGCAAAGCTCCACCAGAGGCGCTACGCTCAGCTTCACACAAGGGTCTGGACTCGAGGCCAATGCAAACTTCTTCCCCGGAGCAAAAAATAATGAACCAATCAGGATCGCCGGGCGGGACTTTCTGAGGTGTGACGTAGCGCTGAAGCGACTGTTTGAGTCAAACAACAATGGCGGCTCGCAGTGAGGAGTCGTGCGTTGGCATTGATTCTGCTATTTCAACTGTTTTGTCAAATCTATCGAATATTAATTCATTGAAAGATGAACAGAGAACGGTTTTGAAGGCATTTATTGGTGGCAAGGATGTTTTCGCTCTTCTTCCGACCGAAGAAGTAGCACGTCATTCAAGATAACGGACAAGTGGTTTATCCAATCACATACAAGATAGTAAGTCGAAAGAGGAGAGGAGGAGGAGAAATAGCAATAGAGTGTATAGCCTGCTGTCAGGACAGTGATCAGATATTAATCAGTGATCAGACAGTGAGCTGCTGTGTTGAGTAAAGTTGGTTAAAAGACAACAGTGGCATAGCGACGTGAGGGATAATTAACAGATTGAAGACATGACGTTTTTGCGACCTGTTCCTATGGTTAAGAGCCCTGACCTCCATCAAAGTTTTCAGACTGAGATAGAAAATGTAAACAATGAGAGAAACAATTACGAGTCCTATCAAAACTATTGTTGTTAAGTTGGTCCAACAGGTCCTGTTATGACATCACTGGTGGTTAAATCATGAATTAGACACATATCTGCAAAAGTCCAATAATACAATTTATGATTCAAATGTCCTTTATCTAAACTTTCAGACTGTGTGTGATGAAGACAATTCAGTATCTGAACCCATAAGCACTGGTGTCTCACTGTGAATTCAGCTTTAACAGAGCAGAAAACCATGTGGGGAAAATAACCATTTATCTGCAGATTTTTGTTCCAACTCCAAAATACAGGAATGTTTTCTAATGAATAATAAATAGCCTAAATAAAAAAAGATCAACTGTTAACTTGCTAGTCGATAATAACGTAGATTTAAAGTCGCCTCAACAAAAACATCACACGTTCATAGCCACGTGAAAGTTAAATTAAAAGATAAATGTAGCCTAATACAAAATGCCCCACCTTTTTTTTTTCTTTTTACAACCGGGATTTTGAGGTTCATGGATCTAAAACTGAGTCACTAACCGGTTTTGTTGAGAAGGAAAACATCCAGCAGGTTCCTCTGCCGCTCGATCTCCTGTCTGAAGCCCGAAGCCTCCGCCTCGAACCCGGCTACGACTCTGTCCACGGCCGCTAAGATTTCCTGGGAGACGGCGGAGAGTCTCTCGGTAACAAATCCTCTCAGATCCTCGACCTCAGACATTTTACTGAAACGGTTGTTCCGCCGAACGCCTCTCTTTCGTTTCCTTACCAAGGATTCTTTTCCGGTTTTGGTACGTGCACAAATACCATCCGAGTAGAAAATGCCACAAGTTTTCTTTTTATTTTGATTGGCGG